>NC_037357.1:38340139-40840139 GCF_002263795.3 Bos taurus | reverse complement strand
GACAAAAAGCACTAGATTATGTGATCTGTTCAAACTTAAGAACTAATAAAAATGCCAAGTACAATCAAGTATTTACTGATCTTGTGTAGCTTAAGAGGTTTCAAAGTACTGGGATTCTCTCCATTTAGCCAAGTTGAAAGTGAAGCCAGGAATGAAGTTACTTTGTTCCACAAATATTATCAGCATTTTCCAGAAGTTTCACTTGGATCCTCAAGGGTCGTGTACATAAATCCAGAGGTGGAATTTACATTAAATAAGACAATAGGCCTAATGAAATAAATAAATATATCTTAAGTTTGTCTTGAAAGATACAAAATAAAATTTCTAAAACACTACAATATCACTTACCAGCTTTGAAAAGTGGGTGAAATAATGTTCATTTCAAAAAACTAAATTGAAGAGAATCTCTGAGTAAACAAAAATTAAGCTAACTCATTGAAATGTTCCACCTAAAGGTATATTTTACCCTAGATATATTTTAAGAACAATTTAAAATAAAATAAAACCTTTTACTTTTAAATGAAAAAATATGCATAATAAATATGCATTTTTATTTCTCATAGCTTTATTAATACCTATAATAATGAATAAGAAAGCATGCAATACAGAATCTGATATCGAACAATTAATACACATTTTCCACTGGACTACATACTGCCTTCCTACACCATACAATATGCAACCCTCTCACTTCCAAAGCATGGATAGAGCTGCTTTGAGATACTCTTTACTTTTAGATGCTGTATGATGTCACAGAGGAGGAATCTTCTCAAAATACAAACATAAATACATATTTCATAAAATTCCAAGTATTTTAAGCAGGGATAGCATAAATTTTACACATTTTTTTTGAAAAAGTATCACATACAATCACTAAACAATTGCCTTCATGTTTTTGTTTTCATTTTTGCACACACATTTTTCTGAGTGGCCTTCTCATTACTACTTCTATTGATGTCAACTTGCACTGCTTTTATAAATCATATTTACTGAAAGAATATGGATGGTTAATGTAAAAAAGTGACTATGAGTTAATATTTTAAGGCCTCTGCATAAAATTCCACTGGAGTGGTAATTGGTGTGTTAATTTAAAAAAGTTCCTGCTCATATATAGTTCAGCTTCTCTTACTCCCATGTTTTCCAGGGCAATTGTGCCAGTTGGAAATAGCCAAAATAGTGTCTAATGATTGTGAGAAAAGGTAGTATAAATATAACTATAAATTTGATTTGGAACCAAATGTGAAAATATGAAACCAAATAGTAAAGAACAAGAGATGATAACCATAGTGGAAAATATATATCACAAGAGAATAAAAAGTTTAAACAAAAAGATATTCATATTCATAAATGTGAATTAGGAGATACATGCACATTCAGACTTAATATAAACAACAAAAAAATAATGTTGAAATATGCATGTGGGTAAAACTTAATTTTCCCATGACTGCAAAGGATCTTTTTTTTTTTTTGCTTGTGACAGGACTGCATTTATAGAATTGCAGAATGTGTGATATTTTGAGTTTATTTTTCTCCACTTCAAAGAAAGTGTGTGGCAAATATTTAAGAAGACAGAGGCTCTTCATAAACTGTCACCAATACACAATAACACTGATCATTTAACAATGACATTTTTCTAGCCAAATTTACATTACCAAAAACAAAATGTTAAATAATTAAATAAGACTACACAAAATGTACTCTAAATTTATCACATCATTTGTACTGTATGTAAGTTTGTTTCTAATACATTGACACATTATTAGCTAAAACGTGAAGATAAGTTCAAAGAAAAAATGTGTATGCACTTAGCATATAAGATACACAGTGTTTGAATACATACTTACAAATGTGGTATATTAACATTATAGCTAGTAAATTAATGATCACATTGATTGTACATGGCCAAAAGAAAAGAACAAGTTTGATTGAACATATTATTACCATCCTTGTCATTCAACTGTAAGTTCTTATAAGTAAATCAAATCTTACTTTTTCAAGGGAATTTTTTTTTTTTTAGTAAAATAAGCCTATTTGGAGTTCTAGGACTAAATTTGGTGCATTAAAAATATCTGTGAGTTTTGTCAATCTACAGCTCTGTCCATCCACCCAAAGAAAGAGTTTTCAACATGATGAGAAATAGTTCATTGAATCTGAAACCTTGGCAGTAACAGGTTGCCAAGGCCAGACCTAGTGGAAGCTTAGGAAGAGAATACACAGGGGAGAAAAACTGGGCTCACACCCCTTGCCTCTTTGGCTACTTTGAGCCTGCTTCCATTTAAAGTCTCTCTGGTACAAACCCAGAAGAGGGTGCCCAGTCATTTTATATTCTGAACACAATCTAAGTCTGATGGTATAATCAGAAATAGAAAGGGCAATAAAAGCATATTTGTTCATTCCTATATATCTAGGAAAGGTATCAACACTTCACAAATTTTACATGAGGATTTAAGAGCCACCCATATAGCAAAATAGATCACACTATAAGGAAAAAAGAAATCTGACTTTGGTTTTATTCTGATTTTCAACATAGCTAGTAACTATTCATACTACTGACATTATTTAATAGTCTTTTAATTTCTCCTTTTTAATCACTTTATTTATTTATTTGTGTGTGTAGATCTTAACTAAGAATGTAGAGAGGAAACTATAGGAATAACTAAAATAGAAGAGGAAACGCTCACATTAACTTTGCAAGTTTTAGAGAGAAAAACATTCTAAAATCTACTGGAAGCACTGATCTTGCCATTCTGGGTTTTTTTGTATTCCCCAGGTCTAAAATCTTCATCAGCCATAGCAACAATAATACCAACACATATATGTGGTCATATTTCAGTAAACTTTCAAACATCATCAATCCTTCAGGACTCACATGCTCCTAGAATACCAGAATGCTCCAAATCCCTTTGAATATCAACAAACACAAAGGGGGAAGAAAAATCAGTAATATTAATTAATTTGAAATTTCAGTAATTAAACTCTAGTAGTTAAAAGTTAAGAAGATCTACACACCAAATCAGACAAGATTTAAAGAGTTTCATAATGGGAATAATATAGTCTCAAAACACTATGTAGCCTGCTGGGCATATTAAGAGAAACTTTCTCAACATTCACTGGAAACCTTCACCAATAAAACTATACACTTACCACAGTTTATAATACAACATTTACACACAGTTTAATAATAAATTATATATCTTTAAGTTACACATTACAAAGTCTATATCTAATTTAATCAAGAAGAAATATTCATGTCCCCCATCCCAATTAAAGCATCAATTGTCTCTTGATTTAGTGTAAAACTGAAACAAGACATTTTCTCAGTTTTGTTATGAAGGAAAATTAAGTTGATGTTTCTGTAAATTGATGAAATGTGCACATAGAAGATCACAACCAGTTAAGAGGACAAAAAATAAAATAAAGAATATACAACAAAAGGAAACTAATGTTCCCTAGGATTACTCATGTATTATTTGCTTAGAATGACATATTTTGTTTCATATATGAGACTTTTGTGTGTGTGTGTGTGTGTGTTTTGGGGGTATTTCTTCTCCACCCCAAGAAGCAGTCATGAACCTCATTTCTCCCTCTGCACATCTCCTTAAACTTCTATACTGTAACACATTTGATATACATTTATAATTATGTCTCTTGAAAGGTTCCTTCCTGACTTTCATCTTATTATCAGTGTTTTGCTTCAGTAGGTTGCGCTAGAATGATAAAAATCCCTTAGTCTTAAAGGTTTAGTATGTTGTTTTATCTACAGTTATATTTATTTGGGTTAAGTGTTCAGTACATCCACTTTCTTTGTGATTTTCTAGTCTGTTATATACAAATTTCAGAAGATAAGGCCCAACTGATAATGAAATATAGGCTTAAGATGGCAGATACATGATTTCTGATGCACTTTACACTAAACTACAAAGATAAATTTAACAAAAAATGAAAGAGGCCCTTAAAGCAGTTAATTGCCTAATTTGGGCACAGTTATTGCACTTTAGTGTCTCGAACTCTACTAAAGAGTAGAGAAATAGGTTACTGACAGAAATCTATAAAGTTTTTATAAGTCCTTTATTGGGAAAATATATATAAAATGTATATCAACAATATATTCTTAAAATAAAACTAGAAAACATGAAAATAGAGACCAAAAAATGAGATATTTACATTTTCCTACTGTTTATTTTTGCAAAAAAACTAGTAACAAAAAAGTGGAGACAACAACAAATATCAAGCTAAAAGGCAAAATGTTACTGTACTTACACCTTCTAATGTTGTCTAAACAAAAGTTTAGATGGAATAAAGGTACTCTTGGAAAATCAGATATTTGCTAGTTTTCCATTGGCTACATACTGGGTCCAGAAAAAACAGAATGAAAAAGTAATATTGAAGATGTTGGTGAAAAAAAATACAGTGCATCAGAAGTAATATATACTATCGTAATATCTGTCATGATAAGACTTTCTTTACAAAGGGATGTGACTTTTTTCAATTTTTCTTTTTAAATACATATTTTTTTCATTTATGCTATCGTTAATTTTTCATCAGTTTTCACTTTTCAGCATTCAGTTTTTTTTATATTCATACTTAATAATCTCATTTTTGGAGATATTGTACACACTATTTTTTTTTTAAATTTTGGTTTATAATTGTTCCAATTTCCAATTGGTGATACATAGAAATATAATTAATCAAACTGTAAATTTATTTTTAACTTTTGACTAAGGGTCTAGCTCTAGACTTTATTCTGTTGTGGGCTTCTATTTACATAGCTATTTACAAATCCAACAATTTGAAGTACTCACTGAAATTGGATTTCAAACTTTGATTATAAACATCTTGTTGGAAAATGTGAAGTAGCTGTTTTAGCTTTATAAGGGATGTTCTTCCATAATGGGAGAATCACCCCTAGAGGGTCTAGCCTGTTGGCCTGGAGTGAAGGTTGTCAAGGGAATGACTTTAATTGAATCATCACTAGGATGAAGTCTTTCAGACATGGCATAAAAATGAGATCTTGTACTACCTTGTGCTCCTTGGTCAAGAGAAAGTAGTCCTTCAGGGCCAACACCTTGCCCCCAACCCTGCTGCAGACCCACTGGTGGTTGTACAGGGCTGCAGTGAAGGGCAGCAGGCTGTGGCAGAGGAGGACTGCAGTTGATTGAAGCAGCCTGTGCCAGAGGAGGGCTGTAGTAAAGGGCTGAGGCCTGTGCTGGTAGAGGGCTGTGGTGAAGAGCCTGTGCTAGAGGTGGGCTGTGGTGGAGAGCAGAGGTCTGTGCTGGTGGAGAGCTGTGGCATAGTGCTATAGCCTGGGTCATCGGAGGACTGTGGCAGAGAGCAACTGTCTGTGTCACCAGAGGGTTGCGTCGGTGAAGAGTTGTCTGCGTCGGGGGAGGGCTGTGGCATAGAGCAGAGGCCTGTGCCTGTGAAGGGCTGGAATGCGTCAGAGAAGCTGGCATCCAGCAGGCATCAGAGTGGCCCAAGATGAGACATTCTTGAGTGCAGTTGTCAGAGGCCTCTTCCACAGTAGGCTGAATAGTTATTTCTGCAGCTGTTAAGATGGGAAACAAATGATAAAATTTATGTTTCAAAAGCATGTGTTTATTTTTTATTTTTTTAAACAGGTTTTAAATTTTATTTTATTTTTAAACTTTACAATATTGTATTAGCTTTGCCAAATATTGAAATGAATCCGCCACAGGTATACCCGCATTCCCCATCCTGAACCCTCCTCCCTCCTCCTTCCCCTACCCTCCCTCTGGGTCGTCCCAGTGCACCAGCCCCAAGCATCCAGTACTGTGCATCGAACCTGGACTGGAGACTCGTTTCATACATGATATTATACATGTTTCAATGCTATTATTCCAAATCTTTCTCCAAAGAAGACATACAGATGGCTAACAAACACATGAAAAGATGCTCAACATCACTCATTATCAGAGAAATGCAAATCAAAACCACTATGAGGTACCATTTCACGCCAGTCAGAATGGCTGCGATCCAAAAGTCTACAAGCAATAAATGTTGGAGAGGGTGTGGAGAAAAGGGAACTCTCTTACACTGTTGGTGGGAATGCAAATTAGTACAGCCACTATGGAGAACAGTGTGGAGATTCCTTAAAAAACTGGAAATAGAACTGCCTTATGATCCAGCAATCCCACTGCTGGGCATACACACTGAGGAAACCAGAAGGGAAAGAGACACGTGTACCCCAATGTTCATCGCAGCACTGTTTATAATAGCCAGGACATGGAAGCAACCTAGATGCCCATCAGCAGATGAGTGGATAAGAAAGCTGTGGTACATATGCACAAAAGCGTGTGTTTATTAGCTACTTAAATCATATTGCTACAAGAATGCTTAATAATCTATATATAAATGCATCAGAGGCTTCTAATATTTTCATAATTGGTACTCGATTTGTCACAAAGTAATTCCTACAGTAACATAAATAATCAGGAGTGGGTGGATGGCATTTCATTTTTATAAGTAGGATATTTTGGCTTAGTCTCCCAAATGTAGATATTTTAAACTGTGTTTATGACTGTGAATGGAAGCTGTGGTCAATGATTTATACACACAAATCTGTTGAAATATGGTCCTGACTAACACAAAAGGTTGACATGAGCGAAATGAATGGAAAAACTAGTACAGAAACATGTAATGAACTAACCAATTATAGCTAACAATTTGGTTAAGAATATAATTAATTAATCTGAGAATAGATCTAAGAATAAATTAGGTTAATTTGGAAATAGCTTATTGAACTCTAAGATATGCCTTTCAGTTTCAGGAATGAAATATAGCTATAATTATTTCAAAGTCAATTGATTTCTGTATTCCTAATTTTCTGAAATTGTGGCAAATCAGAGTTTAGCAACATAAAGGATTACAGATCCAAAATACTTAGCTCTAAACTATAAAACTTTTTTAAACTCCTTTATAAGGTTTCTGTAAAATTTTAAAATGCCAATAGGTATCAAATTTCAATAAGTATACTATGCAAAGATTAGCAAAGGAAAGATAAAGTAGCTATATCAATATTAAAATTGACTTTAGAGCAGAGTGCTATTAGTGATAATGAAGAATATTATATCATAATTTTTTAAAAGGTCACTTATCTAAGACATACAATCCTGAAAGTCAAAAATAGAAATTCATATTCCTGTAAATCCTCAACAGGATATAGAGTCCAGGTACTGTCATTATGCTATCATACTTAAAACCAAGGAATAAAATACATCAGAAATTATTGTCACAGATAAGACTAATTTTCTCTATTAGATAACCATTTATTTTTCTTCACTTAGAAGACACTTTAAAGAAGTCCCTTTGAGATTAACATTTTTAAAAATTTATATTTTTGCACAGTTATATTTTAGAAATATTTGGGAAGGTAAAGTTTTATGTATTTGGAGTGATATTAAATCATAAAAGCATGCAAGGAAATATACAAACATACACATAATTATGTTTTATTTCCTTGCCAACAGAAAAGCAACTGATCTGGCAGCCTTAAATTTTACAGTAAAAGAATACATCATAGTTTCAGCATTGAGTAATTTGCCTCTTTATGATGAGGAAATAGACACCAAGTCATTTTCAATGAACTCTGTGATTTATGGAAATTCCTTTTTTAAGAGTTTTATTGAGATATAATTCACATGCCATAAAATCTACTCATTTAAAGTGAATAATTCAATAGTGTTTAGTCACATAATTGTGCCACTGTCATCACAATCAATTTTGAGGCATCCTTATCACTACAAATAGAAACCTGGTATCCATTAGCATTCACTGGCCACTTCTCCCCATACTCCAAAACCCTAAGCAACCATATCAAACTCCATAGACTTAAGCAACCATTAATCTACCTTTCTCTTCTATAGATTTTCCAATTCTATACATGTAATATTAACGGAATCCTTTCAATCAATTATTTTGAGACTGGCTTGATTCATTTAACATAATGTTTTTAAGGTTCCTCCATGTTGTAGCATGTATCAGTACTTCAAATTTTTTTTTTTTTTGCTCAAGATTATACTTTGTATGATTATGCCACATATTGTTTATCCATTAATCAATTTGTGGATATTTGAGTTGTTTTTACTTTTTGGCTGTGATGAGTAATGTTGTTATGAATATTGTTTAAAAGTTTTTGTGTAGACACAGTTATTTATTTCTTTTGGGAATATACCCATGTGTGGAGTTGCTGGATCATATGGGGTCAATTCTATATTTAATGTGAAGAACTGCCAAATTATTTTCCAAACTGACTGCACAATTTTACATTCCCACCAGAAATATATTAAGGTTCCAATTCTTCCACTCAATGTCTGCAAAATTTCAGTTTGGATTTTGCATATTTTGATAGGATTGTATTGAATCTGAAAATCAGTTTGTGATTTTAACAGTATTAAGACTTTAACAGTGTTAAATCTTCCTGTCTTTGAATATGGAATGTCTTTCCATTTATTTATATATTTAATTTCTTTCAGTATGTATGTATGCGTTAATCACCCGAAACTTTAAATAAAAAGTGAAAATCTAAATTGAATGTTTCAAATACTTTTACTATCCATTTGACCACGTTAAACCAAACTCCTAACTGTCAATCCATTATGCCCTGGGCTGTGCTAAGTCACTTAAGTTGTATCTGACTCTTTGTGACCCTATGGACTCTATCCCACCAGGTTCTCTGTCCATGGGATTTCCCAGGCAAGAATACTGGAGTGGGTAGCCATTTCCTCCTCCAGGGGATCTTCCTGACCCAGGGACCGAACCTGAGTCTCCCACACTGCAGGCAGATTCTTTAATTTCTTTCAGTAGTTATTTCAAATTTTTCAGAGTAAAAACTTCACATTTCCTTTGTTGAATTTGTGCCTAAGTATTTTATTCCACTGTAAATGGAAGTGTTTCCTTAATTTCTTTTTTGGAATGTTTATTGCTAGAATATAGAATTACACTTAATTTATATATATCGCTCTTAAAGCCTGTAAACTCCCCAGCTTGATTATTAGTTTTAATAGGTTTTTAGTGGATTTCTTAAGATTTTCTGTATACAAGATCTGCTCAATGTTATGTGGCAGCCTGGATGGGTGGAGAGTTCAAGGGAGAATCAATACATATATATATATATGTATGGCTGAGTTAATCTGCTGTGCACCTGAAACTATCACAACATTGTTAATCAGCTACATTCCAATATAAAATTAAAAGTTTATTAAAAAAGGAATAAAAGAGCAAGGAGCAAAGTATATATGTTCTTTCGAAAATGAAGCAAGATTACAAATGGATGCCTCTGCCTGTTTGCTCTGGCATCCATCTGGCAGTGCAAATCAGGGACCATGAATGGAAATGAATAAATACTCCATCAAGATCAAGGTAGAAGAAACAGTAATAGCTCATAAAGGGGGAAACCAAAGACCACAGAGGTTGAGTGCATTGTCCAAAATCACAAAGCCAAGAAATTTCAGAGTCAAGATTCACCTCTGGTTCAGTTTAATTGCAAAGTCTCTCAATTCCTGCTAGTTTCAGAAATTGCTAATGATTCATTCCCTCTCCTATATTTATTTTACATACAAGGGAAACCCCATATGCTTAACAGGTGATCTTTCAGCAGAAACTCTGAAGGCCAAAAGGGAATGGCAGGATATATATAAAGCACTGAAAGGGAAAAATCTACAACCAAGATTACTGTACCCAGCAAGGATCTCATTGAAAATTGATGGAGAAATCAAAAGCTTTTCAGACAAGCACAAGTTAAGAGAATTCAATACCATCAATCCAGTTTTACAACAAATGTTAAAGGAACTTACATTGTCAAAAAATACAAAATAAGAAAAAATATGTACAAAATCAACCCCAAACAGTTAAGAAAATGGCAAGAGCAGCTATATACTATATATATTTGTAATTACTTTAAAGGCAAATGGATTAAATGCTCAACCAAAAGACACAGACTGGATGAATGGATACAAAAACAAGACCCATGTACATGCTGTCTACAAGAAACCCACTTCGGACCTAAGATATAGACTAAAAGGGAGAGGATGGAAAAATACATTCCACGCAAATGGAAAGCAAAGACAGTTTGAGTAGCAATCCTCATATCAGACAAAATAGACCCTAAAATAAAGAGTATTACAAGAGATAAAGAAGGACACTACATAATGATCAAGGGATCAATACAAGAGGAAGACATAACAACTGTAAATACCTAGAAACCTATATGCACGTCAGGAAGCAAGAGTTAGAACTGGACATGGAACGACAGACTGGTTCTAAATAGGAAAAGGAGTACGTCAAGGCTGTATATTGTCACCCTGTTTATTTAACTTATATACAGAGTACATCATGAGAAAGGCTGAGCTGGAAGAAGCACAAGGTGGAATCAAGATTGCCAGGAGAAATATCAATAACCTCAGATATGCAGATGACACCACCCTTATGGCAGAAAGTGAAGAGGAACTAAAAAGCCTCTTGATGAAAGTGAAAGTGGAGAGTGAAGAAGTTGGCTTAAAGCTCAACATTCAAAAAACGAAGATCATGGCATCTGGTCCCATCACTTCATGGGAAATAGATGGGGAAACAGTGGAAACAGTGACAGACTTTATTTTTCTGGGCTCCAAAATCACTGCAGATGGTGACTGCAGCCATGAAATTAAAAGACGCTTACTCCTTGGAAGGAAAGTTATGACCAACCTAGATAACATATTCAAAAGCAGAGACATTACTTTGCCAACAAAGGTCCGTCTAGTCAAGGCTATGGTTTTTCTAGTGGTCATGTATGGATGTGAAAGTTGGACTGTGAAGAAGGCTGAGCACCAAAGAATTGATGCTTTTGAACTGTGGTTTTGGAGAAGACTCTTGAGAGTCCCTTGGACTGCAAGGAGATCCAACCAGTCCATTCTAAAGGAGATCAGTCCTGGGTTTTTTTTTTTGAAGGAATGATGCTAAAGCTGAAACTCCAGTACTTTGGCCACCTCCTGCAAAGGGTTGACTCACTGAAAAAGACTCTGATGCTGGGAGAGATTGGGGGCAGGAGGAAAAGGGGATGGCAGAGGATGAGATGGCTGGATGGCATCGCCAACTCGATGGACATGGGTTTGGGTGAACTCCAGGAGTTGGTGATGGACACGGATACCCGGCGTGCTGCAATTCATGGGGTCACAAAGAGTTGGACATGACTGAGCGACTGAACTGATGCACTGGACATAATGGCAACCCACTGCAGTACTCTTGCCTAGAAAATCCCATGGACAGAGAATCCTGGTGCAGGCTACTGTCCATGGAGTCACAAAGAGTCAGACACGACTGAGTGACTTCACTTTCTTTCACTTATGCACTGGACATAGGAGCTCCTCAATACATAACACAAACACTAACAGACATAAAAGGAGAAATTGACAGTAACAAAATAATAGTAGGAGATTTTAACACCCCACTCCCACCAATGGGCAGATCATCAAAGCAGAAAATTAATAAGGAACACCAGTCTTAAATGATAATTAGATGTGATGGATCTCATTAATATCTTCAGGACACTGTATCCAAATGCAGAGGAATACACATTCTTCTCAATACACATGGAGCATTCTCCAGGATAGACCACATCTTGGGTCACAAATCAAACCTCAGCGAATTTAAGAAAATTGAAATAATATCAAGCATCTTCTCTGACCCCAACCCTATGAGACGAGATATCAGTTACAAGAAAAAAAAAATGTAAGAAACACAAACACATGGAGATTAAACAACACATTTCTAAATAACCAACAGGTTACTGAAGAAATCAAAAGGGATATCAACAAATTTCTAGAAACAAATGACAATGAAAACACAACTCAAAACCTATGAGTTTTGATTTCCATTTTAGTTCACTGATTTCTAAAATGTCGATGTTCAGTCTTGCTATCTCTTGTTTGACCACTTCCAATTTACCTCGATTCATGGACCTAATATTCTAGGTTCCTATGCAATATTGTTCTTTACAATATCAGACTTTACTTTATCACCAGTCACATCCACAACTGGGTGTTGTTTTCCCTTTGGCTCAGCCTCTTCATTTCTTCTGGAGATATTTCTCTATTTTTCTCCATAGAATATCATATTGGGCACCTACCGACCTGGGGAGTTCATCATTCAGTGTCATATATTTTTGCCCTGTCATACTGTTCATGGGGTTCTCAAGGCAAGACTATTAAAGTGATTTGCCATTCCCTTCTCCAGTGGACCACGTTTTGTCAGAACTCTCCACCGTGTCCTGTCTGTTTTGTGTAGCTCTACATAGCATGAACCATAGTTTCTCTGAGTTAGACTAGGCTGTGATCCATGTGATCAGTTTGATTTATTTTCTGTAATTGTGGTTTTCATTCTGTCTGCCCTCTGATGAATAAGGATGAGACTTGTGGAAGCTTCCTAACAGGAGCAAGTGATTGGTGTATTCTGAGTTTTGCTCTGAGCAGGGCCATGCTCAGTAAATCTTTAATCCAATTTCCTGTTCATGAGTGGTGTTGTGTTCCCTCCCTGTACTTTGACTTGAGGCCAAACTATGGTAGGGATAATGGCAGTAAGGTGACCTCCTTCAAAAGGATTTAGGCCCGCATGTCAGAACTCCCAGGACTGTAATATTCAGTGCTCCTGACCCCATGGCAGGCCTCTGTCAACCCATGGCTCTGCCAGAGACTCCTGGACACTCACAGGCAAGTCTGGCTCAGTCTCTTGTGAGGCCACTGCTCCTTTCTCCTGGGTCCTGGTGCACACAAGGTTTTGTTTGTGCTCTCCAAGCGTCTGTTTACCCAGTCCTGTGGAAGTTCTGTAATCATCTAATGGAGTAAGTGGATTATCATTCATAAATTACATATATTTTGATCACATACATTTTAAGAAATGTCATTTTTCCTTGTATTTTCAACCATTTTTTAAGAAATATATGATTAATCTGTTGCATTAAAACAGTTTATCTATCTACATCATTAATTAAACTTTAATTTGCTGTGAAGAAAATGTGTTGTTTCAATGAAGAATGTCTTTGTGATTATGTTTTTATAGCACATACAATTGTTTTTGAAATCTTGTAATGAGTAATTCAAGTACAGGTTGCCTTTGATACAAATATTAAAATTATAGTTCATTAGGTTAACTTTGATTAATTGCTTGTCCATCAAACATCTGTACAAACATTCTAATGCTCCTCATTAAAAGAC
Source organism: Bos taurus (assembly GCF_002263795.3). Lineage (NCBI taxonomy): Eukaryota > Metazoa > Chordata > Mammalia > Artiodactyla > Bovidae > Bos > Bos taurus. The sequence continues at coordinate 40,826,937 of NC_037357.1, read as the reverse complement.
TTCAGATAGTGGATTGAATCTATAATATGCCTAATAAAATGAAAGCACCAATCACTGTTCCTAAAAATAAAATTTGAAAGAATTGTTTTTTTATATCAGCATGCCACAACTCCCAGGACTGTGTATTCAGTGCCCTCAATGTCACAAGTCACATGTCTTCTTCATGTGACATTTACTGTACAGTTATAATGTCTGCATTAATAAAAGCAAGCGATTAGGTTATCTCTTGACCAATTAAAATGTACTTGCATTATTAATGTAAGGTTATATAAAGAATTACTTGTTCAATAACTTATCTCTAACGTATATGCAAATCAATATAAGCACTAGTAGAAAAGCGAGTACCACGCATTTTGTGCTTCAAAAAAAAAGCAACTTCTTTTTCCTCTTGCTCAAAGGCAATCAGTATTTTGATACTAGGACCATAATACATTTGACTAATTAAAATAAAAAATACTGGGAGGGGTCCTAGGATGGTGGAGAAATAGTACTGGGATACCAATTTCACCCCCATAAATTCATTGGAAGAACATTTGAACACTGAGCAAATTCCACAAAACAACTTCTGAATGCTGGCAGAGGACATCAGGCACCCAGAAAGGCAGCCCATTGTCTTCAAAAGGAGGTAGGACAAAACAGAAAAGATAAAAAGAGAGACAAAAGAGGTAGGGACAGAGATCCATCCTGGGAAGGGAGTCTTAAAAGAGGAGAAGTTTCCAAACGCAAGGAAACACTCTCACTGGCAGGTCTGTAGGGAATCTTGGAATCTAAGAGGGCAACATAACTGGGAAGAAAAATAAATAAATAAATAAATAATTAAAACCCATAGATTACATGCCTAATGGCAACTCCCAGCACTTGCAGCTGCCACCAGCAAGCGGGGGTTGAACAGGGAGGCCCGGGCTGCATTGCTTAGGGTAAGGACTAGGCCCAAATGCCCTGAAGGCAATCTGAGGGAACTGACTTGAAATAGCAACCTAAACTGTGGGATCGCCAGAGAGAGAGAGAGACAAAAAAAAAAAAAAAAAAGAGAGAGAGAGAGAGAGAGAGAGAACTATTCCATTAACAGCCCTAACCTGAGGCACTGCCAGGCCCACTCACAGAACAAAGGACTGAGCGAATACCAGAGGAGAGCTAACAGGTTGTGGACTGGACCATCCCCCGCCGGAGACAAGCAGACGGGGGTGGAGGGGGGGGGGGGGCAGCCAGAGCCAGAAACGGGCAATCGCTGTCCCAGAGAGGTGTCCTCTACCAAACTGCAAGCAGGCTGCATTGCTAACCTAGAGTTCTTGGGATTCTGGATGGTTGACATCTGCCGGGAGGATTGCAGCCAGAGATCAGCTCACCAGAAGAGACACATGGCACACCTGAGAAGGTGCGCCCGTTGTACACCCAGAAAACCGATGACTGGGATGGGGAAGAAAATAAGGCGCACTGCCCACCTGGAGGTGAATGCGCTCGCAAAGCATCTGGTCACGTGAGCTGCTCAGACCTGGGAAGGGCACAGTACTCAGGTCCAATGGAGTCTGCGCTTTCGTGGAGTACTCAAGACCCTGAACCTGAGCGGCTTAGACCTAGAAAGTGCACGTAACACAGGGCCTGCCCCAGACAGTTCCTGGCAGAGTAACCTTGAGCCTGAGAAGTATAGACCATGAAAGCACACACGCCATCAGTGGGGGCAAACCCAGTGTGGTGAAGACACTGTGGGCACTCCCCACACATACCAGCGATATTTGTTTGCAGTGTTCCTCCTTCTCCACATCACGACCGAACAAGTGAGCCTAAATAAGTAACCACCTTCGCCCCCTTGTGTCAGGGCAGAAATTAAACACTGAAGAGACCAGCAAACAGAAGAAGCTAAAATAAACAGAGGGAACTGCTTTGGAAGTGACAGGAGCAACAGATTAAAACCCTGTCGTTAGCACTGACTACATAGGAAGGGGCCTGTAAATCTTAAGAAGTATAAGCCGGATCAAGGAACTATCTGAAACTGGACTGACCCCACACTGCCCTTAACAGCTCCAGAGAAATTCCTAGATATATTTTTATTATTATCATTTTTATATTTTTTATTTTTAAATCCTCTATTACTCCTTTAATTTTCATTTTTATAATCTACTGCTAAGCTAAGTCACTTCAGTCGTGTCCAACTCTGTGAAACCCCATAGACAGCAGCCCACCAGGATCCCCCTTCCCTGGGATTCTCAAGGCAAGAACACCAGAATGGGTTGCCATTTCCTTCTCCAGTGCATGAAAGTGAAAAGTGAAGTCGCTCAGTCGTGTCTGACCCCATGGACTGCAGCCCACCAGGCTCCTCTATCCATGGGATTTTCCAGGCAAGAGTACTGGAGTGGGGTGCCATTGCCTTCTCTGTTTATAATCTACTATCACCTCGCAAAAAAAAAAAAAAAAAAGACCCTATTTTAAAAGCAAACTATATATATATATATATATATATATATATATATATATAATTTTTGTGACTGTTTTCTTTTTTTAATATTTTTGAGAGTTTAACCTCTACTCTATATTTTTAATCTTTGCTTTTTGGTATTTGTTATCAATTTTGTATATTTAAGAAACCAATCTTTAGTACCCATTTTTACTTGGGAGTGTGAATACTGGCTTGATTGTTCTCTCCCTCTTTTGACTCTCCATTTTCTCCACTTGGTCGCATCTATCTCCCTCCTCCTTCTTCTCTTCTCCATGTAATTCTGTGAACCTCTCCGGGTGTCCTTCACTGTGGAGAAACTTGTCCTCATTAACCTAGAAATTTTATCACTGGTGCTGTATAAATGGAGAAGACTTGAGGCTACTGTAAGAATAACACTGAAATCCAGAGGCAGGAGGCTTACGTTCAAAACCTGAAAACACCAGAGAACTCTTGACTCCAGGGAACATTAATCAATAAGAGCTCATCCAAAAACCTCCATACCACAATGAAACCAAGCACCCTCCAAAGGCCACCAAGTTCCAAAGGAAGAAATACCACACTAATTCTCCAGCAGTACAGGAACATAGCCCTGAACTTCAATATAAAAGCTTCCCAAAGTCACACCAAACCCACTGACAACTCAAAACTCACTACTGGACACTTCATTGCACTCAAGATAGAAGAAATACAGCTCCATCCACCAGAACACCCACACAAGCTTCCCTAACCAGGAAACCTTGACAAGCTACATGTCCAACCGGACCCACAGTGAGGAACCTCCAGAATAAGGAGGAACCACAAACTGCCAGAATACAGAAAGACCACGCCAAACAGCAATCTAAACAAGATGGAAAGGCAGAGAAATACTCAGCAGGTAAAGGAACAAGATAAATGCCCACCAAACCAAATAAAAGAGGAAGAGATAGGGAATCTATCTGAACAAGAATTCAGAAAAATTATAGTGAAAATGATCCAAAATCTTGAAAACAAAATGAACTTACAGATAAATAGCATGGAGACAAGGATATAGAAGATGCAAGAAATGTTTAACAAGGACCTAGAAGAAATAAAGAACAGTCAATAAATAATGAATAATGCAATATATTAGACAAAAAAAAAAAAAAAAACACTCTAGAGGGAACAAACAGTAGAATAATGGAGGTAGAAGATAGGATAAGTGAGGTAGAAGATAGAATAGTAGAAATAAACGAAGTAGAGAGTAAAAAAGAAAAAAAAAGAGTCAAAAGAAATGAGGACAAGCTGAGAGACCTTTGGGACAATGTTAAATGACTCAACATTTGAATCTAGGAGTCCCAGAAGAAGAAGATAAAAAGAAAGACCATGAGAAAATACTTGAGGTGATAATAGTTGAAAACTTACCTAAATTGGGGCAAGAAATAGCCACCCAAGTCCAAGAAACACAGAGAGTTCCAAACAGGATAAACCCAAGGGGAAACACCCCAAGGCACATATTAATCAAAGTAACAAAGATCAAACACAAAGAACAAATATTAAAAGAAGCAAGGGAACACCAAAAAATAACACACAAGGGGATTCCCATAAGGATAACAGCTGATCTTTCAATAGAAACTCTTCAGGCCAGAAGGGAATGGCAAGACATACTTAAAGTGATGAAAGAAAATAACCTGCAGCCCAGATTACTGTACCCAGCAAGGATCTCATTCAAATATGAAGGAGAAATCAAAAGCTTTACAGACAAGCAAAAGATGAGAGAATTCAGCACCACCAAACCAGCTCTCCAACAAATACTAAAGGATCTTCTCTAGATAGGAAACAAAGAAAGGATGTATAAAGTTGAACCCAAAACAATAAAGTTAATGACAATGGGGTCATACTTATCAATAATTACCTTAAACATAAATGGGCTGAATGCCCCAACCAAAAGACAAAGACTGACTGAATGGATACAGAAACAAGACCCCTATATATGTTGTCTACAAGAGACGAACCTCAAAACAATGGACACATACAGACTGAAAGTGAAGGTCTGGAAAAAGATATTCCAAGCAAATAGAGACCAAAAGAAAACAGGAGTAGCAATACTCATATCAGATAAAATAGACTTTAAAACAAAGGCTGTGAAAAGAGACAAAGAAGGACACTACATAATGATCAAAGATCAGTCCAAGAAAAAAAGATAACAATTATAAATATATATGCACCCAACATAGGAGCACCACAATATGTAAGACAAATGCTAACAAGTATGAAAGGGGAAATTATCAATAACACAGTAATAGTGGGAGACTTTAATACCCCACTCACACCTATGGAAAGATCAACTAAACAGAAAATTAACAAGGAAACACAAACTTCACATGCTACAATAGACCAGTTAGATCTAATTGATATCTATAGGACATTTCACCCAAAAACAATGAATTTCACTTTTTTCTCAAGTGCGCACGGAACCTTCTCCAGGATAGATCACATCCTGGACCATAAATCTAGCCTTGGTAAAATAAAAAAAAATGAAATCATTCCAAGTATCTTTTCTGACCACAATGTAATAAGATTAGATGTCAATTACAGGGGAAAAAAAACGATTAAAAATTCCAGCTTATGGAGGCTGAACAACACGCTGCTGAATAATCAACAAATCACAGAAGAAATCAAAAAAAGAAATCAAAATATGCATAGAAATGAATGAAAATGAAAGCCCAACAACCCCAAACCCATGGGACACTGTAAAAGCAGTGTTAACGGAAAGGTTCATAGCAATACAAGCTTACCTAAAGAAACAAGAAAAAAGTCAAATAAATAACCTAACTCTGACCCAGAGGGATGGTGTGGGGAGGGAGGTGAGAGGGGGGTTAAGGATGGGGAACACGTGTACACCTGTGGTGGATTCATGTTTATGTATGGCAAAACCAATACAAATATTATAAAGTAATTAGCCTCCAATTAAAGTAAATAAATTTATATTTTAAAAAATGACCTAAATCTACACCTAAAGCAACTAGAAAAGGAAGAAATGAAGAACACCAGGGTGAGTAAAAGGAAAGAAATGTTAAAAATTAGGGCATAATTAAATGCAAAAGAAACAAATGTGACCATAGCGAAAATAACAAAGCTAAAAGCTGGTTCTTTGAGAAGATAAATAAAATTGACAAACCGTTAACCAGACTCATGAAGAAACGAATGGAGAAGAATCAAATCAACAAAATTAGAAATGAAAATGGAGAAATCAAAACAGATAACACAGAAATATAAAGGCTCATAAGAGAATACAATCAGCAACTCTATACCAATAAAACAGACAACTTGGAAGAAATGAACAAAATCTTAGAAAAGTACAACTTTCCAAAACTGAACCAGGAAGAAATCGAAAATCTTAACAGACCCATCACAAGCACAGAAACTGAAACTGTAATTAGAAATCTTCCAGGAAACAATAGCTCAGGACCACATGGCTTCACAGCTGAATTCTATCAAAAGTTTAGAGAAGAGCTAACACCTATCTTACTCAAGATCTTCCAGAAAATTGCAGAGGAAGGTAAACTTAAGGCCACCATCTCTCTAATACCAAAACCAGACAAAGACACCACAAAAAAGAAAACTACAGGCCAATATCACCGATGAACATATATGCAAAAATCCTTAACAAAATTGTAGCAAACAGAATCCAATAACATTTTAAAAAGATCATACACCATGACCAAGTGGGCTTTATCCCAGGGATGCAAGGATTCTTCAATATCTGAAAATCATTCAACGTAATACACCACAATAACAAATTGAAAGAAAAAAAAAACAAAACAAAACATATGATTATCTCAATAGATGCAGTGAAAGCCTTTGACAAAATTCAACATCCATTTATGATAAAAACCCTCCAGAAAGTAGGAATAGAGGGAACATACCTAGACATAATAAAAGCTATATATGACAAACCCACAGCAAACATCATCCTCAATGGTGAAAAACTTAAAGCATTTCCCCTAAAGTCAGGAACAAGGCAAGGGTGCCCACTCTCACCACTACTATTCAACATAGTTTTGGAAATTTTGGCCACAGCAATCAGAGCAGAAAAAGAAATAAAAGGAACCCAGATTGGAAAAGAAGAAGTAAATCTCTCACTGTTTGCAGATGACATGATCCTCTACATAGAGGATAAACCCTAAAGACTCCACCACAAAATTACTAGAGCTAATCAATGAATATAGTAAAGTTGCAGGATATTAAATCAACATGCAGAAATCCCTTGCACTCCTATACACTAACATTGAGAAAACAATAAGAGAAATTAAAGAAACAATTCCATTCACCATTGCAACAAAAAGAATAAAATACTTAGGAATATACCTACTTAAAGAAACTAAAGACCTATATATAGAAAACTATAAAACACTGGTGAAAGAAATCAAAATTGATACAAATAGATGGGTAAATATACCATGTTCCTGGATTGGAAGACTCAATATAGTGAAAATGAGTATACTACCCGAAGCAATCTATGGATTCAATGCAATCACTATCAAGTTAGCAATAGTATTTTTCACAGAACTAGAACAAATAATTTCACAATTTGTATGGAAATAAAAACCTTGAATAGCCAAAATAAGCTTGGAAAAGAAGAATTGAACTGGAGGAATCAACCTGCCTGACTTCAAGCTATACAACAGTCATCAAGACAGTGTGGTACTGGCACAAAGACAGAAATATAGATCAATGGAACAAAATAGAAAGCCCAGAGATTAATCCACGCACATATGGACACCATACCTTTGACAAAGGAGGCAAGAATACACAATGGAGAAAAGACAATCTGTTTAACAAGTGGTGCAGGGAAAACTGGTCAACCACTTGTAAAAGACTGAAACTAGAAGACTTTCTAACAACATACAGAAAAATAAATTCAAAATGGATTAAAGATCTAAACATAAGACTAGAAACTATAAAACTCCTACAGGAAAACATAGAGAAAACACTCTGACAAAAATCACAGCAGGATCCTCTATGACCCATCTCCCAGAATAATGGAAATAAAAGCAAAAATAAACAAATGGGACCTAATTAAACTTAAAAGCTTTTTCACAATGAAGGAAACTATAATCAAGGTAAAAGACAGCCTTCAGAATGGGAGAAAATAATAGAAAATGAAGGAACTGACAAAGAATTAATCTCAAAAATATATAAGCAACTCCTGCAGCTCAATTCCAGAAAAATAAAAGACCCAATCAAAAAATGGGGTGAAGAACTAAACAGACATTTCTCCAAAGAAGACATACAGATGGCTAACAAAGACATGAAAAGATGCTAAACATCATTCATTATCAGAGAAATGCAAATCAAAACCACGATGAGGTACCATTTCACGCCAGTCAGAATGGCTGCAATCCAAAAGTCTACAAGCAATAAACGCTGGAGAGGGTGTGGAGAAAAGGGAACTTTCTTACACTGTTGGTGGGAATGCAAACTAGTATATCCACCATGGAGAAAAGTGTGTAGATTCCTTAAAAAACTGGAAATAGAACTGCCATATGACCCAGCAATCCCATGGCTGGGCATACTCACCAAGGAAACCAGAATTGAATAAGACACGTGTACCCCAATGTTATTTGCAGCATTATTTATAATAGCAGGACATAGAAGCAACCTAGATGTCCATTGGCAGATGAATGTATAAGAAAGCTGTGGTACATATACACAATGGAATATTACTCAGCCATTAAAAATAATACATTTGAATCAGTTTTAATGAGGTGGATTAAACTAGAGCCTAATATACAGGTTGAAGTAAGCCAGAAAGAAAAACATCAATACAGTATGCTAACACATATATATGGGATTTAGAAAGGTAATAATCATAACCCTATATGTGAGACACCAAATGAGACACCGATGTACAGAACAGTCTTTTGAACTCTATGGAAAAGGTCGAGTATGGGATGATTTGGGAGAATGGCATTGAAACATGTATATTATCATATGTGAAATGGATCACCAGTCCAGGTTCGATGCATGAGACAGGGTGCTCCGGTCTGGTGCACTGGGATGACCCAGAGGGATGGGATGGGGAGGGAGGTGGGAGGGGGTTTCAGGATGGGGAACACATGTACACCCGTGGCTGATTCATGTCAATGTATGGCAAAACCACTACAATATTTTAAAGTATTTAGCCTCCAATTAAAATGAATAAATTTATTTAAAAAATTAATTTAAAAAATAAAATTAAATACAAAATACTGGATAAATGTTCACATGCATAATGTTTGTCTGAGGTAAATCAGAATTCATTGAAAATTGTATTCAAGTAACATGCAATACTAAATCCCAAATGGTTAATTCATAACCACCTATATTTTGGATAATAGTTCACAAATGTTGTAACAGGAGTAAGAATATTGCCACTTGAAAAAGTTTTCATGGTTTCTGTCACATTTGAATCAATTTATTCAAAGTTACTTTAGCATAAGCGTTTTCACATTTGTTTCGTTATATACTTTGACATTTCCAAATCCTAGCCTAGAATAACCTAGAGGTGATCCTAGCAGTGGGAATATCTGGTGCCACAAGTGTCCTTGCTCTTATTAGTGCCATGTCATAAAGCATCATTACAGGAAGAAATCCTTTCTCTTCTTCAGGTCATAAATAGCAATGATAGAGTCATAGCTCACACTCTCCCCATTTTATATGTTATGTATATTTTCAGTAAAAAACTCAATTTTATATAAACAATTATTTAAATGGAATGTCTAAAGTAATTCACATCTCTGAGTTTTCTTTCTAGATATAAGTTTTATGAATGTTACATAATTATATATGGCTGAGTTTGTATTTTTTACTTTTTAATAAGCATGAAAAGATACTTTTTCATATCTTTGAATTTTTTTGTACTTCCTATTTTTTTTTTTTTGTTTTTGTATTGGTTTTGCCATACATCAACATGAATCCGCCACGGGTGTACATGTGTTCCCAATCCTGAACTGCCCTCCCACCTCCCGCCCCATACCATCCTTTTGCAAAAGCAAGAGTTAATATTCTTGCTTCCCAGCCTTTGGCTAAGACCAAGTGAAAATCAAAGACACCAGTACTGTAATTGTGTTGAAAAGCATCTTTAAATAGAATATTTTAAAAGTCACCAATTACATTAAAAGTATAAATTGTTCTTTACTCACTATCATTAACTCTTCACTTGGTCTTAGTCAAAGGCTGAGAAGCAAGAATATTAACTCTTGCTTTTGCAAAATATAGTTATTGAATAAGTATCTAATAGTGAATTTATGCACAAATATTTCCCCAAGTAATCCAAAAATATCACAAATGATTTTGTGTTAATAGTGACTTATCACTTTTTTAAGTGTGTATTAACATGTTTAACTCCAATAGCCTTTGCTTAACTAATACAGTGGACAACATTTATTATTAATGATTCAATATATTTAAAAAACTCATTATTTGAAGAATCTAACACACTAGCAAGGGTATCCTAGAATTTATACTAGTGGAAGTTTATAGTATTGAATTATTAATTTTTAAATGGATTGAGCAAAATTCTATTTCTCATAAGATATATTCAAAAACTGGGTTAAAACTGAAGTGTGAAGATTTTGCCAAATGAGTTCTTACACAAGGCAGCTGTGTCCCAGTTTCGCACTCTAAATAAACACAGGCTTCCTGCTTTATAGAACAGCAATATTTATCACCAAATTCACTTCATTAGTACAAACAGGCCAAGATTATGGGATGAAAGGCATTGGCTACATTTATTGGTCATTAATTATTCTGTATGATCTTCATAATGTCTCTGACCATAGACCAAAAGTCACTTTTTCCATCTTCCAAAAGGAGAATCTAAAAGTCTGATAGATTCTTTATTAAACTAAAGAAGTTAAAAGTCATATGAAGACAATGACCTTGTTCTGCTTTGGACTTCAGTAGATACTAAGTTCAGGCTATAAATCAAACTTTTAAGGAATAATAAAAATAGTCTCTTCTAACCCCTCAGTCGGAGAAGGCAATGGCACCCCACTCCAGTACTCTTGCCTGGAAAATCCAATGGACGGAGGAGCCTGGTGGGCTACAGTCCATTGGGTCGCTAAGAGTCGGACACGACTGAGCGACTTCACTTTCATTTTCACTTTCACTTTCACGCATTGGAGAAGGAAATGGCAACCCACCCCAGTATTCTTGCCTGGAGAATCCCAGGGACAGGGAAGCCTGGTGGGCTGCCGTCTATGGGGTTGCATAGAGTCGGACACGACTGAAGTGACTTAGCAGCAGCAGCAGCAGCAACTCCCCAGAATGTTTTTTCTTTTCTAATTTCAAAAGGCAAATACAAATAATGCTTTTTGAAGTGTCCTTTGCATCATAATACTGCTAGCGTGATAATGCTTTTCACCTAAGTGTCATTGCTTCTTCATCAAGTATGTATGCACTATTTCAAAAATATGGTAAAACGTAAAAGACTAAAGTAGTTAAAAATTTGGCATATATGTGTGTTCTGTCTTAGTTTCAGAGAGATTTGAGTGTTTAAAATATTTTACAATCGCATGATGCAGAATATGTCACAGAGTTTTTAAAGGAAAGACATTAAAATTAATTTTATTAAAGTATATCAGTTAATATTAACAAATAAGTTTTAATTATTTCAAAGTATTGCTGATAGACATGAAACAAAATATATTCAGTCATATGATCCATGCGATTATTTTGGGATACTGTGATAATTCCAAGGATTTTCTTCTTATATTAGGTTTGAACTGTTCTTTTCATCAAATACTAATTTTATTTTCATCAGATACTAATTTTAAAGAAAGGAAGACTCTTCTTTATGATCATTGTTAACTGAACCAGTGTAATGTTGTCACCATTATTTTGCTGAGGTCCTACTAACCTGAAAATATCAAAAAATCTGTTACACTTGTTGATTAATCAGAAATGTTGTAGCAACTGGAAGTCATTTCTCATTGTTTGTTGGTTGTTGGTATTGTGAGCTGTAAGCATGTATGTGCAGTGTTTTGAAATCTGAGAAATATCTGTGCAATTATGGACAGTTACACTGTGTGAAAATTTTGCTTTAGTCATTTTAATCTAAATGCAATCCTAGGTCATTGATATTGGGGCTAGTGCACTGGGAGGACCCAGAGGGATGGTATGGGGAGGGAGGAGGGAGGAGGGTTCAGGATGGGGAACACATGTATACCTGTGGTGGATTCATTTTGATATTTGGCAAAACTAATACAATTATGTAAAGTTTAAAAATAAAATAAAATTAAAAAAAAAGAATTTGCTTAATTTAAAATTATTTTTTGTTAAGTTTGGTAACTTTCAATTTACACTTTGTTATATAAGAATAAAACTCCATATACCTGTGGCAGATTCATGTTGATGTGTGGCAAAACCAATACAATATTGTAAAGTAATTAGCCTCCAATTAAAATAATAAATTTATATTAAAAATAATAATAAAACTATTAAAAAAAGAATAAAATTCTTGCAAGTCTAAATTTAGATCTAATGTATGATTATGGAACTATGAATTTATCAAAGGACTTGTGTAGAGAAACAATTTATTAGTATAAAAAAAGTACTGTTGTTGTTCAGTTGCTCAGTCATGTCCGACTTTTTGTGATCCCATGGACAGCAGCAAGCCAGGCTTCCCTGTTCTTCACTATCTCCTGGAGTTTGCTCAAACTCACGTGCATTGAGTCTGTGATGCCATCCAACCATCTCGTTCTCTGTCACCCCCTTCTCCTTCTGCCCTCAATCTTTCCCAGCATCAGGGTCTTTTCCAGTGAGTCAGATTTTTGCATCAGGTGGCCAAATATTGGAGCTTCAACTTCAGCATCCATCTTTCCAATAAATATTCCAGGGTTGATTTCCTTTAGGATTAATTGGCTTAATCTCCTTGCTGGACAAGGGACTCTCAAGAGTCTTCAACACCACAGTTTGAAAATGTCAATTCTTCAGCATTCAGCCTTCTTTATGGTCCAACTTTCATGACCATACATGATTAGTGGAAAAACCACACACACACACACACACACATATGAAGCATAGCTATATTTGTAGCTGTAAAGTAGCCAACTCTAGTATTTTCACAGTAAGCCTTCCAACCCTACCAATCTCCAGATGCTTGCTTATTCATCTCATCACAAATTATTATCTTGGTGATAGTAAATTCACCCAATTTGTTCCCAGCAAGTCTCAGTGGATATTAGAGAGGTGTCAGGTGACAACAGGATCGCTTGTCTTATGATTTTTGCTTCTACTGTGTCCTTTTGGCACTCTGACTAATTTACTTCCATGAGTAGATTGAAAGTGCCAATTTTTAACAGATTATTTTCAACAATATTAGTGGAACTTAAAAGCACACAAAACTCTAAATAAAAAGTGAAAATCTGAATTGAATGTTTCAAAAACTTTTACTATGCATTTGGACCACATTAAACCAAACTCTTAACTGTCAACCCATTTTGTGTTCTGCCATGCTAAGTCACTTCAGTTTCAGTTGTGTCCGACTCTTTGCGATCCTATGGACTGCAGCCCACCAGACTTCTCTGTCCATGGGATTCTCCAGGCAATAATTCTGGAGTGGGTTGCTGTGTCCTCTTCTAGGGGACCTTCCTGACCCAGGGATTGAACCCACACCTCTTGTGTCTCCTGCATTGGCAGCTGGGTTCTTTAGTACTAGCGCCACCTGGGAAGTACCATCAATCCATTAGGCATGTCATAAATTTCACAGTTATTCATTGGGAAGACTAAATGATGAACTATTAAGGACAGTATTTTTTTTTTTTTTTTTTTTTTTGCTGAAATAAATGTATTGATTACAATTTGATGTTCTCCTAAAGCATGACACTGAAAATCTACTTGGTACTATTGGGAAACTACTGAAAGAGCAAGGAAAGCAAATTTATAACAATATTTCATCCTTTTTCATGAGAGTTCAACTTTGAAACTAATCAAATGATTGGTATAAGAACTCTGTTGTGTGCAAGTTTCTATCAGAGATTAAGAGATACATTAAATGAAATGATTTGACAGGAGATTTCTGTATAATGAACATTCAATTCAGTTTTTGAATAGCACTAAGGAAAATGTCTGGAGAAGGAAATGGCAACCCACTCCAGTATTCTTGCCTGGAGAATCCCAGGGATGGCGGAGCCTGGTGGGTGCCATCTATGGGGTCGCACAGAGTCGGACACGACTGATGCGATTTAGCAGGGAAAATGTCTATAAAACATGCATTTGTGTTCACATTGATAAAGGTTAGAGAATAAGATGAAGCATCACTACAGCACATTTAATCACATCTATGAACTTGTCATCTGAATTTTGAAAGGCTGGAATTTTTTCCCTCTATTTCTTGAAACACATATATCAGCCAATTAAATGATATGAGTTAGTAGATAGTTCTCAAAAGCAATTTAAAGGTCAAATAAGTGTAAGCATTTAGAACGAAGGAAAATATTATCCAAATGAATTTATTTAACCTGATAAGAGCACATTTTTTTCTCTCAGACAACACAGGTTAACTGTAATCTAACAGTGATTTTAATTTCATTGTGCAAAAAATATATTTCAATATTCTGTCATTTTTCCTCACTCCTCAACAACTGCAGATGGTAACAACTCTCTCATAAGTGATTTCCAAAGAGAGATATTAGGTAAATCTTGTCTGCAATATATCCTTTACAGATAGGTACTCTTATTACCTTGTTATATATTCCATTTCCCCAGTATACTTCATTGATCTGCATATAGGAAGAACTTTGGGCCACCATATAACTCATATTTAGATCAAGTTGCCTTTTCAATATGATAAAATGATCAACAATATGACTACATCACATTTTCCCAATAGAAGACTACTGTAATATCCACAGAGTACTTAGTCAGTATGTGAAGATAATACATACTAATATATACATACTTGGAGAAGGCAATGGCAGCCCACTCCAGTATTCTTGCCTGGAGAATCCCTTGGACAGAGGAGCCTGGTGGGCTGCTGTCTATGGGATCGCACAGAGTTGGACACAAATGAAGCGACTAGGCATCAGCATAATATATTTCCTAGAAAGAATATTTATTTCTTCAAAGTTAAATGCTATTAATGAGTTACAGAAAAACTCAGGGAATGTTAATTTAACTGTAATTAATTTGAACTCCACTAATACACAATGCATGTTATTTTGAAATTTCACTGAGTTAATCTGTGCCTGACTCATACTATCTCTTTAGGGAAAAGTTTTCTAAGCTAATTCAATGGTGTCTATAGTATTAAGGGAGAATGTACCAGTTCAGTTCAGTTCAGTTCAGTCGCTCATTCGTGTCTGACTCTTTGCGACCCCATGAATCCCAGCATGCCAGGCCTCCCTGTACATTACCAACTCCCTGAATTTACACAAACTCATGTCCATCGAGTCGGTGATGCCATCCAGCCATCTCATCCTCTGTCATCCCCTTCTCCTCCTGCCCCCAATCCCTCCCAGCATCAGGGTCTTTTCCAATGAGTCAACTCTTCTCACGAGGTGGCCAAAGCATTGGAGTTTCTGCGTCAGCATCAGTTCCGCCAATGAACATTCAGGACTGATCTCTTTTAGGATGGACTGGTTGGATCTCCTTGCAGCCCAAGGAATTCTCAAGAGGCTTCTCCAACACCACAGTTCAAAAGCATCAATTCTGCAGTGCTAAGCTTTCTTTATAGTCCAATTCTCACATCCATATATGACCACTGGAAAAACCACAGCCTTGACTAGATGGACCTTTGTTGACAAAGTAATGTCTCTGTTTTTTAATATGCTATCTAGGTTGGTCATAATATTCCTCCCAAGGAGTAGGTGTCTTTTAATTTCATGGCTGCAGTCATCACCTTCAGTGATTTTGAGCCCCCCAAAATAAAGGCTAACACTGTTTCCACTGTTTCCCCATCTATTTCCCATGAAGTGATGGGACCTGATGCCATGATCTTCGTTTTCTGAATGTTGAGCTTTAAGCCAACTTTTTCACTCTCCTCTTTCACTTTCATCAAGAGGCTTTTTAATTCCTCTTCACATTCTTCCATAAGGGTGGTGTCATCTGCATATGTGAGGTTACTGATACACCTCCCAGCAATCTTGATTCCAGCTTGTGCTTCTTCCAGCCCAGCATTTCTCATGATGTACTCTGCATATAAGTTAAATAAGCAGGTGACAATATACAGCCTTGACATACTCCTTTTCCTATTTGGAACCAGTCTGTTGTTCCATGTCTACTTCTAATCTGCATATAGGTTTCTCAAGAGGCAGATCAGGTGGTCTGGTATTCCCATCTCTTTCAGAATTTTCCACAGTTTATTGTGATCCACACAGTCAAAGGCTTTGGCATAGTCAATAAAGGAGAAATCGATGTTTTTTTTTTTTTTTTTTTTTCTGGAACTCTCTAGCTTTTTCCATAATCCAGCGGATGTTGGCAATTTGATCTCTGGTTTCTCTGCCTTTTCTAAAACCAGCTTGAATATCTGGAAGTTCATGGTTCACATATTGCTGAAGCCTGTCTTGAAGAATTTTGAGTGTTAGTTTACTAGAGTGTGAGATGAGTGCAATTGTCTGGTAGCTTGAGCATTCTTTGACATTTCCTTTCTTTGGGATTGCAATGAAAACTGACCTTTTCCAGCCCTGTGGCCACTGCTGAGTTTTCCAAATTTGCTGACATATTGAGTGCTGCACTTCTCCAGCATCATCTTTCAGGATTTGAAATAACTCAACTGGAATTCCATCACATCCACTAGCTTTGTTCATAGTGATGCTTCCTAGGGTCCATTTGACTTCACATTCCAGGATGTCTGGCTCTAGGTGAGTGATCACACCATCGTGATTATCTGGGTCATGAAGCTCTTCTTTGTACAGTTCTTCTGTGTATTCTTGCCACCTCTTCTTAATATCCTCTGCTTCTGTTAGGTCCATACCATTTCTGTCCTTTATCAAGCCCATCTTTGCAAAAAATGTTCCCTTGGTATCTCTAATTTTCTTGAAGAGATCTCTAGCCTTTCCCATTCTGTTGTTTTCCTCTATTTCTTTGCATTGATCACTGAGGAAGGCTTTTTTATCTCTCCTTGCTATTCTTTGGAACTCTGCATTCAAATGCTTATATCTTTCCTTTTCTTCTTTGCTTTTCACTTCTCTTCTTTTCACAGCTATTTGTATGGCCTCCTCAGACAGCCATTTTTCTTTTTTGCATTTCTTTTCCATGGGGTTGGTCTTGAGCCCTGTCCCCTGTACAATGTCACAAACCTCTGTCCATAGTTCATCAGGTACTCTATCAGATCTAGTCCCTTAAATCTTTTTCTCACTTCCACTGTGGAATCATAAAGGATTTGATTTAGGTCATACATGAATGATTAAAAAATATATATTTAAAAGAATATTTTTTCTTCCTTTTTTAAAAGTAATTTATTTATTTTAATTGGAGGCTAATTAGTTTGCAACATTGTAGTGGTTTTTGCTATACATTCACATGAATCAGCCATTGATGTACATGTGTCCCTGATCCTGAACCCCCTCCCACCTCTCTCCCCATTCCATCCCTCAAGGTTGTCCCAGTGCACAAGCCCTGAGCACCCTGTCTCATGCATCAAACCTGGATTGAATATTTTTAAATTATTTTTTTAATGAAGGATAATTGCTTTACAGAATTTTGATGTTTTCTGTCAAAGCTCAACATGAATCAGCCATAGGTATACATATATCCCCTCCCTTCTGAATCACTCTCCCATATCCCTCCCAGTCCCACCCCCTAGGTTGATACAGTGCCTCCATTTGAGTTTTTTGAATCATACAGCAAATTCCTGTTGGCTACCTATTTTAAATATGGTAATATAAGTTTTCTTTCTTTTTTTTTTTTTGTCTTAACTTTTATTTTTATTTTTAAATTTTATTTTATTTTTAAACTTTACAATATTGTATTAGTTTTCCCAAATATCGAAATGAATCCACCACAGGTATACCCGCGTTCCCCATCCTGAACCCTCCTCCCTCCCCTACCCTCCCTCTGGGTCGTCCCAGTGCACCAGCCCCAAGCATCCAGTACCGTGCATCGAACCTGGACTGGCGACTCGTTTCATACATGATATTATACATATTTCAATGCTATTCTCCCAAATCTCCCCACCCTCTCCCTCTCCCACAGAGTCCATAAGACTGATCTATACATCGGTGTCTCTTTTGCTGTCTCGTACACAGGGTTATTGTTACCATCTTTCTAAATTCCATATATATGCGTTAGTATACTGTATTGGTGTTCTTCTTTCTGGCTTACTTCACTCTGTATAATAGGTTCCAGTTTCATCCATCTCATTAGAACTGATTCAAATGTATCCTTTTTAATGGCTGAGTAATACTCCATTGTGTATATGTACCACAGCTTTCTTATCCATTCATCTGCTGATGGGCATCTAGGTTGCTTCCATGTCCTGGCTATTATAAACAGTGCTGCGATGAACATTGGGGTACACGTGTCTCTTTCCCTTCTGGTTTCCTCAGGGTATATGCCCAGCAGTGGGATTGCTGGATCATAAGGCAGTTCTATTTCCAGTTTTTTAAGGAATCTCCACACTGTTCTCCATAGTGGCTGTACTAGTTTGCATTCCTACCAACAGTGTAAGAGAGTTCCCTTTTCTCCACACCCTCTCCAACATTTATTGCTTGTAGACTTTTGGATCGCAGCCATTCTGACTGGCGTGAAATGGTACCTCATAGTGGTTTTGATTTGCTTTTCTCTGATAATGAGTGATGTTGAGCATCTTTTCATGTGTTTGTTAGCCATCTGTATGTCTTCTTTGGAGACATGTCTATTTAGTTCTTTGGCCCATTTTTTGATTGGGTCATTTATTTTTCTGGAGTTGAGCTGTAGGAGTTGCTTGTATATTTTTGAGATTAGTTGTTTGTCCGTTGCTTCATTTGCTATTATTTTCTCCCATTTTAAAGGCTGTCTTTTCACCTTGCTAATAGTTTCCTTTGTTGTGCAGAAGCTTTTAAGTTTAATTAGGTCCCATTTGTTTATTTTTGCTTTTATTTCCAATATTCTGGGAGGTGGGTCATAGAGGATCCTGCTGTGATGTATGTCAGAGAGTGTTTTGCCTATGTTCTCCTCTAGGAGTTTTATAGTTACATTTAAATGCCAAGTATAAGTTTTCATGTTATTCTTTCCATATATCTCACCCTCTCCTCTCTTCTCCCCATGTCATAAGTCTATTCTCTATGTCTGTTTCTCCATTGTTGCCCTGTAAATAAATTCTTCAGTACCATTTTTCTAGATTCCATATATATGTGTTAGAATCTGATATTTATCTTTCTCTTTCTGACTTACTTCACTCTGTATAATAGGTTCTAGGTTCATCCAACTCATTAGAGGTGACTGACTCTAATGTGACTGACTCAAGAACTGACTCAAATATGTTTCTTTTTTATGGCTGAGTAATATTTCACTGTGTACCACCACAATGTCTTTATCCATTCATCTGTCAATGGACATCTAGGTTGCTTCCATGTTCTAGTTATTGTAAATAGTGCTGTAGTGAGCAATGGGATACATGTGTCTTTTTCAATTTTAGTTTCCTCAGGGTATATGCCTAGGAGTGGGATTGCTGCATCGTATAATGGTTTTATTCCTAGTTTTTTTTTAAGGAATCTCCATACCATCTTCCATGGTGGCTATATCAATTTGCATTCCCATCAACAGTGCAAGAGCATTCCCTTTGTTCACACCTTCTCCAGCATTTATTGTTTGTAGAATTTTTGATGATGGCCATTCTGACTGGTGTGAGGTAGTATCCCATTGTAGTTTTGATTTGCATAATTATTTGATTTCCTATGATCTGACCCTCTATTCAAGAGAGCAGAAGAGACACAGATGTAAAGAACAGACTTTTTAACTCAGTGGGCAAAGGTGAAAGTGCAATGATTTGAGAGACTAGCATTAAAACATCTATATTACCATATGTAAAATAAATGACCAGTAAAAGTTTGATGCATGAAGCAGGGGACTCAAAGTCGCTGCTCTGGGACAACCCAGAAGGATGTGGTTGGGAGGGAGGTGGGAGGGGTTTTCAGGGTGAGGGGAACACATGTACACCTGTGGCTCATTCACGTCAATATATGGCAAAAACCACCACAATATTGTAAAGTAATTAGCCTCTAATTAAAATAAATTAATTTTTAAAAGAGGACTTTTGTGCTTATATTTATGAGAATATTGTCTGTAGCTCTTGTATTCTTTTCTTTTTTCTTTCGCAATATCTTTTTGTTGTTGTTGTTTTGTTTTAGGCATGAGAATAATGGTGGTCCCTGTATGAGTTGTAACATATTCCTTCTTCTTATATTTTTTAATAGGTTTATATAGAATTGTTTTTAATTCTTCCTTAACCTTTTTAAAAAATTTGCCTTTGATTCCCCCTGGGTATGATGTTTTCTTCATGGGAAAAATTTCAACAGCAACCAATAAAAGTAAATTTCTTTAATAGTTATAGAACTGTTCAGATTATGTATTTTCTTCTTGAGAGAGTTTTGATAATCTGTGTCTTTCAAGGAATTTGTATATGTCTTCTAAGTTGTCCAGTTTGTTGGGAAAAAAATTGTATTTAATTATTCTCTTATTGTATAATGTCTCTAGGATCTTTGGTGATGGCTCCTCTTTGTTCCTGATATTGACTGATTTCCCCTCTTCCTCGCTTTTTTTTTTTTTTTTGTTGTTGTTGTTGTTCTTTCATTTGTCTAGAAAAGAGATATATCAGTTTTTTTTATTTTTTTAAGTTTTCAAAGGACAAGTTTTTACTTGTTCATTTTCTTAATGTGTTTTTTTTTTTTTTCTATTTTATCAGGCTTATTTTGTATTGATTTTCTAACTTCGTAAGTTGTTATCTTGGGACATTAATTTTAGACTTTCCTTCTTTTCTAATATAAGCATTTAAACCTATAAGTTTTTCTCTAAGAACACCTTTAGTTATTTGAATCTCATTAATTTTGATATACCATATTTTCATTGCAATTCAGTTTGGAATAGTTTATTCAGATTTTTTATTTATTCTTTTTTTTATCATAGAAGTATATTGTTTATATTCTAAATACTGTGATTTTTCTTAAGTATCTCATTGTTATGTATAATAAATCCTGTGTACTTTCAGTCCTTTTAAATTTAATAAGATTTGTTTGTTTTATAGTACAGCAAATGATCTACCTTGGTGAATTTACTTGGAAAATAATTAATTTCCTGCAGTTTTAGAATGTAGTGGTCTGTATGTAAGTATCAATGTGGTTGACTGTGTTGTTTGGATCCTCTATTTCTTACTTATATTTACAGTAAGAATCTATCTTCAATGCAGGAAGCCCCAGTATGATCCCTTGATTGTGAAAATCCCTTGGAGAAGAGAATGGCTTCCCACTCCAGTATTCTTGCCAGAGAATTTCATGAATAGCGGAGCCTGACAGTCTACAGTCTATGGGGTCGCAATGAGTCAGACATGGCTGAGTGACTAACACACTTATTCTGTAGTTGCAAAGAAGATGATATTAAAAATACCCTAAGAATACATTTGAATCAGTTCTAATGAGGTGGATGAAACTGGAGCCTATTATACAGAGTGAAGTAAGCCAGAAGGAAAAACATAAATACAGTATACTAACGCATATATATGGAATTTAGAAAGATGGTAACAATAACCCGGTGTACGAAACAGCAAAAGAGACACTGATGTATAGAACAGTCTTATGGACTCTGTGGGAGAGGGAGAGGGTGGGAAGATTTGGGAGAATGGAATGGCATTGAAACATGTAAAATATCATGTAAGAAACAAGTTGCCAGTCCAGGTTTGATGCACGATACTGGATGCTTGGGGCTAGTGCACTGGGACGACCCAGAGGGATGGTATGGGGAGGGAGGAGGGAGGAGGGTTCAGGATGGGGAACACATGTATACCTGTGGCAGATTCATTTTGATATTTGGCAAAACTAATACAATTATGTAAAGTTCAAAAATAAAATAAAATTAGAAAAAAAAAAACAAAGAAAAAAAAATACCCTACTATTTTGGGATTGCTTATTTGTCATTTTAATGCCATCATTTTTGCTTCTCATATTTTGAAGAGACTAAATGCATAGACACTTAAAATTAATATATCTTCCTAATGAAGGAGCACATTTATAATTGTGGAATAGTCTTTATTTTTGCTAACACTTTTTGCCTTGAAATCTGTTTTTCTGACATTAACATAGTCACTTGGGCTCCTTATGTTTACTGTTCAATTGATATATCTTTCCCCATCCATTTATACTCAAACTATCTATATTTTTTTAATTTAAAATGCATCACTTCTAGACAGCATAAAGTTTGATTTTTCTTTCTACTTTTATTTAGAGTGTTTTATTGTTAATATTGAATGTAGCTATTGATTAGTTTAATTTGGTTTCCCATTTTATTGTTAGTTTTCTGTTTGTTCTCTACTTCTTTTTTAAAAATGTTCTTCTTTATCTGCCTCTTTTTTGTATTATCTGAATTTTTTAGATTTCTCTTTTAATTTATTTATTGGATTTCTAGCTATATTTCTTTGCATTTTAGTGATTTCTCTAGGAATTAGAATATATTTTCTTAAATTTTCATAATCTACTTAAAATTAATGTTGTATTGTTAAAAAAATATTCTGACACAAGGAAGATTTTATTCAATACTCCTGACGGGTGTGAAGACGATTTCAATAGAGGAGAGAAGTGAAATGAAATGAAAGTCACTCAGCTGTGTCTGACTTTTTGCAACCTTATGGACTATATATTTCATGGAATTTTGCAGGCTGGAATACTGGAGTGGGTGGCCTTTCTCTTCTCCAGGAGATCTTGAGGAGCACAGTGAAGGGAAGATGGTTAGGCAGATGGAAAATTACTAAGGAGACATCAAGCGTAAGGGGATTGTTGATAAATGAACTCAACAGAACTCTTGCTGAAGGCAGGCCAAAGTAATCAAATATCGAAGATATGGGATTCTTTCTAAACTAATTTGTAGGATTTGACAGGCCAGAGACAGTGTTGAAGAATAAGATATAGTCAAAAAGAGGGCTCAGAGAAGCCTATCTAAAATTTGGTGAAGGAGAAAGTCTTTGTCTGTACTACTGCACATAAAATGTAATAATTTACTGTGTTTACTATGACATATTATTCGGAGAATAAATACCAAGATAAAGAGTATTAAGCAAGAACTTTTTCACACAACGGTGTTTTTCACCTACCCACTTGGTCAATCTTCTACAGATTTCTTAAAGACACTTAAAGCATATTATTTCTTTATTACAATAATTAAAGTTAATATTGGGGAAGAAGAAAAGTATTTGATAAAACTGTTCTGGTAAAAATGGATAAGGAAACTCTAAAAGATATTAATTCTATTTTACTTTAGATCAATTATTTAAAATGGCTGTGTTTTCTCTTTATCACTTTTCTAGACAGTCAATCCTAAGGAAATCAATCCTGAATATTCGTTGGAAAAACCATGGGTCCTGGGTGTGTAAGAGCATCTGGGAGTATTTTGACTGTAATTATTCCAATTCTGACCTAGTTGGAACTTCTATTTGTTATCTTTCAAAACTTATACTTCCACCCTTGCCACCACCACAATATTGTAACAGTCTTCAGGGTTTTCTTTTCATTGATAACTATTTTTAAAATAAAAGAAATATGATTTATTAAGAATAAGGTGGTGTGCAATAGTGGACATCATTTGCAGTCTTAATTTTCTTCTTTTACTTTAGGTTACTATTGACTACAGAAGAGTATACTATCATAAGGTCATTACTAAAGGATGTATTACTATTCACAAAAATGATGTCTATTATTATGTTTATGTAGAGTTGAATGAAATTAATAATAATATTGTACTTCGAGCTTAAATATAGTTTAAATTTTTACCATATTCACTCAATAACCCAACCCCCTCAACAAATTCCTATAAATATATTTTCAGTACAGGATTAAGAAATAAGCATCCTCCGGGTGATTAATATATCTCTGATAAAGAATCAAATAGCCCCCAGTTTTTAATCTTGACTCATCATTTTAACATACTGTATCTCTGTGACTATTAAGTATCATGCACTGACATACTCCAGTATTCTTGCCGGAAGAATCCCATGGACTGAGGAACCTGGAAGACTATATTCCATGGGTTCATGTAGAGTCAGACATGACTGTGTGGCTAAGCATGCATGTATGCAATGACATAAACTAATTATCCTGGATAAAAATTTTGTAGACTGCCTGGGGTGTCATACAGTAAATTTTGGCCAACTTCAGCCATTACATATATAAGTAAAATCTCTTTTTATGTATTGCAGAATGTCTAAAACATTTTCATCTTATGAGTTTATTATTACTGTATATTTTGTTATATTTCAATGTATATTATTCACAAGTGCATGTAGTATTTTATACTCATAGAACTGAAGTTTTTATACCCTTTATAACTGGCAAATTATTTGAGTGTTATGTGGTGACTACCTTATGAAAAGTTATTTTTATTCTTCAAAGTCTGAACATAAGGATGCAACCAACTAAAAATACCTCCAATCTACTTTTCTAATGCAAAGCATTTCAGCTATTTTTCAGAAATGCTAGATGATATCTACCCCTCAGAAACACACCCTTACACTATTAGATTTGATAGGGGTAGAGTGAAATCTGGATTATACTATTTATTTTACATTTGAAAGAATTATCTTTATCACACAGGGTTAAAATGATTGATTCAAAACACTTTTTCCTCAAATTGACATGAAAATTGTACTGCTCATATTATTTCTATTCGTGTTTGACTAGGCACTTCCCTGTGTTTAAAACACTAAATTGTTACTTCAAAGAATGTTTCATTTTATGTTTATACTTTCTGGTACAACTATCTAATAATCAAAATATGTCATTGCTTTTTACCCTTTTTATTGTATGTTATTACCATATATTTTAAAACATTTGAACCTACCTACACTTTGGGCACCTCATGTGAAGAGTTGACTCATTGGAAAAGACCTTCATGCTGGGAGGGATTGGGGGCAGGAGGAGAAGAGGACAACAGAGGATGAGATGGATGGATGGCATCAACGACTCAATGCACATGAATTTGTGTGAACTCTGGGAGTTGGTGATGGACAGGGAGGCCTGGCATGCTGCAATTCATGGGGTTGCAAAGAGTTGGACACTACTGAGTGACTGATCTTAACTGAACTGAATTACACCTATTTATACCTACATTCTTGTGTAAATATATGCAATCTTCTATCACTTTAATGATTTTCATTTAATTTATATGAGAATAATCTAAATTTTCTGTGAGAAACAAAGTGCACTTGTCTTTAAATGAAAGGAAGCAATTATTATATTTGATAAAACATGAAGCTACCATCTAAAATGTATATAAGACAAACTTTTAAAAGCCCATGACACTAAGATATTAACTACAAAATATAAATTAATTGTGGGCACATATGTGCATGTATGCAAATGTATACATATGACATCTTTTCCATCATTATTTTGAATGGTATGAATGTTAGGCACTGGTGTTTTAAATGCTAATATGTTTGTTTGGTATTAGTTGTGTTTATTCCAAAGGCTAACAAACACATCTGATGGTATAGAATTCATTTGCAGTGCAAGAGACCTGGGTTCCATCCCTGGGTCGGGAAGATCCCCTGGAGAAGGAAATGACAACACACTCCAGTATTCTTGCTGGGATGATCTCATAGAGGAGTGTGGTGGGCTACAGTCCATGGGGTCTCAAAGAGTTGGACATGACTGAGCAGCTTCACTTTCACTTATCAGTTGTGTTTGTAGCATTTGGAACATGACTAATGGAGTCTAATAAAATTTTCTAAATTATATGATATACAAAATGTACTCAGTTAAGGGACATAAAATAGATTTCAATTATATTTTACTAACTCTATGATATTATAAATAGTTGGCAAGACTGCTGGAAATAAACACAGTAGTTGAGTAATGAAAACTGCATGCATTATACTGTTACTAGAGGTGTAATATTATTGTCAGAGCAATTTAGATTTTGAAAATATATATATTTTTTGCCTAAGTAAATAACAATCACCACAGAGCTATAATAAAGTTTATAATATGTAATCATTAAGGTAAAAGGCGTATTTTCAAAAAAGAGTACTACAGTATTATATTGACTATGTCAAATTGATATGATAAAACATTCTAGTTTTCATACTAAGTTTCATTTTACAACTTATGAAGTCACACAATATCATGAAATGTCTAATTTAAAAATCTCAATATTTCAATTATATAATGATTGCTTTGTGAAATCAACAGATGATTAAAGCTTTGGGAAAATATATTTTTGAGCTGAAATTGCAGCACTTCAGGAAAAATACAAAATATCAACATAGTTCATACTTACTGACTTGTTTAGATGCAAATTTACTTTAAATAGTTTTGATAAAAATAGATATAGGTATATCCTATATTTAAACTTCTGTTTAAACACATGGCACAGTACATCAAAAATCTTCCTGCACTTCATATGATAAAAATTTAACATGTGGTTTGTCTTTCTTACAAATATGGATCTTTGGTCATCAGGAAGGCCAAGCAAGTAAGTGTGGCTATCTCAGTATAAATCCATGATTGTCTTCAGCAAGACTCTCAAGTCTTCTCCCCTGCTAACTTTGATTTAGTACAGTAATACTCATTTGTTGTTGTTGTTTAGTCACTATGTCCTGTCCAACTCTTTGCAAACCCATGGACTGCAGTATTCCAGGCTTCCCCGCCCTTCACTATCTCCTGGAGACTATTTCATCCTCTGTAGCCCTCGTCTCTTCCTGCTCTGAATCTTTCCCAGTATCAAGGTCATTTCCAATGTTCTTTGCATCAGGTGACCAAAGTATTGTAGCTTCAGATTCAGCATCAGTTCTTCTAATGAAGGTTTATTAATCAGTTCTCTAATGAGGGTTTATTTCCTTTAGGATGAACAGGTTTGATCTCCTTGCAGTCCAGGGAATTTTCAAGAGTGTTCTACAGCACCACAGTTTGAAAGCATCTATTCTTTGGTGCTCAGCCATTGACTCAGACGGTAGAGAGTCTGCATGCAGTGCAGGAGACCAGGGTTAAATCCCTGAGTCAGGAAGATCCCCTGGAGAAGGAAATGGCAACCCACTCCAGTATCCTTGCCTGGAAAACCCCATTAATGGAGGAGCCTGGCAGGCTACAGTCCATGGGGTCTCAGAGACTCAGACACGACTGAGCGACTTCACTCTCACTTTTCACTTTTACAGCCGTCTTTAGAGTACAAATCTCACATCCATACATGACCACTGGAAAAATCGTAGCTTTGGCTACACAGAACTTTGTTCACAAACTGATTTCTCTGCGTTTTAATATGATACCTAGGTTTGTCATAGCTTTTCTTCCAAGGAGCAAGAGTCTTTTAATTTCAAGGCTGCAGTCACTGTCCACAGTAACTTTGGAGCCCAAGAAAATAAAATCTATTACTGCTTCCACTTTTTCCCCTTCTATTTTCTATGAAGTGATGGGATCAGATACCATGATCCTAGTTTTTGGAATGTTGAGTTTTAAGCCAACTTTTTCACTCTTCACTTTCATCTTCATCAACAGGCTTTTTAGTTCTTCTTCACCTTCTGCCATTAAGGTCTTTCTTGCTTGCTCAAAGGGTAAAGAATCTGCCTTCAGTGCAGGAGACTTGGGTTCACTCCCTGAGTTGGGAAGCTACCTTGGATAAGTGCATAGCAACCTACTCCAGTATTCTTGCCTGGAGAATCCCATGGACAGAAGAGCCTGGTGCACTAGAGTCTATGGGTTTGCAAAGAGTTGGACATGACTGAGCAACTAATACTACTATTACTTCTGCATTGAAGTATATCATCAGCATATCTGAGGTTGTTGATATTCCTCCTGGTAATCTTTATTTCATCTTGCAATTCATCCAGCCTGTTATTTCACATGAGGTAGTCTGAACACAATTAATGAACAGGGTGGAGGTATACAGCCTTCCTATACTCCTTTCCCAATTTTGAACCAGTCCATTGTTCCATGTCTGCTTCAACTGTTGCTTCTTTACCTGCATACAGGTTTCTCAGGAGACAGGTAAGATAGTCTGGTATTTCCATCTCTCTAAGAGTTTTCCACAGTTTGTTGTGATCCACACAGTCAAAAATGCATAGTCAATGAAGCAGAAAGAGATGTTTTTCTGGAATTCTCTTGCTATCTCTATGATCCAATGAATGTTGGTCGTTTGCTCTCTGTTTACTCTGTCTTTCTAAATCCAGCTTGTACATCTGGAAGTTCTCAGTTCAAGCACTGCTGAAGACTCATAAATTAATACTAATTTATTAGTTAATATTAGATGACCAGAACAACTGAATGTACTTTGTTGCACCAGAAAATGAAAAACAACAGGTTTACCAGGTTTTTTTCTATACTGTCTAGCCTCCATCAATGGCAAAAAAATTAGTAACAAATAAATATTAATTGCCTATATATATTTGCTAAGATAATAGAATATATTCCTTAAAAAAGAAAGGAATTTCTGTATAATAGCAAATGAAACAACTGACAAAGTATTAATTTCCAAAATATATAAGCAGCTCATACAACTCAATACCAGAAAAACAAACAACCCAATCAGAAAGTGGGGAAAAGATCTAAACAGACATTTCTCCAAAGAAGGCATACAGATGGCTAACAAACACATGAAAAGATGCTCAACATCATTATTTATTAGAGAAATGCAAATCAAAGCTATGAGATATCACCTCAGTCCAATCAAAATGGACATCATCAAATGCAAACAATAAATGCTGGAGAGGGTGTAGACAAAAAGGAATGTTCTTGCATCATTGGTGGGAATGTAAATTAATATAGCCACTATGGAAGACACTATGGAGATTCCTTTAAAAAACTAAGAATAAAACCATCATATGATGCAGCAATCCTACTCCTAGGCATATACTCTGAGGAAACCAAAATTGAAAAACATACATGTATCCCATTGTTCATTGCAGCACTATTTATAATAGCTAGAACAAGGAAGCAACCAAATGGCCATCAACAGAAGAATGGATAAAGAAGTGGTGGTACATATACACGATGGAATATTATTCAGCCACAAAAAGGTACACATTTGAGTCAGTTCTAATGAGGTGGATGAACCTAGAACTTATTATACATAGTGAAGTAACTCAGAAAGATAAAGATAAATATCTTATTCTAATGCATATATATGGAATATAGAAAAAAGGTACTGAATATTTTATTTACAGGGTGGCAATGGAGAAACAGACATAGAGAATAGAATTATGGACATGGGGAGAAGAGAGGAGAGGGTGAGATATATGGAAAGAGTAACATGGAATTATGCATTACCATATGTAAAATACATAGCAACAGGAATTTGCTGTATAGCTCAGGAAACTCAAACAGGGGCTCTGTATCAACCTAGAGGGGTGGGATGGGAAGGGAGATGGGAGGGAGGTTCAAAAGGGAGGGGATATATGTATACCTATGGCTGATTCATGTTGAGGTTTGACAGAAAACAACAAAATTCTGTAAAGCAATTATCCTTCAATTAAAAAATAAATAAATTATTATTATTATTATTATTTTTTAATGAAATGAATTTTTCTGAGACTAGGGAGAGGAACTGGTCCAATTCAACAAGTTAAAACTAAAGAAATTTAAAGACCTGGGATTTAAATTTAATATTAAGAAGGTAGTTCTTCTCTTGCCCCATAAAGTATACAGTTCATAATATTAGAACATGTATAAGAAATATGTCATATGTTTACTCTGTAAAATATTTACCTTCTATGCATGTGTGCATTTGTGTTAGTTGCTCAGACGTGTCCAACACTTTTGAGAGCCCCATGGACTGTAACTCACCAGGGTCTTCCATCAGTGGAATTCTCCTGGCAAGAATACTGGAGTGTGTTGTCATTTCCTTCTCCAGGGAATCTTCCCTGGCCGAGGGATTGAACCTGTGTCTCCCGCATTGCAGGCAGATTTTTTGCCAACTGAGCCACAAGGGAAGCCCCATGTACTATCCGTATACAAAGGTTATTTAGGTTATTTTTTTAACATGTGATTGAAACCAAATAAATTATAATTGATGTTTTTTGTGGTTACTGTGCATTTATGTGAAACTCATGAATATATTAAAGCATCATATCAAGAATAAGACTTCCAGATAAAATACAAGATATACAGATAAATTTGAATTTCAGATAAGCAATTTTTTTTTAGTAAAAGTAGGTCTAAATATTTCATGTGGCATACTTATATTAACAAATTACCTATAGTTTATATGACATTCAAATTTACTGGGCAATTAGTACTTTTATTTGTCAAATTTGGCAACACTAGTCAAGAAGCACTCTTAAAATACTTGGATTCAAAACAAAAATATGGTATTGGAATATTCTCTGTTAACTATTATATTTGTATTAACTACAATAAGACTACAGTGTCTTTCTTGTAATGTCCCTGTGGGATTTAATATTGTGATCATTACTGATATTGCTCAATCTGTCTTCTTGTTGTTCAGTTGCTCATTTGTGTCCAACTCTTTGCAACACCATGAACTGCAGCACGCCAGACATCCCTGTCCTTCACCATCTCCAGGAGCTTGCTCAAACTCATGTGCATTGAGTCAGTGATTCCATCCAATCATCTTGTCCTTTGTTGTCCCCTTCTGCGCCTGCCTTCAATCTTCCCCAGCATCAGGGTCTTTTCCAATTACTTGGGTCTTTGCATCAGGTGGCCAAACTATTGGACCTTCAGCTTCAACAGCAGACCGTCCAATGAATATTCAGGACTGATTTCTTTTAGGATTGACTTGATTGATCTCCTTGCAGTCCAAGGGACTCTCAAGAGTGACCTCCAGCACCTCAATTTGAAAGCATCAGTTCTTTGGTGCTCAGCCTTCTTTCTGATCAAACTCTAACATCTGTACATGACTACTGGCAAAACAATAGCTTTAACTTTATGGACCTTTGTTGGCAAAATAATGTTTCTGCTTTTTAATATGCTGTCTAGGTTTGTCATAGCTTTCCTTTCAAGGAGCAAGCGTCCTTTAATTTCATGGCTGCAGTCACCGTCCACAGTGATTTTGGAGCACAAGAATATAAAATCTGTCACTGCTTCCACTTTTTACCCTTCTGTTTGACATGAAGTAATAGGAACAGATGCCATGATCTTAGTTTTATGAATGCTGAGGAAGCCAGCTTTTTGCCTTTTCTCTATCACCCTTATCAAGAGGCTCTTTAGCTCCTCTTTCAGTTGCTCAGTCATATCCGATTCTGTGACCCCATGGACTGCAGCACGTCAGGCCACCCTGTTTATCACCAACTCCCAGAGTTTACTCAAACTCATGTCCATTGAATCAGTGATACATCCAGCCATCTCATCCTCTGTTGTCCCCTTCTCCTCCCACCTTCAATCTTTCCCAGCATCAGGTTCTTTTCAAATGAGTCATTTCTTGGCACCAGGTGGCCAAAATATTGGAATTTCAGCTTCAGCATCCTCTTTACTTTCAGCCATTAGAATGGTATCATCTGCATATTTGAGGTTGTTGATATTTCTCCTAGCAATCTTAATTCCAGCTTGTGATTCATACCACCCAGCATGATGTTGCTTTGAACTTAAATAAACGAGGTGACAATATACTCCTTTACCAACTCTGAACCAGTCCATTGTTCCATGTCCAGTTCTTACTGTTCCTTCTACACCTGCATAAAGATTTTTCAGGAGATAGGTAAGGTGTTTTGGTACTCCCATATCTTGAAGAATTCTGCATATAGTCAAAGCCTTTAGCATAGTCAATGAAGCAGAAGTAAATGTTTTTCTGGAACTCCCTTGTTTTCTCCATTATTCAACAAATGTTGGTCATTTCCTGTCTGCTTCTTTTGCCTCTTAATACCCAGCTTGTAACATCTGGAAGTTCTTAATTCACATACTGCTGAAGCCTAGCTTAAAGGATTTTGAGCATAACTTTGCTAGCGTATGAAACAAGTGCAATTGTTTGTAGTGAGAACATACTTTGAAATTGCTCTTCTTTGGGATTAGAATGAAAACTGATCTTTTCCAGTGCTGTGACCACTGCTGAGTTTTCCAAATTTGCTGACATATTTAGTGTAGCATTTTAACAACATCAACTTTTAGGATTTTAAATAGCTGGCTTGTTCCATGAGTGATACGTCATCAGTATCTAAATTCTTGATGTGAAATAAAGCAAAATTTATAACATATTGATCATTTTATATGACAATATAATAAGATCATTGAATAACTCTTAGAATTGCATTTATTTTTTGGTGATTTGTTTATTCTTCCTCTCATGTTTAGAAAATAATGAAAATGGAATATTTTAACCTTCCCCTCATGCTGAAAGAATCATTGTACTAATAAAAATCACTTCTGTTCATTATTGATCCACAGTTTAAAAGAAAATAAGTGATGAAATGTTACATAGTCCCAACACATTTACTCAGTAATCATTAGGGAGGCATTGTGCTAAAATGGAAAAAGTACAGGGTTATGAGTCTTAAGCAATGTATTTTAAATTCTACTTCAGTCACTTAATTAGTTGTCTGGCCTTATACATGTATTTAACATTCTCATTTTCAGTTTCCTGATCTGTTACAATAAAAACATTACCTACTCTATAAGGTTACAATAATAATTAAATAAAACATACCAGACAATGCATTGGCATGTAGTTGATCTGCAACGGTGCACAAGCACAGGTGGCTGCAACGGTGCACAAGCAAGGCCAATAGGAGGTATCCCACGTCCTAGGTCAAGGGCAGAAGCCAGGAGGACCCCAGCCAGACAGGGGTGTCGGCCAGGAGGAGCTACCCCACATCTGAGGTCAGGGGCGGTAGCCAAGTGGAGCTACCCCCTGCCTGAGGCCAGGGGCAGCAGCCGAGGGGAACAACCCCATGTCCAAGGAGTGGTGGCTGCGCGGGAGCAGGAGGGCCTAGAGGAGCTACTCCATGTTCAAGGTCAGGAGGGGTGGTAGTGAGGAGATACCCCTCGTCCAAGGTAAGGAGCAGTGGCTGCACTTTGCTGGAGCAGCTGTGAAGACATACCCCATGTCCAAGGTAAGAGAAACCCAAGTACGACAGTAGGTGTTGCAAGAGAGCATCAAAGGGCAGATGCATTAAAACCATAATCACAGAAAACTAGTCAATCTAATCACACTAGGACCACAGCCTTGTCTAACTCAATGAAACTAAGCCATGCCCTGTGGGGCCACCCAAGATGGGAGGGTAATGGTGGAGAGGTCTGACAGAATGTGGTCCACTGGAGAAGGGAATGGCAAACCACTCCAGTATTCTTGCCTTGAAAACCCCATGAACAGTATGAAAAGACAAAATGATAGGATACTGAAAGAGGAACTCTCCAGGTCAATAGGTGCCCAATATGCTACTGGAGATCAGTGGAAAAATAACTCCAGAAAGAATGAAGGCAGGCACAGAGCCAAAGCAAAAAGAATACCCAGTTGTGGATGTGACTGGTGATAGAAGCAACGTCTGATGCTGTAAAGAGCAATATTGCATAGGAACCTGGAATGTTAGGTCCATGGATCAAGGCAAATTGGAAGTGGTCAAACAAGAGATGGCAAGAGTGAATATTGACGTTCTAGGAATCAGCGAAATAAAATGGACTGGAATAGGTGAATTTAAATCAGATGACCATTATATCTACTACTGGGGGCAGGAATACCTTATAAGAAATGGAGTAGCCTTCATGGTAAACAAAAGAGTCTGAAATATAGTACTTGGATGCAATCTTAAAAATGACAGAATGATCTTTGTCCATTTCCAAGGCAAACCATTCAATATCACAGTAATCCAAGTCTATGCCCTGGCCAGTAACACTGAAGAAGTTGAAGTTCTATGAAGACCTACAAGACCTTTTAGAACTAACACTCAAAAAAGATGTCCTTTTCATTATAGAGGACTGGAATGCAAAAGTAGGAAGTCAAGAAAAACCTGGAGTAAAAGGGAAATTTGACCTTGGAATACAGAATGAAGCAGGGAAAAGGCTAATAAAGTTTGGCCAAGAGAACACACTGGTCATAGCAAACACCCTCTTCCAACAACACAAGAGAAGACTCTACACAGGGACATCACTAGATGGTCAATAATGAAATCAGACTGATTATATTCTTTGCAGCCAAAGATGGAGAAACTCTATACAGTCAACAAAAATAAGACCAAGAGCTGACTGTGGCTCAGATCATGAACCCCTTATTTCCAAATTCACACTGAAATTA
This sequence comes from Bos taurus, assembly GCF_002263795.3. Lineage (NCBI taxonomy): Eukaryota > Metazoa > Chordata > Mammalia > Artiodactyla > Bovidae > Bos > Bos taurus. The sequence continues at coordinate 40,793,210 of NC_037357.1, read as the reverse complement.
AAGAAAGTAGGGAAAACCACTAGACCATTCAGGTATAACCTAAATCAAATCCCTTATGATTATACAGTGGAAGTGACAAATAGATTTAAGGGACTAGATCTAATAGATAGAGTGCCTGATTAACTATGGACTGAGGTTCGTGACATTGTACAGGAGACAGGGATCAAGACCATCCCAATGGAAAAGAAATGCAAAAAAAAAAAAAAAAAACAAAATGGCTGCCTGAGGAGGCCTTACAAATAGCTGTGAAAAGAAGAGAAGCAAAAAGCAAAGAAGAAAAGGGAAGATATAAGAATCTGAATTCAGAGTTCCAAAGAATAGCAAGGGGAGATAAGAAAGCCTTCTTCAGCGATCAATGCAAAGAAATAAAGGAAAATAACAGAATGGGAAAGACTAGAGATCTCTTGAAAAAAACTAGAGATACAAAGGGAACATTTCATGCAAAGATGGGCTTGATAAAGGACAGAAATGGTATGGACCTAACAGAAGCAGAAGATATTAAGAAGAAGTGGCAAGAATACACAGAAGAACTGTACAAAAAAGAGCTTCATGACACAGATAATCACAATGGTGTGATCACTCACCTAGACCCAGACATCCTGGAATGTGAAGTCAAGTGGGCCTTAGAAAGCATCACTACGAACAAAGATAGTGGAGGTGATGGAATTGCAGTGGAGCTATTTCAAATCCTGAAAGATGATGCTGTGAAAGTGCTGCACTCAATATGCCATCAACTTTGGAAAACTCAGCAGTGGCCACAGGACTGGAAAAGGTCAGTTTTCCTTCCAATCCCAAAGAAAGGCAATGCCAAAGAATGCTCAAACTACCACACAATTGCACTCATCTCACACGCTAGTAAAGTAATGCTCAAAATTCTGCAAGCCAGGCTTCAGCAATACATGAACTGTGAACTTCAGATGCTCAAGCTGGTTTTAGAAAAAGCAGAGGAACTAGAGATCAAATTGCCAACATCCGCTGGATCATGGAAAAAGCAAGAGAGTTCCAGAAAAACATCTATTTCTGCTGTATTGCCTATGCCAAAGCCTTTATTGTATGGATCACAATAAAAATTCTGTGGAAAATTCTGAAAGAGATGGGAATAACAGACCACCTGACCTGCCTCTTGAGATATCTGTATGCAGGTCAGGAAGCAACAGTTAGAACTGGTCATGGAACAACAGACTGGTTCCAAATAGGAAAAGGAGTACCTCAAGGCTGTATACTGTCACCCTGCTTATTTAACTTATAAGCAGAGTACATCATGAGAAATGCTGGGCTAGAAGAAGCACAAGCTGGAATTAAGATGGCCTGGAGAAATATCAGTAGCCTCAGATATGCAGATGACACCACCGTTATGGCAGAAAGTGAAGAGGAACTCAAAAGCCTCTTGATGAAAGTGAAAGAGGAGAGTGAAGAAGTTGGCTTAAAGCTCAACATTCAGAAAACGAAGATCATGGCCTCTGGCCCCATCACTTCGTGGGAAATAGATGGGGAAACAGTGGAAACAGTGTCAGACTTTATTTTGGGGGGCTCCAAAACTACTGCCGATGGTGATTGCAGCCATGAAATTAAAAGACGCTTACTCCTTGGAAGGAAAGTTACGACCAACCTAGATAGCATATTGAAAAGCAGAGACATTACTTTGCCAACAAAGGTCCGTCTAGTCAAGGCTATGGTTTTTCCAGTGGTCTTGTATGGATGTGAGTGTTGGACTGTGAAGAAAGCTAAGTGCTGAAGAATTGATGCTTTGAGTTGCGGTGTTGGAGAAGACTCTTGAGAGTCCGTTGGAGCGCAAGGAGATCCAACCAGTCCATTTTAAAGAGATCAGCCCTGGGTATTCTTTGGAAGTAATGATGCTAAAGCTGAAACTCCAGTACTGTGGCCACTTCATGCGAAGAGTTGACCCATTGGAAAAGACTCTGATGCTGAGAGGGATTGGAGGCACTTGGAAAAAGGGACAACAGAGGATGAGATGGCTAGATGGCATCACCGACTCGATGCACATGAGTTTAAGTGAACTCTGGGAGTTGGTGATGGACAGAGAGCCCTGGGGTCACAAAGAGTCAGACACGACTGAGTGACTGAACTGAACTGAACTGAACTGATTAATCTTTTACTGAAAATCCAACTATAAGTAGAGTACTACTTTTGCAAAAAGAAAAAAAAAAAACACACAGGTGTGTGTGCATTTAAGTTGTGTTTATTTTGTCTTGTATCACAAATGCTTATAAATGTGTAGAAAATGCTAAACATATAGAAAACACATTAAAACTTTAAAAATCAATGTGGTATGATCTCAAAATTCTACAAACAAGAAATGCTGGAGAGGGTGTGGAGAAAAGGGAACACTTTTACACTGTTGTTGGGAATGCAAAGGAGCACAGCCACTACGGAGCACAGTGTGGAGATTCCTTACAAAACTGGAAATAGAACTGCCATATGACCCAGCAATCCCACTGATGGGTATACACACCAAGGAAACCAGAATTGAAAGAGACATGTGTACCCCAATGTTCATTGCATCACTGTTTACAATAGCTAGGACATGGAAGCAACCTAGATATCCATTGGCAGATGAATGGATAAGAAAGCTGTGGAACATATACATAATGGAATGTTACTCAGTTATTAAAAAGAACACATTTGAATCAGTTCTAATGTGGTGGATGAAACTGGAGCCCATCATACAGAGTTAAGTAAGACAGAAAGAAAAAGACCAATACAGTATATTAACACATGCATATGGAATTTAGAAAGATGATAATCATGACCCTATATACGAGATAGCAAAAGAGACACAGATATAAAGAACACTTTTGGACTCTGTGGGAGAAGTCAAGTGTGGGATGATTTGAGGAATAGCATTGAAATATGTATATTACTATATGTGAGATAGATCACCAATCCAAGTTTTATGCATGTAAGAGGGCAATCAAAGCTGGTGCACTGGGACAACCCTGAGGGATGGGATGGGGGGGAGGTGGGATGGGGGTTTGGGATGTGGGACACATGCACACTCTGTTGTTTTTAATTTATGCAGTTTAGATTTTACCTTAAGCAATGAAAATATTTCATCATTGACATATGTACATTCATATGTACATAGCTTACTAGAAAAAAGTTATCATTGTCATATCTTAGAAATATATTAATTTATATTTTATGAAATACAATTGTAAAAAGCATACCAAGAGAGAAAAATGTGTATTGTCTAATGCAAAACATATGTCTTTGTCAGTCTATTTATTAATAACTTGTAATTGCCTGTGAATCAATGGTATTTCTGAAAAGCTATGTTGCTCCCTGTAAATCAAGGTCCTCCTTAGATGTGCCATTAAAAAAAAAAAAAAAAACAAAACCCTGTGATTCTTCACTATATGCAAAAGTAATTAAATGACCTTATTGATCATTGTTGCCTCATAGTAGCCAGGAGGGGAGACTTAAAACGTAATCAAAGTCAATTTTGGGAAATCTGTGTATTTTAACTTTATTTTTCTCCATTTTCTAATCATTCCTAACACAGAGTACTCCAACATTACATTTTCATTCTCCAACTCAAAGAGTCCAGTTGGTGGGCCATGATAAATTATTCCCTGTAAAAATCTACATCTATCTTTTCAAGTCTATTATTTTTGATGAATATATTCTGCTAACATGAGCTTCAGTGAAAGCAGTGGGCTATAATAATTAACTATAGAATATAATTGGCATTTTCTTGGGAAAACAGGATAGAAAATAAATGAGAACAGAACTAATAATAGATAGGTAATTAGTTCCTACTCCTAACAAGATCTCTCTGTTTTAATCTGAATGTATTAATTGAATAGTAAAGATAATAAAGAAAATTTTGGCAGATTTTCAGAACTTTTATGAATTCACTCATATTTTTCAAATTAATGGCAGAGTTAATTTCAACGTTTTATAAAACCAGAACTCACTTTTACTTTTAATTCCAGATACAGGGTGTGAAGAATGAGTGTGCTATATTAGTTCCTATTTATTCTCATGGCTGTTCTTTCTGGGAGGAGTTTGATTAGATGCTTAAAATTTCTGTTTATGTATTACAAGGAGAAAAGTGTGGCTGCTCTGTTCAGGTTTATGGCCAGAATACATAAACCTAGTTATTATTCTCCGTTAAATATTTAATGACTATTAAATTAATATTCTCCAGTGGTCCACTGGAGAAGGGAATGGCAAACCACTTCAGTATCCTTGCCTTGAGAACCCCATGAACAGTATGAAAAGGCAAAAAGATAAGACACTGAAAGATGAACTCCCCAGGTCAGTAAGTGCCAAATATGCTACTGGAAATCAGTGGAGAAATAACTTCAGAAAGAATGAAGGCACAGAGCCAAAGCAAAAACAACAGCCAGTTGTGGATGTGACTGGTGATAGAAACAAGGCTTGGTGCTGTAAAGGTCAATATTGTATAGGAACCTGGAATGTTAGGTCCATGAATCAAGGCAAATTGGAAGTGGTCAAACAGGAGATGGCAAGAGTGAACATCAACATTCTAGGAATCAGCAAACTAAAATGGACTGAAATGGGTAAATTTAACTCAGATGACCATTGTATCTACTACTGTGAGCAGGAATCCCTTAGAAGAAATGGAGTAGCCATTATAGTCAACAAAAGAGTCCAAAATGCAGTACTTGGATACAATCTCAAAAACGACAGAATGATCTCTGTTTGTTTCCAAGGCAAAACACTCATTATCATTGTAATCCAAGTCTATGCCCTGTCCAGTAACTCTGAAGAAGCTGAAATTGAATGGTTCTATGAAGACTTAAAGACCTTTTAGAACTAACAACAACAACAACAACAATGTGTTTTTCATTATAGGAGACTGGAATGCAAAAGTGGGAAGTCAAGAGACACATGGAGTAACAGGCAAATTTGGCCTTGGAGTACAGAATGAAGCAGGGCAAAGGCTAATAATGTTTTGCCAAGAGAATGCACTGGTCATAGCAAACACCCTCTTCCAACAACACAAGAGAAGACTCTACACATGGACATCACCAGATCACAAACATCGAAATCAGATTGATTGTATTCTTTGCAGACAAAGATGGAGAAGCTCTATAGAGTCAGCAAAAACAAAACCGGGAGCTCACTGTGACTCAGATCATGAACTCCTTATTGCCAAATTGAGACTGAAATTAAAGAAAGTGGGGGAAACCACTAAACCTTACAGGTATGATATAAATCAAATCCCTTATGATAATACAGTGGAAGTGACAAATAGATTTAAGGGACTAGATCTGATAGAGTGCCTGATGAACTATGGACGGAGGTTCGTGACACTGTACAGGAGACAGGGATCAAGATCATCCCCAAGAAAAAGAAATGCAAAAAAGGAAAATGGCTGTCTGAAGAGGCCTTACAAATAGCTGTGAAAAGAAGAGAAGCAAAAAGCAAAGGAGAGAAGGAAGAAAATGCCCATTTGAATTCAGAGTTCCAAAGTATAGCAAGGAGAGATAAGAAAGCCTTCCTCAGTGATCATTGCAAAGAAATAGAGAAAAACAATAGAATGGGAAAGACTCGAGATGTCCTCCACATAATTAGAGATACCAAGGGAAAATTTCATGTAAAGATGAGCTGAATAAAGGACAGAAATGGTATGGACCTAACAGAAACACAAGAGATTAAGAAGAGGCGGCAAGAATACACAGAAGAACTGTAGAAAAAAGAGCTTCACAACTCCGATAATCACGATGATGTGATTACGCACCTCGAGCCAGACATCCTGGAATGTGAAGTCAAGTGGGCCTTAGAAAGCATCACTATGAACAAAGCTAGTGGAGGTGATGGAATTCCAGTGGAGCTATTCCAAATTCTGAAAGAAGATGCTGTGAAAGTGCTGCACTCAATATGCCAGCAACTTTGGAAAACTCAGCAGTGGCCACAGGACTGGAAAAGGTCAGTTTACATTCCAATCCCAAAGAAAGGCAATGCCAAAGAATGCTCAAAATACTGCACAGTTGCACTCATCTCACACGCTAGTAAAGTAATGCTCAAAATTCCGCAAGCCAGGCTTCAGCAATACATGAACTGTGAAATTCCAGATGTTCAAGCTGGTTTTAGAAAAGACAGAGGAACCAGAGATCAAATTGCCAACATCTGCTGGGCCATCAAAAAAGCAAGAGAGTTCCAAAAAATATATATATTTCTGCTTTATTGACTATGCCAAAGCCTTTGACTGTGTGGAACACAAGAAACTGTGGAAAATTCTGAAAGAGATGGGAATACCAGACCACCTGACCTGCCTCTTGAGAAACCTATAAGCAGGTCAGGAAGCAACAGTTAGAACTGGTCATGGAACAGCAGACTGGTTCCAAATAGGAAAAGGAGTACGTCAAAGCTGAATATTGTCACCCTGCTTATTTATTTTCTATGCAGTGTACATCATGAAAAACGCTGGGCTGAATGAAGCACAAGCTGGAAACAAGATTGCTGGGAGAAACATCAGTAACCTCAGATATGCAGATGACACCATCCTTATGGCAGAAAATGAATAAGAACTAAAAAGTCTCTTGATGAAAGTGAAAGAGGAGAGTGAAAAATTTGGCTTAAAGGTCAACATTGTGAAAACAGAGATCATGGCATCTGGTCCCATCACTTCATGCAAAGAGATGGGCAAACAGTGGAAACAGTGTCTGTCTTCATTTTTGAAGATTCCAAAATCACTGAAAATGATAACTGTAGCCATGAAATTAAATGACAGTTACTCCTTGGAAGGAAAGTTATGACCAACCTAAACAGCATATTAAAAAGCAGAGACATTACTTTGCCAACAAAGGTCCGTCTAGTCAAGGCTATGGTTTTACCAGTGATCATGTATGGTTGAGAGAGTTGGACTATAAAAAAACCTGAGCACCAAATAATTGATTATTTTGAACTGTGGTATTGGAGAAGACTCTTGAGAGTCCCTTGGACTGCAAGGAGATCCAACCAGTCCATCCTAAAGGAGATAAGTCCTGAGTGTTCACTGGAGGGACTGATGTTGAAGCTGAAACTCCAATACTTTGGCCACCTGATGCGAAGTGTTGACTTATTTGAAAAGATCCTGATGCTGGGAAAGATTGAGGGAGGAGGAGAAGGGGATGACAGAAGATGATATGGCTGGATGTCATCACCGACTCGATGGACATGAGTTTGGGTAAACTCTGTGAGTTGGTGATGGACAGGGAGGCTTGGCGTGCTGTGGTCCATGGGGTTACAAAGCATAGACATGACTGAGTGATTGAAATGATCTGACTTAAATTAATATTTTAGTTAATTAAAAATTAATTCATAATTTCAAAATAAATGAAAACAAAAATAGTAATTAGCAATTTTATATTAAGTTAGTATTAAAGAAAGTTATTTGATGGAAAATTATAGAGTTGATATTTGGTATTATAATAAGATGCTGTAAAGTTGCCTATAATCTTTTGGACTAAAACTCAAAATCTTATGAAAATAAAGCAATTTGTGTTCTCAGTTATCTATATAGCATTATAAATATTGTTGTCTTACGAAAGTCCATAGATATAAGTATTTTCCTGGTGCATCATAGCAAGGACTATTCTAGAAGAAAACTAACACTATTTTATATATAATCTGGTACATTCATCTGATTTAAGCTAGGTTTTAACTGGAATCCCTACTGAGAAATTGTCTGTATTCCTTGAAGGCTTCAACTCTTATCCACCACCACCACCTACTGTATCCTCTAAGTCTTTCTCTATCACTAGGCTCAGCATAAAGGTAAGTCAAATGACAAATGTTGGATGGAACCTACATTTGTAGATAGATGTAAATAGATTGTGTTAAAAAATAATAGGAAACCATGATATCAAGCAAATTAACAATTGCAACAAAATTCTCAGGTAAATGGTATTTGACACCATGTGAAAAAAAATTAAGATACAATAACTCTATATGTGAGACAGCCTAAGATATACAAATGTATAGAAGAGTCTTTTGGACTGTGTGGGAGAAGGTGAGGATGGGATGATCTGAGAGAATAGCATTGAAACATGTATATGTGAAACAGATCACCAGTCCAGGTTCAATGCATGAGACAGGGTGCTCAGGGCTGGTGCATTGTGATGACCCAGAGGGATGGGATGGGGAGGGAGGTGGGAGGGGGGTTCAGGATGGGGAACACATGTAAACCAATGTCTGATTCATGTCAATGTATGGTAAAAACCACTACACTATTGTAAAGAAATTAGCCTCCAATTAAAATAAATTAAAAAAAAAAAAAACTTCAACTTAATCCTAATTATTTAAGTGCAGATATGCTATTGAGTATAAACTGGCTCTGCTTGCCACATGATAGGCTAATAAATCCAAGAGTTGAAGTGTTGAGGCAAGGAATATGTTTATTCAGAAAGCTGGCTGACGGAGAAGATGGCAGACTAACATCTCAAAATAACTATCTTGTCAGGGCCTGGATGCCAGGTTCATTTATGGATCAGAGGTGGGGGGAGGTTAGGGAACAAAGTTAAAAGATCATTTAATTCTTGCAAATATCTCCTAGAATGGTAGGGAGATGTCTTAGTTTCACTTCCTTACAGCCATTTCACAGGTGGTGTGAAATGGAATATCTCCTGCCTTATCAGTAACAAAGATGTCACAGATATCTGTGATTCTGACCCTCCAAATATGAATTTCTGAGCCATGCTGACAAGTGCAAGGAACTCATGGATGTCACAATCATTCATAGTTAGGCAGGGGCAGGTTATCTCCCTGTGAGCTTAAAAGAGTCAGGCAGAGGCTGCAGGGTTCTCTGAGGCAGGTCGTTATGTATGCTTATAATAACAAAAGTGGCAAAACAAGAGTGAAAGCCAGAGAAACAGACCTAGGATGGGGTCAAAATTAATCCTTCCCAACTACAGATAAAATTTAGAGTTGATATGTAAATAAGTCTTTGAAATTTGACTTAAAAACTTATCCTCAACTTTATAATGAGGTAAGTAGATCACCATTGCCATGATTGGTAGTAGAAATGAAGCTTAAAAACTTATTCTGCTTATAGTTAAACTTCCTATTGCAAATTATAAATCAGAAGTATGTTTGCCATATTTTTTTTTGTTTTATGAGAGTTGAGAACAGTTCTTATTAAGCACCTGTTACATAATGGACACAGCAGCATAGAACTATCAAATAGAACTGATAATTGGCTCATTGTGCCTTATGTTCTAAAGAGAGCAAAGAGAAAATGAAAGTGAAAGTTGCTCAGTCCTGTCTGACTGTTCGTGACCCCATGGACTATACAGTACATGGAATTCTCCAGGCCATAATACTGGAGTGGGTTGTCAGGCCCTCCTCCAGGGGATTTTCCCAACCCAGGGATCGAACCCAGCTCTCCTGCAGTACAGGTGGATTCTTTACCAGCTGAGCTACAAGGGAAACCCAGAGGAGAGCAAAGTGAAGTGATAAACTGAATGACTCTCTATGTTCTGATATACTCAAGACTGATATATTGAAGACTGATATACTCAAGACTTGTGTATTCAAGACTTAACCTCAAGACTGGTTGAATATTGTATGATTTTATCTTCAAGAAATAAGATTAATTCCTTTTTTTTTCAATGATTTAAATTGCATTACTATTTGGTTTGTATCTTAGTTATGCAATCTTTTATCAAAAAGTGAGAATTAAATCAACAAGGTAAAATGCAATTTTTAAAAAGGAAGTTCAAGAATTAAGAGAATGAATTCACTTTATTTTCCAGAAAGTAAGAATACAATCTGTGATGTACTTCTGAAACACTGTATTATAACACGAATCCTAAAAAAAAAAAAAAAAAAAAAAAAAAAAATTCTACCTTTTAAATGTTAATTTTTATGCTTTTGAATAGAATATTGCTCATTGCATGTTGAGCTCACTGTACCACAAAGGCTAACAGTAATTATAAAAACAATGGGTTGGGGCTAATCAGAATAAAGTTCTAGGTCTGTCTCTATCACTAACTAGCTGTGTGATTTTTGGCAGTTCACTTAACTTTTCTCTGCTGTGGTTTCCTATTCCACAATTTGACTATAAAATCTCTAAGGTATGTTCAACTTTTTACCAAAAAAAAAAAAGAAAAAGCAATCATTTTTTAAGGGGATTGAGATTGGAAGGAAAGGGAATTGACCTGGAATTTGTTGAATGATCCATAGTTTTAATAAAATAAAGTAATACACAAAGAGAGTTATTATTCAGTTTCACCCCTCCTATAAGGTCTACTAAAAATTGATGTGATTATCCCTGAACTCTGGAAGGGTATTCAATCAACATGCAATGAACCACTATCCAGTTGAAAATGAACTGAAGTTTTTATTCACGTTTGTTAAGAAGCCAAGATATTTTCACCAAGATCCTTTAAGTAAATTCCATTACATAGATACCACCATATCAGACATACCCAATTGATTTATAAATTTTGTCAATTCCTAGGAAATAGTAACAACAGGTGTAATAAGAGAATAAGGTAAAGATTTTTATGATTCTAATATAAAGAAAATTAGGCAGGCTTTCCATTATTATAAATATGTGCTTAAGAGGAGAATAATAGAAAAAGTCACAAGAAAACAAAGTAGTCCTCTTTTATGCAGATTATCTTTGGCAAAATTGAGTTTTCCATATGTCAAAGGAAAAAGTACAATTTAATACAGGTTCATGCAAAGTAAGGTAGTTTTTAATGCTGTTAAGTATGATTTGTGCATCTCATTTAAGACTTTGAGTGTCTCTTCCTGGTATAATTATAGTATTTAGAATCCTTTCCCATACAGTAAATACAGTGCAATCCATACCAGCTTTGTAGGATAGTACTAACTTCTAAATTATTTGCATCATAATATGAAGAGTCAAAGCAAATAGGTTTCTATTTTCTTGGGAAAGAAAACAGCACTTTTAAGTGCTAAAAGCATTCATGTCATGCCCTAAGAAGTAAATTTTCAATGCTACTAACTGTCCTGTTATGTTGAAAAGGAAGACGTTTTTTCTTAAATTCAGTACTGAAAGTTTAAGTGAAATTAATGAGTGGTGGTATCTGACTACTTTACCTCCAAGTTATGTTGAAGAGGAATAGTTACATTTTCTTTCAATAATGTAGAAGCTTTTCACTATGAATATTTATATGCAATTTATAAAGACCAATAAATGTGAAATGCCTTCATCGTGATGTATTAACTCAGTCTGATGATACCTAAGTGCTGAGATAATTAAGGTAGATACATAGGGTTTTACTGAGTAGGGATATGAAATCTTTAACCAAACTTCAAATTACCCTTTTGAGATATTCTTATATTCTCCTCAACTCATAAATAGAATATAGAGAAGACAAGAAATTGTTAATTCATTTAATAATTAATCAAATTAATATAGTAAAACTTCCAAAATCACTGCAGATGGTGACTGAAGCCATGAAATTAAAAGACGCTTACTCCTTGGAAGGAAAGTTATGACCAACCTAGATAGCATATTCAAAAGCAGAGACATTACTCTGCCAACAAAGGTTCGTCTAGTCAAGGCTATGGTTTTTCCTGTGGTCATGTATGGATGTGAGAGTTGGACTGTGAAGAAGGCTGAGCACTGCAGAATTGATGCTTTTGAACTGTGGTGTTGGAGAAGACACTTGAGAGTCCCTTGGACTGCAAGGAGATCCAACCAGTCCATTCTGAAGGAGATCAGCCCTGGGATTTCTTTGGAAGGAATGATGCTAAAGCTGAAACTCCAGTACTTTGGCCACCTCATGCGAAGAGTTGACTCACTGGAAAAGACTCTGATGCTGGGAGCGATTGGGGGCAAGAGGAGCAGGGGATGACAGAGGATGAGATGGCTGGGTGGCTTCACTGACTCGATGGACCTGAGTCTCAGTGAACTCTGGGAGTTGGTGATGGACAGGGAGGGCTGGCGTGCTGCGATTCATGGGGTCGCAAAGAGTCGGACACGACTGACCAACTGATCTGATCTGATCTGATCTGAAACCTTCCAGTTAATTTCAATTCTTGAAATTCCCTACAAGTCTTTAAATATCATCATCTGGTAAATTAATTGACTTAACTGTTCTTTCCTCCCTATCAAGTGCATAGGCATGAAGCAATTAGATTTACTAACTACTGAACTAACAGTTGTTTAAATTATTTCAATGAATGTTTATACATTTACAAAAGTTTATACTTCTGACAGGGAGTCTTTTACTATTAGATGCCTGTATAGGCAGATTTTCTATATTTTAAGGTTACTAAAAAATTATCCAGTATTTAGTTTGATAGTTATTTCTCTTACCCCTTGGAAGATTGGTGGAGCCAGCTAATATGAATATCTACTTCAAAACTGGAAAAATACTGTGGAAAACGTGTTCAAGCACACAGTGATGATTTTCATATAAGTGCAAAAGTCTATTTTTTTTGATATTTTAGATAAGTTAAATATTACAGAATGCTTAAAATATAAGAAAGGTAGACTTAACAGTTTTTGAACAGTTCATTTTATTTAGCTTCCTACATTACTCTATTTACAAATAATCAAACATTATATCTATCTCTATTTCAAGTTGCTTAAATTTGGATAGGTGCATGAGAAAATAATTTTATAAGAATTCAATGAGATATGCTTCAGATCAGATCAAATCAGATCAGTCACTCAGTCATGTCCGACTCTTTGTGACCCCATGAATCACAGCACGCCAGGCCTCCCTGTCCATCACCAACTCCCAGAGTTCACTGAGACTCACATCCATCGAGTCAGTGATGCCATCCAGCCATCTCATCCCCTGTCATCCCCTGCTCCTGTTGCCCCCAATCCCTCCCAGCATCAGAGTCTTTTCCAATGAGTCAATTCTTCGCATGAGGTGGCCAACGTACTGGAGTTTCAGCTTTAGCATCATTCCTTCCAAAGAAATCCCAGGGCTGATCTCCTTCAGAATGGACTGGTTGGATCTCCTTGCAGTCCAAGGGACTCTCAAGAGTCTTATCCAACACCACAGTTCAAAAGCATCAATTCTTCGGCACTCAGCCTACTTCACAGTCCAAATCTCACATCCATACATGACCACTGGTAAAACCATAGCCTTGACTAGATGGACCTTTGTTGGCAAAGTAATGTCTCTGCTTTTGAATATGCTATCTAGGTTGGTCATAACTTTCCTTCCAAGGACTAAGCGTCTTTTAATTTCATGGCTGCAGTCACCATCTGTAGTGATTTTCGAGCCCAGAAAAATAAAGTCTTACACTGTTTCCACTGTTTCCCCATCTATTTCCCATGACGTGATGGGACCGGATGCCATGATCTTCGTTTTCTGAATGTTGAGCTTTAAGCCAACTTCTTCACTCTCCACTTTCACTTTCATCAAGAGGCTTTTTAGTTCCTCTTCACTTTCTGCCATAAGGGTGGTGTCATCTGCATATCTGAGGTTATTGATATTTTCCTGGCAATCTTGATTCCAGTTTGTGTTTCTTCCAGTCCAGCGTTTCTCATCATGTACTCTGTATATAAGTTAAATAAACAGGGTGACAATATACAGCCTTGACGAACTCCTTTTCCTATTTGGAACCAGTCTGTTGTTCCATGACCAGTTCTAACTGTTGCTTCCTGACCTGCGTACAAATTTCTCAAGAGGCAGATCAGGTGGTCTTGTATTCCCATCTCTTTCAGAATTTTCCACAGTTTATTGTGATCCACACAGTCAAAGGCCTTGGCATAGTCAGTAAAGCAGAAATAGATGTTTTTCTGGAACTCTCTTGCTTTTTCCATGATCCCACTAGATGTTGGCAATTTGATCTCTGGTTCCTCTGCATTTTCTAAAACCAGCTTGAACATCAGGAAGTTCACGGTTCACATATTGCTGAAGCCTGGCTTGGAGAATTTTGAGCATTACTTTACTAACGTGTGAGATGAGTGCAATTGTACCATAGTTTGAGCATTCTTTGCTATTGCCTTTCTTTGGGATTGGAGTGAAAACTGACTTTTTCCAGTCCTGTGGCCACTGCTGAGTTTTCCAAATTTGCTGGCATATTGAGTGCAGCACTTTCACTGCATCATCTTTCAGGATTTGGAATAGCTCAACTGGAATTCCATCACCTCCACTATCTTTGTTTGTAGTGATTCTTTCTAAGGCCCACTTGACTTCACATTCCAGGATGTCTGGCTCTAGGTCAGTGATCACACCATCGTGATTATCTGGTTCGTGGAGATCTTTTTTGTACAGTTCTTCTGTGTATTCTTGCCACCTCTTCTTAATATCTTCTGCTTCTGTTAGGTCCATACCATTTCTGTCCTTTATCAAGCCCATCTTTGTATGAAATGTTCCTTTGGTATCTGTTATTTTCTTGAAGAGATCCCTAGTCTTTCTCATTCTATTGTTTTCCTCTATTTCTTTGCATCGATCACTGAAGAAGGCGTTCTTATCTCTTCTTGCTATTCTTTGGAACTCTGCATTTAGATGTTTATATCTTTCCTTTTCTCCTTTGCTTTTTGTTTTTCTTCTTTTCACAGCTATTTGTAAGGCCTCCCCAGACAGCCATTTTGCTTTTTTGCATTTCTTTTCCATGGGAATGGTCTTGATCCCTGTCTCCTGTACAATGTCATGAACCTTTTTCCATAGTTCATCAGGCACTCTATCTATCAGATCTAGACCCTTAAATCTATTTCTCACTTCCACTGTATAATCATAAGGGATTTGATTTAGTTCATACCTGAATGGTCTAGTGGTTTTCCCTACTTTCTTCAATTTAAGTCTAAATTTGGTAATAAGGAGTTCATGGTCTGAGCCACAGTCAGCTCCTTGTCTTGTTTTTTGCTGACTGTATATAGCTTCTCCATCTTCGGCTGCAAAGAATATAATCAATCTGATTTCGGTGTTGACCATCTGGTGATGTCCATGTATAGAGTCTTCTCTTGTGTTGTTGGAAGAGGGTGTTTGCTATGACCAGTGTGTTCTCTTGGCAAAACTCTATTAGTCTTTGCCCTGCTTCATTCCGTATTCCAAGGCCAAATTTTCCTGTTACTCCAGGTGTTTTTTGACTTCCTACTTTTGCATTCTGGTCCCCTATAATGAAAAGGACATCTTTTTTGGGTATTAGTTCTAAAAGGTCTTGTAGGTCTTCATATAACTGTTCAACTTCAGCTTTTTGAGCATTACTCGTTGGGGCATAGACTTGGATTACTGATATATGCTTGCATGTCAACAATTGAATGCATAACATGAAGACGTTATAACTAATTTAGTTAAGCTATCTATGCCAACCTAACTAGTATTACAGGCTATGTATTTTTTCTATTTGTTATCTTTATTTAAGACTTATTTATTTTTAAATTTAAGGTTAATTGTTTTACGGATTTTGGCTGTTTTCTCTCAAACCTCAACATGAATCAGCCATAGGTATACATATATCCCTTTCCTTTTGAACCTCCTTTCCATCTCCCACTCCATCCCACTGCCCTAGGTTGATACAGAGCCCCTGTTTGGGTTTCCTGAAACGTAGAGCAAATTCCCCTTGGCTATCTATTTTACATATGGTAATGTAAGTTACCATATTATTCTCTCCATACATCTCACTCTCTCCCTATGTCCATAAGTCTATTCTCTATGTCTGTTTCTCCTATGCTGCCCTGTAAATAAATTTTCCAGTACCATTTTTCTAGATTCTGTATATATGCATTAGAATACATGATTTATCTTTCTCTTTCTGACTTACTTCACTCAGTATAACAGGCTCTAGATTAATCTACCTCATTAGAACTGACTCAATTGTGTTTCTTTTTATGGCTGAGTAATATTTCATAGGGCTTCCCTGGTGGCTCAGAGGTTAAAGCGTCTTCCTGCAATGTGGGAGACCTGGGTTCCATCCCTGGGTCGGGAAGATCCCCTGGAGAAGGAAATGGCAATCCACTCCAGTATTCTTGCCTGGAGAAGCCTGGAGGAGCCTGGTGGGCTACAGTCCATGGGGTCGCAAAGAGTTGGACATGACTGAGCTACTTAACTTTAATATTTCATTGTGCATATGTACCACTATTTCTCTATCCATTCATTTGTCAGTGGACATCTAGGTTGCCTCCATGTTCTAGCTATTGTAAATAGTGCTTAAATGAACAATGGGATACATGTGTATTTTTCAATTTTGGTTTCCTCAGGGTATATACCTAGGAGTGAGATTACTGTATCATGTGGTGGTTTTATTCCTAGATTTTTTAAGGAATCCCCATGCCATCTTCCATAGTGGCTGTATCAATTTACATGCAGACCAACAGTGCAAGAGCATTCCCTTTTCTCCACACCCTCTCCAGCATTTATTGTTTGTAGACATTTTGATGATGACCATTTTGACTGGTGTGGGATGATATCTCATTGTAATTTTGATATGCATTTCTCTGATAATGAGTGATGTTGAGCATCTTTTCATGTGTTTGTTAGCCATCTGTATGTCTTCTTTGGAGAAATGTCTGTTTAGGTCTTTTCCCCACTTTTTGATTGGGTTGTTTTTCTGGTATTGAGTTGTATGGGCCGCTTGTATATTTTGGAAATTAATCCTTTGTCAGTTATTTCATTTACTATTATTTTCTCCCATTCTGAGGGTTGTCTTTTCCCTTTGCCTATAGTTTCCTTTGCTGTGCAAAAACTTTTAAGTTTAATCAGGTCCAACTTGTTTGCTTTTGTTTTTATTTCCGTTACTCTAGGAGGTGGGTCATAGAAGATCTTGCTTTGATTTATGTCATTGAGTGTTCTGTCCATGTTTTCCTCTAAGAGTTTTATAGTGATCTTACATTTAGGCCCGTAATCCATTTTCAGTTTATCTTTGTGTATGTTGTTAGGAAGTGTTCTAATTTCATTCTTTTACATGTAGCTGTCGAGTTTTCCCAGCACCATTTATTGAAGAGGATGTCTTTGCCCCATTATATGTTCTTGCCTCCTTTGTCAAAAATAAGGTACCCATTGGTGTTGGGTTTATTTCTGGGCTTTCTATCTTATTCCATTAGTCTGTATTTATGTTTTTGTGCCAGTACCATACTGTCTTGATGACTGTAGCTGTGTAGTATAATCTGAAGTCAGGACATTCCTCCAGCTCCATTCTTCCATCTCAAGACTACTTTCATTATTTGGAATCTTTTGTGTTTCCATATGAGTTGTGAATTTTTTTGTTCTAGTTCTATGAAAAATAACATTGGTAATTTGATAGGGATCACATTGAATATGAGGATTGCATTTGGTAGTATAGTCATTTTTAAAATATTAATTCTTCCTACACAGGAACATAGAATATCTCTCCATCTGTTTATGTCATCTTTGATTTCTTTCTTCAATGTCATAATTTTCTGTGTACAGTAATTTTGTCTTCTTAGGTAAGTTTATTCTTAGATATATTGTTCTTTTTATTGAAGTGGTGAATGGGATTGATTTCTTAATTTCACTTTCTGATTTTTAATTGTTAGTATATATAAATACAAGTGATTTTTCCATATTGATTTCATATCCTGTAACTTTGCTAAATTCACTGATTGCTCTAGTAATTTTCTGATACTATCTTTAGGGTTTTCTATATAGAGTACCATATTATCTGCAAACAGTGAGAACTTTACTTCTTATTTTCCAATCTGGATTCCTTTTATTTGATTTCTGTAGCTAGGACTTCCAGAACTATGCTGAATAATAGTAGTGAAAGTGGACACCCTTGTCTTGTTCCTGATCTTAGGTGGAGTGCTTTCAGTTTTTCACCATTGAGAATAATGTTTGCTGTAGGCTTATCATCTATGACCCTTACTATGTGTAAGTAGGTTCCTTCTATGCCTATTTTTTAAGAGTTTTTATCATAAATGGGTGCTGAATATCCCCAAAGGCTTTTATGGTTTTTATCTTTCAATTTGTTAATATATCACATTGATTGAATTACATATATTGAAGAATCCTTGCATCCCTGGGATAAACCCAAAGTCATCATGGTGTTTGAGCTTTTTAATGCGTTGTTAAATTCTGTTTGCTAAAATTTTGTTGAGGATTTTTGCATCTATGCTCATCAGTGATATTGGCCTGTAGTTTTCTTTTTTTGTCTTGTCTTTGTCTGATTTTGGTATCAGGTTGATGATGGCCTTGTAGAATAAGCTTGGAAGTGTTCCTTCCTCTGCAATTTTTAATATAAATTTATTTTAATTGGAAGTTAATTACTTTAAAATATTGTTTTGGTTTGGTCATGCAACAACATGAATCCGCCACAGATATACACGTGTTCCCCATCCTGAACCCCCCTCCCTCCACCCTCCCCATACCATCCCTCTGGGTCATCCCAGTGCACCAGCCCCAAACATCCAGTATCATGCATCGAACCTGGACTGGCGATTCATTTCATATATGATATTATACATGTTTCAATGCCATTCTCCCAAATCATCCACCCTCGCCCTCTCCCACAGAGTCCAAAAGACTGTTCTATACATCAGTGTCTCTTTTGCTGTCTTGCTTACAGGCTTATCGTTACCATCTTTCTAAATTCCATATATATGCATTAGTATACTGTATTGGTGTTTTTCTTTCTGGCTTACTTCACTCTGTATAATAGGCTCCAATTTCATCCACCTCATTAGAACTGATTCAAATGTATACTTTTTAATGGCTGAGTAATACTCCATTGTGTATATGTACCACTGCTTTCTTATCCATTCTTCTGCTGATGGACATCTAGGTTGCTTCCATGTTCTGGCTATTATAAACAGTGCTGCGATGAACATTGGGGTACACGTGTCCCTTTCAATTCTGGTTTCCTCAGTGTGTATGTCCAGCAGTGGGATTTCTGGGTCATTGGCAGTTCTATTTTCCTTTTTTTTAAGGAATCTCGACACTGTTCTCCATAGTGGATGTACTAGTTTGCATTCCCACCAACAGTGTAAGAGGGTTCCCTTTTCTCCACACCCTCTCCAGCATTTATGGCTTGTAGACTTTTGGATCGCAGCCATTCGGACTGGCGTGAAATGGTACCTCATTGCAGCTTTGATTTTCATTTCTCTGACAATGAGTGATGTTGAGCATCTTTTCATGTGTTTGTTAGCCATCTGTATGTCTTCTTTGGAGAAATGTCTGTTTATTTCTTTGGCCCTTTTTTTGATTGGGTCGTTTATTTTTCTGGAATTGAGCTGTAGGAGTTCCTTGTATATTTTTGAGATTGTTTGTCAGTTGCTTAATTTGCTATTGTTTTCTCCCATTCTGAAGGCTGTCTTTTCACCTTGCTTATAATTTCTTTTGTTGTGCAGAAGCTTTTAATTTTAATTAGATCCCATTTGTTTATTTTTGTTTTTATTTCCACTACTCTGGGAGGTGGGTCATAGAGGATCCTGCCGTGATTTATGTCAGAGAGTGTTTTGCCTATGTTTTCCTCTAAGAGTTTTATAGTTTCTGGTCTTATGTTTAGATCTTTAATCTATTTTGAGTTTATTTTTGTGTATGGTGTTAGAAAGTGTTCTAGTTTCATTCTTTTACAAGTGGTTGTCCAGTTTTCCCAGCACCACTTGTTAAAGAGATTGTCTTTTCTCCATTGTATATCCTTGCCTCCTTTGTCAAAGATAATGTGTCCATAGGTGTGTGAGTTTACCTCTGGGCTTTCTATTTTGTTCCATTGATCTATATTTCTGTCTTTGTGCCAGTACCATACTGTTTTGATGACTGTGGCTTTTTAGTAGAGCCTGAAGTCAGGCAGGTTGATTCCTCCAGTTCCATTCTTCTTTCTCAAGATTGTTTTGGCTATTCGAGGTTTTTTGTATTTCCATACGAACTGTGAAATTATTTGTTCTTGTTCTGTGAAAAATACTGTTGGTAGCTTGATAGGGATTGCATTGAATCTATAGATTGCTTTGGGTAGTATACTCATTTTCACTATATTGATTCTTTCGATCCATGAACACAGTATATTTCTCCATCTATTAGTGTCCTCTTTGATTTCTTTCATCAGTGTTTTATAGTTTTCTATATATAGGTCTTTAGTTTCTTTAAGTAGATATATTCCCAAGTATTTTATTCTTTTCGTTGCAAAGGTGAATGGAATTGTTTCCTTAATTTGTCTTTCTATTTTCTCATTATTAGTGTATAGGAATGCAAGGGATTGCTGTGTGTTGATTTTATATACTGCAACTTTACTATATTCATTGATTAGTTCTAGTAATTTTCTGGTGGAGTCTTTAGGGTTTTCTATGTAGAGGATCATGTCATCTGCAAACAGTGAGAGGTTTACTTCTTTTCCAATTTGGATTCCTTTTATTGTTCTGCTCTGGTTGCTGTGACCAAAACTTCCAAAACTATGTTGAATAGTAGTGGTGAGACTGGGGACCCTTGTTTTGTTCCTGACATTAGGGGAAACACTTTCAGTTTTTCACCATTGAGGATACTGTTTGCTGTGGGTTTGTCATATATAGCTGTTATTATGTTGAAGTATAGTCCTTCTATTCCTGCTTTCTGGAGAGTTTTTATCATAAATGGATGTTGAATTTTTTCAAAGGCTTTCTCTACATCTATCGAGATAATCATATGGCTTTTATTTTTCCAATTTGTTAATGTGGTGTATTACATTGATTGATTTGCAGATTTTGAAGAATCCTTGCATCCTTGGGATAAAGCCTACTTGGTCCTGGTGTATGATCTTTTTAATATGTTGTTGGAGTCTGATTGCTAGAATTTTTTAAAGGATTTTTGCATCTATGTTCATCAGTGATATTGGCCTGTAGTTTTCTTTTCTTGTGGCATCTGGGTTGTTCATAATTTCTATTTCTTCCTGGTTCAGTCTTAGAAGATTGCACTTTTCTAAGAATCTGGCCATTTCTTCCAGGTTATCCATTTTATTGACATATAGTTGCTCATAATAGTCTCTTATAATCCATTGTATATCTGCATTTTCTGTTGTAACTTCTCTTTTTTCATTTCTAATTTTGTTGATTTGATTCTTCTCTCTTTTTTTCTTGATGAGTCTGGCTAATATTTCATTCCTTCTAATTTTGGGGTTTTAGGTGTAAAATTGGGTTGCCTATTCAATGTTTTCCTTGTCTCTTGAAGTAGGATTGTATTACTGTAAACTTCCCTCTTATAACTGTTTTTGTTGTGTCCTATAGATTTTGAGCTGTTGTGTTTTCATTGTCATTTGTTTCTAGCATTTTTTTTTTAATTTCCCTTTTGATTTCTTCAGTAACCTGTTGATTATTTAGAAAAGTATTATTTAATCTCCATGTGTTTGTGTTTCTTACATTTTATTTCTTGTAATTGATATCTAGTCTTATAGTGTTGTGGTCGGAATAGATGATTGCTATGATTCCAATTTTCTTAAATTTACTAAGGTTTGGTTTGTGACCCAACTTGTGGTCAATCCTAGAGAATGTCTAATGTGCACTTGAGAAGAAGGTGTATTCTTCTGCATTTGGAAGGAATATCCTGAAGATATCAATAAGATCCATCTCATCTAATATATCATTTAACCCTTGTTTCTTTATTAACTTTCTGTTTTGATGTTCTTTCCATTGGTGTGAGTGGGGTGTTAAAATCTCCTACTATTATTCTGCTACCGTCAATTTCTCTTTTTATGTGTGTTACTGTTTGTCTTATGTATTGAGGTGCTCTTATGTTGGGTGCATAGGTATTTGCAATTGTTATGCCTTCTTCTTGGATTAATCCCTGATCATTATGTAGTGTCCTTCCTTATCTGTTGTAATATTCTTTATTTTAGGGTCTATTTTTTCTGATGTGAGGATTACTACTCCAGCATTATTTTGCTTTCTATTTGCGTGGAATACATTTTTCCATCCTCTCACTTTCAATCTATATGTGTCTTTAGGTCTGAGTGGGCTTCTTGTAGACAGCATATATATGGGTCTTATTTTTGTATCCATTCAGCCAGTCTGTGTCTTTCAGTTGGAGTATTTAATCCATTTACATTTAAAGTAATTATTGATATATATGTTCCTATTACAATTTTCTTCATTGTTTGGGGTTTGATTTTGTGTTTCTTTTTTCTTCTTTTGTATTTCTTGGCTATGTAAGTCCCTTTAGCATTTGCTTTAAAGCTGATATCGTGGTACTGAATTCTCCAAACTTTTGCTTATCTGAAAAGCTTTGGATTTCTCCATCAATTTTAGGATGGGGAACACATGTATACCTGTGGCGGATTCATTTTGATATTTGGCAAAACTAATACAATTATGTAAAGTTTAAAAATAAAATAAAATTAAAAAAACAAAACAAAACAAAAAAAATTTTGAATGAGATCCTTGCTGGGTACAGTAATCTTGGTTGTAGATTTTTCCCTTTCAGTACTTTAAATGTATCCTGCCATTCCCTTCTGGCCTGTAGAATTTCTGCTGAAAGATCAGCTGTTAAATGTACGGGGTTTCCCTTGTGTGTTACTTGTTCCTTTTCCCTTGCTGCTTTTTAATATTGTTTATTTGTGTTTATTCTTTTTTAGTTTGATTAGTATGTGTGTTGGCATGTTTCTCCTTGGGTTTATCCTATATGGGACTCTTTGTGCCTCTTGGACTTGAATGACTATTTTCTTTTCCATGTTGGGGAAATTTTCAACTATAATCTCTTCCAAAATTTTCTCATGCCCTTTCTTTTCCTCTTCGTCTTCAGGGATCCCTGTAATTCAAATGTTGGTGCATTTGATATTGTCCCAGAAGTCCCTGTGGCTATCCTCAGTTCTTTTCATTCTTTTTACTTTATTCTGCTCTTCAAACTTTATTTCCACCATTTTGTCTTCCAGCTCACTAATTAGTTCTTCTGCTTCAGATATTCTGCTATTGATTCCTTATAGAGCATTTTTAATTTCAGTAATTGTGTTGTTTGTTTCTGTTTATTCTTTAATTCTTCTAGATTTTTGTTAATTGATTCTTGCAGTTTCTCCATTCTCTTTTCAAGGCTTTTGGTCATCTTTACTGTCATTATTCTGAATTCTTTTTCAGGTAGTTTGCCTATTTCCTTTTCATTTATTTGGACTTCTCTGTTTCTAGTTTGTTTCTCCATTTGTGCATATTCCTCTGTTTTTTCATTATTATTTTTAAACTTATTGTGTTTGAGGTCTCTTTTTCCCAGTTTTCAAGGTTGAATTCCTTATTCCTCTTGGTTTCTGCCCTCCTAAGTTTGGTCCAGTGGTTTGTGTAAGCTTCCTATAAGGTGAGATTTGTGCTGTTTTTTGTTTGTTTGTTTTGTTTTGTTTTGCTTTCCTCTGATGGTCAAGGCTGAATGAGGTGGTAATCCTGTCTGCTGATGATTGGTTTTGTATTTTTGTTTTGTTTATTGTTTGGATGAGGCATCCTGCACAGAGTGCTACTGGTGATTGGGTGATGCTGGGTCTTGTATTCAGGTGGTTTCCTTAGTGTGAGTTCTCACTATTTTATTCTCCCTAGGGTAAGTTTTCTGGTAG
The DNA here is from genome assembly GCF_002263795.3 of Bos taurus. Classification (NCBI taxonomy): domain Eukaryota; kingdom Metazoa; phylum Chordata; class Mammalia; order Artiodactyla; family Bovidae; genus Bos; species Bos taurus. The sequence goes on along the minus strand of NC_037357.1, from coordinate 40,769,849 downwards.
CCTAGGGTCTTGGAGTCAGTGCTCCCACTCCAAAGTCTCAGGGCTTGATCTCACATCTGAAAATGACCCAAACCTGGCAGGGATATCAAATTTGTTGAAGAACAAACCTGAGATTCAAAATATGCTCCAAAGGGTTGGAATATTGGGCTGTTCCAGTGTCTTCATGGCCCAAGCAAAAGGGAGACCCTGCCGAGGGTTCTGCCCTTCAGAGATGGCCATCAGGTGCCAGGGATGGGAGGAGGAGCAGGAACTGGGAGAGGAATGAGGACAAGAGGGTATGGGAGTCACAGCAGCTGCAGTGGCAACCATAGAAGGAGGGGATAGAGGAGGAGGTTGATGATGATGAGGAGGAGGTGGCAGCTTCTGTGGCAGCTGCTGAGGATGCTCTGGCAAGGAACAGGTCCAGGCACACGGGATGTGGACTCATGTGCACCCCGTGGCCTGGGGACATGCAAAGAGGGAATGCAAAAGCAAAAGTGGGTGGCAGAGGATAAGATGGTTAGATAGCTTCACAGACTCAATGGACATGAATTTGAGCAAACTCTGAGAGATAGTGGAGGACAGAGGAACCTGGCATACTGCAGTCCAGAGGATTGCAAATTTGGGCAGGACTTAGAGACTGAACAACCACAAACCAGCCAGCAATATATTTAAAAGACATAGGTAATCTGTCCTGTAACTGGTCACATTTCTTCAAGTATTTAATTTTTTAACTTTTCTCACTTCTATTATGGCAGTAAAATATTTTATACAATTATAATGTTTTAGCTTGTATATTCCATTCAGAATTCATAATAAAATGGTGCAGGTCATGATGAAATCTTATTTCAAGAACTTTGCTTTTTAAACTAGTTTTTACCTAGTTTCAGAGATAAGATTTAATATATCACTCATAAAAGACCCAGTTCTTCTTGAGACTGACCTATAGTTTCTTATTCCTCATATATATTTTGTGGCCCTGGTGAAAATTGATTTCCAAGTCTCACTTCAGGATATCTTATTGTAATTCCAGTAATTTAAAAATATCATTGGAATCTAAAACTACACAGCATTTTGAACAACATCAAAAATCAATATTAATGGGACATAAGAACTCAAAAAGAAAGTTGAAAACATTTTTAAGTGGTTTAAAAAAAGAAACTACCTATTAATGTTAAATAGATGTTAAGTGCTCAATTACATTAAAATATTTACTTTAAAAATGCATGACAATGAAACATTTTTATATAGTTGAAATGTGGTACATTATGGAAGGAGTAACTAATGTATCAGCAAGCATTAGTTTCACCACATTTCTCTGGGTAACAGTGTATATTTTAAAGTGTAGAAAAATATTAATTCAGGTTATTCTTTAAAGTTTGTACTTCTAAATTTCAATTTAATTAATGCAAATATCTTAGATGTGTATAAAAATGCTTGCTTACATAACAACATTTATTTCAAATTTTTTCATATCTTTGTGCTAATTACAATTCTAGAAGAGGTCAAGTTAATTCCTTTTTTTCAATGACATTTTAATAGAACTGATTCATTTGTCGTGTTTTTATTTTCATACTTGGCCCTTGCACATTCTCGAATATATTTCACTTCATCATTTAACACATTCGCCAGAATAACTTTTCAAGATCCCTGGTATGAACATGCAGATCTATCCTCAGTTAATATGAGGCAACCGTATTGTTTGTATATTGTAAATGGCACATTTAACAACGATCAACGTTGATTAGTCAAAAACAATTAGGACCATGGATCACATTCAGTTCAGTTCAGTTCAGTCGCTGGGTAGTATCCGACTCTTTGTGACCCCATGAATCACAGCATGCCAGGCCACCTTGTCCATCACCAACTCCCGGAGTTCACTTAAACTCATGTCCATCGAATCGGTGATGCCATCCAGCCATCTCATCCTCTGTCGTCCCCTTCTCCTCTTGCCCCCAATCCATCCCAGAATCAGGGTCTTTTCCAATGAGTCAACTCTTCACATTAAGTGAAGAGTTTCACATTAACCATTGGAGTTTCCCCTTCAGCATCAGTGCCTCCAATGAACACCCAGGACCGACCTCCTTTAGAATGGACTAGTTGGATCTCCTTGCATTCCAAGGGACTCTAAAGAGTCTTCTCCAACACCACAGTTCCCAAGCATCAATTCTTCGGTGCTCAGCTTTCTTCACAGTGCAACTCTCACATCCATACATGACCACTGGATAAACCATAGCCTTGACTAGACGGACCTTTGTTGGCAAAGTAATGTCTTTGCTTTTGAATATACTATCTAGGTTGGTCATAATTTTCCTTCCAAGGAGTAAGCGTCTTTTAATTTCATGGCTGAAATCACCATCTGCAGTGATTTTGGAGCCCAGAAAAATAAAGTCTGACACTGTTTCCACTGTTTCCCCGTCTATTTGCCATGAAGTGATGGGGACCAGATGACATGATCTTAGTTTTCTGAATGTTGAGCTTTAAGCCAACTTCTTCACTCTCCTCTTTCACTTTCATCAAGAGGCTTTTTAGTTCCTCTTCACTTTCTGCCATAAGGGTGGTTTCATCTGCATATCTGAGATTATTGATATTTCTCCCCGCAATCTTGATTCCAGCTTGTGCTTCTTCCAGTCCAGCATTTCTCATGATGTACTCTGTATATAAGTTAAATAAGCAGGGTGACAATATACAGCCTTGACGTACTCCTTTTCTTATTTGGAACCAGTCTGTTGTTCCATGTCCAGTTCTAACTGTTGCTTCCTGACCTGCATATAGGTTTCTCAAGAAGCAGGTCAGGTGGTCTGGTATTCCCAGCTCTTTCAGAATTTCCCACAGTTTATTGTGATCCACACAGTCAAAGGCTTTGCCATAATCAATAAAGCAGAAATAGATATTTTTCTGGAACTCTCTTGCTTTTTTCAGTGGATGTTGGCAATTTGATCTCTGGTTCCTCTGCCTTTTATAAAACCAGCTTGAACATCCGGAGTTTCATGGTTCATGTATTTCTAGATCACATTATTGTATTGTATTTCAATTATTTTAATACTGCAAATAAATTTTTCATAGATTTTATCACTTATCACAATAAATATGAGTATAATTTTCAGACATTTAGTTGACATCTCTTTTTTCATTCAAAACTTCTGAATTATTTGCAAATATCCAAATGTCACACATATTTCCAAGTACCTGCTCATCACTTTGAATTAATGACAAATAAAATCAATTGCACTCTGGGTGAAAAATTTGTCAAAGATGATACAATTTTTATTTTAGTTGTTACCTTAAAAATTAAGTTATACATCAACATGAATCTAATACAATATTGTAAAGTAATTAGCCTCTAATCAAAATAAATTTAAATTAAAAAAATTAAGTTATAATGTGTTCACATAGCCTATATTTCTAAAAATTTAATTATATGACTCATAATATCTCAAAAATCTAATACTGTAAATAAGCTTAAAAACCTAGTATGGATTATTATATTTGACTGCTATTTGACATGACAATTAACTAAGAAGTATATGTGACTAACTAATCAAGAACTACTAGTCAAGTTGAAATACCATTAACTTCTGAAGCTATCTGTTATTCTTTAATCACTAAAACAAATATTAAAAATAAAACACAGATCTTTAGGATGGCAAACATGTTTTGATAGGAAGGTAATACTTATCAATTCAGTTCAGTAATCCCTCAATTCAATTCTCATCTTTTTTACATACACTTTAAAATAACACTTTTCTCATGAATGTCAGTATGGTTTCTGATATATTAAAAGTGATTTATCTTATCTTCCGAGTCCAGTAAAGCATGTCAAGTCACTCACAAGTTGAATGCAATGGTAGATGAAATTAATCCATTTTCTTATTTCCATGCAGTATTTCAGGGCTTCTCCTGTGCCTCAGGTGGTAAAGAATCCACCTGAAATGTGGGAGACCTGGGTTGGATCCCTGAGTTGGGAAGATCTCCTGGAGAAGGGAATGGCAACCCACAACTGAGCAACTTTCACTTTCATTCATGCATTACTTCATGTACTTAAGCCTTAATCTAATTTAGCCTTAAATAGCCCCTTCTCCATGAACTCTATATTTCCAGATAGTTTGACAAATGAAACACATTATTTCAAATTATTGTGTTAGTCATATTTTACATGGGCTTCCCAGTTGGTTCTTGTGGTAAAGAAACCACCTGCCAATGCAGGTGACACAAGAGATGCAGGTTTGATCCCTGGGTCGGGAAGATCCCCTGGAGAAGGAAATGGTAACCCACTCCAGTATTCTTGCCTGGAGAATCTCATGGACAGAGAAGTCCGGAGGGCTACAGTTCATAGAGTCACAAGAAGGTGGATACGACTGAAGCAACTTAGTACACACGCACTCAACAGTGTATTGACACTTTTAAGAGCATGTGCACTTTTAAAAGATGATTCACTCGTTTGTCTCTTCATTCAGCAAGTTGATTTATTTTCTACAAAATGCCTGAGGAACAGAACACAGACCTCATAGGAAAATAGGCAGGTAAGAAAAGATAGAATGAGTATGTGATAGAAACATGTACTGAGTCACCTGGGAAATACATATCTATTTAAGCAAAGAGACTTTTAGGAGACTCTAATATGATAGTTTATGAATTAAGACTTCTTATCAAAAATTATTTTAAACATGACAGAGATAGAACTTTGCTAAAATTAACTAAAAGCTATGGCAATGCATCAATGAAAATATTATGCCACGAATGAGTAGCAGTTTTATAAGGGAAATCATGACTATGGAAATGCAGTAGTGCTACTTACCAAAGTATTAAGTTTTCACTTTAGACTTCAGACTTCTCCAAAAGTCAAATATTTCCAAAGTGAATTTTAAAATATTCTATTGAGCTTTTTAATCTGTACAATTCATGTTTCTGGTTATATCAAACTCACAATACTATAACATACAAGAAAACATTAGGCATTTTTTCCTGCTAAAATTTCAAGTCAATTGGGCAATTGGTTGTGTTAAAAAATAATTTTATCATTTTAAACCTAATGTTTTCATCTGCATGCCTAGACACCATCAAGATAGATCCTATGTAAATATCTAAAACAGATGCTAAAATTCACATCTTAGACTTTCTACTTGAATTAAATAATCCCTTCCACCCCAAACAAAACCCCAGACTTATAAACTTGGCCAATCCCTTCTACTGTTTGGGCCACAATTTTCCTTTTAAAAAAATGTAAGGGACTTCCCTGGTGGTCCAGTGGTTGAGATTCTGCACTTCCACTGCATGGGGCATGGGTTCGATCCCTGTTTGGGAAACTGAGATCCCACATGCTGTGCAGCATGGCCAAAAAACAAACAAACACAAAATTTTAAATGTAAATGTAGAACTAATCTTTAAATTCCTTTGTAATACTAATGCTATTTAACATGGTTCTCAAAAAGTTTTGAGGCTCCAATCTTGTGTCTGATTTCCCTGGTTGCTTAGAGGTAAAGAATCGGCCTTTAATGCAGAAGTGAGTTCCGTCACTGGGTTGGGAAGATGGCCTGGAGTAAGATGAGGTAGCTCACTCCAGTATTCTTGCCTGGGAAATCCCATGGACAGAGGACCCTAGCAGGCTACAGTTCATGGGGTTGCAAAGAGTCGGACATGACTGGACAACTAAATAGCTACAAATCTTGTGTCAGATACTGTGCTAAGCACTGCAGAAATAAAGATAAATGTCACAGGAATTCTGCCATTAAGACTCTGATATTTTAATGGAGAACACAAGTATATAAACAAATAATTACATTCAAAGGTCTAGTTTAAGCACTGAGGTAATTTTGACGGCTAAGGAAACAAAGGAAGGTCTAATATAGAATGGATGGTTTGGTAGAAAGTGGGATATCGGCAGTGAGTGGGAAGAGCTGGCCTGCTGCACAGGCATGAAAGTAAGGCTCCTTTTGTCAGACCATTCATAGTTCACAGTTGAAGGAGAAAAGGGCACATAAGAAAAGACATGAAGAGATGACTAAGAGATGGTGATAGATTATAAGAATTATACATGAAGGTATTTCAGTCATTTTTTATAAGAATTAAGGAATTACTGAAAAATTAAAAGCAGAGAAGTGATATTAAATTGAAAAATTAAGAGCAGAGAAGTGCTTTAGGATAAAGAAAGCTGATTTATCTGAAACTGAAGATTATTAAAGAGGTGATAGTTGGACATACATGTTTGAACTCTGTAATTGATATAGTCCCTTCTGACTCTAAATCTTTACAGTATTTTAACTAGGCTAAACTCAGGTACTAGAGAGCCTTGAATGCCAGTTTAAATTTGAGTATTGACTGATGTGTTGAAGTACTGATTTACAATATAATCAGTATGTATTATATATAATCAGTATAATATAATATTTACAATATTATATTAGCTTCAGGTGTACAATACATTGATTCAATACTTTTATATATTACAAAATGATCACCATGGTAAATGTAGTTACCATCTGTTTCCATGCAAAGTTACTACAATATTTTGACTATATTTTCTCTGCTGTCCAGTATATCCCTGTAAAATTGTATCTATTTTATAAATGGAAATTTGTATGTCTTAATTTCCCTTACCAATTACACTCATCCTCCCCATGACCCTCCTCTCTGGTAACCACCAATTTGTTCTCTGTATCTGTAAGGCTGTTTTTGTTTTTGTTTTTAATGTTTGTTTGTTTTCTGTGTCTTTTAGATTTCACATATAAGTGAAATCATATGATGTCTGTCTTTCCACCTTAAAGTTGATTTTTCTTTATGTACACAATACAATGACTTTAGCTGATTCTAATTTAGGGACAATAGCATAAATAAAATCTTACAGCATGAAAAATATTGTTTTTTTTTTCTTAATAAAAACATTGAGGACTAGAATGCAAAGTGTTCTTGAATTTCAACAAATATTTCTTTTAAATATTATGCTTTGAGGAAGTCTCACATCATCAGTATGGTCAGTTCACTTTACTTTGCTGATGGGGCCACTTTGATGGAAAAAAGTGAGAAGAATCAGGATAGCTGATCAGGGTCTTCCCAGGTGGTGCAGTGGTAAAGAATCCACCTGCCAATGCAGGAGATGCAGGAAGCGTGGGTTCTATCCTTGGGTTGGAAAGATCCCCAGGAGTAGGAAATAACAACCCACTCCAGTATTCTTGCCTGGAAAATTCTATGTACAGAGAATCCTGGAGGGCTACAGTCCATGGAGTCACAAAGTCAGTGGGGACTGAGCATGCATGCAAGATACATTCTACTTCTAAAATAGATTATTCTATGATTGCAGGACTTTCCTTGGCTGTCTAGCAGTGGAGGCCCAATACTCATCACACAGGGATAAAATTGATTCTGGAGCAAGAAGGAAACCTTTTAGTAATGATAGACTGAGATATTGGATTTATCAAACTCATACACTATAATCTCTATCGTTACTACTGCAACTCATCCATAGCCTCAGTTCTGAGAAGGTTGCTTTGGGAGTTTATCTAGAATTCCAAAAATGTATACATTTGTCAATTTATGTATCTTTTTTTTGTAACTATGTAAAACAGAAAAAAAAATCTAGATATTCAAAAAATATTTATTACAGGAAAAAATGTTATTCTTTTATTTAATAGTACATTTAATTCATTTAAAAATAAACCAATACAATATTGTAAAGTAAAAAAAAAAAATTATATCATGCCCTATTAGTAGCATCCTTGGGTCTCTTTTCATTGATATTTCAGTAAGACGATTTTGCTGTATTTATTCAAAAGCATAAATGTTCTTTATGGCATAAATGGCATAAATGTTGCCATTATAAGAAGAATGTCAGGGAAAGATTAAATCATTAAAGCTAGGTTCACAATAGATAAACCACAAAAAATGGGTGCTACTCAGTGTGAGAAATACACTTTTTCTAAAGGAGTATTTTATATAGGAAATTAAGGAATCTGAATTCAGATATCACAAGTTTGAAAATGTTCAATTTACATAGCTTCTCATTTTGTCTATCATTCTAAAAAACTTGCATACATTTAGAGACTGAGTTCAAGGGTCAAAATAAGCACTGGAGAGAGAAACTTAATTTCAGATTAAACAATATTTTATTACTTTGACATTAAATCACAATGTGATTTGCCTCACTAAACTTAATTTCAGATTAAACAATATTTTATTACTTTGACATTAAATCACAATGTGATTTGCCTTACTAAGCAGCAAATAAACTAACATGAAAATCTACTTCAAGTTCAAAATGATGTAAGTAATGTATATGAAAGTCTTTATAAACTACAAAAGACTGCTCTAAAATAAGGTAATGCATCATGTTAACTTAAATTTTAAATTAGAAAAGCTAAGTCAAATTATAAATGTGTAATTTCTGAATTGAACATTAGTGTGAGATTTGGCAGTTACAAATTAATATTCCTCATAATGTACTGAAGGCAGGATTTGGATCTCTATATCATTGTATTTTGTGAGACTGTATGAGTTTTTCAATGTTTTATTGTATATTGTTCTGCTGCTGATGATGCTGCTAAGTCACTTCAGTAGTGTCTGATTGTGTCATCCCATAGACGGCAGCCCACCATGCTTTGCCGTCCCTGGGATTCTCGAGGCAAGAACACTGGAGTGGGTTGCAATTTCCTCCTCCAATGCATGAAAGTGAAAAGTGAAAGTGAAGTCGCTGAGTCCTGTCTGACTCTTCATGACCCCATGGACTGCAGCCTACCAGGCTCCTCTGTCCATGGGATTTTCCAGGCAAGAGTACTGGAGTGGTTTGCCATTGCCTACTCCAGTATATAGTTCTGTGGTGGTTTTATTGTATCTAGTGCCTGTTTAAAATGTTAAGTGAAAAAAAAAAAGTGAAAAAAAAATAAAAAATAAAATGTTAAGTGACAAACAAAAAGGCACCTTAATTAATGGGAGAAAACATTTACAAATGATGTATCTGATAAGGGGTTAATATTCAAAATATACAAATAACCCATACAATTCAACATCAAAAAAATCAATTAAAAATTAGTTGAGAGTTTAAATACAGTTAAACAGTTAAAACAGTTAACTGTATTTAACTTAAATACTTCCCTGGTGGCTCAGACGGTAAAGCGGCTGCCTACAATGCAGGAGACCCAGGTTTGATCCCTGGGTCGGGAAGATCCCCTGGAGAAGGAAATGGCAACCCTCTCCAGTATTCTTGCCTGGAAAATCCCATGGATGGAGGATCCTGTTAGGCTACTGTCCATGGGGTCGCAAAGAGTCAGACACGACTGAGTGATTTCACTTTAAATAGAGTTGGGCTTCCCTGATAGCTCAATTGGTAAAGAATCTGCCTGCAATGCAGGAGGCTCCAGTTCAATTAATGAGTGAGGAAGATCCACTGGAGAAGAGATAGGGTACCTCCACTCCAGTATTCTTGGTCTTCCCTTGTGGCTCAGCTGGTAAAGAATCCGCTTGCAATATGGGAGACCTGGGTTCGACCTGTGGGTTGGGAAGATTCCCTGGGGAAGGGAAAGGCTAGCCACTCCAGTATTCTGGCCTAGAGAATTCCATGGACTGTATATAGGCCACAGGGTTGCAAAGAGTCAGACATGACTGAACGACTTTCACTTTACTTTCACTTTGAATCCTTTCTTGTTTTTTTCCAAAGAAAACATACAAATGGCCAGCAGATAAGTGAAAGGATGCTCAACATCAGTAATCAGGGAAATGCAAATTAAAACCACAATGAGATACCAATCTGCACCTATTAAAATGGTTATCATAGAAAAGACAACAAACAACACATGTTGGTCAGGATGTGGAGAAAAGGGAAGCCTCCTGTGTAGTTGGTAGGAATGTAAATTGATGCAACCACTCAGGAAAAGAGTATGGAGGTTCTTCAAAAAATTAAAAATAGAACTGCCATATGAATAACAATTTTGTCTCTGAGTATTTGGCCAAAGAAAATGAAAACACTAATTCAGAAAGATATAGCACACCAATGTTGACTGCAGCATTTATCATGATAGCCAAGATATGAGACCAAACTAAGTGTCCATCCTTAGATGAATGGATAAAGAAGATGTGATTTTATTATGTATGTGTGTGTGTGTGTGTGTGTGTATATACATACATATATATATATATATATATATATATATATATATATATAATGGAATATTGCTCAGCCATAATAAATGAAGTCTTGCTGACAGAGACAACATAGATATCTATCTAGAGGGTATCATACTAAGTGAAATAAGTCAGAGAATGAAAGACAAATACTATATGATCTTGCTGATAGGAATCTAAAAATCAAAACAAAGAAAAGCAAAACAGACTAATAGATATAGACAATAAATATGTGGTTAAAAGAAGTTAGGGGTCTAGGCTGTTGAAATAAGTGAAGGGAATTAAGAGGTACAAACCTCAGTTACAAAATACATAAGTCATGGGAATATACAGAATGTGGAATATGGTCAGTAAAACTGTAGTAACTTTGTTTAGGGACAGATGGCTACTCTATTTATGGTGTTGATCATTTCATATTTTATGCAAATTCAAATCACTCTGTAGTACACTTGAAACTAATATAAAGTTGAAGATCAGCTATATTTCAATCAAATATTGAGTGGTACACCTTAAACCTGATTTTAATAAATGACAATTACCCTCTCCACACATTAGACATTTGAGATTTTCTGATCTTTTGGTTTATATTTTGATTTCATTTAATATTAATTTAATGACCATAGTAATGCTTGCAATATTCTCTAGTAACAGGTGAAACAGCTCCCTGAAAAAATTTACTTTTTTCTGTGATGTTATAAACAAGTATTTCAAATAGACTATGGTTTTTGGTGTTAGCTCTGTCATCTTTTAAAAGGACTACTTCTGATAGCATTCTGAAAAATAACGGAAAGATGGCTGAAAGCAAAACTTGACATTGCAGTGTTAATTTTAGTTCACATTCCAGAAGACACTAGTTTTAGGAGAAATTGATTTCGGGATGTTCATCATATTGTCACAGATTTGACAAGATCAGCAAGTTTCATTGTGAATACTGATAATAAGATGTCAGAAGCTAGATACAAGAATAAAAAATAAATGAAAGTACATGAAGGAACTGAGCTCTTCTCTTTAAAGTTATTTTATAGATAGTGATGCAGATTATTTCATTTAACATGATACTCTCTAGATTAATTGTGTTGGCAGCAGGAAACCAGATTGTTCTTTTCTGAAAAAAGGGCATTTTGTTTTAATCACCATTTACATATATTGAAGCTATTGGCACTAGATAAAAACAGAATTAAGAGTTTTAATGTAATTTCTGTACTACCACCATGACATTTTAAAGAATGCTAAAAATCTTGCAAGCAATTCACTGTATACAGTAGTGATGAAATGGAATATTTTTGCAGAATGTAGTGTAATTTTTTTCTCATTTACAGATGGAACTGGTAAAACTATGTAGCAATGAGAGAATCACTTTAATACCAAGAAAAAACTCATTTAGAATTAAAATGATCAGCTATTGTTTTTTCTAAAGGTAACTGTATCTTCTAAAAGCCTTGATAGGGAAAAAAGTAACCCTGATATGTAAATTCTCATGATAATATATAGATAAATAACCAGAAACATCTAAATGATAAGATGGGGAGGGCAGAAGAAATGAAGGAAAGGAGGGAGAGACAGAGAGAGAGAAAAAAAAAAAAAACAACAACAGAGAAAGAGAGAGGTTTGTATTCACATTTCTTGAAATCACAACTTAATCTTTGTTTAGAGACTCTGAATGAGCAGTAGAATTTGCATTTAAATAGTGTTTTTTTTAACAAATAACGAATATTGCCTTAACATTAAAAAAATATATATCTATTGCTATTTCACCATATTTTATTTTATAACCAATACCTTTTATGACTATTTTCTCACCCTTTATGTCACTTTCTAAGTAGTTTATAAAAGAATTGACTGTTATGTATGGAGACTTCTACCATTAAATTTTAATGTGCTAGCCAAATCACCATGATGCTACCCTAGTTCACAGATAGAAAGAGTTAACACATCTTGATGGGAATTTATGTTGAATTTCTGGTAGCAATAGTGCTTTCTAACAGAACTATACAGAAGTTGCTTTCCCCTCCCCCTGACTAGGTTCTCCTAAAGGTACAATAAATATGTCTACCTTGAGGAGGAAAAAAATTTTCCCCCTGTATTAGTGAGCAACATTAGTGCTCCAAGGAGGACAGAAAGACACTGTGCTGAGGCACATTGTGAGGAGACAGGAAAGAGAGCAGCAGATCTATTTTTGCAATTCAGACAACATGCCCTTGTAATATAGTAGTTAAATGTTTATTAGATAAATGGAGTTTATGTGCTCCTGAAGTTGTAGATTGGATATTAAGGAAAATTAAGTTAAACGTCACTTGTAGATATTCTTTATTTTTTGATAGAAAAGCAACATAACTTGTGTAAATGGAGGGTAGTGATAAGATAATTGTGGGATTTGAAATACTGCAAGGAAATATAAAATTCATTCAGATATCTACACATTTTATACGGTTCATAAACTTGGCTTTTTTATCCACTTAACTATAGGTTATTACTGTATAGTAACTTAATTTAGACTAACATAATGTCTGTAATTTGGCAAAGAGGAAAATGAGGAATTGGCATTACCTTACTTTTTTCCTTGAATGACATACTCTAACAATTGTTTCTTAATTGTCTGCTATCTACTCTCAAAATAAGAATTGATAAGAAGGAAATTAAAACTAGTAGTTATTCATGTAGAAATTTTATTGAAAAAAGCTTTCATGCATGTGTAGAGATCAGAATTTTCTAAGATTTCTTTTTCACATATATTGAGGGAAGAAAATACTTGGGCTTTAAATCAATGCAGTCTTCTCTACTACTGTATAGTTTCTCATTTTAGAGTTATTCCAGTCAGATTCTGGTACCCAGGTATTAATTTGTTAAATAATTTTTATTTCAGTTTTTTCTTTATTCCACAACCAAATAAATGTGTGATGTTAGGTACTTCACATCCTCACTAGGACTCAGTTTTCTCATCTATAGAATAAACCATGTGAACTCCTTGATCCTCAAAGTTCTTTCAGACAAAAAATAATTTTCCTTTTGTCATTTTTTTAAAAAGAGGTAAGAAAGCTTTCCAATTGTTTAAGGCTCAGACCACCACAGCTTCCCAGGTGGATCAGTGGTAAAGAATCTGCCTGTCAAGCAGAAGATGCAGGAGACCCTGGTTCAATCCCTGGGTCAGGAAGATTGCCTGGAGGAGGGCATGGTAACCCATTCCAGTATTCTTGCCTGGAGAACCCCATGGATGGAGGAACCTGGTGGACTATAGTCCATGGGGTCAGTTCGACAGGACTGAGCATGTATGCACACACACAGCCTACACATAATACCTTGACTAGATATTCCGCAGTTTGCTACTGGGTACATGCTTTTTTTAAAATTAATTAATTTATTTATGAGGCTTTCCAGGTGGCAATAGTGGTAAAGAATCTGCTTGCCAATGCAGGAGATCTAAGAGAAGCAGTTTCAACTCCTGGGTCAGGAAGATTCCCTGGAAGATGGCATGGCGACTCACTCCAGTATTCTTGCCTGGAGAATTCCATGAACGGAGGAACCTGGAGCACTACAGTTCATAGGAACGCAAAGAGTCAGACATGACTGAAGAGACTTAGCACACACACACACACATTTATTTATGTCTGTGCTAGGTCTTCGTTGCTGTGCACAGGCTTTCTCTAGCTGCAACAATTGAGGGCTATTCTTTAACTGCAGTGTGCAGTGGCTTCTCTTGTTGCAGAGCATGGGCTCTAAGTCCCTGAGCTTCACTAGTTGTGGCTCCTGGCCTTCAGTAGTTGCAGCTCAAGGGGTCAGTTTTTGTGGCACAGGTTTAATTGCTTTGCTGCATATTGAATCTTCCAAGACTAGGAATAGAACCCATGTCCCCTGCATTGACAGGCTGACTCTTAACCACTGGACCACCAGAGAAGTCCGGGCACATAATTTTAAAATAAAAGAGCATATTATTGTCAACAGTGCCTGAGGTTTAGTGATAATACCTCTTCTACTTCCCATCTTATAATTTTGGAGAAAGAGATTATAGAGAAAATATTCTTGACTTAAAATGTCTGAGATGAGATGTCATCATGCCTCTAAACTCATACTACTGATTAAAGTCAATGATTCTAAAAATTGCAATTTTACAAATCTCTTTATCTGATAGAGTAATTATCTCCTACTTGGTATGATATTATTCATCTTTGGAACAAATTTTAAAAAGCCCCTAAATTATAAATTGTTCTGGCAAAAAATTGAGTATATGCTAAAACAGATCATCAAATGCTCCTGTGGTGGTTACAATCCTCACATGCTTATCATTATGACTTTTCTCTGCACTCTATTCCAGGAAGTATATTAAAAGTTATTATGGCCTTTTTAGTCCAGCTCACCACATGGAAACATGCTTTTGGACAATAGTATCTCTCCAATAATGTTATTAAAAATGTTATATTATGCACTATTGTTTCTGTCTACTTCTAGGAGTCATGCAACATGGGTGCAAGTATTAGGAAGGGATAGGTGCTAGTATACTTTGCCTGGATCTAGAGAAATATAAGTATGGATAAATAAATTGCAGGAGTTTGGGTTATTGGTAATACACACCATCTAAATTGATTTAAAAATTTTCATTTTACAAATTTACCTTACTTTAAAAAAGTCCTTCCATTGTTAATTTACACCAATACATTTTCTTCATTAAAAGCATTTCTAGAACTTGATGTTCAGGAGAGTTTTGATTAAATCAGGCCTTTAATTATTATTAGTCTAAGAAAATCTAATTATTTTAGATAATGCATCCAATTTTCTGAACTAAAATAAAATCATATGATGACATTAAATGTTAAGATATTGCCAATGGTAACTGTTCATATAAGATAAGGAACAAAGAAAGTAAGACAAAATAAAATAAAAGCAAAAAAAAAAAGGGGGGGTGGGGAGAAAACAAAATAGTCTTGTGCCGAACTCTCAGTGTACTTCCTTGGCTAACTATGTTTAACATAGCTTCAACAGCTCTTCTAGTTCCACTATTTCAAGAAAACAAATCAAGGACAAAGTATTTTGCTGTAGTTTTGTTCAGTTCAGTTCAGTTTAGTCACTCAATCGTGTCCGACTCTTTGCGACCCCATGAATCCCAGCACGCCAGGCCTCCCTGTCCATCACCAACGCCCGGAGTCCGCTCAGACTCATGTCCATCGAGTCAGTGATGCCATCCAGCCATCTCATCCTCTGTCGTCCCCTACTCCTCCTGCCCCCAATCCCTCCCAGCATCAGCGTCTTTTCCAATGAGTCAACTCTTCGCATGAGGTGGCCAAAGTACTGGAGTTTCAGCTTTAGCATCATTCCTTCCAAAGAAATCCCAGGGCTGATCTCCTTCAGAATGGACTGGTTGGATCTCCTTGCAGTCCAAGGGATTCTCAACAGTCTTCTCCAACACCACAGTTCAAAAGCATCAATTCTTCGGTGTTCAGCCTTCTTCACAGTCCAACTCTCACATCCATACATGACCACAGGAAAAACCATAGCCTTGACTAGACGAACCTTTGTTGGCAAAGTAATGTCTCTGATTTTGAATATGCTATCTTGGTTGGTCATAACTTTCCTTCCAAGGAGTAAGCGTCTTTTAATTTCATAGCTGCAGTCACCATCTATAGTGATTTTGGAGCCCAGAAAAATAAAGTCTGACACTGTTTGACTGTGATCCACACAGTCAAAGGCCTTGGCATAGTCAATAAAGCAGAAATAGATGCTTTTCTGGAACTCCCGCTTTTTCCATGATCCACCGGACGTTGGCAATTTGATCTCTGGTTCCTCTGCCTTTGCTAAAACCAGCTGAACATCAGGAAGTTCACAGTTCACATATTGCTGAAGCCTGGCTTGGAGAATTTTGAGCATTACTTTGCTAGTGTGTGAGATGAGTGCAATTGTGCGGTAGTTTTAGCATTCTTTGGCATTGCCTTTCTTTGAGATTGGAATGAAAACTGACCTTTTCCAGCCCTGTGGCCACTGCTGAGTTTTCCAAAGTTGCTGGCATATTGAGCGCAGCACTTTCACAGCATCATCTTTCAGGATTTGGAATAGTTCAACTGGAATTCCATCACCTTCACTATCTTTGTTTGTAGTGATGCTTTCTAAGGCCCACTTGACTTCACATTCCAGGATGTCTGGCTCTAGGTCAGTGATCTAATGATAAGAAAGCTAAACAGCCATATTGCTGATATTGAGAAAGTTTTAGTGGTCTGGATAGATCAAATTTTTTACAACATCCCCTTAAGCCAAAGACAAATCTAGAGCACGACCCTCTTGCAAATTCTATGGAGGCTAAGTGAGGTGAGGAAACTGAAGGAAAAAGTTTGAAGCTAACAAAGATTGGTTCATGGGGTTTAAGGCAAGAAACCATCTGCTGCTGCTATTGCTGCTGCTGCTGCTGCTGCTATTGCTGCTGCTTCTAAGTTGCTTCAGTCGTGTCCGACTCTGTGGGACCCCATAAATGGCAGCCCACCAGGCTCCCCCATCCCTGGGATTCTCTAGGCAAGAATACTGGCGTGGGTTGCCATTTCCTTCTCCAATGCATGAAAGTGAAAAGTCAAAATGAAGTCACTCAGTCGTGTCTGACTCTTAGCGACCCCATGGACTGCAGCCAGGCTCCTCCGTCCATAGGATTTTCCAAGCAGGAGTACTGGAGTGGGGTGCCATGCAGCAGCAGCACACTAAACAATAGATTTTCAATGTAGACAAAACAGCCTTCTACTGGAAGAAGACACTATCTAAGACTTTCATAGCTAGAGAGGAGCAGCCAATGCTGCTTCACAGTTTCAAAGGACAGGCTGACTCTCTTCTTAGAGGTTAATCCAGCTCGTGACTAAGTTGAAGACAGTATTCATTTACCATCCTGAAAAACTTAGGAACTTTAAATTTATGCTAAATCTATTCTTCCTGTGTTCTATAAATTGAACAACAAAGCCTGGATGACAGCACATCTGTTTACAAAATAATTAGCTGATTTTTTTTTTTTTTTTTTTTGGCCAAGCCACATGGCATGCGGGATCTTAGTTCCCCAATCAGTGAAAAACCCGTGCCCCCTGCAGCAGAAGCATGGTCTTTAACCACTGACCACCAGGGATGTTTCTTTTTTAAGCCCATTGTTGAGATCTACTGCTCAGAGGGAAAAAAAAAAAAAAAAAAGATTCCTTTCAAAATAATACTGCTAATTGACAATGCACATAGTCACCAAGGACTTCTGATAGAGATGAACAATGAGATTAATATTCTTTTTGATGCCTGGTAACCCAATATTCATTTTGCAGCCCATGAGTCAAGAAGTGATTTCAACTTCCAAGTCATTATTTAATAAATACATTTCATAACGCTATAGTTTGCATAAATAGTGATCCCTCTGATGGATCTGGGCAAAGTAGGTTGAAACTTTTCTGGAAAGGGTTTGCCATTTTAGATGCCATAAAAGAATATTCATAATTCATGGGAAGAGGTCAAAATAATCAACATTCACAGGAGTTTGAAAGAAGGATTTTGAGTACTAAATAAGTGTAGCTGATAAAAGGGAGACAGATTCTGAGAGGATTGATTAAAATTTTGAAATAAGTTCTACTGTGTTCACTCAGTCATGTCTGATTCTTTGCAAATGCCTGATTTGTAGCCTGACAGTCTCTTCTGTCCACAAGATTTTCCAGGCAGGAATACTCGAGTGGGTTGCTATTTCCTTCTCCAAGTTCTATTGTAGGTAAAACGTTATCAAACAACATTGCATACTTTATTTTCAATAGATTTATAAGGTTCATAAAATAATTTAGAAGTAAAAATTAAAGATCTAAATTAGATTAGATCATGTAATCACATTTGCCATTCAATAAGAAACTGAAGCAAAGATGGAAGTAAGATCCTGTATAGTACAAGTGGTCAGATCCAACATAGTATCCATAAGGATATATATTTAAAAACATGACTTTATATAAAGTAATCTTAGGTTAACAAAAATATCTTCTCATCTTTCCTATTACATAACTTGTTTGCACAGAACTGACAAAAGATTTTGCTTCCTCAAGGCTTCCTTGGTGGCTTAGATTGTAAACAGCCTTCCTGCAATGTGGGAGACCTGGGTTCGATCCCTGGGTCAGAAAGATTCTCTTAAGAAGTGAATGGCTACCCACTCCAATATTCTCACCAGGAGAATTCCATGGGTAGAGGAGCCTGGCAGGCTACAGCCCACAGGTTCACAGAGTCAGCCATGACTAAATAACTAACACTTTCACACACTTTGACTTCTCAGAGGTATCATATTGGCTGGGTGGATAAGAAATATTTTTGAGGTTCATCCTTTAAACTTGATATTCAATTATTATAAAGTGTTTTGTTTTACAGAGTTTGATTTGCTGTTTCTCTAGTGAGTTTGTGTTCCCCATAATCTTTTTCATGTTAATATTTCAATCTTCCTGAAAAATCTTCATCTCTATGAATCTCACTGGTATTGAAGTTAAGGTAGATGTCCCACATTTTTTAAAATACAGAAAAATAGAATATGGTGGCTTAGTAGTTTCAACAAAGGATTTGTGTACCCCCATCTATTTCATCTCAATAAGAATGCTTATTTTTTAAATACATGAACAAATAAAAATATTCACATAACATTATTTAATAAAGATTCCTAATATGATTTGGTGTTAATATTAACAAATCACACTTCTCCCACAATCTATCTGGTATGTGTTTTGAAACCATGGCAGCTATTATAATATAAATCTTTATCTTCACAAAATAGCAAAGTCACAGGATTATTCACTAAAACTTCCAAATTTGCAATTATTTGACTTTGCTATACTGTATAGTAAGCAAAATATTAATGTTTTTATCTGTGCTATAGTCTTTTGACTAAAGATGCACAGTAGCAATTAATAATTTTCTTATAAAGAAATATCTAGTTGTACTAGCTAAAATTTAATTCTTGAAATATTACTGCCCTAGAAAATACCCTCTAAGAAGCTTGTACAATTATTATTCTTACATTATGGAAACTATTGCACTACATGTTTTAAGGAGTTTCTAAGAAGTTCAGGAAAGCTTAAATGTACAGAATAAATATCTTCGTTTAAAAATGGTTGTGTGTGTGTGTGTGAGTGCTCAGTCGCGTCTGACTCTGTAACTGTATGGACTGCGGCCTGCTGGGCTCTTCTGTGCATGGAGTATTCTAGGCAAGAATACTGAAGTGAGATGTTATTTCTACTCCAGGGGATCTTCCCAACCCAGGGATTGAAGTTGTGTCTCTTGCTTCTCCTGGATCCTTACCACTGTGCAACCAAAAATTCTAAAGCCAGAGTCTGATAATTTAATATAATTTCAAAAGTCTTATATATGTAACTGTAATTTTTCCTTTTCCCTATTATAGACTATAAAAGTATTCACAGTAGATAATAAGCCTTAGGTTACATAGACTACAGACATATCAAATTTATGCAATGTACTTAGTAAATATTGTCACCTGCTTCAGGTCTTACAAAATCACCTTTTCAAGATTTCTACCTAGACAGGACTATTTAAAATATGATCTGGCCAGCTCCTAAAAATCAACTTGCAAACTTCCTACCTCTGCACTAAATTTTTCCATAGTGCTTGTCACCTCCTAACATATTACAAATTTATCCTCAGGTTGATTGTTATTTTTTCTCTTTCACCACTAAAATATAAATTCAGAGAAGGCAGGGCATTTTTTTTTCTGTTTTATCCTCTGATATAACAGAGCTACTTAGAACGGGACCTGTTATAGAGGACCCAATAAATATTTATTAAATAAAATTGTATTATACATATAAAATTGTCATAGCATCACAATCATTAGGGCTATATTTTAGTTATAAATTTTATATATAATTATACATAAGTTTATATGTAATTAAATACCAATATATGTATATTTAGTTATATATTTAGTTTAGAATATATTATATTCACCTTTAAAATTTTTTCTCTCTCAAAGATATATTAGTATTACCTCTTGACTATTGTATCCTTCTCAATGCTTCCAAACAAACTTCTCATTCTGTTCTAAATGTTTCAAATTTTAAAAAAGGAAACATTTCCTTGCTAAATGCATGCAGTTCAGTTCAGTTCAGTCGCTCATTCGTGTCTGACTCTTTGCAAGCCCATGAATCACAGCAGCCAGGCCTCCCTGTCCATCACCAACTTACAGAGTTCACCCAAACTCATGTGCATCGAGTTGGTGATGCCATCCAGCCATCTCATCCTCTGTCGTCCCCTTCTCCTCTTGCCCCCAATCCCTCCCAGAATCAGGGTCTTTTCCAGTGAGTCAACTCTTTTTATGAGGTGGCCAAAGTATTGGAGTTTCAGTCTCAGCATCAGTCCTTCAAATGAACACCCAGGACTGATCTCCTTTAGGATGGACTGGTTGGATCTCCTTGCAGTCCAAGGGACTCTCCAGAATTTTCTCCAGTACCACAGTTCTAGAGCATTACTCCTCAACTAATCCTGAGTTCTTTTTAATATATCCTTAAATCTCACTGCATCATAATGTGAAGATCTTTTCAGTTTCTCTGCTATATCTTACTTTAATCTGTATCTTTCTTTCATCCATACTGTTTCCTAATTTATTCACCTCAATCTGACTAAACACATCTTGTCTCTACTATTTACTCTTATATGTGCTTAATTGCAGCATAGATTTACTTGATGATAATGATAGTTTAGTATTTGTTAGTATACTGTATTTAGTAAATAATTTTTTTCTTTAAAAAATGAAGGCAAGTTAGAGCTACTTCTTATATTTGAATAGTAAAGGTAACATTAAGTCTAACTTCTTAAGGAGAACACAAGTGCAACTGAATTTCGGTTAATTTAAACTGTCTGAAAAGACTTTCTTATTGATGTCCTCACTTCTCTTTTATTGACTACTTTGGAAGAATGAACACTATATTTATCAAAGCTAATCTTTCTGGACAGCAATAATGAAAACTTGAAAGATAAAAGGACAGATCAAATACTCTCAGAGTACTGTAGAGTCTACCACAATTAAAATACATTTCTATTGATAAGTCTTTCTTTTGAGAAATTCCATATACTAGACCTTATTTTCCCCAGTGCCTACTTTGTCCCTTTACTAGGTTAGCATGATTATTGTGGTGCCTCTGTGGTATCATTACTAATACATTACTGCAGCATGACAGAAAAATCTCATTTATCCTTAGGATACTGATGTAAAATAGGTATTATATTATTCACATTACTGAAATTAATGAACTCAAAGATCTTTTCATTTCCAGTCCTTCAGGAACAATGTTAGACCATGATTGTTCATGATTTTTTCTCTGAAAAAGATAACTGACTTTATTATTTTGACAATATAAGACTCTTACTAAACTCAGGAAAGCTCACAGCTAAGAAAGATTACATAAATGGGTCAGTGGCTTAATATTAATAGTTTCCAAGTCAAGTTCTAAGATACACCAAATATTGTCAACATAATTTTTTTTCAGTTTTAGTATAAATATTTACCTGCTTGTTTAAGATATTCATAAAAATTCAATTTTTCATAAAATCTGGTTGAGCAAATTTTCAGAGCATGATATATAATGTGTTAATAGCAAATAAGCTGGCTCAAACAAATAATGTGTAGGAACACATTTATGAATCAAACAAGTAAATTTACTAAGGGTATGCACACAGATGGTAAAGAATCTGCCTGCAGTGCAGGAGACCTGGGTTCGATCCCTGGGTTGGGAAGATCCCCTGGAGAAGGAAATGGCAACCAACTCCAGTATCCTTGCCTGGAAAATCTCATGGAAAGAGGAGCCTAGTGGGCTGCAGTCCATGGGGTCGCAAAGAGTCGGGAACGACTGACTGACTAACACTTACTTACTTACTTATGCACACAGAGTTCAGATGTTCAGAAAACAGCATATTTTTGTCAATGATTTATATTACAGAAAATTATATTCACTTGCAAGGGAAATAACTTTGACATCTTCAGTTTAAAAATGAGAACACTGACATCCTGCTAAAAGATGTAGCTTTGGCATTTGTAATAACACCTATGGATGTCTTACCCTTTGCTTTTGGTATACCAAGGATAGAGTTTTATTTACAGAGTTAATTTTAAGATACTACATTTAGTTCTAAATCCTTTAAAGAAACCTCAGAGGAATTGAATTAAGATTCCGTATGTGTCTCCACATTTTAAAATTGGCACTTTATTCCTACTAAATTGATCTATCTCTCTATCTACAGGTATAGTTTTTTTTGTTTTTTTTTTTGGCTCAAAGAAATCTTTCCATTTTTACTGTTTTTCTCACATGTGGGAGTGCCTCAGATGTGTTTCTTCCAATATAAGAGAGTTTGGGAGATAATGCATTAATTTGAGAATTTTTTTAAAAATGCATTCTACATTTGTTATCAATATATTTTAATATCAGTCAAAATTGGCACTGTCTATACTACTTTCCTGGAGAAGGAAATGGCAACCCACTCCAGCATTTTTGCCTGGAGAATTCCATAGACAGAGGAGCCTGGCAGGCTACTATCCTTGGGGTTCCAAAGAGTCAGACATGACTGAGCACTCATACTACTTTCCATCCATGAAAGGATAATTTTAAAAGCTTTACTTAGAATCTTGTGACCATCATTATCACTATGTGACTAATACAATTGTTTCCATGGTATTCAGTTGTCAAGCAAGACCAAGAAACAAAGAAAGGAAGGAAGAAAAAAATGAGCTAAAAAGAGTTGATTCAGATATTCATCACATAAATGATGAATCACATAACATATTATATCTTTTTATTATTTGAGGCTGAGGCATTCCTTGTACACCCTTTTAAAGTTTTGTAATCTTATTCTTTAAGCACAGAACCACTGTGAAGCATTATTGTAACTTATGTACTAAAGACCACATGTATGTGTGCTCAGTCGCTAAGTTGTGTCAGACTGTTTGGGACCCCATGGACTGTAGCCTGCCAGGCTGTGCTGTCCATGGGATTTTCCAGGCAAGAATACTGGAGTGCATTGCCATTTCCTTATCCAGGTGATCTTCTTGACCCAGGGATCGAACCCTGGGTTTCCTGCATCTTCTTCATTCGCAGGTGGATTCTTTAACAATGAGCCACCTAGAAAGAGACCACAAGCACTTTGGAAAGGACATGCATGACAAAGTATTAGGAAAGAAGCACTATCAGCACCCATGTCTGGGATTTCTCCTGCTTGACAGCTATGGATTGCACTTCTTACTGGGAAAGGCTTTATGTTCTTTCTAGTTTGTATCCTGAGGTTCTTTGATGTTGTTTGTATACCTCAACAACAATGATGAAATTGAATTCTTTCCCCCAGCCTACTCAAGAAAGTTTGTATTTCTACACATTTTACATAAAAGGGAAAGTCAAGCTAATTTTTCAAAATAGTCAATATTCAAATGATTTTGAATCTTATTTGGACAACTGCTACTCCACCCCCATCCCCCACAGTTCAGCTCAGTTCAGTTGCTCAGTTGTGTCTGACTCTTTGTGACCCCATGAACTACAGCACACCAAGCCTCTCTGTCCACTACCAACTCCTGGTGCTTGTTCAATCTTTTGTCCATCAAGTCAGTGATGTCATCCAACCATCTCATTCCCTGGCATCCCCTTCTCTACCTGCCTTCAATCTTTCCAAGCATCAGGGTCTTTAGCCATGAGTCAGTTCTTCATATCAGGTGGCCAAAATATTGGAGCTTCAGCTTTAGCATTAGTCCTTCTAGTGAATATTTAGGACTGATTTCCTTTAGAATGGAATAGGTTGATCTCCTTGCAGTTCAAGGGACTCTCAAGAGTCTTTACCAATACCACAGTTCAAAAGCATCAATTCTTTGTAGCTCAGCTTTCTTTATGGTCCAATTCTCACATCCATACATGACTACTGGAAAAACCATAGCTTGGGTAAACAGACCTTTGCTAGCAAAGTAATGTCTCTGCTCTTTAATATGCTATCTAGGTTGGTCATAACTTTTCTTCCAAGGAACAAGCGTCTTTTAATTTCATGGCTGCTGTCACCATCTGCAGTGATTTTGGAGCCCAAGAAAATAAAATCTGTCACTGTTTCCCCATCTATTTGCCATGAAATGCTGGGACCGGATGCCATGATCTTCGTTTTTTAAATGTTGAGTTTTAAGCCAGAGTTTTCACTCTTCTCTTTCACTTTCATCAAGAGGCTCTTCAGTTCCTCTTCCTTTTCTGCCATAAGGGTGATGTCATTTGCACATGTGAGATTACTGATATTTCTCCTGGAAATCTTGATTTCAGCTTATGCTTCCTCCAGCAGAGCATTTCGCATGATGTACTCTGCATATAAATTAAATAAGCAGGGTGATGATATACAGCCTTGATGTATTCCTTTCCCAATTTGGAACCAGTTTGTTGGCCCATGTCCAGTTCTAACTGTTGCTTCTTGACCCATATACAGATTTCTCAGGAGGCAGGTCAGGTGGTCTGGTATTCCCAACTCTTTAAGAATTTTCCAGTTTATTGTGATCCACACAGTCAAAGGCTTTTACGTAGTTAACAAAGCAGAAGTAGATGTTTTTTCCTGGAATTCTCTTGCTTTTTCAATGATCCAATAGATGTTCTCAATTTGTTCTCTGGTTCCTCTACTTTTTCTAAATCCAGCTTGAACGTCTGTACATTCATGGTTCACGTTCTGTTGAAGCCTTACTTGGAGAATTTGGGGAATTACCTAGCATGTGAGATTATATGGTTGTTTGAACATTCTTTGGCATTGCCTTTCTTTGGGATTGGAATGAAAACTGACCTTTTCCATTCCTGTGGCTACTGCTGAGTTTTCCAAATTTGCTGGCATATTGAGAGCAGCATTTTAATAGCATCATCTTTTTAGGACTTGAAATAGTTCAGCTAGAATTTCATCACCTCCACTAGCTTTCTTCATAGTGATGCTTCCTGAGGCCCGCCTAACTTTGGGCTCCAGAATATCTGGCTGTAGTTGAGTGATCACACCATCACAATTATCTGGGTCATGAAGATCTTTTTTGTATAATTCTTCAGTGTATTCTTGCCACCTCTTCCTAGATAAAGACTAATTAGAAAATCTAATATGTACCTTGAATTTGGGGTTCAAAGAATAATAAGGAAAACAAAAATTTTGAAATTTTCTAAAAATATTTTTTCCTCTTTGAGGACTGCCTGAATTGAAAGCTAATTCTCAGGTTCATTTTTTTTTTTTTTTAATTTTAGAGGCAAACATACTGTCAGAGTATTTCAAATCACTTGAAATACAATATGTCTATTACAAATATTTTATTTACAAAACCCTGTTTCACACACACACAAAAAATCAGTCCTTGCTAAAGTAAAGTGTATTATAGAGAGTTCTCTTGACTCTTTTTTCCCAATAAATCCTTATGTAATTTTCAATTATTATTTCTACCAAATCTAAAAGAGAGTTATCAAAAATGATGGGAAACTTTATTGGTTCAAGTTATAAGTACTTCCAGTTTTCATTTTTTATTCACAAACAAATCATAGAACCTGTATTTATTTAGTTTTACTTTTTGAAAACATCTCTCTCTTTATTAGGATTTCATAGAACATAATTTATAAAATGCCAGTCTCTACTGGTAGGACTTTTAGTCATCTAATTCTATTTTCTTTTTCTTCAGCCACTGTAAGAAACCCAGAGAATGAATGTGTGATCTGCTTTGGCTTCTCATATGTAATCACTTATGATTTTACATTCATTAATTATCTGCATATTCATTGCCATCTCAATGCTACTCTGGGCAAGAGCTTAAACTGAGAATTGTTCTTATAGTTGTTCTTTCTCATTAGAGTACAAGGGCTCTACTACATTAATGAGATCTGAAAACAAATAAACAACAGATAAATAAAAATCTGGAAAGTTCTAAGAGTGGTAATGACACTAAATAATATTACATATAGATTCAGTGGACTGTGATTAACATTTGTCTGAAAGGCATCAGAGCCTTTTTCTGCTGTTAGAACAACATTTACAGCATGGAATAAATCTAAATTAACACTAGAAACCCTGACTAAAGCATTTAGTATGAATAACCCATCCAAAAACAAGCAATGGTGTTTTACCAGTTATATCAACACAAATTGCAACAGTAATTGCCATCTATTCTGTAAACATCTATCCAAATGTATTATTTACTCTGGATTTGCTTTAAAAAATCATTCATCCGATAAGCACATAAAAAGGGGACATTTCCAAAGTGTTAAGTATAATGCTTCAGGAAAAAAAGTGGTGTTTTTAAGGAGCTCTACCCTTTAATCAAGTCAGCAATATAAATCTAACATAAGGTTGTTTATTTTTAAGGTATATGGATCTGATTTTTATATTATTCAGTTATTCCCTCTATGACCTTTATCAATCCTGTACTAATATTTTATTAATTAATAATGTAACAGAAGTTAGGGCTTAAACTTGACATAATTTCCTGTCTCACTGCTAATGCTCTTATTTTCTCACTTCAATTACATATAACTTTGTAGGTAGTGGGTAAAAGGATAAAGACCACTGACTATTCTTCCTTTGACTTTCAAAACTTTTGTACAAATATTATCTCTTCTTTTCTCAGAGATATTAACAATAATTCAAATTCTTATTAAAACATAAGTGATACAGACTTTTCAGAGATACATGAAGAGGGATTGAACTGGAATTTCACGAAGAATTCCTGTCACAAACATTGTTGTTTTTCAGTCACTCAATCATGTCCAACTCTTTGCACCCCCATGGACTGCAGCATGCCAGGCTTCCCTGTGCTTCACCATTTCCAGGAGCTTACTGAAACTCATGTCCATAGAGTAGGTGATGCCATCCAACCATCTCATCCTCTGTCGGCCCCTTCTCTTCCTGCCATCAGTCTTTCCCAGAATAAGGATCTTTTCCAATGAGTCAACTCTTTGCATCAGGTGGCCAAAGTATTGGAGTTTCAGCTTCAGCATCAGTACTTATGAATATTCAGGACTGATTTTCTTTAGGACTGACTGGTTTGATCTCCTTGCAGTCTAAGGGACTCTCAAGAGTCTTCGCCAACACCACAGTTCAAAAGCATCAAATCTTTGATGCTCAGCATTTTTTATAGTCTAACTGTCGTATCCATACATGACTACTAGAAAAACCATAGCTTTGACTAGACAGACCTGTTGGTAAAGCAATGTCTCTGCTTTTTAATATGCTGTCTAGGTTTTTCATAGCTTTCCTTCCAAGGAGTAAGCATCTTTTAATTTCATGGCTGCAGTCACTATCTGGAGTGATTTTGAGGCCCTCCCGCCCAAAAAATAAAATAAATAAATAAATAAAGTTTGCCACTGTTTCCATTGTTTCCCCATCTGTTTGCCATGAGGTCATGGGACCAGATGCCATGGTCTTCGTTTTTTGAATGTTGAGTTTTAAGCCAGCATTTTAACTCTTCTCTTTCACTTTCATCAAGAGGCTTTTTAGTTCCTCTTCATTTTCTGCATTTAGAGTGGTATCGTCTGCATATTTGAGGTTGTTATTTCTCCCACCAATCTTGATTCCAACTTGTTCTTCATTTTGCATGACGTATTCTGCATATAAGTTACATAAGCAGGGTGACAATATACAGCTTTGATGTACCTTTCCCAATTTGGAAACAGTCCCTTGTTCCATGTCCAGTTCTAGCTATCACAACCTAGAACACATTAAATGCATGTGCATTGTGCATGTATGTGTATATCTGTGTCTCTCTGTGTGTAATTTTACTTGTCTTACGAGGAAATTTCTCTTTAATTTTCTTAGCTGCATTATGTGACTTCCTGTTCTTGGAAAAATAATCAAATCTCTTTAAACAAAGAGAGCTGCTTTTACCACTCGTTTCACAGTTACTAATCTCATTCCTTTTTTTATTAGTATTTAGGACTAGGAAAACATTTAGAGGTTGTTCTCATGCTCTCCTTTCATTTTCATCTATTCATGTGGGAATGTGGAATGGTTTTCACACTCAATGAACTATCAGTAAATCTGTCAGATTATGGACCATTTCACTCACTCATACATTCTTATATTCATTCATAATAAATCATGATTAGTTTTAAAATATGCTTAGCATTATTGATGGAAAGCAAGGAAGCTAGTTTTATAACTGAAGTATAATTTAGACATTTGGATTAAAAATTTACTAACATATTGAAGGAATGAAAGAATGCCCTATCAAATAAATATCAGTTGTATTAGATAACTTATCTTGGACAGGATTTTTGAATAGATGAATACTTTTGGGGTAATTTAAAAAGTGTTTTCTTTTTAAGTGTAGGGTCTGATAATTTTTTTTTTTTAACAAATTAGCTTTAGGGATAATTTCTTAACCTGTATTAAATAACCTTATTCTATTTGTCAAAATAGCTAGCATTTTTTTTTTTTTTTTCCAAAATGTACTCCTCTCCTAGTCTTCCCAATCTTGGTAAAATTTTAACCACATCCTTCCCAACTTTTAAAGTCCCAAACATGGAAACCAGCTTTTTTGTTTTGTTTTGTTCTTTTTTAATTTAAATTTATTTTATTTATTTATTTATTTTTTTAAAGAGTGAGCTAAATAGCTAGCATTTTTAAATAGGTTATAAGCTTTCTTAAAATATTGGAATCATGTTGTTGTTTAGTCGCTAAGTCGTGTCTGACTTTTTTTCATCCCCATGGACTATAACTGCCTAGGCTCCTCTGTCCACAAGATTATCCAGGCAAAAATACTGAGGTGGTTTGCCATTTCCTTCTCCTGGGGATCTTCCTGACCCAGGGATGGAACCTGCCTCTCTTGCATTGGCAGGCGGATTCTTTACCACTAAGCCAGCAGGGAATCATAACATATGTAATTAAAAAAGAGAAAGAATTGTGTCCAGTGATTCAAATATCCTTAATGGGAAATTATCCTATTATAACACTGTTAAATGAAGACACTGATTTAATTTTTATATATTGCATTAATTAAAAAATATCTTCATTTATGCATGTGATCTGTTGGACATTTCTATAATTTATGATACAAATACTTTAATCTTGTATTCTGGCTAATACCTGTTAGTTATTCAGTCATGCCTGACTCTTTGTGACCCCCACCCCCACCCCAGACTGTAACCCAACAGGCTCCTCTGTCCATGGGATTCTCCAGGCAAAAATACTGGAGTGGGTTGCCATTCCCTCCTCCAGGATATCTTCCTGACCCAGAGATTCAGCTTTGGTCTCCTGCATAACAGGCACATTCTTTACTGTCTCACCACCAGGGAAGCCCTCTGTCTAATAAGGCAGTATATACACTTCTGTTCAAGCTTCATACTCATCAAAGACATTATATCAGATATTACACTGCTTATTTAGTTAAATATACGAAGATTTCAGTAATAATGTTGTAAATATTTTAAAATTTTCATGTCAAGTTAGCCATAACTGAAAATCAAAAAAAGGGCATTTCTTACAGCAGAATAGAATAAATTCCTTTTACTTTGAATATAAACATACATGTACATTAGCTATCTCTATGATTAAAGTTTACTCAATTTATATTTTTATCATGTGACATCAGTATTTTCCAGTAAAAATATCTTTCTCTTTCCAACCAATTCTATAGCATAAAACCTTTAAATTTTAAGAAATGCAGTGTTTAGTTTAAAATGTGATACTATGTTTTTTATGAAATTAAATGAAGTAGACCTAAATGACTTCCCCCATGTAAACATGAGCTATTTAATAGCTAAGCAAGTAGAGTAGAGTTCATAAAAACTCAATTCATTTAGAGTTTCAGCTTCATGGAAAAAGCATGAATTTATTCTTTTCTTCACTTGCCTCCTACCACTTTCAGTATTTCAAAAGCTGCTAGTGATCATAGACATGGAACCATATATCAAATGTTTCAGGTGGTAAAAAAAAAAAAAAAAGCAAGAAATGTTAAAGGCAGTCTACAAGGACATAAACTGCCTGTGATGAATTAAAAATGACTTTTATTGCAAGGAAAGGTACTCTCTTTAAAGTTCAGGTGCTGACTTATTATATTTTGACACCTGAGAAATATTTAGCTACAGGAAACAGAGGGAATCTGCAGCCGAAGTACCAAGGTCCATTTCTTAATTTTGTATCCTAATTGATTCTTAGGTCATTTTCTACCACCCTGTGTTTTATCTTCTTATATAAAAAATTAAAGCAAAAACTTGGAAATGACCTAATGAATGAATTCTATCCACTAGCTAAAACTGCATTATCATTGTAATATTTTTCTTTTAAATGGTTATCAATTGAAACTTAACATATTAACTTCAAGAGAGGCTATGGTTAGGATTTTTTTAGGATCTTTTTTAAGGTTAGGTTGATAGAGACTATATTAATTTTTCAATAAGCAATTGTGTATCTGATTAGCCAATACCTCATAAAATGATTCCATGTTAAAAATATTTTTTTTATAATTTTATGCAGCACCACTTTTGTCAATAGCTTAATTATTTTTATATTTTTATTAACTCTATGACTGTGCTAAAGGAAAAAGCAAGTAGTGTCTTACCAAGTTGAAGAAAACACAACTCAGAAGGAAAAGTTAGTAGATATCACAAAGAGAATTTGAAGTGGATAAAAAGGATATGATAATATTAATCATAACACCACATGGAAACTAAGTTTAAGCTTAAGTTCATGGGTTGAAGATGTAGTAGTTAATGAAGAGTCTACATAGTTTCCATTTAAGGACTTTTTTCGGGTAGTATTACTTACTAACTCAGTAAGGAAAAACTTTTCAAAGCTGTTTCTCATTGTCAGATTTACTTATTTGAGTAGGTTGCAAGTCAGTTATCAAGAGTCATAGAGTTCCTTATAGCAGAAACAACAAGGTCTTGGTCAAAGACATGAGCACAAACAGTGTACTAGACTTAGGTATTGCCAGTACACATTCTAAAGATGACATTCTCTTAACTATCTATCCTGCTATTAAGTTAACTTTTGTTCAATTATGAGACCTCAAGGGAATTGTAAGGCACAAAATGACAGTAGTTTGAAAAACTGTCTGTTACAGAGACTGAATGCCAGGAAAAATTTAATCTAAATATTTAGTTGTAGAAAGGAAAAGGTCAAATTGACCCTGAAATGACTTAATGAATGAATTCTATTACTGCTCCAATGAAAATTAAACACAGATCATTTTGTAGAGGTACAAAAATAAGTATGAAATAACTGATAGGTGGGAATGGATATCCATATTGTCAGAAATCAGAGAATACAGCAGATGCATATCATTGCCTTAGTTTTACCATAGTATGCATTCACAAGAGCTCCTTCTGGAAAATGAATAAATAGAGAATTCAAATTTTGGATAAGAGATATAGAGCAAAAGTTGGACATCTGAGAGGCTTACACCATCTAGGTAGTTAACCAATCTGAGTCTTCCTCTATTAACTCTACCTGATTTATGGCATGATTTGTTTGCTTCATATTATAAACTCTTTTTTTTTTGCTGCTACAGAGCAATTTAAAGAGAGAAGAAGGGAAAGATATCTTCCAAGAGGATCAGTGCTTAAACTCAATAGAGATAAAGGTAGTATCTGGGTAGTGAGATGCCTTGGTATTAATATTTTCACTCTGTATAATACATAATAAATGAAAATATAATTTTGATCCAACATATGCTTGCATTTGGGATTCCCTGGTGGCTCAGATGGTAAAGAATCCACCTGCAATGCAGGACACCCAGGTTTGATCCCTGTGTCGGGAAGATCCCCTGAAGAAGAGAATGACTACCCACTCTAGTATTCTTGCCTGGAGAATCCCATGGACAGAGGAGCTGATGGGCTATAGTCCATGCGGTCACAAAAGTCACATATGACTTAGCAACTAAGCTACCACCACCAACCCTTTGCTGCTGCTGCTGCTAAGTTGCTTCAGTCGTGTCCCACTCTGAGAGACCCAATAGATGGCAGCCCACCAGGCTCTGCCGTCCCTGGGATTTTCCAGGCAAGAACATTGGAATGGGTTGCCATTTCCTTCTCCAATGCATGAAATTGAAAAGTGAAAGTGAAGTCGCTCAGTCATGTCCGACTCTTTGCGACACCATGGACTGTAGCCTTACAGGTTCCTCCGTCCATCGGATTTTCCAGGCAAGAGTACTGGAGTGGGTTGCCATAACAACTGTTTACTACACGTCTTTTAGCCTCACTCTTGGATTATACTGATAAATACCTACTTAAGTATCTGACCACCTGACCTGCCTCTAGAGAAACCTATATGCAGGTCAGGAAGCAATAGTTAGAACTGGTCATGGAGCAACAGACTGGTTCCAAATAGGTAAAGGAGTACATCAAAGCTATATATTGTCACCATGCTTATTTAACTTATATGCAGAGTACATCATGAGAAATGCTGGGCTGGAAGAAGCACAAGCTGGAATCAAGATTGCCGGAAGAAATATCAATAACCTCAGATATGCAGATCACACCACCCTTATGTCAGAAAGTGAAGAGGAACTAAAGAGCCTCTTGATGAAAGTGAAAGAGGAGAGTGAAAAAGGTGGCTTAAAGCTCAACATTCAGAAAATGAAGATCATGGCATGTGGTCCCATCACTTCATGGGAAATAGATGGAGAAACAGTGGAAACAGTGTCAGATTTTATTTTTGGGGGCCCCAAAATCACTGCAGATCGTGACTGCAGCCATGAAATTAAAAGACACTGACTTATTAGAAGGAAAGTTATGACTAACCAACCACTAGACTTAAATTGAAGGAAGTAGGGAAAACCACTAGACCATTCAGGTATGACCTAAATCAAATCCCTTATGATTATACAGTGAAAGTGAGAAATAGATTTAAGGGCCTAGATCTGATAGATAGAGTGCCTGATGAACTATGGAATGAGGTTCGTGACACTGTACAGGAGACAGGGATCAAGACCATCCCCATGGAAAAGAAATGCAAAAAAGCAAAATGGCTGTCTGGGGAGGCCTTACAAATAGCTGTGAAAAGAACAGAAGCGAAAAGCAAAGGAGAAAAGGAAAGATATAAACATTTGAATGCAGAGTTCCAAAGAATAGCAGGAGATAAGAAATCTTTCTTCAGAGATCAATGCAAAGAAATAGAAGAAAACAACAGAATGGGAAAGACTAGGGATCTCTTCAAGAAAATCAGAGATACCAAAAGAACATTTCATGCAAAGATGGGCTCGATAAAGGACAGAAATGGTATGGACCTAACAGAGGCAGAAGATATTAAGAAAAGGTGGCAAGAATACACAGAAGAACTGTACAAAAAAGATCTTCATGACCCAGATAATCACGATGGTGTGATCACTGACCTAGAGCCAGACATCCTTGAATGTGAAGTCAAGTGGGCTTTAGAAAGCATCACTACAAACAAAGATAGTGGAGGTGATGGAATTCCAGTTGAGCCATTCCAAATCCTGAAAGATGATGCTCTGAAAGTGCTGCACTCAATATGCCAGCAACTTTGGAAAACTCAGCAGTGGCCACAGGACTGGAAAAGGTCAGTTTTCCTTCCAATCCCCAAAAAAGGCAATGCCAAAGAATGCTAAGACTACCACACAATTGCACTAATCTCACACACTAGTAAAGTATTGCTCAAAATTCTCCAAGCCAGGCTTCAGCAATATGTGAACCATGAACTTCCTGACGTTCAAGCTGGTTTTAGAAAAAAACAGGGGAAACAGAGATCAAATTGCCAACATCCGCTGGATCATGGAAAAAGCGAGAGTTCCAGAAAAGCATCTATTTCTGCTTTATTGACTATGCCAAAGCCTTTGACTGTGTGGATCACAGTAAACTGTGGAAAATTCTGAAAGATGGGAATACCAGAACACCTGATCTGCCTCTTGAGAAATTTGTATGCAGGTCAGGATGCAACAGTTAGAACTGGACATGGAACAACAGACTAATTCCAAGTAGGAAAAGGAGTTCTTCAAGGCTGTATATTGTCACCCAGTTTATTTAACTTATATACAGAGTACATCATGAGAAACGCTGGACTGGAAGAAACACAAGCTGGAATCAAGATTGCCGGGAGAAATATCAATAACCTCAGATATGCAGATGACACCACCCTTATGGCGGAAAGTGAAGAGGAACTCAAGGCCTCTTGATGAAAGTGAAAGTGGAGAGTGAAGAAGTTGGCTTAAAGCTCAACATTCAGAAAACGAAGATCATGGCATCCGGTCCCATCACTTCATGGGAAATAGATGGGAAAACAGTGGAAACAGCGTCAGACTTTATTTTTCTGGGCTCCAAAATCACTGCAGATGGTGACTGCAGCCATGAAATTAAAAGATGCTTACTCCTTGGAAGGAAAGTTATGACCAACCTAGATAGCATATTCAAAAGCAGAAACATTACTTTGCCAACAAAAGTCCAGCTAGTCAAGGCTATGGTTTTTCCTGTGGTCATGTATGGATGTGAGAGTTGGACTGTGAAGAAGGCTGAGCGCCAAAGAACTGATGCTTTTGAACTGTGGTGTTGGAAAAGACTCTTGAGATTCCCTTGTACTGCAAGAAGATCCAACCAGTCCATTTTGATGGAGATCAGCCCTAGGATGTCGTTGGAAGGAATGATGTTAAGGCTGAAACTCCAGTATTTTGGCCACCTCATGTGAAGAGTTTACTCATTGGAAAAGACTCTGATGCTGGGAGGGATTGGGGGCAAGAGGAGAAGGGGACGACAGAGGATGAGATGGCTCGATGGCATCACTGACTCAGTGGACATGAGTCTCAGTGAACTCCGGGAGTTGGTGTTGGACAGGGAGACCTGGTGTGCTGCGATTCATGGGGTCGCAAAGAGTCGGACATGACTGAGTGACTGATCTGATCTGATCTGAGATAGCATATTCAAAAGCAGAGACATTACTTTGCCAACAAATATCCATCTAGTCAAGGCTACGGTTTTTCCAGTAGTCATGTATGGATGTGAGAGTTAGACTGTGAAGAAACCTGAGCACCGAAGAATTGATGATTTTTAACTGTGGTGTTGGAGAAGACTCTTGAGAGTCCCTTGGACTGCAAGGAGATTCAACCAGTCCATCCTAAAGGAGATCAGTCCTGGGTGTTGGGAATGATGCTAAAGCTGAAACTCCAGTACTTTGGCCACCTCATCCAAAGAGTTGATTCATTGGAAAAGACTCTGATGCTGGGAGGGATTGGAGGCAGGAGGAGAAGGGGAAGACAGGATGAGATGGCTGGATGGCATCACCAACTCGATGGACATGAGTTTGGGTGAACTCTGGGAGTTTGTCATGGACCAGGAGGCCTGGCATGCTGCAATTCATGGGGTCACAAAGAGTTGGACATGACTGAGTGACTGAACTGAACTGAAATGAAGTGTCTGAAAGTAGCTCATCTTAATTCAAAATGAAGCTATAGAAAAGGGTGAAAAAATAGGGCATTTGGGGAAAATGCTGAAAAAAACATTAAAAAAATTATGATGAATTGTGATGTAAAGGACAATTTTGAAAATATAAATCAAACAAGAAAAAGCAAATGTTAGGTTCAGGATGTGTGAAAAATTATGATGTGTGAGTAAAAGAAAGACATTTATGTTTGTGTGAGCTATTAAGTACCAGAAAGGCTAACTGATTCACTATTACAAAATCTCTTTCCTTGAAAGTCTTAAAAAGAAAAAAAAAAAAAGTTGTGTTCATTAGGGCACATGCTCACTCCCTTAGGGAGGCCATGTGAACTTTGTGGGCAGGGTGACCAAAGCAGTGATGGAGAGAGTTGGAGAAGAACCTTGCCACTGAGTTCCAAGGTTAACTTTGGACGGTACAAAGTGTAGTTTATGATAGCACTAGCTAATGTCAAATTTCAATCTTTATCATTGTCTTTTTGTTTTTCTGAGATGTGAGAAATGTCTAACATTACTCTTACTATTTATAGAAAGAAAAGTAGCTCACAGCTGTCTAGCACATTATGAGGGAAAAATAATGAGAAGATGAGTGGATGAAACATTTTTGGACCAATTTAATAACATGAAATTTTAGAGATAGACCAGTTATAATTCCCTAAATATCTAGAAAGGTTTTCAAAAGAGCCTGTGGGCAGATTAGTAAGCAAAAGAGGTGACTCATCCAAACTAATAAATATCATCATTTTGGCCAAAAAGCAGTGCATCATTGAGAAAAGTTGATATGACATTGGATGGCAATGACAAAATGGATTGCCTGTTGCACTGATGTTATTCTGGAAGAAAAGATTTTAAAATGAGACATCCTTTAAGGGACATGCATATTTATACAATGTCTACATGAGCTGAACAATACTTAGGATCAAATCATCTGCAACCAAATTTTATAGTTTTCTAAAACAGCCTGAGATGTTTTACTTTGCTACCTTCAGCAGTTTGCCCCCAAACATGACATTTAATTAGTGATCATTAAAATAGTGCAGATGGCTTGACCCATTATTTCCTTTCCTATATATTTAGCTTACTTTCTGTCTGGCCTATCTATGGCAGATTTGTCAGAGAGCTTTACTTTCTGGATGGTCAAAATCTTATCTGCTGAGAACAACACTTGAATGCATTTTATTCAAGTTGGTGTCAAGCTGTGGGAAAAGGTTAAGTGTTAAGGGTCAGACAGACCTGGGCTTGATTCTCCGTTTTGGCACTTAAGAGGTTTTGTTCTTAGGAAAGTTAATTAGCTCTCTCCGAATCCCTTTTCCCCTTTTTCTTAAGGTCTAGTGTGAGTTTGTAATCCCTATTCTTCAGAAAGACTGTTGAGAAAATTGGACATGATATGAGTGAATCACTTAGAGGATCTAGAAAATAAACAAAATAACATTTACTTATGTATACAATAAATGCTCATATTGATTTTTTCTATGTATTTTCCCCTCCCCTAAGATTTGTGTAGTTATCAACAATTTTTCTATACACTGAATCATTTTTACAATGGTGTCCAATTAATCTATTAATCTCTCATCCATTTAATTAGAAGCCAATCAACTGTTCATTCTATCCTATGCCACAGGGCAAAGAAAAACATTTAGTTCTTGTCAGTATCATTTCTAAACTGTCATGGTACAAATTCAAATCTACAAAGATATAGCTATTGACATTATTGTCATCTCTGGTCACAAATCCTCAAAAAGCCAAAAATAATATGCAAAAAAACAAGCATTTCCTATTAATATACACTTGAAAGGGGCATATGAAGGCAAAGAAAGGGTGAAAGGGATAAAGAGAAAACATAATATTATAAAATTGATATGCTGGAAAAATAAATATATCATTTGAATATACTGGGACTGTTAGTTAACTAATGATAAAGTTATAATTTTGATTCATTTTCCTAGTCAGAAGTCAAAAAAACAAAGAATATGATGTCATTAAGGTATTTCTGCTTTCTGATGCCAACAATAAATTGAAGTAATTACAATGGATAGGTTAATATGCCTTTTGATAGATGAGTCTACAGTCATTAGTGATTTTTTTTATCTCTAACAAAGAAAGATTAATAATTATACTTAAGCACTCTCTGAGACAGAAAGTATGCACCAGCTTAATCAAAAAGTAAAATATAGACAAAGAACATATTACCTGGTATTAGGGGAGAGGAGAAGGCCATATTTTTTTTTTTAGAAGCCCATATTTTGATAGAAATGATAAATCTATTTGCTACTGCAATAGAAGAATAAATTTGTTTGGCTTTAATTATGAATGAGTTAACATCCAGTTTCATATAAGCTTGAATGAGTTACTCACGTTCTCTATAGATAGTCTGCCAATGCATTGTATGAAGCACTTGATATGTATTATTTTATGTATTCTCACAAAAAAAGATGTAGTTAACATAATGATCCTCATTTTACAAATAAGGAAATGGGGTTCAGAGTGTCAAAGAGCTTGTTCAAGTTCTCACAGTTAGTAAGCACTAATAGCAGGACTTGGAAGATCTTTTTATCAGTAAGTGATACTGAATGCTTCCTAAAAGATTTATTTTGTATCTAGTACCAATCCTCTTTAACTAACATGTTCACAGAAGGTCTTTGTGAGACTGTGTTGGGATATAATGCTGCAGGGACTGATCATTCTAGCTTTCATAAAACTGAGGATATAGGCCTTATATAAGCAAGTTAAAAAGGTGCACAGACCAAGGGGAGAATGCAAAACATAATCTCCTCTTCATAGTGTTGGAGGGTATACAGTGATGTTCTCCCAAGA
This sequence comes from Bos taurus, assembly GCF_002263795.3. Lineage (NCBI taxonomy): Eukaryota > Metazoa > Chordata > Mammalia > Artiodactyla > Bovidae > Bos > Bos taurus. The sequence continues at coordinate 40,731,624 of NC_037357.1, read as the reverse complement.
ATTGGCTCAAATGAATTGTTCCAGATGATATTTCATAGTAGTCACTGGACTGAATCTATAGAACATGTATATAATATGCACACACAGTTGTGATTGTTTTATAAAAATATTAATATTTTATAATATCAATCTTTATTGAACATGAAGATGAAGCAGCAAAATGAAGATATAGTTGCTTCTAAGCAAAGTATTATAATAATAATATCCACATGATAAGTAGAGAGAATGTAAACAAACTGAAAGATGTATCAAAAAAGATGGTATATACAGAATTTTACTTCTCAGTTTGGATGAGTTTACAAATAATCTTCAAGATTAAAATCCAGTTAACTTAAAACAAATTTAGTTAAACAGATTTAGTTCAGTTCAGTTCAGTCACTCAGTCATGACCGACTCTTTGCTATCCCATGAATCGCAGCACGCCAGCCCTCCCTGTCCATCACCAACTCAAGGAGTTCACTCAGACTCACGTCCATCGAGTCAGTGATGCCATCCAGCCATCTCATCCTCTGTCATCACCTTCTCCTCCTGACCCCAATCCCTCCCAGCATCAGAGTCTTTTCCAATGAGTCAACTGTTCACATGAGGTGGCCAAAATACTGGAGTTTCAGCTTTAGCATCATTCCTTCCAAAGGACACCCAGGACTGATCTCCTTGAGAATGGACTGGTTGGATCTGCTGGCAGTCCAGGGGACTCTCAAGAGTCTTCTCCAACACCACAGTTCAAAAGCATCAATTCTTCGGTGCTCAGCCTTCTTCACTGTCCAACTCTCACATCCATACATGACCACAGGAAAAACCATAGCCTTGACTAGACGTACTTTGTTGGCAAAGTAATGTTTCTGCTTTTGAATATGCTATCTAGGTTGGTCATAACTTTCCTTCGAAGGAGTAAGCGTCTTTTAATTTCATGGCTGCAGTCATCATCTGCAGTGATTTTGGAGCCCAAAAAATAAAGTCTGACACTATTTCCACTGTTTCCCCATCTATTTCCCATGAAGTGATGGGACCGGATGCCATTATCTTCGTTTTCGGAATGTTGAGCTTTAAGCCAACTTTTTCACTCTCCACTTTCACTTTCATCAAGAGGCTTTTGAGTTCCTCTTCACTTTCTGCCATAAGGGTGGTGTCATCTGCATATCTGAGGTTATTGATATTTCTCCCGGTAATCTTGATTCCAGGTTTTGTTTCTTCCAATCCAGATTTAGGGCAGGTAGAAAAGAAAGCCAACTTTTTTTTTTTTTTTTGAAAAATATTGAAGCTATATGACAGCATTCACACAGTAATTTGTTTAAAACAATTTATAGTTTAAGAGAAAAAAAGAAAACATGGGATTAATCTATCATCTTAGTTCAGACAATTTTCACCAATAGACAATGGAGGTAAGATCCCCAGCAAGTAAAAATACTGTCATTACACTGTAACATCTTTTAAAAAATCATCAAATTAGTAAAAATTGTAGGGAACATTTTAATAAATTTTACATATGATAAGTTATGGGTGACTTTTTTACAACATAGGGAAGGAATACTATTAAATTAGGTAGCATTGTTAAAGAAGCAGAAGTTTGCCCAAAGTTTCGTGTCTGGAAATATTTCAGTTCAAACTTAAAATGGTAGGAAGTGGAGTTGGTAAGAGAAAAGGAAAGGAGGAACATGCTTCAGAGAAATGTCTGAGTTAAGGAGTTAAGAGAATACTTTATAAAGTGAATGTATATATATATTTTTTAACGTTACAATATTGTATTGGTTCTGCCACACATCACAGAGAAAGTGATGGCACCCCACTCCAGTACTCTTGCCTGGAACATCCCATGGACAGAGGAGCCTGAAAGGCTGCAGTTCATGGGGTCGCGAAGAGTTGGACACGACTGAGAGACTTCACTTCCACTTTTCACTTTCATGCATTGGAGAAGGAAATGGCAACCCACTCCAGTGTTCTTGCCTGGAGAATCCCAGGGACGGGAGAGCCAGATGGCCTGCCATCTATGGGGTCACACAGAGTTGGACACAATTGAAGAGACTTAGCAGCAGCACCCACACATCAACATGAATCCGCCACGGGCATACACGTTTTCCCTATCCTGAACCCCGTTCCCACCTCCCTCCCCATACGATCCCTCCAGGTCATCCCAGTGTACCAGCCCCAAGCATCCTGCATCAAACCTGGATTGGCGATTCATTTCTTAGTTTTAAAATTTGCATATACTTAGAGTAATATAAGATATATGTGTGTGTGTGTGTGTGTGTGTGTATATATATATATATATATATATATATATATGGGGTTTATATATATAAACCCCATAGGATCTAATTTATAAAAACACAAATGAAGTGTTTTTAATACTTCATTTGTGTGTTTAATACTTCAATGTGTTTCAGTCCAGTCCACATTTGACGTGTTAAATTAAGCATTCTCTTTATACAGTGTGTGCATGCTAAGTCACTTCAGTCGTGTCAGACTCTGAGATCCTGTTGACTGTAGCCTGCTAGTATCTTCCATCCATGGGATTCTCCAGGCAAGAATACTGGAGTGGGTTACTGTGTCCGCCTCCAGGGAATCTTCCTGACCCAGAGATCAAACCCTTGTCTCTTATGTCTGCTTCTTTGGCAGGTGAGTTCTTTACCACTAGCACCCCCTGGGAAGCCCCTTTATACAGTAGGGTAATCCTACTGTATTGAAGCTGAAGCTCCAATACTTTGGCTACCTGATGCAAAGAGACATCTCATTGGAAAAATCCTTGATGCTGGGAAAGATTGAGAGCAGGAGGAGAAGATAGAGAATGAGATGGTTAGATGGCATCACAGACACAATGGACATGAGGTTGAGCCAACTCCAGGACAGGAAGTGGACAGGGAAGCCTGGGATTCTGCAGTCCATGGGGCTACAAAGAGTTGGACATGACTCAGGGGCTGAACAACAACAACATTCCTAATGTTATATATTTGAGACTGGTATTCTGGAGTACTGTACTGAATTTCCCTTGAAAGTTAGTTTACATTATTTATTTTCTTATTTCTAAGTTGCTTCCCACCCCACATGGAACATAAAGTAATTCATGTTTGAATTATCATAAAGGCTAAGGAAAGTTTATACCATTACTAGCTTTATAAAAAGGATGGTGTTCTGATGCTATGAATAACTGTCAGCAGTTTTCTCAATAGCCTGAGCCCCAAAGAGATCTCTGATGATGCTCCAATTCGCTTTTGAGATCTGGCACATACATTTGTTTACACATATACACACACACTCAAAAATATTCAAACTTTAAAAAAATATATATATAAGGGCAATGGAATAAAAGTAGGGAGGAGAAAAGTTATGTGATAGAGCGTAGGAGGGTTTGAGTCATTCAAATATCTGTATCATTTCTCCAGTTTGACCTAAAGTAGGAAATATAGTTAATAGATCTTGGGTACTTTAACACATTGTTCAGTTCATTCACAGCTTGGACGAATCCAGGCTTAGTTTCCCACAATCTTTCTACAAAAGGCCATTCTCTTATTCAACGAGTCATTGTCAGAAAACAAGCAGTCAAGCTTAATCTGATCCTTATCTGTACTTAGGTTGCAGAATCCATCCCTTTTTTCTCAATCTGTCCTGAAGATGGCAGATGACAAAGGTTAGAAAATTACTACTTTCTGAAATGAACTTTCATATTTAGACTTTCGTGTTTATGGTCCAAGTTGCTGTTGGGGTTTATATATATATATATATATATATATAATGTCGGGAGCTGCATTAGGCATGACTGACAAAATGGAGGCACGGCCCCAACCCCCACTCCTCATCTCTCAGGCACGGTCCCGGGATGAAGGAGTTAGGCCTTGTGATTCTGACTTGTTCTTTCCTTTCTTCGGTTGAGTTGGCTGGAAAGAATATTAAGGTGCTTGAGAGAAAGCACAAAGCCTTCTACAGTTGTGCCCAGAAAATAATTTTTAAAATAATGATTGTCATTTGTTCAAGGATCTTTACAAAGAATGTCCCAAGATGAGCAGGTAGGCTGCAGCTTGAGGCCATGGGAAGAATTATTATCTGAGACCTGTTTGTGAGGGGAATGTTTATGGCAAAAGAAGTTTCCTGAGTTTAAGGTTTAGGATTAATTAAGAATAGCTAGAAGCCTTTTTAGGAGATAATGATCTTAAGATGTTAGGGGCAAACAGGATTTAGAAAGATAAGAAATAAACTGAGGAATGTAGCATGAGTTACAATGTAATCACAAGTTAAGTACAGTAAATCTGGGTGGGGGAAACTAAAAAGGTCAAACCTCTGACCTAATGATTTTGTCAAAGTATAAAAGAGAACCTGAAGCTTGAAATAAACATGTAGTCCCATACTATGAATCAGAGGCTACATCATCATCGCTGACACTGTCCATCTCTTCAGGTTAAATCCCCAGCTGCTGGAGCTGCTAAGTTGCTTCAGTCATGTCCAACTCTGTGTGACCCCAGAGATGGCAGCCCACCAGGCTCCCCTGTCCCTGGGATTCTCCAGGCAAGAACACTGGAGTGGGTTGTCATTTCCTTCTCCAGTGCATGAAAGTAAAAAGGGAAAGTGAAGTCGCTCAGTCATGTCCAACTCTTAGCGACCCCATGGACTGCAGCCGACCAGGCTCCTCCATCCATGGATTTTCCAGGCAAGAGTACTGGAGTGGGGTGCCATTGCCTGGACTCCAGCATACATACATAAATATATATATATATATATATATATATATATATATATATATATATATATTTGTAATACAGAAGGAAAATAACAGTGGAAAATATAAGTGCTTTTAGGACAGATATGTTGTGCTCAGTCACTCAGTCATGCTTGACTTTTTGTGGTTCTATAGACTGTAGCCTGCCAGGCTCCTCTCTCCATGGAATTTTCCAGGCAAGAATACTGGATGGGTTGCCATTTCCTTCTCCAAGGAATCTGATCTTCCCAACCCAGGGATTGAATCCACGTCTCTTGCATCTCCTGCATTGGCAGACAGATTCTTTACCACTAGCGCCACCTGGGAAGCCCTTAGGATAGATGTGCTGGGTGCTAAGACATTTCAGTTGTGTCAGACTTACTGTGACCCTACGGACCACCAGGTTCCTCTGTCCAAGGGATTCTCCAAGCAAGAATACTGGAGTGGATTGCTATGCCCTCCTCCAGGAAATCTTCCCAACCCAGGGATTGAGACTCTCTCTTAAGTCTCCTGCATTGGCAAGCAGGTTCTTTATCACTAATGCCATCATACTGATCCCTATTAAAATAATAGTATCCTTAGAGGAAGTACATTTTGACAGAGTGCAGAGGGTAATCCTTTCACATATAGATGAGAAGTGATAACTAAGTCCCATGGAAGGAGAAAGAGGGTGTCAAGGAGACAGAAACTGCTGTGTTTTGTAGGATAATATTCTTGTGATGACAAATAAAAAAGAATAAAATTGGGCAAAGACTGGAGGTAAATCCTCAGTTAATGTCTCTTAAAGGACCAATCAAGCAAATCTTAGAATAAGATTGAAAGAATACAGACAGGGAGAAAAACAAACAAAAATCAGTGAGTTTCCCTGGTGGCTCAGACAGTAAAGAATCTGCTTGCAATGCAGGACACCAGTGTTCAATCCCAGTGTCAGAAAGATACCCTGGAGAAGGAACTCCCGACCCACTCCAGTATTTTTTGCCTGGAGATTTCGATAGACAGAGGAGCCCAGTGGGCTACAGTCCATGGAGTCGCAAAGTGTTGGACATGACTGATGGACTAACACTTTCACACTTTCACTTTAATAAGAAAGGTAGAGGAATATCTGTTTTCCCCCTCTTTATTATCTCTTCAATAGGGATTTATTTTACTTAATTTTAAGTGCATAATGAAATATCTCTACTCAATAAACATTAGTAAATAAAGAAGTTGAAAAAGTGCAGTGCAAATACATACTTTGTATAAGGAAACACTTGTTAGATTTGAAATTCTAAACTATTTGTATTAATCTATATATAAACCATAGATTAATTACACGATTCAGTAATATCTTTCCTCTATTAGGAATTTTTTTAACCAAACTCAGCATTGTGTACCAAAAAAAAATTTTGTTGTTAAGCTATGTGAACTATTAGAAATTTGTCAACTTGATTTTCTCCCTTAGAAGGTAAATTTTTCTCCTCCTGTCCACCTCTGTTAGTGAAATAAATAAACCTCATAAATCAAACTCTAATCAAGCTGAAAAAAATCCCAATTTTATTTCTTTATGTCCCCAGGGGATTCCAAGACATCTCACAGAGTCATTCATTTTCTAAACTTGTTATATAAACATTTTTATTTATTACTATTCCTTTTTCATTTAGAATCACCATCTTCTCCCTGTTCCATTTCTAAACTTCATATGCTTTTTCAACCTCCTGTGAGTGGAAATATTTTGAACTCAGCAATCAAGTTGGCACAAACATGACTGTGAGGGCTTAGTCATCCTTCAATTCAGTAGGCAGAATTATGTTCAAACGGTCAAGAAGATATTAATCAGACACTTCTTTAATTTTGCTCCAAGACTGGTGAAATTCTTAAGACTTCACTTGTCAAAAGGGAAATTTATAGGGGGATAAAGGCCTATGGAAAGTTCTGAAAGAGATGGGAATACCAGACCACCTGACCTGCTTCTTGAGAAACCTATATGCAGCTCAGGAAGCAACAGTTAGAACTGGATATGGAACAAGAGACTGGTTCCAAATAGGAAAAGGAGTACATCAAGACTGCATATTGTCATCCTGCTTATTTAATTTATATGCAGAGTATACCATGAGAAACGCAGGGCTGGAAGAAGCACAAGCTGGAATCAAGATTGCAGGGAGAAATATCAATATGACACCACCCTTATGGCAGAAAGTGAAGAGGAACTCAAAAGCCTCTTGATGAAAGTGAAAGTGGAGAGTGAAGAAGTTGGCTTAAAGCTCAACATTCAGAAAACGAAGATCATGGCATGTGGTCCCATCACTTCATGGGAAATCGATGGAGAAACAGTGGAAACAGTGTCAGACTTTATTTTTTTGGGCTCCAAAATCACTGTGAATGGTGACTGCAGCCATGAAGTTAAAAGATGCTTACTCCTTGGAAGGAAAGCTATGACCAACCTAGATAGCATATTCAAAAGCAGAGACATTACTTTGCCAACAAAGGTCCGTTTAGTCAAGGCTATGGTTTTTCCAGTAGTCATGTATGGAAGTGACAGTTGGACTGTGATGAAGGCTGAGTGCCAAAGTATTGATGCTTTGGAACTGTGGTGTTGGAAAAGACTCTTGAGAGTCCCTTGGACTGCAAGCAGATCCAACCAGTCCATTCTAAAGGAGATCAGTCCTGGGCGTTCTTAGGAAGGAATGATGCTAAAGCTGAAACTCCAGTACTTTGGCCACCTCATCCAAAGAGTTGGCTCATTGGAAAAGACTCTGATGCTGAGAGGGATTCGGTGCAGGAGGAGAAGGGGATGACAGAAGATGCGATGGCTGCATGGCATCACCAACTTGATGGACGTGAGTTTGAGTGAACTCCGGGAGTTGGTGATGGATAGGAAGGCCTGGCATGCTGCAATGCATGTGGTTGCAAAGAGTCGGACACGACTGAGTGACTGAACTGAAAGGCCAATGGATCTTTCCTCTTTACTAAACAAGATATATACACATTTATTGAATGAAGAGCCATATAGCATAACAAGAAAAAAATTATTTTTCATGTGGTCTGGTGCTTTCCCAGACATATTTGCAAATGAAAAGAATTCTCCAGTAGAAAATATCAGGCATATCACTCCATGCTCTTGTAAGGAGATGCATAGTATTTTTCTTTTTAAATAAATGTGCAATATTTCCTTCGGCCAATGGCTTATTATTGTTATTTTACAGAAATTTGTGACCCCTTTCAATATGGTGAGCAACTTCCTCAGATAATGAAATTTCAATTTGACTAATTACCCTTTCTTTAAATTCACATTATGGCACTGGACATTGAACTCTCAATTTATTAATTTATGGTGCTACAAAACATCTTCATTATGAAATAGTGAGAAATATGGATTAAGCTAGTAAATAAAATAAAGATATGTTCATCACATGTTTTTCTGAAAACACTTGACATAATGCCTAAATTCTCCATTAATTGATAGGATTGATTTGATAGTGTCATTTGAAGATTTGCTTTTTCATATGAGATAAAACTATAACTGTGGCAAGAATTGAAATCACTTTTGAAGGATAGGGGTGATAAGTATCAATTTTGTTTATCACATTAAAAGTGTTAAACTAAATGTTCTTTAACCATTATAACAAAAACTGTTTTGATAGCACTAAATCTTATCTGATCTTATTCAGGCTCATTACCTGTAAAGTGCTAGGGAAAATGTTCTAGCACTCAAAAACCACTGAGGATGGTGACTGCAGCCACAAAATCAAAAGACACTTGCTCCTTGGAAGAAAAGTTATAACAAACCTATACAGTGTGTTAAAAAGCAGAGACATCATTTTGCAGACAAAGGTCTGTATAGTCAAAGCCATGGTTTTTCCAATAGTCATGTATGGGTGTGATAGTTGGACTGTGGAGAAGGCTGAGTGCTGAAAATTTGATGCTTTCAAACTGTGGTGCTGGAGAAGACTCTTGAGAGTCTCTTGGACTGCAAGGAGATCCAACCAGTTCATCCTAAAGGAGATCAGTCCTTAGTGTTCATTGGAAGGACTGTTGTTGAAGCTGAAACTCCAATACTTTTGACACCTGATAAAAGAGTCGACTCGTTAGAAATGACCCTGATTTTGGGAAAGATTGAGGGAGAAGAAAGGGATGACAAAGGATACAATGGTTAGGTGGTACATTGGCTCAGTGGACATGAGTTTGATCAAACTCTGGGAGATAGTGAAGGACAAGGAAGCCTGGCATGCTGCAGTCCATGGGGTCATGAAGGGTCGGACATGACTTAGTGACTGAACAACAACAACAAGGACTTATGTATAATGGTGTAACTGCTTAGAAAACAGTTGGGCAGTTCCTTGAAATGCTAACCAAAGAGTTACCATAGACCCAGCAATTCCACTCATAGGCATATACCCAATATAAATGAAAACATATATCCACATAAAAATGCATACAAGAAAGTTTGTAACAGCTTGCTTATAATAGCCAAAAAGTGGAAACAACACAGGTGCCTGCAACTGATCAGAGGATAAACAGGAGGTGGTATTTCAATACAATGAAATATTATTCAGCCATAAAATAAGTGGAGCGTTGATACATGCTATAACATGGATAATCCTTAAAAACTCTATGCTAAGTGAAACAAGCCAGACCACATATTGTATGATTCCATTTATATTAAAAAAAAGACAATAGAGACAGAAGTAGATTATAATATCCAGCAGTCTGATTGCAGAACCATTGTCTTAACCACTTTATAATGCTGCCTTCCATTTTGTTAAATTTTAAAGCTCACATTTCAAAATATTCCAAAATCATTTGATTTAATAAATGCACTTAACAAGTCACTCTTCCCATTGTGCTTTAGCACTCTGTACACCCACTGTGAGATGATAACTCAGTTTTATGGCCTGTAGTTACAAAGATACTCACTATAGCTTTAATTTAACATTCTCCTTTCTTTCATGTATCATCTTTTAAAGTTCCTCTAATAATTTCATCTTAGTTAAATAAGTTCTCAGGAGAAACTCATCTTAATTCCATATTTCAAAAACCCAGTCTCCCCAAGACATTTTAGTTGGTTCTCTAAAAATGTTTTAACATGAAGCACAACATTCTGATTAATTAAATATAGTTATATATAACCCCAAAATAATTCCTAGTATTATCATGCTAACTACCATCTACTTATCTTGGAAGTGTTGTAGTAATCAAAGGCTGTTGCACTTTCCAGTGATGTGTCTCTCTTTCTTTCATGAGAAGTCACTGATTCAACTCAGTGAAGCACAATGAAAGGCAATATTCTTTGCTTTCCAAAGCACTTGTAAATGAACAAGTGTCTGCGTGAATGTTTTGATGCTCCAGAGAAATAGAGAATTATGTTAGGATGGCTTCATCTAGCAGATGGTATGTGAAATCAGCTTCATAGATGATGAAATTTCTAAAGGTTCTGATTTGTAATCCATTGCTTTAACACCAAGTAATTTATACTCAGGGAAGGGGTTCCCCACAACAAAATTTTATAATAATCCATATTTCAAGGGATACCCTTAAAGAGAAGCACAGACAAGCAATAGATATTACTAATGCAATGCCATAAATAAAGGCCTTATTGAATTTCTGCTAAGTTTTCCATTAAGAAGCTGGACAGGTCATGGCCTTAGGCACCTCCTCATCTTTCAGGAGCGTGGAGGTTCCTTGAAAGTTTTTGACTCTACTATGTATACACTCAAAAATAAAGAACACAATATGGAGTTTCAGGGATTTTTTTTTAATGCTATTTCAAATTATTTCTTAGAAAATACAGGGAAATCTTATCCTGTCTCTGTTCTCTGTTACTAAGATGCTTCAAGGCAGAAATGCACTGAATTAAGACCAACTTTCAGACTCATTTCCTTCAGTTAACTTGTCTGTGCTTCATTTTGTCCATCCATGGACTAATAATGCTACCAGCCAGCAATATCAACGACAGATAACATAAATTTGGAAAACACTATTCCAGGCACTGTGCTTAGTTGTTTGTTTAAAAACACATTTTTGCATCAAGGTAAGTATAATCACACCCACTTCACAGTTTAAATCTATTAGATTAATAACTAATGAATACAATATTCAAACCATAACTCACTCTTCCAAAGCTGCACTTCCCTTTCCAACTTTGCATTACCTATTTTAATGCTGCCTATTTGCCCCCACCCCCTCCCAGCTCCAGTGATAGAGTGGTAAAGAATCCACCTGACAGTACATGAGACACGGAAACAGGCTTGATGCCTGGGTTGGGAAGATCCCCTGGAGAAAGAAATGGCAACCCTTTCCAATATTCTTGCCTGGGAAATCCCATGGACAGAGGAGCCTGGTGGGCTACAGTCCATAGGGTTTCAAAGTCAAACACTACTGAGTGATTGAGCACACACACACATTTGACCCCTTAACTAACAAAGAATGGGATTTTGAATTTTAAGAGTCTCTGTTGTCCCTTTTGATAATAGTAACTGCCAGCAACACGTTCTAATGATGATCTGCAAATGTCTCTGCCTGGGGTCAGTATAGCTACTGCGATTCCTAGAATCACACAGTTGCCAAAGGAATGCCTTTCAGGCCTGGATCACAGATGGCAGCAATTTTCAGGTATGTTCATCTCTCTTGAAGAGGGCACAGGAATGTGTACTGGACACATGTAAAGACACAGCGTCCAGTGAGAAATTGGAATCGCTACAGGCTTGCCTTTTCTAATGCTAAACTGCATCTGGGAAAAACTGGCCTGGAGCACCTCCCAGCACATTCCATGTTGCTGTCTGCAGTCTGAACATTCAGCAACTTTAAAAGGTATTGCTAAACATGCACTTCTTAGAGATAAACACTTAAGATAATTGAAAGCCTAAGAATGGATTTCCATAATTTAAGAATATCTTTCATGCACAGTAATTGAAAAGCAGAGAGAATCTGATCTGTTTTGGGAAGCTGTACTTTAAAATCGAGAGATGACTTAGGAAAATATGCACTGAATTTCTTAACAATATTATAAAAGCCATAAAAGGGAGAATTCTATTAAGAAAACTTGTACCTTCCAGAGCTGCCCAAGAGATAGTCTCTTAATCCAGGGAGGCATTATTAAAAATATTTAGTCCAATTTACTGCAATCCCTGAATCACTGCAGGGTGATAAGTTAGATTGCTATCACAGCATAGTTATCTTTTTAAGGCCTCTTCAGGACAATTTAGAACCTTGAAAATTGGCAGTAATGCACTAAATTCCCTCAGGTTTCATCTTCATGGTTAAGCAAAGTAGAGATTTGAGGCGATTATTATATCAGGATAATTCAGAAAAAAAATTCCTTTCCCCAAATTTATATTGAGAGGTTAATATACTATTTAAAAGGTTCAGAAACTGTCATTTGCAAGATTGATGTCTTTTTATTTAATTATTTTAACCATGTTGATACACCTCAAGTATTTATCTTATAGCCAAGTTGTTATTCAGGAACAGGGGAAAACATGCTTGATTCGCTATCACTAAAAGAATGAAATAACTGAAAACATCTCTATAGACAAGATGTTATAGCCTGGTTGTGGTTGTTATTAATTAAATATTTTAATGTTCTTCTCAATACTCTGTAAATCCCAATTACATCAACATTTAGCTCATTTTGAAGCAAGAAATTACTTAATTTCACCAGCCCTCAAGTTCTATATACTTCATTTACTTTCACACAAGCACAACAATGACAACATTACAAATTGAAAAGTCTGGAAAGAAAACATACTGTTTCATTATTAAATATCCTCTAATTTTTAAAGTGAGATTCTTGTTAAATCTCTGTTCACTCTTACATCATGGGATATTTCATAGTGAGTCTCAAATAAAGGGGGAGCTTTGTAAGGCTCGAATGAGAAAGTGACTTAAGAAAATTTACAGGTTTATCTCAAAGATCAATAATTATTTTTTTTTCTACCAGTGTTTCCATATGTTGCACAGAAAAGCTTTTTATAAATTTGATATTTTTCTAGCCAAACAATTCTTTACCCAGGAGAAGGGATGGAAACTAACAGCTATTAAGCATCTCCTGTATTCTACGATCTAGAATAGAAACCGGGTTATCTAACTTCCAACTCAGCCCCATGTTTTTTCCCTTTTGAAATGCAGAAGATAGAAACAGGAAAAATGTTACTGAAGTAATATTGATTTTATAATGAATGATTAGGAAACTGTCATAGATAAGTATGTAAACTGCTCTCAAATAATACTTATCTAAAAGAAAAGGAGAATCTGAAGCAGAAACTATTTTGCAGAAATTATTTTTCAGACTATGTCTCAAAAAAGGAAAAGTAAATATTTCTTGCCACTATTAATAGCATTTTCTTTTTATTTGACATTTTGGTCCTTATGAATCACAATATCAAGATTCCCAAGTTATAGTTTATTTGAAGAAACTCTATGTCTAGTGTTAGACTGTCAATCACTGTAGGTCTTACATGTGGGCAAATGTGATATACTCATTCTCCCCACCCCTACCCAACCCTCAATATACACAGCACAATTTCTATCCCATCATTTCAGCTAAGAAGCAAATCTGACAATGTATTACAGAGCTCCTGCACCAGATAATGGTCCAATTGATGGTATGTGACAGAGCAGCTTAACTTCAAGAGCTACTCCCACTTTCTATAACTGCTTTTACTTTTACTTTCCTCAGCTTCACCTTAGTAAACGAGTTCTTTGCTGCTCTTTTAATTTTTATATGTCTTATTTTCCTGGGAAACTGCTCTGAAAGTAGTAAAAATAGGTGGCTGTGAAGTTTTTTTTTTTTTCCAATATGTACATCAACTTTTGCCCAACATAATCATGGAAACAGAGCAGTGTCTAACACCAGACACATTTTTTTTCTAATCAGTTAGAATAAATGGGCACTGTCTCATCTTGAGAAAACTACTTTTTTTGGTTTTATGATCTATTGAGTCAGAAGAAAAATGCTTTAAAAGTTCAGTGTTTTGATTTTTTTAATTTAAATTTATTTATTTCAATTGGAGTTTGATCTTAATGTTGAATAAAATCAGGTATTCTTCAGGCAATTTAAAAATATGTTCTGTTTAAATTTATTTGTATATACAATGTTATTTTTTTTCAGGCACCTGTTAAAGTTTCAGCTAAATAGCTAAATTTCTGTCCCAAATACCATTTTTAATTTTGCAATCATTTTAGTATTTATTCTTATGTTGATTTATTTTAATGAGGTTTATGTTAGTCTTAGCTTTACATCTGTTTGCAAAATATACATAAAATGTTATGCATTCTGAGAAGACTGTATGCATTGGAGGTCCTGTGATGCAATGTTAATATTCTTGATTTTTTTGAAATGTCTCTTCCCCCCTTTGTATCTTTTGAATTGCCAGGCTTTGGGGCTCATGATAACTCATAGCAGTGCTTTCCTCCAGTAAAGGCTGTTGTTTCAGCCCTGCCTCTTCACTGCTACTCCAAAACCAGTAAAACATCAGTTTACACATGAAAGTTTTTCTTTTAGGTGCAAATCAAATATTTAATATCTATATGGAAACCTAGATGATTCAGAAGTTAGCATCACATATTTTTATTACAAATGAATAAAATGTCAATTTCTAAAGAAATTTGTCTCACTTAAAAAATCTGTATTTCTTATTGCAAGAAACTGAACTAGAGTCAGCTCTCACCAATCTGGCCCAACAGAGGACAGTAGCAAGGATAATCCATAAGGAATTTATATTTCATTTTGGAATGCATTTTTGACAAGACATGTATTGCAACTGAGTATTTTCTGATTAGGAGCAGTCTATTCAAAATGATTCAAAGACGTTATAAAAGTCCAACTCTGAAACAATGGAAAAGCTGCTCTGATTTGCACATTCAGAACTGTCCTCCATCCTACCTCACATTCATAGTCTCGATTTTCTGCTGAAATTCTCCCTCTATCTCTTGGGTTTCTACACTGTCTCATGTTTCTGTCACTACTTCTGACAGTTTGTAGGATCTCTTTAGCTCAGCCCTAATGGAAAACAAAGGGTTTTAGCCATTTTTCTTCAAGGGAAAATGAAGAGAAATATATTTACCCTCTCCATTATATTTTCTGCCTTTACAGAGGAGGATAGGAATTGACATTGTAAAAAGGAAACCAAAAGGAAGAACAAATAGCATGCTTTTTATAGATTAAGGTATTTTTTAAATTAAACACTATTAATTAGAGAGATCTACAAAAGGATCCTGATTCCTGGAACCGAAATCACTTGAATGATAATTTGGGGAATAAGTATATGAAAAAGTGGAATACAGCCACTTGAAGTATTTTACAACTTAGTTAGATTTTAAGTCTAATTCTCCTTCTAAGTACCAGTTACAAGAAAAGTGTTTTAAGCCACAGAATTTTTCATAAATAAATAACCTCCGTAAAAATTCAATAGCTACATTAGAAATGTGTGACAAAGCAAATACAGTGAGTAGCTGGATTCACAAGTGAAAAAAATTATACACGTTAAAGTGACCAGAACTACCATTATAAAAGCTAGAGGAAGATTGGAATTACTTCTTCTCTGATAGTATTTCTAAAACGCACTTTTCATAGTGATGGCAGTAACTATCCACTGGTTTTCAAACACTATAGAGGAAAAGATACCTGCATTTATTTATTTTTTAATTAATTGATTTTAATTGGAGTCTAATTACTTTACAATATTGTGGTGGTTTTTGCCATACATTGACATGGATCAGCCACGGGTGCACATGTGTCCCCTGATACTGAACTCCCCTCCCACCTTCCTCCTCTTCAATCCCTCTGAGTTAACCCAGTGCACTGGCTTTGAGTGCCCTGTTTCATCTATTGAGCTTGGACAGGTCATCTATTTCACGTATGGCAATATACATGTTTCAATGCTATTCTCTAAAATCATCCCACCCTCACCTTCTCCCACAGAGTCCAAAAGTCTGTTCTTTATATCTGCGTCTCTTTTGCTGTCTTACACATAGGGTAATCATTACCAACTTTCTAAATTCCATATATATGTGTTAATATACTGTATTGGTGATTTTCTTTCTGTCTTACTTCACTCTGTATAATAGGGTCCACTTTCATCCACCTCTTTAGAACTGACTCAAATGTGTTCTTTTTCTAATAGCTGAGTAATAGTCCATTGTGTATATGTATCTCAACTTTCTTACCCATTCGTCTTCCAACGGACATCTAGGTGTCTTCCATGTCCTAGCTATTGTACACAGTGCTGTGATGAACATTGGGGTACCCATATCTCTTTCAATTCTGGTTTTCTCAGTGTGTATGCCCAGCAGTAGGATTGCTGATTCATATGGCAGTTCTACTTCTAGTTTTTTAAGTAATCTCCACACTGTTCTCCATAGTGTCTATACTAGTTTGCATTCCCACCAACAGTGTAAGAGGGTTCCCTTTTCTCCACACCCTCTCCAGCATTAATTGTTTATAGATTTTTTTGATAGCAGCCATTCTGACCCACATAAGATGGTACCCCATTGTGGTTTTGATTTGCATTTCTCTGATAATGAGTGATGTTGAGCATCTTTTATTTTGTTTATTAGTCATCTGTATGTCTTCTTTGGAGAAATATTTGTTTAGTTCTCCTTCCTACCCCTTCTCTTCTCTACCTTCATTTATTTTTTTCTTTTTCTAATCCAGAGCTTAGATCTGGGCAAAAATTACAACAAAAATTTTATAAATGTAGAATCAGATATTTGATTGCATTATTATATTTATTTGCATACCCTAAAGGGCAATTTGCAGGTCAGGAAGAAACAGTTAGAACTGGACATGGAACAGACTGGTTCCAAATAGGAAAAGGAGTATGTCAAGGCTGTATATTGTCACCCTGCTTATTTAGCTTATATGCAGAGTACATCATGAGAAATGCTGGGCTGGAAGAAGCACAAGCTGGAATCAAGATTGCCAGGAGAAATATCAATAACCTCAGATATGCAGATGACACCACCCTTATGGCAGAAAGTGAAGAAGAACTCAAAAGCCTCTTGATGAAAGTGAAAGAGGAGAGCGAAAAAGTTGGCTTAAAGCTCAACATTCAGAAAACGAAGATCATGGCATCAGGTCCCATCACTTCATGGGAAATAGATGGGGAAACAGTGGAAACAGTGTCAGACTTTGTTTTTTGGGGCTCCAAAACCACTGCAGATGGTGACTGCAGCCATGAAATTAAAAGACACTTACTCCTTGGAAGGAAAGTTATGACCAACCTAGATAGCATATTAAAAAGCAGAGACATTACTTTGCCAACAAAGGTCCGGCTAGTCAAGGCTATGCTTTTTCAAGTAGTCATGTATGGATGTGAGAGTTGGACTGTGAAGAAGGCTGAGCGCTGAAGAATTGATGCTTTTGAACTGTGGTTTTGGACAAGATTCTTGAGAGTCCCTTGGACTGCAAGGAGATCCAACGAGTCCATTCTAAGGGAGATCAGTCCTGGGTGTTCTTTGGAAGAAATGATGCTAAAGCTGAAACTCCAGTACTTTGGCCACCTCATGCGAAGAGTTGATGCATTGGAAAAGACTCTGATGCTGGGAGGGATTGGGGGCAGAAGGAAAAGGGGATGACAGAGGATGAGATGGCTGGATGGCATCACCGACTCTCTGGACGTGAGTTTAAGTGAACTCCGGGAGTTGGTGATGGACAGGGAGGCCTGGCGTGCTGTGATTCATGGGTTCACAAACAGTCGGACACGACTGAGTGACTGAACTAAACTGAAAGAGCAATAAAGAGAAATAAATTTAAATTACTTGGCAATGACAATGAATAAATTTTTCCTCTATGTAAATAACCATAAATACTGAGACAGACCTCTTTGAGAGATCACAGAGCCTCTAAATTCTGAATTTAAAAATAATTTTTCATTGTATTTGAGTGATTTAAACTTAATGAAAGAAGATAAGATATCAAAAAATCTAGAAGGAAACAGTATATTTAGGGAGAATGTAGGGGGCAGTAAAACAATATAAGTGCTTGTGGACTTCTTTTCAGGAATATTAAAAAAGAATTACCCAGAAAAAATGCTGTCTTTTCCACTCCTCAAGTTACCTTTAGAATATAGCCAAGATATTTTTGAATTTTGGTATACTATCTCATTTATTGCTGATGTACAATATACTTGAAATAATTAGTTTTACAAAAAGGCTGCTTCTGTTCAAGTTAAAATCTTTGTCTTCTGCTGGGATTCACAATCACCACTTCATGTTTATATATTTCATTTCATATTTGAAACTTTTATACGTGTAATATTGTATATGTGTAATGTTTACTTTTATGCATTTTATGACTAAAATGCTATATATTGCATAAATATACAATACACTTAAATTTTGCGACAGTTTCATATCACTATATTGTTTGATTGTTTTAGTACATTATAAGGCTAACTGTGTAACTAACAGGCTTGAAGTTTCATTCTTGTGTCATGGTATATATTTTTAACAAATTGGGTAGCAGAATATTTGAGGGAAAAAACTCTATTGCAATAATGTAGCAGATTTGTCTTAAACTATCATGTCTGTATCTTTAGTGATAATCCACCACATTCTGTTAGTGAACCACAGGTGTCTCTAAAGACTGGGTAATTTGGCATACCATATGTGATGCCATGCTGTCTCAATAGGATAAAATCTTTGCTATAGAAACTTTGCAACTTAGTATTATGCTTTTGTTACTTTTGTAGATGGGCTAATTTTACTCAACTTAGAACAAACTAAGCTATCTCTTTTAAAGAGCATACCTTCATAAAAATAACTTTAAAAGAGAGCAAAGAAAAACTCTCAGGACATATCTAATTGTGGACATCTGAGATAATGGTCTAATTTATGGAAGTACCATAATCCAATGGTCTAATTTATGGAAGTACCATAATCCATAAAAATGCTTGGTATACTCTACAGTTTAAACCAACAAGAAATGTGTCTTTATACATTGACAAAATAATAAATTAAAAAATGAAAAAAATACTTTTTTTATCACAAAACAAATTAGTCAGACTTTTGTCATCAAGTAGACCTTGCTCTTAAGTGATTAATATCTGCATGGAACATCTAAGTGCATAGCAATCTTTACAAAACATGTCAAATAAAATTTTGACAACTTGAAATATTGATATATTTTGCACAAAAACAAGACATTCGTCTAGCCCTATGGATATATATTTATTTCTATCTATATATAGCTGTCTCATTCCAATATAAACAAGATCTTTATTATGATAAATAATGATCTGAAACTAGGCAATATCAAAAGTTTTAATGATTGATCAAATATTAATTAAATTATTTCCCATTTTTATAATTACTAAATATACATAAACATTTCAATTAAAAGTTTGTATTTTGAAAGATTCATCTTTTGAGTGTTGAATCTGAGTGTCTAAATCCTAATGAATATCTGACACTAATGCTATATTTTTTAAAAATGGTAGTTTAGAGTTACCTTATGCTTTGTACTTTAAAAGTTAGTATCAATTCAAGAAGCACTTATTTATTGCCTACTATTACATGCAAGGCATTGGGCTATCTATGAAGAATATAACATTAAATTCAGAATGATCCCTATCTTTCTGAAGCTTCCAGTCTAGTGAGGGATATGCAACATTTTTTAAAAATGATATTTCAGTTGAGTGTGATAAATGTTGTAATAGTAACAAAAACTCTCCTTAACCCAACTTTAGTCAGGTTCCTGTAAACCCTTTTCTCAATCTGTCCTAATCCCTTGTGCTTTGTCCTCAGGTTTGCATAACTAAACTTTAGCAAGAATTTTCCAACCTCTAATCTGATCACCCTAGTCCTTCTTCAGCAAGGAAGACAAACAATGCCTTCAAAATTAGAAAGACAGGCAAATACAGTGAATAGCAACTTATCAAAGCAGAAACTCACATGCAAAAACACTTTGCCAACAAAGGTCCATCTAGTCAAAGGTATGGTTTTTCCAGTAGTCATGTGTGGATGTGAGAGTTGGACTATAAAGAAAACTGAGTGCCAAGGAATTGATGCTTTTGAACTGCAGTGTTGGAGAAGACTCTTGACAGTCTCCCTTGAACTGCAATGAGATCCAACCAGTCAATCCTAAAGGAAATTCATTCTGAATATTCATTGGAAGGACTGATGCTGAAGCTGAAACTCCAATACTTTGGCCACCTGATGTGAAGAAATACTCATTGGAAAAGACCCTGGTGCTGGGAAAGTTTGAAGATGGGAGGAGAAGGGGACAACAGAGGGTGAGATGGTTAGATGGTATCACCGACTCAATGGACATGAGTTTGAGTAAACTCCAGGAGTTGGTAATGGACAGGGAGGCCTGGCATGCTGCAGTACATGGGGTTGCAAAGAGTCAGACATGACTGAGTGACTGAACTGACTGACTGACTGAGGGACTCTAATGAATAAATTAGAAACAGCTTTCAAGAACAGATGACCAATGTAAGCAAAGAGATGGAAGGAATCAAAAAGAAACACTAGAAATCAAAAACACTGAAGCAGCAAGGAAGAATACTTTGAAGAATGGGCTTGATAGTAGACTAGACATAGCTTAGGAAAGAATATCTGAGTTTATTTTATCTGCTGTGACAGGAGTCCATAGAGGGTATACTGAGGGCACAGAGGAGAGAGTGTTTAATTTTATTGTGGGAGGGTCATGGAAAGCATTATAAAAAGAATTGACTCTTGAGCTGTGGGTTGAAAGATGAGAAGTGTTTTGAAGTGGACATTTCAACTAGGTTTATAAAGCAACAAGGAAACCAGATGAATTATTTAGTGAACTTTTAAATTATTCGGATTGTATAAAGCATTGGGATTGAGGGTTAAGTGGAGAAATGAGCATGCAAAAATAGATAAGATTCATATCATAGAAAAAAGTGTTAGACTAAGCAATTTGTGCTAGTTGATTAAAGAGAATAGTAACCAGAAAAAAAGAGCTGCATTAATATATAAAATTCTTATACAAATATTACAAGAAGTGAAGTGTTATTTGCTCAGTCGTGTCCAACTCATTTGATCCCATGGACTGTAGCCTATCAGACTATTACCTCTGTGCAATTCTCCAGGCAAGAATACTGGAGTGGGTAGTCATTCCTTTCCCCAGGGGATATTCCCAGAGATCAAACTCAGATCTCCTGCATTGTAGGTAAATTCTTTACCATCTGAGCCACCAGGGAAGCTCAAATATTATAAGAACCTCACTATTAAAATACAGTGTTGTATAATAAGAAAAGGACTAGGATAGAGTATGACAGATCAGAGTTTAAATATCAACCCTTCTATTTAATAACTATGTGACCACAGGTGAGTTATTTAACATCTTTGAATCTCAGTTTACACACAAACAACTTAAATTGCTTAGATCTTGTGAACATAACACCATTGCATGGTATTTTTCTATCTGGCAGAGTCATCAACTGTATAATGACACCTTGTAGTTTATATATACAATTGTAAAATGAGAACCCAGCAAGGCAAATGATTATGTTCATTTTTAGTGACAATACAGGTGAACCATGCCCAAGTCTGATGCATTGACTCATGCTTCAGGAAAAAAAAGGTCCTACCATTATTCAGGGCCTGAGTATTATTCCAGAAAGAGGGCATATCTGTAGACTAATGTGTTTTCTTCAATTTATTATGTAAATTCAGTATTGTCAATGAGAATGGATGAATTACGTGGTGCTAGCCTATAAAATTCACTAGAGAAAACAAGGTGAGTTAAAAAAATAAATAAATAAATGTCAACCTCTCTCTACTGAAATGAAGTGAAAGGTGAACTGTTTATACATATGGCATGACAGTCTCACTAACATATACTTCACTTTTCATGGGATAAACTGACAGTGACACTTAATACTCCTAACAGGGGATAGATGTTCTGATCTGTAAAACTGCTTGGCAGTTCATGCCAGCACTGATATCCTATTGAAAGGCCAGTACAAAATAACATATCTTGAATCACAAATGACATGAAAAGGATTTAGAAGGACTGTATTTACATGATCTTCAGGTCATTTTACAATAACAGGTTCTGGACAATTTATAACTTTTTACTATTTCTTGTCCAATACTTTGACCCTCATTTTCTTTAAGAAAATTTTTGGGTTGTGTGAGTTTAAGGTGTGGCTTTCCAACTCCCTTTAGTCTATATGAATGGGTAAAATAGCAAAAGGGATATTTTTATAGGATTGTGTGTCTTTTAAGCACATTTCTCATTTTTTTCCCATTATATTTCCTACACTTGTGAAAGGAAAGAAAATAATCTTTTTTTGGTAAAATGTTGCCAAACAGTGCTATAAAAATCTAGGGACAAAATTTATGTAGGTTTTATTGCTTTAGTTTACTAGGTGCTATTTAGAATCTAAGTATTGAATAAAAGTTTCCACATCTTTTTTGTTTGTAAAAATGGATTTTGTAAGGGAAATGAACATACTACTGCCTTACTGATTTCTAATGAGACCAAAATAGACAGAGGTGTAAACTGTCCTATTTATTACCTTGGAATTCTAACATTAACATTTATTTATGACAGTTTTGAAGTTCTTGCTGAAATAAGATTTTAGAGGGTTTTGTTTTTAAAGTAACTTTGCAATCAAAATTAGAATATCTCACTTAACTGTATTTTAGACACATCACAATATATTTTATATAAATACTTAGAAATGTATGTTTGTTTCACATGATTCTGATTTTAAAAGAAGAAAATATTATAAATAAATTATTAGCTAACATTTAGAGGAATCACTCTATTTAATATCAAATGTTGCTCTATCAAGAGTGTTTTCTAAAGATGTTTGCAAATTCTAGAACTTTTTCTCAGCTCTAAATTATCACTTGGTAATGTGGTAGATAAGTTAAAAAAAATACTAGTAACTTTTTGAGGAAGTGAAAGAACAGAATATTATAAGAAACAGAAACAGAAAAAATAACTATTTTCTGATCCTCTCTGGAAGATTAATTTCCATAATACTTGCCTCAAAAATTCAACTTATCATCAAGTATCTGTACTTTCAGAATTTCTACATGTACAGCTTAACAAATGACATACACATTGATAAATACATCTTCTGTGACTCATACCCAAAAGCATGTTACTGTCAGTGCCTTAACTAATGACATTCACCAGCCTCATATTCCAGATGAATCTCAGTAAGATTAAGGACTTTACAGAAGAAGACACAGGCAAATTCTAGTGTCTGGGATTTAATATTTAAATGATTTGCCTAGCTTACTAAGCCATACTGGCTTTGTGGGAAACAACTCCTGGAAAACTATTAGTAGTTGTAAAGGGCCTCAAGGCTGATGTATGTGGATGATTTTCAGAGGGCATAGCTATATTATAAGAAAGTTAAAACATAGCCCTATGGTGTGTCAGTGTGTAAAAATAGCCTAAAAATCCCCAAACCTGAAGAGTTTGAAGAAGTCTCACTAATCTCACAGCTGAGTCATTGAGAAATACAGCCTAGTATGTTCATAGCACTTTCAACTTTGATAATGAGTCTTCTATCTCCCATCTGAGTCTCATGACAAGCCAGGCAGTAAAGACGAGGATTACCAATTCTTCCCATCTGACACTAGAACAGCTGAACTATATACAATGGGCATGATTTTTCTCAAAATAAATGGAAGAAAATGAGCTAGGACTAGAAAGAAGCTCTCTACACTTCCAGCTCTAGGCACATTGAAGTTTCTAAAAGCTGATGTTTTTATTAAGGCTAAAAGAATAAATCAGCTTAAATTATATAACATATTTGCAATCATCAAAACATATCTGTTTACTTTTGGCCAAACTTCAAAATGGGTGTTAAACAAGAACAAAGCTCACAGTAGCACTGAAGCACTGATTAATTAATCTGGTCCTATGTGTTTTTTGTGGGAAGGATGTAAAAGAATGTGTGACATATCCATAATACTGTTAGCTTGCATAATTTACATGCATGATTTGAACAAAATGCTTTTTTTTTTTTTTAACAAAATGCTTTTTATGGGCAGATTTAGATCTGAAATATCCTTTTCTTCTGATTGTGTGCCAATTTGGGGGAAATTTTTGCTACCTGAATTTCTAATCAAAGACACAACTCCAAGAGTTTGGTTTCAGCTCACCAATGCACAGAAAAAGCAGTTTATCTAAAGAAAATATATTTCACTCTGAAAAATCATGAGAGAGAGAGAAAAGTACTAAAATAATTAACTGAAGTGAAGAAATATCTGTAGAGTTATTTGTATATTTGGTACTTATCTATTCTGTACTGCAGATAATATCACAATAAAGGTTGCTATGATTGCAAAAGCAAATTCAAACTAAATGAATTGCAACAACTTATTTGTGTAAACCACAATTTAGAAATATTAGTTTCTAATGATATAGATTACCTCAAAGTTTAAGTGGGTTATTATTTTATTGTAGAAGTAAGTATAAGTAGCATTTAATCTATTAAGCGGTAACCAGAAGCTCAGAACCAATTAGTAGAAAAGTTAATAAATGCAAACAAATTTAAAAGTTAACATGTCACAGCTAATTTTAATTTTTACAACAGCAAAAATAAAGTAGGTTTGAGGATAAAACCTAAGCTTAAAAAGAACATGGCTTGTCACCACTAAAGACTGAATTTTTTTCCCAATTAGTGCATATTTTGCTATACTAAATTCAAAGCTGAGGAGTTTCCTGCCATTTGGATATAGATAATGCCAAGACTTGCCACATGAATCATACTATTAATAGAGACTTAATATAAGACTTTGGTCACTAAGTCTCTTGTGTTCAGCCACTTGGAGTGTATAACTCAGTCCTGGAAATGCAACACTTGGAAGAATGCCCAATATTTTCTTTATTTCATTTGTTGTTTATATTAAACCAGAGGAATTCTGGAATTTATAAAGTGTAATTTATTGTGTACTTTACATTCTTTTTTCCCCCTCTTTCTCTTCCTGTTTCCCTATTAAACTGTTTTAATGAAATCTGAATTAGGATTTTGGCAGTAACTTTATGTTATAATTTAAAATAAATTTGAGTAGAAAATATATACTCAGTCATACATTGCTCAACACTCTCTTCTTTTCCAAAAATCTGTTTCACTACCTACTAAAATAGATCACAGGAAGGGTGGTCCTTAGATGGTGGAGGAATAGGATGTGGAGACCACTTTCTTCCCCACAAATTCCTCAAAAAAACATTTGAACACAGAACAAATTCGACAAAACAACTTCTGAATGCTGGCAGAGGACATCAGACACCCAGAAAAGCAGCCCATTGTCTTTGAAAGGAGGTAGGAGAAAATATAAAAGATAAAAAGAGAGAAAAAAGAGTTAGGGACAGAGATCCATCCCGGGAAGGGAGTATTAAAAGAGGAGAAGTTTCCAAACACCAGGAAACTCTCTCACAGGCGGGTCTGTGGGGAGTTTTAGAATCTTGGCAGGCAACATAACCAGGAGGATAAATAAATAAAACCCACAGATTACATGTCTAAAGCAACTCCCAGCAGAGAAGTACCCCAGATGCTCACATCCACCACAAGCAAGTGGGGGCTGAACGGGGAGGAACGGGCTGCATTGCTTAGGGTAAGGACCAGACCTGAATGTCCTGAGGGCAATGTGAGGGAGGTAACTTAGATAACAACCTAAACTGTGGGATAGCCAGAGAGAGAGAGGGAAAAAAAAAAAAAGAGAGACAGAGAGAGAATGATCGCTTGAAAAGCCCTAACCTAAGGCACTGCCGGCACGCTCACAGAACAAAAGACTGAGAGAATACCAGAGGAGAGCTAGCAGGCTGTGGACTGGCCCATCCCCAACTGGAGGCAGGGAGCAGGCGGGTGCCAGCAAGAGCTGGAAAGGGGCAAACTCAGCCCCAGAGATGGCATCCGCTACCAAACTGCAGACAGGCTTCTAGTTTATAACCAAGACTTCCTGGGATTCTAGATGGTTGACATCCACCAAGATGGTCACAGCCAGAGATCAGCTCCTCAGAAGAGACATATGGCACACTGAAGACATAGCGGGTGCACAGCGGGCACACCCACTGTAACCCAGAAATCCAAGCAGCTGGGACCGGGAAGGTGATGACACACTTGCTGCCTGTGGAGAGTGCGCTCAACAAGCACCTGGTCGCCTGAGCTGCTTGGACTGGGGAAGAGCACAAAATGCAGGCCCAACCACGTCTGCACCTTTGTGGAGTACCCGAGCACCTGAACCTGAGTGACTTAGACCTGGAAAGTACACGCAACCCAGGGCCCGCTCCCTGAAAAACAACCTGGAGCCTGAGCAGTGTAGACTAGAAAGCACACACTCTGTGAATGGGGGCAAACTCAGTGTGGCCAAGACACTGCAAGTGATATTTGTTTGCAGTGTTCCTCCCTCCCCCCAGCACGACTGAACAAGTGAGTGTAAAAAAGAGAATACCTTCACCCCATTGTGTCAGGGTGGAAATTAGACACTGAAGAGACCTGCAAACAGAAGAATCCAAATAAACAGAGGGAACCACTTTGGAAGTGACAGGTGCAAAAGATTAAAATCTCTGTAGTTAAAATCGACAACATTGGAAGGGGCATATAGGTCTTGAGAAATATAAGCTGGAGCAAGGAACTATCTGAAACTGAACTGACCCCACACTGCCCACAAGAGCTCCAGAGAAATTCTTAGATATATTTTTACTATTATCATTTTTTAATGTTTTTTTTTTAAATTTTTTCTTTTTTTTTTAAAGTCCTATATTATGCCTTTAATATTCATTTTTATAACTTACTATTACCTTGGGGGAAAAAAGACCCTATTTTTAAAGAAAACTTCATATATATTTCTTATACTTTTTGTGATTTTGTTTGTGTTTTTAATATTGTATTTTTAAGAGTGTAACCTCTACTCTAGATTTTTAATCTTTTCTTTAGGTTATTTTTTATCAGTTTTGTACATTTAAGAATCCAATCTTCAATACACATTTTTAAAAAGCAGTGGGATTACTGGCTTGGTTACTGTCTCCCCCTTTTGACTCTCCTTTTTCTCCCCCAGGTCACCTCAATCTCCTCCCTCTCCTTTCTCTTCTTTACCCAACTCTGTGAATACCTCTGTGTGTTCCGGGCTGTGGAGAAAACTTAGGGAACAGAGTACTGCCTAGATCTATCTCTATCCTTTTGGCTCCCTCTTTTCTCCTCCTGCTCACCTCTATCTTCTTCCTCCCTCTTATCTTCTCTATGTAACTCCCTGAACTTCTCTGAGGGTTCCAGACTGTGGAGAGCACAAAGGGAATTGTTTATTGGCTAGATTGCTCTCGATTCTTTTGATTCCCCCTCTACTACTCCTGGTCACCTCTGTGTCCCTCCTCCCTGTTCTCTTCTCCATGTAACTCTGTGAACCTCTCTGGGTGTCCCTTACTTTGGAGAATCTTTTCACCATTAACCTAGAAGTTATATTATTGGTGCTGTATGGATGGAGAAGTCTTGAGGCTACTGTAAGAATAAGACTGAAATCCAGAGGCAGGATGCTTAAGCCCAAAACCTGAGAACACCAGAGAACTCCTGACTGCAGGGAACATTGATAGATGAGAATTCATCCAAAACCTTCCCTACCTACACTGAAACCAAGCACCACCCAAGAGCTAACAAGATCCAGAGCAAGACATACCAAGCAATTTATCCAGCAACACAGGAACATAGCCCTGAGCTTCAATATATAGGCTACCCAAAGTCACATCAAACCCATAGACATCTCAAAACTCACTACTGGACACTTCATTGCACTCCAGAGGGAAGAGATCCAGCTCCACCCACCAGATCATTGACACAAGCTTCCCTAAGTGGGAAACCTTGAAAAGCCACTCGTCCAACCCCACCCACAGGGAGGAACTGCCACAATTAAGAGGAACCACAAACCGCCAGAATACAGAAAGGCCATTCGAAATACAGCAATTTAAACAAGATGAAAAGACAGAGAAATATTCAGTAGGTAAAGGACCATGATAAAAGCCCACCAAACCAAACCAAAGAGAAGGAGATAGGGAGTCTACCTGAAAAATAATTCAGAATAATGATAGTAAAAACGATCCAAACTCTAGAAAACAAAATGGAGTTACAGTTAAATAGTCTGGAGCCAAGGATTGAGAAGTGCAAGAAATGTTTAACAAGGACCTAGAAAAAATAAAAAAGAGTCAATCAATAATGAATAATGCAATAAATGAGATCAAAAACACTCTGGAGAGAACCAACAGTAGAATAATGGAGGCAGAAGATGCGATAAGTGAGGTAGAAGATAGAATGGTAGAATAGAAATAAATGAAGCAGAGAGGACAAAAGAAAAAAGAATTAAAAGAAATGAGGACAACTTCAGGGAACTCTGGGACAATGTGAAATGCCGCAACATTAGAATCATAGGAGTTGCAGAAGAAGAAGACAGAAAGGCCATGAGAAAATACTTGAGGAGATAATACTTTAAAATTTACCTAAAATGAGGAAGGAAATAGTCACCCAAGTCCAAAAACCCAGAGAATCCCAAACAGCATAAATCCAAGGTGAAACACCCCAAAACACATATAAATCTAATTAATGAAGATCAAACACAAAGAACAAATATTAAAACCAACAAGGAAAAAACAAAATATAGCACACAATTGGATTCCCTTAAGGATAACAGCTGATCTTTCAATAGAAATTCTTCAGGCCAGAAGGGAATGGCAGGACATCCTTAAAGTGAAGAAAGAGAAAAACCTACAACCCAGATTAATGTACCCAGCAAGGGTCTCATTCAAATATGAAGGAGAAATCAAAAGCTTTACAGAGAAGCAAAAGCTGAGAAAATTCAGCACCACCAAACCAGCTTTTCAACAAATGCTAAAGGATCTTCTCTAGACAGGAAACACAGAAAGGGTATATAAACTCGAACTCAAAACAGCAAAGTAAATGGCAACAGGACCATACTTATCAATAATTAACTTAAATGTAAATCGATTGAATACCCCAACCCAAAGAGTGGTGGAATGAATGCAAAAATAAGACCTCTATATATGCTGTCTAAAAGAGACCCCCCCCCCTCGAAACAAGGGACACAAACAGACTGAGAGTGAAAGGCTGGAAAAAGATATTTCACGCAAATGGAGACCAAAAGTAAAAACAGGAGTAGCAATACTCATATCAGATAAAATAGACTTTAAAGTAAAGGCTGTGAAAAAAGACAAAGAAGGACACTACATAACGATCAAAGGATCAATCCAAAATAAATAAGCATCCAACACAGGAGCACCACAACACTTAAGGCAAATGCTAACAAGTATGAAAGGGAAAATTAACAATAACACAATAATAGTGGGAGAACTTAATATCCCACTCATATCTATGAATAGATAAACTAAACAGAAAATTAACAAGGAAACACAAACTTTAAATGGCACAATGGACCAGTTAGACCTAACTGATACCTATAGGTCATTTCACCCCAAAACAATGAATATCACCTTTTTCTCAAGTGCACACGGAACCTTCTCCAGGATACATCACATCCTGGGCCATAAATCTAGCTTTGGTAAATTCAAAAAATTGAAATAATTCCAATCATCTTTTCTGAAAACAATGCAGTAAGATTAGATGTCAATTTCAAAGAAAAAAATATATTAAAAATTCCAACATATGGAGGCTAAACAACACATTGCTGAATAACCAACAAATCACAGAAGAAATTTTAAAAAAATGCATAGGAACGAATGAAAATGAAAATACAACAACCCAAAACCTATGGGAAAGTGTAAAAGCAGTGCTAAGGGGAAGGCTCATAGCAATACAGGCTTACCTCAAGAAACAAGGAAAAAGTCAAATAAAAAAAAACTAACTCTACACCTAAAAAAAAAAAAAAAAAAACTAGAAAAGGAAGAAATGAAGAACCACAGGGTTGGTAGAGAAGGAAATAAATCTTAAAAATTAGGGCAGGATTAAATGCAAAAGAAACAAAATGCAAAAACAAAAACAAATGGAAAAGAGATAATAGCAAAAATCAACAAAACTAAAAGCTGGTTTGTTGAGAAGATAAATAAAATTGACAAACCATTAGCCAGACTCATCAAGAAACAAAGGGAGAAGAATCAAATCAACAAAATTAGAAATGAAAATGGAGAAATCACAACAGACACACAGAAATACAAAAGATCATACGAGACTACTATCAGCAACTATATGCCAAAAAATGGACAACTTGGAAGAAATGGACAAATTCTTAAAAAAAAGTATGTTTCCAAAACTGAACTGGAAAGAAATAGAAAATAGTAACAGACCCATCACAAGCACGGAAATGAAACTGTAATCAGAAATCTTCCAGCAAACAAAAGCCCAGGGCCAGATGGCTTCACAGTTGAATTCTACCAAATATTGAGAAAAGAGCTAACACCTTTCCTACTCAAATTCTTCCAGAAATTTGAAGAGGGAGGCAAATTTAAAAGCTGATTCTATGAGGCCACCATTACTATAATACCAAAACCAGACAAAGATGCCACAAATAAAGAAAAGCACAGGCCAATATCCCCGATAAACATAGATGAAAATATCCTTAATAAAATTCTAGCAAACAGAATCCAACAACATATTAAAAAGATCATGCATCATGACCAAGTGGACTTTATCCCAGGAATGCAAGAATTCTTTAATATCAACAAATCAAACAATGTAGTACACCACATTAAAAAATCAAAAGATAAAACCATATGATTACCTCAATAGACACAGAGAAAGCCTTTGACAAAATTCAACATCCATTTAAGGTAAAAACCCTCCAGAAAGCAGGCATAGAAGGAACATACCTCAACATAATAAAAGCTATATATGGGAAAACCATAGCAAACATTATCCTCAATTGTGAAAAATTGAAAGCATTTCCCCCAAAGTCAGGAACAAGACAAGGATGTCCAATCTTACTACTACTATTCAACATAGTTTTGGAAGTTTTAGCCACAACAATCAAAGCATAAAAAGAAATAAATGGAATTTACATTGGAAAAGAAGAAGTAAAACTTTCACTGTTTGCAGATGACATGATTCTCTGCATAAAAAATCCTGAACACTCCACCAGAAATTTACTAGAGCCAATCAATGAATATAGTAAAGTTCAGGATATAGAATTAGCACACAGAAATCCCTTGCATTCCTATAAACTAACAATGAGAAAACAGAAAGAGAAATTAAGGAAATAATTCCATTCACCATTGCAACAAAAAGAATAAAATACTTAGGAGTAAATATACCTAAAGAAACAAAAGAACTATATATTGAAAACAATAAAACACTGATGAAATCAAAGATGACACAAATAGTTGGAGAAATATACCATGTTCATGGATAGGAAGAATCAGTATAGTGAAAATGAGTTTACTACCCAAAGCAATCTATAGATTCAATTCAATCCCTATCAAACTACAAACTTTATTTTTCACAGAACTAGAGCAAGTAATTTCACAGTTTTTATGGAAATACAAAAAAACCTCGAATAGCCAAAGCAATCTTGAGAAAGAAGAATGGAACTGGAGGAATCAACCTGCCTGACTTCAGGCTCTACTACAAAGCCACAGTCATCAAGACAGTATGGTACTGGCACAAAGACAGAAACATAGATCAATGTAACAAAATAGAAAGCACAGAGATAAATCCACAGACCTAGGGACACCTTATCTTCGACAAAGGAGGCAAGAATATACAATGGAGAAAAGAAAATCTCTTTAACAAGTGGTGCTGGGAAAACTGGTCAACCACTTGTAAAAGAATGAAACAAGAACACTTTCTAATACCATACACAAAAATAAACTCAAAATGGATTAAAGTTTCAAATGTAATACCAGAAATTACAAAACTCTTAGAGGAAAATATAGGCAAAACAGTCTCTGACGTAAATCACAGCAGGATCCTCTATGACCAACCTCCCAGAGTAATGGAAATAAAAGCAAAAATAAACAAATGGGACCTAATTAAACCTGAAAGCTTTTGCACTACGAAGAAAACTACCAGTTCAATCCAGTTCAGTCGCTCAGTCATTTTGGACTATTTGTGACCCCATGAATCACAGCATGCCAGGCCTCCATGTCCATCACCAACTCCCGGGATTCATTAAGACTCACGTCCATCGAGTCACTAATGCCATCCAGCCATCTCATCCTCTGTTGTCCCCTTCTCCTCCTGCCCCCAACCGCTCCTAGCATCAGAGTCTTTTCCAATGAGTCAACACTTCGCATGAGGTGGCCAAAGTACTGGAGTTTCACCTTTAGCATCATTCCTTCCAAAGGACACCCAGGACTGATCTCCTGTAGAATGAACTGGTTGGATCTCCTTGCAGTCCAAGGGACTCTCAAGAATCTTTTCCAACACCACAGTTCAAAAGCATCAATTCTTCAATGCTCAGCCTTCTTCACAATCCAACTCTCACATCCATACATGACCACAGGAAAAACCATAGCTTTGACTAGCCGGACCTTTGTTGGCAAAGTAATGTCTCTGCTTTTGAATATGCTATCTATGTTGGTCATAACT
Source organism: Bos taurus (assembly GCF_002263795.3). Taxonomy (NCBI): domain Eukaryota; kingdom Metazoa; phylum Chordata; class Mammalia; order Artiodactyla; family Bovidae; genus Bos; species Bos taurus. Next base: position 40,699,482 of record NC_037357.1, on the reverse strand, counting down.
TTCCTTCGAAGGAGTAAGCGTCTTTTAATTTCATGGCTGCAGTCATCATCTGCAGTGATTTTGGAGCCCAAAAAATAAAGTCTGACACTATTTCCACTGTTTCCCCATCTATTTCCCATGAAGTGATGGGACCATATGCCATGATCTTCGTTTTCTGAATGTTGAGCTTTAAGCCAACTTTTTCACTCTCCACTTTCACTTTCATCAAGAGGCTTTTGAGTTCCTCTTCACTTTCTGCCATAAGGGTGGTGTCATCTGTATATCTGAGGTTACTGATATTTCTCCCAGCCATATTGATCCCAGCTTGTGTTTCTTCCAGTCCAGGATTTCTCATGATGTACTCTGCATATAAGTTAAATAAGCAGGGTGACAATATACAGCCTTGATGTACTCCTTCTCCTATTTGGAACCAGTCTGTTGTTCCATGTCCAGTTCCAACTCTTGCTTCCCGACCTGCATACAGATTTCTCAAGAGGCAGGTCAGGTGGTCTGGTATTCCCATCTCTTTCAGAATATTCCCAGTTTATTGTGATACAGAGAGTCAAAGGCTTTGACATAGTCGATAAAGCAGAAATAGATGTTTTTCTGGAACTCTCTTGCTTTTTCCATGATCCAGCGGATGTTGGCAATTTGATCTCTGGTTCCTCTGCCTTTTCTAAAACCTGCTTGAACATCTGAAAGTTCACGGTTCACGTATTGCTGAAGCCTGGCTTGGAGAATATTGAGCAGTACTTTACCAGCATGTGAGATGAATGCAATTGTGCAGCAGTTTTAGCATTCTTTGGCATTGCCTTTCTTTGGGATTGGAATGAAAACTGACCTTTTCCAGTCCTATGGCCACTGCTGAGTTTTCCAAATTTGCTGGCATATTGAGTGCAGCACTTTCACAGTGTCATCTTTCAGGATTTGAAATAGCTCAACTGGAATTCCATCACCTTACTAGCTTTGTTCGTAGTGATGCTTTCTAAGGCCCATTTGACTTCACATTCCATGATGTCTGGCTCGAGGTGAGTGATCACACCATCGTGACTATCTGGGTCATGAAGATCTTTTTTGTACAGTTCTTCTGTGTATTCTTGCCACCTCTTCTTAATATCTTCTCCTTCTGTTAGGACCATACCATTTCTGTCCTTTACCAAGCCCTTCTTCACATGAAATATTCCCTTTGTATCTCTAGTTTTCTTGAAGAGATCTCTAGTCTTTCACATTCTGTTGTTTTCCTCTATTTCTTTGCATTGATCGCTGAGGAAGGCTTTCTTATCTCTTCTTGCTCTTCTCTGGAACTCTGCATTCAGATTCTTATATCTTTCCTTTTCTCCTTTGCTTTTTACTTCTCTTCTTTTCACAGCTATTTGTAAGGACTCCCCAGACAGCCATTTTGCTTTTTTTGCATTTCTTTTCCATGGCGATGGTCTTGATCCCTGTCTCCTGTACAATGTTACAAACCTCCATCCATAGTTCATCAGGCACTCTATCTATCAGATCTAGGCCCTTAAATCTATTGATCACTTCCACTATATAATCATAAAGGATTTGATTTAGGTCATACCTGAATGGTCGTGGTTTTCCCTACTTTCTTCAATTTAATTCTGAATTTGGCAATAAGGAGTTCATGGTCTGAGCCACAGTCAGCTCCTGGTCTTTTTTTTTTGCTGACTGTATAGAGCTTCTCCATCTTTGGCTGCAAAGAATATAATCAATCTCATTTCGGTGTTTGCCATCTGGTGATGTCTATGTGTAGAGTCTTCTCTTATGTTATTGGAAGAGGGTGTTTGCTATGACCAGTGCATTTTCTTGGCAAAACTCTATTAGTCTTTGCCTTACTTCACTATAATCAAGGTGAAAAGACAGCCTTTAGAATGGGAGAAAATAATAGCAAAGGAAGAAAGTGACAAAGAATTAATCTCAAAAAAAAAAAAAAAAAAAAAAACAAAAAAAACCAAGCAGCTCATGCAGCTCAATTCCAGAAAAATAAGCGACCCAGTCAAAAAATGGGCCAAAGATCTAAATAGACATTTCTCCAAAGAAGACATACAGATGGTTGCTGCTGTTGATACTGCTAAACTGCTTCAGTCGTGTCCAACTCTGTGCGACCCCATAGACGGCAGCCCACCAGGCTCCCACATCTTTGGGATTCTCCAGGCAGAACAGTGTAGTGGGTTACCATTGCCTTTTCTGATGGCTAACAAACACATGAAAAAAAGCTCAACATCACTCAATATCAGAGAAATGCAAATCAAAACCAGAATGTGGTACCATCTCATGCCAGTCAGAATGGCTGCTATCAAAATGTCTACAAACAATAATTGCTGGACAAGGTGTGGAGAAAAAGGAATCCTCTTACACTGTTGATGGGAATGCAAGCTAGTATAGCCACTATGGAGAACAGTGTGGAGATTCCTTAAAAAAAAAAAAAAATGGAAATAGCACTGCCATATGACCCAGCAATCCCACTGCTGGGCATACACACCAAGGACACCAGAATTGAAAGAGACATGTGTACCCAATGTTCATCACAGCACTGTTTACAATAGCCAGGACATGGAATAAACCTCTATGTCCATTGGCAGATGAATGGATAATAAAACTATGGTACATATCCACAATGGAAAATTACTCAGCTATTAAAAAGAATACATTTGAATCAGGTCTAATGAGGTGGATCAAACTGGAGCCTATTATACAGAGTGAAGTAAGTCAAAAAGAAAAATATCATTACAGTATATTAACTCATATATATGGAATTTAGAAAGATGGTAACAATGACCCTATATGAGTGACAGCAAAAGAGACACAGATGTAAAGAACACACTGTTGGACTCTGTGGGAGAAGGCGAGGGTGGGATGATTTGAGAGAATAGCATTGAAACATGCATATTGTCATATGTGAAATAGATTGCCAGTCCAGGTTTGATGCATCAGGGTGCTCAGGGCTGGTGCACTAGGATGACCCTGAGGGATTGGATGGGGAGAGAGTTGGGAGGGAGGGTCAGGATGGGCAACACATGTACATCCATGGCTGATTCATGCGAATGTATGGCAATAAACCACTACAATATTGTAAAGTAATTAGCCTCCAATTAAAATAAATTTTTAAAAATTTCAAAAAAAAGGAAAGAAAGAAAACCTATATATTAGTCATGTCACTGAAGTTTTCCTAAGGGAAGCTCTTTATTTACAATCATATGAAGTTCTGAAGTTTTGCAATATAATACTTCAATTTAAAACTTATCATAGGATTATATGACAGTTGGAAAACTGCATTACAGTATCTCTAAGAGGTAATACTAAAATCCTTTTGACAGTATGATAATATTGCTACTGCTTAAAAGCACATGCTAAAAATGTTGTTCTCAATTTGTGCACATAATTGTGTGAGCAATGACAAAGATTCAGAAATATTTTATGTTTATTTGCTCTATCAATATATTTGCAGACGGGAATTAGTTCCCATGAAAAATTAAATGGGCAATGCAGAGAAAATAAATGAATTATGAGAATAATGATTTGGGGCATACTAGTTAAAATTAGTATATTTTCTTCTAAAGTATAATTTGAATGTAGGGATATACAGATATTTGAACTAACTTGGGATATGTGAAAATCATTTTAGTTTTTAATAGCTTTGTGTTCTATGCCTATGATCTTTAGCTTTTATGAATCTGAATATGTACATTAAAAGAAGTAGATAGCATTAACTGAACATTTATGACATGACAGGTGTTTTGCAAATGTTAGTTTCAACATAGTATTGTCCCACATTTTCTGATGAAGATATCAAAGATATTAGAGATTCAAACTATAAAGATTAAAGAGGTAAAATTCATAAATTTCCTGCTTATTATTTAATACATCTATAAAGAGAAAGTGAATGAGTTAGTCACTCGATTATGTCTGATTCTTTATGACCCCATGGACTTTAGTCTGTCAGGATTCTCTGCCCATAGACTACTATAGGCAAGAATACTGGAGTGGGTAGCCATTTCCTTCTCCAGGGGATCTTCCCAACCAAGGTATTGAAGCCATGTCTCCCGCATTGCAGGCCGATTCTTTATGGTCTGAGTCACCAGGGAAGCCCATCATTTTCATGAAGTTCTTGAAGACTAGAGAAACTTATAAATAACAATTAATAAATTTTCAATTCTTACTATGTTAAATGTAGTGCCTTTCATATCAATTTAATCTTTGAATCTTGCTCACCTCTGCAACCTAGCTAACGGGTAAAATAGCTAATTTATATTTTCTTATAATCTTAGTATTTCAGGGAATTAATGTCACAGACCACAGCCTTGTCTAACTCAATGAAACTAAGCCATGCCATGTGGGGCCACCCAAGACGGGTGGGTCATGGTGGAGAGGTCTGACAGAGTGTGGTCCACTGGAGAAGGGAATGGCAAACCACTTCAGTATTCCTGCCTTGAGAACTCCATGAACAGAATGAAAAGGCAAAATGATAGGATACTGAAAGAGGAACAATGGACAGGGAGGCCTGGTGTGCTGCGATTCATGGGGTCACAAAGAGTTGGACACGACTCAGTGACTGAACTGAACTGAACTGAATGTCACTTTACATAATAACAATTAGAACACATCGTTCTTCTTGCTGTTAAACTGGGACAATGCATCTAGATAGTAAACACTTACTCTCATGCTTTGCTCTGCATTCTGAAACAGTACTTTTCAACCTAGTAATCTAGCACAAGTAAAAAGTTCCAGAAGGCAAGCTTTGACCTTATGTTCTACTATATAAAGAATTAGCACTCAGCTTCTTTATCCAAACCAGTTTTGATAAAGCTACCCAGATCCTCTTTGGATGACTCTTTGGCAGTATTGTATCCATCAAAATAATTCTGTACTTGCTAATTCAATATGTAGCCTGAAAAGGCTTTCAGCTCTACATTTAATAGGACAAATAAGGCTTTATCCATATTTTCAATTTTTGCTCTGTTGAGAGAAAAAAATGAGATTCAAGAACCCCAGCAAGACTTTCTTCTCTCATAATAAGTGTTTCTTCTAAATTTAACATTACTGAACATTTCATCAATCTTTCTATTATTATGCAAGTTTACATCTTATGTGAATATATTAACTTTATTATCACAAGTAATTGAAATTTTTATTAAAAATAATCAACTACTTGCAGGGTTTCAAATAACTTTATAATTTATTATCTTTATAGAAAAAGACTACATTTGAATATACTAATTGTGTCATTTGGTTACATCATGATTGCTTTTCTTATTATTAAACATGGAATTGTTATTCATTATATATGTGCTTCTTATGGTATGTGAAAAAATAGATGCATGTTTGATATAACAAGTGAAGACTTTGGGATATTTTCCTATATCATTATTATTAATCACTGATTTTTCTGGTGTAAATACACTGCTATATGTTCATGTCCTTATCTTTTTAAATATTATTAATGGTTTTAGTGCTATGACCAATGAAAAATGCTCCAAATACAGTATTTATTATTTTTACTATTATAATAATTATATAAAATTGTAAAAAAAAGTTTATTTGATAAATGTCTTAATTTTACAAATAAATATCTATTAACCATTTTTAATTTGAAAATTCATACCTTGGTGTAAATCAGGCAGTTTTAATAAAATTCAAGTGTACTCATCTAACATGTCTTAAATTACACACATTGATTATTTATACAAAATCACCTCCATTTTATATGGAAATCTCTTTTTAAAGTACTAATTTATGAAAACTTATGGAATTTCTGCCACATATTATTTTTATTTGTATCAATATAACACACTCAAAGTTTCAATCTTTATTAATCTTAGAAATTTGGTTGTCCAAAATTGTGCAATAGTATTGTTATTAAATTACTCTTTGAACTTGACTGTGACTACCAAGATATGAGAAAAGCCAAATAAAATTGAGATCTATCACCTTAACTCCAGTTACTGATGATATAAAATAGTAGTATAACATCATGTATTTGTCAAAAAATTTGAAGATAATGCCCAGATTCTTTTTTTCCTCCAAAGTTCCAAATATATTTCTTTTTCTTTTTTTTTCCAAGGAGGAAAAATAGTTTATTCAGTAACTGGTTTGTGGACAACTTATCTAGAAAACAATTAAGTTGAATCTGTATCCTATGCACTAGAATAAGTTCCAGAGGAATGACAATTACATTTCTTTTTTTTTAATTTTAATTTTATTATTTAACTTTACAATATTGTATTGGTTTTGCCATATATCAACATGAATCCGCCACAGGTATACATGTGTTCCCCATCCTGAACCCTCCTCCCTCCCCGTACCAAATATATTTCTAATAAGAAGTCATGTTTAAAAAAACCTGGACTATATGATAATCTTTTACTTTTATCTAGATTGTTTCACTTTTTCTATTTCATATTCTATGCTTCCATTTCATTTAATTTATATTTTCCAATTTCTCGATCTCTTCTTCTTCTTCTTTTTTTTTTTTTTTTGGAATGTTCTCCCTCAAGCCTCTATCAAGTATAGTAGAAAAGCTTTTGCATACATACATATATATATATATATATATATAATTTTAGAAAACTTATGAATTTTTGCATAACTAAGAAATTTATGACGTTTTGATTCCACTAGTTTGACTTAGTATGAATAGAATGCTAGATTTCTAATTTTAAAAAATTGATATATAACAAGCAACAAAGGTTTATTATATAGCACAGGGAATGACAGTCAATATCTTACAATAACCTATAATGGAAAATAATTTCAAAACTATATATGTATATGTATAACTGAATCACCTTGCTGTGCACCTGAAACATTGTAAGTCAACTTACTTCAATAAAATATATATTAGAAAAAAAACATCATGTAGACAGAGCCTACATATGAATGAAGATAAAGTTCCCGAATATAGGCCATTTCCAAAGACCTAATATTTCTCATCTTAAGAAAAACTGATTATCACCATGCAGGGCATAGGGGAAAAACAAAACAAACAAAACAGAAGTTAATATCAAGATACTCTTTGGTACCTGGGTACAACAGAAACTCGTCTAACAAATGGTTAATGCTTTTAAATCAACCATCCTTAAATGTTTATATTTTAATGATGCTTTGTGGCTTCACATTACTTTTTACAATTATAAAAACCAGTTTATCATTCATCACTTGAATGGTAGTTCAAATGCTTACTTAATTTTGCACATAGCTATGATCTCTGAACCCCACTCCAGTACTCTTGCCTGGAAAATCCCATGGGTGAAGGAGCCTAGTAGGCTTCAGTCCATGGGGTCGCTAAGAGTCAGATACGACTGAGCAACTTCACTTTCACTTTTCACTTTCATGCATTGGAGAAGGAAAAGGCAACCCATTCCAGTGTTCTTGCCTGGAGAATCCCAGGGATGGGGAGCCTGGTGGGCTGCCGTCTAGGGGGTCGCACAGAGTTTGACATGACTGAAGTGACTTAGCAGCAGCAGCAGCATGATCTCTGAAAGATTTCCCAATTGGCACTACTGTTAAAAAACGGTTAAATCCCTGGATCAGGAAGATCCCCTGGAGGAGGAAATGGCAACCCACTCCAGTGTTCTTGCCTGGAGAATCCCACCAGAGGAGCCTGGTGGTCTACAGTCCAAAGAGTTGCAAAGAGTGCATGCTTCTTCCTTAAGTTAAGCAGTAATGCTAAGAGAGGTTCACATTCTCTGGCAGAACTGATATGAAATCAGGAAAAACCTCACTCTGGAATAGACTTTGATTTCGAGGCAATAAGTCAAATGCAAAATATTGCTTAGTGTTTAATTAAGTATCTATAAATAAGCTATTTCTCTTATAGAGTGGATTGTAAAAGAATAAAATAAAAGATAAGCTTGTTCTTTTTGAGGTTAGAGATTTAAACTTAACTGGTGCTTATATGCACATAGGACCAAGAGTGTTAAGGGAGGAGTTTGAATTTCCAATCAATTAAAAGTTTCCTTATAATCATATCTACTGATGTTTTATAAGCAAAAACAAATGCAGACAAAGCAATGCAGACCAATTTCATGAAAATGGCTAAATGTCAGTTTCGTTTACAGATCTTACATATAAATGGAATGATTTCTAAATTGATTGTGACATATACCTGACTATAACTGAAAAGAAACATTATTAAGGACTGGTCATCTACATACCCAGCCAACTTTTAGCAATAGATTATTTTCCCAATAAGCAAAGATAAACTATAGATTGTTAGGCTCATTCATCCACTCTAAATAGCATTCTAAGACTTCATTTCACTCTGAAAAATTAAAATAAGTAACAATTAAATGATGGACAAAACCTACTTTTCTTCTAAACACTATATGAAATTAACATTATATAGAATTAAAATCTCTTAAGCTAAAAGCTCCATTTCTCCATGTAAGTCAAATTTCAAAATAAATATTGAGTTTCAAAAGAGAGTGTTTAAAATTTTTGTTACTGAGGGAAAACAGAATGAAATGAATAAATGTATGTGTACAAATATGTACCAAACCATAGTTTGATAAAATACTGGGGAAGAATCTAAATATTTTGTGATAAATTCTTGTCCAAAATATGCTGTTATAAAATGTGAATAGGATTTAACTTATAAACATTTCTTAATTTTTATCTTGTAAATCATCTACCTATAGGTGAGATTGTCATGAAATCACTAATATATTCATTTCTAAAACCATTAAATGCAAATTTTAATGTTAGCAATAAATTCTGAAGACAAAAAAAAAAAAAAAAAAACACAAAACTTCTAACTGTACCAGTTTTCTAACCATATGTCTTCACACCTTCCCTTTTCTCTACCCATCCACTTATAGATATCAATTACAGTTCCTGAAAGATACTTGTTTCAGATAATCTCATTATATGGCCAAAGAACTGTGGTGCTACTTGAAGCTCAAAACATAGTCCAAGTTAACACTCACTTGGATATGGATTCGTGTAGTGTGCAGTCATCTAACCTACCCTTCCAACTCTGACTCAGAATTTCCATAGATACTTGGCATATGAGTTTAAAAGAAACTATAAAATAGAAACAGTAAAAATAGCTCAGTCTGTTGTTCCTTAAGCTATAGACAATCATAAAATACCAATATGAAACATATTTGGAACATTGAATATGAATTACTATTTATTCAAAAGTACTTCTTATCCTGCATGATATGAAATGGAAATCAGAATGTCTTACTTTAAAAACAATTAAAATTATGTGAATTATTTTAAAACCATGCATCCATTTTGCTTTGTTTTAGAAAATGGCATTACAAATTTTTACATTATTTACATTCTATTATTTATTGTGTCTTTTGGAGAGGGTATAGTAGAATGGGGAGGGGATTCATAATAATGTTGACTGGGTTTAAACTGTGAGACTGCTACTTAAAGTCTGGAGGCATAGATAAATTAAGCAACTTGTCCAAATGACAAACAGTAAGATTTGTAACATTTTTACTATTAATATATGATTGATACAGTGAAAATTAATAGATAATATTACATAGATCTCTGTTAAATACTCTGTTTATACTACTTTACTTTTTAAAAATATTATATTCATTCATTCAGAACATGGAATTATGCAAACCATAGAGCAAAGTCCCAGAAGACAGAATAAATTTATACATGTTAGATATTGTAGTTCTGCACAGAAACTGGGAATATGTTACAGAATTCTAGTTAAAAATGAAGAACAGAGCAAAAGGAAATGAATACAATTCCTGATTTTGAAGATGGTTAGGCTGTGGGGTGCATTCCATTTCGCTTAGTGTCACTACAGATTACCAGATGAATATCTTAATGAAAATCACTGCATCCTCTCCTTCATAACAGCACAGAGAACCAGATAGGATAATTGTTCATTCTTGATCACTTTTAGAGCAAGGCCTCCACTTATTCATGTCTATATTTTTATATCTTTTTCCAACCCACTTGTCCTTCAAGTCCAGTATTGTAAGCTTCAAAACTGTATAACTGACCAATAACAAAAGTTGTAATAGAATTCAGGAAATTTTAGAGGGATTTAATCTATTAATCTATTTTAAAGTATAACGATACTGCAATACAATTCAACGAGGGAAAAAAAAGCCTTTTTTACAAATTCTTTTCTGTATCTACATGGAAAGGATGCAAATGGACCCCTACCTGGAGCCATGTATTGATACAAAATTAACTCTAAGTACCTTATAGACTTAACTATAAAATCTAAATGTGTGTATCTCTTAGAAGAAAACATTGCAGCAAATTGCAATCTTGGGTTTGGCAATGGTTTCTTAGTTATGCCACCAAAATTACAAGCAACAACAACAAAATTACAAACAACAAGATTTCATCAAATTAAAAAAACTTGGTCTTTTGTAAAAGTTCTATTAAAAGTATGAAAAAGTAGGCTAAATACTGAGACAAAGTATTTGCAAATCACATATTTGATAGGGAAATGTATTTGAACACATAGATTAACTCTTACAGCTCAACAATAAAAAGCAAGCACCCAATTAAAAATAGACAAAGTATTTGAATAGACATTTATACAGAGAAAATATACAAGTGGTAAATGAGCACAAAAAAGACACAACATTATCCATTAGGAAAATTCAAATCAAAATCAGGATATATCATGTTATACCCATTAAGATGGCTATAATAAAAAGGTACAGATAATAGGATGGGCTGGAGAAGATGTGGAGCAACTAGAAACTTCATGCAGTGCTGATGGGAATGTAAAATAATGCTTTGGAAAACAATTTGTAATTCATCAAATAGACAAGCATAGAGTTATCATATAACCCAGTAATTCCAACTATAGATATGTACCAAAGAAAATTAAACATATGTCTTCACAGTTATGTATACACAATTTGTGATAGCAGCATTATTCATAATAGTCAAAAAGTGGGAAGAAAAACACACAAATATCCATCAAGTGATAAACTGGCTAAACAATATGTAGAATATCCAAACTATTAGATATTATTCACCAACAAAAACACTACTGAACTGTACATTTAAAAATGCTTAAGATGGTATATTTTGTCATGTTTTTTTATTCTACAATTAAACAAACAAACAGGAATTGAACTACTAATATACATGCTACCAAAGGGATGAAACTTGAAAAGAATTATGCTGTATGAAAGAAGACAGACCTCAAAAAAACTTATTTATGTTAAATGTCCAGCATAGGCAAATCGATAGGGACAGAAGGTAGATTAATGGTTGCTCTCTGGTGGCTCAGATGGTAAATAACTTGCCTGCAATGCAGAAGACTCGGTTCAATCCCTGGATTGGGAAGATCCTCTGGAGAAGGGAATGGCTACCCACTCCAGTATTCTTGTCTGCAGAAATCCATGGACAGAGGAGCCTGGTGGGCTACAGTTCATGGAGTCTGGAGTCACAAAGAGTTCAACACTACTGAGCAACTAAACAAGCAACTGCTAATTAGGGTTTCTTTCTGGGGTGACAATCTATTCTAAGGTTAGATTGTGATTACGATTGCACAACTCTGTTAAGATATAAAACACATTGGATTGCATATTTTAAATTGGGAATTTTATGGTATCTAAATCATATTCTGGTTTCCCAGGTGGCTCAGTGTTAAGACTCTGCCTGCAACACAGGAGACACAGGAGATGCATGTTAGATTCCTGGGTGGGGAAGATCCTCTGAAGAAGGAAATGGCAACCCACTCTAGTATTCTTGCCTGGGAAATCCCATGGACAGAGGAGCCTAGCGGGCCACAGTCCATAGGGTCACAAAGAGTTTGACATGACTGAGTGACAGAGCACATAGCACCTAAGAGAACTTAATGTCTAAGACATGGGGTCACAAAGAGTCATACACAACTTAGCAACTAAACAATGACAACAAATTATATCCCAGTGGAGCTGCTAATATCTGTCATCTCTCTATCTTCTGTCAGACTTCAGTACTTACTTCTGAGGAATGGAGCATGGAAAGGAAAGAAAGAACAAATTTACAGTGAAGAAACCTGGCATAAAATCACCTTAAACAAGTGTGCAGAGAAACTGTTACCAGTGATTCCATAAGAATATTATATACCTCCAATATAAAGTGATGTGAAAGACATTTCACCCCTCTGTTATTCTCCCTCAAATCCATAACCCCACTCTAATCATAAGACAGAAATTAGATAAATCCAAACTGAAGGACATTCTAGAGATCAATACTTTTCAATAGTGTCAAGTTAGTGAGAAATTGTCACAGATCAGGGAAAAAAAAAACAAAACTGACAAATAAATGCAATATGGTATCCTTGATTGGATCCCGGAATCAAGATAGAACATTATTGGAAACACTGGTTTAATCTGAATAAAGTCTATAGTTGTGTTTTAACAATGCTGATTTCTTAGTTTTGATAAATATACCACAATTATGTAAGATATTAACAACAGGGTAATCTGTGTTACAGACTTCCCAGGTGGCACTATAGGTTAAGAACTTGTCTGCCAATGCAGGAGACATAAGAAACACAAGTTCAATACCTGGGCTGGGAAGATCCCCTGTAGGAAATGGCAATCCATTCCAGTATTCTTTCTGGGATAATCCCATGGACAGAGGAGCCTGGAGGGCCACAGTCCGTGGGGTTACAAAGAACTGAACACGAGTGAAGCGACTACATGCACCATGCACCTGTGCAACAGCTCCAAGGGAACTCGCTGCTTTATCTTTATATATATTCTTTAAATAAATTATTACAAATTAATAAAATTTTCCTCCAGGGAATTTTCCTGACCCAGGGATTGAACCTGCATCTCATATCTCCTACTTTGGCAGGCCAACTATTAAACTTCCAATTTATGAACAATTTAATTAAACAAAACCAAATATAAAATGGTTATTTAGTGGCAAACATAAATAGTAGAATATTACTTTTGATATTAAAATGTATCTACAATAAAACATTTCCTTATATTCTTCTCTTTCCAAAATGAAACATATTCATGCTAAATTAGTGATATCATTAATGTACAAAATCTAAAAAAAAGACATTATCACTTGTGTTAGATTTAGAGGTAATGAATTTTAGCAATATGATGAATAAAATATTGTGCAATATACAACACTGAAATAAATAATTATGTAAATTAAGTGGAAGATTATATAATTGCAAGAATATAGGACTTATTCAGCATGTGTTATTAACGTCTCTGAGTTTTGAGTCTTCATAAACGAGCTATAGATCTACATATTATGATCTTGATGAAAAACTTTTCTATTTATGTACTCTCATTCCTTCTTAAATGAAAAACAGTTTATATGCATATGATCATTAAAAAGTAATATATACATCACATGTGAAAAGAATGAGACAAATATATCTGGAGAAAACCATAATTTGAAAACACCCACACCCCAATGCTCACTGCAATTTACAATAGCCAAGAAAAGGAAGCAACCTCAATGTCCATTAACCAAGGATTGGATAAAGAAGATGCAACACATATATACAATGGAATATTACTTAGTCATAAATAAGAAAAATATGCCATTGGCAGTAACATGGATGGACCTAGAGATTTTCATACTGAGTGAAGTAAGACAAGGACATATATCAAATGATATTGTTTACATGTGGAATCTAAAAAAACTGGTACAAATTAACTTATTAAAAAATAAAGTATCAGATGTAGGGAAAAAAAAACACAATTATCAGCAGGGGGAAGAGGGGAGAGATACATTGGGAGACTGGGATTTACATATACACTCTACTATATAATAGATAACTGATAAGGACCTACTGTATAGCCCAGGAAACTCTATTCAATACTCTATAATGACTTATATAGGAAAATAATCTGAAAAAGAGTGGATATATGTATATGTGTAACTGATTCATTTTGCTGTACATTTGAAACTAACATTGCAAATTAACTATACTCTGATAAAATTTTTTATGATAAAGTTTAAAAATATAGATAAGTGCCTTTGTAAATGCATTGCAAATTTCTTACTACAACCCATAAATAGTTAAGAATAAAATATTAGAAATCATTCAACAGCATATGTAATTTTCTCTTGTTCAGTTGCCCAGTAATGTCCGACTCATTACCACCCCATGGACTGCAACATGACAGGCTTCCCTGTACCTCACCATCTCTCAGAGTTTTTCCAAGTTCATGTTCATTGCATTGGTGATGCTATCCAGCCATCTGATCCTCTGACACCCTCGTTTCCTTCAGCCCTCAATCTTTCCCAGCATCAGGAACTTTTCCAATGAGTCATCTGTTCACATCAGATGAGCAAAATACTGGAACTTCAGCTTCATTATTAGTCTTTTCAGTGAATATTCAGGGTTCATCTCCCTCAAAATTGACTGGTTTGATCTCCTTGCTGGCCAAGGGACTTTCAGGAGTCTTCTCCAGCACCACAGTTTTAAGGCATCAAATCTTCGGCACTCCATCTTCTTTAAAGTCCTGCTCTCACTACTGTACATGACCACTGGGAAGACCATGGCCTGACTCTACAGACCTTTGTCAGTAGAGTAATGTCTCTGGCAGTCAACACACTGTCTAAGTTTGTCATCGTTTTCCTGCAAAGAAGCAATTGTCATCTCATTTCATGGCTGCAGTCACCATCCACAGTGATTTTGGAGCCAAAAAAGAGGAAATTTGTCACTACTTCCATCTTTTCCCCTTCTACTTGCCATGAAGTAATGGGGCCAGATGCCATGATCTTAGTTTTCTTTTATTTTCTTTTTTAAATATTTTGTCTTAAGTCAGCTCTTTCACTCTCTTTCACCCTCATCAAGAGGCTCTTTAGTTCCACTTCACTTTCTGCCATTAGTGTGGTACTGACAGGGTAACAGGCAGGAAGGCTAGGGATCCCCAAATGAAGGAAATAGGCTGCAAGGGTCAGACTTTTTTTTATCTCCCTCTTAAGAGGCAGGAGGAAACAAACTAAAAGTGTCAGACTTTTTTCCCCTTCTCTATATAAAACTAAAAGGAAGTTTATTTGAGAATTCTGTATGGCCATGACTGCCTAAACTTAACTTTTCTCGAACCTTGAGCTAACCAATGCATTTTTCTTATGAAAATGTTTTTCTTAAGCTATGTTAGTGAACTACATATTTACCTTAGGCTCTGTCTTTATTCAAGTTGGTTCCTTCTAAGACTCAGAACCAACAACGGCTGAACAAATCATTATGTTTTACACATGGAAATGTTTTCTTAAACTATGTTAATGAGATTATGTATTTACTTGAAAATCCACCTTTCTTCAAGATTCATGTCAATTGTTTTATGGCCTGGAATGACTCACCTTGTGCCAAAGTTATCTCAAAATGCATATTGTGGGTGAAAGACCTGGTGCCACTGTCTGAGTTTTGAGACATTTCCTTTCTCTAATTAGCTGACTGCTAATATTCCAAATAGGAAAAGGAGTATGTCAAGGCTGTATATTGTCACCCTGCTTATTTAACTTATATGCAGAGTACATCATGAGAAACGCTGGACTGGAAGAAACACAAACTGGAATCAAGATTGCCGGGAGAAATATCAATAACCTCAGATATGCAGATGACACCACCCTTATGGCAGAAAGTGAAGAGGAACTAAAAAGCCTCTTGATGAAAGTGAAAGTGGAGAGTGAAAAAGTTTGCTTAAAGCTCAACATTCAGAAGACGAAGATCATGGCATCCGGTCCCATCACTTCATGGGAAATAGATGGAGAAAGAGTGGAAACAGTGTCAGAATTTACTTTTGGGGGCTCCAAAATCACTGCAGATGGTGACTGCAGCCATGAAATTAAAAGACGCTTGCTCCTTGGCAGGAAAGTTATGACCAACCTAGATAGCATATTCAAAAGCGAAGACATTACTTTGCCAACAAAGGTCCGGCTAGTCAAGGCTATGGTTTTTCCTGTGGTCATGTATGGATGTGAGAGTTGAACTGTGAAGAAGGCTGAGCACCGAAGAATTGATGTTTTTGAACTGTGGTGTTGGAGAAGACTCTTGAGAGTCCCTTGGACTGCAAGGAGATCCAACCAGTCCATTCTGAAGGAGATCAGCCCTGGGATTTCTTTGGAGAGAATGAAGCTGAAGCTGAAACTCCAGTACTTTGGCCACCTCATGCGAAGAGTTGACTCATTGGAAAAGACTCTGATGCTGGGAGGGATTGGGGGCAGGAGGAGAAGGGGACGGCAGAGGATGAGATGGCTGGATGGCATCACTGACTCGATGGACGTGGGTCTGGGTGAACTCCGGGAGTTGGTGATGGACAGGGATTCCTGGTGTGTTGCAATTCATGGGGTTGTGAAGAGTCGGACACGACTGAGCAACTGAACTGAATTGAACTGAATAGGTATATAACTTCTTGTTAAAAACTAGCAAGGCGGCACTCTTTGTGTCCCCTTCTGATGTCTATGTCAAAAGCTTTCTCTATCTCTTTTATATTTTAATAAAACTTAATACACAAATGCTCTGACCAAATAAAGCCTCGTCACTGACCCTGGATCAAATTCCTCCCCTCTGAAGGCCAAGAATCCTGGCATCTTTTGCAGCTCATAATGATAACCTTTCAGTATCATCCACATTCCTGAAGTTGTTGAAGTTTCTCCCGCCTACCTTGATTCCAACTTGTAACTCATCCAGCCCAGCATTTCTCATTATGTGATCAGCATGTAGATTAGATAAACAGGGTGACAGAAGACAGCCCTGTTGTTCACCTTTCTCGAACTTGAACCAATCAGTTATTTCATACAGGATTCTAACTGTTGCTTCTTGACCCACACACAGGTTTCTCAGGAGGCAGGTAAGAAGGTCTGGTAACCCTATCATTCTAATAGCTTTCCACAGTTTGTCATGATCCCAACAGTCAAAGGCTTTAGCATAGTCCATGAAACAGAGGTAGATGTTTTTCTGAAATTCCCTTGCTTTCTCTTCAGTTCAGTTCAGTTCATTCACTCAGTTGTGTCTGACTCTTTGTGACCCCGTGGACTACAGCACCCAATGCTTCCCTGTTCATCACCAACTCCCAGAGCTTGCTCAAACTCATGTCCATTGAGTCAATGATACAATCCAACCATCTCATTCTCTGTCATCCCCTTCTACTCCTGCCTTCAATTTTTCCAAGCAGCAGTATATTTTCCAATGAATCAGTTCTTTGCACAAGTTGGCTAAATTATTGGAGTTTCAGCTTCAACATCAGTCCTTCCAATGAATATTCAGGACTGATTTCCTTTAAGATTGACTGGTTGGATCTCCTTGCAGTCCAAGGACTCTCAAGAGTCTTCTCCAACACCACAGTTCAAAAGCATCAATTCTTTGGTGCTCAGCTTTCTTTACAGTCCAACTCTCACATCCATACATGACTACTGGAAAAACCATAGCTTTGACTAGAAACACTTTTGTTGGCAAAGTAATGTCTCTATTTTTAATGGCTGTCTAGGTTTTCTTCCAAGGGACAAGTTTTTTTTTTGCTTTTTTGTTTTTTTGTTTTGTTTTGTTTTTTTATTTCATGAGTGCAATCACCATCTGCAGTGATTTTGGAGCCCTCAAAAATAAAGTCGCTCACTGCTTCCATTGTTTCCCCTTATATTTGCTATGAAATGATGGGACCAGATGCCATGATCTTAGTTTTCTGAATGTTGAATTTTAAGCCAACTTTTTCACTTCCCTCTTTCACTTTCATCAAGAGGCTCTTTAGTTCTTCTTAACTTTATGCCATAAGGGTGGTGTCATCTGCAAAGCTGAGGTTATTAATATTTCTCCTGGAAATCTTGATACCAGCCTGTGCATCATCCAACCCAGCATTTCACATGATGTACTCTGCATATATGTTAAATAAACAGGGTGACAATATGTAGCCTTGACATACTCCTTTCCTGATTTGGAACCAGTCTGTTGTTCCATGTCCAGTTCTAACTGTACTTCTTGACCTGCATACAGATTTCTCATGAGGCAGGTCAAGTGGTCTGGTATTTACATCTCTTGAAGAATTTCCCATAGTTTGTTGTGATCCACACAGCCTAAGGCTTTGGCATAGTCAATAAAGTAAAAGTAGATGTATTTTGGGAATTCTTGTGCTATTTCGATGATCCAACAGATGTTGGCAATTTGATCTCTGTTTCCTCTGCATTTTCTAAATCCAGGCTGAACATCTGGAACTTCACAGTTCATGTATTATTGAAGCTTGGCTTGGAAAATTTTGGGCATGACTTTACTAGTGTGTGAGATGACTGCAATTGTGTGGTAATTTGAATATTCTTTCTCATTGCCTTTCTTTGGGATTGGAATGAAAAGTGACCATTTCCAGTACTGTGGCCACTGCTGATTTTTACAAAGTTGCTGGGATATTGAATGCAGCACTTTCACAGCATCATCTTCTAGGATTTGAAATAGCTCAATTGGAATTCCATGACCTCCACTAGCTTTGTTCATAGTGATGCTTCCTAAGGCCCACTTGACATTACATTGCAGGATGTCTGGCTCTAGGTGAGTGATCACACCATTGTGGTTATCTGGGTCATTAAGATATATATATATATATATATTCTTTCTATAGTTCTTCTGTGTATTCTTGCCACCTTGTCTTAATACCTTCTGCTTCTGTTAGGTCCATACCATTTCTGTCCTTTACTGTGCCCATCTTTGCATGTAATTTTGCCTTGGTATCTCTAATTTTCCTGAAGAGATCTTTAGTCTTTCCCACCTATTGTTTTCTTCTGTTTCTTTGCACTGATCACTGAGGAAGGCTTTCTTAACTTTCCTTGCTATTCTTTGGAATTCTGCATTCAGATGCATATATCTTTCCTTTTCTCCTTTGCTTTTCACTGCTCTTTTCTCAGCTATTTTTAAGGCCTCCTTGGACCACTTTGCCTTGTTGCATTTCTTTTACTTGGGGATGATCTTGATCACTACCTCCTGTAGAATGTCACAGACCTCCATGAATAGATCTTCAGGCACTCTGTCTATCAAATATAATATCTTGAGTCTATTTGTTTCTTCCACTGTATAATTTACGGTATTTGATTTAGGACATACCTAAGGGTCTAGTGGTTTTCCCGATTTTCTTCAATTTAAGTCTGAATTTGGGAATAAATATTTTATGATCTGAGCCATAGTCAGTTCCCAGTCTTGTTTTTGCTGACTGTATAGAGCTTCTCCATTTTTGGCTGCAAAGAATAAAATCAATATCATTTTGGTATATACCATTGTGTGATGTCCTTGTGTAGAGTCTTCTCTTGTACTATTGGTAGAGGGTGTTTGCTATGACCAGTGCGTTCTCTTGGCAAAACTCTGTTAGCCTTTCACCTGCTTTATTTTATACTCCAAGGCCAAATTTTCCTGTTACTCCAGGTATCAGTTGACATCCTACTTTTGCATTCCAGTCCTCTATAATAAAAAGAATATATTTTGGGGGTGTTAGTTCTAGAAGGTCTTGTAGGTCTTCATAAACCTTTCAACTTCAGCTTCCTCGGAATTACTGGTCATGGCATAGACTTGGATTACTGTACTATTGATTGGTTTGCCTTGGAAACGAACAGAGATCATTCTATCAGAAAACAGAAAATTAATCAAATTGATCACTTGGACCACAGCTTTGTCTAACTCAGTGAAACTACAAGCCATGCCATGTGGCGCCTCCCAAGATGGATGGGTCATGGTGGAGAGTTCTGACAAAATGTGGTGCACTGGAGAAGGGAATGGCAAGCCACTTCAATATTCTTGCCTTAAGAATATGAAAAGACAAAATGATAGGACACTGAAAGATGAACTCCCCAGGTTGTTACATGCCCAATATGCTACTGGAGATCAGGGGATAAATAATTCCAGAAAGAATGAAGAGATGGAACCAAGGCAAAAACAACACCCAGTTGTGAATGTGACTGGTGATGGAAGTAAAGTCTGATGCTGTAAAGAACAATATTGCATAGGAACCTGGAATGTTAGGTCCATGAATCAAGGCAAATTGGAAGTGGTCAAACAGGAGATGGCAAGGCTGAACATTGACATTTTAGGAAACAATGAACTGAAATCAACCAGAATGGGTGAATTTAACTCAGATGACCACTATATCTACTGTCTTTCTCCAGCAAATATTCGGAATTTGATCTCTAGTTTCTCTTCCTTTTCTAAGCCCAGCTTGGAAATCTGGAAGTTCTTGGTTCGGATAATAGTGAAGCCTAGCATGCAAAATTTAAGCATGACCTTACTAGCATGAGAAAGAAAGTGAAGGTGCTCAGTTGTGTCCGACTCTTTGATTCCATGGACTGTAGCCCACCAGGCTCCTCCGTCCATGGGATTTTTCAGGCAAGAATACTGGAGTGGGTTGCCATTTCCTTCTCCAGGAGATTTTCCCAACCCAGGGACTGAACCTAGGTCTTCCACATTGTAGGCAGAAGCATTACCATCTGAGCCACCAGGGAAACCCACTAGCATGAGAGATGAGTGTAATTGTCTGATGGTTAATGGGTTCTTTGGCATTGCCCCTTCTTGGGAATTGGGGTGAAAACTGACCTTTTCCAGTCTTGTGGCCACTGCTGGGTCTTCCAGATTTGCTGAGATAATGAATGCACAATCTTGCTGGCATCATCCTTTATGGATCTCAATAGTTCTGCTGGAATTTTATAGCATCCCCTAGCTTTATTACCAGCAGTGTTTCTTAAGGCCCACTTGACTTTGCACTCTAAAATGTCTGGCTTTGGATGACTAGCCACATCATCATAGTAATCCAGTTCATTAAGATCTTTTTCGCACAGTTATTCCAAGTATTCTTTCCATCATTTGTTGATCTCTTCAGTATCTGCCATTTTTATCTTTTATTGTGCCCATTTTTGGGTGGAATGCTCCCTTGATGTTTCCAGTATTCGTGAACAGATCTCTAGTCTTTCCTCTTTTGTTGTTTTCTTCTATTATTAAGCAATGTTCATTGAAGAAGGCCTTCTTGTCTCTCCCAGCTATTCTTTGCAACTCTGTGTTTATTTTATTTTATTTTTTTCCCTAGCCTGAACCCCTTTTCATTCTCCCTCCCCATCCAATCCCTCTGGGTTATCCCAGTGCACCAGCCCTGAGCACCCTGTCTCATGCATTGAACCTGGGCTGACGATCTGTTCCCATATGATAATATACACGTTTCCATGCTATTCTCTCAGATTATCCCAACCTTGCCTTCTCCCACAGTTCAAAAGACTGTTCTATACATCTGTGTCTCTTTTGCTGTCTCACATATAGGGTTATCGTTACCATCTTTCTACATTCCATATATATGTGTTAGTATACTGTATTGGTGTTTTCCTTCCTGGCTTACTTCACTCTACATAATTAATTGGATGTATCTTTCCCTCTTTCCTTTGCTTTTCAATTCCATTCATTCTTCCAGTATTTGTAAAGCCTTCCCAGATAACCATTTTGCATTCTTGCTTTTCTTTTTCATTGGAACGGTTCTCTATTACAGACCTCTGTCCATAGTTCTTCAGGCACATTGTTAACTAGATCTAGTCCCCTGAATCTATTCATTACTTCTACTGTGAATTCATATGGGATTTTACTTAATTCATACCCGACTGATCTAGTGTTTTTCCTGGTTTTCTTTAGTTTAAGCCTGAAAGAGTTGGCTTAAAACTCAGTAGTCAGAAAACTAAGATCATGGAATCTGGTCCCATCATTTCATGGCAAATAGATGGAGAAACAATGGAAACAATGACAGGCTTTATTTTGGGGGGCTCTAAAATCACTGCAAATGGTGACTTCAGCCATGAAATTAAAAGACACTTGCTCCTTGAAAGATAAGTTATGAGCAACTTAGACTGTATATTAAAAAAAAAAAAAAAAACGGAGACATTACTTGGCCAACAAATGTCCATCTAGTCAAAGCTTTGGTTTTTCCAGTAGTCATGTATGGATGTGAAAGTTGGACTATAAAGAAAGCTGAATGCTGAAGAGTTAATGCTTTTGAACTGTGGTGTTGGAGAAGATTCTTGAGAGTCCCTTGGAGGGGGGTGGGGGGGGGGGCTAGTCAATCCCTAGCAAGGAGATTCAACTAGTCAATCTTAGAGGAAATCAGTCCTGAATACTCATTGGAAGGACTGATGCTGAAGTTGAAACTCCAATACTTTGATCACCTGATATGAAGAGCTGACTAATTGGAAAAAACCCTGATGCTGGGAATGATTGAAGGTGGGAGGAGAAGGGGATAACAGAGGATGAGATGGTTGGCTGGCATCACCGACTCAATGGACATGAGTTTTAGTAAGCTCCAGGAGTTGGTGTTGGACAAGAAAGGCTGGTGTAATGCAGTCCATGGGGTCGCAAAGTGTTGGACACGACTGAGTGACTGAACTGAACTGAACTTGCTATGAGAAGCTGATGATCTCAGCCACAGTCATCTCCAGGTCTTGTTTTTGCTTTTGACAGATTCTCCATCTTTGGCTATAAAAAAAATGTAATTAATTTGGTTTCAATATTGACCATTTGGTGATGTCTACGTGTAAAGTCATCTTTTGTGTTGTTGCAAAATGTATTCGCTGTGACTAGTGCTTTCTCTTTGCAGAAATCAGTCAGTCTGAATTCAGTATTTTTCTCTAAGCTTAGTAACATTCTTCACTGCAGGAACTGTACCTTTGAGGAATAATTTTAACTTCAAAGCATTGAAAAAATTCCATTTTCTCAGCAATCTTTCACTACTTTTGACAATCAGGTGAAGTTCAAGTGAACTTTGCTCAGTCGTTTCCAACTCTTTGTAACCCCATGCACTATATATACAGTCCATGAAATTATCCAGGCTGGAATACTGGAGTGGGTAGACTTTCTCTTCTCCAGGGGATCTTCCCAACCCAAGGATCGAACCCAGGTCTCCCGAATTGCAGGCAGATTCTTTACCACTTGAGCGACAAGGGAAGCCCTCTGACAATAGTCTGTGTAAAAGGCAATAAATATTTAGTTGCAAGAAATGTTAAACAAGCCATGTGCCACATTTTAACAATTCTCTTTGTCTTCCTAAAATTATGTGAATTCATGTGTCTGTGTTAATTTATAAATTCACTTTTGTTATTTTTTAAAATATAATCTGGATTATTATTATTATACATAAAATCTATAAGAGACAGATAATTTAGTTTGATTTTAGCTATGTACCATCTGACTTCAGGGGATTTAAAAAATACCCTCAGTATCACTGAAGGGTAAAAAAGGACAATTAATTTACATGTTCTACATTTTTCCTTGAAACACCTCATACAGTAAAAGGTATCAAAGGATGAGATAAGAGAGGAAATGCTGCTTAATATTTAATGTCAGGTTATTCGTGCAGGCACAATATAGAATTCCCATGGAAGTTAAAATGCAAATATTGCTGCTTGATTCTTAAAAAGATATTTCTATTTATAACTAACAATCAAGTTGAGACTATTTATAAGGAGTTTACACACAAACGTTAAGACTAAGAAAAGCAAGTAAAGACAGTGAGAGAGTCATTTCCTAGGCAGGTTGATAAGAAGTCTAGGGGTCCCCAAGGAGAGAGGGCTCTGGAATCCTCAAGGAGAAAGAAAGGACAAATATTTTTTCCCTCTAAATTTCTTAGGATTATATAACAATAATGTATCCTTCCTGAGGCAGTCTCTGGGTTAAACTTTCTGGCTAATTCTATTATCTTAAAATGTAAATTATGGGAGTAAGTCTGGTGAGGTCTTTACAACCTCCAGACATTCTTTAGATTCACTGGAGAGTATATAACTCCATTGCTAACACTAGCAAGTGGGTACTCTTTCTACCCTCTCCTGATGTCTATGTCAGAAGCTTTCTCTATCTCCTTTATACTTTAATAAAACTTCATTACACAAAAGCTATGAGCAATCAAGCCTTGTCTCTGGTCCCAGATTGAATTCTTCTCCTCCAGAGGCCAAGAATCCTGGCGTCTTTGCATGGTTCAGCAACAACCTTTCTTCTTGGGGGCACATCCAGGACCCTTCAGGACAAGATAAGGATGCTTGGAGCTCTAGTTCTTTGTTCTCATAGGGAACACGTTTTCTGCTGTACTTTACAAAGTCTACGGTGTGCTTGTGTGAATAAATGAAATGGCCTGCGTGAAGCAGGTGAGGAGCCCTGCTCTGCGGTTCCATGGTGACCTCATACAGCTTATAGCAGAAACTTGTCGGGGGTTTATACCAACCTGCCAATGCCGAAAGTCACCCAATGTCTCCTTCAGGAACCAACCATAAATGGGCAAAGCGTACGGGCTGAACTTTCCTTTCTTGGTCAAACTTTTTGGTCTCTTTGACCATTTCATAACTCCTTGGAAATTAGAAGTGCTAACCTAATCTATTGGATCATAGAGTTTCAAGGGACTTGTGACCTATGCTGTTATTGTGCACTATGACTTAGGTCCCAAACTTAGATTGGTAGTCAGGAAGTGCCTAGCCTCGCTGGGAATCGAAAGTTCGGAAGCTAGATGGAGCTCAAGCTACAAGAGCTTCTCTGAGGTTAAAGGTTATTCAGATTGGAACTGCAATGTTTTTTTTTTTTTTTTTTCCCTTTGGTAGTGCTGGCTCTTAGTGGACCAGAGTAGACTTTTATGCTCGTGTGGTGATGCTTGGAAGGAACATCTCAGTTTTATGTTCGTATTGGTCTTATTGTGGTCCGGAATATACTCAGGGTCATGCACTGGCACTCAGGTGATGAACATTATCCCGAGCAGTCTTAGCATGGGAGGCATTCCAGAAGGTTACTCTGATTGCACCTTGGGTGGCATCGAAGACAATAGTGAAGTGCTGGACATCAGTTAGGGATGCCATCAGGTCTACCCCTAGTGCATCCCCACCCCATCTCGGTGGTAGAACCGGGAGGGACGAATATGGCTAAGGATGACATCAGGTCTACCCTTGGTGCATCCCCACCCCATCTCACTGATAGAAGTGGGAGGGGCGGGTATGGCACCTGTGTCGGTAAGGGACAGATTAAGTCCAACCAGGAAAGAAAAGCTTTGGTGTAAAATCTGTCTACACCCCCATCTAGAGCAAGGAGGGAAGCCTTCGGTAGAAAAATGGTGCTAGTCGCTTTTTTTAATCTCTTGCCAATGGGAGCTTATAATTGCAGCCTCACTCCTTTGAACTGTATCCTGAAAAACTGGGATAGATTTGATCCCCAGGGCTTAAAGAAGACACACCTGGTCTTCCTATGTGATACTGCATGGCCATGGTATCCATTGGAGGATGGCAATTGGTGGCTGGTTGGAGGGTCTCTTAAGTATAATACTGTTTTATAATTAAACCGGTTCTGTAGAAAACAAGGGAAATGGGTAGAAGTAGCACATGTGTTGCCCTTTTTCTCTCTGTGAAATATGCCAGACTTATGCCCTAAGGGTGCAGGTTTGGGTGTGACTCCTTCAGCTTCCTCCAGTCCTTCTACTTTGCCAGATGAGATGGAGGACAGGAGACAAAGAGATAAAGAAAAGAACCTTTCTCAAATCTATCCCTGGGATCATCTGTGCAGAGCAGCCAGAGAGACTGAGGAACAGCCACAAAAAATGTTGCCTCTTCATTAATCACCCACCAGGATAAATAATCAGTCTATGAGGTTAATAAGCCTTTTTCTTATCAAGAAATACAAAGAATCAAGGAGGATCTGAGAGACAATTTAGAGGACCCAAAAAAATATATTAGAGCTTTTAAAGGTGTTACTCTGCTTTATGACCTTACTTGGAAGGATGTGATGTATATTTTGGGACAAATGCTGACTTCCAACTTAAAAACTCAAAAGTTTTGGGAAAAGCGGTTGCTTATGGAGATGAATGGTTTTGTAATGAATCAGTAGGGAAGAGAGAGGCTGAGATAATCGCCCTCCCCACTGGGAATCAATTCAGTTCACTGGCTCAGTCGTGTCCAACTCTTTGGGACCCCATGAATTGCAGCACGCCAAGTCTCCCTGTCCCTCACCAAGTCCTGGAGTTCACTCAAACTGACGTCCATCGAGTCGGTGATACCATCCAGGCATCTCATCCTCTGTCGTCCCCTTTTCCTCCTGCCCCCAATCCTTCCCAGCATCAGAATCTGTTCCAATGAGTCAACTCTTCACATGAGGTGGCCAAAGTACTGGAGTTTCAGCTTTAGCATCATTCCTTCCAAAGAAATCCCAGGGCTGATCTCCTGTAGAATGGACTGGTTGGATCTCCTTGCAGTCCAAGGGACTCTCAAGAGTCTTCTCCAACACCACAGTTCAAAAGCATCAATTCTTCAGCACTCAGCTTTCTTCACAGTCCAAATCTCACATCCATGCATGGCCAGTGGAAAAACCATAGCCTTGACTAGATGGACCTTGGTTGGCAAAGTAATATCTCTGCTTTACTGCACAATTGCACTCATCTCAATGCTAGTAAAGTAATGCTCACAATTCTCCATGCCAGGCTTCAGCAATATGTGAACCGTGAACTTCCTGATGTTCAAGTTGGTTTTATAAAAGGCAGAGGAATGAGAGATCAAATTGCCAACATCTGCTGGATCATAGAAAAAGCAAGAGAGTTCCAGAAAAACATCTATTTCTGCTTTATTGACTATGCCAAAGCCTTTGACTGTGTGGATCACAATAAACTGTGGAAAATTCTGAAAGAGATGGGAATACAAGACCACCTGATCTGCCTCTTGGGAAATTTGTATGCAGGTCAGGAAGCAACAGTTAGAACTGGACGTTGAGCAACAGACTGGTTCCAAATAGGAAAAGGAGTTCGTCAAGGCTGTATATTGTCATCCGGTTTATTTAACTTATATGCAGAGTACATCATGAGAAACGCTGGACTGGAAGAAACACAAACTGGAATCAAGATTGCGGGGAGAAATATCAATAACCTCAGATATGCAGATGACACCACCCTTATGGCAGAAAATGAAGAGGAACTAAAAAGCCTCTTGATGAAAGTGAAAGTGGAAAGTGAAAAAGTTGGCTTAAAGCTCAACATTCTGAAAACGAAGATCATGGCATCCGGTCCCATCACTTCATGGGAAATAGATGGGGAAACAGTGGACACAGTGTCAGACTTTATTCTTCTGGGCTCCAAAATCACTGCAATGGTGACTGCAGCCATGAAATTAAAAGACGCTTGTTCCTTGGAAGGAAAGTTATGACCAACCTAGATAGCATATTCAAAAGCAGAGACTACTTTGCCAACAAAGGTTCGTCTAGTCAAGCCTATGGTTTTTCCTGTGGTCATGTATGGATGTGAGAGTTGGACTGTGAAGAAGGCTGAACACCAAAGAATTGATGCTTTTGAACTGTGGTGTTGGAGAAGACTCTTGAGAGTCCCTTGGACTGCAAGGAGATCCAACCAGTCTGTTCTGAAGGAGATAAGCCCTGGGATTTCTTTGGAAGGAATGATGCTAAAGCTGAAACTCCAGTACTTTGGCCACCTCGTGAGAAGACTTGACTCATTGGAAAAGACCCTGATGCTGGGAGGGATTGGGGGCAGGAGGAGAAGGGGACGACAGAGGATGAGATGGCTGAATGGCATCACTGACTCGATTGACGTGAGTCTGCGTGAACTCCGGGAGTTGGTGATGGACAGGGAGGCCTGGCATGCTACGATTCATGGGGTCATAAAGAGTCGGACACGACTGAGCGACTGATCTGATCTGATCTGATTGAGGTTGGTCATATCTTTCCTTCCAAGGAGTAAGCATCTTTTAATTTCATGGCTGCAATCACCACTAGGAGTCAGGTGGTCCCAATTACAGAACCAGACTGGGACTACAGCACAACTAAAGGAAGATGGGATCAGAGTCATTTTGTCAGATGTATTCTTGAAGGACTCAGGCAGGTTCATGCTAAGCCTTTAAACTATGGCAAATTGGCAAACATAGAACAGGAGGAGAAGGAAGCTCCTGGTAAGTTTCTAGATAGACTGAGAGAAGACTTTCAGAGATTCACTGAAATTGATCCCGAAAGTGAAGAGGGAAAAGTGATCTTAAAGGATAGATTTCTCACTCGGTTGGCTCCAGATATCTGCTGTAAGCTATTGAAACAGGTGTATGGACAAAATCAGTCTTTAGATAATCTATTACAACTGGCTCAGTCCATCATGGTAGGGAATATGAGGAAAAGAAAGAAAGGCAGAAAAAGACAAAAGAACAGGCGGAAGCCTGAGAACTGTTCTTAAACAGCCTGAGAAAAACGCCCAGAGGGACCCAGGTGAAAAGGGATGGGCTTGCTATTACTGTGGAAAGGAGGGGCATCTCAAGTGGAATTGCCCTCAGGCATCTAAGACACCCCCGGCTCCATGCCCAGTCTGCAAAGTACCACACTGGAAGAGAGACCGCCCCCAGAGGCATAGGTTTCAGGGGTCGGACTTTCAAGACTACCAGGACTGAAGGTGTCCGGGGGTCCCCACTCAAGCTCCCATCCTAATTACACCTGAGGGACCCCAGATATCAATAACTGTGGGAGGCCAATCCGTCGATTTCCTTTTAGATACTGGGGCAACTTATTCCATGCTTCCTGAAGCCCCTGGCGCACTTTCTTCCTGATCTGCTTCTGCAATGGGACTGTCTGGATGAGCCAAACGATGGGCCTGATAATCTACGTGAGCCTACTACTGCTGACTCCAAAAATCTTGAGTCTGCTGTTTGATCCTCAAGACAATGCCTTCCTGTCCTGGCTTACTCCTACACAGCATTTCACAATCAGTCTAACTGCTGGGTCTGTGGAGTGCTCCCCTCTTCATCAGTGGAAGGCTTCCCATGGTGGACAATGCCACTTCAAGGAAAAGACTTTCTTCAAGTCTGAAAATACCCTCAACATCAATCGCATGTGATGCCTCTTCTTAAACTGATTACATCTAACAACCTTAAGATGTAACTATGGACATAATTTGACTTTTCATTTTGGTTTTAACTTGATTTAATGACTATTTTGCCTTACGTTTGTAACAGTATAATGGGGTTTTCTTTTTTTTATTTTTAATTTTATTTTATTTTTAAACTTTACATAACCGTATAAAATCTTTTAAGTTACAAATGGTTGTCCAAGCTCCCACAAGTGCCACAGCCTCCTCCAACTATTAATTGAGGCCCCTGGATCAGAGACCCTCAATATAAGGTTTAGGAGAATATGTTGCCTCAGCAATTTTTGGACTATGACCCTAAACAGCAGGAAGTAGTTATGGCAACATAATTCTCCTAAAAGAAAAGGGAGGAATGAGAGAGTCATTTCCTAGGCAGGTTGATAAGAGGTCTAGAGGTCCCCAAGGAGAGAGGGATCTGGAATTCTCAAGGAGGAAGAAAGAATAAACATTTTTTCCCTCTATAGTCCTTAGGATTATATAACAATAATGTATCCTTCCTGAGGACAGTCTCTGGATTAAACCTTATGGCTCATTCTGTAATCTTAAAATGTAAATTATGTGAGTAGGTCTGTTGAGGTCTTTACAACCTCCAGACATTCCTTGGATTCATTGGACAGTATATAACTCCATTGTGAACACTAGCAAGCAGGTACTCTTTCTACCCTCTTCTGATGTCTATGTCGGAAGTTTTCTCTATCTCCTTTATGCGTTAATAAAACTTTATTACACAAAAGCTCTGAGCGATCAAGCCTCATCTCTGGCCCGGATTGAATTCTCCTCCAGAGGCAAAGAATCCCAGCGTCTTTGCATGGTTCAGCAACAACCTTTCAGAAGGAAGTTCCTATGATTTTAATAAAAGGCATGTGGGTATGAGAGAGTTACTATAATCATAGATTTATATATATATACTTCTATTAATTTCTATCGACTTTGCTTAGAATTAAAAATATGCAAAATATGCAACTTAGCCTTGCTACTTACTGATCACCTTTAGAATTACACACTAATTAAGTTGACAGAGAAGTTAGTTTAGTTAAATGCAAAATCTAATTGTATTAATACTTAAGCATAAGAATAGAGCTTTCAAAAGATATTTAACATTTAAAAGCATCTTTGAGTTGCTGTGTTTAATCGCTCAGTCATGTCGTATCTGACTGTTTGTGATCCCATGGACTGTAGCCCACCAGGCTCTTCTTCAGGCAAGAATAATGGAGTGGATTGCCATGTCCTCCAACCCAGGGATGGAACCCAGGTCTCTCACATTGCAGGTGGATTCTTTTACCATCTGAGCCACAAGGGAAGCCCTCAATATGAATTCATTATGAACCAGACACTGTTTTAGGCATTAGAGATATAAGAGTGAACATGATAATAAAGGTATTCTCTACATGCATGCTCAGTCATATCCAACTCTTTGCTTCCTCAGGAACTGTAGCCCAGCAGGCTTCTCTGTCCATGGGGTTATCTAGGCAAGAATACTGGAGTGGGTTGCCATTTCCTCCTCCAAGTGATCTTCCTGACATCTCCCTTATCTCTTGCCCTGGCAGGGTAATTCTTTACTACTGAGCCACCTGGGAAGCCCCCAAGGATATTCTTAGCTAATAAAATAATATAATATATTAAATATAATATAAACGTAGTTGAACTGTTTCATTTCACAATTTAAATAGGAAAACTGTGCACCGAGTACCAAACAACTGATATACTGTCAGATGTTTTTGTTTGAAGCTAAATTTGATATTTTCACTGTACTTCACAATATATAATACTTTAAGTACTGAGATATAGAATTGCATTTGAATGGTTGAAACAATGGGAATTGAAAGTATACAGAATTCGGTTGAAAATCTTGCTTTGACACTATCTGTGAAATTGTCAATATATAGTATTTTAACCTTTGTTTCTTCATCTGTAAACTGAAGATAATATCTACTATATAAAGATTAAAAGAGCACAGAATCATGCACTCTGTTAAAGGCAGCTATTATTTTAGATTCTTATTTCTAATGGTATAGCTTAACTATAAATAATAGGAAAATAGACTCTATTATTTTTAATATTATAACAAATGAAATGTATTCAATAAGTGTTCAGTTCAGTTCAGTCACTCAGTCATGTCTGACTCTTTGTGACCCCATGAATCGCAGCACGCCAGGCCTCCATGTCCATTGCCAACACCCGGGGTTCACTCAGACTCACGTCCATCGAGTTGGTGATGCCATCCAGCCATCTCATCCTCTGTCATCCCCTTCTCCTCCTGCCCCCAATCCCTCCCAGCATCAGGGTCTTTTCCAATGAGTCAACTCTTCACATGAGGTGGCCAAAGTACTGGAGTTTCAGCTTTAGCATCATTCCTTCCAAAGCAATCCCAGGGCTGGTCTCCTTCAGAATGGACTGGTTGGATCTCCTTGCAGTCCAAGGGACTCTCAAGAGTCTTTTCCAACACCACAGTTCAAAAGCATCAATTCTTCGGTGCTCAGCCTTCTTCACAGTCCAATTCTCACATCCATACATGACTACTGGAAAAACCATAGCCTTGGCTAGATGGACGTTGTTGGCAAAGTAATGTCTCTGCTTTTGAATATGCTATCTAAGTTGGTCATAACTTTCCTTCGAAGGAGTAAGCGTCTCCTAATTTCATGGCTGCAATCACCATCTGCAGTGGTTTTGGAGCCCCCAAAAATAAAGTCTGACACTATTTCCACTGTTTCCCCATCTATTTCCCATGAAGTGATGGGACCAGATGCCATGATCTTCGTCTTCTGAATGTTGAGCTTTAAGACAACTTTTTCGCTCTCCTCTTTCACTTTCATCAAGAGGCTTTTGAGTTCCTCTTCACTTTCTGCCATAAGGGTGGTGTCATCTGCATATCTGAGGTTATTGATATTTCTCCTGGCAATCTTGATTCCAGCTTGTGCTTCTTCCAGCCCAGCGTTTCTCATGATGTACTCTGCATAGAAGTTAAATAAGCAGGGTGACAATATACAGCCTTGACATACTCCTTTTCCTATTTGGAATCAGTCTGTAATTCCATGTCCAGTTCTAACTGTTGCTTTCTGACCTGCATACAGGTTTCTCAAGAGGCAGGTCAGGTGGTCTGGTATTCTCATCTCTTTCAGAATTTTCCACAGTTTATTGTGATCCACACAGTCAAAGGCTTTGGCATAGTCAATACCTAAAACTGATTCAAGAACTGGTGCCAGTTAACATTGTGGAGTAAGAAATTCTCAAAATCCTGTCTTCCATGAAAGCAATGAAAACACTCGTCAAATATCAGAATCATGTTTTTTTTCCCAGAACTCTTGAAGCTACCCAAAGTTTAAGCAATCCAGAGAAGGTTTATTCAAGGAAACGCACACACACACACACACACACACACAATGGAATCCCTAAAAGAACAGCTGGGTTTGTGTTTTTTTTAACTTACACTAGAATCATTCTCAACCCTTTCACTTGAAAAATAGCAGCCCAGATTCAGAATGGAAATGAAGATGTTTGAAAAGCTTCATTCCCAAAGTGTTGTCTTTGTATTACCTAGATTTAGTCTGATATAGAGCTCACCCAGTGCTAAAGTCTTCTCCCAGAGAGCTGTTGTTCAAAACAATTACAGGCAAGTGTTTTCACATTTCAGCTTCCTGAGGTAATGAATAACAGTTGGAGTAAACAATAAACTTACCAAAAAGCTTAAAAGAAAAGGTGGGGAATGAAATTTCAACAGGGCCTTGACAAGCCACAATATATTCTTGGGTAATTACAAACACACACAAGTGGGCTTGATTACATTTTCAGGAAATACCTGAGAAAGCCCTCAAATGTTGCCTCTGACTGATATTGAGATTTGGTAAGAGTAGAAGTAAAGATTAAGGGCAGAGGCATAAAGTATTTGGCTGAGTACTGAAGGCATGAATACCAAGAGAGTTCGGTGGGTAAGGAATTCTTTCCAACAAATGCTGCTGGAACAATTTGATTTCCACATACAAAACAAAAACAAACAAAAAAAAAAACACACAAAAAAACAAAACATGCATTTGGATTCTTACCTCACACTATATACAAACATTAACTCAAAATTAATCAAAAGCCTAAATGTAAGAGCTAAAAACTGTATTTTTTTTTTTTAGACAGTAAATCTTGAAGACCTTGTGTAACATATTGGTTTCTTAATGCAATAACATAAAGGATCAACAATCAAATAAATAAATTTTATACTTCAAAGAACACTATCAAGAAAATAAAAAGACAACTTAGAGGATGAAAAGAATTATTTGCAGATATATGGGCTTCTCTGGTGCCTCAGATGGTAAAAAATCTGTCCACAATGCAGGAGACCCGGGTTTGATCTCTGGGTTGGGAAGATCCCCTGGAGAAGGGAATGGCTACCTACTCCAGTATTCTTGCCTGGAGAATTCCATAGACAGAGGAGCTACAGTCCATGGGGTTGCAAAGAGTTGGACACGACTGAGCAGCTAACACATATATGTAAATAACATCCAGAGCATAAAGAACTGTTACAACTCAGTAATTTTTTTAAAAAATCCAAAAGAAAAATGAAAAGTATTCAAATAAACTTTTCTGCAAAGAAGACATACAAATGGCTAATAAACCCTTGTAAAATTTCTTAGCATCATGAATCATTAGTGAAATGTAAATCAATGCCAAAAGTGAACTGTGGTTACTATTACAAAGACAGATATTGACAGGTGGTGGTAAGGATTTGGAGAAATTGAAACCTGCATAAGTGCTGATGAGATGTTAAATGCTATATTCACTTTGGAAAACATTTGACAGTTCCTTAAAATATCAAACAAAACATTACCACATGCCCCCCACCCAGTTCTAGTCTTTTAAATATACACTGAAAAGAACTGAAAACATGACCCCACAAAAAGTTCTACACAAATATTCATAGCCACATTATTCATAATAAGCAAAAGACTCTTTGGCTTATACCTCTGCCTCTGAATATTTTGAGAAAATGTTGGAAAATTTTACATAGTTTTATTTCTAGCAACTCCATTTGAAATTTATCTTTGTATTATCCTAAACCTTTATAGTCTTCTAATATATTATCTTTATATTATCCTAAAGCAAGGTCACAGTATATAAAATCTTCATACAAAAATACCAAGAACACTAATATTAAAATCTTAATTACATCTATATATGAATAAACTACTCTACCTCTTCCATCTATCTAGGGCTTCCCAGATGCCCAGATGGCACCAGTGGTAAAGAACACGTTTGCCAATGCAGGAGACATAAGAGATCCCTGGTTCTGGAAGATCCTCTGGAGAAGAAAATGGCAACCCATTCCAGTATTTTTGCCTGGAGAAACCCATGAACAGAGGAGCCTGGCGGGCTATGGTCCACAGGGTCACAAAGAGTCAGACACGACTGAAGCAACTTAAGACGCACTCCCTCTAACTTCCATCTATAACTTTAACTACACTACTAGTTTTCTCCCAGGTCATCCCTTGCCTATTGGAGAGAGATTAGAGGATGAAAGGTTATTAGTGTAGTGCCTGGCATGTACCAGGTACTCAG
Organism: Bos taurus; assembly: GCF_002263795.3. NCBI lineage: Eukaryota > Metazoa > Chordata > Mammalia > Artiodactyla > Bovidae > Bos > Bos taurus. The sequence goes on along the minus strand of NC_037357.1, from coordinate 40,665,175 downwards.
CAAAGATTGTTGAATAAAAGGAAGCAAAGGAAAAGAGCTGTCAAGAGGCCTCTGAAGGGCAGTGTTGGAAGAAAACAGCAGGCCTGCTTTGAAGAAACTCTTTACCTTCAAGGTACATTAGCATGAATGGAATAGTAAGGCTACTATTGTTTTAAAATAACCCATTGTTTGAAAGTGACAGACTTCATCTGTTGCTGCTTTGAAATGTGAATAGTGAGTAATGTTTTACACCTGCTCTTTAAAATTTGGTGATTATTATTATCATTATCATCTAAATCAATATTTTAAGAAATAGAATCAATTCAGTTCAGTTCAGTCACACAGTCATGTCTGACTCTTTGTGACCCTATGGACTGCAGCATGCCAGGCTTCCCTGTCCATCACCAACTCCCAGAGCTTGCTCAAATTCATGTTCATAGAGTCAGTGATACCATCCAACATCTCGTCCTCTGTCATCCCCTTCTCCTCCTGCCTTCAGTCTTTCCCAGCATCAGAGTCTATTCTAATGAGTCAGTTCTTTGCATCAGGTGGTCAAAGTATTGGGGCTTCAGCTTCAACATCAGTCCTTCCAATGAATATTCAGGACTGATTTCCTTTAGGATTGACTGGTTTGATCTCCTTGCAGTCCAAGGGACTCTCAAGAGTCTTCTCCAACACCACAGTTCAAAAGCATCAATTATTTGGCCCTCAGCTTTCTCTATGGTCTCTCTAACTCTCACATCCATACGTGACTTCTGGAATAGAATAGCTATTCCTTAAAAAATAGAATAGCTATTACTTAATGCCATATATTCTGCAATCATCTTTTCTTTCAAGAACTATGTCTAAATTAATGCCAACAAAATAACTCTAGAATTTAAGCTTTAGGTAAAGCTAACAAGAAGTAACTGTAATTTCCATAGTGCACCATGAGAAACAATATTAGCATTTCAACTCAAGTAAATATTTCTATCAGAAATGTTTGGAACTAGTTTTGCCACAAATTATACAAAAGGCCTATTGCTTTGATTAGTTAATATTCACATACTTTCTTCTGAACTGTATGGCTCCAGGTTTACAGTTATATCTTTGACCTATTATAGTTTTCTTGGATCTGTATTTTAGTGTGATGATTTTTGTCCAAATATTTTGCTAAATTTCCCAGCACAATTTGACATTTCCCAGCACAATTTGATAATTCACACATTTATCTCTGGTTTTATTTTTAAATCAAATATTAAATTCAGGTCTACATTATGGTCAGTTTATTTTTTTTTTTTTTATTTTACCACACTGATGTATCAATTTTTACACATCTACCTTCTTGCTTTTTGTTAAAGACTTATATATTCTGACATTTGCTGATAAAAATCTTTCCCCTCACTTTTTAATTTTTGCATTATTCTTTGCACTTTAAATACATTAGAAAAATCTTAAGAAGGCCAGAGTCGATATAATTGGAGAAAATTTAATATGAGTTTTCTAAATTTCCATATTTATTTCCTTTTATGTTTTAGGATATTATTACATTTGGAGAACAGCAACAAATATAGACAGCAAAGGAAATACAATTTTTGTTAATCTGGTGTAAATTCAAACTGTGTAAAGACTTCAACACTCAATTTCCCCAAAACATAAACTGTTAAAATTTCATAAATCTCACTTGAAATTCTAAATAATAGGTAAATATTGAAATCCATATATTTACCAATAAGCAAATATATACTTAGATACAATTATAGTTAAGAATATAAAACATTTATTGATTGACTTGAATGTTGTCTTACTAAAGGAGCATTGAATTTCATAATTTTATAAGGTGTTTTTTTATTTTGGTTTGGTGATATTTTGGACCAATGATAAGTGATTATCAAGTAAAAAAATTAATGCTTTAAATTGTCTCTGACAAAAAGCACTATTTAGAATCATTTTTATATCTGGTGAGTCTAAGAAATACACTCTGTGAGCATGAGCACTATGAAAACCACATGCAGGCATCTATTATATAAATATTTTAGATTTAAGAGATTACAGGTAGAAGGCCAGAGAATTGATGCCTTCAAACAGTGGTCCTGGAGAATACTCCTGAACGTCCGTTGGCCAGCAAGATCAAACCAGTCAATCTTAAGGGAAATGAACCCTGAATATTTACTGGAAGGACTAATGCTGAAGCTGAAGCTCCAGTATTTTGGTCATCTGATGCAAACAGATGACTCATTGTAAAAGTCCCTGATGCTGGGAAAGATTGAGGGTGGAAGGAGAAAAGGGTGTCAGAAGATGAGATGGCTGGATGGCATCAGCAATGTAATGAACATGAACTTGGGCAAACTCTGGGAGATGGTGAGGGACAGGGAGGCCTATCATGCCACAGTCCATGAGGTCGCAAAGAGTTGGACATGAATGGGTGACTGAACAAAAGCAACAAAATTTCTTATTTAATATTCTTAGAAATGAACATTATCAAAGTAAATCATATTACTAATATTTTAAAATTGAAGTACCACATTTTATATGAACTGGAAGACGGAAACTTTCAGGCTTCTGGCTCCAGTTTTGGTAGTGATACATACTGATCATTATAGAACCATATACGATACATGTTTTAAAGTCATCCTGCTTTGGGGGACTTCCCTGGCGGTCCAGTGGTTAAGACTCAATGCTTCCCATGCAGGGGTCTCAGCTTTCATCCTTGGTCCGGGAACTAAGATACCATAGCAGCACATAAAGTGGGGAAAAAAAAAAAAAAAGAGAAGAAGCTGCTTTGGCTCTGAGCCAGGGGTGCCGCTGTTCCAGAGACTGAGCCTCTTCCCCCTGGCACTGCTGCCCATGCAGCTCTTGGTTATCCTCCACTAGTGCTGCACTGCCAAGCCCCATCCAGTAGGGGAAAAAAAAAAAAAACCAGCAGCATTTTGCTTTCAGCAACCTTCTAATTCCCATGCCTGTGCCAAGAAATGGCAGACCTAAACAGAAGCCATCTGGCAAGGAGCCTGAGAGATGAAGACTGCAGGCTGTAAGCCCCTGGCAGGACAGGAAGGAAGCTGGCTGGAAGGGCTGCATGAAGCTGCAAAACTGCAAGATTAACAAGGGCCAATCAGTGTTCTCTACCAAGGACTTCTCTTGTAAACTACTCAAGAATTTCAAGGAGAGAAAATTGCAATGAACTGTGGTTCTTAAGAGCCTCAAACACATGGCACAAAGTCTACAACTGGAAGCATTGACTTTGGTCTATGCAGTCCTTCACTGTTTCACATTCAACATTTTTTTCATCCCCATGGCATCAAAAATCAACAAGAGTACCTTTCCCAAATGTTATCATTTTTTCTTTAAACTTTGGCCAGACACGGGGAAAATGTTCTCAGACGAGCAAGCATAAATTCAAGGGTTTCAAGAGTGTTTTTGTTTGTTTTTGTTCTAGGCATAATATCAAACCATTGTATAACAAAGCCCATTTTTTTCTTTGCAGACCAATCCTGAATCCTTAGTCTCTGAAAGAGATCTAAAGCTCTTTTGATATAGTATCCATTAGCCACACACAGCTACTGAGCACATAAAATGTGGCTAGTTAGAATTGAGATGTGCTGTACATGTAAAATGCATGTCAGATTTCAAGACTTACTATGAAAAGAAATGTAATGTATCTCATTGAAAATGTTTTATTGATTACTTGTTGGAATAATGATAGTTTGCATATATTGAGTTAAATAAAATGTATTGCTAAAATAAATTTCAGGGGGTGATCCTAAGATGGAGGAGGAATAGGACGGGGAGACCACCTTCTCCCCCACAAATTCCTCAAAAGAACATTTGAATGCTGAGCAAATTCCACAAAACACCTTCTGAACCCTGGCAGAGGACACCAGGCACCCAGAAAGGCAGTCCATTGTCTTTGAAAGGAGTTAGGACAAAATGTAGAAGATTAAAAAAAAAAAAAAGAGTCAAAAGAGTTAGGGAAGGAAATCCATCCCTGGGATGATTTTATTCCCGGGGAATCATAAAAGAGGAGAAGTTTCCAAACACCAGGAAACCCTCTCACCGGCAGGTCTGTGGGGAGTTTTGGATTATCAGAGGGCAACATAACTGGGAGGAAAAATTAATAAATAAATAAATAAATAAAACCCACAGATTACATGCCTAATGGCAATTACCAGCGGAGAAGTAGCCCAGATGCTCGCATCTGCCACCAGCAAGCGGGGACTGAACAGGGAGGTGCGGGCTGCATTGCTTAGGGTAAGGACCAGGCCTGAATGCCCAGAGGGCAATCTGAGGGAACTAACATGAGAGAGCAACACAAACCTTGGAATAGCCAGAGAGAGAGAAAAAAAAAATAAGAGAGAGAGAGAGAGAACTTTCCCACAAAAAGCCCTAACCTAAGGCACTGCTGGACCTGCTCACAGAACAAAGGACTGAGGAAATACCAGAGGAGAGCTAGCCGTCTGCGGTCTCGCCCATCCCCCACTGGAGTCAAGGAGGTAGGCGGGCGGCAGCCAAAGCCTGAAAGGGGCAAACTCAGGCCCAGAGACGGCATTCTCCACCAAATTGTGAGCAGGCTCCCAGTTGCCAAACAAGCCTTCCTGGGATCCTGGAGAGATGACATCCACCAGGAGCACTGCAGCCAGATATCAGCTCCTCAGAAGAGACACAGCACACCTGAAATGGTATACCTGCGAAACCGAGCAGCTGGGATGGGGGAGGGGATAAGAGGAACCATACCTAAGGAGAATGAGCGCACCAAGCACCTGGTCACCTGAGATGCTCAGACCTGGGAAGGGCACAAAACACAGGTCCAACCTAGTCTGCACCTTTGTGGAGGACCCAAGAACCTGAACCTGAGTGGCTTAGACCTGGGAAGTTCATGGAACCCAGGGGCACTTTAGACAGTTTCCCTGCAGAGCAACCTGGAGCCTGAGCAGTACATACAGGGAAAGCATACACACGGTGACTGGGGGCAAACGCAGTGTGTCCCAGGCACTGTGAGCACTTCCCATACACTCCAGTGATATTTGTTTGCAGTGTCCCTCCCTCCCCACAGCACGACTGAAAAAGTGAGCCTAAACAAGTGACCACCTTTGCCCCCTTGTGTCAGGGTGGAAATTAGACACTGAAGAGACTTGCAGTCAGAGGCAGCCAAAATAAAAAGAGGGAACTGCTTTGGAAGTGACAGGTGCACAGATTAAAATTCTGTAGTTAATACTGACTACATTGGAAGGGGTCTATAGATCTTGAGAAGTATAAGCTGGACCCCACACTGCCCGCAACAGCACCAGTGAAATTCCTAGGTATATTTTTACTGATGCTGTTGCTAAGTTGCTTCAGTTGTGTCTGACTCTGTGCGACCCCATAGACAGCAACCCACCAGGCTCCCCTGTCCCTGGTATTCTCCAGGCAAGAACACTGGAGTGGGTTGTCATTTCCTTCTCCAATGCATGAAAGTGAAAAGTGAAAGTAAAGTCGCTCAGTCGTGTCCAACTCTTCATGACCCCATGAACTGCAGCCTTCCAGGCTCCTCCATCCATGGGATTTTCCAGGCAAGAGTACTGGAGTGGGGTGCCATTGCAATTTTTAAATTTTTTTTAAAATTTTAAGTCCTCTATTACTCCTTTAATTTTCATTTTTATAACCTAATATTACCTTACAAAATAAAAAGACCCTATTTTCAAAGAAAGCTTCATATATTTTTTAAAATACTTTTTGCGATTTTGTTTTGTCTTTTTTATATTACATTTTTGGGGGTCTAGCCTCTACTCTATATTTTTAATCTTTGCTTTTTGGTATTTGTTTTCAATTTTGCACCTTTAAGAATTCAATCTTCAGTACCCATTTTTACATAGGAGTGTGATTACTGGCTTGATTACTCTCTTCAACTTTTGAGTCTCCTTTTTCTCCCACAGGTCACCTCTATCTCCTCCTGCTCCCTTATCTTCTCTCCCCAACTCAGTAAATCTCTTTGTGTATTCCAAGCTGTGGAGAACACTTAGGGAACTGATTACTGCCTAGATCTGTCTGTCTCCTTTTGATTCTCCTTTTCCTCCTCCTGTTCACTTCTATCTCCTTCCCTACTCTTCTCTTCTCTATGTAACTCCATGAACCTCTCTGAGGGTTCCAGACTATGGAGAGCACATAGGGAATTGATTAATGTCTAGATTGCTCTCTCCCCTTTGGATTCCCCCTCTTCTCTTCCTGGTCACCTCTATCTCCTTCCTCCCTGTTCTCTTCTCCATGTAATTCTGTGAACATCTCTGGATGTCCCTCACTGTGGATAATCTTTTCACCATTAAACTAGATGTTTTATCATTGGTGCTGTATGGATGGAGAAGTCCTGAGGCTAATGAAAGTATAAGACTGAAACCCAGAGTCAGGAGGCTTAAGCCCAAAACCTGAGAACACCAGAGAATTCCTGACTCCAGGGAACATTAACCAATGAAAACTCATCCAAATGCCTCCATACCTACACTGAAACCAAGCACCACCTGAGAGCCAACAACTTCCAGAGCAAGACATACCATGCAAATTCTCCAGCAACACAGGAACATAGCCCGGAGCATCAATATACAGGCTGCCCAAAGTCACACCAAACCCATATACATCTCAAAACTCACTACTGGACACTTCATTACACTCCAGAGAGAAGAAATCCAACTCCAACCACTACAAAACCGATGCAAGCTTCACTAACCAGGAAACCTGGAAAAGCCACTTATCCAACTCCACTCAAAGGGAGAAACCTCCACAATAAAGAGGAACCACAAACTGCCAGAATACAGGAAGGCCACACAAACAAGCAATCTAAACAAGAGGAAAAGGCAGAGAAATACTCAGAAGATAAAGGAACATGTTAAATGCCCACCAAACCAAACAAAAGAGAAGGAGATAGGGGGCCTACCTGAAAAAGAATATAGAATAATGATAGTAAAAATGATCCAAAATCTTGAAAACAAAATGGAGTTACAGATAAATAGCCTAGAGCCAAAGACTGAGAAGAAGCAAGAAATGTTTAACAAGGACCTATAAGAAATAAAAAAGTCAATCAATAATGAATAATGCAATAAAGGTAATAGAAAACACTCTGAAGGGAACCAACAGTAGAATAATGGAGGCAGAAGATAGGATAAGTGAGGTAGAAGATAAAATGGCAGAAATAAGTGAGGCAGAGAGTAAAAAAGAATTTTAAAAAATGAGGACAACTTCAGGGACCTCTGGGACAATGTGAAATGCCACAACATTCGAATCATAGGAGTTGCAGAAGAAGAAGACAAAAAGAAAAGCCATGAAAAAATACTTGAGGAGGTAACAGTTAAAAACTTCCCTAAAATGGGAAAGGAAATAGTCACCCAAGTCCAAGAAACCCAGAGAGTCCCAAACAGGATGAACCCAAGGCAAAACAACCCAAGAAACATATTAATCAAGTTAAAAAAATCAAACACAAAGAACAAATATTAAAAGCAGCAAGGGAAAAATAACACACAAGAGGATTCCCTTAAGGATAACAGCTGATCTTTCAATAGAAACTCTTCAGGCCAGAAGGGACTGGCAGGACATATTTAAAGTGATGAAAGACAAAAACCTACAACCCAGATTACTGTACCCAGCAAGAATCTCATGCAAATATGAAGGGGAAATCAAAAGCTTTACAGACAAGCAAAAGCTGAGAGAATTCAGCACCACCAAACCATCTCTTCAACAAATGCTAAAGGATCTTCTATAGACAGGAAACACAGAAAAGGTGTATAAACTCCAACACAAAGCAACAAAGTAAATGGCAATGGGATCATATTTATTAATAATTACCTTAAATATAAATGGGTTGAATTCCTCAACCAAAAGCCAAAGACTGGCTGAATGGATACCAAAACAAGGCCTCTATATATACTGTCTACAAGAGACCAACCTCAAAACAAGGGACACGTTCAGACTGAAAGAAGTGAAGGGCTGGAAAATGATATTTCAAGCAAATGGAGACCAAAAGAAAGCAGGAGTGGCAACATTCATATCAGATAAAATTTACTTTAAAATAAAGGCTGTGAAAAGAGACAAAGAAGGACACTACATACTGATCTAAGGATCAATCCAAGAAGAAGATATAACAATTATAAATATAAATACACCCAACAAAGGACCACATATACTTTAGTATGTAAAGCATATGCTAACAAGTATGAAAGGGAAAATTAACAATAATAGTGGGAGACTTTAATATCGCACTCCCACCTATGTATAGATCAACTAACAGAAAATTAACAAGGAAACACAAACGTTAAATGATATAATGGACCACTTAGACCTAGTTGAGGTCTAAATACATTTCACCACAAAACAATGAATTTCACCTTTTTCTCAAGTGCACAGGGAAAATACCCCAGGATAGATCACATTCTGGGCCATAAATCTAGCCTTGGTAAATTAAAAAAAAAAATTGAAATCATCCCAAGCATCTTTTCTGACAACAATGCAGTAAAATTAGATGTCAATCACAGGAAAAAAAAATCCAACATATGGAGGCTAAACAGCACACTTCTGAAAAGCCAACAAATCACAGAAGAAATCAAAAAAGAAATCAAAATATGCATAGAAATGAATGAAAATGAAAACACAACAAACAGAAACCTGTTGGACATTATAAAAGCAGTGTGAAAGGGAAGGTTGACAGCAATACAAGCCTACCTCAATAAGCAAGAAAAAAGTCAAATAAATAACCTAACTCTAGAGCTAAAGCAACTAGAAAAGGAAGAAATGAAGAACCCCAAGATTACTAGAAGGAAAGAAATCTTAAAAATTAGGGCAGAAATAAATGCAAAAGAAACAAAATAGACCACAGCAAAAATTAGCAAAGCCAAAAGCTGGTTCTTTGAGAAGATAAATAAAATTGACAAACCATTAGCCAGACTCATCAAGAAACAAAAGGAGAAGAATCAAATCAATAAGATTAGAAATGAAAATGGAGAAATCACAACAGGCAACACAGAAATACAAAGGATCATAAGAGACTACTATCAGCAACTATATGCCAATAAAATGGAAAACTTGGAAGTAATGGACACATTCTTAGAAAAGTACAACTTTCCAAAACTGAACCAGGAAGAAATAGAAAATCATAACAGACCCATCCCAAGCATGGAAATCGAAACTGTAATCAGAAATCTTCCACCAAACAAAAGCCCAAATCCAGACGGCTTCACAGCTGAATTCTACCAAAAATTTACAGAATAGCTAACACATATATTACTCAAACTCTTCCAGAAAATTTCAGAGGTAGGTAAACTTCCAAACACATTCTATGAGGCCACCACCACCCTAATACCAAAATGAGACAAAGATGACACAAATAAAGAAAAGTATGGGCCAATATCACTGATGAATGTAGGTGCAAAAATCCCTAACAAAATTCTAGCAAACACAATAAAACAACATACAAAAAGGTCATTCATCATGACCAAGTGAGCATTATCCCAGGGATGCAAGGATTCTTTAATATCCACAAATCAATCAAATACACCACTTTAACAAATTGAAAGATAAAAAAGATATGATTATCTTAGAAAATACAGAGAAAGCCTTTGACAAAATTCAACATTCATTTATGATAAAAACCCTCCAGAAAGCAGGAATAGAAGGAACATACCTCAACATAATAAAAGCCATACATGAAAAAGCCACAGCAGACATTATCCTCAATGGTGAAAAGTTGAAAGCATTTCTTCTAAAGTCAGAAACAATACAAGTGTGCCCACTCTCACCACTACTGTTCAACATAGTTTTGGAAGTTTTAGCCACAGCAATCAGAGCAGAAAAAGAAATTAAAGGAATCCAGATTGGAAAAGAAGAAGTAAAACTCTCACTGTTTGCAGATGACATAGAAAACACTGAAGACTCCACCAAAAAATTACTAGAACTAATCAATGAATACAGTAAAATTGCAGGATATAAAATTAACCCACAGAAATCCATTGCATTCCTATACACTAACAGTGAGAAAACAGAAAGAGAAATTAAGGAAACAATTCCATTCACCATTGCAACAAAAGGAATAAAATACTTTGCAATATATCTACCTAAAGAAACAAAAGATTTACATGTGGAAAACCATAAAACACTGATGAGAAATCAAAGAGGACAGAAATAGATGAAGAAATATACCATGGTCATGGATCAGAAGAGCTAATATAGTGAATATGAATATACTACCAAAAGCAATCTATAGATTCAATGCAATCCCTATCAATCTACCAATGGTATTTTTCAGAGTACTAAAACAAATACTTTCACACTTTGTATGGAAAAGTGTGGGAAAAAAAACCTCGAATAGCCAAAGCAATCTTGAGAAAGAAGAATGGAACTGGGGGAATCAACCTGCCTGACTTCAGGCTCTACTACAAAGCCACCGTCATCAAGACAGTTTGGTACTCGCACAAAGACAGAAATATAGATTACTGGAACAAAATAGAAAGCCCAGAGATAAATCCATGCACCTATGGACACTTTATCTTTGACAAAGGAAGCAAAAATATGCAATGGAGAAAAGACAATCTCTTTAACAAGTGGTGCTGGGGAAACTGGTCAACCACTTGTAAAAGAATGAAACTAGAACACTTTCTAACACCATACACAAAAATATACTCAAAATGGATTACAGATCTAAACATAAGACCAGAAACTATAAAACTCTTAGAGGAAAACATAGGCAAAACACTCTCTGACATAAATCACAGCAGGATCCTCTATGACCCACCTCCCAGAGTAGTGGAAATAAAAGCAAAAATAAACAAATGGGACCTAATTAAACCTAAAAGCTTTTGCACAATGAATGAAACTATATGAAAGGTGAAAAGATAGCCTTCCGAATGGGAGAAAATAATAGCAAACAGAGCAACTGACAAAGAATGAATCTCAAAAATATACAAGCAACACTTGTAGCTCAACTCCAGAAAAGTAAACGATCCAATAAAAAAATGAGCCAAAGAACTAAAGACATTTCTCCAAAAGAGACATACGGATGGCTAACAAACACATGAAAAGATGCTTAACATGACTCATTATAAGAGAAATGGAAACTAAAACCCAAATGAGGTACCATCTCACTGTGGTCAGAATGGCTGTTATCCAAAAATCTACAAACAATAAATGCTGGAGACAGTGTGGAGAAAAGGAAACCCTCTTACACTGTTGGTGGGAATGCAAACTAGTATAGCCACTATGGAGAACAGTGTGGAGATTCCTTAAAAAACTGGAAATAAAACCACCATAAAACCCAGCAATCACACTGCTGCACATACACACGAAGGAAACTAGAATTGAATAAGACATGTGTATCCCAATTTTCATCGCAGCATTGTTTATAATAGCCAGGACATGGAAGCAACCTAGATGTCCATCAGCAGACGAATGGATAAGAAAGCTGTGGTACATATCCAAAATGGAATATTACTCAGCCATTAAAAGGAATATATTTGAATCAGTTCTAATGAGGTGGATGAAACTGGACCCTATTATTCAAAGTGAAGTCAGAAAGAAAAACCTCAATACAGTATTCTAATGCATATATATGGAATTTGAAAAGATGGTAATGATAACCCTATATGCGAGACAACAAAAGAGACACAGATGTATAGAACAGTCTTTTGGACTCTGTGCAAGAAGGCCAGGGTGGGATGATCTGAGACAGTAGCATTGAAACATGTATATTTTCATATGTGAAACAGATTGCCATTCCAGGTTCTATGCATGAGACAGGGTGCTCAGGTCTGGTGCACTGGAATGACACAGGGATGGGATGGGGAGGGAGGTGGGAGGGGGGTTCAGGATGGGGAACACATGTACAACCATGGTTGATTCATGTCAATGTATGGCAAAAACCACTACAATATTGTAAAGTAATTAGACTTCAATTAAAATAAATATTTTTTAAAGAATTTGCCTAATAAGAAAGGTGACTTTTCACAAATTGTTGTGTATTTCAATAAAAATATTCTACCTTATAATAGACCCAGTTGTTGATATAGCATCTGCAAATGAAAGTAATATAATATCTTATCATTTCACTGTGTCAAATAGTATCAATTTCAAGACAATGTAAGAGAAGAATGATGCATTTTAAAATTATGGTTTATAAAACGAGAGCTACTACTAATTAGCTGTAGTAGAAATAATGTTTATGGCTAATTTAAACATTTTTGTTTAATGATTTGCCATTATTTGCTAACAAATAGCTGACTAATATGTTGCTTAGCAATACTACTTATGTCCCTACATAGATTTTTTTAAAAGGCAATAGTATAAACCCAGAACATAAAGATTGAAGTATGCATGATGCATGTTTTTGTTCACAAGTTATACATTTGTGAATACATGTTTATACATGTTTTTATTCACAAGTTATATACTGTTTCAAAGCTATGTAATAGTTTTTATCAGAATGACAACACTAGAGTATTGCACCCATTTTCTAAATTTAATACACTTTGCAGCTTCAAAAAGATACCAATTTTTCCTCCCTTGTCTACTTTTGTGTGACAAATAATATCACATTTGTTTCTTTTTTCATTATTCAAAAAAAAAAAACACTCAAAAGCAAAACAATTTTATCATAAGACATGATTCTTAAGTACTATGTGTCAATGTATAATATATAATATAGCAGAATGTAAACCAAGATGGTATGGTCACTCACCTACAGCCAGACATCAGGGAGAGTGAACTCATGTGGGTCTTAGGAAACATTACTATGAACAAAGCTGGGGAAGGTGGGGGTGACAGAATTCAAGCTGAGCTATTTAAAATCCTAAAAGATCATGCTGTTAAAGTGCTAAACTCAATATGCCAGCAAATTTGGAAAACTCAGCAGTTGCCACAGGACTGGAAAAGGTCAGTTTTCATTCCAATTCCAAAGAAGGGAAATGCCAAAAATGTTCAAGCTACCATACATTGCACTTATTTGACATGCTAGCAAGGTTATGCTCAAAATTGTTCAACGTAGGCATCAGCAGTACATGAATCAAGACCTTCAAGATATACAAGCTGGGCTTAGAAAAGGCAGAGGAACCAGAGATCAAATTGCCAACATTCGTTGGATCATGGAGAAAGCAAGGGAATTCCAGAAAAAAAAAAAAAAAAAAAAAACTTCTGCTTCATTGACTATGCTAAAACTTTTGATTGTGGAAAATTCTTAAAATGATGGAAGTAACAAATCACCCTACCTATCTCCTAAGAAACGTGTATGCAGATCAGGAAGCAACAGTTAGAATTGGACATATAACATGACTGATTCCAATTTGGAAAAAGAGTGCAACAAGGTCGTATATTATCACCCTGCTTATTTTATTTTGTGCAAAATCTATCATGTGAAAGACTGAGCTGGATGAATCACATGCTGTAATCAAGACTGCCAGGAGAATTATCAACAACCTCGGATATGCAAATAAAACCGCTCTAATGGCAGAAAATGAAGAGGAAGTGAAAAGGCTTTTGATGAAGGTGAAAAAGGAGAGGGGGGAAAGCTGGCATGAAATTAAATATTCAAAAAACTAAGATTATGGCATCTGGTCCCATCACTTCATAGCAAATAGATGAGGGAAAAGAGGAAGCAGTGACCGATTTTATTTTCTTGGGCTCCAAAATCACTTTGGACAGTGACTGCAGCCATGAAGTTAAAAGACACTTGTTCCTTGGAAGGAAAGATATGACAAACCTGTGCTGTGCTGGGCTTAGTCTGTCAGTCATGCCCAACTCTTTGTGACCCCAGGGACTGTAGACCGCCAAACTCCTCTGTCCATAGGGATTCTCCAGGCAAGAATACTTGAGTGAATTGCCATAACCTCCTCCAGGGGAACTTCCCTACCCAGGGATCGAACTCAGGTGTCCTACATTGATAGAGGATTCTTTACCATCTGAGCCATCAGGGAAGCCCGATGACCAATCTAGTCAGTCAGTCAGTTCAGTCACTCAGTCGTGTCTGACTCTTTGTGAGCCCATGAACTGCAGCATGCCAGGCCTCCCTGTCCATTACCAAATCCCAGAGTCCACTCAAACCCATGTCCATTGAGTCTATGATGCCATCCAACCATTTCCTCCTCTCTTGTCCCCTTCTCCTCCTGCCTTCAATCTTTCCCAGTATAAAGGTCTTTTCAAATGAGTCAGCTCTTCACATTAAGGTGGCCAAAGTATTGGAATTTCAGCTTCAACATCAATCCTTCCAATGAAAACCCAGGACTGGTCTCCTTTTGGATGGACTGGTTGGACCTCCTTGCAGTCCAAGGGACTCTCAAGGGTATTCTCCAACAACGGAGTTCAAAAACATCAATACTCCTGTGTTCAGCTTTCTTTATAGTCCAAATATCACATCCATACATGACCACTGGAAAAAACCAAAGCCTTGACTAGACGGACCTTTGTTGACAAAGTAATGTCTCTGCTTTTCAATATACTGACTAGGTTGGTCATAACTTTCCTTCCAAGGAGTAGCATCTTTTAATTTCATGGCTGCAATCACAATATGCAGTGATTTTGGACCCTAGAAAGATAAAGTCATCCACTGTTTCCACTGATTCCCCATCTATTTGCCATGACATGGTGGGATGGAATGCCATGATCATAGTTTTCTGAATGTTGAGCTTTAAGCCACCTTTTTCACTCTCCACTTTCACTTTCATCAAGAGGCTTTTGAGTTCCTATTCACTTTCTGCCATAAGGGTGGTGTCATCTGCATATCTGAGGTTATTGATATTTTTCCCAGCAATCTTGATCCCAGCTTTTGCTTCCTCCAGTCCAACGTTTCTCATGATGTACTCTGCATATAATTTAAACAAGGAGGGTGACAATATACAGCCTTGATGTACTCCTTTTCCTATTTGGAACCAGTCTGTTGTTCCATGTCCAGTTCTAACTGTTGCTTCCTGATCTGTATACAGATTTCTCAAGAGGCAGGTCAGGTGGTCTGGTATTCCTATCTGTTTCAGAATTTTTCACAGTTTATTGTGATCCACACAGTCAAAGGCTTTGGCATAGTCAATAACACAGAAATAGATGTTTTTTTCTGGAACTCTCTAGATTTTTTGATGATCCAGCGGATGTTGGCAGTTTGATCTCTGGTTCCTCTGCCTTTTCTAAAACCAGCCTGGCTTGGAGAATTTTGAGCATTACTTTACTAGCGTGTTAGATGAGTGCAATTGTGTGGTACTTTGAGCATTCTTTGGCATTGTCTTTCTTTGGGATTAGAATGAAAACTGTCCTTTTCCAGTCCTGTGGCCACTGCTGAGTTTTCTGATTTTGCTGGTGTATTAAGTGCAGCACTTTCCCAGCATCATCTTTCAGGATTTGAAATAGCTCAACTCTAATTCCATCACCTCCACTAGCTTTGTTCATAGTGATACTTCCTAAGGCCCACTTGACTTCACATTCCAGGATGTCTGGCTCTAGGTGAGTGATCACACCATCGTGATTATCTGGATCGTGAAGATCTTTTTTGTACAGTTCTTCTGTGTATTCTTGCCACCTTTTCTTAATATCTTCTGCTTCTGTTATGTTCATACCATTTCTGTCCTTTATCGAGCCCATCTTTGCAGGAAATATTCCCTTGGTATCTCTAATTTTCTTGAAGAGGTCTCTAGTCTTTCACATTCTATTGTTTTCCTCTATTTCTTTTCACTGATTGCTGAGGAATGTTTTCTTATCTCTCCTTGCCATTCTTTAGAACTCTGCATTCAAATGGGTTTATCTTTCCTTTTCTCCTTTGATTTTTGCTTCCCTTCTTTTCACAGCTATTTGTAAGGCCTCCTCAGACAGCCATTTTGCTTTTTTGCATTCTTTTTCTTGGGGATGGTCTTGTTTCCTATCTCCTGTACAATGCCACGAACCTCTGTCCATAGTTCATCAGGCACTCTATCAGATCTAGTCCTTTAAATCTATTTGTCACTTCCACTGTATAGTCATAAGGGATTTGATTTATGTCATACCTGAATGGTCTAGTGGTTTTCTCCACTTTTTTTTCATTTTCAGTCTGAATTTGGCAATAAGGAGCTCATGATCTCAGCCACAGTCAGGTCCCAGTCTTATTTTTGCTGACTGTATAGAGCTTCTCCATCTTTGGCTGGAAAAAAATATAATCAGATATTGGTGTTGATCATCTGGTGATGTCCATATGTAGAGTCTTCTCTTGTGTTTTTGGAAGAGGATGTTTGCTATGACCAGTGCAATCTCTTGGCAGAACTCTATTAGCTTTTGCCCTGATTCATTCTGTACTCCAAGACCAAATTTTCCTGACATCTAGAAACTCCATTACAAAGCAAAGACATTACTTTGCTGACAACGTTGCATATAGTCAAAAGTATGGTTTTGCCATTAGTCGTGTACAGAGAAGAGAGTTGTAACATAAAGAAGACTGAGCATTGAAGAACGGATGCTTTCGAACTGTGGTCTTCAAGAAGACTCTTGAGAATCCCTTGGAATACTAGGAGATCTATCAATCCTAAAGAAAATCAACCCTGAATATTCAGTGGAAGGCCTGATGCTAAAGCTGGAGCTCCAGTACTTTGGCTACCTAATGTGAAGAGCCAACTCATTGGAAAAGATCCTGATGCTGGGAAAGATGGAAGTCAAAAAGAGAAGGGGTTGGCAGAGAATGAGATGGTTAAATGGGATCACCATCTCAATGGACATGAATTTGATAAACTCCAGGGGATAGTGGAGGACAGAGGAGCCTGGTGTGCTACAGTCCATTGGATTGCAATGAGTCACACATGACTTACTAACTGAACAACTGCAATAACAACAATGGTGGAATTGGCTTGTTATACATGATTTAAAGAAGGCAATTTTAGATGGTAAAATATGCAAGTGTTTCTTTAATCTTATTTTTTTTTCAAGAATATTGCTCTATGACATTCTAGAATCTACTATAGTAATCTAAAGCAAAACTAATGAAACTGCATGTTGATTTATCCTTTCCTCTGAGAAGTTAGGGAGATGCCAAATTAATATGAGGTGCTTAATATTATGACCTGTGGCATAAATTTTTCATTTGGAAACTTACACGTGCATTTTCATTAACTCCTGGACATGAAACAAAGATACCTTATAAAGACATCAATGCTCTTAATAATTGACAGATGAAAAACTCCATATCTATCATGCATAAGGGTGAATTATATTTTATGTTCACAGACTCTTATTAACTAAGTAGTTGGATAAATATAGGTGAGGTGATTCATTTGGCCAAGAGATAATTCATTTTCTTCGTCTCTCTTATAAGTGTCCACCTGAAACCGGCTTTCCCACACACACTCCCATCCCTAAACAGTTTCTCCTGAATCAAATTCAACATTCTAAGTCTAAAGTAATGAACTCCTAAATTACAGCTGACCCTTGAGTACTAACAATAAATATGGAAACCCAGCTCAGAAACAGATCCCTGAGAATTTTCTGAGGGTCAGAAGGTTAAAAGTAATGTAATAAAACACCAAAAAATATGCTAACAATCAGCTAGGATAACTGAACAAATGACTACAGGGAGACAAATCAGTTGACACACTATTGATCCAACCCTAGTCCTCAGTGAAAACAGAAAATATAATTGATATAGTTGAAACTCTCACTCTTACTTTAAAACATGTCCCTAAAGACAGAAAGTACACGTGCCAGCTAATTCAATGAAAGGTATTTATACATTTATTAATGTTGCCTTTTCTCAGAAGTGAGTACAAAAGAATTTTCTCTCAATGGATTGACTAGTATATATTTGCAGTTTCTTCTTTGGGGACAAGTAAAGTACACCAGGGAGAAGGCAATGGCAACCCACTCCAGTACTCTTGCCTGGAAAATCCCATGGAAGGAGGAGCCTGGTAGGCTACAGTCCATGGGGTCGCTAGGAGTCAAACACGACTGAGCGAGTTCACTTTCACTTTTCACTTTCATGAATTGGAAAAGGAAATGGCAACCCACTCCAGTGTTCTTGCCTGGAAAATCCAAGGGATAGGGGAGCCTGGTGGGCTGCTGTCTCTGGGGTCGCACAGAGTGGGACACGACTGAAGTGACTTAGCAGCAGCAACAGCAGCAAAGAACACCAGAATTCAATGTAATTCTCTTACTACTAAGAATCTGCATATATATATCTAATTTACTATGAGGTAAAAAGCTTACATATTTTTGTATTTAAGGAAAAAAAATCTCAGTGTTATCCCTGTAATCAGTCAGCCTTCAGTAGAAAAGTTAACCGAATGAAATAATCTTAGCTTTAGAAATTTATGATTAGAGTCACAGAGGGCTATTTTCTCATATGCTATTATAATATTTAATTACATATGCCAATAAATTTCATTATGTGAGTGAAATAATAGCAAGTCTACTCAAATGAGCTGATGATGGAAAGTGGACATACAAAATATGGTATGAAAATTATCATAAAACATAACTGCAAAAGGCAGTGCAGATTGTTGGCAGAGCCAAGTTGCATTAAGAATATACTAAATAAGTATCAGTCAATTAGAGCACAATTTAAAATATGAGTTTAACTGTAATGATAATTATTCATTAGTGTATTGATGAAGATTCAATCATCTAAGTAATAGTAGTGTTTTATACAGCTATAGTGCTTTTTTAAAAATATCAAATGAATTTCCATATTATTTAACATTTCTTTGTTCCAGTTTCTACTTCTGAAAAAATGATAGAACTTACACATAGAAGTGGTGTATTAAGATAAAAATTTTTGTAGATTATTAGGGACAATGTACAGAACTGTACACACTCAAATACTGTTTTATAAATTTATTATTATGTTTTTTTTTGCTGTCATGTTTCAGCAGCATGATTTTTCATAAGGCTTAAGCATAATTATGATTACTACTTTTTTTTTTTTTAATGAGGGAAGGAATAAAATGAAGACTCTGAGTTTAAATGACTTGGCCAAGTGTATGCATCGAGTCAGGTGCAGAACTATCATCAGAACTCAAGATGTGCTGTCTCACATTCAAATGCTCTTTCTGCTATGCCTCTGTATAGTTATGATCAGAACATCTTGACTTTACATCAGAACCACAAATCCATTTCCACAACTATTATATAGATGTAGTTGCTAAACAGTATCTATCATAGGATATCTAAAAACTAATGAGAAAGGAAGAGAAAAAAAAATGAAAAGTGCATGCAATGCATCCACTTTCACTTGAATAACACATGTAAGTGCTGAATACTCAAGACTTCCATGGGGAATAAAATATTTAGAATCAAATTTTTCAAGCTAGATGATAGTCAAAAATCTGTCATGGATATTAGAACTAATTATATACAGTTGGACAAAATGTTCATTTGAGTTTTTCTGTACTATCATATGGAAAAGCCCAAATGAACTTTTTGGCCAATCCAATATAAGTTCATGAGAACTATGCCAAAGTAAACATTGAAAAATACATTTAAATACCAAAAAAATAATAACATATGCTGTTAATATTGATGATATTTGTTAAAATTAAAGAATAAGGGGGAATCTCTTTACATTATAATTTGAATTTTTATGATTAATTTTAGAAAAATTTATTCTCTGAGTACTATTTCCACTTGGTCAAAATATCAATGGACTGTAAACTATATTTTAAAATAAAAGTGCATGAAGTAAAATGAATTATCATCTTAAACAGTAAAATGAAACAATATAATATATCCATCCTGAATTATGAAGTACATAAAGAAATGAGTGCATATACACAGACAAAGCAAATATATTTGGAACATACAAAATATCTTTCAGCATTTAAAAATTTTATCAGCATAATAAAATTATATATATTTTAATGGATTGCTTAAACTCCATATTTAAAGATATTTTTTTCTGTTGACCATATCTTAAAGTAGCATAAATTTGTGTGTTTAATTTGGCAAAGAAAATCCATATTATTTACAAGCTCACAAAGACTGTTATCTTGGATTATTTTGTTAGGCATGTATACAGCATATATGGTTTACAGATCCTTTTAAATGAAAATACAGAAAAGTGGAATTATATTGTTAATGTACGCTCAGACAACATCCTGAATATGCTTACATTTTCAGAGGAGAAAAATGAATAATTAAATTCATAGGTAATTTGAAAGTAACTATTGTAAGTCAAATAAATGTCTATAGGGTCATGTTAATATCTAAAGGTTAATTATACACAACTCAGAAAAAGTATTCAGTGATATAAGACATACAAATGATTAAATACCTTTCCAAGATATCATTTCACTTAAAAATATTAAAAATGTGTTTGAAGCAAGCAGTTGAAATTACAATGTTTTATGAAAAATGAGAAGGCAGAAATTCTTAAAACAAATTTGTTTTAAAATGAGACATGCACCACGGTTATGATTTGTCTTGATTTTTACTGTACCTTTCTTTAGTCCAGGAATGAAAGCTAAAATGAGAGTTTAGAAAAGTTATATACAATTGAATATATTATTTTATTCCCAATACATTATATTAACTAAATATAAAATTATAATATATTGCAATATATTTTCAGCTTCATTTTGCATAGAATGTGATGACCGATATATATAAGGTGGAATACTGATAAATCATAAAGTATTTGTCTCCTGTAGTATGTTTTCTAAAATCTGACCAAGCCTATGGTATATGCTGGCCTCTTATGAATTAATGGTTGATTCCTCCCCTAGAGGCAATGTATTGTTGAACTTAACATTTTGCAAGAACTCAGTAGATTTTCTAGCTTCTTTGCCTATGATAAAAAATATGGCCCTTTATTTTAATTTCATTTTTATCTCATGGAAACTCTCACAGGAAAAGTATTGACTTTTTAAGGAAAACATTGACCTGACAGGTTGCTTTTCCTCCAAATCTGATGTGGAATAGATGACGGAAAAAAAAAAAAAAAATCAACAGACAGTAACATTAGATGACCCGACAGAAGTATTTTTCTTGGTTAAGACACATTTTCTACAATATAGCTATTTTCTCTACTAAAATTTCATTTATTTCTCATAACTAGAAATGGGGAATTCAAGATCATTATATCAACACTTGTTATCCAGATAAATTCTGATTGCATTTTTAAGTGACTTCCTTCAAAACACTGTGAGATCATGCTTGATCAAGAACAAATAGCATAGTCTATTTTTAAACAAAATAATTACATATTTATAAACACTTCTATATGTGATGATCTGAACAAATAAATCTCAGATTTATTCTTTGTAAAATTTTAAAGCTAATAGCAAAAATGATTTTCTAGTACATTCAATAACATGAATCTAAAACAAAAAAATTAAACATTTTGAACTTGTTTAAAACCCAATTTGAATAAAATTTGAATATTATAAAATAAAATACATATGAAATGGAGAGAAGGAATATGTCAGAGACAGAAAAATAGAAGTGAAAATAATATTTCTATGTATTAATAGGGACTAGAGAGAAATGCACAACATTTTAAGTGTCATTGACATATATATTGTAAATTTATTTTTCATCATAAGGTATTTAATCTGTAAGCAATGTAATTTAATTGTAGTACAAGCTGAAACAGAAAGGAAAAAAATATAGCAGTGATTTCACAAGACACTTCAGGTAGGATTGATCTTCAAAATAATATCCCCCAACCCTGAACCAGTCAAATAATAGTTATAGTTCAATCATAAGTCTCTCTTTCCCTCTCCCTCTCTCACACACACACAAAATATTTTTTATTTATTATTGGAATTAATAATCAATACCTATAATATATTTTTTTTAATCCCTTTAATATTTAAATATAGAGTTTTAAATGTACTGGAGAGATAAAAAAGGCTGCCTTAAGCAGAGAAGTAATAAAGTGCTTGTTTTCATTTTTAAGACTGCAATTTAAATGTGGTCCAGAACTTAGATATTAAAATCCTTTCCAACCTGGTAACTGAAAAGATCAGAAAAAATGTTAATGTGATGCGTCTAGACTCAGAATTTCTAAGGGTAAGGAGGTACAAATAAAAGAAGCAAAACAAGTGACATGACAATAATGAAAAATAAAACAAACACATTTTTAAAACCTATTCCAGGAGATATTTAGCTTCCAAGCTGAAAAGTGAAAATTGGTTTATAAACCAGGAAAGTCAAATATAGATCAATTTTCCTTTAAATTCAGGACAATAAGCAGATTCTGAATACAATTTTCAGGACCAACTCTGTAAAGATACTTTAATTCATCACACAAAAAATAGTCAAAAAAGGAAACATTTTCTCCCTCTAAAGCAATATAAGTACTCAGATGCTAAAACAGAAATTAATAGATACATACATTATAATTATGAAAAGTCTAACACAGAATAAAGTCCATTTCCAAATGTATCTTTAAAATTAAATTGCTTCTAAATGCTTAAAAGTTTATCATTGATATTTTTGAAGTATTCACATTCACTGAGATTTTTGAAAGATCAAAATATAAGCTTGGTCCTTACCATTTGAGATACTAGACTCAATGCAAATCACCATGACTGAAACGAATGTTTTTGTTAATCCAACTAAAGTTATATTATGAATTATTCTATCATTTATATGTCACTTAAAATTAAATTTTACTAATAAATAAAGTGAATATATCTAACAAGCTAAATTTTCTTTCATCAAGAAAATTATTTTCAGATTATTAAATATTCTGCAATGTATTTAATAATAAATGTATTGATGTATTAATAAATGTATTAATACATTTGAATGCATTTTAGGTATCATTATTTTTCTTACACAAATGCAATAATCATATAACAAACACCCTCTTCCAACAACACAAGAGAAGACTCTATACATGGACATCACCAGATGGTCAACACCGAAATCAGATTGATTATATTCTTTGCAGCCAAAGATGGAGACGCTCTATACAGTCAGCAAAAACAAGACCAGGAGAGGACTGTGGCTCAGATCATGAACTCCTTATTGTCAAATTCAGACTTAAATTGAAGAAAGTAGGGAAAATCACGAGACCATTCAGGTATGACCTAAATCAAATACCTTATGATTATACAGTGGAAGTGAGAAATAGATTTAAGGGCCTAGATCAGATAGATAGAGTGCCTGATGAGCTATGGAATAAGGTTCGTGACATTGTACAGGAGACAGGGATCAAGACCATCCCCATGGAAAAGAAATGCAAAAAAGCAAAATGGCTATCTGGGGAGGCCTTACAAGCTGTGAAAAGAAGAGAAGTGAAAAGCAAAGGAGAAAAGGAAAGATATAAACATCTGAATGCAGAGTTCCAAAGAATAGCAAGAAGAGATAAGAAAGCCTTCTTCAGCGATCAGTGCAAAGAAATAGAGGAAAACAACAGAATGGGAAAGACTAGAGATCTCTTCAAGAAAATTAGAGATACCAAGGGAACATTTCATTCGAAGATGGGCTCGATAAAGGACAGAAATGGTATGGACCTAAGAGAAGCAGAAGATATTAAGAAGAGATGGCAAGAATACACAGAAGAACTGTACAAAAAAGATCTTCATGACCCAGATAATCACGATGGTGTGATCACTGACCTAGAGTCAGACATCCTGGAATGTGAAGTCAAGTGGGCCTTAGAAAGCATCACTACAAACAAAGTTAGTGGAGGTGATGGAATTCCAGTTGAGCTATTGCAAATCCTGAAAGATGATGCTGTGAAAGTGTGGCACTCATTATGCCAGCAATTTTGGAAAACTCAGCAGTGGCCACAGGACTGGAAAAGGTCAGTTTTCATTCCAATCCCAAAGAAAGGCAATGCCAAAAACTACTGCACAATTGCACTCATCTCACACGTTAGTAAAGTAATGCTTAAAATTCTCCAAGTCAGGCTTCAGCAATATGTGAACCGTGAACTTCCGGATGTTCAAGCTGGTTTTAGAAAAGGCAGAGGAACCAGAGATCAAATTGCCAACATCCACTGGATCATGGAAAAAGCAAGACCGTTCCAGAAAAACATCTATTTCTGCTTTATTGACTATGCCAAAGCCTTTGACTGTGTGAATCACAATAAACTGGAAATTTCTGAAAGAGATGGGAATACCAGGCCACCTGATCAGCCTCTTGAGAAATTTGCATGCGGGTCAGGAAGCAACAGTTAGAATTGGACATGGAACAACAGACTGGTTCCAAATAGGAAAAGGAGTATGTCAAGGCTGTATATTGTCACCCTGTTTATTTAACTTATATGCAGAGTACATCATGAGAAACGCTGGACTGGAAGAAACACAAGCTGGGATCAAGATTGCTAGGAGAAATATCAATAACCTCAGATATGCAGATGAAACCACCCTTATGGCAGAAAGTGAAGAGGAACTAAAAAGCCTCTTGATGAAGGTGAAAGTCGAGAGTGAAAAAGATGGCTTAAAGCTCAACATTCAGAAAACGAAGATCATGGCATCCGGTCCCATCACTTCATGGGAAATAGATGGGGAAACAGTGAAAACAGTGTCAGACTTTATTCTTCTGGGCTCCAAAATCACTGCAGATAGTTACTGCAGCCATGAAATTAAAAGATACTTACTCCTTGGAAGGAAAGTTATGACCAACCTAGATAGCATATTCAAAAACAGAGACATTACTTTGCCAACAAAGGTTCGTTTAGTCAAGGCTATGGTTTTTCCTGTGGTCATGTATGGATGTGAGAGTTGGACTGTGAAGCAGGCTGAGCGCTGAAGAATTGATGCTTTTGAACTGTGGTGTTGGAGAAGACTCTTGAGAGTCCCTTGGACTGCAAGGAGGTCCAACCAGTCCATTCTGAAGGAGATCAGCCCTGGGATTTCTTTGGAAGGAATGATGCTAAAGCTGAAACTCCAGTACTTTGGCCACCTCATGCGAAGCGTTGACTCATTGGAAAGGACTCTCATGCTGCCAGGGATTGGGGGCAAGAGGAGAAGGGGATAACAGAGGATAAGATGGATGGATGGCATCACTGACTCGATGGGCATAAGTCTCAGTGAACTCCGGGAGTTAGTGATGGGCGGGGAGGCCTGGCATGGTGCGATTCATGGGGTCGCAAAGAGTCAGACATGACTGATTGACTGATCTGATCTAATCTGATGTGCTTACTTTGAAATATAGTTAAGTTTTTAATATATTTTCTAAATTTTTACTGGAAGAAATATCGTAATTCGTAAACTAATATAAATAAATAATAAAAATATGAATTACTAGGATTCTTGCACTACAAGGTTTAAATTAAGTAAACATGCAGTTTACAGTAAAAATTGTAGCTCCTCCTTGTCACATAAACATTACAAAAATTTATTTATTTATTTATTTATTTTTTTTTTATTTTTATTTTTATTTTTTATTTTATCATGAAAACAATACCAAAACATGTTCTTTACTCTATACAATCATATTCTATTAGTTCCTTCAAAATATTAGCACAAATGTTTAAACACCCAATATGCACTAGACACGTCTAGCTGAATTTGAGAAAAATATTGATAAATAGATACTGCTTGAATAGCTTAAATGTCAACAGAGCTCACCACAAAATTGATGGTGTTGGCTTAATGTTTGTTGATCAAGTATCAAGCACCAATCTATAACTGCCATTTACTTCAACAAAGGAGTAGTACTTGCAGTTGTTTTATCATGTATACTTTTTTTAAAGTCACAAAATAAAGCTACTTTATCAAAATCTTAAAAGTTCATCATTTTGGAGGTAAATAAGGTTTGGAAACTTGTTTAAAGACATTCATTTGGAGGTAATCAAATATCTTTGCACTATAGTCAACTGAAGGATACTGTTTTCAATAAATATTTAATATTTATTTATTGGATACATCACTATGTCTCAGTACATCACAGTGTTTCTGAAAGAGATGGGACCACCAGATCACCTGACCTGCCTCTTGAGAAACCTATATGCAGGTCAGGAAGCAACAGTTAGAACTGGACATGGAAAAACAGACTGGTTCCAAATAGGAAAAGGAGCACGTCACGGCTGTATATTTGTCACCCTGCTTATTTAACTTATATGCAGAGTACATCATGAGAAATGCTGGGCTGGAAGAAGCACAAGCTGGAATCAAGATTGCCAGGAGAAATATCAATGACCTCAGATATGAAGGTGAAACCACCCTTATGGCAGAAAGTGAAGAGGAA
The DNA here is from genome assembly GCF_002263795.3 of Bos taurus. NCBI lineage: Eukaryota > Metazoa > Chordata > Mammalia > Artiodactyla > Bovidae > Bos > Bos taurus. The sequence goes on along the minus strand of NC_037357.1, from coordinate 40,639,138 downwards.
CTAAAGAGCCTCTGAAAGTGAAAGAGGAGAGTGAAAAAGTTGGCTTAAAGCTCAACATTCAGAAAACGGAGAACATGGCATCCGGTCCCATCACTTCATGACAAGTAGATGGGCAAACAGTGGAAACAGTGTCAGACTTTATTTTTGGGGACTCCAAAATCACTGCAGATGGTGATTACAGCCATGAAATTAAAAGATGCTTACTCCTTGGAAGGAAAGTTATGACCAACCTAGATAACATATTGAAAAGCAGAGATATTACTTTGCCAACAAAGGTCTGTCTAGTCAAAGCTATGTTTTTTCCAGTGGTCATGTATGCATGATAGTTGGACTGTGAAGAAAGCTGAGCACCAAAGAATTGATGCTTTTGAACTGTGGTGTTGGAGAAGACTCTTGAAAGTCCCATGGACTGCAAGGCGATTCAACCAGTCCATCCTAATGGAGACCAGTCCTGGGTGTTCAATGGAAGGACTGAGGCTGAGGCTGAAACCGCAATACTTTGGCCACGTCATTCGAAGAGCTGACTCACTGAAAAAGACTCTGATGCTGGGAGGGATTGGGGGCAGGAGGAGAACGGGATGATAGAGGATGAGATAGCTGAATGGCATCCCCGACTCGATGCACATGAGTTTGGTTGACCTCCAGGAGTTGGTGATGTATAGGAAGGCCTGGCGTGCTGTGATTCATGGGGTAACAAAGAATAGGACATGACTGAGCACCTGAACTGAACTGAATATAGTGAAAAATCTGATATACCAAGATTCAATTCACCTAAAACCTAATATGTAATATATATTCTAAGTTATTATGGACTATCTTTTGAGGACAGGTTCCTCCTATATTTTCTTATGCCAAGCCACATGGTCATGGAATATAGTAGAATCAGTATATATAATGTACTTAAAAATTGTAATGCCAAATTAATGGGCCAATATCTAGTTTTCTTTGAATAATGTTAATTTTAAAGCATTCTACAAGATGTGCCAAAAGATCCAATTCTTCTTGATGTATAATTCAAATCACCTCAGTGCATCTCCTCTTGATTGCAAAACTATAATAAGCTACAGCATTATTGTACTTATGTAGATTGCATAATGTCTGAACCACAAAATAGAAGTTCAAATCACATTTTCTGTTCATATCATGTGAAACATTAAGGCCACAGATGCAAAAGCTGCAAGGTGATTAGTATAGGGTGTATCTTACTTACAACAAAAGCACTATTGCAAATATACATTTCTCATCTCTGTATATTAAAATTTCTATCCATGTATCTTTTGGGCAAAGAAAAAAAAATCACTGTAATTTTTTTAAAAAAATTGTACAGACTTTTCCCAACCTCAAAAACATAAACAGACAAAACTCTCAAGAAAACTGAAACATGAAGAACTCTGAACTTTTCAAGAGAGCAAAAGTGGGAATATAAATGATTTCATAGTTCATTGAAAGGTCCTATCAAGGCCCTTGTTACATTATTTTGAGAAATATATGAAGCAGTTTTGAAAATAATGCAAATATAAATGATCTTGAGAAATTCCAAAAACAGAAGCCTGAGGGCTGGATATATTATTTTTTCATCTGGCAAAGAAAATACAAAAAAATAAATATTTCTGAAATATGTCTCTAAGCTCTCCAAAATGTTTGAGACAATTGCAGCTCTCAAACATTTCACACCTTTTAACACTCAATCTGGAGAAGGCAATGGCACCCCACTCCAGTACTCTTGTCTGGAAAATCCCATGGTAGGCTGTAGTCCATGGGGTCGCTAAGAGTTGGACACGACTGAATGACTTCACTTTCACTTTTCACTTTCATGCATTGGAAAAGGAAATGGCAACCCACTCCAGTGTTCTTCCTGGAGAATCCCAGGGACGAAGGAGCCTGGTGGGCTGCTGTCTCTGGGGTCGCACAAAGTTGGACACGACTGAAGAGACAGCAGTGCAGAAGCAGCAACACTCAATCTGTTCTTGAGTGAATGAATTCTAAATTAAGACCATTTTAAAATAGGACATGATGGTGCATCTGGGTTTTGGGTCCATAGAGAAATTGATTTTTAAAGCATGTCACTTTGCTTGATTTAATGCATACAAAATATATGCCTCCAAGGTGTAATACTATACAATTTGTACAGTACTAGAGGATTTAATTTTTAATCTTTTCTTTGTAAAATTTAATATAATTTGCTTTTAATCAGTTTATCCAATTTTAGAAGCTTTATGTGGCTTGTCAACAACCTATATGAGTTGCACACAGAAAAATAAGAGATAAACCTTGATTACATCTGGAGACATGTGCTATAATATAATAAAATTTTTCTTTAAAAAGAAGTTACTTTTTAGATTAAAAAGCTTTTGAAACTTTTCTCTCATATTTTCACCAACCTGTTTGTTTGATAACAAAGTAATTAAAAATTTGCTGTAGTAGGAAGAAAATAGTAGGTAATTAAAATCTTTATATTGCATAAGTGTACAAGATATCAGGGAATGGCTTTTACTAAAACACTTGAAGTTCATATTTCATTAGTGGAAATCAATTTTGTGAATTCTATAGAGTACTTTGTCATTGTATATATACATATATGCATTTTTAAAAATATTAGGCTCTGCATACCATTTAAGGTACAGGTTAAAGACAAAGATATTTCACTGGAGAAACATTTATGCTATATGAACATCTATATTTATATTATAAATACATTATGGATATTTCTTATTACATATGCATATATATATTTAATATATGAAATAGAAAACCAGGAAAGGATATAGTTAATAAAATAACTATTTCAAAAATATCTGCTTTAATTCTATTTTGGGCAGAGGTTGGTACATTTTCATACACAAAAGCATGGTTTTTAAAAATCCATAAGAAATATGAACTAATTTCTATAAAATTCTACCTTTCACAATCAATAAATATTATATAGTTCTCTAAAGCAATGTTCTATTAATTTCACTTTAAAATTCTCTGCAAAATGAGAAAGACAGTGAACATTATCAATTGATGGTATTATTTTTCCCAGTGCATCAATTTAGAGAGATGTATCTGGATGTACTACTTAGAAAATGTGAAATAAACTGGTTACTTTATAATGTATCTCAGTATTTACATATCACATAATTTGCAACTCCCACTGTAGCCCACCAGACTCCTCTGTCCATGATTCTTCAGACAGGAATACTGGAGTGGTTTGCCATTACCTTCTCCAGATCACATATTTAAGGCAAAAATGAAAGAAAAAGTATGGTATTCAAAGTGCCATCTGACTTGATGATTCTCTTTATGAATATGTTTTCATCTTCTCATATGCTGTGTCAGCACTTAGGAAGTTGTGATTTCTTGTAATCACAGTGAGTTAATACCAGTTTAATCATAGTACCAAGTTGATATTTTTAAATAATTGGAAATTTTTTGTTTATTTTCTATTTCTTTCTCTCTACATTTTACTGAGACCTCTGTGATGATAGTACAGAACACAAGCTTTGGCAGAAACTTTCATTCTTGGAACTAATTGGCTATTCACATGTTGAATATTAATATTTGCAGAAAGGAGTTAACCTTGAAACAATAGGTCATTTCTAAAAAAAATAGTCTCAGGGTAGTTTTATTTTTTAACTATTTGTAACATTATATGCAAGAAAAAAATGAAAAGTAAATGTGTTGTGCTCAGCAATTCAGTTGTGTCCAACTGTTTGTGACCCCATGGACTGTAACCCCCTAGGTTCCTCTGTCCAAGGGATTATCCCAGAAGGAATACTAGAGTGGGGTGCCATTTCCTACTCCAGGGTATCTTCCTGACTCAGGGATCAAATTTGTATCGCCTGCATCGGCAGGAGAAATCTTTACCACTGAAACGCTTGGGAAGCCGTAAATGTATTGGAAGACCTATATTTCCATTAGGACAGTTAAAAAAAAGGAAACAAGATCCAAATTCATGTTTGTTTAATATTAAAACAAATATTTTTTTAGATCTAAATCCTTTTAAAATTAAGTGTTTAATGGCAAATCCACACATAATTAATATCCATAAGTTTATTTAGTTTTATATTTCAAATGTCAAAGGATCAGTGTTTTTGCTTGGAGAATCCCAGGGACGGCAGAGCCTGGTGGGCTGCTGTCTATGGGGTCACACAGAGTCGGACACGACTGACGCAACTTAGCAGCAGCAAACCTGACATATGGAAATCTGGCTATAGATTTTAGGAGTAAGCAAGATATTTTCCATGTGATGAAACCCTGGGTAAATATTGTGGAGAACTAATCTTTTTAGATGATACATTGATAAATATTTTATGGCAACAAAGAACAAAAAGTAAAAGTGCCACAAAAATGAAAAAGAGAAAAGAAGTAGAAGTAAGTAATTTCAAACTGAATTTAATAAAAGTTTACATGCACAGGAAGAGGAGGAGTATGAAGGATTTATGTTACCAGTCTGACAGATTAATTGACTGCATAAGACATGATAAAATGGTTTTTGAATAAACCAAATGCTATCTGCCTTAGAAATCATCTGCACTTCATGATTAGAAGGCACAGATTCAAAGTAATGACTTTTTGAATACTGAAAATATGAATATTATATTTTTGTATTTTCAAAATAAAAGTATGTCACCTAAGATTAAAATATTGCCTAAGATCTACTTTTTACATAGTAAGAAAGGAAACATATCTTTCATACAGATATACATTTGATTCTGTATTTGCATGAGATCCTAAGAATTAATCTCTCCCTTTACTTAGTTAAGTTTCTTGAGACAAAATGATAATGTTTCTGCTAGTTAGGGTAGGGAACCAACATACAAATTGTGTCAAATATGTAAATTAGCATTGCTAAGAAGCTGACTGAAATTTGGTCTAAGAGAAACTAAAACATGACCAACCAAGCCATTTATTTAAAATGTATGCCAATCCTATAATCCTCTAATGCTCATTACACTCAGATGAACCATTATGACACAGAATGTGTAAGAAGGGACATTCTACAATATTCTTTCTAGCCCCTGATCCCTAACTAGCAGTATTTTCCTGTTTTGTTTCTATGCTTGTACCAAATCATGCAGAGAAGTAACCAGTGTTCACTCATTTTGCACAGTTAAAACTCACTGAAAAAATTCTAAAAGTGATTCTACAGTATTTTCTTAAATAAAACAAAATAAAATTAAATTTGTATTTGTATTTCATTAAATTAAATTCAAGTTTTATAAGTACTTTTGTTTGTAAAAATTAAAGGGAAATTTTGTAATTAAATTAAATATCCAAACCACAATGTATGTTTCTAATAACAGAGCAATCTGATCTTTTCCCTGTAATTTGAAACATTATATCTGAATTTCAAATGTTAAGTGAAAGATAAACATACTCATATTTTAAATAATACATACTACTTGATCTAAATAAGGTCTAAGAATAGAGTGCTTTTCCTACTAAAAGTTGTTTTGTTTTGCTTTTTTTTTTTTACAATACAGATTTTTCCTTCAGATTGACTAAGTTAAATACGAATTTGATATGTGGTTTTGAACTAAATATGCATACATTTCTTTTTTTTTAAATTTTATTTCCTATAAACAAAGCTAATCCATCATTCAGAGACCCAGGTTTGATCCCTGGGTGGGGAAGATCCCCAGAGAAAGGAATGGCAATGCACTCCAGTATTCTTGCTTGGAGAATTCCGTGGACAGAGGAACCTGGCTGGGCTACAGTCCATGGGGTCACACAAAGTTGGACACACTGAGCAACACACACACACATATTTTCAACATTACACCATATATGGTTATCAATAAACTCCAAAGACCCATCATAAAACTCTTTCATTTTGAAAAATTGGCACTTTCAAGAATGAACACAAGCCATTCCCAGCTATCATTTCACTCTTTAGTTCAAATAATTTAAATGAGATACATTAGAAAGAAGATATAATTCAAAATTAACTATATAATCTAAATCAATAACTTTAGGAGTCATAAACATATAATAGAATGCAATCCTAACACTAATAAATAAACATGGTGACATTAAATTTAAAATATTGATAAATATGTGTAAATTCTTGACCAAAAACGTCTCAAAGAACAAATACGTTACATAAGTGAAATGATTTTCATGCCATGCATAATCAAAATCCAAACATATTCTGGGGCAAAAAATATACATTTATGAGCATGTAGTAATTTATTAATAAATTCTCTCACAATACTTTTGGTCAAATATTTTTTTTGTTTGTTTAAGGCTAACATGCAATTGTCTATTTAGGAGAAGCTTACACAAAGAGTAACCTAAAATAGTGTCTGACATGGTTAAATCTTTGACAAATATTTGTCAAGTGAATGAAAACTTGTTGAAACATTTGAATGTCAGTATGCCACAATCACCCTGTGACACTAATTCTAGCTAAGTGAAAATTAACAAAACAAAATCTAAGGATGAAAGATAAAATTCTGTAGTATATGCTTGTATCTAACCCATTTCTCACATTTTTCTGACAAATTTTCTAAATGGCCTTTTTGTCAGACTTCTGTATAATGTATTTCTGTTGTAATGAACATCCTTCTGTGTCACTATTTTGGTTTACAAAATCATGGGTACTCCTCCAACTAAAGCTTCTGGAACCTTATGTCCTCTATGATTTTTAATCTTAAAAGAAGAAAGAAAACTGTTTTCTGACTCTATTTAGGCTGAATTCCCAAATCTGAAATACCAAACAAAACATCTATAATATTCTTTAGACCAAAAAAATTTATCGTTTATTATGTTTCAGGTCTTGTTATGTGTTGAGAAAACTTTTGTTAAAAAAAAAAAGAAAGAAAGAAATGTTCCCAGGTCACCTGGCACTTATATTCTATTGAAAAATATGTATGTAATGGAAGATATGCTGATGTACAGGCCTCTATTTAGCACTGTTGAACGTTTTGTCCTTCTAGCATTGTTTTGCTGTCTAAACGGCTTAACCACAGTGAGTTGCTTTAAAATGACCAAGCTAGGTGTCAGTTTACTATAGGTGATTGATCCAAATTATCTCTACAGATCACAGAAAATCAGCTCAATGGAACTATTATTGGTACTTTAAATTTTAGAATATGATAAAACACCTAACTCATTGTCTCCATACATAACTATATCTATGTAGCAAGTAGGTTGTAATCATTTAAAATATTAATATTACAAAGGTCAAAAAACTACAGTCCATGCAAATTTCACCTGAATTACCGTACTTGAAATCACTTTACAAATCTTAAGTTTGAGACTAAATATATTAAATACTATTTCAAAAAAGAAATGCCTTCTTTTTTTTCAAGGACATCTAAACTCTAGATTGTATCAGAAATAATTTACGATACAATAGGGAAATGTTTAAAAGATGCTATATGTAGTACCACAAAATAGAAAAAGTATTTCTTTCTGTTGACTAAACAGTTGGGGTGATTCCATTTTATGATTTTTTAATTTGATGGCAGTTTTAAAGTATCTAAATTTGACAACTGAGTAGAAAGATCATGGATTCAGTTTTCAAATATCTATAACTACACTCCTTACTTGATACATAACCTCTATTGACAAAGTATTTTGTAATGTCAATACATATTTATATTTTAAATAACTGAGACAAGAGTTCACCATCTTGTATTTTCATAAAGTAATGTTAATTAGGACCAGATTCAGAATATATTTCATAACTATATTTTCTATCACTTCTATATACTGCATCTTTGTGGCATGCAGGAGTACAAATCAGTTGTTTATTACAAAGCAAGAAAACTAAGTCATTTCTCTAGTTTCCATTGACTTAGCAATCAAGGAAGTCACTTGGTCTTTATCATTAATGTATAATCCCCATTTTAATATTTAATACTGCATAAGATGTATCATTACCGGTCACATTTTTAAGATAGATCTAAAAGAGGAACTTCTGTACCCCAAGTGCAATTATAAATATTGATATCTCTATAAATATTCAACAATTATAATTCTATATGGGTCATTCCCTAAGTAAGTCAAGGAACTTATAAAAGCGGGACAGAGATAATAACAAAAACAAGGATACAGAAGTAAAAGAAGGAAGACATATAAATGCCCCAAGTAATATCTCATAATATTATCTATATTTTGCTTTGCTTTTAGATCATCTCAGTTTTGAACCATAGTGTTCAAACAGCATTTCTATACACTCTGTCAGGATGAAATCATCTTTGTTCCCACAGGAAGTTTCTACTGTGCATGTTAAAGAACTCACAAAATGAGTGATTAAATCTACCCAAGCTTACAAAACTGCTAATTTCTGGATTCAGACAATCTGATCCTGATGTTTATATTCTTTGTTTTGTTAAATATTTTGTTTAACCAAATGTATCTATACATGAATCAGACTATAGTCCCCTAGGCTCCTCTGTCCACGAAATTTCTCAGACAGGAATACTGGAGTGAGTTGCCATTTCCTTCTCCAGGGGATCTTCTTGATTCAGGGATCTAACTCACATCTCCTGCATTGGCAGAGAGATTCTTTACCACTGAGCCCCCAGGGAAGCCCATACATACCATACACAGATAATATTAACATACAATAGAATTCACATATTCATGTGTGATAAAAATAATTTTACCTGTTCTTCAGCTTTCATATCAGTTCTATGAATGCTCTCAGATTCATAAAAATGTTATGATATAACTAGCAGATGAAACTCTAATATCCATTTAAATAAATGCTGATTACCTCCCTGTTTCCTTTATTTTGAGAATTTTAAAATCATTGAATTTAGCCCAAGAATTTGACATGATTAAAAGGAAAATTTTGTTTTTTATCTGTCTTGTAAAGTATTTTATGATTCTCAAAGAAATAATGTTAAACAGATGACCATAAACAAAAGGGAAAGGCTACCCACTCCGGTATTCTGGCCTGAAGAATTCTATTGACTGTATAATTTGTGGGGTCGCAAAGAGTCTTACACAACTGAGTGACTCTCATTTTCACTTCACTTTAAAACAAATTACAATGCCAGAAATTTTCGGCTCTTAATCAAATTAATTACTGTTAATCAAGCTTCTTTGCTTTTCTTATCATGAAGGCTTTTCTGTTATATTTAGCTTAACAACGTTTTGAGAATATGCCTCCTTAGAAAATATATTTTCTTACCTCATGACAAAAAGAACTGATGGAATCAAAGATAAAAACTTTAGCTTCATTTGTGTGTGTGTGTGTGTGTGTGTGTGTGTGTGTGTGTGTTTGTGTGTGTATGTGTGCATGTTAGTTTCTTAGTTGTGTCCAACTATTTGTGACCCCATGGACTGTAGCTCACCAGGATACTCTGACCATGGAATTTTCCAAGCAAGAATAATGGAGGAGGTAACCGTGCTCTTCTCCAGGGAATTTTCCAAACCCAGGCATCTAACCTGGGTCTATTGTATTGCAGGCAGAATTTTTTTTTTTACAGCCAGAGCCACGAGGAAAGCACCTCCTTCATTTTTCAGTCAGTTGTGTTGCCCAGTCATGTCCAACTATTTGCAACCACATGGACTGCAGCATGCAGTCCCTGTCTTTACCAACTCCTCGTCCTTTACCAACTCCTGGGGCTTGCTCAAACTCATGTCCATTGAGTTCATGATGCCACCCAAAATCTCATTCACTGTAGTACACTTCTCCTCCTGCTTTCAATCTTTCCCAGCATCAGGGTCTCTTCTAATGAGTCAGTTCTTCACATCAGGTGGCCAAATTACTGGAGGTTCAGCTTCAGCATCAGTCTTTCCAATGACTATTCAGGACTGATTTCCTTTAGGATTGGCTGGTTTGACCTACTTGCAGTCCAAAGGAGTCTCAAGAGCCTTCTTCAACACCACAGTACAAAAGCATCGATTCTTTGGCACTTAGCTTTTTTATGGTCAAACTCTCACATGCATACTTTGCTACTCAAAAAACTATAGCTTTGACTATATGGACCTTCATCAGCAAAATTAATGTCTCTGCTTTTTAATATGTTGTCTAGGTTGGTCATAACTTTTCTTCCAAGGAGTAAGCGCCTTTTAATTTCATGACCACAGTCACCATCCATAATAATTTTGGAGCCCAAGAAAATAATGTGTGTCAATGTTTCCATTGTTTCCCCATCTATTTGCCATGAAGTGTTGGGAACAGATGCCATGATCTTAGTTTTCTAAATGTTGAGTTTTAAGCCAGCTTTTTCACTCTTCTCTTTCAGTTTCACCAAGAGGCTTTTTAGTTCTTTGCTTTCTGCCATAAGGGTGGTGTCATCTGCATATCTGGGGTTACTGATATTTCTCTCAGCAATCTTGATTCCAGCTTGTGCTTCATCCAGCCTGGAATTTCACAGGATGTACACTGCATATAAGTTAAATAAGCAGGGTGACAATATACAGCCTTGACATACTCCTTACCCGATTGGGAACCAGTCCCTTATTCCATGTTCTAACTATTGCATCTTGACCTGCATACAGATATCTCAGGAGGCACGTAAAGTGCCCAGATATTCCCATCTCTTGAAGAAATTTCCACAGTTTGTTGTGATCCAAACAGTCAAAGGCTTTGGCATAGTCAATAAAAAAGAAGTAAATGTTTTTCTGGAATTATTTTGCTTTTTCTATGATGCAACAGATGTTGGAAATTTGATCTCTGCTTCCTCTGCATTCTCTAAAACCAGCTTGAATATCTGGAAGCTCTTGGTTCATGTATTGTTGAAGCCTGGCTTGGAGAATTTTGAGCATCACATTGTTAGCATGTGAGATGAGTGTAATTGTGTCATAGTTTGAACATTCTTTGGTATTACCTGTCTTTGGGATCAGAATGAAAACTGACCTTTTTCAGTCCTGTGGCCACTGTTGAGTTTTCCAAATTTGCTGGCATGTTGAGAGCAGCACTTTAACAGCATCATCTTTTAGGACTTGGAATAGCTCAACTGGAATTCCATGATCTTCACTAGGTTTCTTCATAGTGATGCTACCTGAGGGCCACTTGAGTTCACACTCCAAGATGCCTGTCTCTAGGTGAGTAATCACACCATCATGGTTATTTGGGTCATTATGATCTTTTTTGCATAGTTCTGTGTATTTTTGCCACCTCTTTTTAACACCTTCTGCTTCTGTTATGTCTATCATTTCTGTTTTTTATTGTGTCCTTCTATGAAAGACAGTTATGACCAACCTAGACAGCATATTAAAAGGCAGAGACATCACTTTGTCAACAAAGGTCTGCCTAGTCAAGGCTATGGTTTTTCCAATAGTCATGTATGGATGAGAGAGTTAAAGGTCTGCCTAGTCAAGGCTATGGTTTTTCCAATAGTCATGTATGGATGAGAGAGTTGGATTATAAAGAAAGCTCAGTGCTGAATAATTGATGCTTTTGAACTGTGGTGTTGGAGAAGACTCTTGAGAGTCCCTTGGACTGCAAGGAGATCCAACCAGTCCATCCTAAAGGAGATCAGTCCTGGGTGTTCATTGGAGGGACTGATGTTGAGGCTGAAAATCCAATATTTTGGCCACCTGATGCAGAGAGCTGACTCATTTGAAAAGACCCTGATTCTGTGAAAGATTGAGGGCAGGAGGATAAGGAGACGACAGAGGATGAGATGGTTGGATGGCATCACTGACACAATGGATATGGGTTTGGGTGGACTCCAGGAGTTGGCTCTGGACAGGGAGGCCTGGTGTGCTACAGCTCATGGGCTTATAAAGAGTCAGATACAACTGAGCGACTGAACTGAACTGAACTGATGTATGAAATATTCCCTTAGTATCTCTAATTTTCTTGAAGCAATCACTAGTCTTTCCTATTCTACTCTTTTCCTCTATTTCTTAGCATTGATCATTGAGGAATGCTTTCTTATCTCTCCTTGCTATTCTTGGAACACTGCATTCAGATGGGTGTATCTTTCCTTTTCTCCTTTGTCTTTCACTTCTCTTCTTTTTTCAGCTATTTTTAAGGCCTTCTCAGACAACACTTTTGCCTTTTTGCATTTCTTTTTATTGGGGATGTTTTGATCATTGTCTCCTGTACAATGTCAGGAAACTCTGTCCATAGTTCTTCAGGCACTCTGTCTATGAGATCTAATCTCTTGAATCTATTTGTCACTTCCATTGCATAATCAATCTTAAGAGATTTGATTTAGGTCATACCTGAATGGTCTAGTAGGTTTCCCTCCTTTCTTCAATTTAAGTCTGAATTTGGCAATAAGGAGTTCATGATCTGAACCACAGTCACGTCCCGGTCTTGATTTTGCAGACTGTTTAGAGCATCTCCATCTTTGGCTGCAAAGAACATAATCAGTCTGATTTCAGTATTGACCATCTGGTGATGTCTCTGTGTAGAATTATCACTTGTATTGTTGGAAGAGGGTGTTCTCTATAACCACTGTGTTCTCTTGGCAAAACTCTTTTAGCCTTTGCCCTGTTTCATTTTGTTCTCCAAGGTCAAACTTGCCTGTTATTCCAGGTATCTCTTGACTTCCTACTTTTGTATTCCAACCCTTTATGATGTAAAAAACCTCTTTATTTGGTGTTAGAAGGTCTTGTAGGTCTTGATAGAACAATTCAACCCCAGATTCTTCATCATTAGTGGTTGGGGCATAGACCTGGGTTACTGTGATATTGAATGTTTTGCCTTGGAAATGAACAGAAATCATTCTGTAGTTTTTGAGACTGCCGAAGTACATTTCAGACTCTTCTGTTGACTATGGGGGATAATCCATTTCTTCTAAGGGATTCTTCAGTTCAGTTCAGTCACTCAGTCGTGTACGACTCTTTGCGACACCATGAATTGTAGCACGCCAGGCCTCCCTGTCCATCACCAACACCCAGAGTTCACTCAAACCCATGTCCATCGAGGCGGTGATGCCATCCAGCCATCTCATCCTTTGTCGTCCCCTTCTCCTCCTGCCTCCAATCCCTCCCAGCATCAGGGTCTTTTCCAGTGAGTCAACACTTCGCATGAGGTGGCCAAAGTATTGGAGTTTCAGCTTCAGCATCAGTCCTTCCAATGAACACCCAGGACTGGTCTCCTTTAGGATGGACTGGTTGGATCGCCTTGCAGTCCAAGGTAGTCTCAAGAGTCTTCTCCAACACCGCAGTTCAAAAGCATTAATTCTTCAGTGCTCAGCTTTCTTCACAGTCCAACTCTCACATCCATACATGACCACAGGAAAAACCATAGCGTTGACTAGATGGACCTTTGCTGACAAAGTAATATCTCTGCTTTTCAATATGTTATCTAGGTTGGTCATAACTTTCCTTCCAAGGAGTAAGCGTCCTTTAATTTCGTGGCAACAATCACCATCTGCAGTGATTTTGGAGCCCCCAAAAATAAAGTATGACACTGTTTTCACTGTTTCCCCATCTATTTCCCATTAAGTGATGGGACCAGATGCCATGATCTTCGTTTTCTGAATGCTCAGTTTTAAGACAACTTTTTCACTCTGCTCTTTCACTTTCATCAACAGGCTCTTTAGCTTCTCTTCACTTTCTGCCATAAAGGTGATGTCATCTGCATATCTGAGGTTACTGATATTTCTCCCACCAATATTGATTTCATCATGTGTTTTTTCCAGTCTAGCGTTTCTCATGATGTATTCTGCTTATAGGTTAAATAAGCAGGGTCACAATATACAGCCTTGACATACTCCTTTTCGTATTTGGAGCAAGTCTGTTGTTCCATGTCCAGTTCTAACTGTTGCTTCCTGACCTGCATATAGGTTTCTCGAGGCAGGTCAAGTGGTCTGGTATTCCCATCTCTTTCAGAATTTTCCACAGTTTATTGTGATCATACAGTAAAAGGCTTTGGCATAATCAATAAAGCAGAAATAGATGTTTTTCTGGAACTCTCTTGCAACTTAAATGGTAAATGATTGGAAGGCATTTTTTAAGTTTTTCTGTTTAAATCCTGTTTCTCCAATTAACCTACACATTTAATCCACTGGATAATTTAGCAAAATACCACTTTCAGGCTCTATTCCAAGAGTAAATGATAACATTTGCCTGGAGTGGTACCTGGTGTCAATATAACTTTTTTTTGTTTGTTTTAACGGTGGTAACATGTGTGTGTGTGTGTATAATATATTATATGAAAATTTACTGAAAAAATAATCTCCATAGTAAGATCCCATAGGTGATCCATCTACACATGTGAATTTGAGATGCATTCATTTTAACTACTCTAAAAATCATTCATATGTACTTTTTTCATTTAAAGCCTTATGGAACAACAGACTGGTTCCAAATAAGAAAACGAGTTCATCAAGGCTGTATATTGTCACCCTGTTTATTTAACTTATATACAGAGTATGTCATGAGAAATGCTGGACTGGAAGAAACATAAGCTGGACTCAAGATTGCTGGGAGAAATATTAATAACCTCAGATATGCAGATGACACCACCCTTGTGGCAGAAAGTGAAGAGGAACTAAAAAGCCTCTTGATGAAAGTGAAAGTGGAGAGTGAAAAAGTTGGATTAAAGCTCAACATTCAGAAAACGAAGATCATGGCATCCGGTCCCATCACTTCATGGCAAATAGATGGGGAAACAGTGGAAACAGTGTCAGACTTTATTTTTGGAGGCTCCAAAATCGCTACAGATGGTGACTGCAGCCATGAAATTAAAAGACGCTTACTCCTTGGAAGGAAAGTTATGACCAACTTAGATAGCATATTCAAAAGCAGAGACATTACTTTGCCAACAAAGGTCCATCTAGTCAAGGCTATGGTTTTTCCTGTGGTCATGTATGGATGTGAGAGTTGGACTGTGAAGCAGGCTGAGCACCGAAGAATTGATGCTTTTGAACTGTGGTGTTGGAAAAGACTCTTGAGAGTCCCTTGGACTGCAAGGAGATCCAACCAGTCCATTTTGAAGGAGATGAGCCCTGGAATTTCTTTGGAAGGAATGATGCTAAAGCTGAAACTCCAGTACTTTGGCCACCTCGTGCGAAGAGTTGACTCATTGGAAAAGACCCTGATGCTGGGAGGGATTGGGGGCAGGAGGAGAAGGGGACGACAGAGGATGAGATGGCTGGATGGCATCACGGACTCGATGGACGTGAGTCTGAGTGAACTCCGGGAGTTGGTGATGGACAGGGAGGCCTGGCGTGCTGCCATTCATGTGGTCGCAAAGAGTCGGACACGACTGAGTGACTGATCTGATCTGATCTGATCTACGATTAAAGGTTGGTGCAGCTGTTAGGTAGCAGTCAAGTAGCTATGATGGATATACACAAACTGCAAACAAACTTCTTTAGACATTAAATTGATGAAATGTAATGACTTTTCATCAAAATTTCAGTTTAGATATGTAAATATAGTGTTAAATTTGATTGATATTTGCCATAATCGATGTCCTACTTTGACATAGCAAGTATGCTAACATTAATGAATTAAAAACTCTTTTGACAGATTTCTGCTTAACCAGTTCATTGGTCAAACAAAGTTTATTTTTAGTTTCCATTGAATAAAACATATTGACTTTTGACCTCTATAAGCTGTATGTACCTAATTAGGATGCTGCAACTTCCATTTACTTTTTTGCTGCCAAAATGTGTTTTATGCTTAGGAAAAGTTAGATATGTGTTCACAGACATGCTAATATCACTCCACTTGCTATTAAATTTTTTTCATTTAATTAAAATTTTATGCTAAGTAGTACAATATGAATATAAAATAATTGCTTCAAAGAAGATCAAATTGAACTTTTCAGAAAGAGTTATAAAGGGCAATGTTCACTAAAATGTGTCAGAGAATTATGTCTAAGTAACAAAAGAGCAGAAGATTCAGAAAATTTACTATAAAATTTCATATTTTAAAGCGTTTCAAGACTGCTAAATACACATTGTATTTCATTGGATTCAAAACTGGATGTTGCAGAGTATGTATTATGGGTGTGGTTTGTGTAATAAAGATGATGCATGACTCTATCCAGTGTATGACTAACCAGTGAACATATATGTAAAGAAAAGGCAAAAGCCGTACTTCAAATAATGGAAGGTAAATGTGCACTTCTTTGTTTCAACTATCTATGAATCACATATATTTAAGGTAGGGCTTCCCAGGTGGCACCATTGTTAAAGACTCTGTCCACCAATGCAGGAGATGCAAGAGACAAGGGTTTGATTCTTGGGTCAGGAAGATCCCCTGGAGGAGGAAATGGCAACTCACTCCCTTATTCTTGCCTGGAAAATCCCATGGACAGAGGAGCTTGAGGGCTACATTTCATAGGATTGCAAAGATTCAGACACAACTGAAGCCACTTTAAGCACACGCACACACACACACACACACACACACACACATGTTCTTATAAATAAAAGTCTTCTAAACACAATTTGTTAATCTTATCAATAAAATTTAGCTCTAATTTCAGGTTTTTGTAGTTTAATTCTCAGTGTGTACATGAATGTACATGTATGTGGAGAAAGTTTTCCGAATGATCTGAGATGGACACAAAATACATTTATCTTCACCATTTCAGAAACTCAATAAGGAGTTATTTATTTCTGTATTTATTTTTTAATCAATTTATTTATTTTAATTTGTGGGTAATTTCTTTATAATATTGTGATGGGTTTTGCCATATATTGACATGAATTACACACGGGTGCACATGTGTCTCCCCATCCTGAACTGCCTCCCATCTCCCTCCCCACCCTCTCCTTCTAGGATGTCCCAGAGCACAGACTTTGAGTGCCCTGCTTCATGCATCAAACTTGCACTGGTCATTTATTTTACATATGGTAATATACATGTTTCAATGCTATTCTCTCAAATCATCCCACCCTCCCCTTCTCCCACAGAGTCCAAAAGTCGGTTCTTTCTATTTGTGTTTCTTTTGCTGCCATTGGTCATCGTCAATGGCTATGGATCATTCATTGGATCATCAGGATCGTCATTGCTAAGTTGCTTCAGTTGTGTCCGACTCTGTGCGACCCCAGAGATGGCAACCTACCAGGCTCCCCCATCCCTGGGATTCTCCAGGCAAGAATACTGGAGTGAGTTGCCATTTCCTTCTCCAAGAATCGTCATTACCATCATTCTAAATTCGATATATATTTGTTAAGATACTGTATTGACATTTCTCTTTCATGACTTACTTCACACTGTATAATAGTCTCCAGTTTCGTCCACCTCATTACAACTGACTTAAATGTGTTCTTTTTTTTACAGCTGAGTAATATAGACCAGTTTCTAACACCATACACACACCAAAAAAAAAAAAAAAAAACTCAAAATGGATTAAAGATCTAAATGTAAGACCACATAAATTATTTATCCAACGTGAGATGAAATAGTATTTTTATTAAATTACACAACTATATATTTCCAATTAAAGAAAAAAATACAATGCACTTTTGTTTGTTACACATATGTGTGAAGAATGTTTTTCTTGCAGTCATTGTATTTCTTCAACAAATATCTAAGTTTGTAAGTATTATTTCATTCTTATTTAATGGATAAGAAAACTGACATTCAAATAAGACGATTAGGAACAGATCTGAGATTCAAACAAAGTTTCTGACTCTTAGGATCTTTGTGGGCTTAATCACTGCATGTCAATATTCTTCCAGAATGTTCCCTGAAAGAATGGGCAGAACAAAGGGCAAGCTCTCACGTAAGATTCAGTTTTGAGACTGGTTTTTAGCCCAAGTGCTCATTTGTGTAACTGTGGGCAAATAACCTTTCCTTCAGCCTAAATTCCAGATTTGTGGAGTGTAGTGATTGTGTATATTATTTTAAATATTAATTTTATTATTGAAAGATTTTTTTTTTATATTCTCATATCAGGGACACATTTTTTAATTAGCAAGTTGACCAGAGACCCATTTTCTCCTTATTTTCTTGGCTGTTATCTTATCTTATTCTTCTAACTCACATGAAAATAACCCTCTGATAATGGTACGAAATCAAACAAAAACTTCAGTTGAACAGTTAATTGAAATCTGTGGTAGAAATGATTGAATTTATTATATTAGAAGTTAATCATAAATGTTTATGATTTTCAAATCTGCTCTGTCCTGGTTCTGTTTAGTTGACTATGCTTGTTGACTGTTTATACTGTCTGTACCTGAAATGTCTAAGTATGATACCTGGGCTACTTGCTAATATTTTTCTTTAAAAGTAAAATTCTACAGCTTACTTGTAGAGTAATGATTGCAGTTCATCATGAATGAGCAAAACACTCAGAGTATGGCTCTGCTGATCTTTCTGTTCTGAACCAGTTTAGTTACCAGATGAATTTCAAACATTTATTTGTTAAACTTGGCAAATACAAGTAATGCATGTTTCATTTGAAAAAGATTTTACAAAATCCCATATGCTATATCAGGAGAAGGAACTGACAACCCACTCCAGTATTCTTGCCTGGAAAACTCCATGGGCAGAGGAGCCTGGAAGGCTAGAGTCCATGAGTTCGCAAAGAGTAGGATATGACTGAGTGACTAGCACACATATGCTATATCAAGGTGTCTATCTGAGGAATGTCAAAGTCAGATTCACTTATGTGACTCATTCTAAAATGATATGAAAATCAGTTGCTGTTATTTTTTTATGTGCTCATATAGGCCTTGAATTTTTTAAAATTAATTTATTTTAACTGGAGGCTAATTACTTTACAATATTGTAGTGGATTTTGCCAACATCAACATGAATCAGCCACAGGCGCACCTGTGTTCCCAATCCAGAACCCCCTCCCACCTCCCTCCACATCCCATCCCCCAGGTTCATACCAGTGCACCAGGTGTGAGCACCCTGTCTCATGCATCAAACCTGGACCAGCGATCCACTTCATATATAATAATGTACATATATCAGTGCTACCCTCTCAAATCATCCCACTCTCGCCTTCTCCCACAGAGTCCAAAAGACCATTCTTTACATCTGTATCTCTTTCTCTGTCTAGCATATAGGGTCATCGTTACCATCTTTCTAAATTCCATACATATGTGTTACTATACTATACTGGTGCTTTTGTTTCTAACTTACTTCACTCTGTATAATAGGCTCTGCTTTCATCCACCTCATTAGAACTGATTCAAATACATTCTTTTTAATAGCTGATTAATATTCCATTGTGTATATGTACCACAGCTTTCTTATCCATTTGTCTGCCGATGGATATCTAGGTTGCTTCCATGTCCTAGCTATTGTGAACAGTGCTATGATGATCATTGGGATACACATGTCTCTTTCAATTCTGGTTTCCTCGGTGTGTATGCCCAGAATTGGGATTGCTGGGTCATATGACAGTTCTATTTCCATTTTTTTAAAGAAATTTCCACACTGTTCTCCATAATAGCTGTACTAATTTGAATTGCCACCAACACTGTAAGAGGGTTCCCTTTTCTCTGTACCCTCTCCAGCATTTATTGTTTGTAGACTTTTGGATAGCAGCCATTCTAACTGGCATGAGATGGTACCTCATTGTGGTTTTGATTTGCATTTCTCTAATAATGAGTGATGTTGAGCATTTTTTCATATGTTTCTTAGCCATCTGTATATCTTCTTGGGGAAATTTCTGTTTAGGTCTTTGGCTCATTTTTTGATTTGGTCGCTTATTTTTCTGGAATTGAGCTGCAGAAGTTGCTTGTATATTTTTGTGATTAATTCTTTGTCAGTTGCTTCATTTGCTACTATTTTCTCCCATTCTGAAGGCTGTCTTTTCACCTTGCGTAGAGTTTCCTTCATTATGCAAAAGCTTTCAAGTTTAATTAGGTCCCATTTGTTTATTTTTGCTTTTATTTCCACTAATCTGGGAGGTGGGTCATAGAGGATCCTGCTGTGATTTATGTCGGAGACTCCTTTTCCTACGTTTTTCTCCAGGAGTTTTATAGTTTCTGCTCTTATGTTTAGATCTTTAATCCATTTTGAATTTATGTTTGTGTATGGTTTTAAAAAGTGTTCTAGTTTCATTTTTTTACAAGTGTTTGACCAGTTTTCCCAGCACCACTTGTTAAAGAGCTTGTCCCTTCGCCATTGTATATTCTTGTCTACTTTGTCAAAGATAAGGTGTCCCTAGGTGCATGGATTAATCTCTGGGCTTTCTATTTTGTTCCATTGATCTATATTTCTGTCTTTGTACCAGTACCATACTGTCTTGATGAATGTGGCTTTGTAGTATATTTTGAAATCAGGCAGATTGATTCCTCCAGTTCCATTCTTTTTTCTCAAGAATGCTTTGGCTATTAGAGGTTTTTTGTATTTCCATATAAATTGTGAAATTATTTGTTCTAGTTCTCTGAAAAATACCATTGGTAGCTTGATAGGGATTGCATTGAATTTATAGATTTCTATGGGTAGTATACTCATTTTCATTATATTGATTCTTTCAATCCATGAAGATGGTTTGTTTCTCCATCTATTTGTGTCATCTTTGATATCTTTCATCAGTGTTTTATAGTTTTCTATATATACGTCTTTTGTTTCATTAGATAGGTCTATTCCTAAGTATTTTATTCTTTTAATTGCAATGGTGAGTGGAATTGTTTCATTAATTTCTCCTTCTCTTTTCTCATTGTTGGTGCATAGGAATGCAAGGGATTTCTTGTGTTAATTTTATATCCTGCAACTTTAATATATTCATTGATTAGCATTGGAGAAGGAAATGGCAACCCACTCAAGTGTTCTTACCTGGAAAATCCCAGGGACAGAGGAGCCTAGTGGGCTGCCATCTATGGGGTCGCACAGAGTCAGACACAACTGAAGCGACTTAGCAGCAGCAGCTCTAATAAATTTCTGGTGGAGTCTTTAAGGTTTTCTATGCAGAGGATCATGTCATCTGCAAACAGTGAGAGTTTTACTTCTTTTTTCAATCTGGATTCTTTTATTTCTTTTTCTTCTCTCATTTATGTGGCTAAACCTTCCAAAACTATGTTGAATAGTAGTGGTGAAAGTGGACACCCTTGTCTTGCTCCTGACTTTAGGGGAAATGCTTTCAATTTTTCACCATTGAGGATAATGTTTGATGTGGGTTTATCATATATGGCTTTTATTATGTTGAGGTATGTTCCTTCTATTCCTGCTTTTTGGAGGGTTTTTATCATAAATGAATATTGAATTTTGTCAAAGGCTTTCTCTGCATCATTGAGATTATTGTATGGTTTTTATTTTTCAATTTGTTACTGTGGTGTACCACATTGATTGATTTGTGGATATTAAAGAATCCTTGTATCCCTGGGATAAAGCCCACTTGGTCATGATGTATGATCTTTTTAATATGTTCTTGGATTCTGTTTGCTAGAATTTTGTTAAGGATTTCTACATCTATGTTTATCACTGATATTGGCCTGTAGTTTTCTTTTTGTGGCATCATTGCCTGGTTTGGGTATTAGGGTGATGGTGGCCTCATAAATTAGTTTGGAAGTTTACCTTCTCTGCAATTTTCTGGAAGAGTTTGAGTAGGATAGGTGTTAGCTTTTCTCCAAATTTTTTGTAGAATTCAGCTGTGAAGCCGTCTGGACCTGGGGTTTTGTTTGCTGGAATATCTGATTACAATTTCGATTTTCGTGCTTGTGATGGGTCTTAAGATTTTCTATTTCTTCCTGGTTCAGTTTTGGAAAGTTATACTTTTGTAAGAATTTGTCCATTTCTTCCAAGCTGTCCATTTTATTGGTGTATAGTTGCTGATAGTAGTCTCTTATGATCCTTTGTATTTCTGTGTTTTCTGTCCAGATATTCCTATTATCATTTGTAATTTTGTTGATTTGATTCTTCTCCCATTTTTTCTTGACAAGTATGGCTAATGGTTTGTCTATTTTATTTATCTTCTCAAAGAGCCAGCTTTTAGCTTTGTTGACTTTTGCTATGGCCTCCTTTGTTTCTTTTGCATTTATCTCTGCCCTAATTTTTATGATTACTTTCCTTCTACCCTGGGGTTCTTCATTTTTTCCTTTTCTAGTTGCTTTAGGTGTAGAGTTAGGTTATCTGATTTTTCTCTTGTTTATTTAGGTAAGACTGTATTGTTATGAACCTTCTCCTTAGCACTGCATTTACTGAGTCCCATAGGTTTGGACTGTTGTGTTTCATTTTCATTAGTTTCTATGCATATTTTGATTTCTTTTTTGATTTCACCTGTGATTTGTTGGTTATTCAGAGGCATGTTGTTTAGCCTCCATATGTTTGTATTTTTAATAGTTTTGTCCTGTAGTTGGCATCTAATCTTACTGGATGGTGATCAGAAAAGATGCTTGGAATGATTTCATTTTTTTATTTTTTTTTTTTAATTTACCAAGGCAAGGCTGTCAAACTTCTGCACTCAATACATCATCAAAACTGGAAAACTCAGCAGTGGCCACAGGACTGGGAAATGTCAGTGTTCATTCCAATTCCAAAGAAAGGCAATGTCAAAGAATGCACAAACTACCACACAATAGCACTCATCTCATATGCTAGTAAAGTGATGCTCAAAATTCTCCAAGCCAGGCTTCAACAGTACGTGAACCATGATCTTCCAGATGCTGAAGCTTGTTTTAGAAAAGACAGAGATCAAATCGCCAACATCTGGTGGATGATTGCAAAAACAAGAGAGTTTCAGAAAAACATATATTTCTGCTTTATTGACTATGCCAAAGCCTTTGACTGTGTGGATGACAATAAACTGTGGAAAATTTTGAAGGAGATGGGAATACCAGACCACCTGACCTGCCTCTTGAGAAATCTGTATGCAGGTCAGGAAGCAACAGTTAGAATTTGGCATGACACAACCAGACTGGTTCCAAATAAGACTAGGAGTACGTCAAGGCTGTATATTGTCACCCTGCTTGTTTAACTTATATTCAGAGTACATTATGATAAATGCTGGTCTGGAGGAAGCACAAGCTGGAATCAAGATGGCTGGGAGACATATCGATAACCTCAGATATGCAGATGACACCACATTTATGGCAGAAAGTGAAGAAGAACTTAACAGCCTCTTGATGACAGTGAAAGAGGAGAGTGAAAAAGTTAGTTTATAGCTCAACACTCAGAAAACTAACATCATGGATCTTGTCTCAACACTTCTTAGCAAATATATGGGGAAAAAGTGGATACCGTGGCTGACTTTATTTTTCTGGGCTTCAAAATCACTGCAGATGGTGATTGCAGCCATGAAGTTAAAAGATGCTTACTCCTTGGAAGGAAAGTTTTGATCAACCTAGACAGCATATTAAAAAGCAGATACATTACTTTGTAAACAAAGGTCCATCTAGTTAAGGCTATGGTTTTTCCAGTGATCATGTATGAATGTGAGAGTTGGACTGTGAAGAAGGCTGAGTGCCAAAGAATTGGTACTTTTGAACTGTGGTGTTGAAGAAGACTCTTGAGAGTCCCTTGGACTGCAAGGAGATCCAACCAGTCCATCCTAAAGGAAATCAGTCATGGGTGTTCATTGGAAGGACTGATGTTGAAGCTGAAATACCAATACTTTGGCCACCTGATGTGAAGAGCTGACTTATTTGAGAAGACCCTGATGCTGTGAAACACTGAGGGCTGGAGGAGAAGGGGATGACCGTGGATGAGATGGTTCGATGGCATCACCGACTCAATGCACATGGGTTTGGGTAGACCCAGCAGTTGGTGATGGATAGGGAGGCCTGGCGTGCTGCGGTTCATGGGGTCAGAAAGAGTCACACACGACTAGGCAACTGAACTGAACTGAACTGAAGGCTAGATTTATGGCCCAGGTTGTGAACTATCCTGGGGAAGGTTCTATGTACACTTGAGAAAAAGGTGAAATTCCTTGTTTTGGGGTGAAATGTCCTATAGATATCTATTAGGTCTAATTGGTCCTTTGTACCATTTAAAGTTTGTGCTCCCTTGCTATTTTTCAGCTTAGTTTATCTATCCATAGGTGTGAGTTGGGATATTAAAGTCTCCCAATATTATTATGTTATTGTTAATTTCCCCTTTGATACTTGTTAGCATTTGCCTTACATATTGTGGTGCTCCTATGTTGGGTGCATATGTATTTATAATTGTTATATCTTCTTTTATTGACCCTTTGATCATTATGTAATGTTCTTGTTTGTCTCTTTTCACAGCCTTTATTTCAGTGTCTATTACCTAATATGAGTATTGCTACTCTAGGTTTTTTTTTGGTCTCCATTTACATAGAATATCTTTTTCCAGCCCTTCACTTTCAGTCTGTCTGTGCCCCTTGTTTTGAGGTGGGTCTCTTGTAGACAGCATATTTAGGGGTCTTTTTTGTATCTAGTCAGCCAGTCTTTGTCTTTTGGTTGGGGCATTCAACCCATTTAATTCTTGATAAGTATGATCCTGTTGCCATTTATTTTGTTGTTTTGGGTTCAAGTTTATACACTTTTTCTGTGTTTCCTGTCTAGGAAATATCCTTTAGCATTTGTTAAAGAGCTGGTTTGGTGGTGCTGAATTCTCTCAGCTTTTGCTTGTCTGTTAAGTTTTTGATTTCTCCTTCATATTTGAATGAGATCCTTGCTGTGTACATTAATCTGGGTTGAAGGTTTTTCTCTTTCATCATTTAAAGTATGTCTTGCCATTCCCTTCTGTCCTGAAGAGTTTCTATTGAAAGATCAGCTGTTATCCTTAAGGGATTTCCCTTGTGTGTCATTTGTTGCTTTTCCCTTGCTGGTTTTAATATGTATTCTTTGTGTTTTATCTTTGTTAATTTGATTAATATGTGACTTGGGGTGTTTCACCTTGGGTTTATCATGTTTGGCACTCTCTGGGTTTCTTGGACTTGGGTGGCTATTTCCCGCCCCATTTTAGGGAAGTTTTCAACTGTTATCTCCTCAAGCATTTTCTCATGGCCTTTCTTTTTGTTTTCTTTTTCTGTGACTCCTATGATTTGAATATTAGGGCATTTGACATTGTCCCAGAGGTCTCTGAGGTTGTCCTCATTTCTTTTAATTCATTTTTTCCTCTCTACTTCATTTATTTCCACCATTCTATCTTCCACCTCACTTACCGAATCTTCTGCCTCATTTATTCTACTGTTGGCTTCCTCCAGAATGCTAATGAATTATTCATTATTGATTGATTCCTTATCATGTCTTCTAGGTCCTTGTTAAACATTTCTTGCACCTTTTCAGTCCTTGGCTCCAGACTATTTATCTGTAACTTCATTTTGTTTTCAAGATGTTGGATCATTTTTACTATCATTATTCTGAATTCTATTTCAGGTAGACTCCCTATCTCCTCCTCTTTTGTTTGGTTTAGTGGGCATTTATCATGTTCCTTTATCTGCTGAGTATTTCTCTGTCTTTTCCTCTTGTTTAGATTGCTGTGTTTGGGGTGGCCTTTCTGTAGCTGGAAGTTTGTGGTTCCTCTTTATTGTGGAGGTTCCTCCCTGTGGGTGGCATTGGACAAGTGACTTGTTGAGGTTTCCTGATTAGGGAAGTTTGCGTTGGTGTTCTGGTGGGTGGAGCTGGATCTCTTCTCTCTGTAGTGCAATGAAGTTTCCAGTAGTGAGTTTTGAGTTGTCTATGGATTTGGTGTGACTTTGGCCAGCATGTGTATTAATGCTCAGGGCTATATTCCTGTGTTCCTGGATAATTAGTGTGGAACTTGATGGCTATTGAATGGAGCTTGGTTTCAGTGTAGGTATGGAAACTTTTGGATGAGCTGTTGCTGTTTAATCGTCCCTGGAGTCAGGAGTTTCCTGCTGTTCTCAAGTTTGGGATTTAAGCCTCTTGCCTCTGGTTTTCAGTCTTATTCTTATAGTAGCCTGAAGAATTCTCCATCCATACTGCACCAATGATAAAACATCTAGCTTAATGGTGAAAAGATTCTCCACAGTGAGGTACACCCAGAGAGGTTTGCAGAGTTACACAGAGAAGAGAAGAGGGAGGAGGGAGATAGAGGTGACCAGGAGGAGAAGAGGGGGAATCAAAAGGGGAGAGTGCAATCTAGCCAGTAATCAATTCCCTATGTGCTGTCTACAGCCTGGAACACACAGAGAGGTTCACAAAGTTACACAGAGAGGAGAAGAGGATGGAAGGAGATAGAGGTTACCAGGAGGAGAAGAGGGAAAGCCAAAAGGAGAGAGACAGATCTAGCCAGTAATCAGATCCCTAAGTGTTCTCCACAGCCCAGTATACCCAAAGAGATTCAAAGTTGGGTAGAGAAGAGAAGGGGGCGGGAGGAGATAGAGGTGACCTGAGGGAGAAAAAAGAGAGTCAAAATGGGGAGAGGGCAATCAAGCCAGTAATCACACTCCTAAGTAAAAAGGGGTACTGAAGATTGGATTCTTAAAGGTACAAAATTGATAACAAATATCAAAAAGCAAAGATTAGAAATCTAGAGTAGAGGTTAAACTCTCAAAAATACAATATGAAAAAAATAAAAATAAAAAAATAAAATCACAAAAATTATTTTTAAAATATATGAAATTTACTTTAATAATAGGGTCTTTTCCCCCCCAAGGTAATAGTGGGTTCTAAAAATGATAATTAAAGAAGTACTAAAGGACTTAAAATATTTTTTTAATTTAAAAATTGATAATAGTAAAATGTATCTAGGAATTTCTCTGCAGCTGTTGAGGGCAGTGTGAAGTCCGTTCAGTTTCAGATAGTTCCTTGTTCCAGCTTGTACTTCTTCTCGAGTTCTATAGCCCCCTTCCAATGTATTTGGTGCTAACTACAGGGTTTTAATCTGTTGTACCTGTCACTTCCAAAGCGGTTCCTTCTGTTTGTTTTGGCTTCTTCTGTTTGCAAGTCTCTTTAGTGTCTAATTTCCACCCTGACACAAGGGGTCGGAAGTGGTCACTTATTTAGGTTCACTTGTTCATTTGTGCTGTGGGGAGGGAAGAGTACTGCAAACAAACAGCACTAGTGTGTGGGAGAAGTGCTCGCAGTGTCTGGGCCACACTAGGTTTTCCCCTGCTCACGGCGTGTGTGCTTTCCCAGTCTATACTACTCAGGCTCCAGGTTGCTCTGCAGGAGAACTGTCTAAAGTGGGCCCTGCATTGCATGCATTTCCCAGGTCTAAGCCTCTCAGGTTCATGTTCTCAGATACTCCACAAAGGCACTCAGTTGGGCCTGCTTTTTGTGCCCTTCCCAGGTCCAAGCAGCTCAGGTGACCAGGTGCTTGGCGAACACACTGTCCCCAGATGGGGTGGTGCATTTTATCACCTCCCCGATCCCAGCTACTAGGTTTCCTTAGTGTGCAGTGAGAATGCTGTCTCAGGTGTGTGGTGTCTCCTCTGGGGAGCTGATCTCTGGCTGCGACCCTCCTGGTGGATGTCAGGATGCCAGGAAGACTTGGTTAGCAACTGGGGGCCTGCTCACAGTTTGGTGGAGGATGCTGTCTCTGGGGCCAAGATTGCCCTTTTCCCTCAAGCTCTGGCTATTGCCCCCCTGCCTCTGCTTCCAGTGGGCTGTGGGCTGGTCTGCAGCCAGCTAGTTCTCCTCTGGTAATGGCTCAACCGTTTGTTCTGTGAACGGGCCTGGTAGTGACTTAGGTTGGAGTTTTTCACGGGAAAACTCTCTCTCTCTCTCTCTTTTTTTTTCTCACTGACTATCCCACAGTTTGTGTTGCTGTCTCACGTTAGCTCCCTCAGATTGTCCTCAGGGCATTCAGGCCTGGTCCTTACCCTAAGCAATGCAGCCCATGCCTCCCTGTTCAGCCTCCACTTGCTGGTGGCGGACACGAGCATCTGGTCTACTTCCCTGCTGGGAGTTGCAGTTAGGTGCATAATCTGTGGGTTTTATTTAGTTATTTTTTTCCTTCCGGTTATGTTACCCTCTGAGATTCTAAAACTTCCCACAGACCCGCTGGTGAGAGGGTTTCCTGCTGTTTGGAAATTTCTCCTCTTTCACGACTCCCTCCCCAGGATGGTCTCCATCCCTAACTCTTTTGTCTCTCTTTTAATCTTTTATATTCTCTCCTACCTCCTTTTAAAGACAGTGGGCTGCCTTTCTGGGTGCCTGGTGTCCTCTGCCAGCGTTCAGAAGTTGTTTTGTGGAATTTTTTCAGCATTCAAATGATCTTTTGATGAATTTGTGGGAGAGAAAGTGGTCTCCCCGTCCTATTCCTCTGCCATCTTAGGACTGCCCCTCTTCCCCAAAATTGCTATATGTTTTAAAATGTAATGCTTTTGCCAGCTAATGAACAATAAAATTCAGGCTATAAGAAATTAAGAAATTACTGGAAATGAATTAACTATGTAATTACTTATATAAACTGTGCACAGAATTTTCCTTTCAAAATTCTTAAATTTGGAATGGTCAAACCCTGCTCCCTATCCTGTGCAATTTTTCCTCTATGGGTTCATTCTCTTCAGTTCTTATTTTAAAAGATACTGGAAATTACATATGGTAGATTCAGGACAATTGTTTGTAATATTCTATTTTGCAGTGCTCTCTTTTGGGTTTATTTAATTTGGAAAAAAAAAGCATTATTTGTACACTACATAGGAAAACAGAGGCTAAAAGTGGTCTAGAATCAAATATGAGGTCACATTCAGGAAGTAAAAAATATTCTTGTTTTTTCTTTTGTTAATTCTGCTTCATGACCCATTGAAAATGACTTTCTAAGATTAAAAATTTAGGTGCTGTTAAATAAGTATACAGAATTTAAAATCTGATCAGGCTTTAGCGAAATGTTAAGCCATGACAAAAACAAATAGTATGAGGTTAAATTAAGAAACCTCATTGAAGTTGAAGGCATTTCATAGCATGTTTTAATCCTTTGGGATTATCAAGGAATCAAAGGGTAGGGACAAAATGATAATTTTCCTAATCTAGTCTGCTACCTCATTCCAACTAATTTTAGTTATCTGTGCTACTGTTAATTATTCTCAAGAGAGATGACTCCACAATTTCTCAGAGACTATATACAGTGGCTATCTTACTCTAAAGAAACAATTCCTCAGCGCTAGTACAATCTCTAAATTTAATTCAAAATCCTTTTCCATACTTAATGAAAAAAAAAGAACTCTCAATCTTCAAATACTCTGCTTTCAGTAAATACTTAAAATACTTGAAAACAACTTTAAAATTACTTTTCAACCTTTCCTGCTCCCAATTCCTCCTTTATACTTTTCTCATGGGTTATGTTTTCTTACCATGATTTTTTTTTTTTTTTTTTTTGCTCTACTCTGAATACTTTTGTTGTTGTTTTCAAACAAGCCTCATAGTTCGTGGTGCCCAAAACCCTAACAGTCTCTCATTGGTAAAGGAATGATATCAAAGTTCTTTTGTTTCAGGTAGACTGTTACTTATAAGATTTATATTTTTCTAAAGATCCAAATATGTGATCCTACTTGGTTGAAAATTTAACTTTAGGCATCATTAAAATCTGTGCTGTAATTTGATGATATTTAAATTATTTTACCTAAAAAATTGTTCATTTTATCACATAATAAATAAAAATAGATTAATAACAAATGACTAGTGAATCAGAAAATTACCTTAGCTTCTATACCTCATGTTGTGCACAAAAAACTAAACAAATAAAAATTACCCTTTATCCTATTAGATCTAACTTCAATTTTTTTCTTCAGTTATCTGTTTTCCTGAATAGTATTTAGATTAAGGTCAACCTAAGTGATAAGCACTTTGAGTAACTATATTCAAGATCTGAATATGGCACTTTTCATCTTCAAATTCTCTAACATGCTAGTTCATGAATTTACCACTATAACATTGATTTCTTTAGGATGTATGTTATCCACTTTAAAAAGTGACTTTCAAACAATTCTTTCATTGATGCATCTTAAAACTAAATCTCAATCTCATTTGGTATGAACTGTTGATATCCATGTTGCCATTAATTTGTATCTGAAGAATTTTAAAGTAACCTGTGGTATTTAAAGGTATGAAATCTCACAAATTATAAGACCATCAGAAGCATAGTTTATAAAAGAATAGTTAGCATTTAACATTACTTAATAGTTTTAAAATTGAGATTGTACTTGAGAATCTAAAGGAAAAATTACCACATCATAATAAAAGTGGACAAAATTAAATTTAAAAACTAGTCATCCCAGCTTTAAAATAAGTATAATTATCAATTAGAAATAATTTTAAAAGTAATATTTTATACCCCATACTTTTAAATCCTAAAATTTACAATACTTTTCTGCTTGTTGATATAAGAAGTCTTTAGTCTTCCAAAGGTTGTGAGTATAGTGATCTCTTTGAAATCATTTTGTTTTAAATATTTCTAATGCATAAACTAAAGGCAAAGGAGAAAAGGGAAGATATACCCATTTGAATCCAGAGTTCCAAAGAAGAGCAAGGAGAGATCAGAAAGCCTTCCTCAGTGATCAATGCAAAGAAATAGAGGAAAACAATAGAATGGGAAAGACTAGAGATCTCATCAAGAAAATTAGAGATACCAAGGGAACATTTCATGCAAAGATGGACACAGTAAAGGTCAGAAATGATATGGACCTAACAGAAGCAGAAGATATTAAGAAGAGGTGGCAAGAATACACACAAGTATACATAAAAGATCTTAATGAACCAAATAACCACTATGGTGTGATCACTCACATAGAGCCAGACAACCTGGAGTGCAAAGTCAAGTGGGCCTTAGGAAGCATCATCAGGAACAAAGCTAGCAGAAGCAATGGAATTCCAGCTGAGCTATTTCAAATCCTAAAAGACGATGCTGTGAAAGTGCTGCTCTCAATATGCCATAAAATTTGGAAAACTCAGCAGTGGCCACAGGACTGGAAAACATCAGTTTCATTCCAATCCCAAAGAAAGACAGTGAAAAAGATGTTCAAACTACCGCACAATTGCACTCATATCAACCATTAACAAACTAATGGGCAAAATTCTCCAAGCCAGGCTTCAACAGTACACAAACTGAGAACATCCATATGTTTAAGCTGGATTTAGAAAAACCAGAGGAACCAGAGATCAAATGCCAAAATCCATTGGATCATCAAAAAAGCATGAGAGTTTCAGAAAAGAAGAAAATCTACTTCTAATTTATTGACTATGCAAAAGCCTTTGACTGTGTGAATTACAAAAAACACTGGAAAAGTCTTCAAGAAATGGGAATACCAGACCACCTGACCTGCCTCCTGAGAAATCTGTATGCATGTCAAAAAGCAACAGTTAGAATGGAATATGGAACAACAAACTAGTTCCAAATCAGCAACGGAGTACATCAAGGCTGTATATTGTCACCCTGCTTATTTAACTTATATGCAGGGTACCGCCTGTGAAATGTGAGGCTGGATGGAGCAAAACCTGGAATCAAGACTGCAAGGAGAAATATCAATAACCATAGATACACAGATGACACCACCTCTATGGCAGAAAGAGAAGAAAAACTAAAGAGCCTCTTGATGAAAGTGATGGGAGAGACTCCCATCAAGAAGCATCCATAAGCCTCTTATCCTTATCGGACAGAGGACAGACAGAATGAAAACCACAATCACAAAAATCTAATCAAACTGATCATGTGGAAGAGTGCTCTGTCTAACTCAGTGAAACTATGAGCCATACCATGTAGGGTCACCCAGGATGGATAGGTCATGGTGGAGAGTTCTGAGAAAATGTGGTCCACTAGAGAAGGGAATGGCAAACCACTTCAGTATTCTTGCCTTGAGAATATCATGAACAGTATGAAAAGGCAAAAAGATATGACTCTGAGAGATGAACTCCCCAGATGAGTAGGTGCCCAATATGCTACTGGAGAAGAGTGGGGAAATAACTCCAGAAAGAATAAAAAGACAGAGGCAAAGCAAAAGCAATGCCCAGTTGTGGATGTGACTGTTGATTGAAGCAAGGTCCAATGCTGTAAAGAGCAATATTGTAAAGGAATCTGGAATATTAGGTCCATGAATCAAGGTAAATTGAAAGTGGTCCAACAAGAGAACCAAGAGTGAACATTGAATTTTAGGAATCAGTGAACTAAAATGGACTGGAGTGGGTGATTTTAACTCAGATGACTATTATATACACTTCTGTGGGCAAGAAGCACTGAGAAGAAATGGAGTTGCCCTCATAGTCAATGAAAGAGTCCTAAATGCTATTGTTGTGTACAATCTAAAATATGACAGAAAGTTCTCTGTTCATTTCCAAGGCAAACCATTCAATATCACAGTAATCCAAGTCTATGCCCCAACCACTAATGCTGAAGAAGCTGAAGTTGAATTGTTCTATGAAGACCTAGAAGACCTTCTAGAAGGAACACCCCCCCCCAAAAAAATGCCTTTTTCATCATAGGGGTTCAATTCAGTTCAGTTGCTCAGTTGTGTCCGACTCTTTGCAACCCCATGAACAGGCCTGTACATCAGACCTCTGTGTCCATCACCAACTCCTGGAGATTACTCTTCCATGTCCATTGAGTCAGTGATGTCATCCAACCATCTCATCCTCCATCGTCCCCTTCTTCTCCAGCCCTCAATCTTTCCCAGAATCAGAGTCTTTTTAAATGAGTCAGCACTTCACATCAGGTGGCCAAAGAATTGAGTTTCAGCTTCAACATCAGCCCATCCAGTGAACACCCAGGACTGATCTCCTTTAGGATAGACTGGTTGGATATCCTTGCAGTTCAAGGGACTCTCAAGAGACTTCTCCAACACCACTGTTCAAAAGGATCAATTCTGTGGTGCTCAGCTTTCTTTATAGTCCAACTTTCACTTCAATACATGACTACTGGAAAAACCATACCCTTGACTAGACAAACCTTTGTTGGAAAGTTAATGTCTCTGCTTGTTAATATGCTGTCTAGGTTGCTCATAACTTTCCTTCCAACAAGTAAGCATCTTTTAATTTCATGGCTGTAGTCACCATCTGTAGTGATTTTGGAGCCCAAAAAATCAAGTCTGCTCCTGTTTCCCCATCTATTTGCCATGAAGTGATGGGACCAGTTTCCATGATCTTAGTTTTCTGAATGTTGAGTTTTAAGCCAACTTTTTCACTCTCCTCTTTCACTTTCATCAAGACACTATGTAGTTCTTATTCACTTTCTGCCATAACGGTGGTGTCATCTGCATATCTGATTTACTGATATTTCTCTCAGCAATCTTGATTCCAACTTGTGCTTTATCCAGCCCTGTGTTTCTCATGATGTACTCTGAATATAAGTTAAATAAGCAGGGTGACAATATACAGCCTTGACGTACTCCTTTTCCTATTTGGAACCAGTCTGTTGTTCCATGTCCAGTTCTAACTGTTGCTTCCTGACCTGCATACAGACATCTCAAGAGGCAGGTCAGGTGATCGGGTATTCCCAACTCTTTCAGAATTTCCCACAGATTTTTGTGATCCACGCAGTCAAAGATTTTGGCATAGTCAATAAGGCAGGAATAGATGTTTTTCTGGAACTCTCGTGATTTTTCTATGATCCAGCAGAAGTTGGCAATTTGATCTCTGTTTCCTCCACCTTCTCTAAAACCAGCTTGAACATCTGGAAGTTCACGGTTCATGTATTGCTGAACTCTGTCTTGGAGAATTTTGAACATTACTAGCATGTGAGATGAGTGCAATTGTGCAGTAGTTTGAGCATTCTTTGGCATTACCTTTCTTTGGGATTGGAATGAAAACTGACCTTTTCCAGTCCTGTGGTCATTGCTGAGTTTTCCAAATATGCTGGCATATTGAGTGCAGCACTTTCACAGTATCATATTTCAGGATTTGAAATAGCTCAACTGGACTTCCATCACCTCTACTAACTGGATTCCATCACCCCCACTAGTCATAGAGGACTGAAATGTATAAATAGGAAATCAAGAGATACCTGGAGTAAAAGGCAAATTTGGCCTTGGAGTACAAAATGAAGTAGGGCAAAGGCTAACAGATTTTGCCAAGAGGACACACTGGTCATAGAAACACCCTCTTCCTACAACACAAGAGAAGACACT
Source organism: Bos taurus (assembly GCF_002263795.3). Taxonomy (NCBI): domain Eukaryota; kingdom Metazoa; phylum Chordata; class Mammalia; order Artiodactyla; family Bovidae; genus Bos; species Bos taurus. Next base: position 40,605,387 of record NC_037357.1, on the reverse strand, counting down.
ACACTTGGGCATCACCAGATGGCCAATACCGAAATCAGATTGATTATATTCTTTGCAGCCAAATATGGAGAAGCTCTATACAGTCAGCAAAAACAAGAATGGGAGGGGACTGTGGCTCAGATCATGAACTGCTTATTGACAAATTAACACTTAAATTGAAGAAAGGAGGGAAATCACTAGACCATTGAGGTATGTCCTAAATCAAATCACTTATGATTCTATAAGTGGAAGTTACAAATAGATTCAATGGATTAGATCTGATAGAGTGCCTGAAGAACTATAGACGGAGGTTCATGACATTGTAAATGAGGAAGTGAACAAGATCATCCCCAAGTAAAAGAAATGCAAAAAGGCAAAGTGGTTGTCTTAGGAGCTCTATAAATAGCTGAGCAAAGAAGGGAAGCTAAAGGCAAAGGAGAAAAGAAAAGATATACCCATTTAAATGCAGAGTTCCAATGAATAGCAAGAAGAGATAAAAAGAAGCCTTCCTTTGTGTCAATGAAAGAAATAGAAGAAGACAATACAATAGGAAAAAACTGGAGATCTCTTCAAGAAAATTAGAGATACAAAGGGAACATTTCATGCCAAGATGTGCACGTAAAGACAGAAATTGTATGGACCTAACAGAAACAGAAGTTATTAAGAAGAGGTGGCAAGAATACACAGAAGAACAATACAAAAAAAAGATATCCATAACCTAGATAACCACAATGGTGTGATCACTGAACTAGAGCCAGGCATACTGGAGTTCAAAGTCAGGTGGACCTTAGGAAGCATCACTATGAACAAAGCTAGTGGAAATGATGGAATCCAGCTGAACTATTTCAAGTCTTAAATTATGATACTGTGAAAGTGCTGCACTCAGCATGCTACTAAATTTAGAAAACTCAGGAGTGGCCACATGACTGCAAAAGGTCAGTTTTTATTCCGATCCCAAAGAAAGGCAATGTCAAAGAATGTTCAAACTACCACATAACTGCACTCATTTCTCATGATAGCAAAGTAGTCCTAAATATTCTCCAAGCCAGACTTCAACAGTACATGCACCAAGAACTTCCAGATGTTCAAGCTGGATGTAGAAAGGGCAGAGGAACCAGAAACCAAATTGCCAACATCTTTGGATCATCAAAAAAGCGAGAGTTCCAGAAAAACATCTACTTCTGCTTTATTGACTATGATAAAACCTTTGACCTTGTGGATTACAACAAACTGGAAAATTCTTCATGAGATGGAAATACCAGACCACCTTACCTTCCTCCTGAGAAATCTGTATGCAGGTCAAGAAACAACAGTTAGAACTGAACTTGGAACAACAGAATGGTTCCAAATCGGGAAAGGGGTACCTCAAGCCTGTATATTGTCATCCTGCTTATTTAACTTATATGCAGAGTACATCATATGAAATGCTGGCTGGACGAAGCACGAGGTGGAATCAAAATTTATGGGAGAAATATCAGTAACCTCAGATATGCAAATGACACCACCCTTATGGCAGAAAGTAAAGAAGAAATGAAGAGCATCTTATTGAAAGTGAAAGAGGAGAGTGAAAATGTTGGCTTAAAACTCCACATTCAGAAAACTAAGAGCATGACATAATTTCTTGGCAAATAGATGTGGAAATAATGAGAGATTTTAATTTTGGGGGTTCCAGAATCACTGCAGATGATGAATGCAACCATGAAATTAAAAGACACTTGCTCCTTTTAAGAAAAGCTGTTACGAACTTAGCATATTAAAAAGCAGAGACGGGAACACATGTACCCCCATGGCGGATTCATGTTGATATATGGCAAAACCAATACAATATTGTAAAGTAATTAGCCTCTAATTAAAATAAATAAATTAAAACAAAAAAAGAAAAAAAAGCAGAGACGTTACTTTGCCATCAAATGTCTGTCTAGTCAAAGCTATGGTTTTTCCAGTAATTGTGTATAGAAATGAGAGTTGGACTATAAAGAAAGCTGGGTGCTGAAGAATTGATGCTTTTGAACTGTGGTGTTGGAGAGGTCTCTTGAGAGTCCCTTGGACTGCAAGGAGATTCAACCAGTCAATTCTAAAGAAATCAGCCCTGAATATTCTTTGGAAGGACTGATACTGAAGCTGAAACTCCAATACTTTGGCCACCTGATGTGAAGAACCAACTCACTGGAAAAGACCATGATGCTGGGAAAAGCTGAAGGCAGGAGGAGAAGGGGACTACAGAGGGTGAGAAGGTTTTATAGCATCACCGACTCAATGCACATGAGTTTGAGCAAGCTCTGGGAGTTGGTGATGGACACAGAAACCTGGCGTGCTGCAGTCCATGGGATCACAAAGAGACAGACACGACTGAGTGACTGAACTGAACTGAATGCATAAGTATATGCAAAGAAGGAGTAAGAAAGGGTAGAAGGAAAGGGAAGAGAAATATGAACTTTCTATGCTGATATATTTTTACACACTTAAACTTACACTTTCAAGAAGTTTACAAAATGTCTGTTTAAAATGCTTCCAGCAATGATTACTTAAGTGCCATGTGTCTTTAAATGTAGATATAAGACTCTTTTAGCAAGCTTTTCATCCTTAAACCCATCCTCTTGTGAATATTAGCATGTCCTTCTAAATAATAATGTTTTTAGCACTAGGTGATTTGATCAACAGTCAATCAAAAAAGCAGCATTTTTAAAATATCATATGGAGGAAGATCCTGTGGCTCTGATTCAGTTGTAGTCTGTCTATATTCTTCCAGATTTAAGTCACATATTGTCCTTTTAAACTCTGTTCTCATTTCAGTATACTATAAAGTGTCACAATCCAAGGTAATTGCTAGGAGAACACAAGAGCTAAATTATTTTTATTATTGCAGTCCATTCAGTGCTATTGCCTTCAGAGATGTGATCCTAGAGACACTCTTCTTTCCTTCTTCATTTTTATGACAGTTTATAACCTCAGCTTAATTGTGTAAATGCCATTAATCCACAATAACACCTAATTAGTCCAAATCGAATCTGAGTTATATATTTATGCTCATTCTGATATTCATTGAAAGACCAGGTTTCTCCTGTGTGTTTCGTTAACAAAAAAAAAAATACAGAATTAAAAAATTCCATATATATGTACTTTCCACATCATGGCATATATGCTCAAGTGCATCAGATTTCCCTCAATGAGCGTTTGATCCATAAATCACTTTTTAAAATTAAATACAACAAAATCATCAATTCCTTTAACTAATATTGCATTGAGTAAACTCAACAGCACACAGGTAGCTTATTATTATTATTATATGTGTCATGTTTGCTAAAGGATTATACATACAATTTTTAACACAATGTAAAGAATCCTTCAGGTTATGAATTGACTAGTTTTGTAATTAGAATTGGAGAAGGAAATGGCAACCCACTCCAGTATTCTTACCTGGAGAATCTCATGGACAGAGGAGCCTGGTAGGCTACAGTCCATGGGGTCGCAAAGAGTCAGACATAGAAAGGAGGATATGTGGAATAAGTTGTTTGAATAATGAGAAGCAATATATGATTTATATAAATTTCCTTACAGCACTAAATTATTATAGATTCTAAAATATTGCTGTTTGCTAATGTCTATCTTACTACCTCGGAGAAAGCAATGGCGCCCCACTCCAGTACTTTTGCCTGGAAAATCCCATGGACAGAGGAGCCTGGTAGGCTGCAGATCTTACTACCTATCAGATTATGTTCAAACCATGCAATCTGCATTTTAGGCAGAACTCAACTTTCTGTTCAATATAATCTTCCATTAATCAGCAATGCTTCCCTTATTGTTTCTAGTGCTCCTAATCATACTCCCATTCAACCTGTTCAGTTCAGTTCAGTTCAGTCACTCAGTCATGTCTGACTCTTTGCGAACCCATGGACTGCAGCAGGCCAGGCTTCCCTGTCCATCACCAACTCTTGGAGCTTACTCAATCTCATATCCATCAATCAGTGACGCCATCCACCCTTCCCATCCTCTGTCGTCCCCTTATCCTCCAGCCTTCAATCTTTCCAGCAGCAGGGTCTTTTCAAATGAGTCAGTACTTCACATCTGGTGGACAAATATTGGAGTTTCAGCTTCAGCTTCAGTCCTTCCAATGAATATTCAGGACTGAGTTCCTTTAGGAAGGACTGGTTGGATCTCCTCACAGTCCAAAAGACCCTCAAGAGTCTCCTCCAACACCACAGTTCAAAAGCATCAATTCTTCAGTGCTTGGCTTTCTTTATAGTCCAACTCACATCTATACATGACTACTGGAAACACCATAACTTTTTTTTTAATGTATTTATTTTAATCAGAGGCTAATTACTTTATATTGTTGTGGTGGTATTTGCCATACATTCACATGAATCAGCCATGAGTGTACATGTGTTCCCCATCCTGAACCCCCCTCCCACCTCCCTCCCCATCCCATCCTTCAGCATCATCTCAGTACACCAGCCCTGAGCACCCTGTCTCATGCATCAATCCTGGACTGGTGATCTATTTCACATATGATAATATACATGTTTCAATGCTATTCTCTCAAATCATCCCACCCTCGCCTTCTCCCACAGAGTCCAATAATCTGTTCTTTACATCTGTGTCTCTTTTGCTGTCTTGCATATAGGGTCATTGTTACCATCTTCCTAAATCCCTTATATATGCATTAATATACTGTATTGGTGTTTTCTTTCTGACTTACTTCATTCTGTATAATAAGCTCCAGTTTCATCCACCTCATTAGATCTGATATAAATGCATTCTTTTTAATAGCTGAGTAATATTCCATTGTTTATATGTACCACTACTTTCTTATCCATTTGTCTGCCGATGGACATGAAAGGTTGCTTCCATGTCCTGGCTATTGTGAACAGTGCTGCAAAGAACATTGGGGTACTCGTGTCTCTTTCAATTCTAGTTTCCTCAGTGTGTATGCCTACCAGTGGTATCGCTGGGTCATATGGAAGTTCTGTTTCCAGGCTTTTAAGGAATCTCCACACTCTTCTCCATAGTGGCTTTATTAGTTTGCATTCCTACCAAAAGTATAAAAGGGTTCCCTTTTCTCCGCACTCTCTCCAGCATTTATTGTTTGTAAACATTTTGATTGCAACCATTCTGATTGGCATGAGATAGTAACTCATTGTGGTTTTGATTTGAATTTCTCTGATAATGACTGATATTGAGCATCTTTACATGTGTTTGTTAACCATCTTTATGTCTCCTTTGGAGAAATGTCTGTTTAGGTCTTTGGCACATTTTTTTTATTGTGTCATTTATTTTTCTTGAATTGAGCTGCATGAGCTGCTTGTATGTTTTTGAGATTAATTCTTTGTCAGTTGATTCCTTTGCTAGTATTTTCTGCAATTCTGAAGGCTGTCTTTTCATCTTGCTTATAGTTTCCTTCATTGTGCAAAAGCTTTTAAGTTTAATTAGGTCCCATTTGTTCATTTTTGCTTTTATTTACACTACTCTGGGAGGTGGGTCATAGAGGATACTGCTGTGATTTATGTCAGAGAGTGTTTTGCCTATATTTTCCTTAGGAGTTTTTTTGTTTCCAGTATTACATTTAGATATTTAATCCATTTTGAGTTTATTTCTGTGTATGGTGTTAGAAAGTGTTCTAGTTTCATTCTTTTGCAAGTACTTGACCAGTATTCCCAGCACCAATTTTTAAAGAGATTGTCTTTTCTCCCATTGTATATTCGTGCCTCCTTTGTCAAGGATAAGGTGTCCATAGGTGCATGGATTTATCTCTGGGCTTTCTTTTTTGTTCCATTGATTTATCTTTCTGTCTTTGTGCCAGTACCATACCATACCATAACCTTGTAGTATAGCCTGAATACCTATGATTAGATGGACTTTGTTGTCAAAGTAATGTCTCTGATTTTTAATATGATGTCAAAATTGGTCTTAAGTTTTCTTCCAAAGAGCAAGGATCTTTTAATGTCATGGCTGCAGTCACCATCTGCAGTGATTTTGGAGCCCCTCAAAATAAAGTCTGTCACTGTTTTCATTGTTTCCCCATCTATTTGGCATTAAGAGATGGGACCGGATGCCATGATCTTAGTTTTCTGAATGTTCAGTTTTAAGCCATCTTTTTGGCTCTCCTCTTTCACTTTCAATAAGAGGCTCCTTATTTCTTATTCACTTTCTGCCATAAGGGTTGTGTCATCTGCATATCTGAGGTTATTGATATTTTTCCTGGCAATTTTGATTCTAGTTTGTGCTTCATCCAGCCTTGCATTTCACATGATGTACTCTGCATATAAGTTAAATAAGCAGAGTGACAATATACAGTCTTGATATACTCCTTTCCCGATTAGGAACCAGTCTGCTGTTCCATGTCCAGTTCTAATGTTGCTTCCTGACCTTCATACAGATTTCTCAGGAGAAAGTTCAGGTAGTCTGGTATTCCCATCTGTTCAAGAATTTTCCACAGTTTGTTGTAATCCACACAGTCAAAGGCTTTGATGAAGTCAGTCAAGCAGAAGTAGATATTTTTCTGGAAATCTCTTGCGTTTGCAATGATCCAATGTATATTGGCAATTTGATCTTTAGTTCCTCTGCCTTTTCTAAATCCAACTTGAGCATCTGAAAGTTCACAATTCACGTACTATTTAAGCCTGGCTTGGAGAATATTGAATGTTATTTTGCTAGCATGTGAGATGAATGCAATTGTGCAGTAGTTTGATCATTCTTTGTCATTGCTTTTCTTTGAGATTAGAATGAAAACTGACCTTTTCCAGTCCTGTGGTCATTGCTGAGTTTTCCAAATTTGCTAACATATTGAGTGCATCACTTCAACAGCATGATCTTTTAGGGTTTGAAATAGCTCAACTGGAATTCTATCATCTCCACTAGCTTTGTTCTTAGTGATGTGTACTAAGGCCCACTTCACTTTGCATTCCAGGATGTCTGGTTCTAGGTGGGTGATCACACCATGATGGTTACTTGGGTCATTAAGATCTTTTTTGTATAGTTCTTCTGTGTATTCTTGCTACCTCTTCTTAATATCCTCTGTTTCTGTTAAGTCTGTTTCATTTCTGTCCTTTAGTGTGCCCATCTTTGCATGAAATATTCTCTTGGTATCAATCTATTACCTATAATTTTATTTACCTTTCCATCCATCTTTTTACAAGCTGTATTTTATCAAGGCTTATAAGCAGCATCATTTTCAACCTTTGAGTTCTTTCAGACTAACTCTAGGTTTCTTATAGGAACATTGCATGTGTAACAAATTGTCTATATTACATCAGTTCAGTTCAGTTCAGTCGCTCAGTCATGTCCGACTCTTTGAGACCCCATGAGTCACAGCATGCCAGGCCTCCCTGTCCATCACCAACTCCTGGAGTTCACTCAGACTCATATTCATCGAATCAGTGATGCCATCAAGCCATCTCATCCTCTGTCGTCCCCTTCTCCTCCTGCCCCCAATCCCTCCCAGAATCAGAGTCTTTTCCAATGAGTCAACACTTTGTGTGAGGTGGCCAAAGTACTGGAGTTTCAGCTTTAGCATCATTCCTTCCAAAGAAATCCAGGGCTGATCTCCTTCAGAATGGACTGGTTGGATCTCCTTGCAGTCCAAGGGACTCTCAAGAGTCTTCTCCAACACCACAGTTCAAAAGCATCAATTCTTCAGTGCTCAGCTTTCTTCACAGTCCAACTCTCACATGCATACATGACCACAGGAAAAACCATAGCCTTGACTAGACGGACCTTTGTTGGCAAAGTAATGTCTCTGCTTTTCAATATACTATCTAGGTTGGGCATAACTTTTATTCCAAGGAGTAAACGTCTTTTAATTTCATGGCTGCAGTCACCATCTGCAATGATTTTGGAGTCCAAAAAAATAAAGTCTGTCACTGTTTCCACTGTTTCCCCATCTATTTCCCATGAAGTGATGGGACCACATGCCATGATCTTCATTTTCTGGATGTTGAGTTTCAAGCCAACTTTTTCACTCTCCTCTTTCACCTTCATCAAGAGGCTTTTTAGTTCCTCTTCACTTTCTGCCATAAGGGTGGTGTCATCTGCATATCTGAGGTTATTGATATTTCTCCTGGTAATCTTGATTCCAGCTTCTGCTTCTTCCAGCCCAGCATTTCTCATAATGTACTCTGCACACAAGTTAAATAAGCAGGGTGACAGTATACAGCCTTGACGTACTCCTTTTCCTATTTGGAACCAGTCTGTTGTTCCATGTCCAGTCCTAACTGTTACTTCCTGACCTGCATACAAATTTCTCAAGAGGCAGGTCAGGTGTTCTGGTATTCCTATTTCTTTCAGAATTTTCACAGTTTATTGTGATCCACAGAGTTAAAGGCTTTTGCATAGCAAATAAAGCAGAAATAGATGTTTTTCTGGAACTCTTTTGCTTTTTCTATGATCCAGCGGATGTTGGCAATTTGGTCTCTGGTTCCTCTGCCTTTTCTAAAGCCAGCTTGAACAACTGGGAGTTCACGGTTCATGTATTGCTGAAGTCTGGCCTGGAGAATTTTGAGCATTACTTTACTAGCGTGTGAGATGAATGCAATTGTGCAGTAGTTTGAGCATTCTTTGGTATTGCCTTTGTGCACATGTTTCAGGATTTCTGTTTCCATTTAAAACTGTGGACCATTCCATGTGATAAATCTCTTCTGCTTCTTTAAAAGCCTCAAAGGCAATAATAACACATTGTCAGAGCAAATGATATAATTAGCAAAGCCAATGAAGTTAATTAATGAGCAGATATTAAGTTTAAAGAGGAAATGATAGATGGCACACATTATCAATCAGCAAATTATTCATATCCATATTTATATCTCTGTTTTTTAAGGTCAGTTATGTAAGGTGATTTATCCTTCTTTATCAGTATTTAATTTTCCAAACTTATATTTACCTTTCAAATTTATTGATTTTCTGGGTAGATATTTACCCAAGAGATTCACTACAAAATTTTACCAACACTTGTATAAAAAATATGAAATTTTACCGAAATGATTATGTGATTATTCATGCTTTTATTCATATTTGTTAAGTGATGCCTTTCTGGGTCAATCATATGTTAATAAAATTTTTCAAAACATTTTTTATTTATATTAAAATATGTAAAATAAATCTAATTAATTACTAGGGTAATGCAATTTAATTGAAGAGTTAGAAGTAGTATTTCCTTTAGCATTTCTTTAAAGGAAATTTTTTTAATTATTTAGGATTTTAATCTTATATAATTTTCAGAGGAGTGAAAACAGATGCATTCCTAGACATAACCTAATTAATTTCTATAAAGGTGATACAGAGTGAGATAATTCAGAAGCAACATGCAACTTCCCAAGTGACCAGCCTGAATATATATTGTAAGTTGGTGATTTTCAGGCTGAAACAGATATAGGCAGACAGGATTTCTTCTCACACACCTTCAAGATAATGTGATTAAGATGGCTGAGGCTTGAATTAATAAATATATCACATATGATAGATAATAATAGCTGGATAATAATGCTTCCTGCTTATTATTCATCACCCCCTAAAATATACGTCTTTAAGTTCTGTGGATTTACAAATACTTTGGTTACTTGTAACTAGGTTTTTCCCCTTACCTTTTAAAGGTGTCAGTAAGCCTGCCAAAAATGGAGACTGAGTTTTCTTGTAAGTCTTTCATTTGATGAAATTCTGCCAAATCCTAAGTGTTTCCTTTTATTATAGTGCTAATTCAATGATGGTATTGTCATCTAGGGGGCAAAAATGTCCCTTTAAAATACAATTATCTAAAAGTTAGACGCCTTTGGTGGAAAGTACCTGTGTATAAACAAATTTTAGAAATGCATTACTTCTATCACACAAAACATCAACAAAGCATTTTCTTCACAAGTGTGGAGACTTAAAAGTATACATATGAATGAAAAAATGGGGGAAAGTCAGTTTTCAGTTACATTTTGAGGGGGAGTGTTAGATATCCTATACTTTTCATTTTATTTCCAAAAAACAGTATTATTATATAATATAAGATGATGACAGATTTTTTATCTTTGAAAAATAAAAGAAAGCATCTTCTGCAGGTTAATCTATATTCTGTAAAATCAGTAGAAGTATAAGGACAATGGAATTCACTTTAGCTTGTAATTCTTAAGCATTAATTTATCAGTGAAGAAATTTCGAAGTTGAAGTTTTGAGAATACAAAGATATATTATCTTAATAGTCAGTACTATAAAACACATGCTATCATGCATTACAGATGGATGCAAACAGAAATGTAAACCTGACTTATTTTATTTTATGTATTATGTAAGGTGCTGCCTTTTACTATTGACAATTAACAACATATGACAAACTACAATTACAATAGGTTGTACTTTCAGACTGTTTCTAACAAATATTTTAAACCAGTCTTCCACAACGAAAATAACACAATTTCTTTCCTCTGATTTTTAGATATATTTCTAACTTAATTAATGAATATGGATTTAAGATTGATGGCAATGGAGGTTGCAAATTGTTTTTAGAGCAGATATGTTGGAAGTTCAACCACATAGCCAAGACAAAACAGCCACTGAGAGGACCACACTCCTTGAAATTAAGCTAGTCTATGAGCAAGTTACCTCTTCCTTGGATAAATAATAAAAAATAAATAAAATAAAAGTCACTTGGTCTTGCCTGTCTCTTTGTGATCCCATGGACTGTAGCCCTCCAGGCTCCACTTTCCATGGAGATTATCTGGCAAGAATACTGTAGTGGGTAGACGTTCCCTTCTCCAGGGCATCTTGCCAACCTAGGGATCAAACTCAGGTATCCTGCAATTCAGGCAGATTCTTTACTCTCTAAGCCAGCAGGGAAGCCCCTCCTCAGACTTAATTGGTGAAAAAACGTTGAAATTATCACAAAAAAATGAACACTCTAAAGTAAAATGGACAAAGTGCTCAGTTGATAGTGGAAATAAAAAGTCTAGTCAAACAACTGTGCCAAACTACTGAACAAACACCCAATCGATTGCCATGGGAAATTAATTCTTAACAGCTATTTTTCAAATTTAATATTTTTATTCTGAATCTTATTTAGCCTTATTTCCAACCTCAAATAAAAATAGAACACAGAAGTTCAAAATGGAAAAGTATGCATTTTAGGATGAACTGTCAGAAATTATGAACTTCCACAAGAAGCCCTAATATTTGGTAAGATATCACTTAGAGGATATTTTCGCAATGGATAAAATTCTAAATATGGTCACAGTACATTGAGCTCAAGTCTATTAATTTTAAGCCTGGAAAGAAGTCATTGATAACTGTTCTCTGAAGACATTAAGGCAGATGGTAAGTCTCATATTCTCAGTTCAGTTCAGTTCAGTTCAGTCGCTCAGTCGTGTCCGACTCTCTGCGACCCCATGAATTGCAGCACACCAGGCCTCCCTGTCCATCACCATCTCCCAGAGTTCACTCAAACTCACATCCATCGAGTTGGTGATGCCATCCAGCCATCTCATCCTCTGTTGTCCCCTTTTCCTCCTTCCCCCAATCGATCGCAGAATCAGGGTCTTTTCCAATGAGTCAACTCTTCGCATGAAGTGGCCAAAGTACTGGAGCTTCAGCTTTAGCATCATTCCCTCCCAAGAACACGCAGGGCTCATCTCCTTTAGAATGGACTAGTTGGATCTCCTTACTGTTAAAGGAACTCTCAAGAGTCTTCTCCAACACCACAGTTCAAAAGCACCAATACTTCGGTGCTCAGCTTTCTTCACAGTCCAACTCTCACATCCATACATGACCACTGGAAAAACCATAACCATGACTAGACAGACATTTGTTGGCAAAGTAATGTCTTTGATTTTGTATATGCTATCTAGGTTGGTCATAATTTTCCTTCCAAGCAGTGTCTTTTTATTTCATGTCTGCAGTCACCATCTGCAGTGATTTTGGAGCCCCCCCCCCCAAAATAAAATCTGACACTGTTTCCACTGTTTCCCCATCTATTTCCCATGAAGTGATGGGGCCACATGCCATGATCTTAGTTTTCTGAATGTTGAGCTTTAAGTCAACTTGTTCACTTTCCTCATTCACCTTCATCAAGAGGCGTTTTAGTTCCTCTTCACTTTCTGCCGTAAGGGTGGTGTCATCTGCATATCTGAGGTTATTGATATTTCTCCCAGCAATCTTGATTCCAGCTTGTGCTTTTTCCAGCCCAGAGTTGCTCCTGATGTACACTGCATACAAGTTAAATAAGCAGGGTGACAATATACAGCCTTGACGTACTCCTTTTCTTATTTGGAACCAGTCTGTTTTTCCATGTCCAGTTCTAACTGTTGCTTCCTGACCTGCATACAGGTTTCTCAAGAGGCAGGTCAGGTGGTCTGGTATTCACATCTCTTTCAGAATTTTCCAGAGTTTACTGTGAACCACAAAGCCAAAGGCTTTGGCATAGTCAATAAAGCAGAAATAGATGTTTTTTTCTGGAAGTCTTGTTTTTTCCATAATCCAGTGGATATTGGCAGTTTGATCTCTGGTTCCTTTGCCTTTTCTAAAACCAGCTTGAACATCCGGAATTTCACAGTTCATGTATTGCTGAAGCCTGGCTTGGAGAATTTTGAGCATTACTTTACTAGCATGTGAGATGAGTGCAATTGTGCGGTAGTTTGAGCATTCTTTGGCATTGCCTTTCTTTGGGATTGGAATGAGAACTGACCTTTTCCAGTCCTGTGGCCACTGCTGAGCTTTCCAAATTTGCTGGCATATTGAGTGCAACACTTTCACAGCATCGTCTTTCAGGATTTGAAATAGCTCAACTGGAATTTCATCACCTCTACTAGCTTTGTTCATAGTGATGCTTTCTAAGGCCCACTTGACTTCACATTCCAGGATGTCTGGCTCTAGATGAGTGATCACACCATCGTGATTATTTTGGACTTGAAGATCTTTTTTGTACAGTTCTTCTGTGTATTCTTGCCACCTCTTCTTAATATCTTCTGCTTCTGTTAAGTCCATACCATTTCTGTCCTTTATCGAGCCCATCTTTGCATGAAATGTTCCCTTGGTATCTCTAATTTTCTTGGAGAGATCTCTAGTCTTTCCCATTCTGTTGTTTTCCTCTATTTCTTTGCATTGATCACTGAGGAAGGCTTTCTTATCTCTTCTTGCTATTCTTTGGAACTCTGCATTCAGATGCTTATATCTTTCCTTTTCTCCTTTGCTTTTCACTTCTCTTCTTTTCACAGCTATTTGTAAGGCCTCCTCAGACAGCCATTTTGCTTTTTTTGCATTTCTTTTCTATGGGGATAGTCTTGATCCCTTTCTCCTGTACAATATCATGAACCTTAGTCCATAGTTCATCAGGCACTCTATCTATCAGATCTAGTCCCTTAAATCTATTTCTCACTTCCACTGTATAATCATAAGGGATTTGATTTAGGTCATACCTGAATGGTCTAGTGGTTTTCCCTACTTTCTTCAATTTAAGTCTGAATTTGGCAATAAGGAGCTCATGATCTGAAAAACAGTCAGCTCCCGGTCTTGTTTTTCTGACTGTATAGAGTGTCTCCATCTTTGGCTGCAAAGAATATAATCAATCTGATTTTGGTGTTGACCTTCTGGTGAAGCATAATTCATGCCTCTGTACAGACAAAAATGCTAAAACTGAAAGATCCTTTCTCTTGCTTAACAATGTATTGGAAGTTTTAAAGAAAACTTTATTATGAAAGAAGAAAGTCATCACTTACTTTTATTCCACATCGACAAACTTGAGTGTGATATTATCTGTCAGTGAAACTCATCAAGCAGTCACTCTCACAAGACTATGTACCTCTAGGGGTCTTATCTAGTGGCTCAGTGGTAAAGAATCCACCTGCAATGCAGGAGCCTCAGGAGAGGTGGGTTTGATCCCTGGGTTGGGAAGATCCCCTGAAGGAGGGAATAGCAACCTATTTCAGTATTCATGCTTGGAGAATCCCATGGACAGAGGAGCCTGGTGGGTTATAGTCCATAGGGTTGCAAAGAGTGAGACATGACCAAAGTGACTGGCATGCACACACCTCTAGGATGTTCAGAGAATCTGGGTAGTGAGGAGGTGTAATTTGAAAAAGCCCATCAGTTATCATGATCTATGTCCCCTAGAGGTGCATTACCACTCATTCATGCTTTCTGAGGTCTTCCCTAGAGCTCAAACAGTAAAGAATCTTCCCAGAATTCAGGAGTCCTGGGTTTGATCCCTGGATGGAGAAGATCCTCTGGAGAAGGGAATGGCAACCCAGTCCAGTATTCTTACCCGGAGAATCCCATGGACAGAGGAGCCTGGCATTCCTACAGTTCATGGAATTGCAAAGAGTCAGACACAACTTCGTGACTAGCACTACATGCTCTCTGAAAATCACGGATCTCTCTTCCCCCATGAGGTACAGAATACTACAAACAAGGGCTTGTATATAAAAACATCTAAAACTAGATCTATCTCAGTTTTTCCCTAAGTGTGGAAGTGTATTTTTTTTTAATTTCACTAACTCCCTTACATTGGCTTTCCATTGGCCTATTTAACTCCTGAAGGTGTGTATGGCAGATACTATTAACAGACAACAGAATTATCTATGACTTTCATCATCAGGCTGCTAGCTGCCACCTGTGCTTTCTGGGCAGGATGATTCTGTAGGAGGGTCTCTATGCCTTCCTGGGGTTGAGAAACTCCTTGAGTTTTTTCTTTTTTATATTCCAGTTGTCACTTTCAGGATTTATTTTGCTTCCTATGCCCCTGGGAGTTTCTTTTCAGATACTATTGTATTTTCCATTGGTCGAGGTAATTGTTGTCACAAAGGTGAAAAGGGAAAGCCACTTAGCATTCTGTGTTATCTTCTCCTGAATAAATGCAAAAGGATAGTTCAAGTCATTGGCTACTAAGAAGAAAATTATTTGCTATTTTCTGTAGAAACTAAACTTTTTTATTTTAAAATTCAGCACCAAAAATCTCAGCATTGAGACATCTAGAATGCATTCATCTGGACACAGGCATTGTCTGGTGCAGGATATAATCAATTAAGTACCTTTGATAGATTTGTGACTGGGCTTTATGCAGTGTTATCCCCTCTTGCCTTATTGAAAGCCAGATTATATGAGCCCATCTGCTCCAGATCCACCCTGCCGTATGTATTATGAAAGCTCTCCTGCCTCAGAAGAGAGGGTGAAACTATAAATACCCAGGTGCCTTGACAGCTGTGGCACAAGCTGGATTTATTTAGTTCATGTTAATTATGCCATCAAAGAAGCTAAAAGGCTAAATTTTCAGATGGCACAACAGTACCAGCATGATCACTGAAAGAGATAAATAAGTAAATGTATGAGAGCTGACAACACTAAAAAAAAAAAAAAAGACAAGGCATTTTTATAAATATACATGAATAAAGGCCATGATGTGTGAAGCATTCAACCACCTTTTCTATTTGGGTAGGTTGGAGGGGCTGTATCATGATATGTTATAGAGGACTTTACCTAAAATGTCAAAGGGAGAAAAGGAAATCAAGAGGGACACCAGCAAAGGGAGCCTATAACAACCAATACATTTGCTTACACATGCTCCTGCCTTCCTCCATTATCTCTAGATAATAAAGCCATGAAGGGAAAATGTCAGTCTTGCCTGGGTGGGCTGGATGAGAAAACAAACAGCGAGGCAAACAGAAGGGAAAGCACAGTAATATGTACAAAGAAATCCACCACCACATTATTCAGCCCTTTATGAACACAGATGCACAGTTCAGTTCATGCTAATAAGGGCCATCAGTTCCCAGAGAAAAATCATTGCCTTTTCCTTTATGATGCACACACATGTTCTGCAAGAATTTTATTACAACACAGAAGGAAGCACTGCAAGAAATGTTGCTATACCATCTGTATACTTGTATAAGAAATTGCAAGGACATCAGCAATTGCTCATCTGAAGCTCATAAATAAAATTCTCCATATCGTTCTCTAACCCCTTCAATAGAACAAATACTCTAACAACAAGCTCGATTTGATTATAATTATTAAAATAATTGGACTTCTTAGGATGGTATATAGAAACATGCCAAAATCTTAAAGCAAAGATAATATTTCTTTAGATTATGGTTTTTTTATGCCTCCACTAATTTATGATGTCACTAATTGAATTTTAAGTAGACCAACTCCATAATAGTTCACAGGTTCTACTATGTCTCTTCTTTGAAACAGTGACTATGAATGCATTCATGAGTTTTCAGAAAGGTACTTCTTATTTGAGGAGAGCTGTTTATGATAATAAAATTGATAATAATAAAAAATAACACATGAGTATTTATACTGCATCATGCATACCGTTTAAAGCTAGCAATGGCATTATAAACTAAACATAATTATCCTTATTTTCTAGATTAACAAACTGAGGATCTGAGATAGTAAATCATTTGCAAATGTCAAAATAAATAACTATGAAAAGTAAAATTCAATACTATGAGTATCTGCACACTTAAACCAGTAAAATTTAAGTATATTTGTCAATAGTCCAGAGAAAAGAGAAACCTTGATACATGATTGATTTGAAGTTCATGAAATAAATGTCTAGGGTTACTGTTATCTCTTTCTATCCCAGGATATATGGGCTAGTTTGTTCTCAGAAAGAGTAGAGATTATTTTTTTAAACTACAAAGAATTAACATTCGAGTTCTTTATGTCTTCCAAACGGCTTTAGGTGTGTGTCTGTATGTGTAAGGAAAGAATTATAGGGGAAAGTACTAGGATAATTCTTCTTTTTTAACCTTCTCCCATTTCATTAACACGTAAGTCTTCCTTTCTTAAAGGAGAAGAAGAAGCAAAAAGTTAAAAGGGAGTAGGGAGAAAAGAAAGGAGAAAAGAAAAAGAAAAAGTCAGATAGTGAAGAGAAAGAAATGAAGAAAATACATTTTTCTAATATGTTTAATTTTCTTCTCTAATATGATTCTGAAAAATAAAGTGGCAAGAGTACTGAAAATCATCAGATAGCAAACTTCATTAAAATTAGTCCTATTACTTTGGGTGAGTCATTCTATACACTGTATTTAAATTTCTACATTTATAAATACATAAACTTGGATCAGATCATCTAATGGGTCCCTTCCAAATAAAATTACATTATTCTATCTAATATTTTCACCTTAAGTTATAAGATAAAATACTATTTTAAAAGAGTATACTAAAGATAAGCAATATAATGTTTTCATTATTTCAACATTTTCAACTTCATAAATATAGACATATGATGGTTAATAATTTCCAAAAATAATATAACTTATGTAACAATATGTAAGCATTGATATTATGCATGATATTATTAAAATTGAGCCTTTATATTATTTCTTCTAATAGTTTTCAGCATTTCTGTGTACTTTCACAGAATATAGTTTGATGCAAATTTTTCATTATTTTAAAGTATATGTCAGTCCTAAATATGTAATCTCAAAATAATGTGGGCCAAACTGTTAATACAATATTCACAAAACTGATGAGAATACACTTCTTACTCATTTTAGGTTGCTCATTTTAGGTTACTCATTTTAGGTTTCCCTAAATTGCATCACCCTTTGCAGACAGGACACTAATATTCCAAATTGCTTACAGCAATGCCTGAAGTCTAGAACTGTTGAAATGTCTTTTTAGCTCTATAAATATTATTTATGCTCTATTTACTAAGAGTAGAATTTTTTGGTTAGTTCCACTATACTTTGTGGTCAATAGGTATCTACTGACTATTTAATAACTTAATGATAACAATAGAAAAATATATACAACAGCTGAAAGAAGCAACATATTAATAAAACCATAATCTTTTGTCAAAATACACTCTAGATTTCTGTTCTTTGAAAATGTTTTCTTTGAACTCATGCAATTTCTCTGCTTTTCTTTTAGCAAACTCTTCAAAATAATTGTCTACATCAGTTATGTCCAATTTCTCTCCTTTCATCTGTCCTGAACCCACTTGATCCAGACTTTCACTTTCAATACTACTCTGAAAATTTTCTTACCGAGGTATGAGCAACTTCCATGGTACTAAAATCAAATAGTTAATTCTCAGATCTAATTTTACTTGACAGATCTCATTTTCTTGATTTATGTTTGATATTGTTTCCATTGCTTCCAGTCTCCTATTGACTCAATTTTTCTCTTATATCATACTGCTCTTTCTCAGTCTACTTTGTTGACTTCTTCTCAGCTTTTCTACCTCTAAATGTTGGAATGTCCTTGGAACTAGTTCTCAGAACTTTTCTCTTCTCCATCTTCACTTACTCCCTAGGTGATGTCATCTATCTTCATGGCTTTAAATTTTATCTATATACACTAAAGATTCCAAGCCAAGGCAAATTGCCTAAAATCCAGCCTGGTGTATCTAAGAACCTATTTAACATCTTAATCTGCATGTGAAAGAAGCCAATATGCCCTCCCTCTCTTGGAAATTTCTTTTAACCCAAAACTTACTTCTTCCACATTTTACCATTTCAATTGAAAAAAATAAATAAATAAACTTAGGTTTATATTTCCTTAGATCAAAAAACTGGACTGCCATTGATTCTTCCATTATTTTTAAAATTCCATATCTCACATTTTAGGAAATCTTGTTGGCTTTATCTTTAAAATACACCTCCAATCTGATCACTATTCTCCACATATACTGCTACTATCCTTGTACAAATAATAATTGACCTGAATTATTGTAACGCTTTATAACTAATCTGTTTTTGCTCTAGTACCATTCGGTATGTTCTCCAAAGAGTAATCAGTGATCATCCTAAATCAGACATGAGATCATGCCACTTATCTGCTCAAGATCTTCTTTTAGGAACTATCCTAGCCAGCCTGCAGTTCTGTCAACACTTAAAGAAGCAATCACCTCACACCACCTTCTCCCTGATGCCTGTACCAGTTGGTCAACATCACTGTCTCAAGGTCAAAGTCTCAATACAAAAACCTTCTGTGCTCATAGACATAAGCACCAACTGAAATTCACCAATAACATAAGAGATCACTGATCACAGATCATCATTAAAAATATAATAATAATGAAAAAGTTTTAAATATTACAAAACACAAAATGTGACATAGAGATACAAAGTGAGCAAATGATATTGAAAAAATACTGCCAATGGACTTGCTTGATACAGGGTTGCCACAAACCATCAATTTATGTAAAAAAAAAAAAAATCAGTATCTGAAACAAAATAAAGTAAAGCACAATAAAAAGAAGTACCTCTGCAAACTACAACCTAAGCCTCAATTAACTCTTGAGGCATACTGTACTGGATTAACAAAAACATCATAGCAAAGCCTTTCAAAATTGTGATTTTTTTCTTCCTTTCTTTCTTTTTTTAACAAACTAAGATTCAACAACTTTCTGCTAAATAAACAAATGAAAAATCAACATTATTCAGACAATTGAAATAAGACCCAAAGTCTCTACCACATAAAATTGACATTAAAAAGACTTCAGAAAATATGGCCAATTCTAAAGACTTAGAGGGTAAGAGGGGAGATGCCAATACTGAGATCACGTAGGTACTGGAATTATCAAAGATTTTAAAGCAGTTAATGCAACTATATACTAGCTTCATGACACAAATGAAAAGGTACAGTTTCTATTTTTTTCATAGAAGTAGAAACTAAAAAAAAAAAAAAAAAAATCCAAATGAAAATTATAGGACAGAAAATGAAATATCTAAAATAAACAAAAAAACAATTCATTTAATGTGATCAATGATAGAATTGAGATGACAGAAGAGTCAATAGACTTGAAGGCAAATCAATGGAAATCATCCATTCTGAAGAACAGAGAGAAAAAAATATAAAAAGGATAAATAAAATTTCAGGCAACAAAGGGACAGTCTCAGAGGTTCTAAAATATATGCCATTGGAGTCTAAAAAGAAGATGATAAAAAAATAAATGCAGAAAAAATATTTTAAAAAAATGAGGGCCAAAAACGTCCACATTTGATGAAGGACATAAAATTACAAATTCAAGGAGCTCTGCAGAACTTTAATCAAAATAAATTGAAAAACAACAATGCCCAGGTACATCATAATCAAACTACTGAAAACAACAGACTAGAATAAACACTTTTGAAAACAACTAGAGTAAAACAATGCATTACAATCAAGGGTACAATTATTCAAATTACCACTGACTTTTGATTGAAAATCATGGAAAACAGAAGACAATAGGGCAGCATCTTAAGGGGATGAAAGAAAATAACCACTAATCCAAAATTTTAAGTAACATGGAAAATCTCTTTCAGGATAAAGGATAAGCAAAGATATTATCAGAAAAAAGAAACCTCAGAAAAGCCGTTGCTGGTAGACCTGTTCTTTAAAAATGCTAAAATAAGTCTTTCAGCTAAAAGAAAATGATATAAACTTAAATTTATTAAATCTATTGGAAGGATAATTTTTTTTAGTTTTTTTTTAATTGTAATTGGAGGCTAATTACTTTACAATATTGTGGTGGTTTTGCCATACATGCACATGAATCAGCCATGGGTGTACATGTGTTCCTCATCCTGAGCCTACCTCCCACCTCCCTCCCTATCCCATCTCTCAGGATCATCCCAGTGCACCAGATTTTTAAATATTGTTTCATTATAATAAAAGTCCAGTAAAGAGTATTTTCAGGAATGAAGGAAGAGCAAAAAAAATAGTGATTATACAGGTAAATAAAAAATTATATTTTCTCTTATGCATGCTTACTGAAATCAATTTATATGGATTTAACCCATATGACAACTGTAATGAAAAGTTTAATGGGAGAGAATAAAAGGAACCTGTATGGTTGTAAAGCTTCTAAATTGTTAATGAAGTGGTAAAATATAACTGAGTATACTAGGGAAGTTTAGGTATGTATATTATAAAGCCTAGAGCAAACACTAAGAAATAATACAAAAGACAAGGGCAAAAGTTAATAGGCAATTAAACTAAATATGAGAAAAATACTCAAAGAATTCAAGGAACACAAAAGAGAAAGACAAACTGAAACTAAGTAATATAATGGTAGAATAAAATACAACTCTATCAAATAAATACATCAAAATAAATAGCTGTGACAGATTTATTAAGAAATTGCCAGGTTGGATTAAAAACAAAAAAAAGACTCACCTATATTCTGTCAACAAGAAACCTACTTTAACCATAAGGATATAAATAAGTTAAAAGTTGGAGGGCAAAAAAATGATATGCCATGCAAACAACAATCAAAAGGAAATTGCAACAACCACATTAATATCAGAAAAGGCAGACTTTAGAACCAGGAATACAACCATGGATAAAGAGATAAATTATATAATGATAAAAGGATCAGTTCACCAAGCAGACTGAACAAGCTCACAAGTATATGCTTCATGTTACAGAACTTTGAAGTGCATGAAACAAAAAGAAATAGGACTGCAGAGAGAAATTAAAAAGAAAAAAAAAAAAAAACACTTCTAAACAATACGTGGGTCTAAAAAGGAAGTTTCAAGGGAAATTAGAAAAAAAAATCTGTTGAATGAAAATAAAACTACAACATGCTTCAATTTGTAAGATGTAGCTAAAACAGTGGTTACAGAAGATTACATTAAATACTTCAGTTTAGAAACTAAGGTCTCAGTGATGACAAGATGGTGGAGGAACAGGTGGATATGGAGTACTTCTCTCTCCACAGATACATCAGGAATACATCTTCAGATGAAGAGGATCTCACAGAGCACTAGCTGAGAGCTGGCAAGAGTCCTTGACCAGTGGAAAGGAATATATGGATACATGAAAAACTTGGTAGGATGAAGGAAGGAAGAGAAAAAAAGGAGGAGAGTGAGTGGGACTGGACCAGTACCTGGGGTATGGAGAAACTGAAGCAACTTTCCACATCAGAGCAGTAGTATGGGACAGAGGAGAGGCATTTGAGCCTGTTGGAGAATAAAGCAGCTGATCTATGATGGTATGAATGAAGTGAGAACCACACAGACATTTCATACTTTAGCCCTATGTACTTAATACAGAGACATGAGTCCTCTGGTATGCATGGTAGCCAGAGACTGGAGAATAGGGATTGGAGAGAAATCCCAGGGCAAGGACTGCTGTTGACTGAGGGAGGAACTCACAGCAGGGAATGTCCTTGGAGAAAGCCAGGCAGCCATGTAGGCAGAGTGATACTGCTGAGTCATGCACAGGGGGTGGAACCATTACTGTAGCCTCTCTCTTTCCCCATACACTGAGGATGGGCAGCTGACCAATAGAGAAAAACTCCAGAGAGGGTGGCCTTTTGAGTGCCTGACAGGCTGAGCAATAGAGAAGGACCCCAATCGGGGCCTTTTGAGTGCCTGTTGTGCCAAGCTGCAAAGAAGGATCAGACTGGGAAGTCTTTTGAATGCCAGCTACAAGAGGATAGAAAAATACTCTAATAGCATCTTATCTCTTGTGCCCATGGCCAACGGCTTCCCTGTACATCTGGTGTCAGCAGGTTCCCCACAATCCAAACAGCCATGCCCCCTCAATCCCTGATCCTCACTGAGGCAGAGCTGCCAGAAGCTACTAAAAATAATAATAATAACCATATCTTCTGTGCCTGTGGCTGCTGGGTCCCTTGCCTACCTGGTGCTACCAGGGTCCTCACAATCCAAGCAGCTGTGCCACCTCCATACCTGGCCATCACTGGGGCAGACCCAAGTCCTTCAAGGCAGCCTTAGGAGCAAACTCTTGTGGATAACCTCGGTGCAGAGGGGGGATAAAACCACAATAGAGCTCCAGGGGCAAAGGGGTTAAGGAAAAGAATCAAAATCTTTCCACAAGCTGTACAAGATGCAGATTAAATCCTCAAGATACACTAGGTTGACTTTGTGTCTAGGGGATATATAAAAGGACAATGAGTGTTCACACAAAAGAAAAAGCCCTAGCTCTGGCAACCATGGACGTTGGAGGCAAGTACATGCCAGAGTAGAGCCAGATTACAGTCTGAGCTGTCCATGCAGCAGGTTCAGAGAATGGTCCAATATCGGAGGCCCTCCTAGGGAGGCAGAGGTGGAACTACCACTCTATATACCTTTTTACTCCTTTTTTTTCCCCCTTTATTTTTCCCTTTTTTCCCCCCCATATTGCTCTCATGTCCTCAGTATGGGCATCATCAAAAAATCTACAATCAATAAATGAAAAAAGTGTGTGGAGAAAAGGGAATCACCTTGCATTGTTGGTGGGAATCCAAATTGGTAGAGTACTATGGAGAATATTATGGAGATTCCTTTAAAAACTAGAAATAAAACTATCATATGACCCAACAATTCCACTACTGGGCATATACACTAAACAGACCATAATTTAAAAATACACATGCACCCTAATGTTCATCAGAACACTGTTTATAATAGATATAATATAGAAGCAACCTAGATGTCCATCAACAAATGAATGGATAAAGAAGTTGTAGTATATATACACAGTGGAATATTACTCAGCCATTAAAAGGAACACATTTGACTCAGTTCTAGTAAGGTAGATAAATCTAGAGCCTATCATAGAGAGTGTGAGGTAAGTCAGAAACAGAAAGACAAATATCATATAGTAATGCATATATGTGGAATCTAGAAAGATGGTACTGATGAACAAATCTGCAGGGCAGCAATGGAGATGCAGACATAGAGAACAGATTTATGTACCCAGGAAGGGAAGGAGAGGGAGGGACAAATTGAGAGAGTAGCACTGAAATATATATATTCAGTTCAGTTCAGTTCAGTCGCTCAGTTGTGTCCAATTCTTTGCAACCCCATGAATTGCAGCACACCAGGCCTCTCTGTCCAGCACCAACTCCCGGAGTTCACTCAAACTCATGTCCATCGAGCTGGTAACACAATCCATCCATCTCATCCTCTGTCGTCCCCTTCTCCTCCTGCCCCCAATCCCTCCCAGAATCAGAGTCTTTTTCAATGAGTCAACTCTTCGCATGAGGTGGCCAAGTATTGGAGTTTCATCTTCAGCATCAGTCCTTCCAATGAACACCCAGGACTGATCTCCTTTAGAATGGACTGGTTGGATCGCCTTGCAGTCCAAGGGACTCTCAAGAGTCTTCTCCAACACCACAGTTCAAAAACATCAATTCTTCATTGCTCAGCTTTCTTCACAGTCCAACTTTCACATCCATACATGACCACTGGAAAAACCATAGCCTTGACTAGATGGACCTTCGTTGGCAAAGTAATGTCTCTGCTTTTGAATATGCTATCTAGGTTGCTCATAACTTTCCTGCCAAAGAGTAAGTGTCTTTTAATTTCGTGGCTGCAATCACCATCTGCAGTGATTTTGGAGCCCCCAAAAAACAAAGTCTGACACTGTTTCCCCATCTATTTCCCATGAAGTGATGGGACCAGATGCCATGATCTTCGTTTTCTGAATGTTGAGCTTCAAGCCAAATTTTTCACTCTCCTCTTTCACTTTTATCAAGAGGCTTTTCAGTTCCTCTTCACTTTCTGCCATAAGGGTGGTGCTGGGAGCCGGTGAGAAACATTCCACTCGTGACAAAGGTCATGAGGAAGGGGGCTAGGCATACGCAAAGGAGGGATCAAGCCTCGGGAGTCTCCCCGGATATTCTCGAGCATCTTCCCCCAAAAAAACCAGAGTCTGCCTACTTTATTGCTTTGTGCTCTCACCTCTGACTTTACTGGGGGCTGTCCCCCACCACCATCTCACTCTCTCTGTCAAAGAGTTAACTTACAGCTCCAATTAATAAAGTTCCTGGGCAATTAGGAGTGTTTAAATCCAAACCCCTCAGATGGCTCTCTAACTCGCCTGACAAGTTTACTCAGACTCCTACAGCTATGCATAAGATTGTTTACAGTCTCCCAGCCTTGAGAGGCACGGGAAGCTTAAGATATTCAAATAGTTTAGAGCCTCTCAGAGAGTTAGAAACTGTCAGAATAAACTAGTAAAGGATTTCATTGATGAGCCAATGATTGTTGCCAAGTTTTCACACCCCCTGAATTGTATCCTTGAATATGTGTTAATTAATAGTTGGTATGTAGAAAAAATAAGTAGTGGCCTTGGTGTTAGTAACTTTAGACCCTTAAGGTAATAAATTCTTTTCTTTGTTGTAAACCCATTACACATCCGCCCTATAGGAATGCAATTTTATCTTCGGAAGATGGCGCCAAACCTTAAAATAATTACTCTTAGAGAAAATAAGTCTTTGTTGATAAGTCCTTGTCAAGAGTCATAAGATGTTAGTAGGCCTTCTGACCAGAAGATGATGTAAATCACCTAAACCATTTGTATATGATAAATTTGCGGGAAAGAAACCCTGGTTTTTGATAAGAATCAAAGACTGCTGACTTTGCATCCCCTATTATCCTCTATGTGTAACTTAGGGTATATAAGCCCCTGTTAAAAATAAAGCTACGGGCCTTGCTCACCAATGCTTGGTCTCCCCATGTCATTCTTCCCCTTAACTTCCGGCTGAAGTCTCCATCTGGAGCGTGGATATCCTCTGCGACCACTTATTTGCCTGGGCTTCTAAGACCCA
This sequence comes from Bos taurus, assembly GCF_002263795.3. Taxonomy (NCBI): domain Eukaryota; kingdom Metazoa; phylum Chordata; class Mammalia; order Artiodactyla; family Bovidae; genus Bos; species Bos taurus. The sequence continues at coordinate 40,579,952 of NC_037357.1, read as the reverse complement.
CTTGAGAAGGTGTCTAAGGTGGGGCACCTTCCGCTATTCGAGAGGGCGCCTGCAGCCTCCGTGGTCAGAGCTAACCTGGTGTCATGGGTTATATTGATTTTCCACGTAAACCAAGCTACTCAGCCTCTTTTCTCCACTGAATTTTCCTACTGAGCTATCCTCATTCTATTACTCTTTATATCTCTAATTACCATTTGAATAGGTCGCCGACGGGGTGGTCCATATGTAAAATTAAATAGCCAGTGGAAATTTACTATATGTTGCAAGGAGCTAAAAACCAGTGATCTGTGATAACCTAACGCATGGGATGGGATGGGAGGTGGGGGGGCACATATATATACTTATGGCTGATTCGTGTTGATATATGGCAGAAATCAACACAATAGTGTAAAGCAATTATGCTCCAATTAATAACAAATTAAATTCAAAATAACAGTTCTCAATTCCATGTTCTAAATTTCCACCTTAAGAAATGAGAAGATCAAGTTACACCTGAAACAAACAAAAAGAAAGAAATAACAAAGAAAGGAGATCAAAAATCGAGAACAAAAATAACAGTAAAGTACAAATAAACCAAAAGCTGGTTATTTGCAAAGTCCAAAGCTAGTGGTCGGGGGGGTGGGGGGAACAATACACAGGTTATAGTAAATGTTACATTATCTTGTAGAGATACTTCTGCTTCTGGTGAAGTAAATCTATGGACAAGATGATCAGAGTTTGAGCTATATTCTGTTTTCACCTGGACAGTTTAAGTTCATTCTATATCTGTAGAAATTATGAAAATCTCTATATGCTTATATAAGTCAAGTGATAGATGAGGCATCATCATGGAAGCTATTGTTTTTCAAAACTTTATGTTCTAGCACTATATAGAAGATAATTAGAAACAAAATTTGAAAATTATAGGGTCTCATTACATAAGATTTTTAAAAAATATCTTAAACCATATTTGGTTAGGAAAATAAGTATTAGTATGGCTTTCCTAATATGGAGATGGAATTCTCAGAGGCCTAATATGAGCTCGTTGAAAAATTCAGATTGTGTTAAGGATAGAACTACACAGTCTACAAGTCTATATATACTATAGTCAGATGATATTTTTGGTCTTCACTTTTTTCTAAATAATAGGGTAATATGAATATAATATTCACAAATGAATTATAGATCTGAAACTGTTAAAAATGTCTGGAAAGCCATTGTAAATAAATACAATTTAAGATTGAATAAATATATGATAGCTGTGAAAGCCTTCATCATACATGGTTTGGTGACTTAAATGATGATTAAACTGTCCTGCTGCAACCATAATACAATCATTTCACAAAAAGTCTCAAAAGTTAGTGGGATAAAAAAATAATGTCATATATATTTCATCAGGGAAAACATTTTATTTATTTAGAATATTTTGTTTGTTTTATTCCTCTCACCATTGCACTGTGTGTCTTTTCAATATAAACTTTCATTTTTTTAAATTAATTTTATTTTATTTTTAAACCTTACATAATTGTATTAGTTTTGCCAAATATCAAAATGAATCCACCACAGGTATACATGTGTTCCCCATGCTGAACCCTCCTCCCTCCTCCCTCCCCATACCATCCCTCTGGGTCGTCCCAGTGCACCAGCCCCAAGCATCCAGCATCGTGCATTGAACCTGGACTGGCATCTTGTTTCATACATGACATTTCACATGTTTCAATGCCATTCTCCCAAATCTTCAATGGAATTAACTCTGGATATGTCTATAAATATTCACACTGCAATAATAGAACTCCAATTAAATTTATCAGGCTTTGTAGAAAGTTGGATGTTTGTAATGATTAGAATCTGGCTTGTTGCGCTAGGAACCACATCTGTGAAAATATACTTGTCTGTCAATTGCCCCCCAAGTAAACTAATTATTAAATGAATTCTGACAGTAAGTGAATGTAGAGAAACAACAGTGGGAATGCAAGTGGAAATCTATGAAACTCCCGCTAAACAGATCATAAAATATTGTTCTCTGGTGCCATTTTCTCACTATTCAAAATATGTCACATTGTACTAAATAAATGAAATTTACATAGCTATCATTTCTGGATAGCATTCCCTTATGCTATGCAGACAGCACGAGGTAATTTGATGCCATTCTAGGTGGATAATATGAATAATTTATGACAAATCTCATGGGAACTAATCTTGTCTTATTCAAGGTTAAGAATTACTTTCTCCCTTACTTCCAGGTTTATTGGCTTGATTATCTAAAGAACCTTTTGATCTTACTGACTACTACAAAAATAGGAACATCTGTCATTATTTCAGAAATTGCTATTAAAAATATGGCATCACCAACTCGATGAACATGAATTTGAGTAAACTCCAGGAGTTGGTGATGGACAGGGAAGCCTGGAGTGCTGCAGTCCATGGGGTTGCAAAGAGTTGGACGCAACTGAGCAACTGAAAAGCCTCTTGATGAAGGTGAAAGAGGAAAGTGAAAAAGTTGGCTTAAAGCTCAACATTCAGAAAACGAAGACCATGGCATCCGGTCCCATCACTTCATGGGAAATAAATTGGGAAACAGTGGAAACAGTGTCAGACTTTATTTTTGGGGGCTCCAAAGTCACTGCAGATGCTGACTGCAGCCATGAAATTATAAGACCCTTACTCCTTGGAAGGAAAGTTATGACCAACCTAGATGGCATATTCAAAAGCAGAGACATTACTTTGCCAACAAAGGTTAGTCTAGTCAAGGCTATGGTTTTTCCAGTGGTCATGTATGGATGTGAGAGTTGGACTGTGAAGAAGGCTGAGTGCCGAAGAATTGATGCTTTTGAACTATGGTGTTGGAGAAGACTCTTGAGAGTCCCTTGGACTGCAAGGAGATCCAACCAGTCCATTCTAAAGATCAGCCCTGGGATTTCTTTGGAGGGAATGATGCTGAAGCTGAAACTCCAGTACTTTGGCCACCTCCTGCTAAGAGTTGACTCATTGGAAAAGACTCTGATGCTGGGAGGGATTGGGGGCAGGAGGAGAAGGGGACAACAGAGGATGAGATGGCTGGATGGCATCACTGACTCGATGGACGTGAGTCTGAGTGAACTCCGGGAGTTGGTGATGGACAGGGAGGCCTGGCGTGCTGCGATTCATGGGGTCTCAAAGAGTCAGACACGACTGAGCAACTGAACTGAGTGACTGACTGACTGACTGATTCTAGGCATTTCAAATACATGGCATTGTATTACAAAAAAAAAAAACAAAAAAACAAAAAATATTAACAAAAGCCAGATCTTGTAAACATTCTATCACTTGAATGCAAGTTGTATACTAGAAGAATTATTTCCTTTTCTGACAACACTGGTTTGTATTATGTTCTGAAAATGCAAACAAGAAGTGAGGATAAAGTATTTTAGAATGCCCTAAATGTGCAGAAATGTTTAACAAATTCCTAAAAGTTGCCTTACTTTACTAACTTTTTATTTCTAAATGAATAACTCATCATTATCAAAGGATAGGAGACAACTAAAGTTTGTTATTAAAGCCCCAAGATATGGATTACCTAACATTTATGTATCACAGCAAACCTCTAAAATAAAACGTTGATTAAAAATCGGTATATTATATGTACCTTCACCTCTAGGGGAAAAAATAATATAATACATTTGTAATGCATATACACTTTTGTGATTTTCTGGCCATTTTTACTTTATGAGTATCTGTCTTTATGGATAATCAAGAGTTTGCTATATTTTGATACATTTGTCTTAGCAAGCAACACAATTTAGTAGTAATTGTTCCACACTTCTAAACTAGTTGGAAGTACTAGCACTATCAAATGTGTTAAATCAGAATAACTAAAAAGAGAAAAAAAAAATGAAAAACTGGTAGGTAGGGAAAAGATCTGGGTTTAGGTGATAGAATAATGTTGGAAGTGGTGAGAAGTTGTTTAGGCACATGAAATATACCTCAGCAGAAGGATAGTTGAATGTTATTCACATTATATTCAAATCACGAAAGTTAATATTTAAATAGGTCAAAGGTTATTATATTAAAAATGAGTAAACAGAACACATTTCAAGTAGTAAACCAGTCTGTCAAGAGTGGGTTGTTCAAACCTTAGTTTTCTACTTTGTGAAAAAAGAACAAGCTTTTCATAAGAGGTGAAAGAAACAGAAACAAAGAACGGAAGAAAAGAAGAAAGGAAAAGCATGTGACCAGGGCTGTAAGTCAAAGTGATTTGGTGTTTTTTCAATACTAATTAAACACATTAGGCAACGAGCTAAACCACTACAATATCCATAGCCTATAATATTTTCATAGTCTCCTTAACCAGTCATTATTGTCTTTAAATTTAGTATGAGCAAGGAGCAGAAACAAAGTTTAACAAAAATTACATGTATAAATTAGAATTCCCTAAACATTGAAATATATTTTTCAAATTCATATTGAGTATTCCCTATGTGTCTTTCCTGAAAGAAAGCTAGATGAACATTCTATTTCAATATGGCAATTAATAAAAGGTCTGTTTGAAAGCTAGTATAGAAAATCCATAATTCAATACTGACACATTTGGGAGCCAAGTCAACTGTGCCCAATGTAGAGCACATATTTTTTGTTCTAATGCTGACTACATTTCTAAAAATCTAAAAGAATAATGTCAATTTGGCACCTATGTGCCTGTTATGACATTAGCAAGATAATAGAAAAAAATCACACAAAATTATTAATACTTCAGAAATACCAACTTCTACAAAATGCAAAAACTAATATTTACTTGCTTTTTACAATTCAACTAACCCTACTTGTTAAATTCTACTAGGAGTTTGTTTATTGTTACCTTTTTTTCAACAAATTATTAATTTGTCAATAGATGGCATTTATCTCATGCATAATGGACAATACACCATTACTCAGAAAAAGGCTATAACAGATAAAAACAAAATACCTCTGACTAACAGCCACCCATCTCTGTCATTGCTAAAATCAATGAGATGCATTTATGTGAAGTGAAGCAATAGTCCTGTATACTAAAGCTATAATTGTGAGATGATGTTAAATCTACAAAAAAAAAAAAAAAAAAGCCACTAAAGTGGTTTGTAGCCTGAAACCTCAATAAATTATGTCCAACATTTATTTATATTTAACAAATATTCTGTTACCAGAATAAAGAGAGGCACCAGGCTTAATGTTCTAAAAGACAAATAAGCACTTAAAAAATAAAGGTGAAATCAACTTTCTACTTTCCATTCTCAATTAAGCCCAGATCTTCTTTTTAAACATATGCCTTATTTTTCTTTTCAATTGAATATACAGGAGTTTTATACACTAAATATTGATGTTTACTTAAGAAAACTCACAAACACAACAACAGCCTATCTGTGGCTTTTAATTGGTTAGAAAACATGAGATATATTTTGAATTCAAGTCACTTAGAAGCTTCATTATACGTACACTCAATACAGCACAGTAAGAAATAAAAACTAAGACAATGTTTACTTTCCTATGAGCACATATTAAAGCAATTATTCCAAATAAACAGAGTAAAAAATAACTATGGATACTTAGCCTTCCCTAATAATATAGAGCTTTGGAAATATTTTTTTTACTAGTAAGTAAATTGTAGAATATCAATAACTAATTGTGGAATTCGGAATTTATGCCATTTCACCTACTAATTAAAACAAATATTCAGCATAAATTGTGTCCTATAATTCACATTTGCAAGATTTCTATTCAGTGAAGTATTTAAATAAGCCAAACATACCTCTCACTGTATTTATAACACATTCTTTCTCTTTTCTAAAATTCCAGACAATTCAGCTTTAAAGTCACTAAAATAGTTTCTATTGGAAATGTTTTCAAATTGTTTCTACTATATTTTTTGATTATTTTAGTGCAAATAAATGCTGATTTGTATTTTAGAATATCTCAAAAAATGTCATGTTTTTTTAGTCAATAAAATACAATTATTTCTTTTCATAAAATATATTTAATATTCAGATAGGACAACTGATGCACTTTATTTTTCATTCGAGGACTAGTCATCATATACATATTAAGAAGTAGAAATTCGGTTTTGTTAGTCAATGACATGTCTTTGTAGTTGTTTGGTCTCTCATTCATGTCTAACTCATTAAACCCCTTTGACTGCAGCATGCCAGGCTTCCCTGTCCTTCACCATCTCCCAGAGCTTGCTCAGATTCATGTCCATTGAGTTGGTGATGCCATCAAACCATCTTGTCCTCTATCATCCCCTTCTCCTGCTTTCAATCTTTCCCAACATCAAGGTCTTTTCCAATGAGTCAGATCTTTCCAACAAGTGGCCAAAGTACTGGAGCTTCAACTTCAGCACCAGTCCTCCCAATGAAGATTTAGGATTCATTTCCTTTATGATTGACTGTTTTGACCTCCTTGCAGTCCAAGGGACTCTCAAGAGTCTTGTCCAACACCACAGTTCAAAAGCATTAATTATTTGGCATTCAGCCTTCTTTATGGTCTGATTCTCACATTCATACATGACTTCAGGAAAAAACCATAACATTGACTATACGGTCCTTTGTTGGCAAAATACTGTCTCTGCTTTTTAACTTGCTGTCCAGGTTTGTCATAGCATGGCTGCAGTCACCATTCACAGTAATTTTGGAAGCCAAGAAAATAAAGTCTGTAACTTTTTCCACTTTTTCCCCATCTATTTGTCATGAAGTGATGGGACTGGATGCCATCATCTTAGTTTTTGAATGTTGAGTTTTAAGCCAGCTTTTTCACTCTCCTCTTTCACTTTCATCAAGAGGCTTTTTAGTTCCTCTTTGCTTTCTGCTATAAGGGTGGTGTCATCTGCGTATCTGAGATTGTTGATATTTCTCCCAGCACTCTTGATTCCAGCTTGTGCTTCATCCACCCAGCATTTTGCATGATGTACTCCACATATAAATTAAATAAGCAGTATGACAATATAGAGCCTTGATGTTCTCCTTTCCCAATTTTGAACCAGTAGGTTGTTCCATGTCCGGTTCTAACTGTTGCTTCTGGACCTGCATACAGGTTTCTCAGGAGACAGATAAGGTAGTCTAGTATTCCCAACTAAGTAGTCAGTGAAGCAGAAGTAGATGGTTTTTCTAGAATTTTAGTGTTTTATTTATGATTCAATGGGTGTTAGCAATTTGATCTCTGGTTCCTCTGATGTTTCTAAATCCAACCTGCACCTCTGAAAGTTCCTGGTTCAGGTACTGTTGAAGATTAGCTTGGAGGAGTTTGAGCATTACTTTGCAAGTGTGTGAGATAAGTGCAATTGTGCAGTAGTTTGAGCATTCTTTGGCATTGCCTTTCTTTGGGATTGGAATGAGAACTGACTTCCAGTCCTGTGCCACTGTTGAGTTTTCAAACTTGCTGGCATATTGAGTGCAGCACTTTCACAGCATCATCTTTTAGGATTTGAAATAGGTCAACTGGAATTCCATCACCTCCACTAGCTTTGTTCGTAGTGATGCTTCCTAAGGCCCACTTGATTTCACACTCCAGATTGTCTGTCTTTAGGTGAGTGATCACACCATTGTGGTTATGCAGGTCTAAGATCTTTTTTTCAACACTATACAACACTGATCTGTGTACTCTTACCACCTCTTCTGAATATTTTCTGCTTCTGTTCATTCTTTACCAGTTTTGTCCTTTATTGTTCCTATCAATCCTTGAAATGTCTCCTGGTATCTCTGATTTTTTTGAAGAGATCTCTAGTCTTTCTTATTTTACTTTTTTTCCCTCTATTTCCTTACATTGTTCACTTAGTAAGGTTTGCTTATCTCTCCTTGCTATTCTTTGGAACTCTGCATTCAGATGGTTATATCTTTCCTTTTCTCTTTGCCTTTTGTTTCTCTTCTTTACTTATTTCATTGTAAGGCCTCCTCAGACAACCTTTTGCTTTGTTGCATTTCTTTTTCTTGGGGATGGTTTTGATCACTGCCTCCTATACATTATGAACCTCCATCCATAGTTTCAGGTCCTCTATCTATCAGATCTAATCTCTTGGATCTATTTTTCACTTCCACTATTTAATCATAAGGGATTTGATTTAGGTCATACCTGAATGGTCTAATGGTTTTCCCTACTTTCTTCAATTTAAGTCTGAATTTTTCAATAAGGATTTCATGATCTGAGCCACAGTCAGTTGCTGATTTTTTTTTTTTTTCACTGTATAGAGCTTTTCCATCTTTGGCTGCAAAGAATATAATCAATTTGATTTCCGTTTTGAATACCTGGTGATATCCATGTGTAGAGTCATCTATTTTGTTGTTGGAAGAGGGTGTTTGCTATGACCAGTGTGTTCTCTTGGCAAAACTCTATTGACATACAGGTACATTAATGTAATAAAGTAAAGTCCATGATCTCTTGGAAATTATTTAAAAAGGCAAAATGATAGATATATATATATGTTCCCTCATATGTGGAAGTTAAGTGGTCCTCCTGAAAGCAGTAGTGTAACTCAGTGTAGAGCACTCTCCTTTAATGAAGATGCAGTGTGAATGGATAGTTATTAGTGAGTTTCAGAACTTTTACTCAATGCCATCTGCTTCAGAGAACAATACAAAAGCAAAAATAGTTTACTATTTTTACTTTACAAGGCAAAGTTCTGAAGAGTACTACATTTCATTCAAAGCCCCATGCTTGTGAAGAAAACCTTTCCTCTTTAATCTAGTATTATTGACCAGAACTAAGAATTTATACTAAAATAAATGAAAATAAATTATACACTGTACCCAAAGATAAATGCTGAGAAATATAATACAATTGCTTTCTGGAAATCAATTTTTCAATTTAGATGCCACTGGATTTGGCTGAGAATAAAAATTCCAGTATGATCTCTTGTGTCGTTCTTTGGAATAGTATTTCATGCTAGGACTTAGGACGTGAGGAGACACTGGTGAAGCCATGTGACTTTTGTTGGTTAATACTGGTTGATTGTCTTAGAAAGCTGTAAACTTTTCAAATAATAAAATAATAATAGTGATTCTGCAAAACAGTTGGTGATATCTTCTTGCTCAATTAATAATCAATGTTTATGTGAAGATATTATGAATCTATAAACAAGCGTTTGTGTCAGGTCCACTTAATAGTTAATGATAAAGATATTGGAATCAAATGTATTACTGGTCCCTTCATGTTCTAATGATATAAACTGGCAACCTGTTTAACTTAGCTTTTAAATTTGAGATATTAAATTTTGTCCCATATGTTTGATTCTGAAAATAAAATCTTAGTGCCTTGAACTCAGCAAACACATGATAAAAGGCATTGATATTAGTAATTAGTAGCAATATTTAAACAATGTCATATTTCTAAATTTTCCACTGTTATTACCTCTTGATCCATTCTATAATGGTATAGTAGGAGAATATGAATTGAGAGACCATAAATAACAAAGGCCACCAGACTTACTTGGTAGTAAAACTTTCTTGGAAAAGTATGTGCATCAGTGTTTGATTTTTTCTAAGAGACAGCAATAGAATTTGTTTTGTTCTTGAGAATATATACACACACACACACACACACATATATATATATAGATCCAAAGGTTGCCAAGTTCTTCTTAATAAAATCTGGGTTGTTTATGATGTAGGAAATAATCAAAGATTATTTATTCTAGCTTTTATGAATTTTTTTCTGAAACAATAATAAATTAACATGGGGACCTGAGTAAGGAAAAATAAAATTTTATTCCAACACTAACAAAGAACCAATCCAGGGGTAAAAAGAATGATCAAACCGAATACATGATTACTTACAACTGGCAGTTTATATTGAACACCTCTTAACTAGGTCATCTATAAATAAGAAGGACAAATGAAAATGACATTGGTTGGTTAAACTCTTGTAGGCACAAAGACTATTTTTTAAAACATTGAGATTTAGGTAAAGATTTTCGGTCAATATCCCTAATTCTGTTTTAAGCTTTTCACATCATATCTATTCCAAACAAAAATCAATGATTTATTAAATGAGAAAAAGTAACTATATTGAATACATAGTGATAGCTTAATTAAAATTTCATTTTAAAATGTTGGTCTTTGGTATTTTTATAGGAGAGAAACTATTGTCCAAAATATGCTTTAAATTGTTGTTGTTTAGTTAGTTCCAGTATTACATTACTTTTCAGAAATACAAAAGTTATCCAAGAAGAAGATGGAAATAAGTGGGACAATGAATATGATAACATTTAATGTGATTGAATGTAAAATTTGAAAAATGTATTTTCATTGAACTAATTATAATGCTATAAGACAATTTCCAGTTTCAACTTTGATATGTAAAGAGCTTGGGCCTCCCAGGTAGTGCTTGTGGTAAAGAACTTGCCTACCAGTGCAGGAGATGTAAAAGATGTAGGTTCGATCCCTGGGTTGGGAAGATGCCCTGGCGGAGGGCATGGCAACCCACTCTAGCATTCTTGCCTGGAGAATCCCATGGGCAAAGAATCCTTGTGAGCTACAGGCCATAGGGTTGCAAAGAGTCGGACATGACTGAAGCAACGTGCACACATGCACGCTTTGTTACAAGAAAAAATCTGAAAAAGCTGAAAATCACATGCTTTCATTGGACCTATCAGAGAAATAAACTTTCAGGGCAAACTGATGGACCGAAATCTGGAGAGATAGACAAAAATCAGTCACGGGTGACCCCTGCATATCTGGAACAAAAGCCTCTAGAGCCATAAACAGGTATCAATCCTTAAATGGTAATTCTGATGAAATACAGGAGGCTATGGACTATGCTGAGGGTAAAACAACTATTGAAGACCCTCATTTCTGAAAAGGATCCCACAATTTAATGAACTTTACCACCATGAAGACTACCAGGTTCTCATGGTAAAGATCTAGGAAGATCTGACTCTGGCTGGGGATAAAAGGAGTTAATTAACATTGTGAAATACTCCAGACTCTTCCCCAGAACAAAGGCTTACTCTCAAGAGGAAAAGACTAACAAAATCTTATTTTTGATGGAGGAAGAACATTTCTTCCAGTCCAGTCCCCTCTACAGCCTTCCTGTATTACTCAGGAGGTTAATGGAGAAGCTATACCACTTGAGAAACATTTGTGAAGTCACAGCTCTGAGATGCAGACTCTCTAAAAGACTAAAATATAAACATAAAATTATCAAATGATTCTACTCCCCCTTATCTTACCACCACAGCCAATAATATTCCAGTAAAATAGTATTGGATTATAGCCAAAGAAATTGCAAGATAGACTTTCTGAGGAGGAGTACTTCTGCAAGCCCAGTATCAAGAGGGTAGATAAAAACAAGGACAATAATGAAATTAAAAACCTCTGAAGCCTACAGATGCAATAATTTTAAACACAGTACAAAACTAGGCAGATTAATATAAATCCTTATGAAAGAGGCTTGTCTACATCAATCACTTCCTATTACCCAATACAGTATGTCCAACTTTAAGCAAAACATAAAAAGGCAAGCAAAAACAATCTGTAGAGACAAGAAAGGGAGAAGGCAGTGGCACCCCACTCCAGTACTCTTGCCTGGAAAATCCCATGGATGGAAGAGCCTGGTAGGCTGCAGTCCATGGGGTCGCTAAGAGTCGGACACGACTGAGCGACTTCACTTTCACTTTTCACTTTCATGCCCTGGAGAGGGAAATGGCAACCCACTCGGGTGTTCTTGCCTGGAGAATCCCAGGGATGGGGGAGCCTGGTGGGCTGCCATCTATGGGGTCACACAGAGTCAGACACGACTGAAGTGACTTAGCAGTAGCAGTAGCAAAGACAAGAAAATCACCAGAACTAGACTCGAATATGATACAAATATTAAAAGTATCAGAAAAGCAACTATGGTTAATATTTTAAGGAATGGCACCCCACTCCAGTACTCTTGCCTGGAAAATCCCATGGATGGAAGAGCCTGGTAGGCTGCAGTCCATGGGATCCTGAAGAGTCAGACACAACTGAGCAACTTCATTTTCACTTTTCACTTTCATGCATTGGAGAAGGAAATGGCAACCCACTCCATTGTTCTTGCCTGGAGAATCCGAGGGACGGGGGAGCCTGGTGGGCTGCCGTCTGTGGGGTCGCACAGAGTCAGACACGACTGAAGCGACTTAGCAGCAGCAGCAGCATAGGGAAAAAGTAGATGATATGCAAAAAAAAAAAAAATGGGTATATAAAACATGGAGATGCAAACTGAAAGAAAAATCAAAAGGGATTGACAGATATCAGAAGCACTGTAACAGAAAAGAAGTATGTCTCTGATGGATGAGTAACCCAGACGTGGCTGAGGAAAGAACTGATGAAGATTTATCAGTGGAAACATCCATAACTGCAAAACACAAATAAAAAATACATATTCTTGAAGCCTCTTTAGTGTCACAAAGAAATTTGTGGCTCAGTGGGGAGGAGCTAAGATGGTGGAGGAATAGGTCAGGGAGACCACTTTCTCCCCCACAAATTCATCAAAAGAACATTTAAACGCCAAGCAAGTTCCACAAAACAACTACTGAATGCCAGCAGAGGACATCAGGCACCCAGAAAAGCAGCCCATGGTCTGTGAAAGGAGGTAGGAAAAAATTTAAAAGACAAAAAAGGAGACAAAAAAGGGAGGGATGGAGCTCTGTCCCGGGAAGGGAGTCTTAAAAAGAGAGAAGTTTCCAAACACCAGAAACACTCTCACTGCGGAGTCTGTGCTGAGCCTTGGAAGCACAGAGGGCAACATAACAGGGAGGAAAAATAAATAAACAACTAAAACCCACAGGGGAGGAGCCAAGATGGTGGAGGAGTAGGATGGGGAGAACACTTTCTCCCCCACAAATTCATCAAAAGAGCATTTAAAAGCCGAGTAAATTCCACAAAACAACTTATGAATGCCGGCAGAGGACATCAGGCACCCAGAAAAGCAACCCAAGTCTTCTAAAGGAGGTAGGAAAAAATATAAAAGACAAAAAAAGAGACAAAAGAGGGAGGGACGGAGTTCAGTCCCAGGAAGGGAGGGAGTTTTAAAAAGAGAGACGTTTCCAAACATCAGGAAACCTTCTCACTGCCGAATCTGTGCCAAGCTTTGGAAGCACAGAGGGCAACATAACAGGGAGAAAAAATAAATAATTAAAACTCACAGATTGCGAGCCCTACGGTAACTCCCCCAGCGGAGAAGCAGCGCAGACGCCTGCACACGCCATTAGCAAGCGGGGGCTGGGCAGGGAGGCACGGCGCAGGCTGCATCGCTTAGAGTAAGGACCTGGCCTGAATACCCTGAGAGCTATCTGAGCGAAATAATCTGGGCTAGCAAACCAGACTGTGGGATATCTATCACGCGAAAAGCCAGCCCTAAACTGAGACACTGCCAGGCCTGCGCACAGAACAAAGGACTGAACAGAGATAGCCGGCTGCAGACCTCCCCCCTCCGGTGACATGCAGCCAGAGCTGGAAGGGGACAATCACAGCCCCAGAGAGACATTATCTATAAAACTGTAAGCAGGCTTCTTTGCTAACTAAAACTTCTTGGGGGTCTGGACAGTCAATATCTCCCTGAAAAGGTGCGCCGGTTGTACACCTAGATAACCAAGCGGCGGGGAGGCAATAAGTCGCAGCAATCACGCTCGCTAAACACCTCATCACCTGAGCTGCTCGGACCTGGGAAGGGCACAAAGCACAGGCCCAACCGAGTCTGCACCTCTGAGGACTACCCGAGTGCCTGAACCTGAGTGGCTTGGATCTGGGAGGTGCCCAGGATAGTTCCCAGCGGAACAACCTAGAGCCTGAGTAGTGTGGGCAGGGAGGCTACACGTGCCGTGAGCGGGGGCAGACCCAGTGTGGCTGAGGCACTATGAGCACACGCCAGTGTTACTTGTTTGCAGCATCCCTCCCTCCCTCCCCACAGTGCGACTGAACAAGTGAGGCTAAAAAAAAAAAAGTGTCCTCCACCGTCCCCTTTGTGTCAGGGCGGAAACCAGACACTGAAGAGACCACCAAACAGAAGAAGCTATAACAAAGGGAACCGCCTTGGAAGCTACAAGCAATAGATTAAAACCCTGTGGTTAGTACCGTCTACATAGGAAGGGGCCTAAAGATCTTGAGAAATAAAAGTCGGACCAAGGAACTATCCAAAAATGAGCTGAACCCACAATACTAACAACAAAACCAAAGTCCTCGATATATTTTTACGATCATTCTTTCTTTTTTTTTTTAATTAAAAAAAAATTTTTAAGTCCTCTATTATTCCTTTAATTTTCACTTTTATAACCTATTACTTTGCAAAAAAAAAAAAAAAAGACCCTATTTTTTTTTTCTTCAGCAAACATCACATATATATTTTTTATAATTTTTTGACCTTTTTTTTTTTTCTTCTTTTCTTTAACATTGTATTTTTGAAATTCCAAACTCTACTCTAGATTTTTAATTTTAGCTTTTTGGTATTTGTTATCAATTTTGTACCTATAGTTTTTTTATAACTTCTGTGACTTTTTTTTTTCTTTTCTCTGACTCTTTCTCTTCTTCTTTTATATAACATTGTATATCTGAAATTCCAAACTCTACTCTAGATTTTTAACTTTTGCTTTTTGGTATTAGATATCAATTTTGTACCTATATTTTCTTTATAATTTTCATGACCTTGTTTGTTTGTTTTTTCTCTCTTTCTTTTCCTTCTTCTTTTCTTTAACATCGTACTTTTAAAATTCCAAACTCTACTCTAGATTTTTAATTTTTGCTTTTATGTATTTGTTACCATTTTGTACCTTTAAGAACCCAATCTTCAGTACCCATTTTTCACTAGGGAACAAGATTACTGGCTTAAGTGCTCTCTCTCCCTTTGGACTCTCCTTTTTCTCCACCAGGTCGCCTGTGTCTCCTCCCCAACCCCTCTCTACTCTACCCAACACTGTGAATTTCTGTGTGTTCCAGACGGTGGAGAACACTTAGGGAACTGATTACTGGCTGGATCTGTCTCCCTCCTTTTCATTCCCCCCTTTTATCCTTCTGGCCACCTCTGTCTCCTTCCACTGTCTTCTCTTCTCTGTATAACTCCATGAACATCTCTGAGCGGTCCAGTTGTGGAGTGCACATAAGGAAGATTACTGGCTAGCCCACTCCCTCCACTATTGATTCCACCTCATCTCATTTGGGTCACCTCTAACTCCCTCCTCCCTCTTCTCTTCTCCATGTAACACTGTGAACCTCTCTGGGTGACCCTCACGGTAGAGAAACTTTTCATCTTTAACGTAGATGTTTTTTCAATGGTGCTGTATAGAGGAGACGTTTTGAAACTACTGAAAAATAAGACCGATAACTGGAAGCAGGAGGCTTAAATCCAAACCCTGACTCCAGGGAACTCCTGACTCCAGGGAACATTAATTGAAAGGAGCTCATCAAACGCCTCCATGCCTACACTGAAACCAAACACCACACAAGGGCCAACAAGTTCCAGGGCAAGACATACCAAGCAAATTCTCCAGCAACACAGGAACACAGCCCTGAGCTCCAAGATACAGGCTGCCCAAAGTCACCCCAAAACCATAGACATCTCATAACTCATTACTGGACACTTCATTGCACTCCAGAGAGAAGAAATCCAGCTCCACCCACCAGAACACCAAAACAAGCTTCCCTAACCAGGAAACCTTGACAAGCCACCTGTACAACCCACATACAGTGAGGAAACACCACAATAAAGAGAACTTCACAAACTGCCAGAATACAGAAAGGACACCCCAAAATCAGCAATTTAAACAAGATGAAGAGACAGAGGAATACTCAGCAGATAAAGGAACAGGATAAATGCCCACCAAACCAAACAAAAGAGGAAGACATAGGGAATCTACCTGATAAAGAATTCCAAATAATGATAGTGAAAATGACCTGAAATCTTGAAAGCAAAATGGAATCACAGATAAATAGCCTGGAGACAAGGATTGAGACGATGCAAGAAAGGTTTAACAAGGACCTAGAAGAAATAAAAAAGAGTCAATATATAATGAATAATGCAATAAATGAAATTAAAAACACTCTGGAGGCAACAAATAGTAGAATTACAGAGGCAGAAGAAAGGATTAGTGAATTAGAAAATAGAATGGTAGAAATAAATGAATCAGAGAGGAAAAAAGAAAAACTAATTAAAAGAAATGAGGACAATCTCAGAGACCTCCAGGACAATATTAAACGCTACAACATTCGAATCATAGGGCTCCCAGGAGAAGAAGACAAAAAGAAAGACCATGAGATAATACTTGAGGAGATAATAGTTGAAAACTTCCCTAAAATGGGGAAGGAAATAATCACCCAAAACCAAGAAACCCAGGGAGTCCCAAACAGGATAAACCCAACGCGAAACACCCCAAGACACATATTAATCAAATTAAAAAAGATCAAACACAAAGAACAAATATTAAAAGCAGCAGGGGAAAAACAACAAATAACACACAAGGGAATTCCCATAAGGATAACAGCTGATCTTTCAATAGAAACTCTTCAAGCCAGGAGGGAATGGCCAGATATACTTAAAATGATGAAAGAAAATAACCTACAGCCCAGATTATTGTACCCAGCAAGGATCTCATTCAAGTATGAAGGAGAAATCAAAAGCTTTTCAGACAAGCAAAAGCTGAGAGAATTCTGCACCACCAAACCAGCTCCCCACAAATACTAAAGGATATTCTCTAGAAAGGAAACACAAAAACGGTGTATAAATTCGAACCCAAAACAATAAAGTAAATGGCAACGGGATCATACTTATCAGTAATTACCTTAAACGTAAATGGGTTGAATGCCCCAACCAAAAGACAAAGCCTGGCTGAATGGATACAAAAACAAGACCCCTATATATGTTATCTACAAGAGACCCACCTCAAAACAGGGGACACATACAGACTGAACGTGAAGGTCTGGAAAAAGATTTTCCATGCAAATAGGGACCAAAAGAAAGCAGGAGTAGCAATACTTATTATCAGATAAAATAGACTTAAAAAAAATCGCTGTGAAAAGAGACAAAGAAAGTCACTACATAATGATCAAAGGATCAATCCAAGAAGAAGATATAACAATTTTAAACATATATGCACCCAACATAGGAGCACTGCAATATGCAAGACAAATGCTAATAAGTATAAAAGGGGAAAATAACAATAACACAGTAACAGTGGGAGACTTTAATACCCCACTCACACCTATGGATAGATCAACTAAACAGAAAATTAACAAGGAAACACAAACTTTAAACAATACAATACACCAGTTAGACCTAATTGATATCTATACGACATTTCATCCCAAAACAATGAATTTCACCTTTTTATCAAGCGCACACGGAACCTTCTCCAGGATAGATCACATCCTGAGCCATAAATCTAGGCTTGGTAAATTTAAAAAAAAAAAAAAATGAAATCATTCCAAGCATCTTTTCTAACCACAATACAGTAAGATTAGATCTCAATTACAGGAAAAAAAAACTATTAAAAATTCCAACATATGGAGGCTGAACAACACGGTGCTGAATAAGCAACAAATCACAGAAGAAATCAAAAAGGAAATCAAAATTGGCATAGAAACGAATGAAAATGAAAACACAACAACCCAAAACCTGTGGGACACTGTAAAAGCAGTCCTAAGGGGAAAGTTCATAGCAATACAGGCATACCTCAAGAAACAAGAAAGAAGTCAAATAAATACCCTAACTCTACACCTAAAGCAACTAGAAAAGGAAGAAATGAAGAACCCCAGGGTTAGTAGAAGGAAAGAAATCTTAAAAATTAGGGCAGAAATAAATGCAAAAGAAACAAAAGAGACCATAGCAAAAATCAACAAAACCAAAAGCTGGTTCTTAGAAAGGATAAATGAAATTGACAAACCATTAGCCAGACTCATCAAGAAACAAAGGGAGAAAAACCGAATCAATAAAATTAAAATGAAAATGGAGAGATCACAACAGACAACACAGAAATAAAAAGGATCATAAGAGACTACTATCAGCAATTATATGCCAATAAAATAGACAATGTGGAAGAAATGGACAAATTCTTAGAAAAGTACAATTTTCCAAAACTGGACCAGGAAGAAATAGAAAATCTTAACAGACCCATCACAAGCACGGAAATTGAAACTGTAATCAGAAATCTTCCAGCAAACAAAAGCCCAGGTCCAGACGGCTTCACAGCTGAATTCTACCAAAACTTTAGAGAAGAGCTAACACCTGTCCAACTCAAACTCTTCCAGAAAATTGCAGAGGAAGGTAAACTTCCAAACTCATTCTATGAGACCACCATCACCCTACTGCCAAAACCTGACAAAGATCCCATGAAAAAAATAAAACTACAGGCCAATATCCCTGATGAACACAGATGCAAAAATCCTTAACAAAATTCTAGCAATCAGAATCCAACAACACATTAAAAAGATCATACACCATGACCAAGTGGGCTTTATCCCAGGGATGCAAGGATTCTTCAATATCCGCAAATGAATCAATGTATTACACCACATTAACAAATTGAAAAATAAAAACCATATGATTATCTCAATAGATGCAGAGAAAGCCCTTGACAAAATTCAACATCCATTTATGATAAAAACTCTCCAGAAAGCAGGAATATAAGGAACATACCTCAACATAATAAAAGCTATATATGACAAACCCACAGCAAACATTATCCTCAATGGTGAAAAATTGAAAGCATTTCCCCTAAAGTCAGGAACAAAACAAGGGTGCCCATGCTCACCACTACTATTCAACATAGTTTTGGAAGTTTTGGCCACAGCAATCAGAGCAGAAAAAGAAATAAAAGGAATCCAAATTGGAAAAAAAGAGGTAGAACTCTCACTGTTTGCAGATGACATGATCCTCTACATAGAAAACCCTAAAGACTCCACCAGAAAATTACTAGAGCTAATCAATGAATTTGGTAAAGTTGCAGGATATAAAATCAACACACAGAAATCCCTTGCATTCCTATACACTAATAATGAGAAAATAGAAAGAGAAATTAAGGAAACAATTCCATTCACCATTGCAAAGAAAAGAATAAAATACTTATAATAATAAAATAAAATCTACCTAAAGAAACTAAAGACCTATATATAGAAAACTATAAAACACTGGTGAAAGAAATCAAAGAGGACACTAATAGCTGGAGAAATACACCATATTCATGGATTGGAAGAATCAATATAGTGAAAATGAGTATATACCCAAAGGAATTTATAGATTCCATGCAATCTCTATCAAGCTACAAATGGTATTCTTCACAGAACTAGAACAAATAATTTCAGAATTTTTATGGAAATACAAAAAACCTCGAATAGCCAAAGCAATCTTGAGAAAGAATGGAACTGGAAGAATCAACCTGCCTGACTTCAGGCTCTACTACAAAGCCACAGTCATCAAGACAGTATGGTACTGGCACAAAGACAGAAATATAGATCAATGGAACAAAATAGAAAGCCCAGAGATAAATCCACACACCTATGGACACCTTATCTTTGACAAAGGAGGCAAGAATATACAATGGATTAAAGACAATCTCTTCAGCAAGTGGTGCTTGGAAAACTGGTCAACCACTTGTAAAAGAATGAAACTAGAACACTTTCTAACACCATACACAAAAATAAATTCAAAATGGATTAAAGATCTAAACGTAAACCCAGAAACTATAAAACTAGAGGAGAACATAGGCAAAACACTCTCTGACATACATCACAGCAGGATCCTCTATGACCCACCTCCCAGAATATTGGAAATAAAAGCAAAAAGAAACAAATGGGACCTAGTTAAACTTAAAAGCTTCTGCACAACAAAGGAAACTATAAGCAAGGTGAAAAGACAGCCTTCAGAATGGGACAAAATAATAGCAAATGAAGCAAATTACAAACAACTAATCTTAAAAATATACAAGTAACTCCTACAGCTCAATTCCAGAAAAATAAACGACCGGATCAAAAAATGGGCCAAAGAACTAAACAGACATTTCTCCAAAGAAGACATACAGATGGCTAACAAACACATGAAAAGATGCTCAACATCACTCATTATCAGAGAAATGCAGATCAAAACCACTATGAGGTACCATTTCATGCCAGTCAGAATGGCTGCGATCCAAAAGTCTACAAGCAATAAATGCTGGAGAGGGTGTGGAGAAAAGGGAACCCTCTTACACTGTTGGTGGGAATGAAAACTAGTACAGCCACTATGGAGAACAGTGTGGAGATTCCTTAAAAAACTGGAAATAGAACTGCCTTATGATCCAGCAATCCCACTGCTGGGCATACACACTGAGAAAACCAGAAATGAGACACATTTACCCCGTTGTTAATCGCAGCACTGTTTGTAATAACCAGGACATGGAAGCAACCTAGATGTCCATCAACAGATGAAAGGATAAGAAAGTAGTAGTACATATACACAATGGAGTATTACTCAGCCATTAAAAAGAATGCATTTGAATCAGTTCTAATGAGGTGGATGAAACTGGAGCCTATTATACAGAGTGAGTAAGCCAGAAAGAAAAAACACCAACACAGTATACTAACGCATATATATGGAATATAGAAAGATGGTAACAATAACCCTCTATACGAGATAGCAAAAGATACACTGATATATAGAACAGTCTTGTGGACTCTGTGGGAGAGGGAGAGGGTGGGGTGATTTGGGAGAATGGCATTGAAATATGAATAATATCATATATCAAAGGAGTCACCAGTCCAGCTTCTATGCATCATACTGGATGCTTGGGGCTGGTGCACTGGGATGACTCAGAGGGATGGTATGGGGAGGGAGGAAGGAGGAGGGTTCAGGATGGCAAACATGTGTATACCTGTGGTGGATTCATATTGATATATGGCAAAATCAATACAATATTGTAACGTTAAAAAAAAATTGTGGCTCAAAATAACAATGATAAATGTGTTGTAAAAAGAATGCAAAAGCTACCTTGAATGAGCTCCCAATACCCAAAGTTGGAATAATTTGAGCAACAAAATAAAAGTTGTATTTATTTATAACCCGAAGTATAAAATAAATATCCATGGGTTCATACTGCTGTTAGTAATGGATTCAATATAAATAGATAGAGGTGAATGAAAGAAATCTCTCATATAGAATTCCAAATAATTTATATAAACACTCTTGCCCTCAAGGAAGTAGAGTTTTAACTCCCCAAGCCTGAAGTGTGGGCTGTGCAGAGCATGGAAAGGGAGAAAAAAGGAGTAACTATAGTGGATAAACCTGAGGAACACTACCTCAGTCAAGTGATCAACATTAACGTCCTCAGTGATGTGTCATGTATGATGTATAATCTTGATAATGATGTGATGACAATGAAAGTTCACCTCTGTTTATCTGATTAACCCTCTCTGAAATATCATGCTTGATTGTCCTTTCCTGTTAACTCTTAACTGTCTTGAAAAATAAGTGCAACCACATAATTTTGCCAATTTCTTCAACCTGAAGGTAAATGTATGTCTAATGTGTCTTCATAGCATTGAACTACTCAAACGTTTTCTGGCAAAAATTTTTTTGCAATGTATTGGATTTTAAAATCTTTCTGCCTCATATTTTTGTTAGTTTTTAAAACTTAGTGATACAAAACAGCCTGAAATAAAGAAAACACTGAGGCTATTTGAACTGTAATCTGCTGATTTTATCACTTTCAAAGATAATACTGAAATATAAATGGTTTTCTTGAATTGTCTTTTTCTTCCTGATACCACATAGAACTACATTGCTTTTTAGAGTGTTTGCAGATACCTCTTTGTTACTCTCAAGACATAAATTTCTTAATAGAAGACTAGTATCCTTTGATGTTATCAAATACTAGCTGACCCTTCTGAAGTCCCTCAAGAAAGTAGCCCTTACCACTTATTCAGATTCCCTTATCTTATTCCCATTGTCCCTTGTAACTTTTTGGCATTGTTGAGCCAAATATGACTTCTAAAATCTTAATATGCCCTACTATTTTTACAATAATGCATATTATGCTAGGGTTTCTGGATATACAAGCTATATTAAGTATTTTAAGCCAAACTGGTAAAAGTTAATGATAATCACAAGTTATATTTTCCTTTATATCTTGAAGGAATCAACTATCTCTCTTCAAAGCTATCTTTTTGTCACCCCCTTTCTTATTCCCCTTTCCATTCAGGTATAGCATTAAAATTCTCTTGGTACTGCAGGGGCAAATCTGCATGAAGGATGCTACTCAAGTACCAATTTCACCTTGAAAAAAAAAGAACATATGTTTCTGTGCAACCAATTATCAATATTTACAGTACATTGCCAAGCAAGTCGCTCACTATATGTACCAAGAAAATGACCCACTCTATCTCTAGCTAAACACCTGAAGGGAGACCTACCAGCAAGCAATGGGAGGAGAAGAGAAAATCATGCTTGGTAATTCCTAAGTGTGATTGTCCTTCCTTAATCACATTCCTTCCTACCAATTTTCCCAATAACAATTATGCAGGGTGGAGGCAACCCTGAAATGCATAAAGGATAGTTTCTTTAAAAATAAATTATATTGAGGTCACTGGAGGGAGGGAAGTCTTTATTCACACATGGATACATCCGTCTGAATTCCTCACAAACTAATTAAACCTATTACTACAGTCACATTTCTAGTTTAAATTCTTCTTCCACCAGTCCAATGTGTAAATGTATGTTTATTTTAAAATGTTAAAAAGATAGGCCTTTAAAGTGCTGGGGAAAGATAAATATTTCAAACTTCAAGGCATAAGTTTGAATAAGCAATTTCATGGCATTTATTTTCAGTAAATACAAATTTTGAGTCCACTAACTGAAATAGAATAAGCACAAGCAAACTGAGGTACAGTAAAACAATTAACTAAGAGTACTGTGAATCAAAAATACTTAAGGACCAAATCTGCACTTGAGTTTAGCCATTGTTACTTTTTAACCCAGTTTTTAACAAAGCATAATTTCAATACAACACTATTTTGTGATCACAAAATTTGATTTTTTTTTTTTTTGCCTTTTTCAGAGCTAGGGGAGAAAAATACTGCCTAGCTCTATCATTTCAGCCAAATGGAATTCTCTCTCATTACCATCTACTTGCTACTCGCTGTATATACATTATACTTTCACTAATATACGTAATTTGGATGACTTATTCATCAATGTAGAATTTATTCATAGAATGAATTAGTCATAGCAACAAGACAGTACTTTATAATTTGTATACCTCTTGAACTCAAAACAATGAAGAGCATGGCAAGTTTACCATTTTGATATGTTCTTTAAAATTAAGTATTATGTGGTATGCTTGTGTCTATATGATAGCTACTATTTCAAATTGTCCTCTGCTGAACTATGACAGCATTGGGAGTATTACTGGATGACACACAATTTAATTCTAAAATTGAATTTGGTATTGTAAATAGCATCTCAAATTGGTCCTGCATGATTATCATAAGTACAGTCACTTATAATTAAAGAAAGTCATGCTAGCAAAATAAATTCTACCAAAGTACTTTAAAACATTTCAAATTAGCAAATGATATCTTTCCTCCCTAGCCCTCTGGAAGTATATAACATACAACATGTCAATGTAAGTTGGGAAATGTCAACATTAAATATAATTAGCCAGGTAACTTTTAAAAAATATTTTAATGCTAACATCCTTTTATACAGATAGAATCTATATAAACTTCTGTAATGTACAATCCTATAAAGAATAGTGACAAAAAGGCATTTCTCATAATTATATGCATTCTAGTAAACTATAACAAACACTAACATTTTGGGTGTTTCATCTGCCTTCTGTATGAGTTAAACAATGCAGATTAATTTCTGTGCATACAGCTTTATGTAATTGAGAAACTCGAGAATTTACTTTCAAAAAACTGCAGTAATTGACAAAAGTCCAATATGTTGCAAAGCAATAATGATAAAGGGAAATTTTTATAGCTGGAATTAATATTCTGGTGAACACGTGTTGAAACATGCTAAGATGTTCTGTCTCACTCATAAGTATTGAAAATTATATACAGACATCAACGAGAAACATTTTTCATATATCATTTAGGCAAAATTATAACAATATTCAATGTCTGTAAGACTGTAGGTGATAGGGAAAGAATAAGTTATACAGGTAGTTGTATAGTAGAAGTCCCAATAAGAGAGTATAGATAGAGGGAAGGCTAAGGAATGATACCTCAAGAAAACTACCTGAATGTCATGTAACAAAGCAGGTTTGCTTAATTACAAAGCTACAAATAAAAGCATGAGATATGTCCCAGGCCACTGAGTAGAAGAAAAAAATGTTACCACCCTTTTGCTGATTTGAATAAATGCTATGACAATCCTGGTTTGGCCTCATAGAGTCGGACACTCTCCAGCCTGATACAAAGGAAGAGCTAGTGATGTAAGCCTGATGTCTACTAGAAGAATAAGGAAGAAAGTGGTCTTTTCCCCCTCCCCCACTTTCCTTTAATTATAAAATTGTAGCACACTTAATCCTTGGTGCAGAGCCCCCTCACTTGCTTGCGACTCTCACAAGTGTCCTACTTCTTTATCATAAAGTTACTTATTTATTGCTTTGCCTCTCACTGAATTCCTCCTGCACTAAGATGCAAAGAACCTGATCCTCAGTAAGTCCAGACACCAGGTGAATGATTCTAATTAAAAGACTGTAGGCTCAAGTCCCAATCAGAGTTCAGGTAGGGTTCAAGTCTTGGCACGTGGATTCAAGTCCCAATCTGAGTTATATGGTTAACAGGGAAAAAGGAAACTCAAGCACACTTAGTTTGTAAATGTTTCCCAGAGCTTATGTCATTTGATCCTGAAAACAATCCATTAGGGTAGGGGTTAACATTATCCACATTAACATTAGCCATTATCCCCCGTTTCCATACAAAGAGATAACTTGATGGAG
This sequence comes from Bos taurus, assembly GCF_002263795.3. NCBI lineage: Eukaryota > Metazoa > Chordata > Mammalia > Artiodactyla > Bovidae > Bos > Bos taurus. The sequence goes on along the minus strand of NC_037357.1, from coordinate 40,555,108 downwards.
AATGACCATGTAACTTCCTCAACGTCACAAGCAAACACCATCCAATAACGTGCACCTTTATTCTTCATAATGAGTGTTCGGGCAATAACAGAACATAGCATGCATGGAGAGTTCCTCTAACAAGCAAGTAATTTGTGTCCTTTTCAGTTCAGTTCAGTCATGTCCAACTCTTTGCAACCCTATGGACTGCAGCACGCTAGGCTTCCTTGTCCATCACCAACTCCTGGAGCTTGCTCAAACTCATGTCCATCGAGTCAGTGATTCCATCCAAATATCTAATCCTCTGTCATCCCCATCTCCTTCTGCCTTCAATATTGCCCAGAATCAGGGTCTTTTCTAATGAGCCAGGTCTTCAAATCAGGTGGCCAAAGTATTGGATTTCAGTTACAGCATCAGACTTTCCAATGAACATTCAGGACTGATTTCCATTAAGATTGGGTGGTTTGATCTCCTTGCAGTCCAAGGGATTCTCAAGAGTTTTCTGCAAGACCACAGTTTCCAAAGCATCAATTTTTTGACACCCAGCTTTCTTTATAGCCCAGCCTTCACACCCATACATGACTACTGGAAAAGCCATAGTTTTGACTAGATGAACCTTTGTCTGCAAAGTAATGTCTCTGCTTTTTAATATGCCATCTAGGTTGGTCATAGCTTTTCTTCCAAGGAGCAAATGTCTTTTAATTGCATGGCTACAGCCACCATCTGCAGTAATTTTGAGGCAAAATAAATAAAATTTGTAACTGTTTCCATTGTTTCCCCATCTATTTGCCATGAAGTGATGGGATCAGATGCCATGATCTTCATTTTTTAAATGTTGAGTTTCAAGCCAGCTTTTGCACTCTCCTCTTTCACTTTCATCAAGATTTTTTTTTTATTTCTTCTTTGTGTCCTGTCATAAGAGTGGTGTCATCTGTGTATCTGAGGTTATTGATATTTCTCCTAGCAATCTTGATTCCAGCTTATGCTTCATCCAGCTTGCTATTTCTCATGATGTACTCTGCATATAAGTTAAAAAAGCAGGGTGACAATATACAGACTTGACATAATCCTTTTCCTAGTTGGAACCAGTCTGTTGTTCCATGTCCAGTTCTAACTGTTGCTTCTTGACCTGTATACATATTTCTCAAGAGGCAGGTCAAGTGGTATGGTGTTCCCATGTCTTGAAGAATTTTCCACAGTTTGTTGTGATTTACACAGCCAAAGGCTTTGGCGTAATCCATAAAGCAGAAGTAGTTATTTTTCTGGTATTCTCTTGATTTTTCAATCATCCAACAGATGTTGGCAATTTGATCTCTGGCTCCTCTGCCTTTTCTAAATCCAGCTTGAACATCTAGAAGTTCACGGTTCACGTATTGTTGAAGCCTGGCTTGGAGAATTTTGAGCATTCCTTAGCTAACATGTGAGATGAGTGCAATTGTGCAGTAGTTTGAACATTCTTTGCCATTACCTTTCTTTGGGATTGGAATAAAAACTGACCTTTTCCAGTCCTATGGCCACTATTGAGTTTTCCAAATTTGCTGGCTTATTGAGTGCAACACTTTAACAGCATCATCTTTTAGGACTGAAATAGCTCAACTGGAATTCCATTACCTCCATTAGCTTTGTTGGTAGTGACTTCACATTCAAGAATTCTTCAATTTTGTGCTTGCTTAGACAAAATAGCAGAGGCCAGACCTGGCTATACTATATGTAATTAAGTCCATTCTCCAATATCTGCCTACCTCTCCCAACCACTGGATGGAGTGGTGGAATATAGTGATTAATCTTCAAGATCCACCTATGGCCTAGCCACTAACCATTCTACTTAAATTCTGGTAAAGAAATTGTTCCAAAGAAATGTAAGCAGGAAGACCAGAAGCTGTAATCCATTTGTAGCTCTGCTATTTATTTTTCCCTTTTCTCTTTAGAAAGGATTAAGGTTATGCCTATACCTACAATTATAAGATAAAAATGGTATTGTATTTTTACTATAGATTAGGTCTAGTGAGCCTAAATTTCATACATACATATATGTTATATTAGCTATATATATATATATATATATATATATATATATATATATATATATATTAGCTAGGAGAATGTATACAATTGAAATTTTAATTCTACATTTCCACATGATCTAGCTAAAGACAAATTCTCTATATAGGTAATTTGAACATAAATGAGGGTAGATTGAAAGTCAATTCATTCACTCATTTATTTCTGAGGATAGATAGTAAAATATATGTTTTAAAATCTGGTTCAATTTTCTTTCATAACATTGATTCCTCTGAGGATAGAAGCATAAGTTTGTTAGGATTTTGATATAAGTAATAAGTTAGATCAGTTAGAAAGTGTACAATATCATATGACATTTGTAAATTTATTTTTATCAAAAATATGCTTTTAATATTAAACTGTGAAACTCCAGCGAAGCCTTCTTAGTTAAATTCTGCCAGTCTTTCTATCATGAAGAATTAATTACTATCATCATGTTAAAGATAAGCTTTTGATTCAAATCAAATGAATTACTCAGTACTATTTACCATTTTTTAAAATTATGGCTCCAACCAGGAAAATTAAATCCTACAAAAGAAAGGTGAAAATGTGAGTCACTTTGTTCTTTTTTTTGTTAGATTTTATCTAAGAGACAAAGCTTTGCTTATCATCAAGACTTCTATTTTCCTGATTTCAATCTCATTTCACCTGCCCTTGATAAGACATGTGTGCAGTGACCTCCAGCTTGTTAAATATTCAGCAGAAAGTTTATAGACTTTCCCATAACCTTGATTAAAAGCCTCAGATTCATGTTCCTGTGTGGCAGAACTAATACAATATTGTAAAGTAATTAATCTCCAATTAAAACAAATAAATTTAAATTTTAAAAAAGCCTTTTGGTAAAATAAATGCTGAAACAAGAACTTCATTTGAAAAACAACTTGAGTGCTCCATACTGATTTCAGTTTCTCTAATAGTACTTATAATCAGCAGTCACTGGCATATGATGAGGCCAGAGTTAAAATATGGAAAAGAAACCTTTCTCTTCTTATGGGTTACTATAGTAGAAGACTAAATGAAGTATTTACAACTTGATTTAGCAAGCAGAAGACATTTATTTTTAAATTCATGGGAGGAATGCATGAAGTGACTTACAAATTTACATTCTACAAAATAAATAGCAAGCATATCCCACCCATATCTCTGAATGCACATATAACAGGTACTCAGGTAGGTACTCAAATACACACAACTCATGATGCTTTGAACTAAAATAAATAGGAGGTCTGTAGATTTTAAAGTTGAAGATCTAGATGCAAATTAATAATTCAGACTGATCTGAGTTTATATGAAACCCAGGGAAATTTCTAAGGTATGAGGAATCATCATTATCTCAAGAGAGTTAATCCTCTGCCTAAATGTCTAGATCATCTTTATCTTAAATTGGATAAAAATGGACTTGTAATATTTTATTAGTAATTTATGGTTTATCATTTCTTCAATGTATTACTTTGCTTTAGAATCTACTATCAGTAACTCAAAGCCATTGCAGTAAGATGTCCTGGATTTAAATGCACTATTCACCTTTAATTATAATCTGTAAAAATCTAGTACATTTATTTTTCAACCTGCTATTTTGTTTTGCTATTATATGTATAAAATAAAATAATTCACCATCATTATATCATTGCCTTCAATAAATGCTTAGATTGGAAAAAGGAATCTAGAAACTCAGAAGGAAATTAGATTTTATACAATGTTCAAAAAATAGAAGTCAATACCATAGATTTTTTTTTTTTTTGGTTACACCATGGGACATGCAGTCTCTTAGTTACTAGACCGAGTATCAAACCCATGTGCCCTACAATGAAAGTACGGAGTCTTAACCACTGGCTCACCAGGGAAGTTCCTTGATCTTCTTATGGAGTATTTTAGCCATGATTTGTCTTTCCTTTATTTATCCCTCCTTTTAAAAATAAGCTTCCTACCCAAGGTATCTATTGCTTACATTATTAATGAGTGATTTTTGTCAGGTAGGTTTTAATGCAAAATCTGCTGATAGTTTTTGATTGAATTATTAAATAAACAGAAGAGAAATGAAATTTGCAGACAATGACATTTAAGGCATTATTAATATTTTTTGAAAGTCATATGAGATATCACTTAGTGATCATCCCTACGAGTAATGATGACACTGGAAGTAAGCCATAATATCAGAGAAAAAGTGACTTTCTTATTTAATATTGAGTTATCAAGTGGCACTAGTAGTAAAGAACCCGCCTGGAACACAGGAGACACAAGAGACTTGGGTTCTATCCCTGGGTCAGGAAGATCCTCTGGAGGAGAGTATGGCAATCCACTCCAGTATTCTTGCCTTGAGAATCCTATGGACAGAGGGGCCTCTCTGGCTACAGTCCATGGGGTTGCTAAGAGTTGAACCCAACTGAAGCGACTGAGCACTCACAATGATAGCCAAGTTATCATTCTGCAATGCAAATTTTAAAATGGACAATATAATATCAAACTAAAATTCCTTCACAGATTTAAAGAACCTACCATTGTTTCTATAGAAAATTTCAGAGTGCCTTGGGTTTTAAACATGACAAATAGCCTAACTTGGATTAAAGTTCCAAGATTTTTAAGTACATAATTTACACATAATCCATAAAACCGAAGTGACAACAATAGAGTATTAATCTTCAGATGGTAATCATTGTCGGAAATTTTGTTTAAAACTTTATCAAGAATTCACCATATCTTCATCATATTAATGGTCTGAGAACAAAACACAAGTACTTTGGAACATATTACATGTGTTACTTTTCTTAGAAATTGCATTTTAATGATTTTTAAGATATTTTGATTTTAAAGTGATTTGGCTTCAGGGTTATGTCAGATATATAAAACAAGTCTTTAATATAATATTTCCATGGGCTCTTAAGAACTTTATGAATTGATCTAAAAATAACACAAAACATACAACATAATTGAATATATATTTGTATATGTGTGTATATGGCTTCTCTGATTGCTCAGTTGGTAAAGAATCTGCCTGCAATGAGGGAGACCTGGGTTTGATCCCTGGGTTGGGAAGATCCCCTGGAGAAGGGAAAGGCTACCTACTCCAGTATTCTGGCCTGGAGAATTCCATGGAATGTATAGCCCAAAGAGTCAGACAAAACTGAACAACTATCACCTTCACTTTCATGTATGTATGTATATATGTATGTGTGTGTGTTTGTGTGTATTTGTAAAAATACTTAATTACTCCCAGTGAGAGACCATGTTCACATAAGGGTATTCTTTATTTTCTCTTACCTTTACTATATCTTTCAACAAAAATGTAATAATTAAACATTATTACTAGGCCTGTGCCTAATGAAGCAAGTCTTTTCATAGTATATTAAAAAGAAAGCAGTGTGTAATTAACTTTGTCTTTAACTACATACATCCTCCCTTCCCACCCAAATGAAATCTAATGAAATAATAATCTCTATTCACCAACCCACAGGTGGGAGATAAGGCTTATCATTAACCTATAAAAAGCATAAGCCCTCAGCAGGTTTACAGGAAGAAAAAGTATTTTTCATCTCAACATTTGTTTAGATGGTACTTTCTCTAACCAATGGAAAAAAATGATGACTGATCATATGTATGTGTCTGCATATAGTTTTGGCAAGTGTATGAAACTGTAAATACATATAAAAGAAGAAATGCAGCAGAATCAGTTGAAAAGACAATGTTAATTGTTCATCCCGTATTTACCTAAGAAGCAATTGAGAAATTTGGTGTTGTTAAGTGAAGACCTAAGGAAAGCTATGTAGTCAAAATACACACACACACATGCACACACACACACACAAGCCACAAAAGCCTTAGGTATTTCTGATAAGATAGTGGGCAGTGGTGAAATGGTATGCTTCATGAACCAAATCTATATGGTAGATAATAGACTCTTCTTTCTATTTTTTTTTTTTTTTTTTTTTTTTAATTTTATTTTATTTTTAAACTTTACATAATTGTATTAGTTTTGCCAAACATCAAAATGAATCCACCACAGGTATACATGTGTTCCCCATCCTGAACCCTCCTCCCTCCTCCCTCCCCATACCATCCCTCTGGGTCGTCCCAGTGCACTAGCCCCAAGCATCCAGTATCGTGCATCGAACCTGGACTGGCAACTCGTTTCTTACATGATATTTTACATGTTACAATGTCATTCTCCCAAATCTTCCCACCCTCTCCCTCTCCCACAGAGTCCATAAGACTGTTCTATACATCAGTGTCTCTTTTGCTGTCTCGTACACAGGGTTATTGTTACCATCTTTCTAAATTCCATATATATGCGTTAGAATACTGTATTTATGTTTTTCCTTCTGGCTTACTTCACTCTGTATAATAGGCTCCAGTTTCATCCACCTCATTAGAACTGATTCAAATGTATTCTTTTGAATGGCTGAGTAATACTCCATTGTGTATATGTACCACAGCTTTCTTATCCATTCATCTGCTGATGGACATCTAGGTTGCTTCCATGTCTTGGCTATTATAAACAGTGCTGCGATGAACATTGGGGTACACGTGTCTCTTTCCCTTCTGGTTTCCTCAGTGTGTATGCCCAGCAGTGGGGTTGCTGGATCATAAGGCAGTTCTATTTCCAGTTTTTTAAGGAATCTCCACACTGTTCTCCATAGTGGCTGTACTAGTTTGCATTCCCACCAACAGTGTAAGAGGGTTCCCTTTTCTCCACACCCTCTCCAGCATTTATTATTTGTAGACTTTTGGATCGCAGCCATTCTGACTGGTGTGAAATGGTACCTCATAGTGGTTTTGATTTGCATTTCTCTGATAATGAGTGATGTTGAGCATCTTTTCATGTGTTTGTTAGCCATCTGTATGTCTTTTTTGGAGAAATGTCTATTTAGTTCTTTGGCCCATTTTTTGATTGGGTCGTTTATTTTTCTGGAGTTGAGCTGTAGGAGTTGCTTGTATATTTTTGAGATTAGTTGTTTGTCGGTTGCTTCATTTGCTATTATTTTCTCCCATTCTGAAGGCTGTCTTTTCACCTTGCTAATAGTTTCCTTTGATGTGCAGAAGCTTTTAAGGTTAATTAGGTCCCATTTGTTTATTTTTGCTTTTATTTCCAATATTCTGGGAGGTGGGTCATATGGAGAGATCACAACAGACAACACAGAAATACAAAGGATCATAAGACACTACTATCAACAATTATATGCCAATAAAATGGACAACGTGGAAGAAATGGACAAATTCTTAGAAAAGTACAACTTTCCAAAACTGGACCAGGAAGAAATAGAAAATCTTAACAGACCCATCACAAGCATGGAAATTGAAACTGTAATCAAAAATCTTCCAGCAAACAAAAGCCCAGGTCCAGACGGCTTCACAGCTGAATTCTACCAAAAATTTAGAGAAGAGCTAACACCTATCCTGCTCAAACTCTTCCAGAAAATTGCAGAGGAAGGTAAACTTCCAAACTCATTCTATGAGGCCACCATCACCCTAATACCAAAACCTGACAAAGATCCCACAAAAAAAGAAAACTACAGGCCAATATCACTGATGAACATAGATGCAAAAATCCTTAACAAAATTCTAGCAATCAGAATCCAACAACACATTAAAAAGATCATACACCATGATCAAGTGGGCTTTATCCCAGGGATGCAAGGATTCTTCAATATCCGCAAATCAATCAATGTAATACACCACATTAACAAATTGAAAAATAAAAACCATATGATTATCTCAATAGATGCAGAGAAAGCCTTTGACAAAATTCAACATCCATTTATGATAAAAACTCTCCAGAAAGCAGGAATAGAAGGAACATACCTCAACATAATAAAAGCTATATATGACAAACCCACTGCAAACATTATCCTCAATGGTGAAAAATTGAAACCATTTCCTCTAAAGTCAGGAACAAGACAAGGGTGCCCACTTTCACCATTACTATTCAACATAGTTTTGGAAGTTTTGGCCACAGCAATCAGAGCAGAAAAAGAAATAAAAGGAATCCAAATTGGAAAAGAAGAAGTAAAACTCTCACTATTTGCAGATGACATGATCCTCTACATAGAAAACCCTAAAGACTCCACCAGAAAATTACTAGAAATAATCAATGACTACAGTAAAGTTGCAGGATATAAAATCAACACACAGAAATCCCTTGCATTCCTATACACTAATAATGAGAAAACAGAAAGAGAAATTAAGGAAACAATTCCATTCACCATTGCAACAGAAAGAATAAAATACTTAGGAATATATCTACCTAAAGAAACTAAAGACCTATATATAGAAAACTATAAAACACTGGTGAAAGAAATCAAAGAGGACACTAATAGATGGAGAAATATACCATGTTCATGGATTGGAAGAATCAATATAGTGAAAATGAGTATACTACCCAAAGCAATTTATAGATTCAACGCAATCCCTATCAAGCTACCAACAGTATTCTTCACAGAGCTAGAACAAATAATTTCACAATTTGTATGGAAATACAAAAAACCTCGAATAGCCAAAGCGATCTTGAGAAAGAAGAATGGAACTGGAGGAATCAACCTACCTGACTTCAGGCTCTACTACAAAGCCACAGTTATCAAGACAGTATGGTACTGGCACAAAGACAGAAATATTGATCAATGGAATAAAATAGAAAGCCCAGAGATAAATCCACGCACATATGGACACCTTATCTTTGACAAAGGAGGCAAGAATATACAATGGATTAAAGACAATCTCTTTAACAAGTGGTGCTGGGAAATCTGGTCAACCACTTGTAAAAGAATGAAACTGGACCACTTTCTAACACCATACACAAAAATAAACTCAAAATGGATTAAAGATCTAAACGTAAGACCAGAAACTATAAAACTCCTAGAGGAGAACATAGGCAAAACACTCTTCTTTCTATTTTTAAAGTAACATCAAAGTGTCACCTACATCTGCAAATAAACCAAATAGTACATGAAAAGTAATAGTTTTTGTTTTTTAATTAAGTCATGCTTTAAATTGCTAAAATGAGAAAATAAATATTTTTCAAGTTCTAGTGATCCTCCTTAGGTAATACTTTTTACTGCAAGAACTTTACGTTTTATCAGAATTCCCTAGGAAGTTTTCTATCTCCATAAATTATATGTGATTGATTCAGTGCCTATGAATCACTGACAGTAAATCAACATGTATAGTAAAATACTTTAATGATATGTTAAAAAATATGTTCTTGCTGACTGTGATCACTGAATATATTTTCTTTATTTTCTCTAATATTTCCTAAAGTTATGTCATACCTATTCGTCTACTAGAATTTCCCTTAAGGCTTAACCTCAGTAACATATTTTCCTCAGAATTTAGCTGGTTATTTTTTTGAGATTTAAGTTTTCCACCTTCACCTTGAAGTCATTATATTTTTAGCACTGCACAGTATTTTGTTAGCTAAAACAGAAAATTCAAATTCAATCCTTTAGGATTAATAACAAGTATTAGTGATAGATATTATTCAGCATTAACAAATTAAGAAAATGTAACAGGAAAAAGAAGAAAAATTTTAAATGGTCATTTAAGTCTAATATAATATTTTGTATGGGAAAATTGAACCACAAAATCATGGAACCATTCCAAGTCTGTCATTTTATAAATATGTGACATGAGCATAAATAGAATAACTGACTTCTTTAAGGACATGAAGAGTTATTTACAGAATCTAGATTATATCTCAGGTTCCCTTATCTCTAACCTTGTTCTTTCTATATCCATATAATATAAGTAGATATGTATCTATTCAGTTGATAACAAAATTATTCTTTCCTTCAAAAACAGGAAGGGGAAACTTAAAGAGGACACTAAGGATTAATTCATGCATCCATCTAAGGGTCATTTACTTTTCCATACAAATGAGTATTTCTCTTAAAAGTCATTTCTCTATTTGCTTAAGGATGTAGATTCAATAAAGAGGAAAAAGAATATAAATGAGGCATCATCATTTGATCTATAGTAATTTGTCAAAACTGCAAATCATTGTTTCAAGAACTCTCATACATGCCTAACACTGTCTTCATTAGATAACTACTTGTTATAAATCAGCACAGACTGAAGTCTGAAAGGGCATTCAACATTCCAGATACATAGCAGTTTCTTTACTTATATCAAGATAAAATACTTTAAAATAAATTTCATTAATTAATTAAAAGCATATTTTGTGTTCACCTATGACTTTTTTTTAAGAAATAGCTTTTTGTCATGTGTTTATTTGCAATAAGTCACCTTAAAATATTCCAATAAAATGGCTTTGTCTATAATTTGTCTAATAATTTGTCTAATATTTGTCTAATAATACAATGCCTATAATAATATAGGCAATGTACAGAGCATTTAAGAAATATAATTTACAAAGAAATGATTTTGTAATGGAGCAAAAATGTGGGGTTGCAATCCCATGAACTGCAGCATGCCAAGCTTCCCTCTCCTTCACTATCTCCCAGAGTTTGCTTAAACTTGTATCCATTGAGTCAGTGATGCCATCCAACCATCTCATCCTATGTGGTGATTTTGGAGATTAAGAAAGTGAAATCTGACACTGTTTACACATTTTCCCCATCTATTTGCCCTGAAGTGATGAAGCCGGATACCATGATTTTAGTATTTTAAATGCTGAGTTTTAAGCCAGCTTTTTCACTCTCCTTTTTCACCTTCATCAAGAGGCTCTTTAGTTCCTCTTCACTTTCTGCCATTAAAGTGGTATCATCTGCATATCTGAGGTTGTTGATATGTCTCCTGTCAATCTTGATTCCCAGCTTGTGCTTCATCCAGTCTGGCATTTCGCTTGATGAACTCTGCATATAAGTAAAATAAGCAGAGTGAGAGTATACAGCCTTTGTATACTCCTTTCTCAGTTTTGAACCAGTCCGTTGTTCTAACTGTTGCTTCTTTGCCTGCATACAGGTTTCACAGGAGGCAGATAATGTGGCCTGGTATTCCCATTTCTTTAAGACTTTTCAGTCGAAGGCTTTAGCATATTCAGTGAAGCAGAAGTAGATTTTTTTTTTGGGGGGGTGGAAATTGTTGGCAATTTGATCTCTGGTTCCTCTGCCTTATTAATATCCAGCTTGTACATCTGGAAGTTCTTGGTTCACTTACTGCTAAAGTCTAGTTTGAAGGATTTACAGCATAATTTTGCTGGCATGTGAAGTGAGTGCAATTGCACAGTAATTTGAACATTCTTTGGCATTGCTTTTCATTGGGATTGGAATGAAAACTGACTTTTCCAGTCCTACGGCCACTGCTGAGTTTTCCAAATTTGCTGGCATAATGAGTGTAGCACTAACAGCATCAACTTTTAGGAACTGAAATAGCTTAGCTGGAATTCCATCACCTCCACTAGCTTAGTTCATAGTAATGCTTTCTAAGGCTCACTTGACTTCACAGTCCAGGATATCTTGTTCTAGGTGAGTGGCCACACCATCATGGTTATCTGGGTCATTCAGAGCTTTTTTGTGCAGTCTTCTGTGTATTCTTGCCACCTTTTCTCAATCTCTTCTACTTCTTTTAGGTCCTTGCCATTTTTGTCCACTATTGTGCCTATCTTTGCATGAAATGTTCCTTTGGTACCTCTAATTTTCTTAAAGAGAACTTTGCTAGTCCCAATGTGGTTCCCAGACTAGCATGATGGCCATCACCTGAGGGCTTGTTAGAAATGCAGAAACTCAGTTTCCCACACCAGACTACTGTGTCTACATTTTAGCAAGATTTCTAGGTGGTGTGTGTACTCATAAACTTTGTGAGAATATGCATTACCACAGGAAAAAATCCTGTAAAATGTTTTAACTGTATATGTATATATACTCAGATACCTGTGCACACACTCTTTTAATGCTTTACTGTGAGACAGCTGTTATCATTGCCATTTTAATGATGAGAAAAAATGAGGCATGAGGATCTTAAATGTCTTGCCAATGTTATATCACTAGTGAGTTGCAGGACTGAAAGTCTAACTAAGCAGTCTGGCCCTTCCCATTAGAATCGTTCTCTTCACAATTCATTATTTAATCTTACATATTACAACAGCAACTAGGCTCACTTATAGACATGAGACTAACACAGAAATAGGAGAAGATAAAACATATCTGCACTTTATCTTAATGTATTTTTTTCATCTTCTGAGAGTTAAAATTCTTCAATTTTGGAAAAAAACAAACAAACTAAACCTATCTGGGAGTGGGCAAACAAAGAAAATCAATGTCTTTTAAAATCAATGTATCTTAAGGTCTTAGCTTGAATATGCTCCAATATTTATTTCTTTTTGCAAAACTAGTACTGCTGAAGCAGCTCAGAAAACTCAGTTTAAAATGTATAATTAATTTTACCTATGCATTGGTCTTTCACACTCTGTCCTGAAAGCAATTTGCTATTTTTCCTATATTGAGTGATAAAGTACAGACAGATTTACTTCATACTATTGGGTATTACAGAATCTTTCTAGGTGAAAGTTCTTTGTGTGTGTGTGTGTGTGTGTGTTTTACTTAGCCACAGTTTATATCCTTTGAAACTCTGAGGGGATATTTCAAAGAGTTACATGGGTATTGAATTGGGTTCACTGTACTCAAGATCTTTCCTCATGATATTTGGATTTCAGGTATTATATTTTAGAAGCTAAGCTGTTCTGCAAAAAGTAATGGTTAGTTCTTTCAGAAGGGAAGTCTTATGGTAAAATATGATGGTACTTTTAATTGGAATTTTAATATTTGGACTTAATTCTGGTTGAATTCCAATACTCCAATTTTATACTTGAATAAAAACAGATGTTTACACGAAGTTTTTGATATACACTGCTTTCCTGTCCAATTCAGCTCAGAATCAAAGCTGAGAGGAGAGGACAGAACATTAAAAAACATTAATATTGCAAGTTTGCAGTAGTTCTAAACATGTAAAAGTACCTTTTATAGAAAATGAACTCTAGGGAAACAAACAAACAAACAAAAAATTAAACAGAAACAGCTGAATAAAAAGCATGATGACTGAACAATTGAAAAGGCCTTTGGTGCATTCATAGTCCAAAAACATCTCTGATGAGTACCACATTCTTGTAACTAGAGTCTGAATTAAGCAAAGAATCCCTGAATTTCTTGTTAATATTTAACTTAGCCTTAAATAAATGCACTGGTCACAACAAACACCCTCTTCCAACATCACAAGAAAAGACATGGACATCACCAGATGGTCAACACCGAAATCAGATTTATTATATTCTTTGCAGCCAAAGATGGAGAAGCTCTATACAGTCCACAAAAACAAGACAAGGAGTGGACTGTGGCTCAGATCATGAACTCCTTATTGCCAAATTCAGACTTAAATTGAAGAAAGTAGGGAAAACCACTAGACCATTCAGGTATGACCTAAATCAAATCCCTTATGATTATACAGTGGAAGTGAGAAATAGATTTAAGGGCCTAGATCTGACAGATAGAGTGCCTGATGAACTATGGAATGAGGTTCATGACATTGTATAGGAGACAGGGATCAAGACCATCCCCATGGAAAAGAAATGCAAAAAAGCAAAATGGCTATCTGGGGAGGCCTTACAAATAGCTGTGAAAAGAAGAGAAGGGAAAAGCAAAGGAGAAAAGGAAAGATATAAGCATCGGATGCAGAGTTCCAAAGAATAGCAAGAAGAGATAAGAAAGCCTTCCTCAGTGATCAATGCAAAGAAATAGAGGAAAACAACAGAATGGGAAAGACTAGAGATCTCTTCAAGAAAATTGGAGATACCGAGGGAACATTTCATGCAAAGATGGGCTCGATAAAGGACAGAAATGGTATAGACTTTTTAATGGCTGAGTAATACTCCATTGTGTATATGTACCACAGCTTTCTTATCCATTCATCTGCTGATGGACATCTAGGTTGCTTCCATGTCCTGGCTATTATAAACAGTGCTGCAATGAACATTGGGGTACACGTGTCTCTTTCCCTTCTGGTTTCCTCAGTGTGTATTCATTTGAATCAGTTCTAATGAGGTGGATGAAACTGGAGCCTATTATACAGAGTGAAGTAAGCCAGAAGGAAAAACACCAATACAGTATACTAACGCATATATATGGAATTTAGAAAGATGATAACAATAACCCTGTGTTTGAGACAGCAAAAGAGACACTGATGCATGGAACAGTCTTATGGACTCTGTGGGAGAGGGAGAGGGTGGGAAGATTTGGGAGAATGGCATTGAAACCTGTAAAATATCATGTATGCAACGAGATGCCAGTCCAGGTTCAATGCACGATACTGGATGCTTGGTGCTAGTGCACTGGGACGACCCAGAGGGATGCTATGGGGAGGGAGGAGGGAAGAAGGTTCAGGATGGGGAGCACATGTATACCTGTGATGGATTCATTTTGATATTTGGCAAAACTAATACAATTATGTAAAGTTTAAAAATAAAATTAAAAAAAATTAAAAAAAAAAGAAATGGTATAGACTTAACAGAAGCAGAAGATATTAAGAAGATGTGACAAGAATACACAGAACTGTACAAAAAAGATCTTCATGACCCAGAAAATAACAAAGGTGTGATCAGTCACCTAGAGCCAGACATCCTGGAATGTGAAGTCAAGTGGGCCTTAGAAAGCATCACTACGAACAAAGCTAGTAGAGGTGATGGAATTCCAGTTGAGCTATTTCAAATCCTGAAAGATGATGCTGTGAAAGTGCTGCACTAAATATACCAGCAAATTTGGAAAACTCAGCAGTGGCCACAGGACTGGAAAGGGGCAGTTTTTATTCCAATCCCAAAGAAAGGCAATGCCAAAGAATGCTCAAACTACCACACAATTGCATGCATTTCACATGCTAGTAAAGTAATGCTCAAAATTCTCCAAGCCAGGCTTCAGTAATATGTGAACCATGAATTTCCTGATCTTCAAGCTGGTTTTAGCAAAGGCAGAGGAACCAGAGATCAAATTGCCAACATCCGCTGGATCATGGAAAAAGCAAAAGAGTTCCAGAAAAACATTTATTTCTGCTTTATTGACTATGCCAAAGCCTTTGACTGTGTGGATCACAATAAACTGTGGAAACTCTGAAAGAGATGGGAATACCAGAACACCTGACCTGCTTCTTGAGAAATCTGTATGCAGGTCAGGAAGCAACAGTTAGAACTGGACGTGGAACAACAGACTGGTTCCAAATAGGAAAAGGAGTACGTCAAGGCTGTATATTGTCACCCTGCTTATTTAACTTATATGCAGAGTACATCATGAGAAATGCTGGACTGGAAGAAGCACAAGCTGGAATCAAGATTGCTGGGAGAAATACCAATAACCTCAGATATGCAGATGACACCACCCTTGTGGCAGAAAGTGAAGAGGAACTAAAAAGCCTCTTGATGAAAGTGAAAGAGGAGAGTGAAAAAGTTGGCTTAAAGCTCAACATTCAGAAAACAAAAATCATGGCATCCGGTCCCATCACTTCATGGGAAATAGATGGGGAAACAGTGGAAACAGTGTCAGACTTTACTTTTCTGGGCTCCAAAATCACTGCAGCTGGTGCCTGCAGCCATGAAATTAAAAGACTCTTACTCTTTGGAAGGAAAGTTATGACCAACCTAGATAGCATATTCAAAAACAGAGACATTACTTTGCCAACAAAGGTCTGTCTAGTCAAGGCTATGGTTTTTCCTGTGGTCATGTATGGATGTGAGAGTTGGACCGTGAAAAAGGCTGAGTGCCGAAGAATTGAGAAGACTCTTGAGAGTCCCTTGGACTACAAGGAGATCCAACCAGTCCATTCTGAAGGAGATCAGCCCTGGGATTTCTTTGAAAGAAATGACGCTAAAGCTGAGACTCCAGTACTTTGGCCACCTCATGCGAAGAGTTGACTCATTGGAAAAGATGCTGATGGTGGGAGGGATTCGGGGCAGGAGGAGAAGGGGATGACAGAGGATGAGATGGCTGGATGGCATCACTGACTCGATGGACGTGAGTCTGAGTGGACTCCGTGAGTTGGTGATGGACAGGGAGGCCTGGCGTGCTGTGATTCATGGGGTCACAAAGAGTCGGACACGACTGAGCCACTGAACAGAACTGAACTGAACTGAAAGATTAACTTGCTGCACTCTTTAAAAAGACTTAGATATGTATACACCTCTGTAAAATTTGTTCCAACTTCAAATCAAAATCAAGAAGTATTTATGTATTATGAGGATACACATTTTACAGAGATAAGTAGGGTGTAGTTAAATAGAGCTATCACTTAGGAACGAATTGTTTAATTCAGTTCTGGATTAATTTATATACATAGATCTACAAAGAAGTTAATCTAATCTGATCTGACCCCAGTCCTGGAAAACTAGGCTATTAAAACAAAAATGATAGTGTGCCTACGAGCCTATGATAATGTGCCTAGATCACTAACGAGCCAAAGAATAGAAGTAGAATCTTCAATAAAACAAGTTAAATCATAATTTGTGTGTGTGTGTGTGTGTGTACTTGATTAGATAACTTTGAGCTGTAAAAACACTGCTATTTGTGAGACTAAAATGTATTTTTCTCAAAATATCTTTTTAAATTGCAACATGACTTTCTCAATCCCAAGACTTAACTTCTATGTCATCAACCTAGTATAAATAAAAACAAAGTCACTTCCTAGCTAAGACAAACTCCTTCACAAAATTAAAAAGTTTGAGCAAAGTGCAGCTGTTTTTATTTCCTAAAAGTTATGCTGCTTTATCTTTAGTTCAAGTCATCACCCATAAAAGACTGTTGCGATTTTTCCAAACATTTTACTACATGGCACACTACTAACTCAATGGACTTGAGTCTATCAAAATCATTTCTCTGTTAATTATAACTTCAGCATTCTGCTACAAAATTGAAGTTGGATAGAATGACAGGAATTGCAGAATAGAGAAAGATTTGTTTCCAGCAGAAAGGAAGAATATGTTCATATATTCATCCTGTATTTCAATCCCTTGAAGTTCCTTTTATGTACTTTTCACCATGTTCAGAGGAAATTAACCTTCAAAAATTCATTTTAATACAAATTTTCCCTCTATGTAGTACACACACATACACACATGCACACAATAAAAAATGTATGTATATTAGATATTCATAGTAAAGATTAGATAGCTTTTATGATACAGTAATCATTAACATTCAGCATATTTACAATTTCCCCTATGAAACTTTCCCTGGTTAGCACAAATAGTAATTTTGGAAATTATCTGTCTATATTGCTCAGTTGCCTTTAAGTTGTCTAAAATGCTAAATGGGAACCGTTTAAAATTTTTTAATACAGGGCCTTGTCACATATATAAAAAAATGTTCCATATGGATATATTATAACATTCCCCTTGATGAATGGTAAATATTTAAATTTTATACTTGTCTATTCTCAAAAAAATACTTCATTTAAATTACAAAATGTAGCTGCTTACCAACATAAGTGACTCTTCTAGTTTAGAACTTGATAAACTTTAAATCTTGGTTTAACATTAAGCTATCGATCAAAAGGTTTAAATCTCGGTTCTCCCATTTGCCTAATGAGGGAGTTGGACTAAATGGTCTTAAGGTCCCTTAGAGCTCTGAAATTCAAAGACTATATAAATGGCAACATCTGAACATGTACATTTTGCTATTTTAATAGATACAAAACTATGACCATAGAAGAGGAATTAGGGATCAGTATAATCCTCTGATTTTATAGCTAAGGAAAAAAAGACACAATAAGGTTAAAAGGCCTGTCCAAGGCCACATTGCTAATTAATTGCAGCACCTGAGTTAGAACCCTGTAGTATGCAAAATGATGGCATAAATGAGATTATCTGCTGTGGTCTGTGGTAAAAATATTTCATTACTAGTAATTACAAAATGAAGTATTATAATAGAACTATTAGTCAATACCCAAATTTTTAAAAAGTATGATTTACATGGAATACCTCAAAGTAATATTTCAAATCATCTCTTTTCTCATTGCTTCTGAGAGCTATACCCATAATAGGAGAAGTTTCTAAGGAAAAAAAAGAAACTTATAAAGGGTAATTTCATATATATTACTTAGAAGAACTTTTGAATGTAACCTATAAATTATTCCAATGTAAGAAAGATAAAAATAAGCTGTCAGATGATCATGTCCTTTATTTTTATTTTAGTGGAACTGAGACAATAATTACTATGATTATTGGTTAAAATAGGGAAAAAACTGATTCAGCAAACACTGTCACTTCTATTCTATTCTCTATTTGGAATCTTCAGTATTCAATGAAGATGCAAATAAACAAATTGCAGAAATCATGGTAAGACAGATTGTCTATAATTATTCATTATTTAGTGATTTCCTTGATATACTCACTAGTTGTTGAGTGTTCTATTGACACAATCAGTTATGACAGTTGCAATTTACTGTACAATTTAAAAGTGTCATGGGGCAAAATATACTGCTATAATGCTTCTCATTTATTAAAATGTATAAATTATTTTAAGACAAGATATTGGCTCGTGCCTAAAATTAAATAGTTCATGTCCCCTAAGAGTTTCATCCTGCATGACTGATTGTATTATCTTTCAAAAAACTACATAAAGAACAAATTGGCATACATTCTTCTCTTATAGGCTAAGTAAAGTGAGAAGCGGGGCATAAAGTAAGTAGAATAAAGACAGAAGAAGGTCATGAAACATACTGCCTCATGGCTTATAAATAATAGAAATATACATGTCAAATTAACTTTGTTATATAGTATAGGTAGGCGAATAAAAATTTAGATGCAGAGGATGGCTTTTTGTGAAGAGAAGACCACCTATTCTCTGTCACTAAAGGCGATTTTTTAAGCTTACTGACATTCCAGACCTTACAGCATTGGCTTTCAAATGGCAGCTTGTGCCAAGCTCCTAGTACTTGTCATTTTCAAACAGAAAAGACATGATAAGAGATTGCTTTACTTAGAATGGCCTGCTATTGATTGATAAACCTCCATCTAATCCATATTAGATTTAAGATACTAACGATATACTCATCTTAGAGGCTGTTAGGCAAATGGAATCCTGTAAATGTCTTCAAGTTTCCAACTTTAGGATTTACTTTTCATTTTTATCCATGACTTGTGAATTTTTTTTTTTTTTGGATTATCTCTAGTATAAATCCTTCATTGCCATTACAAAGCCTAGATATTTTGATTGGCTTGTAAGGTGGTTGCGATTCCTGCATAGAAAAGTTGGGTATGATAGGATGGTATAGTAAGTTTTGTTTCACCCACTTTCTTATTATGATATATATTTTAACTTTCCTAAGTTTGAATTAAAAAAATTGGGTTTTCAAAAGCATGTCAGTTTAAGTGATACAATTAATAATTCCACTAGATCATTGTTCATATCTGCCTAAACTCATTTAGTATACAAACTGCTATCAAGTAAACCTTATTCTTTCCCAAGCAATGGCAGATAGCTGAATTCTTGGGTGGAATCATTCTTTCTAATCTATTTCTATACACTGTTATTTATATAACACACCAGGGACTAAAATAAGCTGGAAGTCACAAACAGTATTCATGACTGCAATGATTTTCCTGTAAGAATGCATAAAAGTGACTTTTATATTATTGTTAGCTTAAAAATTTTTACTCTCTGAAGAATTTTTTTTCAATAGATAGGTAGAACTAAAGCTGTTGTCGATTGGCAACACAATGAAAATTATCAGGCATTTGTCTTTCTTACACTTTCAGAATCCAGGAACATTGAGTTTAGTCCATTTCTTCAAGTGGGACAAAACTAACAATTGATATTTGATAATGCAGCCATGAAATTAAAAGAGGCTTACTCCTTGGAAGGAAAGTTATGACCAATCTAGATAGCATATTGAAAAGCAGGGACATTACTTTGCCAACAAAGGTCTGTCTAGTCAAGGCTATGGTTTTTCCAGTGGTCATGTATGGATGTGAGAGTTAGACTGTGAGGAACACTGAGCGTCAAAGAATTGATGCTTTTGAAATGTGGTGTTGGAGAAGACTCTTGAGAGTCCCTTGGACTTCAAGGAGATCCAACCAGTCCATTCTGAAGGAGATCAGCCCTGGGATTTCTTTGGAAGGAATCATGCTAAAGCTGAAACTCCAGTACTTTGGCCACCTCATGCCAAGTGTTGACTCATTGGAAAAGACTGATGCTGGGAGGGATTGGGGGCAGGAGGAAAAGGGGATGACAGAGGATCAGATGGCTGGATGGCATTACTGACTCGATGGACGTGAGTCTGAGTGACCTCCGGGTGTTGGTGATGGACAGGGAGGCCTGGCGTGCTGCGATTCATGGGGTCTCAAAGAGTCGGACACGACTGAGCGACTGAACTGAACAGAATGTACTCCTTAGAAACACTGATTGATTTACCTTTCAAAATCTGTGACTTCAGATTTGTTGAGCTAATTCAAATTATTTATTTATTATACTTTTCCCTTCCTGGACTGGCACTAGTATACAGGCTAAGAATGAACACAGTTTTAGGAAACTCTTCATATACGTAGCCAGCTGAAATAGAATTCGCCTAGGTGGATAATTAACCTTTAAAAAGAGTGTAACTTTGCTTTCTTAGTTTGAATGCATTTTCTATTTGTTCACATTACAACATTAACTTAATTATTTCATTCACTTTTATTCTTGTTATGATATGGAAATTAATGTGTGACTTTGTTCAAAAATGCATTTAAAAATATTGGAGGACTTATGAAGTCAAATTTCCTGGGTATTTGGCAACAAGAAAAAGTATCTAATTAAAATTTATATGAGTAATATTTGCTAAATTGTAGATTTAGATGATTTTTTCTGACAAATTCTGGAAAAGCAATGGCTACTGTCCCCTTAAACATATAAACCAGTTATTGTTCTTCTTTCTATTTATAACAAACTGAATTTTTCAGATGAGTAATTAACACAGTGCTAGCATATCAAATTTGCCTGAAAGAATATATGGATAGTTTTATTTTGCCTTTAGTTGTCTGACTCCTAATGTTCTTAATTATGAAGGGTGGAGTTTTAATGGTCCATTATTAGGTGAGCTTTTTAAAGTTACCATTTTTTTTTTTTACCAATTTCTACATTTAGAATTAGATATTCAACTAATCAAACATTCAATTAATAATTACTGTGGTGTTATTCATGTCAACAGTCTCTGCAGAACAAGACAAAATTTTGCATTCCTCTGAGTAGTATTCTAGTCAATCAAATTCTTCTGTGTCAATTAATTATATTACTTGTAGAGGATCAATCAAAATGTGTTCCAGGGAATGATTAATTACTTCAATTTTTTGTGAACTAACTAGTACCATGTTAAGAGTGCTAAGTAAACCTGATCCAGTGAAAGAAAAATGAAAGTCATAGAGATGTTTCAACCTGAGATATACTCTGGTAGGGAAATTTATCATTTTTTTTTAATTAATGAAAAATATATTCCTCTTTATTTTAATGTAGAATTTCTTTTGGAGTAGGCAATGGCACCCCACTCCAGTACTCTTGCCTGGAAAATCCATGGACGGAGGAGCCTAGTAGGCTGCAGTCCCTGGGGTCGCTAAGAGTCGGACATGACTGAGCGACTTCACTTTCACTTTTCTCTTTCATGCATTGGAGAAGGAAATGGCAACTCATTCCAGTATTCTTGCCTGGAGAATCCCAGGGACGGTGGAGCCTGGTGGGCTGCCGTCTATGCGGTCGCACAGAGTCGGACACAGCTGAAGCGACTTAGCAGCAGCAGCAGCAGCAGCAGCAGCAGCAGAATTTCTTTAGCTCTAAATGTTCTTGGAATTATATATATATATATATATTTTCTTTTGCATGACAGATAGGAGAAAGGAGAGCATTATAAAGCACTTTTTTTTAACTGATAAAATTTTACACATATTTTGTTACTTTAAATCCAAATTTTTGACAATAGACCAAAATTTTCAGGTAGAGAGACTTCATGTGTGAAATGACCACATAAAATAAAAGGCTTTAAAAAATGCAGATGACATAACTTTTGCAATTGAAAATCATAAAAATGTGGAAATCTTTTTTTTCCCTTTATTTAGGAGGATTTTTTTTTTCTGAAAATGAACTGTTACAACTGGTAAACTGAAGACTGAAGAATATCTTTAGTAACATTTTTTTCACTATTTCTTCCAAAGAAACATGGATGTTTTCTATGATCAGTTAAACTATAACATACCAGCAGATCATTAGACATTTGGAAGTATTAATTGTTAATCTTTTCATTCCAGCTCACCCATAGTGAGAGAGTAGCAAAACATCCTCTATTTAAGGGCAAAACACACACACACACATTCACACACACACACATGTTGGCTACATGTGTATGAACCACTCAGGAATATCTAAAGTTTAACATGATAGACCTTCATTAATATTTCCATGTGTCTCAGAACTTATTCTAAATTATAATATCAGAACAATGCTTTACAAAAGAATGTCAGAAAGTATTTTTAAGTCTTCTCTTCATAAATTATATTTTACCTGATGCTACTTGCAAATAAATATATATTCAATATATGAACATAAAGTGAAAATGAAAGTGTTACTTGCTCAGTCGTGTCTCTTTGTGACCACATGGACTGTAGCCCAACAGGCTCCTCTGTCCATAGAATTTTCCCGGCAAGAATACTGGAGTGGTTAGCCATTTCCTTCTCCAGGAGATCTTCCTGACCAAGGGATCAAACCCAGGTATCCTGCATTGCAGGCAGATTCTTTATCATCTGAGCCACCAAGGAAACCATATGAAATAGTGAAGTGAAAGTCACTCAGTCATGTCCAACACTTTGCAACCTCATGGACTATACGTCTTTGGAATTCTCCAGGCCAGAATACTGGATTGGGTAGCCTTTCCCTTCTCGAGAGGATCTTCCCAACCCAGGGATTGAAGCCAGGTCTCCCACATTGCAGGCAGATTCTTTACCAGCTGAGCCACAAGGGAAGCCCTATGAACATAGGGCCATATGTAATCTAGTGTGTTTAAAGTAGTCCCAAGAAGATCACACTGTCCTCAAGTCTCTTAATGCTATATCTTGACATATACAATTCTCAGCAATATATGGTCATATTCTGTTGTCTACTATGGCCATGGTCTTGTAAGTCTCCACAAGATTATTTGAAAATGAAAAGATATAATCTGTCACAGTATTCACAGTAACCCAGAAGCAACTAATAATACTTTATATAGGCTGGATTTTTGTTTGCTTATATTTTTACTAATTAGCTAACTTCAAAGAGCAGGGTCTATTTGGTGGGGTTATGATGAGAGAAAAGCTCTGTGACATTGGCTGTCAGCCAAGGAAGAAAAAACTTCATAGAGTGTCATTAAGCAACTCTCATACCAAAAGCTAAAGTCAGGAAATAGCAATTGTGAAATTTAAAAACTAAAAAACCTTCAAGTGGAATGAGACAGAATATTTTATTAAACTTGTCTCCTGAAAGAGAAATGATTGGACTGAGTCTTCTTGTTCCTTTTTTATCTTAAAAAGGGAAATTAAGGGGACAGTCCTAAGATGGTGGGCGAATAGGATGGGGAGACCACTTTCTCCCCCACAAATTCACCAAAAGATCATTTGAATGCTGAGCAACTTCCAAAAAACAACTTCTGAAAACTGGCAGAGGACACCAGGCACCCAGAAAGGCAGCCCATTGTCTTTGAAAGGCGGTAGGACAAAATATAAAAGACAAAAAGAGAAACAAAGGAGTTAGGTATGGAGACCTGTCCCAGGCAGGGAGTCGTGAAGGAGGAGAAGTTTCCAAACACCAGGAAACCCTCTTACAGGCGGGTCTGTGGGGAGTTTTGGAATCTCAGAGGGCAACATAACCAGGAGGGAAGAAAAAAAAAAAAAAACATAATTAGTGCCTAAGGGCAACTCCCAACAGAAAAGTAGCCCAGACACTATTATGCACTATTTCAGAGCTATAGAGCTTCTTTTTGAAAGTACCTTATCATCTGTATTAGCCTAAAGAGACGATTTTGCTATGACCAATTTTATCATCAGCTGTTTTTTTCCCTTAAATCAAAGCAAAACATACATGTATATGCTAAAAATCTCACTAGTATGCCATATTAAGATAATAAAGTTCATTTAAAGTGAAATATGCTTCTGCACTTATATTATGGTCCTTTATTGTCCAAAATGGACAACATTCTCTTAGAACATGATTTAGAGGGAAGTTTCTGTTTCATTGGTAGACTAGGTAGCTAATATGACTCATAGCAAAAATAGATTTTAAACATTAAATCATAAATATTGTCACACTTATACAGAAATGAGTTTATTTTTAATTATCTATACCCATTACATAGCTTATTAAAATAATAGGTAGCAAAAATATATTATTTGCAGTATCATTATTATTGCATATAGCCATTTCAATTTTAAAATAAAGCATAATAAATTACTTCATTGACTTAAATTTTCCATTGCTTAATCCTGTACAGTAAATGTGAACAAAATATTTAGTAGTCAAAATTATTATAGTGTCAATATGATCAAAGAAGAGAAATGTTTAATCCCTGGTAATAACAAGCTTTAAAAATAAAGCTCTCAAGTATGTCAGTTCATAGATTTTTACTAACACTTACACTCTTTTTTTTTTTTTTTTAAAGTATGGTTGATTTACAGTATTATATCAGTTTCAGGTATATACTTGTACTCTACTAATAAAATCAATCCCTGCAAATAACTCTTCATTGAAATGTTTTTAAACAACTGCCTATTAATATGTATAATTGAGATAAATACAGCTGTGCTTAATTTTAAATGTCTTATAAAAAATTCTAACCCATACCAATGTGGTATGCTCCTTTAACTATCAATAATATAAAATCTTAGTCTTATTCAGCTTGAAAATGTTTTTCAGAGTTAGGTCCACATTGTGGATGCTTCCTCTGAGTTTACTCTTTAATGATTGGTATACAATCTTCTAAGAAAAGTGTTTAGTAATGCATGTAATATGCAAAAGAGTCAGTTCTATTTTATAAAAATGATGCTTATTTCATCTATATACTTCTGTTACAAGGTAGTGGTAGGTTTACAGTTAAAGCAGTAGTCTATGAAGTAATAAAGAACAGCCTTTGCTTAATGCATATTTGTTACATATGATTATATTCTTATTAGAAATTGACTCTGAGTTCATTATAGCAGAAGATACAGTCACAGCCATGTATTTCCTCCAGAAGTCATTATGTCATGTTACACATAAATAAATGAAAGGTAGATTGGCATTGTATATTACAGAAGAAGTTTTCATCCTTTGAATGCTGATAAATTGTTTTAAGCATAAAATTGAATATAGAGATAGATGTTTAGTACTTTCTGAATTTTGTGTCTAAAAAGTCTCTAAAATGTTCATATTAAAAACATCTTTAATAGTCAGTGTCTACTTTTGTTGGAGCTTCCCTGGTGGCTCATACAGTAAAGAGTATGCCTGCAATGCAGGAGACTGGGATTTAATCCCTGGGTCTGGAAGATCCCCTTGAGAAGGAAATGGCAACCCACTCACGTATTCTTTCCTAGAAAATTCCATGGATGGAGGAGTCTGGTGGGCTACAGTCTATTTTTGTAGTGCAAAAAAGTCTGATATGCTGTCACTGGTTCCTAGTATGTATGTTTAGTCTTAGATTATATCCTGATGTTTAACCAATAATTTCCTTTTTTTTTTTTTAGTTTAGAAAATATGGATTAAAACACAATGATGGGGAGACCATTTTGTTCTCAAAACTAGAGGTTTACTTAGATTATATATCCATACAATCCATAATGTTCAAAATTGTAGGAGACAGGAAGAATAAAAGAAAAGCAGGCCCCAGCAAAGGCCACAAAAGAGATTTATAATTATGGATAAACTGGATACTATAAGGCATGAGACGCTTGGAACAAGTCCAGAAGGAACAGTTCATAGTCTTGAAAACAAAATATGATCCTGGGGTTGGAAAACTGACACCAGACTGTTTTTCAATTAGAGTCTCAGAGTCACATGTTTTACGTATCTGGTGGAAATCTATAGATAAGAATATTAGTCTGAGTTACTGATTTGTTATTGATTACTTTTTTTTAGTTGCTCAGTGGTTAATGATCACTTTGTTCTTTGGTCCTGAAGGCCACATGAGTTATAGCTTAACTCCCCGCATATTCTTGTCTTAATGGCTGAAAGTATAATAAAGCTAGCTTGGATTCAGTTTTGGCACCTTCACCTTAGAGAGGTGTTGGTCCCCTGATCCTCTCTTTTCACTGAATTCTTGTGTCTTCTTTCTCATTCTCTCACCATATCATGCTTTTGGAAACCCTGCTTGTTGAGCCGGTCTCAAAAAAAATACCTTTCAAAATTTCTATTTAATGTTTATTTATCTTATATGTTACTTGGTCTCTTTTTTCTTCTTTCTCCATCACGTATATGGTATACTTTTTTTGTACCTATACAGCTTTATGTATATAAAACATACTGAGGCAAATTATAATTCTGCAAATACAAGAATCTCCTGAGATATGTATAATCTTACAAAATTTTGTATTTCCCAAAACTATGAAAACATAGGGATTTTCAAGATACATGTTTAAGATAATTTAATGAACTTCATGATCCTTTATAAGAGTTCAACATTTCTGAACTGTGTGAAATATAGCCTTTAATGCCTTCAATCTGAAGACCAAATCTGAACATCTTTCTAAACAGTAATGTGGCATAAGGCATGTGGTTTCAATACATTATTGAAAACCTCAGACCAGTTTTTCTGCCTTGGAGTCAGGATCACTCATTTCCTCAAAAGAATTAATTGTTTATGATTCTTATCATTATTAAAATTTAAAAATTAAATTTAGAAAATACTTTATATGAATTATAAAATTATTTATGTACACAAATAAATAAAAATAAAGTGGCTGGTTTTATATATATATACACACACACATGCAGATATACGCATAGGTAAATAGAAAATTATATCTATGCCTAGACAATATGACTATTAGATTTCATAGCAAATTTCAAAGTAGATATGATCACATATTTCAAAAATTATAAACTGCTGCATATATGCCTTCCACCTAATTTTGTATTGCTACCTTTTAAAAATGTGTTACTAACACATTTAAATTGGCTGATGTTATTATGGTTCCAGTTGTTTTACTTGCAAACACAATAAGCCTTTTAACTTCAGGACTCGGGAGTTATCAACTTACTGGATTCAGGATCAGAGTTGCCATCCCCTTCAGTGCGGTTGTTGTTTGCAGCATGGTCAAAGTACTCCTCCTGAGGATAGCCAAGGGGCAGGGCATGGGATGTGCTGGAAAGGCTGCCTGCATCATGGTCTCCCAGTCCACCATCACTGCTGCTTTCTTGAGAGCCTTCTGGTAGGTGAAACGTGACACGCCGCTGGGACTAAAAGGAAGACAGAAAATTACAGGGTTTCAGCTATGATCTGAATAATTCCTTAATGCATCCAATTTAGAAAATGTATTATTTCAGCTGTCTAGTGAAGTCACATTAACATTATCTTGAGTTGTGAACAATTTCAGGCTTTTGTAGACAGTTCTGTCTGTGTTCAAACCTTTTTCACCTGGCAGCAGAATTGCTTTCATTATATTTTTAAACAGGGCTTATCCAGTTACAGGATAAAAGTCAACTTGTTCTAAAGCTAGAGGCTGTCACCCATGTAGAAACTCAAGCACATTGGAAATTTTGATAGTCATTTGAACATGGATTTATTTAATTATAATTTGACAAGATTTCATTTTTTGAACAATAAGCCTGAATGGATATAACAAAATTTCATTGCTGTTTCTGTGAGATTCTGTCTGGCTGAAACAGTAAATAATAATAAAAATTTATTCAATCATGTAGACTTACAAATTAAAATTACAAACCATCTTTTCAAAGAGTCTTAGGGGATATATTTTGATTTGGAATTTATTTAAATTGATTCTACACTCTAAAAATAAAAATAATTACATGGTATGAATAACAGGTGATAATTATAAAAGCAAACTATAGGTAGCATCTCTGATGGTAAATATAGCAGAATATTAAAAACATACACATGCCAACATATAAAGATGAAGCATTTGGTTCATGACATCCAGTAGTGTAATAACTTCACCAGATGTAGCAGTGATTTTGTTTGCAGCATTGCTATATGTAGTAGTTACTCTCCAAAGATAGCCCTGACAATAAACTTCACCTCTTAGCTTTCAAATCCTTATGGAGTCCTCTACCACAATGAATATGGATAAGTCCTATGTAACCAAACTTCCTAGCTTCTGCCTTGCTCTCTCAGAATACTCATTCAAGAAAATCAGCTGAATTGAAAGAAGTCTGACTAATGGGAGACTGCCATACCATGAGGAAGTTCAAGCTGCCCATGTGGAAACAAAGGTTGTAAATAAAATACCCAGAGAGACAAAGCAGCTCCAGCCACTCAAGTTCAGGTGCCAAATATATATATGAAGAATCCATTCTGGACTTTTTAGTTTATGGCCTCATTTGAACCATTCATCCCAGCCATCTCCAGATATTTGAGCCACATGTTTGAGATACCAATCATTGTGAAGCAGAGATAGCAATCTCTGCTGTGTACCACCTAAATTCCTGACCTAAAAAATGTCAAGTACAACTGGTTTTTGTTTTATGCTCCAAAGATCAGGGGCAATTTGTTATGTAACAATAGATTAACCAAAACATTTAATTACTAGTAGCATGAAAGATGCAATTTAGAGCTAATTATTTAAGAAATGTATGCATCTCAAAGGGTACATGTAATCAGGTAGTAGGAATTCCCATGAAGTAATGCATATACTTTCACAAGTTCAGGCTTGATATTCAACCATTTCTTCAGATGCTGATATTGCTATAGACTATAGGCTTGTTCCCTTTCAAAAGTCACACGTTAAAAACTAATTCCCAGCATAATTGCATTTGGAGGTGGGATCTTCACAAAGTGATTAGGTTATGACGATGAAGCCCTCATTAATGGGATTAGTGTACTTATAAAACCAACCCTAGATACCTCCCTCTCCCCTTCTTCCATGTGAGGATACAGTGAGGTAATTTTTTCAGTCCAGCAAAGCTGCATTTGACTATTCTCTAACAAGCCAAAAGCTCATTTAGTTATAGATTAAATTGCATTTAATTCCAAAAATTATTTATAGTTGTTAACATATTTCAGTTACTTCAAGTAAAATATAAGCATTTATGTTCATAAACCATTTTTAAAAGGCAAGACCTGGAAAAACAGGATTTTAAAAAGCTTGCAACTTTATACTGTAGACATTTATCTACAATTAGTTATTGTATATAATTTAATGTCAAAATAATACTTAAGACATAAATTAAAAAGTCACTGTATATAAAATAAGCCAGTTTAGCATGAGACTAATTTACAGCTAGTGGTGCTAGTGGAAAAGAACCCACGTCCCAATGCAGGAGATGAGAGAGACGTGGGTTTGATCCCTGGGTCAGGAAGATCCCCTGGAAGAAGGCATGGCAACTCACTCCAGTGTTCTTGCCTGGAGAATCCAATGGACTGAGGAGCTTGGTGGTGATTACAGTACATAGGGTCTCAAAGAGTCGGACACAACTGAATCACTTAACATGCATATATCACCATAATTCATAACTGTTAAGAGATATTTCAATTTTCTATTAAGACCGGGCCATATATTTCAAGTATGTCTTATATTTCAAGTTTTTCATTTAACTTTTAAAAGCATTAGACCTATGTAATATAATTTATAAAGGAAAATAATTACTGCTGACAAAATAAATGAATCTAGAGCTTTAATATGCATTAGTTAAGCATGGAGTCATAATGTTTAGTCACTAAGTCATGTTCAACTCTTGTGAAACCAGTACTCTAGCCCACCAGGTTTATCTGTCCGTGGAATTTACCAAGCAATAATACAGAGTGGGTTGCCATTTCCTTCTCCAGGAGATCTTCCTAACCCAGGGATTGAACTTAAGTCTCCTTCATTGGTAAGTGGATTATTTACCACTGAGCTACCAGGGAACCCCATGGAGTCATATACCCTAACATAATTAAAAATGTGTCAGCTACAAATTGTCACTTCCCTGTCAACTACAAATTGGCCCTTGCCAAGAGCATTTGTCAAAAAATGAACAACCACCACAAAGGCATTTGACATCTGCCTCTGCGGAGATTGAACCTGTGCTGCTTCAGCTGTGGACCTTCAATACCCCCTGGGTGTAGAGTGAGGCACTCTGTGCTCCAGGAAATCTGGTGGAAGAGGTCTTTAGGTAGTTAGATATTTTCAGGAATTGATTTTATGATCCCAATCCTTGTTGCTGTTGTTGAGTCACTCAGTCATGTCTGACTCTTTACCATCCCATGGACTGTAGCATGCCAGGGTTCCCTGTCCTTCAACATGCCCTGAAGCTTGCTCAAACTCATGTCCATTGAGTTGGTGATGCCATCCAACCATCTCATCCACTGTCATCCCTGTCTCCTCTGCCTTCAATCTTTCCCAGTACCAGGGTCTTTTCTAATGAGTTAGCTCTTCACATCAGATGGCCAAAGCATTGGAGCTTCATCTCAGCATCAGTCCTTCCAATGAATATTCACGACTAATTTCCTTTAGAATTGACTGATTTGATCTCTTTACAGTCCAAGGGACTCTCAGGAGTCTCCTCCAGCACCACAGTGCAAAAGCATCAATTCTTCACTGCTCAGCCTTCATAATGGTCCAACTCTCACATCCATACATGACTTCTGGAAAAACCATAGTTTGACTAGATGGACCTTTGTCAATAATGTAATGTGTCTGC
Organism: Bos taurus; assembly: GCF_002263795.3. NCBI lineage: Eukaryota > Metazoa > Chordata > Mammalia > Artiodactyla > Bovidae > Bos > Bos taurus. Next base: position 40,524,323 of record NC_037357.1, on the reverse strand, counting down.
TTTTTATTATGCTGTCTAGGTTTGTCATAGCTTCCCTTTCAAGGAGCAAGTGCCTTCTAACTTCATGTTTGCAGTCATCATCTGCAGTAATTTTGGAGCCCAAGAAAATAAAGCCTGCCACTGTTTCCATTGTTTCCACATCTATTTGCCATGAAGTGAAGGGACCAGATGCCACGATCTTCATTTGTTGAATGTTGAGATTTAAGCCAGCTTTTCATTCTCCTCTTTCACCTTCACCAAGAGGATCTTTAGTTCCTCTTCAATTTCTACCCTAAGGATGGTGCCATCTGCATATCTGAGGTTATTGATATTTCTCCCAGCAATCTTGATTCCAGCTTGTGCTTTGTCAAGCCCACCAGTTCCCATGATATACTCGGCATACAAGTTAAATAAGCAGAGTCACAATATATAGCCTTGACGTACTCCTTTCCAAATTTTGAACCAGTAGGTTGTTCCATGTCTGGTTCTAGGTGTTGCTTCTTGACCTGCATACAGGTTTCACAGCAGGCAGGTAAGGTGGTCTGGTTTTCCCATCACTGTAAGAATTTTCCAGTTTGTTGTGATCCACATTGTGAGGTCAAGAAGCAACATATGCATATCAAGAAGCAACAGTTAGAACTGGACATGGAATAACAGACTGATTCCAAATCAGGAAAGGAGTACATCAAGGCTGTATATTGTCACCCTGCTTGTTTAACTTGTATGCAGAGGACATCATGTGAAATGCCAGACTGGATGAAGCACTAGCTGGAATCAAGATTGCTGGGAGAAATATCAACAACCTCAGATATACAGATGATACCACTCTTATGGCAGAAAGTGAAGAGGAACTAAAGATCCTCTTGATGAATGTGAAAGAGGAGAATTAAAAAGCTGGCTTAAATCTCAACATTCAACAAATGAAGTTCATGGCATCTAGTCCCATCACTTCATGGCAATTAGATGTGGAAACAATGGAAACAGTGACAGACTATTTTGGGGGGCTCCAAAATCACTGCAGATGGTGATTGCAGCCATGAAATTAAAAGATGCTTGCTCCTTGGAAGAAAAGCTATGACAAACCTAGACAGCATATTAAAAAGCAAAGACATTACTTTGCCAACAACAGTCCATCTAGTCAAAGCTATGGTTTTTCCAGTAGTCGTGTATGGATGTGAGGGTTAGATTATAAATAAAGCTGAGCATTGAAAAATTGACACTTTTTGAACTGTGGTGTTGGAGAAGACTCTTGAGAGTTCCTTGGCATGCAAGGAGATCCAATCAATCAATCCTAAAGGAAATCAGTCATGATATTAATTGGAAGGTCTGATACTGAAGCTGAAACTCCAATATTTTGGCCACTTGATGTGAATAACTGACTCACTAGAAAAGACCTTGATGATGGGAAAGATTGAAGACAGGAGGAGAAGGGGACAACAGAGGATAAGATTGTTGGATGGCATCACTGGCTCAATGGACATGAGTCTGAGTATGCTCCAGGAGTTGGTGATGGACAGGGAAGCCTGGGGTGCTGCAGTCCATGGGGTCTCAAAGAGTCAGACATGACTGAGCGACTGAACTCCAAATCCAACATAGCCAAGGGCTTTAGTGTAGTCAGTGATGCAGAAGTAGATGCTTTTTTTTCCCAATTCTTGTATCTCTTCAGATCTAAAAACATCAGTAAATTCCTTCATGATGACATCAGCTCCTGGTGACTGCAGAAAAGGTTTTGTAAAATAAGTGCTTGATTTCACTGAACTCCCCCTTCACCAAAATATTATATATTGACCTTCTCCCACTACCTCTTTGGAGCAGTCTCTCAGAGCTTTGAGGTGCTGTCTCCTGGGCTTCAGTACTCATTTGACCCAAATAAAACTTAATTCACAGTTCTCAGATTATGCACCATCTTTTAGTCAAAATTGCCAGTGAATAGAAGGCAAATTTCTATCAAATGATAAAAGTAGAGTTTATATATTACTTCCTGATGTAAGAGAAATATAATTTTGTTTTCTCTTGCTTATCTTCACAGAAAAAAAGACAATTTAAGTCAAAAAGATATCTCATTCTATGACACCTGTAACTAGTAACTTAACTAAAATCCCTTGCAAAGGAATGCTCTAGAGTGAATCTGTAATTACCCATGTCAGATACTGATCTCTAGTGCTCTTGATGCTCATAAATTGAATCCCTCTAAGGCTACAGTCCATAAGATAGCAATGAGTCAGACACAACTGAACATATGAGGACTGGAAGGGTAAATATAGGGGACTAAATGGGTTGGTACGGACTCCCTTTAGTGAATCCAACTGTTTTTTGCCCCTTCCTGAATGCTCATAAAATGCAAACAGTAGCATCCTGAAATGAAGTTTTTATATGTGACACTATTACATATACACCTTTGATATTTCAAACAATCATGTAAATAAACTCCCTTGTCTATATTAATTTTAACCAGTATTGGAATGCCTCAAGTGGAGACCAGTATACGTTGTTTTGGTCAATAATGATGCCATGTTATTTTAAAAATAGTCTGAAGTTCAATAGCATATTGAGGATTTGATTATTTTTCTCTCAGTTCACAGTTACAAAGTTTACAGTCTAAAAGATTTTTTTTTACTTATTTCTATAATCTGTATAAAGCATTCATATAGCTTTGATTAAATGTGATGTTTTATTTCTTTATTTAGTGAATTCACAAGAGGCTCTTTATTGGCACATGTGTGATTAAGTTGTCCATCTTTGTATTAAATTTTCATGAAATATTTCCTTAAGTGAAATGGTTGAATTTAACTTTTAAAGAATTGTTTTCAAAAAGCTTCTGAAAATTTAGCTTAATGGGAAAAGAACAGTTACCTACTTTTTTTCTAGGGTTACTTTAATGATTTCTACTTAAGCTTGCATTTTGCAATTTGTGACACTTCTAGATAGAACTGAACATAAAATAATTATATGAATTTAGAACTTTCCTGTAGCTCAAATGGTAAAGAATCTACCTGTGATGCAGCAGACCAAGGTTCGATCCCTAGGTCAGGAAGATCCTCTGGGAAGGGAATAGCAATCCACTCCAGTATTCTTGCTTGGAGAATTCCATGGACAGAGAAGCCTGGCAGGCTACAGTTCGTGGGGCACAAAGAGTCGGACACGACTGAGCGACTAACACACACAAATTTATGAACCCTTTGTAGTAAATTGTGGCAACTGGGTTTAGCTCATTTGCCCTTTACTTTTTAATGGATGAATCCTTAATCTCTGATGGCACTTTTCTGCTTAGATTTGTAATATAGATAGATGTGTTTAAAATACAGAGGCATTTTTTTTTCTTATTCAATATATTTAGAAATACTATTTCTGGAAAATCATCCCTTAGGTCTGTCAAAGAAAAGAATAAATAATCCCCCTTTGTCAAGTGTTGACAAAGATTGCTATGCAATATAACAGAGCTATTACATTAATGACCATGTCATAATTTGTCTCTCTGCCACCCTTGTAGGAAGCTGTGTCATTCAAATTAAAACAATCTTTTGACTGCAATCATGACTTTATGGGATGGAAATAAATATTGTATTATTCATGAATAAATGTCTGTAATGAAAGGCTAATTATTTTTCTGCCAGTAAGAAAAAAATCCAAAGTGCCTCTCCATCTAATCTATAATCTACATGCCTTGCTTTTAGCTTTAATCAATCAAAATTCCAGAATGTATGAAATAATACTTGGTGTCACCTAGATGAATCATTTACAGGCAAACTATCAAATTCCCAACATTCTTATGTCGATTATACTTCATGAAGGCATAATTTCATATCAAACATCAGGTGAACATTGTTACATCTTCATAACATGATGTAAATGGCATTTTAGGAAAGTTAATCTGGCAGCAGAGAGACTGCATACAGATAGGCCACCTTGTGACTCTCATTATTGAACACTTGAGTATCCTGTTCTAGAGGGCTTATCATAATTGCCTGTCAAAGTTTTCAAACTAATCATACAACCTTGCATTTCCCCTGACTCCAATTGTAATATACCATGACCCACTCTACCTTAGATTCACTGCCATCACCAGAACCTAATCATAGATAGGGTTATTATTTTTTAAGGATTACCATATGTAGGGGTGATTTGATTCACTTATAAAATATTCTTGGTATCAAACTATTTAACATATTTCAAGCTTCTGAGTTCCCATATTCTATAATATTCAACAGCTTAAATCTGGATGTCAGAGGTTGTCTGCATTTTCCCATGGGTCCTGTCTCTTTGCAAAAGAATTTATAATTACTCAATATATTATAAATTTAAATGTGAAAATGTCTTAGTTAGAAATTCAACTTGGAATTTTCACCAACATTACATGGTCAGAACACATATCCCACTTGTAGCTCATAATTCTCAGTGTGAAAAACCCCAGAAGACATAATTTCTAGTAGACACTTACTATTTGACCCTATACTTGTAGTCATAAACCTCCTACTTTTCCAACAAAAGTTGTCTTGCAGGATAGATCAGTTCCTCTGATTATATTTACACTGTTCCATTTCCTAAAATTTGAAAGACCTGTCTCATTTCTCATCTTCCCTTTCATATTGTTTTCCTGAAATTATTACCTTACAAAACTTTTAGTTTTTCAATACCATAACTTATTACCAGCATATGAAGAAAGTTCATGATCTTCTCCAGAATCAGATCTTCTCTTAGCTCCATTTTGTCATGAATTTTTTATGACGTTTGCTTTTTTTAAAATTTATTTTACTTATTTAATTTTTTGGCAAATGGGTCAGACTTTCATTTGATGGTTAGAAGACTACATGGAATTTCATGAGGGCATCTGCCCTTGAGTCATGATTCATTTCAACTCAATCAAAATGGAAATAATCCATTTGTACATAGGTACCATGAAAAACTGTTAAATTGGCAATTGGTGGAGTTTTGTGAGTTTAAATTTACAAATGTTTCAGAAGCTACAATTGTGTGACTAACAATGAAAATACCAATGGAACACAACTGAAACCTAATATGATTTGAAACTGTCATGTGTATAAAAATTAAGACCAGGTATGAAAGTTGAAATATGATCACTGCAATGGTGTCACAGACAAAACCCAAGTATCGATTTTTAAAAATAGATGCAATATCTCTAATTTATTTTTGGTGCTAACCTCATGTAGATTTAGCAACTTACACTTAAATATATAAATCATTATAGGACATTCATTATCCAAAAGCTGCATTCTGGTTACCTCAAGCTATTCAAAAACCAGTTATGCCAGGAAGTAAGAAAGAAAACAAAAAGCATGTGCTAAAACATTTAACACTAAGTTACTGCTCAGAATCATATTTACTTTACTCAGTTTTCATATTTAACTTTAACGTATTTTATTATTTGATTCCTCAGCTCAGAATGTAATAGAATTCTTGGTAGCTGCTGGAAATAAAAATATTGACAAAAGGAGAAATTCCCATCAATTATTACTATACCCATCTTCTGTACATATATAGAATAAGTGTGATTCATGTACATGACAAACCTTCCAGTGTTCTAAATATAGCTAATCATCATGTGCTAATATTCCTATTCCATGCTAAATTCTCCAACTTAGTTTGGTATCTATAGAGAAGCAGATTTTTTCTCCTTGGCAAATTAATTATTTTCAGCTGATCATTTTCTAAGAAACAGCAGATATGGGAAAAACTCTGAAAACCAAGTAGCAGTTACCCTTTTATAGGAAATATTTACATTTGTAGGGAAAACATCCATTTGTAAGGGCATCTCCCTCCTGTACCTGGAAAAGAAAGATAACTAAATCCTTAGACACGCTTACTAATGCAGAGTTCAATGACTGAATGAGATGGGAACACAAGACCACCTTACCTCTCTCCTAGAAACGTGTATGCAGGTCAGGAAGCAAGAGCTGGAGAATCAGACACGGAACAACGGACTGGTTCAAAATTGGGAAAGAAAAAAAAAATTGGGAAAGGAGTATATCTGGCTGTATATTGTCACCATGCTTATTTAACTTACATGCAGAGAGCATCATTCGAAATGCCAGGCTGGATGAAGCACAAGCTGGAATCAAAATTGCCAGGAGAAATATCAATAACCTCAGATATGCAGATGATACAACTTGAATGGCAGAAAGCAAAGAAGAACTAAAAGAGCCTCTTGATAAGAGTGAAAGAGAAGAGTGAAAAAGCTGGCTTACACCTCAGCATTAAAAATCAAAGATCATGGCATCTGGTCCCATCACTTCATGAAAAATAGATGAGGAAAAAGTGGAAACAGTGACAGATTTAATTTTCTTGGGCTCCGAAATCAATGTGGATGGTGACTTAGCCATGAAATTAAAAGACACTTGCTCCTTGGAAGAAAAACTCTGACAAATCTAGATAGCTTATTAAAAAGCAGAGACATCACTTTACTGACAAAGGTCCATATAGACAAAGCTATATTTAGAAACTTTTTTTTTTAAATCTCTTTTTAAAAATTGTGTGATGCCATGATTTTATGAAGAAATCACATCTAACTTTTTTTCCCCCAGTGGTTTAATTTTAACAGCAAAAAAAAAAAATATTATAATTACAAGATGGTTACTGATAATTCATTTTGATAGCCCTTTGGAAAATAGTTTATTTTCATACACACTTTGCTGCTGCTGCTGCTGCTGCTAATTCACTTCACTCATGTCCGACTCTGTGCGACCTCATAGACGGCAGCCCACAAGGCTCCCCTGTCCCTGGGATTCTCTAGGCAAGAACACAGAAGTGGGTTGCCATTTCCTTCTCCAATGCATGAAAGTGAAAAGTGAAAATGAAGTCGCTCAGTCGTGTCCAACTCTTAGAGACCCCATGAACTGCAGCCTACCAGGCTCCTCCATCCATGGGATTTTCCAGGCAAGAGTACTGGAGTGGGTTGCCATTAAATATGGATAAATAAGATCTGAATCACTGTGTATACATAGTGATATGAAGTATCATTGTAAACATCCCATTTAATTAAATTCCAAAAGCATTTGTTAAATGTCAACAATGTAATAGATACTGTGCTAAGTACAAGGGACAGAAACATTAATAAAATATAGTTTCTGATCATCAAATCTTTATAGAAGTCCACACTTCATGGTGAAGTTGCTCAGATACAGTTTTTATACTTGAAAAAACTCATATCCAGATGATGAATCATTGAACTTTCTATTATTCTCAAATAAGCCTACAAAATGTTAAATTTCCCAGAGAATTATTCTTCAAACAAGTTAAATCAATTATCAAATAAGAAAGATAACATGAATTTTGCACACCTAATAGACATTTCTGAAAGTAGAAGAAAAAAAGAACTTCTCATTGATACTCTAAAGTGTTAGTTAATGCCTTTCTTATTGTTAAAATGTTAGAATTAAATATCTAGACAAAGTGAATGTTCTCTGGGACAAAAGGGATAAACAATCTTTGGACAAAAGAGAAAGATTAAGATAAATGTCCTGTGTTATGGAAATCTGAGGCAGTAAATCTCAGGGTTTGTTTGAAGTAGGGGAAATGAATAATATATGACTTACAAATAAATTGATTGGTAATAATATTCAGAAATCTAGAATTTGGTACATGTATTTTTAAAACAATTGAGTTTACTGGATTTTTAAAATTTATACAATAGAAAGAGTGAAGAAAATGTACAGTGTGTTGAGGAAGAAATTGTTAGGAAGTCAATGTAAGACTCTGAGACTTCAGTATTGTTTTCAATAAAGATCTCACCCCATTAACCTAAAACTATACACTTTGTCCCGAATTCCTGGAATGTGTCCTTTGTCTGATAAATTATCAGTGTTCAAATCCAGGAAAGGGCAGTAATTAGTTTCTTTTTCATATGCCTGAGGGAAAAACAACTGGTGAACATTAATCTTTAACCCACACATTTGGTCCATTTTAAAATGACCAGGGGATGTGAAAAATTATGGGGACTTAATCCGAGGATCAAGAGAAGCCATAAAATGTTAAGTTAAACATTGTGACCTTTAGACTGATTGGTTAAAAATACTTAAGGACAGGATCCAACCAAAAATTTACAGATCGATACTAGTAAAGATATAAACTGCTGTAAGTCCCACCATTTGGGGAACACTCTACCCACTCTTGGAGAAGACAATGACACCCCACTCCAGTACTCTTGCCTGGAAAATCCCATGGATGGAGGAGCCTGGTAGGCTGCAGTCCATGGGGTCTCTAAGAGTCAGACACGATTGAGCGACTTCACTTTCAATTTTCACTTTCATGCATTGAAGAAGGAAATGGCAACCCACTCCAGTGTTCTTGCCTGGAGAATCCCAGGGATGGAGGAACCTGGTGGGCTGCCCTCTCTGGGGTCGCACAGAGTCGGACACAACTGAAGCGGCTTAGCAGCAGCAGCAGCACTACCTCCTCTCAGTATCTATGCTGAGAGCTTTGTACTTTTCTTTCCTCTAATTAAACTTAAAAGCTTCTGCACAACAAAGGAAACTATAAGCAAGGTGAAAAGACAGCCTTCAGAATGGGAGAAAATAGTAACAAATGAAGCAACTGACATACGACTAATCTCAGAAATATACAGGCAACTCCTACAGCTCAATTCCAGACCCAATCAAAAAATGGGCTAAAGAACTAAATAGACATTTTTCCAAAGAATACATACAGATGGCTAAGAAACACATGAAAAGATGCTCAACATCACTCATTATCAGAGAAATGAAAATCAAAACCACTATAAGGTACCATTTCACGCCAGTTCGAATGGCTGCAATCCAAAAGTCTTCAAGCGGTAAATGCTGGAGAGGGTGTGGAGAAAAGGGAACCCTCTTACACGGTTGGTGGGAATGCAAACTAGTACAGCCACTATGGAGAACAGTGAGGAGATTCCTTAAAAAACTGGAAATAGAACTGCCTTATGATCCGGCAATCCCACTGCTGGGCATATACACCGAGGAAATCAGAATTGAGAGAGACATGTGTACCCCAATGTTCATCGCAGCACTGTTTATAATAGCAAGGACATGGAAGCAACCTAGATGTCCATAAGCAGATGAATGGATAAGAAAGCTGTGGTACATATACACAATGGAGTATTATTCAGCCATTAAAAAGAATGCATTTGAATCAGTTCTAATGAGGTGGATGAAACTGGAGCCTATTAGACAGAGTGAAGTAAGCCAGAAAGAAAAACACCAATACAGTATACTAACGCATATATATGGAATTTAGAAAGATGGTAACAATAACCCTGTGTACGAGACAGCAAAAGAGACACTGATGTATAGAACAGTCTTTTGGACTCTGGGAGAAGGAGAGGGTGGAATGATTTAGGAGAATTGCATTGAAACATGTATAATATCATATATGAAACAAGTCGCCAGTCCAGGTTTGATGCACGATACCGGATGCTTGGGGCTGGGGCACTGGGATGACCCAGAGGGATGGTACGGGGAGGGAGGAGGGAGGAGGGTTCAGGATGGGGAACACGTGCATACCTGTGGCAGATTCATGTTGATATATGGCAAAACCAAACAATATTGTAAAGTTAAAAAATAAAATTAAAAATAAATAAATTAAAAAAAAGCAAAGCCAAAAAAAAAAATAAATAAATAAACCCCATTTGCTTGCTACCATAAGTGTTTGAATGTTTGTGAAATTCATTCTTCGGATCTCCAAACAAGAACTTATATTCTCATTTCCTGTGATACATTTCAGAAGAAAAATATGCAAATATAAAATTCAGGCTTTGAAAATCCAATTGATGCAATAAATTTTCACATATTGAGGTATGGGGAACACATTCTGGCTTATTCATAACTTGAATTTTATGGTAACTAAAACTGCCTGCTTGTGGCCTATTACAAGTACATGACACATCTGCTTTAATCTTTGAAGAAAAGAATGCATTTAAAAATCATTATATGAATAAACTCAAACTGAGTCCCCCCCCCCATAGTAGAATTAAATTTGTGTAATTTAAACCAATAATTCTCTATACTTGATCTAAGAATAGTGGCAGTAGTAGTGGTGGTAGTGATTGACAAGATCAAATAAATATTCAGAATCAATCTCAAGTGTCATGGTCTAGAAATTTGCCTTTTTACTTGAACCCTTCATGACTCTTCTGTTCCCTAAACTTTGAGTGTCACTGGCTATGGATAAATTATTAAAAATTATATTATTTTCAGCTAATTGAAAAAATATAAGGGAGAAAATGCCCCACATTTAGATGTCATTACAATTTTAAAATTTATATCATAACTGAATATTCTTTAACTAGATGAATCAAAACAGTTATTGAATACTTAATCGTTATTTTGGTCACATGAAAACACATAATATAAATATATCAAGAAACATAAGTCCATACAAGCTATAAGAATCAGAAGTTCATACAGTTGTATCTAATTCCTTCAAAAATCTAGTCTCTTAAGATTAATTCAAATATCTCCTAGTGTATCTCACTTCTAAAATAGTTGTGCCCACTGAAACTTATGCCTTCATGACATAGACACAAGATGCACATTAGGGTAAACTGAAGAACAAATCTATATGTAATGTGCTTCTATTATATTAACAAGAAATGGAAATCATTATACCAGTAAGGTTTTACACCATTTCAAGAGTAGTTTCTTTTTCTTTTTTTTAATATAAATTTATTTTAATTGGAGGCTAATTACTTTACAATATTGTATTGGTTTTGCCATACATCAATATGAATCCACCACGGGTGTACACGTGTTACACATCCTGAAAACCCCCTCCCACCTCCCTCCCCATACCATCCCTCTGGGTCATCCCAGTGCACCAGCCCAGAGCATTCTTCTTCAAAACTCTTTCTGTACTTATAGATTGTATATTGATTATTTATGTTGAAAGTTTAACAGGATAGATAAATATTACCTTGGTAAAGCTGATGGCAGGTAGAATTTATTTTTATAAATAAATGCAAGTAGCAACTGCTTCACCAAAAGGAAAAAAGTTTTATTTCAAAGCACATACACACACACATGTGCACACATCCTTAGGATTTGTATGTTTTATATTAATTTTTTAGGTTATCTTGCATCATAATAGAAACTAATGAAAATCCATTGTCAAGTAACTGATTAATACTATGAAATATGGTTTCTTTAAAAAGATTATCATGTTGAGAATTAAATTGAGATTCATGTTAATGCATGGCAGAAATCAGCACAATGTTGTAAAGCAATATCTTGATATATATTTTTTTAGAACCTTCCCTTAAATTTCCTAAATAGATATTCATAACATTCCTAGGATTTCAGAACACCAGAACAAAATCCAATAAATATTTTGGGTCCATACTTTTTTTTTTTTAAAGATTCTTAATTATCCATGGCCTTAATTATTAGTAATAATTGAATTTAACCTAGCAAATACATATTTGAAAAAAAAATTCCTGAAAATATAATAGTAAAACAAATTATAAAATGTTCATGTAATCAACCTAATTCATATTTTCTCTTTAACCACAATATATCAGCTTAAAATAATCTCACATGCTATTTTTAATAATACCATCTGGTTGTTCTAAATTACCACTGCTCTCTCATTCTCATATGATACTGACTGAAAATAGGAAATCATCTGATATTAGAGAATTTTTTCTTTTTAAATTTGTGATGAGATAAAAAGAGAGGGAATCAGGACAATAATGAGATGTGTACTACAGGAATATTAAAGAGCTGAGTGAGAAATTATGTACAGAATATTTTACATATAAATTTGAGTAAGTTTGCAACTATCATATTTTAACTTAAAATTTCTTCCATGATTTAACTAAATGGAATAGAAATCTCTTGAGTCTCACTGTATTTACAAGCCATTTCTTATGCAGTATCATAAGAAAAACCAGGTTGTTCTCAGTTCTATCCATGATTAAAATCAAAATTTTCCTGACTTGTTTTGTCATTCTCTAGCTTTATTCAAACTGAGTAACTTTTCTGCACAGCATTAATTAAGACATAATTCAATTATAGTTTAATAATGTTTTTAATTATAAAAATTTGAAATTAAAATTACATTTAAATTTTCAAAAAATTATTAAAGATTTTTTACAATCCTATTAGTTTTTTTTTAAAAAAACTTTCACTTTCACTTTTCACTTTCATGCATTGGAGAAGGAAATGGCAACCCACTCCCGTGTTCTTGCCTGGAGAATCCCAGGGACAGGGAAGCCTGGTGGGCTGCCGTCTATGGGGTCACACAGAGTTGGACACGACTGACGTGACTTAGCAGCAGCAGCAGCAGCAACAACAAATACTACTGATATATGTTTGAGTTTATTTCTGAATTGTCAATGGTCTATTTCTCTGTTTTCTTTCCAGTATCATACTGTTTTGATAAATACAACTTTATAGTATACTTTGAAATCAGAAAGTACTGCTTTGTTCTCAAGATTTCTTTGGCTATTTTGAGTCTTTTGTGGTTCAGTATAGATTTTAGAGATGTCACTTCTACTTCTCTAAAAAGTGGGGGGTGGGGGCAGAGGATGAAATGGTTAGACAGCATCACTGACTCAAAGGATGTGAATTTGAGCAAACTCCAGGAGATAGTGGAAGACAGGTGTGCTGCAGTTCATGGGGTTGCAGAGTCTGACAAGACTTTGTGAGTGAACAACAGAATGCCCTCAGAATCTAGGAATTCCATTGAACCTACAGATGGCTTTTGGTAGTACTGACATTTTAACAACATTAATTCTTCGCATCTATGAACAAGGGATACCTTTCTGTTATTTGTGTATTTTTCCAGTTATTTCATCAATGTCTTCTAGTTTTCAGAGTACAGAACTTTCACTACCTAAGCTAAATTTATGTCTGAGTATTTTGTTATTTTGGTGCTTTTGTATATACAATGGATTTATTTCTCTTTCAGAAAATTCATCATTTGTGTATAGAAAAGTTACTGACTTTTGTACATTAGTTTCCTATCTTACAATTTTACTGAATTCATTGATTAGATCTAATTATTTTTTTTTACTAAATCTTTAGGAACTTGTAAATATAAAATCATGTCATCTGCAAAAGAGATGACTTTACCTGTTCCTTTGCAATTCATATCTCTTGTATTTCTTGTTCTTGCCTGATTGGTCTAGCTAGGACTTCTAGTACTTTGTTGAATGGAGGTAGAGAATGTGTACCCTTGTCTTGCTCCTGATCTTAGTTGAATAGCTTTCAACCTTCCACTATTAAGTATGATATTAGTGGTCAGTTTGTCATATTTAGCCATTATTATGTTGAGATATGCTTCTTCTATGATATATTTGGTGAGTTTTTTAATCATGAATAGATTCTAATTATGCAATATGCTTTTTATACATATATTGAGATGATCATATGATTATTTTATTCTAGCAATGTGATATATCATATTGATTAATTTGAATATGTTGAATCATCTTTGAATCCCAGAGATAAATCACATGTGATCATAGTGAATTCTCAACTTAATATGCTGAAGAATTGATTTGTTAGTATTTTATTGAGACTTCTGCATCTATGCTTATTCCCTGGTGGCTCAGAGGTTAAAGCGTCTACCTGCAATGCAGGAGACGTGGGTTCAATCCCCGGGTCGGGAACATCCCCTGGAGAAGGAAATGGCAACCCACTCCAGTATTCTTGCCTGGAGAATCCCATGGGCGGAGGAGCCTGGCGGGCTACAGTCCATGGGATCACAAAGAGTCAGACACGACTGAACTACTTCACTTCACTTCACTTCACTTCTGCATCTATATTGCTCAGAGATATTAGCCTATAGTTCTCTTTTCTAGTAGTGTCCTTTTCTGGCTTTGACATTAGGATAATGCTTGCCTCTAAAATGAATTTGAGAGTGCTCCCTCCTCTTCATTTTTTTAGAAGAGTTTGAGAGGGATTGGTGTTAACTTTTTTAAGTGTTTGATAAAATTCACCAATGAAGTAATCCGCCCCTGGGTTTTTCTTCACTTGTATATTTGATTATTTATTTATTCTCTTTACCATTTTAGATTTTCTATTTCTTCCTGATTCAGTCTTGATCAACTGTTTCTTGGAGAAGGCAATGACAATCTACTCCAGTACTCTTGCCTGGAGAATTCCATGGATGGAGGAGCCTGGTAGGCTACAGTCCATGGGGTCACCAAGAGTTGGACACGACTGAGCGACTTCACTTTCATGCATTGGAGAAGGAAAAGGCAACCCACTCCAGTATTCTTGCCTGGAGAAACCCAGGGACAGAAGAGCCTGTTGGGCTGCCGTCTATGGGGTCGCACAGAGTTGGACACGACTGACGCGATTTAGCAAGCAAGCAAAGTGTTTCTAAGAAATTTTACTTTTCTTTGAAGTTGTACAGTTTGTTGGCATAGAGTTGATTATTGTAATCTCTTATGATCATTTGTTATTCTGTAGTTTCAGTTATAATGTCTCCTTTTTCATTTATAATTCTTTTCTGTTCACTGTGTCCCATAATTCCCATAGGCTTCACTCCTTTTCATTCTTTTTTGCTTTTGGCCCCTCTGTCAGGTAATTTCTAATGTCCTGTCTCCAGGCTGTTGATTTTTTCTTCTGCATGGTCAAGTCTACATTTGAAACTCTCTATTGAATTCTTCATTTTAGTTATTGTATTTTTTAGTATCAGAATTTCATTTTTGTATGTTTTCTATTTCCTTGTTGAGCCTCTCATTTTCTTCACGCATTGTTTTCCTAAGTTTATTTGGTTGTCTGCCTGTAGTTTCTTGTAGCTCACTAAACATCCTTTAGAGGTTTATTCTGAATTATTTGCCTGTTCATTTTCATTTCCATTGGGTCAGTTATTGGAAGTTTATTAGTTTCTTTTGGTGGTATTATATTTTTTGTTATCCTTGATTCCTTACATGAGTATCTGTGCATTTGAGTAATTGTGTTCTTTCAGGCTTTACAGTTTTGCTTTGGTAGAGACAATTCTTCAACAGTCAGCTCAGTTTGGGCTTCTGGGCATATCTGGACTGGTAATATCTAGGGCAGGTGTTCTGCAAACTATCAGCTTTACCTGTTCATGTCAAATGTTACAGCTTCTAGGAATTGTCCTCCATCCTTCTGATTAAATGAGGCTGTATGACAACCTGTAGAGTGGGTGGACCTGTGCCTCAGCTCCCTTGATTGAGTTGGAGGGTATGGGGCCACTCTAGGCTACCTTTGATTTCCCAATAGTCTCTCCAGTTAAGAAAACTCACAACTACTACCAGCCTTGCCTGTGAAAATCATTGAAATTCTCCACACTTGATACTGACCTTGATCTTGGGGCAATCAGTTCTGTTTGCCTAAACCGCAACTGTGTGCCTCTGAACCACACTGCTTCCAGGAGTTATTGCCAGTCTTTCTTCTCAGATTGGGCTGAAAAACACTCTCCATAGTGAGTGGATCTCTGATTCAGTTCCCTGCCTGAGTGTGGACAAACTGGGCTCTAGGGCCAGTAAAACTCCTCATTTGATGATGTGAATCAGGCAGATCTTCACAGCCTGCTGAGTTCCCTGGTCAGGATGCACTCTTTCTTGTTTCTGCATTTGAGAAAAGCCTCTGGTTGGAATTACTACCTAGTACTGCAGGTATGAACTCCATCTGCCAAGAGCCTTGTGCTGGTTATTGCTACCACCTCAGGCTCACCCCTGATTTTAGCCCACCACCATAGATTCCCAGTGATTGGGGCCTTCAAATTCCCCTGCAAACCCATGATGTGAGATAAGAGTAGGGGTTTATGAAAAGTGCTGAAAGGGCTTGGTTGGCCCCTGTTTTTTTTCCCCTCCACTGGAAGAAAAAAAGATTCAAGGGAAACTTCTCTGCATGGTGCTCTACTGGACTGTGTGAGGGACAATGTGATCAACATACAGCTGTTTCTCTTATTCTTCCATGCAGTCTGTTGTACAGGGAGGTGTTTAAGCCCCACCCTTATGTGCTAAGATCCTCTCAGCAATGCCCTCTTCTTAAATAGGTATTAATTAATATTCTTGTGAGAGGAATTAAAGTCAAAAACAACTTAAGTCACCATCTTTGTGACATTCTCTTACTGAATTCACTTACAGTATTATAGTTTATTTCATTTTAAAATATATTTTTCAAAACAATGCAAAATCAAAAACTGGATTATTGTCTTTTATGAATTAAATAAACAATTGCTTATCCTGAAAAATAGGCCATGCCTCTTCCAATAATCTTTTAATTTTCTTCATACTATCAGTTTTTTTTTTTGTCATAGCCTTCTGAACAGAAATTCTGATATTGATAATCATTAATTCCTCATTGTCCTACATGGGTTCTGGCCTTACTTTCCTAATCATTAAGCCTACATTGATTGCATTTGAGCTTAAGAAAGAGGATTTATATATGCATCTAGTTATCAGTTTATAGGAAGCATACTAAGTCATGTGCTTTGTAAATGAGATACATAGCATTATTTCTTGCATTATAAAGATAATCAAATCTCATCAATGTCTCATACTGTAATTGTAAAAGTTCATGCATAGGGCTTTTGTTTGTATTATGACCCAAATCCAATTGACTGTCTTCCTTACGTACCCCAAAGTACTTCAAGCTTTACACTTAAGAGCCAGAAACAGAAGGAAAATATTTGACCATGCTTGCAAAGCATGCAAGTTTAAAAGGAAAAACAAAAACTTGATGCTTTTAAAAATTCACTAAGGAATTTTTAATTCATTAATTTATAATAAAATATATTGGTAATTTTGCTAATATATTTACCTTATCCATAAACATGGGTACAGTCCATGGGTCACAAATAATTGGACACGACTGAAGCAACTTAGCACGCATGCAAGTGGTGTTGTTACCATTTCCACTTCTCTAGGTATTTCACAGCACATAAAAAGCTTCTGATATGCTACACATTTTAAAATTATCTTTCTTGTCTATCTCCATAGGGACAGAAGCTTTTATCCATCTTATTCACTGTAATATGCTTGGTGCCTCAAACAACATCCAAAACTTAGTAGGTAGAAGTCAAGAAATATTTGTTGAATTAAAAATAAGTTAACAAATTTAAGGGCCAACATTTGTAAAAGACCATAATACTTAGCCTTAAGTGACATGTTGAGAAATGTAATGTTTTATGTACTATATCTTCCAGTTTGTACCTTAAATATTGAAAACAAATGTCAAAAGTAGCATCCTCTTTTCTTATTTAAGTCAGTCCTGTAATGAACATACAAGTTAAGGTGTCAAACAAAACAACTGGAAATTATGTTTTGTACCTCAAGAGAAGTCACTTACACTTTAAGAGGTCAGTTCCAATTCAGAAAGTATTTAAGAGGAAAGAGCATTTTTAAAACACCTAATATGTATTGGGTACTATATTTGAGGGAGTATTTTTTAACTAAGAGTTTTGAAAATGGGGTAGAATGGGAGACAAGAGAATCAAGGACAAAAAAAAAAAAAAAAAAAGGAATAGCCAGAGAAATAAACAAAGCAAAAATCGAAGAATGAGATGTAGGCTAATGATTTCAGATGTCAGACAATAAGATGATTGACTAAGATGTTTCAGGTTCACATTTCCCCAATGAGATAGCAAAACACACACACACACACACACACACTTGGGAAAATAGCTTTGTTGGAGCTCTGGCAAGATGCAGGATACAGGATGCTTGGGGCTGGTGCACTGGGATGACCCAGAGGGATGGTACAGGGAGGGATGTGTGAGGGGGTTTTAGGATGGGGAACACGTGTACACCATGGCGGATTCATGTTGATGTATGGCAAAACCAATACAATATTGTAAGGTAATTAGCCTCCAATTAAAATAAATAAATTTATATTAAAAAAAAAAAAGAACAGGCATCTAACAACTAAAAGTCCAACCAAGAAAAGTCCACACTCCAAACAGTGGGAAATTTCATGATATTTTCCCTTATTTTTCCCCTATTCACTGCCTCAGTGGTATGTAGTACAGAGGAAGCAGCTTAACTCCCAGTTGTTCCCTCAGAATGAAGAGAAAGTGTCAAAATTGTTTCTAACATTCTGGCTTTTGGGAAGGGATTACCACCCAGAGAATTCAATTTCATCTCTCCTGACTCAGAGTGCTGTTGAGAATGATATAATAGTTTGGATGTCAAATTAGAGGCCACTTAAAGCAGTAGTGGTAGCCACGTTCTTCAAAAAGACCAAGGAATTTGCAAAATTTTAGCTAGATTTACTAAGGAAAAAAGAGAATACTCAAATAACTAAAATAAATGAAAAAAAAGGATATTAAAACCAATTTTACAGAAATAAGGATTATACTATGAACAAATGTATGCTATTTATGTATGTATGTGTGTGTGTATACATATATATATATATACATATGTATACATATATGTGTGTGTGTATATATATATATATATATGTATATATATATATATATATATATTTATACATACGCTCAGTCATCCCCAACTCTTTGCTACCCCGTTGACTATAGCTTACCAGGTTCCTCTATCCATAGGGTTTTCCAGGCAAGAACACTGGAGATAGTTGTTATTTCCTACTCCAGGGGATCTTCCTGACCCAGGAATCAAACCCATGTCTCTTGTATCTCCTGCATTAGCAGGCATCTTTACCACTGCACCACCTGTGAAGCCCACAATATAGATAACCTAGATGAAGTATACAAATTTTCAGAAACATTCAACATACTGAGGCTAATCTTGAAGAAATAGAAAATAAGCACAGATTGAATCAGTAGTCAAAAATCTCCTAACAAAGAAAAGCCCAGGACCAAATGGCTTCACTGGTGAGTTTTAAAAAATATTTTAAAATAATTATACCAAAAAAAAAATATACTAATTTTCCTAAATCTCTTCTAAAAAGTTGAAAAGAAGGTAATTCTTGCCAACATTTTTTCTGAGGTAACTATCATCCTGATGTCAAAGTCTGACAGAAGACATCATAAGAAAAGAAAATCACAAAACAATATCCCTGGTAAACATTAATAAAGAAATCCTAAAATAATAGTAGCAAACAGAATTCAGTAGCACTTTATGTGGATTACACACCAAGAATGAGCAGTAATTATTCCTGGAATGCAAGGATGGTTTAACATACAAAAATCAATCAATGCAATATACCACATTAGAAAAATGAAGGAGAAACAAATATAAGTTGCTTCAGAGAAAGCTTTTTGACAAAATTCAACACCCATGCATGATAAAATTTCTCAACAAACTAAAAATTGAAAGCAATAATTTCAACATTATATAGACCCATATATAAAATCCAACAGCTGACATCATACTCAATGGTGAATATCTACAACCTTTACATTTAAGATCAGGAACAAGACAAAGAAACCTGTTTCTACCACTTCTATTCATATATTACTGAATAGACAAATTAAGTAAAAGAGAAGTAAAAACCATCCAAATTGGAAAAGATTATCTCTGTAAGTCTACATGAATTTATGTTAAAAAAAAACCATAAGGATTCTACATATACAGAAAATGTTAAAACTAATAAACAAATTCAACACTCAAAAATGAGTTATTTCTATACAGTAATGATAAACAATCTAAAAGGGAAATTAAGAAAATGATTCCATTCCCAAGAGCATCAAAAATATAAATTATTTTGTGTAAACTTAATCAAGCAGGTAAAAGACTTATGCACTGAAAACTACATAATTTTACTGAATGAAATTGCACAAAGTAATTAAAAGACATACTGTATTCATGGATTGGCAGACTTAATATTATTTAGGGGTCAAAAATACTTATTCTATAGATTCGATGAAATGCCTAACAAAATCCTATTTTTTTCCTAAAGAAATTCATCCTAGAATTCATATAGAATCTCAAGAAACTCCTAATAGTCAAAAAAATCTTGACAAAGAACAAAGATAGAAGCCTCATGCTTCTTGATTTCAAAAGTTATTCCAAATCTACAGTAATAAAAACTGTGTTACTGGCAAAAAGATAGATATGAAGACCAAAGGAATAAAGTTATAGAATAAATAAATCCATAAATAAACCTTCAAGTGTATGTACAAATGATTTTCAAGAAGGGTGCCAAAACCATTAAATGGGGAATGTATGGTCTTTTCAACAAATGTCGATTGTAAAATATTGATACCCATATGCAAAGTAATGGTATCCTATACAAAAATTAAATCAGAAGGATCAACTATGTAAACATAAGGAGCAAAACTATTAAATACTTAGAGGGAAATATAAAGGAAAAACTTCATGACTTTGGATTTGGCAAACAATTTATTGGACATGGCAGCAAAAGTACAATCGACAAAAGGATAAATAAATAAACTAGGTTACATCAAAATATAAAACCTCTGTGCATCAGAAGATAAAATCAATGAGAAAACAACTCATGAACTGTTTAAGGAGGTGAGTTTATGTTATTTCTGTGTTACCACTATTTTTAAAATGTTACAACAGAACAGAGGCATATAAAATGGGGTAATAAAAAAAGGCAACAACAACAACAAAAACTAATAAACCAGAGATTTTCAAGAAGTTATGAACTGAGAAAAATCAGTGATATTGGTAACCACTGGTTCCCTTAAAGAAAATAAAATGATGAAATTGTGAAAATAATTCCATTCAAGAAGTTAAAAAGTTGATGTCTTCTGGTAGCAGTTATGGAATGAATACATAAGATCTTAATGAATACAAAAAAGATCTTAATGACCCAGATACACAAAAGTATGATCAGTTACCTAGATCCAGACATCCTAGATTGTGAAGTCAATTGGGCCTTAGGAAGCATCACTATGAACAAAGCTAGTGGAGATAAAAAAAAAAATCCAGCCAAGTCATTTCAAATCATAAAAGATGATGCTCTGAAAGTGCTACAATCAATTTACCAAAAATTTGGAAAACTCAGCAGTGGCCACAGGACTGGAAAAGGTCAGTTTTCATTCCAATCCTAAAGAAAGGCAATGCCAAAAAAATGTTCAAACTGCTGCACAATTACAGTCATCTCACATGCTAGCAAAGTAATGCTCAAAATTCTCCAAGCCAGGCTTCAACAATATGTGAACAGTCAACTTCCAGATGTTCAAGCAGGTTTTAGAAAAGGTAGAGGAACCAGAGATCAAATTGCCAACATCTGTTGGATCATTGAATAAGCAAGAGAGTTCCAGAAAAACATCTACTTCTCCTTCACTGACTATGCCAAAGCCTTTGACTGTGTAGATCACAATAAACTGTGGAAAATTCTTCAAGAGATGGGAATAGCAGACCACCTTACCTGCCTCCTGCAAAGCCTGTATGCAGGTCAAGAAGCAACGGTTAGAACCAAACATGGAACAACAGACTGGTTCCAAGTTGGGAAAGGAATTTACAAAGGCTGTATATTGTGATGCTTATTTAAATTCTATGCAGATTACATCAATTGAAATACCAGGCTGGATGAAGCACAAGCTGAAATTAAGATTGCAGGGAGAAATATCAATAACCTCAGATAGGCAGATGACACCACTCTTATGGCAGAAAGTGAAGGGGAACTAAAGAGTCTCTTGAAGGTGAAAGAGGAAAGTGAAAAGGCTGGCTTAATACTCAGCATTCAAAAAGCAAAGATCATGGCATCCACTCCCACTGCTTTATGGCAAATAGATGGTGAAACAAGGGAAACAGTGACAGATTTTATATTCTTGGGCTCCAAAATCACTGCAGATGGTGACTGCAATCATGAAATTAAAAGATGCTTACTCCTTGGATGAAAAGCTATGATAAACCTAGACAGCATGTTAAAAAGCAGAGATATTACTTTACCAACAAAGATCCATCCAGTCAAACCTACGGTTTTCCAGTAGTCATATATGGATGTGAGAGTTGGTTGATAAAGAAGACTGAATGCCAATGAATTGATGTTTTTGAAATGTGGTGTGAAGAAGGCTCTTGAGAGTCCCTTGGACTGTAAGAAGATCAAACCAGTAAATCCTAAACAAAATTGGTCCTGAATATTCATTGGAAGAACTGATGCTGAAGCTGAAGCTGCAACACTTTGGCCACCTGATGTGAAGAACTGACTCATTAGAAAAAACCCTTATGGTTGGAAAGATTGAAGGCAGGAGAAGAAGGGGACGACAGAGGATGAGACAGTTGGATAGCATCTCTGACTCAATGGACATGAGTTTGAGCAAGCTCTGGGAGTTGCTAATGGACAGGGGAGTCTGGCATACTACAATCCATGGAGTCACAAAGAGTTGGACACTACTGAGTGACTAAACTGAACTGAACAGATGGAATGAATGATCTTTTCAATAATATGGAGACAACAAAAGTAGAGTCTGAAGGAAAAGTAGGGCTTAAGATTTTTAAATTTATTTGTTTTTTAAACTCGCTAGGTCCTGATCATGCATACAGATAAAGGAAGATCAAATAGAATAATAATAAAGATTCGAAATGCATAAATTGAAAGCCGATATATATATATATATATATATATATATATCTTTTCTTCAAAGATAAAAACAAGAAAAGAAAGTTAAAGGAAAAATTCAATGATATTCTGAAATGTAGAGGAGAAAACCTAAGTTAAATTATTTTAATCTCCTAAACAAGATAGCAACTGAGATAATATCTGGCAAACTGTTAAGTGGCATTGGATGGGGGTAGGGGTTTGAAAGACTGAAAAAATTTGAATCGGTTTCTGAGGATAATGTGATAAGAAACAATTCAGTTCAGCTCAGTCATGTCCAACTCTTTGTGACCCCATGAACTGCAGCATGCCAGGCCTCCCTGTCCATCACCAACTCCCAGAGTTCACTCAAACTCACGTCCATCAAGTCAGTGATGCCATCCAGAGATCTCATCCTCTGTTGTCCCCTTCTCCTCCTGCCCCCAATCCCTCCCAGCATCAGAGTCTTTTCCAATGACTCTTCACGTGAGTTGGCCAAAGTACTGGAGTTTCAGCTTCAGCATCATTCCTTCCAAAGAACACCCAGGACTGATCTCCTTTAGAATGGACTGGTTGGATCTCCTTGCAGTCCAACGGACTCTCAAGAGTCTTCCCCAACACCACAGTTCAAAAGCATCAATTCTTTGGTGATCAGCTTTCTTTATAGTCCAACTCTCACATCCATGACTACTGGAAAAAGCATAGCCTTGACTAGCCGGACCTTTGTTGGCAAAGTAATGTCTCTGCTTTTGAATATGCTATCTAGGTTGGTCATAACTTTCCTTCCAAGGAGTAAGCGTCTTATAAATTCATGGCTGAAATCACCATTTGCAGTGATTTTGGAGCCCAGAAAAATAAAGTCTGACACTGTTTCCACTGTGTCCCCATCTATTTCCCATGAAGGACTAATAAAAATACTGCCCAGAGGCACCTGGAGCCTTGACTGAATAACGGTCCAATGTCTTTTTAAATATGTATGACATAGAAGACAACAGCAACAACAGCAAAATCAGCAAAAAAAAGCCAAACTAAGGCAGTTTTGCTGTTTTGTTGTTGTTGTTTTAACTATGAGATGATAGGGAGAAATTTAAACTTTAGTTTAGACTAAAAATACTGAAACAGCATTTTGATCTGAATGATGTCCAGTTTTGTTTTTCTTTCTCAGCTATATATAAAATAACTTCTCCATCTTAGAATTGCTTACCTGATTTATGGACATCATATTTAGATAAGCTCAATTTCAGAAAAGACTATTCTATCCATACATCTTAAGTGTAATGTGAACAAATTCAAAATATTTTGAGTATTAAAATGTTCCAGTCTTTCAAACATTGTAGGAATACAAATGAAATTATGCTATTGCCCTAAAATTGTTTTTTAGTGTAAGTGAGAAGTAGCATCAGAAAAGAAAGGGATAAAGCTATGTTTCACAAACTGATAAAAGTAGTGTACAAACACTTCAGAAAAGGGAACAACTAGAATATATAGCTTTTTTTGTACCATTGAACTTATTTACAAAACAGAAATAGAGTCATAGATGTAGAAAACAAACTTATGGTTATCAGGGGGGAAATCGAGTGGGAGAGGAATAAATTGGCAGACTGGGATTGACATATACAGATTACTATATATAATATAGGAGGAGATCACAGCAACCCACTCCAGTATTCTTGCCTGGAAAATCCCCTTGGACAGAGAAGCTTGGTGGGCTACAGTCTACGGGATAACAAAAAGTCCAACACAACTAAGGAGATTAGCATGCATGCATATATAAAATAGATAACTAATAAGGACCTATTGTATAGCACAGGGAACTCTTCCCAGTACTCTTTAATGACCTATATGGAAAAAAAGAATCTAAAAAAGAGTAGATATATGTATAAATGAAGCACTTTGCTGTACAGCATAAACTAATGTAATATTATAAATCAACTTTAATAAAAATTTTAATAATAAACTATATACATTTAAACTATAAAAAAACGTTCCTATAAAATAAAAAAAATTAAAAATTAAATGAGGTAGACTTTAAGTTTTATAAAATTTGGAATTCAGATCCTTTGAATTCAGGTAATTTATAAAAAAAGATTCCCTGAGGAGTGAGAAAATAAGGACCCTAGCAATGAAATTTGATTCAAGGATTTTTTTTCTTTTAATGCTTAGACAAATGGGTTGTTTGCTCTTACAGAAAACTCATTTATAAAGACATATTAAGTATGTGCTGGGTGCAAAGCACTGAGGAGGAGCAGAATGGCTCTTTTTTTTTTTAATGAAGCAATATTGTGTTTTAAGACTTTTATAAAGTTAACAGACGATTTAAATAATTCTATGATAGAATATCCTGTATATAGTATTTATCTATAATAGAATAATCGCATTTATGATGCTATCAGGTAATACTTTTGTTTACTTGTTCCAATAAGATCTAGTTACCATACACAAAAGCCAAAATAGATTTGTTGCACTTTCAGACACCAAATTATACATATTTTAGTTCATTTGCTGGCTCTGAATATCTTAAATGGCAGAGTCAATCAAATCTATTGTGTCATAAAAAGAATCCTATGTTAAGTCAGCTGGAAACATTTGGTTTTCAATCCACTGAATTTCATCATCTAGACATGAACTTTTCCTTAAACTAAAGTTTAACTTCAATTACTTTGCTTTTATTGTACTGTAAAAGAAGTTGAATACAACAATCCAAACTGTTTATTGTGTATATGTTCCAAGGGATCTATTAACCCTTAATTGTTATGAGAAATCTATTTAGATGTTTTAAGCTAATGCAGTAGCCTATAGACTTGTAATTACAGTTTATTCACATGGTCCTTTTTTCTTTGCTGGTGATCAGCAACTTAAAATAATGAGTTCTCAAATTTGGCTTTATATTAGTGGTGATTATAAATAATCAATCCCTTCTGAACAACCCAAAAGGTAGAAATAATCCATTCACACAAAATGTATGTTCATCCTCCTTTATTCCCAAGGTAATCATATGATCTTTCTAACAAAGGGCAGTTAGTATCAAAGTACACAAATGAGATGAGATGAAAAATAGCCATTCCTGCCACAGGCATGAGGCACCACCACTGAACAATATGTGACAATCAATTTCCAGGGAAAATGTACACTTCAGCAACTGCCTTCAGATGACAGCTTTTCACAGAAATCAGATTATAAGGCTGAAGAACTACAGGCTAGTGAGAAGAGATGAAACCATAAATGCCCTTGCTTTATTAAGACTCTACAGGCTAAACTTCCTGTAAGACTAACAGTGAGTCCCTTGTGAGCAGAATTTGTAATAAATGAACAGAAGGAATTATAGATCTCAGATTCTAGATGTTAAAAGTAAAATAAGAGGAGCTAATGGAGGGTAGTGGCTTCCCTGATGGCTCCGTCAGTAAAGAGTCAGGTAAAATGATATTCTGTTAGCCCAAGATCACACTTTCATCTCTATCTATGAGCATAATAGATATTTTCTCATGTCTGTCGGTCCTCAGACTGTGTTGCTTGTAACTTTAGAGCTAGGAGAAATACTGAGATTCTTTAAGTCACAGTATAAACTATGGGTGATTATGGAGAGACAAATATCCAAATAATCAAATTCCTGTGTTAGAACAAAGTTCAGTGAAGCAAACAACCAGAAGTGTATAGCAGAAATATATGTATATATGTGTGTGTGTACATATTATACACAATTATAAGTATTATTACAATACTTATAACAACGCTTTCATAAAAGCCTGAAAAATACAAATCTAGTGCCATAAAGAATCTGGCAATGGCCCAAAATACAGATCCTACTTTAAATGAATTCATACTTTCAGCATCATTGTGTTTTAAATAACATGAGTGTTATATCTTCTCATCATTTTGTGGGTGGTACATAATCAACAGTCGAAATTGTTTGTTGAATACATGAATGAATCTGTATGTTCAGGCTCTAGAATCTTTCTCGATTTCACAATTTCAATTATTGCCTCTCTCCAATGACTTTCAAATATTTGCCTTCAGCATAGTTAGATGCCACTTGTGAGATTTAAAACAACATTGTTTTCCAACTACATACAGGAGGTGCCCAACTGATTGTTTATAGACATTTCAAAATCAATATATCCAAAAATATAATCTATATTGCCTTTGTCCCAGTCTTCTCCTTGTACTTCCTGTTTTCTATTACTTGTGGTTTCTTAACCTTGGCCCCTTAATGCTGCTGCTGCTAAGTCACTTCAGTCGTGTCCGACTCTGTGCAACCCGAGAGATGGCAGCCCACCAGGCTCCCCTGTCCCTGGGATTCTCCAGGCAAGAACACTGGAGTGGGTTGTCATTTCCTTCTCCAATGCATGAAAGTGGAAAATGAAACTGAAGTCGCTCAGTCGTGTCCAACTCTTAGCGACGCCATGGACTGCAGTGTACCAGGCTCCTCCGTCTATGGGATTTTCCAGGCAAGAGTACTGGAGTGGGGTGCCATTGCCTTCTCCGTGGCCCCTTAATAACACATCACAAATTCTTGTCCTTACTGCACTCTCTGTATTGCTGTGGTTAGTTGCTCAGTTGTGTCTGGCTCTCTGAGACCCCATGAACTGGAGCCCACCAGACTCCTCTGTCTATGTGATTCTTTAGGCAAGAATACTGGAGTGGGTTGCCATGCCCTCCTCCAGGGGATCTTCCCAACCCAGGGCTCAAACTCAGGTCTCCTGCACTGCAGGTGGATTCTTTACCATCTGAGCCACCAGGGAAACCCTACTAGACTTTCTACATGCCCCACATATCTCTCTTCACTTAACCCATAAACCTCTTGCCTTGTTCCTACAGTTACTGCCTGTGGCTAAAACTCTTATCTGCAAGTATAAATAAAATAAAAATAACATGCATTCCTGAAAAGTAACTTTTAGGAAGTTAAAGTTGAAGAAAGTGAAGAAAACCACTAGACCATTCAGGTATGACTTAAATCAAATGTCTTATGACTATACAGTGGAAGTGAGAAATAGATTTAAGGGACTAGATCTGATACAAAGAGTGCGTGATGAACTATGGGTGGAGGTTTGTGACATTGTACAGGAGACAGGAACCAAGACCATCCTCAAGAAAAAGAAATGCAAAAAAAGCAAAATGACTGTCTGAGGAGGCCTGACAAATAGCTGTGAAAAGAAGGGAAGGGAAAAGCAAAGGGGAAAAGGAAAGATATACAGATTTAAATGCAGAGTTCCAAAGAATAGCAAGGAGAGATAAGAAAGCCTTCCTCAGTGATCAATGCAAAGAAATAGAGGAAAACAATAGAAAAGGGAAGACTAGAGTTGTCTGCAACAAAATTAGAGATACCAAGGGAATATTTCATGCAAAGGTGGGCTCAATAAAGGACAGAAATGGTAGGGACTTAACAGAAGCAGAAGATATTAAGAAGAGGTGGCAAGAATACACAGAAGAACTGTACAAAAAAGATCTTCATGACCCAGATAGTCACGATGGTGTGATTACTCACCTTGAGCCAGACATCCTGGAATGTGAAGTCAAGTGGGCTTTAGAAAGCATCACTACGAACAAAGCTAGTGGAGGTGATGGAATTCCAGTTGACCTATTTCAAGTTCTGAAAGATGATGTTGTGAAAGTGCTGCACTCAGTATGTCAGCAAATTTGAAAAACTCAGCAGTGGCCACAGGACTGGAAAAGGTCAGTTTTCATTCCAATCCCAAAGAAAGGCAATGCCAAAGAATGCACTAACTATTGCACATAGGCACTCATCTCACACGGTAGTAAAGTAATACTTAAAATTCTCCAAGCCAGGCTTCAGCAATATGTGAATCGTGAACTTCCAGATGCTCAAGCTGGTTTTAGAAAAGGTAGAGGAACCAGAGATCAAATTGCCAACATCTGCTGGATCATGGAAAAAGCAAGAGAGTTCCAGAAAAACATCTCTTTCTGCTTTATTGACTATGCCAAAGCCTTTGACTGTGTGGATCACAATAAACTATGGAAAATTCTGAAAGAGATGGACATACCAGACCACCTGACCTTCCTCCTGAGAAATCTGTATGCAAGTCAGGAGGCAAGAGTTAGAACTGGACATGGAACAAGAGACTGGTTCCAAATAGGAAAATGAGTATGTCAAGGCTGTGTATTGTCACCCTGATTATTTAACTTATATGCAGAGTACATCATGAGAAATGCTGGGCTGGAAGAAGCACAAGCTGTAATCAAGATTGCTGGGAGAAATATCAATAACCTCACATATGCAGATGACACCACACTTATGGCAGAAAATGAAGAACTAAAGAGCCTCTTGATGAAAGTGAAAGAGGAGAGTGAAAAAGCTGGCTTAAAGCTCAACATTCTGAAAACTAAGATCATGGCATCCAGTCCCATCACTTCATGGGAAATAGATGGGGAAAGAGTGGACACAGTAGCTGACTTTATTTTTCTAGGCTCCAAAATCACTACAGGTGGTGATTGCAGCCATGAAATTAAAAGACGCTTGCTCCTTGGAAGGAAAGTTATGACCAACCTAGACAGCATATTAAAAAGCAGAGACATTACTTTGCCAACAAAGGTCCATCTAGTCAAGGCTATGGTTTTTCCAGTGGTCATGTATGGACGTGAGAGTTGGACTATAAAGAAAGTTGAGTGCTGAAGAATTGATGCTTTTGAACTGTGGTATTGGAGAAGACTCTTGAGAGTCCCTTGGACTGTGAGGAGATCCTAGCAGTCCATTCTAAAGGAGGTCAATCCTGGGTATTCATTGGAAGGACTGGTGTTGAAGCTGAAACTCCAATACTTTGGCCACCTGATGCGAAGAGCTCATTCATTGGAAAAGACCCTGATGCTTGGCAAGATTGAGGGCACATGGAGAAGGGGATGACAGAGGATGGGATGGTTGGATGGCATCACTGACTCAATGGACCTGGGTTTGGGTGGACTCTGGGATTTGGTGATGGACAGGGAGGCCTGGTGTGCTGCGGTTCATGGGGTTGCAAAGAGTCAGACACGACTGAGCAACTGAACTGAACTGAACTGATCTTTCAGCATCCTTAATATTCTTAAGTTTAAAAACCAGCAGAAGACTGAAAAACTACAGATCAAAGAAAAGCATATGTATTGTTAAGGAGATTATCAAAGATAGTACATAGTAACAGAAACACCGGATTATTTTTTTTCCGAGTTGGGTATCTGAGGTAAGTTACGTCCTCAATTATAAGAGTTAATGGCAAAGACAATGTTTGGACATGAACATTCTTGCTTTTTAGATTCCTCTAGATCATAAATTTTGGTAATCACATTGGAATGCATTTTTCAAAGGAAGCAGAGGAAACACCAGGACTTCTAATTAATGGCCTACATTTTCTGTTTTCAGAGAAATCTACCCAATAATGCTTTGGGTGATTGATTCAGAAAAAAGTTGACTACTCTCTGTTGAGGTCCTTTAATGGACCAGAACCTGGTGTTTCAGAGTCGATCAATAAGAAAGTAAAGGAGGGAGAAAGAGGCTGATATTCCTTGGTTTATGCAGAAATCCAATAAAGCCCCTGCATGCAGCTTGCTCTGTTCATGAAGGCTTCAGGCGCCCTCTCGATGGGGTGAAGGTACAGAGCACCTTCTTGAGAGGGTCTTAGAAGCCCGGGCAGGAAGGTGAACACAGAGGACCTCTGCGCTCCAAAGAAATAGCCTGAGAGAGTGAGAGAGAGAAAGAAAGCAAGACATGGGGACCAAAGCTCTGATGGAGCAAAGGTGTTTTAATCAACATGGTGTGGACATATATACTGTAGTTATTCTCAGCAAAGATAAAAATTAAAATTCCAGACTTACAAAATATAGGTGATCCATATTAAAGAGAGATGTAAATAATCACTTTTACCATATGGTTCACAAAAAGGAAGAGGTTACTTATCACCATATAGAAAAAGGAAGGAAGGAAATGCCTGTATTCGTCAGCCCCCGGGAAAGGCTTGCCTCTCCTCTTAATTCTTGAATATTCAGGAATCAATAAGGAGCAGAGAATTCCTGACAGATCCAAAACAGCACACAGGAAGCCTCCTGTTAAATGCTTCCTGACAATTCCCCATATTTTATTATATTTAAAAAAAAAAAAGAAAGAAAAAGAAAAAAGTCCTGATCAAATGAGTTTGGTTAGTATTAACCAACCTTATAGAAAGGTGATGGTAAACAACAAATATAATTATCAAGACAATCACCAAAGTTACAGTTCCAGGTCTGATACTGTGGGTAATACTTTGAAACCATCCTTGTGTGTCTAGCCTGGATAATTTGTTCAGCTAAAGTTTCCAAATTAGGGGAATAGGGCAGATTTTTAGAACAAGTTTTAAATATTTCCTTTTTAGTAAATGTACATTCAGAGAGGCATTATCATGTATATTTTGTAAATGAAATTAGATTTGTTCCCAGTTGTAGGCACTATGATTGAATGGAACAGGAGTAACACAAAATTGAGTAGCTTAAAGAAATAGAGGAGTTAGGACAAGTATATAGTTTTCAATTAATACAAGTTACAGAATGTAAAGTCTTATTAAATTGTAAATTTCCTATGGCTATAACAAAAGGAAGTGGGACACAGGCTTGTATAAAATATGACTGATTATAGTGAAGGAAATAGTTACTATGACCATGACAAGTCTCTGTGAAATGTCGGGTCCAAGTTCCAAATGTTTTGGTGTTCACAGCAAGTTTCCAAATGTCCCGTTGTTCAGGCCCAATCTGTTTATTGAGGACAATTCGAGGAGGAGGAGGAGGGGTGCCATTCCACCATCAAGCCAGCCAAGAAGTCCTTTGTCATGGTAATGTTCCATCAGAGTGTCAGTGACCTTCCATATCACACACAGTGTTGTTAATATCATCTGAGCAGTCAGATAACCACATACCATGGGTCCCCAATCAACAATTATATATGGTCCCCAATCAACAATTATATGATTAGCCACAAACATTAATTTTCTTGATTTGGTTTGACATTTGTCCCACCAAACAGTAGTATATGTAATGTTGTTATAAGTAAACCCTTTGAATAATGTTCTTTGTACTTTCCCTAATTCTTTCCCTAACTCTTTCCCTAAAGTCTCAGTAGTATAAACGTGGTTCACAGACAAAGAAAGGGCAGTAAATAGTCCTAAAATCCTTTTTGGGAGGCAGGGCGAAAGCCCAAGTTTGTTGGCTGATGTTTATGCTCAATACTGCTGGGCCCATGCACAAGGGAAGGATTTCATAGCCTAAAGAAATGTTAGTTTTTCTTCCTCCCCAGGGTGTGATGGCTCCTTCACGTTCTAGGGAGGGGGCATATGTATAGAGTCATTAGTTGAAATGATTGGTCCACTCTCTGTCCATTCGACCACCTGTAATAGAGGGGGTTAGGTATTAATCTAGCTCGAGCAGGAGGAGGTAAAGGCCAAAAGACTGAGCATTGCTAGGAGAATGTGTTCAGGACTCCGAAGCAATCCCTGTTGAGAGACCAAATTTTCAGGTCAATTAGTAAGAGTTTTTATTTGTCCCCAAGTGGGGAGATCATAGGGGTGATGCCACGGAGGGTGGTGTTTTCTGGAGATCTTCAGAGCGGACATAGCCCATATTCTTCTTCCTGGGGTTCTTGCTGTTTCATCTCCATTTTGAATGGTGGGGGCCTCTTGGGTCGAATCTTCCAAAGAGGTTAAAAAAATTTTAAACAAATAAAACTGTATTAACAATAGTTATAGGTTTAGAAAATATCTTATGTTGGAATCTAGTAAAGTCTGCTTTAGATAAGGAAGACAGTAGTGTACCTGTGTATACCCCCTTTTTAATTTTTTTTAATTTGCAACTTTAGTGTGTGATGTGTTTGTTTGACTATGTCTTGTGCCTATGGATTATAAGGAATACCTGTAATATGTTTAATAGAAAAAGATTGCAAAAATTGTTTCAAGTGTCTAGAAATATAGGTAGGGTATAACATGTTGTGTAGCTTCACCGTGAAGAGGTGTGGCCCAGATAAAAGAGGAATTTGTGTCTATACAGATGTGTAGGAAAGAAAATGGAGAAAGTTCAGGGCAATGAGTTACATCTATTTGCCGTAGTTCATTAGGTTGCAAACCGCGAGGATTAATACCTTGTGCTCAGGGTGGAAGATGTAGGGATCTACAAGTAGAGTAATTACTAATAATTTCTTTAGCCTGGCGGTATGGGATTTTCCATAGCTGGTGTAGGGAGCCAGCATTGTTATGCAACAGAGCATGCTGTTCCTCTGGAGTAGCAAAGGAAATTAGTTTATCAGCTTGTTCATTATCACAAGTCATGGGGCCCTGAAGACAAGAATGTGTTCGAATGTGTAATATAAATGGGAGAATTGCGGTTTTTAACAACAGATTGTAGTTTGAAAAATAGTTGTTGAATAATAGGTTGATTGAAGTTTATGGTGGAGGTTTTTACATTTTTAACACAAAAACAGAATATATAGAATCAGAGACTATATTAATGGGGTAAGGATGTAGGCAAACCACTTAAATAAGAACATATAATTCATTTTGTTGAGCAGAATGAAATTTAGTATAAAAGACTTTATATTCCTTAAGAGACCAGAATGAAGCTTTGGCGTTTTTAGTCCCATCTATATAAAAAACCTCGGCCTGTGGTATAGGCTGTGAGCTGATAATGTGAGAAATAATAAACTCAGTATTTTTGAAGAAATTCCACAGCTTACCAGAAGGATAATGAAATGAAATTTCTCCAAAATATTCCAGATATGCCAATATTGAGGAATAGTGGTAAGTGATGGGATTCCAGGTTATAATGTACCCATAGGTTTCATAGATGTATTAACTTTTCTAAGGTCTGTTAGGAAACAGCATTGGTTAGATTTTTTTTTTTAATAACAAAAATAGGAGAGTTCCAAGGAGAACAAGATTTTTCAATTTGCTTTAATTTTAGTTGTGTATCTATAAGTTTCTTAGCCGCCTGTAATTTCTCTTTCATGAGGGGCCACTGCTCTGTCCAAATAGGCTCGTCATTCTTCCAAGTTATTTTAATAATTATATTGTTTGTTAAATGAGCAGTGGCCTCTAGGAAAAATGTGGAATGTATATCTGAGTTTGGCATATCTTATATCATTTTATAAAAGCATGAATCTTATTTTTCCTTAGCAACTATGAAGTGTCTTGTATATTAGCATTTTATAGATTAGTTAATATATTTATTATATCATATGATAATATACATATTCATTATATATATAAATATATGTATTTATATTTTATATTAAATATATTATACATTATATAATATATATATTAATAATTTAAAATCTCTTTAGTTTTTCTGTAAGAAAAACGTTTTGTAAGAGGAAGTTAATGTTTAGTAATTAGTTTTTTAATATCTTATTTTGTTTGGAAATGACCTAGCTATTTAATAAACTTTTATTATTTACTTTAGTACAAATCTAGAAATTTAAGTTATCCCAATCCTAAGAGATTATTTTAGATTATAATAATAGATTATTCTATTTAAAATATAATTATTTTAACAGTTTATCTAAAAGTTTTTATCTCATTTATATATTGTGTATATATATATATATATATATATATATATATATATATATAAAGAGTAACCTTTTTGTTGACAAATTTAGTTTACCTTAAACCTAGGCATAATAAAAGTATTATATAATGTTGATGACTTAAAACATGTCTTAATTAGATTAGCAAACAATTATATTTATATTTAAATAAACATTAAATTTAATATTGAATATTTTTTTTAGTTCACGTGAGTTTGAACTTAAATAGAGCTCATTAACTTCATATTATCTAAAAACAAAACTGGTATATTGAAGGCAGCACTGCTGGATGTTGAGGGTTTGAGGGAAAAGATGGAATTTGCCCCTGGTTTTTGTTGAAGGGGACCCGGGGGGTACCCTGCTTGGAGTTTCCTGGAATAGGTTTTCTTTCAATGTCAAATTTAGACTTACAATATTTGGCCCAATGCATTCCTCTACAGTAGCAAGGGCAGATTTTTGGAGGTACTTTATTTTTTAATTTATTTTTTATTTTTTTTTTTAGCTTTCTTAGGGCAGTGCCTTTTTAAATGATTCTTATTTCCACATGTAAAGCATCCTTCATTTCCCTTTCTTAAGGTAGCAACCATTGTTTTAGCTAGCATTTGCATCTTTTGAGTTTCTAATCTTAGATTGTGACAACCCTTCAAATAATCAATAATAGTCCCTGTCTCATGAATTGGAGCTATAGCTTTTTGACATTCCTGATTTGCATTTTCATAAGCAAGTAATTTCTCTAGTTGCCTTTTGGCTTTTTCTCCAGTTACAGTATGGGAAATAGCAGTTTCTAAAGCCAGGCTTCAGTAATACGTGAACCGTGAACTTCCTGATGTTCAAGCTGGTTTTAGAAAAGGCAGAGTAACCAGAGATCAAATTGCCAACATCCACTGGATCATGTAAAAAGCAAGAGAGTTCCAGAAAAATATCTATTTCTGCTTTATTGACTATGCCAAAGCCTTTGACTGTGTGGAACACAAGAAACTGTGGAAAATTCTGAAAGAGATGGGAATACCAGACCACCTGATCTGCCTCTTGATAAATCTGTATGCAGGTCAGGAAGCAACAGTTAGAACTGGACATGGAACAACAGACTGGTTCCAAATAGGAAAAAGAGAACGTCAAGGCTGTATATTGTCACCCTGCTTATTTAACTTTTATGCAGAGTACATCATGAGAAACGCTGGACTGAAAGAAACACAAGCTGGAATCAAGATTGCCAGGATAAATATCAATAACCTCAGATATGTAGATGACACCACCCTTATGGCAGAAAGTGAAGAAGAACTAAAAAGCCTCTTGATGAAAATGAAAGTGGAGAGTGAAAAAGTTGGCTTAAAGCTCAACATTCAGAAAACTAAGATCATGGCATCTGGTCCCATAACTTCATGGCAAATAGATGGGGAAACAGTGGAAACAGTGTCAGACTTTATTTTTTGGGGCTCCAAAATCACTGCAGATGGTGACTGCAGCCGTGAAATTAAGACGCTTACTCCTTGGAAGGAAAGTTATGACCAACCTAGACAGCATATTCAAAAGCAGAGACATTACTTTGCCAACAAAGGTTCATCTAGTTCAGGCTATGTTTTTTCCTATGGTCATGTATGAATGTGAGAGTTGGACTGTGAAGAAGGCTGAGTGCCGAAAAATTGATGCTTTTGAACTGTGGTGTTGGAGAAGACTCTTGAGAGTCCCTTGGACTGCAAGCAAATCCACCCAGTCCATTCTGAAGGAGATCAGCCCTGGGATTTCTTTGGAAGAAATGATACTAAAGGTGAAACTCCAGTACTTTGGCCATCTCATGCGAAGAGTTGATTCATTGGAAAAGACTCTGACGCTGGGAGGAATTGGGGGCAGGAGGAGAAGGGGCCGACAGAGGATGAGATGGCTGGATGGCATCACTGACTCGATGGACATGAGTTTGAGTGAACTCTGGGAGTTAGTAATGGACAGGGAGGCTTGGTGTGCTATGATTCATGGGGTTGCAAAGAGTCAGACACGACTGAGCAACTGAACTGAATCTAGCTAAAAAATCAGCATATGTTTCATTAGGTCCCTGACCTTTAAATAAGTGATGAAGTAAAGTAGAAAAGTGATGGGGCTTTCCAGCCATTTTACCCATGTCTTAGTACTTACCGGCCTCAATAGGCCCTGAGGTCACTCCATCCGAATTTGCCTAGGTGTATCAAGCTCCTGTTCTGGGCACCACTTTTTGAGGTCCTTTAATGGACCAGAACCTGGTGGTGTGGAGTCGACTGATAAGAAAGTAAAGGAGAGAGAAAGAAGCTGATATTCCTTGGTTTGCACAGAAAGCCAATAAAGCCCCTGCACAGGGCTTGCTCTGTTCACCGAGGCCTCAGGTGCCCTCTTGATGGGGTGAAGCACAGAGTGCCTTCTTGACAGGGTCTTAGAAGCCTGGGCAGGAAAGTGAACACAGAGGACCTCTGTGTTCCAAAGAAATAGCCTGAGAGAGAGAGAGAGAGAGAGAGAGAGAGAGAGAGAGAGAGAGAAAGAGAGAAAAAGAAAGAAAGCAAGACATGGGGACCAAAGCTCTGATGGACCAAAGGTGTTTTAATCAACATGGCATGGGCATATATACTATAGTTATTCTCATCAAAGATAAAGATTAAAATTCCAGACTTACAAAACATAGG
Source organism: Bos taurus (assembly GCF_002263795.3). Lineage (NCBI taxonomy): Eukaryota > Metazoa > Chordata > Mammalia > Artiodactyla > Bovidae > Bos > Bos taurus. Next base: position 40,487,790 of record NC_037357.1, on the reverse strand, counting down.
CGATCCATATTAAAGAGAGAGTTGTATATAATCACTTTTACCATATTGTTCATAAAAAGGAAGAGGGTACTTATCACCATATAGAAAAAGTAATGAAGGAAATGCCTGGATTCCTCAGCCCCCCGGGAGAGGCTTGCCTCTCCTCTTAACTCCTGAATATTCAGGAATTAATAAGGAACAGAGAATTCCTGACAGATCCAAAACAGCACACAGGAAGCCTCCTGTTAAATGCTTCCTGACAACTCTCCACTGAGAATCCAATTGAGTTTTTCCAACTTGGCCCCATGCTGAGTCACCTACATTAGGTATTCAGTACTTACTGCATTCGCACTATTCCATAGAAGCCACATTCCCTGCAAAAAGAAACATTTCCTGCTATCTTTAACAATAATTATCTCCATTATGGTCTCTGAATCATCCAGAGTGGGCATCTTTATGTAGACCAACTTTGGATAATAGTAATCACTATGTAAATGACATTCACTTTAACTAGATAACTAGGGAAACTGACATAGTCAAAACCATACACTAAAGATCACAGAAATTCCCCAGTAAGATATCTTGTGGCATATTTGTTAGCAGTTTTACTTTATTTACTCTATTAGGCTTGAAAGATACATCATTTAAGTCATTTTATTTTTTTGCTCAGTGATTATAGAAATAATACTGAAATGGTAATACAACAAACAAATGTCATTATCTTCTGTATATCAGGCACTACCCAGATCAAACTTGTTTTCTACTTTCACTTAGGCTGTTATATTCTTGCTGCATTTGTTGTTTCTTGTATCAAGATGTGAGTACATTGATTTTAAATTTTATTATGACAACGTGACTCTACTTTAAACTATGTTGTAACTATAGAGGATATATTTTGAAGGGGGTATATATTACAACTTAATAATTGTAAGCTTAGGATAAATAGTTAAATTAATGGAATTTATATGACATATAGCCAAGCATATTAGCGCTAAATTTGGTATTTTTGTTTCCTTAAATAATTCAGTATTAGGTTTTTTAGAGACATGAAACATTTTAGTGTTTTTAATGGATCCTTTTTATAAAGCAATATAAATTCTAGTTTCTCTGCTGGCATGACAAAGCCCATCTGTGAATAAAGTAAATGTATTCCTAGTGCATCAAAGGAGAAGAGAAAAATGTTACAAATTTTACTTTGCTTTCCAAATTATCTCCTAGGGTTCCCTCCAAGGAATAAAAGTTGAAACATTTATCAGGAGCACTGACATAGAAGGAGCTCCTGGTTGACTAATTAAAGGAGACAATAGGAGCTATTCTTTCATTCTATGTGTGAATTGCTCAGCTGCCCAGCTGAAATATGAGGTACAGAAATAGCAACATTTGGGTATATTTAAAGCAACAGTTAAAGAGTCTTTTTGAATCTACAGGGATTATATGGATATCTGTGATATTATATATTTGCACAGTCCCAAGATCAGGTAGCACATTTTTTTGATGGCAGTGATCAGTTCAGATCAGATCAGTCGCTCAGTCGTGTCTGACTCTTTGCGACCCCATGAATCAGACCACACCAGGCCTCCCTGTCCATCATCAACTCCCAGAGTTCATTAAGACTCATGTCCATCGAGTCAGTGATGCCATCCAGCCATCTCACCCTCTGTCGTCCCCTTCTCCTCCTGCCCCCAATCCCTCCCAGCATCAGAGTCTTTTCCAATGAGTCAACTCTTCACATGTGGTGGCCAAAGTACTGGAGTTTCACCTTTAGTATCATTTCTTCCAAAGAAATCCCAGGGCTGATCTCCTTCAGAATGGACTGGTTGGATCTCCTTGCAGTCCAAGGGACTCTCAAGAGTCTTCTCCAACACCACAGTTCAAAAGCATCAATTCTTCGGCACTCAGCCTACTTCACAGTCCAACTCTCACGTCCATACATGACCACTGGAAAAACCATAGCCTTGACTAGCCGGACCTTTGTTGGCAAAGTAATGTCTCTGCTTTTGAATATGCTGTCTAGGTTGGTCATAACTTTCCTTCCAAGGAGTAAGTGTCTTTTAATTTCATGGCTGCAGTCACCATCTGCAGTGATTGGAGCCCAAAAAAATAAAGTCTGACACTGTTTCCATTGTTTCCCCATCTATTTCCCATGAAGTGATGGGACCGGATGCCATGATCTTCGTTTTCTGAATGTTGAGCTTTAAGCCAACTTTTTCACTCTCCTCTTTCACTTTCATCAAGAGGCTTTTTAGTTCCTCTTCACTTTCTGCCATAAGGATGGTGTCATCTGCATATCTGAGGTTATTGATATTTCTCCCGGCAATTTTGATTCCAGCTTGTGTTTCTTCCAGTCCAGCGTTTCTCATGACAATGGTCAAAAAATACTGCAATATGAATCTATATTCTCTCCCTGTATCCTTCTAAATGGATCCTTAGGCTGTTAGTGCTTGGTCAGGACCAAACTAGATGTCTATGAGCCAGATATTGAACACAGAATATCTCTATTAGATCATATGGTATTTGCAAAAAATCCAAGGACTCTCAGAAATTTGCAAAGACAGTTTATACTGAAGTAAATACATGAAGAAACCATTCACCATGTCATTTTTTAATAATGTATCATGGTTATAAAACTCAAAACTGCATCTTTTATTTCTTACCTTCAAGTAGTAAAGAATTTTTTCATTATATTATTTCTTTTGCTTTTAGATTATTTTAACATATGATATTTTTCTTCAACAACTATTTTTCCTGCAAAATAATCAACCTAGATTTTATTGGGTTCCAAGGCAGATAAAGATTACAAGAATAACAGTTCCTTTTAGAAAGTGAAATCAATAAAAATTACTAATTAATTAAAACTTTAATTACAGACTAGCATAAGTAAGGAATATTTATTTCAATTATGCTGCTTTTGTTCAGAACATCATTCTGTTTCCCTTTCAGATTGATCTTCAGTGCTAGGTTATAAGCCACATAAGATCACTTTTATTATTTTACTGACTGACTCCACATTTATCAAGGCTTTTAAAACTCTACCACACTGAACTTATTATTATTTTTTTAGAGTGCCTTTTTTTTCTGATGCTTTTCCTTGGTGCCTTTATTATTAATTCAACAAATTTCAAGCATTTTATTTTCTCTTTGACTATATATGTCAATGTCGATGTTACTATTCCCATGTCCTATTTGACCACTGAGTGAACATCAACATTTTAGGAATCAGTGAACTAAAACGGACTGGAATGGGTGACTTTAACTCAGACGACCATTATATTTACAACTGTGGGCAAGAATACCTTAGAAGAAAAGGAGTAGCCAACATAGTCAACAAAAGAGTCCAAAATGCAGTACTTGGATGCAATCCCCAAAACAACAGAAAGATCTCTGTTTGTTTCCAAGGCACACCATTCAATACCACAGCAATACAAGTCTATGCCCCAACCAGTAATGCTGAAGAAGCTGAAGTTGAATGTTCTATGAAGACCTACAAAACCTTCTAGAACTAACACCCAAAAATATATATATTTCATCTTCAGGCTTCAACAGTACGTGAACTGTGAACTTCCAGATGGATTTAGAAAAGTCAGAGGAATCAGAGATCAAATTGCCAACGTCCGCTGGATCATCAAAAAAGCAAGAGAGTTCCAGAAAAACATCTACTTCTGCTTTATTGACTACACCAAAGCCTTTGACTGTGTGGATCACAACAAACTGTGGGAAATTCTTAAGACATGGGAATACCAGACCACCTTAACTGCCTCTGGAGAAATCTGTATGCAGGCCAAGAATCAACAGTTAGAACTGGACATGGAGCAACAGACTGGTTCCAAATTTGGAAAGGAATACGTCAAGACTGCAAATTGTCACCCTGCTTATTTAACTTATATGCAGAGTACATCATGTGAAATGCTGAGCTGGATGAAGCACAAGCTAGAATCAAGATTGCTGGGAGAAATATCAATAACCTCAGATATGCAGACAACACCACCCTTATGGCAGAAAGCAAAGAAGAACCAAAGAGCCTCTTTATGAAAGTAAAAGATGAGAGTGAAAAAGTTGGTTTAAAATCAACATTCAGTAAACTAAGATCATGGTGTCTGGTCCAAGCCCTTCATGGAAAATAGATGGGGAAACAAAGAAAACAGTGAGAGACTTTTTTTTTTTTTTTTTGGCTTCAACATCACTGCGGATGGTGACTCAGTAAGTAAAGTGAAGTTGCTCAGTCCTGTCTGACTCTTTGTGACCCCATGGACTGTAGCCTACCAGGCTCTTCTGTCCATGGGATTTTCCAGGCAAGAATACTGAAGTGGGTTGCCATTTCCTTCTCCAGGCAGTCTTCCCAACCCAAGGACTGAACCCAGATCGTCCACATTGTAAGCAGATACTTAACCATCTGAGCCACCCCATGAAATTAAAAGACGCTTGCTCTTTGGAAGGAAAGCTATGACCAACCTAGACAGCATATTAAAAAGCAGAGACATTACTCTGCCAACCATGGTCCATTTAGTCAAAGCTATGGTTTTTCCAGTAGTCATGTATGGATGGGAGGGTTCAAATATAAAGAAAGCTGAACACCGAAGAATTGATGCTTTTGAACTGTGGTTTTAGAGGAGACTCTTGAGAGTCCCTTGGCCTGCAAGGAGATCCAACCTATCTATCCTAAAGGAAATTAGTCCTGAATATTCATTGGAAGGTCTGATGCTGAAGCTGAAACTCTAATACTTTGGCCACTTGATATGAAGAACTGACTCACTAGAAAAGACGCTGTTGCTGGGAAAGATTGGAGGAGGGAGAAGAAGGGGATGGCAGAGGATGATATGGTTGGATGGCATCACTGACTCGATGGACATGAGTCTGAGTAAGCTCTGGGAGTTGGTGATGGACAGGGCAGCCTGGGGTCCTCTAGTCCATGGGATTGCAAAGGATCAGACACGACTGAGTGACTGAGCTGAACTGATATATGTCAATACCAACACTTACCTTAGTGAGGAAAACAAACTCTTACAAAATAAAAGATCCAACATCTTTTATTTCTAATAAAATGTGCAAGACATAGTCAATAAAAAGGAGAGTTTAATGGAGTAGAAAGAGCCCTAGGTTGTGAATTGAGAGAACAATATTTCAGTCCCAGTTCTAGTTCATGTAAATCTGGGCAAATCAAAATACACCTGCCATCCGTTTTGTCTTCTGCCAAATGAGAGTTAGATCAGTCTCTAATTTTTAAAATATCTTTCCTCTCTTAAATTTTATGGCTTTTGTAGAAATTGGTTAATTCTAGGCGTGAGTCCTAATTAATTTAAAATGTAAAGTCAACAGATGAGTATGAGAGTAACATATGACATCTTCAAAATTACTATTTTTATTGTATAAAGTATATAATCCTTATGATAATAATGAAAATTACTCTGTCCAGTTTAAGGCAATTGGAAATAATTGATGGTGTGATCATCTTTCCTCTCCTCAGTTTCCCACTGTCTGAAAATAGAGATTTCTATACAAACCCTTCACAACTCTTCTACATAATCTATGTGATGCTTTATAGGCAACATTCAGGTGTGGAATGATGATCTTAAGGAAACAAAATATTAGCAAAACAACAGTTGATGTGTCAGTAATTCAGGGTGAATGAACCTCTCTTGACCCCAATACCATGAAAGTTCCACTTTAGTCAGATGTGCCCATTTTAAGGAAGAAACCACAAAATCACAGTGGAAAATTATGAAGGCAGTTGAAGAAAAGTGCATTTCATCTCAGATAAGAATCATATGATACTTGCAGGGACTGAGCATGCAGTGTTTGATCACAGTGTTAGAAACTTTGACCTGATCCCAGTGTGCACTATACAAATGCAGAAGTAATATCATTAGTATTACACTACAAATAACATTGACAATTCTTAAGACGAAATTGTGTATAGCATATTTGCAGGTCTTGGAAAATTACTCGAATTCTAATCATGCCTAAAGAAATGGAAGAAACACATACTATTAAATGCTCATTACACAGTTAGGTAAAACAAACTAAGTTTTGATAAAATTAAATATCATTAGTTTACATGAAGTTAAATTAGGCCACCGTTATGTTGACCTAAGAATGACCAGTTGACCTAAGAATGACCAGTCTGAGTCATTCTTGCACAGCTTATACTGAAAGCAAGGAAACTTGAAATTATTTACTTGTAAACCAGTACAAAAGAGCTTCATGGGGGTAGAACTCAATTGAAAGGATGGTCCAAAGAAAGTGAGTCTTGTAAAATAGAGGTAATTTTAGTTCTTGAAACAGATGTACCTGATTAGGCATTATTGTCTCATAGGACTGAAGAACAATAGAACTGTGATCACAGTAAGTAAACATCTTGCCAGACAAAGGTTATTCAGAAGTTTAAAATCAACTCACAAATTCTTTTTTCCCCTTTGAATTGCAAAGTAGTCTATATAAGTTCAAAAGCTGCCAGAAGCAAAATGAAAAACCTAGAGAAACATGGCAATTTCCATTGTCTATCGGTGCACAAATATTTCAAGACAAAAGAAGAGAATAATGGATGATATGGATAAGACATATATTTTGAAGTATAGTAGTATGAAAATAAATGTAACAGAATAACTGGTCACATATTTACAATTTTTACACACGTACTGATAAGCTATCCCACTTTATTTGTATTCAAGTTATAAATTTAGATCTATTGGAATTTTTTCTGACGTTAGAAAAGAGCTAATGTTTTTAGGCATTAAGAACATCATTATATAGACACAAATTATATTTATCAGGAAGGGTAGAACATGACTCCAATTATACAATCTACTTTTGAATCAATTTTCAAATTTCTTTATATAATTAACTTAATTGTCAACTAAAATCCGTAAAGATTATCTCATCTTCAGTAAACAACTATTCATCTACTATCTGCTAGAAACTGTTGTATGAGGTGACGATACATCAATTAAAGCAAAACAAGAATCCTTGGTCTTACAGAACTAATATTCTAATGTGGGCATCCAAATAAAGAATATTTAGCCATTATATGGGCTTCCTTGGAGAAGACCTGGGTTCCATCCCTGGGTTGGGAAGATGCCCTAGAGAAGGGACTGGTTACCCATTTCAGTATTCTTCCTTGGAGAATTTCATGGCCAGAGGAGCCTGGCAGACTACAGTTCATGGGGTTGCAAAAAGTCAGACACAACTGAGCAAATTTCACTTTAGATCATTATTTAGCCTAAACAATCACAATTTTTGGTGGTATATTTAAATTTTAAAAACTGTGAAAAAATCTAATAGATATATAGAAGGGGATCTTCCCAATTCAGGGATCAAACCCAGGTCTCCTGCATTGCAGGTGGATTCTTCACCAGCTTAGCCACAAGGGAAACTCATATATATGTGTATACAATGCCTTTAATCATCTAAATATGTGTTAATGGACATTTCACAAAGATTTAAGCAGAAAGTTACCATGTTTAAGATCCTATGAGCTCTACCAGCTACAGATACATGCACTAAGCTGCAATTATACACTAATCACCATATACTTAAGATGCTTAGAGTTCTTATTAGAATTAATGCTTCTCTTTAGGAGAGCATGTATGCATTAAATTTTGACTACTATCAAGAAGCCAGTGGTGCTGACTATGATCAGTTTCCCATACTTTATTTGTCCCATATCGATTGTTGGGTTTGATTTCCGTGAATTAAAATACCTCATAAATGAATGGTCTTAATCCCTGAACTCTGATTTTTGAAGCCTGCTGGGGCTTCCCTGGTGGCTCAGAGGTTAAAGCATCTGCCTGGAATGCGGGAGACGTGGGTTCGATCCCTGGGTCAGGAATATCCCCTGGAGAAGGAAATGGCAACCCACTCCAGTACTCTTGCCTGGAGAATCCTATGGAGGGAGGAGCCTGGTAGGCTCCAGTCAGCCCATAGGGTCACAAAGAGTTGGACATGACTGAGCTATTTCACTTTCACTTTCCTTCAAAGAGAATTGAAGATAATGGTGACTTCCCTCAGAAGATCTCATGTATGTACTGCTACACTCTGCCCCTAATCCTGAAGCAGGCCACCACCGACCCATGCATCCACCAGAGATTCCTGGACACCCACAGGCAAGTCTTGGACAGTCTCCTTTGGGGTCACTGCTCCTTTGTCCTGGGTCCTGGTGCACAAGGTTCTGTTGTGCCCTCGAAGAGGCTATTTCCCAGGTCCTGTGTAAGTTCTGGCAGCCCTATGGTGGAGTTAATGGTGACCTCCTCCAAGAGGGCTTATGCCATACCCAAGTCTGCTGCACTCAGAGCCCCTGTCCCTGCACCAGACCATGGCCAACCCATACCTCCACAGGAGACACTCAAACACAGTTCTCTCTCAGTCTCTGTGGGGTCCCTGGGTTCTGGTGCACACAAGGCTTGTTTGAGCCTTCTGAGCATCTCTGGCAGGAATGAGGTTTGATTCTAAATGTGAATTTACCACATCTACCGTCTTGCTGGGGCTTCCCCTTTGCTGTTGGATGTGGGGTCTCTCCTCACAGCCACTCCAGCACCTACTGTCTTACTAGGGTTTCTCTGACCTTGGACGTGGGGTATCTCCTCTCAGCCGCTCAACTCTGCAGTGTGGTGCTGCAGCCCCATGCAGCCACCACTCACTGCTCACCCATTAGAACAAGATGCAGTTTTCCCCTCAGTCTATCCCATCAGGAATCTTCCATAAGCTTCTTATCATTAACCATCAAAGGGCAGAATGAAAACCACAATGATAGAAACTAACCAATCTAATCAGAGGGAGCACAGTGTTGTCTAACTCAATGAAACTATGAGCCATGCTGTGTAGGGCCATCCAAGATGGAAGGGGCATGGTGGAGAGTTCTGACAAAATGTGGTCCACTGGAGAAGGGAATGGCAAACCACTTCAGTATTCTTGCCTTTAGGACCCCACAAACAGTATGAAAAGGCAAAAAGATAAGACACTGAAAGATGAACTCCCCAGGTCAGTAGATGCCCAATATGCTACTGGAGATTAGTGGAGAACAAACTCCAGAAAGAATGAAGAGACAGAGCCAAAGCAAAAATAACACCGAGTTGTGGATTTGATTGGTAATAGAAGCAAGGTCCAGTGCTGTAAAGAGAAATATTGCATAGGAACCTGGAATGTTAGGTCCATGAATCAAGGCAAATTGGAAGTGGTCCAACAGAAGATGGCAAGAGAGAATGTCGACATTTTAGGAATCAGTGAACTAAAATGGGCTGGAATGGATGAATTTAACTCAGATAACCATTATATCTACTACTGTGGGCAAGAATGCCTGTGAAGAAATGGAATAGCCATCATAAGCAACTAAAGAGTCCAAAATGCAGTACTTGGATGCAATCTCAAAAATGACAGAATGATCCCTGTTCATTTCCAAGGCAAACCATACAATATCACTGTAATCCAAGTCTATGCCTCAACCAGTAATACTGAAGAAGCTGACGTTGAGTGGTTCTAGGAAGACCTACAAGGCCTTCTAGAACTAACACCCAAAAAAGATGTCCTTTTCATTATAGGGGACTGGAACGCAAAAGTAGAAAGTCAAGAAACACCTGGAGTGACAGGCAAAATTGGCCTTGGAGTACAGAATGAAGCAGGCCAAAGGCTAATAGAGTTTTGCCAAGAGAACACACTGGTGATAGTAAACACCCTCTTCCAAATACAAGAGAAGACTCTACACATGGACATTACCAAATGGTCAACACTGAAATCAGATTGATTACATTCTCTGCAGCCAAAGATGGAGAAGCTCTATATAGTCAGCAAAAAACAAGACTGGGAGCTGAGTGTGGCTCAGATCATGAACTTGTTATTGCTGAATTCAAACTTAAATTGAAGAAAGTAGGGAAAACCACTAGACCATTCAGGTATGACCTAAATCAAATCCCCTATGATTATACAGTGGAAGTGACAAATAGATTCAAGGGACTAGATCTGATAGACAGAGTGCCTGATGAACTATGAACAGAGGTTTGTGACATTGTACAGGAGACAGAGATTGAGAATATCCCCAAGAAAAAGAAATGCAAAAAAAGCAGAACGTCTGTCTGAGGAGACCTTACAAATAGCTGTGAAAAGAACAGAAGTGAAAAGCAAAGGAGAAAAGGAAAGATATTTGCATGCAGAGTTCCAAAGTGTAGCAAGGAGAGATAAGAAAGCCTTCCTCAGTGATCCCTGCTAAGAAATAGAGAAAAACAATAGAATGGAAATGACTAGAGTTATCTTCAAGAAAATTAGAGATGCCAAGGGAATATTTCATGCAAAGATGGGCTCAATAAAGGACAAAAACAGTATAGACCTAACAAGCAGAATATATTAAGAAGAGGTGGCAAGAATACACAGAAGAACTGTACAAAAAAGATCTTCATGACCAAGATAATCATGATGGTGTGCTCACCTAGAGCCAGACATCCTGGAATGTGAAGTCAAGTGGGCCTTAGGAAGAATCACTATGAACAAAGCTAGTGGGGGTGATGAAATTCCAGTTGAGCTATTTCAAATCCTAAAAGATGATGCTGTGAAAGTGCTGTGTTCATTATGTCAGCAATTTTCGAAAACTCAGCAGTGGCCACAGGATAGGAAAAGATCAGTTTTCATTCCAATCCCAAATAAAGGCAATGTCAAAGAATGCTCAAACTACCGCACAATTGCACTCATCTCACACACTAGTAAAGTAATGCTCAAAGTTCTCCAAGCCAGGCTTCAACAATACATGAACTATCAAATTCCAGATGTTCCAGCTTGATTTAGAAAAGGCAGAGGAAACAGATCAGATTGCCAACATCCACTGGATCTTTGAAAAAACAAGAGAATTCCAGGAAAACATCTATATCTGCTTTATTGACTAGCCAAAGCTTTGACTGTGTGGATCACAATAAACTGTGAAAAATTCTGAAAGAGATGGGCATACCAGACCACCTGACCTGCCTCTTGAGAAAGCTGTATGCAGGTCAGGATGCAACAGTTAGAACTTGTCATAGAATAACAAACAGGTTCAAATTAGGAAAGGAGAATATCAAGGCTGTATATTGTTACCCTGCTTATTTAACTTATATGCAGAGTGCATCATGAGAAACGCTGGGCTAGATGAAGCACAAGCTGGAATCAAGATTGCCTGGAGAAATATTAATAACCTCAGATATGCAGATGACACCACCCTTGTGGCAGAAGATGAAGAACTAAAGAGCCTCTTGATGAAAGTGAAAGAGGAGAGTGAAAAAGTTGGCTTAAAGCTCAACATTCAGAAAACTAAGATCATGGCTTCCTGTCTCATCACTTCATAGTAAATAGATGGAGAAACAATGGAATCAGTGGTGGACTTTATTTTTGTGGTGCCAAAATCAGTGTAGATGGCGATTGCAGCCATGAAATTAAAAGATGCTTACTCCTTGGAAAGAATGTTATGACCAAACTAGACAGCATATTAAAAATCAGAGACATTACTTTTTCAGCAAAGATCCTTCTAGTCAAGACTATTGTTTCTCCAGTGGTCATATATGGATGTGAGATGCTTTCGAACTGTGGTGTTGGAGAAGACCCTGTTCCATCCCAGGGTTGGGAAGATCCCCTGGAGAATAAAATGGCAACCCACTCCAATATTCTTGCCTCGAGAATTCCATGGACAGAGGGGCCTGAGAGGCTATGGTCTGTAGGGTCACACAGAGTTGGATATGACTGAGCACACACACAAAGAAATAAAAGTACTTAGGAAATCCAATTGTACCCAGAAGCCTCTCAGATTTTAGACTATGATTTCAAGTGCCCTTTATTTTTTCCAGACTATTTTATTCTTTGCTTTCTAACTGCCAGATTTTTTGTTGCATTAGAAGCCTGTAAAAACATCTGAAGGGAAAAAAACCAAAAATCTCTTTATTAACTATTAATGTCGTGTTTAACATCAAACATTTCATTTCATGACACTATGTGAATGCACAATAACATCTAATTTTCTACAATTTCTTAAATTACTTAATAGATTACTTGTCTATGAATAAGTTGTTTATATGTTGTTGATTAATCTGACATTTATCATTAGCAATAACATTGTTTAAGGGTGAGCTTGGCCACGCATACATAAATATGAACACATTGCAAATAACTAAAAAAGTCTGTTTTATAAAGCAAGGTACAGCTGTAATTCAATATATACTTAAGAATGTAAAAGTGAATTTTAAGTCTGTCTAAAAATAGAAAAGATTATTTTAGTACAAAAGACATAAGTACTTACTTCAAATGAATAATGTGAAGCTGATTTAATAAAACTTAGTTCTTTTAATCTACACTGACATAAAATTAATGATCTCTGTTCAACTTCAAGACAAACCGTTCTTTATCACAGTAATCCAAGTCTATGTCCTCACCACTAATGCCAAAGAAGCTGAAGTTGACAGGTTTTATTAAGACCTATAAGACCTCCTCAAACTAACTTCAAACAAGATGTCCTTCTCATCACAGGGGACTGGAGTGCAAAAGTAAGAAGTCAAGAGATACCTGGAGTAACAAGCAAGTTTGGCCTTGGAGTGCAAAATGAAGCAGGGCAAAGGCTAATAAAGTTTTGCCAAGAGAATGCACTGGTCATAGCAAACACTCTCTTCCAATGACACAAGTAATGAATGACTCTACACATGGACATCACCATGGACATGACTATTCAGATGGTCAATACTGAAATCAGACTGATTATATTCTTTTCTGCTGAAGATAGAGAAGCTCTATACAGTCAGCTAAAACAAAACTGGGAGCTGACTGTGGCTCAGATCATGAACTCCTTATTGCCAAATTCAGACTTAAATTGAAGAAAGTAGGAAAAACCACTAGGCCATTTGTGTATGACCTAAATCAAATCCCTTACAATTATACAGTGGAAGTGACAAATAGATTTGAGGGACTAGATCTGATACAGTTCCAGATGAACTATGGTTCATGACATTGTACAGAAGACAGTGATCAAGACCATCCCCAAGAAAAAGAAATGCACACAGTCAAAATGGTTGTCTGAGGAGACTTTACGAATAGGAGGAAAAGAAGAGAAGCCAAAGGCAAGGAGGAAATGGAAAAATAACCCAACTGAATACAGAGTTCCAAAGAGCAGCAAGGAGAGATAACAAAGCCTTTCTAGTGAACAGTGAAAAGAAATAGAGGAAAACAATATAATGGGAAAGACTGGAGATCTCTTAAAGAAGATATAGATACCAAGGGAACATTTCACCCAAAGATGGACACATTAAAGGACAGAAACAGTATGGACCTAACAGAAGCAGAAGATATTAAGAAGAGGTGGCAAGAATACACAGAAGAACTGTCCAAAAAATGCCCTAATGACCTAATCACGATGGTGTGATCACTCATTTAGAGCCAGATATCCTGGAAAGTGATTTCTAGTGGGCCTTAGGAAGCATCACCACAAACAAAACTAATGAGGTGATGGAATTCCAGTTGAGCTATTTCAAATCCTGAAAGATAATGCTGTGAAAGTGTTGCACTCAATATATCAGCAATTTTGGAAAACTCAGCAGTGGCCATGGGACTGGAAAAGGTCAGTTTTCATTCCAATCCCAAAGAAGGGCAATGCCAAAGAATGCTCAAACTATCACAGAACTGCACTCATTTCACATGCTAGCAAAGTAATACTCAAAATTCTCCAAGTGACGCTTCAACAGTACATGAACAGTGAACTTCCAGATGTTCAAGTTGGATTTAGAAAAGGCAGAGGAACCAAATTGTCAACAGAGATCAAATTGTCAACATCAGTAGGATCATCAAAAAAGGAAGAGATTTCCAGAAAAACATCTACTTCTGCTTTATTGACTACACCAGAGCCTTTGACTGTGTGGATCACAACGAACTGGAAAATTCTTCAAGAATGGGAATGCCTGATGACCCTACCTATTTCCTTAGAAACCTCTATGCAGGTCAAGAAGCAACAGTTAGAATCGGACATTAAACAGTGGACTTTTTTTCAAATTGGGTAAGAAGTATGTGAAGGCTGTACATTGTTACCCTGCTTATTTAAATTCTATGCAGAGTACATCATGAGAAATGTCAGGCTGGATGAAGTACAAGGTGGAATCAAGATTTCCAGGAGAAATACCAATAACCTCAGATATGCAGATGACACCACCCTCATGACAGAAAGTGGAGAGGAACTAAAGAGCCTCTTGATGAATGTGAAAGAGAAGAGTGAACCTGTCTTAAATCTCAACGTTCAAATAACTAAGATCATGGCATCTGGTCCCATCACTTCATGGCAAATAGATGGGGAAATAATGGAAACAGTGACAGACTTTATTTTCTTGTGTTCCAAAATCACTATATATGGTGACTGCAGCCATGGAATTAAAAGACACTTGCTCCTTGGAAGAAAAGTCATGACAATCCTGGACAGCGTTTTTTTTTTTTTTTTTTTTAAAGCAGAGACATTACTTTCTTGACAAAGGTCAGTCTAGTCAAAGCTATGGTTTTTCCAGCAGTCATGTATGGATGTGAGAGCTGGATCATAAAGAAAGTTGAGAGCTGAAGAACTGATGTTTTTGAACTGTGGTGTTGGTGAAGACTCTTGAGAGTCCCTTCAACTGCGAGGAGATCATACCAACCTATCCTAATGGAAGTCAATCCTGAATATTCATTAGAAAGTCTGATGCTGAGACTGAAGGTCCAATACTTTGGCTGCCTGATGCAAAGGGCTGACTAGAAAAGACCCTTATGCTGAGAAAGATTGAAGGTGAGAGGAAAAGGGGACAGCAAAGGACGAGATGGTTGGATGGCATTACTGACTCAATGGACGTGAGTTTGAACAAACTCTGGGATATAGTGAAAGACAGGGAAGCCCTTGGGATCACAGAGTCAGATAGGATTGAGTGACTGAATAACAACAACATAAAGTACAAAGTTAATTAGAAAAATATTCTATCTTAGTGGGTGCTACACAAAACATTTTCTGTGGGAAAAATATACTCTAGGTCACGTTCTTTAAGTTTTGAATCCATGTATAAAGATGCCTGTTATATTTGTGGTATAAAAGTGAATTAAATCATTATCTAGTGATGGTTATAACTACATGTCTATGGTTGGCATCATAAGTATGGACTAAGATAAGCCCCTTGATTGGAATTAATTATTGAACATTAAGAAAACAAACTTAATAGAATTTGGATGGAATATGTAAATGTTCTGTAGGAAATCAGCATACACAAGCATTTATATCTTAAATATAATAGTCAATTATAGATGCCTGTATTTTCACTTAAACATATAATTCTATGCATCACAAGTAAATTTTTAAATACCAATTCTTACTTTCTCAGAAGATAGTCTGATAAAGCTATTGTGTTTTTTTTTTTTAATCTGTACAGATTTTATTGATGTTATTAGAGAAGGAGATTTGGAAAGTGGAAATAACTTCTCTCACACAGAGGATCCATCTAGTGACTGAGTAGTCCATTATTGCAAAGTTTAAAGGATTATAAGCCTTGAGGTGTAAAATGAGGTAAAGATACTTTGCTCCAACAAATAAACCATGAACCCCATTTGAGTTGTTCACTGACATTAAACAGACATTTCTATTTTACTGGACAATATGACTGACAAGAATTCTATGACATTTCCTTTTCGTCTTTCTTTCCTGCACAACAAAAATTTTCTATATAAAAATGTCATGGAAGGTATAAGAACTTGATCTTGAATCTGTCATATGAGTTGATAGACTCATTGCCAATATAATACTGACAGTTTTTACTGTACATCTAAGAATTGTGTTAATATTTTTTGGTTCAGTTAAATAAGGAAAAAAGAAAAACGTTAACATAATTAGAAGTACAAAACAACATTTTTTAAAGATGGAGTTCTGTGCATTTGCTCCTTCATATTTTAGGATTCTTTTGAAATATTATTATTCACACGTTGGAAACTATTCATTTTATCAGAAAAGTTACAGATACTAATATTATATACTAGATACTATACTAATACCATGATACTATTCTAATATATGTTCAGGAGTGACTAATCAGTTCTCAATAGCACAACCACTGTGTTCATTTATTTTGGAAGATAATGAGTGAGATTATTTTGATGAGTTTTACAATAATTCCAAGGCACAAATGCAGATGTCAGGAACAACTTGTTGAATTTCTACAATGTAAGAAAGATAATAAATAATTTTTAAGGTTATGACCTTAATTTATGAAGTATTTTGAGATTTCTTTTGCAATTATTATAGTTCTTGAAATTAATATTTTAAAAATCATACATTAAAAGCTTTATGAATTAAAAATAATTATTTTAAGCATTTGTTAAAAGATTTTTAACACTTCTAATATTCTGATAGTAAGTATTTGTGAATGTTTGCATTGTATATTTGAGGGCAGTGGGGAAAAGGGTATAAAGTTTCATATCCTCAGTGAGTTTTCTCTATGGTTTTCTCCTTGTAATTCTTCCAAGTTTTCTTTTTTCTTTTCAAGCTAATAAGGTATATTATGTGAAAGTACTGCACAACCAGTTTACCTGCATCCAACTCAAAGTGACTTTTGATGATTTGTCTGTTTATAAGGAGTAGTAGTCATAGTTGAATTTAGTCATGTTAGTAAAAAGCAGTACCTAAATACAACAGAAAAATCAAGCACCAAACTGAACAGATCTGTTTATTTCTATTTTTTTTCCTCTTCCCAATAAAGCTATGCTATTTGCTTATTTGTATCCTCTATTGTTTGGTTAATAAGATTTACAAATTGACTGTTGTCCTTCAAAGAGCTCAAAAATTGAACCAAGTGGAAAGAATGACTAAACTTAGAGAGACATATGGAAAAGTCAAAGGAAAGAAATTGGAGAAGGAATAAAAACAACAACAACAAAAGGGGAAAGATGATAGGCAAGCATTTCTACCTTTCAACTGTACAAAATTAAGAACAATTTGTGGGAGGTATGTGTCTTACCCCTGCTTCTTGAAGAGATAGTAGACACCATTCTGTTAGGTTCCTGGATTATCTTCCCAGACTTACACACATTGTTTTATTTTTAATTTCTATTTAACATTATTAATTTCAATTTATTTGCTGTTATTACTTCTACCATTTGCCCCTTTTCTCATTCCTTATTCAAAATTTAGCTTTTAGTATAAATTAAATGTTGAGAGAGAATATAAGAGTAACTTACAATAAAAATGTTCTTGACAAATCTGTTTTATTTCCTTATCAAATGTCATTAGTTTTATTTGTCTTGGTGATATATTTATAAAATCCATGGATGTTATTGTGATCAATAGCATTTCTATGATAAAATTCTATAGTACAATTATGGAAAATATAAAGAATAAGACTTTCTTTTTACAAGTGTTTAACATGTCATATAAATTTCTTTTAACATTTAAGATGACAGCAGCTTATTGTAAGGGAGACTTGAGACTAAGAAAGAACATATAAATTATGCTTCTCTCTCTACTCTGACTTGCTACATGACTTTGATAAAATAATGTAATAACCATATTGTTAATCAGTTTTCTCTTTATTCTTGCTGCCTCATCATTAATAATACCTTTAATTTTCCTCTAAGACATGAAGAAGAGACCAGATGGACACAATCCCCAAATATCATCATTAATTAGCTTCATGTTCTGTATATCAGAAATTATTAATTTCTTGAGTCTCTATTATGTACAGAAAATTGTGATAAAACTTCAGGAGCTAATGAACTTGTTGGTCAGAAGCAAAACAGACAAAAAGCCCCAAATAGTCATGTAATCCGTCATCAAGGAATTTGCAATTTGATGTAGAGGTGCATGCGTGTGTGCTCATCCACTTTAATTGTGTCCAATTCTTTATGACCCTATGGACTATATTCTGCAAGGCTCCACTGTCCATGGGATACTCTAGGCAAAAATACTGGAGTGGGTTGTTGTGCTCTCATTCAGGGGAATTTCCCCGGTCCAGCATATTCTTTAACCATTGAGCCACCTGAGATGCTAAATGTAGAGATAGAATACACAAAGCTCCTGGATAACCATGATAGTGTGGGTATGCACCTAGAGCCAGACATCCTGGAGTGTGAAGTCAACTGGGTCTTAGGAAGCATAACTACCAACTAAGCTAGTGGAGGTGATGGAATTCCAGCTGAGCTATTTCAAATCTTAAAAGATGATGCTGTTAAAGTGCTGTACTCAATATGCCAGCAAATTTGGAAAACTCAGCTGTGGCCACAGGACTGAAAAAGGTCAGTTTTCATCCCAATCCAAAAGAAAGGCAATGCCAAAAAATGTTCAAACTACTGTGCAATTGTGCTCATTTCCCATGCTAGCAAGGTAATGCTCAAAATCCTTCAAGCTAGGCTTCAACAGCATGTGAACCAAGAACTTCAGACGTACAAGCTGGGTTTAGAAAAAGCAGAGGATCTAGAGGTCAAATTGCCAACATTCACTGGATCATAGAGAAAGCAAGGTAATTCTAGAAAAGCATCTACTGCTGTTTCATTGACTGAGCTAAAGCCTTTGACAGTGTGGGTCATAACAAACTGAAAAATTCTTAAAGAAATGGAAGTACCAGACCATCTTACCTGTCTCCTAAAGAACCTGTATGCAGACCAAGAAGCAACAGTTAGAACCGGACATGGAACAACGGACTGGTTCCTAATTTGGAAAGGAGTATGACAAGGCTGTATATTGTCACCTTGCTTATTTAACTTATATACAGAATACATCATGAGAAACCCTGCACTAGATGGGCTACAAGCTGGAATCAAGATTGCCAGGAGAAATATCAACAATCTCAGATGTGCAGAATATACCACTCTAATGGCAGAAAGTGAAGAGGAACTAAAGAGCCTCTTGCTGCTACTACTAAGTCGCTTCAGTCATGTCTGACTCTGTGTGACCCCATAGATGTCAGCCCACCAGGCTCCTCCGTCCCTGGGATTCTCCAGGCAAGAACACTGGAGTGGGTTGCCATTTCCTTCTCCAATGCATGCCAGTGAAATGTGAAAGTGAAGTCGCTCAGTCGTGTCCGACTCTAGTGACCCCATGGACTGCAGCCTTCCAGGCTTCTCCATCCATGGGATTTTCTAGGCAAAAGTACTGGAGTGGAGTGCCATTGCCTTTGAGGGTGAAAGAGGAGAGTGAAAAAGTTGACTTAAAACTCGACATTCAAAAACCTACATCATGACATCTGGTCCCATCACTTCATGCCAAATAGATGGGAAAAAGGTGGAAACAGTGACAGATTTTCTCTTTCTGGTCTCCAAAATCAATGTGGACAGTGACTGCAGCCATGACATTAAAAAAAATGCTTGCTCCTTGGAAGAAAAGTTATGACAAGCCTAGGCAGCATATTAAGGAGCAGAGACATCACTTTGCTGAAAGGTCTTTTTAGTAAAAGCTACGGTCTTTCCAGTAATCTTGTACAATGTGAGAGTAGGACCATAAAGAAGACTGAAGCCCGAAGAATTGGTGCTTTAAAACTGTGTTGCTGGAGAAGACTCTTGAGAGTCTCTTGGCCAGTAAGATCACACCAGTCAATTCTAAAGGAAATCAGTCCTAAATATTCATTGTAAGGACTGATACTGAAGCTGAAACTCCAATGTTTTGGCCACCTGATGTGAAGAGCTGACTCATTGGAAAAGGCCCTAATGATGGGAATGATTGAGGGCAGGAGGAAAAGGGGGTGACAGAGGATGAGATGCTTGAATAGCATTACCAATTCAATGAATATGAGCTTGAGCAAACTCCAGGAGATAATGAAGGACAGGGAAACCAGGCAGGCTGCAGTTCATGGAGTCACAAAGAGTTGGACACTACTTAGAGAGTGAACAACAAGAAAGTTTTCTCATGTAGCTAAATTCTTAAACATTCAATTGTATTCTCATTTTCCAGACTCAACATGAGTCAATTTAGTTTACATACAATGTATAATTGAATATCAAAAAATAATATTGAATGTCATTGAGTTAGGTACAAAATTTGGTAGCATTATTTTCCCAATTTTCTTGATTAAAACCATTAAAAATAATGTTTAAAAGATTACAAGCTGTATTTTTTGGGGGGGATATTATGGTGTGGTTTTATTTATTTTTTTAATTTTTAAAAAAAAAATTATTTATTTTTTTAAATTTTTTTACTTTACAATATTATATTGGTTTTGCCATACATCAACATGCATCTGCATTCCCCATCCTGAGCCCTCCTCCCACCTCCCTCCCCATACCATCCCTCTGGATCATCCCAGTACACCAGCCCCAAGCTTCCTGTATCCTGCATCCAACCTGGACTGGCGATTCATTTCTTATATAATATTATACATGTACAAACTGTATTTTTAAAGCTATAGAGAAGATCCTTCAGATAATTCAAAACTAGTTTGATCACACTATAAATATTGTCTAATGTGATCTTTTTCTCTAAAGACAAAAGGTCTTTTTGCATGAGGAATTAAGCCTGGAGATAGAGCCTTAAATAAAATATTTTGTGCATGTTTCCTTATTTTCCTATTCAATATGAGTGACTCTGAAATAAAATTTAAGGTTTACAATTTAAGGTCATTACAGTTTTAGGATTTACTGTTTCTTTTCCCCATCCTTCAGTGTAATCTGACCTTCCTATTAAAGGGTGAGGTGAAAACACATTCCGAAAATGAGTCTCAATATCTAAGTGCTTTTGGTTGATTTCTAAAATCATAGAAACATATAGGCTTATATCATTAGTACTCAACTGATTTCTGCTAAATTCTATGCTATCTTTTATTCAAGAAGACAGATAGAGTTTCCAAAATGAATCCAGTCTTAAACGTTGGTCTTCCAAATGGCTTTGATTCATAGCATCTTAAAATTGATTTTGTCTGAACTCTGTCTACTACACATTTACAATGTCATTTGAGTTACTTGAGTTGCAAAAAAAAAAGGTATTTAGCACCAAGCCAGGTTAAGCAAATAATGATTTTGATTATACAAAACACTCAATTTCATTAGAAATATTCTTACTGTAGCTGGTTGTTTAGCTTGGAAAATGTTTCAGATTACCTACTAAAGAGTATGAAATAGACATAATCCAATAATCAGAAAAGTTAAACAGAAGAGTATAATTATCTTCAAATATTGTTATTGTTCATTTTGAACTTCTAAACAAGGTAAACAAATTTAAAAATGAGCTTTGATCAACCACTAGTAATTATGAATGGAGAAAAAGCAAACCAAACACTTCAAAATCAGTCTTAATACCTGAACTTGAAGATATCAACCAACATGGCCCAGCCAGTTAATGTAGAGGAATCGGTAGCAATACTGATTAACAATTTGATCTTATTGACTATGGGTTATTTATAGGCATTTAACATGCTTGTTGTTTATCTATATTTCTAAACCACTTGAAGACCACTATAATGGGGTCTAAACCTAACAATTACCCATGGAAGAAAAACAGTATAATATGTTGGAATCATTCCAATATTTGGTAAAGAATTAATTTTATATATGTGTAATCTTAGGAATTTGATTATTGGAGAGAAAATTAACTACAGGTTCTCTACTGAAATGTACTTATAGTTGTTTTACAATATATACACTTTTTTATGTTTCCATGTTCAACTTCAGTTAGTTCATTTCAGTCACTCAGTCATGTCCGACTCTTTGAAACCCCACAAACCGCAGCACACCAGGCCTCCCTGTCCATCACCAACTCCTGGAGTCAACCTAAACCCATGTCTATCGAGTCGGTGATGCCATCAAACCATCTCATCCTCTGTCGTCCCCTTCTCCTCCTGCATTCAATCTTGCCCAGCATCAGGGTCTTTTCAAATGACTCAGCCCTTCACATCAGTGGCCAAAGTACTGGAGTTTCAGCTTCAACATCAGTCCTTCCAGTGAACACCAGGACTGATATCCTTTAGGATGGACTGGTTGAATCTCCTTGCAGTCCAAGGGACTCTCAAGAGTCTTCTTCAACACCACAGTTCAAAAGCATCAATTCTTCAGCACTCAGCTTTCTTTATGGTCCAATTCTCACATCCATACATGACTACTGGAAAAATCATAGCCTTGACTAGATGGACCTTTGTTGGCAAAGTAATGTCTCTGCTTTTGAATATGCTATCTAGGTTGGTCATAACTTTCCTTCCAAGGAGTAGGTGTTTTCAATTTCATGGGTGCAATCACCATCTGTAGTGATTTTGGAGCTCAGAAAAATAAAGTCAGCCACTGTGTCCACTATCTTCCCATCTATTTGCCATGAAGTGATGGGACTGGATACCATGATCTTAGTTTTCTGAATGTTGAGCTTTAAGCCAACTTTATCACTCTCCTCTTTCACTTTCATCAAGAGGCTTTTTAGTTCCTCTTCACTTTCTACCATAAAGGTGCTGTCATCTGCATATCTGAGGTTATTGATATTTCTCCCAGCAATCTTGATTCCAGCTTGTGCTTCCTCCAGCTTTTCTCCCAGCAATCTTGATTCCAGCTTGTGCTTCCTCCAGCCCAGGGTTTTTCCTGATGTACTCTGCATAAATGTTACATAAACAGGTGACAATATACAGCCTTGACGAACTCCTTTTCCTATTTGGAACCAGTCTGTTGTTCCATGTCCAATTCTAACTGTTGCTTCCTGACCTGCATACAGGTTTCTCAAGAGGCAGGTCAGGTGGTCTGGTATTCCCATCTCTTTCAGAGTTTTCCAGAGTTTACTGTGAACCACACAGCCAAAGGATTTGGCATAGTCAATAAAGCAGAAAGAGATGTTTTTCTGGAACTCTCTTGCTTTTTCCATGATCCAGGGGATGTTGGCAGTTTGATCTCTGGTTCCCCTGCCTTTTCTAAAAGCAGCTTGAATATCTGGAAGTTCACAGTTCATGTATTGCTGGAGCCTGGTTTGGAGAATTTTGAGCATTACTTTACTAGTGTGTGAGATGAGTGCAATTGTGCAGTAGTTTGAGCGTTCTTTGACATTGCCTTTCTTTGGGATTGGAATGAAAACTGACCTTTTCCAGTCCTGTGGCCACTGCTGAGTTCTCCAAATTTGTTGACATACTGAGTGCAGCACTTTCACAGCATCATCTTTCAGGATTTGAAATAGCTCACCTGGAATTCCGTCACCTCCACTAGCTTTGTTCGTAGTGATGCTTCCTAAGGCTCACTTGATTTCACATTCCATGATGTCTGGATCTAGGTGAGTGATCACACCACCTTGATTATCTGAGTCATGAAGATCTTTTTTGTACAGTTCTTCTGTGTATTCTTGCCACCTCTTCTTAATATCTTCTGCTTCTATTAGGTCCATACCACTTCTGTCCTTTATTGATCCCATCTTTGCATGAAACGTTCCCTTGGTATCTCTAATTTTCTTGAAGACATCTCTAGTGTTTCCCATTCTATTGTTTTCCTCTATTTCTTTGCATTGGTCACTGAGGAAGGCTTTCTTATCTCTCCTTGCTATTCTTTGGAACTCTGCATTCAAATGGATATATCTTTACTTTCCTCCTTTGCTTTTTGCTTCCCTTCTTTTCACAGCTATTTGTCAGGCCTCCTCAGACAGCCATTTTGGTTTTTTTGCATTTCTTTTTCTTGGGTATGGTCTTGATTCCTGTCTCCTGTACAGTGTCAGGAACCTCTGTGCATAGTTCATCAGGCACTCTGTCTATCATATCTAGTCCCTTAAATCTATTTCTCACATCCACTGTATAGTCATAATGAATTTTATTTAGGTCATATCTGAATGGCCTAGTGGCTTTCTCCACTTTCTTCAATTTCATTCTGAATTTGGTAATAAGTAGTTCATGATCTGAACCACAGTCAGCTCCCAGTCTTTTTTTTGCTGACTGTATAGAGCTTCTCCATGTTTGTCTGCAAAGAATATAATAAATCTGATTTCGTTGTTGACCATCTGATGATGTCCATGTGTAGAGTCTTCTCTTGGCAGAACTCTGTTAGCCTCTACCCTGCTTCATTTTTTACTCCAAGGCCAAATTTTCCTATTACTCCAGGTGTTTCTTGACTTTTTACTTTTGCATTCCAGCCCCCTACAATGAAAAGAACATCTTTTTGGGGTCTTAGTTCTAAAAGGTCTTATAGGTCTTCATAGAACTGTTCAACATCAGCTTCTTCAGCATTACTGGTTGGAGCATAGACTTGGATTACCATGATGTTGAATGGTTTGCCTTGGAAATGAACAGAGATCATTCTGTCGTTTTTGAGATTGCATCCAAGTATTACATCATTGTAATATGTGTAAATGATGTTTTTTTGTAGGGTGTAAAAGATTGCACATTGTATTACATCTTTAAATTTCCAGGTTTCTTGAATGATTATTAACTTGACTATAGCTGGAAATTTGCCTTATTCAACTCTATATCTACAGGGCCAAGAATAATTAATGAATTGAAGACATTCATTGGTTGAATGAATGACCTATGGATGTTAGCCTTTTTTCCTAGAGATGTTACTAAGGATAATGCGTTTTCTTTATCTGAAAAACTAATGATTGAAACCATAAAGAGTCTGTTAACTTTCCAAAGAGAATGAGAATTCTCAGTATTATCTACCATGAGCAAGGCACCAGGATACAGTCTTCATAGAGAACTTATGGAATTCAACAATTTGCCAGAAGTACTGTAAGGCATCTTGGAGAGCAAAGTGAGAGCTTCCCAGTTAACAAATATAAATTTCCTACCTTAAAAGATAAAGCACAGAAAATACATCACTCTACTCACAGATGAAACTTCAGTGTTCCAACTGTTTCCATTTTTCAACCTTATGAAAAAGATCATAAATGATTCTACTATGAAATGCCAAACATTCATAGTTTAAATAGGATCAAACTCATTATTTGTGCATTTTCTGAAGAATACCTTCACACTGTCATTTAATTTTAGAGAAACCCTCTGTCACATAGAGTGAGATGTCAAATATTTTTAGTCTATCATCCACTTCTTACATAAATATAAAGCTGAGAGAGCATTGTGAGGAGCTGAATCCAAAAGACTGTTTTACGAATTGTTTGGTAAAGTTGAGTTAATGAGATCTCAGCCTCTCTGACTCTTTTCTTAAAACAACTTTGTTGAACAGATTAACCCAAAATCTTACTATAAGAGACTCAGCTGCAATGAAATAAATATGCTAATGAAGTTGTCCATGCATTGTATGTCTCATAAACATGATGTTTGTAAATTTTGAGACGTTTGAGTGAATTTGAAGTAAAGTAATTGTGTAGCATACAGTTTTCCCTACAGCTCACAAGGTGAAAGTCAACGAATTGCTTAACCAAAAATAAAAAAAGAAAAGAATCCTTATAAAAATATATTGAAAATATACTGTTGACCTAAAAGAAAAAGTTTTAGTATGTTGTCAGAAACTAGCTTTTGACATTTTCAGGTTCAAGATAATGTAGACAATCAACAATTAATTAATTAAAAATTTTGAATACACTTGCCATATGTGTCAAATAAGCATTTCTACATATTTATTTTCAGAATTATTGAGTACCTATGTTTTTTTTTTAGAAAATGTTAATGACTTCAGGATTACAACTGACTCTTACAAGTATCTCAAAATGCAATCTGATTTTGACCTTGAAGTCACCTTTGTTTTGAAATAAATTTGTGTGTACAAGTTCTTCACAGATTTACCTGAAAAAGAAGGCTTTCCTGTTAGAAATAATCAAAGAATAAATTAGATTACTTTTAATGATAATCATCATTATATAATTGTAACATATTTAGATGACAGTTTCCTTGTAACTATAACGTAATGACCACAAGCAAATCACTAAAGTTATATCTGTAGTTGTTACCTTGTAGTTTGTGTCATCTATAAGCATTAAAACACAGCCCACTAGTTAATTTCCAAATCATAACACAGCTTTGCTAAATGACTACTACTGGCCTAATTAAAATGAAGATTCTAGTCTTATTTTTATGTCACCCACGTACAAAGTTAGGTCAATAAAAACAAAATGTAATGATATTAAATAGAAAGAAAGGTCAGATAATAACTCTCAAATAATAATCACTATTGTAAGTGTTTTACAAACACACACCTACACTCAGTTTCTATATATCTATCTATCCAGTGTGTGTGTGTGTGTGTGTGTGTGTATATATATATATATATATATATATATATATATATATATATATAATACTGGATGGAAATAAGTGATCTCATTATAGTGATGTTTCAGGCTAACCAGCAAAATACATTTAAAGAAACTTTTCTACACAACGTTCTTGTAGATGCTTTCTGTTACTCATTTTAAGTGTGATTTTCACACAGTTTGGAAAACTCAAGATTGTTAGCCTGCTCCATCAACAGATGGAGTGTTATTGATCTGATACTTGCAGATTAGAGTGGAGCTCATCTTCACTCTTAAGATTTGTTATCATTTGGACATATCATTCTAGTCCAACAATGTTTGAAAAACATGCCTATGCATGCAAAGACTGTTTGAGATGAATACATTTTGATTTCCTACAAATGCCTTGATTTTCACTTATTTTGAGGAATCAGAGCCTGGAGCACATTACTTTTAGATTTCTGATTATAGATGCAAGTATTGTTTAAACATAAGAAGCTACTTACAAGTAAACCAAATAGGAAAGCAATCTCTCTTGTTGGATCAAGATTTACTTGAGATCTAAAGCTATGGACTTTGGTGTTCATCTGGAATTGAAAGTAGTTATTTTTATGCCTTGGGATATCCAAAAAAAAAAAAGTTTTTTCACAAAATCAAAGTAGCTACATCCATCCAATATTGGGAAAATAATTTATTATCTTTAAATTGAAAAAAGGAGGGGGATATAGCATATCAGGAACAGACAGTGAATTTTGCTTTATCCTTAATGGATACTGATTGACCCTAAGCCCCCGAACTCTGAGAGACAGAACAAAATAGTCTGAAAACAAATGCTATATTCAGAGCCTAGAGTATAAACACACACTTTCTGATATAGTTGAATTGCAAAAGCATTAAAATAGATTCCAGGTCCAATTTTCAACACTGATGATAATTTACAGGTTATTTTAAAGGTAAAGGATCGTAAGATTTTTTGGTCACTAAAGATGCTAATAAATATATCTTGCTTAATTGAACTTTCTAGAACTATCAAAGATAATTTTTAATGTCAATTTAATATCAGAAGATTAAATGGAACAGAAAGTATTTAGATCAAATAGGGAAAATTGCCAGGCTAAACTAGAAAAGTGATCTGTCCTATTAAACCTCTATTCAGAACATGAGACTTGTTCAATGCCCACCTTACCTCAGGAAAGGTCTCAAAGTGAGTTCTTTCAATATCTTTATTTACGTGGCTACATATGCACTTCAAGTGACTTTATGAATAGTGAAAAAATATTTCCAAATCAATCCTCCAGAAATTGAATGCTTGATAAAATATTAACTCCTAAGTGCAAAAGGTTTTCTCAAACAGATAAGAATGATTTAATCACTTCATAACTCATATACAGACATTGATCATTGACTGTATAACATAAGCCACAAAAAGGGGGGGCAAAAAGTAGTTTCAAGCAAAATCTTAGGATTTAAATATCTTAGAATTCAGACCCTTAAAATGTATTATTTTATCCTCACAAAATGCTATTCATCCGGTACTATAATCAGCATCCTCAATTTGCACTTATGGGTTTCTAACACAGAGGTTTAAAATAACAAGTTTTTATCACTAATTTATGGTGAAGCTGGGCTTGAAAACTTTAGCAACTTCAAACAAAATCAAGGGCACTAAACTAATAATCTATGCTGCCTTCTTTGTACATGTTGCATAGAATTTCTACACTTCACTGTTTCCTTCTTACTCTAGGACTTAGTGTTCAATATCATAGCATTTCTTATTGGCTAAGACTCCCTTGAACACATAGTCATAAACCTAAGTTGTTAAGTTTCACTTAGTCTAACCCAGTAGTTACCTTTAACATGCAGCAGAATAAACCATAGCTTATTAAAACATCCATTTTTGGGGTCCACCTCTGGAGTTTTGATTCAGTCAGTCTGGCGTGGGGCTTGAGAACGTGCATTTAGAATCAGTTCCCAAATGCTGTTGTTGGTCCAGGAACTACAGTTTGAGAATCATTGGTCTACTAACTCAATCCATTGCTTATTAATAAGCACAATATTTTGTGTAAGTACATGATAAAGGTAAATCATGATATTTAGATGCAGAGCTTCTCAGGACATATTTGTAAATCAAAGCCAATAATTTTCATTACTGATTTCCATTTCTTCACTGAGGGACAAGTTCTACTGGGAGAGAGTGGTGATACTTCAAGAAACACATAGGAACTCAAAGTACCACAGATCTTATATCTTATGCTTTTATTATAACATTTGTAATCTGTACATACTAGAGACCTACAGACACATACACATGCACACACACACAAGCACACACACCAAAGATATAGGAAAATAAGACAAAGTCCAACCTGAATGTTCTTATTAAGAGTGAAGTTGCCCTGTGATACCAGTAAATAAATGCCCGTGTCAAAGAAATACTCATTTAAAAAGTATTTGCTTGCTCTCTTAATTTCTCTTGTTTTTATGTCTCATTGTGTTGAATATTAGGTGCTTCCCAGGTGGCACTAGTGGTGAAGAGCCCGATATGCAGGAGATATGAGTCTGATCCCTGGGTCAGGAAGATCCCCTGGAGGAGGGCATGGCAACCCACTCCAGTATTCTTGCCTGGAGAATCCCATGGACAGAGGAGCCTGATGGGCTACCATCCAAAGAGTCAATCACAAAGAGTCAGACACAACTGAAGCAACTTAGCACACATGCACACATGTTGAATATGAACATCATTTTTCTAAGAAATTTAGGTGACCCCAACTCTTAAATGTTTAGCAGATAGTTAGCAAATGGTAGTGATTTTATTTTTAAAAAACAGCCTATAATTGCAAGTTAACATTTCAGTAATTTGGCCACCTGATGCAAAGAGCTGACTCATTGGGAAAGGCACTAGTGCTGGGAAAGATTGAAGAAAAAAGAGAAGGGAGCTGCAGAGGATGAGATGGTTAGATAGCATCAACAACACAATAGACATGAATTTGGGCAAACTCTGGGAGATAGTGAAGGACAGAGGAGCCTGATGTGCTGCAGTCCATGGGGTCACAAAGAGTCAGACACAGCTTAGCAACTGAACAATAACAACAAAAACTGTAAACTTCAAATTGGAAATAACAAAACCCAAGCTATGGTACGTGTCATAATTAATAGTTACCTGATAATGCTATTAATCCAGATACCAATTATTCATGGAATGCTGGATTTAACAAGGAGGCATACAAAATAAATGAAAAATATAAGGTTCCTCAATAGCAATTGATTTAAGTTGGGCTTCTCTGGTAGCTCAGCTGATACAGAATCCACCTGTAAAGCCAGAGACCTGGATTCCATCCCTAGGTTGGGAACATCCCCTGGAGAAGGGAATGGCTACCCACTCCAATATTCTGGCCTGGAGAATTCCATGGACTGTATAGTCCATGGGTCACAAAGAGTGCACACGACTGAGTGACTTTCATTTTCACTTTAAAGATGTAAATTGTAAACAAGGAGATTAACTTAGAAAAGCTGAGTTTAACAAGCTTGAGAGGATGTGTATTAAAGTGTGTGAATGAGAGAGGGAGGAGCTAAGATGGTGGAGGAGTAGGACGGGGAGAACACTTTCTCCCCCACAAATTCATCAAAAGAACATCTAAACGCTGAGTAAATTCCACAAAACAACTTCTGAATGCTGGCAGAGGACATCAGGCACCCAGAAAAGCAACCCAAGTCTTCGAAAGGAGGTAGGAAAAAATACAAAAGACAAAAAAAGAGACAAAAGAGGGAGGGACAGAGTTCCGTCCCGGGAACGGAGTCTTAAAAAGAGAGAAGTTTCCAAACACCAGGAAACCTTCTCACTGCCGAATCTCTGCCGAGCCTTGGAAGCACAGAGGGCAACATAACAGGGAGGAAAAATAAATGATCAATTAAAACCTGCAGATTTCCAGCCCTATGGTAACTCCCCCAGCGGAGAAGCAGCGCAGATGCCTGCACATGCCACTAGCAAGTGGGAGCTGGGCAGGGAGGCGTGGTGCAGGCTGCGTCACTTAGAGTAAGGATCTGGCCTAAATACACTAAGCGCTATCTGAGAGAAATAATTTGGGCTAGCAAACCAGACTGTGGGATATCTATCACAGGAAAACCCAGCCCTAACCTAAGACACCACCAGGCCCATGCAAAGAACAAAGGACTGAACAGAGATAGCCGGCTGCAGACCATCCCCCTCCGGTGACAGGCAGCCAAAGCTGGAAGGGGGCAATCGCAGCCCCAGAGAGACATTACCTATAAAACTGTAAGCAGGCTTCTTTGCTAAGACTTCTTGGGGATCTGGACGGTCAACATCCTCCTGAGAAGGTGCGCGGGTTGTACACCTAGATAACTGAGCAGCGGGGAGGCGATAAGTTGCAGGGACCATGCTCGCCAAACACGTCATCACCTGAGCTGCTCGGACCTGGGAAGGGCACAAAACACAGGCCCAGCCGAGTCTTCACTTCTGAGGACTACCCGAGTGCCTGAACCTGAGCGGCTTGGACCTGGGAGGTGAAAGCAGCCCAGGGCCAGCCACAGATGGTTCCCAGCGGAGCAACCTAGAGCCTGAGCAGTGTGGGCAGGGAGGCTACACACACCGTGAGTGGGGGCAGACCCAGTGTGGCTGAGGCACTGCAAGCACACGCCAGTGTTATTTGTTTGCAGCGTCCCTCCCTCCCTATAGCGTGACTGAACAAGTGAGCCTAAAACAAACAAAAAAAAAGTGTCCTCCACCGTCCCCTTCGTGTCAGGGCAGAAAAACAGACACTGAAGAGACCAGCAAATAGAAGAAGCTATAACAGAGGGAACCGCCTTGGAAGCTACAGGCAATAGATTAAAACCCTGTGGTTAGTACTGTCTACATAGGAAGGGGCCTATAGATCTTGAGAAATATAAGTTGGACCAAGGAACTAGCCGAAAATGAACTGAACTCACAATACCCACAACAAAACCAGAGAAACTCTTAGATATATTTTTACTATTTTTACGATCATTCTTTCTTTCTTTCTTTTTTTTTTTTTTTAATTTTAAGTCCTCTATTATTCCTTTAATTTTCACTTTTATAACCTACTATTACTTGGCAAAAAAAAAAAAAAAAAAAAACCCTATTTTTTCTAAAGCAAACTTCATGTATATATTTTTTATAAATTTTGACCTTTTTTTTTTCTTCTTTTCCTTAACATTGTATTTTTGTAAATTCCAAACTCTACTCTAGATTTTTTTTTTTTTTTATGTGTTCCCCATCCTGAACCCTCCTCCCTCCTCCCTCCCCACACCATCCCTCTGGGTCGTCCCAGTGCACCACCAAACTCTACTCTAGATTTTTAATTTTAGTTTTTTGGTATTTGTTATCAATTTTGTACCTATTTTTTAATAATTTTTGTCACTTTTTTTTCTCTCTTTCTTTCTCTTCTTCTTTTATATAACATTGTATACCTGAAATTCCAAACTCTACTCTAGATTTTTAATTTATGCTTTTTGGTATTTGTTATCAATTTTGTACCTAAATTTTCTTTATAATTTTTGCGACTTTGTTTTTGTTTTTTTCTCTCTTTCTTTTCCTTCTTCTTTTCTTTAACATTGTATTTTTGAAATTCCAAACTCTACTCTAGATTTTTAATTTTTGCTTTTATGTATTTGTTACCAATTTTGTACCTTTAAGAACAAAATCTTCAGTACCCATTTTTCACTAGGGAGCGAGATTACTGGCTTGACTGCTCTCTCCCCCTTTGGACTCTCCTTTTTCTCCACCAGGTCGCCTGTGTCTCCTCCCTAACCCCTCTCTACTCTACCCAACTCTGTGAATTTCTGTGTGTTCCAGACGGTGGAGAACACTTAGGGAACTGATTACTGGCTGGATCTGTCTCCCTCCTTTTCATTCCCCCCTTTTATCCTTCTGGCCACCTCTGCCTCCTTCCCCCTTCTTCTCTTCTCTGTATAACTCCGTGAACATCTCTGAGCGGTCCAGTTGTGGAGAGCACATAAGGAAGTGATTACTGGCTAGCCCACTCTCTCCTCTATTGATTCCACCTCATCTCATTTGGGTCACCTCTAACTCCCTCCTCCATCTTCTCTTCTCCATGTAATGCTGTGAACCTCTCTGGGTGACACTCATGGTGGAGAAACTTTTCATTTTTAACGTAGAGATTTTATCAATGGTGCTGTATAGAAGGAGAAGTTTTGAAACTACTGTAAAAATCAGACCGATAACTGGAAGCAGGAGGCTTAAGTCCAAACCCTGACTCCAGGGAACTCCTGACTCCAGGGAACATTAATTGACAGGAGCTCATCAAACACCTCCATACCTACACTGAAACCAAGCACCACACAAGGGCCAACAAGTTCCAGGGAAAGACATACCAAACAAATTCTCCAGCAACAAAGGAACACAGCCCTGAGCTCCAAGATACAGGCTGCCCAAAGTCACCCCAAAATCATAGACATCTCAAAACTCATTACTGGACACTTCATTGCACTCCAGAGAGAAGAAATACAGCTCCACCCACCAGAACACCGACACAAGCTTCCCTAATCAAGAAACCTTGAAAAGCCGCCTGTACAAACCCACACACAGTGAGGAAATGCCACAATAAAGAGAACTCCACAAAGTGCCAGAATACAGAAAGGACACCCCAAAATCAGCAATTTAAACAAGATGAAGAGACAGAGGAATACTCAGCAGATAAAGGAACAGGATAAATTCCCACCAAAACAAACAAAAGAGGAAGAGATAGGGAATCTACCTGATAAAGAATTCTGAATAACGATAGTGAAATTGATCCAAAATCTTGAAATCAAAATGGAATCATAGATAAATAGCCTGGAGACAAGGATTGAGAAGATGCAAGAAAGCTTTAACAAGGACCTAGAAGAAATGAAAAAGAGTCAAAATATAGTGAATAATGCAATAAATGAAATTAAAAACACTCTGGAGGCAATATATAGTAGAATAACAGAGGCAGAAGATAGGATTAGTGAATTATAAGATAGAATGGTAGAAATAAATTAATCAGAGAGGAAAAAAGAAAAATGAATTAAAAGAAGTGAGGACAATCTCAGAGGCCTCCAGGAGAATATTAAATGCTACAACATTCGAATCATAGTGGTCCCAGAACAAGAAGACAAAAAGAAAGACCAAGAGAAAATACTTGAGGAGATAATAGTTGAAAACTTCCCTAAAATGGAGAAGGAAATAATCACACAAGTCCAAGAAAACCAGAGAGTCCCAAACAGGATAAACCCAAGGTGAAACACCCCAAGACACATATTAATCAAATTAACAAAGATCAAACACAAATAACAAATATTAAAAGCAGCAGGGGAAAAACAACAAATAACACACAAGGGAATTCCCATAAGGATAACAGTTGATCTTTCAATAGAAACTCTTCAAGCCAGGAGGGAATGGCAAGACATATTTAAAGTGATGAAAGAAAATAACCTACAGCCCTGATTATTGTACCCAGCAAGGATTTCATTCAAATATGAAGGAGAAATCAAAAGCTTTTCAGACAAGCAAAAGCTGAGAGAATTCTGCACCACCAAACCAGCTCTCCAACAAATACTAAAAGATATTCTCTAGACAGGAAACACAAAAAGGGTGTATAAATTCGAACCCAAAACAATAAAGTAAATGACAACGGGATCATACTTATCAGTAATTACCTTAAACATAAATGGGTTGAATGCCCCAACCAAAAGACAAAGACTGGCTAAATGGATACAAAAACAAGACCCCTATATATGTTGTCTATAAGAGACCCACCTCAAAACAGGGGACACATACAGACTGAAAGTGAAGGGCTGGAAAAAAGATTTTCCATGCAAATAGGGACCAAAAGAAAACAGGAGTAGCAATACTCATATCAAAAAAAAAACAGGAGTAGCAATACTCATATCAGATAAAATAGACTTTAAAACAAAGGCTGTGAAAAGAGACAAAGATGGTAACTACATAATGATCAAAGGATCAATCCAAGAAGAAGATATAACAGTTATAAATATATATGCACCCAACACGGGAGCACCACAGTATGTAAGACAAATGCTAACAAGTATGAAAGGAGAAATTAACACTAACACAATAATAGTGGGAGACTTTAATACCCCACTCACACCTATGAATAGATCAACTAAACAGAAAATTAACAAGGAAACACAAACTTTAAATGATACAATAGACCAGTTAGACCTAATTGATATATATAGGACATTTCATCCCAAAACAATGAATTTCACCTTTTTCTCATGCACACATGGAATCTTCCCCAGGACAGATCACATCCTGGGCCATAAATCTAGCCTTGGTAAATTAAAAAAAATAGAAATCATTCCAAGCATCATTTCTGACCACAATGCAGTAACATTAGATCTCAGTTACAGGAGAAAAACTATTAAAAATTCCAACATATGGAGGCTGAACAACATGCTGCTGAATAACCAACAAATCACAGAAGAAATCAAAAAATAAATAAAAAATTTGCATAGAAATGAATGAAAATGAAAACACAACAATCCAAAACCTGTGGGACACTGTAAAAGCAGTCTTAAGGGGAAAGTTCATAGCAATACAGGAATACCTCAAGAAATAAGAAAAAAGTCAAATAAATAACCTAACTCTACACCTAAAGCAACTAGAAAAGGAAGAAATGAAGAACCCCAGGGTTAGTAGAAGGAAAGAAATCTTAAAAATTAGGGCAGAAATAAATGCAAAAGAAATAAAAGAGACCATAGCAAAAATCAACAAAGCCAAAAGCTGGTTCTTTGAAAGGATAAATAAAATTGACAAACCATTAGCCAGACTCATCAAGAAACAAAGGGAGAAAAATCAAATCAATACAATTAGAAATGAAAATGGAGAGATCACAACAGACAACACAGAAATACAAAGGATCATAAGAGACTACTATCAACAATTATATGCCAATAAAATGGACAACATGGAAGAAATGGACAAATTCTTAGAAAGTACAACTTTCTAAAACTGGACTTGGAAGAAATAGAAAATCTTAACAGACCCATCACAAACATGGAAATTGAAACTGTAATCAATAATCTTCCAGAAAACAAAAGCCAGATCCAGACGGCTTCACAGCTGAATTCTACCAAAAATTTAGGGAAGAGCTAACACCTTTCCTACTCTTCCAGAAAGTTGCAGAGGAAGGTAAACTTCCAAACTCATTCTATGAGGCCAACATCACCCTAATACCAAAACCTGACAAAAATCACATGAAAAAAGAAAACTACAGGCCTATATCACTGATGAACATAGATGCAAAAATCCTTAACAAAATTCTAGCAATCAGAATCCAACAACACATTAAAAAAATCATACATCATGACCAAGTGGGCTTTATCCCAGGGATGCAAAGATTCTTCAATATCCAGGGATGCAAAGATTCTTCAATATCCGCAAATCAATCAATGTAATACACCATGTTAACAAATTGAAAAATAAAAGCCATATGATTATCTCAATGGATGCAGAGAAAGCTGTTGACAAAATTCAACATCCATTTATGATAAAAACTCTCCAGAAAGCAGGAATAGAAGGAACATACTTCAACATAATAAAAGCTATATATGACAAACCCACAGCAAACATTATCCTAAATGGTGAAAAATTGAAAGCATTTCCCCTAAAGTCAGGAACAAGACAAGGGTGCCAATTCTCACCACTACTATTCAACATAGATTCGGAAGCTTTGGCCACAGCAATCAGAGCAGAAAAAGAAATAAAAGGAATCCAAACTGGAAAAGAAGAAGTAAAACTCTCACTGTTTGCAGATGACATGATCCTCTACATAGAAAACCCTAAAGACTCCACCAGAAAATTACTAGAACTAATCAATGATTATAGTAAAGTTGCAGGATACAAAATCAACACACAGAAATCCCTTGCATTCCTGTACACTAACGATGAGAAAACAGAAAGAGAAATTAAGGAAATTAAAGAAATTAAGGAAACAATTCCATTCACCATTGTGACAGAAAGAATAAAATACTTAGGAATATATCTACCTAAAGAAACTAAAGACCTATATATAGAAAACTATAAAACACTGGTGAAAGAAATCAAAGAGGACACTAAAAGATGGAGAAATATACCATGTTCATGGATTGGAAGAATCAATATACAGAAAATGAGTATACTACCCAAAGCAATTTATAGATTCAATGCAATCCCTATCAAGCTACCAACGGTATTCTTCACAGAGCTAGAACAAATAATTTCACAATTAGAATGGAAATCCAAAAAACCTCGAATAGCCAAAGCGATCTTGAGAAAGAAGAATGCAACTTGAGGAATCAACCTACCTGACTTCAGGCTCTACTACAAAGCCACAGTCATCAAGACAGTATGGTACTGGCACAAAGACAGAAATATAGATCAATGGAATAAAATAGAAAGCCCAGAGATAAATCCACGTACCTATGGACACCTTATCTTTGACAAAGGAGGCAACAATAGACAATGGATTAAAGACAATCTCTTTAACAAGTGGTGCTGGGAAAACTGGACAACCACTTGTAAAAGAATGAAACTAGAACACTTTCTAACACCATACACAAAAATAAACTCAAAATGGATTAAAGATCTAAACGTAAGACCAGAAACTATAAAATTCCTAGAGGAGAATATAGGCAAAACACTCTCCGACATACATCACAGCAGGATCCTGTATGACCCACCTCCCAGAATATTGGAAATAAAAGCAAAAAGAAACAAATGGGACCTAATTAAACTTAAAAGCTTCTGCACAACAAAGGAAACTATAAGTAAGGTGAAAAGACAGCCTTCAGAATGGGAGAAAATAATAGCAAATGAAGCAACTGACAAACAATTAATCTCAAAAATATACAAGCAACTCCTGCAGCTCAATTCCAGAAAAACAAATGACCCAATCAAAAAATGGGCCAGAGAACTAAATAGACATTTCTCCAAAGAAGACATACAGATGGCTAACAAACACATGAAAAGATGCTCAACATCACTCATTATCAGAGAAATGCAAATCAAAACCACTATGAGGTGCCATTTCACTCCAGTCAGAATGGCTGTGATCCAAAAGTCTACCAGCAATAAATGCTGGAGAGGGTGTGGAGAAAAGGGAACTCTCTTACACTGTTGGTGGGAATGCAAACTAGTACAGCCACTATGGAGAACAGTGTGGAGATTCCTTAAAAAACTGGAAATACAACTTCCTTATGATCCAGCAATCCCACTGCTGGGCACACACACTGAGGAAACCAGAAGGGAAAGAGACACGTGTACCCCAGTGTTCATCGCAGCACTGTTTATAATAGCCAGGACATGGAAGCAACCTAGATGTCCATCAGCAGATGAATGGATAAGAATGCAGTGGTACATATACACAATGGAGAATTACTCAGCCATTAAAAAGAATACATTTGAATCAGTTCTAATGAGGTGGATGAAACTGGAGCCTATTATACAGAGTGAAGTAAGCCAGAAAGAAAAACACCAATACAGTATACTAACGCATATATATGGAATTTAGAAAGATGGTAACAATAACCCTTTATATGAGACAGCAAAAGAGACACTAATGTATAGAACAGTCTTATGGACTCTGTGGGAGAGGGAGAGGGTGGGAAGATTTGGGAGAATGGCATTGAAACATGTAAAATATCATGTATGAAATGAGTCGCCAGTCCAGGTTCAATGCACGATACTGGATACTTGGTGCTAGTGCACTGGGACGACCCAGAGGGATGTTATGGGGAAGGAGGAGGGAGGAGGGTTCAGGATGGGGAACACATGTATACCTGTGGCAGATTCATTTTGATATTTGGCAAAACTAGTACAATAATGTAAAGTTTAAAAATAAAATAAAATTTAAAAAATAAAAATAAAAAAATAAAGTGTGTGAATGAGTGAGAAGAGATTAAAGTAGTGGTTTTGAAGCCAGGTTTTAAAGAAAGGCATAGGTTGGTCACGAAGGAAAAGGATCATTTAAATAAAATATGTGGTAACCCAACTTCATATATAAAATTTCCCCAGGGGTGTGTGTGTATATGTGTATGTATGTGTGTATATATATATATATATATATATATATATATATATATAAATTTCCCAGTATGTGTGCAAACTTGTGCTAATTTACTGTACTAACTATGAGCTACATAAGTAGTACATAGAAAGAGAGAGAGAGTTTCATATCTCAAGCAAATAACTAAGGGTAGAAAGACTGGCTCATATAATGGAAGTATGTTTAACTCTTTAATAAACTCAAACTATTTTTCAACACATTTCTTCAATTTACATTCCCATCAACAATATATGATAGTTCCAGATGATTCACTTCATAAGAATTTTTAGTTTCAAATATTCAAATGTTTTATTTTGCACTTCACTTATAAACAAGGATGTGAATATTTTAATGAAATATTTGCCACCCCTATATAATCTTTACTGAAGTGTCTGTTCACATTGTTTTGATCATTTTTAATTTGATTGCTCTCTTATTAATGAGTTGTGAGGATTTCTAAAAGCATATGTCTGGATACAGGTCTTTTATCAAATATGAGATTTACAAATATATCTTCTTTTGTGGATCCTTTTCATTTCTTTTCTTTTCATTCTCTTAAGAATGTCTCCACAAATAAAGTAATGCAAATAAAATTTTAAAGGTCTTGGTGCATACACACACACACACACAAGAATATCTCTTAAAAAGTTGATATTCTTAATTTGATGTGGTACAATTAATATTTTTTGTATTCCATATAAGGAATTATTCTAAATTATTGTATAACTCAAGGTCAGAAAGATTTCACATATTTTCTTCTAGAAGGCATTTTTATGTTTAAGTTGATGATTCATTTTGAGTTAATTTTTATTTACTAATATATGGTGTGATATATGAACTGAAATCCATCCTTTCACACATGGATAACCAAATATTGTAGCACCTCGTATTGGCAAGAACATAATTCCTCCACTAAATTTTTTTAGTGGCTTTTGGAAAAAAATCAGTTGTTCATATATGTGTGAATCTATTAGTGGACTTTCCATTCCATTACTCTGATCTGTTTGTCTTTGCCCCCCAAACCACACTGCACTGATTACTTACCATAGCATTAACAAGTCTTGAAGTCAGGCAATGTACGTCTTTCAACATTGTTCTTCTAAGATTCTTACACTGTTCTAGCTTTTTAGCATTCCCACATTAATCTTAGCATATAGAATTTTAATTGAGACATGGGAGAAACTATAAATCATTTGGAAGAAAAGCTATGACAAAAATTTGACAGTGTATTAAGAAGCAGAGACATTACTTTGCTGACAAATGTCCATATGGTCAAAGCTATGGTTTTTCTGGTAATCGTGTATGGATGTGAGAGTTGGGCCATGAAGGCTGAACACCCACGAATTGATGCTTTTGAACTGTGATATTAGAGAAGACTCTTGAGAGTCTCTTGGCCTGCAAGGAGATCAAACCAGTCAATCCTAAAGGAAATCAATCCTGAATAATATAGGGGAAGAACTGATGCTGAAACTGAAGCTCCAGTGCTTTGGCCACCTGATGCGAAGAGTTGACTCATTAGAAAAGACCCTGATGCTGGGAAAGATTGAAGGCAGGAGGAGAAGGGGATGACAGAGGATGTGGTGGTTGCATGGCATCACTGATTCAATGGACATGAGTTTGAGCATACTCCGGGAGATGGTGAAGGACAGGGAAGCCTGCATGCTTCAGTCCATGAGGCTGCAAAGAGTTGGACACAACTGAGCGACTGAACAACAATAAATCGTTTGGGGAAAATTAACATCTTAAGGCAAGTCTGGCGTGCTGCAGTCCACAAGGTCATAAAGAGTTGGACACGACTGAGAGACGGAATGGAACATCTGAACAATATTGAGAATTTCCATCCATATTTGATATTTTGCTTATTCTTTGTTGGTATGTAGAAATACAATTAATATGCATATATTAATCTTGTATCCTACAGCCTTGATGAAGTCACTTGTTAATTCTAGTAGTTTTTGTGTAACATTTTTTGACATCTTTGAAGAAAGTTTTACTTCATTTCCAATATTATTTCTTTTTCTTATCTTAAGCATTGCAAGTTAAATAGAAGTGGTGACAACAGATGTTCTTGCCCTGTTCCTGATCCTATATAGCAATTATTTAGCATTTCATTATTCTGTATGTGGAGAAGGCAATGGCTACCCACTCCAGTACTCTTGCCTGGCAAATCCCATAGATGGAGGAGCCTGGCAAGCTGCAGTCCATGGGGTCGCTAAAATTTGGACACCATTGAGAGACTTCACTTTCACTCTTCACTTTCATGCATTGGAGAAGGAAATGGCAACCCACTCCAGTGTTCTTGCCTGGAGAATCCCGGGATGGGGGAGCCTGATAGGCTGCTGTCTATGGAGTTGCACAGAGTCAGACATGACTGAAGCGATTTAGCAGTAGCAGCAGCATTCTGTATGATGTTAACCATATGTTTTCATGAATATCCATTATCAAGCTGAAAAACTTCTAGTCCTAGTCTATTGAAAAAATTTTTATAATAGATCAATGCTGGATTTTGTTGTATTATGTTTTATATTGATTGAGATGCTCATTTGGTTTTCCTTTCTCAATCTGTTAGTATCATGAATTATACTACTTGATTTTGAGTGTTTAAGCCAATCTTGCATACCAGGGATAAGTCCCCCTTGTTCATGACATAGTATATTTTACTATATTGTTATATTTAATTCATTAAACTTTTGTTAAGAATTTTTGCATCTATGTTCATGAAAGAACATATGTTTATCAAGGCTTCCCTGGTGGCTCAGATAGTGCAGAATCTGACTGCAATGCAGGAGACAGTTTTTCAATCCCTGGGTCTGGAAGATCACATGGAGAAGGTAATGGCAACCCACTCTAGCATTCTAGTATACCTGGAGAATTATATGACTAGAGAAGCCTGGCAGGCTGCAGTTCATGGGGTCACAAAGAGTCAGATATGACTGAGCAACTAACACTAATGAAGGATATTGGTATGCAAGTTTTCTTTTTGTCTAATATTTGTTTCTGGTATTGAGATACGAGTAATTTCAGCCTCAAAGAATGATTTGGTATATGCTTTCTCCTCTTCAATTATCTCAGTGTTTGTATAGAATTAATATTGTATAGTTTTAAAATATTGGTAGAATTCCCTAGTGAAGCCATCCAAGCTTGGAGAATCCTTTCTCAAAATAATATTTTCAACTACAAATTCAACTTATTTAATTGACACAGAACCATTCAGGTTTTCTGTTTCTTCCTGAATGTTTTTTTTTTCCCCCAAATATTTGCTATATTTCATCAAAGTTGCAAAATGTAGAGGTATAAATGTTCATATTTCCCCATTTTACTTGAAGTATCTACAAAGTCTGTAGTGATGTAATCTTTCAGAATCCTGATATAAGGAAACTTTGTCTTCTCTCTCTTTTTTTTATGATTAGTCTGGCAAAAGTTTTATTGATTTCATTTAACTTCCTCAAGGCAAAAGTTTTTGCTCTTATTGATGTTTCCATTATTTTTCTTTTTAGAAATTCTTGTTTTATATTGGAGTATAGTTGATTTATAGTGTTGAATTAAAGTTTCAAGTATATAGCAAAGTGTTTCACCTATACATACACATATATCTATTTTTTTTTTCAGATTATTTTCCCATTTAGGTTATTATAGTATATTGAGTAGTATTTCCTTTGCTATGAAGTACTTCCTTGTTGATTATATATTTTACATATAGTAGTATGTATATGTTAATTGCAAACTCCCAGTTTATCCCTCCACTACATCTTTCCCCTTTGGTAACCATAAATAATTTTTCTAAGTGTGACTGACTTGTTGTTTTTGCTGTGGCTTCCTTTCACTGCTACTACCAAGGTGAGGAGAAGGCCTATTTTTCTATTTTTATTTCATTGATTTGCTAATTTTCAGTATCTCTTTTCTTCTCTTCTTCTCAATTCATTTTTATTCTTGCTTTTCATTTGTTAGTTTCTTAGTGTGGAGGCTTAGTTAAGACCACCTTTCTTTTCTGATATATAATTATACACTATACATTTTCCATTTAACACTACTCTAGGAATCTAGCCACCTTGGCTTCCTTTCACTCAAAATTCCAGAAAAGTCAACTTCAAGAGTCCACTGTGCTCTCCTGTGTTTCCTCTCCCTGTGTTTCAGCTTAAAATGTTACCCAGGCAGTAAGCTAAAGCAATAGCAGAAATCACCTTATTTGTTTTCCATCTCTTAGTATCACTATCCTAGTAATTTTATGTATAATATCTTGAGAATCACTGTTACATGGTACATGGTGGAGGATAAACCCTCTCTCTATTACTCAATATTGGCCAGAGGCAGAAGTTGGAAAATATTTTATTGCTTATTTTTATTTAAATAAAATTATTGCCTTAAGTATCTGTGTGTAAGTGCTAAATCGATTAAGTTGTGTCTGACTCTTTGCAACCCTATGGACTGTAGCCTGCCAAATTCCTCTGTCCATGGGATTCTCCAGACAAGAATACTGAAGTGGGATGCCATGCCCTTTTCCAGGTGATCTGCCTGATCTAAGGATCAAACCCATGTCTCATGTCTCCTGCATTGGCAGGAGGGTTCTTTACCACTAACACCACCTGGGAAGCCCCTAAGCATCTGGGTTTCTGAAAAGAAAAAAAAATAAAATTTAATTTAAAAAAAAGTTAAAATAGGGCACTTTTAGTAACATATTACGTGATTCAGAATCATTTGAGTTATGTCTCAGAGATTTTATATTTCTGAGGAAGAAATATTTACAGGCTTGATCTTATTTACACCTTTAAAAAAAGTTTTAATTTATTTATTTTAATTGGAGGCTAATTACATTACAATATTGTAGTGGTTTTTGCCATACATTCACATGAATCAGCCATGGGTGTACATGTGTCACCCATCTTGAACCCCCCCCAACCTCCCTCCCCATCCCATCCTTCAAGGTCATCCCAGTGCACTGGCCCTGAGTGCCCTGTCTCATGCATCAAACCTGGACTGGAAATCTATTTCACATATGGTAATATACATGTCTCAATGCTATTCTTTCAAA
This sequence comes from Bos taurus, assembly GCF_002263795.3. Classification (NCBI taxonomy): domain Eukaryota; kingdom Metazoa; phylum Chordata; class Mammalia; order Artiodactyla; family Bovidae; genus Bos; species Bos taurus. The sequence continues at coordinate 40,444,673 of NC_037357.1, read as the reverse complement.
TCATCCCACTCCTGCCTCCTCCCACAGAGTCCAAAAAACTGTTCTTTACATCTGTGTCTCTTCTGCTGTCTCACATGTAGGGTCATAATTAACATCTTTCTAAATTTCATATATATATGTGTTAATATACTGTATTGGTGTTTTTCTTTCTGACTTAATTCATTCTGTATAATAGGCTCCAGTTTCATCCACCTCATTAGAACTGATTCAAATGCATTCTTTTTAATAGTTGAGCAATATTCCATTGTGTATATGTACCACAGCTTTCTTATCCATTCATCTGCTGATGGACATCTAGGTTGCTTCCTATTGTAAACAGTGTTGCAATGAACTTTGGGGTATATGTGTCTCTTTCAATTACCAATATCTTAGTTGCTCAAAAGAAGTCTTCCTGTTGCAGAAATGTTCCTCAAGGAGGATTAAAATATACTTTGATGCTGTATCCTAATTGAATAGAAACCTCAACATGTGTACTAATGTAAGGTGCGTACTATATTGGCAATTTGAGATGTCTTCAATAATTAATTTCTGTCAAAGCATGATCAAAAACTGTTAGGACTCAAAGTAAAATGATGAAATTAATTATTTCTTTTCAGAATGGCAATGATTAATTCTCACACAACGGATGTTATTTTCTCAAGTAACAAAAAGTACATGGGAACCTTGCAGGTAGTCTAAAGGAAACCCTTTATGTGTTCTTTCTAATAAACCCCCATAAAGCTTCAGAATACAGCTCAATATACAGTCACCTAGACTGCCCAAGTGTAGGTGACAAATGAGAATTTTTGAGGGCAATTTTGCACTGCAAAACCTCACAATGGATTGACATAAGGTTATTTATTACAGTTGCTTTTGAAATGATATAATTCAAGCATTTGAAATGTTCAAGGGCTTCCAAGTTCATTCTTTGATCTGCTAATGTAGGATTTTCAGGTCTAATGCTAATCTCTCTATTTCTGCACTATAATGATTTCCTTCAGATATGGCCTGTGAATGTATGTAATTATGGGCTGAAGATATATGAAGATATAGTCTTTCAGACCATTAAAACAGATAGCTAAGAAGACTGATGAAAAACTTCAGATTAAAATGTTTTATAATTCTTTACTGTATTGCATTTTCAAATTGTAAGGTGAAGGTTTGGTATTTATAATAATTTCCAATTTTTTTTTCAAGGAGAATGTGACTTTTAAAACACCAATATAGGTTAAAATACCTTTGTTAAATATGCAAAAGTTAACTAAGAGTTTAAAAGTTTTGGGGTAGTCTTCCTTAAGGAAACATGTAAAAAGAAAATTAAAATTCCTAAGTAGCATTCAATCAATTCTCCTATCATTTTTTTTTCCATTATATATTGATAAACATTGTTCAAAAATAAATATATCTTATTGTAGAGTAAATATAATGAAGTCTATAAAATGTCCATATTACTCATTTTGGCAGATTATTAACTTCCAAAGATGTCTACAAAACTATCTCCTACCCTATAATTTCCTCTAGATCCTTGCCACTCCACCATCAAATAGTGGAGTCTGTATTTCCTCTTCTTGAATCAGAGTGGGCCTTCGTGACTACCTCCACTTACAGAGTGGAGCAGAAATGATGCTATTTAACTCCAATGGTAGTACATAAAATGTTGTGTACTTTCACCTTTTTTGCTGTTGGATCCATCAATCCCCCTGTAAGCAATCTGATTTCCCTGAGGCTGCCATACTGCAAGGGAGTCCGAACTACTACATGAGGAGAAACCTGGAATCTATTTGAAGAAAGAGCTGCCCTGCCAGTATCCAACTCTTTCAGTCATCTGTTCCAAATCTATCCAACTTCTGACTGCAACTATACGAGAGACACCAAACCAGAACCACCCATTCCATCCCCTCCTGAATTCCTAACCTATAGATACTGTGAGACATAAAAACATATTTGATGTTGTTTTGGAGAAGACAATGGCACCCCACTCCAGTACTCTTGCCTGGAAAATCCCATGGACAGAGGAGCCTGGTAGGCTGCAGTCCATGGGGTCGCTAAGAGTCAGACACGACTGAGTGACTTCACTTTCACTTTTCACTTGCATGCATTGGAGAAGGAAATGGCAACCCACTCCAGTGTTTTGCCTGGAGAATCCCAGGGACAAGGGAGCCTGGTGGGCTGCCGTCTATGGAGTTGCACAGAGTCGGACATGACTGAAGTGACTTAGCAGCAGCAGATGTTGTTTTGAGTCACTGAGTTTAGCAATGATTTGCTATGTAGAAATAAATAATAAAAATCTCATTCCTTTGATTTATTTTAAAACATTGATTTTTTGCTGTCATCAATTATTAACACTGTGATGTTATTCTTTTCTGAGCATCAGTTGATTATAAAGGGAAGTAATGGACGAAGGCTAGCTTTGATATGAATGTGGAGCTCAGGAAAATTCTGGAGCAATTTATGAAAGTAATATAAGATGACTTTGGGCATCCAGGGTACAACATGAGGAAAAGTGCTAGATTAAGGGATTTATTGGAGGCAGAGATAAGCTTTGTGTCCTGAATTAAGGTGTTATTAAAGTATAAGTCAGGGTTCTGCTGACTGACATTTGCCACAGCTGTAAGGCTACCCAGGGCACAGTTATGATCTGTCTTCTCTATAGCATGGGAAGAAACTGGAATAATGCAAGATATTTGTGATTTTCCTCTTATTTAAGTGAAAAATATCATTTAAAATCAATTTTGCTCTTTAAATTGGAATTATGATTTTTATCTGTAAATTATTTTCTTGGTGTTAGAATTATTTATGCAGAGACTATCTTTATTGTTTTTTTACTTTACAATATTGTATTGGTTTTGCCATACATCAACATGCATCCACCACGGGTGTATCTTAATGTAATTTTAGTTGTACTCATAGTTACTGTTTTTTGGAAATTGGGAATTTTTGCATAATTTGGTGAGAAAAGTAAGAGTTGTTGGCTACTATAATCTCTTTTCTGTTTTCATTTATTTGATTTAAGATCACAGAATGTGTGGTCTGACCTGGTGAGTCATTTACTTCTCAAATTCTTAGCCATACAATGTTGCCAAATTTAAAAGTATATAATACCATCCCTAAAGATTTCTGTTGCTCAATTTCTATCCTTCCCAACCAGATATAACATTGTCCCAAAGAATTTTTGTATGTTAATAATAGCACTCAAGGTGATAGTGATAAATAATAATATACACTACACTGTTATCTTTTTTATACTAGGAGTTAACTCAGCTATAAATTGTATGTAAGCATTACTCAGGATAGTCTATCTTCCTGTTTCCTCTTTCCATTGAAAGAAGAATAGGAGAATGCCCCTGAGTTATTTCAATACTTCTACAGAGTGCTGTGAAACTCTCAAGCTATAAATGAAGGTAAATTTATCTGACTTATGAAGTCAGATTGTTCATTCTATTGACACTGAAGAAAGGGATTGAAAAGTTGATTTATAAGTACTAGGGACACCACCATATTAACTCACTATCTTCCAGCAACAGGTTGTCAGGTTAACCCAAACACCCTGTGCACTAGGGTGGCCTCATGTGTGACCTGAGGGCTCTGGCTAACAGGACAGAGCAGGTGTGAGTGACTTTAACACATCTTGTTAAAAACCTAACTACTATAAATGTCACAGTCCTGTACATCAAAAAAAAAAAAAAAAAAAGTGTATGAGGGTTTCTTTTACTTTTGTACCTTTTATAAGCCATTTATTGTACCTTTTATAAAGGTATAATAAGTTTGTACCTTTTCCCTCTCTGTATTCAGTTCAGTTCAGTTCAGTCACTCAGTCGTGTCTGACTCTTTGCGACCCCATGAATTGCAGCACGCCAGGACTCCCTGTCCATTACCATATCCCGGAGTTCACTCAAACTCACGTCCATCGAGTCGGTGATAACATCCAGCCATCTCATCCTCTGTCGTCCCTTTTTCCTCCTGCCCCCAATCCCTCCCAGCATCAGTCTTTGCCAATGAGTCAATTCTTTGCATGAGGTGGCCAAAGTACTGGAGTTTCAGCTTTAGCATCATTCCTTCCAAAGAACACCCAGGGCTGATCTCCTTTAGAATGGACTGGTTGGATCTCCTTGCAGTCCCACCCTAAACCACCAGCTTAAGCAGAAACACACTAATCACTGTTATCAAGATAATTTTAAGTCAGACAGAGAAAAACACATATCATATGATATTATATGTGGAATCTAAAACAATGATACAAATGAATTTATTTACAAAATAGATTCACATTCATAGAAACCAAACATGATTATCAAAGGGGATGGGGGATGGAACCATGTTAGGAGTTTGGGATTAATATATATACACCACTGTATAGCACAGGGAACTATACTCAGTATCTTGTAATAGTCTATAAAGGAAAAAAAAAACTAAAAAAATTATATACATATAAAACTGAATCACTTTATTGTACACTTAAAACTAACACAACACTGTAAATTATATTTCAATTAAAAAGGATAATTTTCATAAAGAAATACAAAATATATGAACTGGAGTAGATCATGATCTAAAACTAGTCTCTGGAATATTGATTGAATCTTATTTTAATGTAATTAATTTTCCTGAATTGGCCTTAAGTATGTTATTAAGGGGCTTCCCAAGTGATGCTAGTGGTAAAGAACCTGCCCACCAATGCAGAAGACGTAAGAGATGCAGGTTTGGTCCTGGGTCAGGAAGATTCCCTGGAGAAGGGTATGGCAACCCACTCCAGGATTCTTGCCTGAAGAAACCCACGGACAGAGGAGCCTGGTGGGCTACCGTCCATAGGATCATGCAGAGTTGGACACAACTGAAGCAACTTAGCCTGCATGCATGTTATTAAAGTCTGTAAAAATTGGAAAAGGTATAAAATAATCTCATTTCACTGAAAGGAGATGAAAATGAAGAGAAATCCACATATTTAAAAGAAATGAATTTGGCACTTTTAGAAGCAAGATGAATCTAATCAGAGAATGTTAGTGTGTGATAATGAACCTCCCTTTCCCAAAGGCACACATTTGTGTTTCTGAAAATATCAGCATCTGAAAGTTGAGAGGGATGGGTTATTCTAAGATAAGCACAGAACATTCTCCTATACAGGGCTCACCAGGCCACCAGTAAAGAGACATATATGAAAACCAGGTTTCAAGAATGAATCTGTGAATGTATTGCTTGTTTATTCATCTAATGGTGGGAGGTAAATGACAAACCCTACAGTTACTTCTTTTTCTGGTCCTGCAACAATTCGAATACCAGTCTATCTAAATAGTATAACAGTAGGTGGACAAAATCATAGCCCAATAGCTTTTTTGATTAGTTTTTATGATGAATCATAGTTTTAATTGAAACTCTATGAGAAAGGCCTTATTTCCCTTCTAAAACAAAAGCTTTAATATATTCCATTCACATAAGCATAGTGATAGCATTAAATATATGAATAGGCTTTTTCCCCTATGAAGCCTTTATGAAGTATTTGTTTATTGTAATGCACTTGCGTGTTAATTGTTTAGTTTCTTGCTTAAGCTAGCAAATAACCTAGAAAGGATAGTGCCATTACTCAGCCACTAAATGAAGTAGCTGTAAAGGTCAATTTCAAGTTAACAATCTTTCCCAGTGGTTCCAGTGAAAGAACAGTATGGAACCGAGAGAGGAAACAAACCATGCAACATATCTGAAGGACACAACATCACTAAAAGATAGCTGAAATAAAATGGTGTTAATAGGCATGCTCTTCATTTCAGTTTTACTCTTTGATTTCAAGCTGTTTTTCCCATCTCTGTCATTCTTTTGTCCTTAAAATGACAATATTTCCCTTGCTACTGCTACTGCTAAGTCACTTCAGTCATGTCTGACTCTGTGTGACCCCATAGATGTCAGCCCACCAGGCTCCTCCGTCCCTGGGATTCTCCAGGCAAGAACACTGTCTCCAATGCATGAAAGTGAAAAGTGAAAGTGAAATCACTCAGTCCTGTCCGACTCTTAGCAATCCCATGGACCACAGCCTGCCAGGCTACTCCATCCATGGGATTTTCCAGGCAAGAGTACTGGAGTGGGGTGCCATTGCTTTCTCCAATTTCCCTTGCAATAGGTTTTATTAGTGTTGTTAATATATTGTTATTAATAGCATTGTGGTAGCTATTGAAATAGTATTATTAAGAAATGACTCCTGTAAATAAACATTTTTTTGCCAAGAACTATTTTTAGAATTACGTATTTATATGACTGTCATACAGTTGGACCTCTGACCTATGGGCTCTTCATTCATTAATTCAACCAACCATGAATAGATAATATTTGATAAAGAAATTCCAGAAAGTTCCAAAAAGCAAACTTAAATTTGTCTTGGGTGGCAAGTATTTACATAACATTTACATTGCATTTACAACTATTTACATGGCTTTTACATTGTATTTATAACTATGTGCATAACATTTACATTGTATTAGGTATTATAAGTAATCTAGAGATGATTTAATAGAGAAGGCAATGGCACCCCACTCCAGTACTCTTGCCTGGAAAATCTCATGGACAGAGGAGCCTGGTAGGCTGCAGTCCATGAGGTCGCAAAGAGTCGGATATGACTGAGCGACTTCACTTTCACTTTTCACTTTCATGCATTGGAGAAGGAAATGGCAACCCACTCCAGTATTCTTGCCTGGAGAATCCGAGGGACGGGGGAGCCTGGTGGACTGCTGTCCATTGGATCGCACAGAGTTGGACACGTCTGAAGTGACTTAGCAGCAGCAGCAGCAGCAGAGATGATTTAAAGTATACAGAGGGTGTGTGTAGGTTATATGCAGATACTAAGCCATTTTATATAAGACACTTGAGCATTTTTGGAACTTGATATATGTAAGGGTCCAGGAACCAAACCCCATGGACACAGAGAGACTACTATATATATATTCATATTTGTACTTAGATGAGTAGAAACATGATAAGATTAAAGCAAGACAAAGACTTCACACAGCTCTAAGGTTATACTCCTGTCTTCATGATTAAACTCACTTTTTTCATATATTTTTTATATTGTACTTAACCCCACTCAGCCTCAGTTTTTCCATTTGTAAAATATTGATTAAAAATATCTTTCTTCTTCAGTTACTTTGAGTGATATAATGAGCAGAAAATACATAGTAAATATGGAGTAAATGTTTATTTTTGTTGTCGCTCTTGTTAGTGTTCTTCCTCATACATATTTGATTCAGCCGCCTATGCATTTGGAGAATATTGCATATAATTCTGGAAAATGTCAGTAGTAATTACCTAGGGCCAAGTGGGTTATATCTAAGGTAATACTGAACATTTAGTACTTGTTTTCAGTTTGGTTCACTTTGGTCGCTCATTTGTGTCCAACTCTATGACCCCATGGACTGCAGTATGCCAGGCTCCCCTGTCCATCACCAATTCCCAGAACTTACTCAAACTCATGTCCATAAAATCAGAGATGCCATCCAACCATCTTATCCTCTGTCAGACTCTTCTCTTCCTGCTTTTAATCTTTCCTAGCATCAGTGTCTTTTCCAATGAGTCAGTTCTTCACATTAGGTGGCCAAAGTATTGGAGTTTCAGCTTCAACATCAGTCCCTCCAATGAATATTCAGTACTGATTTCCTTTAGGATTGACTTGTTTGATCTCCTTGCAGTCCAAATGACTCTCAAGAGTCTTCTCCAACACCACAGTTCAAAAGCATCAAGTCTTCAGCACTCAGCTTTCTTTGTAGTCCAACTCTCACATCCATACATGACTACTGGAAAAAACATAGCTTTGACTAGATGGACCTTTGTCAGAAAAGTAATGTCTCTGATTTTTATATGCTGTCTAGGTTGGTCATAACTTTTCTTCCAAGGAGCAAGCATCTTTTAATTTCATGGCTTCAGTCACCATCTATAGTGATTTTGGAGCCCCCAAAAATAAAGTCTGTCACTGTTTCCAGTGTTTCCCCATCTATTTGCCAAGAAGTGATGGGACTGGATGCTATTATCTTAGTTTTTTCAATGCTGAGTTTTAAGCCATCTTTTTCACTCTCCTCTTTTACTTTCATCAAGAGGCTCTTTAGCTCTTCTTCTCTTTCTGCCATAAGGGTGATGCCATCTGCGTATCTGAGGTTATTGATATATCTCCTGGCAGTCTTGATTCCAGCTTGTGCTTCATCCACCTGGGCATTTCACATGATGTACTCTGCATATAAGTTATATAAGCAGGGTGACAATATACAGCTTTGACGTACTCCTTTCCTTATTAGGAACCATTCTCTTTTTCCATGTCCAGTTCTAAGTGTTGCTTCTTGACCTGCATACAGATTTCTCAAGAGGGAAGTAAAGTGGTCTGGTATTCCCATCTCTTTCAGAAGTTTCCCAGAGTTTGTTGTGATCCACACAGTCAAAGGCTTTGGCATAGTCAATAAAGCAGAAATAGATGTTTTTCTGGAACTCTCTTGCTTTTTCTATGATCCTGCTGATGTTGACAATTTGACCTCTGATTCCTCTGCCTTTTCTAAATCCAGCTTGAACATCTGGAAATTCAGTGTTCACGTACTGTTGAAGCCTGGCTTCAAGAATTTTGAGCATTACTTTACTAGTGTGTGAGATGAGTGCAATTGTGTGGTAGTTTAAACATTCTTTGGCATTGCCTTTCTTTGGGATTGGAATGAATCCCAATTCACTTCTTTTCTCCTTCTGGTAAATACTTGTGTGTGCACATAAGTATTTAAGATCACATTTCTGTAATATATAACTGACTAAATCATCCATATGAGAATATCAATAAAAAGTTAATGACAATAGTTATAATTTAAAAAGCTATATATCAACAAAGTATATGTTTCTGCTATTAAAGTTTAAAAATAGAAAACACTCTGTATGCCATGTGTGCAATTATGTGGAAGCTATATGTGAATATAGTAAAAAACTGAAACAAATAATCATTGATATTTGAGTAATGGAGATAAGAAGATTGAAATTAATTTCTCTTGTCATCCTAATATCTCCATATATTGCTAGAATTAACTATGTATAATTAATTACAATAATGAGTTTAAAACCTATAACACCCTTTACTTGGTAGCGATATGAGCAAGCCTAGTGATTTATTCATCATATATTCTTTGTATTGTTGATTTGGTTGAACAAAATGTGTGTGTGTGTGAGAGAGAGAGAGATCTTTGTCTTTGTTAGATTTGCCCATTTTCTCTCTCCATTGTAAGTTCTATAATAGGAGAAGTGGACAAGAAGAACAAATTTTAGAAGGAGTATATAGTATATATACTCAAAAGAGTATGAAAGATAACTTTTGTCTACCATGGTGATTGTTCTTCATATTTTATTTTTATCACTAGCTAATTGCCATAAACACATGTAGAATTTGTGTTACCATTCATAAAAGTGAGCAATATAAGAGAAGGCAAAATGAAACATGTTTGCTTGGTTAGGTACATATAGAATGTCACATCACATAGTTTTTTGGTACCAACCAAAACCCATTAACTGTGGTGACACTTCTGGGTACTGCATGTTGCCTTTAACTAAATTGCTGAGCATACATGAATATTGATTCAAACTACACCATGATGCTCATTTAGCAAAGTAAAAAAAAAAAAGTGTAATATTTTAAGAAAGCACAGGGAAGGTTAGCAATAAATGGCAGCATTTCAAAATGTATTCTGTATTCACTAGACACAAATCAGAAAGCCTTGTTCTACTAATCAGTATTATTTTGCATTTACAAATTTTAATTTACCATTGATAATAACAACTCTAATCTATACAGCATGCATGGTATGACAGGCCTGTGTTAAGCACTTTACATGTAAAACCTCATTTCATTTTCTTGATAACCCTATCCGAGGTAGATAAACATGGTTATCTGCCCTCAACATAGAAAATAACTGAGCTAAATAAATCTTAGCTCTGTGACCATGATCTCATTCTTAATACATAGAAAACCTGGATCTTAAAACTCAGTCCAACTTATTTAATTCTATATTTTGTAACCTGACCAAATTTTTAAAGTCTCACATTCAAAGTCCTCATGCATTGAGATATATATATATATATAACAATCAAAATTTAAGCTGACAGTTTTGCAGGATGGTTTCAGGATATGTATTGTAGACATGCATATATGATAAATAACCAACTGACAGAGAAACATGGACTTACCATGCACTCTCAAGATAACCAGAAGTCCCATGTAAAAGCTCTATAATATCAAGCATGGAGATAATAAGGGAAAATTCAAGTAGTTACCAAAGTTATCTAAATATTTCCACAAAGCACTTTTATGGTTAATAAAATATTTTAGTTTAGCTTACATACAGCTCTGTCCACAGAGCAATGAGACTGCTTTCAAAATGTGTGTAAAATGAGGCATTTTTAGAGAGAATTTGAATTCTTCTAATAAAGTGTTGTTATTTATTAGACAGTGCCTACTTTATTCTGCAAAGAAAAATTGTTTTAAAAAAATAATGATAGTTTCATTGACTAGGACTTTTCATGGTATATAGTCTGTGAAGTCTTTAAATGACCATGAATTTCTTGGTCTTCAAGGATGTTAATAGTTTGCTTAACCTCTCACTGATCATTAAAACTGATGAAAACATTTGACTATTACAGAATTTTTTGCCTTTACCTTAGATAGTAATCTTTCCAATTTTTTCTAAAGGAGTCTATTTTCCCTTAATTAGAAAAATAATTAAAGACTTACTGAAATTTTGGGTTATCATATATTAAATCAACCATTTTAATGCCCAGGCACTTTGAAATAATAAAGATGCTGACTTATACCCATATAGTGGATGTTAAACATTAATCTCACACAAGTGCAAGAGTAAAAAGTATCCCACAGGAGAAGCAAAAAGATTTATGCAAATAAACTTCAACTACCCAATCTTTGTACTTCAAAAAACAACTTTTGCTTCTACTAACTATTCTTATTTTCGTCTTTGCATTTGCATGTGGTCTTTGATTGTTGGATATCACAGGCAGGAAATTTCTGTTTGACAATTGTCACAAAGCATGGCAGAATCAAGTTTAGCTACAATATATGGAATTCCCAGGAATGTGGCAAATTCTAAGTCAAGGGATAGAAGAAGCATCAGTTTTGAAATGCAGATAGGCAATAAAAACATCTTAAGACCAAATAAATATGGCATTAGAAAGGTGACTTCATATCATGGGTTTTAGCATGAAATAAGCTAGAAAATGTCAAAAATAAGTTAATGGAGAAGGCAATGGCACCCCACTCCAGTGCTTTTGCCTAGAAAATTCCATGGATGGAGGAGCCTGGTAGGCTGCAGTCCATGGGGTTGTGAAGAGTCGGACACGACTGAGCAACTTCACTTTCACTTTTCACTTTCATGCATTTGAGAAGGAAATGGCAACCCACTCCAGTGTTCTTGCCTGGAGAATCCCAGGGACGGGGAAGCCTGGTGCGCTGCCGTCTTTAGGGTCGAACAGAGTCGGACACAACTGAAGCGACTTAGTAGCAGCAATCACATTTTCAGAGAAATTGTACTTCCATCGCTACTACTACTACTGTCACTATTTCTACTGAAACTACTACTACTAAGAATAACATTTAATAAGAAGTATTGTGTGTTGAGACATTTTATGTCTATTGATATATTTAATGCTAGCAGTAGTCAGAGGAGGTAGTTACCATTACCAGTTGGGTAAATTGAATTTCAAAGAAGCTATGAAACTTGTTAATTTCAAATAGCTAGTAAATAGGGCATCCAGGATCTAACCTCAGGTATTTCTAATGCTAAATGTTTAAGCCTTTCTCCAATACTCTCATACACTTAAGTATGAGAAGGAAAAAAGATCTTATGGAACTGCTTAGGTTTGCTATGGATTATAAATCTTATTTCAAAATAGTCTACAGATGTTTACTTACTGCTTTTTTACCCAGACAATATTACAACTGAGAAATAATTAAGATATTTTACAAAACACTGAAAAATATTGTCAATAGTTAATGTCAGTTTATAATCATACTTGATATATTGTGAACTGAAGAGCAGTATTAGAGAGAGAGACAAAGACAGAGAGATGGAACTTTTCAAAAAGAACTATCCTTTTAACAAATGGAAATTTTCATATTTGTACAACCTAAAGTTTGGGACTCTTCAGACAAACTGGTAGAATGGTGAAGAAATCTGAGCCAAAAATGTAGAGATATACTTTATAGGCTCAAAAAGGATAAACAAGGAACATCTACATATCAAATTATTTTTGTCTATCAGTATGTCTTCGATTAAATGTTACTCCTGGAGCAACCTGTTCAGGGATAATTCCAAAACAAGTGATGACAACATGTTCTTTCCAATTAACATTTCTTCACTCTTGCTCCTATCATATTTCCACTCTCTAATTCCAACATTTGGAATCTAAGTTTTATTGATGACTTTCTCCTCTGCCATCCTTGACTGCAATTGTTTTTTATAGTATGTATTTGCCTGTCTTTCAGACATAAACATTTTAATTGTGCTTATGGTACTGAAGAAACAGAATTGAACTTTTCAATGTAGAAGGACACAATACCTATCAGAAACTAGTTTTTTAAGTAAGTATAGGGACTTCATGAGATTAAAATTTCAGAAAAGCAGTTACTTGGTTTAGCAGACCTGGAAAGAGAGTTTCCAAAATCTACCAGATTTAAATTCTTTAAAACTTAAAATACAAAGTAACTTTACTTTTCTCAAAGTTCTTTCTGATACTGGTCTCTGAACAGTTTTGACTATATAGTAAACTACTTGTAAAGAGTCCCAAATAAAAGAAACTAGTAATATTATGTCAATAACAGAAAAAAAAACAAACAAATCTGACATCACTACTTTCATAATTTCACAATGGTATCTTTCACAATCGCACTAAAAATTCCCAATAATGTCTAATTAAATTTCTAAACTGAATGAATTATTGGGTGCAAAATAACAGACGATGTTGTTTTATGAAAAGAAGTTTCCCATTTTAAGAAAAGAAAAACATTACATCATATTTTAAATTGCCTTGGATATAAATAAGAAGCTAATTTGGGAAGTCCTTTTGAAAAATAAGTTTTGACTAACTGATTAACCAATCAAATTCAGCATTTACTGTTCCATTTAGAGAAATTTGTACATTTCTCTGCATCTTAAGCAATTTTCTGATGGGATTATGGAAGCCAGTTTCTTTTCAATGTGTCAGCAGAGATAAAGGATGATAGATAATAACCATGTGTTTGGTTTCTATGATGTCCCTTTAAAACAAAATCAGAGGACATTGATGGAAGTGAGGTAAGTCTTTAAAGATACAGCCTAAGTCTATAAGTTCAAATTCAATTTCTACAAAGGAGGCTAAGAAGTAGTGTAATTATTCAAGAGTAATTCAAATGATCACTCCTTAACTAAGAATTTTTACATGTTTGTATATATCTATATGGTGTATGTGTGTGTGTAGAGAGAGAGAGAGAATGTGTGACAGAGAGATAGAAATTTTTTGCCTTTATCAACTCTCCCTACTCTCTAAATATCTATCTACCAAATGAGCAAATCAAACCAAACACTTTAATGCTTATCTGGCAAATAAAAAGCTCTTAAGGGGCTTTTAGCACAGCTATTCATCACCCCCACGTTTTTCACCCTCTATCATTTGATAGTATAATCCACTATAGTAAAATCAAAGGATATTATATACTTTTACCCTTATTATACTTTCTTCTGTCTAAAATATCTGTAGTTTCATGTACCCTGATTTCATCCCAGTGGTGTCTCAAAGAAAGAATATTACTCTGTTTCATTTTTCCCTCATAATCCCTCATGTACATGGGTATATGACCTCAACTAATGCTAAAAGAAAATTTTATTAAATTCTAGAGTGAGCTGTGCACCATTATTTGTATCTTCCTATTACTTCTGCCTATAATCCTATCTTTTCTGCTTCTCTTCCTAGAAAAAGCTTAATCATTCTCCAAATTCAATTTGAATACATGTCCTTCTATGATTTTCTTATATAGTCATTCTCACAGTATTCTCTGCCTAGCATTTGGTAATGTTTTTGGAGAAAATGTTAAATATGTTGTTTTACAATTTATGGTTTCTTTATCTTCCTCTGATACTACCATGAGTTTGTCTTAAGCAAGCACTATGTTTATAATCTTCAGATTTTAGCACAGTTCTAGGCACAAAATTTCCCTAAAAAATTTAATGATTAAATCATACGAGGTTCGGTACTTCCTCTGACATTAATAGGGCACCAATAATTTGTTCTATTAATGAAGGTAACATTTACATTGCATTCATTTGCCAAGTCCATCCAGGTTTAAAAAAAATAAAAATAAAGTACAGTTTTGTTTTAGTTGTTACACTTTCATTGATTACCTGAGTTGTTTTCTCAACTCTCCACTTGATTTTGGTTAAGAAAGTATAGCAACAATAAGTGAAAAACAGTGTCCATAAATTAAAGGATTCTATTCATTCTAACAGGAATGTTATGGTTCAAGGTCACTTCTCTGAAGCCAGTTCTGCATAACTGAAATTATTCAGATGATTCCAGTCGATAATTAAATAAGCAATCTAGCTAGTGAACAAAACAAAACAAAAAATGCCGCTGTTAAGTAAAAGGAGTTTGAAATATGTAAACTGCTCTTTGTTGATTAATATTTATCAAACAGATGCCAATCTTTCTCTGCACTTTATGCTACATAGGTCTAGCATGAGTAAGTTGTACATATTACAGAATATTTTAGTATGGCATAGAGTGTACAGTTAATATCTCTGTGCATCCATGTGCATCTATAAAAGATGTATAGCAATTCAACTTGCTTAAGGCTCTCTGGGAGGTATACATATTGATTGCACTCTTCCTGTGGCATGTACTTCCCAGGGGAATGGAAAGAGATTAGCAAAATTCACATTGATACTTGAAATAAAAAGAAACTAAATGAGAACCCAAGTCATGGCATATTATAAAGCATCCAAATTTAAATGTATTGAATCTGCATCTATGGAGATTTTCATAGAAGTACTGATTTATCCTGGTCTCCAAACATTGCAATTTTCATTCTTCATAGACTGAAAAAATGGTCTACTGTCCCTTAGTTTTTAATCTTATGCCCTATTTATATGATTGAGAATCTAAATGCTTTAGGTATTATAAAAAGCACTCCAGTGTTCTGTGTTGGTTTATTTAATAACATTGTGCAAAGAACTGTTTGAGGCTAGTATTAGTATCATTTAAATAAACTTATACAAGCATAATATGTTCAAGAAAACATTACATAGCAGATATTCTAATGTAAGGACAATTATAAATTAATCATATCTTTCCTTAGTATGATGGCAGTGTGTAATGATGGAAAGACTATAGCTTTTGCCCAGATAGATGTAGGTTTGTCTTCTCAGGACATCAGTACCAAATATGTGATCTTACCTGAGTCCCTCAGCCTAAGATTCTGTTTTTCATCTTCAAAGAGATCTAAAAGGACCTACCTTTGTGTAAAGTGTTTTGTAATGTTCTTGTCACATCAGTTCAGTTAAGTCACTCAGTCGTGTCCAATTGTTTGCAACACAATGGACTGCAGCATGCCAGGCTTCCCTGTTCATCACCAACTTCCAGAGTTTAATCAAACTCCTGTCCATTGAGTTGGTGATGCCATCCAATCATCTCATCCTCTGTCATCCCCCTCTCCTCCCACCTTCAATCTTTCCCATCATCAGTGTCTATTCAAATGAGCCAGTCTTTTGCATCAGGTGCCAAAGTGTTGGAGTTTCAGCTTCCACATAAGTGCTTCCATGAATATTCAAGATTGATTTCCTTTAGGATAGACTGGTTGGACCTCCTTGCAGCCCAAGGGACCTCAAGAGTCTTCTCCAACACCACAGTTCAAAAGCATCAATTCTTTGGCACCCAGCCTTCTTTATAGTCCAACTCTCACATCCATACATGACTACTGGAAAAACCATAGCCTGACTAGATGGACCTTTTTTGGCAAAGTAATGTCTCTGCTTTTTAATATGCTGTCTAGTTTGGTCATAACTTTTATTCCAAGGAGTAAGCGTCTTTTAATTACATGGCTGCAGTCACCATCTGCACTAATTGTGGAGCACCTCCAATAAAACCAGCCACTGTTTCCATTGTTTCCCCATCTATTTGCAATGAAGTTATGGGACCAGATGCCATGATCTTAGTTTTCTGAATGAGGAGTTTTAAGAAAAGTTTTTCATTCTCCTCTTTCACTTTCATCAAGAGGCTCTTTATTTCTTCTTCACCTTCTGCCATAAGGGTGGTGTCATCTCATTATCTGAAGTTATTGGTATTTATCCTGGAAATCTACATTCCAGCTTGTGCTTCATCTATCCTGGTGTTTCTCATGTTTTATTCTGCATAAACTTAAATAAGCAAGGTGATGATATACAGCCTTGACATACTCCTATTCCTATTTGGAAGCAGTCTGCAGTCTGTTGTTCCATATCCAGTTCTAACTGTTGCTTCCTGACCTGCATACAGATTTCTCAAGAGGCAGGTCAGGTGGTCTGGTATTCCCATCTCTTTCAGAATTTTCCACAGTTTATTGTGATCCATAGAGTCAAAGGCTTTGGCATATTCAATAAAGCAGAAATAGGTGTTTTTCTGGAACTCTCCTGTTTTTTCAATGATCCAGTGGATGTTGGCAATGTGATCTCTGGTTCCTCTGCCTTTTCTAAAACCAGCTTGAACATCTGGAAATTCACAGTTCACATATTGCTGAAGCCTGGCTTGGAGAATTTTGAGCATTACTTTACTAGTGTGTGAGATGAGTGCAATGGCGTCGTAGTTTGAGCATTCTTTGGCATTGCCGTTCTTTGGGATCAGAATGAAAACTGGCTTTTTCCAGTCCTGTGGCCACTGCTGAGTTTTCCAAATGTGCTGGCATATTGAGTGCAGCACTTTCATAGATTTGAAATAGCTCCACTGGAATTCCATCACCTCCACTAACTTTGTTCGTAGTGATGCTTTCTAAGTCCCACTTGACTTCGCATTCCAGGATGTCTGGCTCTAGGTTAGTGATCACACCATCATGATTATCTGGGTTGTGAAGGTCTTTTTTGTATAGTTCTTCTGTGTATTCTTGCCATCTCTTCTTAATATCTTCTGCTTCTGTTGTGTCCATCCAATTACTGTACTTTATTCAGCCCATCTTTGCATGAAATGTTCCCTTGACATCCCTAGTTTTCTTGAAGAGATCTCTAGTCTTTCCCATTCTATTGTTTTCATCTATTTCTTTCCATTGGTCACTGAGGAAGGCTTTCTTATCTCTCCTTGCTATTATTTGGAACTCTGCATTCAAATGGGTATACCTTCTTTTTCTCCTTTGCTTTTTGCTCTCTTCATTTCACGGCTATTTGTAAGGCCTCCTCAGACAGCCGTTTTGCTCTTTTGCATTTCTTTTTCTTGGGGATGGTCTCGATTCCTGTCTCCTGTACAAGGTCATGAACCTCCATTCATAGTTCTTCAGGCACTCTGTCTATCTGGTCTAGTCCCTTGAATCTATTTGTCACTTCCACTGTATAATAGTAAGGAATTTGATTTACATCACACCTGAATGGTCTAGTGGTTTTCCCTCATTTCTTCAATTTAAGTCTGAATTTGGCAATAAGGAGTTCATGATCTGAGCCACAGTTATCTCCTGCTCTAGTATTTTCTGTCTCTATATAGTTTATCTTTTGTGCAATTATAATCAATATGATTTTGGTGTTGACCATCTGGTGATGTCCATGTGCAGAGTCTTCTCTTGTGTTGTTGGAAGAGGGTGTTTGCCATCACCAGTGCATTCACTTGGCAAAACTCTATTAGCCTTTTACCAGCTTTATCTGTACTCCAAAGCCACATTTGCCTATTACTCCAGGTGTTTCTTGACTTTCTACTTTTGCATTCCAGTCCCCTATGATACAAGCATCTTCTCTGGGTGTCAGTTCTAGAAGGTCTTGTAGGTCTTCATAGAACCATTCAACTTCAGCTTCTTCAGCATTACTTGATGGGGCATAGACTTGGATTACCATGCTATTGAATGGGTTGCCTTGGGAACGAACAGAGTTCATTCTGTCATTTTTGAGATTGCATCCAAGTACTGCAATTCAGACTTTGTTGACTACATCTACTCCATTTCTTCTAAGGGATTCTTTCCCACAGTAGTAGATATAATGGTCACCTGAGGTATATCCACCCATTCCAGTCCATTTTAGTTAATAGTATGTAGCAAATAAATGTTAGTTCCCATCCTTCTTATCAAAGGAACCAAAAACAAAACAACAACAACAACAGAAAAACCCTCATTCTGTGCAATTATAGACCACAAAAGAGCCATCTTTGTCTCTCCTTTGCTACTGGTCACTGAATTGCCTTGGTTCCCCTGAGTACTAATGAATACTGCCATTAGGAAAATATGCACAATGATCAATAATACAACAACCCAGCCATTAAGAAGAAACCACCATGTAGGGAATAGTAGCAAGAAGAAAATCAAATAGTCATCAGACTGACAGCTTTAGATATTTGATTAAATAAGTCCAAGTCACAGAAACTCACTGGAGGAAACCTTATTACTGAACAAGTACTAGAAATTTCTGGCTTTAGAAGTATCCTTGTTAATTCCTCTCATTTAAGATGCATATTATATATAAATATAGATATAACTTGTATTAGTAGGAAAATGATATAAAATAAAGGAGCAAGTTCAAACAGTGGAAAATGTTTTACAAATGCTAAATAAAATCTACTTGTATATAAATTTTTAATGGTTATGATGATTTGTGGCATTGTCATTCTAATTTCTAAGGTTAGAAACTGCTTATCATTCCTGCAAATAGGAAACTAAATGGCCAGCATCTGTCTTTTTTAATTTTATTCATTTTTTTTTAGTGTTTTTGTGTAGTAATTTATTTAAAAATAGTACATTTAAGTCAGCTATGCTATTAACTGGGATTGTGGATTAATTAAAACCTTTTCCTCAGGGGACCTAATCTCTAGTTTATCATATAAGCTAAAAAAAAAAAATAGGATTCAATTTCAACAACTTTCATTTAAAGGAAACTTTCACTGGAATAAAACTATTTTATTAAATATAAAACATCTATGCTAATGACTTTTTTTCATACTATATATAAAATCGTCTTTTAATTTACTTGACAGTGATATTAGGTGTGGCAATTTTCTTATTTTGCTCTGCAACTTCTCTACAGGGTACAACAACTTCATACCAAACATTCCTATATTTCATTAAAAAAAAGGTAAACGACTATGTTTTGTGGGATGCAAATAAAATAGAAAACTTGGCTTATCATGTAAGTTTCATGATCACTAGCAGAAAAAGTCCGTGCATAAGTAGATCTGACCTTTTATCTCAAAGGACATCAAGCTATGCTTTTGCACTGAAAAAATGCTAAATGTATTAATAGATAATGCAAAATAATTTAAAACCAACCATTTATTTGACAAAGCTTAGATTATCTAACCTACTCAGTGAGGATGGGCTTCCCTGATAGCTTAGTTGGTAAAGAATCTGCCTACAACCCAGGAGATCCTGGCTCAATTCCTGGGTCAGAAGATCCCTTGGACAAGGGATAGGCTACCTATTCCAGTATTCCTGGACTTCCCTTGTGGCTGAGCTGGTAAAGAATCTTCCCTGCAATGCAGTAGACCTGGTTTCGATCCCTGGGTTGGAAAGATCCCCTGGAGAAGGGAAAGGGCACCCACTCCAGTATTCTGGCCTGGAGAATTCCGTGGACTGTATAGTTCATGGGGTTGCAAAGAATCTGACATCATTGAGCAATATTCACTTTCAATGCAGATACTTAATTCTAAAAAAAGAAAAAAAGATCTTTTGCTGACATATTTTCTCAATAATAGTAACTATTTTTTTTCTATGCCATAAAGAAAATAATCCTGTCTTATGGAAAAACTGTCAATAATTTCCCCCTACGTCTTAATCATATAGTTCATGTATCTTATCTATAGGTCAGATACAATGAGGAAACAAGTACAATATCTTTTCTTTTCATTAAAAAAATAGTAGGTAGAGGACAGTCTTAAGATGGTGGAGGAATAGGATGGGGAGGCCACTTTCTCCCCCACAAATTCATCAAAAGATCATTTGAATGCTGAGCAACTGCCACAAAACAACTCCTGAACACTGGCAGAGGACACCAGGCAGCCATAAAGGCAGCCCATTCTCTTCAAAAGGAGGTAGGACAAAATATAAAAGACAAAAAAAGAGTCAAAAGAGTTAGGGATGGAGACCCGTCCCAGAGAGGGAGTTGTGAAGGAGGAGAAGTTTCCAAACACCAGGAAACCCTCTCACCAGCAGGTCTGTTGGGAGTTTTGGAATCTCAGAGGGCAACAAAACCAGGAGGGGAAAAAAAAAAAAAAAGAACAGAACACATGCCTTAACTACAACTCCCAGCAGAGCCCAGATGTTTGCATCTGCCACCAGCAAGCAGGGGAGGCACAGGTGTCATACTTAGGGTGAGGACTGGGCCTGAATGCTCTGAGGACAATCTGAAGGAGCTAACGTGAGATAGCAACCCAAACTGTTGGATAGCCAGGGAGAGAGATAAAAAGAGAGAGGAAGAACTTTCCAGTGAAAAGCTCTATCATAAGGCACAGCCTCGAGGGCTCACAGAACAAAGGAAAGAGCTAACTAGCTGCAGACTGGCCCATCCCCTGCCAGAGGCAGAGAGGCAGGCGCAAGACAGCCAGAGCCAGAAAGCAAGAAGCAATCTCGGCCCCAGAGATGGCAACCTCCTGGCATCCTCCACCAAACTGTGAGCAGACTCCTAGTTGCTAACCAAGTCTTCCTGGGATCCTGGACAGTTGACATTTGCCAGGAGGGTGGCAGCCTGAGATCAGCCCACCAGAGGAGACACATGGCACACCTGAGATGGTGCTTTTGCAGTGCACCCAGGAAACCGAGCAGCTGGGACTGGGGCAGTGATAAGACGCACCGCACACCTGGGATGGTGCACTCGCCAAGCACCTGGTCGCCTGAGCTCCTCAGACCAGGGAAGAGCACAAAACACAGGTCCAACTGAGTCTGTGCCTTTGTGGAGTACCCAAGAACCTGAACCTGAGCAGCTTATACCTGGGACATGCATGCAACTCAGTGCCCACTTTGTATAGTTCCCCTTCAGAGCAACCTGAAGCCTGAGCATTGTAGACCAGGAAAGCACAGGCGCCTTGAGGGGGGGGAAACCCAGTGTGGTCCATACCGTGCAAACATGCTCCACACACACCAGTGATATTTGTTTTCAGTGTTCCTCCCTCCCCACACCACAACTGATCAAGTGAGCCTAAATAAATGACCCACTCTGTTCCCTTGTGCTGGGGTGGAAATTAGACACTTAAGGGATTGCAAACAAGGAAGCCAAAGTAAACAAAGAAGAGGGAGCTACTCTAGAAGTGCAACAGAATAAAGCCCTGTGGTTAGCACTTACTAAGCATTGAAAGTGTGATCACTCACTTAGAGCCAGATATCCTGGAGTGTGAAGTCAAGTGGGCCTTAGAAAGCACCACTAGAAACAAAGCTAGTAGAAGTGATGGAATTCCAGTGGAGATATTTCAAAACCTGAAAGATGATGCTGTGAAAGTGCTGCACTCAATATGCCAGCAAATTTGGAAAACTCCACAGTGGCCACAGGACTGGAAAAGGTCAGTTTCAATTCCAATCCAAAAGAAAGGCAATGCCAAAGAATGCTCAAACTACCACACAATTGCACTCATCTCACATGCTGGTAAAGTAATGCATAAAAATCTCCAAACCAGGCTTCAGCAATACGTAAACCGTGAACTTCCAGATGTTCAAGCAGGTTTTAGAAAAGGCAGAGGAACCAGAGATCAAATTGCCAACATCCACTGGATCATCAAAAAAGGAAGTAAGTTCCACAAAAACATCTATTTCTGCTTTATTGACTATGCCAAAGCCTTTGACTGTGTGGATCAAAATAAACTGTGGGAAATTTTGAAAGAGATGGGAATACCAGACCACCTGACCTGCCTCTTGAGAAATCTGTATGCAGGTCAGGAAGCAACAGTTAGAACTGGACATGGAACAACAGACTGGTTCCAAGTAGGAAAAGGAGTATGTCAAGGCTGTATATTGTCACCCTGCTTATTTAACTTATACGCAGACTCCCAGCAGAGTTTCTCTACATCATGAGAAACGCAGGGCTGGAAGAAGCACAAGCTGGAATCAAGACTGCCGGGAGAAATATCAATAACCTCAGATATGCAGATGACACCACCCTTATGGCAGAAAGTGAAGAGGAACTAAAAAGCCTCTTGATGAAAGTGAAAGAGGAGAGTGAAAAAGTTGGCTTAAAGCTCAACATTCAGAAAACGAGGATCGTGGCATGTGGTCCTATGTCTTCATGGGAAATAGACGGGGAAACAGTGGAAACAGTGTCAGACTATCTTTTTGGGCTCCAAAATCACTGCAGACGATGACTGCAGCCATGAAATTAAAAGACACTTTCTCATTGGAAGAAAAGTTATGACCAACCTAGATAGCATATTAAAAAGCAGAGACATTACTTTTCCAACAAAGGTCCGTCTGGTCAAGGCTATGGTTTTTCCAGTGGTCATGTATGGATGTGAGAGTTGGACTGTGAAGAAAGCTGAGTGCCGAAGAATTGATGCTTTTGAACTGTGGTGTTGGAGAAGACTCTTGAGAGTCCCTTGGACTGCAAGGAGAACCAACCAGTCCTTTCTGAAGGAGATCAGCCCTGGGATTTCTTTGGAAGGAATAATGCTAAAGCTGAAACTCCAGTACTTTGGCCACCTCATGTGAAGAGTTGACTCATTAGAAAAGACCCTGATGCTGGAAGGGATTGGGGTCAGAATGAGAAGGGGACAACAGAGGATCAGATGGCTGGATGAAATCACTCACTCAATGGATATGAGTCTGAGTGAACTCTGGGAGTTGGTGATGGACAGGGAGGCCAGGAGTGCTGCAATTCATGGGGTTCCAAAGAGTCCAAAATGACTGAGCGACTGAACTGAACTGAACTGAACTGAAGCTTTGGAAGGGGTCTATAGACTTTGAGAAGAAGTATAAGCTGAAACAAGGAACTATCAAACTGAACTGATCCCACACTACCCTCAACAGCTTCAGAGAAATTCGTATATATATATTTTACTCTTATCATTTAAAAAAAAATTTAGGTTCCTTATTACTCCTTTATCTTTGATTTTTATAACCTACCATAACCTAGATAGCATATTCAAAAGCAGAGTCATTACTTTGCCAACAAAGGTCCGTCTAGTCAAGGCTATGGTTTTTCCCATAGTCATGTATGGATGTGAAAGTTGGACTGTGAAGAAAGCTGAGTGATGAAGAATTGATGCTTTTTAACTGTGGTGTTTGAGAAGACTCTTTAGAGTACCTTGGACTTCAAGGAGATCCAATCATTCCATTCTAAAAGACATCAGTCCTGGGTGTTCTTTGGAAGGAATGATGCTAAAGCTGAATCTTCAGTACTTTGGCCACCTCATGAGAAGAGTTGACTCATTGGAAAAGACTGATGCTGGGAGGGATTGGGGCAGAAGGAGAAGGGGATGACAGAGGATGAGATGGCTGGATGGCATCACTGACTTGATGGACGTGAGTCTGAGTGAACTCCGGGAGTTGGTTATGGACAGGGAGGCCTTGCATGCTGAAATTCATGATGTCTCAAAGAGTTGGACATGACTGAGTGACTGAGCTGAACTGAACTGATTACCTTGCAAAAAAGACCCTATTTTTAAATCAAAATTCATATATATATATATATATATATATATTATAATTTTTGTGACTGATTTTGTTTTGTAGTTTTAATATTGTATTTTTGAGAATCTAAACTCTAGATTTTAATCTTTGCTTTTCGGTATTTGTTATCAATTTTGTACGTTTAAGAATCTAATCTTCAGTAGCCATTTCTACTGAGGGGTGTGATTACTGGCTTGATTGCTCTTTCCCCTTTTGACTCTCCCTTTCCTCCCCCAGGTCACCTCTATCTCCTCTCTCCCCCTTCTTTTTCTACTTAAATCTCTGAATCTCTCTGGGTGATCTGGCCTGTGGAGAACACTTTAGGTACTGATTACTGGCTAGATTGGTCTCTCCTCTTTTGATTGCCCCTCTTCTCCTGATCACCTCTATCTCCATTCTCCCTCGTGTCTTCTCTATGTAACTCCCTGAACCACTCTGGGTGTTCCAGACTGTGAAGAACACATAGGGATTTGATTACTGCCTAGAATATGCTCTCCCCTTTTGATTTCCCCTCTTCTCCTCCTGGTAACCTCTATCACCTTCCTCCCTCTTCTCTTCTCCATGTAACTCTGTGAATCTCTCTGGGTGTCCCTCATTGTGGGGAATATTTTCACCATTAACCTAGACGTTTTATCATCAGTGCTGTATGGATGGATGATTCGTCAGGCTACTGTAAGAATAAGACTGGAAGCCAGAGGCAGGAGGCTTAAATCCAAAACTAGAGAACACCAGAGAACTCCTGACTCCAGGGAAGATTAATCAAAAAGAGATCATTCAAAAGTCAATACCTACACTGAAACCAAGCTCCACCCAAAAGCCAACAAGATTCAGAGCAAGACATACCACACTAAATCTCTAGCAATGCAGGAACATAGCCCTAGCATTAAAATACAGGCTTCCCAAAGTCACACAAACTGATAGACACCTCAAAACTCACTACTGGACACTTCATTGCACTCCAGAGGGAAAAGATCCAGCTCCACCCATCAGAACACCAACACAGGCTTCCCTAACCAGGAAACCTTGACAAATCACTAGTCCAACTCCGCCCCCCTCCCCCAGGGAGCAACCTCCACAATAAAGAGGAACCACAAATGTCCAGCCCACAGAAAGGCCATCCCAAACAGATCAATCTAAACAAAATATAAGGGTAGAGAAATATTCAGTAGGTAAAGGAACATGACAAATGCCCAACAAACCAAACAAAAGAGGAAGAGATAGTGAGTCTACCTGAAAAAGAATTCAGAATAATGATAGTAAAGATGATCCAAAATCTTGAAAACAAAATGGAGTTACAGATAAATAGAGACAAGGATTGAGAAGATGCAAGAAATGTTTTACAAAGACCTAGACAAAATAAAAAAGAGTCCATCAATAATGAATAATGCAATAACTGAGATCAAAAGCACTCTGGAGGGAACCAACAGTAGAATAACTGAGGTAGAAGATAGTATAAATGAGGTGGAGGAGAGAGTGGTGGAAATAAATGAAGCAGCAAGGAAAAAAAGGAAAAATAATTGAAATAAATGAGGACAACTTCAAAGACATCTAGGACAAGGATAACACCCCAAATTTGAATCATAGGAGTCCCAGAATAAGAAGACAAAAAGAAAGGGCATGAGAAAATACTTGAGGAGATAATAGTATAAAACTTCCCTAAAATGGGGAAGGAAATAGCCACCCAAGTTCAAGAAACCCAGAGGGTCCCAAATAGGATAAACCAGAGGTGAAACATCCAAAGACACATATTAATCAAATTAATGAAGATCAAACACAAAGAAAAATATTAAAAGCAGGAAGGGAAAACAACAAATAACACACAAGGGAATTCCCATAAGGATAATGGCTGATCTTTCAATAGAAACTTTTCAGGACAGAAGGGAATGCCAGGACATACTTAAAGTCATGAATGAGAAAAACCTACAACACAGATTATTATACCCAGGATGAATCTCATTCAAATATGAAGGAGAAACCATGAGTTTTACTTACAAGCAAAAGCTGAGAGAATTCAACATCACCAAACCAGCTGTTCAAAAAATGCTAACGGATTTTCTCTAGACAGGAAATACAGAAAAGGTTTATAAACTCGAACCCTAAAAAACAAAGTAAATGGAAATGGGATCATACTTATAAATAATTACCCTAAATGTAAATGGGTTGAATGCCCCAACCAAAAGACAAAGACTGGCTGAATTGATAGAAAAACAAGACCCCTATATATGCTCTCAATAAAAGACCCACCTCGAAACAAGGAACACATACAGACTGAAAGTGAAGGCCTGGGAAAAAGATATTTCATGCAAATGGAGACCAACAGAAAGCAGGACACACAATATTCATATCGGATAAAATTGACTTTAAAATAAAGGCCGTGAAAAGAGACAAAAGAAGACACTACATAATTATGAAAGGATCAATCCAAGAAGAAGATATAACAATTATAAATATATATGTGTCCAACATAGGAGCACTGCCGGAAGCCAGCATGGGAGTTCCCACCCATGACAAGGTCATGCGGGAGAGGCCTGATGGGCAAGGCAAGTCAGGACTCGAGGGGCCCCCTGGATCTGCTTGAGCATCTACCCCAAAACCAGAATCTGTCTGTTTTACTATTTTACGACTTTCACAACTCCTCTGATATTAACGGGGGGCTATTCCCGACCACCTTTCTCTGAAGGAAATCATCTTAGAGCTCTAGTTAATAAGCCTCCTGGGCATAATAGGAGTGTTTCAATCCAAACCCCTCAGATGGCTCTCTAACTTGCCTGACAGGTTTATCCGGACTCCTACAGCTACGCATATGATTATTTACAGCCTACCAACTGCAAGAAGCATGGGAAGCTTAAGATATTCAAATAATATAGAGCCCCTTGGGGAGTTAGAAATTATTAGAACAGAACTAGTAGAAGATTTCATTGTTGAGCTAATGCTTGCTGCCAAGTTTCCATATCCCTTACCCACTGTGTCCCTGGGATTATATTGGTTAATATAGTCGGCATATAGAAAAAATAAGTAGTGGCCTTGGTGTTAATAACTTTAGACCCTTGAAGTAGTAAATTCTTTCCTTGGTGCAGCCCACTAAACCTTTGCCCTATAGGAATGCAACTTTATCTAGTGCTTTTGGAGAGTGGTGCCAAACTTTAGAAAAATTA
The DNA here is from genome assembly GCF_002263795.3 of Bos taurus. Taxonomy (NCBI): domain Eukaryota; kingdom Metazoa; phylum Chordata; class Mammalia; order Artiodactyla; family Bovidae; genus Bos; species Bos taurus. The sequence continues at coordinate 40,417,757 of NC_037357.1, read as the reverse complement.
CTTTTAGAGAAAATAAATTTTCTGGTTAACTAACCTTTATCAGAACAAAGAGTCATAAAATGTTAATAGGCCTCCTGGCCAGAAGATGATGTAAATCACCTAAAGCATTTGTATATGATAAGTTTGCAGAAAAGAAAGCCTGGTCTTGATAAGGGTCAAGGACTGCTGACTTTGCATGACTCTGCATCCCCTATTATCCTCTATGTACAACTTAGGGTATAAAAACTCCTTTTGAAAATAAAGCTATGGGCCTTGCTGATCAGGCTTGGTCTCCTTGTGTCATTCTTGTTTCCTTTTCTCTCCTTTTCTTCTCTGTTCTTCCTTCAGGATGACTAATTGGAGTGTGGGGGCCCTCTAAGACCACTTAACTGCCCGGGCTTCTAAGACCCACTCGAGAAGGTGCCTAAGGTGGGGCACCTTCAGCTATTCGAAAGGGCGCCTGTGGCCTCCGTGGTCAGAGCAAGTTCGGTGTCATGAATTTTATTGTCTTTCCATGTAAACCAGTTAGATCAAGCCTCTTTCTTTCCCCTTTTATCTATCCTCTTTCGCCGACGCCGTTCTCCTGAGGGAATCCCTGGATCCAACCAGGGCTGGACCCTGGTAGAGTACCACAAAATGTAAGGTAAATGCTATCAAGTATGAAAGGGGAAATTAACAGTAATGCAATAATAGTGGGAGACTTTAATACCCCACTCACAAATATGGATAGATCAACTAAACACAAAATTAGCAAGGAAACACAAACTTTAAATGATACAATGGACCAGTTAGGCCTAATTGATATCTATAGGACATTTCACCCCCAAACAATGAATTTTACCTTTTTCTCAAGTACACATGGAACATTCTCCAAGATAAATCACATCCTGGGACATAAATCTAGCCTTGGTAAATTCTAAAAACTGAAATCATTTCAAGCATCTTTTCTGAGCACAATGCGATAAGATTAGATGTCAACTACAGGGGGAAAAAAAAACTATTAAAAATACAAACATATGGAGACTAAACAGCACCCTTCTTAATAACCAACAAAACACATAATAAGTCAAAATATGCTTAGAAACGAATGAAAATGAAAACACAACAACCCCAAACCTATGGGATTCAGTAAAAGCAGTGCTAAGGAGATGGTTCATAGCAATACAAGCTTACCTCAAGAAACAAGAGAAAAATCAAATAAATAACCTAACTTTTCACCTAAATGAACTAGAAAAAGAAGAAATGAAGAACGCCAGGGTTAGTAGAAGAAAAGAAATCATAAAAATTATGGAAGAAATTAATGTAAAGGAAACAAAGGAGACTATAGAAAAAATCAACAAAACTAAAAGCTGGTTCTTTGAAAAGATAAATAAAACAGACAAATAAGTGGCCAGACTCATCAAGAAAAAGAGGGAGAAGAATAAAACCAACAAAATAAGAAATGGAAATGGAAAAATCACAACATACAACACAGAAATGCAAAGGATCATAAGAGACTACTATCAGCAACTATATGACATTAAAGTGGACAACTTGGAAGAAATGGATGAATTCTTAGAAAAGTATAACCTTCCAAAATTGAACCAGGAAGAAACAGAAAATATTAACAGACCAATCACAAGCACAAAAATCAAAACTGTAAACAAAAATCTTCCAACAAACAAAAGCCCAGAACCAGACTGAATTCTACCAAAAATTTAAAGAAGAGCTAACACCTAACCTACTCAAACTCTTTTAGAAAATTGGAGAGGAAGGTAAACTGCCAAACTCATTCTATGAGGACACCACACCCTAAAACCAAAACCAAACAATGATGCCACAAAAAATAAAACTATAGGCCAATATCACTGATGAACATAGATGCAAAAATCCTTAACAAAATTCTAGCAAAGAGCATCCAAAACGTATTAAAAAGATCATACATCAAGACCAAGTGGGCTTTATCCAAGGGATGCAAGGATTCTTCAATATGTGCAAATCAATCAATGTGATACACCACATTAAAAAGTTGAAAGATAAAAACCATATGATTATCTCAATAGATGCAGAGAAAGCCTTTGACAAAACGCAACATCCATTTATGATAAAAACATCCAGAAAGCAGGAAGAGAAGGAACATACCTTAACATGATAAAAGCCATATATGAGAAACCCAAGACAAACATTAGTCTCCATGGTGAAAAACTGAAAGCATTTCCCCTAAAGTCAGGAACAAGACAAGGCTGCCCACTCTCACCAATACTATTCAACATAGTTTTGGAAGTTTTGGCCACAGAAATGAGAGAAGAAAATGAAATAAAAGGAATCCAGATTGGAAAAGAAGAAGTAAAGCTCTCACTGTTTGCAGATGACATGATCCTCTGCATAGAAAACCCTAGAAACAAAAACAGAAAATTACTACAGCTTATCAATGAATATAGTAAAGTTTCAGGATATACAATTAGCACACAGAAATCCCTTGCATTCCTATACACTAACAATGAGAAAACAGAAAGAGAAATTAAGGAAACAATTCCACTCACCATTGTGATGAAAAGAATAAAATAGGAATAAATCTACCTAAAGAAACAAAAGATCTATATATAGAAAACTATAAAACACTAATGAAAGAAATCAAAGATGACACAAATAGATAGAGAAATACACCATGGTCATGGATGGGAAGGATCAATATAGTGAAAATGAGTATACTACCCAAAGCAATCTATAGATTCAGTGCAATCCCTATCAAGCTACCAACAGTATTTTTCAGAGAACTAGAACAAATAATTTCACAATTTCTATGGAAATACAAAAAATATCAAATAGCCAAAGTAATCTTGAGAAGAAGAATGCAACTTGAGGAATCCCACTGCCTGACTTCTGACTATACTACAAAGCTACAGTCATCAAGACAGTATGGTACTGGCACAAAGACAGAAATATCGATCAATGGAACAAAATAGAAAGCCCAGAGATCAATCCACGCACCTATGGACACCTTATCTTTGACAAGGGAGGTAAGAATATACAATGGAGAAAAGACAATATCTTTAACAAGTGGTGCTGGGAAAACTGGTCAACTATTTCTAAAAAAATGAAACTCAAACACTTTCTAACACCATACACAAAAATAAACTCAAAATGAATTATAGATATAAATGTAAAACCAGAAACTATAAAACTCCTGGGGAAAACATAGGCAAAACACTCTCTGACATAAATCACAGCAGGATCCTCTATGACCCACTTCCCAGAGTAATGGAAATAAAAGCAAAAATAAACAAATGGGACCTCATTAAAATTAAAAGCTTTTGCACAATGAAGGAAACTATCAGCAAGGTGAAAAGACAGCCTTCAGAATAGGAAAAAATAATAGCAAACCAAGCAACTGACAAAGAATTAATCTCAAAAATATATAAGCAGCTCATGTAGCTCAATTCCAGAAAAATAAATGACCCAACCAAAAATGGGCCAAAGAACTAAACAGCCATTTCTCCAAAGAAGACATGTAGATGGCTAACAAACACAAGAAAAGATGCTCAGCATAACTCATTATTAGAGAAATGCAAGTCAAAACCACAATGAGGTACCATCTCACACCTGTCAGAAAGGCTCCTATCAAAATGTCTGCAAACAATAAATGCTGGAGAGGATGTGGAGCAAAGGTAAACCCCCTTACACTGTTAATGGGAATGCAAACTAGTACAGCCACTATGGAGAACAGTGTGGAGATTACTTTAAAAACTGGAAATAGAACTGCCTTACGACCCAGCAATACCACTGCTGGGCATACACACCAAGGAAACCAGAATTAAAAGAGACACATGTACCCCAATGTTCATAACAGCACTGTTTACAATAGCTGGGACATGGAAGCAACCTAGATGTTCATTGGCAGACAAATGGATAAGAAAGTTGTGGTACATATACAGAATGGAATCTTACCCAGAACAGTCTTATGGACTCTGTTGCAGAGGGAGAGGGTGGGAAGATTTGGGAGAATGGCATTGAAACATGTATAATATCATGTATGAAACGAGTTGCCAGTCCAGGTTCGATGCACGATACTGGATGCTTGGGGCTAGTGCACTGGGACGACCCACAGGGATGGTACGGGGAGGGAGGAGGGAGGAGGGTTCAGGATGGGGAACACATATATACCTGTGGCGGATTCATTTTTATATTTGGCAAAACTAATACAATTTATAAAGTTTAAAAATAAAATAAAATTTAAAAAAATTAAAAAAGAATGCATTTGAATCAGTTCTAATTAGGTGGATGAAACTGGAGCTTATACAGAGTGAAGTAAGTCAGAAAGAAAAACACCATTACAGTATATTAATGCATATATATATATATATATATATATATATATATATATATATATGAAATTTAGAAAGATGGTAAGGATGACAATATATGCAAGACAGCAAAAGAGATATAGATATAAAGAAGAAACTTTTGGACTCTGTGGGAGAAGGTGAGGGTGGGATTATTTGAGAGAATCGCATTGAAAAAAGTATATTACCGTAGGTGAAATAGATCCCCAGTCCAGGTTTGACGCATAAGACAGGGTGCTCAGGGCCCGTGCACTGGGATGACCCGGAAGGATGGGATGGGGAGGAAGGTGGTAGGGGGGATTCAGGTTGTGGAACACATGTATACCCATGGCTGATTCATGTCAACGTATTGCAAAAACCACTACAATATTGTAAAGTAATTAGCATCCAGTTAAAATAAATAAAGTAATTTAAAAAAAAAGATGAAAATAAAAAACTCTCTGTGAGCTTTTTTGGTCAGATGCTGAACTTAATAAAGACTTCACAGACATTATAAATATGCTCAAAATATTAAAGAAAAACTTGCACAAAGAAGTAATGGAAGCTATGATGGCAATGTCTTATCAAATAGAGAATATATCAAATAGATATAAATTGTACTTAATGGAAAATCTGAAGTTGCAAAATATAAAATTATAAATGAATAATTCACTAGCAGGAATCAACAATAGATTTTAAATGGCAATTAGATAATGTGAAAACTAGAAGGTAGATCAAGTATTGTTGTTTATTCGCTCAGTTGTGTCAGAGTCTTTGTGACTCCATGGACTACAGCACACCAAGCTTCCATATCCTTCACCATCTTCCAGAGCTTAGTCAAACTCATGTCCTTTGAGTCAGTGATGCCATCCAACCATCTTGTCCTGTATCGACCCCTTGTCCTCCTGCTTTCAATCTTTCCAACATCGAGGTCTTTTCTAATGAGTTGGCTCTTTACAGCATAGCTCTTCCATCATGTGGTCAAAATATTGGAGCTTCAGCTTCAACATCAGTCCTTCCAATGAATATTCAGGACTGATTTCCTTTAAGATTGGCTGGTTTGATCTCCTTACGGTCCAACGGACTCTCAAGAGTCTTCTTCAACACCACAGTTCAAAAGCATCAGTTCTACAGCACTCAGGCTTCTTTATGGTCCAACTGTCACATTGATACATGACTACTGGAAAAAGTATAGCTTTGACTCTATGGACAAAATAATGTGTTGGCAAAATAATGTGTCTGCTTTTAACAAGTTGTCTAGGTTTGGTATAGCTTTTCTGTCAAGGAGCAAGTATCTTTTAAGTTCATGGTTGAAGTCACCATCTGCAGTGATTTTTGGAGTCCAAGAAAATAAAGTCTCTCACTGTTTCCTCATCTATTTGCCATGAAGTGATGAATATTCAGTTTTAAGCCAGCTTTTTCACTCTCTTCTACCATCATCAAAGACTCTTTAGTTCATCATCTCTTTTTGACATGAGTTTGGTATTATCTGCATATCTCAAGTTATTGATATTTCTTCTGGAAATCTTGATTCTAGCTTGCGCTTCATCCATCCTGGCATTCCACATGATGTACCCTGCATATAAGTTAAATAAGTCAGGCGACAACATACAGCTTTGGCATACTCCTTCCCCAATTTGGAACCAGTCCATTGTTCCATGTCTGGTTCTAACTGTTGCTTCTTGACTTGAATACAGGTTACGCAGGAGGCAGGTAAGGTGGTCTGATATTCCCATCTCTTGAAGAATTTTCCAAAGTTTGTTGTTATTCACACAAAGGCTTTAGTGTAGTCAATGAAGAAGAAATCAATATTTTTCTGGAATTCTGTAGCTTTTTCTATGATCCACTGGATGATGGCAATTTGATCTGTGGCTTCTCTGCCTTTTCTACATTCAGCTTGAACATCTGGAATTTCTCAGTTCACTTACTATTAAAGTCTATTTAGGAGAATTTTGAGCATTACTTTGCTAGCATGTAAAATGAGCGCAATTGTGCAGTTGTCTGAACACTCTTTGGCACTACTGTTAGGATTGAAATGAACACTGATCTCTTCCAGTCCTGTGGCCACTGCTGAGTTTTCCACGTTTGCTGATGTATTGAGTGCAGTACTTTCACAGCATCATCTTTTAAGAATTGAAATAGCTCAGCTGGAATTCTATCACCTCCACTAGCTTTGTTCATAGTGATGCTTGCTAAAGTCCACTTAACTTCACATTCCAGGATGTCTGGCTCTAGGTGAGTGATAACACCATTGTGGTTATATTGGTAATTAAGATCATTTTTTGTATATTTGCCACCTCTCCTCAATATCTTTTGCTTCTTTTATGTCCGTACCATTTCTGTTCTTTATTTTCTCTATCTTTGCATGAAATGTTCCCTTGGTATCTCCAATTTTCTTGTAGAAATCTCTAGTTTTTTCCATTGTATTGCTTTCCTCTATTTCTTTGCATTGATCACTGAGGAAGGCTTTTTTATCTTTCCTTGCTATTCTTTGGCAATTTACATGCAGATGGATTCTCCTTTTCTCAGCTATATGTTAGACCTTAGACAACTATTTTGCCTTTTTGCATTTATTTTTCTTGGGCATGGCTTTAATCACCACCTCCTGTACAATGTTGTGAACCTCAGTCCATAGTTCTTCAGGTATTCTGTTTATCAGATCTAATCCCTTGAATCTATTTGTCACTTCCACTGTATAATCAATCAAGGGATTTGATTAGGTCATACCTTGTGGCCTAGTGTTTTTCCTTGATTTCTTCAATTTAAGTCTGAATTTGGCAATAAGGAATTCAAGACCTGAGTCACAGTCAGCTCCCAGTCTTTTTTTGTCCGACTGTTTAGAGCTTCTCCATCTTTGGCTGCAAAGAATATAATCAATCTTATTTCAGTATTGACCATCTGGTGATGTGCACGTTTATAGTGATCTCTTGTGTTGTTGAAAGAGGGTATTTTCTAATGACCAGTGCATTCTCCTGGCAAAACTCTGTTAGCCTTTTCTCTGCTTCATTTTGTACTGCAAGGCCAAACTTGCCTGTTACTCCAGGTATGTCTTGACTTCTGACTTTTTCATCTAGTCCCCTAAGATGTAAAGGACATCTTGTTTTGGTGTTAGGTCTACAATGTTTTGTAAATCTTCACATAACTTTTCAACTTCAGCTTATTTGGCATTAGTGTTTGGGGCATAGCCTTAGATTACCGTTATATTGAATGTTTTGCCTTGGAAATGAACAGGGATCATTCAATAGTTTTTGAGATTGTACTCAAATAATGCATTTCAGACTCTGTTGACTATGAGGGCTACTCCATTCATTCTAAGCGTTTCTTGACCCCAGTAGTAGATATAATGATCATCTGAATTAAATTCACCCATTCCAGTCCATTTTAGTTCACTGATTCTTAAAATGCAGATGTTCACTCTTGCCATCTCCTGTTTGACCACATCCAATTTACCTTGATTCATGGATCTAACATTCCAGATTCCTATGCGATATTGTTCTCTCAGTATCAGACTTTACTTCCACCATCAGACACATCCAATTCAATAAAACAGAAAAAATAAATAAATTGAACAATGACTCTTATAAAAGAAAGGCAACATTAAATAATACAACACACTAGTGATACAAGTACAAGAAAAGAAGAGTAAAAAGGGACAAGATTTTTTTTTAAGGAAAAATGGCAAGGAACTTCCAAAATTTGATAAAAGCATTCATCTAGTCATTCAAGAGGCTTAATAAACAAGTAGAATATACCTAAATGGGTCAACACTATACACACTGTAATAAAAATATTGAAAGACAAACAGAATCTTGAAAATAGGGAAAAACAGTTCATCAAGTACAAGGAAACTTTCTAATTAGAAACAATAAAAGCTGGAAAGTAGTGGAATGACGTACACAAAGTACCAGGGGAAAATAAGAACAATTTGAAAGAAAACTATCAACCAAGATTCATAACTAGAAATTAAGCATTTAAAAATTAAGCAAAAAATGGTATTGACATAAAGATGTATATGTAGACCAGTGGAGTAGACTTCAGAGCTCAGATATAAATCCTTGTATATATAATCAAATGATTTTTGACAAGTGTGACAACAATATTCAATGAAGAAAAGAACAGTCTCTTCAAGCTTAGGAAGGTGGGCTTCAACATCTAAAAGAATAAAATTTTGCTCATACCTACATTGTATACAAAAATTAACTCAAAGTTAATCAAAGTCGTAACTGTAAGACATATAATGTTAAAGCTCTTAGAAAAAAAACATAAAGGGAAACCTCAGGACATTGCAGTTTTCAAGGATTTCCTGGTTATGATACAAAAACACAGGTAACAAAAGCAAAATTAAATGGGACTACATCAAACTGAAAAGCTTCGTACAAAGGATATGATCAACAAAGTTCAAGGAAAGCTATGGAATGATGAAAACATTTGCAAACCTACAGCTGAATGGACTTCCCTAGTGGCACAGATGGTGAAGAACATACCTGCAATGCAGGTATATTTCTAGAATGGGAAGATCCACTGGAGAAGGGTGTGGCTACCCACTTCATTTTTGCCTGGAGAATTTGATGGAGCATTTTATTCAACAGCTGAATGCCATTCTTAAGTGCACATGAAATGTTTTAGGGTGACAGACGAAAATCAAGTCTCCACACATTTATAAAGGATTGAAAACATTCAACATATATACTCCCTCACAACAGTAAAATTACATTAGAAATTAACAAATACATTTTAGAAATTGACAAATATGGGTAAAGTGAACAATATTCTTCTGTATAAACAATGTATCAAATATATAACAAAGTAAAGTAGAAATTATTTTATATGAACCAAAATGGAGATGTAATAAACCAAAACTTTAGCATTCTAAATAGTACTTAGAAGTAAATTTACAGCTATGAAATTTTATGTTAAAATTTAGAATTTTTTTTTAATTAACAAACTGACATTAAATTTTAAGGAAATAGAAAAAAAGACTAAGCCAAACTAAGGAAAGGGAATGAAATAATAAAGAAATTAGAATGGAAATAAATAATTGAGGATGAAACATGAGACATGAATAACAACCTTAGAGAAATTAAAAGATTATAAGGGACTACTATGATCAGCACTATGTAAACAAATTATGAAATTTAGAGGAAATAAATTCTCAGGAGCCACAAACCATGGAAAATGACAAAAAAATTAAAGAAAATCTGAATAGATCTATATTAAAATAAAAAGTTTTATTAGTAGTAGTAATAGTGCAGTGTTAGTTGCTCAGTCATGTCCAACTCTTTGTTACCCCATGGACTGTAGCCTGGTATGCTCTTCTGTCCATGTAATTCTGCAGGAAATGATACTGGAGTGAGTTGCCATTCCTTACTCCAAGGGATTTTCCTGACCCAGGGATTGAACTCAAGTCTCCTGCAGTGCTGGAAGATTCTTTACTGTCTGAACCACTAGGGAACTCTAAGAAATCCCATTAGTAATTTTAAAACACTCCCCACAATTAAAAAGCAATGCCCAGACAGTTTCACTGATAAATTCTTCCAAACATTGGAATGATAATTAATTCCATTTTCTTCACAAATTCTTAAAAAAAAAAAAAAAATAGGATGGTAGAAAACACTTTACATCTCTTTCTACAGGGACAGTATTTCCCTGATATCAAAATCAAACAAACGATAAACAAGAAAAGGGAATTACAAGCTAGTGTATTTAATGAATACAGTTACAAGAAATCTTGATGAAATACTGCTAAATAAATCAAATCCAGCAACATAAAAAGAGATAAAACACTATGACCAAGTTATTTAGCCAAGAAGAAAGGTTAATTTAACATTATAAAAATTCAATGAGGGGGAGGTCCTAAGATGGCAGAGGAATAGGACAGGAAGACCACTTTCTCCCCCCACAAATTCATCAAAAGAATATTTGAACGCTGAGAAAATTCGACAAAACAACTTCTGAATACTGGCAGAGGACATCAGGCACCCAGAAAAACAGCCCATTGTCTTCAAAAGGAGGTAGGAAAAAATATAAAAGGCAAAAAGAGAGACAAAAGAGGTAGGGATAGAGCTCCATCCCGGGAAGGGAGTCTTTAATTTATGCTTTTTGGTATTTGATATCAATTTTGTACCTGTATTTTCTTTATAATTTTTGCGACATTGTTTGTGTTTGTCTTTGTTTTTTTGTTTTTTTCCTCTTTCTTTTCCTTCTTCTTTTCTTTAACATTGTATTTTTGAAATTCCAAACTCTACTCTAGATTTTTAACTTTTGCTTTTTGGTATTAGTTATCAATCTTGTGCCTATATTTTCTTTATAATTTTTGCGAACTTGTTTCTTTTTGTTTGTTCGTTTTTTCTCTCTTTCTTTTCCTTCTTCTTTTCTTAAATATGGTATTTTTAAAATTTCAAACTCTACTCTAGATTTTTAATTTTTGCTTTTATATATTTGTTACCAATTTTGTACCTTTAAGAACCCTATCTTCAGTACCCATTTTTCACTAGGCAACGAGATTACTGGCTTAAGTGCTCTCTCTCCCTTTGGACTCTCCTTTTTCTCCACCAGGTCGCCTGTGTCTCCTCCCTAACCCCTCTCTACTCTACCCAACTCTGTGAATTTCTGTGTGTTCCAGACGGTGGAGAACACTTAGGGAACTGATTACTGGCTGGATCTGTCTCCCTCCTTTTCATTCCCCCCTTTTATCCTTCTGGCCACCTCTGTCTCCTTCCTCCTTCTTCTCTTCTCTGTATAACTCCATGAACATCTCTGAGCAGTCCAGTTGTGGAGTGCACATAAGGAAGTGATTATTGGCTAGCCCACTCTTTCCACTATTGATTCCACTTCATCTCATTCGGGTCACCTCTAACTCCCTCCTCCCTCTTCTCTTTTCCATGTAACGCTGTGAACCTCTCTGGGTGAACCTCACTGTAGAGAAACTTTTCATCTTTAATGTAGATGTTTTATCAATGGTGCTATATAGAAGGAGAAGTTTTGAAACTACTGTAAAAATAAGACCAATAACTGGAAGCAGGAGGCTTAAATCCAAACCCTGACTCCAGGGAACTCCTGACTCCAAGGAACATTAATTGACAGGAGCTCATCAAACGCCTCCATACCGACACTGAAACCAAGCACCACACAAGGGCCGACAAGTGCCAGGGCAAGACATACCAAGCAAATTCTCCAGCAACACAGGAACACAGCCCTGAGCTTCAAGACACAGGCTGCCCAAAGTCACCCCAAAACCACAGACATCTCATAACTCATTGCTGGACACTTCATTGCACTCCAGAGAGAAGAAATACAGCTCCACCCATCAGAACACTGACACAACCTTCCCTAACCAGGAAACCTTGACAAGCCACCTGTACAAACCCACACACAGCGAGGAAAAGCCACAATACAGAGAATTCCATAAACTGCCAGAACACAGAAAGGACACCCCAAAATCAGCAATTTAAACAAGATGAAGAGAAAGAGGAATACCCAGCAGATAAAGGAACAGGACAAATGCCCACCAAACCAAACAAAAGAGGAAGAGATAGGGAATCTACCTGATAAAGAATTCTGAATAACGATAGTGAAATTGATCCAAAATCTTGAAATCAAAATGGAATCACAGATAAAGAGCCTGGAGACAAGGATTGAGAAGATGCAAGAAAGGTTTAACAAGGATCTAGAAGAAATAAAAAAGAGTCAATATATAATGAATAATGCAATAAATGAAAGTAAAAACATTCTGGAGGCAACGAATAGTAGAATAACAGAGGCAGAAGATAGGATTAGTAAATTAGAAGACAGAATGGCAGAAATAAATGAATCAGAGAGGATAAAAGAAAAACGAATTAAAAGAAATGAGGATAATCTCAGAGACCTCCAGGACAATATTAAACCCTACAACATTCGAATCATAGGGGTCCCAGAAAAATAAGACAAAAGGAAAGACCATGAGAAAATACTTGAGGAGATAATAGTTGAAAACTTCCCTAAAATGGGGAAGGAAATAATCACCCAAGTCCAAGAAACCCAGGGAGTCCCAAACAGGATAAACCCAAGACGAAACATCCCAAGACATACATTAATCAAATTAACAAATTCAAACACAAAGAACAAATATTAAAAGCAGCAGGGGAAAAACAACAAATAATACACAAGGGAATGCCCATAAGGATAACAGCTGATCTTTCAATAGAAACTCTTCAAGCCAGGACGGAATGGCAAGACATACTTAAAATGATGAAAGAAAATAATCTACAGCCCAGATTATTGTACCCAGCAAGGATCTCATTCAAGTATGAAGGAGAAATCAAAAGCTTTTCAGACAAGCAAAAGCTGAGAGAATTCTGCACCACCAAACCAGCTCTCCAACAAATACTAAAGGATATTCTGTAGACAGGAAACACAAAAATGGTGTATAAATTTGAACCCAAAACAAAAAAGTAAATGGCAACGGGATCATACTTATCAGTAATTACCTTAAACATAAATGGGTTGAATGCCCCAACCAAAAGACAAAGCCTGGCTGAATGGATAGAAAAACAAGACCCCTACATATGTTGTCTACAAGAGACCCACCTCAAAACAGGGGACACATACAGACTGAAAGTGAAGGGCTGGAAAAAGATTTTCCATGCAAATAGGGACCAAAAGAAAGCAGGAGTAGAATACTCATATCAGATAAAATAGACTTTAAAACAAAGGCTGTGAAAAGAGACAAAGACGGTCACTACATAATGATGAAAGGATCAATCCAAGAAAAAGATATAACAATTATAAATATATATGCAAAAAAACATGGGACCACCACAGTATGTAAGACAAATGCTAACAAGTATGAAAGGAGAAATTAACAATAACACAATAATAGTGGGAGACTTTAATACCCCACTCAAACCTATGGATAGATCAACTAAACAGAAAATTAACAAGGAAACACAAACTTTAAATGATACAATAGACCAGTTAGACCTAATTGATATCTATAGGACATTTCATCCCAAAACAATGAATTTCCCCTTTTTCTTATGCACACATGGAACCTTCTCCAGGATAGATCACATCCTGGGCCATAAATCTAGCCTTGGTAAGTTCAAAAAAATTGAAATCATTCCAAGCATCTTTTCTGACCACAATGCAGTAAGATTAGATCTCAATTACAGGAGAAAAACAATTAAAAATTCCAACATATGGAGGCTGAACAACATGCTGCTGAATAACCAACAAATCACAGAAGAAATCAAAAAATAAATAAAAATTTGCATAGACACGAATGAAAATGAAAACACAACAACCCAAAACCTGTGGGACACTGTAAAAGCAGTCCTAAGGGGAAAGTTCATAGCAATACAGGCATACCTCAAGAAACAAGAAAAAAGTCAAATAAATAACCTAACTCTACACCTAAAGCAACTAGAAAAGGAAGAAATGAAGAACCCCAGGGTTAGTAGAAGGAAAGAAATCTTAAAAATTAGGGCAGAAATAAATGCAAAAGAAACAAAAGAGACCATAGCAAAAATCAACAAAGCCAAAAGCTGGTTCTTTGAAAGGATAAATAAAATTGACAAACCATTAGCCAGACTCATCAAAAAACAACGGGAGAAGAATCAAATCAATAAAATTAGAAATGAAAATGGAGAAATCACAACAGACAACACAGAAATACAAAGGACCATGAGAGACTACTATCAACAATTATATGCCAATAAAATGGACAACATGGAAGAAATGGACAAATTCTTAGAAAAGTACAACTTTCCAAAACTGGACCAGGAAGAAACAAAAAAGTCTTAACAGACACATCACAAGCACGGAAATTGAAGCTGTAATCAAAAATCTTCCAGCAAACAAAAGCCCAGGTCCAGATGGCTTCACAGCTGAATTCTACCAAAAATTTAGAGAAGAGCTAACACTTATCCTGCTCAAACTCTTCCAGAAAATTGCAGAGGAAGGTAAACTTCCAAACTCATTCTATGAGGCCACCATCACCCTAATACCAAAACCTGACAAAGATCCCACAAAAAAATAAAACTACAGGCCAATATCACTGATGAACATAGATGCAAAAATCCTTAACAAAATTCTAGCAATCAAATCCAACAACACATTTAAAAGATCATACACCATGACCAAGTGGGCTTTATCCCAGGGATGCAAGGATTCTTCAATATCCGCAAATCAATCAATGTAATACACCACATTAACAAATTGAAAAATAAAAACCATATGATTATCTCAATAGATGCAGAGAAAGCCTTTGACAGAATTCAACATCCATTTATGATAAGAACTCTTCAGAAAGCAGGAATAGAAGGAACATACCTCAACATAATAAAAGCTATATATGACAAACCCACAGCAAACATTATCCTCAATGGTGAAAAATTGAAAGCATTCCCTCTAAAGTCAGGAACAAGACAAGTGTGCCCACTTTCACCATTACTATTCAACATAGTTTTGGAAGTTTTGGCCACAGCAATCAGAGCAGAAAAAGAAATAAAAGGAATCCAAACTGGAAAAGAAGAAGTAAAACTCTCACTGTTTGTAGATGACATGATCTTCTACATAGAAAACCCTAAAGACTCCACCAGAAAATTACTAGAACTAATCAATGAATATAGTAAAGTTGCAGGATATAAAATCAACACACAGAAATCCCTTGCATTCCTATACACTAATAATGAAAAAAATGGAAGAGAAATTAAGGAAAGAATCCCATTCACCATTGCAACAGAAAGAACGAAATACTTAGGAATATATCTACCTAAAGAAACTAAAGACCTATACATAGAAAACTATAAAACACAGGTGACAGAAATCAAAGAGGATACTAATAGATGGAGAAATATACCTTGTTCATGGATTGGAAGAATCAATATAGTGAAAATGAGTATACTACCCAAAGCAATTTATAGATTCAATGCAATCCCTATCAAGCTACAAATGGTATTCTTCACAGAGCTAGAACAAATAATTTCACAATCTGTATGGAAATCCAAAAAACCTCAAATAGCCAAAGCGATCTTGAGAAAGAATGGAACTGGAGGAATCAACCTACCTGACTTCAGGCTCTACTACAAAGCCACAGTTATCAAGACAGTATGGTACTGGAATAAAGACAAAAATATAGATCAATGGAACAAAATAGAAAGCCCAGAGATAAATCCACGCATATATGGACACTTTATCTTTGACAAAGGAGGCAAGAATATACAATGGATTAAAGACAGTCTCTTTAACTAGTGGTGCCGGGAAATCTGGTCAACAACTTGTAAAAGAATGAAACTAGAACACTGTCTAACACCATACACAAAAATAAACTCAAAATGGATTAAAGATCTAAATGCAAGACCAGAAACTATAAAACTCCTAGAGGAGAACATAGGCAAAACACTCTCTGACATACATCACAGCAGGATCCTCTATGACCCACCTCCCAGACTATTGGAAATAAAAGCAAAAATAAACAAATGGGACCTAATTAAACTTAAAAGCTTCTGCACAGCAAAGGAAACTATAAGCAAGGTGAAAAGACAGCATTCAGAAAAGGAGAAAATAATAGCAAATGAAGCAACTGACAAACAACTAATCTCAAAAATATACAAGCAACTCCTACAGCTAAATTCCAGAAAAATAAATGACCCAATCAAAAAACAGGCCAAAGAACTAAATACATTTCTCAAAAGAAGACATACAGATGGCTTCCATGAAAAGACATACATGAAAAGATGCTCAACATCACTCATTATCAGAGAAATGCAAATCAAAACCACTATGAGGTACCATTTCATGCCAGTCAGAATGGCTGCAACCCAAAAGTCTTCAAGCAATAAATGCTGGAGAGGGTGTGGAGAAAAGGGAACCCTCTTACACTGTTGGTGGGAATGCAAACTAGTACAGCAACTATGGAGAACAGTGTGGAGATTCCTTTAAAAACTGGAAATAGAACTGCCTTATGATCCAGCAATCCCACTGCTGGGCATACACACTGAGGAAACCAGAAGGGAAAGAGACACGTGTACCCCCAATGTTCATCGCAGCACTGTTTATAATAGCCAGGACATGGAAGCAACCTAGATGTCCATCAGCATGTGAATGGATAAGAATGCAATGGTACATATACACAATGGAGTATTACTCAGCCATTAAAAAGAATACATTTGAATCAGTTCTAATGAGGTGGATGAAACTGGAGCCTATTATACAGAGTCAAGTAAGCCAGAAAGAAAAACACCAATACAGTATACTAATGCATATATATGGAATTTAGAAAGATGGTAACAATAACCCTGTGTACGAGACAGCAAAAGAGACACTGATGTATAGAACAGTCTTATGGACTCTGTGGGAGAGGGAGAGGGTGGGAAGATTTGGGAGAATGGCATTGAAACATGTATACTATCATGTATGAAACGAGTTGCCAGTCCAGGTTCGATGCATGATACTGGATGCTTGGGGCTAGTGCACTGGGACGACCCAGAGGGATGGTATGGGGAGGGAGGAGGGAGGAGGGTTCAGGATGGGGAACACATGTATACCTGTGGCGGATTCATTTTGATATTTGGCAAAACTAATACAATATTGTAAAGTTTAAAAATAAAATAAAATTTTAAAAAAATTATTAAAAAAGAAAAAAGAGAGAGAGAGAGAGAGAGCAGTTTCCAAACACCAGGAAACACTCTCACTGCCAAGTCTGTGGCGAGCCTTGGAACCACAGAAGGAAGCATAACTGGGAAGAAAAATAAATAAAAAATTAAAACCCACAGATTACGTGCCCAATGGTAACTCCCCCAGCGGAGAAGCAGAACAGACACCAGCATTCACCGTTAGCAAGCGCAGGCTGGGAAGAAAGGCGCGGGCTGCATTGCTTAGAGTAAGGACCGGGCCTGAATCCCCTGAGGGCAATCTGAGGGAACCAACTTGGGATAGCAAACCAGACTGTGGGATAGCTACTACGCTAAAAGCCATAACCTAAGATACTGCCAGCCCCACTTACAGAACAAAGGACTGACCAGAGCTACGTGAAAAGCCCTAACCTAAGACACCATTAGGCCCGCTCACAGAACAAAGGACTGAGTAGAGCTAGCCAGCAGCAGACCGGTCCATCCCCTTCTGGAGACAGGCAGGTGAGGGCAGTCAGAGCTTGAAGGGGGCAATCGTGGCCCCAGAGAGGCATTATCTACCAAACTGCAAACAGGCTTCATTGCTAACCAAGACTTCTTGGGATTCTGGATGGTCAACATCCACCTGAGAAGGTGCCCCAGTTGTACACTCAGAAAACCGAGGAGCAGGGATGGGGAGGTGATAAGTTACAGCGACTGCACTCGCCAAACACCTGGTTACCTGAGTTTCTTGGATCTGGGAAGGGCACAAAACGCAGGCCCAACCAAGTCTGCGCCTCTGAGGATTACCTGAGTACCTGAACATGAGCAGCTTAGACCTGGGAAGTGCATACAACCCAGGGCCAGCCTCAGACAGTTCCCTGCAGAGGAACCTAGAGTTAAGCAGTGTAGACAGGGAAAGCACACACGCTGTGAGTGGGGGCAAACCCAGTGTGGCCGAGACATTGCAAACACACACCAGTTGTTATTTGTTTGCAGTGTCCCTCCCTCCTCACAGAATCACTGAACAAGTGAGCCTAAAAAAGTGTCCACCACCACCCCCTTGTGCCAGGGCAGAAATTAGACACTGAAGAGACCAGCAAACAGAAGAAGCTAAAACAGAGGGACCCTCCTTGGAAGTGACAGGTGCAATAGACTAAAACCCTGTAGTTAGTACCAACTACATAGGAAGGGGCCTATAGATCTTGAGAAATATAAGCCGGATGAAGGAACTGTCTGAAAATGACTGACCCCACACAGCCCACAACAACACCAGAGAAAGTTTTTGATACATTTTTACTATTTTTACTATCATTCTGTATTTAAAAAAAAAAAATTAAGTCCTCTATTACTGCTTTAATTTTCATTTTTATAACCTACTATTACTTTGCAAAAGAAAAAAAAGAGAGAGAGATCATATTTTTAAAACAAACTTTATATATATATATATATTATATGTTATAATTTTTGTGATTTTTTCTGTTAATATTGTATTTTTGAAAATCCAACTTCTACTCTAGACTTTTAATCTTTGTTTTTTGATATTTGTTATCAATTTTCTACCTTTAAGAACCCAATCTTCAGTACACATTTTTACTTGGGAGTGAGATTACTGGCTTTACTGCTCTCTCTCCCTTTGGACTCTCCTTTTTCTCAACCAGGTCGCCTCTATCTCCTCCCTCCCCTTTCTCTTCTCTACCCAACTCTGTGAATCTCTTTGTGTATTCCAGATGGTGGAGAACACTTAGGGAACAGATTACTGGCTGGATCTGTCTCTCTCCTTTTGATACCTCCCTTTATCCTTCTGGCCACCTCTGTCTTCTTCCTCCCTCTTCTTTTCTCTGTATAACTCTGTGAACATCTCTGAGCAGTCCAGACTGTGGAGTGCACATAAGGAGGTGATTACTGGCTATCTTGCTCTCTCCTCTTTTAATTCCACCTCATCTTATCCTGGTCATGTCTATCTCCCTCCTCCCCCTTCTCTTCTCTATGTAACTCGGTGAACTTCTTTGGGTGTCCCTCACTGTGGAGAAACTTTTCATCTTTAACCAGGATGTTTTATCAAGGGTGCTGCATAGATGAAACAGACTTGAGGCTACTTCAAAAATAAGACTGAAAACCAGAAGCAGGAGGCTTAAGTCCAAATCCTGAGAACACCAGAGAATTCCCGACTCCAGGGAACATTAATTGACAGGGGTTTGTCAAAGGCCTCCATACCTAAACTGAAACCAAGCACCACCCAAGGACCAAAAGTCCACAGCAAAACATACTACACAAATTCTCCAGAAACACAAGAACACAGCCCTGAGCTTCAATATACAGGATGCCCAAATTCACTCCAAATCCATTGACATCTCATAACTCATTATTTGACAGTTCATTGCACTCCAGGGAAGAAATCCAGCTCCACCCACCAGAACACTGACACAAGCTTCCCTAACCAGGAAACCTTGACAAGCCACCTGTACAACCCCACCCACATTGAGGGAAATCCACAATAAAGAGAATTCAACAAATTGCCAGAATACACAAAGGCCACCCCAAACACAGAAATATAAACAAGATGAAGAGACAGAGGAATACACAGCAGGTAAAGGAACAGGATAAATGCCCACCAAACCAAAAAAAGAGGAAGAGATAGGAATCTACCTGATAAAGAATTCTGAATAATGATAGTGAAAATGATCCAAAATCTTGAAATCAAATTGGAATCACAGATAAATAGCCTGGAGATTAGGATTAAGAAGATGCAAGAAAGGTTTAACAAGGGCCTAGAAGAAATAAAAAAGAGTCAGTATATAATGAATAATGCAATAAATGAGATCAAAATCACTCGAGGTAACAAATAGTAGAATAATGGAGGGAGAAGATAGGATTAGTGAGGTAGAAGATAAAGTGGTAGAAATAAATGAATCAGAGAGGAAAAAAGAAAAACGAATTAAAAGAAATTGAGACAATCTCAGAGACCTCTGGGACAATGTTAAATGCCCCAACATTCGAATCATAGGAGTCCCAGAAGAAGAAGACAAAAAGAAAGACCATGTGAAGATACTTGAGGAGATAATAGTTGAAAATTTCCCTAAAATGGAGAAGGAAATTATCACCCAAGTCCAAGAAACACAGAGAGTACAAAATAAGATAAACCCAAAGTAAAACACCCCAAGACACATAGTAATCCAATTAACAAAGATCAAAAACAAAGAACAAATATTAAAAGCAGCAGGGGAAAAACAACAAATAACACACAAGGGGATTCCCATAACGATAACAGCTGATGTTTCAATAGAAAGTCTTCAGGGGAAGAGGGAATGGCAGGACATACTTAAAGTGTTTAAAGAAAATAACCTACATCCAGCCCAGATTACTGTATCCAGCAAGGATCTCATTCAAATATGAAGGAGAAATCAAAAACTTTACAGACAAGCAAAAGCTGAGAGAATTCACACCACCAAACCAGCTTTCCAACAAATGCTAAAGGATCTTCTCTAGGCAGAAAACACAAAAAGGGTGTATAAACTTGAACCCAAAACAATAAATTAAATGGCAATGGTATCAATACTTACCAATAATTACCTTAAATGTAAATAGGTTGAATGTCCCAACCAAAAGACGAAGACTGGCTGAATGGATACAAAAACAAGACCCCTATATATATTGTCTACAAGAGACCCACCTCGAAACAAGGGACACATACAGGCTGAAAGTGAAGGGCTGGAAAAGATATTCCATGCAAATAGAGACCAAAAGGAAGTAGGAGTAGCAATACTCATATGAGATAAAATAGACTTTAAAACAAAGGCTGTGAAAAGAGACAAAGATGGACACTACATAATAATCAATGGATCAATCCAAGTAGAATATATAACAATCGTAAATATATATGCACCAAACATGGGAGAATAACAATATGTAAGACAAATGCTAACAAGTATGCAAGGGGAAATTTACAATAACACAATAATAGTGGGAGACTTTCATACCCCACTCAAACCTATGGATAGATCAACTAAACAGAAAAGTAACAAGGAAACACAAACTTTAAATGATACAATAGACTAGTTATACCTAATTGATATCTATAGGGCATTTCACCCCCAAACAATCAATTTCACCTGTTTATCAAGGGCACGGAACCTTCTCCAGGATAGACCACATCCTGGGCCATAAACTTAGCCTTGGTAAATTCAAAAATATTGAAATCATTTGAAGCATCTTTTCTGACCACAATGTAGTAAGATTAGACCTCAATTACAGGAGAAAAACTATTAAAAATTCCAACATATGGAAGCTGAACAACTCGCTGCTGAATAACCAACAAATCACAGAAGAAATCAAAAAAGAAATAAAATAATGCATAGAAATGAATGAAAATGAAAACACAACAACCCAAAACCAGTGGGACACTGTAAAAACAGTGCTAAGGTGAAGGTCCGTAGCAATACAGTCATACCTCAAGAAAGAAAAAAGGGTCAACTAAATACCCTAACTCTACACCTAAAGCAACTAGAAAAGCAAGAAATGAAGAAGCCCAGGATTAGTAGAAGGAAAGCAATCTTAAAAATTAGGGCAGAAGCAAAAGAAACAAAAGAGACCATAGCATAAATCAACATAGGCAAAAGCTGGTTCCTTGAAAAGACAAATAAAATTGACAAAATATTAGCCAGTCTCTTCAGGAAACAAAGGGAAAAAATCAAATCAATAAAATTAGAAATTAAAATGGAGAGATCACAACAGACAACACAGAAATACAAAGGATCATAAGAGATTACTATCAGCAAGTATATGCCAATAAAATGGACAACTTGAAAGAAATGGACCAATTATTCCAAAACTGAATCAGGAAGAAATAGAAAATCTTAACAGACCCATCACAAGCATGGAAATTGAAACTGTAATCAGAAATCTTCCAGCAAACAGAAGCCCAGGACCAGATGGCTTTACAGCTGAATTCTACCAGAAATTTAGAGAAGAGATATCACCTATTCTACTCAAACTCTTCCAGAAAATTGCAGTGGGAGGTAAACTGCCAAACTCATTCTATGAGGCCACCATCACCTTAATACCAAAACCTGGCAAAGATGCAAAAAAAAAAAAAAAAAGAAAGAAAGAAAGAAAAAGAAAGAAAACTACAGGCTAATATCACTGATGAACATTGATGCAAAAATTCTTAACAAATTCTAGCAAACAGAATCCAACAACATATTAAACAGATCATACATCATGACCAAGTGGGCTTTATCCCAGGGATGCAAGGATTCTTCAATATCTGTAAATCATTCAATGTAATACACCACATCAACAAATTGAAAAATAAAAGCCATATGATTATCTCAATAGATGCAGAAAAAGCCTTTGAAAAAATTCAATATCCATTTATGGTAAAAACAAAACAAAACAAAACCTTCAAAAAGCAGGAATAGAAGGAACATACTTCAACATAATAAAAGCTATATATGACAAACCCACAGCAAACTTTATACTCAATGGTGAAAAACTGAAAGCATTTTCCATAATGCCAGGAAAAAGACAAGGATGTCCACTCCTATTCAACATAGTTTTGGAAGTTTTAGCCACAGCAATTAGAGCAAAAAAAGAAATAAAAGGAATCCAAATTGGAAAAGAAGAAGTAAAACTCTCAATGTTTGCAGATGACATGATCCTCTACATAAAAAACCCTAAAGACTCCACCAGAAAATTACTAGAGCTAACCAATGAATATAGAAAATTTGCAGGATATAAAATCAACACACAGAAATCCCTTGCATTCCTATACACTAATAATGAGAAAATAGAGAAATTAAGGAAAGAATCCCATTCACCACTGCAACGAAAATAATAAAATACTTAGGAATATATCTACCTAAAGAAACAAAAGACATATATATAGAAAACTATAAAACACAGGTGAAAGAAATCAAAGAGGACACTAATAGATAGGGAAATATACCGTGTTCATGGATTGGAAGAATCAATATAGTGAAAATGAGTATACCACCCAAAGCATTCTATAGATTCATTGCAATCCCTATCAAGATACCAATGGTATTTTTCACAGAGTTAGAACAAATAATTTCACAATTTGTATGGAAATACAAACAACCTCGAATCGAATCGCCAAAGCAATCCTGAGAGAGAAATTTGGAACTGAAGGAATCAACCTGCCTGACTTCAGGCTCTACTACAAAGGCACAGTCATCAAGACAGTATGGTACTGGCACAAAATCAGAAATGTAGATCAATGTAACAAAATAGAAAGCCCAGAGATCAATCCACACACCTATGGACACCTTATCTTTGACAAAGGAGTCAAGAATATACAACGGAGAAAAGATAATCTCTTTAACAAGTGGTGCTGGGAAAACTGGTCAACCACTTGTAAAAGAATGAAACTAGAACACTTTCTAACACTATACACAAAAATAAACTAAAACTGGATTAAGATATAAACGTAAGACCAGAAACTATAAAACTCCTAGAGGAGAACATAGGCAAAACACTCTCCTACATAAATCACAGCAAGATCCTCTATGACCCACCTCCCAGAATATTGGAAATAAAAGCAAAAATAAACAAATGGGACCTAATTAAACTTAAAAGCTTCTGCACAACAAAGGAAACTCTAAACAACGTGAAAAGACAGCCTTCAGAATGGGAGAAAATAATAGCAAACAAAGCAACTGACAAAGAATTCATCTCAAAAATACACAAGCAACTCCTGCAGCTCAATCCCAGAAAAATAAATGACTCAATCAAAAAAAGGGTCAAAGAACCAAACAGATATTTCTCCAAAGAAGACTTACAGATGGCTAGCAAACACATGAAAAGATGCTTAATTAACATCACTCATTATCAGAGAAATGCAAATCAGAACCATCTCACTCCAGTCAGAATGGTCAAAAAGTCTACAAACAATAAATGCTGGAGACAGTGTGGAGAAAAGGGAACCCTCTTACACTGTTGGTGGGAATGCAAACTAGTACAGCCACTCTGGAGAACAGTGTGGAGATTCCTTACAAAACTGGAAATATGCCTGGCATATGATCCAGCAATCCCACTGCTAGCCATACACACTGAGGAAACCAGAACTGAAAGAGACACTTGTACCACAATGTTCAACACAGCACTGTTTACAATAGGTAGGACATGGAAGCAACCTAGATGTCCATTTACACACCAATGAATAAGAAATCTGTAGTATATATACACAATGGGATGTTACTCAGCCGTTAAAAAGAATGCATTTGAATCAGTTTTAAAGAGGTGGATGATACTGGAGCCTATTATACAGAGTGAAGCAAGTCAGAAAGAAAAACACCAATACAGTATATCAATGTATATATTTGGAATGGGGAACACATGTATACCTGTGGTGGATTCATTTTGATATTTGGAAAAACTAATACAATTATGTAAAGTTTAAAAATAAAATAAAATTAATTTAAAAAAATTAAAAAAATTAAAAAATTAAAAAAAAAAAGATGGTAATGATAACCTTATATGCAAGATAGCAAAAAAGACACAAATGTAAAGAACAGACTATTGGACTCTTTGGGAGAAGGTGAGGGTGTGATGATTTGAGAGAATAGCATTGAAACTTGTATATTACCATATGTGAAATAGATGACCAGGTAAAGTCTGATGTATGAAGCAGGGCACTCAGGGCCTGTGCACTGGAATGACCTTGATGGATGGATGGGGAGAGATGTGGGAAGGGGTTCAGGATGGGGGACACATGTACACCCAAGGTTGATTCATGTCAATGTAGGGCAAAAGCCACTGCAATATTGTAAAGTAATTAGCTTCCAATTAAGATACATTAATTAAAAAAACAGTAGTTAGAAACCTGAATTCCCAATTTAAATTCTAAAACTGAATGTTAGGGACAAAAATGTGTCAGTTCAGTTCAGTTCAGTCACTCAGTCGTGTCCGACTCTTTGGGACCCCATGAATCGGAGCACGCCAGGCCTCCCTGTCCATCACTAACTCCCGGAATTCAACTAGACTAACATCCATTGAGTCAGTGCTGCCATCCAGCCATCTCATCCTCTGTTGGCCCCTTCTCTTGCCCCAATCCCTCCCAGCATCAGAGTCTTTTCCAATGAGTCAACTCTTCACATGAGGTGGCCAAAGTACTGGAGTTTCAGCTTTAGCATCATTCCTTCCAAAGAAATCCCAGGGCTAATCTCCTTCAGAATGGACTGGTTGAATCTCCTTGCAGTCCAAGGGACTCTCAAGAGTCTTCTCCAACACCACAGTTCAAAAGCATCAATTCTTCAGTGCTCAGCTTTCTTCACAGTCCAACTCTCACATCCATACATGACCACAGGAAAAACCATAGCCTTGACTAGACAAACCTTTGTTGGCAAAGTAGTGTCTCTGCTTTTGAATATGCTATCTAGGTTGGTCATAACTTTCCTTCCAAGGAGTAAGCGTCTTTTAATTTCATGGCTGCAGTCACCATCTGTAGTGATTTTGGAGCCCCAAAAAATAAAGTCTGACACCGTTTCCACTGTTTCCCCATCTATTTGCCATGAAGTGATGGGACCGAATGCCATGATCTTCGTTTTCTGAATGTTGAGCTTTAAGCCAACTTTTTCAGTCTCCACTTTCATTTTCAGCAAACTAAAATGGACTGGAATGGGTGAATTTAACTCAGATGGCCATTATATCTACTACTGCAGGCAGGAATCCCTCAGAAGAAATGGAGTAGCCATCATGGTCAACAAAAGAGTCTGAAATGCAGTTCTTGGATGCAATCTCAAAAATGACAGAATGATCTCTGTTCGTTTCCAAGGCAAACCATTCAATATCAGAGTAATCCAAGTCTATGCCCCAACCAGTAACACTGAAGAAGCTGAAGTTGAATGATTCTATGAATACCTACAAGACCTTTTAGAACTAACACCCAAACAGGATGTCCTTTTCCTTATAGGGGAGTGGAATGCAAAAGTAGGAAGTCAAGAAACACCTGGAATAACAGGCAAATTTGGCCTTGGAATATGGAATGAAGCAGGGCAAAGACTAATACAGTTTTGCCAAGAAAATGCACTGGTCATAACAAACACCCTCTTCCAACAACACACGAGAAAACTCTATACATGGACATCACCAGATGGTCAACACCGAAATCAGACTGATTATATTCTTTGTAGCCAAAGATGGAGAACCTCTATATAGTCAGCAAAAACAAGACCAGGAGCTGACTGTGGCTCAGATCATGAACTCCTTATTACCAAATTCAGACTTAAATTGAAGAAAGTAGGGAAAACCACTAGACCATTCATGTATGACTTAAATCAAATCCCTTATGATTATACAGTGGAAGTGAGAAATAGATTTAAGGGCCTAGATCTGATAGACACAGTGCCTGATGAACTATGGAATGAGGTTTTTGACATTGTACAGGAAACAGGGATCAAGACCATCTCCATGGAGAAGAAATGCAAAAAAAAAAAATGTGTCAAGGCCACTGTAAATGCTTCCTTTCTTGAGTGCGTGAAGCCAACACTAGTAGTGGGCTTGAGGCCTGTGAGCTGCTCTGAAAAAATTTGGTTTCATTTCTTTTCTAAGGACTTCATTTTCAATTGCCAACTGTGGCAGCTCCTTATTTTAACTGAACAATGTCAATATTTAATCAATAAGGATTTGTTTTAATTTTTTTCTTCTAATTTAACAACTATGCATTTAAATAATAATTTCCTCTGCAGATAGAACACCAAATAAGATTACAAAATAATCAGAAAAAGAAAAACAAGAAGGAATAAATGCAAACATTAGCCTCTACTTAGAAAACTAACAATTAGCTAATGTAGAACACTACTATTTTTAGAAGATTGACTCTAACTTGGAATGGATTCAAGTTGAAAAATAGAGCTAATTTGAAAGCAGAGAACAGCCTACTATAATCGAATGTTTACTAGGTTTCATGTAGGTTTTATGCATTATTTTATTTTAGCAAACGTTGAGAGATTGGCCTCATCCCTATTTTACATTTCCAGTTTTCTTCGTTGTTAGACATATCTAAGTTTATTCTCCATCTACTACTCTTCTAATAGAAATTTGGCAAACTGGAAATTTGGTTGAGATAAAAGTCACTGTAGATAAAATCTTTTGGGTTTCAGAAAGAAAAAGAGATTTCAAATATGTTTATAAAATTTAAAAGTTCCAGTTTTCAAGTTTAATTAATCTTAGCGTTCCCAATCCAACCTTCTTATTGTGCCATATTTCAACCTCAACAGAAGAGCAAAACATGAGAGAATATTTAAAATCAGAGAAAAGTATGCAAAGTTAGGTCATAATGGACAGTTGAATAGTTTATAGGGAACAGGGAGCACAAAAAAGAAAAGTTACTATAGTTACCTGTGTGTTGAAAAACAGGGCGAGGACCCTTCGTTTTCTTTGTGGAGAGAAAGCTCTATTTTGTTTCAGACAGAGTAGGAGTTACAGGTTTGCATTTGATTTTGTTTTGTTTTAAATCTTTTTTTATTGTGATAAAATATAAATAACATAACATTTACCATTTTACGTGTACAATTCAGTGGCATTGAGTACATTTGCATTGTTGTACAATCATCACAATAATTCATATCTAGAAATTTTTCATCTTCCCAAACCAGAACCCCATACCAATTAAAAAATAACTTCTCATTCTTCTCCCTCCCCTCTATGTGGTGCTTGGCAAACGCCATTCCACTTTGATCTCTATTAATTACACTATTCTAGGTACCTTATGTAAGTAGAAGTGCTTTTATGAATTTGTGCTTTTATGAATGGCTTACTTCACTTAGCTAATGTTTTCAAAATACCTCCATGTTGTACCATGTGTCAAAATTTACTTCCTTTTTAAGGATGAAAATGCCAAAATGGATGAAGCACAAGCTGGAATCAAGATTACTGGGAGAAATACCAATTACCTCACATATGCAGATTACACCACCCTTATGGCAGAAAGTGAAGAGGAACTAAAAAGCCTGTTGATCAAAGTGAAAAAGGAGAGTGAAAAAGTTGGCTTAAAACTCAATATTCAAAAAATGAAGATCACAGCATCCAGTCCATCACTTAATGGCAAATAGATGGGGAAACAATGGAAACAGTGACAGACTATTTTCTTGGACTCCAAAATTACTGAATTTTGGTGACTGCAGCCATGAATTAAAAGATACTTGCTCCTTGGAAGAAAATCTATGACTAACCTAGAGAGCATATTAAAAAGCAGAGACATTACTTCACTGACAAAGGTCAGCCTAGTAAAGCTATGGTTTTTCCAGTAGTCGTGTATGGATGTGAGAGTTGGACCATAAAGAAAGCTGAGGGCAGAAGAATTGATGCTTTTGAACTGTGGTGTTGGAGAAGACTCTTGAGTGTCCCTTGGACAGATAGGAGATCAAACCAGTCAATCCAAAAGGAAATCAGTACTGAATAGTCATTGGAGGGTCTGATGTTGAAGCCACCTGATGCAAAGAGCTGACTCATTCATTGGAAAAGATCCTGATGCTGGGAAAGATTTAAGGCAGGAGGAGAAGGGGACAACAGAGGATGAGACTGTCGGATGGCATCACCAACTTGATGGACAAGAGTTTTTGCAAGCTCCTGGAGTTGGTGATGGACAGGGAAGCCTGGCATGCTGGAGTCCATGGGGTGGCAAGGAGTCAGCTACAACTGAGCCACTGAACTTACTGAACTGAATATTCCACTATATGTATATACCACATTTGGTTTCTCCATTCATCCACTGAAAGACAGTTGGGTTTCTTTCACCTTTGGGCTATTATAAAAGTACCGCTATAAGCATAAACATGAGTGTACAAGCATCTATTCAGTCTTTGCTTTCAATTATATTGAATATATACCCAGAAGTGAAATTCCCGGGTCATAAAGCAGTTCTGCTTTAATTTTTCCAGCCCTGAAATTTTCTCTGTTGAGAGGTTTATGATTATTGAATCAATTTCCTTATTAGTTGTAGGAGTATAAAGATTTTCTGTTTCTTTATGATGTAATTTGGAAGGCAGTGTATTTCTAGGCATTTGTCCATTTTATTTAGGTTATCCAATATATTGGTGTCATCAATTGTTAATGTTATTCTCTTTATAATTCTTTTTAAAAATATCATTAGTAATGTTCCATCTTTCACTTTTGATTTTAATTATTAGAAGCTATTTTTTTCCTAGTCAAACTTGCCAAAGGTTTGTCAATCTTGTTGATATTTTTAAAAAAACAACTTTTGGTTTCATGGATATTCTCTGTTGTTTTTCTATTCTCTGTCTAACTTATCTCTTTTCTGATCTTTATTGTGTCCTTTATTTTAGTTTGTTCTCCTTTTTCTTCTTCTTGAAGGAGAAATGTAGATTGTTAATATGAGATTATTTTTCTTTTTTAATGCAAGTATTAATAGGTATAAATTTACCTTTTATACTGTTTGCACTGCATCCCATAAGTTTTGGTACATAGTATTTTCATTTCCACTTACCTCCATTTATCTCAAGATTTCTTCTTTGTGATTTCTTCTTTGACCCATTGGTTATTTTAGAATTTTCTCTATATTGCAAATTTCCCTTCTGCTGTTGATTTGAGTTTAATTTCATTGTGATTTTAAAAGTTGCTTAGCATTATTTTAATATTTTTTTTAATAAGACTTGTCTTGTGGCCTAACATGTCATCTATCCTGGGAAATGTTCCCTATGGTCCTGAGAAAATGTTTCCCACTGTTGTTGGGTGGAGTGTTCTGAATGTTTCTCTTAGGTTCAGTTTTCCATAGTGTCGTTCAAGTTCTCTGTTTCTATATTGGTTTGGTCATTTCAGGTTTGAGTTTATTTTTTAATTTCTTGCTCATATCAGCTAGTTTGTTAAGGTACATTTTAATATATCTTAACCAAGGAATACAGAGCATTACTAACAAAGTATTCACATCTTTAAAATTATCAATTTTCATTATTAGTTGTGCAGTTCTGAATTATCATCTAGTGTTAGTTTTCTACATTTATTTATACAGAGTTTTCTCTTTAATAACATATTCAACCTAACCACTACGTTGAACAAAATGCCACATTTGGTTTCTATCTTGTCTTTCTCACTCTCTTTGTCCAGAAAAACTTCCTTCCAAACAGTCATATAAGCTCTGCTTCTGCATCACTCAGACAACTCGATATCTACTACCTTAGAAACTGGAATGCAAGCTTTCTGAATAATAAATGAGTGTATTGCTTTGTATTTAAATGAAATTGATGTGCAAAGACAACATTTTACTGTTGTTTTCAAAGATGGTTTTGGTATCAGGGTGTAGAAATATGTCTTTTCCCAACTGGGAGCAGCTTTCACTCTACTGTGATCCAAATAATTGCTACATACAGAGCTTATGAAATATTGACAAGAAGTCAAAACTTATTTATATCAATCTTACAAATAATTTAAAAAAGAAAACTACTACCATTGCTATCAACTTTGTTTTGGTTCATAATTTTTTTTTGAAAAAGGAAATTCTTATTCATTTATATTGGTTAAATGTTGTCCTGGATAAGTGCATCTAAAAAGCAAGAAATGTTTAGCGTGGTGTCTAGTTTGAAAGTACTGTGTCATTCAATGGCTTTTCACTGTATTAGTAACATGCAAGTATGTGTCAGCTCTTCCTCTAGGTAGGTTCCACTTTAAAAGTTTTTGAGTAGCAAAGGTGTGATAATAAGGTAAAAGAAAGTTAATATGTTTAAGAGGTGTTACAGAGTGGACTGTATCCCCTCAAAGTTCATATATTGGAGCTGTAACCCATAACATGAGTGTATTTGGAGATTTATAAGATCATAAGGGTAAGGTCTTATTTCAATAGGACTTGTGTCCTTATAAGAAGAGGAAGAGACACCAGAAATCTTTCTCTCCATGTGTGCACAGAAAATAGACTATGGGAGGCTACAAGAAGACTGTCATCTACAAATATCATATATTACTTCAATGTAAAATAAAAAAAATGGTACAAATGAACTTAAATAAGTTCATTTAAAAGCAGAAATAGAGTTACAGACATAGAAAAGAAACTTATGATTACCAGGG
The DNA here is from genome assembly GCF_002263795.3 of Bos taurus. NCBI lineage: Eukaryota > Metazoa > Chordata > Mammalia > Artiodactyla > Bovidae > Bos > Bos taurus. The sequence continues at coordinate 40,386,853 of NC_037357.1, read as the reverse complement.
GGAGAGTGGGGGAGGGATAAATTGGGAGGTTGGGATTGACATATACATACCACAATATATAAAATAGATAACTAACAAGGATCTACTGTGGGGCTTCCTAAGTGGCTCAGTGGGTAAAGAATCCACCTCAAATTCAGGAGACACAGGAAAATCGGGTTTGATTCCTGAGTCAGGAAGATCTCCTGGAGGAGGGCATGGCACTGCACTCCAGTTTTCTTGCTTGGAAAATCCCACGGACAGAGTAGCCTAGAAGGCTACAGTGGGTCTCAGTTAGACATGACTGAAGTGAATGAGCATAAGGACTTAGTGTAGGAGAGAGGGAAAACTATTTGATACTCTAAATGATCTATATGGAAAAAGAAATTTAAAAAGGGTAGATATATGTATATGTATAACTGATTCACTTTGCTGTACAGAAAGTAGTATAATATAGTATTTCAACTATACTCCAATCATTTTTTAATTAAAGAAAATAAAAACAGTACTCATGGGGGAGAAAAAGAAAGTTGTCATCTATAATCCAGAAAGAGACTTGTTGCCAGAAACCAACCCTGTGAAGTACCTTGATCTTGAACTTCTATCCTCAAGAACATTGAAAAAATAAATTCTTATTGTTTAAACCACTTAGTGTGTGGTATTTTGTTATGGCAGCCCTAGCAGCAGGCTTTCTGCTGGCTATGTGTGGCACCATTATCAACATTTTGGGGATTTATTGAGGATTTTTTGCTGGGTATTTATGTAATCTGCTGTTAAGTGCACCATTATTAAAATTACCAAATCAACAACAACAAAAAATTATTCAGTTGGCTGACAGTGGGCAGATGTGACTATAATAGATTGATTTCAAATATTCTTATTTTCAATATCATCTCTGGGGAAACAAAAAAAAAATAGTGCCACTGAATTATATTCATTGCAATCATTGGTAACTTAAGAGGGCTGAGAAGCTGTCATTTTTCTAAGTTTATCTCAGTTCTACATCATCCTATTTTCATCTCAAATTCACTAGAATAATTAGTCAATGTAGCATTTTCATTTTATTGCTCTTTGATCAAAGATTACTATGACTTTTAGCATAAGGGTTATTCTAGTAAAGTGGAAGAAGATAGGGCAGATAGAGGTCAGAGCATAAGGATGGTTGTCCTGATCTTGACAGTAATATGTTTTGTGAGCCAGGGAATATCATTTAATATTCCTAAACCTCATTTCATCATCTGAAAAATGGGGATTGGTGGGTAAACAAGATAATCCCTAAGGATTTCCCCAGTTCTGACAATATATTATCTGAAGATTAATATTCTTCTTACATAATATGCTCTCTTTATTTTGTCTGAAGTGAATTACAGCAGTCATAAACACATATAACATAGATATAGACATTGTAACATGTTTCTGCATTAGATGGTTCTTCTCTAGTATCATAAATGCATATCAATTAAAACAAATCATATATCTAATCAGCATTTGTCAACTTAATAAACTCCAGTGAATTTGAGTCAGTTTCTGTTTATGCCCAATACTTTGGACTTAAAAGTTTTCAATGATAATAAGATCATCATTTTCATACATTATTTTATAGATCATATTCTCTAAATGAATACAGTGAAACCTTTCAGTAAACACAAGTTTTAGTTAATTGTTTTAGTCAACATTGAGTCCAGAGTTAAGCTGGGAAACATAAAGAAAGAATCTTGCAAAATATCTGATTAATATTATCAGTTTAACTAGCATGAGTGATCGTGGGTCAATATAGTTTAAATAAGACACAGCATAAAATACTGTTTTTGTGATTTGCCTTTATATATTCTCCCTGTTTGTTTTCCCTAAACATCATTGCTGAGAAAATTTCTCATTCCACTGGGAACTGAGAGTTTTCATGCTCTTAACATAAAATATCTCTGTCATTTAAAACTCATGTTGTATTGTAATAAATATCTGAATGCTTTTAAGCACTGTTTATCTTGTAAGGCATGATTTTAAAACACTAATATTAATGGCAGTACAAGGGATCGTCTTGGGTTGTAATTACAAACTTTAGTGTTAGTTGTTTTCATGGTAGGGAAAAGCAGATTCGCCATATGATAATACTATGTAAAAATAATCTTTAAAAAATGAGACTGAAATTTTACTTTTTAAAAGGTTTGAAAGATCTCAGTTCTTAAACATTTGAGGGGCCTGAGAAACATTTAAACACATGTTTATAGGTGCCAAACCAATGCAAATTTGTTCATAGTTAGAAACAGAAAGTAGGACCTGTACACCAGACATACAGTCAATAACCACAGCATTTGCCAGATAGTGTTTCTTTAAATGAAATGGAAATATATACTGTCAAGGTTGTTCCTTTTGTTCAGGTTTATATCACTTAAGGGTTCTGTAGGATACTATATAAATGATCAACTTAGAGGAGGACATATAAAAATCCACTGAATTTTAGAATACTATACAGAAATGCTGAAATTCTATAAAGGTCTCCCCTTCCTGAAATTATTGTCAAGCATTTGCTTTGCAACACTATTATCTTCCTCTGTTCCATTTTATTATTCTATTATCTATTAGTGAAATTTTGGGGTTCATTTTCATCCATTGAAATTCATTGAAATTATATTGTGCATAATTGTTATCTTCTTCTTTATGTTTTCTTGGTTAATATCATCTATTCAAATGACACATCTCTACCTTCAAGCTCCAATTCTTCCAGAACTCAAGACCTCTATTTTCGTTGCCTTCAGAATATCTTCATTGTGATGTCCTACAGTTCCATCAGTTTAATGTCTCCAAAACCATACCCATCACCTCTGCCTCAAATTTTTTCCTCCGTCTATATATCTTACTTGTGTTGAAATCAGAATCTAGTTAGAAACTATCATTCCATCATTAAATTTTTACTTGTCTTATATTCAATGTCCATATTCAATTTTTAACTTTATATCTCTTATATTTCTTTTAAATGTATTCTCTACCTGCTTTTATATTAGAGTCATGATATAGGCTCTTAAGAACTTTAATATGTAGATCTGTGCTTAGCTTATACCAATACTTGTCCATATGGAGGCTAAAATTGTTTTCTTTCCTCTTTTTTTATTTTTTTAACCCAAATTTGATCATATCACTCAGGATCTTAGAGGGTGCCAAAGTGCTACATGACAAAAGGATAATTTTTAATTCTGTATGCCATACAAAGCCCCTCACCATCTATGGTAACCTCATATCTTAAAGCTCTATCCTATGTAAAACAAAACAAAAAGTGTTCCTTCTAATAAACTCTGACTTTATACTCTATTAAAATTATAGAGTGAAAAGGGACTTCTAGCAGGACATCTGAGGAACTCCACAGAGTTTCTCCCCACTGAAACTGGTAAAAATTGTATAAGAATAGCCATTTAAAGTCTTTGGAAATGGACCTAAGTCATCCAAACAAATTAAGAAATACTTATTCAAGAATATCTACTAGAATTCAGTCAAAAACAGCAGGGGTCTATAGTATCTGAATAAAAGCATATGTCTTTCATTTCTCTCTCTCTTCCAAGTGATTGCAACAGAGAGATAGGGGCTCCCTGCTTCCACCTCGCATATGGGATGGAGGCTGAACTTGGGGCTAGACTCCTCTGAGAATATTGCTCAGTCGCTTTAGTCCTGTCTGACCCCATAGACTGTAGCCTGCTAGGCTCCTCTGTTCATGGGATTTTCCAGGCAAGAATACTGGAATGGGTTGCCATAACCTTCTCCAGAAGATCTTCCCAAACCAGGGATCACACCTGAATTTCTTACATCTCATGCATTGGCAGGCCAGTTCTTTACTGCTAGCGCCACCTGGGGTCCAAATCTAACCTACCGAGGCTTGTGAGGTAATAAGTCGTCCATGCCCAGAGAGAAAGGCTGAGAAGATTTGAAATTACTGTGACTGCCCATATCTTCTTTTACCAAGCCCTCAGCAACTAAACCAAGATTATCACTCAGAGAGAAGTACACCAATGCAGGATCAGATGACTTCACTGTTTAATTCTATTGAACATTTAAAAGAGGATCAGCATTAATTCTTCACAAACACATCCTCCCAAAATGGAAGAACCAGTGAACACTCCCTAACTCTCTAACTCCCTAATCAGAGGACAATATTTCTCTGATTCTCAAACCAGATGAAAAATATCACAAGAAAACTACAGACTTGTATTTCTTATGACTATGGACGTGAAAATTCTAATATATACATAAATATATACACACACACACACACACACACATATATATATATATATATATATACTAGAAAATGCAAAATTTCTGAAAAAAATGCTAGATAACAAATACAGAAACATATGAAAATAATTATACATAGCCAAGTGGGATTTAACCTAGGAATGCAAGGATGATTCAACATACAAAAAAATAATCATATACCACATCAGTAGAAGATATAAATCCACATTATAATTTAAATAGATGTGGAAACCATGCTTGATAAATCCAACACATTTTTATGGAAAAATACTCAACAAACTAGGAGTAGAAGGAAACTTCCTTGATCTAATAAAGATCATTTATGAAAAACCTACAGATAACATTATAACTGATACAAAAAATTGGTTTCTTTCTCACTAAGACCAGAAACATAACAATGCTGTCCACTTTTGCCACTTTTATTCAACATTGTTCTAGAGATCCTTGCCAGAACGGTTATGCAAAAAATATAAAAATAAACAAATGAAATACATATCAATTGGAAAGGGAGAAATAAACTACTTATATTTGCAAAAGACATGATCTTGTATATATAAAATCTTATGTAATCCACTGAAAAATAATCAGAACCCATAAAATTCAGAAGGTTTCAGCATATAAGATCAATATATAAAAATCAGTTATTCATCATTTATTTTATTTTTTTGTTTTTAGATATGACAGATGTAGCCAACACCATATAGTTAACTTTTGGACTGATTATCATTTTTATGCTTTCTCAGTTCTATAATTGTTTGCAGTTCAGTGTTTATTTTACAATTTTACTCATAAAAATATTTTACATTTGTCCTTTGCAAAATCTAAGGTACTATTCATGTTGATTTTCTCTATATTTTTGGTATCACTACAAGTTTTCTTAATAATTCATGAAATAGCAGTTGTCTATTCCAATTAATTCACAAAACAAGAGATGACTTCCTTTTAGGTAGTTACCATTTTGGCTTGTAGAGACTAGTTTAAAATAGCTGAATGAGAAACATAAAACTTCAAAACTTCTTTGACTCAATAAACTTTTACAATGTGAGATGCTTCATCCTACACAACTCAAGACCGAAATAGCATCGTGTTTACTGAAAATGGCAGGCATATGTTTCTATAGGGCTGTGAATCTAATAATTACTATTTATCTTTATGTATTGTCACACAGTCTGACAGGATGCTCTTGTTCTACAACTGAAAACACCAAGGTAACCTGATGAGAACTAGCACATAGCACTTGTAGAAAATTAGTTAATAAAAAATTTCTCCTTGCAGTCATTGTGGGTCTACTTGTTTTTCCACAAGACCACAGCTCCTAAAATGTATAAACAAAAATTATTTCATATGCATCCATTCCTATGGAGTGTTGAAATATTGGAGAAGCCATGTCCTTAACTAATGAGCATATTTCCTAAGAAGGGGAGATTATTAAGCAGACTGAAGTAAAAGCCTTTGAAACTGCCAGAGTTGCTACTACAGCAGAATTCTCTAATACTTTAACATATGATTAAAATTGTTATATTTATTTTAGAATTGTTTTAGACTTCCAGATAAGTTGTAAATGTAATACTGATATTTCCCCTACTCCACACACAGTTTTCTCTCTTACATTGCTATGATACATTTTGCCACAACTAATAAACCAATCTTCATGTAGAAAAATTCATGACTCAGTAGCCATAATGGTGTGATCACTCACCTAGAGCCAGACATCCTGGAATGTGAAGTCAAGTGGGCCATAGGAAGCATCACTAAAAACGAAGCTAGTGGAGGTGATGGAATTCAAGTTGAGCTATTTCAAATCTTAAAAGACAATATTCTTAAAGTACTGCACTCAGTACTACAGCAAATTTAGAAAACTCAGAAGTGGGCACAGGACTAGAAAAGGTCAGTTGTCATTCCAGTCTCAAAGAAGGGCAATGCCAAAGAATGTTCACACTACTGTACACTTGCATTCATCTCACACACTAGCAAGGTAATGTTCAAAATTCTCCAAGACAGGCTTCAACGGTATGTAAACTGTGAAATTCCAGATGTTCAAGCTGGATGTAGTAAAGGCAGAGGAACCAGAGATCTAAATGTCAACATCCATTGGGTCATTAAAAAAGCAAGAGAGTTCCAGAAAATATCTACTTCTGCTTTATTGACTATGCCAAAGCCTTTGACTGTGTGCATCACAACAAACTTGTGGAACATTCTTCAAGAGATGGAAATACCAGACCACCTTACCTGCCTCCTGAGAAATCTGTATGCAGGTCAAGAAGCAACAGTTAGAGCCAGACACGGAAAAACAGACTGATTCCAAATTGGGAAAGGAGTATATCAAGGCTGTATATTGTCACCTTACTTATTTAACTTGTATGCAGAATACATCACACAAAATGCCAAGCTGGATGAAGCACAAGCTGGAGTCAAGGCTGCTGGGAGAGATATCAATAACCTCAGATATGCAGATGACACCACCCTTATGTCAGAAAGTGAAGAAGAACTAAAAAGCCTCTTGATGAAGGTGAAAGAGGAAAGTGAAAAAGTTGGCTTAAAATCCAAGATGGAAAAAACTAAGATCATAGAATCTGGTCCCAACACTTCATGGCAAATCAATGGGGAATCAATGGAAACAATGAGAAACTTTATTTTCTTGGGCTCCAAAATCACTGTAGATGGTGACTACAGCCATGAAATTAAAGATGCTTTCTCCTTGGAAGAAAAGCTATGACCAAAAAAAAAAAAAAAGAAAAGCTATGACCAACCTAGACAGCATATTAAAAATCAGAGACATTACTTTTCTGACAAAGGTCCATCTAGTCAAGGCTATGGTTTTTCCAGTAGTCATGTATGGATGTGAGAGTTCGACCATAAAGAAAGCTGAGCACTGAAGAATTGATGCTTTTGAACTGTGGTGTTGGAGAAGACTCTTGAGAGTCCCTCTGACTACAAGGAGCTCAAACCAGTCAATCCTAAAGGAAATAAGTCCTGAATATTCATTGGAAGGACTGATGCTTAAGCTGAAACTCCAATACTTTGGCCACCTGATGCAAAGAACTGTCATGGGAAAAGACCCTGATGTTGGGAAAGACTGAAAGCAGGAACAGAAGGGTCCAACAGAGGATGAGATGGTTGTATGATATCACCAACATGATGGACATGAGTTTGCATAAGCTCCGGGAGTTGGTGATGGACAGGGAAGCCTGGTGTGCTGCAGTCCATGCAGTTGCAAAGAATAAGACACGACTGAAGTGACTGAATGAATGAACCAATACACTATTATTAACTAAGCTATGCTTTATTTGAATTTACTTAGTTTTTACCTGATGTCTTTTTCTTTCCCAAGATCTCCTTTTGGATTTTGTATTGCATTTGGTCATCGTGTTTCCTTAGAGTTCCCCTGCTATAACAGGTTGTGAGACTTTGGTTTTGATGATGTTGATGATTTTGAGGATTACTGGTTAGGTATTTTGTAGAACCTCCTTCAATTTGGCAAAAACGTAGTGCTTTAAAATTCATATTTCATAGCAGAAGACACATAATGTGCTTCTACATGCCAGCATAGCCTTTGAGAATGTGTTTTAGCTTTAAGTTCAAAGGAAACTAGATAAGTGATATAAAACTTCAATTTTCAATTCTAGTCCTAGATATGTCAACATTAACTGAATAGGCACAGGATGCTAAAGAAGTAAAACCTGGACCTTTTATTTTTTAATTGTATTTGATTTGCATGAAACTGCCATATCAAGTATCTTCTCATTAGGAGGTTACATTCATTTCTTCTTTATCTGCTTTTTATTTGTCCCTTTTACAACATGTTTGAAAAATTGTTTTCTTGGCATAAGGATATCTTATGCTTAGAAATATAAATAGAACTACATAAGAAAGTGAAAAATTCTGACCAAAATTCCCAACTTCTTAGAACTTATTTTTATACCCTTGACATATTAAGAGAAATAGACAAATCACAATGAGAATAAACAAAAGCACTGATTTAGTCCCCAAATGACTTTCAAGTTATGTTCTTTAATCACAGGGGATTCATCTCAGTATCCTATACTTTGTACATGTAATCTACCACAGTGTACCCTGTTTTGTTTGGCCATGTTAACTCTGATCAGATCAGATCAGATCAGTCGCTCACTCATGTCTGACTCTGCGACCCCATGAATCACAGCACACCAGGCCTCCCTGTCCATCACCAACTCCCGGAGTTCACTCAGACTCACGTCCATCGAGTCAGTGATGCCATCCAGCCATCTCATCCTCTGCCGTCCCCTTCTCCTCCTGGCCCCAATCCCTCCCAGCATCAGAGACTTTTCCAATGAGTCAACTCTTCGCATGAGGTAGCCAAAGTACTGGAGATTCAGCTTTAGCATCATTCCTTCCAAAGAAATCCCAGGGCTGATTTCCTTCAGAATGGACTGGTTGGATCTCCTTGCACTCCAAGGGACTCTCAAGAGTCTTCTCCAACACCACAGTTCAAAAGCATCAATTCTTCGGTGCTCAGCCTTCTTCACAGTCCAACTCTCACATCCATACATGACCACAGGAAAAACCATAGCCTTGACTAGACGAACCTTTCTTGGCAAAGTAATGTTTCTGCTTTTGAATATGCTATCTAGGTTGGTCATAACTTTCCTTCCAAGGAGTAAGCGTCTTTTAATTTCATGGCTGCAGTCACCATCTGTAGTGATTTTGGAGCCCAGAAAAATAAAGTCTGACACTGTTTCCACTGTTTCCCCATCTATTTGCCATGAAATGATGGGACCGGATGCCATGATCTTCGTTTTCTGAATGTTGAGCTTTAAGCCAACTTTTTCGCTCTCCACTTTTACTTTCATCAAGAGGCTTTTTAGTTCCTCTTCGCTTTCTGCCATAAGGGTGGTGTCATCTACATATCTCAGGTTATTGATATTCCTCCCGGCAATCTTGATTCCAGCTTGTGTTTCTTCCAGTACAGCTCTGATACCAACAACTATTTTAACATATTTTAACATATTTAACATTTAATATTTAACTATTTAACATATTCAACTCTGATACCAACACTATTTAACATATTTAACAACACTATTTTAATTCACTTACAATAAATATATTATGTTATATTCAATATATTTATAATGATTTTTAATGACTAGCCTAATGCATCAACAAATGTAGTAGATGTTTATTTTTGTTTATTTTATGCAAGCATTTTTGTCACTAAGATGAATAATTCCAGTTTTACTGATTTAGGCTTATTATATATAAAATGGTAGCTGGGGAATTGGGGTTTATTCCTTTTCATTCAACAATTGATTCAGAATATAAATATTTTAGAGCAAGTGTGACAAAGCATTTCATCAATTAATTAATTAATAAGATGGAATTCTAAACATAGAACAAAATGAGTTAATTTATTGTATTTTGATTTCCACATTTCCAAAATAAGCATCATATCTTCCCTTGTATATCTAGTGAAGGGAGTAAGAACAGGTGAATTAGAGGGCTCTGAAATCCTTAGAACAAATACATACTTAATACATACATATATAATGGAAACAAACTATTTACTGTATTATTTATTGCCAGGGTCCAGCCCCGGCTGATCCAGGGAGTTCGAAGTGGGGATGGCGTCAGCAAGGATCAGGATACAATATCTTCAATTAGATATTAATTAGAGATGTAAAGAGTAATAGAATGAGGATAGCTCAGTAGGAAAATTCAGTGGAGAAAAGAGGTTGAGTAGCTTGGTTTATGCAGGAGACCAATAAAACTTCAAGACAAGAGGTTTGCACCACTTAGGTAGGCCGCAGGCATCCTTCCATTCTCCCGAAGGAGAGGAGACACTGAGGCCTCCCCGGTCGGATCTTAGAAGCCCAGGCATAATTAGTAAGCATGGCGGGTTCCATGCTCCAGATGGAGACTCAGCCAGGGTTTGAGAGAGAGAGACATGGGGAGACCAGTCTTTCGAGGAACTGATCCCATTTTTTATTTTCCAGGGTCTGTTTTTATACACTGAGATGTTATGCAAAAGTCATGCAGGGACAGCAGTCCTGACTTTTATTAAAGTCAGGTGCTTCGTAGAAATGTATACAGAGGTCTTAGGGTTGTTACATCATCTTCTGGCCAGGGGGGCCTGCTGACAATTTATGACCCTCTCCTTGTGACAGCAGTCAGTCAACCAGACACTTATTTCTCCAGGGGTGATTATTCTTAAAACAAACGCCACCTTCCGAAGGTACCAGATAAAGTTACATTCCTATAGGGTGAGGGTGTAGTGGGTTTTAGTTAAGGAAAGAATTTGCTTAGCCTAAGGTCTAACGTGATTTGTATCAAAAGTTAATACTTATTTCTTCTATATATTCATTAATGTGTATAAGGGCAGGGGATGTGGAGACTTAGCAGCAAACATTGGCTCAACAAATGAAAGACCCTTCACCAATACAATTTCTAATCAGCCCACTATACTTATACTAATAGTTTTCTAACTTCTCTAAGGAACCTGTTTTTAGAAGGTTTAAAGCATCTCGTGCCTCTCACAGTTGGGAGGCTGTGAGCAATCACATGTAGCCCGACAAGCCTGTCAGGCAGGCTAGAGAAACTTCAGAGGAGTTTGTAGGTTGAAACACTCCTATCATGCCCAGGAATTATTATTAACTGGAGCTCTAAGTTAACTCCTTCTCCAAAAGAGGTGGTGGGGGACAGCCCCCCGTAAAGGCAGAGGTGTAGGTGAGAGCACAAAGTAGTAAAGTAGGCAGACTCTGGTTTTGGGGGTAGATGCTCGAGAATTTCCAGGGGGACTCCTGAGGCTCCATCCCACCTTTGCCTATGTCGAGCCTCCTTCCTCATGACCTTTGCCACGGGCGGAGTACCTCACGCTGGCCCCCAACAATTTATTGTAACTAGAATATAAAGAGTCAAGTTTACAAAGGTGATTGCATCCATTATTATTCCAAATTGACTAATTAAATTTTATTCAGTGTTGCATTAAAGTTTACTTTTTGTCACACTGGAACATTGTATTTAAATGAAAAAATGTGTTGTATGCCACTCACCACACACAGCTTTTCTTAAACTTGGCATCAAAAACGGCATTGTGATATCACTGAGATCTGCCTACTACTTTATTGTTCTCTTCACTTTATTTTCCATAGAAGAAACTTTCATGTAATGAAATCTCAGCTGGTGCACACTCATGGTCAATTATAGCTTGTGTGTGTGTGTGTGTGTGTGTGTGTGTGTGTGTTAGTCGCTTAGTCATGTCTGGTTCAATTATAGCTTGAGTCATTGTTAACCCACTTAAGAACACTGAGAAATCCAAAAGATGCTTTGAGAAATTCATAGACTATAACATATAGTACATATTTAAAATTTTCATGTCAGCTCAACTTTTCCTAGGCACAAAGATATATAATTTTGTTCCTTTTTGAGAATTTTTAGCTGTGAGACATGATAACCATGACAGGAAACCCTACAATTGTTCACAGAACCTTAAAGGAAATGAACATTTTAATTTGATTAGCTTTCAAAGATTGTTTGGTACTGGTTAATGAAGACACAACAGAGAAATTCACTGGCTATAATTGTAATATTGGACAGTTTAACCAATAAAGTCTCACATTCATCAGCATTTACCAAGCATTTTCTCTTCACTTTCAAGGGATACATTTAAATATCTCTGCACAGATGCCCACATGTACAACATGACAATTGCCTTTGGCAAAAGTCTTTTTGTTTTGCTGAATGGTTCCATTATGATATTATTTCTCTGGCTGTGGTTGATTCCTGAAACGAATATGATTCTTTCTTGGTATTAACAGGCCAACTTTTCCTTGTTAATTACTCTTAGTTCAAATAAGTTTGCATTTCATTGAGATCAACAAATTGAAGGAATTAAATAAATAATTCATGTTGTACTCTTACAGTAGCTTTATTTCCTTTACTTTTAAGTTCTTTGAATACCAATACATACTAAAATGGTTTTCTTCCTTGCCTATTGTTCTCAATAGTGACTGTGCATAGTTATGTGTGTTGGGAGGGAGTGTGGTTTTGTGGTGCAGTACTCCAATGTAAAGTGTTCATAGCAAGAGGTAGAAAGACAACTTCTTTGAACATTTTCTTTTTGACTTTTCTTGCTTTCCTTCTCAGAAGATTGTAGCTCAATTAGGTTTTATTTGAATAGCTACGGATGTATTAAAAACAAAACAAAACAAAACACGCACACATCCTTTATGTGCCAAACTCTAAGAGGTCTCCTGAACTGTTCTCAATTCAAATAGAATAAGAGGTAATCTGACTTAGAAAATAGTGCATAGAAATGACTTCCATAAAAAGATAACAAGGAGAAATACAATGAGAGTGAAAGCATTTAAAGGACAGTGTGCAAGTAAAGTGCTCCAGCAACACACAAATCCATTAAGGATCTTTCTAATTTGTAAAGTCTTCATTGTTTTCAGTAAAAAACTTGTCTGTTGACTATTATGGCACTTAAATATTTTTTCTAAAGTGAAATTATTTTTTTTGCAGCAGAATCTGAGAATTGTTTACCCATTGATCAAATAAGATCAGCCACTTCATTAGTTCTAAGATGCAAGTGACTATTTGCATCCATAATCCACAGATATAAGATTAAACTCTATGTTTTCTACATCTACTATGTTATTGTCAGGGAACGTTTATCGGTAGGATTCCTGTGTGCTGTTTTCTGTCTCTCATAAGCCCTCTGTTCCTTATCAGTTCCTGGTAACAGGAACGAGTGGAGCAGCATGCTGATCCCAGGACTGAGGTCATGGGATGGAATTCATGCATGTATTTCCTTCATTAGCTTTTCCATATGGTAAAAGTGATTATTTATGACCCTCTTTCTTTTGATATGGATTGTCTTCTGGCTTTATGACCTCCTTGTTTCCTTGGTAACTTGTAAATTTGGTTTTTTGATCTTTATCTTTGCTGGAAAAGCTACCTTGTAAAACAGTATATATATACTCATACAAAGTTCAATAAAGCACCCTTGTTCCACTAGAGACTTGGGTCCCCGTGTCCTTTTGTTTCTATATCTCTCTCCCTCCGGCTAATTCCCTGGAGTGTGGAAACCTGCTGAGCTCACTTTCCTGCCCGGGCTTTCAAGACGTCCTTGAGAGGACGCCCTGTGCCTCTGTGAGCAATACAAGCCCTGTTCTAGGGCTTTAATGGTTCTCTGCATTAATCCCTTTCTCTCTCTCACTTTCTTATCGTCGAATCCAGACCACCAGGTTCTGGTCCATTAAAGGACCGCAACATGTTATAAATATTAAATATAAAGTCCAGTATTATATATAATTGGAGAAGGCAATGGCAACCCACTCCAGTGTTCTTGCCTTGAGAATCCCAGGGATGGGGGAGCCTGGTGGGCTGTCATTTATGGGGTCGCACAGAGTCAGACACGACTGAAGTGACTTAGTAGCAGCAGCAGCAGCAGCAGCATTATATATATTGACCATCTTTTCTTGGAATGTATATGGCCATCTACTAATACTTAACCAAATAATTATACTTGACTCTACATTCTTTCTATTCAGAGCTGATTTTCCAGAAAGTTTACAGGGTGGATAGTTAAAGAAAATGAATTATTCTTGTTTTCACTGGTATTCATGTTCTCTATAATAATAATAAATACAAAGCCTGCATCAGTTCTTTTTGTTTGTTTGTTTGTAAATGGAGAGGCAATGCCATTCTTCCCTCAAATGTAATTTCTTTTGAACTATCAGGCCAAAGAGCTTGATTACAGGAATACCTGGTTAAAATGAACTTGATTGGCAGTTCTAAAAACAAATTAACCTTATAACCCTTAATATAATTACCAATACACTAACACTATCTTTTGTGAATCTAAATAGGTAACTGCATTTTTCAATGAACTCACTATCGAAGATGAGTATTTTAGACAAAATTGGAAAACAGACTCAAAGGACAATTTTCAAATCTATTTTATAGTAGATACAAGCTCATATTTTCCTTTGTATCCCCAATATCAATACATATCTGCTGCTAAGTCACTTCAGTCATGTCCAACTCTGTGTGACCCCATAGACGTCAGCCCACGAGGCTCCCCCGTCCTTGGGATTCTCCAGGCAAGAACACTGGAGTGGGTTGCTATTTCCTTCTCAATACATATCTAACAATCTGAAATATTCAACAGCGATAATAAGAAAACTTTCTATTTCTTAGGAATGAAGCAATGTACTCCTAGAAATATATACCACGTTTTCACCTATAAAACTCTCCAGATATGCAATTGTACTCAATTTCAATTGATTTTTTTTCTCTTGAACAACATCATCTTCATATTTCTGAGCACTTGAAAAAGTAAATATCAACAACATTTATCACTTCCTTGTAACCACAGATAAATTGGAGAAGAAGGATTAATGCTTTCAGACCTTCACTTGTGGCCTAGTTCTGCTATTAACAAATCAGCTGAATAATACTTTCTGTCCAGTTCCAATCACTAATGGACGTGTCAGAAAGATATCCTCTACTTTCCTGATTTCCTTCTTCTATTCAAATGTTTTTCATAACCTTTCAGTAATTTCCCTTAGAAAAATCATCCTATGGCTAACAAACACATGAAAAGATGCTCAGCATCACTCATTATCAGAGAAATGCAAATCAAAACCACTATGAGGTACCATTTCACGCCAGTCAGAATTGCTGTGATCCAAAAGTCTATAAGCAATAAATGCTGGAGAGGGTGTGGAAAAAAGGGAACCCTCTTACCCTGTTGGTGGGAATGAAAACTAGTTCAGCCACTATGGAGAACAGTGTGGATAGTCCTTACAAAACTGCCTTATGACCCAGCAATCCCACTACTGGGCATACACACCAAGGAAATCAGAATTGAAAGAGACACATGTACCCCAATGTTCATTGCAGCACTGTTTATAATAGCCAGGACATGGAAGCAACCTAGATGTCCAGCAGCAGATGAATGGATAAGAAAGCTGTAGTACATATACACAATGGAGTAGTACTCAGCCACTAAAAAGAATACATTTAAATCTGTTCTAATGAGGTGGATGAAACTGGAGCCTGCTATACAGTGTGAAGTAAGCCAGAAAGAAAAACACCAGTACAGTATACTAATGCATATATATGGAATTTAGAAAGATGGTAATGACAACCCTGTATGCAAGACAGCAAAAGAGACACAGATAGAACAGTCTTTTGGACTCTGTGGGAGAGGGAGGGTGGGGGATGATTTGAGAGAATGGCATTAAAACATGTATAATATCATATAAGAAACGAAAAAAAAAATCATCCTAAGCATTCAAAAATGAGTTTGAAGACATACTCTATGTTACTTGATGCCTGCTGTCAGGCAGTCTTAGTCATTTCTCTCAGCATAATGAGAATTAAATTTTTGATCAAAATTACAAACATCAATCAACTGTCTATATTCAGTATTCAGAGCTAGTTTATAGAAGGCAGTGGCTACAAACGTCATATACTGGAGGAAGGCAGGAGGAAAAGCCAACTTGTCAAATAATACCATTTCCATTTCATACCCACAGTGTCCCATGGCAATAACTAACTATAGTTATTATGACTAGTGATAGTTATTCCTTCTCTTCAGCCAGTGCGTTTAGAGTCTTCTTGAAGAAAATACATTTTCACCTGAAGGGGGGAAAATTAAGCCAAAATACAAGGCATGGGATCACAAGGAATAAAGCTTAAATGGTAGAATCCCATGAAATTCAGGGCATATGAGTGAGATAAAGTCCATTACATAAAAAGGAGCTAGAGCAGAACTAAGGCAAACTTGGGTCTATTTCTTTTTTTTTTTTTTTCCTAATTTTATTTTATTTTTAAACTTTACATAATTGTATTAGTTTTGCCAAATATCAAAATGAATCCGCCACAGGTATACATGTGTTCCCCATCCTGAACCCTCCTCCCTCCTCCCTCCCCATACCATCCCTCTGGGTCGTCCCAGTGCACTAGCCCCAAGGATCCAGTATCGTGCATCGAACCTGGACTGGCAACTCGTTTCTTACATGATATTTTACATGTTTCAATGCCATTCTCCCAAATCTTCCCACCCTCTCCCTCTCCCACAGAGTCCATAAGACTGTTCTATACATCAGTGTCTCTTTTGCTGTCTCATACACCGGGTTATTGTTATCATCTTTCTAAATTCCATATATATGCGTTAGTATACTGTATTTATGTTTTTCCTTCTGGCTTACTTCACTCTGTATTTCTAACTTTTTATCTTCTTGAGAGGAAATGCCATTGAGCTGCCAAGCAATAAATTTTGGTTCTAATCTTGCCTATGATATAAACCAGTTGTTACCTCCTCTTTCTAAACTTCTAAATTTTAAGTTTCTCATGTGTGAAATGATACTGATGCAGCAGATGATCTCTAAATTATCCACTAGCTTTAAGGTTTCAGACAGGACACCTCAAAAAACCTCTCTACTACATAATTGGGAAAAATATGTTTCACAGGAGATGAACACTCCACAAAGTGAATAAGATTTGTCACAGTTTATAATCTGCTTTTGTAACTATAGCTCTGTCTCTGCTGATGTTCAAAACAGCAGGGAGATGAATTACATCAGATGTGCAATTGCCTACAATGACATAGCATCCTTTTCTATAACAAGTGCTTCGTGAAATACTCAAACAAACGTTTTTTGTTTTTTGTTTTTTTTTTCTTTTCCTTTGTGAAGAAAGAAAAATAGAAACTTATTTTTAATTTGTCATTTTGATATAACTTATGCTTTCCCCTTTGAGCTTTAAAACTTAATTGCACTGGTAAACACGGTAAAGGGATGTAGAACAAAGGACTGACTTTGAAGAAAAGTGCTAAATTTGTGAATATGTAATTAGTCCTGCATTGAGTACTGTGAAGATTACATATTTTTTCATAAATTTAACCAACAAGTATAGCATGTGGAATGCACTCAGTATCTTATAATAATATCTTATAATGGAATAGAACATAAAATACACACACACGCACACACACACACACATATGTATATATATGTAAAAAACTGTATGTGGTCTGTTACATCCAACTCTTTGCAACCCCATGGAATGTAGCCTGCCGGACTTCTCTATCCATGATATTTTTCAGGGAAGAATACTGGAATGGAGTGCCATTTTCCCCTCCAGAGGATCTTCCTGATCCAGGGATCAAATCCGCATCTCCTGTGTCTCCTGCAATGCAGGTAGATTCTATACCCATTAGCCATCAAAGGCATTGTATAAAACTGAGTGTGTGTGTGTGTGTGTGTGTGTGTGTGTGTGTGTGTATAACTGAATCACTTTGTTGTACATCTGAAGCTAACACAGTATAAAAAATTAATTATATATCGATAAAAATGTTCTTAGAAAACATAAATTTAATATTAGGTGCCATTTTTTTAAAGTGCCTTTTACATTTAGGTAAATAATGTTATTCAAAATATGTAGGAATTTTGCATTTTCCCATTAAGAAATACATATAGACAGTCAGTGAGAAATAATCCATTTCAAAATATTTATGACAGGGCTTGAAAGCTTATTGAAATGCAATTTGATCTCCTGTAGCTTTGGCTGCAACAAGCAGGCCACTCTTGATTACTTCTCCATGTCATTTAGAATTACAGCAATCACATTCTCAAGTCTAAATTGCTGAAAATTGGTCATCTGTCTCCAGAAGCAGTCAGGGAAATGTACTGCATGTCTACCAACATGTAATCAAAGTTTTAGTTTAGAACTAAGAGTGACAACGGAGATAAAAATGGGATCAAATTCAATTTGCAGAAAGATAGGGGAGTGTATCTATCAAATTATTGACAAATTGAGAAATAACCAATTAGCAGAAATTTGTGTAGCAAAGACACACATTTTCTGAGATTTTAAGGATCCATTTGTGAGGAAACAATTTGCTGTGATACTGTAAGTACAATTTAAGGATATTCTTCCCTGGTTGCTAATGTGTAAAGAATCTTCTTACCAATGCAGGAGATGAGAGTTCAATCCCTGGGTCAGGAAGATCCCCTGGAGAAGGAAACGGCAACTCACTCCAGTGTTCTTGCTTGGAAAACCCCATGGACAGAGGAGCCTGGCAGTCTACAGTCCGTGGAGTCCAAAGAGTCAGACATGACTTAGCAACTCAACAACACAACAACGGTCTAAATAGAGAGGTATTGCGAAACTTACTTGCTGTCATCTCTCCAGCTTGGCTCCAATTCCTAAAGTATCAGTCAAACATTTAATATTGATATCCCCAAATAGTATCATAAAGATTGCCAAGAGGTCAATATGCTGTCTGTTGCTAAATATTAAGGTAAGAAGACTCTATTTTTCTTAACATTTTATTATAATTATCAGTTATTCAGAGTAGAGAACTAGGACTGAGGATGGAGTACAGACAGGACAATGCTGACAAGAAGATGAGATCACAAAGAGACATGCCGTGGGTCCTGCCTGGCATAAGAAGGAATGATTCAAATACACTTGGCATGGATTGCATGAAAGCATGAGGTAGATTGAAGGGAGGATACACTAGAAACAAAAAGCCTATTGTGTTGAATTTTCCCAGATTGGGCCATAACCCTATTGAGGGTACCAACAAAGTGTTATTATAAGTTTATTTAATACACATTTCCAATTCATTATTGTGTGCAGTATGACAGTTTATTGGCTTCCCTGTTGGCTAAGTTGTAAAGAATCTGCCTGCCAGTGCAGGAAACACAAGTTGGATCTCTGAGTCAGGAAGATCTCCAGGAGAAGGAAGTGGCAATCCACTTCGGTATTCTTGCCTGGGAAATCCCCTGAACACAGGAGCCTTGCAGGCTACAGTCCATGGGGTTGCAAAACAGCTAGACACAACTTAGTGGCTGAACAACAACGAATGACAGTTTATAGTACTTAAGCAGCATGTATGAAATTTCAGGTAGACTTCCAGCAACTTATTCTAAAGTTTTAAACTTGTTCTAAGCTTTTCCTTTAACTCTTTGTAAAATTACTACTGATTCTTGGATAGGAAGTGGTTCCCATAGTTTTTCTACCATTCCTAGAATACACTTCCTTTTCTGTTCTCTTCCTTATTTTTTGTGTCTGTTAAGTCTTAGTCACTCAGTCATGTCAGATTCTTTGCAATCCCATGGACTGTAGCCCACTAGGCTCCTCTGTCAATGGAATTCTCCAGGCAAGAATACTGGAGTGAGAAGTCATTCTCTTCTCCAGGGAATTTTCCAGACCCAGGGATCAAAACCAGGTCTCCTGCATTTCAGGCAGATTCTTTACCACTGTCTAGGTCCCAATTGATAATCACTACTTTTCTTCACAACCAATCCAGTAGCTATTAATACAAGAGAAATTTAGGAAAAAATGAATTAGTAATGTGAATATTTATTTTCTCTTCTTGAGACAAGAAGAGAGGAAAGAAGGACAAATAAAGAAAGTATTGATACCTTTTAAGGGAAATCAGAAAAAGAAAGAAAAGGAACACAGTTCAGGGAAAGAATAAAATGAAAGAGGACAGGGTGTCAAACTGTTGTAGGCCCATTCCCACTTTGCTTTTTATCTCACACTATTAAAAAAAAAAAAAAAACCTCAAGTTTATTCTAGCTGATCAGCTCACTACCTTTTGTCTCATCTACAATCCAAATCCAAACTTACAGTAGCTCTAGCAAAGAAACTGTGGTTAAAAGAGATTTGCAGCAGGCAGAATTATAGGCATAGTATTTACTATGAATTTTTATACAGAAGTGTTGGCAAATGTCTCTTCCTTTGTTCCTTTTTTCAGTTCTAAAGGAGGAACCAGCAGCAAAACTTTATTATGGTAACTTAGGAGTCAGATAAAGGACAGAGGTAGAAACTATCCTTCTTTCCTTACGATTCTTTGAATCCAAAGAAGATGCAAAGTCATGTCAGACTCTTTGTGACCCCATAGACTGTAGAGGAGCCCTACCAGGCTCCTCCGTCCATGGGATTTTCCAGGCAATAGTACTGGAGTGGATTGCCATTTCCTTCTTCAGGGGGTCTTCCCAACCCAAGGCTCGAACCCGGGTCTCCCACATTGTAGACAGACGCTTTACTATCTGAACCACCAGGAAAGTCCAAAGACGACATTCAGTTCAGTTCAGTTTGATTCAGTCTCTCAGTCATGTCCGACTCTTTTCGACCCCATGAGTCACAGCACGCCAGGCCTCCCTGTCCATCACCAACTCCTGGAGTTCACTCAGACTCAGGTCCATCGAGTCAGTGATGCCATCCAGCCATCTCATCCTCTGTTGTCCCCTTCTCCTCCTGCCCCCAATCCCTCCCAGCATCAGAGTCGTTTCCAATGAGTCAACTCTTCGCATGACATTTACTTAATTAAAAAGATAACTTCTTTGTGGAAAAAAAAAAAAGTCTCTTCTTTCTCTTTCCATTTTCATCCGTCCATTCAACCCCATTCCTACTACCCCTCTTTTCTAATGCCTTCCCTAGATTTCAAGTTGGGAAAATGAGAAAAAAAATACTTTCCACCTTTGGGCTTTATATGACTCTAAAATGCTATGATCACTTCCCATGATAAAGTGTTGCTATGTCCTTTTCCCTCAGAACTAAAAAAAAAAATAGGTCTTGGGTAGAGACATTTGCCAACACTTCTAGAGGAAATTTATAGTAAACGCTGCTTGCCTATAATTCTCTCTATGGCAAGTCTCTATTAACCAGAATTTATCCATTTTACTAGTACAGGGATGATGGGCATTCATGACTCCTCTCAACTGGTGAAATTCATATGGACCTTTTGAATTATTAGGAAATAGTGTCAACTAATCTATATTGTATTGTAATGCTTTTAAAAGTGATCATCAAATGATGAGATATACAACTATTAAATTCAACCAAGCAGAATTCCTTTCTTCCTGACTTTGATTAAAAAAAAAAACTGTAACTTTACTGTACAATATCCTCACTCCCTAATGTAAGGAGTCAGTCTAAAACAGCAGGAGCAAAAAGCAGACAACCACAGCCATTATCTTTCAACAGCTGAGGAATAGCTCAATTGAATGCATGACTTCAGGTCTTTCTATTTTTCATACTCTGCCCTATTCACAGAAATAAATTGTGCAGTGCAACTGTACTTTCAAAGAGTTGAATATAGATTCAGGAAAGGAGGCTAAATTCAACTGAGTTCCACACTGATTTTTTACTTAGAAAGCTATCTTTTGTTGCTTCAAATAAAACGTTATTAATATCCTGCAATGTCTCATATATACTATCTTCAGCAATTTACATTTTCATAATGCCACACAGTATACTAAGTTATGATTTAGAAGCATTTACAAAATCATAAATCATGTCTCTGATGCTTTGATCCAAGATAGGATATTTCCACCTCTGAGCATTTAGGTATGAAAAGTACTATTTGATTCATTTCCAAAGATGAAAAAAGTGAATCATGTGATTTTAATAACAGTTTATGGAATTTTTTCTAAAGGTTGAAACTCACAACAAAATTAAAAACTAATTATCTTTCTTATATTTTAAACAACAGAGAGTAATTAGATAGTTCATTTTGCTAATTTAAGATCCCATAACCATTTTTATCCTATATTGGTTGGATGCATAGGCTTTAAAAGGTTGAAATTGGGTTAGAGCAAATATGTGTTCTATTTTACTGAACAATAAAAGTTACAAATGTGGTGTATCCATCTGTGAGTTCTCTCTATATTAAAAGATGGTGAATCTTCTGTGATTTCAAAAAAAAAAGGAGAATTTCATTTCTTTTCTGAAATTATTTTTTAATTATTTAACACTACCAAACATGCCTCTTGGACACAGGATATACATCTTCACCCTAAACACACATACACAGACTTATTAATGACTTTATAAGCAAAAATGTTTGGAAAGACAATGTTATATCAGTATCTTTAAACAAATGAAAATTTCTTTCTCAGTTCATCTTTCATCCACTAATTACATCCTCCATGTAAATTACTTTGGGATTCTAAAAATATAAATCATATTAGTAATAAATACATGGCAGTGCATGGTTATTACTACTATGTTAATGTAACTGCTATACAATAACTTTGCATACTGAAATAATGTGACTGATAAAATGAGTTCAATGGGGGCTTTCCCTGGTGGTTAAGACTTTGCCTTCCAATGCAGGGGATGCATGTTCAATTCCTGGTTGGGGAGCTTTCCCACATGTCTTGTGACCAAAAACCCCAAACATAAAACAGAAGCAGTATTGTAACAGGTGCAACAAAGTCTTTATAAAAAAAAAATGAGTTCAAATGACTTTGATCAGATTTATGTCTTTTGAAAATATTTGCACACTTATGCCACTGGTTAGACATCACAAAATATTAAACTTATTTCAGACAAACATGACAGTATAGGAGGACAATTTCTTTAAAGCACTTGATTTTCTGCATTTACAAAAAACAGTTTGAATCTCTCCACAGGTCAAAACTTTCTATATGTTTTCTATAGAATCATTGAAATTATCTTTATTATTACTAAAATAATCAGATATGGGATCTGAATTAAGGTTAAAACACATGTTTGCAGAGCCAGATGTTAGAAGCCAACTATTCTTCATTGGTTATTTCATTGCATATGTTTGACAATGCATTTTAACCACCCAGTGAATTTGTAGAAGTAGTATACTAACTATAACATCTTTCCAATCATTGTGGAAGAAATAACCACTGGTTTGTAATGCTTGTAAAAATTAGCATATTTTATATCTAATCATCTCTAATATACATATTTCAAATTGAAGGTAAATAAAATATGGAAGTGCAATTAACACAAATTGGATTTATTAATGAGTTTAGTAGATGTCAAACAAATGAGAGCATTTACATTGATCATAATCAAATAATTGTTAAAGAAAAATAATCAAGATTGCTTTGGCTATTCAAGGTTTTTTTTGTATTTCCATACAAATTGTGAAATTATTTGTTCTAGCTCTGTAAAGAATACTGTTGGTAGCTTGATAGGGATTGCATTGAATCTATAAATTGCTTTGGGTAGTATACACATTTTCACTGTATTGATTCTTCCAATCCATGAACATGGTATATTTATCCATCTATTAGTGTCCTCTTTGATTTCTTTCACCAGTGTTTTACCAGTCAGAACAGCTGCAATCCAAAAGTCTACAAATAATAAATGCTGGAGAGGGTGTGGAGAAAAGGGAACCCTCTTACACTGTTGGTGGGAATGCAAACTAGTACAGCCACTATGGAGAACAGTGTGGAGATTCCTTAAAAAACTGGAAATAGAACTGCCTTATGATCCAGCAATCCCACTGCTGGGCATACACACTGAGGAAACCAGAAGGAAAAGAGACACGTGTACCCCAATGTCATCGCAGCACTGTTTATAATAGCCAGGACATGGAAGCAACCTAGATGTCCATCAGCAGATGAATGGATAAGAATGCAGTGGTACATATACACAATGGAGTATTACTCAGCCATTAAAAAGAAAACATTTGAATCAGTTCTAATGAGGTGGATGAAACTGGAGCCTATTATACAGAGTGAAGTAAGCCAGAAGGAAAAATACCAATACAATATACTAACACATATATATGGAATTCAGAAAGATGGTAACAATAACCCTGTGTACGAGACAGCAAAAGAGACACTGATGTATAGAACAGTCTTATGGACTCTATGGGAGAGGGAGAGGGAGAGGGTGGGAAGATTTAGGAGAATGGCATTGAAACATGTAAAATATCATGTATGAAACAAGATGCCAGTCCAGGTTCGATGCACGATACTGGATGCTTGGGGCTGGTGCACTGGGACGACCCAGAGGGATGGTGTGGGGAGGGGGGGAGGGAAGAGGGTTCAGGATGGGGAGTGCATGTATACCTGTGGTGGATTCATTTTGATATTTGGCAAAACTAATACAATTATGTAAAGTTTAAAAATAAAATTTAAAAAAAAAGGAAGAAAGTAAATAAAAAAGATTTGGATAGAGAAAAAAAAAAGAAAAATAATCAAACTTTAGCTATACTTAATGACAATTTTAAATGTTATGTCTCATTGCTCTTACTACCCTTGTATCAAAGAACTGTTTTAGACTAATGTCTTTCAGATTCATGACTATGACTCAATTCATTTAAAAATATGTTAGAACAAACTATGACTTAGGAAAGCTTAAAAAAATGATAAACTTCCCTAGGAAATCTTTATTAGATAAGATGAGAGTTCAAGGAAATTTTCATATAAAGTATTATAATATATACTGATAAGTTAAAAGAAAAATACATTGGCTTCTGTGTATTAAATTATGATCTTTCACTAGATTGCTGCTCCAATTTCTGAGTCTACACATTGTAAAACATAACTGCATTTTTCAGCTGAATCTATCTGACCTTATCATAACAATTTGTTATTTATGTTTATGTGAACATCTTCACAAATTTATTTTTCTTCTCACTCAATAGTACTCATCTCTTAATTTGCTAAAATCAATTAAAATATTTACCATTTCCATTTTAAATACATTTGTTCATATTCATCAGGACATAAGTACTTATTTATAAGTGAAAGCTGAAATAATTTGAACAGTACTTTAAAACATTAAATGAAATTATTTAACTTCCTAATGATTCAGTAGTTATGTGTCAGCCCTTGTTATACTAAGTTGGAAAAACAGAGTCTGATTAACAACATTAATAAGCATTTTTAAACATTTCTAATTGTGTCACATACTGCATTCATTTAGAAGACAACAAATATATGATTCAGCCTGTGATTTTAAGTATATTGGCTGAAATTCAGATTAAAAACTTCACTAATCATTAAAAATATAGTGAAAATGAAAGTCACTCAGTCGACGTGTCTGACTCCTAATTTTCCAGGACAGAATTCTGGAGTGGGTAGCCTTTTCCTTCTCCAGGGGATCTTCCCAACCCAGGGATCAAACCCAGGTCTCCAACATTGTAGGGGATTCTTTACCAGCTGAGCCACAAGGGAAAAATATAGATGTAATAGTAACAATTTACATTTGAATGCAAATTTTAATTACAGAAATTAAAAGCCTCTGGCTGATGGCAGGGGAGGAGCTGGGTCCATTGCCATGTTGAAGGAAAAACAACCCCCCCCCAAAAAAAAAAACACGGGTAATACATTTTGAAGGTACTTCAATAAATAGATTTATGTAGTAGATAAGAAACAACTATAAAAATTGAACCAAACTAAGATTAAGTGGTAACTCTGTTTTTTTTCAGTACTAAATTTCCTAAAACCAAAAATATATGCAGTCTAAATTAAAAGAAATATCACTATTTTAGTTGATGATTTACAGTTCATAAATAAATAGAAATTATAGAGGAATCAAATGCAGAGTGATTACCTTTCAATATGTAGCCATTAATTTCTCTTTTACATTATAGAAGCATTGTTCAACTAATAGTTTATAAAACTAAGAAAATATGCTTGCATTCATGATAATTCTCTATAAAACATTTTGAAATATGTGAAGCCTGGAACTGTTTTCTCAGATAAAACGAAACCTGGTACATGCTTTTGAAAAAATAACATTAAGATTAAAAAGAATCAGCTCAAAAAACAAATCAAAGATTTATTTATCATATTATTTATGATTTAATTTTCCACCCTAATGATAAAAGGCAGAGGAACTAGAGATCAAATTGCCAATATCCTCTGGATCATCAAAAAAGCAAGAGAGTTCCAGAAAAACATCTATTTCTGCATTATTGACTATGCCAAAGTCTTTGACTGTGTGGATCACAATAAACTGTGGAAAATTCCAAAAGAGATGGGAATCCCAGACCACCTGACCTGCCTCTTGAGAAACTTGTACGCAGGTCAAGAAGCAACAGTTAGAACTGGACATGGAACAACAGACTGGTTCCAAATCGGAAAAGGAGTACGTCAAGGCTGTATATTGTCACCCTGCTTATTTAACTTATATGCAGAGTAAATCATGAGAAACGCTGGGCTGGAGGAAGCACAAGCTGGATTCAAGATTGCCAGAAGAAATATCAATAACCTCAGATATGCAGATGAAACCACCCTTATGGCAGAAAGTGAAGAGGAACTAAAGAGCCTCTGAAAGTGGAAGAGGAGAGTGAAAAAGTTGGCTTAAAGCTCAACATTCAGAAAACGAAGATCATGGCATCTGGTCTCATCACTTCATGGGAAATAGATGGGGAAACAGTGGAAACAGTGTCAGACTTTATTTTTGGGGACTCCAAAATCACTGCAGATGGTGATTGCAGCCATGAAATTAAAAGATGCTTACTCCTTGGAAGGAAAGTTATGAACAACCCAGACAGCATATTAAAAAGCAGAGACATTACTTTGCCAGCAAAGGTCTGTCTAGTCAAGTCTATGGTTTTTCCAATGGTTATGTATGGATGTGAGAGTTGGACTGTGAAGAAAGCTGAGTGCCAAAGAATTGATGCTTTTGAACTGTGGTGTTGGAGAAGACTCTTGAGAGTCCCTTGGACTGCAAGGAGATCCAACCAGTCCATCCTAAAGGAGATCAGTCCTGGGTGTTCATTGGAAGGACTGATGTTGAAGCTGAAACTCCAATACTTAGGGCTCCTGATGTGAAGGACTGACTCATTTGAAAAGATCCTGATGCTGTGAAAGTTTGAGGGCAGGAGGAGAAAGGGACAACAGAGGATGAGATGGTTGGATGGCATCATTGACTCAATGGACATGAGTTTAGGTAAACTCCGGAGTTGGTGATGGATAGGGAGGCCTGGTGTGCTGTGGTTCATGGGGTCACAAAGAGTCAGACACAACTGAGTGACTGAACTGAACTGAACTGAACTGATGATAAAATTTAACCAGAGTTAATGACATAGTTTGTGTAAAGAAATAATATCCCTCCTTGATTAGTGGTAAAATAAATAAATAAATATTTAAGGCTAGAATGTATCCATACAGCTTTAGAGAAATAACTAACCCCAAATTTCTAGTATCTCACTAGCAGTGCCTAAGCACATCCTTTCGCAATGTAATATTAAAGCCCACTGACTACTATCCTAGACCTCTCCCAACAGAGCTAAAATTCTTGTGTGTGTGTGTGTGATAAATAGCCATTGATTTTTGACTTTAGAATCTCCTTGTAAAGGGAAAGTGCAATTCTAAGAGTGTGTGCTCAATCACTCATTCATGCCCTAATCTTTGCCACCCTATGGACTGTAGCCTGTTAGGCTCCTCTGTCCATGGGATTTTCCAGGCAAGAGTACTAGAGTGATTTGCCATTTCCTGCTTTTTGATATATTCCTGAACCAGGGATTGAACCTGTGTATCTTGTGTTTCTTTCTTTGGAGGCAGAGTCTTTACCACTGAGCCAACTGAGAAGCCCAATTATAAGAGTAGTAATGCCTTAAATCCAACAGCACTGATTTATTTTAGTAGAAATAGCTAGCTATCTGTTGATTGTGTAGAGAATAAAGCCTGAAGAAAAAAGATATTGGTAAGAACATATTGATGTAGAAAATTAAAGGAAGAGGGTGGACGGGGAGAACAATTCTACAATCTAGGATGTTTTCCAAATAGCGTTAGGTCATTTGGGACATACAACACAAGTATCCTTGCTTCTGGTTTATTGAATGGAGACACTAGAGAGACAGAGAATGCAGATGGTAGAAACTGAAAGGGATATATGTTGGGACAGGTAGAACAGAATCAGTATTTTCACATTCTATTTTTTACTGATAGTCAATTACAAAAACAAGATACTAGTTTGGTATCATTGTTTTAAAGTCATGTAAATACAGTGCATTTAATCATGCTAACATTACCACTAATAATGATACTGGCTAAATATTGCACAGTGCTTCTATATGCCAGGCACTTGTTAAGTTTAATTTTAGATACATAAGCTATTTAATAAACACTTATTTAATCCTTACAGCAACTCACAGAAGTAAGGATAATTATTATCTTCATTTTACTACCTTAAAAAAAGACCTTATTCGATCCCTTAAGATGATTTCATGTTTGTAGATCTTTTGAAGGGATCTTATAAGATCTTTTGAAGAGATCTTATATCTGGAGATTATAACTCACTTTTTGCTATATTTTCCGATTTTCAGTTTTTGCTGCCCTTTTTTTTTTCCTTTTTAATGTTTTTATTATTATTATTAATTTTTTACTTTACAATATTGTATTGGTTTTGCTTTAACTACCACTAAAAAGTAAACTAAATTCTCTAATAGACAATCTCGAGAATTGGAAACTAGTAAGATCATTTCAGCATATTAAAAAGCAGAGACATTACTTTGCCAACAAAGGTCTGTCTATTCAAGGCTACGATTTTTCCAGTAGTCATGTACGCATGTGAGAATTGGATTATAAAGAAAGCTGAGCGCCAAACAATTGATGCTTTTGAACTGCGGTGTTCGAGAAGACTCTTGAGAGTCTCTTGGACTGCAGGGAGGTCCAACCTCCTAAAGGAGATCAGTCCTGGGTGTTCATTGGAAAGACTGATGTTGAAGCTGAAACTCCAGTACTTTGAACATCTGATGTGAAGAGCTGACTGGGAAAGTTTAAAGGCGGGAGGAGAAGGGGAAGACAGAGAATGAGATAGTTAATGGCATCACCCACTCGATGGGCATGAGTTAGGGTAAACTCCGGGATTTGACAATGGACAGGGAGGCCTGGCATGCTGTATTCCATGGGGTCGCAAAGAGTTGGACGCTACTGAGTGACTGAACTGAACTGAACTGAAGATCATTTAGGAGAACAGACCTTTGTGTAAGCGTCAATTTGAAAGTTAAGAAGCACATTTAATTTAGAATAAGATAAATGGCTTCTTTTAAAGAGTTTATCCTCATTATATCCACTTGCTTTTCCTTTATTATTTATACTTTTGGTATTAAAGCAAATGTTTTTGGGTTAAAGCATTAAGAGAAACAATGCCTACTATTCCACTCTATTTTCCAAAATGTCAAGTGGTGTTTTGGCTAACCATCAGTATCCCTCATTTCAGGGCTAATTCTGAATCTGCTGTGAATGCTGGAACATTTTGTGGATCAAAAATAAAGAATTTTTTCTAGGCTCATTAATGAAAGCAAACCAGAAACCACCTACATGTAACAAAGCAATGTTGAAAACATTTTTTTTCCTAATAAATATTCCATATATGTGAATAAAAAAATAGACAATTGTGGTCAATATATTTCCTTGTTTTCAACTTTAGTTCTCTGACAAAACTCAAACATAAAGTATAAAGATACATTATTACATACATAGATTGACCTATTACTTTTCTTAAAATATGCTACAGTCTGTCAGAAAATCCATGCTCTATAATAACGTGGGACCATTACCATAGATTTTGTTAACATATCTGCATTATGTTGAGTTCTGATACCCTAATAATGATAATAAAACAACTAGGCACTGAATAAATGGCATCTTTCATCACAGTACAAAATATCTGTGCTTGTGTCTTCCTTGCAATATCAGTATGGGTTGCTTGTATGCAAACTGCAGTTATTTGGAGTGAGACAGCAGAGGGAAAAAAGCAAATAAAAGTGATTTTTGTATGTATGGGCCTCCAGATACCACAGTTCACTAGCTACACAAATTGTTTTCAGGTGTTTTGACATATCCCGTCAAGTCCTTCAGATTAAATTTGAACTGCAGTCCCAGATGTGAAAAGATAGTATTTTGCACACTAGATCCCAGAGTTTCAGCTTGTTTTTACACAAATTTCTGCAAAAAGCCATTGAGACTTGACACCAGATTATCCCCCAAACAAAATCTCTATATTGCATTAGAATATATCTTGCTCAAACATAAAAATAAACTACATTTATTTTTTTTGACAATAGAAGTATCCTTGTACACAATTTCATCTTCCTTAAAGCCATCTGAAACAAGTGGCCCTATCTCTCAGCAAAATTGTTCTTATCCTTTGTTTGCTGGCAGCTCATTAAGTGTACCTATCAAGAAAAGGGTCAGTAATATCACTTTCTCCCATGCTTAGAATCAATCCTAAATCATGGACATTTGTGGTGGGTGAAGATATTTTTATTCAATGTCTTTTATTCTGGGGAGGTGTAAGAGAATAAACAACAGCAGGTATCAGCATACATTTTTAATTTTTGTGTTAAATTATAATCGCTTCAAGAGTGCATAGTCATTTGCAGTGTGTAACAGCTTGATTCAGTCTTACACATGTTCTGTTACATACATGTAGTTTTTATTTTTTTTCTTTCTAAAAATACAATTAAGAAGCACAACCTTAGAGTTAGCAGGAATAAATATGAGCCATTCTAATGTTTATCACTAATCTGACTTTCACCCAAATACAGTAAAAGATAAAATAAGATTTTATATTGGCCACCAAAATTACGTAAATTGACTAAATAAAATTGATTGACTTAAAATTATTTATATGAAGATGAAGATGTACAACTATTGAGAGGTGAACTAATAGAATAAATATGCTTAGAAACACTGGCTATATAACTTGGTAGATATAGCATTTTATAAAGGTATATACCAAATAGTTCATCAGATCATGGAAAGTGCCAAATTCTTTGCTTTAGAAAAGAAGGTGATTTGTGGAAATAGAAGTGGAATCATGTGGGAAGAATATTAGGCTTTAGAAACCTAAACATAGCTGTAAACAGCAAAAGCAAAATGAAATAAAATCATATTAAATTATTGTTTCATCAATGTTGGTCATGACATGAAAACTAGACTAAAAGAAAATCTTCAATTCTGACCGGGAAAAGGTCGGAAGTTCAGTGCATTCTGCTTTACTTAATCTAATTAAACTAATTAATCTGAAGTTTATTTCATACATGCTGCAGCAGTGTACACTCATGATTAGGGGATGAAAGTAATAATGCTACATGTTTTGTGAAGCATACTCAATCATGTCCGACTCTGCAAACCAATGGATTGTAGTCCATCAGGCTCCTCTGTACATAGGATTTTCCAAGCAAGAATACAGTAATGCATAGTCATTTTCTTCTCCAGGGGATCCTCCCAACCCAGGGATCTAACCCACGTCTCCTGGATCTCCTGCATTGGCAGGTGGATTCTTTACCACTGAGCCATCTAGGAAGCCCAATAATAAAGGTAGATAATTTCAATAAAAATTATATTGAAATTCTTGGTTACACAGTTTTTCTTGTCATTAGAAAGCCCAGGGATTCCCAAGTGGCTTTAGTGGTAAAGAACCCGCCTGCCAATGCTAGGGATGTGAGAGACATAGGTTCGATCCCTGGGTTGGGAAGATGCCCTGGAGAAGGGCATGGCAACCCATTCCAGTATTCTTGCCTGGAGAATCTCCATGGACAGAGAAGCCTGATGGGCCCCAATCCATGGAGTTGCAAAGAGTTGGACACAACTGACATGACTTAGCATGCACAGAGAACAGGGGCAAGAAAACTAACAATCTCCTGCTCAGATGATAAGAATCCGCCAGCAATGCAGGCGACCTAGGTTTGATTCCTGGGTTGGGAATATCCCCTGGAGGAGGGCATGGCAACCCACTTCAGTATTCTTGCCTGGAGAATCTCCATGGACAGAGGAGCCTGGCGGGCCCCAGTCCATGGAGGCAGAAAGAGTCAGATATTACTGAGTGACTAAGCACAGCACATACACCTCCAAATGCAGCATCACTTGGTTAATCTATTCAGTTTTAAATATCTGCTTTTATATAGTGATAAGTATTGTCATAAGTGTTACTAAAACAATTAACCTCAATTGGAATTATCATGTAGTTGAGCTGGGGATGTTGTTCTTCAGTCCCTAAGTCATGTCGGACTCTTTGTGGATGTATGGTTGGCCAAAAAGTTCCTTTGGCTTTTAAGTACATGTAAAGGACACATTTTTCATTTTCACCAAGAACTTTATCGAACAATGTACCCACCATTTTGTTCCACTACATTCTGCCATTTTTTTCAGGCAACTTCAAAATTCCATCTTCCCAAAACTTTTTTGGGGGAAGGAAAAGAACTGTTCCAGGGGCCTTTTATAGCCTTCTAGGGAATTTATTTTTTTTTTTCCATTAAGAGAATTTTATAAAGACTGAAATAAATGGACATCCAAAAGTGCAATGTCTGGTGAATCTGGCAGATGAATCAAAACTTCCCAGCCAAATTGTAATAGTTTTTGCCTGGTCATCAAAAAAAAAAAAAAAAATGTGGTCTCGTGTTATCCTAATGGAAGATTATGCATTTTCTGCTAGTTTCAGATGCTTTTTGTTGAGTGTTGCTTTCAGCTGGTCTAATTGAGAGAAGTACGTGTTGGAATCAATTGGTTTTCTGGAAGGAGCTCATAAAAGTGGACTCTCTTTCAATTCCACCACATACCCATCACCTTCTTTGGATAAAGGTCAGTGTTTGGTGTGGTTAGCTGTGGTTCATTTAGCTTTTTCCATGGTTTCTTCCTTGCCATTTTATTGTACAGTATCCACTTTTCATCACCCTTCACAATTTGTCTTAAAAATGGAATGTTTTCATTAAGTTTAAGTAAAGAATCATATGTGAAAATATGGTCAAAGTTTTTTTTTTCACTTATGTAGAACCCAAACATCAAAATGATGAACATAACCAAGCTGGTGCAGATGATTTTCAGCACTTGATTTGGATATTTTGAGTATGCTGGCTATCCCCTGCATAGTATAACATTAATTGTTCTCAATGTCTCATTTTAACCACTAGCAACTTCAACTGGTCTACCTGACTGTGAAGTGTTGTCCAGGAAGAAGTCTTCAGAAAGAAATCTGGCAATCACTTTTGACATGCTTGATCACCTTCTCCATACCTTGCACAAAACTTTGTATTTCAACTGCCAATATATCTGAGTGCAAATGTTAAAAACTAACAACTAGCTCAGTTTCTGCCATATAGTTGGACTTCCATAAATTTTTGTTAAATGAATCAATGAGTTTGAGTCCCCATAGCACACATGATCATGTGTATTTTAGACACAGAAGTCTCATTCGTATCTGCTACTGGCTTGGTTTAAGAAGAATATAAGGCTATGATACAGGGTCCAGATGAGTTGAAAATATGGGATAATTATTA
Organism: Bos taurus; assembly: GCF_002263795.3. Lineage (NCBI taxonomy): Eukaryota > Metazoa > Chordata > Mammalia > Artiodactyla > Bovidae > Bos > Bos taurus. The sequence continues at coordinate 40,353,627 of NC_037357.1, read as the reverse complement.
GGTCAATATCTATAATTCAAATGTTCTTAATTTTGATTCTTGCTGTTTGAAGGAAAAGTCATGTTACAGGGGAGTCAGAAAACCCAATCAACAGAGATTATAATTATATGCCTCATAACTTTGGGCTTTTAGATTAATTGATGTTCATTTTTCCTATAAAGTGTGTATCACTCAATTACATTGATACGTATTTTGTTGACTCTTTACAAATTGACTCTTTACTTTTATTAATTATGTTTCCAGATGGTTTTGCAACTTTTACTATCAACTGCCTAAGTTTGACTTTTTTTTAACCACCAATTTTTTTTCACACAATGTGTATATACAAACACATGTAAAGTTGGATAGATTGAAAAATAGATACTTGACCATATGTAAGCGATCCTTGTTTCAGAAATATATGTAAAAGATCCAAATGCTTGACCTTATGTAAATAATCCTTGATTCAGAAATGGAAAGGAGGTTCACTTAGTATGGAGATAAGCAGTGGTATGGTCAATTGGCAAAACTAATACAATTATGTAAAGTTAAAAAAAAAAAAAAGAATCCAGTGAGACATTGAGAAGCAAGATTTGATGGTGCACCATCTTCTAATCAGTTTAGTCCAATGAGCTCAGTACACAAATGGCCTTTATCCATCACCACCACTGATACTTAAAATTCAGCTAGTTAAAAAACAGATGCTCATACTTACAATGCTATAGAGGGAACTCATTCTGAACCTTAACATACTTTTTGTCAGTTCCTTGATTCATTTGCTGAAAACAATTTTTATACTTGCTATCTGGTGGCTCAGATGGTAATGTGTCTGCCTACAATGTGGAAGACCGGGGTTCAATCCCTGGGTCGGGAAGATCTTCTGGAGAAGGAAATGGCAACCCACTCCAGTATTCTTGCCTGAAAAATCCCACGCACAAAGGAGCCTAGTAGGCTATTGTCCATGGGGTCACAAAGAGTTGGACATGACTGAGCAACTTCACTTTCTTATATATTTAGTATTTGCAATAATATTAGACAAGATCTCAAGTTTTCCCCACATTTGATACTACACCCAATAAATAAAGAGCTACTTTCCACTATAATGTCAAAATTTTAAAAAATCTATTAGGTTAAATAGCTTTATGTCTCAAAGGATTGTTCGTTCATAGTATATATATTCCTTAAAAAACTAAAACATAGAGCTATCATATGACTCTGCAATCCCACTCCTGGGAATACATCCAGAGAAGAACATGGCCCAAAAAGATACCGACACTCCAATGTTCACTGCAGCACTGTTTATAATAGCCAAGACATGGAAACAACCTAAATGTCCATCAATAGAAGATACTTGTAATTAAGAAGGAAAAAGTAAAAATGACTTGTATCTACATGATATCAAATGTGTGGATGAAAAGTGAACTTATCAATTATTGAACAAAGTTTTTCCATGTAGCCTGGATATTGAAATGTTTCTAAAGTTAGCATCACAATTACTGGACAATTTTTCCTGAAAAAAATACTTTGATATGATATAAGCGTAGCCTTAAGGAAAAAGAAAGAAAATATAAGAAAGTGCATTAAGAAAAGTTGAAGTCTAATGAAAATCATCAGAGGCAAAAAGAGAAAATTAAAGTGACTGAATAACTGAAAAATTATATCAATTAATTCAGTTTAAGATAAGGTTAAATAGGAAATCATCATATAACTAACAGTTGCTGGATTTTCTGATTTCCAAACTGGGATATTCACAACATGTGTTGCTCACATAAACAATAAAAATGGTCAAACTACCTGTGAATATAGATATGGCCATAGACCAAAGACTGAGATGTATTGTGTATTTAAAATTGTATGAAGATGTATTTACTATAATATGTAAATTGATATTACTTTCAATGATTGCAAATGTATCTTTTTCAGTCACTGTTAAATTGTCTTTCAAAAATGTTAAAATTGCATTCAAATCATGTCTTAGTTTAGGTGTTTCTAGCCAACAAATTTACAAACCTAGGCTATTATTAGTCTTAAAACTAGTATGCATATATACCTAGAGCTAACATCTAAAGTTACATTTGACCATAGTAAGTCATCTAAATGGGGGAATTTGGTATATGGTTTTAGAATTTTTGTTTTATTTAATTACTCTAATGACCCAATCAAAAAATGGGCCAAAGAACTAAATAGACATTTCTCCAAAGAAGACATTCAGATGGCTAACAAACACATGAAAAGATGCTCAACATCACTCATTATCAGAGAAATGCAAATCAAGACCACTATGAGGTACCATTTCACACCAGTCAGAATGGCTGTGATCCAAAAGTCTACAAATAATAAATGCTGGAGAGGGTGTGGAGAAAAGGGAACCCTCTTACACTGTTGGTGGGAAGGCAAACTAGTACAGCCACTATGGAGAACAGTGTGGAGATTCCTTAAAAAACTGGAAATAGAACTGCCTTATGATCCAGCAATCCCACTGCTGGGCATACACACTGAGGAAACCAGAAGGGAAAGAGACACTTGTACCCCAATGTTCATCGCAGCACTGTTTATAATAGAAAGGACATGGAAGCAACCTAGATGTCCATCAGCAGATGAATGGATAAGAATGCAGTGGTACATATACACAATGGAGTATTACTCAGCCATTAAAAAGAATACATTTGAATCAGTTCTAATGAGGTGGATGAAACTGGAGCCTATTATACAGAGTGAAGTAAGCCAGAAGGAAAAACACCAATACAGTATACTAACGCATATATATGGAATTTAGAAAGATGATAACAATAACCCTGTGTACGAGACAACAAAAGAGACACTGGTGTATAGAACAGTCTTATGGACTCTGTGGGAGAGGGAGAGGGTGGGAAGATTTGGGAGAATGGCATTGAAACATGTAAAATATCATGTATGAAACGAGATGCCAGTCCAGGTTTGATGCATGATACTGGATGCTTGGGGCTAGTGCATTGGGATGACCCAGAGGGATGGTATGGGGAGGGAGGAGGGTTCAGGATGGGGAACACATGTATACCTGTGATGGATTCATTTTGATATTTGGCAAAACTAATACAATTATGTAAAGTTTAAAAATAAAATAAAATTTAAAAAATAATAAAAAAAATCACTTTGGTGTCTTTTATCTCCACATTATTTGAAATGAAATAACTTATAAAAGACAATATATTCTAAAAGGTAAAAAGCTAGAAATCCAATATATTGAACTTAAAAAGGAAAATTTTTAAATTAATTTGTTTATTTTGATTGGAGGCTAATTACTTTACAATATTGTGGTGGTTTTTGTCATATATCAACAAGAAACAGCTACCGGTGTACATATGTTCCCCCATACTGGAGCCCTTCCCACCTCCATCCCCAATCCATCCCTCTGGGTTGTTCCAGAGCGCCAGCTTTGAGTGTCCTGCTTCATGTATCGAACTTGCACTGATCATAAGAAGAGAAGCAAAAAGCAAAGGAGAAAAGGACAGATATAAGCATCTGAATGCATAGTTCCAAAGAATAGCAAGGAGAGATAAGAAAGCCTTCCTCAGCAATCAATGCAAAAAAATAGAGGAAAACAACAGAATGAGAAAGACTAGAGATCTCTTCAAGAAAATTAGAGACACCAAGGGAATATTTCATGCAAAGACGGGCTCGATAAAGGACAGAAATGTTATGGACCTAACAGAAGTAGACGATATTAAGAAGAGGTGACAAAAATACACAGAAGAACTGTATAAAAAAGATGTACACGACCAAGATAATCATGATGGTGTGATCAGTCACCTAGAGCCAGACATCCTGGAATGTGAAGTCAAATGGGGCTTAGAAAGAATCACTACGAACAAAGCTAGTGCAGGTGATGGAATTCCAGTTGAGCTATTTCAAATCCTGAAAGATGATGCTGTGAAAGTGCTGCACTCAATAAGCCAGCAAATTTGGAACACTCAGCAGTGGCCACAGGACTGGAAAAGGTCAGTTTTCATTCCAATCCCAAAGAAAGGCAAAGCCAAAGAATGCTCAAACTACTGCACAATAGCACTCATCTCACACACTAGTAAAGTAATGCTCAAAATTCTCCAAGCCAGGCTTCAGCAATATGTGAACCGTGAACTTCTGATGTTCAAGCTGGTTTTAGAAAAGGCAGAGGAACCAGAGATCAAATTGCCAACATCTGCTGGATCATTGAAAAATCAAGAGAGTTCCAGAAAAACATCTATTTCTGCTTTATTGACGATGCCAAAGCCTTTGACTGTGTGGATCATAATAAACAGTAGAAAATTCTGAAAGAGATGGGAATATCAGACCACCTGACCTGCCTCTTGAGAAACCTGTATGCAGGTCAGGAAGCAACAGTTACAACTGGTTCCAAATAGGAAAAGGAGTACCTCAAGGCTGTATATCATCACCCTATTTATTTAACTTATATGCAGAGTACATCATGAGAAATGCTAGACTGGAAGATCCCAAGCTGGAAATCAAGATTTCTGGGAAAAATAGGGCAGAAAATGAAGAGGAACTAAAAAGGCTCTGGATGAAAGTGAAAGAGGAGAGTGAAAAAGTTGGCTTAAAGCTCAACATTCAGAAGATGAAGATCATGGTATCTGGTCCCATCACTTCATGGCAAATAGATGGGGAAACAGTGGAAACAGTGTCGGACTTTAATTTTGGGGGCTCCAAAATCACTGCAGATGGTGATTGCAGCCACGAAATTAAAAGACGCTTACTCCTTGGAAGGAATGTTATGACCAACCTCCATAGCATATTCAAAAGCAGAAACATTTCTTTGCCAACAAAGGTCCATCTAGTCAAGGCTATGGTTCTTCCAGTGATCATGTATGGACGTGAGAGTTGGACTGTGAAGAAAGCTGAGCACTGAAGAATTAATGCTTTTGAACTGTGGTGTTGGAGAAGACTCTTGAGAGTCCATTTGACTGCAAGGAGATCCAACCAGTCCATTCTAAAGGACATCAGTCCTGGGTGTTCTTTAGAAGGAATGATGCTAAAGCTGAAACTCCAGTACTTTGGCCACTTCTTGGGAAGAGTTGACTCATTGGAAAAGTCTCTGATGCTGGGAGGGATTGGGGGCAGGAGGAAAAGGGGACGACAGAGGATGAGATGGCTGGATTGCATCACCGACTTGATGGACATGAGTTTGGGTGACCTCCGGGAGTCGGTGATGGACAGGGAGGCCTGGCATTCTGCAATTTATGGAGTCGCAAAGAGTCCGACACGACTGAGAAACTGAACTGAACTGAATATACATATTTCAATGTTATTCTCTCATATCGCTACACCCTCGCCTTCCCCCACATAGTCTATTCTTTATATCTGTGTCTCTTTTGCTGCCTTGTATATAAGGTCATCATTACTGTCTTTCTAAATGCCATATGCTGCTGCTAAGTCGCTTCAGTCATGTCTGACTCTGTGAAACCCCTTAGACGCCAGCCTACCAGGCTCCCCCATCCCTGGGATTCTCCAGGCAAGAACACTGGTGTGGATTGCCATTTCTTTCTCCAATGCATGAATGTGAAAAGTGAAAGTGAAGTTGTTCAGTCGTGTCCGATTCTTAGAGACCCCGTGGACTGCAGCCCACCAGGCTCCTCCATCCATCATATTTTCCAGACAAGAATACAGGAGTGGGTTGCCATTGACTTCTCTGAAATTATGTGTGTGTGTGTGTTAATATACTTAAACAGGAAATTTTCTGTGTTATAGTAAGCTGAGTTTTCTACTTAGGAAAAAAGACTTTTTAGAAAGAGAATTTCACTTGCTTTAATAGATTAAAACATAACAAGGCAAATCTATAATACCTTAGGATGGTGCATTCCCAGTAGATGAATAATTCCTGACTAGTAAATTATTATATCTCATACGAGTTTCCTTCCTTTTGAATAGAGGAAATATGGGTTAATTTGTGTCCTAAATGATGTTCAATGGGCAAAGTTGTAACAGTTTTTCAATGGTCAATGTCTGAATTGTGATTTTGATGTGAGAAAACATTGAAAGTACTCTTGAGCCCTTTCTCAATATAGTTAACATCTCCACTTGAAAAGCTGCAACATCTGTGTCAAGTTCAGTTCAGTTCAGTCGCTCAGTCATGTCTGACTCTTTGCGACCCCATGAATCGCAGTACGCCAGACCTCCCTGTCCATCACCAACTCCCGGAGTTCACTCAGACTCACGTCCATCGAGTCAGTGATGCCATCCAGCCATCTCATCCTCTGTCGTCCGCTTCTCCTCCTGCCCCCAACCCCTCGCAGCATCAGAGTCTTTTCCAATGAGTCAACTCCTCGCATGAGGTGGACAAACTACTGGAGTTTCAGCTTTAGCATCATTCCTTCCAAAGAAATCCCAGGGTTGATCTCTTTCAGAATGGACTGGTTGGTTCTCCTTGCAGTCCAAGGGACTCTCAAGAGTCTTCTCCAACACCACAGTTTAAAAGCATTAATTCTTCGGTGCTCAGCCTTCTTCACAGTCCAACTCTCACATCCATACATGACCACAGGAAAAACCATAGCCTTGACTAGATGAACCTTTGTTGGCAAAGTAATGTCTCTGTTTTTGAATATGCTGTCTAGGTTGGTCATAACTTTCCTTCCAAGCAGTAAGCGTCTTTTAATTTCATGGCTGCAGTCACCATCTGCAGTGATTTTGGAGCCCCCCAAAATCAAGTCTGACACTGTTTCCACTGTTTCCGCATCTATTTGCCATGAAGTGATGGGACTGGATGCCATGATCTTCGTTTTCTGAATGTTGAGCTTTAAGCCAACTTTTTCACTCTCCTCTTTCACTTTCATCAAGAGGCTTTTTAGTTCCTCCTCACTTTCAGCCTTAAGGGTGGTGTCATCTGCATATCTGAGGTTATTGATATTTCTCCTGGAAATCTTGATCCCAGCTTGTGTTTCTTCCAGTTCAGCATTTCTCATGATGTACTCTGCATATATGTTAAATGAGCAGAGTAACTACATACAGACTTGATATACTCCTTTTCCTATTTGGACCCAGTATGTTGTTCGATGTCCAGTTCTAACTGTTGCTTCCTGACCTGCATACAGGTTTCTCAAGAGGCAGGTCAGGTGGTCTGGTATTCCCATCTCTTTCAGAATTTTCCACTGTTTATTGTGATCCACACAGTCAAAGGCTTTGGCATAGTCAATAAAGCAGAAATAGATGTTTTTCTGGAACTCTCTTGATTTTTCAATGATCCAGTGGATGTTGGCAATTTGATCTCTGGTTCCTCTGCCTTTTCTAAAACCAGCTTGAACATCAGGAAGTTCATGGTTCACGTATTGCTGAAGCCTGGCTTGGAGAATTTTAAGCGTTGCTTTACTATCGTATGAGATGAGTGCAATTGTGTGGTAATTTGAGCATTCTTTGGCATTGCCTTTCTCTTGGATTGCAATGAGAACTGACCTTTTCCAGTCCTGTGGCCACTGCTGAGTGTTCCAAATTTGCTGGCATATTGAGTGCAGCACTTTCACAGCATCATCTTTCAGGATTTGAAATAGCTCAACTGAAATTCCATCACCTCCACTAGCTTTGTTCATAGTGATGCTTTCTAAGCCCCACTTGACTTCACATTCCAGGATCTGGTTCTAGATGAGTGATCACACCATTGTGATTTTCTGGGTCATGAAGATCTTTTTTGTACAATTCTGTGTATTCTTGCCATCTCTTCTTAATATCTTCTGTTTCAGTTAGGTCCACACAATTTCTGTCCTTTATAGAGCCCATCTTTTCATGAAATATTCCCTTTGTATCTCTAATTTTCTTGAAGAGATCTCTAGTCTTTCCCATTCTGTTGTTTTCCTCTATTTCTTTGCATTGATCACTGAGGAAGGCTTTCTTATCTCTTCTTGCTATTCTTTGGAACTCTGCATCAGATGCTTATATCTTTCCTTTTCTCCTTTGCTTTTCGCTTCTCTTTTCACAGCTATTTGTAAGGCCTCCCCAGATAGCTATTTTGATTTTCTGCATTTCTTTTCCTGGGGATGGTCTTGATCCTTGTCTCCTGTACAATGTCACAAACCTCAGTCCATAGTTCATCCGGGACTCTATCAGATCTAGGCCCTTAAATCTATTTCTCACTTCCACTGTATAATCATAAGGGATTTGATTTAGGTCATACCTGAATGGTCTAGTTGTTTTCCCTACTTTCTTCAATTTAAGTCTGAATTTGGTAATAAGGAGTTCATGATCTGAGCCACAGTCAGCTCCTGGTCTTGTTTTTGTTGACTATATAGAGCTTCTCCATCTTTGGCTGCAAAGAATATAATCAATCTGATTACAGTGTTGACCATCGGGTGATGTCCATGTGTAGAGTTTTCTCTTGTGTTGTTGGAAGAGGGTGTTTGCTATGACCAGTGCATTTTCTTGGCAAAACTCTATTAGTCTTTGCTCTGCTTCATTCCGTATTCCAAGGCCAAATTTGCCTGTTACTCCAGGTGTTTCTTGACTTCCTACTTTTGCATTCCAGTCCCCTATAATGAAAAGGACATCTTTTTTGGGTGTTAGTTCTAAAAGGTCTTGTAGGTCTTCATAGAACCGCTCAACTTCAGCTTCTTCAGCATTACTGGTTGGGGCATAGACTTGGATTACTCTGATATTGAATGGTTTGCCTTGGAAACGAACAGAGATCATTCTGTCATTTTTGAGATTGCATCCAAGAACTGCATTTCAGACTCTTTTGTTGACCATTATGGCCACTCCTTCTCTTCTGAGGGATTCTTGCCTACAATAGTAGATATAATGGTCATCTGAGTTAAATTCACCCATTCCAGTCCATTTTTGTTCACTGATTCCTAGAATGTCGACATTCACTCTTGCCATCTCCTGTTTGATCACTTCCAATTTGCCTTGATTCATGGACTTGACATTCCAGGTTCCTATGCAATATTGCTCTTTACAACTTCGGACCTTGCTTCTATCACCAGCCACATCCACAGCTGGGTATTGTTTTTGCTTTGGCTCCATCCCTTCATTCTTTCTGGAGTTATTTCTCCACTGATCTCCAGTAGCATATTGGGCACCTACTGACCTGGGGAGTTCTTCTTTCAGTATCCTATCATTTTACCTTTTCATAATGCTCATGGGGTTCTCAAGGCAAGAATACTGAAGTGGTTTGCCATTCCCTTCTCCAGTGGACCACAATCTGTCACACCTCCAAAGGAGAGAGTTAAAGTTGAAGCTGAATAACATTCAGATCTAAATAATAATATTCTTTCTTTCCAAATTTCTAATCTCCTAAGCTACAACTCCTCAAATTTCAATAAAAGCTTAGTTTAAGAGCATATATTTTCTTTCTTTCATTATTTTGATTGTGCTGAGTCTTCCTTGTGATGCTCAGCCTTTCTCTCATTGCAGTACACAGGGCCTTCTCTCTAGTTCCAGCACTAGGGCTTCTCTTGTTGTGGAGCCTGCTCTAAAACTAGCCTTCTCTAGTTGTAGAGCATGAGCTCTAGAGCACGTGGGCTCAGTAGTTGTGACCTGGTGGCTTCTCTAATAGTGGTGTGTGGGCCCAGGGCATGTGGAATCTTAGTTCTTCGATAAGGTATCAAAGCTACATCCCCTGCATTGGACGGCAGATTCTTAACCACTAGACCACCAAGGAAGTCTCGAGCATTTATTTTTGTAGCAAAAGTTGCCACATATCTTAAACACAACATGGTGAAGTAATTCCAAGCAGTGACGGTAACAGAATGGATTTAGAAAGCAATGATAAGATGTTATTCCTATAACATTATAGGTTCCCTCTATTGAGAATATTCTTATCTATACTGAAAGCATATGGCAAAATAAACTTAACCAAAAGCACATAGAATATAAAAGAAAATGACATTGCTTGCTTTCTCTTGATAGCGATGATGAAAAAGATTTGCACTAAATATTAAATATGGTTAATGCTTGGTATAAAGTGTTCCAGTGAGGATGAATTTCTGTTTTATATTAAAATATCAATAGGGATGCTGAAATAGCAATAATATTCTCTGCTAGAAAAAGTATTAATAATAGAGTGTTATAACACCTCAAAGCACAGTGAATATATCTCTCAGAAATATTGTTATGTGCCATGCAAACAAGTTTTATGTATTGAATAGTATGTGCCAGGCAGAAAATGTCACTTATTTTAAAAGGTTCTATATCTAAGAAATGTCTTTAATCCTACAATACACTGTTAAGAATACATCAAAGATTGTGGGGTGCCATTCATATTTAAACAGATTTCTTGATAACAGCCACTTGAATAATGAGTGTAGAGTGAGAGATCAAGGATTCACAGTTCACACTCTTTAGTAAAAGCAATATAATCTTGAGATTTTTTGCACATTTTGTAAATAGGTTAATAGTACTCTATATATCATCAGTTTCCAGAGTTTATTTCATGAGCACCCAGTGTTTTCTTGCCATTCAGTTCTTGTGCACTTCTCTCAGTACCATTGTCTTTAATTCACCCTCAGGATTCATTTGAACTCCACCTTTAGCTGGCTACCTCCTACTCTGATCATTTTCCAGCAATCTTTCCTATTTGACAAAACTTTTGTTTATCCAGTGGTGCTACAATATAATCACAGGAAGAATGGAAACATTATTCAATTATTTTATGTTTATAGATTTCTAATGAGTACATTCAAGTTACTCAGTCATGTCTGACTCTCTGCGACCCCATGCACTGTCGCCTACAGGGCTCCTCTGTCCATTGGATTTTCCTGGCAAGGGTACTGGAATGGGTCGCCATTTCCATCTCCAGTGGATGTTCCTGATCCTGGGATTGAATCCAGTTCTCCCACATTGCAGGCAAACACGTTACCATTTAATACACTATTACCTTGACTTGGGAGAGTGTCATGAAGCAACATTATTTCAACACTTCATTCAATAACGACAAAATATCAGAAACTATACATATCATGGTTGTTATTTGGATCAACATAAATAAATGGACACATTACTATCCTTACTCAATACCTAGATTTAAAATCTAGTATGCAATAACCATGGATTTCCCTGGTGGCTCAGATGATAAAGAATTCACCTGCAATGTAGGAGACCTCTGTTCGATCCCTGGGTCAGGAAGATACACTGGAGAAGGAAATGTCTACCCACTCAAGAATTCTTGCCTGGAGGAGTCCAGGGACAGAGGGTCCTGGCAGGCTACGGTCCATGGCGTCACGAAGAGTTGGACACAACTGAGCAACTAACACTTTCACTTTCTTTGCCATGTTATAATCATCATGGCATCTTTTAAATACTATTAAACTGTTCTATACATCTGTGTCTCTTTTGCTGTCTCACATACAGGGTTGTCTGGGAGGGGAGTTCAGGATGGGGAACACGTGTACACCTATGGTGGATGCATGTTGATGTATGGCAAAACCAATACAATATTGTAAAGTAATAATAATAATAATAATAATTAAAAAAAATCATCACATGAGAAATATTTCTCAATTTAAAAAGTACTATTAAACTTTATTAGTTTAAGATTGAGTAAACAATCTAACTGGGCTCTATTAACCAGGGTCTGAATAAACCTATTAAAAACATGTGCTGCCTTTTTGGAAGGTTTTATATCATTAAAAATCACACGTGCATATATTTACTAGGCTTGATTAACCTCATTGACAAACATGTTACTGGTCATTGCTTGCCCTTTCTGTGGTTACTGGTCCTACTTTGGCATGCAACCTATATTTTATGTCAATAAATTTAGGGCACTATTTTCATAACATTCATGAAAGGACCAATCAATCCAATTTTTTCCTCAAACTTAAGATTTTATATGGAGGCTTTGCCACAGAAACAAATAAAATTTTCTAAATCTAAATTTAAGACAGTAAGAATTGAATAAAGTAGTTCTCAAAGTTGTCTAATATTTGAAAAATCTAGGGAGCTTAAGAGACTACCCATGCTTGAGTCCCACCCTAGAGATACTAATGTGCTTGCTTGGGATGCAAACTGGGCATTGCCAGGTTTCAAAGGTTCCTAGGTGAGTCTAACATACAGTCAGAGTTTAGAAGCACTACAAAAACTACCTCCCCACTTGAGAATCACTGTGCAGTGAGCCATGTTAGCTGACACTCATAAGAAGATTGGGAGAAGCAACTGGACTAATTGAGCATTTGCTACCTACTTGCTTCACAAAACCCAACAAAAGCTAAAAACTTTACCCACTTAGAACTTTTGTTTACTAAGTTTATTACATTGGTTTCTGCTATGAAGTGTGGTGTTTTTTTTTTTTTTTTTTTTCCTGAGACAGGTGGCTTCTTTCCTCAGTTGTGTAACAGGATTTCCTGTTTTGCAATAGTCACTGCAGTTTTTATGGCTAATCCAAATCATAATGTTTTCAATCAATTTAACCCCCAGACAACTTTACATAGGCATTACAGAGATAGTATCTTCTCACCAATAAAAAGGATACACAACCTGTTCTGAATTACACATAAAATAATTCTCAACAATCACCTTTATTACAGAATATGAAACAGATCCCAGAGATGGTTCTTTTAATGCTAGAGATTTACAGCATTGCATTCACAACTGCTTACTATGAAAAAGAAAAACAAAAACAGCTAAAGGTCAGTATTTGAGATTTGCTCTCCTACACATCTTGTTTTAATGAAAATAAGGAGGAAAATCTGTCAAGTTAGTAATAAGATGCACTGTTTGAAGCATTATGCACTTCAAGGAGAAAACTCAATTCATTCAACAATCAATGTTTAAAGTATATTTGGATAACAGTAGCTCTCACTCATAAATAATAAAACAAGCTGTTAAAGGGTATCTGATAAATACTGTAGGCCAGGAGGGGTTAAATATAATAGGAAAGGGTATGCTATTTGAACAGAATAAAAATACAATGGTTTATGTGACTGATATAAGCTAAAAAGAGACCAAAATGTAGGTGCTCAAAAACATAAAAAAAAAAAGATATTATATGTTAAAGAAAGGTTATGGAATTTATGGGAGCTCTTACCTCTCAATGAGTAAACCTGATAGAAAACTTAAATACACATGAGTGGAATTTATTTTTATTCAAGAAGAATAATCTATAATAGATTATTATAATAGTTAAATAAGATTGTTAAATAAGCTAGTTAAATAAGATTGAATTTTTAGTTTACATATCTTCTTTTCCTTACTACACAAAGGGATCCTTGAGGTCAAAGATACTATCTGAACCCTTAGATATTTTCATCACAAAGCACAGTCTGGCACACAGAAACCATTCCATATATGCTTGTTAAATAAATGACAAATTTTCATTAAATATTTACTATGTTTCAAGTAGTGTGATAGGCATAGACTAAGTTATAAGACATCTTGAATTATTAATTCTTTATACCTCAACATTAGACTGTAAAATTTATCACTTTAGTGTCTCTAAAGCATAATCCTAGAAACTTCTTTTAGGGTATAAAGAAATAATTCAAGTAAATGAGGTAGACTAGTTTCACAGGAATCCTCAATAGATGGGCTAGGAGATTAACTAACATGTTCATAGTTTTTTGGTAAGATAACATCTAATGATTAATTCTCAGAGGCTTCCCTTTGAGTTCCCTATGACTTAAGTGGGATACTTGCTCACCTTAAAAATTAAATGCATGATGAGGGGCAAATATGTGAAAAATAAAAGAATACAAGGAAGTATGTCAAAGATAATGTATCTAACCTAATGATCACAAGATACAAGACTCTAAAATTTCTGTTTTTATTTATAAATGTCTCAATGTCTGATTTAGCAATGAAAAAATGTATGTTCAGAAGAAAACTCCTGAATCTTCCAATATAAATGTTGCTTGGCAAAAAAGAGATGACTGGCACTATTACTCCACTTATACTGCACTCTAATGGGACTTTTCTATAGCTCATATGGTAAAGAATCTGCCTGCCATTCAGGAGACCCAGGTTTGATCCTGGGGTCAGAAAGATCCCGTGAAAAAGGAAATGACAACCCATTCCAGTATTCTTGCCTGAAGAATCCCATGGACAGAGGATCCTGGTGGGCTACAGTCTATGGAGTCTCAAAGAGTTGGACATAACTAAGAGACTAACACACACATACTGCACTCTTAAATCCAGATATTTTGTCATAGAAAAAGATAAAATATTTATCGGTACTGTCATGCATTGCCAGACTTCATCTATCTTCATGGGTCCAGTCTACTTATGACATTTGTCATTAGTGTGTGCTTGTTCTAGTCCTCAAATCATGCTGCTCTGAAGGAGATCAGCCCTGGGATTTCTTTGGAAGGAATGATGCTAAAGCTGAAACTCCAGTACTTTGGCCACCTCATGCGAAGAGTTGACTCATTGGAAAAGACTCTGATGCTGGGAGGGATTGGGGGCAGGAGGAGAAGGGGATGACAGAGGATGAGATGGGTGAATGGCATCACTGACTCGATGAACATGAGTCTGGGTGAACTCTGGGAGTTGGTGATGGACAGGGAGGCCTGGCCTGCTGTCATTCATGGGCTCGCAAAGAGTCGAACATGACTGAGCGACTAATCTGATCTGATTTGATCTGAAGGGACATAACACATACAATAAATATTTAAAATATGATAATAATGGAGTTTTTGATGATTGAAAGACTCAATGAAAATTCTACATATCTTGTTACTACAAAGTTCACAGAATTATGGATATTAGAAAACTGAAAAATTAGCATCACTGCAAAAGAACATGGTATAACATATGTAAACATGACTCATACATGCAACAGAAACTGAATAAGAATCTGTCCTCTACTGGTGGCAAAAAAGCAATAGATCATGGAGTAACTAAGCCTCGGCTCAGTCATGGAGAAAAACATACGATTGAATGAAATAAATATGATTTATCTAGTATTTCAAAAGAAAGTGGTCAGCAGATATCTCTATAGCAATGATACTGGCAAAGTTTATTAGAAAACAATACCCAATAAGTTGCCTAGGAAAGCTTCCTCTCCTAACTACTTTCAGAAATCAAAATATACGAAATAAAAAAGTGATTTGCCTAAAGTGCAGGAAATATTGTAAATCAACTATACTTCAATTAAAACAATAAAAAAATAGGAAAGTAAACTTTAAAAAAAACACCAAAACTTTAAATGCATGAATTATATCTCCAATAAAGCTGTACACCAAAAAAAGATGAAAGCAAAATAAATCTTTTTATAAACTAAAACAAGGGGAATTTTCCATTTCAAAGGTGTTTCTGATATGAAAATCTAAATTTAGAATAGAATTGTAATTGTTTCAATTGTTTGGTTGAGATCAGAGGCATAAATCCCAATCTGAACAGTATAGTTTAGAGTATCAGTTTCAATGTACCAGTGGTTGAGTTATTCATAGACAGTACCAGACAAGGCATCTAAATTATGTACTGACTCACATGGCACTGACTGAAGAGAAGCAAGGACTTTCAACAGTCACTAGAAAAAAAGGGATGAAAAACTGCTCAATCTGTGAAAATGGAAACAGTACATACAGGATATGGTGAATTTGCAACTACATCTAACAGTATTGTAAAGCTAAAGACCTGGGAATAGTGCATTTAATACACATAAGAGTGCTATTCAAATACACCTTGAAATTGCTTTCTCCTTTTCTACTTCTTTGAATAAAATGTATTTCAAAACCTTTTAAAACCCTGACTTATTTTACTTAAGATGTCACTGTCTATTGTTTCCCATACATTCAGAATAGGGCATACAGTTGAATATGTATGATTTTATTTCAGACTGTCCTCAGTACGATGCCACACATAGAGTGAAAATATCTGTTTCTCAGAGATATAATGGGTGAACTTTGATGCTGCAAGGTGAGACAATAGGTAGGCAAAAGACTTAGAACATTTTCAATAGAGGCTTAGAGTTTTTCACTAAGGGACAAGGAAGAGGACACAGTACAGGCACCCCCCACTCCATCCACTTTTTTGGCATAAGAGGAAAGAAAAATAACATTTTTAAAGAAATAGCCTAACTTGGACAGTTCAGTCAATTGGGAACTTACAGAAAAATACTTGAAAAAAAAATTCAGTGCATCAGAGTTTTAAAAAGAAGACTCTTCTCAGCATTGATTTTCCTAGGATACTTCTACACACACCAAACAACAGGTTACAACTGCCTGAATTAGGGCTAAGGAGTAGCTCACTATTTGTGATATCAATTTCCTTATATTTAACATGAACTCAGAGGACCCTAAAAAGAAGATTTATAAATCCCTATATAATCAAGCATTTGCTACTATATTAGTTGAATACTCCACATTTTATTTTGGAAAAGTATAAGTCAATTTCATTTGGATTAAGTCAGTTTGGTTAAGCTTATCAAAATTTGGAAATTTAAAATAAGACAAATACAGCAAATATTTATAAAAAGTAAACATGATAGGATAGTGTGCTAGTGATAGGTTCAGGGCAGGCCATCCCAAGATATACTGCTTCAGCATATTAATTATTTTGAATTAAAGTAACAAGAAACAGCAAGTATGAGGACACTCTGATGTTTCTTTGTCCCTCTCACAACAGGAAATGAATCTCCAATGTGAAAGATATCTTTACTGTTCAAGGAGAAAGATAGAGATTCTCATCACCAGAGTCAGAGAAGTCGGGGCTGAAAGGTTGCACAGAAAAACCTTGTTACCTTACTTCTTTACTAAGTTTAGTACCCCAAACCCAAATCCCTACATATTGTTAATTCTTCACAAATTTATTGTTTATTTATCTGAAAGGTATAGAAGCTGCCTGCTTTGGTTACTTCTTTGAGTATTATTAGCTCCCATACATATGAAATTAAATTTTGTTTTCTCCTGTTAATCTGTCTTATATCAATTTAATGATTAGACCAGTGAAAGAATCTAATAAGGAAAAGTTTTCATTTTCTACACTAGGAATTGAAAGGATATAGAAGAAATATGTACTTTATTAACATGAACTCACAATCCAGTTGTAAACACTATGTTTATATGTAGAAATGGACGGACAGATCACAGATGGCTTTATGGAAGAAAGGTTTCCAGAAATAATGAGAGAGGGACAGTTTTTAAAATGTCAAATGTAACAGAAATTCTGGACATATTAAGCAGAAAATCTTGGGCAAATGATGAAAGGGTTATATTTCAACTGTAAGGAAAGATAATAGATTATAGCAAGAAGTGTGTGGTGGGAAAATGCAGTTAATAGAGATGATTCCCTCAATTTAGTAGTGAATTGCAGCAATGGCTAAAGAGTATTTAATCTACTTGGAGGGGTAGTTATTTAATATTTATTTTCCTTGACAAATGACATTTATGTATATTTGAAGGAAAAATGGAAGTGGAGTGTAGAAAGAGACTAAAGAGCTAGATATTTCAACAATTAAAAGGGAACAAATGAGATACTAGAAAGAAAATTAGAGATATATTGGGATTACAAAGATGGTTTCTGTCTTAGGACATTAGGACCTAAAGTAATTCAGGGTTGGAAGTTGTAAAAGTAATTTGAAGATAGTTGAAACGGTTTGGGACAGTCATTCAAGACAAGACATTCAAGGACATAAAGTTAATGAAAAGGAGCATAGAAAGACTTTTCAACAATACCTAGAGCCGCAGGGGAAGTTTAATACTGTAATGTGTAGTAAGTACAATTTTGTGACTTTTTTTCTCCTTTTGCCAAAGAGTATTCAGTGACCTATGGAGAATATGATCTGTGATGGAACTACAGTTGGAAATTGGCACCATAAACAGAGTGAGAATCCAAGAATGAAAAGTCAAGAATGGCAATGATAAGATGGGGAAAGAAATATAACCAGGAAGAAATCTCATAAATTGATATATGAACAATTAGAAGACCTAAGAAGGAAAAGTTCAGTTAACCAGATAGGATAATACAATGCAGATAATCAAGTTATGGTAATGAAAAGAGAGACACTTCAAAATCATGGAGTCCTTGTAATCACTGTATATTAGGGCTATAGGATCAACCAACCCAGCAATAAAAATAAATAAAATAAAAAACAGATCAAAAAAAAAAACATGTAAGACAAAATAGATATGTATTTATGGTGATAACTACATTAATAGTTTTAACATTGAATATCAGGTGCAAGCAGAAGTCTTGAATAAGCACAGAAGGAGAATCTAAAGATCAAACCAGAGATGTCCTTCAAATTATCTGTCACTTTTTTGCTACTAAATTTTCATTCACTACCCATTGAGTTAAATAATTGATTCCAAAGCAAAATAAGAAGCTGTTAAGACACTACCAAGGGACTCAAAGTATACCTGCAGTACAGTGTCCCTGGAAGATCCTATCTATGGAACATATGTAGGAAAAAAGTTAATTGGTTTGCTTGTAGGTGGTAATGCTAAATTAGAGCACTTAGTGTGATTTAACTTTCTCATATCATTATTAGCATTCAATTGAATGCTTTATAAGGAAAACTGTTTAGTATAGAAGAAATAGCATTCACAATTGCTGCAGATTTAGCTTCATGCATTTGCTAGCTTATCATGCTGTAAAAAGTATTACAAAAATAAACTTTCATTAAAGCCAAGGCCTGTGGATACATCTCTTCATAAACATACCCTTAAAATTAGTTTTATTTAGAGATAACCTTTAAAAAAAATCTAAATATACTCTGCTGTATTCAAATTCCTAAATTGTACAGTTAGAATAATTTATGATGAATAAACTTCCCAATATTCCTGGATTATTGAATAGGATAAGGGAAGAAGTGCCTTGGAGACACCAGTAAAATGGTTAATATGTATATTCCTTCACATTCTCATTGCCTTCCTCTTCTTCATGTAGCCTTGGAGCAAATGGTTACACAAACGCCAGAGGTCTGGAAGAGGAGAGGCCAATGACAGACAATGGCTTTTGTTTGCTTTTTGACTATAGCTACTCTTTCTGATACCTGCTAGCCTAGTTTGAAAGAAGCCACTTTGTAAATTCATCTCAGGCAAATATAAAGAAATAAGAAATATACTTCTTTGATGGTCTCATTCAGTTCTGTCTCTGCCATTTTCAGTTTAGCACTTTTGTGAACATACGCATTAACAAGCATGGCCAATTGTGCAAACCCTAAGGGCAATTCTTGGTGGCTCCGAGGTTAAAGCGTCTTCCTCCAATGCAGGAGACCTGGGCTCAATCCCTGGGTCGGGAAGATCCCCTGGAGAAGGAAATGGTAACCCACTCCTGTATTCTTGCCTGGAGAATCCCATGGATGGAGAAGCCTGGTAGGCTACAGTCCACGGGGTCGCAAAGAGTCGGACACAACTGAGCGACTTCACTTAAGGGCAATTCAGACTCATGTTTACTAAAGGGGGAGGGATCTTAAAAAAAAAAAGTCTAAGTGGAAATTTTTAGGTTAGTACTAAGGGAACCAGTTTGTGTTTGAGCAAGAAACGTTACTTTGTTTTAATATTAACCAGGTTCAAGCAATTGCACTTCTCCCAAGTTGAAAATAAACATTGCTAAGAGACTCTGTTGGAGAAGACTCTTGAGAGTCCATTGGACTGCAAGGAGATCCAACCAGTCCATTCTAAAGGAGATCAGTCCTGGGTGTTCTTTGGAAGGACTGATGCTGAAGCTGAAACTCCAATACTTTGGCCACCTTATGCGAAGAGTTGACTCATTGGGAAAGTCTCTGATGCTGGGAGGGATTGGGGGCAGGAGGAGAAGGGGACGAAGGAGGATGAGATGGCTGGATGGCATCACCGACTCGATGGACAAGAGTTTGGGTGAACTCCGGGAGTTGGTGATGGACAGGGAGGCCTGGTGTGCTGCAATTTATGGGGTTACAAAGAGTCGAACACAACTGAGCAACTGAACTGAACTGAAGGGACTCTCAAGAGTCTTCTCCAACACCACAGTTCAAACACATCAATTCTTTGGCACCCAGCTTTCTTCACAGTCCAACTCTAACATCCATACATGACCCCTGGAAAAAAAAAATAGCCTTGACTAGACGGACCTTTGTTGGCAAAGTAATGTCTCTGCTTTTTAATATGCTGTCTCGGTTGGTCATAACTTTCCTTCTAAGGAGTAAACGTCTTTTAATTTCATGGCTGCAGTCACCATCTGCAGTGATTTTGGAGCCCCCAAAAATAAAGTCTGACACGGTTTCCACTGTTTCCCCATCTATTTGCCATGAAGTGATGGGACCGGATGCCATGATCTTCGTTTTCTAAATGTTGAGCTTTAAGCCAACTTTTTCACTCTCCGCTTTCACTTTCATCAAGAGGCTTTTTAGTTCCTCTTCACTTTCGGCCTTAAGGGTGGTGTCATCTGCACATCTGAGGTTATTGATATTTCTCCCAGCAATCTTGATTTCAGCTTGTGCTTCCTGCAGCCCAGCGTTTCTTATGATGTACTCTGCATATAAGTCAAATAAGCAGGGTGACAATATACAGTCTTGACGTATACCTTCTCCTATTTGGAACCAGTCTGTTGTTCCATGTCCAGTTCTAACTGTTGCTTCCTGACCTGCATATAGGTTTCTCAAGAGGCAGGTCAGGTGGTCTGGTATTCCCATCTCTTTCAGAATTTTCCACAGTTTTTTGTGATACACACAGTCAAAGGCTCTGGCATAGTCAATAAAGCAGAAGTAGATGTTTTTCTGGAACTCTCTTGCTCTTTTGATGATCCAGTCGATGTTGGCAACTTGATGTCTGGTTCCTCTGCCTTTCCTAAAACCAGTTTGAACATCTTGAAGTTCATGGTTCATGTATTGCTGAAGCCTGCCTTGGAGAATTTTGAGCATTACTTTACTAGCGTGTGGAATGAGTGCAATTGTGTGGTAGTTTGAGCATTCTTTGGCATTGCCTTTCTTTTGGATTGGAATGAGAACTGACCTTTTCCAGTCTTGTGGCCACTGCTGAGTTTTCCAAATTTGTTGGCATATTGAGTGCAGCACTTTCACAGCATCATCTTTCAGGATTTGAAAGAGCTCAACTGGAATTCCATCACCTCCAGTAGCTTTGTTCATAGTGATGCTTTCTAAGGCCCACTTGACATCACTTTCCAGGATGTCTGGCTCTAGGTGAGTGATCACACCATCGTGATTATCTTGGTCATGTAGATCTTTTTTGTACAGTTCTTCTGTATATTCTTGCCACCTCTTCTTGAGATCCACCAGTCCATTCTAAAGGAGATCATTCCTGGGTGTTCTTTGGAAGGAATTATGCTAAAGCTGAAACTCCAATATTTTGGCCACTTCATGCGAAGAGTTGACTCATTGGAAAAGACTCTGATGCTTGGGAGAGATTGGGGGCAAGAGGAGAAGGAGATGACAGAGGATGAAATGGCTGGATGGCATCACCAACTCGATGAAGGTGAGTCTGGGTGAACTCCGGGAGTTGGTGATGGACAGGGAGCCCTGCCGTGCTGCGATTCATGGGGTCGCAAAGAGTTGGACATGACTGAGCCACTGAACTGAACTGAACTGAACAGTAATTTATTCAATCACAGGTAGTTATGTGTTGAAATGTGGTTTCCCCTTAATTAACTCAGCCCTCCCATACTAAAGAATTATGGCACTATGGAGTATGGCATTTGTTTTGTTTTTCTCTTTGAATGTCACTAGCTTCTCTATGAAATGTAATCTTAATAAATAAATAAATAAATAAAAAGGAAGGAGGTAGAAAAGCTTGTCTATCTCTGTACTTTAAACCTCTGATGTGGAACCTAAAACTTGTCTGGTGAGGCCTCTGAAGTCTTTTAAATGTAAATAGCTGGGGCTATTGAGCCCCAGTCATTGAGCAACTCTAGGTTCTTTGATGTTTGAGTCTCTAGATCCTTTGATGTTTGAGACTCTAGGACAAAGCATTCATTTAGATACTTCTTTCTTGGTTAATATGGGGGCCCCCTTTTTTTATTTTAAACAAATGCAGGAATCTTTTATTTTTCACTTTGAATTAAACTGAAAATAAAAGTCATATTTTATAATCTAAATTTAAAAGCCTCCATAGGTGAAATTCAAGAGTTCAAGAGATTATTGAACTTTTTATGGAAACATTTGCAATAAATCCAAAGTTAATGAATATTCTGACACCATATATTTAATGTTTATAGCTTCCTGAATTTAATATCCAAAATCAAATGTATATATAAATGCAATGAACCAAAAATAAAGGGCATCAGAGGACAGACTTAATTTCCATAGTATATGTTAATCATATTACATCAATTTAGGTATGGAGTGAAAGGGCTTGATAATGAGTCTGTAGCATCAGAGTTGTCAGAGGTAAATTTTTTAAAAAATATTATTCTTCCAGAAGCATCTTAAAACATTAAACATACTCAGGGTACTAAAACACACACACACACATAAAAAACAGTTTTGATATGAAAGAAGTATTTGTTTTATGATTTAAAGTCTTTCTTTTTTTCTTTTTTGAAAGGTATTCTGGACAAATTGTCTGGATTCAAACCATATCTCTTCTACTTGTGAGCTCTATACTCTGGCAATGAAAGGTTGTTGTTGAATCATGCGAATACACCGGGATTCTTGGCCCCTGGAGGAGAAGAATTCAATCTGGGGCCAGAGACGAGGCTTGATCACTCAGAGCTTTTGTGTAATAAAGTTTTATTAAAGTATAAAGGAGATAGAGAAAGCTTCTGACATAGGCATCAGAAGGGGGCAGAAAGAGTACCCACTTGCTAGTGTTAACAACGAAGTTATATAATCCAAAGAATGTTTAGAGGTTGTAAAGACCTCATCAGACCTACTCCCATAATTTACATTTTAAGATAACACTGTCCTCAGGCAAGATACATCCTTGTAAAGACCAGGTCTACGCCCATAATTTACATTTTAAGATAACAGAAGGTTGAATCCAAAGACTGTCCTTAGGCAGGATACATTATTGTTATATAATCCTAAGGAATGTGGAGAAAGAAAAAAAGTTTGTCCTTTCTTTCTCCTTGAGAATTCCAGACCCCTCTCTCCTTGGGGACCCCTTGAGAATTCCAGATCCCTCTCTCCTTGGGGACCCCTAGACTCCCTATCAACCTGCCTAGGAACTGACTCTCTCAGCAAGTCACTTAGGGTTTCTGTACCATGATTTCTTCATCTGTAAAAGAGTTTATAGGATTCTTGTTAGGACTAAATTTGTAGTAGGTATAGAGATACAGATGTGGGTATAGAATAGATATATACATATATGCCCTTATATGTATGCACACATACGCACACACAGTGCTTTGAACAGAGTAAGCACAGTATTAATGAGTTAATTTTACTGTGCTTATTTTGGTATAGAAATATGCTGGGGAAAATGACCAATTGCTCACAGCTTTCCCTTTCTTATCCTCTGCTTTTGAGGCAGGAGAGAAGTAGGCAGGGCACAACCATGAAAAGAATGACACAACTGTTGAGAAAAACAGGATGCCACAAAAACTGTATAGAACCTACTAGGTCCAAGATGGCAGAATATTTTACTTCCAGGGGACCTCGAGCCTCATTGTATGCTCATTGTAATGCATTAGCATATGCTAAATGACATACCCACTGGCACCATGATAGCTTGGAGGCCAACAGTGAAAGACCCAAAAGTTGGTGGTGTCCCAATTCTTGGAAGTCTCTGCCCCTTCCCAGAAATAGCTGGAATAATCCACTTGTTAGCCTATGAAATTATCTAGCCCATAAAAACTAGCAACCTGTATTCCCCAGGGCCCTCTCACATTCTGAGATGGAACAAATTCTGCCTATGGAGTGTGTGTCTGCCTGAATAAATTGGCTTCTATTCTACTTGGACTCTCTCTTAGATCCTTGACTGTGCAAAGTCAAAGACCTTCCCTTGGGGGCCCATCCCAGGGACTTCCCTGAGACCTGGGATATGACCATTCTCTTGCTACCTCCTTCTCTTACAAGACTTTGTCTTGACTAAACTTTAGTCAAGCATCTCTCTTTCTTCCAAGTTCCAGAGCTCTGCTTGCTCACAAGCAATGAGCAAGCACTAAAACTGTGGAACACGTCCCCTTTATAAGGGTCTCCTGGGAATCAGCTGACCAAAGCAAGACACTTTTTCTGGTGGATCCCACTGGTCACTTATCATGCTTGTCCAGTTTCTTCTTTAAAAATTCTGTTTATTTCTGCTTACCCTTTTTAACTTAAAAAAAATAAACTTTTTTGTTGTTGTTGTTGGATTTTAAGAACCTGCAGTTTTCTGAGATCAGATCCTTCTCTCTGTTCTGAATAGAATCTCTCCCTAAGCCCAGATTTGCTTTGATTTGACCAAAAAAAAAAAAAAAAATCCTTCACTAAAACCATTTCCATTGCTCCTTATATTGAGATTATATTAATGTTTTAATATTCACAATTAAAATGTTTTAAGTTAAAATTTCAGGAGCCAGGTATTTTATGAATTTGCCCCAGACATTGTATACAAAGGCCTAATTTTTAAAAAATAAAATATTTTTCTATTCATAGAATAACTACACTAGATAAAATTTGCCATTCTGTTCTTCAAAATTCCAACTTATGACTGAGCAAGCAGTTCCATTTCTAAATTTATCAGATGACTGAGAATGTTAGAACATCTAAAGTCTTTAGAGCTTCTCTCTTTTACTTTATATAGCTAGTAATATTTCATTACCGTTGCTTCCCTCCTTTTAATTGTAGAACTCTTCTATGACCTTTTGACTTCTGGGAGGAGTTAATTTTCAAAAAGTCATCATTCCAAGGTCACAGTGATAAGATAATTCAGAAAGGCATTTGGAAATTCAGAAAGTGAAAATTTTCTAATGCTGATATTTTAGTTTATTTTAGTTTAGTCTCAAACACTAATGAAAATACATTTTTACATTCTACTCAGGCACCATTTTCTGGTAATTTTCACACTTTATAAAGCCATCGAGGGCTAACAGAGTACCTTGAGCATAGTCTAGACCATCCTTTGGTAAGTTCTTTTTCAAAAACAAAATCTAGTCTCCCAAATTACAGGAGGATATTACCAAAAAAAAAAAAAAATCTTACAACAAAAATCACATTTAACTTAGCATATCGTTACGGCAATGTTTTGGTTCCTAATATGAACAGCATTTAAGGCTTATTGATTTTAATTTCCAAAATATCTTCCATCAGAAGCTTAAGGGAAACCTATTTCTTTCAACCACAAAACATGGTGAAGAAACTGAGGCATAAATTCTAAAAAATAAATGTCAGTGAATTATTTTTAGTGGTGGTGCAGTCTAATCAATGAGGTAATTAAAATTTAACAGTATGTGTGACCTAGTTTATTTTTTTAATTTAAATTTATTTACTTTAATTAGAGCCGATTTTACAGAGTGCAGTAAGCCAGAAAAAAAAACACCAATACAGTTTACTAACGCATATATATGGAATTTAGAAAGATAGTAATGATAACCCTATATGTGATACAGCAAAAGAGACACAGATGTATAGAACAGTCTTTTGGACTCTGTTGCGGGGGGGGGACAATTTGGGAGGGGGGTTCAGGATTAGTTTAATTTTTAATAGTAAAAAACTTCAAATTTTTTTAGAAAGCTAGACTGTTTATATATAGGTGAGCAGAATTTAAAATTTTCACATTGAAGGAGTCAAAAATATACAACATGTAAAGTCTCTTCAAAAAAAATGCTGTTGGGAGAACTAGACAGCTCCATGTAAAAGAATCAAACTGGACTACTTTTTCACACCATATAGAAAAATAAACTCCAAATGGATTAAAGACTTAAATGTAAGACCTGAAACCATAAAACTCCTAGAAGAGAACATTGGCAGCATGCTGTTAACAATATTTGGGGGGGGGGCTGCTTATCAGGGAAGGGAAACAAAAGCAAATATTAAGCAAATGGAACTACATCAAACTCAAAAGTTTTTGCATAGCAAAGGAAACCATCAACAAAATGAAAAGGCAACCTGTTGAATGGGAGAACATATCTGCAAATGACATAACTGATAAATGGTTAATATCTAAAATTCACAAAGAACACTTACAACTCAACACAAGAAGACAACTTGATTAAAATGGGCAGAGGAACAGAATAGACATTTTTTTCAAAGACATACAAATGGTCAACAGACGCCTGAGAAGATGCTCAACATCACTAATCATCAGGGAACTTCAAATCACACCTGTCAGAATGACTATCATTAACAGAAAACAAATAACAAACGTTGGTGAGGATGTATGGAAAAGGGAACCCTTTTGTGTACTGTCGGTGGGAATGTAATCGGTATAGATAACTGTGGAAAACATGAAGTTTGCTCAAAAAAAAAATAAATAAATAAAAATAGAACTTCCATATGATACAGCACAAAAACACTAAATCAGAAGGATATATTATACACTCCAACTCTCATTGAAGCATTATTCACAATAACCAAGATATGAAAGACACATAAGTATTCATCAGTAGATGAATGGATAAAGAAAATGTGGTATGTATGTACATCATGAGAAATGCTGGACTGGAAGAAACAAAAGCGGGAATCAAGATTGCTGGGAGAAATATCAATAACCTCAGATATGCAGATGACACCACCCTTATGGCAGAAAGTGAAGAGGAACTAAAAAGCCTCTTGATGAAAGTGAAAGTGGAGAGTGAAAAAGTTGGCTTAAAGCTCAGCATTCAGAAAATGAAGATCATGGCATCCGGTCCCATCACTTCATGGCAAATAGATGGGGAAACAGTGTCAGACTTTATTTTTGGGGGCTCCAAAATCACTGCAGATGGTGACTGCAGCCATGAAATTAAAAGACACTTACTCCTTGGAAGGAATGTTATGACCAACCTAGATAGCATATTCAAAAGCAGAGGCATTACTTTGCCAACAAATGTTCGTCTAGTCAAGGCTATGGTTTTTCCTGTGGTCATGTATGGATGTGAGAGTTGGACTGTGAAGAAGACTGATCGCCAAAGAATTGATGCTTTTGAACTGTGGTGTTGGAGAAGACTCTTGAGAGTCCCTTGGACTGCAAGGAGATCCAACCAGTCCATTCTGAAGGAGATCAACCCTGGGATTTCTTTGGAAGGAATGATGCTAAAGCTGAAACTCCAGTACTTTGGCCACCTCATGCGAAGAGTTGACTCATTAGAAAAGACTCTGATGCTGGGAGGGATTGGAGGCAGGAGGAGAAGGGGACGGCAGAGGATGAGATGGCTGGATGGCATCACTGACTCGATGGACGTGAGTCTGAGTGAACTCCTGGAATTGGTGATGGACAGGGAGGCCTGGCGTGCTGCGATTCATGGGGTCGCAAAGAGTCGGACACGACTGAGCAACTGATCTGATCTGATCTGATCTGATGTATATATGTAATAGAGCATTATTCAACCATTAAAACTCATGTCATTTGTGACAACATGGATGAATCTAGAAAGTATTTTGCTAAGTTAAATAAATGAGACAAAGACAGCAACTGTAGTTTCTCATATCCAGAATCTAAAAACCAAAAGAAAACAAAAACAGACTCAGAGCTACAGAGAACAAAAAAGTGGTTGACAGAGGGGAGGTCAGTGAATGAAAAAGGTAAAAAGGATCAGGAGATAGAAACCTCCAGTTTTAAAACAGGTAAATCATGTGGATGTAATATACAGCATAAAAGATATAGTTAATAATATTGTGATAACTTATATGGTTGTATATGGTTACTGGAGTTATCATGGTGGTGATCATTTCATAATGTATCAAAATGTCAAATCACAATAAAGTATATCTGCAACAAAC
The DNA here is from genome assembly GCF_002263795.3 of Bos taurus. NCBI lineage: Eukaryota > Metazoa > Chordata > Mammalia > Artiodactyla > Bovidae > Bos > Bos taurus. The sequence continues at coordinate 40,325,984 of NC_037357.1, read as the reverse complement.
ATAATATTGTACATCAACTACATTTCAATTAGAAAAAAAATTTACATTGAAATATGACATTTTAAAGCCCAATTTCTCAGAGAACATCAAACTACTGATTGACCATGTTTATAGTATTTTTCTCTGTGACCTTATCCAAGATCATCATGCTTCATATTTACTAACTTTTGCTGTCACTGTTAATTGTGAACTGACACCAAAATGGTCCCTTCTATTGCTAAAATTTATCATGAAATAACTGTATTACCAGAACATTCACAAAGTGATGCTGTCATCAGGATGATGTTTTGCCACATTGGGAAAAGAAAGTGTTGGTGAAAAATAAAATAAAATTAGCCTTGAAAATTGCCTCCAGGACTGTGTAAATAATACAAAATGTAGAGACAGTTCAGTTTGAAGCTCTTTTAAGGCAGAACTACAACATATGTCATCTTAAATACTTACAGTTTTAACTGCACTTAGTAGCTACTGTAGCTTCAGAAATTTAAGAAAAGATAGTGCAACAAATTTTGAAGTCAATTTTCTTTGAAATTAGCATCTTACCTTTATTGTCCTTTTCCCCTTGGATTTCTGCTGATTTAGGATAAAATGTAGGCAAAGGAAGCAAAGGAAAACAAAACAAAAACAAAAAATCAGTTTCAATTTGTTATTGCAAGTACATTAAAAAAATGTCAATATTCTCAGTGCAATAATACACAATTTTGGTCTTCTAGTGAAACTATTTTTATTTGTTGCATTCTTCAGTGGTTTCAGGAAAAGTGTATAACAACATTGTAAATATCATGCAACAACATTTAGAAGAATATGAAGCCTTCGATTGGCATCAAAAATTGTTATATGCTTAGCTCACATAGGTATTACCCAAGAAAAGACATCTTTCCAGTAAGATATTCTCCTATTATATCATTTATTTTCCATTCATTTTATAATGGATGAGTTTGTATATTTTTGAGATTAGTTATTTGTCAGTTGCTTCATTTGCTCTTATTTTCTCCCATTCTGAAGGCTGTCTTTTCACCTTGCTTATAGTTTCCTTTGTTGTGCAGAAGCTTTTAAGTTTAATTAGGTCCCATTTGTTTAGTTTTGCTTTTATTTCCAATATTCTTGGAGGTGGGTCATAGAGGATCCTGCTGTGATGTATGTCAGAGAGTGTTTTGCCTATGTTCTCCTCTAGGAGTTTTACAGTTTCTGGTCTTATGTTTAGATCTTTAATCTATTTTGAGTTTACTTTTATGTATGGTGTTATAAAGTGTTCTAGTTTCATTCTTTTACAAGTGGTTGACCAGTTTTCCCAGCACCACTTGTTAAAGAGATTGTCTTTAATCCATTGTATATTCTTGCCTCCTTTGTCAAAGATAAGGTGTCCATATGTATGTGGATTTTTCTCTGGGCTTTCTATTTTGTTCCATTGATCTATATTTCTGTCTTTGTGCCAGTACCATACTGTCTTGATGACTGTGGCTTTGTAGTAGAGCCTGAAGTCAGGCAGATTGATTCCTCCAGTTCCTATCTTCTTTCTCAAGATTGCTTTGGCTATTTGAGTTTTTTTTGTATTTCCATACAAATTGTGAAATTATTTGTTCTAGCTCTGTGAAGAATACCATTGGTAGCTTGATAGGGATTGCATTGAATCTATAAATTACTTTGGGTAGTATACTCATTTTCACTATATTGATTCTTCCAATCCATGAACATGGTATATTTCTCCATCTATTAGGGTCCTCTTTGATTTCTTTCACCAGTGTTTTATAGTTTTATATATATATTTCTTTAGTTTCTTTAGGTAGATATATTCATAAGTATTTTATTCTTTTTTTTAAATTTTATTTTATTTTTAAACTTTACATAATTGTATTAGTTTTGCCAAATATCAAAATGAATCCACCACAGGTATACATGTGTTCCCCATCCTGAACCCTCCTCCCTCATCCGTCACCATTTCATTGCAATGATGAATGGAATTGTTTCCTTAATTTCTCTTTCTATTTTCTCCTTATTAGTGTATAGGAATGCAAGGGATTTCTGTGTGCTGATTTTATATCCTGCAACTTTACTATATTCATTGATTAGTTCCAGTAATTTTCTGGTGGAGTCTTTAGGGTTTTCTATGTAGAGGATCATGTCATCTGCAAACAGTGAGAGTTTTACTTCTTCTTTTCCAATTTGGATTCCTTTTATTTCTTTTTCTGCTCTGATTGCTGTGGCCAAAACTTCCAAAACTATGTTGAATAGTAATGGTGAAAGTGGGCACCCTTGTCTTGTTACTGACTTTAGAGGAAATGCTTTCACTTTTTCACCATTGAGGATAATGTTTGCCGTGGGTTTGACATATATAGCTTTTATTATGTTGAGGTATGTTCCTTCTATTCCTGAAGGCTTTCTCTGCATCTATTGAGATAATCATATGGTTTTTATTTTTCAATCTGTTAATGTGGTGTATTACATTGATTGATTTGCACATATTAAAGAACCCAATCAAAAAATGGGCCAAAGAACTAAATAGACATTTCTCAAAAGAAGACATACAGATGGCTAACAAACACATGAAAAGATGCTCAACATCACTCATTATCAGAGAAATACAAATCAAAACCACTATGAGGTACCATTTCACGCCAGTCAGAATGGCTGCGATCCAAAATTCTACAAGCATTAAATGCTGGAGAGGGTGTGGAGAAAAGGGAACCCTCTTAGACTGTTGGTGGGAATGCAAACTAGTACAGCCACTATGGAGAACAGCATGGAGATTCCTTCAAAAACTGGAAATAGAACTGCCTTATGATCCAGCAATCCCACTGCTGGGCATACACACTGAGGAAACCAGAAGGGAAAGAGACACGTGTACCCCAATGTTCATCACAGCACTGTTTATAATAGCCAGGACATGGAAGCAACCTAGATGTCCATCAGCAGATGAATGGATAAGAATGCAGTGGTACATATACACAATGGAGTATTACTCAGCCATTAAAAAGAATACATTTGAATCAGTTCTAATGAGGTGGATGAAACTGGAGCCTCTTATACAGAGTGAAGTAAGCCAGAAGGAAAAACACCAATACAGTATACTAACGCATATATATGGAATTTAGAAAGATGGTAATGATAACCCTGTATACAAGACAGCAAAAGAGACACTGATGTATAAATCAGTCTTTTGGACTCTGTGGGAGAGGGAGAGGGTAGGATGATTTGGGAGAATGGCATTGAAACATGTATAATATCATATATGAAACGAGTCGCCTGTCCAGGTTCGGTGCATGATACTGGATGCTTTGGGTTGGTACACTGAGACGGCCCAGAGGGATGGTATGGGGAGGGAGGAAGGAGGAGAGTTCAGGATGGGGAACACATGTATACCTGTGGCGGATTCATTTTGATATATGGCAAAACCAATACAATATTGTAAAGTTAAAATTAAAAAAAATAAAATGGATGAGTTTTTATCTCGAGCATAAACACATTTCTTAAAAAAAAAAAATCTAAGCTGGTTGGAGATTCATGATTTAGGAGTAAACATAAATATATATACAGTTTTGGATACTATCCTTAAATACCTAATATTGACTTTTGTGGGTCTTAGGAACTCCTTAATTCAATTCTATTCAACTAAATTCTTTCTGCAGCCATCCTGGTCAAATCATTCTTTTTGCTTCTATTTAAGACTTCTTTTTTTCATCCCTTTCAACCTCAGGAACTGGGCAGTAAACTGATTTTGAAGACTCTGTAAGCATTTAGGCCATTTATCCCTTTAATTCATTCTCCTTTGTATGGGATGAATACATCACTTGATAAAGTATCATGTATCTAACATTTCTAGCTAATTATGGTCCCCAAAGTCTTTTCTCCTAATATTTTATCACACTTTCCTATAATAGTTACAGTTGTGTAAAAGTTTCTTTGAGCATCACAGAGAATTGGGGAGGAGATAGGGCTGAATTTGAAATAAGGGTATGTACAAAAAGTGATACAATAAATATAGTAAGAGAATGAATGCTGTTGTACAGTGCTTTGATATGATTTCTTATTTACTTGTTCATGACAAAGATTAAGTTGTTTTGATCTAAGAACAAAGCTTTTAAAAGTAATATTGTTTTGATAAGAGAATTGAAGTTGTTATGTCAAGATGTTATCATCAACATTTGCAACTGCTGATAAATACTCAGTAGTAGTTCAGATACTAAGGGGCACTCCTGGAGTCTTATCAATTAAGAACAGATGAAGATGCAACTATGGCAAGGAGATATTAAGAGTACAAATATCCAGAGTCTATGAGAACCATCTGAGAGTGTTCAGTCCAGACAAGGTGACTCTTGCTGATCTAAATAGCTCTCTGACTTTGGAGTATTAACTCCTGCCTAGGAAGGTGGATCTCTGCTTAACAGTGGTGAAAATCAGGCGGTGGCCTGGAAGAAGGAGATTATCATGCTGGCCAGCATTAATGCCTTCATTTTCTAGTGATATGTTCTAGTAACAAGGGACTTTCATCTTTGCACTAACAACTGAATATCAGTTCTCAGTTGGCTAAGCTCTCTCTCCCAAAAGCCATCTTATAGAAATGTTAAGGAACTGTTGAAGGAAACCCACTGCTTTCGCCAGTTGCAATGATAACCTCTTGCCTGAGTTGTCTTGAAACAGGAGGTTTCACTCCTGTTTCATGTGATGCTGCCACTGAAAACTAACTGGGAGAATTCGGGAGGGGTCAAAGAAAGGGGGAGAAGATGATATGTCCTGTCAATCTCCCAGAAACCCTCACACTGGAAACCATCTTGGCTGAAAGATGTAAACATCACCAGGGAGGACCCTGAGTCAGATCAAATATAAGCCAAGAGAGATGATTGATCAGCAACAACCCAGAAGCTAAGCACATTATCATAAAACCTGAGACTGCACACCATGTGGCAGAGTAGTCCTTCTGGTTTCTCTTACCCTCCTGCCCTCCACCCAAGAGCCCATTTACAATAAAGTCTTTTGCTTTGTCAGTACATGTGTCTCCTTGGACATTTCATTTCCAAATGTTAGACAGGAGTCTACTCTCAGGCTCTGGAAGGGAGCCCCTTCCTGCAATAGAAAGGTACACCTCAGATAAATTTGGACCTTATCCCTTTGTCTGGAAAAATAGTATAATTAACCTATCATTGGTTTTGAGTATGTTATTTCTTTATTGGCTTATTAAGGGATATTATCTGTATGCTATTTGCTTGTGAAATCATAATTCCCAGAGTAGACCTGTGTTAAATAAAATATTAGCAAATATAATCTCATTCTCTGAGCATAATTTGCCTTGAAACAAAACAAAGGTTCTATATTTTGTTATCCAATGACGTATTCTCAGACCAAAAAGGGTATATCTATATATATTTTTTTCCTGTCATTTTAATATAACTTAAGTTTGCAAAATTGATATTTGACCCAGATATCCTGACATGGGCACAGTTCTATTACATAAGGAAATCAAAGTATGCTTGTTTTTCCTTTCCACTTTGGATAGTTATTTTTAGCCTTAATATTCATATTGTTCTTATGTGTTGATCAAATTCAGCCATCAATGGCTCTGTGTTAGAATTTCATTTGTCTTTGAAGGCATAGCCTGAACATAATGCTTTGAATAATCTCTTTGAAGAAAAAGTCCTTGGATTTTAATGTATTTAAACAATTGGTATTTATATCTCCCTTTATTATGAGTGATAATTCTTAAATAACAGGTTAAAAATGTCAACTTTCCTACAGAGAAAATACCATGTACAAAAAACACTCAAAAGTTTATCCATATCTAAGAATATGACATTCATGTCAATGTATGGCAAAACCACTACAATATTGTAAAGTAATTAGCCTCCAATTAAAATAAATAGATTTAAAAAATAAAAATACAATTCTTTATTTTATAGAATAACAATAGATCTTTCTATATTTGCTCCATTAGAATTTACTTTCAAGAACACAGTAGATATTAGTTAGATGTTTTACCACTTATTACTGAGCATGTCAAAATCCTTAGCAAGACAAGTGAAAATATGAAAACATTAGTTATATCTATCTTGGTAAATCAGTGAATTATTGAAAAATTAATGATAATATTTAAGGCTAGTCAAATATTGAGGAGAACACTTCTTTATCACTGCAGTGAAAAAAAGACAACTCCAGAATATGTGTTTATTTCATTAAATTATACATTTTAATTAAAAACAATAGCCTATGCTGTGCTACTTTTGCCCTTGTTTGAGAATTTCTACTGAGAAAAGCTCAAAATAGATCAAGTGGTAAATATTAAAATGATAGCTTTTGCATTTTTCTTACCACATAGACATAACACAATCTGTCACTATAAGTGGGCCATTCTCATGACAACTAGACAAGCATTAGAAATAAAAGAAAACACAGAAATACATTGGCAGGAATGTGAGTAGATTGTCAAATTGATACCAGATTTGATGATAGAAACATTTAAAAAAAATCAATTCTGGAAGGGAAAACACATGCTAAAAAGCAACTTATATTTTAATGAGGACATGGATTTTTAATCATTTTATGTTTTTTAAAATAACCCCAAGACTGATCTATACATCAGTGTCTCTTTTGCTGTCTCGTACACAGGGTTATTGTTTCCATCTTTCTAAATTCTATATATATGCGTTAGTATACTGTATTGGTGTTTTTCTTTCTGGCTTACTTCACTCTGTATAATAGGTTCCAGTGGACTCTGTGGGAGAGGGAGAGGGTGGGGAGATTTGGGAAAATAGCATTGAAACATGTATAATATCATGTATGAAACGAGTCGCCAGTCCAGTTTCGACGCGCGGTACTGGATGCTTGGGGTTGGTGCACTGGGACGACCTAGAGGGAGGGAAGGGGAGGGAGGAGGGTGGAGGGTTCAGGATGGGGAACGCGGGTATACCTGTGGCGGATTCATTTCGATATTTGGCAAAACTAATACAATATTGTAAAGTTTAAAAATAAAATAAAATTTAAAAAAATAAAATAAAATAAAATAACCCCAAGAGATGAGTATTGAATCAACAAAATCACTGTCCAAACTAAATTATATATAGTGAAGGAGGGAGAAAAGTTCACCAGTCTGAACTTTATAAGCTCAGAAATTTCTATAATACACTAATCAAGTAGTTTTCACACATTCTTATCAACCTCTAGGTGTAAATAAATTCTCTTGCTACCAATAAATAAACATTTCTCCTGTTTTATCTAATTTTCAAGATTGATAGAGCTGATTGACTCATTAAAAAGAGGAGCAAGATATAGAGCATAAGAGAAGCAAGTTTGTTAATATCAATGAAATGATCCAACTAGGAGATCAACCTCAAATTTTAGTTAGCTCTCTTCTGTATCACACAGAATTAGCATAGTAGAATATGGTGGCAAATAAGTCACCACAGTGAAGAGTTATTCAAGTATACACTGAGGCTGTAACTGTATTGGTATAATTGAAAGAAATGATAATATTTCTTTGATCAAATGATTTTGGTGTTCCTCAATATCTATGTGGTTCTGTATTTTAGCTTTGTCTGTTTTCAATCTGTGCATTCAGAACAAACACAGCAAGAACAAAGTATGAGGTCAATACAAGAAGTTCTCTCTAACCCAAAAGAATATGGCCTCCCTGCAGGTTCTCTGAGAAATCCTAATTCCTTCTTTTACCCATCTCCAGGTTTATCACTTCTCTTCCTTTGCTTAAATGCGTACATTACAGTTGTTACCTTCATTCTGCCTTCATGTATTGCTGTTGCTTGCAGAGTATATGTCCTCTTGAGTATAACTGTTAAGAATTTATTTTTTACTATTTTTTAAATATATTTATTTATTAATTGAAGAATAATTACTTTACAGAGTTTGTTTTCTGTCAAACCTCAACATGAATCAGCCATAGGTATATGTATATCCCCTCCCTCTTGAACCTCGCTCCCATCTCCCTCCCCATCCCACTACTCTAGGTTGATACAGAGCCCCTGTTTGAGTTCCCTGAGACATACAGCAAATTCCCATTGGCTATCTATTTTATAAATGGTAATGTAAATTTCTATGTTACTGTCTCCATACATCTCACCCCTTCCTCCCCTCTCTCCATGTCCATAATCAATAAGGCTAATGATAGATGAAGTGTTAGTCACTCAGTCTTGTCTGACTCTTTGCAACCCCATTGACTGTAGCCTACCAGGCTCTTCTGTCCATGGGATTCTCCAGGCAAAAATACTGGAGTGGGCAGCCACTTCCTTCTCCAAGGGATCTTCCTGACCCAGGGATTAAACTTGGGTCTCCCGCATTGCAGGCAGATACTTTACCATCTGAGCCACCAGAGAAGCCCCAGTGATAGGCATAAGAACTAAAGTCAGAAGCCAGGGGCACCACATCTCTGAACACAGGTAACAGAAAGAGGAAGAAATATGTTAGAGAACAAAGACATCAGAGCTTATCCTTAATTACTACCCTGCCTCCTAATTAGGAAAGAAATAGAACATCATGTGTATAGAAACAATGCATTTAATAAGAATAGATAGAAGGATGGTAACAATAACCCTGTGTACGAGACAGCAAAAGAGACACTGATGTATAGAACAGTCTTATGGACTCTATGGGAGAGGGAGAGGGTGGGAAGATTTGGGAGAATGACATTGAAACATGTAAAATATCATGTATGAAACGAGATGCCAGTCCAGGTTCGATGCACGATACTGAATGCTTGGGGCTAGTGCACTGGGACGACCCAGAGGGATGGTATGGGAGGGAGGAGGGAGGAGGGAGGAGGGTTCAGATGGGGAACACATGTATACCTGTGGCGGATTCATTTTGATATTTGGCAAAACTAATACAATTATGTAAAGTTTAAAAATAAAATAAAATTTAAAAAAAGAATAGATAGATTTTAAAAGCTTATTACAATGATCACTCAATAAAGCATCGACCATCATTAATTTTTTTAACTGAATTATTATTATTGTCGGTTTACAATGTTGTGTTAGTTTCTGGTGTACAGCAAAGTGATTCAGTCATGCATACATATATATCTATTCTTTTCTTACTCTACCCTTATAGGTTATTACAAATATTGAGTATAGTTCCCTGTGTTATACAGTAGGTTATCTATTTTACATATAGTAGTCTGTATATGATAATCCAAAATTCTTAATTTGTCTCTCCCCTTTTTCCCCTTTGGTAACTGTACATTTGCTTTATATGTCTATGTGTCTATTTCTGTTTTGTATATAAATTCATGGGCTTCCCTGGTGGTTCAGTTGGTAAGGAATCTTCCTGCAATGCAGAAGACCCAGGTTCGATCCATGGGTCAGGAAGATCCCCTGGAGAAGGAAATAGCAACTCACTCCAATATTCTTCCCTGGGAACTCTCATGGACAGAGGAGCCTGATGGGCTATAGTCCATGGGGTCACAAGAGTCAGACATGACTTAGGGACTAAACAACCACCACCATATAAGTACATTTGTATCATTTTTTATTTTTTAGATTCCATATATAAGAAATATTGTATGATATTTGTCTTTCTCTCCCTGGCTTACATCACTTGGTATGATAATCTCTATGTACATCCAACTGTGACTCTGTTTTTGTCAGTTGGATCAGGTGTAATAGCAAATTGAGATGTTCACTGTGGTCAAAAATAACAAAAAGCACTTCTGATGGCACGAACAGGGCTGTAAGGGTAACTTTTCTGAATTGCATAGTCAAAATGAAACATTTATGACTGTATACACAGAATACACATAAAATAAATATTTGTCTAACAAATGGCCAAAACTGGGTGAGAAGTTTAAAAAAAGAAATCTTTAAGGTGCATGTGTGTTTATAGTGTAACAAATTAGAAGCCTAAGGAATCAGGTCTAATATTAATACTATAGAAGGTAAGCTTACCACTCCCCCTAATATACACTTTAAAAATATCAGAATGTGGAGTATAATTTTTACTTGGTTTAAATTTCCATGTAACTACCATGGCCTGGTTTAATTTTTTTTTTTTTTTTTGGAGGCTGGTACACATGACATTGTATTTCAGAAATTTATTCAATTATCAACTTAGAGTGTTGTTGGCTTCAGGGGAAAGATACTGGTGAATCTAATAAAAATAATAAACTTAAATGTATTAAACATGTTTACTATTTTCTTTCTAAAATATAAATCACCATTTCAAAAGAAGACATTTATGAGAATGTATCTAGGTATTTTTATTGCCTTATTCTCTTTTTTTATAAATTTGAGAATTGACATAAAAGTTGTATACATAGTGTCAACTCATCAGTAAAGAGATTATGAAATTTGAAATCAGAAGATCATTGGGTTTCAGTCTTAAGTTCACAAGTAGCTATATGAACTTATCCAAGCAAAACTTTAGAAGGCTGTATCTTCCTCCTACACTAAAACCAGGGCATTAGCTACATTTAATGATGATCATGATGGGCTTCTCTGATGGTTCAGATGGTAAAGAATCTGCTTGCAGTGTGGGAGATCCAGGTTTGATCCCTGTGTCAGGATGATCCCCTGGAAAAGGAAATAGCAACCCACTCCAGTATTCTTTCTTGGAGAATTCCATGGACAGAGGAGCTTGGAGGGCTATAGTCCAAGGAGCCGCAAAGAGTTGGACACAACTCAGAGGCTACACTCAATGATGATGGTGGTAATGATTGTGACAATGACAGGAATAATATCACTATAACTTTCACTGCCACTGGTATCATCACCTTTCATTTACTGAGTGTGAAGCATTTCACTAAATGCTTTACAAGTATCATCTCACTGAACTGACATAGTGACACTTTGATGTGAGAAAATTATTAATCTCATTTTACAAAGAGGAATATGTGAATCAAAGAGGTGAAAGAACTTATTTAGTCACTCTACTTGTAAGGTATAGAAGTTTTCAACTCAGCTCTTCTGGATTCTAAAGTTTTGGAATGTAAGCTCCATGGCAGCACAAATTTTGTCATTTTGAGTTTTGAAATTCTGCTATATTCTTAATGCCTAAAAGAGTGCCTGGTACTAAGGAGACCTGCAATAAATATCTATAAATTGAATTAAATAACAAGATATTCCTCCATTTTTTAATTGCATAGATAATTAGAGCTGTGGCATAATTGACTATGACTCTTATTGGAAAGTACAAATTTTATAGCTTCAGTGATTGGATTCAACTGTTGCCTAGGTCACTTATTACCTATGTGACCCCAGGCATGCTTCTTCTTGTAATTTGGCTTAGTTTAATCATCTATAGAATAGAGAAATATGAGTTCCTACTTTACAGTATTTGTTACAAGGGTTAAAGTAAACTAGGAGCACTGAACAGTAGTTGTCAGTTTTAGTAGTATATATATGTATTAGTTATTGCTGGTGATTCATATTAACACATTTATTGATATATAACATATAATGTAGAATTCATCCATTTAAAGTATAAATTCAGTGTTCTTTTGTATATTCATAGGTATCTGCAACCATTATTATAGTCAGTTTTAGAGTATTTTGTCACCTCAAAAAAAACCCCACACCCTTTAACTGTCACCCCCAACCTTTCATTTCTCACAAGTTTAAGCAACCTCTAACCTACTTTCTTTTTATATTTCTCTGTTCTGGACTTATGAGTAAAATCACTTAATATGCAGCCTTTTGTGGCTGGTTTCTCTCATTTATCATAATGATTTAAAGATTTAGCTATGTTGCATCATGTTTCAGTAAGCCATTCATTTTTTATGTCCAAGTAATATTTCACTGTACAAATATACCATATTTTGTTTAAACACTCGTCAATTAATGGGAATTTGGGTTACTTACACCTTTTGGGTATAATGAATAATGTTACTTGTAAACACATACAGAGGTTTTTGCTTGGACATGTGTTTTCATTTCTCTTGGTTATACTTGTATACCTAGGAGTGAAATGGCTGAAAACTCTATGCTAAAACATTTGAGGAAATGCTAGATAGTTTTTCAAAACAGCTGCACTGTTTTACACTCCCATCAGTAGTGTACAAATGTTCCAATTTCTCCAAACCTTTCCCAACAATATAATTTTATTTTTAACTTATTAACTTTAGAATTAAAGACCCATGAAAATATAATATAATTAAATATTAGAATTAAGTATTAGAAAATTTATAATTAAATACCTGTCTAAATATTTTTTAAACTATATGTTGGAGTTCAAAATTATTTTAATTAGGTCTGTAAAACTATGGTACATGAACTATTCTACTATTAATATATGAACTTAACGTGGTATTCCTTGTTACTAAGATATCAGTGAATAGATTGCCAAACTCATCCATTCAAAGGGTTGAAAAGTTACCTGTGTCTTGATATAGGTCTACCTTTGTGGTTCAGACAGTAAAGAATCTACCTGCAATGCAGGAGATCTGGGTTTGATCCCTGGATCAGGAAGAACCCCTGGAGAGGGGAATGACTACCCCCTCCAGTAGTCCAGATATGAATTTACACATAATTTGAAATACGTTAAGGAAATTCTCTCTGAATGAAACTTTTTAAAATGGTTGCCAAATTATTATTTATTCAAGTCCACCTACCATATAGTGTGTGTGTGCATGCTCAGTCATGTCTGACTTTTTGCAAACCCATGGACTATAGCCTGCCAGGTTCCTCTGTCCATGGGATTTTCCAGGTAAGAATACTGGAGTGGGTTGCCATTTCCTCCTCTAGGGGATATTCCTGACCCAGGGATCAAACACGCATCTCCTTTGTCTCCTGCATTCCAAGGATTCTTTACCCCTTGAGACATCAGGGGAGCCCATGGAACAATGACATTGCATTTGCTGAATATGGGGGAAAGGGATTGAGAGTACTTGATTAAATCCAGTTGAAATGATTTTTCATGGGTTCTGAATCTTGGAACATGCAGAGATTATATGCAGTACCAGAATGAGAGCCAAACTAAAGGGGAAAAAACAAAAAACAAAAAAACAAAAAACAGTGCTTTATTCAGAATTGGTACTAGAATTGATCTAACAATGCTAAACAAGAGTAAAATATTCTCAAAATGACCTAGAAGCAGAATATTATGGATGATACAAATCTATAGTTTCTTATCGAAGACAGGGTTGGGCTAGAATACTATTGCACTTGCTTTCACATCTTTCTGGCTTATTCAAAACCCTACTCTTACCCTGAAATATTCTTATACTGTGACAGTAACAAAAGCAATGCGACAAACACATCTGCTTTCTGAAAATATTGCACATCAGTTGAAACAATGTATCATTTTTGTTTGAATTTTGCATAAAATACCTGTTTGCTGCTAAAAAATGTATGCCATTGTCTTTATCATCATTTTAAATTACAGATCATCTTAACATGTCCTTCTCATGAAATGTAAAAATCTGACAATGTTGCATTGTGTCTATTAAACTTATAGATGTTACAATATAAGCATCAAAGTACTAAAGTGATTATGAGAATAAACATCAGAATACAAATGATCTTTCTTTTTTTCTAGAACGAAAACATTTTTTAAAGTGCAGTAGCTACCAGACTGCTTACCTCTGTGAAGGCTTTTTTTTTTATATATAATAGATGAAAGCATAACTAGATCTATGATAAAATAAAAAATTAAAAGCAACCTATGTGTCTGCCTTTATATCAAACTCTAAGATAAACAAAGACTACTTGAAAGTAGTGTTATTAGTTCATTAGCATTGTTTCAAGTGAAGGTTAAATGTTAATCTTATATAAATACTAGTTAAGCATGTGACTTTCTGATTGTGACTTGAAACTAAGATTCTTAATTTATCCTTTGGCTTTAAACTAGTATTACCTAGCTTAGAGAAAAATAAGTTATTACAACTGTCTGATATCAATTGTCATTTCTGGCTTATTTTCTAGATGGGAAAAATATTCCTTTTTAAGATTATCATTCAATTTTCTTGAACTTTTAGCTGATTACTGATATATCCTCCCCTATTTCAAACTCCTCTAGCAATTCTATGCTGAATTTCTACTTTTCATGCATTTTCTGTGGAATTTCAGCTTTATTTCAAATCATTAAAAAAAAAAAAAAAAAAAACAGAGACTCGAATCCCTTCATTTTTCCCCCAGCTGAATGGATTGCCTTTAGGTTTGCGACATTCATTAAGCTTGTCTTAATAATGTCAATTCAAATAAGGCATAATAGTTTTAGTGGATAAAATAATGTACTCCAACAACTCATCTCCACTCCAAACTCAAAATTTGATCTTATTTGTAAAAAAAAAATTTTGAGATGTTAGTTAGATAAGGATCTTCAGTTGAAATCATCCTGGTTTTAGAGATGCCCTAAATCCAATAACTGGTGTCCTTTTAAGAAGAAACTTGAAAGTGTTAGTTGCTCAGTCATGTCTGACTCTTTGGGACCCCGTGGACTGTAACACATCAGGCTTCTTTGTCTATGGACTTCTCCAGGCAAGAATACTGGAGAGTGTTGCCATTCCCTTCTCCAGAGGATCTGCCCAGTGCAAGGATGGAATCCAGGTCTCCTGCATCGCAGGCAGATTCTTTACCAACTGAGAGGACACATATCAACAGAAAGAAGGTAGCCAAGTGATAGCAGGACAAGACTGGGGGGATGCAGCTACAAGCTAAAGAATGACAAAGATTGTCAAGTGCCCCCAGAAGCTGGAAGGAACAAGGGGCTCTCAGAGGCACTGAGGATACCTTTATTTCAGAATTTGAACCTGCAGAATCGTGAGAGTATAAATTTCTGTTGTTTTAGCCAATTTTGGGGGGTAATTTTTTCTGGTGCAAACAAATAGTGAAGGGACTATGCTCCCATTCCAACAAAAAAAAATACACAAAGATATAAAATAGATTGTTCTATTTTCTGGTAATCAAACCAAAATGCATTGAAAGATTATTGAACACCAATCACTGTATTTTATATAATATGTAAATTTTTGGAGGACTGGTATAATCATAAGCAAGAATATCATGCAATAGACACAGAATATCCAGTTTTGAATAAATAGATACAGGTTCCAGTTTCAGATCTTTTGCTCATCTGTAAAACATTTGGCAGAACCCTCTTTGGTACTATGTACACATACTCTAAAATTATAGAAAAATGAATGGAATAAGGCCCTTGCCCAAAAGGATCTCAGAGTTTAATAGGGAAGCCAGAGGTAGTAATCAATAAATACAATATTACATATTAAGTGTTACAATGGGCAGATGAATAAAATACTATCATACCATAAGAGAGCAAGTAGCTGTTTAATGCTGAGCAAGTCCTTTGAGATCTCTGAATCTGTTTAATGATCTGTAAAATGGAGATAACAATAACAATTCATAGCCTTCCTACCTCTGGAGATTATTTTGAAGATGAAATAAAATAAAAACTTCTTCCTCTTATCCCTCCTTTCTTCTATATTTTTCTTTCCCAACTATTTTGAAAATCTACTATTTTAAGAGTCTTATGAATCAGACTCTCTCTTAGGTATTTAATATGCATTATTTGAATTATCCTTAAAATAGTTCATCATGATAAATGAAATTGTGCTGATATTACATATTCGGAAATCAAGGTGCGGAGATTTACACTATGTGCCCAAATTGCGTAAATCAGGAAGGAAATATTCTTTTCATCTAAGCCTGTTGTTAAGTCTTAGGTATAAATACATGAAAAATAAATATTATACTACTAGAAGTTAATGTTCTATGTACCTCAATACCTAATAATAAATTAGATGATGAACAATTCCAACTAGATAAATATTATATATTCCCTATAGTACTTTATTAGCTCAGAAAGAACATTCTTATGTGTTGTTTCTATAAAGTAGTCATAGGAATTGATTTTAATGGTAGTCAATTACATTTGTATTTACCTATTGGATTTCTCTAAGCTAATTTTCCCTTAAAATTTACAATTACATTTATATTAACTGTAAGAATATTCAGTGTTTTTACATATGCAAGCAACATGGCCAGCTGTATAATGTGGAGCCTCCAGTATTAGTTTATTTTATATAATGTAGGCAAACTACTATTTTGTTGCTGTTCAGTCACTAAGTCATGACAACTCTTTGCCAGCTCATGGACTGTAGCATGCCAGGTTTCCTTGTTTTTCATTATCTCCCAGACTTTGCTCAAATTCATGTCCACTGAGTCAGTGATAGTATTTAACCATCTCATCCTCTGATGGCCTCTTGTCTTTTTACCTTCAATCTTTCCCAGCATCAGGGGCTCAGTCTCTTAGTTGTGTCTGATTCTTTATGGCCTCATGGAACGTAGCCTGCCATGTTCCTCTGTCCATGTGATTCTCCAGGAAAGAATACTGGAGTGTGTTGCCATACTCTCCTCCAGGGTATCTTCCAGACCCAGGAATCAAACCCACATCTCTTGCATTTCCTGCATTAACAGGCGGATTATTTACCACTTGCACCACTTGGGAAGACAAGACTATAATTGGCCAATTTTCCAATTTAAGCATTTTAATTCTTGTTCAGTTTCCATCTGGTGAATTCAGATGCATCATATATGTAAAGAGAGCATCTTATTTGTGGAGAAAAGACCAAGGATTCGCAATTGTGTTCCTCTTCAGGGTAAGAAGGACTATTCAGTGTGACAATGCTGGGAAAATACAGCCTAGAATGAATTCTTGCTTATTCCATCTCCTATAACTTCTTCATCCATTCATTCACCAGGCTAGTTATTAAGATACAGTGATCGCCAAGATAGAAGCAATCATCTTTTTGCTTACAGAGATTATAGTATTCATAAAGGGATAGATAAGAATATAGATAATTACAATACTTGTGATCTCAAAATAGTTTGGCAGCTTTTTACTCAATAATAGAAGTAACCTTTATAATTTCATTTCCCAGAGAATAATTTCTAATCATTTAGTTACAGCTTTGTTAGTGTTAGCAGCTCAGTCTTGTCCAACTCTTTGTGACAACAGAGTTATAATGTGAACATTAACTAATAGTACAACTGAATATTTACTGTAGCTAAACTCCAATATCTATGATGCTGCCAGATTTCTATAATATGAAAATAAAAGCACTCCTCCTAATTGATCTACGAAGTCTTGAATTATCAAGAACTTACATTAAAACTGCATAAGATGGGGTCTGAGTTTTATTTAAAAAGGCATTTCATTCCCCTAGAGGCTCATCTGCCTCAGCTGTCTTCCCAGTATTTAGCTCTTCATCAAGTAGTTAGCATTTCCCATCTGTTGTGGGTTTTAGTTCTACTGAAGTATCTAAGATATTTTAAGCTTGTACATTTTTTACTGCTTTGTGAATCTACCATATAGATTTTCATATTTTTTTTTCCAATTTATCACATTGACACATTTAACCACATTGGCATTGTTATTTTGAGCGTCCAATTCCACATAAAACAGTGGATGGTTTCATTTATCTCTCTGGGTGCATTTATTCTCAGCAGAGCTCTGTATACAGGACATTTTTATTTTTATGATTGGTTATTTATCCTTGTTTTTAGAAGAATGAGAGAGTTGTAATTATTGGGAGCTTTAACTATAGAATTTTATCAGTCAACAAATATTTATTGAGCATCTACTATGTGACAGGCATGGTACTTAGGATCATGGGTTCTGGAAGTAAACTGCTTAGCTTAAAACTCAGCTCTACCATTTATTAATTGAGTGACCTTGGGCCAGTTGCTTAACTTCTCTATTTCCTGCTTGAGCTTGTCTATCTGTAAAACACCAAGAATAAAAATAGCAGCTCTATAATAGGGTGTTTGTGAGGGCTAATTGAGTTAATACAGTTGAGCATTTAGCACTATCATACAGTGAGCTCTCAACAAACACTGTATGTTATTGTTAATATCAATATCATAATCATTATTTTAACTATGCACTGGGAAACCTTGAGTACACTATAACAGAAAAGGAAAAATCTTACAATCCACTGACCAAGTCAGTTACTAAAAAATACTTAGAGATTATCAGTGAATTAAATGCTGATATATAAGAAAGTGCCTTGAGTCATAGTAAAAGACTGTGAGAAGGAAAACTTTTGCTTTGAGCTCCCAAGTGAATCACTATCTCATAAAAATGAATTATAGAAAACTGAATAATATTGATCTAGTTTGCCTGAAGCATATAATATAAAGTCCCAGTTAAAAAAAAAAATCAAACATTTTATTCAGCTAGTGACTGTGGTCCAAAAGTAAAAAGTTAAGTTTATTAAGGGCTTTAAACATTTATAAATCTCCAGAGCCACAAGATTTAATACATGGCCCTTAATGTTAAATCAAGTAGTGAAACAGAGGTTTCTATCTTGGGCTCATGGGATCAGAATCTTGGCCCAGATGATAAGCTCTTTATCATATTCATTCTAACTGTGGCTCATCTTGAAATGATTAGATCTATTGTTAGGAAGAGACCTTGTCAGCACTAAGGATGCAGTGATTAATAGAAAATTCAGTATAATTCCTTTGGATATATGTTTAAAATCTCAATTGAGACCTGGACCACATTATTAAGTGATTAAAGAAATTGTAATTGCCACCCTTTATTCACATTCAACAACTAATTAATTAATCATTGCAAGAAAAGAATAGCAGAAAGCAAAATATTTTATAACTAATATTTTACAGATAGATAGCAAAAAATTAAAATGGGCTACAGGAATAATGCTTGATATCATAAGCCAGAAAAAAAAAATCATCAAAAATGCTCTAACAAAATCTGGTTTAATTTCAGTGAAGGTCAAATTTACCCTTGGGACCACTCTTTTTTTTTTTCTTTGTTTCACTATTACGGCAAACTTAGCTTTGTTTTGTTTGTTTTTACTCCAATAAAAGGTAGAAAGTGACTTTCAGTCAGCCCTGCCTGATAATCTCCAAAAGCTTTATCTTAATAGCATGCTGTTTGTAGGTGAGTTAACAGTCTGACATGTTTGTTCAGCACAAAGACATGTTTCCAGGTTGTAGCATACCGATATTAAAAGATCAGGACTATCTCAGTGTTTCCCTAAAGTTGAATGGTTGTAGGAAGACCTACAGGCATAGATTTGGATTACCATGATATTGAATGGTTTGCCTTGGAAACGAACAGAGATCATTCTGTCGTTTTTGAGATTGCATCCAAGTACTGCATTTCGGAATCTTTTGTTGACTATGATAGCTACTCCAGTTCTTCTAATGGATTCCTGCCCACAGTAGTAGATATAATGGTCATCTGAGTTAAATTCATCCATTCCAGTCCATCTTACTTCACAGATTCCTAGAATGTCGATGTTCACTCTTGCCATTTCCTGTTTGACCACTTCCAATTTGCCTTGATTCATGGACCTAACATTCTAGGTTTTTATGCAATATTGTGTCGGGAGACACATTAGGCATTACTGACAAAATGGAGGCACAGCCCCAGACCCCTCTCCTCATTCAGCAGGCACGGTCCTGGGATGAAGGAGTTAGGCCTTGAAATTCTGACTTGTCTTTTTCTCTCCTCGGCTGAGTTGACTGAAAAGGAATATTAAGGTGCTTATTGTTCTTGAGAGGAATATGAGAAGGCACAAAGCCTTCTGTGGCTGTGCTCAGAAAATAATTCATAAAGTTAATCATTGACATTTGTTCAAGGACTTTTACAGAAGAGTGTTCCAGGATGAGCACATAGGCTGTAGCTTGAGGCCAAGGGAGGGATTGCTATCTGAAGCCTATTTGTGAGGAGAATGTTTATGGCAAAGGAGTTTACTGAATTTAGGGCTTAGAAATAATTAAAACAGAAGTTAAAGATTTAAGGAATGTTGTAAATTTAGCATATTTTACTATAGCTTATAGAAGTTAAGAATTTTTAGAGACACTATAGTTAGAAGCCTTTTTAAGAGATAGTGAGCTCAGGATAGCATATTGAAAAGCAGAGACATTACTTTGCCAACAAAGGTCCGTCTAGTCAAGGCTATGGTTTTTCCAGTGGTCATGTATGGATGAGAGAGTTGGACCGTGAAGAAGGCTGAGAGCCGAAGAATTGATGCTTTTGAACTGTGGTGTTGGAAAAGACTCTTGAGAGTCCCTTGGACTGCAAGGAGATCCAACCAGTCCATCCTAAAGGATATCAGTCCTGGGATTTCTTTGGAAGGAGTGATGCTAAGGCAGAAACTCCAGTAGTTTGGCTACCTCATGCGAAGAGTTGACTCACTGGAAAAGACTCTGATGCTGGGAGGGATGGGGGCTGGAGGAGAAGGGGACGACAGAGGATGAGATGGCTGGATGGCATCACTGACTTGATGGATGTGAGTCTGAGTGAATTCCGGGAGTTGGTGATGGACAGGGAGGTCTGGCCTGCTGTGATTCATGGGGTAGCAAAGAGTCAGACACAACTGAGCAACTGAACTGAGCTGAACTGAACTGAGCTCAGGATGTTAGGGGCAAACAGGATTTAAGAAGATAAGTAGTAAACTGAGGAATGTAGCATGAGTTACAATGTAATCACAAGTTAACTATAGGACACATTACAGGAGGGAGATAATAGATGATAAGGCTGATTCCGAGAGAATCACTGAAGTAGGAACTCTGTTTGAAGAGCAACAATGATTTATGGAGATAATAAATCTAGGAGAGGGGGAACTGAAAATGTCAAACCTCTGACTTAATGTTTTTGTAAAAGTATAAAAGAAAATCTTAAACTTGAAATAAACAGGCAGTCCAAGAACAATGAGAGGCTGTCTCATTACTCGCTGACACCATTCATCTCTTCAGGTTGAATCCCTGGCTGCTGGAGCTGGACCCCAGCCATATTGCTCTTTATACCACCGGGCCTTGCTTTTATCACCAGTCCCATCCAAAATTGGGTGTTATTTCTGCTTTGGCTCCTTCCCTTTATTCTTTCTGGAGTTATTTCTCCAGTGATCTCCAGTAGCATATTGGGCACCTACCGACCTGGGGAGTTCATCTTTCAGTGTCCTAACTTTCTGCTTTTACATACTGTTCATGGGGTTCTCAAGGTAAGAATACTGAAGTGGTTTGCCATTCCCTTCTCCAGTGGACCACATTCAGTCACCAGACCACTCAGGTATTACCTAAATCAAATCCCTTATGATTATACAGTGGAAGTGAGAAATAGATGTAAGCGACTAGATCTGATAGAGTGCCTGATGAATTATGGACGGAGGTTCATGACACTGTACAGGAGACAGGAATCAAGACCATCCCCAAGAAAAAGAAATACAAAACAGCAAAATGGCTGTCTGAGGAGACCTTACAAATAGCTGTGAAACTAAGAGAGCAAAAACAAAAGGTGAAAAGGAAAGGTATACCCATTTAAATGCAGAGTTCCAAAGAATAGCAAGGAGAGATAAAAAAGCCTTCCTCAGAGATCAATGCAAAGAAATAGAGGAAAACAATAGAATGGGAAAGACTAGAGATCTCTTCAAGAAAATTAGAGATATCAAGGGAACATTTTATGCAAAGATGGGCTCAATAAAGGACAGAAATTGGATGGACCTAACAGAAGCAGAAGATATTAAGAAGAGGTGGCAAGAATACACAGAAGAACTGTACAAAAAAGATCTTCATGACCGAGATAATCATGATGGTGTGCTCACCTAGAGCTAGACATTATGGAATGTGAAGTCAAGTGAGCCTTAGGAAGAATCACTATGAACAAAGCTAGTGGAGGTGATGGAATTCCAGTTGAGCTATTGTCAATCCTAAAAGATGATACTGTCAAAGTGCTGCACTCAATATGTCAGCAAATTTGGAAAACTCAGCAGTGGCCACAGGACTGGAAAAGGTCAGTTTTCTTTCCAATCCCAAAGAAAGGTAATGCCAAAGAATCCTCAAACTACTGCACAATTGCACTCATCTCACACACTAACAAAGTAATGCTCAAAAATCTCCAAGTGAGGCTTCAGCAATACGTGAACCATGAACTTCCAGATGTTCAAGCTGGTTTTAGAAAAGGCAGAGGAACCAGACATCAAATTGCCACATCTGCTGGCTCATCAAAAAAGCAAGGAAGTTCCAGAAAATCATCTATTTCTGCTTTATTGACTGTGCCAAAACCTTTGATGCTGTGCATCACAATAAACTGTGGAAAATTCTGAAAGAGATGGGAATACCAGATCACCTGACCTGCCTCTTGAGAAACCTATATGCAGGTCAGGAAGCAACAGTTAGAACTGGACATGGAACATCAGACTGGTACCAAATAGGAAAAGGAGCACGTCAAGGCTGTATATTGTCACCCTGCTTATTTAACTTATATGCAAAATACATCATGAGAAATGCTGGGCTGGAAGAAGCACAAGCTGGAATCAAGATTTCTGGGAGAAATACCAGTAACCTCAGATATGCAGATGACACCACCCCTATGGCAGAAAGTGAAGAACAACAAAAGAGCCTCTTGATGAAAGTGAAAGAGGAGAGGGAAAAAGTTGGCTTAAAGCTCAACATTCAGAAAACTAAGATCATGGCATCTGGTCCCATCACTTCATGGCAAATAGATGGGGAAACAGAAGAAATAGTGGCTGACTTTATTTTTCTGGGCTCCAAAGTCACTGAAGATGGTAATTGCAGCCATGAAGTTAAAAGACACTTACTCCTTGGAAGGAAAGTTATGACCAACCTAGACAGCATATTAAAAAGCAGAGACATTACTTTGTCAACAAAAGTCTGTCTAGTCAAGTCTGTGGTTTTTCCAGTGGTCATGTATGGATGTGAGAGTTGGACTGTGAAGAAAGCTGAGTGCCAAAGAATTGATGGTTTTGAACTGTGGTGTTGGAGAAGACTCTTGAGAGTCCCTTGAACTGCAAGGAGATCCAACCAGTCCATCCTAAAGGAGATCAGTCCTGGGTTTTCATTGGAAGGACTGAGGCTGAAGCTGAAACTCCAATACTTTGGCTACCTGATGCGAAGAGCTGACTCATTTGAAAAGACCTTGATGCTGTGAAAGATTGAGGGCAGGTGGAGAAGGGGACTACAGAGGATGAGATGGTTGGATGGCATCACTGACTCAATGGAGATGGGTTTAGGTGGACTCCATGAGTTTGTGATGGACAGGGAGGCCTGGCATGCTGCAGTTCATGGGGTCACAATGAATCGGACATGAATGAGCAACTGAACTGATACTGTTCCCTCCCATTACGAAGCTTACACTGCCTCTTATCCTCATCCATCAGAGGGCAGACAGAATAAAAACCACAATCACAGAAAACTAACCAAAATGATCACATGGATCACAGCCTTGTCTAACTCAATGAAATTATAAGCCATGCCATGTAGGCACCCCCCCCCCCCCAGCCCAAGGCACAAAAGTCATGGTGGAGAGTTCTGACAAAATGTGGTCCATTGGAGAAGGGAATGGCAAACCACATCTGCATTCTTGCCTTGAGGATCCTATGAACAGTATGAAAAGGCAAAAGTATATGACACTGAACCATAAACCTCCCAGGTTGGTAGGTGTCCAATACGCTACTGGATAAGATCAGAGAAATAGCTCTAGAAGGAGAAAAGAGACTGAGCCAAAGCAGAAATTATGCCCAGTTGTAGATGTTTCTGGTGGTGAATGTATAGTCCAATGCTGTAAAGAATAATCCTGCATAGAAAACTGGTGAATGAATCAAGGTAAATTGGAAGTGGTCAAACAGGAGTTGGTAAGAATGAACATTATAACCCTGACCCAACACTAACCAAAAGCAATGTTAATAAAACAAAACCATAATACTAACCAATATCTTTCATTTGTGTTAGCAAATCAAATTCGACAATCTATAAAAATAATCACACACCATGATAAAGAGCATTCCAGGTATGCAGGACTTGTTCAACTTTGGAAAAAATAATGTCATCCACTATCAAAACAAGCCAAGGAAGAAAATTATATGGACCTACCAACTGACACAGAAATTGCATTTTGAAATGAAGTGAGACCATGTGGGTTCCTGGGCACAGAAACTTTCTGTGTCTCCTCTTTCTTGTTTATGGGGAATAAGCTTCAGCCTCTATGACCTTCAGGGCTTCCCTAGTGGCTCAAATGGTTAAAAAAAAAAATCTTTCTGCAATGCAGAAGACTTGGGTTCAATCCCTGGGTTGGGAAGATCCCCTGGAGGAGGGAATGGCAGCCCACTCTAATATTCTTGCCTAGAGAATTCCATGTAAAGAGGAGCCTGGCAGGCTACAGTCCATGGGGTCACAAAGAGTCAGACACAACTGAGTGACTAACACTTTCACTTTCTATGATGTTCCCTGAGTTCCAAGGGGCAGTTCAAATAGTTGCTAATCAGGGAAGGGAAAACATGCAGAGGCAAGGGAGGGCCAGTCAAGAAACAGCACACAGCCTTGGGGCAGGGTTCTGGTTCTGCCTCAAGATCTTTGAGCTTCAGTAGAACTAAAACCCACAACAGATGGAAGATGCTAACTACTTGATGAAGTGTTCTTCATTCCAGAGAGAAGGTCACAGTTTGATAACCTTGAGAACCACAGAAGTTCATCAGGAGACCACCTGAGGCTAGATTAAAAGAATGCAGGCCCTGCACATAACCCTAATCCTTATCAGCAACCCCACAACTGAACTATTACTATAAAACTCCTCACTAAATACCCCTGAGTTGGAACACACAGTTTTCACGGCACAAGCCCACTGTGTCCCTCTTTGCCCGACAAAGCAATAAAGCTATTTTTTTTTCCTATAACACCCAAAACTCTCTCTGAGATTCAATTCAGCACCAGTGTACAGAGGCCAAGTTTCAGCATCAAACTGGCTATTTTCAAAAAGACAACAAATAACGAGTATTGCAAGGATGTGGAGAAAAATGAATCTTCATGCACTGTTGGTGGGAGTGTAAATTCGTGCAGCCAATATGGAAAAAATATATAAAGATTCCTCAAAATATTGAACATTAAACTACTAAAAGCACAATTCCTAAAAGTAAAATTAATCATGTTTCATCAAAATTTAAAATATTTATGTGAGACCCTGTGAAGAGGATGAAAATACAAGCTGTTGTTTGGGGGAATATATTTACAATTCATATATCTGACAAAGGGATAGTATCTACAGTATAGTAAAAAAACTCTTAAATGCAACTTATAAAATAAAACAAACAAACAAACAAAACTCGGGTAATCTATTTAGAACATGAACTAAAGATACGAACAACCGTTTCCTTAAAAAGGATATACAGATAGCAAATGAAAAGATTGTCAGCATCATTAATATCTTAGTCTTTTGGGGCTGCAATAAATAGGTAACATAAACTAGGTAACTTAGACACAAAAAAAATGTATCTTTCTTACAGCTCTAGAGGCTGATAAGTCTAAGATTTGGTTGATTCGATGTTTGGTGAGGGACTAATTTCTGGTCTGTAGAAGGTCTTTTTGCTGTGTTCTCACATGGTGAAAGGGCAAGGGAGCTTTCTCAGACTTCTTTATAAGGATATTAATTCCCCTTATGCCCTGGTCTCATGACCTAATCATCTTCCAAAAGCCTCACCTCCTAATACCATCACCTTGAGGGTTAGAATTTCAGCATATGTATGGGGGGTGGGACACAAATATTCATACTGTAGCAATTAGCCATCAGGGGAATGCAAACTTAAACCATAATGAAATAGCATTACACATCTATCAGAATGGCTAAAGTTAAAAAAGGAAAGTAACAACACCAAGTATCAGAGAGATTTCAAAGAAAATGGATCACTCATTCACTGTTTATGGGAATAAAAATTGTACATACACTGTGGAAATCAATTTGACAGTTTCTTATGAAATTAAACATGTGACCCAACAATTACACTTTTGGACATTTATGTCAGAAAAATTAAAATTTACATCCACACCAAAACTTGAATGCTAATGTTCATTGCACCTTATTTCATAATCGTCAAAAATTAGAAACAAATCAGATGCCCATCCACAAGTGAATGGTTGGGCAAATTATGGTGTCATGGTATCAATACCATGAAATGCTGCTGCTGTTGCTAAGTCGCTTCAGTCGTGTCTGACTCTGTGTGACCCCATAGACGGCAGCCTACCAGGCTCCCCCATCCCTGGGATTCTCCAGGCAAGAACACTGGAGTGGGTTGCCATTTCCTTCTCCAATGAATGAAAGTGAAAAGTGAAAGGGAAGTCGCTCAGTCGTGTCCGATTCTTAGCGACCCCATGGACTGCAGCCTACCAGGCTCCTCCATCCATGGGATTTTCCAGGTAAGAGTACTGGAGTGGGGTGCCATTGCCTTCTCCACCATGAAATGCTACTCAGCTATATAAAGGAACAATTGAAACATACGAAAACTTGGGTGAACTTCCCATAATTCATGCTGAGTGAATTATCCCTAAGGTCATAAACTGTATGACTTGATTTATTACAATCTCAAAAATTTCAAAATTATAAAATTTGAGAGTAGATTAGTAGTTGTCAGAGAGTACACATGGGAAGGAATGGTGTGAAGGAGATGAGTATGCTAATCAAAAGGCAACAGGAAAATTTTGGTGAAGGAACTGTTTGATTTATTGACTATGATGGTGGGTACATAAATGTACACATGTGATAAGGCTGTATAGAACCACACATACACACACAAGTGAGTGTATGTAAATATAATAACATCTAAATTAGTTTGGTGGACTGTATAAAGGTCTATATCTTGGTTTTGATATTATGTTAAGAGTGTTGCAAGATGTTACCACTGGAACAAAACAGGTAAAGGGTATAAGGGGACATAAAATAATATATGTGTCATTACATTTAAATCTAGAAGTATCTCAATAAAATTACAATTGCAATTTAAAAAGCAAAACTTACTTGAGTTTAAAAGAGAGCAAGCAAGGAAAAGCAGAATTTTTAGAAGCCAAAAAGTTGCCATGTCTGGGACAAAAGGTATTTACTATAAACATTTTCTCTGGTGCAACAGACTTCTACTTACAAGTATGTCCAATTTTTATAGTTATAACAAATTTTAGTTTTTAGTAACTAGAATTTTTTTAGTGCTCAGTTTTGTTTTTTTGTTTTTTTGTTTTTTTGTTTTTTTGTTTTTTTTTTTTACAGAAATGACAAGGGGAGATAAAATGTGAAAAATGAAAGATCTAACCATGAAGCTGGAAAGGTTTCATCATGGGAAGTATTGGATTTGGATGCAGATGACACCACCCTTATGGCAGAAAGTGAAGAGGAACTCAAAAGCCTCTTGATGAAAGTGAAAGTGGAGAGTGAAAAAGCTGGCTTAAAGCTCAACATTCAGAAAACGAAGATCATGGCATCCAGTCCCACCACTTCATGGGAAATAGATGGGGAAACAGTGGAAACGGTGTCAGACTTTATTTTTTGGGGCTCCAAAATCACTACAGATGGTGACTGCAGCCATGACATTAAAAGACGCTTACTCCTTGGAAGGAAAGTTATGACCAACCTAGATAGCATATTCAAAAGCAGAGACATTACTTTGCCAACAAAGGTTCATCTAGTCAAGGCTATGGTCTTTCCTGTGGTCATGTATGGATGTGAGAGTTGGACTGTGAAGCAGGCTGAGCTCCGAAGAATTGATGCTTTTGAACTGTGGTGTTGGAGAAGACTCTTGAGAGTCCCTTGGACTGCAAGGAGATCCAGCCAGTCCATTCTGAAGGAGATCAGCCCTGGGATTTCTTTGGAAGAAATGATGCTGAGGCTGAAACTCCAGTATTTTGGCCACCTCATGCAAAGAGTTGACTCATTGGAAAGGACTCTGATGCTGGGAGGGATTGGGGGCAGGAGGAGAAGGGGACAACAGAGGATGAGATGGCTGGATGGCATCACTGACTCGATGGATGTGAGTCTGAGTGAACTCTGGGAGTTGGTGATGGACAGGGAGGCCTGGCGTGCTGCGATGCATGGGGTCGCAAAGAGTTGGACACGACTGAGCGGCTGATCTGATCTGATCTCATGATATTTCTGTAATAAAGTAAATACTCTTTTCTAGACTTTGTTGTACATAATAAGAAAGGCCAGTGTAGCTAGAATCACCCTATCCAGTTTCTCCTTTTACTGGCTTGATTCTTATTAACAATTTTGGGAGGGCTGCTCTACTGGCTTTATCAAAGCTCTAGAGATATAAACCAACACTGTCATTTTCTAGTCATGATAATGAAATAACAAAGTCCATTTGCAGAAAACTTTGAGAGATTATACTAGCTACAAAAGCAAAATTAGAACTCTTGTATTACAAGGGAGAAAATACTTTCAAGTTGATTTTATTTATATTATATTTCATGTTATCATTTACACTGTACCATCCTTATCAGAAAACATGTCTATTAGGGTAAGGAGCCTTATTTGTCAAAATTCTTACATAATTGGTCAAGAACTAACAATGTCACTGTGACAATATTACAATTTTACTGAAATCATAACCTGAACCTGACAGCTGGAATTCAGTGCAACCCAAGCATGCAAAGCCTCTGGGAGTCTCAGAGTTATTTCTGAAAATCCAAGAATACAAACAAGAATCATCTATGTAAGCAAGCTACTGCATTCCTAGGCTGTAATATAGCTATAAAAAAAAGAAAAGAATACATTTTGTGCTTGTATTTATTTTTCTTTCTTATTGTATCAATAAGTTCTTTCAATTTAAAAATTCATGCTTCTGAGGTTTCTTTCCTACTATGTTAAAATATAGTTTGAAGGTATATAATTTATAAAAAAAATATGTATTATCCTTTGCAATACCTAGGTGAAGGAATTCTTTTTATTATCTTTTAATGCACCAATTCTTAAGAAAGACATGGCTTAAACCAATGATAAAAATTCTTCCTTCTGAGAACTTGAGTGAAATACGTTGGATCCTCTATGGTCCACTTACTAAAGTGACAGCTTTCTCCAGATGTAAATGCTCACAATAGGAAAAAGAAAAAGTGTTTTTGAAGCTATAATAAGAATGATAATCCTTACATTATTCATTGTTTCATTTAGAACAAACAATATGATATTCTATGTATTCTGTGAACTTTGTCATAAAATGGCACAATTCATACTCATCGTGTATATGCACAAGTCCCTTGGGAAAGAAGGCCTAAAAATGAAAAACTATGATGAGTTTGCTGAATGCCAATATGAAGATGCATGCTAAAACTACCTTATACATTAGATTTGATATTGTCTGGTCTTGAGTACTTTGTTTGAACTATCTGCATTGAGTACCTGCTGTACATGCCTTAATAATAACTCTGCAGAGAATATTGCCCCCTGAATCTCCTCTGGTATGGTTGGGCAAGGCCCTTCTTTCTCCATTTTGGCAGCTGCTATGGCAAATTAGCTTGTCAAATCTATGTAGTTATCACTTTGTCTGCATGCTCTGACTAGCCAGTCTTCTCTTTGTAGGTAACTTTTAACTCAGTACAACTATTGACACTCCATTTATTTGTTTGTTTGTTTTTCAGTTGCTCAGTTGTGTCCAACTCTTTGCAACCCCATGAACTGTAGCATGCCAGGCTTCCCTGTCCTTCACTATCTCCAGGAGTTTTCTCAAACTCATGTCCATGGAGTTGGTGATGCCATCCAACCATCTCATCCTCTGTTGTCCCCTTCTCCTCCTGCCTTCAATCTTTCCCAGCATCAGGGTCTTTTCTGGGTCAGCTCTTTTTTATCAGGTGGCCAAAGTATTGCAGCTTCAGCTTCAGCATCAGTCCTTACAATGAATATTGAGGGTTGATTTCCTTTAGTATTGATTGGTTTGATCTCCTTGCAGTCCAAGGGGCTCTCAAGAGTCTTCTCCAGCACTACAGTTCAAAACATCAATTCTTCTGTCCTCAGCCTTGTTTATGGTCCAATTCTCACATCCGTACATGACTACTGGAAAAACCATAGCTTTGACTAGAAGGGCCTTTGTTGGCAAAGTAATATCTCTGCTTTTTAATATGCTGTCTGGGAATGTCATGGCTTTTCTTCCATGGAGCAAGTGTCTTTTAATTTCATGTCTTCTGTCTCAGTCCACAGTGATTTTGGAACCCAAGAAATATAGACTGTGCTATTTAATGCTGTAGAGTTTATGCCAATCAAAAGCAAATGATGTATTTAAAAAGAACATATTTTTCCTAGAAAAGAAGTAAGTGTATCTCCCATTTTAGACATTAATTATAACAATATTATTGAATTATCTCATTGTCTTGGCTCCTTGACGATCTCCTAGAACATGAGGTCTAGAAATATTGTATTATTCTATGAAAATCAAGCTGTTAAACTGAGTACAGACATAGGAAATTGAAACCACTATATTGTCATATAGTCATAAACTTGGAACTTCCTTTCATTTGGGAGCATGACTTCTAATGAGTACTGCAGAAAGCATGAGGTATGTTTAAAGAATATAAAAAGGTATAATTGAAACACCACTGCTCTTGCATCAATGACTCAGAGTGGTCTTTACTAGTTAAGACTCAAACACACTTGAAATATCTGTGGATAGTAGAACTACTCTATAGAGTCAAAAGTACCCATAGTTTTAATGTATATTCTTCATTACATTGGTTTCAATTAAATAAATAAATGTATATATGCAAAAATTTCTCATTGAGCTAAAGCACATACATAAATGAGTAGTCCCAACAATGATTTGAATTAGCCTTACACCATAAAGCACAGGATAAAATAGAGAAACCATTAGCAAAAATGGAAAAATTATGTCAGGACCTGAGAAATACATACTACCATAGCTCATAGGTGCTTTAATTTTATAGTCAAGCAATGAAATTTGCTCTCACCTTGCATGACAAAGAAAGCAGAAAAAATAATCTAAGTTACTATCAAGGCCTATGACATGCAGTTCTAGGAACATATGAGTTGCATATTAAATTATGTAGAATGTTGTATAATAATTTCTATATTATTAAACAAATGAGAAAATACTATGTACTAATAGGTACTAAGTATGACAATAAAAAAAGAAATAAACATAATCAAAGTGGTCATAGGTTATTACCATAGTATACTACCAAATATAAGGAAGCAATCCACAATGTGAGTTGTTTCTTAAGAAAGTACACTTGTGTGACTCTCTAGAAGGCATTAAGTGGGGCTTCGGGTGCAAATAATTGGAAGAAGCAATGGATAAGAATAGGCAAGGAGTTTGGATGAAGTCAAATTTTACGGCTGACTTATATTTAGGCCATGCCTGAATGTCAGCATGAACAAGCTTTCTCTTTGTTGCGAGTCTCTAAATTACATTGTCAACCTTGCTTATGTGCAACCTTGCTTGTCAACCTTGCTTGCAACTCTTTGTGACCCCATGAACTGTAGCCTGCCAGGCTCTTCTGTCCATGGAATTCTCCAGGCAAGAATACTAGAGTGGGTTGCCATGCCTTCCTCAAGGGGATCTTCCTGACCCAGGGCTCAAACCCAAGTCTTTTACGTTTCATGCATTGACAGGTGGGTTCTCTACTGCTAGTACCACCTGAGAAACTCCTTGTCAACCTTGGACTTATTGTATATAACACTATACCTGGAAAAAATAAAATAACTGAATGTATGCACGTACACGTGGACATGCGTAATTCCCCTATGGGCAGCAAAATCATATTAATTGGCAAGTAGAGTTATATGCACTAGCCTTTAGAGAGTTACAAGTAGACAGATATTCCATATTTCTAAGAATTTCAGAAGGAATTCAAATATTTTATATAGTATCTTTTAAAATTTTGGAGATGTAGCAAATGGCAGCCCACTACAGTACTCTTGCCTGGAAAATCCCATGGATGGAGGAGCCTGGTAGGCTGCAGTCCATGAGGTCGCTACAAGTCAGACACGACTGAGCGACTTCACTTTCACTTTTCACTTTTCACTTTCATGCATTGGAGAAGGAAATAGCAACCCACTCCAGTGTTCTTGCCTGGAGAATCCCATGGACGGGGGAGCCTGGTGGGCTGCTGTCTATGGGGTCAAACAGAGTCAGACACGACTGAAGCCACTTAGCAGCAACAGCAGCAGCAAAGTTGCAGAGTGCACCATCTAGTGGTTCAATGTAGTACATGACAATTTCTTCTAGTGTTAGACTGCACAGAGTTCTTGTTTTGCAGTTTTGTTTTACAGTTGTGATATCCCTTCTGTTTGCCTTTATTGCCATTCACCATAGTACTCCATTCTTTTGAAGAGAAATGAACACAATTAGCATAGCGTTTATAATATCCCCTGCCATAAATCTGTTCTGTCATTTTTCATCTTAAACTATAGAAACTTCATCAGAGACACCTGATTCATGCAATAATAATAGCTGTGATATGTATCATGGTCAAAGAATGGGTGAATCCCAAATGCAATCATCCATCTTCCCTCACAAAACTAATGTTACATTTGGAGCAATATATGGACCTTTGCCTTCCTCATAGTTTCTCAAATCAACTGTCAAGCCTACATTGGAATTTTGTCTTCATAGTCACATTTGACTTGAAATATGTCTTCTTTGTTTACACCAGCCCAAAGATGTACTCAAGAGTTTCATGATGGCCCCATGAGGTTTTGCAGAATAATACAGCATTATGAATTGGGACTTCCCATGACCAATTACATCCTGTGGGAGAAGTGTAGCTTAGTAGCCCATGTTTATAGAACTTAAAATTGACATATGTCTAATTATTTCTTATTTTGCATGCATTTTCACATGCCAGGTGATGCTTTTCACAAATTTTAAGATTCTCATTCACCTACTGTTAATGACTAAAGAACAGAAAACTGCATATTTAGCTGTAGAAATATATGACTATATCTCTACACAGCTACAAACAGCAAATATAAACATATGAAAGACCTTGCAGGCCTCATACAAACAATAAGGCTCCTAGAACTTGTTTACCTTAATCCAGAATAGAATTTCCCTAGTTCACCAACTTAAACTCCGACTGACATTTTTATTGCCATTATTAGAACTGTTTGAAATAATGGGGGAAAAAGAGAAAGAGATTTTCAGGGATATTCATTCTTCAAGATAATTTGGAGTTTTTTTTCATAGACCTTCAGCTATAGAATATCAAACATTACAAGAAGAACTACAAATTATTTTAAATAAATAAAAAGTTTCCTCTATAGCATACTTTTTCAGTTAGTAAACAATTAAAAAGCTTATATCTAATTATCTTCTAAGGAAATGGCAACCCACTCCAGTATCCTTCCCTGGAAAAATCTCATAGACAAAGGAGCCTGGTGGGCTGCAGTCCATGGGGTCACAAAGAGTCAGGCATGACTGAGCGACTAATACTTACTTACTTACTTACCTCAAAATGGGTATATTTGGAAAAACAAAAAGAAAAAAATAAAATGCTCTTCTCTACTAAGACAGAGTTAATGAAGAAAATTAGAATCCTCTTTCTATTTTTACTTTGGTAGAAGTTACCTGTTATACATAGACAAATTCTCTATTAGAAATGAATCATTTCTTGAAAAATGCCTTAAACTGCTATCTTTGTTCTCCATATTCTCAGATATTAGTGAAGAATTGCAGTGATTTTACTGCTTATTCCCTGTTGTTACCTTCTGTACTTTCAGACTATATTCTAAAGTTGTAGCAGATTGAAAATAAGAAATCCCTGAAACAGTGACAAATGTACTTCATTGCCTTTCCGCACAGCCATTTTCTCTTGTGGTAAGACTAGCAACAGAGAATCAAATTGGAATGTCCTGCAGTGTATGACTTCTCTGGAATATTTGCTGACAGTGGCAGAATATTTGTCAACAGCTCTGCAAGTTGTATGGCAACTTCTTCCTGTTGTCTCTTTGTCACTGAAAAGTAAAGGAACAAGTTCCCTGGACACCAACTCTATTGGTCACTCTAGCAACATTCATATTCACCAAACCAAGATACCTTTGGGTAGAGAAATGCCCCTGCCTTCCAACATGAAAGATATATAAATTCATACACATAGATAGAAATGCTTTAGAATAAAACTGGGATATTAAAAAAAAAAAAAGACAATGGGAGAACAATGTAACTTCCAAGGCATGCTCTGAGTATGCCTGTTCAAACTATCTTAAGGTTATGTTTTACCTTATCTGGTGTCCAAATTGCAAAAAATAATAAAGCTAATTCTTTTTGTACATAGATATTGTTTTCAAACAATTTCCCTTATACTTAAATAGTTCTCAACTATTTTTATCATAAGTATAATTTCAGAATATGAATAAGATTTTTGCTTTACAAAAATGGGATATTCTCACTTTCAGATTATCCAAATTTTCTGTGATTGCCCTCCAATAACTTTAATTACCTAGTGTGATCAATAGGACATTAGTTAAAAAAAAGTTATCAACAGTTCTGAGTTCTACTTGAAAACAACTTGAATACTCTTTTATAGGTATTGTAAACTGTGCTTAACTAGGCCTTTTTTTTTTTTTAGAAATCTTTTTTTAGGGTGGCCAGAAACTTTTTCAATAAAGCAAGATTGTAAAACAAAAATCATGTAACTTCGTTCACTAACTATACCAGGGCCTAGGCTGCATAGCAACTGAGGTCATTCTCTAATAAATAAATATGTTAAATACAACTTCTTTATTTTATTTCAATTTACCCAAAATAAACATTAAAATCTGATTTTTGACTTGTCTGTGGCCTGAATGGTTAATGAGTTATTACAAAATTGGAAAAGCTGATATAATTATAACCCAGAAAAAACTTATGTCAATGCTGTCATTTTTCTGGTATTAGCTGACTATTTATTTCAGGTGCTGTCATGAAAGTTTCAAGTCTAGACTTTTTATCCACTCTGGGCTGTTAGTGCATCTTGACAGTATTAATGGCTCCCTAATGGGGATCTGAAAGTGCAGCTCTTTAGGCGTTAGCATTTATACTTCAGAATCACTTAGCAGGGAAGAAAACAAGTTTAAATTCCTCTGTGCCAAGCAATCCTACCACTCAGTTGTCTTCGGGAATTGTCTGGGAAGAAAAATGAGATCTTGGCAAAATGAGGAGGGACCTAATGGCTACTGCATGTTCTGATTGATCTGATTGCTTATGATCTGATTGCTACTCTGACCACCACAGATGCCATTTTTTTTCTCCTACTACAACTTTACTCATGCTGTTGACAATTTTTTCACTTTAGATCTCACTAGAATATTCTCCTTTCCCTATCCAAATCATATTCATCTCCGAAGTCCAAGCTTCAACCTCACCTTTTCTAAGAAGCTTTACTGTATACTGTAGCAACTATCAGTCACATCAGTCTGTAACTCCTACACTACTTTGCCTCTGTAATGCAGAATTTTAGCACTTAATTAAAGCAGATTTGTGGCTTTTAATGTGATTTTTCTCCCTGTAACCTAGCAGGACCCTATGGGAACTTCCCAGGACAGACATCTTCCCCCATATCCTCCACTATAGCTCCTCTCTGAAGTACTCAGATAATAGTATCTCATGTATATTTCTGGAGTTTCCCAGATGCTAAAAACCACCACCAAAGGGAAGAAATTAACTACTTGATGGTCATGAACATGTAGTTCCCAAAACTTTTTGGTGCCTAAGGATCAATTGCCATGAATGAATCAGAATTGTTCATGAGGTGATCACGTATGCTGGGATGCCTCTCCCTCACATGGCCTTTAAAACTGCTTTGCTGAAATTCTTCCGGGAGTTCTGATTGTTGGAGAACCACCCCCTCATTCTTGCATGGCCCTGCAATAAAACTTTATTTGCTCTGAAACTCTAGCATTTGGTTTCTTTGACCTCATTGTGCATTCAGGCACACAAACTTTTGCATGGTAACACTGGGGCTTCCCAGGTGGCGCGGTAGTAAAGAATCTGCCTGCCAATGCAGAAGACACAAAACATGCAAGTTCAATCCCTGGATAGGGAAGATCCCCTGGGGGAGGAAATGACAACCTGCTCCAGCATTCTTGCCTGGAAAATTCCAGGGACAGGGAAGCCTGCTGGGCTACAGTCCATGAGGTCATAAAGAGTTGAACACAACTGACAAAGAGAGAGAGATCCCCATTCAAGGCATAGGTTTCTTGTAAGAAAGAATTAATTTTTGAACATCTGTATATCCCTTAGCCTATACAATGCACATCTGAAATCTGATGAATTGCTTTGAGTGAGATGTTTATAAGAATTGGTAAGGTCTCACATAGTGAAGGAGTTAATCATCATTTTTCAGTGAGGGGAAAAGGTCCATTACTTGTCCTTGGAGGTAAACAGAGCAAGCAGCCAGATAATATCCCTTTTTAAATGTTGAATAAAAAGATTTAAGGAACAATAACAGCTGCAGTTTTAGAGCTTTGGCTGTGTCCTATCACTGGCCCAATTGTTTGACATGTATTGTTGAATTTAATCCTTCCAACAGCCCTTTGCAGCAAGTATGGTATTACAATCTCAATTTTACTGATGAGAAAACTGAGACTTAGAGAAATTAACTAGTTTGTCCATTGTTGTACAGTTAGTAAAGACCGAGTTAAGATTCAAACTTTAGTTTCCCGATTTTCAAAGCTCAAGGTTCTTAAGCATAAAGTATGTTTTGTTGCCTCCCCAAAGTGAAATTGAATTATATGGCTACTGCTGCTGCTGCTAAGTCGCTTCAGTCATGGTGGACTCTGTGCAACCCCATAGACAGCAGTCCACCAGGCTCCTCTGTCCCTGGGATTCTCCAGGCAACAATACTGGAGTGAGTTGCCATTTCCATCTTTGTGAATTCAATGGAGGGGGAGTAAATACAGAATTCTTGCTTTCAAATTTGAATGTAAATAGAATCATAGGGGCAGACCTTAGAGATACCTGAAGTTTCCCTGCCTGGATCCATTTTCTTTTAGAAGTTCAAAAGCAGTTTCTGAATTTCCCATTTGAGTGTGACTTAAACCATTGCCTTCTCATTTTGACACATTTATTAAAGGAGGAAGGAGAAACTGAGGGAAGTCCTCTCTGCTAAATCCTTGTTTCATATTTAATCTTTAACGTTACTTGATCTCAGATTTAGTATGCATAAATTAACTGATTGGATGTACCAAAGCTGCTGAACTGAAGCCCCAAAGAAAAAAGCAGGTCTTCAGATTTCTTAGGCATTGTGTAAGATGTCAGATGTTTGAATAGCAGTGCCAGTTATGGGTGTTTCCAAACATGGTCTAGACATAAAAGGAATTTGAATTCATGTAGAATTTTTAAGATTCTGTGTCTACTTCTATTACTTTTATATCATTGCCTTAAGTTCTATGCCTCAAGCAGAAAAGTGTAAGTTTATTCTTTTTATCTATTAAATAGCTTAATCTTAGTTTAAAAATAATAATAAAGGTAAGAGAGATCCACTAAAATAAAAGTCTATTCTTAATCCCTCCTTTTGGGGCAATATAAATTATTCCTTCAGTTAGTGTTCTGTTCTGAATACATCATTTATTTAGTTTATTACTGAGCCCAGTTGATACATATATGGTAGCCTCTCCTTTAAAAAGCAGTTCAACCTAAAGATTTTTAGATTAAGTACAGGTTATTTAAATTCTCTTTGCATAAGTTTGCACAAATCAGAGTATCTCTACAGTAAATTTCCTTAAATTCAGTATCTATTCACTCAACAAACTACTTTTACCTCTTCTGTAGCATGAATCACAGGAATTTATCAATATGTGAAAGAAGTATCAGAGGTAGCAAAATATGTTTGTTGCTTATAACATGCTCCTATATTATTATAAGACTAGTACCAATAGTTCTTATATTATTTAATAATATGCTGTTAATAATACTTAAATTATTTGATGAAACAGTACATCAAATAACTAACGAGCATTTCATTTTCTTGTTTACTGTGAACCCCAAAATTTAAGCACCCATTTTCTCTCTCTTGCCAGCATTTTAAGCATTTTCTAAGTATCTGTTAGAGAACATGAAAAGCACTGAGGGAGGAAACAAACAGAACAAGCTCCATCTTAAAAGCAGGGCTCCATCTTGAAAGCAGGACTCCATCTTGGGCCGGACTGTGGACTTTGAGCTATATGCCCAGTATCTATGGAAATGACATACCAACTGGAAAACCAGATGCCCCGGATAGAAGAGCCCCAGGGCTCATACCTAGACTCTCTGTTGCCTAAAAGAATACCCTAATTATCTGTGTAACATGATAGAATCATAAATTCTATTATGCTTATTGGGGTGTGACCACAGGCCTATTGATAATTGTCCACTGTTAACTACCTAAGCTTAAGGCATACAAATCATGGGTTAACTTTGATTGTATCTTTCTTTTCCTTTGTCCAGACTAGTTTCAGAGAATTTGGGAAGGTGGGTTTGAGCATGTACACTTAGGGTACATAAGTTTTTCACAAAAACTGGTTGGGGTCTTTGGAAACTCTGCCTTGGGCCCACCAGTGTAATAAACTGCACTCAACTATCTGCATTGTCCTTCTGAGTGAGTTTGTTTCCGGGAACATGTGGCTACAACATTTGGTGCACTGGCCAGGAAACTCCTCACTTTGAGGAGACAAGTCCCATTTGGGACTACTCCGAGGCCTTGCAGCTTGAATCTTCTAGTGGAGGAAGGCACCTCGCCCTTCTGGAAGGATTCTGCTTCTCAATGCCCAGACCTTTCACGTTAGCAGGTAGTGGATGGCAGGAGGGGAACTGAGTGCTCAGGTGAGGAGGAACCCACTTTGCAGGGTGGAAGAGGGGGTCTGATCACCCCCTTGGGAGGGACTAGAAGGGGTGTGGACCCACAGGAGCATGGAATAGGCAGGTGGCAGTGATTGCATGGTACACAGGTTGACAAGTGTGTTAAGTCTTAGGAAGGAAATTTGTGAAGGTCATTTAGGAGGTAGTGTCCATGCCGTCTTGGGGGAAATTATTACCAAGCAATCGTCAAGGAATTGTTAAGAGGATAAACTTGGTCTTTGTGTGCTTATATTCTGCCCTCCCCAGGGAGGTGTCCGATCTGCTGTGAAATTCTTGAGGCCCTCAGAATTGTCAGGCTAGAAGGAGGGGGATACATAAGTGATAATGAAATGGCTTTTCCAGAGATGGCTTGGGATGTGGGATATTTAATCCATCTGTGTTTTCATCCACACCCAATCAAGCCCACCAAGCCAGAATGGAGTTTAAAAGTTAAGGGAGAAACAGTCTTGGAATATGTGGTGTTCTGGTTAGGCCATGCTGACCGCAGGTGAAGACACACCCATCCCCCTCTCCCTCTGGGATCTGGCAGGTAAGGCTTTTCTCACCCCAATTAGGAAAGAGACGAAATGGCAATTTAAGTGTTTCATTGAGTGACAATATCAGAAGTACACAGGGTACCAAGAACTTCATAGATAGAATGAAAAGCAAAAGTAGAAGAAGGTCCGAGAAGGTAAGCAAGATGGGGGGAAGTGAATCTAAGGCAACTGTATCAGAGTGCATGATTAAAATTTTAAAGAAGGGATTTGGAGGAGACTATGGGGTGAAGATGACGCTTAACCACCTACACATACTCTGTGAGGTCGAATGGCCCCCTATGGGAGTAGGATGGCCACCAAAGAACACCATGAACTTAAAAATAGTGGAAGCAGTCTATACAGTAGTCACAGGAAAGCCAGGACACCCAGATCAATATCCATTTATTGACTCATGGCTAGGGTTAGCTCAAGATCCACCTATTTGGACAAGGTTTTGCATCCAGAATGAAAAGAGAAAAATATTAATGGCACAAACATTGACTGATGATAAAAATGGAAATTCTACAGGATTTGTATGGGAATGACCCGACCCCTCCACCATACTGGAGAATGACACACCTGCCTCCCAGTGTTCCATCAGGACCAGAGCCCGCCTTAATGCCTGATCCAGGGCCAGGTGAAGTTCATGCAGCAGCCGCTGATCTTCTGTCAACTCTCCTGGAGATCATAGAGCCGTTTTGGCAGGCTCCGATCCCAGCAATGGAGACCTCTGGTTAATGCCCCCAGAATTCCACCTCGGCCGGATCTCCTAGATTGTATCCACCTCTCCCAGTGAGTACTGATGGGAAGGGGGAAGAAAACACAGGAATTAGACAGATGCTGCCCTCCACCAAGGAACAGGGGGAAAGAACCCCACTACAGATGCACCTCAGAGAACTACAACAGCCTCCGATTCAGGATGCATGTGGGCACTACCATCAGCCCCCTGTAGCCTATGATTACCAGCCATTTTCCTCTACGGATATATTAAAGTAGCAGACACACTCCACCATACTCGGGGGAGCCACAAGCCATGATTAGGCTAATGGAGACTATTTTTCAAACCCACCGCCTTACATGGGATGACATAATTCAACTACTGGTCTCCCTTTTCAGCACTGAGTAAAGACACAGGATCCTAACTGAGGCCAGAAAATGGTTAAGAGAAATGGCACCTGAGGGTACTGCAAACCTACAGCGGTGGGCAGAACTAGCCTCCCTGGATGAGAGGCCCAATTGGGACTGTAATACAGAGGAAGGGAGGGGCAACCTGGAGAGATATTGAATAGCTACTTTACAAGGTCTCAAGAGGGGGGCACAGAAACCTATGAGTATGGCAAAATCCTCTGAAGTGATTCAAATGGAAAGCGAATTGCCCTCTGAGTTCTATGAAAGACTGTGCAAGGACTGTAGACTTTATACGACAATAGATCCAGAGGCTGCTGTGTCTCAGATGGTGATAAGTGCAGACTTTTGTCTCAATCCTACCCTGAAAATGTCAGATGGGGGGACACCAAGTGATTCGTGAATTTTTATACATCCCTGAATGCCCAATACCTTTGTTGGGAAGAGACTCGCCATCTAAATTGGGAGCACAAGTGACCTTTCCCCCCCATGAAAGGCCCACTCTGAGTGAGCTCAACCACCCATTTACTCTTCCTCTCAGTAACCCCTCAAGTTGAATGGAGGTTGCACGATCTCCTGGAAGGGCTAAACATTCGAGAGAGAGAGAGTTAACTCAACAATTCCCTGAGGTCTGGGTGGAAGACCCCCCCCTCCCCAGGCTTGCAAAACAAGTCCCACTGGTAATAGAACTCAAACCCAATACAATTACGTCAGCATCTGCCTTGGGCCTGCCGGACCTTGTTAAGCTGTTTACTCTTTACATGAGTGAAAAGGACAAGGTGGCTATGGGAATGTTGTCCCAGACTATGGGGACATGGGACAGACCCGTGGCTTTTCTCCCAAAACGGCTGGACAATGTTGCCACTGGGTGGCTAGAGATACTTACGGTCAGTTGCTGCAGTTGCCTTACTGGTCTAGGAGGCAACCAAGCTGACTTTGGGCAAAGGTTTGATCGTAAAAGTCCTTCATGAGGTCAACTCTCTCCTGCAAGGGGATCCCCACAAATGGCTGTCATCATCCCAGATTACTCAATATCAGGGACTGTTATGTGAGAACCCCCATGTTACTATTGAGCCTTGTCAGGCCCTGAGTCCAGCCACTCTCCTTCCTGTGGGAGAATGTGGGTCCTCACATGATTGCAAGGAAATATGCCAGCAGACTTGACTTGAGAGACCAGCCAATCCCCGACCCAGATTTGGTCCTGTACACCAATGGCACCAGCCTGGTGAAACAAGGACAACGACTGTCAGGATATGCAGTAGTCATGGAAGAAACCATCGTTGAGGCTAGCTCTCTGCCATCACACTGGTCTGCTCAATGGGCCAAACTATATGCTCTAATCCAGGCCCTACAGCTGTCAAAAGGTAAGAAGACAAACATTTACACAGACTTCAGGTATGCTTTTGCCACACTACATGTACACAGGGCTCTGTATAAGGAGAGAGGCCTTTTGACAGCTAGTGAAAAAGATACTAAAAATAAGGAAGAATTTAAGACCCTATTAGATGCTGCCTGAGAACCAGAAAGGGTTGTGGTCATAAACTGCTGAGGACATCAAAAAGTGGATACCCCCCGAGCTCAGGGAAACAAACTGGCAGATAAGACTTCTACACAAGCAACCAAGCGCTTGGGGGTGACAAGTGAATCCTCTATTAAAGCTCTCATATTGGCGGAGCTGCCTGAGCTAAAGCTGGACTCTCCAAAATACACTGAAGCCCAAAACCAACTAGCCAAAGTGTAAGGGGGCATCCAGACTGAAAAGTGACAGTGGGAATTGCCAAGTCGCAAGTTATTGGTACCAGAGGATCTGGCATCCACTCTGGTAAGCCAAACACACCAAGCGACCCACTTAGGCCATGATAAACTGGAAGAGATAATTCAAAAATATTTCTTGGTCCCTCCCCCTCCCACCTTCCCTATGCAGGACAGAATCTCAGAACTGCACTGCCTGCTCACCAGTCAAGGCTGCCTCTCAGCACAGGCAGAAACCTCCGGGGATTCAGCTAAAAGACACGTTGGCCTTTGAACACCTGGAAGTGGACTTCACTGAAATGAAGCCTCACTGACACTACCGTTATCTGCTGGTCATTGTATGTACATTCTCTGGATGGGTAGGAGCTTTTCCTACCCAGACTGAAAGAGCATCAGAAGTAGGCTGGTGCCTGCTTAGGGAGATATTTCCCAGAATTGGATTTCCTGCCAGGATTGGATCGGACAATGGCCCAGCTTTCATAGCTGATTTAGTATGACAAGTAAGCAAAACTTTAAACATGAAATGGAAATTACATACAGCATATAATTCCCAGAGTTCTGGGATGGTGGAACTAACCAACCGGATACTTAAAGAGATGCACTCCAAGTGGATAATAGAGACTGTGCTCCTGGGTGGACTTGTTCCTGATGACTCTTCTCAGACTCAGGATGACCCCATGGCCCCATGGCTATTCTCTGTACGAAATTGTGTATGGGAGGCCCCCTTCCATAATAAAACAGATGTCCACAAATTTGCCTCAGGTAAGGGGAGATGAGAGTTCACAGCAGAAGGAACAACTGGGTAAGGTAATAAATCAGGTAACTACCACATGCCCAAGGTCAGGGCGGCGGCCTGGAGGAGCTACCCCACACCCGAGGTCAGGGGAGGCAGCCGAGAGGAGCAACCCCACGTCCAAGGAGTGGCGGCTGCATGGGCAAAGGAGGGCAGAGAGGAGCTACTCCACGTTTCAGGTGAGGAGGGGTGGCCATGAGGAGATACCCCTCGTCCAAGGTTGGAGAAATCCAAGTAAGATGGTAGGTGTTGCAAGAGGGCATCAGAGGGCAGACACACTGAAACCATAATCACAGAAAACTAGCCAGTCTGATCACATGGACCACAGCCTTATCTAACTCAATGAAAATAATCCATGCTGTGTGGGGCCACTCAATATGGGAGGGTCATGGTGGAGAAGTCTGACAGAATGTGGTCCCCTGGAGAAGGGAATGGCAAACCACTTCAGTTTTCTTGCCTTGAGAACCCCATAAACAATATGAAAAGGCAAAATGATAGGATACTGAAAGGGGAACTCCTCGGGTCAGTAGGTGCCCAAACTGCTACTGGAGATCAGTGGAGAAATAACTCCAGAAAGAATGAAGGGATGGAGCCAAAGCAAAAACAATACCCAGTTGTGGATGTGACTGGTTCGATGGGGAAGCTTCCAAAGTGTTGGATGCTTCTGATGTGGAAGCAACGTCTGATGCTGTAAAGAGCAATATTGTATAGGAACCTGGAATGTCAGGTCCAGGAATCAAGGCAAATTGGAAGTGGTCAAACAGGAGATGGCAAGAGTGAATGTCTAAAATAGACTGGAATGGGTGAATTTAACTCAGATGACCATTATATCTACTACTGTGGGCAGAAATCCCTTAAAAAAATGGAGTAGCATCATGGTCAACAAGAGAGTCCAAAATGCAGTACTTGGATGCAATCTCAAAAATGACAGAATGATCTCTGTTCATCTTCAAGGCAAACCATTCAATATTACAGGAATCCAAGCCTATGCCCCAACCGGTAATGCTGAAGAAGCTGAAGTTCAACGGTTCTATGAAGACCTACAAGACCTTTTAGAACTAACACCCCCCAAAAAAAGATGTCCTTTTCATTATACGGGACTGGCACGCAAAAGTAGGAATTCAAGAAACACCAGGAGTAACAGGCAAATTTGGCCTTGGAGTGTGGAATGAAGCAGGGCAAAGGCTAATAGGGTTTTGCCAAGAAAACGCACTGGTCATAGCAAACACCCTTTTCCAACAACACAAGAGAAGACTCTACACATGGACATCACCAGATGGTCAGCATCGAAATCAGATTGATTATATTCTTTGCAGCCAAATATGGAGAAGCTCTATACAGTCAGAAA
The DNA here is from genome assembly GCF_002263795.3 of Bos taurus. Lineage (NCBI taxonomy): Eukaryota > Metazoa > Chordata > Mammalia > Artiodactyla > Bovidae > Bos > Bos taurus. The sequence goes on along the minus strand of NC_037357.1, from coordinate 40,281,936 downwards.
AAACAAGACCAGGAGCTGACTATGACTCAGATCATGAACTCCTTATTGTTACATTCAGACTTAAATTGAAGAAAGTGGGGAAAATCACTAGACCATTCAGGTATTACCTAAATCAAATCCTTTATGATTATACACTGGAAATGAGAAATAGATTTAAGGGACTAGATCTGATAGAGTGCCTGATGAACTATGGATGGAGGTTCGTGACATTGTACAGGAGACAGGGATCAAGACCATCCCCATGGAAAATAAATGCAAAAAAGCAAAATGACTGTCTGAGGAAGCCTGACAAATAGCTGTGAAAAGAAGGGAAGGGAAAAGCAAAGGGGAAAAGGAAAGATATACAGATTTAAATGCAGAGTTCCAAAGAATAGCAAGGAGAGATAAGAAAGCCTTCCTCAGTGATCAATGCAAAGAAATAGAGGAAAACAATAGAAAAGGGAAGACTAGAGTTGTCTGCAACAAAATTAGAGATACCAAGGGAATATTTCATGCAAAGGTGGGCTCAATAAAGGACAGAAATGGTAGGGACTTAACAGAAGCAGAAGATATTAAGAAGAGGTGGCAAGAATACACAGAAGAAGTGTACAAAAAAGAGCTTCATGTCCCAAATAATCATGATGATGTGATCACTCACCTAGAGCCAGATATTCTGCAATGTGAAGTCAAGTGGGCCTTAGAAAGCATCACTATGAACAAATCTAGTGGAGGTGATGGAATTCCAGTTGAGCTATTTCAAATCCTGAAAGATGATGCTGTGAAAGTGCTACACTCAATATGCCAGCAAATTTGGAAAACTCAGCAGTGGCCACAGGACTGGAAAAGGTCAGTTTTTATTCCAATCCCAAAGAAAGGCAATGGCAAAGAATGCTCAAACTACCACACAGTTGTACTCATCTCACATGCAATAAAGTAATGATCAAAATTCAGCAAGCCAGGCTTCAGCAATACATGAACCATGAACTTCCAGATGTCCAAGCTGGTTTTAGACAAGGCAGAGGAACCAGACATCAAATTGCCAACATCCACTGGATCATCGAAAAAGTAAGAGAGTTCCAGAAAAACATCTATTTCTGCTTTATTGACTATGCCAAAGCCTTTGACTGTGTGGATCACAATAAACTGTTGAAAATTCTGAAAGAGATGGGAATACCAAACCACCTGACCTGCCTCTTGAGAAACCTATATGCAGGTCAGGAAGCAACAGTTAGAACTGGTCATGGAACAACAGACTGGTTCCAAATAGGAAAAGGAGTACATCAAGGCTGTATATTGTCACCCTGCTTATTCAAATATTTAGCACCTATTTATTGTTATTTTATAATTAGTGGTTAGCACACCTTTTTCTTGCTAAGCTGTAAACTACTGGAAGACAAGGCTTGGAATTTTTTTTTTTTCTTTCTCATGATTATATTACCAGTATTTGCCTCAGGTGTTCTCACAAACTAAACACTCAATAAATGCTGTTTTTGATTTATTATTGTTTTAAATGACAATAAAGTAAGAAAGAAATAGTACAAACAGCTTACTTTGGAAAATGTTAGACCACACAGAGAGAGTGGGACATATTGCACAAATTATTTATTTACCTTAATTTAGAGCAAAATGAATTTTGTACAAGTGTAAATTATATTATCTCAGAAGAGGTAACTCTCAAAGGTGTTTTTATTAGAATATTAAAAGAAAAGTTTGCATTTGATATGTTGTAAAACTCCTTTTCAAACTAACAACAAAGCTTTTAAGAGTTGTAATAGAAAAAAATATCAACAGAAGCTCAATATGTTTCCATGCTACATATTAACAACAATGCCTAACACTCAGAGGTGATGCAAGGGAGAAGAGGAAAGGCAATTGAATTGGTGGAGAACACCCACAGAATTCCCAAAGCACACCTGATTAGCCAAGACAAACATTTTAGACAGAGCAAAGGTAAATGATACCTAAGGCATGGTTTCCATGATTAAGTTCCACTTTTAAGGAGTTGCTGGAGTTGTTCATTTAATTAATTTCTTGTTGAAGTGCATGCATTAAATGCCTTCAAGGATCCAAAAAGTCTGCAATATTTTTGTATCATCCTTTCTCTATAAACATTCTTTACTATCATCTCTTTAGGGCATCAGGGAGGAGACATGCTATGCTGGTTAAGTGACCTCAGTGTTGCCTTCAAGTATCAGAAGCCTTAATAAGCACCACTGCCTCAAAAGAGTCAGCACAGATGTGTGACTGATTATTCATCTTGCTTGAACTCTCAACATACTTTGATTAGATACTTCTTCAGGTTTCCTTTGGTCAATGGGGAAGAGAGGCTGGGGGCTGGGATGCAGAGGTGTTGCCATTCTTATTCCTTGCATCAGGACACTTGAGACACTCCCTTACAACAGCTCATTTTCTCTATGCACGAAGCACACCTTAAATTTACACACAGTTACATGTCAGTTGAGTTCAGTCTCTCAGTCCTGCCCAACTCTTTGCGACCCCATGGACTGTAGCCCGCCAGGCTCCTTTTTCCATGGGATTCTCCAGGCAAGAATACTGGAGTGGGTTGCCATGTCCTCCTTCAGGGGATCTTCCCGACCCATGGATAGAACCCACGTCTCCTGCATCTACTGCAGGCAGATTCTTTACGGCTAGTGCCACCTGGAGAGACCACATGTCAGTTACATATATCTCAATAAAACTGAAAAACAATGGTCCAAGAGTCCCACAGTTATCTTTCATGGTCCAAATACATGTGCATTAAAGAGGCAAGGCAGATCACTAAATCCACTATTTGTGTACCTTCAGTATTTATGCCCAGCAAGCAGGTTCCCATTCCTGTAAATCCACAGAGTACAAGAGTAGCTTACATATAAACAGATACTTTAGAAAGAATTCATCCCCAAAATGATTTTATGGAGTATGTCAAGAGATCACTCAATAGCACTGAGCAAATTACTTGTAGTTGATTTTTCAAATGTAGCTTTAATTAGGATGTCAATTATTGAAGCCTCCAAGTATCAGAGTTCATTTGATCGTGTTTCAGATTTAGCCTCACTACGAGGAACACTGATGGAATTCTCAAGAGCAGCAGTGATGATGAAAAGAAAGTGAAAGACAGTTTTGCTTCTTGGGTCTCTTGTTCCATTATGTCCTACCATTTGCTCTCTTGCCAAAGAAAGGCAGAGTTTAATGAATTAGTTATTTTAGAGGCTAAGTAAACATGTAAGAGTTGGACTGTGAAGAAAGCTGAGCGCCAAAGAATTGATGCTTTTGAACTGTGGTGTTGGGGAAGACTCTTTAGAATCCCTTGGACTGCAAGGAGATCCAACCAGTCCATTCTAAAGGAGGTCAGCCCTGGGATTTCTTTGGAAGGAATGATGCTAAAGCTGAAATTCCAGTACTTTGGCCACCTCATGCAAAGAGTTGACTCATTGGAAAAGACTCTGATGCTGGGAGGGATTGGGGGCAGGAGGAAAAGGGGACGACAGAGGATGAGATGGCCAGATGGCATCATCAACTCGATGGACCTGAGTTTGAGTGAACTCTGGGAGTTGGTGATGGACAGGGAGGCCTGGCATGCTGTGATTCATGGGGTTGCAAAGACTCGGACATGACTGAGTGACTGAACTGAACTGAACTGAATCTTCCTCTTTGGAGACTTTAAAAAAAAATGGAAACCACGTTGTGAAATGAAATAGGTTGGTTGTGAAATGAAATAGGTTGAAAGACAGAGTAGCATGGACTTCTTGAAAATAAATGGATTAAGAAATAAACAATATTGCATTAAATTAGAAAACACTGATCTCTGGCCTGGAGTTCAAACAGTCAAACTGTGTACACACACACAAAGTCACACACACGTTCACATATAAAATTAACTTTTATTGAATATTTACAATGTGCCAGACATTGTACTAAGTAATTTACATAGGTTATGCATATAATCTACACCAATTTCTGATAAAAGAAATGTATTAGTGTTGTCATGATAAACAATGAAAATAAAACTTAGAGCTATTAAACAGTTTGGCAAAGATTACATAACTAGTCTGTGGCAATTCTGATATTCAAACCCAGACTTTTCTGACTCCAACGTGCAAACTCTAATTCAATATGATGTATGACCTCATCTCCTGTATTGTCAGGTGGTTCTTTACCACTAGCACCACCTGGGAAGCCTCTTCAAGAAAAGTGTAGGTGAATACCAGTCCTTAAGTGGGGGAGAATATTTTGTCTCTCATTGGAGAACTCTTACAGAATTCAAGATACACTACTAGATATGGAGTCATGAGTTGAAATCCATCCTTGTTCTCAAAGAGCTAACATTATAGACGGAGAATAAGATGTGGGCACAAATATTTGAAATATAAGCCTGTGTGTCATAAAAACCCTGAGAGTTACATACACAGTGCTATGGGAGCTCAGAGAATGGAGTGGACTCAGTCAACTTGGTGGACTGAAAAGCATTTCACATGGTACCTTAAAAGATGAGTACTATGACAGTGGTTCAGCACAGGAGGAGATAAGGGAGAAACATTATTTGGAAGTGGAGAAATAGATACAAACAAATAGGTAGGGGGGAATAAGAAACTGAAGGAAGAGTAAAGAGTCTATTTTCATTAAAACATATGGTAGGCATTGAGCAATGAGCCAGAAAGAAAAGTGCAGAAAGACCAGAAAGAAAGTGTGGGTCAAAATATGGAAATATGGTTTCAATGCTATTCTCTAAAATCATCCCACCCTCGCCTTCTCCCACAGAGTCCAAAAGTCTGTTCTTTACATCTGTGTCTCTTTTGCTGTCTTGTATATAGGGTCTTCATAACCATCTTTCTAAATTCCATATATATGAATTAATATAATGTATTGGTGTTTTTCTTTCTGACTTACTTCACTCTGTATAATAGGCTCCAGTTTCAACTGCCTTATTAGACCTGATTCATGTGTTTGGGGAGGGAGGTGGGAGGGGGGTTTGGAATCAGGGGACACATGTACACTCATGTCAATGTATGGCAATATATGGCAAATTCATGTCAATGTATGGCAAAAACCACCATAATATTGTAAAGTAATTAGCCTCCAATTAAAATAAATTAATTAATTTAAAAGAACATGGAAACATGGGACTGTAACCAAACTTCTTTCAGTAAGTAATGGGACGCAGTTGAAGATTTTTAAAGTACGACCCTCCATAAGGACCTTCCAATCAGTATTGGAATTTAGGATGAAATGGAACAACAAACAGGTTCCAAGTAAGAAAAGGAGTCCATCAAGGCTGTATATTGTCACCCTGTTTATTTAACTTATATGCAGAGTACATCATGAGAAACGTTGGACTGGAAGAAGCACAAGCTGGAATCAAGATTGCTGGGAGAAATACCAATAACCTCAGATATGCAGATGACACCACCCTTATGGCAGAAAGTGAAGAGGAACTAAAAAGCCTCTTGATGAAAGTGAAAGAGGAGAGTGAAAAAGTTGGCTTAAAGCTCAACATTCAGAAAACGAAGATCATGGAATCCAGTCCCATCACTTCATGGGAAATAGATGGGGAAACAGTGGAAACAGTGTCAGACTTTATTTTTCCGGGCTCCAAAATCACTGAAGATGGTGACTGCAGCCATGAAATTAAAAGATGTTTACTCCTTGGAAGGAAAGTTATGATCAATCTAGATAGCATATTCAAAAGCAGAGACATTACTTTGCCAACAAAGGTTCGTCTAGTCAAGGCTATGGTTTTTCCTGTGGTCTTGTATGGATGTGAGAGTTGGACTGTGAAGAAGGCTGTGAGCCAAAGAATTGATGCTTTTGAACTGTGGTGTTGGAGAAGACTCTTGAGAGTCCCTTGGACTGCAAGGAGATCCAACCAGTCTATTCTGAAGGAGATCAGCCCTGGGATTTCTTTGGAAGGAATGATGCGAAAGCTGAAACTCCAGTACTTTGGCCACCTCATGTGAAGAGTTGACTCATTGGAAAAGACTCTGATGCTGGGAGGGATTGGGGGCAAGAGGAGAAGGGGACGACAGAGGATGAGATGGCTGGATGGCATCACTGACTCTCTGGACGTGAGTTTAAGTGAACTCCGGGAGTTGGTGATGGACAGGGAGGCCTGGTGTGCTGCGATTCATGGGGTCGCAAAGAGTCGGACATGACCGAGCGACTGATCTGATCTGAACACGGTAGTTCTTTGAGAATAGACAGGAGAAATCTAGTAGAGGGGAGAGGAATGGGAGTTTTACAGCAGCATTCCAGGTGTGCTTTTGCAGCTTTATTGTAAAGAACATATAGATGAAATATATTTTGAAACTCACTTTGATAAATTCTAAGGTAACTCAAATCTGACCAAAGATCTTTTGTAGAAACCTGGTGAGAGTTTCAATATAAGTCTTCTGTTACCATACTCATTTTTCAATAACTTTAGTTAACAAAAAAACAGCTCTGTATCACAGAGAAGGGCTGACAACTTCAGAGGGATCAAGATGGTCTACAATATTTGCTAATAGGAATTAGCAGCTGGAAGTAGCAGCAGGGGAGAAGGACTAGCTACTGCAAAGTCAAAGAAAACAGAAAACAAAAGAAAAAAGAAAAATCTTTACTGTCAGAGGCATGTAAACTGCTAAATTGCTCTAGCATTGCTTCTCTGACATTTGGGCACTAACATAAAATGGAGCGATTTGACATTGTTGCATGTGAAACAGAATATATTCTAAACAAATAAGGCCTGGAATGACAGATTTACTATTTAGATTATCTGTCAAATTCATGAGGTGAAGTACTTTCACATCACATTAAGGAATGTGATGTTCTATACGTTTTATAGATTATAAACATTATATGTTCTATATGTGTGTGTGTGTGTGTAAGCATGTGCATTAGTCACTTCAGTCATGTCCAACTCTTTGTGAGCCTAAGGACTATAGCCTGCCAGGCTCCTCTGTCTGTTGAATTCGCAAGGCAAGAATACTGGAATGGGTTCCCATGCCCTTCTCCAGGGGATCTTCCCCATCCAGGGATTGAACCTGCATCTCTCACATCTCCTGCATCAGCAGATGAGTTATTTACTACTAGCACCACCTGGGAAGCTCACATGTATATCCAGGGATCGAACCTGAGTCTCCCGCACTGCAGGCAGATTCTTTACCATCTGAGCCATCAAGGAAGTGTGTGTGTGTGTATACTTATGCTATATATATATATAGTATATATATGTATATATATGCTATATATATATATGTATATATAGCATAAGTGTGGCATAAACTCTTCCCAGTATTTTTTCCACATTTAGGGTAGAAATCAACAATTGGTCTAATGATTAGGTAATAAAATAGACCTAGAGATGAGATTTTGAAAAGTTTTTTTCTTAATTTTTTATTTTATATATGTGTGTAACCAATTGACAATGTTGTGATCATTTCAGATGAACAGCGAAGAGACTCATTCATACATACATGTGTATACTTTATTTTTACTAATTTTTAACTTAGCTATAGATTATATCAGCAGGTGGATCAAAGTAACTTAGGGACCATATGCACTTGTTACTATGAACCTGTGCAAACTCAGCAGTGCTTCTTCTAATAGGATTTCTTTAATTTGCTTATGATAGTTTTAGATTAGATAAAAGGAAATCTCTTAAGCATATAATCTCTTGCTGATCTGAGAAAATAATATATAAACTTGAATAAACTGGAATTTTTCCTTCAGTATATCTGCTATGAAAATAAAGAGGCGTGAACGTATGATGTCTCTGGCAATTATCTAGTTTTCTGTTATAAATACTTCTGAAAGTTGTTAGCCCACTGAACTGTACGAGGTGAAAACCAACTCTACACTGGCCCTGAAATTATCTGTTTCATATGTGGGAGTATTTTGAGATGCTCAATCATCTTACTACCTAAGGGCAGAGTGTTACATACTAGGGCAGGCCATGCGAACCTAAGTGTCCATGCTTGCTATTGCCAGTTTCACTCAGTCAACTCATATACCTGGAATTATCCCTAACTTCTTGCTTTACTTTCCAATTTGTAAATGGGATAGGAGAAAAATGAAAAGGAATTGAATATCTGGCTATTGAACATCTATTGTGTGCCTGCTTTAGAATCTACTGTGTTAACACTCATAGCAATTCTATAAGAATGATATAAACATCCTCATATTGCAGATGTGAAAACAAATTTAGATGCTTTATCACCGATCCCAAGCTTCACATATAGTAATGGAAGAGCCATTGGCTGGAGTCTTACAATAAAGAGAACCCAATAATACGGTTGCCTAACCATGAATTACCAGCACTGCTTAAATATCTTTTCTACAGAATCCTTCCCACTAGTTCAGGATATCTGGCTTCTGAACATTAGTCCAAGTTTATCATATTCTCCCTTGGGCATTATACCTTGCCTGCTGACAGTTCACTTTTAAGGATCATACCTTCATCCTGAATGGTGTCCCAAACTCTACACCACCTAATTTGATGTTTATTCCTTTCTCGTATAGTCAACATTTAATTCCCAACATACTTTATTTATGACCTCACATGATAGAGTACACCAAGTGATGAGCTTTTAACACTGTGATCTCAGTATCATCAAAAAGTTTAATCTGTGATTATAAATACAATTTATTTTGCTTGGGAGGTAGACATTGCTAGAGGACTCATGTGCAAGCTAAGTTGTAATCCAGATTCTGTGTAAAGAAATGATTAATATGATAAAAAGTATATTCATCCTTGATTTCTTTCTTATATATTGAAAATTGAGACTTTTTAATTCATAAAAATTACTATTATATATTTTTGGTCCATATTCATGTTCTACTTTAAAGCTTAATAGCCAGTGGATATTAACATCATAGTTATCAATTTTTCAAAACTGGTTGTCAATATTTTGTAGTCTAAGAGTTCCAGAAGAATGGTTCCCATCTGTTGCAGTGTGTATTCATCTGCTGTGGGTGTTTACAAGCCTTTTATCTGTGGACATGGCACAAATCTGCTATGCTGCTGAGATTCACTCATATGCCATGGGAATCAGTCATATGTGGGTTGTGTCACATGTCAGGTCACATGTCAGGTCACATGTGGGGTGCATGTTTCACTGAAGAGACATTCTCTATGAATGTAAGAATGGGAGGCAGTGTATGGTTGGGGGAAAATCATGAACTTTAGAATCAGAACATTAGAGTTTTAATCCCTCTAACACTCAAGCCTTACACACATTATTCAACCTCTCTGAGCCCCAGTTTTCTCACTAAGAAAAGCAGATATTATAGCTATACATCAACAAAGCTGCTGTAGGGACTGGAGAAAAAGAAGAAATTGCTGTGGAGCACCTAGCATGATGACTTTAGTAGTCACTTAAAAATAAAATCATTAATGATTAAAAGTAAAGTACTCATACCACTAAAGATCAAGGACAAGAAATTATAAAACAATTGTTACAAAGATAAGCTTTAGAGCCAGACCCAGGAAATCTGCAATCTGTCTTTGTTACTTTCCAGCATCTCTTAGTGCTTCAACTTCCTCATCTACAAAATAGAGTTAATGATAATAGGCTTAATAATAGCTATAAGTTTGTAATGAGAATTAAATGAGTCAATGTTGTAACTGCTTAAAAGGCTACCTGCTATGTAGTAACTTTTATATAGATTTTGTGAAATAAAATAAATATATTCCATTGCTACATATGATTTTCTTTGTCTTTACAAAGTAAAAATGTGTACATAAGATGTTATGGAATAACTCAAATGAACTTTTTGGCCATCCTAACACTTTTTATTATTCCCCTGTACCACTTTACAGAGTTTGCACTATTTTATTTACTTTCTGTGTCAGAGGTCAGTTGTGTTATTTGTGGGAGACTTGAGTCACTAGCTATGGGTGTGAAGGTTTGGGGAGTTAATGGCAAGCAACTGCAAGGAGATCCAACTAGTCAATCCTAAAGGAAATCAGTCCTGAATATTCACTGGAAGGACTGATGCTGAAGCTGAAACTTCAGTACCTTGGCCACATGATGCAAAGAACTGACTTATTGGAAAAGACCCTGATGCTGGGAAAGATTGAAGGCAGGAAGAAAAGGGGACAACAGAGGATGAGATGGTTGGATGGCATCACTGACTGGATGAATATGAGTTTGAGCAAGGTCTGAGAGTTGGTGTTGGACAGGGAAGCCTGGCATGCATGGGGTCGCAAACAGTCAGACGCGACTGAGTGACTGAACTGAACTGAACTGAATGGGTCCATTCCTTGATCACATATTCTATAGCAGTTGCCTAATACTACTGATTTATTAATGAATATAAGTTATGATCACAATACATCTGTATTTAATGAAGTACAGTGGCAACCAAGTTAATGTCTATATTCATAATCAGACTATCCTTAGAATTTTTTCACAATCAAGGCCATTGTCCTTGAAAGTCATAGAAAACCATAAAAAGACTCCTCCCACATATACTAGTTTTATTTTGTTTTAAGTTTTTGAGAGAATATTATTCAGTTTTAGACTTGCTTGCATGCTGAGCATTGTAATTACTAAGAATCAGGGGGCAGAAAAGGTGTTTGACCTGGAAGAATTTATTATCCAAGGGAAAAAGTTCAAGTTATTATAAAATGCTGCATTACCAAAAAATAAGAATTCCACATGAACTGACATATGTAAACAGCATGTGCAAAACTGGGAAATGAACATTTCTGAGTAGCTCTCTATTTCCCCCAGTACTGCACAGATGCAGTGAATATTTATGACCCCATAGTTGTCCCCTTCACACTTAAAAGCTACTGTGAGTTATTTGCTTTATTTTTCAATGTTTTTTAAAAATCATGTTAATTTTTAAAAATCTAACTTGGAACTTCAAGACATGCACCCCAGTTGTATACATAATTTTCTAAAAATTCTAATAAAAATCTAAAAATTTACTTATAAGGCTATTTCTTATAAGGAAATGGACACTTACATTTTGATTTTCATTATTCAAAGAATAAGCTGAACTATTTCATGGTTCACAAGTTACTTTAATTAGTTGAACTTTATAGATAAGAACAATTCTGCTTAATGGGACACCATTACAGTGCCCATTTAAAAGAAATAAACCTTCCAAGTCACTATCTGTTTCATGAGTCTTAATTAATTGTCATCTGAATGGCAGAGGGAAGCATTATCAAAGAGTTTACAGATTTCAGTGGAGGAATAGAAATAATTTAATTTTCAGGTTATAATCTATTTCAGTAGTTTCTGTTTTTAGATTGTTGCTTTTAAAATCCCACAAATGAGTAGTGAATATCTTACTAACTATAAGGAACTATAAAACTTATTTATAAAACACATATTTTCTTTAAACTTTTCAGAGGCAAGTGCAGTGTTTACCAAAAACAAGGTTGGAAAGTCCCTATCTGTATCATATTCATAATAATAGTATGCAGTGCAATCCACCACTCTGTGACACATCTTAAATTTCAATTGAAATCTCAGGCAGTAAGGACACTCAAAGCTGTCAGATACCTGCAAGATTTACCTAATACAAGAGTCTCAAGTAAAACATACTGTATAAGAAACAATTGTGTGTCTAACAAGATTTAAACAAACAGGAGAATCAGTAATCAGCAAAAAATTAGTACAGTTATTTATGTTGCACTCAATTTAGTAGAATACAATCAGGAGTTACTGGCTGAAAAAAATATTGCTGATAGAGCAATGTCTTATTCATAGAGGAAGAGTCTTACTTAACAATGTCTAATTTCACTTGACTTCTATTTACCCTAGCCCACTTCATGTCAGACTAGTATTTCAAATCTTTGGACTGTAAAGTACAGATTTTAAAATTGTGTGCTTTTCCTCAAAACTGCTATTCAGAAGACTACATAGGTTCTTAATTAAGTATATAGATGTGGGTTATATCACCATGTATTCTACATTCTCATCAGTTTTCTTGAGACTGAATCAGAAGTGCAAGAGTAGAAAGTCAGTTTGAAATTTGGCAGAACTTCATGAATTTGGATTCAAGTAATTTTGTACAGTTCTGAGGTTGCAATGAACTTTATTTAATTAATCATTTCTTCCCACAGTGCATGCATTAATTCTGCAACTTTTCCTAAAGAGGATAAATTAATTCTGTAAAATATTTTAGGATATTATTATTATAGAACACATAACTTCCATGAGTTTCAGAAGCACTCATGAAATAATAAACAATGTGATTCTCTCCTCACTTCTTTTCGTTTTTTTTCTAATACTCTGGATATACATTTATGTATCTACCTTTAAAAATATTTATTTACTTAGTAACATGTAAAAGACATTTGAAAATATCTGGATAGAGGATAATTTATGGTTATTAATTTGGCACCCAAGGTGTCAGATGCAGGACCTCTCTGTTATTAGCAACATTAGGTAAACCAGCTACAGAATAACAAATTGCAAACAAATGTTTAGATTGATCTCATTTCATTTTTAAAATCCCTTAAGGCCTCTATGAAGAAAACAAATGTGATTGGCTTTGTCAGTCGCATTCTGAGCCGCCCTGATGGAGATGACTAAAAGTGAATTCTGTAAAAATAACTTATAGCTTAATTTCTTTTTAAATTCAAGCTGGTTTGTTACAAGGAGGTCATACTAAAATTTGCCTAATTAACGTAAAATCAAATTGTCCTATACCTTAAATTTCCCAGGTTGCTCAGTGGTAAAGAATTCACCTGCCAACGCAGAAGATGAAGGAGACCCAGATTCAATCCCTGGGTCTGGTAGATCCCCCTAGAGGAGGAAATGACAACCCACTCCAGTATTCTTGCCTGGAGAATCCCATGGACAGAGGAGACTGGCAGGCTACAGCCCATAGGGTCACAGAGTCAAACACAACTGAGCATGCACGCATATATACCTTAAACTTAAGTAATACTACAAAACAGTGGTTCTCAATTTCTGTTGTTGTTCTTCCACTACCTCGTTACTAGATTTACACATCAGTGAAACAATCATTTAGAAGATACTTTTTGGGTGATGCTTGCATCTGATCTAACAAATAAACTACCTCCACTATTATTATAGAAACACACAGGAAGAAATAGGTATTTACAGTCATATTTTCACACAAGTCGAGGGCAAAGTCACCTAAAGAAATTTCAAAGAACATATATTGAGAAATATAACAATAATTTTTTAATATACATTCATAAAATCAGTTAAAGGGAAACATTGTGTTTCCTTTCAAACCTGTGGTTGGGGATGAGTCCAGATCTCCACAGTAGTTGTTCCTTTCATGGGTGTGTGAGATCGTACAACTTCCTTCATTGGCTTTAAAGAAGGAAAAAACAGAAGTATTTGATAAATGATTTGTTAAATGTGAAAAACATAGTACATTGCACACAAGCATCAAACACAGGTAAGTAAAAGAGTGCCTGAGTAAATATCTCTTTCCAGATACTGAAGTTATTGAGAATTTACAGTGTAACAAGTACAGTTCTAGGTAAGGGAATAAACAAGAGAAAAAAGAACTCTTTTTCTCATAAAGCTTATATACCAGTGTTACATTTAAGAGTTCCATTAAACATATGAATAGGATTGTGGAGGGCAAATTTTAAATATTTAAATGAATGAAATTTAAGCTGCAGACACTTTCAGTCCAATGCTTTTACAACTCAATGGCTTCAATAACTTGTGTTTGCAAATTTACAGTGTCTGAAATTAAAATCTATCCTGGGAGTGCCACCACATCACAAAGTTGCTATTTATCATAGGAAGATATTTAATAGTTGATATAAATGCTAAGAAATTTATGAATTGGTACACAGATACTAGCATACCAACCCAGAATAATTATCACGATCTTGAAAAGACATTTTATATCCATTTTATTTTTCTCAAGACAGAGAGCATATTCTCTGTTTTAATAAAGTGGAATATATTTAGAAAAGGCAGAGGAACCAGAGATGAAATTGCCAACATCCTCTGTATCATTGAAAAAGTGAGATGGTTCCAGAAAAACATCTACTTTTGCTTTATTGACTAGGACAAAGCCTTTGACTATATGGATGACAACAAACTGTGGAAAATTCTTAAAGAGATGGGAATACCAAACCACCTCCCATGCTGCCTGAGAAATCTATATGCAAGTCAAGAATCAACAGTTAGAACTGGACATGGATCAACACACTGGCTCCAAATAGGGAAAGGAGTATGTCAAGGCTGTATATTGTCACCCTGCTTATTTAACTTATATGCAGAGTACATCATGAGAAATGCCAGGCTGAATGAAGCACAAGCCAGAATCAAGATTGTCAGGAGAAATATCAATAACCTCAGATATGCAGATGACATCACACTTATGGCAGAAAGCAAAGAAGAACTAAAGAGCTTCTTGATGAAAGTGAAAGAGGAGAATGAAAAACCTGGCTTAAAACTCAACATTCAGAAAACTAAAATCATTGCATCTGCTCCCATCACTTCATGGCAAATAGATGGAGAAACAATGGAAACAGTGAGAGACTTTATTTTCCTGGCCTCCAAAATCACTGCAGATGGTGACTGCAGCCATGAAATGAAAAGACGCTTGCTCTAAGAAGAAAAGCTGTGACCAATCTAAACAACATATTAAAAAACAGAGGCATTACTTTGCCAAAAAAAGTCCGTCTAGTCAAAGCTATGGTTTTAACATGTATGAATGTAAGAGTTGGACTATAAAGAAAGCTGAACATCAAAGAATTGATGATTTTGAACTGTGGTATTGGAGAAGACTCTTGACAGTCCCTTGGACTGCAAGGAGATCCAACCAGTCCATCCTAAAGGAAATCAGTCCTGAAAATTCATTGGAAGGACTGATGCTGAAGCTGAAACTCCAATACTTTGGCCACGTGATGTGAAGAGCTGACTCATTTGAAAATACCCTGATGCTAGGAAATATTGAAGCTGGAGGAGAAGGGGAAGACAGAGGATGAGATGGTTGGATGGGCATCACCGATGTGGTGGAGATGAGATTGAGTAGGCTCTGGAAGTTGGTGATGGATAGGGAAGCCTGGCCTGCTGCAGTCCACAGGGTCACAAAGATTCAAACACGACTGAGTGACTTAACTGACTGACTGTATTTTCTATATGTGTGAATTTAGTATATGGGATAAAGGGTTTGGAACATCACATTTTTAAGGTTTGGTTGAGCAAGAATTATTATGCTTTCATTTAAATGCAAATTGTGTTTATTCTGCAATGACACTATAGCTGTGAAAAAAGAATTCAATATGCATTTATATTACCAGGCTAAGCACTCATCACAACATTCCAACTCACAGGAAAGCAACAGAAGAATTAGGAATTTAAAATGAAACATATCATCTTAGAATTTCATCACAAAAATAAATAAAAATGAGTGACAAAAATCAGTTTATGAAAGGCTCATTTGTTAGCCAATCAGAGAGAACCACTTACTGATGTGAGTTATTAAATCAGACTTGCTTAGATAACCAAAGAAACAGGTCTAGAAAATATAAACTTAAGATTATTACCATTTCACCACATTGAGAGTAACATCAATGGTGTTTTTTTTTTTTTAAGGCAAATGATATTGGGTAGTTTTCCTTGTCTTCTTCATGAGTTAACAGATCCTACCAACAACTTTTAATTATTGATACTTACTTGAGGAAGCAATAACAAGTTTGAAGTGACTGAAGAATGAATTGTGTAGAACAGAATGGACAAGAATATTTTTGAAGAATTTGACAAAACCTGATCTGGAATCTGCTAAGGTGTCTTGCAATTAATGGTGGATAAGATAAATGTGGCACAGAAAAAAAGTTTAACTGGACAAATATACAAGACTTGGGAAAATGTAAGGTGTTCAAGGCCTATGTTTATTGTACTAATATTATACATCAGCAGGTGTTTTGTGCAAAATATTTGAGTGTATCATGTGTTATTGAACTAGGAGTGTCAATAGTGAACTTTATTCACTATTGATAATGGAACCATATTCATTCTGTGAACTTTCATCTAAACAGCAAGCTGAATATTCTGACTTGCCCTACCATATATATAAGTAGTTAGAATATAAATTGGCTTATAAGTGGCAAAGTTTTATTTTTGAGCTCAAAGCCAAGACTGAAATTTTGCTGAATTGGAAGTTCCCTTCGCCACTATTATTGAATACTGACTCACTCTGGCAGTTAGTTTTCATTGCAAACTTGATAATGTCTCAATAAATCAGTTTAAAATTGTAAGGTTAATGAGTGCTTATATGCAAGACTTACACTACAGTAAAATCATGTTGATGACAATCAAAATTTTGAATCGCAAGTAATGGTAAGTTACTATATACACTCCAGTCCTCTAGAAGTTCAAATAAGCAAAATCTCTATCTGTGCACACACACAAATTTGCAATGGGTTGCAGTAAATATGGAATTAAGGAGCCTTTACCTAACTGTCAATTATAAATGTTTAATCTTTGGGTCTTCCCTTGTGGTCTAGTGGTTGAGAATCCACCTTCCAATGCAGGGGACTCAGGTTCAATCCCTGGTCAGGAAACTAGGATCGCATATGCCATGGAGCAGCTAAGCCTGTGCACCACAACTACTGCACTTGTGCACCACAACTAGAGAACTCATATGCCACAACATAAGATCCCTTGTGGTGTAACTAAGACCTAACACAGGCTAATAAATAATTTTTTTAAAAAAAGAAATGATTAATCTTCAATATAATCACACTAAATGGCTTCTGCTGCTGCAGCTAAGTCGCTTCAGTCGAGTTGGACTAAATGGCAGATATGAAGGAAAAATCTAATAGAATTTTTCACATGCCTTCTAAAGATAGATATGTTGAGTTAAAACTATATGCTTCTGGACTGATATCAGTATGTGGCAGTACCTATCTGTGTGAAAAGACATTTTCCAAGATCAGATACACAAGTCCATTAATTAGTAGTTCTCTGCTACATGAAATTTCGTACTCATTACACTTGATGATGTAAATAGCATCAGTTAAAATTTTATGGAAATTTGGTTTCTCTTTTGTTATATATAAAACTTCATGAAACTGAACAGGGCCTTGTGGGGCTCCTGGACACAAAAGTCTTTCTATTTCCCCTGTTTCTTGTTTGTAGGAAATAGGCTTCATCCAGACTCCATGACCATCCCTAGTTCCAAAGGGCATGTTCAAACAGTTGCTAATCAGGGAAAGGAAAGGATAGGAGAAAAAGGAGGAGCAGTTAAGAAACAATAGTGAAACCTTGGGGCAGGGTCCTGGTTCCTCCTGAAGGGATATATATAACAATATTTTTGAGTTCTTCTACTGGAACTAAGATCCCAACCAAATGGAAGATGTTAACTATTTGATGAAACATTCTTCATTCCAGAGAAAAAGTCAGAGTTTGATAACCTTGAGAACCACAGAAGCCCCTCATAAGACCACATGATGCCAGGTGATCTGTATATTGAAGGAATGCAGGCCCTGCATGCACCCTGATCCTTTTCAGCAGCCTTGCTCCTTGAACCATTACTAAAAAATTCACCACAAGCTCCCTTGGAATGGGACACACAGTTTTGAGGTCATTAGCCCACTGTGGCCTTTTTTGCCTGCAATGGCATCCTTTGCCTGACAAGGCAATAAAGCTATTCTTCTCTACTTCACCCTTTACAGAAAAGGTTTGCTGACCTCTGATCTAGAGGAAAAGAAAAGAAACACTAGTAACTATAATTGATGGACAAGTCTATGAAATAAATACAACCCCTAGAAGCAGAGGGTAAAGAGGAGAGTTTTTCTGGCAATTTAGTCTAAGTTAGGGAAATCCAAGATGTGTTCTATATGATGGAAGATGTAACTGAATGATGGGACAAATATATGGGAAAGTGAATTAAGTACATACTCCTGATGGACTTGTAAAGTCAACTGGTGATTTTATAGGGGCTTCCCTGGTGGCCCAGATGGTAAAGAATCTGCCTGCAATGCAGGAGACCCAAGGTTTGATCCCTGGGTTGGTCAGATCCGCTGGAGAAGGGAATGGCTACTTACTCTAGTATTCTTGCCTGGAGAATTCCATGGACAGTGGAGCCTGGTGGGTCACAGTCCATGGGGTTGCAAAGAGTCAGACACAACCAAGCGACTTTCACTTTCATGTTTTCATTATACACTAAAAAAAGCAGAAATACTCAAATGTATTTGAGCAAAGTGTTCTGTGCCATAGGAGTTTCTAGGCAGATTTGTGCTCAGATCTCAGATTTAGCTTTATTATTAAACCAAGTCTACTAGTGTTACATTTCCCATGCACATTTTAACCATTTGTTTTTAACATTTTCTGTCAATTGTAAGCAGTTTTATGTCTGTCTATGGAGCTATTTGTTAAATGTATCATGCCACATTGTAGATGAGCAAAATGCCACCCTAAGATATATATTTTTGACATGAGGATTAATTTAGGCTGATTATTTTTAAGTAACAGAGGGCTTAGGAAGTTTTTCCTTTTCCTCCCCCGTTAAAGTCCTAAAAGAATTTAGATAAAAGGCTTATTCCCAGAACAGAGCTATCACTAGAGATATTTGCAAAAAATATAAGCATGATGAGATGGGGGAAACTAAGCAGGGCCTCTGTGTCCCACCCTCTCTGCAGGGCCCAGGGAACATTTGTTTACCAAAGATTTGCTTTTCCATCTCCATGTGAATTGCCTTCCTCAGCTTCAAAGTCCCAGATCACTACCCCCAGGATCCTTCTCTGCGTAGAGCTGAAGATGGTATTTAAGGTGAGACTGACAGCCATTTTGGTGAGTAACTCAGTTTCCCTCAGTTCAGTTCAGTTGTTCAGTCATGTCCGACTCTTTTCAACCCCATGAATCGCAGCACGCCAGGCCTCCCTGTCCATCACCAACCCCCGGAGTTCACTCAAACTCATGCCCATCCAGTCGGTGATGCCATCCAGCCATCTTATCCTCTGTTGTCCCCTTTTTCTCCTGTCCCCAATCCCTCCCAGCATCAGTCTTTTCCAATGATTCAACTCTTCGCATGAGGTGGCCAAAGTACTGGAGTTTCAGCTTTAGCATCATTCCTTCCAAAGAACACCCAGGGCTGATCTCCTTTAGAATGGACTGGTTGGACCTCCTTGCAGTCCAAGGGACTCTCAGGAGTCTTCTAGGTCTCTCCTATGTATGCATGTTATTCAATTTTTGTTTGATTTTGCCTGTTAATTTGTCTCATGTTAATTTAATTCTTAGACCAGTGAGAAGAACTTAGAAAGATAGAGTAAAATTTTTCCTCTCTGTGCTGTGCTTAGTCACTCAGTCATGTCTGACTCTTTGCAACTCCATGGACAGTAGCCCACCAGGCTCCTCTGTCCATGGGGATTTTTCAGGCAAGAATACTAGAGTGAGTTGTCATGCCCTCCTCCAGGGGATCTTCCCAACCCAGGGATTGAACCCAGGTCTCCAGTGTTGCAGGCAGATTCTTTACCATCTGGCCCAACAGGGAAGCTCATTTCCTCTCTGACAACATTCAAATGTTCACTGAACTATATAAGGATGGTATTTTAGGTGGTCAAATACTTAAAGCTATGTGGATGTATCTTTTCCACTTAAATTTGGCAATTAAACATCTCTATTGTATAATATGCTTCAATATTCAAACATTAAGAAAAATCTATTGGTTTGTTTTTGTACAAAAAAACAAATTAAAGTTAAAATAATACTCCCACCCCTAAAAATGTTCTTCCATTACCCCTCCCCCTTCTACCAAGACCCACAGTTTTAATGCTAGTAACTAGGAAATAGTCTAATAAAATAGCTCTAACATACAGAACTGCTGAGCATTAACTACGATGAAAGTGAAAGAAATGGTAGTTCTAGGATTAATAGTGATCAAAAATACGTATTTTACTTTTTTTAAAAAATGAAATATGGTTCATCATTGACATCTGAAAATTAATACGCTTATCTACATTTCTGTTCCCTTACATGTACCACATACTGAACCAATCTGCATTTTCCCTTTTATGGAATCAGATGTCAAGTAAAGAGTAAAGTGCTTTATAATAATCACTGTCTTTAAAGCTTTAAGCCTCATTTTATCCAGTTCATGTTAAGACAGTGCTCAATAGTAAAAAGTGAGAAGTATGTCTTACCATTGAGCTTAAAGAGTTTTGAGAAGTGTCACTGGCATTATTGCTAAAA
Source organism: Bos taurus (assembly GCF_002263795.3). Taxonomy (NCBI): domain Eukaryota; kingdom Metazoa; phylum Chordata; class Mammalia; order Artiodactyla; family Bovidae; genus Bos; species Bos taurus. Next base: position 40,261,831 of record NC_037357.1, on the reverse strand, counting down.
GTACAAAAATAATACTTTCAAGAGAAGGATGGATATATATTGGATCTCCTTATCATTCTTGAGTCAGATATTACTAGTTCATAGTTTAGACATTGGAAAGGAATTCAATGTTATTTTAAAATGTATTAAATCCTTAAACACTAACATTTCACCCATGATGTTCTGTTGGTCTAATAAAATAGTCATATGTGAAAGAAAAAAAAAAAAAGTTCATTTATCTTATTTCACCTTTCAGAATCCAGAAATTTTATGGTTTAAAAATTTATCTATAGTCTGCTTGAGTGATTTTACCTAGAAATGTGGGAAGAGTCCAGCTAATAAAAAGTATTGATTCAGTGTAAATGACCAAAACTCTATTAAATCTCCCCCAATTTGGGGGGGGGGGGCAGGTCTGAGGCAAGAAGTAAGGAAATTTCAGCCAAATTTCTATTCACAGAAATGTGAATTATAGCTCATAATATATACAATGATATAGTTTCTGTGATTGTCAGGAACATATTTTCAGCTGCCACAGGATTTAGTCTTTCAAAAAATAGTGGGAGACTGTTACACGTGACCTATAAGAGTAAAATTCACTTCCCCAACTGTAAGGGGACAACAGAGGTTGAGATGGTTGGATGGCATCACTGACTTAATGGACATGATTTTAAGCAAGCCCTGGGAGTTGGTGATGGCCAGGGAGGCCTGGTGTGCTGCAGTCCATGGGGTCACAAAGAATCGGACACAACTGAGAGACTGAATTGAACTCAACTGTAGGTGCCTTGCCAAAAAAAAAGGCTTATGAAGCAACATGATTTGATTGAACTCTCTAAATACAGCAAGACCTTCTAACTCTTCTCGAATATTTTCCTGACAGTTTCACACAGAAGCTGAGCTTCAGGGGCTTAACATATTGACTGCATACCTTCCCTCGCCTAATCCCAAATTACTGGACCGTGCAAACGCAGACTAATTTTGTGATCAGTTTAAGGTGAAATGTGGAATGCATACCTCATTCTCCCCGTTAAAAAAATTTATTGTCACTTAAATCTAATTGTTAGGGGAAGCACACTGATTGAAACCGCCCACCCTGGCCAGGCACCATAGTAACCATTTACATGAGTTGTTTTATGACAGGAGATCCTGATATGAATACAGAACTAATAAGCCACCACCAACCAGAAGAGTTCGGGAAAGGTTGAAAGGAGACACCGCGTGTCCATCCACTTCCCAGAATCCCTCTCACTAGCATCCATCTTGGCTGAGCGATGCGTGCACCACCAGGAAAGACTCTGAATTAGAATGATTGGCCAAAGACCACCCGGAATCTAATCCCATCACCATAAAACCCGAGACCGCGAGCCATGTGGCAGAGCAGTTCTCCTGGGTTCCCTTACCCTACCGTTCTCCACCCAGGTGCCCTTTCCCAATAAAATCTCTTGCTTTGTCAGCACATGTGTCTCCTTGGACAATTCATTTCTGAGGGTTAGCCAAGAGTCCAGTTTTGGGGCATGGAAAGGGTCCCCCTTCCTGCAACATAATGATAAGAAAATTATAGTTAAAATAAGATCATGATATCTCGGACTAGAGTCTCAACATTATATTATTGTTTCAAAATCTAACAAAAAGAGAATCCAGAGGAGCTTCAGTGATTCAGCAATTACATTTCTTTCTCAAATATAGCTGGTTTCCCATTAGAAATGCAAGTATGTTTCCATTTTCTTGGTAATCATACACACTCCAGGAATCTCAAATTTTGCAGAAACGTGGCATTCTAAATTGTCACAACCATCCCTTTATTTAACTACTAAAGACTACAAGTGAATTTAACTCATAGATTATTGTTATTTTATTGCTGTATATTTGACATATTGACAGATTAGGGGAAAAAAGTCTCCTCAAACTATCATATGAGACAATTTTAGGAGAGTTTTATGTAATACCTACCACAAAGATATATGCCTAAAGAAATGTAAGGTTGCAGGTGATGTTTCTAGAGATAACATTTACAAAAATTTCCCCACATTCTCATTTACTTCTTTAAAAGAAATCAAAATCCTTACTATGGAAATAATATCCATCAAAACCATGGCAACATTTACAAATATGAACTGTAATTTGATCCCTATTTTTGCCCATGATATGTTTAGTTGAAGGATTTTGTGTTAAAATCCTTGGCAAAATATCAACTTTCAACTTTTGTAATAAATCACAGGGAACATTTTTCAATGATAGAGAATACACTCCAGAAAATTCCTTCGTTAATCCCTACTCTCTTTAAAGTTTCTTAAGGTCCTTCTGTGTGTTTTTCTGTCTCACAATTAGCAAAGTGGTAGGCAATGTGTAAAAAGGAAAAGATAGGTATTAAATATTTAAAAAGAATTAACATCTACTCAACAACACAGTGTTATAATGGAAAAGGCAGGGCTATTGGAATCTGCTTCTGTCTCTACCTCCTACTAGTTTTACGAACTCTGTCAAATTAAAGATGACTATTAGTTTCATTATCTGTGAAATGAGTATAATATGAGCCTCTTAGGATCATTGTATTATACCAAGTTACTATAGTAAAGTGCCTGACATTTTACAAGTATCTGATTCACTTGAACTTATGGATATATCTTCCCTAATCACATGAAGTGGAAACCATCTAAAGCCATCCACCATGTGGTTCTCTCTCTCTCCCGTCCCTCTTCTTCCCTCTTTTTACCCCAACATTTTTCAAACTACTAATTCCAATTACTTACAAAAGGTTCTTGCATATTTGAAAAATTAAAATTACAAACCACTACAATAAATAGCACAGTAATATGATGATTGAAGGTAGAGGGCAAAATAAAGGCAGACATTATTCTCTACTTTCTAAAATTATTGTATAGCCTCTAATTGGGAGAAAAAAACAGGTTTTTGATTATAGATAAATTCTATAATTTTGATTTTAGATAAATTTTTGATTATATATAAATTTTTTTATTATAGATGAATTCCTCTTAGCAACAAAAAAAATAAATTATTTGTGAATTTAGTTGGTGTTTCCAAAAATGTTGGTTTATAGAGCCAGAGTTTTTGTGAAATCTTCAGAGTCTGAGAGCCAACATTAATCATGTTTATGAATGTCTAAAGATAAATAAAGCCAAATTGATGATTTAAATTTTTTCAGTGAATTGACTAATTAAAATGTTATAGAATGTGTGTAAATTTGCTGAAATTTCAATGAAAAAAATTTTTTGGATTGAGGCACGAATGAGAGAGTTTAGATTGAAATTTAAAGATGGAGTTTGATACTTGGTATTCATTTAAATTTTTCAAGTTTACTTAAAATATTGTCCCCAAAAGTACTGAATCAATTATACACTTGAAGAAATATAACAAATTAAATTTTACCTAATAAGTTTTACAGAGTAAAGCCTTCCCATATAAACTCATAGACTAAATTTATACCACATTTTTGGGCAAGGAAGTAAGGCCATAAAATACACAATTTACTATGTTTCCTTTCCACATGGTAATTGGGACACATTTGTCAGAGATAAAAAGTTATGAAAACCTATGTTTATCCACATTCTGGTATAGACAGAATATTGTGGTTCTGGAACACTTTATGTCCTACTATTAACTCTTCTTTATTGTTTGGATTTTTTTTTTTTTTTTTTGGCTCTCTTTTTTACTTGCAAGCTGGTGTTAAGAGACATTGGTTTCTCAAAGGAAAACACACATTTCTTAGTGGTAGACGGAATGGTGTAGAAAGATTTACCAGGTTCAGTTCATATCAGTTCAGTTGCTCAGTTGTGTATGACTCGTTAAGACCCCATGGACTGCAGCACATCAGGCTTCCCTGTCCATCACCAACTCGCAGAGCTTGCTCAAACTCATGTCTATTGAGTCGGTGATGTCATCCAACCATCTCATCCCCTGTTGTCCCCTTCTCCTCCCGCCTTCAATCTGTCCCAGCATCAGGGTCTTTTCCAATGAGTCAGTTCTTCACATCAGGTGGCCAAAATATTGGAGTTTCAGCTTCAGCATCAGTCCTTCCAATGAATATTCAGGATGGATTTCCTTTAGGATGGACTGGTTGGATCTCCTTGCACTCCAAGGGACTGTCAAGAGTCTTCTCCAACACCACAGTTCAATAGCATCAATTCTTCAGTGCTCAGCTTTCTTTAAGGTCCAATTCTCACATCAATACATGATTACTGGAAAAACCATAGCTATGACCAGAGGGACATTTGTTGGCAAAGTAAAGTCTCTGCTTTTTGATATGCTGTCTAGGTTGGTCATCTCTTTTCTTCCAAGGAGCAAGTGTCCTTTCATTTCATGGCTGCAGTCACCATCTGCAGTGATTTTGGAGCCCCCCCAAAACAGTCTCACTGTTCCCATCATTTCACCATCTATTTGCCATGAAGTGATGGGATCGGATGTCATGATCTTAGTTTTCTGAATGTTGAGTTTTAAGCCAACTTTTTCACTCTCCTCTTTCACTTTGCTATGCTGTTTCCAGTGGTCATATATGGATGTGAGAGTTTAACTATAAAGAAAGCTGAGTGCCGAATAATTGATGCTTTTGAACTGTGGTTTTGGAGAAGACTTTTGAGACTCCCTTGGACTGCAAGAAGATCCAACCAGTCCATCCTAAAGGAGATTAGTCCTGGGTGTTCATTGGAAGGACTGATGTTGAAGCTGAAACTCCAATAGTTTGGCCACCTGATGTAAAGAGTTAGCTCATTGGAAAAGACCCTGATGCTGAGAAAGATTGAGTGCAGTAGGAGAAGGGGAGGACAGAGGATGAGATGGTTGGATGGCATCACTGACTCGATGGGCATGGGTTTGGGTGGACTCCATGAGTTGGTGATGGACAGGGAGGCCTGACGTGCTGCAGTTCATGGGGTCACAAAGAGTCAGACACGACTGAGCGACTGAACTTTCATCGACAGACTTTTCAGTTCTTCTTCACTTTCTGCCATAAGGGTGATGTCATATATGTATCTGAGGTAATTGGTAGTTCTCCTGGCAATCTTGATTCCAGCCTGTGCTTCATCCAGCCCAGCATTTGACATTATGTATTCTGCATATAAGTTAAATAAGCAGGGTGACAATATACAGCCTTGACATACTCCTTTCCCAATTTGGAACCAATCTGTTCTTTTATGTCCAGTTCTAACTATTGCTTCTTGACCTGTGTACAGATTTCTCAGGATGCAGGTAAGGTGGACTGGTATTCCCATCTCTAAGAATTTTCCACAGTTTGTTGTGATCCACACAGTCAAAGGCTTTGTTGTAGTCAATAAGGCAGTTTTGTTTTTTTTTTTTGTTTGTTTGTTTTGTTTTGTTTTGTTTTTTAATCTCTTGCTTTTTTGATGATCCAGTGAATGCCGGCAATTTGTTCTCTGATTCTTCTGCCTTTTCTAAACGCTTTACTATGAGCAAAGTTAGTGGAGTTGATGGAATTTTAGTTGAGCTATTTCAAATCCTAAAAGCTGATACTGTGAAAGTGCTGCACTTAATATTCCAGAAAGTTTGGAAAGCTCAGCAGTGGCCACAGGACTGGAAAAAGTCACTTTTCATTCCAATCCCAAAGAAAGGCAATGCCAGAGACCAGGTTAATATAAACTAAAATTTATTTTAAGAATATATAGTTTTTCTAAAAAAAAAAAAAAAAGAATATATAGTTTTTCTGTGATAACTGCTATCATCAAAGCTTAAAGGATGAAGGCTTAGGGAAAGCACTGTAGAATTATTCAGTAGGCATATCCAGTGTTTTCCAGACTGGTCTGAGTCCCTCAGATGTGTTTTGGCATTTCAAGAATATTTTGACTCTCCTTCTGGTTTTAGTTAGGTCTAAGCAAAATGTGGCAAAAAGAAGGGAGTAGGCTTTGAGGAATATATTCACTTATCCATGAAGATTCCAATGGTTCTGCCAAAAGCAAACAGCTATTTTGAAATTGTCTTCAAGGGTAACAAATCACCAGGTGGAAAAATCAACAAGCTTGGAGCACTTAATTAGACCTTTTATCTTAATCATCAATAAGTCAAGTGCATGCTTGTGTGGTTAGGGAAGGGGGGAAGTGTTATAGAAGGGGGATGAATTAACACTTAGAAAGCTCAAAGGTTTAACAAAACCTGACATGAGATTTGCCAGATGGTTTGGTACTGGATTGTAAAACTTGAAACTAATCTTAGTTTAAGAGTTTTAATGGCTGTATATCTTTTATAAAGCCTCTTGCTCTTCTGCTATGGTGATTCTGCAAAATTATAGATCAGGCTTTAAAGAACAGCTTCTATGAACAGTCTCCTTAAATCTCAGCTAAACTGAGCAAGAAGATTATATGTTATTATGAGGCAGCACAACAGGATTTTTCCCCAGCAAACATAATGATGTGAAAATGGATAAAGCTATGACTCTGTGCAAAGAGGTCATCCATTGAAGAACAATGATTTTCACACAGATTATATGTACATGTTGAAACATTCACATTGCAAAAGCTTTTTCTTAATGTTTCTTTGAAGAACTCTGATCCCAGCAAGCAACCAGATCTAGATAACAAGACCCAGCGATCTTATCACTAGGAGGTGGCTTGCCCCAGGGCACTTGAGAGAGATTGTGTCTGTCACAGACATTTACTGGAAAAAAATAAAGTATAATATTTATTTACCAGGTAATTTGTATTTAGTCCCAGCTTACTGAATTTATTTGAAGGAGAAGATATTTTTCTCAGTTTTACATAATTTAAGTTTATTGCACATTAAAAATACATATTCTTATTAGCACACAAAAGACCAAAAAGGTAATACACAGAACTATAATCCTGTATATATTTTCATATTTCAGTATTCCTACTAAAAGCTGATTAAGGTATGTGCCATAATAATGACCCTCAAATATGCAGTAGAAGACTTATGCCATCATCAGATTATTTAACACCAGATTGTTTGAACTTTCTTCTTTTAAATATCAACAATTACAGAATATACCAATACATTATGTTTAACACCTTTAAATAATAATTTGTGTTTGCTTCGTCACTAGGTTAATTCTTGCTTTCAACTCTCTAATAATGACTGGAAATTACTCCTCAAAGTAGACACAGATATTTCAAACAAATCATTGCTGATTTTTTTGCAAGAACTAGATCCAAATAAAGACCCAAGAATGTACATTCATGGGCTTCCCAGGTGGCTCAGTGGTACAAGAATCAGCCTGCCAATGCAGAGGACACAGAAGACTCAGATTCAGTCCTTGGTGGGTAAGACCCCTTGAGAAGGAAATGGAAACCCACGCCAGTATTCCAGCTGAAAAATTCCATGGACAGAGGAGCTTGGCTACAGTCCATGGGGTCTCAAAGAGTCATACATGATTGAGCACATGTACATGCACAGGCATACACATGCACACGCACACACACACACACACAATTACAAAATTCATTTAGTAATCATTTTCAAAGTAATTATTGTCATGGCAGTTACCATAAATTCCAAGAATACACCATGTAAGAAGAATCTGGGCTAATCTCTTAAATGATTTCAAATTCTTTAAAGGTGGCTATGAAAGCATTAAAAACTATTCTAAGCTTACAATTCAAAAATAACAATTATACATTTTCAAAGATTTTATAAATTGTTAGAGAAAAGATGGGATTGGTAGTAAATCTTTGCTCTAAAATAATTTTTCTAATAGGAATTGAAAGAGCTCGAAAGAGTGAGATTAACTGACTATTTTGCAGCTTAATGTAGGATAATTTTTATATAAACATTAATTTTTATAATTTTTCTTAGACATGTAGGAGCAGAAATAATTCATGCATTTATCACACATTTTAAAACATGTGTCTTTCACTTGGAAACATTCCCATGCATAAATCTCTTTAATGGAGAAATATATGATAATTTATTAAATGTTATAACAATGTTTAAGTTGAAATATAAATATTATTTTGCAATTGGAAAAGAAAAATACAGCAAGTTTGGCCAAATTGCCATTTCCTTCTCCAATGTGTGAAAGTGAAAAGTGAAAGTGAACTCTCTCAGTCTTGTCCGACTCTTAGCGATTCCATGGACTGCAGCCTACCAGGCTCCTCTGTCCATGGGAGTTTCCAGGCAAGAGTACTGGAGTGGGTCGCCAGTGCCTTCTCCAAAACACAGTATGCTGCTTAGTCACTTCAGTCGTGTCCGACTCTGTGCAACCTCACAGACGGCAGCCCACCATGATCCCCTGTCCATGGGAGTCTCCAGGCTCCTCTGTCCATGGGAGTTTCCAGGCAAGAGTACTGGAGTGGGTTGCCATTTCCTTCTCCAATGCATGAAAGTGAAAAGTGAAAGGGAAGATGCCCAGTCATGTCCAACTCCTAGCAACCCCATGGACTGCTGCCCATGAGGCTCCTCCGTCCATGGGATTTTCCAGGCAAGAGTCCTGGAGTGGGTTGCCATTGCCTTCTCTGAAACACAGTATAGATGAAGCTAAACTCCTAAAGATTTAACTCTTTCCTACAATGAAAAACATGACACAATAAAAATTGTTTAAGTTATTGGCGTCTTTTTTGTCTCCAATAAAGGAACCAGATCAGTATATAAACTAGATGTCCTCATGAAGAGGATATGATGTATATCAGTAGTACTAATATCCACATCCCCTGACAATCTCTGGTAAAGATAAATTAACCTTTGTTAAGAACACACACATAAAACAATGTCTTTATCACTACCACCAGTCTGTAATCTTGCTTGCAGTAAGTTTTCCTAATGATTATGTCAAATGCAAAATCTCTCTTTCAGTTACATATTAAAATCTGGATTGGTAACTCCTAAATGTTAAACATGTTTGCCCTTAACTATAAGTGAATTATAATTGTATCATCTGTATCTATTCTGACTGGCCATCATTCAGACATAAAAATTATGACATCAATTATTTAAATAGAGAATGAAATTATGGACTTCTAATTTTTCCTTCTAATGTTTCCCCCATGAACACAAAATCTATGGGAAAAGGGTTGTCGGACAGCTGATGGTCACAGCAATTATGAATTAGCTTTATTCTCCAAAAATCAAATTACAAGTCAAAAATTACAAATTATATGCTTTTTTATCTCTTAACATCAGGACATTAGATTCAAGTGTGGGACAGAGAGAGCGAATTTTCCTATTTCATTATGGAAATAATGATTTCCCTCAGGATTTGTATCATAAGGCATAAAAAGAAACTTCTTCCCAACCATGAAAATTTAGTGAAGGTATATTAATAATTTAGAAAATATGTTTTCATTTCCAAATAAAGAAACAAAGTCTTACTAGATTTCTTGTCCAAAAGAAAACTATCTCATGAGATTGCTGTCATGAAGTCTTCTGAGTTTTTCAAAGGTGCTACTTATATTGAATTTTTCTGAAACATGTGTGTGTGCTTAATCTCTCAGTCACGTTCAACTCTTTGCGACCCCATGGCATGATCAAATAAGGATCCTCATTGCCACTATGAGAACTTGGCTTTGTAAGTATAAATTCAATATTAAAGAATTAAAAAAAATCCATGTAGACCCTATTTAAGCTTCTAATTAAAATTAGTTTTCAAGATGAAAAAGCTTACTAATTAGCTACTTTAAAAGCATTCATCAGTATTGCTTGCTAAACATACATATCTCCAATTCCTAGCTTGATATTAATAAATCAGTAATGAAATAAGGGTGATTTCTACAGTTAAAAAATATGCTAGACTAAGGTATGGTTAAATCTAATTTCCTTTTGCAAGAACCTGCAGAATATTATATTAATATGATTATACTAAAGTCCTTCATAAAATAATGACATTTCTATTTCCTCAAGAGATCCTTCTGGAAATCTCAAGTGATATGTATGGTAAGCAAATTTTTTGACCTGAATTTGTCTACAACCTACATCAATCAGCTAAAAACATGGAACAAAAAGTAAGCAGAGGAATGGAGAATAACAAATAAATAAGAATGGAAAAATAATAAATCTAATTAGTGAGGAAAGAAAGAAGTTGCTGTCTGGAATATGACAGGAAATACTGTAGGTGAAATAGAGGCATAACCTATATAACTGGGCCCCTATCCTAAGCGATTACTGAATTTAGATGGATAGTAAGGCAAAGGGGAAATATCCCAATGTCAACAACAAAAACTAAATAGAGTCCATATTAGCTTAACTAAAGCAAATTTACCTTGACCAAAGCAAAAGGAATAACAAACAAATATGAAAATGGAATGTTAAAATTGGAATTAATTTACAACCAGTAGAAAATTAGCACTGGTTAGTTTTGTATTAGAACTTTAGGGGAAATTTGCATATTATGACATTATAATAAAAGCATCAGCAAAGTAACAACATCACAAGTATGTCTCTTTATAGGAAATTTTCTAAATCTATGTTAGATTAAAATCTCAAGTTTATTTCACAGTAGATTTTATAGAAAGTGGTCTTTAAGGACTAGCTAAAAAGTAAAAATAAATAATATATATTTCTGAGAAAGCAAACATTTCATATATCCAGAAATGTATGATCATTTATTATTATTATTATTTTCCCATCAAATGTATTGAGGAAACATCTATTTACTAGACTCATTGGAATCTTAAGAGAAATGAGCACTCATTATGTACATACATGGGAACAATATTTAGACTGATAAGACAGGAATGTTGAAATCCTTTTGAAGTCAAGGGAAAATGCAATAGTTTGGCAGTGTTTGGTGGGTAAAGTGATTGCATAAATAAACTAAATTAATAGCAAAGATTTTGAACTATTATTTTTTAAGCTGCCTACTTTAACTCTAGCCTAACCTGATTAAATAATATACCAAACAGGGGTTTTCAAGGAAGATACGAATGTAATTATTCTTCTAGCTCAAGACCTACATGCTGCGTGCTTAGCTGCTCACTTGTCTCTGACTCTTTGTGACCCCATGGACTGTAGCTCACCAGGCTCCTCAGTTTATGGGAATTCTCCAGGCAAGAATACTGGAATGGGTTGCCATGCCCTCCTCCACGGGATTTTCCCCACCCAGAGATTGAACTCATGTCTCCTGCATTGCAAAGGGATACTTTAATATCTGAGCCACCAAGGGAAGAATATTATGTTTTAGATTTCAAATATCTAATCAATTTGGCTATTTGCAACAAAATAATTTGTATATAAATAGTTTGAGTTGATAGGTAAAAATAACAGAGTTTCGGAACACAGGGTTTAGAATCACACAGACCTGAATCAAATGCTTTTTGTGCATGTTAACATATTGTAAAGGCTTGTACAAGTTAGTTAATTTATTTGAATCTCTGTTTGCTCATCTTTAAAAGGGATTGGAATGAGGATTAAACAGATATATGTGCATAGCAATTAGAATACTCCCTGACATATACCATTAGTATTCAATAGATCCTGCCATCTATTTCATGTTAGTCCAAAATAAATATAATCACCTTGATCCATAATCAATGTTTGGGCATAAGAGGGTCTACTTTAGTTTCCTATAGACTCCAAGAAGGAAGAAAATGATAGTCCAATACAGCACTTCAGTCATAACATATAACCTCTTTGAGAATGACTCTGTAACAATTTACATCTCATTCCACATAATATCACTTACCAGACATCCTATGAAACAGCCTTAGACTACATTACTAATTATATTTCTCTCTCTGCCTTCCTCATACTGGCCCATCCACACTGTCTTCCTTGTTTCCCTTTTACTATATAACCATGTTCTGGTTCCTTGTTCTTGTGCATTTGGAAATGTCTTCCTCTAGATTTCCATATGGCTCAATCCCTGGAGAAGGAAATGGCAACCCACTTGAGTATTCTTGCCTGGAAATCCCATGAATGGAGGCTCCTAGCAGGCGACAGTCCATCGGGTTGCAAAGAGTCAGACACAACTGAGCAGTTTCATTTCACTTCACTTACTGCTTTCAGATCTTTGATGACATAGGAAAGAAAGCTATGTCAAACCTAGACAGCGTTTTAAAAAGTAGAAACATCATTTTGCTGACAAAGGTCTGCAAAGTTAAAGCTATTGAGCTTCCCTGGGTGCTCAGATGCTAAAGAGTCTGCCTGTAATGCAGAAAACCCAAGTTTGATCCCTAGGTCAGGAAGATCTCCTGGAGAAGGAAATGGCAACCTGCTCAAGTATTCTTGCCTGGAGAATCCCATGGACAGAAGAGCCTGGAGAGCAACAGTCCATGGGGTCACAAAGAGTTGGGCATGAATGGGAGACTAACACGTCACTTCACTTCATGGTTTTATTAGTAGTCATGTATGGATGTGAGAGTTGGGCCATAAAGAAGGCTGAGCACTGAAGAACTGATGCTTTCAAACGGTGGTGCTGGAGAAGACTCTTGAGAGTCCTTTGGACAACAAGGAGATCAAACCAGTCAATCCTAAAGGAAATCAACTCTGAATATTCATTGGAAGGACTGATGCTGAAGCTGAAACTCCAATATTTTAGCCATCTTATAGAAAGAGCCAACTGACAGGAAAAGACCCTGATGCTGGGAAAGATTGAGGACAGGAGGAGAGGAGGGTGACACAGGATGAGATGGTTGGATGCCATCACTGACTCAATGGACATGAGTTTGAGCAAACGCTGGGAGATAATGAAGGACAGGGAAGTCTAGCATGCTGCACTTTCAGTTCAGTTCAGTTCAGTCGCTCAGTCATGTCCGACTCTTTGCAACCCCATGAATTGCAGCACGCCAGGCCTCCCTGTCCATCACCATCTCCAGGAGTTCACTCAAACTCACATCCATCGAGTCAGTGATGCCATCCAGTCATCTCATCCTCTGTCTTCCCCTTTTCCTCCTGCCCCAATCCCTCCCAGCATGAGAGTCTTTCCCAGTGAGTCAACTCTTTACATGGGGTGGCCAAAGTACTGGAGTTTCAGCTTTAGCATCATTCCTTCCAAAGAAATCTCAGGGCTGATCTCCTTAAGAATGGACTGGTTGGATCTCCTTGCAGTCCAAGGGATTCTCAAGAGTCTTCTCCAACACCACAGTTCAAAAGCATCAATTCTTCAGCGCTTAGCTTTCTTCACAGTTCAACTCTCGCATCCATACATGACCACAGGAAAAATCATAGCCTTGACTAAACGGACCTTTGTTGGCAAAGTAATGTTTCTGCTTTTGAATATGCTATCTAGGTTGGTCATAACTTTCCTTCCAAGAAGCAAGCGTCTTTTAATTTGATGGCTGCAATCACCATCTGCAGTGATTTTGGAGCCCAAAAAGATAAAGTCTGACACTGTTTCCACTGTTTCCCCTTCTATTTCCCATGAAGTGATGGGACCACATGCCATGATCTTAGTTTTCTGAATGTTGAGCTTTAAGCCAACTTTTTCACTCTCCACTTTCACTTTCAATAAGAGGCTTTTTAGTTCCTCTTCGCTTTCTGCCATAAGGGTGGTGTCATCTGCATATCTGAGGTTATTGATATTTCTCCCGGCAGTCTTGATTCCAGCTTGTGTTTCTTCCAGCCCAGCGTTTCTCATGATGTACTCTGCATATAAGTTATATAAGCAGGGTGACAATATACAGCCTGGACATACTCCTTTTCCTACTTGGAACCAGTCTGTTGTTCCATGTCCAATTCTAACTGTTGCTTCCTGACTTGCATACAGGTTTCTCAAGAGGCAGGTCAGGTGGTCTGGGGTTCCCATCTCTTTCAGAATTTTCCAGTTTATTGTAATCCACACAGTCACAGTTTTTGTTCTGCATTTTATGGGGACACAAAGAGTCGGACATGACCCAATTACTGAACAATAACACATTTACAATTTTTCAGTATGTTCTCATAATCTCAAACTTCCTTCTCTATTTTATTCAATAGTACTTAATATGTTGACTGTCTTCATTTTCTAAGACTGCTATAACAAAATACCACAATCCTGACTGGTTGAAACAACAGAACATAATTTCACAGTTTGGGAGGTCATAAGTCCAAAATCTTGGTATTAGCAGATTTGGTCCCCTCTGGCAACTCTGAGGGGAAATTTGTACCATGCCTTCTCTCTCCTGGCCTCTGGTGGCTACTGGTAATCTTTGGCATCCCTTAACTTGGGGCTGTATAACTCCTGTCTCTGCCTCCTTCACATGGCCTTTTTTTCTGTGTCTCTGTGTCTTCCTCTCTTCTTATAAAGGACCTGTCAGTGGATCTAACTCACTCCCCACCCACAATACACAAGATTCTTAAGTATATCTGCAAAGACTCTTTTTCCAAATAAGGTCACATTTATAGGTACTGGGGATTGGGACTTGGACATGTCTTTTGGAAGGACACATATTAATCCACTAGATTAATTTAGTATAAATGTGTTTATCTATATTTATTTATTCATCTATTTGTTCATTCTCAATGTCCCCCTACTAGAATGTTGTCCATGACAAAGTTTAAATTTTTTTTCTTTATATTTGTGCCTTAAACAATTTCTGTCACACAACAAGAGCTTAATAAATTTGTGTTAAATAAATGAAGAAGAAAATGTGTATGAGACACAGAGGTTATCAAGATAATTGAAGCCAAAAGTAGAAATAAAATTTAAAAAAAAAAACAGGAAAAGAGAATTTGAAAAATAACGTCAGACTGTGTGAAGAAATACAGAAAAGAGTAAAGCCTTTGAAGCCAAAAGTTTTTACATGTGAAAGAAAAGAAAGGAAAAAAAAAAAAAATCACGGTCACTTCATTTCCTGGAGTACTGACTACTTTCAATAATGTATTTGTTAGAATGAGCAAGCTGATGTTAAGGCTATGGGTTAAGGAGAAATAGGATCATTTCTTTTAATTATTCAATCAACATTAACTGAGAAGCCACTATATGCCAAACAGAGTTGTAGGGTGTAGAGTCAAAGAACATAGCTGTCTGAGATTGTGTCATCCCTACTATACAATGTTTGAAGTGTTCCCATTCAGTGTCATTGTCTCAAAGATTTAGAGGCATTGGAAAAACTAACTAATCTTCTGCCTCCATTTTCATTAAGACATTAAGTATTTTACAGATACTCCCAACATACTGTCAAGAATAAGAGCTGAAAATAAGTGTGTTAGCTTGATTACACTAAAATGCATATGATTACACTAAAAAGCATGACAGATATAAAAACATCACATAAAATGTTAAATGAAATTATCAAATGACATACTAAGAAGAAAGCAAAATAATATGCTTAGCAATATATGCTTTAAAATATGCTTGATATAAAAAATAATGTTGCATCTGCTAAGAAATATTTTTTAGACCAAGAGGATGATCAACAGAGATTTGCTACAGTGCCAATATGCAAACTTTTAAAGAAAATTTCTGTAATGTGAATGCACACTATGTAATTGGCTGACAAAAATTTAACCATTGATAGTTTAGAGCAATAAGAACTGCAAATCTATTGTTAAATTTAAATTTTAAATGTCCTTGCTTCCCATTATCATTCCTATAGAAACATAAGATAGATCATATATTCATTCAAAGTGCTAAAATAATTCAATATATAAAAACAAATTTTAAGACTGTCATGAGGCATTAGAATCTTAGTCATATTGCTATATTAAAAAAAATCACTTATATTTGGATTTCTGCCAACTAAACTTGACCATGTGAAATTATATTCCATGTATGTATAGTCATGGTGAAAAACACACAGATATGTGATTATACTGAAAACATATTTTACCACAATGAAAGATTTTCCATTACTCAAGTTCTTCCCTTGTAAATGTCATAAAATCAATAACTTTGGCATCATCTTTGAGATCACTTTTGTATATAAACTTGTTAAATGTGGATGTAGAAAAAGTAGAGACAAAAATGTTCATTTAATTTCCCTTCTTAAGACCTTTGAGATTCTCCAGAATACATTTCAGCCTCATTTCATCCATCATCTCTCATGGCCAAATATGAAAATATGAATAAAAAAAGAAACTATGAATGAAATAATAGGAAAAAGTAATAGTCAATGTCTTCCTCCCATGCAATATTCTGTAGCTATTTTCAATGATGCCAGTTTTTTCTAATCATAACAAAAAATGTTTAAGTAGCTGCCCTAGGATTCCCTTTTTTATAAACCCCATTTAGACTTGTTTTCCCTCAGTAAGTCCCCAATATAAATTTCCTTTCTCTATTTTTCCATCAAATAGATTTTAAAGTTTTGTTTTCTCAGAACCATCTATTGTCAATCACAGGCTAATTTGATTAATATATCTTAAAGTATTCATCTTTTATTATGCTAATTCTTATTATGCTGAATTGATAGAGACCTAAAGTCTTTATCCAACTGAATAACTATAATGATGAGCTATGTAGAGGCTGGAAATGCCAATGAGGGAATAACCTAGAAAGAAAAACAGAGAAGCAGGAAATTAGGGAGATAGGACCCCTCAGTCTTATCTCATCATTTTCCCAATCACGCCATTCATGATATCTAGTCACAGCTTTCTCATCCTCTGCCACATAGATTATAGGAATTCCTAACTCTCCTCATGGGTATATATGAATATAAAACCCACCCATGGAATGAGGTGACAATTGTTTCAGTCAGTTGTTCAGCATCCTGGACTTTTCAAGAACTTTATGTAATCAGTTTTCATATATAAGTTTCACTCTCCTTGTACACTTCATCTAAGTCATCACCTTTCCCTTCTTATTTTCACTGACTGTAAAAATCCATATAGGGGATTTTCACACCTTTGATAACACAGAGAAGAATAAATATCCTCATGTTTATATTCAACATTAGCCCTGGGGATCCACGGGGTGTGGGTTTGACCCCTGGTTAGGGAACAAAGATCCTGCATGCAGTGTGGTCAAAAAAAAAAAAAAAAAGCTTAACCATAGTTTAGAGCAAACAAAAATCACTTGAGCCTTCATCCCTCACTGGAAACAAATCATTCCTGTTATTTAATAAAGATATGATAACATTTTGAATCACATATTCAGAAGTGTCTGTAATTTTTTTCTTTGCTGAAATGAAAACCTAAACTCGCAGGTTACTTCACAGGATCTATTCTTTCAACAGTACTGGCAGATTTATAAACAGCATAAAAATTCTACTTTTATAACTAACTTCTTAAAATATTAAGATACATATTTTATCTTAGGAAGAATTTCACTATTTGCTTAGACGTTGACAGTGTTTTCCGTCACCACTTTAAATTAATTCCATTAAAAATTCGACATTTTATAGTAGGTAGAATAATGACTCTTCCAACCTGTCCATATTCTAAACACTGAATTTGTAAAATGTTAACTTGCAGATTGCATTAAATTTAGGTACCTGCAGTTGGAGAGATTATCCTGGATTATCAAGGTGTAATCACAAGTGTCCTTAGGAAGGAAAAAAAGAAGAAGAATCAGAGAAAAAGATGTGAAGAGAGAAGTAGAAGGCAAATTGATCCAGCCCCGGGCCAAGAAATGAAAGCAGTCTTTAGAAGCTGGAAAAGACAAGAAAACAGATTCACCCCAAGAGCCTCTGGAAGGAATATAGGCCTGATGACACCTTAATTCCAGCCACATAAAAATCATTTGGGATTTTTGATGTCCAGAAGTGTAAAATAATGATATTTTTTGTCTTAAGGCACTACTTTTTTGGTATATGTTACAGTAACAATAGGAAACCAATACACCTACCACATGGTGAGTTTAAACCATAGATGTTCTGAAATATGTAAATATATAGGTTAGATACAAAACATTTTAAGTGGCAACGACAGCCTTGAAAATAATGACTAATGCTGATTTGTTGGGATGTAAGAAAATTCAGTGGGTTTGGCAGCACAGTATCTACATTTCCACCAAAGCTCATAATAAACAAAATCTCATGAGAACAGGTCACCATGAACTGTGCAGGACACTTAAGACAAGGGTACTTCACATGAACATTCATTCACTCATTTATTCAGTATATATTTAATAAGCACCTAATAAGTACTACACACTGCTCCACATATGGACAGTGGTGAATAAGACCATCAAAATCTCTGCCTCATGGAGCTTATATTCTGTAGCGAGAGTGAAAGAAATAAAATCAACAAAATGCATAGTCTGTATGTTTTTAGCAAGGAGATTTTAAAAAAAAAAAGCATTCCTAAGTGAACAATGCAAAGAAAGAGAGGTAAACAATAGAATGAGAAAGACTACAGATCTCTTCAAGAAAATTAGAGATACCAAGGGAACATTTTATGCAAAGATGGGCACAATAAAGGACAGAAAAGGTATGGACTTCACAGAAGCAGAAGATACTAAGAAGAGGTGACAAGAATACACAGAAGAACTATACAAAAAAAGATCCCAACTACCCAGATAACCACGATGGTGTGATCACTCACCTAGAGCCAGATATCCTAGAGTGCAAATTCAAGTGGGCCTTAGGAAGCATCACTATAAACAAACCTAGTGGAGGTGATAGGATTAAATATTAAAAGATGATGTTGTTAAAGTGCTGCACTCAATATGCCAGTAAATTTGGAAAACTCAGCAGTGGCCACAGGGCTGGAAAAGGTCTGTTTTCATTCCAATCCCAAAGAAAAGCAATGACAAAGGATGTTCAAACTACCACCAATTGCACTCATCTCTCATGTTTGCAAAGTAATGCTCAAAATTCTCCAAATGAGGCTTCAAGAGTAAGTGAACTGAGAATGTCCATATGTTCAAGCTGGATTTAGAAAAGCCAGAGGAACCAGAAATCAAATAGCCAACATCTGTTGGATTATTGAGAAAGTAAGAGAGTTCCAGAAAAACATCTATTTCTGCCTTATTAACTATGCCAAAGCCTTCGACTGTGTGGATCACAGCAAACTGTGGAAAATTCTTCAAGAGATGGGAATACCAAATCACCTGACCTGCTGCCTGAGAAATCTGTTTGCAGGTCGAGAAGCAACAGTTAGAACTGGACATGGAACAGTGGACTGGTTCCAAATAGGGAAAGTAGTACATCAAGGCTGCATAATGTCACCCTGCTTTTTTAACTTTATGCAGAATATATCATGTGAAATGCCCAGGTGGATGAAGCACAAGCCGAAATTAAGATTACCAGGAGAAATATCAGTAACTTCAGATATGCAGATAAAACCACTCTTATGGCAGAAAGTGAAGAGGAACTAAAGAGCCTCTTGACAAAAGTAACAGAGGAGAGTGAAAAAGTTGGTTTAAAACTCAGCGTTCAAAAGACTAAGATCATGGCATCCAGTCCCATCACTTCATAGCAAATAGAGAGACAATAGAAACAGTGATAGACCTTATTTTCTTGGGCTCCAAAATCACTGCAGATGGTGACTGCAGCCATGAAATTAAAAGACACTTGCTCCTTGGAATAAAAGCTATCACCAACCTAGAAAGCCTATTAAAGGCAGAGACATTACACTGCCGACAAAGGTCTGACAAAAGTCAGAGCTATGGCTTTTCCAGTAGTCATGTATGGATGTGACAGTTAGACCACAAGAAAGCTGAGAGCCAAAAATTGATGCTGCTTAACTGTGGCATTGGAGAAGATTCTGAGAGTCCCTTGGACTGCAAGGAGATCCAACTAGTTCATCCTAAAGAAAATCAGTCCTGAATATTCATCGGAAAGACTGATGCTGAAACTGAAACTCCAATACTTTGGCAACCTGATGCAAAACCTGACTCTTTAGAAAAGACCCTGATGCTGGGCAAGATTGAAGGCAGGAGGAGAAGGGGATGACAAAGGATAAGATGGTTGGATGGCATCACCAACTCAATGGACATGAGTTTGAGGAAGCTCCAGCAGTTGCTGCATTCCATTGGTTCACAAAAAGTTGGGCACAACTGAGACGACTGAACTGAACTGAACTGCACTGAATGTAGTGGGACAAAATTTAATGCAAATCAGAGGGACAGAAATTTCTAGAGAGTATGGTTGCTATTCTACATAGACAGATTAAGGAAAGTCTCATTGAAGATCTGATTTTGAGTAGAGACCTAAAGCAGTTTTTTTGTTTTTTGTTTTTAAAGCAAGCTATAGGGATATCTGGGGAAAGGGAGTCCTAAGCAAATAAAGCAGCAAGAATACTGTTCCTGACACAAAAGAATGATATGCTAGATGTGTCTAATGAACTGTAAAGGGGCCAGTGTATATAGAGTATAATGGTTAAGGAGGACAGAAACATATGAGATGAGAGAAGAGACACAAGGCCTGTAAAATCATATAGAGTCTTTCAGACCATTGAGTACATTGGCATTCATTCTGAGTGAGTGATAAGGAATTGGAACATTTTGAACACAGGAGAGACATAATCTGACTTGAGTTTTTACAGGATTTCTCTAGATGCATGTAAATAGACTGGAAGGCAACATGAAATGTAGGGACACCTGTGAGAAAGCCATTTTGATAATTCAAGAGGGACATGATGATGGTTTGGACAAAGGGGTTATCAATGAGGTAGTCAAAACCAGCTGGCTTCTATAGATCTTAAAGACAGAGCCCACTGCTGCTGCTGCCTCTAAATATTTCAGTCATGTCTGACTCTGTGCGACCCCAGAGACGGCAGCCCACCAGGCTGCCCTGTCACTGGGATTTTCTAGGCAAGAACACCATTTCCTTCTCCAATGCATGAAAGTGAAAAGTGAAAGTGAAGTCACTCAGTCATGTCCGACTCTTAGCGACCCCATGGACCACAGCCCACCAGGCTCCTCTGTCCATGTGATTTTCCAGGCGAGAGTACTGGAGTGGGGTGCCATTGCCTTCTCCAGACAGAGCCTGCAGGAGTTGTTAAATGATTGGATATGTGATGCTACAGAAAAACAGAGGAGTAAAGACGGATCCCAAAGTTTCCTCAGGACCAACTGAGATGGCAAAATCTCAGAAAGAGCAGATTTGGAGGGAGGGAATCAGGCATTGAGTCTTGGGTATATTGTTAGAAAAGCCTGAAACACATTCAGGTAGAAACTCTGGAGTTTAGGGGAGATGGACAACTGGGGGATATACATTAGGAAGTCATCAGTATGCAGATGTTATTTAAGCCATAAGTCAGTATAAGCCCACCAAGAGAGTGAGAATTGATAGGAAAGAGAAGTTCAAGCCCTTTCCACTGCAATGTAGAGAGGCTGAGAAGATGACAATTCAGCAACAGACACCTGAGAATGAATGGCTTTGGGGTTAGAGTAACAAGGGACAGTAAGGTCCAGGAAGCCAATGGAAGAAAGTCATTCAAGTAGGAGTGAGTGACCAATCTAACCAAATGCTACAAGCAGATCAAGTAAGGAGGGGATTTTGAACTGATCACTATATATAGTGACAGAGAGATAAGTATTGATCTTTCTATAGCTACTTCAGCTGAGTAGTAGGGGAAACTCCTGATTGGAGGGGGGATAAGATGTCTTTCAGGCTATCCAAACATTTTTCAGATTTTTACAATCATATTATTTCTAACTGCTTTCTGAATAAGTTAAAAAAAGATAGCATAATACAAGCATGGAATTCACTTTTAATACTGCCTATTCCATTACGTAAGTTATGCATAAAGTAATAAGCATTTTCCTAACAAGAAATTGTGATTTTTTTATACCAAACATTTTTCAATAGAACTGAACAATTTTTCACTATTTTTCTTTCTCCATGTTATTCTAATTATATGCCTAGCAGTTTAGACATGTGTCTTTTTTATACAATGTTTTTATGATCAGTTCAGTTCAGTCACTCAGTCATGTCCCACTCTTTGCAACCCCATGAATCACAGCATGCCAGGCCCCCCTGTCCATTACCAACTCCCGGAGTTCACCCAGTCTCACATCCATCGAGTCAGTGATGCCATCCAGCCATCTCATCCTCTGTCATCCCCTTCTCCTCCTGTCCCCAGTCCCTCCCAGCATCAGAGTCTTTTCCAACTCTTCACATGAGGTGGCCAAAGTACTGGAGTTTCATCATTCCTTCCAAAGAAATTCCAGGGCTGATCTCCTTCAGAATGGACTGGTTGGATCTCCTTGAAGTCCAAAGGACTCTCAAGAGTCTTCTCCAACACCATAGCCAGTAGTAACATAGTTTTATGTTCACTTTTTGAAATTCAGATGGATTAAAAATTTCAAATGTTTGTGTCATCATTAGAGATGGATATATACAGTAAAATAAAGGGAAAGCAAAAATATTTCTGAAAAGAAGGTTACTTGAAGAAGTCTGCCTTTTGGAAAATGAAACCTGACGCCTTTATGTGTTTATATCCTTCATAAAAATGTCATACTCTAATTATCCATTTGCTTTAAATGGTCCATGTTGTCTTGTTTATATACAGAGTGAAATGGAAAATTAAAAAAATAATTCAAATACTTTAAGATAAAAAAAATATAGCTTTACCTGCTCCTAATTAAATGTTATGTTTTTGATGTAATCTGTAGTTTCTATCAGCAGGAGAATTTTACACCTATTACATGAAGAGATGCTCATTATATATTGTGAAATTCATTTTTTAAGCAAAAAAAAAAAAAACACTTTTACTTCTGTATAAGTTTCAGAGAATGTCATCTTTTGACTTGGGTTTGCTAAGTTGTTTCATTTTTATACTTTCTTATATATGTGGAGAAACATGAGAGGTATTCTTGACTGAGAAACAATATACATGCAGGGAAAAGCTGATGGATAAAAGAAGCATTATCTGAAAACATTTTGTGTGAATTCATGTGTTTAATGGCGTGTGAATTCATGTTAATAATGGCAGTGAAAGTTGTACTTGCCCATTTTTCATAAAATGTTTTATTTAATCCTGAAAGAGCCTCTGATTTGAAACAAAAGATCCCTTTCTTTATAACTTTTAGTCTTAATGATTGTGAAGTTTGTTTGTCTCGTAATACATAGTGAAATTCATTATTTCTATCATTAGATGAGGGCTTTTGCAAGCTTGAACAATATCTGTCTACACTAAGGAATGTTCACCATTGTCCTTGGGAAGTCAGTATGAAGCTTAATATATGTGAATTATTAAATAAGACTTATAACCTGGAAACCATGGATTATAGGACATAAGAAGTGAAAACTGCACAATTATCTGATGAATTTTAAGCAAGGCCAAAAATCAATTTAGAGATATATTTTCAAATATATATTTCCAAATTGCATGAATTTACCATAATATTTTGTCATATTCAAAATTTTTAAAGTATGTAGACATCAAGCCACTGCATTAAGTAATACAGAATAATGTCATAAGAATATCAATACTAAATGAATTAATGTTTTAATTATTGAGATCTGTCTGCAGCTAGATGTGATTCTATGGTTATAGAATATCTGAAGCAGGAAAGAATGGATGCAAATGATGAACATCAATTGAACATCTATAGACATCCTAGTTTGCTGAATAATAGTCACTGGTTATTCACCGTGTGTCATTGAAATGCACACTGTTATGTGTTAACAGTAAGCAAGGAGGAGGAAACAGACAAAACAGGCTACATCTTGAAAGCAAGACTCCATCTTGGGCTAGACTGTGGATTTTGAGCTATATGTCCAGTATCTATGGAAATGACCTATCAACTGGAAAACCAGATTCCCCAGGTAGAAGAGTCCAAGGGCTTGTACCTAGACACTTCGTCACCTAAAAGAATACCCTAATTATCTGTGTAACCAAATAGAATCATAAATTCAATTGTGCTTATTGGAGTATGACCACAGGCCTATTGATAATTGTCCACTGTTAACTACCTAGGCTTAAGGCATACAAATCACAGGTTAACTTTGATTGTATCTTTCTTTTCCTTGGTTCAGACTAGTTTAAGGGAATTTGGGGAAGTGGGTTTGAGCACGTACACTTAGAGTATATAAGATTTTCACAAAATCTTGTTGGGGTCTTTGGCTAAGAGGAGACTCTGCCTTGGGCCCACCGGTGTAATAAACTGCACTCCACTATCTGCATTGTCCTTCTGAGTGGGTTTGTTTCCCAGAAGTCATGACTACAACATTTGGTGCATTGGCCAGAAAGCTCCTCACTTTGAAGAGAAAAGTCCCACTTGGGACTACTCTGAGGTCTTGTGGCTTGAATCTTCTAGAGCGGGGAAGGCGCCTTGCCCTTCTGGAAGGATTCTGCTTCTCAATGCTTGGACCTTTCACATTAGCAGGTAGTGGATGGCAGCAGGGGAATTGAGTGCTCAGGTGAGGAGGAACTCACCCATCAGGGGAGTTCAGGGGGGGTTCAGGGTCAGAGGGGGCCTGATCACCCCCCTGGGAGGCACTAGAAGGGGCATGGGCCCACAGGAGCCTGGAATAGGCAGGTGGTGGCGATTTCTTGGTACACAGATTGACGAGCATTTTAGGGCTTTGGAAGGAAATTTGTGAATGCCATTTAGGAGGTGGTGTCCACGCCGTCTTGAGGAAAATTATTACCAAGCAGTTGTCAGGGGATTGTTAGGAGAAGAAACTTAGTCTTTGTGTGCTCATATTCTGCCCTCCCCAAGGAGATGTCCCATGTGCTGTGAAATTCTTGACCCCCTTGGAATTGTCAGGCTAGAAGCAGGGGGATACATAAGTGAGTACAAATTGGCTTTTCCCGAGATGGCCTGGGATATGGGATATTTAACCTATCTGTGTTTTCATCTGCACCCGATCAAGCTCACCAAGACAGAATGGATTTTAAAAGTTAAGGGAGAAACAGTCTTGGAGCATGTGGTGTTCTGGTTGGGCCATGCCAACTGGCAGGTGAAGACACGCCAATCCCCTTTATCCCTCTGGGATCTGGCAGGTTAAGGCTCTTCTCATCCTAATTAGGAAGGAAGTGGAATGGCAATGTAAGTATTTCATTGAGTGAAAATATCAGAAGTATATAGGGTACGGAGAACTTTGTAGACAGAACGAAATGGAAAAGTAGAAGAAGGTCCGAGAAGGTAAGCAAGATGGGAGGAAATGAATCTAAGGCAACTGTATTGGAGTGCATGATTAAAAATTTAAAGAAGGGATTTGGAGGAGACTATTGGTTGAAGATGATGCCTAACAGCCTCCACATACTCTCTGAGATCAAATGGCCCCCTATGGGAGTAGGATGGCCACCAGAGGACACCATGAACTGGAAAACAGTGGAAGCAGTCTATACAGTAGTCACAAAAGAGCCAGGACACCTGGATCAATATTCATATATTGACTCATGGCTAGGGTTAGCTCAAGACCCCCTTCCTTGGGTGAGGTTCTGTATCCAGAAAGTTAAGGGAAAAATATTAATGGCACAAAAATTGAAATGATAAAAAGAAATTCTACAGTATTAGGATGGGGGTGACCTGCACCCTTCTCCATAACGATG
Organism: Bos taurus; assembly: GCF_002263795.3. Classification (NCBI taxonomy): domain Eukaryota; kingdom Metazoa; phylum Chordata; class Mammalia; order Artiodactyla; family Bovidae; genus Bos; species Bos taurus. Next base: position 40,236,637 of record NC_037357.1, on the reverse strand, counting down.
ACACACCCGCTGCCCAGTACTCCACCAGGACTGGAGGCCGCCTTAATGCCTAATCCAGGGCCAGGTGAAGTTCATGTAGCAGCTGCTGCTCCTCAGGCAGCTCTTTCAGAGATCGTAAGCCACAGTTTTGGCAGGCTCCAATCCCAGGGATGGAGACCTCTGGTCAATGCCCCCAGGATTCCACCTCAACGGGATCTCCTAGACTGTATCCACCTCTCCCAGTGAGTATTGATGGGAAGGGGGAAGAAAACACAGGAATTAGAGGCTGTGCTCTGCCAAGGAACAGGGGGAAAGAACCCCACTACAGATGCCCCTCAGAGAACTACAACAGCCTCCAATTCAGGACGCATGTGGGCACTACCATCAGCCCCCTGTAGCCTATTATTGCCAGCCATTTTCCTCTATGGATATATTAAACTAGAGAGACACACACTATGCTCAGGGGAGCCACAAGCCATGATTAAGCTAATGGAGATTATTTTTCAAACCCACTGCCCTACATGGGATGACATAATCCAACTACTGGTCTCCCTTTTCAGCACTGAGGAAAGACATAGGATCCTAACTGAGGCCAGAAAATGGTTAAGAGAAATGGCACCTGAGGGTACTGCAAACCTTCAGTGGTGGGCAGAACTAGCCACCCCAGATGAGAGACCCAAATGGTACTGTAACACAGAGGAAGGGAGGGGCCTCCTGGAGAGATTTTGGACAGCTATTTTACAAGGACTCAAGAGGGGGGGCCCGAAAACCTATGAGTATGGCAAAACCCTCCAAAGTGATTCAAAGGGAAAGCGAATCGCCCTCTGACTTCTATGAAAGACTGTGTGAGACCTCTAGAGTTTATATGCCAATAGATCCAGAGGCTACTGGGTCTCGGATGGTGATAAATGCAGCTTTGTGTCTCAATCCTACCCCGAAAATGTCAGAAGGGGGGACACCAAGTGATTAATGGATTTTTACATATCCCTGAATACCCAGTACCTTTGTTTGGAAGAGACTTTCTGTCTAAATTGGGGGCACGAGTGACTTTTCCCCCATGAAAGACCCATTCTTTGAATGGACTCAACCACCTATTTACTCCTCCTCTTGGTAACCTCTCAAGATTAATGGCAGAGAAGGCAATGGCACCCGACTTCAGTACTCTTTCTTGGAAAATCCTATGGATGGAGGAGCCTGGTGGGCTGCAGTCCATGGGGTCGCTAAGAGTTGGACACGACTGAGTGACTTCACACTCACTTTTCATTTTCATGCATTGGAGAGGGAAATAGCAACCCACTCCAGTGTTATTGTCTGGAGAATCCCAGGGATGGGGGAGCCTGGTGGACAGGGAAGCTTACTACAAAGCCGCAGTCATCAAGACAGTATGGTACTGGCACAAAGACAGAAATATTGATCAATGGAAAAAAATAGAAAGCCCAGAGATAAATCCACACACCTATGGACACCTTATCTTTGACAAAGCAGGCAAGAATACATAATGGAGAAAAGACAATCTCTTTAACAAGTGGTGCTGGGAAAACCGGTCAGCCACTCATAAAAGAATGAAACTAGAACACTTTCTAACACCATACACAAAAATAAACACAAAATGGATTAAAGATCTAAACATAAGACCAGAAACTATAAAACTCCTAGAGGAGAACATAGGCAAAACACTCTCTGACATAAATCACAGCAGGATCCTCTATGATCCACCTCCCAGACTACTGGGAATAAAAGCAAAAATAAACAAAGGGACCTAATTAAAATTAAAAGCTTCTGCACAACAAAGAAAACTCTAAGCAAGGTGAAAAGACAGCCTTCAGAATGGGAGAAAATAATAGCAAATGAAGCAACTGACAAAGCACTAATCTCAAAAATATACAAGCAACACCTGCAGCTCAATTCCAGAAAAATAAACCAGCCAATCAAAAAATGAGCCAAAGAACTAAACAGACATTTCTCCAAAGAAGACATACAGATGGCTAACAAACACATGAAAAGATGCTCAACATCACTCATTATCAGAGAAATGCAAATCAATACCACAGTGAGGTACCATTTCAAGCCAGTCAGAATGACTGCTATTCAAAAGTTTATAAGCAATAAATTCTGGAGAGGGTGTGGAGAAAAGGCAACCCTCTTATACTGTTGGTGGGAATGCAAACTAGTTCAGCCACTATGGAGAACAGTGTGGAGGGTCCTTAAAAAACTGCCTTATGACCCAGCAATCCCACTACTGGGCATACACACCAAGTAAATCAGAATTGAAAGAGACACATGTACCCCAATGTTCATCGCAGCACTGTTTATAATAGCCAGGACATGGAAGCAACCTAGATGTCCATCAGCAGATGAATGGATAAGAAAGCTCTAGTACATATACACAATGGAGTAGTACTCAGCCATTAAAAAGAATACATTTGAATCAGTTCTAATGAGGCGGATGAAACTGGAGCCTCTTATACAGAGTGAAGTAAGCCAGAAAGAAAAATACCAATACAGTATACTAAAGCATATATATGGAATTTAGAAAGATGGTAACGATAACCCTGTATGCGAGACAGCAAAAGAGACACTGATGTATAGAACAGTCCTTTGGACTCTGTGGGAGAGGGCGAGGGTGGGATGATTTGGGAGAATGACATGGAAACATGTATAATATCATATATGAAATGAATCACCAGTCCAGATTCGATGCAGGATACAGGATGCTTGGGGCTGGTACACTGGGATGACCCAGAGGGATGGTATGGGAAGGGAGTTGGGAGAGGCGTTCAGGATGGGGAACACATGTAAACCCATGGCTAATTCATATCAATGTATGGAAAAAATGACTACAATATTGTAAACTAATTAGCCTCCAACTAAAATAAATAAATTAAAATAAAAAGAAAACTAAGATCATGGTATCCAGTCCCATCACTTCGTGACAAATAGATGGGGAAACAGAGGAAACAGTTGCTGACTTTATTTTTTGGGGCTCCCAAATCACTGCATATTTTGATTGCAGCCATGAAATTAAAAGACACTTACTCCTTGGAAGGAAAGTTATGATCAACTTAGACAGCATATTAAAAAGCAGAGACATTACTTTGCCAACAAAGGTCCGTCTAGTCAAGGCTATGTTTTTTCCAGTGGTCATGTATGTATGTGAGAGTTGGACTATAATAAAGAAAGCTGAACACAGAAGATTGATACTTTTGAACTGTGGTGTTGGAGAAGACTCTTGAGAGTCCCTTGGACTGCAAGGAGATCCAACCAGTCCATCCTAAAGGAGATCAGTCCTGGGTATTCATTGGAAGGACTGATATTGAAGCTAAAACTCCAATACTTTGGCCACCTGATGCGAAGAGCTCCCTCATTTGAAAAGACCCTGATGCTGGGAAAGATTGAGGGCAAGAAGAGAAGGGAACGATGGAGGATGAGATGGTTGGACGGCATCACTGACACAATGGACATGGGTTTGGGTGGACTCCGGGAGTTGGTAGTGGACAGGGAGGCCTGGCGTGCTGCAGCTCATGGGATTGAAAAGAGTTGGACAAAACTGAGCATTTGAATTGAGCTGAATTATCTGTGTAACCAAATAGAATAATAAATTCTATTGTGCTTATTGGAGTTGACCACAGGCCTGTTGATAATTGTCCACTGTTAACTACCTAGGCTTAAGGCATATGAGTCATGGGTTAACTTTGATTGTATCTTTATTTCCTTTCTTCAGACTAGTTTCAGGGAATTTGGGGAGGTGGGTTTGAGCACATACACTTAGGGTATATGCTGTGACTGCTGCTAAGTAGCTTCAGTCTTGTCCGACTCTGTGCGACCCCATAGATGGCAGCCTAGCAGGCTCCCCTGTCCCTGGGATTCTCCAGGCAAGAACACTGGAATGGGTTGCCATTTCCTTCTCCAATGCATGAAAGTGAAAAAATAAAGTGAAGTCGCTCAGTCGTGTCTGACTTGTAGCGACCCCATGGACTGCAGCCCACCACGCCCCTCCATTCATGGGATTTTCCAGGCAAGAGTACTGAAGTGGGTTGCCATTGCCTTCTCTGTAGGATATATAAGGTTTTCACAAAAACTGGCCGGGGTCCTTGGCTAAGAGGAGACTCTGCCTTGGGCCCACCAATGTAATAAACTGTACTCCACTATCTGCATTGTCCTTCTGAGTGAGTTTGTTTCCTGGAACATGTGGCTACAAGACTATAAATTCCAGACATTTTTCTTCAATTTTCATTATTTTAAGAGTCACTGCAGCCTTCAGGATTTTTGTAAGAATTTTAAGTGCTTTCATTCTACTTGGGATTCATACTTTTCACAAAATAAATTTCAAATTATTTTGTAAAAAATTTTTGTTCTGTATTTGTGAATTTTTATCTTTAAAATAATAGGAAAATAAGTCAATCTGAATTCTCCTCACAATTCATTTATCAATGGTTTATAATATGTCCTTGAAACAAATGAAGACTCAATGGGTAAAAAGTAAGTGGTGGTGGTGGCTGGTGAGAAGTGTTAGAGTATGCCAAAAACAAAACAAATATTAAGTAGGACCACTGAATATAGAACATTTTGAAAATTACACATGTGTGTGTACACATAAATAAAAGTTATTCAAGAGATTGTAATTACATACAAGCCTTGTGCTGTTCTTAGTCATTCAGTCATACCCTACTCTTTGAAACCCCATAGACTATAGCCTGCCCGGCTCCTTTGTCCATGGGGATTTGCCAGACAAGAATACTGGAATGGGTTGCCATGTCCTCCTCCAGGGGATCTTCCCAACCCAGGGATCAAACCCAGGTCTCCTGCATTGCGGGTGGATTCTTGGGAAGCCCAAGAATACTGGAGTGGGTAGCCCATCCTATCTTTAAGAGAACTTTCCCACTCAGGAATTGAACTGGGGTCTCCTGATTTTGAGGCAGATTCTTTACTGGCTTAGGTACCTGGAAAGTCCATACAACCCTTACGTATCATATAAAAACACGTATTGCAAAAAACTGGCTCAGTTCTAAAAAACTGTTCTGTTTTCTTTGAATGCCACACTAAAATTCAGGAATTCAACTCAAAAAATGACTATTACATTTATGCTTTAAATACATCAAGATATTTCTAAAACTTAAATGGACAAGCCTCAAAGGATAAAAATTTATTTGGCTACATGATTACAAATTTAAATGGCCCTATCATTCAACTGATTTGTAAGTTTTACTGTCTATTAGAAAATAAACCACGTTCAAAGTGAGAGGGTTTTAGATCATCTAAATTCTGGATTCTAGCCCCAAAGAAGCTTTTGTAATGAAATCAGAATGTGCTACTGTCTACATGCTGAGTTTTAACCTCTGCACTTTAATAGCTGTTGCTGCTGCTAAGTCGCTTCAGTTGTGTCTGTCTCTGTGCAACCCCATAGATGGCAGCCCACCAGGTTCTCTGTCCACAGGATTCTCTAGGCAAGAATACTGGAGTGGGTTGCCATTTCCTTCTCTGACTTTAATAGCTAGGTGCATTATTTGTACCAGAACTACTCCAAAGGAAAGCACAGGGTACAATGTCTCAAACTAAGCTTTAATTAAGAATCACTTAAGTCACTTAGTTTACAGTTTAAAACAACTGACAGTTACAGTGAGGGTTGTGACTCCCCATTCTCCCACTCTTCAAAAAACTATGGAAAACTATTCCAAGGTCTGTGGTATATGCCCTAGAGAACATTTAAAAATATGGCAGAAGCTATAAACTGAAGCAGAGATATTGTAATATCTTCATGTATATAATTTTTCTCTTCTTCTACTCTCATGTAAAAGTAGTAGCTTGAATTATAGAACTGCATATGGTTTTATAAGCAAAGATATAAAGGTTAACTTTCAAAACTGACAAATATTCTGCATGTTGAATCTGAATCTAATTCTTGAAACAATGTTCCCTGCTATATTGCACATTGAACGACTATATGTGTTGGCAGGTGTTGTAGGAATTGAAGGAAGTTAAACTTGGAAGATAAAGGAAGCTTTACTTTTCAAGCAACTCAGCACATTGCCTGAAAATATCTACAAGCCTGTGATTTGACTAATCCATTAAATTCCTGTGGCATTTTCAGTGAGGATTTTAAAGCTCTAGTGAAATCCATTACAATGAATAAAAAGAATCAAGTCAAAATCTTTAAATCTATTCATTTTTGTTTAGACCCAATCTGAAAAATCATCTCCTATGTACATCCAAACTTGGGAAACCAAGGTAACATTTCAATGATGAACCATATGTTGGCTGTGCTTGTTCATTCTGCTTCTTCCAGTGAACTTGTAGTGTAATGGTGTGTCACAGTGAAAAGGAGTACATAAAAAATCAGTTTAGATTCAGTTTTATCCGGCCACTTTTTTCTTTTTTGCCACACCAGCATGTGGAACTTCCCCCACGAGGGATTGAACTCATGCTCCCTGCCTTGGAAGCATGGAGTTCTAATCACTAAAGCACCAGAAAAATCTGCCACCTCTTTTCCTATAATTTTAAGACAGTTACTTTGACTGTTAAATAGAAAGATTACAATGTTTTAACTAAAAAAGGAAACCAATCTAAATAATTTCCCTCATGGAGTTGTAAATTGGAAAGTTCTTATTTGAGGGATTTTAGCTTATCAAAAAGGAACATAAATACATGCATATTTTTTTGTACCTGTGTGTATTTTTCAGGGAGAATATCTTCTTCAGTTATGCATAATTCATATCTGCTTCAAAAAGTTAGAAATTTTAGGTAAAGGTGCCTAAAATTTGAATCCTTTTTGTCTGAGCATACACACACACACACACACACGTATATGTGTGTGTGTATGTGTGTGTGTATATATGTATATATATATATATATATATATATATATAATACATATGCAAACCTATTATTTTTTAGTTCTTTTCCATTATAGGTTATTGAAGAAGTGCAGTGAAGTCACTCAGTCGTGTCCAACTCTTTGTGACCGCATGGACTGTAGCTTACCAGGCTCCTCCATCCATGGGATTTTCCAGGCAATAGTACTGGAGTGGGTTGCCATTTCCTTCTCCAGGGAATCTTCCTGACCCAGGGATCGAACCTGGGTCTCCTGCATTGTAGACAGACGCTTTACCATCTGAGCCACCAGGGAAGTCTCTATTATATGTTATTACATGATATCAAATATACTGCTGTGTGCTATACAGTAGGTTGTTGGTTATCTAACATTTGAATATTATAGACCCACTAGGAACATTGAATTAATCACCCAAAAGTATGGTTTATTCTTCATGACTTTCTTGCAAAATCAGATTTCCACACACCCCCGCCCACAACAAGTATATTGAACTGTATGCTAGGCTGTATGAGCTTCCAGGATGGCTCAGTGGTAAAGAATCTGGCCACAGTGTGGGAGACCCAGGTTCAATCCCTGGATCGAGATGATCCCCTGGAGAAGGAAATGGCCGCCCACACCAGTGTCCTTGTCTGAAAAATCCCATGGAAGAGTTGGACATGACTTAGCAACTAAACAATGGCAACAATGCTAGGCTGTAGTAGTTTTGCAGGGAAGCTGCATATTTACAATGTCTACCTTTCTTTTCCTTGAATGATTAAAGGACACTGTTTTCAAGCAGTGGAAACATCTTTGGTGGTCTCCATTCCAATAATGTTAACTCAAATCCAAGAAAGACTCTAGCAAAATCATATTCTCTTCCAAGTCAACCTGTAACATCTTTACCTTTTGCTCTGTTATTCACCTTTGCTTACTTACAACTAGGTATAATAGGTTTATTATCTCTTTGTACTACTAATTTTAATCACTCTTTTATATAATCTCCTATTTTTAGGATCACCTTTGACACTAAAAATAAAAGTAACTTCTCCTTTGTCCCAATTTCCATCCAAGATTCTGTGGACTATTTCATTTGTTTTTTTCCTTAATGGATTTGCTCTTATCTTTATTCTCATTTATCAAAGTTTCTTGTTTAGGTGAACAATTGTGTTCCTGATTTATGCTTCTCATTACATGGTTTAAATTATTTTTTTAATTGAGGCAATGTTGATTATATAAGTTTCACATGTGCAACATTATATTTTTACTTTGGTATACACTACAGAATTACAAATATATTTGGAAGTCAGATTTGAAAATCAGATTTTCCAGGAAAAATTATTTGTGCCAATTAAGTAGAAAAGCAAGATTCCTTTGTACTCTTTTTTCTACATGTCTACTTTCCTGGTTAATATTGAAGTCATCATGAATATATGACCTAATCAATTTTGGCTGTTTGTCTTCAAGAAGGAGCTAAATGATAGTCTTTGACTTGTCAGATTATGTCATTATAACTTCTATTATATCTAGAAGAAGCTTAGAGAATCAATTGCCTCAAACAATGCAGGACTTCCCTGGTGATCCAGTGGTAGGAATTCGCTGCCAATGCAGAGGACATAAGTTCAATCCCTGCTGCTGGAAGAGTTCATATACTGTGGGGCAACTAAACCCATGCACCTCAACTACTGAAGCTGGGCTCCCTAGAGCCATATGCTCCACAACAAGAAAAGCCAGGTGATGAGAAGTTTTCACACCAAACTAGAGAGTAGCCCCGCTTGCTGCAACTAGAGAAAGCCCATGCACAGCAACAAAAATTCAGTGCAAGCAAAACTAAATACATAAATCAATAAAAACAGCTAAACAAACAAAATTAAAGGCTCTTTTCATCTTCTTTATTCTGAAAAATCACATAGTAAGAGTTATTTCATGGTTGAGCAAGACTTTAGCAGTGAATTCAGTACAGACCTACCTGCAGTAAGTCCTAGACTATTAGAATATATCATCAGAAAGAAATGTAATCTCAAAGTCAATAGCCTGCATTGGTTAATGTTTTGGGACCCCCAGAAAGAAAGGTTAATGCCTTTCCTGGCATTATTTGGGTAAAATAGTCCTTCAATTACAACCTGGTCATAGAAGATTAAGATAATGAAATAATTTCTTATAAAGATATATTTTAAAAAAAACTGTAAACAATTTCAATATACTGAGGCAATTTTCTGGATAATTCAAATATAAATCTGTTAATCAATTGGATATTTTATTTCCTCAAGAAAACTGTCTTGAGAAAGAAGTCAATGACCATAATTATATGTGCAACTGTCTTAAATATTTTTTGAATAGACATGTCTAGTGAGCGCTATTCTTCCAAACATATAAAGAGAAGATTCATTCATTTAAAGAAACCTGTATTCACAGAAAGAAACCTGTATCACCTTAAGAAAAATCTCATTTTCTAAACAACTGATTTTATTTTGAATTCATCCACTCCTCAGATCTATGTTCTTCACCTAAGCCAGCTACATAGCTAGCTTACAAAACTACGTGCTGAGATGTATATGGATTAAACATTTTGCCCACAAGTTTTTTTTTTTTTTTTTTCTTTTGTTTGGTTTTGCTGCTCCTCTACTGAATTACTGAGCAGTGGACATAGAGTTTCACCAGTAATCGAAAGTGAAATAGTTTTTTTTAACTATAATCTCCATGAAGCCAACACACTTTTGGTGATAAAAAGATAAACAAGAACTGTAAGGAAACTCCTGTAACCTAACAAAGGACAACTGTAAAATAACCGCAGCTATCATCATACTAAATGCTGAAAGACTGATGATGCTGCTAAGTCGCTTCAGTCGTGTCCGACCTTGTGCGACCCCAGAGATGGCAGCCCACCAGGCTCTTCTGTCCCTGGGATTCTCCAAGCAAGAATACTGGAGTGGGTTGCCATTTCCTTCTCCAATGCATGCATGCATGCTAAGTCACTTCAGTCATGTCCGACTCTGTGCGACCCCGTGGACAGCAGCCCACCAGGCTCCTCTGTCCACAGGATTCTCCAGGCAAGAATTCTGGAGTGGGTTGCCATTTCCTACTCCAGGTGAAAGACTAAATGTTTCTTTACTTAGATCTAGGGTATCTGGCCTCCCACTGCAATCCAACATTGTACTAGAGATTCTAGCTAGAACAATTAGTCAAGAAAAAGTAATAGATGGCATCTAGATTGGAAAGGAAGAAGTACAGCTACTTCTATATGAGAATGACATATAAAAAATCTTGTATATAGTCTTGTATATAGAAAATCCTAACTGAACTACTTTATGGTAGCAATTCTTATCAATAATGAAATTAAAATAATTCCACTTACAATTGTATCTAAAAGATAAAATATTTAATAAATTTAGCCCCAAAAAGTGCAAGTTATTTGTACAGTGAAGATTCAAAATACTGTTGACATAAGTCAAAGAAATATTAAATAAATAGAGAGATATTAAATATTTATGGAACAGAACACTTAATATTGTTAAGATGACAAAACTTTTCAGATGGATCTATAGATTCAACATAATCTCTATCATAATTCCAACTGCACTATTTTGAAGAACTTGACAAGCTGATCTTAAAATGTATGCTATGGTATGCTATGCTAAGTCACTTCAGTTGTGTCCGACTCTGTGCGACCCCATAAAATGCATAGGGAAATACATAGAACTTATTCAAACAATAAACAATATTGAGAAAGAAATAAAACAACATTGGAGAACTCATACATCTCAATTTCAAAATGTACTACAATGCAAGAAAGAGCAGTACTAAAAATAAGAGACATATAGGTCAATGGAGCATAATTGAGTCCATAAATAAACCTTCACATTTTAAATCCGTTTCTTTTGTACAGGGTTATACTAAGACAGGCTTCCCAGGTGACACTAGTGGTAAAGAATCTACCTGCCAATGTAGGAGACACAAGAGACGTGGGTTCAATCCCTGGTTTGGGAAAATCTCATGGAATAGAAAATGGCAACACATTCCAATATTCTTTCCTGGAGAATCTCATGGACAGAGGAATCTGGAGGTCCATAGGGTCATAAAGAATCAGATATGACTGAAGTGACTTAGCACACAGCACATACTAAACACAATGGGGAAAAAGGGTCTTCTCAACAGATATTCCTAGAAAGAATGGATACCTACATTAAAAAAAATAATAATAACATTTTGGAATCCTTTCTCACATTGTATGAAAAATTAAATCAAAATGGCTCATAGATCTAAATTTATGAGCTAAGACTTTAAACTCTGATAAAAAAATATAGGAGGAAATTTTCACTACTTTGGGTTAAGCTAGCAGCACAAACATCAGTAGAAAAATAAGTAATATTGGAATTAATCAAAATTTAAAACTTTTGTGCTTTAAATTATGCCATAATAAAAGTGAAAAGACAAACCACAGAATCGGGGAAAAATTTGTAAATAGTGTATCTGATGATAGACTATGTCTATAATGCATGCATAAAAAACCCTTAAAAGTTCATTAAAAAGGATAAGTAAGAATAGAAATTTTTTCAGAGATTATGCACAAATGAACAAAAGTGCATGAAAAGATGATGAATGCTGTTAGTCATCAGGTAAATGCAAATTAACACTGCTATAAGTTACCATTTTACACCTACTACAGGATTAGTTGTTTTTGTTTAGTTTCTAAGTCATGTCCAACTCTTTGCAACCCCAGGGACTGTAGCCCAGCAGGCTCCTCTGTCCATGGAATTTTCCAGGCAAGAATACTGGAATGGGTTGCTATTTCCTTCTCCAAGGGATCTTACCAACCCAGTGATCGAACCTGCATCTCTTGCATTGGCAGGCATTGGCCAGCAGATTATTTACCACTGAGCCATCAGAGAAGCCCCATACTATAGGATGGCTACAACCAAAAAGACAAACAATAGCATGTTTTGAGGATATAGAGAAGTTGGAACTCTCAAATATTGCTGATGGGAATGTAAAGTGGTACAGGTGCTTTAGAAAATAGTTTTGCTCAAAATGTTAAGCATATCACTGACCCAACAATTCCACATCTAGAGAAGTGAAAACATGTTCATACAAAAGTTCTACACAAATAAATGCTCACAGAGCACTATTCATAACAGTCATAAAGTGAAAATAATCCAAATGACCATCAACTGATGAATGGATTTAAAAAAGAAAAAGTTATATATACATATGATGGGCTTCCCAGGTGCTACTAGTAGTAAAGAACTTGCCTCCCAATGCAGAAGACATAAGAGACACAAATTCAATCCCTGGGTCAGGAAGATTCCCTAGATGACAGCATGGCAACCCACTTCAGTATTCTTGCTTAGAGAATACCCTGGACAGAGGGTCCTGGAGGACTACAGTCCATAGGGTCACACAGAGGCAGACACAACTGAAGTGACTTAGAACGCATGCACACATATATAAAATGGAATATTATTCAGCCATAAAAAGGAAGAAGTACTAGATACATGCCAAAATATGGATAAACCGTGAGGACATTATGTTAAAGGAAAGAATTTAGATGCAAAAGACCACTTATTATTTGGTTACACTTATGTAAAATGTCCAGAAGAAGTACATCTTATAGAGATAGAAAGTCCATTAGTGGTTGCCTTGGCTTACAGGAATTTGGTGATTGAAAGCTAATCTACACTGGGTTTCCTTGCTCTAAATTTTTTTGTGATGGTGGTTGCAAACTTTGAATACATTAAAAATCATTGAATTGTACACTTTAAAAAATGGATTTTTACAGTATGTGATTTGTATCTCAAAAATGCTGTTGTAAAAAGCGATTGAAAAAATTACTCCGCATTCATTTGTCAACCGATTTTTGAACACCTACTTTGAGTTTCTCAAACTTTAGTGTGCATTAGAGGAGCTGCTCCACCTTCAAGGTCAGGAGGGGCGACCGTTAGGAGATACCCCTCATCCAAGTTAAGGAGCAGCAGCTGCGCTTTGCTGGAGCAGCAGTGAAGACATACCCCACGTCCAAGGTAAGACAAACCCAAGTAAGACGGTAGGTGTTGCCAGAGGGCATCAGAGGGCAGACACAAGAAAAGCACAATCACAGAAAACTAGCCAGTCTGATCACATGGACCACAGCCTTGTCTAACTCAATGAAACTAAGCCATACCGTGTGGGGCCACCCAAGATAGGAGGGTCATGGTGGAGAGGTCTGACAGAATGTGTTCCACTGGAGAAGGGAATGGCAAACCACCTCAGTATTCTTGCCTTGAAAACCCCATGGACAGTACAAAAAGGCAAAATGATAGGATACTGAAAGGGGAACTCCCTGGGTTGGTATGTGCCCAATATGCTACGGGAAATCAGTGGAGAAATAACTCCAGAAAGAATGAAGGGATGGAGCCAAAGCAAACACGATACCCAGTTGTGGATGTGAGTAGTGATAGAACCGAGGTCCGATGCTGTAAAGAGCAATAATGCATAGGAACCTGGAATGTCAGGTCCATGCATCAAGAAAAATTGGAAGTGGTCAAACAGGAGATGGCGAGAGTGACTGTCAACATTCTAGAAATCAGTGAAATAAAATGGACTGGAATGGGTGAATTTAACTCAGATGAACATTATATCTACTACTGTGGGCAGGAATCCTTTAGAAGAAATGTAGTAGCCAGCATGGTCAACAAAAGACTTCAAAATGCAGTACTTGGATGCAATCTCAAAAAAGACAGAATGATCTCTGTTCATTTCCAAGGCAAACCATTCAATATCATGGTAATCCAAGCCTATGCTCCAACCAGTAAGGCTGAAGAAGCTGAAGTTGAATGGCTCTATGAAGACCTACAAGACTTTTTAGAACTAACACCCAAAAAAGATGACCTTTTCATTATAGGGGACTGGAATGCAAAACTAGGGAGTCAAGAAACACTTGGAGTAACAGGCAAATTTGGCCTTGGAGTACGGAATGAAGCAGGGCAAAGGCTAATAGAGTTTAGCCAAGAGAACACACTGATCATAGCAAACGTTCTCTTCCAACAACACAAGAGAAGACTCTACACATGGACATCACCAGATGGTCAACACCAGAATCAGATCGATAATATTCTTTGCAGCCAAAGATGGAGAAGCTCTATATAGCCAGTAAAAACAAGACCAGGAGCTGACTATGGCTCAGATCATGAACTCCTTATTACCAAATTCAGACTTATATTGAAGAAAGTGGGGAAAACCACTAGACCATTCAGGTATGACCTAAATCAAATCCCTAATGATTATACCGTGGAAGTAAGAAATAGATTTAAGGGACTAGATCTGATAGACAGAGTGCCTGGTGAACTATGGACGGAGGGTTGTGACACTGTACGGGAGACAGGGATCAAGACTATCCCCATGGAAAAGAAATGCAAAAAAGCAAAATGGCTGTCTGAAGAGGTCTTAGAAATAGCTATGAAAAGAAGAGAAGCAAAAAGTAAAGGAGAAAAGGAAAGATATAAGAATCTGAATGCAGAGTTCCAAAGAATAGCAAGGAGAGATAAGGAAAACTTCCTCAGCGAACAATGCAAAGAAATAGAGGAAAGCAATAGAATGGGAAAGACTAGAGATCTCTTCAAGAAAATTAGAGATACCAAGGGAATATTTCATGCAAAGATGGGCTTAATAAAGGACAGAAATGGTATGGACCTGACAGAAGCAGAAGATATTAAGAAGAGGTGTCAAGAATACACAGAAAAACTGTACAAAAAAAAAAATCTGCACGACCAAGATAATCACGATGATGTGATGACTCACCTAGAGCCAGACATCCTGTAATGTGAAGTCAAGAGGGCCTTAGAAAGCATCACTACAAACCAAAGCTAGTGGAGGTGATGAAATTCCAGTTGAGCTATTTCAAATCCTGAAAGATGATGCTGTGAAAGTGCTGCACTCAATAGGGCAGCAAATTTGGAAAACTCAGCAGTGGTTACAGGACTAGGAAAGGTCAGTTTTCATTCCAATTCCAAAGAAAGGCAATGCCAAAGAATGCTCAAACTACTGCACAATTGCACTCATCTCACAGGCTAGTAAAGTAATACTCAAAATTCTCCAAGCCATTCTTCAGCAGTATGTGAAACACGAATTCCCAGATGTCCAAGCTGGTTTTCAAAAAGGCAGAGGAACCAGAGATCAAATTGCCAACATCTGCTGAATCATCAAAAAAGCAAGAGATTTAAAGAAAAAAACATCTATTTCTGCTTTATTGACTATCCCAAAGCCTTTGACTGTGTGGATCACAGTACTCTGTTGAAAATTTTGAAAGAGATGGGAATACCAGACCACCGGACCTGCCTCTTGAGAAACCTATATGCAGGTCAGGAAGCAACAGTTAGAACTGGACATGAAACAACAGACTGGTTCCAAATAGGAAAAGGAGTATGTCCATGCTGTATATTGTCACCCTGCTTATTTAACTTATATGCAGAATACATCATGAGAAACGCTGGGCTGGAAAAAACACAAGCTGGAATCAAGATTGCTGGGAGAAATATCAATAACCTCAGATATGCAGATGACACCACCCTTCTGGCAGAAAGTGAAGAGGAACTTAAAAGGCTTTTGATAAAAGTGAAAGAGGAGAGTGAAAAAGTTGGCTTAAAGCGCAACATTCAGAAAACTAAGATCATGGCATCTGGTCCCATCACTTCATGGGAAATAAATGGGGAAACAGTGTAAACAGTGTCAGACTTTACTTTTTGGGGCTCCAAAATCACTGCAGATGGTAATTGCAGCCATAAAATTAAAAGACTCTTACTCCTTGGAAGGAAAGTCATGACCAACATAGATAGCATATTAAAAAGCAGAGACATTACTTTGCCAACAAAGGTCCGTCTAGTCAAGGCTATTGTTTTTCCAGTGGTCATGCATGGATGTGAGTGTTGGACTGTGAAGAAAGCTGAGCACTGAAGAATTGATGCTTTTGAACTGTGATGTTGGAGAAGACTCTTGAGAGTCCCTTGGACTACAAGGAGATCAAACCAGTCTATCCTAAAGGAGATCAATCCTGGGTGTTCATTGGAAGGACTGATGCTGAAACTGAAACTCCCATACTTTGGCTACCTCATGCAAAGAGTTGACTCATTGTAAAAGACCGTGATGCTCTGAGGGAATAGGGGCAGGTGGAGAAGGGGACGACAGAGGATATGATGACTGGATGGCACCACTGACTCGAAGGGAATGAGTCTGAGTAAACTCCGGGAGTTGGTGATGGACAGGGAGGCCTGGCGTGCTGCAGTCCATGGAGTCACAAACAGTTGTACATGACTGAGCGACTGAACCAAACTTAAGTTAAAAGCTTCCACTGTTTCAATCCATAAAGTATCTGCCCACAATGTGGGAGCCTCAAGTTCAATCCCTGAGTCAGGAAGATCCCCTGAAGGAGGAAATGGCAATCTACTCAATATTCTTGCCTAGAGACTCCTATGGACAGAGAAGCCTGGTGTGTTCCAGTCCATAAGTCACAAAGAGCTGGCCACACCTGAAGCACACACTGGGTCTATACTGCTCTCTGTTCATACTCCACACTGTAAAAAGTTCTTGTAATTAATATTTTTTATATGTGTCTCCTCCACTAGATTGTGAGATCCTTGAAGGCAGGAACTGTATCTTATTAGTCATTTTATCACCCTTCCAAAACTTTTTTCTCACTGTTTATTTTCAATCAGATACAATGGCAGTTGGTAGAAATTCAATGAAGTTAATGTTTAGCACACTCCATAGCTTACAGTGAGCAGTGAAAAAAATTTTATGGACATTGAAGAGGGAATAGATACAATAATATATTCCAGTGTATCAAAAATACAAAGTACTGAAGAGGTTATATTAAGAACCATCCAATCAATTGTTCATGAAGTTGGCTAAATTAATTACAAAGAATAGATATGCAGTCTCTTTCTAAAGTTACTGGCCCAGAAATATATGGGGTTGGTGCAATTAATATAATAATAGTTGGCATTTGCCATTTGGATTAAAACCTAAATGTAAGTTCACTAACTCTTTTCCTATGAAATTGAATCTCTGTGCTTCAGTCTCCATCTGTTGTGAGCAGTACTTTGGATGAAAACTTTCAGAAGAGTAAGAATGTTTCTGAAATTCATTCTTAGCTCTAATTTTGTCGTATAAATTTATAAAAATTTTTTTATATCTCTGAAAGCATTGTACTATAGCCCCTTTTCTCCCACAAGAGTTAGAAGACTCACCTGAAGTCTATAATTTTCACAATGCTTCAAGGCATTGAACCAAATTTAGACCTGCATTGGAAATGAATGTAACTGACTTCCACAGTACATAAATCGTGAACTTCCAGATGTTCAAGTTGGATTTAGAAAAGGCAGAGGAACCAGAAATCAAATTGCCAATATCCGCTGGATCATTGAAAAGCAAGAGAGTCCCAGAAAATCATCTACTTTTGCTTTATTGACTATGTCAAAGCCTTTGACTGTGTGGATCACAAGAAACTGTGGAAAAATCTTAAAGAGAGGAATACCAGACCACCTTACCTGCCTCCTGAGAACTCTGCATGCAGGTCAAGAAGCAACAGTTGGAACTGAACATGCAGCAACAGATTGGTTCCAAATTAGGAAAGGAATACCTCAAGTATATTGTCAAGTCAAGTACATCTTGTATATTACCAAGTGTGTTGTCAAGGAGTATGTCAAGCATATTGTCACCCTGCTTATTTAACTTTTATGCAGAGTACATCATGAGAAATGCTGGACTGGATGAAGCACAAGCTGAAATCAAGATTGCTGGGAGAAATATTAATAACCTCATACACGCAGATGACACCACACTTATGGCAGAATGCAAAGAAGAACTAAAGAGCCTCTTGAAAGTGAAAGAGGAAAGTGAAAAAGTTGTCTTAAAACTCAACATTCAGAAAACTAAGATCAGGGGGAGGAGCTAAGATGGCTGAGGAATAGGACGGGGAGAACACTTTCTCCCCCACAAATTCATCAAAAGAACATTTAAACGCCAAGCAAATTCCACAAAACAACTTCTGAATGCTGGCAGAGGACATCAGGCACCCAGAAAAGCAACCCATTGTCTTCGAAAGGAGGTAGGAAAAAATATAAAAGACAAAAAAAGAGACAAAAGAGGGAGGGACAGAGCTCTGTCCCAGGAAGGGAGTCTTAAAAAGAGAGAAGTTTCCAAAAACCAGGAAACATTCTCACTGCCGAGTCTGTGCCGAGCCTTGGAAACACAGAGGGCAACATAACAGGGAGGAAAAATAAATAACCAATTAAAACCCACAGATTACGAGCACTACGGTAACTCCCCCAGCGGAGAAGCAGCGCAGACACCTGCATCCGCCATTAGCAAGCTGGAGCTGGGCAGGGAGGCACGGTGCAGGCTGCATCACTTAGAGTAAGGATCTGGCCTGAATACCCTGAGTGCTACCTGAGTGAAATAATTTGGGCTAGCAAACCAGACCTTGGGATATCTACCACGCAAAAAGCCAGCTGTAGCCTAAGACACCGCCAGGCCCACGCATGGAACAAAGGACTGTACAGAGATAGCCAGCTGCAGACCATCCCCCTCTGGTGACAGGGAGCCAGAGCCTGAAGGGGGCAATCGCAGCCCCAGAAAGACATTATCTACAAAACTGAAAGCAGGCTTCTTTGCTAACTAAAACTTCTTGGGGTTCTGGATAGTCAACATCCTCCTAAGAAGGTGCACTGGTTGTACACACAGATAACCGAGTGGCAGGGAGGCAATAAGTCGCAGCAACCACACTCACCAAACACCTCATCATTGAAAGACAAGTATATGTCTTGTCTTTCTTGTCTGAGCTGCTTGGATCTGGGAAGGGTCTGTGAAGGGTCTGGGAAGGCACAGATCTGAGTCTGTGCCTCTGACGACTACCTGAGTGCCTGAACCTGAGTGGCTTAGACCTGGGAGTGCAAGCAGCCCAGGGCCGGCCGCAGATGATTCCCGGAGGAGCAATGTAGAGCCTGAGCACTGTGGCAGGGAGGCTACACGTGCCGTGAGCAGGGGCAGGCCCAGTGTGGCTGAGGCACTGCGAGCACACACCAGTCATTTATTTGCAGCATCCCTCCCTCCCCACAGCACGACTGAACAAGTGAGCCTTAAAAAAAAAAAAAAAGGTGTCCACCACTGCCCCTTTTGTATCAGGGCGGAAATCAGACACTGAAGAGACCAGCAAACAGAAGAAGCTATAACAGAGGGAACCACCTTGGAAGCACCAGGCAATAGATTAAAACCCCGTGGTTAGTACCGACTACGTAGGAAGCGGCCTAGATCTTGAGAAATATAAGCCGGAACAAGGAACTAGCTGAAAATGAACTGAACCCACAATACCCACAACAACATCAGAGACAGTCCTATATATATTTTTACTATTTTTACAATCATTCTTTCTTTCTTTTTTTAAAATTTTTTAAAAAATTTTAAGTCCACTATTACTCCTTTAATTTTCACTTTTATAACCTACTATTACTTTGCAAAAACAAAAAGACCCTTTAAAAAAAAAAAAAGCTAACTTCATATATATATATTTTTTATAACTTTTGTGACCTTTTTTTTTTTCTTCTTCTTCTTTTCTTCAACATTGTATTTTTGAAATTCCAAACTCTGCTCTACATTTTTAATTGTAGCTTTTTGGTATTTGTCAATTTTGTACCTATATTTTATAACTTTTGTGACTTTTTTTTCCCCCTCTCTTTCTTTCTCTTCATCTTTTCTTTAACATTGTATTCCTGAAATTCCAAACTCTACTCTAAATTTTTAATTTATGCTTTTTGGTATTTGTTATCAATTTTGTACCTATATCTTCTTTATAATTTTTGTGACTTTGTTTGTTTTTGGGTTTTTTTTCTCTTTCTTTTTCTTCTTCTTTTCTTTAACATTGTATTCTTGAAATTCCAAACTCTAGATTTTTAATTTTTGCTTTTAGATATTTGTTACCAATTTTGTACCTTTAAGAACTCAATCTTCAGTACCCATTTTTTTACTAGGGAGTGAGATTACTGGCTTGACTGCTCTCTCTCCCTTTGGACTCTCCTTTTTTTCCACCAGGTCACCTGTGTCTCCTCCCTAACCCTTCTCTACTCTACCCAACTATGTGAATTTCTGTGTGTTCCAGACGGTGGAGAACACTTAGGGAACTGATTACTGGCTGGATCTGTCTCTCTCCTTTTCATTCCCTCCTTTTATCCTCCTAGCAACCTCTGTCTCCTTCCTCCCTCTTCTCTTCTCTGTATAACTCCGTGAACATCTCAGAGTGGTCCAGTTGTAGAGTGCACCTAAGGAAGTGATTACTGGTTAGCCCACTCTCTCCTCTATTGATTCCACCTCATCTCATTTGGGTCACCTCTAACTCCCTCCTCCCTCTTCTCTTCTCCATGTAATGCTGGGAACCTCTCTGGGTGACCCTCACGGTGGAGAAACTTTTCATCTTTAACCTAGATGTTTTATCAGTGGTTCTGTATAGAAGGAGAAGTTTTGAGACTACTGTAAAAATAAGACTGATAACTGGAAGCAAGAGGCTTAAGTCCAAACCTTGACTCCAGGGAATATTAACTGACAGGAGCTCATCAAACGCCTCCATACCTACACTGAAACCAAGCACCACACAAGGGCCAACAAGTTCCAGGGCAAGACATACCAAGCAAATTCTCCAGCAACACAAGAACACAGCCCTGAGCTCCAAGATACAGGCTGCCCAAAGTCACCCCAAAACCATAGACATCTTACAACTCATTAGTGGACACTTCATTGGACTCCAGAGAGAAGAAATCCAGCTCCCCCCACCAGAACACCGACACAAGCTTCCCTAAACAAGAAACCTTGACAAGCCACCTGTACAAACCCACACACAGTGAGGAAATGCCACAATAAAGAGAACTCCACAAACTGCCAGAATACAGAAAGGACACCCCAAACTCAGCAATTTAAACAAGATGAAGAGACAGAGGAATACCCAGCAGGTAAAGGAACAGGATAAATGCCCACCAAACCAAACAAAAGAGGAAGAGATAGGGAATCTACCTGATAAAGAATTCTGAATAACGATAGTGAAATTGATCCAAAATCTTGAAATCAAAATGGAATCATAGATAAATAGCCTGGAGACAAGGATTGAGAAGATGCAAGAAAGGTTTAACGAGGATCTAAAAGAAATAAAAAAGAGTCCATATATAATGAATAATGCAATAAATGAGATCAAAAACACTCTGGAGGTGACAAATAGTAGAATAACAGAGGCAGAAGATAGGATTAGTGAATTAGAAGATAGAATGGTAGAAATAAATGAATCAGAGAGGAAAAAAGAAAAACGAATTAAAAGAAGTGAGGACAATCTCAGAGACCTCCAGGACAATATTAAACCCTACAACATTCGAATCATAGGGGTCCCAGAAGAAGAAGACAAAAAGAAAGACCATGAGAAAATACTTGAGGAGATAATAGTTGAAAACTTCCCTAAAATGGGGAAGGAAATAATCACTCAAGTGCAAGAAACCCAGAGAGTCCCAAACAGGATAAACCCAAGGTGAAACACCCCAAGACACATATTAATCAAATTAACAAAGATCAAACACAAAGAACAAATATTAAAAGCAGAAAGGGAAAAACAACAACACACAAGGGAATTCCCATAAGGATAACAGCTGATCTTTCAATAGAAACTCTTCAAGCTAGGAGGGAATGGCAAGACATACTTAAAATGAAGAAAGAAAATAAACTACAGCCCAGATTATTGTACCCAGCAAGGATCTCATTCAAATATGAAGGAGAAATCAAAAGCTTTCAGACAAGCAAAAGTTGAGAGAATTCAGCACCACCAAACCAGCTCTCCAACAAATACTAAAGGATATTCTCTAGACAGGAAACACAAAAACGGTGTATAAATTCGAACCCAAAACAATAGAGTAAATGGCAATGGGATCATACTTCTCAATAATTACCTTAAACGTAAATGGGTTGAATGCCCCAACGAAAAGACAAAGACTGGCTGAATGGATACAAAAACAAGACCCCTACATATGTTGTCTACAGGAGACCCACCTCAAAACAGGGGACGCATACGACTGAAACTGAAGGGCTTGAAAAAGATTGTCCATGCAAATAGGGACCAAAAGAAAGCAGGAATAGCAATACTCATATCAGATAAAATAGACTTTAAAACAAAGGCTATGAAAAGAGACAAAGAAGATCACTACATAATGATCAAAGTATCAATCCAAGAAGAAGATATAACAATTATAAATATATATGCACCCAACATAGGAGCACTGCAATATGTGAGACAAATACTAACAAGTATGAAAGGAGAAATTAATAATAACACAATAATAGTCAGAGACTTTAATACCCCACTCACACCTATGGATAGATCAACTAAACAGAAAATTAACAAGGAAACACAAACGTTAAATGATACAATAGACCAGTTGACCTAATTGATATCTATAGGACATTTCATCCCAAAACAATGAATTTCACCTTTTTCTCAAGCGCACACGGAACCTTCTCCAGGATAGATCACAACCTGGGCCATAAATCTAGCCTTGGTAAATTCAGAAAAATTGAAATCATTCCAAGCATCTTTTCTGACCACAATGCACTAAGATTAGATCTCAATTACAGGAGAAAAACTATTAAAAATTCCAACATATGGAGGCTGAACAACACGCTGCTGAATAACCAACAAATCACAGAAGAAATCAAAAAAGAAATAAAAATTTGCAAAGAAAGGAATGAAAATGAAAACACAACAACACAAAACCTGTGGGACACTGTAAAAGCAGTCCTAAGGGGAAAGTTCATAGCAATACAAGCATACCTCAAGAAACAAGAAAAAAGTCAAATAAATAATCTAACTCTAAACCTAAAGCAACTAGAGAAGGAAGAAATGAAGAACCCAAGGGTTAGTAGAAGGAAAGAAATCTTAAAAATTAGGGCAAAAATAAATGCAACAGAAACAAAAGAGACCATAACAAAAATCAACAAAGTCAAAAGCTGGTTCTTTGAAAGGATAAATAAAATTGACAAACCATTAGCCGGACTCATCAAGAAACAAAGGGAGAAAAGTAAAATCAATAAAATTAGAAACGAAAATGGAGAGATCACAACAGACAACACAGAAATACAAAGGATGATAAGAGACTACTATCAGCAATTATATGCCAATAAAATGGACAACATGGACGAAACGGACAAATTCTTAGAAAAGTACAACTTTCCAAAACTCAACCAGGAAGAAATAGAAAATCTTAACAGGCCCATCACAAGCACAGAAATTGAAACTGTAATCAGAAATCTTCCAGCAAACAAAAGCCCAGGTCCAGACAGCTTCACAGCTGAATTCTACCAAAAATTTAGAGAAGAGCTAACACCTATCCTGCTCAAACTCTTCCAGAAAATTGCAGAGGAAGGTAAACTTCCAAACTCATTCTATGAGGCCACCATCACCCTAATACCTAAACCTGACAAAGATGCCACAAAAAAAGAAAACTACAGGCCAATATCACTGATGAACATAGATGCAAAAATCCTTAACAAAATTCTAGGAATCAGAATCCAACAACACATTAAAAAGATCATACACCATGACCAAGTGGGCTTTATCCCAGGGATGCAAGGATTCTTCAATATCCGCAAATCAATCAATGTAATACACCACATTAACAAATTGAAAAATAAAAGGCATATGATTATCTCAATAGATTCAGAGAAAGCTTTTGACAAAATCCAACATCCATTTATGATAAAAACTCTCCAGAAAGCAGGAATAGAAGGAACATACCTCAACATAATAAAAGCTATATATGACAAACTCACAGCAAACATTATCCTCAATGGTGAAAAATTGAAAGCATTTCCTCTAAAGTCAGGAACAAGACAAGGGTGCCCACTTTCACCATTACTATTCACCACAGTTTTGGAAGTTTTGGCCACAGCAATCAGAGCAGAAAAAGAGATAAAAGGAATCCAAATTGAAAAAGAAGAAGTAAAACTCTCACTGTTTGCAGATGACATGATCCTCTACATAGAAAAACCTAAAGACTCCACCAGAAAATTACTAGAACAAATCAATGACTATAGTAAAGTTGCAGGATATAAAATCAGCACAGAGAAATCCCTTGCACTCCTATACACTAATAATAAGAAAATAGAAAGAGAAATTAAGGAAACAATTCCATTCACCATTGCAAAGAAAAGAATAAAATACTTAGGAATATATCTACCTAAAGAAACTAAAGACCTATATATAGAAAACTATAAAACACTGGTGAAAGAAATCAAAGAGGACACTAATAGATGGAGAAATATACCATGTCCATGGATTGGAAGAATCAATATAGTGAAAATGAGTGTACTCCCCAAAGCAATTTATAGATTCATTGCAATCCCTATCAAGCTACCAACAGTATTCTTTACAGAGCTAGAACAAATAATTTCACAATTTGTATGCAAATAAAAAAAACCTCAAATAGCCAAAGCAATCTTGAGAAAAAAGAATGGAACTGGAGGAATCAACCTGCCTGACTTCAGGCTCTACTACAAAGCCACAGTCATCAAGACAGTATGGTACTGGCACAAAGACAGAAATATAGATCAATGGAACAAAATAGAAAGCCCAGAGATAAATCCATGCACATATGGACACCTTATCTTTGACAAAGGAGGCAAGAATATACAATGGATTAAAGACAATCTCTTAAGTGGTGCTGGGAAAACTGGTCAACCACTTGTAAAAGAATGAAACTAGAGCATTTTCTAACACCATACACAAAAATAAACTCAAAATGGATTAAAGATCTAAATGTAAGACCAGAAACTATAAAGCTCCTAGAGGAGAACATAGGCAAAACACTCTCTGACATACATCACAGCAGGATCCTCTGTGACCCACCTCTCAGAATATTGGAAATAAAAACAAAAATAAACAAAGGGACCTAATTAAATTTAAAAGCTTCTGCACAACAAACGAAACTATAAGCAAGGTGAAAGGACAGCCTTCAGAATGGGAGAAAATAATAGCAAATGAAGCAACTGATAAACAACTAATCTCAAAAATATATAAGCAACACCTACAGCTCACTTCCAGAAAAATAAATGATCCAATAAAAAAATGGGCCAAAGAACTAAATAGACATTTCTCTAAAGAAGACATACAGATGGCTAACAAACACATGAAAAGATGCTCAACATCACTCATTATCAGAGAAATGCAAATCAAAACCACTATGAGGTACATTTCATGCCAGTCAAAATGGCTGTGATCCAAAAGTCTACAAGTAATAAATGCTGGAGAGGGTGTGGAGAAAAGGGAACCCTCTTACGCTGTTGGTGGGAATGCAAACTAGTACAGCCACTATGGAGAACAGTGTGGAGATTCCTTAAAAAACTGGAAATAGAACTGCCTTATGATCCAGCAATCCCATTGCTGGGCATACACACTGAGGAAACCAGAAGGGAAGGAGACACGTGTACCCCAATGTTCATCGCAGCACTGTTTATAATAGCCAGGACATGGAAGCAACCTAGATGTCCATCAGCAGAGGAATGGATAAGAAAGCTGTGGTACATATACACAATGGAGTATTACTCAGCCATCAAAAAGAATACACTTGAATCAGTTCTAATGAGGTGGATGAAACTGGAGCCTATTATACAGAGTGAAGTAAGCCAGAAAGTAAAACACCAATACAGTATACTAACGCATATATATGGAATTTAGAAAGATGGTAACAATAACCCTGTATACGAGATAGCAAAAGAGACACTGATGTATAGAACAGTCTTTTGGACTCTGTGGGAGAGGGAGAGGGTGGGATGAATCGGGAGAATGGCATTGAAATATGTATAATATCATATATGAAATGAGTCGCCAGTCCAGGTTCGGTGTACGATACTGGATGCTTGGGGCTGGTGCACTGGGACGACCCAGAGGGATGGTATGGGGAGGCAGGAGGGAGGAGGGTTCAGGGTGGGGAACACATGTATGCCTGTGGCAGAATCATTTTAATATATGGCAAAACCAATGCAATATTGTAAAGTTAAATAAAATAAAATTAAAAAAAAAGAAAACTAAGATCATGACATCAAGTCCCATCACGCCATGGAAAATAGATGGGGAAATAATAGAAACAGTGACAGTCTTTATTTGCTTGGGCTCCAAAATCACTGCAGATGTGACTGCAGCCATGAAACGAAAAGACACTTGTTCCTTGGAAGAAAATCTATGATCAACCTAGACAGCATATTAAAAAGCAGAGACTGTACTTTGCCAACAAAATTCCATCTAGTCAACTTTGGCTCTTCCAATAGTCATGTATGGATGTGAGAGTTGAAATATAAGGAAAACTGAGAGCCAAAGAATTGATGCTTTTGAACTGTGGTGTTGGAGAATACTCTCGAGAGTCCCTCAGACTGCAAGGAGATCCAACCTGTCCATCCTAAAGGAACTCAGTCCTGAATATTCATTGGAAGGACTGATGTTGAAGCTGAAACTCCAATACTTTGGCCACCTGATGCGAAGAACTGACTCATTTGAAAAGACCCTGATGCTGGGAAAGATAGAAGGTGGGAGGAGAAGGGGACGACAGAGCATGAAATGGATGGCATCACCCACTCAATGGACATGAATTTGAGTAAGCTCTGGAAGTTGATGATGGACAAGGAGGACTGGGGTGCTGCAGTCCATGGGGTCACAAAGAGTTGGACATGACTGAGCGACTGAACTGAGCTGAACTGACTTCCCCTAATTGAGTGAAGATATAAAGGGGAGAGATTAAAGTAAGGAAGAAAGAATACAATGATGCATTCCTAATTCTGCTACTGTATACTCTAGCTGCCTTACATTCCTCCAAGTGGATTTAAACATTCTCAGTTTTTGTCCCTCCAGTTCATTTCCCAGAAATGAAGACTGACTTGCATTTCCCAATTTATTTTCCTTCCATTCAACTTGAGAAAGTATTTTTATAGATACTGTCTTCAGTCTGAAGAAAAGAATCAAGAATGTAGTTTTCTAGTCTTTCGTTAGCAAAATAATCCTTCAATGGTTTGCTATAGAATCTAACAACAATTTCATAAAACACACACATAACATGTTTTAAATAAGGCACTATTACCCAGCTTTGAAAATTTGAAGGAAAATTGTCATGTCACCAACCTAGATCCAGAGCTGACCTATTAACCAGAAAATATATGGAACTTGATAGAACTGTGATTCAACTTCTAGTTTGCCTTTGCCCAAGGATGTGAACTTAGGAAATTCACTCTGTCTCTCTGAACCTAATTTTTCTCTTCTTTTAAATGAGATTATCAGACAGATGATATGTTAAATTACTTTCAATGGTAAAGCTCAATGATTTTATGGTAAAAAAAAAAAAAAGGAAAACTGGTCATTTGTCCTCAAAACTACAGAGAA
Source organism: Bos taurus (assembly GCF_002263795.3). Taxonomy (NCBI): domain Eukaryota; kingdom Metazoa; phylum Chordata; class Mammalia; order Artiodactyla; family Bovidae; genus Bos; species Bos taurus. The sequence continues at coordinate 40,209,437 of NC_037357.1, read as the reverse complement.
TAGGCACCCTCACAAGTTTATTTTCTGTCCTAATTTTGGAACTTATATAGTTTAAGAGATTATTGTGTACTCCAAATTTGTTGCAAATAAGGCAACAATGTTAACCTCTGAGTCACAGGTTGATCTAGTCCTCATCCTAGCAAGCTATAACTTTTCTCAATAATCTCAATCAGAACTCATCAGATATGTACTTACCCATTTTGTATTATAAAATGAATAATTTTATTTAAATATAAATTTATAAACAGATTGTAGTGATATCACACTCTCTAATTTTTTCCAACTGCCTTATTTTTAGGCGAGGAAGAAAACAGATGACCAACAATTATGATAAGAAATCACTAAATAACATAACAGGTAGCAAGATCTTTCCAGGAATTTAACTAGTCAAAGTCATCTATCATTAAAAATCAAGGAAACACCTATAACCATTTTCTATGATAAGAATTTTGTTTTCATCCTAAGGCAACAAAGGAAATTAGTAGTTACAAAGAACATGAATAAAAAGCAGACTTTGGAAAATGAGATTTGATTTTGACTGTTTCAAGAACAACACAATTCCCTGAAATTAAATATCATTAGATGTTGTCTTATAAAATAGACAGCATATATTTTACTGAAATAAATTATTACTATATTTACATTTTCAACTGAAATGTAAATAAATATTTCTCTTCATGATTCTATGGCTGAGAGTCTCTAGATTGCTTATTTTCTGATCTAGACTTAAAATTACTCATCTGCAGTGCTATTCAATGCTTATTTTAAAACTTCAGAGAAGTTTCATTTTCAGCCATATAACTCCAGTTTTTATAGTTTTTTGGAGAATCCTTTTAATAAATATTTTAATGTTTAATATGGCACTTCATATTGAATGAGTAAAAAGAAACAAAAATTAGCAGGTAAAACTACAATATACAATTGAGGTTAAGATGTTTCAGCAAAAAGAAATGCAGGTGCAGGTTTAAATGACAGGAAAGTGATCATTTTAATGTTCATAATAAGAAGAGTTGCCAACATGATAATGAATAGAATCATTGATTTACAACCATTGGTGATATTTCCTGTTGTCATTCCTCAAACTAATTGACTCCTTTGTCAGATGAATTTCTTAGAAATATTGCAAGAAATTCTGTTTGGGCAAAAGAAGTTCTGAAATTTAAAATTTTCTGCTTAGGCAATTTTTTTATATATATATAAGTAGTGTTCAGATGATTAAGGTGGCATTTATCAGCAAGAGTTCCATGTGAAATGTTATACAAAGTATAGAATTGTGAAGTTTGTGGAAACCCATACTTTAAATAGTTTATAAAATTAGAAATTATTTTCTTTTACTAAAAAGCAGTCATATCTACTCAAAATAATTATGGATCAGAAGTAACATCAAATTAAAAGTAGAACATCATTAAAAATAAGATTGATATAATAATTACACTAATTGAATATAGTACAGTGTGTACATTGTCTGAACACCTAATCTCATAAGTACTAATATATACCACTGATAGCTTTTTTCCCTTTAAAATATTGAAAATATATCTCATTATTATATGATGAAATAAAACAATGCAGTGGTTAGCTCCAGAGTTTTAATAAGAGCAACAGATAGTATATAAAGAAATACTTGGAAACTCAATTTATATTTAAATATTTATATTATTGTATACTATATTTAGCTATACATTGTTTTAACACATATTTTCATAAGTTTACAGGACAGAAGTAATTTCATTCACACATGCTATCCTCACAGTAACTAAAAGAATCAGGTAAACGTCCTTGAGTTAATGTTGGGCATTCAAGTATTTTTCCAATGCAAATGATATAACTTTATTAGTTTGTCTTTTTTGGCCAAATTCCCTTTGCAAATTCTGTGTGTCTAGTGATAGTCACACAATCCTTTTAGTAATTTCATGAAAATTACTTCCTGTTATGGAAGATGCATTTGTAACAGGAAGTACTAGAAATGCAAAAGTGCAAACAATGATTTTTCATTAGCTGGAAAGCCATCCTTAAGCATTTAAATATAACACGAGACACATTACCAAAGCAATTACCAGGCATATAACTACTCAAATCTGAGCATGGACCAGTTCTAAATTGCTTTAAAATCAATAATATATATCACTGGTCATAATTATAGAACATCAGTAGTAATGTAGGGTTATATATAATTATGGTACCTCCATGGCACTTTACAACAAAGCCAATAGCCCCTTGGACTGAATCTCTTTCACTTGTGCTGCCTAATTCTATTTAAATGGGGCATTACATATGTAATAGAGCAAGAAAAAGATAGATGTTATGACAAATACCCTGTATAGACATCAAAATCCCATAGGCAAGATGATTTGAGAATACATTAAGGGTTGTACAGAGGATGCTTTATTTGAGGGAGTCCATGTTCATTGTTAACAATATCAACCAAATACAAAATAAGATTGTGATCTCAACTCATTTTCATCTTTCAAAATATACATAGAGATTGGTGCTTATCAGAGCATATTTAAATTACAGAGATTTTACACTGAGTCTGCAATGCAACTCTTTTTGTGTTCTTATATATTTGGAACTCTTTGTTACATCTAGTCATGATATTTTAAAATTACTTTTTTTCAATACTTAAATACTCAGTCTGATACTCAATACTCAATCTTAAAATACTATCATGAGGATAGTAACTCTACATCATACTGTAAATCGAGTTCTTGCATCAAGAATGCTGTGTTTTTTAACTCAAGAATTCATGGTCAGATGGATGTGTTAATATTTATTTGAAGCAACTGACTTTGTTTTTAGTCTTTTTCACATTTTCATTGCTTTTTTATGTATGTTCATACTTCACTTCAAAGCTTCCACTCAAAAACATTCATAAATACGTCATTCACTCCTGGCATATCTCAGACTACTTCTAATAAGATAATACACAGCAAAATTTAGTTACTTATAATTAGTAAGAAAAATGAAGAAAAATATTTATTGGTACATTCCTCCCTAAACAATTTTCTACTTTGTCCTCTTTATATGGGCTAAATGTTACTTTTCTAACATTCTGACTCCATAATAAAGTCCTTCTAGTTAGTAAACCAAAATAAAACAAAACAAAACTAGGCAGAAAAAAAAGCAGTGTAATGGATATATGTATATGTATAACTGAACAACTTCACTGTACACCTGAAACAGCACTACTTTTTGCAAATCAATTATGTGCTAAGTCACTTCAGTCCTGTCCAACTCTTTGTGACCATATGGACTGTAGCCCACCAGGCTCGTCTGTCCATGGGAATCTCCAGGCAAGAGTACTGGTTGTGTTGCCATTTCCTCCTCCTGGGTATCTTGCTGCCCCAGGGATCAAACTGCAGTTACTTAGGTCTCCTGCATTGGCAGGCAGATTCTTTACCATTTGCAACACCTGGGAAGCCAGGTGGAACTAGTGGTATACTCTAATATAAAACAAAACTTAAAAAGCCCAGCAATCACACTTTTAATTAGTATATGTCAGTAACTGGAAGGTGGTGCTATAAATATTATTTATAAGTTTCTCAAAGGTACAGGATACTTGAACACTAGATAATAATACTAATTAAAAACTATCTCATAAAATTATTGATTTAAAATTGGAAAACAGAACTTATTACTTAATTTAAGAGGACTGTAAAGATAGTGGAGGTGATAGAATTCCAGTTGAGCTATTTCAAATCCTGAAAGATGATGCTGTGAAAGTGCTGCACTCAATAAGCCAGCAAATTTGGAAAACTCAGCAGTGGCCACAGGACTGGAAAAGGTCAGTTTTCATTCCAATCCCAAAGAAAGGCAATGCCAAAGAATGCTCAAACTACCGCACAATTGCACTCATCTCACACGCTAGTACAGTAATGCTAAAAATTCTCCAAGTCAGGCTTCAGCAGTATGTGAACTGTGAAATTCCAGATGCTCAAGCTGGTTTTAGAAAAGGCAGAGGAACCAGAGATCAAATTGCCAAAATCCGCTGGATCATGGAAAAAGCAAGAGAGTTCCAGAAAAACATCTATTTCTGCTTTATTGACTATGCCAAAGCCTTTGACTGTGTGGATCACAATAAACTGTTGAAAATTCTGAAAGAGATGGGAATACCAGACCACCTGACCTGCCTCTTGAGAAACCTGTATGCAGGTCAGGAAGCAACAGTTAGAACTGGACATGAAACAACAGACTGGTTCCAAATAGGAAAAGGAGTACATCCAGGCTATATATTGTCACCCTGCTTATTTAACTTCTATGTGGAGTACATCATGAGAAACGCTGGGCTGGAAGAAGCACAAGCTGGAATCAAGATTGCTGGGAGAAATATCAATAACCTCAGATATGCAGATGACAACACCCTTCTGGCAGAAAGTGAAGAGGAACTAAAAAGGCTTTTGACGAAAGTGAAAGAGGAGAGTGAAAAAGTTAGCTTAAAGCTCAACATTCAGAAAGCTAAGATCATGGCATCTGGTCCCAACATTTCATGGGAAATAGATGAGGAAACAGTGGAAACAGTGTCAAACTTTATTTTTGGGAGGGCTCCAAAATCACTGCAGATGGTGATTGCAACCATGAAATTAAAAGACACCTACTCCTTGGAAGGAAAGTTATGACCAACCTAGATAGCATATTAAAAAGCAGAGACATTACTTTGTCAACAAAGGTCCATCTATTCAAGGCTCTAGTTTTTCCAGTGGTCATGTATGGATGTGAGAGTTGGACTGTGAAGAAAGCTGAGCGCCAAAGAATTGATGCTTTTGAACTGTGGTGTTGGAGAAGACTCTTGAGAGTCCCTTGGACTGCAAGGAGATCCAACCAGTCTATCCTAAAGGAGATCAGTCCTGGGTGTTCATTGGAAGGACTGATGCTGAAGCTGAAACTCCAGTACTTTGGCGACCTCATGGGAAGAGTTGACTCATTGGAAAAGACCCTGATGCTGGGAGGGTTTGGGGGCAGGAAGAGAAGTGGACGATGGAGGATGAGATGGCTGGATGGCATCACCAACTTGATGGATATGAGTTTGAATGAACTCAGGGAGTTGGTGCTGGACAGGGAGGCCTGACGTGCTGTGACTCATGGGGTCGCAGAGTCAGACATGACTGAGTGACTGAACTGAACTGATGCATTAGTTAAATAAAGCACCTGTCTTATTTAACTTAAGTGAAGTGAAAGTTTCTCAGTCGTGTCTAACTCTTTGAGACCCATGGACTACAGTCCATGGAATTCTCTAGGTCAGAATACTGGAGTGGGTAGCCTATCCCTTTTCCAGGGGTTCTTCACAACCCAGGGATCAAACCCAGGTCTCCCACATTGCAGGTGGATTCTTTACAGCTAAGCCACAAGGGAAGCCCAAGAATACTGGAGTAGGTAGCCTATCCCTTCTCCAGCAGATCTTCTCAACCCATGAATTGAACCGGGTCTCCTGCATTGCAAGTGATTCTTTACCAGATGAGCTATCAGGGAAGCAGCTACTAACCAAAAGTATTTTAAAATATGGTATGCATGTCATGTAAAACTCATCCAAGTAGTTAAATTCAAGTACCATTGCTATCTTTTGATTTCTTATGCAACAGGAAGTCAGGATATTAATTTCATGATTGTGAACTTATTCTTTGTGGATGATTTTGAAGCAATAAAGTTCACCTATGTACAAAGAAACAGAGTGACTTCTCAAGCCAAAGTTTTTGACTTGAGCAACTGAAAAGACAGTATTGACATTTGCTGATTACAAGATTACTGAAAGACCAGGTTTGAAAGTAAAATGCTACCTTGGATTCATTCTAGAAATATTTCTCCTTGATTTAGCCTAGAGTTACAGCTTGACATGGTAGACCTTTGTCTATCATGCACAGTCCTCCCATGAAATATTTTGTTATGAGAAAGTAATAGATAAAGAGAACATATGATTGATCATTAAACCAGTAAACTCTTGAAAGTGAAATGCAATGTAAATATATTATACTGCAGCAACAGACATAAACTGCACCATCCCAGAAAAAGACGCAAAAGTAGATTAAGACAAAGACTACTTGAAATTTAATTTGTCATGTACTAAATGGAATCCTTCTTCATGACACAGAAGAGATTTTATATAGGAACTCCTTAAATATCTTTTCCTGAAGTTTCTCCTGTTGTATCTTAAATCATTTAAACTATTTTAATACCATTATATAACAGGTTTAATCAAAAATGGAATGAATCTTGAGAAAACTGATGGTCAGCTTTCCTACTTCCCAATCAATATATAGGCAGATGAATTTCCATCTACAAATACATGGCTAGTCACAGCAGATTTTATTCATTAAAGTTGAATAACAAATTTATGGTATAGATCTTACATGATTTTTATAACCTAAATATGCCGACGCTTTATTTGTAGTGATGCTGCTCATTTATGTCTTACTTTTTAAAAAATTTCCACAGCCATTAATTTTTGGTATTTTCCTCATTGTATAACTACCTTTATTGTTGTTTGTTTTTATGGTGCTTTTATCCTCTTAATAAAGAAATCTGCAATAAATCAGGTTTATTTACAGAAAAGAATATTTTGTTCTTGTTACTTCTGTTATGTCTGTTGATTCTTGTAAAATTAGTGTTGATATTAAACGTATATAGTCCTTATAAAAATCTTAGATTTATTTAGTGATAGAATTCTTTATAGTCCCTGCCATATTCACCACCCCAATACCTATGTCTTTTGTAAGCCTCTCACTTATAGTGAATGGGGAAAATCCTTTAACTAATAAAAGCAATACAAATTTTAAATATAAACTGCCTACAAAAGAAGTGTCTGGGATTTCAATACACCCCTAATTGTTCTTAAATTTGCTCTTACATTATCTAAATTTTCAACCTGATCAAAATAAGCCACAACAAATCACTGAAAAAAAAAATGATTGTTTTCAAGCTGCATACAAAGTCTAAAGAGGCTCTGTTTCATAGGATTATATTCCTTGCATAGGCCACCATATAAGATGGCATCACAGTCTAAGATAGGAATGACATTTTATTCCAATTGTATTTGCTTCATAAAAATGAAAGAGAAGATTCCATATAAGGAAACTGTACAGATGCACCTTATTGTGTGTCAAATATCAGACTTTGCGATATAGATTTTAATGTGTCCCCCAAGTACCTTCTGGCAGAAAATCGTATTCTCAAAAGATTTTCACTGTATCTCATTAGTAATAATAATATGACTATTATCAAAAAGGATGAAGTGAATCTTTACATGTTTTTAGACTTTTGTTCATGAAGCTTGAAGAAAGCTTTGCTGTTCTGAGGTGGACTTCATAAAATTATCCATCAGTATTTTGTGGCTGTGTATATAGATAAACTCATAAAAACATTCATCTACTTTAAATAAGCAAAGGCTCTTGAAATAAAAGTTTAAAGTACAATTCTAAAGCACATTTTCTTTATGACTTCCTTTCCACCATTCTAAACATTTTAGTGTTCCAAGTACTCATAAAGTGAAGTGTAACTGAAACTAAACAAGCGAATATCAGTCTTTCAGTATATAAGCTTTTGGGAGTGTCCTATGTTGAATTACAACTGAAAAGGACATAAAATTCAAGTATTTTTACTAGATTATTTGACTAATGTTAAAAACAAACCAAAAAATAAGTGATATCTTAATCATTTTCTCCTGTGCTGTGGTTTTGTATTGGATGGAACTATTCAAATATAAAAATGTGTTCACTGATGTTTGTAAAAGCAGTTCCACACTGCAGTGAAGTACTCTTAATCATCAGCACAAATTCTTTCCAGTTTTAAGCACATTCTGTTTCATTGACAGGTATACACAATTAACACATCTGTTAGCATGACATGATGCCCATCCAGAAGTTGTAATGTCAGAGTGAAAAGATACAGGTGCAAAACAAACATAGGTGAGGTTTTAAACCCCATCTACCTTTGCTTTCATCACCTTATACTTTTCTTACTTCTTGTAATGCATTTGTGGTATCTAATGCTATTTGTCTCCTGAAATTTTAGATCTAGAATGTTAAAAGCACGTAGCCATATGTAAACTGTCTCAAGTTTTCAGAGATATAGTTCTACAGAAATGTATTGGATTGATATAATATCTATTAATATTCATATGTAAATGAACTCTATAAGATTTGCTCATAAGGGTGAAAAACCTTTTCATGTAGTCATGTCTACAATTATGGTGAGATAAACTAAATGTAATAATAATAAATAATAACTCTTCAGTTCAGTTCAGTTCAGTCACTCAGTCGTGTCCAACTCTTTGTGACCCCATGAATCGCAGCACGCCAGACCTCCCTGTCCCTCACCAATTCCCAAAGTCCGCCCAAACCCATGTGCATTGAGTCGGTGATGCCATCTAACCATCTCATCCTCTGTCGTCCCCTTCTCCTCCTGCCCTCAATCTTTCCCAGCAGATACTAAAATGTAGCTTTGTTCAGATTTTATCTCTAAAACAGAAGCAAAAGATTATAGATCAATAACTTGTTTCACAAGCAAATTACACTAAAAAAATAAATATAATATACCATGTTAACAAAATAAAGAATATTATTTCAGTAAATACAGAAAAAGCATTTAAAATTTAAGATCCAATCATATTAATATTTGCATATATGTCAAATTATGCAAGTTGAATTCCTGAAATTATTCTTGTAGATGACCTTATAAAGGAAAAAGGTTTTTAAGTGGCTGAAGAACATGTTTGTGAAATAAAATAATTTCCTAATGTATATTTTATGTAAATCTAGATGTGCTTGCAATAGGTGTGCTAAGTAAGTGGTTGTATTGTAGTCTATCATAAGTGTTATTCCTGTACACCAAGAAGAATTTCAGTAAGTGAGAAATATAGCTGCATAGAAGGAAAAAAGAAAATTTTTAGATTTATGTTAGGGCAACATATACCATTTTTGAAACAAATTTTGTATTTTTTAACACAAACAATAACATACCATAGTCTATTATGTACTAATGAAAAACTATGGCCTATTCTAAAGAGAATTAAATAGGTAAAGCTCCCAAACAAGTTGCTGTCTTCTGAAGCTAAAAAGAAAACAAGAACATAAAATCTTGTTTACTTAATACATAAAGGAGTAAAAATAGGGTAAAGGTATAGTTTAAAATGTCAAATTCAAATTACATAATACTGTATCTTTTATTACAATTTGGGTACTTAGGTGACCTAGTTGAACAGCTATTAGAATTAAGATTGTATAATTTTAAGGTTAATTTAATTTCTTAGATTTATATTTCTAAAATTGCTTCTACATAAGTAACCTTTTTGAGATGAATATTTTGTTCTGTCAGTAAGGATTGCCACAAAGCTATTACCTGCTTCCATTTTTGCTTGCTCATTTTTATTACCTCTTCCCTTCTCCTTGGACCTTGCCTGTGACTACTATGTTTCTAATTGACAAAGTACAAAAGAAGCTTCTGATACTCAAGATTGCCCTACTAACCTTCCCTTCATTAGAAGTTTTTCCACCTTAGAAAAGTAACTTTGCTTCTACCTTTTGACTAGCATTATTCAATAGAAATATAAGGCAAATCTCAAATGAAAGGCATGTATTCAGTTTTAAAATTTCTATTAGCCACACTATAAAAAGTAAAAAGAAATGGGTGAAATTAATTTTAACAATATAGTTTATTGAACCCAATACACAAAAATTATTTCAAAATATCATCAATATGAAAATTATTCATGAGGTTGTTTTTCACACTAAATCCTTACTATCTGATATATATATATATATATATATCACATATATATGTATATATATATATATATATACACACACATATATATATATATATTATACTCAGCACATCTCAATTCAGACCATTATCATTTCAAATGCTCAATAAACATATGTGGCTGAAGTTTCAGTACTGCCAAGATTTCAAAGATTTTAGAAAGTTTTCCTGGCCTAAGACCCTGAAATATATTAGAGTGCTAACTATGTACAAGTCTAGACAGAGTCTATAATTTAATAGAAAATATTACAGAAATATATTATTCTGCCACTAATTTATAAATAGTTGTACTTGCTTGTATTTATCTCAAATCTATGCTGCACTGAATACAACAAAAATTTTAAAATTCAGGTTTTTTTTTTGCCTGATAATAAGAGTAGAAAATGAGTTACTGTCTTTTATCACAGCTCTGATACTTCTCCAGTGTTCTGTTCCAAAGTTGTCAACGAGTCTGGCAATTTTGGTAATTTCCCTCTTGATACATAGGTGTGTAGTAAATTAAGAAATTCAATTAACTTTAAGTAAATTATTTATCACTAAAAGAAGTCAAACTGTCATCAAGTTCTCTGCTGGATTTTAGAAAAACCTCTGAACATCTCGCCAATAGGTTAAATAAGCAAACAAGATTTACAAGAAACATTCTTCCTTTTCCCCCTACCATGTCATTATTTGTCATTGTCAAACCAAGCTTTGTTGGCCCAAAGCCCAATCAATACCCACAGTCTTCTTTTTTAATACACATTAAAGTAGAATCTAAACAGAAGTCCTCTAGAAATTAAATTTGAAAAGGTTTCCAAAAAATCTGAAGACATAAAGTTATCCAGAAAATGTTGCAATTAGAGACTATGATCAAATAAGAGTATTAAATTTATCAGGTTTTATTGTCATTTAAAAAGATAATTCTGTATAATTGGTGGATTCATGTTGATATATGGCAAAACCAATACAATATTGTAAAGTTAAAAAATAAAATAAAAAAATGGATAACCAAAAAAATAAATAAATAAAAATAAAAAGATAATTCTTTTAGACCTAAAGTAGTTCAATAGTCCCATTCACAATTTTATTTCTGCTGATGGTTTTAAAAATATATATTATCTCAAACTCCAATTTCTTCCTCCTCAAATTAAAATAATAATAGGCCCTCAAATAATAGTTATCTCTTTCCCATTTAAGAGAAATCAATATATACCCCTATATCATATCAGAGAAGGCAATGGCACCCTACTCCAGTACTCTTGCCTGGCAAATCCCATGGACAGAGGAGCCTGGTAGGTGGCAGTCCATGGGGTCACACAGAGTTGGACACGACTGAGCAACTCACTTTCACTTTTCACTTTCATGCATTGGAGAAGGAAATGGCAACTCACTCCAGTGTTTTTGCCTGGAGAATCCCAGGGACGGGGAAGCCTGGTGGGCTGCCGTCTATGGAGTCGCACAGAGTCAGACACGACTGAAGTGACTTAGCAGCATGAGTATATATTACTAAAGTATAGATTAACCTCCAAATTATCCACACTGCAAATTCTATGTGGCATTTATGCTATATTAACAGGTCTTCTACAATTTTAAGAGTGTACTTAGACTAAGAATTACCAGAAGAATTCTGCAATGTGGGCTTGCTCATAGATACCTCAAAAGTCCACCCCAAAATGCTTAATGAAGAGAAAGAAGAAAAAAAAGAAAAAAGAAATAAGCATTTGAAATAATAAAGACCTTAATTAATGGACAAAAAGCCAGTATTGTCTATTGTTCCTTTCTGTGATATATTTTGACTTTTAGCTACAACACAAGCTGCTCATATATAAGGGATCTACATTGCCCTTGCCATCTCCAAAAAGCAAGCAGTTGTACACAGCAACATTTTCCAGTTTAATAGACTCCCAGAATGAAAGAAAAGATTGTTGTCCCTGACTGGAATGTCTTTGGGGATTCTCAGTTGTCAAAATTAAATTTCAAAATAATAGTTCAGTTTTTATTGGCTTATTCTTCAGCATAGGCAGGAAGAAAAGAAGAGTATACTAAAATACCCACTAATTGTGATGTTTATGAAAAAACCTAGGTCTTAGGATTTTGACGATGAAAAAATATATATTCAGGGGTTGTCTGTTATGTACAAAGCACATTTACAAGGCACTAGACCAGAAGCAATGGAACATTTTAATGCTTTTGCATCCTCCAAATAGATACATTATACATTTTTTAAAAAAGCAAAAACTTTGAAAAAGCTTAACATTTTTATTTGAAAAATAGTTTCTAAGCATGTGGAACTGAACCATCTTTCAAGAGATTATAAAACTGCTAAAAAAAACAATATTAAGTCATCATAGAATGTATTCAAAAATCCAGTGGTGTAGGGGAATTCTGGAGCTATACAAAATTAAATCTGACTTCCAAGTCTCTATTTTTCAAGGAAATTAGTAAAGTTTTATAATGATAGTTTAGTGTATAAGACCATTTCAGTCATCTATTTATTTACAAATTTCAAGTACCTGCCTGTCAGGCACTGATAAAACTTGGTTCTGTGTTATGGTTTTGCTTTAACTGATAATATTGAATAGGAGTTTCAGTCTGCTACCTCTAATTAAAATGCAGACTTAAAAAAAAATTTAGCCACAATTATATATTTTTAAAATAAAATAACTTGGGCATTTTCTACATGTGCCATTTATAGAGCAAAAAGATCTTTTTTGATACAAGAGTCTTTTGCTAATACAGTTTTAAGTCTTTGGGAAATGTAGACTTTACATGCAAAGTCAGATAATTTCCATGAAGTCTAAATTCTGTTCTACAATTTCCTGCAGAACAGTTTTCTGTTTCTAGAGTTTCATCACAAAAAGCAAGATAAATTATAAAAGATAAACAAATAACAGCTGCAGATATTTAGATTGATAAATATTCATCAAGTGACTATAGCAACACTTCTCCAAAAGTTCCAATTCTTTTTCATCTGTTCAAGGGTTGTCTTCACACTTTCCTGATTCCCTTTGTTTATATTTAATGAATATAAAATTTGAGCCATTGTATATGTATTTGAATTAAATACAAGCAGTCATTTACTTTGCACAATCATCTCACTGTCAACAGGTAATGTTCATGTGAAAGCCAAGCTTATTGCCCAAACTGACACTATGGTGATTATGCAATTATTTTAAATAGATAAAGCAATCAAAATAGCCAAATAAATGTTGGGTAGAATGGTAGCACTGTTTGGCAGTTCCTCAAAGATGTTATATATAATCAGTGGCATGATGTCACTTAGATTTTCTATATGCATCAAGCAATACTTTAGCTCCAATTCAAAGTTTAGAAGTTTAAATCAATGGCCAAAGTCAAGGTAGAAAATTATCAACACATATTTTTAACACATCAGTAATATCAAGTCATCCCTCTCCACTGATATCACGAAAAATAAAGAAAAATTCAGATGTAAAGAATGAAGTCCATGAAATCCTAGTAATAGTGACATTAGGATGGCTGGCTATCCAGGATTATACAATAAGAGGAGAACAAATCTGAAAGTGTTTGGGTGATACTGTCTGAAAATGTCAAAGTATAAAACTGCCAAATAACCAAGAGAAAACAGCAAAAGATAACTAAATGTGTAATGGTACTTTAAAATATAATATTTATTTACATGTAGAACTAATAGAACAACAGCATTTCTTGAAATGAGCTTTGTAAAGTGCATATTCCATCCTTTTTTTTCCCCTTCTCTTCAATTAACTGGACTTGTTTGAATATGACTTACTCTCTATTACTCTCTCTATGACTGGCTGAAAGTGAAAGTCGTTCAGTGGAGTCTGACTCTTTGCCACCCCATGGACTATACAATCCATGGCATTCTCCAGGCCAGAATACCAGAGTGGGTAACCTTTCCCTTCTCTAGGGGATCTTCCTAGCCAGGGATCAACCCCAAGTCTCCTGTATTCCAGGCGGATTCTTCACCAGCTGAGCCACAAGGGAAGCCCAAGAATACTGGAGTGGGTAGCCTATCCCTTCTCCAGGGGATCTTCCTGACCCAGGAATTGAACCAGAGTCTCCTGCATTGAAGGCAGATTCTTTACCAACTGAGCTATCAGGGAAGCCCTATGACTGGCTGAAATAACCACAACTTTCAGGACTTTAGTGTAATTGACCATGAGAAGCAGAACACTAATGTATGAGTTCTGTGTTGTCACATCAGAATGATGCTCAGGTTATGTTCTGGAAAAAAAAAAAAGGTTTCCTGAGTAGATTCAAATTCTATTGTCTTCTGAGAGAATGATAATTCTAGGAAATTGGCTTCTATCTCCTCTTATAGAAAGAAAGGGACTTCCCTGGGGGATCAGACGATAAAGAATCTGCCTGCTATGCAAGAGACACAGGTTCAATTCCTGGGTTAGAAAGATCCCCTGGAGAAGGGAATGGCTACCCACTCCAGTATTCTTAGTTTCCTGGACGGTAAAAAGCAGAACAGAAACCTATGTGTTATCACATCAAGATGATGTTCAGATTATGTTCTGGAAAAGAAAAAAAAATTTTTTTGAAATAGATTTAAAATCTTTTGTCTTCTGAAAGACAGTGAAGATCCTAGGAAATTGGTTTCCATCTCCTACTATAGAAAAGAAAAACTTGGCAATTGAAATGATCTCTCTGGAGTTTTCTCATGAATCTACAGGTATCACTGTTAAAACACTTACACCAGAATAGAAATTTACTAACATAAGAATATTCAGGGTATTCACTCATTTGCATTGTCAGTATATATTATGCATATTGAGATCAGTGTGCAATCCATGCACACAGCAATCCTCTTTCTTGATTTTAAAATTTCTACAATGCCAATGAAAAAAATTTCTCCTTTGACCAGAATAATACTTTTTTAGAAATTTTATAATATTGAAAGGCATTTTTTGGATGAGTTTTTTAAAAAGATAAGTGACCTGGGAGGTCCGAAGATGTCAGAAGAATAGGACAGGGAGACCACTTTTCCTCCCACAAATTCATCAAAAGAACATTTGAACACTGAGCAAATTCCACAAAACAACTTCTGAACGCTAGGAGAGGACATCAGGCACCCAGAAAGACAGCCCATTGTCTTCAAAAGGAGGTAGGACAAAATATAAAAGATAAAAAGAGAGACAAAAGAGGTAGGGATGGAGATCCATCCCAGGAACGGAGTCTTAAAAACGAGAGAACTTTCAAAACACCAGGAAACACTCTCACCGGCAGTTCTGTGGTGAGCCTTGGAATCTCAGAGGGCAACATAACCAGGAGGAAAAACAAATAAATACTTAAAACCCACCGATTACATGCCTAATGGCAACTCCCAGCGGAGAAGTAGCATAGAAGCTCGCATCTTCCACTACCAAGCGGGGGATGGACAGGAAGGTGCGGGCTGTATTGTTTAGGGTAAGGACCGGGCCTGAATGCCCTGAGGGCAATCTGAGGGAACTAACTTGAGATAGCAACCCAGACTGTGGGATAGCTATCCCGTGAAAAGCCATAACCTAAGACACCCCCAGGCCCACTCACAGAAGAGAGGACTGAACAGAGCTAGCCAGCTGCGGACCAGCCCATCTCCCAACGGAGACAGGCAGGTGAGGGCAGCCAGAGCTGGAAGGGGGCAACAGCAGCCCCAGGGAGGCATCCTCTACCAAACTGCAAGCAGGCTTCGTTGCTAACCAAGACTTCTAGAGATTCTGGATGATTGACATCTGCTAGTAGGGTTACAGCCAGAGATCAGCTCCCCAGAAGAGACACATGGCACACCTGAGAAGGCACGAACATTGTACACCCAGAAAACCTAGCAACTGGGATGGGGAAGGCAATAAGACACAGCCTCAAACTGGGGGCAACTGCGCTCACCAAGCACTTGGTCATCTGAGCTGCTTGGACCTGGGAAGGGCACAAAACGCAGGCCCAACAAAGTCTGCACCTTTGTGGAGTACCCAAGAACCTGAACCAGAGTGGCTTAGACTTGGGAAGTGTACGCAACCCAGGGCCCGCCTCAGACAGTTCCCCTGCAGAGCTACCTAGAGCCTGAGCAGTGTAGACTGGGAAAGCACACACACCGTGAGTGGGGGCAAACTCAGTGTGGACAAAACACTGCAAGCACTCCCCACACAAGCCAGTGATATTTGTTTGCAATGTTCCTCCCTCCCCACAGTACGACTGAACAAGTGAGCCTTAAAAAAGTGACCACCACCACCCCCTTGTGTTAGGGCAGAAATTAGACACTGAAGAGACCAGCAAATAGAAGACGCTAAAATAAACAGAGGGAACCGCTTTGGAAGTGACAGGTGCAATAGATTAAAACCCTGTAGTTAGCACCAACTAAATAGGAAGGGGCCTATAGATCTTGAGAAGTATAAGCTGGATCAAGGAACTATCTGAAAATGAACTGACCCCACACTGTCCATAACAACACCAGAAAAAGCCCTAGATATATTTTTACTATTATCTTTTTTTTAATCCTCTATTACTCCTTTAATTTTCATTTTTATAACCTACTGTTGCCTTGCAAAAAAAAAAAAAAAAAAGACCCTATTTTAAAGCAAACTTCATATAATAGATTTTATAAGTTTTGTAACTTTGTTTTTTTAATATTGTATTTTTGAGAATCCAACCTCTACTCTAGATTTTTAATCTTTGCTTTTTGGTATTTGTTATCAATTTTGTACCTTTAAGAACCCAATCGTCAGTACCCATTTTTACTTGGGAGCGAGATTACTGGCTTGACTGCTCTCTCCCCCTTTTAACTCTCTTTTTTTTCACCAGGTTGCCTCAATCTCTTCCCTCCCCCTTCTCTTCTCTACCCAACATGGTGAATCTCTTTGTGTGTTCCAGGCTGTGGAGAACACTTAGGTAAATGATTACTGGCTGGATCTGTCTCACTCCTTTTGATTCCCCCTTTTACCCTCCTGGCCACCTCTGTCTCCTTCCTCTCTCTTCTCTTCTCTGTGTAACTCTGTGAACATCTCTGAGCGATCCAGACTGTGGAGAGCACATAAGGAAGTGATTATTGGCTAGCTTGCTCTCTCCCCTTTTGATTCCCACTCTTCTCCTCATCACCTCTATCTCCGTCCTACCTCTTCTCATCTCCATGTAACTCTGTGTACCTCTCTGGGTGTCCCTCACTGTGGAGAAACCTTTCATCATTAACCTTAACATTTTATCACTGGTGCTTTAAAGATGAATAAGTCTTGAGGCTACTGCAAGACTAAGATTGAAAACCAGAGGCAGGAGGCTTAAGTCCAAATTCTGAGAACACCAGAGAACTCCTGACTTCAGGGAACATTAATCCATAGGTGCTCATTAAAAGCCTCCATACCTATACTGAAACCAAGCACCACCCAAGGGCCAACAAGTTCCAGACCAAGGCATACCATGCAAATTCTCCAGCAACACAGGAACATAGACCTGAACGTCAATATACTGGCTGCCCAAAGTCACAACAAACACTGATATCTCAAAACTGACTACTGGAGACTTCATTGTACTCCAAAGAGAAGAAATCCAGCTCCACCCACCAGAACACCGACACAAACTTTCCTAACCAGAAAACCTTGACAAGCCACCCGTCCAAATCCACCCACAGCAAGGAGCCTCCATACAAAAGAGGAACCATAAACTGCCACAATACGGAAAGGTCACCCAAAACACAGCAATATAAACAAGATGAAAAAGCAGAGAGATACTCCACAGGTAAAGGAAAGGATAAATGCCCACCAAACCAAACAAAAGAGGAAGAGATAAGGAATCTACCTGATAATTCCAAATAATATGATCCAAAATCTTGAAAGCAAAATGGAGTTACAGATGAATAGCCTAGAGACAAGGATTGAGGGGATGCAAGAAATGTTTAACAAGGACCTAGAAGAAATAAAAAAGAGTCAATATATAACTAATGATGCAATAAATGAGATTAAAAAAAAAAAAACTCTGGAGGGAACCAACAGTAGAATAATTGGAGGCAGAAGATAGGATAAGTGAGATAGAAGATAGAATGGTAGAAATAAATGAAGCAGAGAGGAAAAAAGAAGAAAAGTGTTAAAAGAAATGAGGATAACCTGAGAGACCTCTGGAACAATGTGAAACTCCCCAACATTCAAATCATAGGAGTCCCAGAAGAAGAAGACAAAAAGAAAGACCATGAGAAAATACTTCAGGAGATAATAGTTGAAAATTTCCCTAAAATGGGGAAGGAAATAGTCACCCAAGTCCAAGAAACCCAGAGAGTCCCAAACAGGATAAACCCAAGGTGAAACACCCCAAGACTCATATTAATCAAATTAACAAAGATCAAACACACACACAAAAATATTAAAAGCAGAAAGGGAAAAGCAACAAATAACACACAAGGGGATTCTCATAAAGATAATAGCTGATCTTTCAATAGAAACTCTTCAGATCAGAAGGGAATGACAGGATATACTTAAAATGATGAAGGAGAAAAAACTACAGCCCAGATTACTGTACCCACCAAGAATCTCATTCAAATATGAAGGAGAAATCAAAAGCTTTATAGGCAGGCAAAAGCTGAGAGACTTCACACCACCAAACCAGCTCTCCAACAAATGCCAAAGGATCTTCTCTGAGACAGGAAACACAGAAAGGGTGTATAAACTCAAACCCAAAACAACAAAGTAAATGGCAACAGGATCAAACTTATCATTATTTACCTTAAATGTAAATGGGTTAAATTCTCCAACCAAAAGACAAAGTCTGGCTAAATGGATACAAAAACAAGATCCCTATATATGTTGTCTGCAAGAGACCCACCTCGAAACAAGGGACACATACAGACTGAAAGTGAAGGGCTGGAAAAAGATATCCAACGCAAATAGAGACCAAAAGAAAGCAGGAGTAACAATACTCTTATCAGATAAAGTAGACTTTAAAGCAAAGGCTGTGAAAAGAGACAAAGGACACTACATAATGATCAAACAATTATATATATGCCTCCAACATAGAAGCACCACAATATGTAAGACAAATGCTAACAAGTATGAAAGGGGAAATTAACAATAACACAGTAATAGTGGGAGACTTTAATACCCCACTCATACCTATGGATAGATCAACTAAACAGAAAATTAACAAGGAAACACAAACTTTAAATGATACAATAGACTAGTTAGACTAAATTGATATCTATAGGACATTTTATCCCAAAACAATGAATTTCACCTTTTTCTCAAGTGCACACGGATCCTTCTCTAGGATAGATCATATTCTGGGCCATAAATCTCGCCTTAGTAAATTCAAAAAAAAAAAAAAATTGAAATCATTCCAGGAAACTTTTCTGACCACAATGCAATAAGAATAGATACCAATTATAAGAGAAAAACTATTAAAAATTCCAACATATGGAGGCTGCACAACACGCTGCTAAATAACCAACAAATCACAGAAGAAATCAAAATATGCATAGAAACGAATGAAAATGAAAACACAACCCAAAATCTATGGGACACTGTAAAAGCAGTGCTAAGGGGAAGATTCATAGCAACACGGACATACCTCAAGAAACAAGAAAAAAGTCAAATAAATAACGTAACTCTACACCTAAAGCAACTAGAAAAGGAAGAAATGAAGAACCCCAGGGTTAGTAGAAGGAAAGAAATCTTAAAAATTAAGGCAGAAATAAATGCAAAAGAAACAAAAGAGACCACAGCAAAAATCAACAAAACTAAAAGCTGGTTCTTTGAGAGGATAAATGAAATTGAAAAACCATTACCCAGACTCATCAAGAAACAAAGGTAGAAAAATCAAATCAATAAAATTAGAAATGAAAATGGAGAGATCACAACAGACAGCACAGAAATACAAAGGATCATAAGAAACTACTATCAGCAACTATATGTCAACAAAATGGACAACTTGGAAGAAATGGACCAATTCTTAGAAAAGTATAACTTTCCAAACCTGAGCCAGGAAGAAATAGAAGATCTTAATAGACCCATCAAAAGCATGGAAATCGAAACTGTAATCAGAAATCTTCCACCAAACAAAAACCTAGGACCAGACAGCTTCACAGCTGAATTCTACCAAAAATTTAGAGAAGAGCTAACAGCTATCCTACTCAAACACTTCTAGAAAGTTTCAGAGGAAGGTAAATTGCCAAACTCATTCTATGAGGCTACCACCCTAATACCAAAACCCGACAAAGATGTCACACACACACACACACACACACACACACACACACACAAAAAAAAAAAAAAAAAAAAAAAAAACTACAGGCCAATACCACTGATGAACATAGATGTAAAAATCCTTAACAAAATTCCAGCTAACAGAATCCAAGAACATATTAAAACGATCGTACATCATGACCAAGTGGGCTTTATGCCAGGGATGCAAGGATTCTTCAGTGTCCACATATCTATCAACATAATACACCACATTAACAAAATGGAAAGATTTAAACCTTATGATTATCTCAATAGATGCAGAGAAAGCCGTTGACAAAATTCAACATCCATTTATGATAAAAACCCTCCAGAAAGCAGGAATAGAAGGAACATACCTTAACATAATAAAAACTATATATGACAAACCCACAGCAAACATTATCCTCAATGGTGAAAAACTGAAAGAATTTCCCCTAAAGTCAGGAACAAGACAAGGGTGCCCAACTCACCACTACTATTCAACATAGTTTTGGAAGTTTTGGCCACAGCAACCAGAGCAGAAAAAGAAATAAAATGAATCCATATTGGAAAAGAAGAAGTAAAACTCTCACCATTTGCAGATGACATGATCCTCTACATAGAAAACCCTAAGGATACCACCAGCAAATTACTAGACCTAATCAATAAATATAGTAAAGTTGAAGGATATAAAATTAACACACAGAAATCCATTACATTCTTGTACACTAACAATGAGAAAACAGAAAGAGGAATTAAGGAAACAATTTCATTCACCATTGCAACGAAAAGAATAAAATGCTTAAGAATATTTCTACCTAAAGAAACAAATGACCTATATATAAAAAACTATAAAACACTGGTGAAAGAAATCAAAGAGGACACACATAGATGGAGAAATATACCATGTTCATGGATTGGAAGAATCAATATAGTGAAAATGAGTATACTATCCAAAGCAATCTATAGATTCAATGCAATCCCTATCAAGCTATCAAAGGTATTTTTCACAGAACCAGAACAAATACTTTCACAATTTGTATGGAAAAAAAAAAAAAAAAAAACTCGAATAGCCAAAGCAATCTTGAGAAAGAAGAATGGAACTGGAGGAATCAACCTGCCTGACTTTAGGCTCTACTACAAAGCCATATTCATCAAGACAGTATGGTACTGGCACAAAGACAGAAGTATAGATCAATGGAACAAAGTAAAAAGCCCAGAGATAAATTCATACACCTATGGAAACCTTATCTTTGACAAAGGAGGCAAGAATATACAATGGAGAAAAGACAAACTCTTTAACAAGTGGTGCTGGGAAAACTGGTCAACCACTTGCAAAAGAATGAAACTAGAACACTTTCTAACATGATACACAAAAATATACTCAAAATGGATTAAAGATCTAAACATAAAACCAGAAACTCTAAGACTCCTAGGGGAAAACATAGGCAAAACACACTCCGACATAAATCACAGTAGGATCCTCTATGACCCACTTCCCAGAGTATTGGAAATGAAAGCAAAAATAAGCAAATGGGACCTAATTAAACTTAAAAACTTTTGCACAACAAAGGAAACTATAAGCAAGGTGAAAATACAACCTTCAGAAAGGGAGAAAATAATAGCAAATTAAGAAACTGACAAAGAATTAATCTCAAAAGTATACAAGCAGCTCCTGCAGTTCAATTCCAGAAAAATAAATGACCCAGTCAAAAAATGGGCCAAAGAACTAAACAGACATTTCTCCAAAGAAGACATACAGATGGCTAACAAACACATGAAAAGATGCTCAACATCCATCATTATCAGAGAAATGCAAATCAAAACCACAATGAGGTATCCTTTCATGCCAGTCAGAATGGCTGCTATCCAAAAGTCTTCAAGCAATAAATTCTGGAGAAGGTGTGGAGAAAAGGGAACCCTCTTACGCTGTTGGTGGGAATGCAAACTAGTACAGCCACTATGGAGAACAGTGTGGAGAGTCCATAAAAAACTGGAAATAGAACTGCCATATGACCCAGCAATCCCACTGCTGAGCCTACACACTGAGGAAACCAAAAGTGAAAGAGACACATGTACCTCAATGTTCATCCCAGCACTGTTTATAATAGCCAGGACATGGAAGCAACCTAAATGTCCATCAGCAGACGAATGGATAAGAAAGCTGTGGTACGTATACAAATGGAGTATTACTCAGCCATTAAAAAGAATACATTTGAATCAGCTCTAATGAGGTGGATGAAACTGGAGCCTATTATACAGAGTGAAGTAAGCCAGAAAGAAAAATACCAATACAGTGTGAAGTGAAGTGAAGTGAAGTCACTCCGTCATGTCCGACTCTTTGCGACCCCATGGACAGTAGCCTACCAGGCTCTGCCATCCATGGGATTTTCCAGGCAAGAATACTGGAGTGGGCTGCCATTTCCTTCTCCAGGGAATCTTCCCAACCCAGGGATCCAACCTGGGTCTCCTGCACTGCAGACAGACGCTTTACCGTCTGAGCCACTAACACCTATATGTGGAATTTAGAAAGATGGTAACAATAACCCTGTATGCGAGACAGCAAAAGAGACACAGATTTATATAACAGTCTTTTGGTCTCTGTGGGAGAAGGTGAAGGTGTGATGATCTGAGAGAATAGGATTGAAACATGTATATTATCATATGTGAAACAGATTGCCAGTCCTGGTTCCATGCATGAGACAGGCGCTCAGAGCTGGTGCACTGGGATGACCCAGAGGGATGGGATGGGGAAGGAGGTGGGAGGGGCGTTCAGGATGGGGAACACATGTAAACCCATGGTTAATTCATATCAATGTATGGCAAATCCACTACAATATTGTAAAGTAAATAGCCTCTAATTAAAATAAATAAATTTATATTTAAAAAATAAGTAAAAGATAAGTGACTTTGCACATGTGAATAAAACAGAGACAACATATATCAATATAATTCCCAAACATCTGACAAAATACTAATGATCTTAATCTAAACTATAAATTTAATATAAAATGTATATTTAATAATTTATAACAATATGTCATATTTTATCAAACTTTTGAAATATGTCAAATGCAGGAAGAAAAAAGACAATAGGAATTAATAAAAGTAGAGTGGAGAAAGTAAGTTGCACAGAATTTTAAATTCATATATGTGTATGTATATTAAAAAGTTTAGGGAAATTTTTGAAATAAAGTTTGGAAGCATCCTATATAAGGCTGTCAAGATTTAAAAATTAAGGGACAGTAAGTAAGGATGTCATATAATCTAGTAAATTCACTGCAAAAAAAATACAAGAAGTTATTTGTCAAATGGATTAAATATTTTAAAGGTGTAGTATGTGGGCATGCCTTGTGTATCTGTGTGTGGGTGTGAAATTCACAGAACTTTTGCCCAGGTACTTCAGTTAAATGCTAAAACTATGAAATACTTTGGTTGTCAAATTGTGTTCTAGTTGTTTCAGTCATTATAATAGACTCATTTACTCCCTATCTCTGCACTTGACCTACAAAGAACCAAGCCACTTGATTTTCAGAAGCACTTTTATAAATGGCCATAGTAAGACAGTGGTGTTTTATAGTTATCTGATGAGTTTGAGACAATCTCTCAAAAGTACTCAGCTACATTTATGCATCTAGTTATTATCATAACATTTTATAAATCATGTACATCTACCTTGTCTGATAAGATGTACCTAAACATGTCCACATATAGAACAACATTAGGCAATGATGCAGAACTTTATGAAGTGAATAGTCACATCTTAAAACTTACACATAGTATTAGGACAGGTGGAATATTCAAATTATAGGCAACTAGAAACATATTCTTAAATATATAGCTATTCTTCAAAATTAACTTTGTTGAGTTTTGTTTGAATACCTATCTCTATTCTAACTTGGTTTCCCAGAATACTACTTAATGAATCATTGTATCAATAAAAATATTGCAGTCAAAATTATTTTTTAAAATGCTAATAGGTTTAACTAAAGCACATGGATTCATTTAAACTATAAAATGGTAATGCAATTGATGTGAGGAAGAAAATGGTATTTGAAAGCCAACATTGGACTTAAACGATCTTTTTATTTCATCAACTATCTTACAAACAATATGAAATTTAAAACTGAAGGGAAAATTTTCATTGTTAGTATAGCCTATAGCCTTATTTTTTAAAATCAAAACTCTGTCTTAACCTGACTTAAATTAAGATGTGATCATCTCTTAACAGCATTCCCTTGTTTTGCTTTTATATTTTTAATAAACTAAGTAATTTATCATGTTCGACTTTATACCTACTGATCCAGCAATCCATCAAGATATGGTCCTGTATTAACATGGCTTGCTAATTCGCAATGTTAACACTCTGGTAAATGGCGTAAACAATGAAAAGTTGAATCTCAAATAAAAAAAAGCTATGCAGCATTCAATACCATTGTTTACCAGTTATATGCCCTGCCATTCATATCAAATTTCAATTAATTTAATTCACTCGTATAATAACTATAAGCATTCTATAGATGCATGGCATTGTATCCAAAAACAAATGGAACAGAATTATGATATCTGACTTCTGCCCTCCCCCCCCCCCCCCCGGAAAAAAAAGAAAGACAGAGTGATAATGAATAAAAATCTATATTACATACATGAGCTGTTCTTATTAGAGAAGGAAATGGCAACCAACTCCAGTACTCTTGCCTGGAAAATACCATGGACCCTGGTGGATTGCAATCCTTAGGGTTGCAAAGAGTCAGACACACTTAGCAACTGAGCACAGAAGCATGGGCAATTCTTACAGTTCTGTTTACATACTCATCTATCTTTTCTCTGTAACTATAGAAGAAAAACACACATTTAACAGCATATTTTCATTTTGAAACGCTGCCACTATGAGCCATGAACGACGCCTGAATTCTGGGAATTGGGAGGAGAGGAATTGGATCCTGGGCCAGTGATGGGGCTTGATTGCTCAGAGCTTGTGTGTAATAAACTTTTATTAAACTATAAAAGAGTTAGAGAAAGCTTCTGACATAGACATCAGAAAGGAACAGAAACAGTGCCCCCTTGCTAGTTTTTAGAAAAAAGTTATACACCTATTCTGTTCAGCTCAGTCGCTCAGTCATGTCCAACACTTAGTGAACAATGGACTGCAGCATGCCAGGCCTCCCTGTCCATCACCAACTCCCGTAGTTTACACAAAATCATGTCCATTTAGTCGGTGATGCCATCCAACCATCTCATCCTATGTTGTCCCCTTCTCCTGGCGTCTTCAATCTTTCCCAGCATTGGGGTCTTTTCAAATGAGTCAGTTGTTCTCATCAGGTGGCCAACGTATTGGAGTTTCACCTTCAACATCAGTCCTTCCATGAATATTCAGGACTAATTTCCTTTAGGATGAACTGGTTGGATCTCCTTGTAGTCCAAGGGACTCTTAAGAGTCTTCTCCAACACCTCAGTTCAAAAGTATCATTTTCTTTGGTGGTCATCTTTCTTTATAGTCCGTCTTTCACACATATTCATGACTACTGGAAAAACCAAAGTTTTGAATAGGTAGACGTTTGTTGCAAAGTAATGTCTCTGCTTTTTAATATGCTATCTAGTTTGGTCATAGCTTTTCTTACAAGGGGCAAGCGTTTTCTTACTTTCATAACTGCAATCACCATCTGCAGTGATTTTGGTGCCCACAAAAATAAAGTCCCTCACTGTTTCCACTGTTTCCCCATCTATTTGCCATGAAGTGATGGGACCAGATGCCATGATCTTAGTTTTCTGAATGTTCAGCTTTAAGCAAACTTTTTCACTCTCCTCTTTCACTTTTATCAAGAGGCTATTTAGCTCTTCTTCACTTTCTGTCATAAGGGTGGTGTCATCTGCATATCTGAGGTCATTGATATTTCTACCCCAGCAATCTTGATTCCAGCTTGTGCTTCATCGAGCCTCGCATTTCCCATGATGTAATCTGCATGTAATTTAAATAAGCAGGGTGACAATATACATCATTGAAGTACTCTTTTTCCTATTTGAAACCAGCTCCATGTCCAGTTCTAACTGTTGCTTCCTGACCTGCATACAGATTTCTAAAGAGACAGGTCAGGTGGTCTGGTATTCCCATCTCCTTCAGAATTTTCCACAGTTTATTGTGATTCATACAGTCAAAGGCTTTACCATAGTCAATCAAGCAGAAGTAGATGTTTTTCTGGAACTCTCTTGCTTTTTCCATGATCCAGCAGATGTTGGCAATTTGATCTCTGGTTCCTCTGCCTTTTTTAAACCAGCTTGAACATCTGGACGTTCACGGTTCACGTATAGCTGAAGCCTGGCTTGGAGAATTTTAAGCATTACTTCACTAGCCAGTGAGATGAGTGCAATTGTGAGGTAGTTTGAGCATTCTTTGGCATTGCCCTTCTTTGGGATTGGAATGAAAATGGATCTTTTCCGGTCCTGTGAACACTGCTGAGTTTTCCAAATTTGCTAGCATATTGAGTGCAGCACTTTCATAGCATCAACTTTTAGGATTTGAAATAGCTCAACTGGAATTCCATCACCTCTACTAGCTTTGTTTGTAATGTTGCTTCCTATGGCCCACTTGACTTCACATTCCAGGATGTCTGGCTCTAGGTGAGTGATCACACCATCATGATTATCTGGGTCATGAAGAGCTTTTTTGTATAGTTCTTCTGTGTATTCTTGCCACCTCTTCTTATTACCTTCTGCTTCTGTAGGTCCATACCATTTCTGTCCTTTATTCTGCCCATCTTTGCATGACATGTTCCCTTGATATCTCTAATTTTCTTGAAGAGATATCTAGTCTTTCTAATTCTATTGTTTTCCTCTATTTCTTTGCACTGATCACTGAGGACGGCTTTCTTAGCTCTCCTTCTTATTCTTTGGAACTGTGCATTCAAATGGGTATACCTTTCCTTTCTTCCTTTACCTTTTGCTTCTCTTCTATTCACAGTTATTTGTAAGTCTTCCTCAGACAACCATTTTGCCTTTTTCCATTCTTTTTCTTGGGGATGATCTTGATTACTGCCTCAGGTACAATATCACGAACCTCTGTCTATACTTTTTCAGGTACTCTGTTAATCAGATCTAATCCCTTGAATCTATTTGTCACTCCCACTGTATAATCGTAAGGTATTTGATTTAAGTCATACCTGAATGGTCTAGTGATTTCCCCTACTTTCTTCAATTTAAGTCTGTATTTGGTAATAAGGAGTTCACCATATGAGCCACAGTCAGCTCCTGGTCTTGTTTTTGCCGACTATATAGAGCTTCTCCATCTTTGGCTGCATAGAATATAATCAATCTGACTTCAGTATTGACCATCTTGTGATGTCCATGTGTAGAATCTTCTCTTGTGCTATTGGAAGAGAATATTTGCTATGACCTGTGTGTTCTCTTGGCAAAACTCTATTACCCTTTGCCCTGCTTCATTCTGTACTCCAAGGCCAAATTTGCCTGTTACTCCAGGTGTTTCTTGACTTCCTACTTTTGCATTCCAGTCCCCTATACTTAAAAGGACATCTTTTTTGGGTGTTAGTTCTAAAAGGTCTTGTAGGTCTTCAAGAACTATTCAACTTCAGCTTCTTCAGCATTACTGGTTGGGACATAGACTTGGATTACTGTGATATTGAATGGTTTGCCTTGGAAACGAACAGAGATCATTCTGTCATTTTTGAGATTGCATCCAAGTACTGAATTTCAGACTCTATTTTTATTAATAGTAATAGCATGCTGCTATTTAGAGAAAGGAAATATCTCAAAACTCAGAGAGTGACACCAGGCCCCTCACCCACAGCATGCATTTTGAGATAGCATTGGGACAAGCTGAGTAATCCAGGGCCATAAAACAGTTGACATGAATCTTGAAGAAAGGCAGATTTCCAAGTAAATACAGAGTTCATTAACATAGCTTAAGAAAAACATTTCCATATGAAAAACTCATTGGTTATCTCAAGGTTTGAGAAAAGTTGAGTTCAGGTGGTGCCAGGTGTTGTCATGCCAACACAGAATTTTAGAAGAAATCTTTTAATTTTGTGTAGATAAGAAAAAAAAAAAAAAAGAAAAAACATCTGACACGTGTGGTTTGTTTCCTACTGCCAATTAAGAGAGAGAGGAAAAAAAAAGAAAAAAAAAAAAAGCTGATATTTGCAGTCTATTTCCTCTGCTTGGGGCCCTTAAAGTACCAATTGGGGACCCTGTGTTACAGGACCCCTGCCTGTTACCCTCTCAATTTCATATAAAATTTCTCGTGTACCTCTTAGATTGAATGCTAAGACACGAGATGAAACACAAGCTATGTATATATTAATACTAACACTAAGCAAACATTTTTGGGCGACCAGACGTTACAGCACAGAGCTGATTGTGTTTATAAACTTTGTTCATGGGGGTTGAGGGGAGTATAAATTCATAGGAAAACTAAATTTGGGGGAAAAAAAGGCCATTTGTTTTGTAAATTTAGTGTTAAGCTTTCTTTTATTTCTCAAGACGTTTGATTTTTCTTGATTGGGTGTTTCTTACACAAGAAAAAATTGTAAAAGACCTTCATTTCAAGATTAGAAAAAAGTGTTGTAAAAGCAGTCATTATTTTTGTTTTTATATACTGTTTTATTTCGTTTGCTGTTCTTGGGTGAACTATATAAGAGCTCAGAAAAACATATCTCTTTTAGTGGGTTCCTCCTCAATAAAATCCATAACTAGTAAAGTCTCTTAGATATAACTTCAATTAAAAGTTGAAGACATGCTCAGTCGTGTCTGACTCTTTGCAACTCCATGAAATGTAGCATGCCCAGCTTCCCTGTCTATCACCAACTCTCAAAACTTGCTCAGACTCCTATAAACTGAGGCGATGATGCCATCCAACCTACTCATCCTCTTTTGTTCCCTTGTCCTCCTGCCTTCAATGGTTCCCAGCATCATGGTCTTTTCCAATGAGTCATCTCTTCACATCAGGTGGCCAAAGTATTGGAGCTTCAGCTTCAGCATCAGTCCTTCCAATGAATATTCAGAGCTGATCTCCTTTAGGATGGACTGATTGGATCTTCTTGCAGTCCAAGGGACTCTCAAGTCTTCTCCAGCACCACGGTTTGAAAACATCGATTCTTCGGTGCTCAGCCGTTTTTATGGTTCAACACTCATATCTGTACATGACTACTAGAAAAAACATAGTTTTGACTATATGGACCTTTTGTTGGCAAAGTGATGTCTTTGCTTTTTAATATGCTGTCTATGTTGGTCATAGCTTTTCTTCCAAGGAGCAAACGTCTTTTCATTTCATGGCTGCTGTCACCATCTGCAGTGATTTTGGAATCCAAAAAAATAAAATCTGTCACTGAAAAGTGAAAGCACTTTTCCCCCTTCTATTTGCCATGAAGTGATGGAACTGAATGCCAGGATCTTTGTTTTTTGAATATTGAATTTTAAGCCAACATTTTCACTTTTCTCTTTCATCTTCATCAAGCTGCTCCTCTTCACTTTCTGCCATTATAGTGGTATCATCTACATATCTGAGGTTGTTGATATTTCTCCCAGAAACTTTTATTCCAGCTTGTAGTCTTCCAGCCTGGCATTTCACATGATGTACTCTGCATAAACATTAAATAAGCAGGGTGACAGTATACAGCCTTGACATACTCCTTTCCCAATTTAGAACCAGTTCATTGTTCCATGTACGATTCTAACTGTTGCTTCTGCATACAGGTTTCTGAAAAGACAGGTAAGGTGGTCTGGTATTCCCATCTCTAAGAATTTTCCAGTTTGTTGTGATTCACACAGTCAAAGGCTTTGACATAGTCAATTAAGTAGAAATTTTTTTGGAATTCTCTTGCTTTTCCTATGATCCAGTGGATGCTGACAATTTGATCTCTGGCTCCTATCTTTTCTAAATCCAGCTGTAAATTCAGATCACATACTGCTGAAGTCGAACTTGAAGGATTTTGAATATAATCTTGCTAGCACCTGAAATGAATGCAATTGTGTGGTAGTTTGAACATTCTTTGGCATTGCCCTTCTTTGGGACTGGAATGAAAACTGACCTTTTCCAGTCTTGTGGCCACCGTGAGTTTTCCAAATTTGTTGGCTTATTGAGTGCAACGATTTAACAGCATCATGTTTTAGAATTTGAAATAGCTTAACTGGAATTCCATCACCTCCCTTAGCTTTGTTCGTAGTGTCAGTCGAGTGTATACTCCTCAGTTCTGTCTCATCACAACAAAGATTTGGAGTGACGGTAGCAATGCTTTCTAAGGCCCACTTGACTTCATACTATAGAATGTCTGGCTCTAAGTGAGTGACAACACCACTGTGACTTTTTGGGTCATTAAGAACTTTTCTGTATAATTCTTCTGTGTATTCTTGCCACCTCTTCTTAATCTCTTCTGCTTCTGTTAAGTTCTTGTCATTTCTGTCCTTTATTGTGCCTCTCTCTGCATGAAATGTTCCCTTGGTATCACTTAAAGGTAAGCAAACTCTAACCATATGAAATAGTGGTGGTAGTTTAGTTGCTAAGTCATATCTGGCTCTTGCAACCCCATGGTGTATAGCTCACCAGGCTTCTCTGTCTATGAGATTTCCCAGGCAAAAATACTGGAGTAAGTTGCCATTTCCTTCTCCAGAGGATTTCCCCAACCCAGGGATCGAACCTGGGTCTCCTGGCAGATTCTTTTACTGTTGAGCCACCAGGGAAGCTCAGTATCATCTGTAGATAATCTTAATGTCAGGAATTTTATAAAGGGAAGAAAATGAGCTTAATTTTCATAAAAAATCATGATATTCATTCACATCTACATTACCAATCAAAGAGGAGAGGTGAAAATAATCTCTGTGTAAATGCATTTTCAAGGACATATGCCCTGCTACTGCTATTAACAATTAGCCAAAACATTTGCATCTGGATTGAACGTTCTCCTCTGTCCAATAAAATTCAAATGTGTTGTGCATGTGTGAAAATCCTAGGAAGAATGTTGGTGAGAAATAAAGTTGATGGTAGTCCTCACCCTAAGATTTCTTGTTGCACATGATCAAAATTTGAATCTTGGTTGATTATTTTTGTATGTGAGTGATGTTTAATACATTATGCATATGATTGGAGAAACAAATTAAATAGATTAATATTAAACTAAATATTTGGATCTGAGTAAAATACAACAAATTATCAGCCATTGCGTATTACAATTACATTTTATTCCTTTAATTTCAGGGTTCTGATACAATAGACAGTTCTTTAAGTCAAGTCTAGTATAAAAAGTACTAATTACAATTTGACAATCTAGGCTACTCCAATATTCAGAGAGTATACTACATACCACATTTGATGCTGTATTTCCAATGCACATATTAAAGGGTATTTCCACCAAGTGCTATGCTGCAACAATTTTATGAAGTTGAAAATAAATTCTGAGGCTAGAGTAAAACTGAAAGGGAGCATGCCAGTTTGTATAATAGGACACGCCATTAAAAAAGTTTCACAAAACATTATGCTAAGTGAAAGAAGCTAGAGACAGAAGACCATGTATTGTCTGATTACATTTATATGAAGCACTCAGAACAAGTAAATCTATAGAGACAGAAAGCAAATTAGTGGTGATCTACAGCAGGATGGGGGAGGGAGGGATGATTGCTAATAGGTGATTCTAAAGTTAATTGTGACGATGATTGCACAACTGTGCAAATATAATAAAACATTGAATTGTACACCAAATCTGTAAATTGTATACCATGTGATTTATATCTCAACAAACATGTTACCAAAAAAAGGACTTCATATACCTAAGCACTTAGAGAAACATCTTATGAGATGTCTGTATGCCTCATTGCCTGCTGGAACCAATATAATTTACAACCATTAAAGTCACTTGAAGTTGAATCTTTGCTACTGTAGATATTCTTCAGCTTGAATTGTAAGCTTGCCAAGGTGATGTTTTTAAAGGACAAATGAAAAGTCTTCCTTCATTCTGCAGTTTAACAAAAATCAGCTCATTATTTTATCAATATACTTCATATTCATACATATATAAAAATATTGGTACACATATGTGTGCATACACAGGTGTTTATGTATATATTTGCATATAGTATAAGAAGAATGTCTGGGAAATCCCATGGACAGAGAAACCTGTCAAGTTACCATCCATGGGGTCGCAAAAGAGTCAGACATGATCTAGTGACTGAACAATGACAAGTATGTAAAATGACCAGCAGAGGGAAAGTTAGACCTATTACAAGATTTGTTTCCTTATTATGAAGATAAACATGTTTAGGAAGAAGAAAATAGAAACTACTTAGAGGGAAAGTTAGACCTATTACAAGATTTGTTTCCTTATTATGAAGATAAACATGTTTAGGAAGAAGAAAATAGAAACTACTTAGAGGGAAAGTTAGACCTATTACAAGATTTGTTTCCTTATTATGAAGATAAACATGTTTAGGATGAAGAAAATAGAAATTACTCACCCTAGCACCCCCCCCCCACCAAGTTAGTAATACAGTAGGCAACACAGGGCTCCTGATTTTAAAAGGAGATAAGCTGATATCATTCCTCACTCAAAAACCACTGATGGGTTTCTCATCTCATTCTTATTAAAAGTTGGGGTCTTTAAAAATGGCCTGAAAGGCTCTACAATAGGGGTTTCAGTATGCAAACAGTTTCTGTGAAGGGATGGGTAGTAAATATTTTAGTCTTTGCAGGGTGCGACTTCACTTTGACTTTTCACTTCCATACATTGAAGAAGGAAATGGCAACCCACTCCAGTGTTCTTGCCTGGAGAATCCCAGGGATGGGGTAGCCTGATGGGCTGCCATCTATGGGGTCACACAGAGTCAGACACGACTGAAGTGACTTAGTAGCAAGCTGGTTTTAGAAAAGGCAGAGGAACCAGACATCAAATTGCCAATATCCACTGGATCATCAAAAAAGCAAGAGAGTTCCAGAATAACATCTACTTCTGCTTTATTGACTATGCCAGAGCCTTTGACTGTGGATCACAATAAAATGTGGAAAATTCTGAAAGAGATGGGAATACCAGACTACCTGACCTGCCTCTTGAGAAACCTATATGCAGGTCAGGAAGCAACAGTTAGAACTGGACATGGAACAACAGACTGGTTCCAAATAGGAAAAGGAGTACGTCAAGGCTGTATATTGTCACCCTGCTTATTTAACTCCTATGCAGATTACATCACGAGAAATGCTGGGATGGAAGAAGCAAAAGCTGGACTCAAAATTACCGACAGAAATATCAATAACCTCAGATATGCAGATGACACCACCCTTATGGCAGAAAGTGAAGAGGAACTAAAAAGCCTCTTGATGAAAGTGAAAGTGGAGAGTGAAAAAGTTGGCTTAAAGTGCAACATTCAGAAAACGAAGATCATGGCATCTGGTCCCATTACTTCATG
Organism: Bos taurus; assembly: GCF_002263795.3. Taxonomy (NCBI): domain Eukaryota; kingdom Metazoa; phylum Chordata; class Mammalia; order Artiodactyla; family Bovidae; genus Bos; species Bos taurus. Next base: position 40,176,147 of record NC_037357.1, on the reverse strand, counting down.
GGAAATAGATGGAGAAACAGTGGAAACAGTGTCAGACTTTATTTTTTTAAGGCTCCAAAATCACTGCAGATGGTTACTGCAGCCATGAAATTAAAAGACGCTTACTCCTTGGAAAGAAAGTTATGACCAACCTAGATGGAATATTCAAAAGCAGAGACATTACTTTGCCAACAAAGATCTGTCTAGTCAAGGCTATGGTTTTTCCAGTGGTCATGTATGGGTGTGAGAGTTGGACTGTGAAGAAAGCTGAGCACTGAAGAATTGATGCTTTTGAACTGTGGTGTTGGAGAAGACTCTTGAGAGTCCCTTGGACTGCAAGGAGATCCAACTAGTCCATCCTAAAGGAGATCAGTCCTGGTTGTTCTTTGGAAAAAATGATGCTAAAGCTGAAACTCCAGTACTTTGGCCACCTCATGTGAAGAGTTGACTCATTGGAAAATACTCTGATGCTGGGAGGGATTGGGGGCAAGAGAAGAAGGGGATGACAGAGGATGAGATGGCTGGATGGCATCACTGACTTGATGGACGTGAGTTTGAGTGAACTCCGGGAGTTGGTGATGGACAGGGAGGCCTGGCGTGCTGCAATTCATGGGGTCCCAAAGCGTAGGACACGACTGAGCCACTGAACTGAACTGAACTGAACTGAAGGTGCATTTTGCAACTGCTCATTTCTGCTCTTGTGGGAAGAAAGCTGCCATAGGCAGCCCATAAAATAATGAGCATGACTGTTTCTCAATAAAACTTTATTTATGAAATTGAAATATGAATTTCATATGATTTTTGCCTGGGAAGTAATATTATTTTTCTGGGATACTTTTTACCATTTAAAAATATAAAAATCATTCTAAACTCTTAGGCTGTCCAAAACCAGGCATAGTTTGCTGCCTTTTGCTGTCTCTCCTGCCTTGTCTCCACTTCCTCTTCTCTTAGCTAGTTCGGCTCCAGAGAAGCTGATCTTCTTTCATCTACCTCATGCCTTTGTAATTTTGTTCCTTCTGCAAGGAACCAGCTTATCCCAGACAGTCACATGGTTTACTCCCTCATCTCTTTCGAATCTTCGCTCAGTTGTGACATACAATATCCACAAGAAGTTTGACTCTTATTTCTTTGCTTTGCTAATGAGTAGTTCTTAAAAGCTAATGTGGGACTAATTAGCATTCTAGTGTCTTAGTTTCAACCCATAAGAATACTTCTTTGCCATGTGCTTGTAATTTGTAAATGAAAACCAATTACTGACTGAATAATAACAATGAGGAACCTATCACCCCCTCCCAAATATTTTTGTTTAGAGCTAATGACATTTTTCCTTATGTCGTCTTCAAATTACAGGATGCGTGTTCTTGGCTCTATCATTTCTTTCTCATTACCAAAGACTGAAAGCTCAGATTTTCTTCACCAAAATTATAATTTTCATTCCAATTACTGTACTCAAAAGTCAGATCCTCCAATTTATTTCATGTATTCCACATTGCACAGATACACACACACACATGTTCACACGTGCTCATACACATATACGCATCATAATCACAGAACTACAGTCTGAGTTACTTGCAAAAAAATATTAAGTCTTTTCACACAGGACCTTTTACTGAACAAAAACATCATGGCCCATTTAGTTAAAAGCACTGGGCTTCTCTGGTGCCTCAGAGGGTAAAGCATCTGCTTGCAATGCAGGAGACCTGGGTTCGATCCCTGGGTTGGGAAGATCCTCTGGAGAAGGAAATGGCAACCCACTCCAGTACTCTTGCCTGGAGAATAGCATGGATGGAGGAGCCTATTAGGCTACAGCCCACGCAGTCGCAAAGAGTTGGACACGAATGAGCAGCTTCACTTTTACTTTCACTGTTATTATACTTGAAGAAATTGTTCATTCTTGGATAGGGTATTCATTGAATGGAAATACTGCACTTAATTTAAGCTATCATTGTGACAAATTGGATGTGATGAGACAATGAATGATTCTAATCTCCCTTTTAGTTAAGCTACATTGAAGTGAGGGACAGACACAGGATAATAATAAACTCTGGACTCAAAGAAGACCAATAACAAAATTGCATTATAAAATACATTAAATATACTGTCTTGTTAGTTCATAGTAAAATGAAGAACCAAAATCCAAACAGACAATCGTCTTTTAAAAGGATGGAAACACTCTCACATATCTTAGTTTTATTTTCAAATATTTGTTACTTTGTAACATTTCTTTGTAACATCTAAAATAAAGATATGTTTTTGAGAAAACATTTTTTTTGAGGGCTGTTTTTCTGAAACATAGTATCATAGCAATCAATTTTATTATAAAGGATGTATAACCTGTTCCAGAATGTGTATTCTGTTCCCCTCTGAAAAAGCCTGCCCATCTATATGTATAGGTCATATACACTGTCCTTATATTCTAAGGTATATGATTTCTAATAAAAATGCAATTATCAAAATAAACAGTGGGAAATATCACATCTTCCTATACACCAGGTATCCATGAAACTTTCAAAATAAATTTTCAAAAGTTTCTGAACTTTATTAAGATTAATGTGAACAAAACTTTTGGACTTGACAGTTGCAAACTACAATCATTCACAAACTGTAGAGAAAGTTGTTACTATTCAATGTAATAGTATTAGACAACCTTGTAAGCTAATTACTATGATTTTGAAAGTAAAAACATCTACTCACTATGATTATATTCTCTTTATATATAAATTAGTGTACAGTGTCAATAATTGGGGGATAATTTTATATGAAACTGAACAAAAGCAAAGTGTTTTCCTTTTAAGAAACCTTCAAAAAACATAAATCAGGAACATTAAATTTGTATTGTTTTGCTTCTAAACATGAACTTACTTGATGGCATTTTTAAATGTTAAGAAATATCAGATTTTTAAATTCTTAATTGAAAACGTGAATTCTTCTTAATTCAAAGGAAGTTTACTTTTCCTATTAATACTTTTGATCAAACTGTGAATAAAGTTGCAAATTAAAAAAATAAAAAATTATTCCATGTCACAGTAGGTTATTTTCTCATCAGACTGAAGAGGAAGTTTCTAATTCTTGCTATGTCTCATTTAAGTAAATCCCCTTACTCTTTATTTTTTTTTGTCTTGATTTAACATTCAAATACATAAAAATTTTAGTCTGACTTAAGACTTTGAAAGGTAAAATGAACACTGTACATATTTTTAAACCCAATAAATATTAATCACAACTTAACACAATAGAATAAAACTATCCACTTTCCAAATGATGTGATACAAGACATTAGAAAATTATCTTGTCCAGACAATAACTCAGTAAGATCAAGTCAAATGATTCATACATGTATTGTTTTCAGTATAACATTCTGCTAAGTGGTAATATATTTTGCACTCATAACTAAAATTTTCTCTAAGAAATTCATAAAAGCATAGAAAATATTCAAACTTGATATGCAAATACTATATTATTATTGTTTTAGCTTTAAAAATCTAAGAATGACCTCAATTTCTTCAGCTCAAAAATTACTCCTAGGTTGATATATGCACAAATCTAATGGAGGTGATGGAATTCCAGTTGAGCTATTTCAAATACTAAAAGATGATGCTGTTAAAGTGCTGAACTCAATATGACAGCAAATTTGGAAAACTCAGCAGTGGCCACAGGACTGGAAAAGGTCAGTTTTCATTTCAATCCCAAAGAAAAGCAATACCAAAGAATATTCAAACTACCTCACAATTGCACTTATCTCACATGCTTCTAAAGTAATGCTCAAAAGTCTCCAAGCCAGGATTCTAAGATACATGAACCATGAACTTCCATATGTTCAAGCTGGCTTTAAAAAAGGCAGAGGAACCAGAGATGAAATTGTCAACATCGGCTGGATCATTGAAAAAGCAAGAGAGTTCCAAAAAAAAAAAAAAATCTATTTCTGCTTTATTGACTATGCCAAAGCCTTTGACTGTGTGGACCACAACAAACTCTGGAAAATTCTGAAAGAGATGGGAATATCAGATCACTTGACCTGCCTCTTGAGAAATTTGTATTCAGGTCAAGAAGCAACAGTTAGAACAGCTCATGGAAAAACAGACTGGTTCCAAATAGGAAAAGGAGTACATTAAGGCTGTATATTGTCACCCTGCTTATTTAACTTATATGCAGAGTACATCATGAGAAACACTGGGCTGAATGAAGCACAAGCTGGAATCAAGATTGCCAGGAGAAATATCAATAATCTCGAATATGCAAATGACACCACCCTTCTGGCAGAAAGTGAAGGAGAACTAAAGAGCTTCTTGATGAAAATAAAAGAGGAGAGTGAAAAAGTTGGTTTAAAGCTCAACATTGAGAAAACTAATATCATGGCATTCTGTCCCAATACTTCTTGTTAAGTATATGAGGAAAAAATGGAAACAGTGAGAGACTTTATTTTTGCGGACTCCAAAATCACTGCAGATGGTGACTGCAGCCATGAAATTAAAAGACACTTACATTTTGGAAGGAAAGTTATGACCAACCTAGACAGCATATTAAAAAGCAGAGACATTACTTTGCCAACAAAGATCCATCTAGTCATGGCTATGATTTTTCCAGTAGTTATGTATGGATGTGAGAATTTGACTATAAAGAAAGCTGAACATCAAAGAATTGATGCTTTTGAACTGTGGTGTTGGAGAAGACTCTTGAGAGTCCCTTGGACTGCAAGGAGATCCAACTAGTCCATCCTAAAGGAGATCAGTCCTGAGTGTTCATTGGAAGGACTAATGTTGAAGCTGAAGCTCCAATAACTTGGCTGCCTGATGCAAAGAACTCACTCATTTGAAAATACCCTGATGCTGGGCAAGATTGAAGGTGGGACTCATTTGAAAATACCCTGATGCTGGGCAAGATTGAAGGAGGGAGGAGAAGGGGATGAGATGGTTGGATGGCATCACCGACTCAATGGACATGAGTTTGGGTAAACTCCAGGCATTGGCGATAGACAGGGAGGCCTGGCAAGCTGCAGTCCATGGGGTCACAAAGAGTTGGACACAGTTGAGCGACTGAACTGAACTGATATATGCAACCTAAGATATTTTTGAAGCAATTATTTATTTCCCCAAACCTTCATGGAAACAATACAATCACTTGTTTTTGTTCAGCAAATCTTTAGTAATACCTATCACATACCAGGTATTCTGTTTGTTCCTAGAGATTTACAAATAAACTAAGTCGATATTGTTACAGTCTTCATGAAATTTTTTAAAAGCAAGAATGTCTAGTCACATTAGGGTAGAAGAATGCATTCTAGCTACTGAACCACAAAGAGAGTATTGAATATATCAAACAGTAATGATGTAATGTAGGTTTCATCAAAATAAAAATGCATATTCTGATCACAAATAATTAGAAATACAAATCATAATTAATGTGAAACATATATAAAAGCTAAGTATCCCAAAGAAAATTTCAATGTCTATTTTTTCTATAATAATAATAAAACTCAGTTACTAATGAAAGTTTCTTAATGGAGATAGACTAATGTCATTTAGTCTACTGATCTAGTAGGAAGACACTAAAACGTGGCTCAGACTAGATGATTATTCAAAGGAGTCTTTTAAGATATAGGAACACAGGAATAAATATGTGAAATAGTTTGAAACAATAATACAAAGAAGAACCTTACCAATATGTGCAACACTAACAGATTACCAATCTTCAAAATTTTTATTGATTTTCCTAGTATTCTATAAATGTGTATATTACATATGATATATATCCTTCTGCTGCTGCTGCTGTTAAGTCGCTTCAGTTGTGTCCGACTCTGTGCAACCCCACAGACGTCAGCCCACTAGGCTCCTCTGTCCCTGGGATTCTCCAGGCAAGAACATTGGAGTGGGTTGCCATTTCCTTCTCCAATTCATGAAAGTGAAAAGTGAAAGTGAAGTCACTCAGTCGTGCCCGACTCTTAACGACCCATGGACTGGAGCCTACCAGGCTCCTCCATCCATGGGATTTTCCAGGCAAGAGTACTGGAGTGGGGTGCCATTGCCTTCTCCAATATATCCTTCTAGTAAGAGGAAAATAATAATAAGAAACCAGGTCTTAAATTAGAAAATGTTTTTAGATATATATGAGCTATATTACTCATAAAATGGTTACACTCTAAAAGTACAAAACTACCTTAAAGAAAAATGTTAAGAAATTAATTAGAAATATATATTATTTTAATGTAAATTTATTTATTTTAATTGAAGGCTAATGACTTTACAATATTGTATTGGTTTTGCCATACATCTTCATTGTTGATATTAATCTCTATATAATAATTGGATAAAAATAAGAAGAATTCAATATTTGTATTAACTTATTTTCTGGATATATAGGGCAACATTAATTCCAACAATGAAAACTAGAATAGCTATTAATGTAATGTTTGGACTCTTAGGTGTGTTTGTTTGAACATTATTCTTTCTTGTTACTGAGGATATCATCTGTAAAGATATGTCTTTTTAATAGCAATCATTGTCTTAAAAAATGAATTTTGATGAATAATCTGTCCTCTCTTCAATTATTCAGTTAATTTGTGAAAAATATTTTCCAATGACCCAGGAATCATCTTAAAGAACTAATACTGAGAAATTTCAGATAAAAACCTTTTTTTTAAGTTATCTAGGTCTTCCTTCCCTGTCCAAGGCACACATAATTCCCAGAACACTATTTCTTCACCCAAGTATGTTGCTAACTGACTGAAATCCCAGGAGAATGAATTCAGAGATGTCAGATCAATGATTTCTTTTCTCTTTCTGTAAATACTGCTGAGCCCAGACTCCCACCAGAATGTTTTACATTCATATAGCATTTACTATTTTCTCAAGTTGTTTCCACATGCGTTGTAATTAACTGCAATACCTTACTTGGAAACCCATTGGTGCTGGAGTCTGAAGAGTAGTGATTTTGAGAAGCTACTTACAAATCTTCACATACAACATAGAGAATGAGCCTAATTTGAATCAAAATATTCTCTACTGAGACCATGTAACTCTCTTGGCCATTTATTCTTTTCTAATAACCAGCTCCCCTCTTCTACTTAAATCTGATTCAATAATCACAATAGCAGTAACATAAAACTAATAGCTCTGCATGGACAATATTTTACACTTGGATTGAGAAATACAATTTTTTAATATAAATTTATTTATTTTAATTGGAGGCTAATTACTTTACAATATTGTATTGGTTTTGCCATATATCAACATGAATCTGCCATGGGTGTGCACGTGTTCCCCATCCTGAACCCCTCTCCCACCTCCCTCCCCATACCATCCTTCTGGGTCATCCCAGTATATATGAAATTTAGAAGGATTGAGGTATACAATTAAATGTGAAAAAAAAAAGTGAAGAGTAAGCATGTGGCTGCTCCTGATGCAACATTTAAATCCTTTTAAATGATTTAAGACTAATATTTCAATTATCAAAATAAAATTTTAGCATAATTATAATCAAATACAATAAAGGTAATTAGTCTAATTTAACAGTGGAGAAAAGAAATGAATCCAGCAATAGGAACATTCAAAAATTTTGCAATTTCGGTAAGTCACTCAACTTCTGATATAGAAGTATCAACTTCTATATTAAAGGAAAATGAGAACACTAATAAATTTTGCAAAACTTTTTCATAGAATATTATAGATGTTTATTAATATTTATAACATAATTTAATAATAAATAGATTTAGTGGTTTGGCAATGAATACATCAAATAAAATATATATACTTCCCAGAAACAGTAATTAATTAAGCCTACATAATTTATCATATTATACTGAAAAAGCTTTCATTCATCATGTGGAATCAGATTTCAGACAATTAGCATTTCTGTATCAGATATGCCCATTAGAAAGGTTAAAATGAAAAAGAAAAAACTTTTCTAGGATTAGAACTGAATCAAATGTTGTACGTAATCAAAATCTTGCTACTTGACAACAAAATTCAGCTTTCCTGACTGAAATATTGACATCATTAGCAATGAAACTTTTTGTGTACATAGTTCAAAAAAAACTAAAAGGAGTATATTCTTCCTAAAACATATTTTTTAGGATATTAAAAATATGTGTGCATTCTCTCACATTTTAAACTTCTTTCCTTTAAAATCTAACCTAAAAGATATACACATACACACACAGAGATCTTCATTCTGGTGAAACTATTCCAAATCAAAAGAGGGAATATTTACATTTTCAGCATTTAATTAAAAAATTGTGATTATCTTGATATATTCAATGAAATGTAAGGGTTCTGCTTAAACAATAGCAGAATAAAAATGCAGATGTGCTTAGGAAACAGCTTGTCCTCTTTTTTTTTTTCAGTTATGATGTCAACCTATTTTTAAATCATTTTATGGAGGTATGACTGATATATATATTATTCATTTTTAATGGTTAAGAATTAGTTTGGTGCATTCTTGAACTGATTCATAAAGGTCAGATTATAACTAAGCTTACATTTGGAAAAAATGAGCAAATGTCCTACAACTATTATTTTACTATAACATCTTTTGGGAAGATCAGGCACTTATCATTAGGTTAGTAATAGTTTTGTTCATTAAAAAAATTTCATTTAAGATGTTTGCAATAACCACTGTTGCCTACTGATTTATGCTTTTCTATAAAGCAATGAGATGGAATTCAATAAGGATGAAAATCAATGCCATTGCTTGTAGTTACACTTATGTAGCAGTGCTAAACAGAACTTTCCTTTGTGTTTGAATACAGAACAGTATGCTTGTGGCAATGTCACTTTTTGAGATTTTTATATGAATATAAAACACATACAACCAACATAAATAACTTTCTTAGATGCATATACCATTGTAATTTTACTAACTCTACTGTTTTGAGTGAAAGAACATGATATTGTTTGTGTAGAAGATATAATTATGAGCATTAGCCTGTTAATATATCTTCATATATGATTGGGACTGTTTATAGTGGATCATGAAGCTAAATGTTACCTGACTCTACTGTACTGTTTTTTCAAAAAAATTTAATACTAAAGTATATTTTTATTCATTCATTCATTCAGAGTGCATGATTAAACAGTATGTACATAAAATTCAAATATGTACATCCATTCATGAAATAAATATTTACTGAGTTCACATTATGTGCCAGATACTTGTTAGGCACTGGAGATGCAGTTATGAGTAAGACAAACACATTTCTTAATGCACACTGAATATATAATCTAACAGGTAAGATAAACAACAAACAGGAAAACAAGTGGATGAATGAATCAAAGATTACAAACCTAACGCCCAGGGCCAGATATGGGCCACAGACATGTTTCATTTGGACTATACATTGTTCAAAGTACATTGTTTTACCACATTAAAAAATATGGAACATTTATACAAACATTTAGAGTTCATTGTTTATTGAAGATCTTAGACTATTTTCAACATTACAGTTCTGTTTACAAGTGGCCTGATACCAAATATTTCTTGCCTAGTTTAGACCCAGAATGTCATATTCAACTGGCCAGAATCATTGCCAAACTTCATAGAGCTTTATAAGCAGACCTATTTAACACATTTATTTTACCTGACTGGCTCCTGTGGCACTGGAGTTTATAATCTCTGAAGTACATCTTAATTACAATTGTGACACAGACAATAGAAGAAAAAAGAAAAAAGAATGAGGTATTAAGGTGAGATCTACTTAATAGAATAGTAAGGCTCTGTACAATTTTTCTGAGGTTGTTTTTTTTTTTTTTCCTAATTTTATTTTATTTTTAAACTTTACATAATTGTATTAGTTTTGCCAAATATCAAAATGAATCCGCCACAGGTATACATGTGTTCCCCATCCCGAACCCTCCTCCCTCCTCCCTCCCCATACCATCCCTCTGGACCACTTTCTAACACCATACACAAAAATAAACTCAAAATGGATTAAAGATCTAAACGTAAGACCAGAAACTATAAAACTCCTAGAGGAGAACATAGGCAAAACACTCTCCGACAAACATCACAGCAGGATCCTCTATGACCCACCTCCCAGAATATTGGAAATAAAAGCAAAAATAAACAAATGGGACCTAATTAACCTTAAAAGCTTCTGCACATCAAAGGAAACTATTAGCAAGGTGAAAACACAGCCTTCAGAATGGGAGAAAATAATAGCAAATGAAGCAACTGACAAACAACTAATCTCAAAAATATACAAGCAACTCCTACAGCTCAACTCCAGGAAAATAAACGACCCAATCAAAAAATGGGCCAAAGAACTAAACAGACATTTCTCCAAAGAAGACATACAGATGGCTAACAAACACATGAAAAGATGCTCAACATCACTCATTATCAGAGAAATGCAAATCAAAACCACTATGAGGTACCATTTCACACCAGTCAGAATGGCTGCGATCCAAAAGTCTACAAATAATAAATGCTGGAGAGGGTGTGGAGAAAAGGGAACCCTCTTACACTGAGGTTGTTGAAACCTGAAGTTTGAGAAGAATGGAAGGTGCAGCAGTATCCTAGGAAGAAAGCATAGCAAGGGCAAAGACACTGAAGCAGGACAGAGCTTTCCTTATTTCATAAAATAAAGAAAGGAAGTCAGTGTGCCTGGAGTACATATTGAGCAAAGAGGAAAAGGGAATGAAATGACAAGAGTCAATCAAATCATGTAGGTTGTTTCTGTGTGTGTGTGTGTTCAGTTGCTCAGTCGTGTCTGACTTTTTGCAACCCCATGAACTATAGACCATCAAACTCCTCTCTCCATGGATTTTCCCAGGTAAGAATACTGAAGTGGGTAGCTGCCAGGAGCCATCTCCTGGCATATTGCATATTGAGTGCAGCACTTTCACAACATAATCTTTCAGGATCTGGAATAGCTCAACTGGAAGTCTATCACTGCCAGGAGCCAGCGTGAGGAACTCTGCCCGTGGCAAAGGTCATGAGGAAGGAGGTTCGGCATACGCAAAGGTGGGATCAAGCCTCAGGAGTCCCCCTGGAAATTCTCGAGCAATCTACCCCCAAAACCAGAGTCTGCCTACTTTCTGCTTTGTGCTCTCACCTACACCTCTGACTTTACGGGGGGCTGTCCCCCACTACCTCTCTCTGAAAAAAGAGTTAGCTTACAGCTCCAGTTAATAATTCCTGGGTGTGACAGTGTTTCAACCTACAAACTCCTTTGGAAATCCTCTAGCCTGCCTGAATAGGTTTTTCCGGCCACATGTGATTGTTCAGAGCCTCCCAACTGTGAGAGGCAGGAGATGTTCTAAACTGTCTAAACACAGATTCCTTTGAGTAGTTAAAAGATTGATTAGAAATTGTATTGGTGAAGGGGTTTTTCACTTGTTGGGCCAATGTTTGCTGCTAAGTCTCCATATCCCTTACCTACTGTGTCCCTGGCAGGGTATTGATTGATATAATGGGTGTATAGAAATGTAAGTAGTAGCCTCAATGTTTGTAACCTTGGACCCTTGAGTTAATTCTTTTTCTTGTTGTAGCCCACCACACCTTTGCCCTATAGGAATGCAACTTTAATGTTTTTGGAGGGTGGCTCTTGACTTTAGACCTTTAGAGAAAAATAAGTTTTCTGAAGAAAGGGTCTTAAAATGTTAACAGCCCTCTGGGCCAGAAGATGATGCAAATCACCTAAACTTTTGCACATGATAAGTTTGCAGGAAGAAAGCCTGGCTTACTGCATGACTCTACCCCTTTCCTCATTATCCTCTATGCATAACTTAAGGTATAAAAACTACTTTGGAAAATAAAGTGCGGGCCTTGTTCACTGAAACTTGGTCTCCCCATGTCGTTCTTTCTCTCACCTTCTGGCTGAATTATTCAGCCTCTTTTCTCCACTGAATTTCTTCACTGAGCTATCCTCATTCTATTACTGTTTATATCTTTGATGAATATTTAAATAAATAGCTAGCTGATGCTGTCTCTCCTTCGAATACCCTGGATCAGCCAGGGCTGGACCCCGGCAGATAGCCATTCCCTTCTACAGAGTCTTCCCAACCCAGGGATCAAACCCACATCTCATGCATTGCAGGCAGATTCCTTACCAGCTGAGCTACCAGGGAAATCCATGCAGGGTGTTATTGATCATAGTAAAGATTTGTTGCTTATTCTAAATGTGTTGGAAAGTCATGCTAATCTGAATTATATTTTTCAGCATCACTCTAGCTATTTTGAAAAGAAAGGAGTCGTGAATAGATGTGAGAATTTTAGTTGGGGAGATTTTAAGAAACTAATACAATAGTGTGTACCAGATGGACAAAGCCCTGGCAGAAGCAGTGCAGATAATTAGAAGTTGATGAAAGACAGAATTTTGAGGCAGAATTAATAGGTTTTAGTGATGGACTGAATGGAGGCTGAGTAGTGGAAATAGAGATAAACTCAGCTGATATTTGTACTCTTTATTGAGGAAGGTGTGATGAAGGAGGAACTAGGTTTGTACAGCAGACAGACAGTTAAGATTTAAAGCACCTGTGACCTATGCCAGTGTGGATAGAAAGTAAGCAGTTAGATACATATGTTGAGAGATGAGAACCATCAGCATATAGATAGTATTTAATGCCTTAGAAAATAACACCAAGAGAGATCACAGAGGAAAAGTAGATGGGGCCTCAGCACCAGGATCTGAGGAACAACAGTATTTACATGTTGAGTAGATGCCACATTGTATGGTTCTTGCTCACGAAGAGATTACAGAGTAATTATACATACACACACACACACACACACACAGATAGATATAAATTCATTGGATTATGATAAACTAGGGAACAGTAACAGTATAGTGTGGTAGATAAGACATAAGGAAAGAATATTCTTCTTAGTTCAGTTCACTCGCTCAGTCGTGTCCAACTCTTTGCGACCCCATGAATCGCAGCATCCCAGGTCTCCCTGTCCATCACCAACTCCCGGAGTTCACTCAGACTCACGTCCATCGAGTCAGTGATGCCATCCAGCCATCTCATCCTCTGTTGTCCCCTTCTCCTCCTGCTCCCTCTTTTCCAATGAGTCAACTCTTCACATGAGGTGGCTAAAGTACTGGAGTTTCAGCTTTAGCATGATTCCTTTCAAAGAAACCCCAGGGCTGATCTCCTTCAGAATGGATTGGTTGGATCTCCTTGGAGTGCAAGGGACTCTCAAGAGTCTTCTCCAACACCACAGTTCAAAAGCATCAATACTTCGGCACGCAGCCTTCTTCACAGTCCAAATTTCACACCCATACATGATCACAGGAAAAACCATAGCCTTGACTAGACGGACCTTTGTTGGCAAAGTAATGTCTCTGCTTTTGAATATGCTATCTAGGTTGGTCATAACTTTCCTTCCAAGGAGTAAGCGTCTTTTAACTTCATGGCTGCAGTCACCAGCTGCAGTGATTTTGGAGCCCCAAAAAATAAAGTCTGACACTGTTGCCACTGTTTCCCCATCTATTTCCCATGAACTGGTGGGACCAGATGCCATGATCTTCGTTTTCTGAATGTTGAGCTTTAAGCCAACTTTTTCACTCTCCACTTTCACTTTCATCAAGAGGCTTTTTAGTTCCTCTTCACTTTCTGCCATAAGGGTGGTGTCATCTGCATATCTGAGGTTGTTGATATTTCTCCCGGCAATCTTGATTCCAGCTTGTGTTTCTTCCAGTCCAGCGTTTCTCATGATGTATTCTGCATATAAGTTGAATAAGCAGGGTGACAATATACAGCCTTGATGTATTCCTTTTGCTATTTGGAAGCAGCCTGTTATTGCATGTCCAGTTCTAACTGTTGCTTCCAGACCTGCATACAGATTTCTTGAGAGGCAGGTCAGGTGGTATGGTATTCCCATCTCTTTCAGAATTTTCCACAGTTTATTGTGATCCACACAGTGAAAGGCTCTGGCATAGTCAATAAAGCACAAATAGATGTTTTTCTGGAACTCTCTTGCTTTTGCAATGATCCAGCAGATGTTGGCAATTTGATCTCTGGTTCCTCACCCTTTTTTAAAGCCAGCTTGAACATCAGGAATTTCATGGTTCGTGTATTGCTGAAACCTGGCTTGGAGAATTTTGAGCATTACTTTACTAGCATATGAGATGAGTGCAATTGTGTGGTAGTTTGAGCATTCTTCGGCATTGCCTTTCTTTGGGATTGGAATGAAAACTGACCTTTTCCAGTCCTGTGGCCACTGCTGAGTTTTCCAAATTTCCTGGCATATTGAATGTAGCACTTTCACAGCATCATCTTTCAGGATTTGAAATAGCTCAACTGGAATTCCATCACCTCCACTAGCTTTGTTTGTAGTGATGCTTTCTAAGGTTCACTTGACTTCACATTCCAGGATGTCTGGCTCTAGGTGAGTGATCACACCATCCTGATTATCTGGGATGTGAAGATCTTTTTTGTACAGTTCTTCTGGGTATTCTTGTATTCTCGTCACCTCTTCTTAATATCTTCTGCTTCTGTTAGGTCCATACCATTCCTGTCCTTTATCGAGTCCATCTTTGCATGAAATGTTCCCTTGGTGTCTCTGATTTTCTTGAAGAGATCTCTAGTCTTTCCCATTCTGTTGTTTTCCTCTATTTCTTTGCATTGATCATTGAGGAAGGCTTTCTTATCTCATCTTGCTCTTCTTTGGAACTCTGCATTCACATGCTTATAGCTTTCCTTTTCTCCTTTGCTTTTTGCTTCTCTTCTATTCACAGCTATTTGTAAAGCCTCCCCAGACAGCCATTTTGCTTTTTTGCATTTCTTTTCCATCGGGATGGTCTTGATCCCCGTCTCTTGTACAACATCACGAACCGCAGTCCATAGTTCATTAGGCACTCTGTCTATCAGATCTAGTCCCTTAAATCTATTTCTCACTTCCACTGTATAACCATAAGGGATTTGATTTAGATCATACCTGAATGGTCTAGTGGTTTTCCCTACTTTCTTCAATATAAGTCTGAATTTGGTAATAAGGAGTTCATGATTTGAGCAAGAGTCAGCTCCTGGTCTCGTTTTAGTTGACTGTGTAGAGCTTCTCCATTTTTGGCTGCAAAGAATATAATCAATCTGATTTTGGTGTTGACCATCTGGTGATATCCATGTGTAGAGTCCTCTCTTGTGTTGTTGGAAAAGGGTGTTTGCTATGACTAGTGCATTTTCTTGGCAAAACTCTATTAGTCTTTGCCCTGCTTCATTCCATATTCCAAGGCCAAATTTGCCTGTTACTCCAGGTGTTTCTTGACTTCCTACTTTTGCATTCCAGTCCCCTATAATGAAAAGGACATCTTTTTGGGGTGTTAGTTCTAAAAGGTCTTGTAGGTCTTCATGGAACCGTTCCACTTCAGCTTTTTCAGCCTTACTGGTTGGGGCATAGACTTGGATTCCCGTGATATTGAATGGTTTGCCTTGGAAACGAACAGAGATCATTCTGTCATTTTTGAGGTTGCATCCAAGTACTGCATTTCAGACTCTTTCATTGACCATGATGGCTACTCCATTTCTTCTGAGGGATTCTTGCCCACAGTAGTAGATATAATGGTCATCTGAGTTAAATTCACCCATTCCAGTCCATTTCAGTTCACTGATTCCTAGAATGTCGACATTCACTCTTGCCATCTCTTGATTGACCACTTCCAATTTGCCTTGATTCGTGGACCTTACATTCCAGGTGGAAATGTTCATCTAGGCGGGGGAAATCAAAGAAAAATTCTTGGTAGAGAAAGTCGATATGGTATTAGAGAAGAAAGTCATGTAGGTCAACATGCAGAGGTGATGGCGACAAAAGGAAAAGATATGAAGTCAGGATAAATTTTCCCACAAAATAAGGATGCAGCAGAAATGTGCTCATGTTGAAGGAACCATAGGTCACCCAACTGTTGAAAGCATAGCGTGAATGAAGGGTGATACTTTGAGGTTACAGTTTTCTTAAATATAAACTTTAAGTACTCAAAGAGTATTGCTTGGCCTTCATTCTCACTATACCACCACTTAGTGTGATATTTGTTGATTCCTTTTATCTCTTTTCTTTGTAATTTCTAGCCAAGTTGATAAATATAGTACCCATGGTAAATTTAAAAGCAACAGCGAAGATTATGAACTAGAGATTTCATAGAAATCACTTTGAAACTAGTTACATGTAGACCAATAAAACAACTAGTTCAAAATTCAGTACTTTCAAAAATTGTTTCTGATATAGTCCCGTTATGCTAATTTCTGACATAGGAATAATAATGTGGTTGAAATTCTAATTGAATTTGGTTTTTCAAAAGGTAGCTGCTTCTTTATATTCATTTGTCCTTTGAAGATTGATGTCATAGATTGCCTTTCTACCTCCATTTCAAAGTATTCATTTGTCTATTCACTTGGCATCTTTTTTAAATTTTTTTAATTGCTTTATTTTATGGGGGAGAGAAAATGTATTACAAAAGTATATTCAACTGTGGTTTTACCTTTTTATTTAAAAGTAAAAGTATATCTATGTTAATTATTTGGAGAAAAAAAATATTGTTTCCTTCTAATCATATAATCTCCAACCATACCCAAAACTTAATGTTCAGCTTTCTTTAATTTCTAAATATTTAAAGATTGCATATTTAAATATTTAATTTCTAAATATATTTAAATATTAAATATTTAATTTCTAAATATTTAATTATGAGTGGAAAAGTAAAACCACTTAAAAAAGAAAAAATGATGCTATCGTTGTTTGAATAAAGGAATTATATTTTTTCCCAACTATAAATTGTTCCTAAACCACTCTGAGAGGTAAGAGAAGCATTGTGTAACAGATGACACACAGATTAGGAAAGACATGTTTTGAGAGTACAGACACCCTAGTGACTTGACATAATGCTTATAAAGACCTAAATTATTTAGTTGAGTGTCAGAGTAAATTTTTTAAAAAATTAGAAGTTTTGTCCAAAAGTAAGTATCATGTAACACATAGAAGCTAATTATTATAAAATATTGTCTAAGGTTGCTTACTGGACAATGTTCATAGAATCAACACAGTGCATATGATCAGAGAATTTCATAACTGACTGAAGTGAATCAATACATGAATGTGTACTAGATCTCTGAAATACTTTTTTTTTTTTACATAAAGGCCACATGATTAAAAGGTGTCACAATCCAGTGTATATACTACAAATATTGAATGCTTATGCAGAATCCTGTTTTATTAATTTTGCTCAGCTAAAACACTTATGTCTGAGAGAAGAAAATTAAGTTCAAATAAATTTTATTTTCACCTATCATAGTCATGTTATAATTGTCACTTAATGAAAGACAAGTCATTTTCTGCAACAAGACTTTAGCTTCCAAATTCATATGGCCTCTTTTGATTCATGGGTCTTAAAGGCATTAATCTTACAATGCAATATCACTAAACATATAATGCTTAAGGTCAAAGAGTATAAAATATGAATTTGGCAATTAGCATCTAAAATCACTTTGTCAGAAATGAAATAATACTTATTGTTAATCTCCATTTTAACTATACTTATTTTTTTATTTACCTGAACATCTAAGGAAAAGTTAGAAAATGGTGCCATTCTACAAGTGATTATTTTTACTTGAAAATATATATTGTGGATCCCATAGGGATAACTTTGCATTATTGGAAACATATCATAGCATATTTTTCTGCCCCTTTTCGTCTTACTCCATTCTGATGGTGTGTTTTGTAGCAGTTTTATGATATATCATATTGATGTCCTTGACAATCAAGACCACATAATTATTTCTTCCCTCCAAAAGTACAAGAAGACAAAAACATCTTTATTGTGTAAAAACCTCTAGTTCACTTTTGCAAAAAATTAAAAATGTGTCTTTCCTCACAGATAAATGAAGAAATATATAAAATATTAAAAATGCATAAATATACTTTAGGTATTGACATACATTTAAGAGCATACAGAATTTGTTAAGCAGGGTGCAACCCATTCAGTCTAGCTTGAACGCATGTATTCTGCAAATAATTTTATTTGGAAAGAATAGAAATAATGGAAATAATAATGATAAACAGTGGGATCTACTATTAATGAGTTAACTTCAGTGTAGGAGATTATTGAATTTATTTGGGCCTTCCACAATTCCTCCATTTTTTCTAATTTTCTATTTATTCTAATGAAGTACTTTTGGTTTATGTGGAATATCTATGCCAAATAGTATATTCCAAAAAGTTATGCCATATAGGATTTTGCTGCTGGTAAGGTCTGATTCTATCACATCGCTTTTATTTTTTAAAAATTATTTATCAGCTTTTCTCAATACTGCTTACAACCAAACTAAAAACTGTGCAGGCCTAGTTTGCATACAAAATTCAATAAATTTTTAAATGTGACAAAATTGAAAGAATATGCTTCTAGAACTATTGATTTTTAATTCATATTGTAAAGCACATGTGGAGGAGGGCTGTGAGACTGAAGGCTCATCAGGCAAGACTTCCCAAAAATGGAGATAGCAGCTAAGAAGTTGATATCATTGTTTTCTAGTTTTGAGGTCTTTTAAGCATGCTTAGAAATGAATGAATACATGTGTATATTCCAACATCTCCTTTCTTGTGGGTAGGATTGGAGTTTTTAAATTGCAGGCTGCTAGTAAAGCAGAAAAACACATTTAAATTGCAGCATTTACAGTCTTGTTTAGGAAATGGCAACCCACTCCAGTGTTCTTGCCTGGAGAATCCCAGGGACGGGGCAGCCTGGTGGGCTGCCATCTATGGGGTCGCACAGAGTTGGACACAACTGAAGTGACTTAGCAGCAGCAGCAGCTGCAGTAGCATACTGGGCACCTACCAATCTGGGGAGTTCATCTTTCAGTGTCCTATCTTTTTGCCTTTTCATACTGTTCATGGAGAGGGAAATGGCAACCCACTCCAGTATTCTTACCTGGAGAATTTCATGGATGGGGGAGCCTGTTGGGCTGTGGTCCATGGGGTTGCAGGGAGTTGGACACGACTGACCGACTTCATTTCACTTTAGTTACATGTTAGCTAGATTTTTTTTTTTTCTGACATCTTGGCTTCTCCCCTTTAAATGAAAGATTTTTATGAAACATTAGGATAATGTACATTATTATGACAGGAAAAGCTCAATTGCCTAAAGGGTATGTTTTTTCCATAAAGCTGTTGGTGGTAGATCTGTGTTGTAGGTTGGAAATCTATAGTAAAAGTAATCCGTGGCTCAAGAAATAAGGTAGGTGCCAAGTACTTGCATATAAATGGGACATTTGTGGCTGTTAAGAGACTACTGTTTTAAAACAGCAGCATTACATGACCATAAATCCATTAGACATTTATATAGCCCAGCTCTAATCTCAATGTTCCTTGCATGTGGAGCAGCAAGATCTATAAATGTTATTACACATTGCTCATTAATATGCAAAGTGAACCTGTATACTCAGTGCATATTGCCTTGGCTTGTTAATGAGCATTTCATGGATTGTGTAGCTGCTGAACTACATTTTGATAGATACACTGAGTTGTTTCTTCAGGCCTTATGTTTCAGCATGCTTGTTCTCAGTTTGATGTATAAATTAGAGCACTACATTGAAGGGACCCAGGGCTTACTGCTACTGCTAAGTCACTTCAGTCGTGTCTGGCTCTGAAACTCTATAGCCTGTAGCCCACCAGGCTCCTCTGTCCATGGGATTCTCCAGGCAAGAATACTGGAGTGAGTTGCCATTTCCTTCTCCGATAAATGGTACTGGAATTCAATGAATAGAGAGGTCACTTCCAGCTATTATAATTTAGAATACTTCATGGGAGAAGTTTAACTTCAATAAAACATTGGAAGGGCAGATGACATTTGGCTAGAAGTGTAGAGATTGGAGAGTAGTAAAGGAGAGCTTTCAAGAAGGAGTTTTGCAAATACATACAAAAGCAGAGAGCAAAAACAAACAAAAAAACCCACAAGGCATGTTTAGACAATGTCTAGGAAATAAACTTGGATGAGACAAAGTGTTTGCATAGAGGAAGAAACAGAAAAAGTAATGAGAATGTGGAGAACCTTGAATAACTTTGATCTTCGTCCTTTAGGCAAGGGGTTTTCAAAAACTGAAAAGTTTAAACTTTGTAAAAAGTCTTCCCACCTTTTTAAATGGAAACTTTGCAGAATCAAAGCCACAATATAGAAAATAGATAAAAGTGCCACTATTGTGATTGATGTAGAAGTAGTCCCTGCTCCCCTGTACCTAACCCACATACACTCACTGACCTCCCTGAAACATTTAGGATGTGCAAATATTTTTAAAATGTCCATTTAAGCTAAAAAGTGTCATTATAGGTTCTTGTGCAGAAAAACTGACCAATAAAATACATGTTTCAGATGAAAGCAATCTACCTCCAGTGTTAATCCCTCACACCAAAAATGCAAAATATAAATTACTGTCTTTTTTGAAATTAAATAAATTGCACTAAAACAACTTGAGTAATTCTTCAAGGAATCTCCAAATGATCAGCTTCAAAATTTAATAAAACTCAAATGTCTTAACCCAATACTCCTCTCTATAAAGGAGAAAAATGGCTGAACAAATTAATAGCAAAAATTTTCTTAACTCATGGTTAAAAGTTTAATAATAGTGAATTAATTACCTAAATGGAGTATCCTGGTAGGATAAAAAAGAGAAGCAAATAATTTTTAGAGTAATATAAGCAAAGAACATGATGATATAACAATGACATTTGAAAACATCATAATGAATCTCTTAAAGTAGAAAATGAACATGCTTATTCAAATTATTCACACAAATGACAATAAGTGCAATTATATGATCAAAATCATTAATGTTTTAATTCAGTTGTATTTTTCATTGGGAGAAAAAGAAAAATACTAAATATTTCTTAAACTTCAGGGAAAATTATTTATTTAAAAAATTTAAACCATATGATATGATACAATAATAACTATAAAGTAATATTTCTCACCACAGTCTCATCTTACTCCAAGATACTACCCATTTGTCAAGCCTTCTGCAATCCTATAAACCCACCATGATATATATTATCTGGCTTCTGGACAAATAACACAAAGATTTCCTGTCCTGATCATTTGCAGTTTTCTTATATGTATTAATATCTCTCCTACTAAATTATAAGATTCATAAGATCAAGGATTATAACATATCATTTTTTGGTTTTTCATTTTTTACAATGATTAGTTGATTGATAGTCAGTGCAGTTTAGGGAAATGAGCATTTGGTTGAGGGCTGCAAGATAAATGTTGGCCCCAGATCTGCCACTAAGTATGTGACTTGGAAAAACTATTTTATCTTTCAGGATTTCAATTTTCTCTTTTATAAAATGATGACATTAAACTGCATATTCTAGGGTTCTTTAAACTTAGTGACTCTGTGATTAAAGAAAACAATGAATATCTGATGATTGTTTTCTTTCTTCTGCATTTCCTCCTTACATGCTATCTTATAGTTAAATAACTATATAGAATATTGATTATTATTTGAGGAAATTTACTTTCATCAAATGGCATTAAATTTTTGTTTGAGACTATTAGATAAAGTCTTTTAATATAAATTTATTTATTTTAATTGAAGGCTAATTACTTTACAATATTGTATTAGTTTTGCCATACATTGACATGAATTCACCACAGGTGGACATGTGCTCCCCATCCTGAACCCCCTCCCACCTCCCTCCCCATACCATCTCTTTGGGTCATCCCAGTGCACCAGCTCCGAGCATCCTGTATCATGCATCAAACCTGGACTGGTGATTCGTTTCACATATGATAATATACATGTTTCAATGCCATTCTCCCAAATCATCCCACCCTCGCCTTCTCCCACAGAGTCCAAAAGACTGTTCTATACATCTGTGTCTATTTTGCTGTCTTGCATACAGGGTTATCATTATCATCTTTCTGAGACTATTAGATAAAGTCTTTTTGAACTGCATTTCTAATAGAGAGACAACCATATTTTCATGAAAAACTTTCTTACTGATAGCTAGAAGCATTAAGGTAAGATACGAAATTTTTAGGTAGATGCTTTTTAATTTTTTTTTTTCTCTGAGTGTTCAAGTGTTTGGGAAAAAGACATATCGACTTCCTAAGTAGTTAAAAAAAAAAGGAGAAAAAAAATAAATCTTAAGTGATTCAAATCCAGCTCAGAATGTTTAAGGCTAATACAGAGTTAACTTTTCATAGCCTCCAAACTTATAGAGAGAATGAAAACATTAAAATACCACTGATGCAGGTAGACACATAGTAATCTTTCTTTTGCCAAGAAGGTTAAGGATATAGACACTCTTTTCAGGTGAAACTATTTTTCTTTTGGAGTCACCAAACTTCCAGAAAACCCCAAATACTCACTAGATTTATAGATTAACCTGCCTTAAGAAAGGTTATCTGTGTGCCCTGGTTTCACTAAGAAAACAAAGCAGAAACTGACAGAGATACTGAGAGCTGTCAAATATATGACGTCTTCTGAAATTCAAAATTTTTTCTTTGATTTTTTAGATGTGTAATTTATACTGGCATTCGTATTGTGAATTCTTAATCTTGAATTTTATCTCTCTCTTTCTTTGAAAAATCTAAGATTTCTTCTTCCAGTTGAATTATTTAAACCACATGGACAACTCTCTTCATTTTCAATAAGCTGGAATTTCTAATTAGTTTTACCTATAGGCATAAGTTTAAAATTAAAACTCTTTTAAACATATAATTGATTTATATTTAAGGACTAAACAAAGTAAAAGAGGAGAGTGAAAAAGTTGGCTTAAAGCTCAACATTCAGAAAACTAAGATGATGGCATCTGGTCCCATCACTTCATGAGAAATAGATGGAGAAACAGTGGAAACAGTGTCAGACTTTATTTATTTGGGCTCCAAAATCACTGCAGATGGTGACTGCAGCCATGAAATTAAAAGATGCTTACTCCTTGGAAGGAAAGCTATGACCAACTAGATAGCATATTCAAAAGCAGAGACATTACTTTGCCAACAAAGGTCCGTCTAGTCAAGGCTATGGTTTTTCCAGTAGTCATGTATGGATGTTAGAGTTGGACTGTGAAGAAAGCTGAGTGCTGAAGAATTGAGGCTTTGGAACTGTGGTGCTGGAGAAGACTCTTAAGAGTCCCTTGGACTGCAAGGAGATCCAACCAGTCCTTTCTAAAGGAGATGAGTCCTGGGTTTTCTTTTCTCTCTAGTACTTTGGCCACCTCATGCGAAGAGTTGACTCATTGGAAAAATCTCTGATGCTGGGAGGAATTGGAGGCAGAAAGAGAAGGGGACAACAGAGGATGAGATGGCTGGATGGCATCACCGACTCAATGGACCTGAGTTTGGGTGAACTCCGGGAGTTGGTGACGGAAAGGGAGGGCTGGCATGCTGCGTTTCATGGGGTCGCAAAGAGTCGGACACGACTGAGTGACTGAACTGAACCGAACTGAAACAATCTGTTAAAAAATGGCCATTTGAATTATGAAGTAACTTTTAGAAAAGAGAAACTGCTAAGAAGAATTGCAGCTCAATTGGCCAATAGCTGAATTATATAATGTGTTCTTCAAAAAAATGGGCCATCAAAGAAAAACTGAAAGTTGCTCAGTTGTGTCCGACTCTTTGCAAACCCATGGACTACACAATCCGTGAAATTCTCCAGGCCAGAATACTGGAGTGGGTAGCCGTTCCCTTCTCAAGGGGATCTTCCCAACCCAGGGATCGAACCTAGGTCTCCCGCATTGCTGGTGGATTTTTTACCAGCTGAGCCACAAGGGAAGCCCAAGGATACTGGAGTGGGTAGCCTATCCCTTCTCCAGAGGATCTTCCTGATCCAGGAATTGAACCAAGGTCTCCTGAATTGCAGGCAAAGTCTTTACCAACTGAGCTATCAGAGAAGCCCAACAAAGAAACACTTAATCCTATTTTAAAATTTGTAATGGTAATAAAGCATTTTATATAGCATTATTCAATGCTTAGAAATGCACATTTTAGACAATATTTGATGATTCTAACCATAATCACCTTTGTACTTTAATTCTATGTACTTACTCCTTACAGCTTATTCAAAACCTAAAGGAATAACATTTTTTATAGCAAGGTTAACATTTAGTAGTTCAAAGGATAGAGGTTATGTTTACAAATGCATTACTGAAATTCTATTTTAAACTTATTTCCTATCATAGTTTCAAAAAAAAAAAGTTTGGTCGTAAAGGTCAGAATGGGAAACAGAACACTCTACATTGTATTCATACCACAATGGTGAAAACTTTATATTGATAGATTGCCGGATGCTTCAGTCGTGTCTGACTCTGTGAGACCCCACAGACGGCAGCCCACCAAGCTCCCCCGTCCCTGGGATTCTCCAGGCAAGAACACTGGAGTGGGTAGCCATTTCCTTCTCCAATGCATGAAAGTGAAAGGGAAGTCGCCCAGTCGTGTCCAACTCTTAGCCACCCCATGGACTGCAGCCTACCAGGCTCCTCCATCCATGGGATTTTCCAGACAAGAATTGATAGATTGAGGGAAAGTTTTTTATCATATTGAGATGTGGAAGGTAAGACTCAATGCAGCAGAAAACTAACCACAGGATAATAGTGTTTTCCAATTTTCTAAGCCTCTGTTGAACATTTGCTTCAGTTCCTTTCTTAATTTTCAAAATTGATGCATGCTGATTGAAAATACAGTGTCTTCCCAAGGCAGTCAGACTTGAAAATACTAAATTCTATTTCTTATCATATTGTTAAATTCTTCTGAGTGAATCCCAAGTCCAGCTTGATTGAAACACTCTCCAGTCTACTGTCATTGCAGCACTTTATTTAAAAAAAAGGAAAAACTAGAGAAGTAAATTGTAATATATTTCGTTTCATACTTATGCAGACATTGTGAGAAAATCTATGCTTTGAATCTGGTGTCTTTTCAGAGACACATCTTGGACTGTATGATGCTGACAAAGTTAAGCGGCAGCCAAGACTTTATTATTAAATAATTTTTACTCATTTGACTTGTCAAAGAACTCTGCTTCCGAGTAATCACAATTTTATTTTCTATTTATCTGTTCATATTATTCACACACAAAACACTTTGCAAACTATCAAATAATCTTGATAAATTAATTCAATTTGTGATTTTTTATGTATATTGTAAAGGTTACTATCTCAAAGAAGTTAAACTTTTAAAATCTGGTGATACAATATTCTATCTAAATATTATACTTCAGCTATTCCATATCTTAATTGAGCTTTTCCTTTATAACTCTTCTTTGGGCTACCATTCCTCACCCTTCTCCTAAAATGTTATACTAAGATTACCCAGCTTCCAATTTTTTGTGAAAAGCAGTTTGTTATGACCAACAACAAAAAAATAGTTAAAATTGTAGTTTATGATATGAAACCACACACTTTTTAAAAATGTTTTTAAATTTTGCAATACCATTCTAGTAACTGGGGTGAGCTTGAGTTATTATACAGCAGGAGCTGAGAAAGAGATAAGAGAAAGTCACCAGTTTAGCTCAGCAGATACAAGGATAGCCAGGCTAGCATGTGGACTAGATAGTTGAGAGCAAGTAATGCTGCTCCCTGAAAAATTCTTGTGCTAATTTTCTGCTTCAAGTTTTCACTTCTGACTTAGTCTCTACCTATGCCCAACAGCAGTTCAATTCAAATAGCCACCTTTTCTTACAGTATTGTGAATTACTTGGTCTCAGCAATTTACTGTCCTTCTGCTAAAACAAAGATAAAATTATTTATTCTCTATTTAAAGGTGTTAGTTTTAACGAGTTAGCAGTGATGAAAAGGGCTTAATATTGCTATTGTGTATACATATATATGAAATGAAGTGAATAAAGAAATCTATAAAAAATGCTGCATCTATGACATTACTGCCTCACAGACATGTTATATTTCCAAGCTGCTCATGGACATTTAGGCACTGGATCCCATTAACTGGGTGTCACACAGATCAAAGGGTGTCACACAGCTAAATCCTAGCGAACAACTTGGAAAATGTAAATGATGTTAACTACAGAATTAATTCATTATTTGAATCTATTTAAAGGGACAAATCACTAAACAATAATAAGGCTCTTTTGATTTTATCCAATTTGAAAAGTTTTATGATAATATATTATTAATCAGCAAGTTTTGAGGAATCCCCAGGGCTTTACCATGGTAGCATAAACTTAGCAAGAGAAATAATTATTCATTAAATATTAATGCAAATAAAGTGTTTGGATTAGCACATATTTGATAAAAATTATACTGTGTGCTACTACCAATTTTACACAATTATCCTTATATTTCTTTCATTCACAGAAATTATTTTGCTAAGACTGCAAGGACATTTACAGTGCATGCATGCGTGGTAAATCACTTCAGTCATGTTCAACTCTTTGCAACTCTATGGACTGTAACCTGCCAAGCTCCTCTATCCATGGGACTCTCCAGGCTAGAATACTGGACTGGGTTGCTATGCCCTCCTCCAGGGGATCTTCCCCACCCAGGGACTGAACCTACATCTCTTATGTCTCCTGCTTTGGCAGGCAGGTAGTTTATCACTAGAGCCACCTGGGACTCCCATTTACAGTAGGAACATATAAATACAACTGGAATTGTGCAGTGGTCATAAGAAAAAAAATTTAAATACTTCAGTATAAAACTTTAAAATGGAACAAGGGAAAATACATGGCTGTAATCTTATAGGAAAGCTCAACATCATAAATCTGATTCTTCTCCTTATATTAATCCCCAAAACAATAGTAACATTTTTCTAGAACTAGATAAGTTGATTTTTAAACTTCATTTGACCCAACAATTTCACTTCTGTGAATATGTATGAATGATGTCTGTGCAATGTTATTTATTACAGCACTGTTTACCATTTTAAGTTTTTAGTTAATCCTTATATCCATCTATTAGGGACTGTGTAAAACAAATAGGATAGATACTATGAAACTGCTTATACCTACATAAAGAAACTTTGAAACACACGTAAGAAAACAAAGTGATTGCTTAGAGAGACAAGGATAAGCGGGATAAATGGGGGCTGTTAATGGAAGTAAGGTTTCTAGATGTGTACCTTGTTACATGGTTTTGATTTTTGAACCATTCAAATACACTATCTATTTAAACACCAAGAAACTAAATTTTAAGACATTAAACATCTGAATAAAGGAAAAGGTTGCAGAATATATAATCTACTAAATGCTGTAAATGGTAGTCCTGACAGTATGGTAGAAATGTTTCAAAAACATATTTGATTTAACCATAATTTGAATTAATCTGTTGAGTTCATTCATCGTTTATTATTGCTAATTGTAGCCCGATTCTGGTTTTCAGAGAATTTACAGAGAAGAGCTCTTCTTTTCACCTAAACATCATACCATACCATGGTGCACATTGCAATTGGTTTTGATGACTATTAAAGATAGTAAAAAAAACCCTGGAAAATTTTTTAGCATGTAAATATAAGCAGATCTTTACTGAGTGACAGTAGGAGACATAGCAATAGACTGAATGATTGAGTTTTGTATAAAAATGTCACTCTGGCTCCTGTTCACAAGGTGCTAACAGTCTCAATTTACTCAAAAAAAAAAAAAAAAGCAATAATTGCCTTTTTCTTTTCCTATAGTTATTGCAGGCTGAAGGTTTAACAGAATTCAGAAGTGAGAGAATAAAGAATTTAGCAACCATAGCTTCACTCAGATTAAGGTCACTCAATTTGGGGGAATTGTACTCAAAGGATTAAAATGATTAATCTAGCTCAGTATATGGCCTGCAATTGAAGACACCTGGCTCACAGCTTGTTATGAGTTTGATACATGAGGTTCTTCAGCATTTACTGCCACAAAGTTTGAAGGGAATATACTGAAAAGAAGACACAGCAATAAACTTTAGGCAATAATTTCTCTCACAGTTTCTGTCAAGCTGGAAAGATATGTCGTTCATATTTCTTAATTGGATTCATTTCCAAACAAATACAGACTTTCTGTAAAAGTTTCTAAACAGCCGTACACATGGAATTAATAACAATACAAAGTACTTATTGAACCAAGTTGTGAATGAGCAATTCAAACAGAAATGAGAAAGAAATCCAAGAACAAAAAAGTGATTAAAGTATGAGAGCAGTTTTTAGATATGTTTCTCTAAAATAGATATGAATTACAAGGTAGTAGTTTCCTTGATGTGGCCAATATGGCTTGGTGTTATGCTTTTAGGAGCATGCAGACCCTTATGTATTTGCGATGATTAAATACAAGAGGGCATTTGGAGCTTCATTGGACAAACATAGCCTGCTCAGTTGAATTTGGCATTCCTAAGAACATTTTCAGAATTGTGCCTGTGCTTTTAACATGGATAAGGTTCTAGCTAGTGGTCCAAAGGAAGAAAAATACTATGAGCAAATTCAAACATGATGTTTCAGCTTTGTCTTTTGGTTTAAATGGCCAACTACATGTTTATTTAAATAAGGGTTTTTAATATTTACTAAAAACAAAATCAAAATAAAGATGCATGATATCACAATCATTTATCTTATTAGTTCTATGTGTCATACCTTAGAAATACACTTACTAAGAACTTAATTATATTTAGAATTAAGTCTAAATCCACCTAAATTTGTTCCTGTGCTCAATTTCTGATCACATAACTTCATAACATAAAACGTAATTTTCCACTAGTTTCATTAGTATCAGTCAGAATATGCTAGTTCAACAAGAAAAAATAAATAAATACTTAGGATCAATGAAACAGCATATGTTATATTAATTTTTTCTTAGACATCTGTGTTTTAGGACTGATATAATTGACTATAAATAAAATGTATTTAACTATGACTATATAATATAAAATATATATGTGTAAATATGCATTCATATCGGATAAGGTGATGGCACCCCACTCCAGTACTCTTGCCTGGAAAATCCCATGGGCGGAGGAGCCTGGTAGGCTGCAGTCCATGGGGTCGCGAAGAGTCAGACACTACTGAGATATTTCACTTTCACTTTTCACTTTCATGCATTGGAGAAGGAAACGTCAACCCACTCCAGTGTTCTTGCCTGGAGAATCCCAGGGACAGGGGAGCCTGGTGGGCTGCCATCTCTGGGGTCACACAGAGTCGGATACAACTGAAGGGACTTAGCAGCAGCAGCAGCATGCATTCATATGCAAATATAATACACATATATATAAAGAGAGAAAGAGAGCACAAGCAAAATAAAGATTCATGTCTAGAAATTGTGTGTAGTTCTACTTAACACTCTTTTAGCTAATAGAATTCCATGGACAGAGGAGCCTGGTGGGCTACAGTCCATGGGGTTCACAAAGAGTTGGACACGACTGAGCAACTAACACACACACATACACACACACACACACACACACAAATGCTGATACACTGGAAAACTGAGTTGCCTTCTTTGATAAATCAGAGGATATCCTATGCCTCCTTTTGGCATCACTAGACACAGCATTCTTGGTGGCAATCTGCAACTAAATTTTCCAAGGCTACTGCTTTTCACACAGATGTATTCCTAAATAATTTATAGTTGAAGGTCTGAGTACACATTAATGAGCTTCTAGAAGGGACAGTGGTTAGGTACAAAATCATATGAAATGCCTGTGCCTATTTACTTCTCACAGTGGTGGGGAGATGTCTTTGTCCCAAGCATAAGTGCAGTTTCACTGGAAATGCTTACTACCACTGTGGAACCCATTTGTCTGAGTCTTAAATTATCTATTCAAACATGGCCCAATTCATATTGACATGGTAATAACTTTCTTTAGTTCAAATTGTATATAGCATCTCATAATTAAAATGTTTTCTTCTTGCTAAAATAGTTACCTGGTTTACAATGTGCAAATTATGCTGAAAAAGAAAGACAGTGAAATGCTACCTAGTCATTAAAGCACACTTTCAAATAGATTCTTCTTCTCACTCTTCAAAATGTGAAGATGAAAACCTAGCCACTTGGCACACAAGAGTCACATTTCCCCATATCTAGAGAGATCACCACTATCTCCATTTGTACTCCTTAGAGAAAGACCGTGGAGACGGCAATGGCACCCCACTCCAGTACTCTTGCCTGGAAAATCCCATGGATGGAGGAGCCTGATGGGTTACAGTCCATGGGGTCGCTAAGAGTCGGACACAACTGAGCAACTTCACTTTCACTTTTCACTTTTATGCATTGGAGAAGGAAATGGCAACCCACTTCAGTGTGCTTGCCTTGAGAAACCCAGGGATGGGGGAAACTGGTGGGCTGATATCTATGGGGTCACACAGAGTCAGACACGACTAAAGCGACTTAGCAGCAGCAGCAGCAGCAGCAGAGAAAGACCAGTGTCTTCAGTGCATTATCTTGTCAGGTCCTGAAGGATATACATTACATTTCCTTGCCTGCTGTCATATTGGGCAATTATATAACCACATCAACCTACCTAGATTTGAGAATAATCATGTATAGACCTCAAAAATGCAAAGATAGACATATATGACAACAGAGAAGATACAAAATCTGAGAACAAATCTATACTGGCAATCTAATCTGGGAGTTTAAATGAAGTATGCAAGCAGTTGTAAGGATGTACTTTACATGCTTCTGCTATCATTGTTGGATTCATAACTCTGCAATCTTCTAAACTGACTTCCTGTTTTAAGAACTAGAAATCCCTGAACCACTTAATCGACTGTAGAAAAAAGCAAAAACCTCACTAAAGCATTACTACTTACGTTAATATGATAGCAACTCAATTTATTCAAGTGCTGATCAAAGCTAAACAATCAGAGAGATTCACGAATTATGTATTTCAAAAAAAAACCTAGTGCTTTTTAGTGGAATGTCACAAGGTTAACCAACTGGTAGACATGGATTTCCTTGGGCACAATTTCACATGCAGTGCTTACTACTCCAGTCGATGGAAGAACAATAGCAAAATAGAGCTTTGTTTGAAATACATAATGAACTGCTCTCATAAACCTCAACTTTCAAAAAGCATTATACATGAGAGTTTGATGCTGTAGACAATTACTGGATCTCCATTTGTCTGGGAGTATCATCTCTTGTTGTTGTGTCCATTCCTTAACCATATCTCAGTAATTATTGATAGCACAATTGTCATAGATTGCCCTGTTAATACAAAGGCATTAGCAATTAAAACAACTGGTTATATACTTCCTACTTCAGTGGTCTCTAGTCTATCTCCAGTCTGTCTCCATTTCTCAGTAATGCTTACTTTTGAAAAACCTGAAGGTCTAGACTTCACTTATGTCTGAGTCACTCATGTAACTATTTCCCCACTTTTTGCTTTTATTTGTATTCACATCAGTCGAGCTTTACTCAACCATTTTAAAATCAGGACAATTACCTTTGAAGCTAAAGTTAGAATATCAGTATCAGAACTGGCATTTTCTAGGTGTTTGTAAAGGCTATCAATTGATATGGTTAGAAATTTCAGTAATCTATTAGATCTTAAAATTATTTGGAACCCATTCTTGCAAGAAGTTCCTTTCACGCAGCCCTTATTATTGGAAACTTTACCATTATTCAAAACTCTGAAAAATAATGGTGGCAATGTATCTAAATCATATCTGAAAGTGTTCATTTCTCTGTATAGTTCTTCATACACTCAGTGGTAAATCTTGACATTTCTAATGTTTACCACTTTTAGCAATGCCATACAATGAGTCTATTCCTTCCAAATGTTGTTCAAAATAGAGACTGTAGAAAAAACGAATAAAGTAGCTATGTGACTTCACCAACATTATAATGGAGATGCTGATCTTGAAGAAAACTGGGAGTAAATTGCAAAAGATTTACTGCAATAACAATAAGATGCTGAATCAGTCTCTGAGCAGTAAGTGAGTTCATTTAATCAAACTGAAAATCACCTGCTGTCACATGTTTATGCTATATCCCCTTCTAAACAAGCAGGACGGAGAAGGCGATGGCACCCCACTCCATTACTCTTGATCTGAAAAACCCATGGACGGAGGAGCCTGGTAGGCTGCAGTCCATGGGGTCACGAAGAGTCGGACATGACTGAGTGACTTGACTTTCACTTTCATGCGTTGGAGAAGGAAATGGCAACCCACTCCAGTATTCTTGCCTGGAGAATCCCAGGGATGACAGAGCCTGGTGGGCTGCCGTCTATGGGGTCGCACAGAGTCGGACATGACTAAGGCGACTTAGCAGCAGTAGCAGCAGCAAACAAGCAGGAAAAGGTTGAAAATGACAACTTGTTTAGGATAGGTATGGCCTCACTAACCCCAAAGGAATGTAGAATGTAGGCTTTTATTTTATTTTAGATGTTCCTAATAAGCTAGGTTCAAGAGACCATGAAACATTAAAAAATGAAATGACTAATACCATATACATGTATATAATCATATGATGCAAAAATAATTTAGCATCTACCCATATTAGACTATTCAGAAAGCAAATGAGCATATAATATTTAAATTGATAATTATTTAGGAAGAGTAAATGTTCTTCAGTTTAATTAATGTATACCATAATTCCATCTGCATTAAAGCATGTTATTACCATCTATATTATATGCATAGTTATATCAGAGCTTGTATTTGCCTTGTAAAAACTTTATATTCAAGGTATAGTATTGGAAAACCAGTATGTTTATGCTTCTTATGAACATTGCTTATAACATTTGTGCGTATCTGAAAGGATTGCTGCACACTGCCTAGTAACAAGATATTATCTTCAGATGCTCAGATGAGATGTCTGCTCATTCCAAGGGTTATTTCACCATCCACTTTTATCTTTAGTAGAACAATCTGTCATAAGTTTATTTTGTTTTAGCAATTTCTTCTTTTCTGTTATCTGAGCATAACAATGTGAAAATATTTGGGGGACACTGATATGTTGATATTTCTGTCAGCAAACTTGATTCCAGCTTGTGCTTCTTGCAGTGAAGAAGCACAAGCTGGAATCAAGATTGCCGGGAGAAATATCAATAACCTCAGATATGCAGATGACACCACCCTTATGGCAGAAAGTGAAGAGGAACTAAAAAGCCTCTTGATGAAAATGAAAGAGGAGAGTGAAAAAGTTGGCTTAAAGCTCAACATTCAGAAAATGAAGATCATGGCATCTGGTCCCATCACTTCATGGGAAATAGATGGGAAAACAATGGAAACAGTGTCAGGCTTTATTTTTTTAGGCTCCAAAATCACTGCAGATGGTGACTGCAGCCATGAAATTAAAAGA
This sequence comes from Bos taurus, assembly GCF_002263795.3. NCBI lineage: Eukaryota > Metazoa > Chordata > Mammalia > Artiodactyla > Bovidae > Bos > Bos taurus. Next base: position 40,143,031 of record NC_037357.1, on the reverse strand, counting down.
CACTTACTCTTTGGAAGGAAAGTTATGACCAACCTAGATAGCATATTGAAAAGCAGAGATATTACTTTGCCAACAAAGGTCCATCTAGTCAAGGCTATGGTTTTTCCTGTGGTCATGTATGGATGTGAGAGTTGGACTGTGAAGAAGGCTGAGTGCCGAAGAATTGATGCTTTCGAACTGTGGTGTTGGAGAAGGTTCTTGAGAGTCCCTTGGACTGCAAGTAGATCCAACCAGTCCATCCTAAAGGAGATCAGCCCTGGGTGTTCATTGGAGGACTGATGCTAAAGCTGAAACTCCAGTACTTTGGCCACCTCATGTGAAGAGTTGACTCATTGGAAAAGACCCTGAAGCTGGGAGAGATTGGGGGCAGGAGGAGAAGGGGATGAAAGAGGATGAGATGCCTGGATGACATCACCGACTGGATGGACATAAGTTTGAGTGAACTCTGGGAGTTGGTGATGGACAGGGAGGCTTGGCGTGCTGCAATTCATGGGGTCGCAAAGAGTCGGACACGACTGAGTGACTAAAGTGAACTGAACTGAACTGAATATATGAAAACCTTTAAGATGATGATATTTTGTGGGACATTACCTTTGATGGATATGCCAAAAATAAATAAACCTAAAGATGTAAAGGGAAGAAATCCCAATTCTGATAGAACTGGGAAAATAAAGTAATATAAAAAGTTATTGGCGCATTTCCCAGTCAACTTGCAGAAAGAAACACACTTTGCACTAGGGAAATCCAGTTAGTTTCTATGTCTGTACTCTGGCATTCTGATTTGAATCTATATGATATTTCCCAGATGTACACTGGCTCCTCCAATCACATACTAGCTAATAAATCGAAAGTGTCTTTGAGCTTTAGAGCATAATTTTGGGGAACTGTAATAAGCAAAAGTAATTTCTCTTCTTATAGCCTGTTTCTTACTTATTTAAAATGAGGATTGTCAGATAATTCTAGGACTAAATAAATGAGCAAACATGCAGGCGAGTTAATGATTTCCCAGGATGCAATCAAAGTATTAAAAAATATTAATAATTTCTTAGAAAGATGAATATTTAATACTTAATCTAAAATAATGACATAATTGTTATCATAGTTTTTTACAAAGTAATAACTAAAAAGGAAAAAAAACTGCTGCAACTATTAAGGCAATTGAAAATATTCAATGGAAAAGATGTGTTGCTCAGAATTATATGGTCTACTGGTTCTATAACCATGCAAATTTATTAAATCCATTTAATCTCTTACTTTTAAATCAGTTTTTAAAATTATATATATATATATATGCTCATATGTATATCATTATTTACTTCAACATAAAATGACTGACAGCTTTAAATTTCCATGAAATGTAGTCAAACTACAAATCTCACACTCAAAATTATTGGGACTTTAAAAGAACCCAAGTGATCAAGACCTTCTTTATGGAGTTAAATTGTTTACTAATCAAGTAAGAAAATTTCAAACTAAGTAAGTAAAATCAGTATTATTTAAATCCCATTAGTCATCCAGAATAATCATTATTTGCCATTGCAAGAACATACTTGGAGGGTAAAACAGTATACATGCTATAAGATGAGTAGCTTTTTCAGCTGGCTCAGTCATAATTCTAACAGTAAATGATGAAGAAAATGATCAACAAACATTTGGAAATATCATAGGTCAATTATTAAATAATTATCATGAATCACATGCAAATTTGTCAGAAAATGTACTTAACATATTAAGATAAAGACATTTGTGTGGTTGTCTTTCTCATAGTTCTGAGATAACTAATAAAAGAAAAACTTGTACTTTTGAGTGCAAGAAAATATGAAATACAAGGGGGCAAAATGAGTATGTCCTCTAAAAATATCTATGTTTTACAGTTCATTTATTATTTTTGGGTTCAGATAGCTCCTTAATATCAACAGATAAACTTTTCATGAACATTATTTTTAATTAGGCAGTTATCACCATTTCTGTGGCCTAAAAAGTAATCCCTTTTAGAAGATACTGTGAAGAGAGGCTCATTCCCTAATTAACTTATGAGCTTCTGGATCCTTAAAAGCATATTTAATGTTAATATGTATTGATTAATAGTAATTCTATATTAATATTTAATATTACAATCCATAGATAGTATATGCCTTTGCCTTTGATATTATATTTTTAATCAGCCATAATATAATTAGCATTAAGTAACTTTCAAACAAAGTCTTCCTTACTACTTTTGGTATAGAAGACAGTTGTTCAGCAAAAACATGTGTAATTTCTAATAGGTACAGTAAAGAAAGCAAGAAGAAATGTGAAATTAATTTAGCCCAATATATCTAAAATGTTCTCACTTCATTATGCAACTAAATGGATTAAGAGGTACAAACTATTAGGTATAAAATAAACTACATGGATATATTATACAACTTGAATAATATAGCAATTATTTTATAATAACTACAAATTGAGTATAACCTTTTAAAACTGTGAAGCACTATATTGTACACCTATAACTTATATAATATTGTATATCAACTATAATTCAATACAATTTTAAGAAATTATTAAGGAGATATTTTACATTATTTTATCCATACTAAGTGATCAAAATCTGGTAAATATTTTACACTTATAGCATATCTGAATTCAATCTTGCTGTATTTCAAGTGCTTAACAGTCACACATGACTCCTAGCTACCATACTGACCACCACAGATGGAAAAGATCTTCTGCAACAGTATTCTACTTTGATAGATATAAGTGAATTAAGCTTCTGAAGTTCCAGCTTTGTGATATTTTTGTTTTGGTTTCTTGCATAGGTGCTATTTGAAAAAAAAAAGAAAGATGTTCTGATCATAACTTAGGATTCCTTCTTTAGTTTTCAGTGTCTCAATATGCCAGATGGTTGAAATTCTCTGAACTATTTTTGTTGTTTTTTGTTTTTTTGCTTTTGCTTCTACAATATGAGGGTGGGGGTTGTAAAAGATTTAACAAAACTGAGCACATACTGTTCAGTAACAGTAGAATTCCAGGGTAAAAGAACACAGGGAGCCATGGCATGTGGGTGGCTTTTTTTTTTTTTTTTTTTTGCAACCAGTTAAGAAGAGAATTTAGACAATAAATTTCTATCACAAGGGGAATCAGATTGGAGGTGGTAGGGGAGATAGTTTTAACTTGAGGTTTCACAACCCAATGAAAGGTTAATTTTAATTTCAAACAAGTAATTCAGTTCAGTTCAGTTGCTCAGTCATGTCTGACTCTTGGCAACCCCATGGACTGCAGCACGCCAGGCCTCCCTGTCCATTGCCTACTCTTGGAGTTTACTCAAACTCATTTCCATTGAGTCGATGATACCATCCAATCATCTCATCCTCTGTTGTCCCCTTCTCCTGCCTTCAATCTTTCCCAGCATTGGGGTCTTTTCCAATGAGTCAGTTCTTCACATCAGGTGGCCAAAGTATTGGGGTTTCAGCTTCAGCATCAGTCCTTCCAATGAGTATTCAGGACTGATTTCCTTTAGGATTGACTGGTTGGATCTTGCAGTCCAAGGAACTCTCAAGAGTGTTCTCCAACAACACAGTTCAAAAACATCAGTTCTTTGGTGCTCAGCTTTCTTTTTAATCCATCTCTCACATCCATACCGGAGAAGGCAATGGCACCCGACTCCAGTACTCTTGCCTGGAAAATCCCATGGGTGGAGGAGCCTGGTAGGCTGCAGTCCACGGGGTCCCTAAGAGTCGAACACGACTGAGTGACTTGGCTTTCACTTTTCACTTTCATGCATTGGAGAAGGAAATGGCAACCCACTCCAGTGTTCTTGCCTGGAGAATCCCAGGGACGGTGGCTCCTGGTGGGCTGCAGTCTATGGGGTCACACAGAGTCAGACATGACTGAAGCGACTTAGCAGCAGCAGCAGCACATCCATACATGACTACTGGAAAAACCATAGCCTTCACTAGATGGACCTTTGTTGGGAAAATAATGTCTCTGCTTTTTAATATGCTGTCTAGGTTGGTAAATAGTATTTAACTTATATCAATTAAAAAACTTATGGATAAATGAGTAATTGATTCAGATGGTGTTAACGAAAGTAAGCTAACTTCATTTATAATCAGAACTACAGTTTCAAATAATCATGTAACTATATCCGCCAATGTGCCATTTTGTACTGGCTCTTTTAAAAACACTCTTATCTAAAGAACCCCTTGAAGAAAGTGAAAGAGGAGAGTGAAAGACTGGCTTAAAACTCAACATTCAGAAAACTAATATCATTGCATTTAGTCCCATCACTTCATGGCAGATAGATGGTAAAACAATGGAAATATTGAGAGAGTTTATTTTGGGGGCTCAAAATCACTGCAGATGATGACTGCAGCCATGAAATTAAAAGACACTTGCTCCTTGGAAGAAAAGGTATGACCAACCTAGACAGCATACTAAAAAGCAGAAACATTATTTTGCTGACAAAGGTCCGACTAGTCAAAGCTATGGTTTTTCCAGTAGTCATGCATGGATGTGAGAGTTGGACCATAAAGAAAGCATCAAACCATCAAAGAATTGATGTTTTTGAACTGTAGTGTTGGAAAGACGGCAGGCTAATTATTTTACAATATTGTATTGGTTTTGCCATACATTGACATGAATTGGCCACGGGTGTACATGTGTTCCCCATCCTGAACCCCCCTCCAACCTCCCTCCCCATCCCATCCTTCGGGGTCATCCCAGTGCACCAGCCCTGAGCATCTTGTATCATGCATTGAACCTGGACTGGCGATTCATTTCACATATGATAATATACATGTTTCAATGGCATTCTACCAGGTCATCCCACCCTCGCCCTCTCCAACAGAGTCCAAAAGACCGTTCTATACATCTGTGTCTCTTTTGCTGTCTCGCATACAGGGTTATTGTTACCATCTTTCTAACTGAGGGTCCCTTGGACTGCAGTGAGATGCAGCCAGTCAGTCCTAAAGGAAATCGGTTCTGAACACTCATTGGAAGGACTGATGTTGTAGCTGAAACTCAAATAGTTTGTCCACCTGATACAAAGAACTGACTCATTGGAAAAGACCCTGATGCTGGGAAAGATTGAAGGCAGGAGGAGAAGGGGACGACAGAGAATGAGATAACTGAATGGCATCATCGACTCAATGGACATGAGTTTGAGTAAACTCCGGGTGTTGGTGATAGACAGGGAGGCTTGGCGTGCTGCAGTCCATGGGGTCGCAAAGAGTCGGACACAACTGAGTGACTGAATTGAATTGAATAAGTTATGATGAATTCCACCTCTGGTAGTCCAACCAAGTGCCTGTAATTCTCAAGAGGCGCAATTACTGTATGCTAGCTATATACACCCCTGAATTTTCTTATTAGTATAATAAAATCTTTTTTTTAATTTAATTTAATTTTATTTTTTAACTTTACAATATTGTATTGGTTTTGCCATATATCAAAATGAATCTGCCACAGGTATACATGTGTTCCCCATGCTGAACCCTCCCCCCACCTCCTTCCCCATACCATCCCTCTGGGTCGTCCCAGTGCACCAGCCCCAAGCATCCAGTATTGTGCATCGAACCTGGACTGGTGACTCGTTTCATATATGATATTATACATGTTTCAATGCCATTCTCCCAAATCATCCCACCCTCTCCCAAATTTCATATGTATAAATTATTAGTCAAAATTTTTTATCTCTTGTTAATATTAGACTATTGCAGTGAAGCAAGATGTTCAGAAGTTAGTTCAATTGTATTAACTGAACTCTTCTAAGTTCTCCAAAACACTAGACCACTTTGATTTAGAATGGGTGATCACAAAAAATATTCCAGTAAATAATATAAAGTAAGCTACTCATATGGTTTTACCAAATGCTTCTTTCCTCTGTAAAATGCCTTTTGTAAAGTAGTGGTTATTACATATTCACATCTTGAAATCAAGTAAAACAAAATTTAATTTGGGGTTCAAAAGTAGGCCTAATGAAAGTCTTTTAGCAGTGTCTGACTCTTTGCGACCCCATGGAGCCCATGGAACTCTCTAGGCCAGAATACTGGAGTGGATAATCTTTCCCTTCTCTAGGGGATCTTCTCAACCAAGGGATCAAACCCAGGTCTCCTGAATTGCAGGTGTACTCTTTACCAGCTGAGCCACAAGGGAAGCCCAATAATATTGGAGTGGGTAGCCTATCCCTTCTCCAGGGGATCTTCCTGACCCAAGAATGGAACCAGGTTCTCCTGCATTGCAGATGGATTCTTTACCAACTGAGCAACCAGAGAAGCCCAAACAAAACCTGAAATAATGGTTAGATAAACTTAGAGTTCTTTGACCTTTGTTAATGCAGATATAAGAAATAGTGCTGTGCAAGGGGAATGTGTGCTTAAAATTTGTACTTTTTCTAGTTTACAGTTTACATTACTATGTATTTAAAAATTCATTTTTCTTATTAGTATAATAAAATCTTTTTAAATTTAATTTTATTTTTAACTTTACAATATTGTATTGGTTTTGCCATATATCAAAATGAATCTGCCACAGGTATACATGTGTTTCCCATCCTGAACCCTCCCCCCACCTCCCTCCCCATACCACCCCTCTGGGTCGTCCCAGTGCACCAGCCCCAAGCAGCCAGTATCATGGAGAGACGTTTTTTCTGGAGACTCAAACTATGCAGAGCAAGTGTGATTTAGTTTAATTTTCAAAGTCAAATATTCCTTGTGGTTGGAATTTTGTAAGTTTGTTTCAGTTTATTTCTTGGGTTTATTCTATACTCTTCTTAAATGGGCACAGAGCTTAAATTAGGTGCAGTTTCAAGGATGAAATACACTTCTCTTAACCAGTAGGGTACGCCAAGATCACATTACAGTAAGGTTTTCATGACAGCGTCAGCACTTGGCACAGTTTAAAAATAAATAATAGATAGTAAATTAAGAATTGCGTACTTCACAAAAAATTCTGGTGGCTCCTACCAGTTCTGACACAATTCCATCTGACCATATTTGTCCTAGATAAATGCATCATACATAACAAGACACCCATTTCAAATATTACAGTATTAGTATTAACTGTGATCATTCATAGTGTTAATATGATCCAGGCCTGCAACCATAACAGTGATCCTATCATTTAAGCACTGCTGTGGTCCTGAAACATTTAAAATCCATATTCCACTAAAATTATTTTGTAATATGAACTGTTACCATATATTAGAATCTCAAGATCCAATATTTTGAATTGCTTAACAATGTCAATAATTTTTCCTCATTAATCTTGAAGTTATTAATTTATAATTTCTATTAACATTAAATATCCAGGAAAGTGTGATCTTTACCAACACAGAAGAAATATATGTGTCCAGTTTTACTTTTCAAATATAGACAACTGGGTTTTATCATTTTTTTGAGAATGTGGAATGCTTGACATGAGCCAATATCAACAAATTCAAAGGATCTTAGCAATTTAGAGCAAGCTCCACCTAGATAGCATATTCAAAAGCAGAGACATTACTTTGCCAACAAAGGTCCGTCTAGTCAAGGCTATGGTTTTTCCAGTGGTCATGTATGGATGTGAGAGTTGGACTGTGAAGAAGGCTGAGCACCAAAGAATTGATGCTTTTGAACTGTGGTGTCGGAGAAGACTCTTGAGAGTCCCTTTGACTGCAGGGAGATGCAACCAGTCCATCCTAAAGGAGATCAGCCCTGGGATTTCTTTGGAAGGAATGATGCTAAAGCTGAAACTCCAGTACTTTGGCCACCTCATGTGAAGAGTTGACTCATTGGAAAAGACTCTGACGCTGGGAGGGATTGGGGGCAGGAGGAGAAGGGGACGACAGAGGATGAGATGGCTGGATGGCATCACTGACTCGATGGACGTGAGTCTGAGTGAACTCCTGGAGTTGGTGATGGACAGGGAGGCCTGGCGTGCTGCGATTCATGGGGTCGCAAAAGTCAGACACGACTGAGTGACTGAACTGAACTGAACTGATACCCTGGATAAAAATCTAATCAATCATCTCACTTGAAAGATGAAGAAATGAAGCTAGTAGACTTGAGAAGTTCATTTTCCAAGGTCACACTAGGTAGAAGCTGTGATGATACCAAGTGACAAGTGTTTTAATGCTGAAATTAAAACACAATACTGGTTGTTTAGATTATTCTGAAATTAGCATTAGTCTAATTTGTTTCGTGTTCATCAGTTCAGTTGCTCAGTTGTGTCCAACTCTTTGTTACCCTATGGACTGCAGCACTCCAGGCTTCCCTGTCCATCACCAACTCCCAGAGCTTGCTCAAACTCATGTCCATTGAGTCGGTTATGCCATCCAACCATCTCATCCTCTGTCATCCCCTTCTCCTCCTGCTTTCAATATTTTCCAGCATCAGTGTCTTTTCCAGTGAGTCAGTTCTTCACATGAGGTAGCCAAAGTATTGGAGTTTCAGCTTCAATATCAGTCCTTCCAGTGAATATTCAGGAATGATTTCCTTTAGGATTGACTGGTTGGATCTCCTTGCAGTCCAAGGGACTCTCAAGAGTCTTCTCCAACACCGCACTTCAAAAGCATCAATTCTTTGGTGTTCAGCTTTCTTTATAGTTTAACTCTCACATCCATACATGACTATTGAAAAATCCATAGCTTTGACTAGATGGATATTTGTTAGCAAAGTAATGTCTCTGCTTTTTAATATTCTGTCTAGTTTGGTCATAGCTTTCCTTCCAAGGAGCAAGTGTCTTTTCATTTCATGGCTGCAGTCGCCATCTTCAGTGATTTTGGAGCCCCCCAAAAGAGTGTCTTTCAAAATTCCATTGCTTTCCCATCTAGCTACCATGAAGTGATGGAGCCAGATGCCATGATATTAGTTTTTTGAATGCTGAGTTTTAAGCCAGCTTTTTCACACTCTTCTTTCACTTTCATCAAGAGGCTCTTCAGTTCCTCTTTGCTTTATGCCATAAGGGTGGTGTCATCTGCATATCTGAGGTTATTAATATTTCTCTTGGCAATCTTGATTCCAGCTTGTGCTTTAATCCATCCCAGCATTTCACATGATGTACTCTGTATATAAGTTAAATAAGCAGGGTGACAATATACAGCCTAGACATACTTCTTTCCCAATTTGGAACCAGTATGTTGTTCCATGTCCAGTTCTAACTGTTGCTTCTTGACGTGCATACAGATTTCTGAGGAGGCAGGTAAGGTGGCCTGGTATTCCCATCTCTTTAAGAATTTTCCAGTTTGCTGTGATCCACAGAGTTAAAGGCTTTGGCATAGTCAATAAAGCAGAACTAGATGTTTGTTTGGAACTTTCTTGCTTTTTCGATGATCCAGTGGATGTTGGCAATTTGATCTCTGGTTCCTCTGCCTTTTCTAAATCCAACTTGAACATCTGGAAGTTCACGGTTCACATACTGTTGAAGCCTGGCTTGGAGAATTTTGAGCATTACTTTACTAGTGTGTGAGATGAGTGCAATTGTGCAGTAGTGTGAACATTCTTTGCATTGCCTTTCTTTGGGATTGGAATGAAAACTGACCTTTTGAAGTCCAGTGACCACTGCTGAGTTTTCCAAATTTGCTGGCATATTGAGTGCAGCACTTTCACAGCATCATATTTTAGGATTGAAATAGCTCAACTGGAATTCCATCACCTTCACTAGCTTTGTTCGTAGTAATGCTTCCTAAGGCCCACATGATTTGGCATTTCAGGGTGTCTGGCTCTAGGTGAGTAATCATACCATGGTGATTATCTGGGTCATGAAGATCTTTTTTGTACAGTTCTTCTGTGTATTCTTGCCACCTCTTCTTAATATCTTCTGCTTCTGTTAGGTCCATCCCATTTCTGTCCTTTATTGTGTACATCTTTGCATGAAATGTTCCCTTGGTATCTCTAGTTTTCTTGAGATGTCTAGTCATTCCCATTCAATTGTTTTCCTTTATTTCTTTGCAAAGATCGCTGAGGAAAGCTTTCTTATCTCTCCTGGCTATTCTTTGGAACTCTGCATTCAAATGGGTATATATATATATATTTTTTTTCTTCTTTACCTTTAGATTCTCTTCTCAGCTGTTTGTAAGTCCTCCTCAGGCAATAATTTTGCCTTTTTGCATTTCTTTTTCTTAGGGATGATTTTGATCACCACCTCCTGTACAATGTTAGGAACCTCTGTCCATAGTTCTTCAGGCACTCTGTCTATCAGATCTAATCCCTTGAATCTATTTGTCACTTCCACTGTATAATCGTATTGGATTTGATTTAGATCATATCTGAATGGGCTACTGGTTTTCTCTACTTTCTTCAATTTAAGTCTGAATTTTACCTTCATGGTTCATATCAAATACCTTACTAAACATAGTGACTGTACTTGTTTAATTTTAGTAATAAATATAGTGACATAACTATCAGGACTTGTTTTTCCCAAATGTCTTCCCATTGCAGGGAAATACATAATGAAAATTAACAGCAAGTTTCTTTTTTCATTTACATATAGCATTAGTGCTCTAAAAGATGAATGAAAACTCTTATATCCAATATACTTCATTCTTTTATGTATTTGATGAGCTCTAATACTTCACATATCAAACTTTACATATTCATAGTTTGTTTCAAATACATTACCATATTCTATTGCATCTTCTTTAAATTCTGCAATAATTGTGCTACTGACATCTGCACATTTTTGAAGGTAATAGTTTTTTTGTTTATTTGTTTGTTTAAAACAGTGAAGAAAAAGTTGGAAAGCCTAGAAAAGCTGATAGTTGTCAAAATACATTTTTATTCCACTTCTCAACCTGAGATTAATAGTACATTCCATAATTTGTTAATGTCTCTATAATTATTGACAATAAAATTTTGTACACTTTCTGAAACATTTCATATTTCATATTTAATAATTGGTATTTTTATAGGCTATTAGTCATGTACTAGCTTTCATATGCAGTGAAATTTCTCTAATTCAAGTCATCTACCCACTTGCTTTAAGGAATATTAATTGACATTTCTTTACTTCTTGAAAAAGCAATATCCCTAGGGACACTCATCTTTTTAGTATGATTTATAAAGTATTCAATTTAATCTTATTATCCTATCATTTCACATATTCCAAATTATTCACATATTCCATATTATCCTTGTGAAAACAACAGTAAAGCTTATCACACCATTAACTTTATTTATATGACATTCAGACAAATGATGTTATTTTTTGTTTGTTTTTTAAATTTATTTATTTTAATCGGATGCTAATTACTTTACAATATTGTAGCAGTTTTTGCCATACATTAACATGAATCAGCCATTGGTGTACATGTGCTTCCCATCCTGAACCCCCTTCTCCTCTCCCTCCCCATCCCATCCCTCAGGGTCATGCCAGTGCACGGTGATCCCTGAGCACCCTGTCTCATGCATCACACCTGAATCGGCAATCTATTTCACATTTGATAATATACATGGTTCAATGCTATTCTCTCAAATCATCCCACCATAGCCTTCTCCCACAGAGATAAATGATTTTAGATGTTAATGTGTACCTCTGCAGTTTACATAGTTATGTCAAAGAAATATAGAAACCTCCTGTATATTGCTAATCTATTGAAGAAATAATAATTCCTCAAAGGTTAGGTGTGTATACATGCAAAGATATGCCTTATTTGGAAGTATGCTTACCTACAAACTGAATGAAGTCTTTATTAAGTGTTTGAAACCTACCCAATCTTAGTTCCTCTCTATATCCCAACTCCTCAAGTGTGTGAGAGCAGAATGATATCAGGGTGTCAGACAGACCTGAATTTAAGCCCTAGCTATGTCACATAATAGATCCATGACCCTGAGAAAACTGTTAAATTATTCTAGGTCTTGTTTCTCCATCAAGGAAACAGATAGTAAATAGTACCCACCCCAAAGGATTGTTACAAAGATATAATTAAATAAATAATGTAAGGAGCTCAGCCTGTAAGATATTTTTGCTTTTTCTAAATCAAGCCATTCCTTATGGTATTGTTTTCCATCTATTGTTCCATTATTTGAATGGCTGCTGCAAATTAAATAGACATCACATCATAGTCATCTCTTAAGTCGAAGACTGCATCTTACCTCTTCTATGACGCCAATATCCAATTCTTCATTGTGTTATTGGTTAAGCTAAAGCTGAATCTTACTATCTTATCCTCTAATTTCCAGTGTCTTACATATTAGTGCTTAATTATGTATTAGATCATACTAATGATGATATGTCTGTGTGCATTTTATCTTCCCAATTAGACTGTAAGTTATCAGTGAAATTGGAGTGAGTCATAGATCTCTTTTGTAGCCACAATGATTAGCCACATAGTAAGTACTTAATTGATCAACACTAGACGAATTATGTATTTGGTTCCAGTTCCCCATCTCCATCTCATCCCTCATATATTATTGTCACATGAATCCTTCACAATAGAAAATGAATTTTGAGAGGAAAACATGCACAGGTGTACATGAGACACAGGTGTTTCATTTTGCTGACATATTTTTGGTCAGAGTCGATCCCCCACCCCTCTCTCTTTCTCTCTCTCAGTTTCCCAATTAGGTATTCAAGCAGGGTTGCATCCAGGTTTGAGGGGTCCTGAAAATTATGTGAGAGACACTTTCTATTGCTTTAGTAATATTACTTTAATTATATTGTATTTGAAATTTTACAAAAATGTATGATCCATGTTACACATTGATAGGAGAGCAACCTCTTCTGTGACTTGAAATGAGAGGTCTGCTTTTATTAGTATCAAGGTAAATCATTATCTGTATCCAATAATTGCTCCTGGTAAAGTTCCCAACTTGTGCTATCATATTCAAACTTTTCTACTCCATGATACCAAATAATATTGAAAGGGAAATTGTTTTCAGCTAAAAGGTTGTTCTCATTTGACTCTTTTTTAGTGCCAGTTAATTTTATCATTTTGACAAAAATGACATTAACAACAGCAAAAAAAAAAACAACTTATCATTTGAAGACATTTGTATTTGTTTTGTTAGATAGTTAGAATAGGAAAAAGAAGTGCAAAAGACAAAGAAGGGAAAAGCCCATGAAAATAGAACAAAGGAAGTTCCGGGGACCGGAATGAGAACCTGAGGTGAGGCAAACAGGCCTCCTGGTTAGTCCAGTTTATATAGGGCAGGCTCAGGGGGGAGGAGAAAAAATGATATTAAAAAAAAGGAGACAAAATTGAGCTGGAGGCTTCTCTTCTCTTCACATTTTTTGAGTTGGTATGCCCTCATGCCTCGAGGATGTATTTTCCCTTACTTGCCAAATAAAATTGAGCTATAACACAGAGCTATAACATTGGTCCATCCATCCCTTCAAAGTTTTGATGTGGTGAGACAGAACTGAGGAAATTATAAACTTCCCTGAAATTTTCCTATTATTACTGTAAATAATTTACTACAGACTTAACTGTTTAAAAAAAACACAAATTTATTACTCTGGAGGTCAGAAATCTGAAATGGATCTCATGTGCATAAAATCAAGGATTGCATTCCTTTCTGGAAACTCTAGGGGAGATCTGTTTCCTTGCCTTTTCCAACTTCTAGAGACCACTCACATTCCTTGAATAACGGTCCTCTAGGAGAAGGAAATGACAACCCACTCCAGTGTTCTTGCCTGGAGAATCCCAGGGAAGGGGAGCCTTGTGGGCTGCCTTCTATGGGGTCGCACAGAGTCAGACACGACTGAAGCCACTTAGCAGCAACAGCAGTAATTTCATAGTCAGCAGGGTTAGGCTGAGTCTTTGTCACACTGTCATCTTTTGTTCTCCCTCTTCTGCCTCCTCTTCTACTTTTAATGATCCTTGTGATTACATTGGGTGCACGAAGATAATCCAAAATAACCTTCCTTTTTTTTTTCTCTCTTTTGGCCTCAGTGCACAGCATGCAGGATCTTAATTCTCTGACTAAAGATTGTCTCCTTACCCCCTGCAGTGCCAGCACAGAGTCTTAATGCTGGACCACCAGGAAAGTTTCTAAACTTCCTATTTAAAGTCAGCTCAAGAGTAAGTTTAACTACATCTGCAACCATAATCCTCTTTTGCCATGTATCCTGACATATTCACATTTACCAGAGATTAGGATGGGGACATCCTCGGGAGGCCATTATTCTGCCTTCCACAAGGTTCTTTGGGAAATCACTGAGCTATAATTAGAGTTCATTCATGTAAACTTATCATTAAGTAAATAATATGAATTACAGTTTCTGGGTCAGTGATTCATTCCTTCATTCAGCGATTACAATTGTTTCTATTTTCAATAGTTCTATAAAGTTGCTGTGAACACTGAAAAAAAGGCAATGTGAAGTGAAATCGCTCAGTCAGGTCTGACTCTTTGCTACCCCGTGGAGTATAGCTCACCAGGCTCCTCTGTCCATGGGATTTTCCAGGCAAAAATATTGGAGTGGGTTGCCATTTCCTTCTCCAGGGGATCTTCCCAACCCAGGTATCGAACCCAGGTCTCCTGCATTGCAGGCAGATGCTTTAACCTCTGAGCCACCAGGGAAGCCAAAATAGGCAATAGTGAATCATTATTCCTAGGGAAGATTCTGTGTGAGTATGTGTATATATATATATGTGTGTGTGTGTGTGTGTGTATGTGTGTGTGTGTGTGTATATATATACACACACACATATATAGGCTTGTATATGTATATATATAGGCTTGAAATATGTGTATATATATATGTATATATATATATATATATATATATATATATATATATATATATAGGCTTGAAATGTGAGAGCTGGACAATAAAGAAGGCAGAGAGCTGAAGAATTGATGTTTTCAAACTGTGGTATTGGAGAAGACTCTTGAGAGTCCTTTGGAAAGCAAGGAGATCAAACCAGTCAATCTTAAAGGAAATCAACCCTAACTACTCCTCAGAAGGACTGATGCTGAAACTCCAATATTTTGACCACCTGATTTGAACAGATGGCTCACTGGAAAAGTCCCTGATGCTGGAAAAGATTGAAGGCAGAAGGAGAAGAGGGTGTCGGAGGATGGGATGGCTGGGTGGCATCATCAATTCACTGGACATGAACTTGGGTAAACTCTGGGAGATGGTGAGGGACAGAGAAGCCTGGTGTGCTGCAGTTCATGGGGTTGCAAAGATTTGGACATAACTTGTGACTGAACAACAACAGGCCTGAAATTCCCTGTAGATTCTATTTATTTGACAAAAGAGAAAAGGACTTTCATTCACATTAAATGATTTGCCTCAGGACAACCATTAACAGGTACCATAGTTGAGATTAAATTCCATTCAACTGGCCCCAGTCAGTGCTTGTGTTACACTGCAGTGCCCCTCCACCACCCCCATCTTCTGGTCATTTCTTAGAGCTGAGACAAGACAGAAAGGCATCTGGTGAATCTCAGCTGAGTGCACACACTAGCAGCTCAAACTTTTCCACTCTCTGCATGTCCACAACTGATTGTGAAAATGCCACAATTGTTGCTTTGAAGGGTACAAATAAATTTTAATGAAGTATATTTGCAAATGTAGACTACAAATAATGAAGATCAGCTCTATTTTCTAAGCACTTACTGTGTAGCAAGCATTGTTCTATGATCTAGAAAGAGAGAGAGAAACAGATTTGGTCTTACAACACAGAGGATAAGTTAAATAATAAGAAAATAGGTAGATAGATAGAGACATCCATGGAAGTTCTATGTGGGTGGCACTAGTGGTAAAGAACCCACCTACCAATGAAGGAGATGCCTGAGACTTGGGTTCAATCTCTGGGTCGGAAAGATACCCTGGAGGAGGGCATGGCAATCCACTCCAGTATTCGTGCCTGTGAAATTCATTGGACAGAGGAGCCTAGCGGGCTACACTCCATACAGTCACAAATAATCGGACACGACTGAGGCAAGATCATGGAAGAGCTGGACGATATCTCCAGAAATGTAAATATGCAAGAATACACTGAATGACAATGCCAATGAAACAACGATGTAATCTCATTTTCTCTAGCCTTGAACAATTTCATTTTCTTTTGCTATTCCCAGAAAGTAAGATTGGGCAAGGTGGGGGGGTGGGGAGAGGGAAATGAGTGAGGCTTAACACAACTCTGAAGAATTAGCATAGTCAGCTGCTCAGCTGAGCAAAAGTTTTAATGTAAAGTACCATTAACAGGGAGAGTGGTACCATGCTATACAGACAGTGTTGCTGTTCCTTTTTATAACTGTCCTCATTCTGCCAAAAATTCTAAGAATCACTCATTAGCAGCCTTTAAACAACTTGAAGCTGATACTCCTTGCAAATATTACAAGCAAATCGCAAGAAAACTTACCTAAATCAACAACACTTGAATTTGTATCTAATTTTGAATTTCAAAAAGTAAAGCAAATGTGCCTAAAATGAGTATACTATCTATACAAGTGAAAAAGGAAAAGAGAAAGAATGGCTTTAAGCTTTCTATACTGTTGGGATTTAGCTAAAACATTTTATAAATATTTTGCAATGTGAGCAAATCTTTGCAATGCTTAAACTAAAATATTGTAGGGATACCAAATTTTCCAGCATCTCCATTTAAAAAAAATTCAATTTTCAATAAGAGACAAATTTATTCATAACTATTATTGTTACAAAAATTAAAATAAAAATGAAGGCTTAGCAATATACATATTTCTGCTCAAAGAATGGTGAGAATATTAACTTTTTTAAAGCATGCAGGAAATAGTGAAAATAGTTTTAATAATCTGTTGAGTCCACAGGGAAAAACTACTCTACTTTGTTTCCAGGAACAAGCATAGTGCTAATGAGAATAGTAATAATAATAGTTATAAGGTACTCATTTTCCTTACTGAGGCACTCAAAATATGACAGTTTAAATATGATTATAAATAAGAATTTAACCTTTTTATTACTATAATGAAAAATTGTGAAAATGTTTGATTAAGGTTTTGGAGGTCCAAAGTCTTGACAGAAGCAAAGCTATTCCTGATTTTGCCTAATTGGAAATATCTAGCTCCAAGCTTTAGTTTAAATTCCTTTAAAAAATTAAAAGTTATACCTTTCTGTGTTTCTTATTTTTTTGGAGTTTATGAACTATATCGGAGAAGACAATGGCAACCCACTCCAGTCTTCTTGCCTGGAGGATCCCAGGGACGGGGGAGCTTGGTGGGCTGCCATCTATGGGGTCGACATGACTGAAGCAAGTTAGCAGCAGCAGTAACATGAACTATATGCTAAGGTGGGATTTATGTGACCAGTTTGTTTACACTTGTTTCTTTACCCTTCTTTCCTTCTACCCTTCCTTCCTTATCACCCTCTTCTTTTTGTTTTTGAAGTATTTATTATGTGGTCAATAAGGATGAGAACTGCTATGGAAACAATGAGAAATACTTTCTTCCAAATGACGTTCTCAGTATTACATCATTCTATATTGGTGAAGCTGCTGCTGCTGCTAAGTCACTTCAGTCATGTCCCCATAGATGCAAACCCATAGATGGAAGCACACCAGGCTCCCCCATCCTTGGAATCCTCCAGGCAAGAACATTGGAGTGGGTTGCCATTTCCTTCTCCAATGCATGAAAGTGAAAAGTGAAAGGGAAGTCACTCAGTCATGTCTGACTCTTAGGAAACCCATGGACTGCAGCCTACCAGGCTCCTCTGGCCAGTGCCTTCTCCGATTGGTGAAGCTAGAAGGAAATAAATCTCATGAAGTTCACTCTCCTGATTTTACAGTTAAAGAAGTCGAAGACCATTAAGTGGAAACAATTTCACAAATATCACATGGCAATTCAATAGTAGAATTAAAGCTAGAATGACTATTTCCTTATTTCTACTCAGGTGTTCCTTCAATTGCATAACTGCATTTTGCTGTCTTCTATTCATGCAACAAGGATGCACTGACTGCTTACTATGGTCCAAGAATCACGTGAAAGCTATAGAAAAAAATGCATGGATTTTCTACAAAATTTACTATGATCATGGGGATGACTCATCTCAGTACTTAAAGTTTTGAGATTAAGGTTTTAAAAGATAGTAATTACTATTTGTATGCAAGTCAGGAAGCAACAGTTAGAACTGGACATGGAACAACAGACTGGTTCCAAATAGGAAAAGGAGTACGTCAAGGTTGTATATTGTCACCCTGCTTATTTAACTTATATCCAGAGTACATCATGAGAAATGCTGGGCCGGAAGAAGCACAAGCTGGAATCAAGATTGCTGGGAGAAACATCAATAACCTCAGATATGCAGATGACACCACCCTTATGGCAGAAAGTGAAGAGGAATTAAAAAGCTTCTTGATGAAGGTGAAAGAGGAGAATGAAAAAGTTGGCTTAAAACTCAACATTCAGAAAACGAAGATCATGGCATCTGGTCCCATTACTTCATGAGAAATAGATGGGGAAACAGTGGAAACAGTGTCAGACTTTATATTTTTGGGCTCCAAAATCACTGCAGATGGTGACTGCAGCCATGAAATTAAAAGATGCTTACTCCTTGGAAGGAAAGTTATGACCAACCTAGATGGCATATTCAAAAGCAGAGACATTACTTTGCCAACAAAGGTCTGTCTAGTCAAGGCTATGGTTTTTTCAGTGGTCATGTATGGATGTGAGAGTTGGACTGTGAAGAAAGCTGAGCACTGAAGAATTGATGCTTTTGAACTGTGGTGTTGGAGAAGACTCTTGAGAGTCCCTTGGACTGCAAGGAGATCCAACCAGTCCATCCTAAAGGATATCAGTCCTGGGATTTCTTTGGAAGGAGTTATGCTAAGGCTGAAACTCCAGTACTTTGGCTACCTCATGCGAAGAGTTGACTCATTGGAAAAGACTCTGATGCTGGGAGGGATTGGGGGCAAGAGGAGAAAAGGACAACAGAGGATGAGATGGCTGGATGGCATCACTGACTCGATGGACTTGAGTCTGAGTGAACTCCGGGAGTTGGTGATGGACAGGGAGGCCTGGTGTGTTGAGATTCATGGGATCGCAAAGAGTCGGACACAACTGAGTGACTGAACTGAACTGACTGAACTGAATTGCTATTTAATTTTAGACATGTGAAACAACTGCTAATGACTTAAGACACGTATAAACTCACCAAAGAAAGTTGCATATTAGAGTAATTATTTTCTGACCATGATACCAGCTGTATGTTGTTGGTGTTCAGTCACTAAATCATATCTGACTCTTTGGGACCCCATGGACTGCAGCACATTAGGCACCAGCTATATGTGAGTAGCTTTTGTCATAACATGTACCATCAACAAAGAGATGAGAGCAGTTAATGGCTGTGGAGAGTCCTGAAAAGCTGTCTGGGATAGCTATGAGGAACTCAATGAGGGCTAGTAACAATTTTGTCTTGCTCACCTTTATTTCCTTGTACAATTCTCAGCCCATGGTAGTTCCTAAAGAGTTTTGTTGTTTGCATGATGTGTATGAAAAGGTTTACTAACAAGATAAATGAAAGACAATGAGCCTGTTTCATTGAACATTACTATTTTAGAAGATAGAGGGAGTTTATGAAATTATTTGTAATATTCCAAGTGAAAAGAGCTTTCTTTATCAAATAAGTCTATTCCTCCCAAAAGATTTTCAGCCTATACTTCTAACACACTAGATCTAACTTTGCATCTAGGAGATCATTTTTATGCACAGAGAAAGGTTTTTCTGTATTTTTAGTGCCAGAAAATAAAAACTGAGGATCTAGAAATTTTGAGTAAACCCAGATAGGCAGATGTCAGTTTCATCGTATTTATGAAATGGCAACCCACTCCAGTACTTGTGCTTGGAAAATCCCATGGACCAAGGGGGCCTGGTAGGTTACAGTCCATGGAGTCACAAAGACTCAGACATGAGTGAGTGACTTCACTTTCAATATGTATTCAGATAAGAATATTGTGTTAGCTGGCAGGAAACAAAAATGCCAAATGCCAATAAAAATAGATGATTCATATTGGGTTTTACTGAAATAATGTCATTTGAAGATTTTACATGTTTGATAAGGGAAACTTCAGTCCCACAAAGGCTATGGGGCTCCTGTTATATTTCCCTTTTGATATAATTCTGTTTTTATGATGCTGATCCTTTTCCAACCCTTTTAATATGGCTGTTCCACATTGTGAGCATCAAAGTCTGATCTCAGTAAAATCCAAAAGAGGAACCACTTAATCGATCACAGACTGTACTGGAAAAATTCCTGACCAAATTATAACTGGGTCCTTTGCTTCCCTTTCTGGGTAATAAACATTGGCTTCTCACTACATTGCACTCGGAATGATTTCTAAGTTTGGCTCATCTTCATTTGATGATGACAATAATGAGCAGTTGCTGTAGTCTTTCACTGGTTTTCTCTTGGAGACAGGCTAAATGTTAGGAAAAGGATTCAAGTAAAATGATGCATAACCTTTTTAGATACCATAAACCTGCTGCCATTGGAACAATATTTGAGCTAGAGGCTAACATATTTCCTTCCACAGACTTCCTTTCTCTTCATCTTTGACTAGTAAGTTTCTCTAATATCTCCTTTGCTCATTCAGAGAGATAGTTGTAGTTATAAGGATGGTGCCACAAGTCTTCTAGCTGGATTGATTTCACTGAGGTTTTACTGTTACTTCATTTCCATGATAAAGAATGATTCTACCAACAAGAGGGCACTCATACTTTCCAACAGCCTCTAATGTACTATCCACTATGTCTTGTACACAGAGCTTAATACAGTGGAAAGAGTCATGGTCTACAGTGGATATACCTGAAACATGGACTTCTTTTTACTAAATGTTTGGCTTGGGAAAATTGATAACACTGAAGTTCTATTTACCCATTTGTAAAATGAAAAGGTTGATAGTTACTCTCATGAATTTTTGTGAGGATTAAATCAGATTTTTAAAATGCCATTGAAATTTGTTCAATTCTTCCAAGTTTGTTTCATGGTTCTGTTTGAATTTGTTTTGAAGAACCAGAATGACCTTGGAATAGATACTTTATTTAAGTTGGAGAAACTTAAAAATATGCTTGAAGAAAGTAAGGTTTGCTCAAAGGGAAAAAAAGAAATCTCTAAAGCAATATATAGTCTGAGTCACTTTCTGAAAATTGCTTTTCTTCAAGACATTTTTTTTTTCACACTATGGCATTGAGGTGCCATAGAGGGGAATATAATTTGTTCATTCAAATAGAAATCCCATACAAAATATTTGCTCAGGATCTTGCTTCTTAAAGATGAGTCCAAGAACCATCTGTTGTCAGGGATGCTGAGGTACCTTTTTACAATGCAGCTTCTTGTGCATGACCTCTGACCTACCAAATCTATGTGTTATCAAGATTCTCAGGTGATTTTCCTGAACTCTAAAACTTTGAGACTACATATTCTAAGGAAATAAAATGGCTAGTTATTATATAATTTCGGTTTAGGCCTCTATGATGAGATTTAGGTAAAAAAAAAAAAAAAGCATTTCAAGGATCTTTGAATTTGGAGTCCAGCATTGCATGAGGGAGAAAATAATTCCACTTTATAGTTACTATCAAGAATGAAAGTATCCCCATGCATATATTATAAAATTTGGCTTTACCTCATTTTTGATATTGCTTTTTAACTTATAAGATCTATATCCTTTGAGTACATAGATACAGAGACAGAATTGGGAAAGGCTGTTAACATGAATTCGTTCAGTGGCTGTGATGTCACATCACACAATAGCTTTTAACTGCAGAGTAAACTCCAGGAGTAATGTATGGAAATGGGAGTAGGACCATAAAGAAGGCTGTTCAGTTCAGTTCAGTTCAGTTGCTCAGTCGTGTCCAGGTCTTTGCAACCCCATGCATTGCAGCATGCCAGGCCTCCCTGTCCATCACAAACTCCCGGAGTTCACTCAAACTCATGTCCATCGAGTCGGTGATACCATCCAGCCATCTCATCCTCTGTCGTCCCCTTCTCCTCCTGCCCCAAATAAAGCTGAGTGCCAAAGAATTGATGCTTTTGAACTGTGGTGTTGAAAAAGACTCTTGAGAGTCCCTTGGACTGCAAGGAGATCAAATCAGTCCATCCTAAAAGAAATCAATCTTGAATATTCATTAGAAAGACTGATGTTGAAGCTGAAGCTCCAATACTTTGGCCACCTGATGCAAATGGCTGACTCTTTAGAAAAGACCTGATGTTGGGAAAGATTGAAGGCAAGAGGAGAAGGGAATGATAGAGGGTGAGATGATTGGATGGCATCACTGATTCAATGGACATGAGTTTGAGCAAGCTCTGGGAGACGGTGAAGGACAGGGAAGTCTGGCATGCTACAGTCCATGGGGTTGCAAAGAGTCGGACATGATTGAACAACAACAACCAGAGTAAATAGAATTAAGAATATTGCAATACTATTATGAAAGAAAACTAAGAAAGGGGAAAATAAAAGCAATTTTTCTAAATACAGAAAATAAAACAATGATTTTAGTTGGAATTAACACCCTTCAAATAAATATATGAATTATTACTTGTGAAATTAATTATTGGGTAGGAAAAAATCTCAGAAGAGCATTATATGGAAGCACTATTCATTATTTAGAAATGGAGTAGATGCTCTATTGCATTGTTTCCATCCTTGATTTATGTCTCTATAACATCAGTTGCACAAAAAAGGATGTTTTCCAATAAGCTAAATTGAGTGGACAATAGGTGAATAAGTAGAACGATTTCTACACAAAGACCTACAGGTAGTGGAAAATGAGGATTAAAACACACCAAGAAAGATAATTCTATTATAAGATACACTAATATATTTAAAAGTTTTTTTTTTTTTAACTAGATCATTATGTACAGTAGGAAACATGGATGTTTGTTTTTCTTCTTCAGTTTTAGACATATATAAGTTCAGTTAAATTTCCTAAAAATAGCAAAATTTTCCTAGCACAAGCTTTACTTTATATCTGAAGCTGAGCTATGTCTCTTAATTTGGCCTCATTATAACTCTATTTTATTGAAATATAGAATAATTGTCATCCTTTCTGTACTTTTCCAATGTCTCAGTTTGCTTTTAAAGTATTTTACATTACAGAAGTTTCACAATCAAATGCTAACAAGAGAAAAATTTGATACAAAATAGCACTTTGGCATAAAGGAATCAAAGAGATAGATGTTTCTTGTTGTGGATCCAGCAATCACTTGAATCAAAATTATGCTTTTATCATGTTCCCCAGAGAATTCTTATTCATATTTTTACAGATCATGTTTTGAGAAACATATTTAATGGAAATAAAGCTGCTTTCAATGAGCAGTTCAGAATGACACCATAATAAATAAATGAACCCAGTGAGCATCAAGTTGTATTCTATTACATATATAATGCACTTGGAAATAGCACCATAACATACATGTTTATAGCTTTTGCTTCAGCTGGATTGATCTATGTTACTCTCACCTTCTACAGTTCCAAAATAGGTACACTCTTCCAGTATTTTAGTCATCCAGCTGTTTTCCTATACAAAGCAAACGACTCCCACCATTCTTGAAACATCTTGATTAACAGTCTCATCACCAGTGAGTCTACCTACCTCATCTGGGCTCAAATTGTATCTAAAAGAAATGACCTTCTAGAAAATAACCAACAGATACTTACTGATCTCACAATCTGTCCTGCATTTGTTTACACACACAAGTCTATTCCCCTCCATCACCTCAAGGTTCCTCTATGAATGCTTTGCAGACACTTGGAAAATAAAAAGTGGCTAAGGTAGATGAAACATGGTAATATAGCCTACCTTATTATTACTCTTTTTGTCAGTTGGCTTTCTGTGTTCCACTTAATATTAGATAGGAAATGATCAATGTCTGCCTCATTTTCAGCACTGGTTTAAAGTAAAAGAATCAGGGTACACATTTTTCTTTAAGAAGTACATTGCCACTTTTCCTGGTCACAATGGGCAGTGTATCTGGTCCTGTTTTATCACTACTGTATGGCTTAAATTTTATTTCTGAAAAATTTCTGATAATTTATTTTATACCAATGGCTATATTTTGAAGAGCCAATGCATATTTGAAGGGTCAATGCATATTTCAGGGCTCAAATATGCCCTGAAAATTTATAAGAACAGGACTTTGCAAGTTTGATAAACTATTATTCATAGGCATGTCTGACATATTATAAGACAATTCTTCACAACACTCTAACATCTCTAGATTGAATCTTCGTAGACACTATAAACTTATTTTTTTAACTATATGCATAAGAAATTGATTTTAGAGGAAGTATGGAGATTTAAATATCTATCATTTTAATGTGCCTTTAGGGGCTTCATGACTGAACAGATAAATGGTGGTTAAAGTAAGCAAAACTTTTGTAATGCTAAGAAACGAAAACAAGTTTGATTCATAGCAGTGGCAGGTGTGTAGTAGCAACTGTACCAATTAGCATCAGAAAAACAGCTCCTCTTCCATGGGGTAATGACTGATATAGATAATCACAGGGATAATATTAAATGATATTGAGTCTAGCTTCCCCTGATGTCTCAGTGGTAAGGAATCACCTGCAGTGCAGGAGGCGCAGGAGATGTAGGTTTAGTCCATGGGCTGGGAAGATTCTCTGGAGGAGGGCATGGCAACCGACTCCAGTATTCTTGCTTGGAGGATCTCATTGACAGACGACCCTGGTGGGCTACAGTCCATAGGGTACAAAGAGTTGGAAATGACTGAGGTGACTTAAAGTGAAGAGGAACTAAACAGCCTATAGATGATATTGAAAGAGGAGAGTAAAAAAGCTGGCTTAAAACTCAACATTCAAAAAACTAAGATCATGGCAACTGGTCCCATCACTTCATGGCAAATAGATGGGGAACAATGGAAACAGTAAAACAGACTTGATTTTTGGGGGCTCCAAATCACCACAGATGGTGACTGCAGCCATGAAATCAAAAGATGCTTGCTCCTTGGAAGAAAAGCTATGACCAACCTTGACAGCATATTAAAAAGCAAAGACATTACCTTGCCAAAAAAGGTCCATCTAGTCAAAGCTATGGTTTTTCCAGTAGTCATATGTGGATGTGAAAGTTGGACCATAAAGAAGGCTGAGTGCCAAAGAATTGGTGTTTTTGAACCTTGGTGTTGGAGAAGACTCTTGAGAGTTCCTTGGACTGCAAGGAGATCAAACCAGTCAATCCTAAAATAAATCAATCCTGAATATTCATTGGAAGGACTGATGCTGAAGCTGAAGCTCCAATACTTTGGTCACCTGATGTGAAGAACTTATTGATTGGAAAAGACCCTGATGCTGGGAACGATTGAAGGCACGAGGAGAAGGAGACGACAGAGGATGAGATGGTTGGATGTCATCAATTTGAGTGGGCTCTGGGAGTTGGTGATGGATAGGAAAGCCTGGCTTGTTGTAATCCATGGGGTCAAACAGTTGGACACAACTGAGTGACTGAACTGACTGACTTTTTGTTCAAAAATAAAATTCTAAATTTGTTGTCAATAGATGCTTCTTAAATTGGTCTTTTTCTAACAGACACATAGAAATAAAATGGTCCTGCAGTGAGTATACTAATATGTGTTGAGTGGTAGTGTAAATCAAAGTTAAATAAAGGACCTAGTTCAAATTTTATTCAGGCATATTTATTCATTGCCAATATATCCCAGTAGGTCTATTTCCTCATTATAGAGAGTCTCCTCTAGGAAAAGTTAAAGTTATGAGACTACTTTAAAACTTCCACTTTACCTTTTCTGTAATAGGAAATGCAAGGCTTTGGGGATACCAGTTAAGAGCTCTTGATATCCACATAATGGGTATTTTCTATCTTTACAATGGAAATTCTCTTATAATTTTACATTTTGAATTTCTCTTGAGCAACTCGTTTCCATTAAATATTTTGTTTTGTTTTCCATTTCAAAGGTAAATAAATCACATTGAGCTTACTTTTTAATCCCAAGTACTTTTCCCTTGAATTGGAGGAGTAACCATGACCACACTAAACTAAGGTAGAAATTTCTTATTGATGAGGCTTTGAATGATGAAGTAAAAATTTTCATATGAAATATTTCACTAGAGTCCTACAAAATCCTGTGAGTTGGGCATATGTGATCCCCATAGGCCACTTTAACAGATGAAGTGACTTTAAAAAGTTTGCACAGTCAGGATATGGCAAGAACACTGATCTTGTCCATTCCTTATAAAGTGCACTGTTTTACTTCTGGGTCCAAAATAAATATAAATAGATAAATTTAAGCCAAATTTACAACTTGTAAATGGTTTAGGAACTAATGAGGCATTTATATAAGCTATTGACACACTTCAAATTATCCTCATAGTAATGTTAAGTGTTGAGAGGTTAGACATTTTTAATTAAATGGTTGTCTAGGGAGTAGAATCAGGAGCAAGGGTCTAGGTTCTACTAAGTATGAGTTCTGTGACCTTGGCCAAGTTTCATACTATTTCTGAGCCTTCATTTTCTCATTTGGAAAATGGGAATAGCAGCATCAACCTCAACTATTCTGAACATCTAAATGACAATGACTTAGTAAGCACAGATGAAAATGCTTAGCATGAAACTTAACAGGTATCAAAGTCTCATTTCAATGTTAGCTGGGCCTTCTGCCACTTATCTGAAAAATTGCCACAAAAATGTGAGTTATTCAAACCTCTTAGGGTTTTGTCATTTTCAGAACATCCCTGATAATGCCATATTATGAAATTTTTAATAATTATAGAAGTATAGGTCACTAATTCTGAATCACCATTAAGAAGAATACAAAATGCTATGAATCTGATATGAAGTCAATTTTATAGCTATTTTTAAAAATAATAGGTTGACTCCTGGGGTTTATTATTATACCATTGCCTGTTGAGTTAACATAGTTCGTGGCCCTATGCCTCCTCATGCACTTAAAGCATGTATTCAATATGCCAATAAAACATAAATCGTCTTCTGTTAACCTAATAAATAACACACTCAGGAGTTTTGAGAAACACCTGAAATGTATTAAAGCTGTGTATAATAACTTTCAAAATTCGGATTACAAATCAAACATGATTGGTATCATAATTAACATTAGCACACATGAAATAAAAAATTCCATGAATAAACATAGATTTACCACTCAATGAACATATATTAATAAAATGAATATTGACAGATCTTTCTTTTCACAATAGAAAAATATTTCTGCATCTAATTTCAGCATTAAAAATAAAATATTTATTTTTTTATTTTTTGACTTTAATTCAAAAAGTTCATACTAAATAAGAAAAATTTCTTACTTCATAAAACTTTGACAGAGAGTACACTAGAAAGCCTAAAAAGAGAGGAGAAAGCTAGAATTCCTTGGGAAATAATATTTTTAAAGAATCAAAATTATAAATATAATGGAGTTCAAACACATCACAGGTAGATATAATCTGCAAATTTATTTTTTAACATAGTGTTTGCTATGGTTTATAAAGAAAAAACTAAATTCAGTAAATTATAGAAAAATCTATACCTATTAGGTTGACTGAAATTTTGAAGAATGTGTTCAGGAGTTTAATTTCTACTCTATTTCAGTAGCCTTAGTATAATTCTAGAACTGAATTGAGAGAGAGAATGAATGATTCATAACTGGGCTATACATACAATACTGTTTTCTGCACAGTTCTTTTTCCACTCAGAATTTAATATCTTCACCATGATTTTTTATTATCCTGTGATTTATAATATATTAAAGAAGGAAAATTAATCAATGAAGAGTTGAAAATCAGCACACATTTATATATCTTTTATAAAACAAATCATTTCCATGACTAGTATTCCTCATTCTAACAAAACTCACATATAACTATAATTTAATAAATGGTCCCTTGTAAGAATATTTCCCATTTTTCCTGCAATAATCAACAATTTTCAAAAATATTGTGACTACCAGTTTTTATAATTATATGGAATTTAAATTCAAAACCATGAGTCAATTCATACTATCTAAACAAGCAGGTTTACCAAGGCAGGAGAAATGGAGGATGGGATATTCATTCTAACTGCTTTGTGCTACTTAGGGATTTAAAAATGATGTGAGGGACAAATTGGGAAGAATGAAAATAAGGTTTTACTACTTTGTTACTCCTCAGTGTGTCAGTATTGGTTTTCACTGGAGCCAGAGGGAGAGACTAATGTAGAGTGCTTTATATGGTAGTTTAATTGAAAGTGTTCAGAATACAGTTTACATTTTTTAAAGTGTTTGTATGAGTACCTTAACAGATTTATTGAGATATAATAAAAAGGCCATAAAGTTCACACTTTTATGTGTATAATTTATTGTTTTTTTTTTTTTAAATTTCAGCACTATCAAACATGGTCTTTTGGTTATTCACTTGAATGCTCAGAGTTATTTACCCAGACTCTAATTTCTTATCATGTTTTAACATCCTTTAGCTTTAAAAACTACCACCCTAACATCTATCTGATGCTTTGGGGATTGTTGAGACCAACAACAACAATAAAAAAAAAAAATTGTACAGTCTTAAGAATGAAATCCCATACATCCTCACAGTTTCCCATATTGCTAGAAAAAAGAATGCACATCTTCATATTTTCATTGTATTGTTACTGACAATAGAAAAAAAGAATACCAACTGCATGTATTCATGTGTCTCAACAATTGATATTTTGTTCCTAAGCATATATAATAAACAATTGATTAACATATAGTGCATTTTCATCAGCTTGGAATTTAGAACATATTATGTTGGAAATCCTTTCTGGGTCATTTATCATAATAATCATATAATCATAAAAAATCATAACCAGAGAATGTGCTAACCATTGGACAACTGCACTCATCTTCCATGCTAGTAAAGTGAAAGTTGCTCAGTTGTGTCCAACTCTTTGAACCCATGAACTGTACAGTCCATGGAATTCTCCAGACCAGAGCACTGGAGTGGGTAGCCATTCCCTTCTTCAGGGGATCTTCCCAAACCAGGGATCAAACTCAGATCTCCCACATTGCAGGCATATTCTTTACCAACTGAGCCACTAGGGAAGCCAAATGATACTGAAGTGGGTAGCCTATCCCTTCTCCAGTGGGTATCCCCGATCCAGGAATCATACCAGGGTCTCCTGCATTGCAGGTGGATTCTTTACCAGCTGAGTCACAAGGGAAGCCCTTCGTCTGACCTACCGTGACCCCATGCTAGTAAGGTCATGCTTAAAATCTTGCATGCTAGGCTTCAACAATATGCGAAAAAAAGAGCTTCCAGATGTCCAAGCTGGGTTTAGAAAAGGAAGAGGAACTAGAGATCAAATTGACAACATTCACTGGATTATAGAGAAAGCAAGGGAATTTCAGAAAAAAATATCTGCCTGTTTTATTAACTACACTAAAGTCTTTCTGTGGATCATGACAAACTGTGGAAAGCTCTTAGGAAATGAGAACACTGGTTCATCTTACCTGTCTCCTAAGAAACCTGTATGCGGGTCAAGAAGCAACAGTTAGAACCCAGTATGGAACAACTGTTTGGTTCAAAATAGAGAAAGGAGTACGACAGGGCTGTCTGCTGTCACCCTGTTTGTTTAATCTATACACTGAACACATCATGAGAAATGCCAGGCTGAATGAGTTACAGGCTGGAATCAAGATAGGCAGGAGAAACAACAGCCACAGATTTGTGGACGATATCACTCTAATGGCAGAATGTGAAGAGAAACTAAAGAACCTCTTGATGACGGTGAAGGAGGAGAGTGAAAGAGCCGACTTAGGACTAAATACTAAAAAAAAAAAAAAAAAACTAACCCAGGTCTCCCGCATTGTAGACAGATGCTTTACCATCTGAGCCACCAGGGAAGTCCTAAAATCAAGGCATCCAACCCCAATACTGCATGGCAAATAGAGGGGGAAAAGGTGGAAGTAGTGACAGATTTCCTCTTCTTGGGCTCCAAAATCACTACGGAAGGTGACTGCAGCCATGAAATCAGAAGACCATTGTTTCTTGGCAGGAAACTGATGACAAACGTAGACAGTGTGTTTAAAAGTAATTCTATATTTTGCATCTGATTGTCCTTGCATCCAACCATTTATCCCTCCATTCATCTATCCTTCAGCCTATGATTTGGTTTTATTGAATTATGGAATACTAATTTCCATGCTATAGAAATTAGTATGAATAAACTCTTGAACATTTATTGTATAAAAAAGAAAAAGAATATCATCTAATGGTGTTGATACAAACAGAGGAAAGGGGACCATCATGTTATGAAGTTCTTTAAAAAATATTTCTTGCATTGGATTAGAATGTAAACCAGCAAACATGGTACAATATGATGTTACATTGGGTTCCAGTGCAATTTGAGCCAGAAATTACAAGGAAATTATAAGTAACTTCCAACATGCAATGGAACATTTATTTTCATTCAAAATATTTATTATTTGCTTATCATACTTAGTAGGTATGCTCCTAGGTACTGAATATATAAAGACAGTTATGTAAAAGCCTTACACTTGCAGGATTTATAACCTACTTTCCTGGTATTTAGATTAAATACTCTTTTATGGGAAGCAAAGTACTATTATTAAAAAGTCCATTTAAAAACATGAGGAAACTGATGCTCAGAACTGTCCATTGACTTGTCCCAGGTCACAGAACTAGAAAGCCTCAAGGAGCAAGAATTCAGACTCAAACAGTCTAGCTCCAGAGTCCATACTTTTACAAAAATGGGCTCTGTACATAGAGTGTTTTCTATAGTGAATACTTAATAAGTAAAGAAAGCATTAGAACATAATTCCAGTGGACTATGGAATTTTATGCTGGGAAATCATTCGACCATGGTTTAAATTTATGTCAATAAAATGATAAGCAATATAAAAAAAAGACAAACCTTCTATTCACATCAATATCTTGCTGTATGCTCTGAAAATATATTTTTTAAAGTATGAATTCCAGCTTTCCTACAAAGTAAAAATAATTGAATTTCTCATTGCTATAACACTTAATGTTGTCCATGCGTGTGTGTTTAGTTGTTCAGTCGTGTCTGACGCTTTGTGACTCCATGGACTGTAGCCTGCCAGGCTCCTTTGTCCATGGAATTTTCCAGGCAAGAATACTAGAGTAAATAGCCATTTCCTACTCAAGTAAATGAAAAAGAACAAATGAATGAACTTGTCTTTCAGGTCATTGAAACTTTGGCATATAAGTATCAATAAGAGCTCTAATTTGATGCCAAATACTTGTTAATTTTAAAATTTAAATCACACCAACAATCATTAAGGTTAAACTTAATATAATTAACAAAATGTTCTTCAGTTGTGCTAAAATCATTAACTTTATATAATAAATTATGGAAAATGCTATAATAAATATGAAAAGGAACAATCATTTTAACAAATATAAAATGTTGGTGATACATTTATTTTTAATAAAAAATGCATTTTTCTCTACAGATGTCAGTATTTTCCATATATAAATGCAATTCATATCTTTCAAAGGCTAAATTCACTATTGCTATAATAGGAATTTGAATTTTGTGAATCTCTTTAAATTCCCTAGGAGATCCCTTAAAACTGCACTCAACATGAAAATATAACAGCTAATGCTATAAAATGAATTTATTTTCTAATAGATATTTTCAGATGGTATTTTTAACAAAAAAGTGTGATCTTTAACCAAAAAGTCAGAAACAAAAATTGGCAGCCAAAAGTTGCCACTTTTAGCTTCTCTGGGTAAGAAAGTATGCAAAAAGTAAGTACATCCCTTTTTAGTACTTACTATAACAAAGCTTTGAATTGTCTGGTAATAAATATGTGACTCATATATATTCAGTTCAGTTCAGTTGCTCAGTCATGTCTGACTTTTTGCAACCCCATGAATTCCAGCACACCAGGCCTCCCTGTCTATCACCAACTCCCGGAGCTTACTCAAACTCATGTCCATCGCGTCAGTGATGCCATCCAATCATCTCATCCTCTGTCATCCCCTTCTCCACCCGCCTTCAATCTTGCCTAGCATCAGGGTCTTTTCCAGTGAATCAGTTCTTTGCATTAGGGGGCCAAAGGTTGGAGTTTCAGCTTCAACATAAGTCCTTCCAAGGAATATTCAGGACTGCTTTCCTTTGGGATGGACTGGTTGGATCTCCTTGCAGTCCAAGGGACTCTCAAGAGTCTTCTCCAACACCACAGTTCAAAAGCATCAATTCTTCGGCACTCAGCTTTCTTTATAGTCCAACTCTCACATCCATACATGACTACTGGAAAAACCATAGCTTTGACTAGATGGACCTTTGTTGGCAAAGTAATGCCTCTACTTTTTAATAAGCTGTCTAGGTTGGTCATAGCTTTTCTTCCAAGGAGCAAGCATCTTTTAATTTCATGGCTGCAGTCATCATCTGCAGTGATTTTGAAGCCCCCCAAAAATAAAGTCTCTCACTGTTTCCACTGTTTCCCCATCTATTTCCCATGAAGTAATGGGACTGGATACCATGATGTAAGTTTTCTGAATTTTGAGTTTTAAGCCAATTTTTCACTTTTTTTTAAATTTTTCACTTTTTAAGCCTCTTTCACTTTGATCAAGAGGATCTTTAGTTTCTCTTTGTTCTTGCCATAAAGGCGATGTCATCTGCATATCTGAGGATATTGATATTTCTCCTGGCAATCTTGATTCCAGCTTGTGCTTCATCCAGCCCCACATTTCGCATGATGTAATCTGCATATAAGTTAAATAGGCAGGGTGACAATATACAGCCTTGACGTATTGCTTTTCCAGTTTGAAACCATTCTGTTGTTCTTTGTCCAATTCTAACTGTTGCTTCTTGACCTGCATACAGATTTCTCAAGCAGGTCAGGCAGTCTAGTTTTTCCATCTCTTTAAGAATTTTCCAGTTTGTTGTGATCCACAGAGTCAAAGGATTTGGCATAGTCAATAAAGCAGAAGTAGATGTTTTTTCTGGAATTCTCTTGCTCTTTCAATGATCCAGCAGATGTTGGCAATTTGATCTCTGGTTCCTCTGCCTTTTCTAAATTCAGCCTGAACATCTGGAGGTTCACAGTTCACGTGCTGTTGAAGCCTGGATTGGAGAATTTTGAGCATTACTTTGGTAGTGTGTGAGATGAATGCAATTGTTCCGTAGTTTGAGCATTCTTTGGCATTGCCTTTCTTTGTTATTGGAATGAAAACTGACCTTTTCCAGTCCCATGGCCACTGCTGAGCTTCCCAGATTAAATGTTAAGTACCTTGAATTCACTCATTAAAACTGGATAGCTTGGTCACCAAGAAAGAATTTTTTTTTTTGTTTCATTTATTTTGAGTTGTATCATATAAACTGGAAGTTCTGCAGTCTCAAAACTTTAAAAGGAATGAGTTTTTGAGAGAAAGGACACTTTTCACATGACTAAAGTGAGAAAGTAGCTGTAGAGGAGGAGATAAAATGTATTTTCTTGAAAACAAAAGTTTCTCATCACTTTGTAAGCAATAATTAATAGTATTTTGGAAGGATATATTTTCAGATGATCATACGACATTTCCAAACCTCAGTAAATTAGACTATCCATCATTTCTCCTGAACTATGAAAGTCCTGCACTTGAAGACATTCACAAGTTGGTATATAACTAAGAATCAACATGTGATATTGAGATTAATATTACTTTAATCTGAAAAAAATTAGTCAGCAAACACTCTTTTCCTTCCTGTACACCCAACTGCAGTGAATCCATCCATCTTTCATTTAAGGTGCATCCACAAAAGGAGGACTGTGTAGCCCAAAGTGGCTCCTGTGCATATATCTACTTTGATTTTGACAATTCGTTGAGCTGGATAATGTGTGCTTTCTTCAAGGCTGTTAAAACCTTCTTTTCTAGCTGCTTGAAAATGCATTGTGTGAATGTTTCTAAATTCAACTTCCAAAAATCTGTCTCTGTATTCTTACCACCATGGGTTTCAAATTTCTCTCTTGAAAATGGATAGGGGAAACTATTTACTATGACTTTTTAGAAACAACAACAAAAGAAAAAATATTATTCACCTTTCTATATGTTACCTGGAAATGTAAGCCATAAGTAAACCCTGTTTATGTTACAGTATGCCACATATCAGCTTTTAATATATAATATGATCACACATGGGGACTTTCCAGGTGGTGCTAGTGGTAAAAATCCTGCCTGCCAATGCAGGAGATATAAGAGATGTGGATTCCATCCCTGGGTATAGAAGATTCCCTGGAGGAAGTCATGGCCACTCACTCCAGTGTTCTTGCCTAGAGAATCCCATGGACAGAGGAAACCAATGGGCTACAGTCCACAGGGTCACAAAGAGTAAGACATGACTGAAGTGACTTAGCATGCATGCATGCATGATCACACCACATCCCAGAACAAGTGAAAATACAACTAAGCAAAGGGACAGTGCTAAAGTACATAAAAACAGAATCATCTTGAATGTATTGATGATCAAAGAAGCTGGAAGCTAGATTGATCCAGAGGCCCAGTAGTGACTCAATCTATGTGTATAGAACAAGACTAAATAAGACAATAAGAGAATGGCTGAAGTGTAATCCCAGTGTTTCCCAGGAAAACCTGAAACACAAATATATAATTTGCATTGACCCTAAGGAATGCAATGGTGTGGCTGGAGCTGACTAGTACCTGCTTGTGAGAGTAACAAGATATCTTATATTTTAATGTTTTTTGAAATGTTATCTCCTTTGCTTGATATATCGTCTGTTATAATATGCAGTATAAGGCTATATAAAATATGCTAAAGTGATTACAGTAATAATAATACTACAATTTATATTTGGAAATGTAAGATTATTATCGATTCTTTCAAGATTTAATTTAAAGTTTATCTTTCTTGGTTATTGTTAAATACAATGCCTAAGGATCCCTTCTGTAATTCAGTGAAATATGAAATGGGCATGAGAAGGCTGAGAACATGTGACCATATAGATGTGGTTATATACCATACACATTATTTGATGCAGATAAAGGAGTCCCCAAATAACTCATTTTCCTGTCTAATGCTTTGACTTTTAACATCATTGTACTTACATTAATCAGAAAACATTGTAGTGGTAACTGCACTAAATCACAGGACATTTCTTCAAATAACAAGAATTCACTCATTTAATCTTGACCATAGGTTGATAAGAAACATACCAAATGCTTGTGTATTTTCCTCACAGCTACTGGCTATGAGCAGGTAGATAACCTACATGCAGAGAATAACAACCACCACAACAAATACAATAAACACCTGTGTAATCAAAAGTATAAGGTGGGAAAAAGCAAACTCAAAGTCAGAAGCTAAAGTTGAACAGATTTTTAACTGCCACATATTTACACTTTAAAAGTCTATGTTTACTTAGCATTATAATAAAGCTATGGAAACTTTCTGCCTCCTCTTACTTATATTATTAGTTATGCATTTAGAAATTCAGGAATCCCTAACCTTTTTTTTTAACTATATATATATATATATATATCCATTAAATATACAGATATATGATCTCATTTTATCTAGAAAGGGAGGAGTTGACAACATTATAAAGCATTTGCAACTAAATTTCTTTTTGGAAAATAAATCAAAACAAAAACAAATCCTGTAAACACAATATACATATATTCATCTCAATTCCGCCTTCAGCTCCTGTCAGTGAAAACATTAATAGACAACATAGTCATCAGAATTACTTTGTCACAGTTCTGCAGAGATTTTGCTAATTCTTTTCAAGTTTATTTCATTAGTTGGAAAAAATAAATATTTTGAAAAGTCAAACCCTGATTTATAAGTGGGGGATTTGAATAAATTACATCTTTCCCATGTTCAATGAACTTTAAAAGAATTTCACTACAACCCATTGCCAGACAACTAGGCTCTATCCTTAAGAATTTCAACAACATACTTATGTTAAATCAACAAGTTGAACAAATACTTTACCGAGTATTTCAGCCTTGTAAGATTTTAAATAAGTGGAAATTCTCTCATTAACTCTATCAATCATCTATAAATATAAGATTATACATACCTAATACACTGATGCTGCTATTTTAGACCTCCAGAAAGTTATGTCTATTACAGTATGGTTGTCAGTAAAGCTCAACCACTTAAATGCAAATTAAAGTTTTATATTGGATTTGTATATGACTGAACTTTTGTGAGGATTATATGTCATTTTGACTGATAAATTGACAACTTGCTATTTCTGTGAAGTTTTTTTTCCCATAGTGAACATTTGCTTATAAATTATAGCAGCCAATTTTCATTCTGTGTGTATTGATTTTCTTTTTCTAGCTCTAGGTTTTAAATTTATCACTGTGAGCCAATTGCCCATGAAAGCTTGAGAAGGAAAGATAATTTAGTGCTCTGATGAAGGACTCATAGAATATCAGTATATCTATTTTGGAAAAATGTTAATTCCTAAACACAAAGTTTGAAATATCTTCAAAATTATGGGCCTTATGGGAGAGCACACCTAACAGTCTCCTAAAGACATTTTAGGCCCTCTGCTGTGCATACATTCAATGATTTACACCCCAGTCCTCTACATTTTATAAACCATTACACAGTTGCACTGACAAGGAAACAAATAGAACAATAACCACTAATTGCAGTAATTGCAATGAAACTTTATTAGAAAAAAGTCAATAGAAGTAAAATGTGTTAAAGAAATTGTTTGTATATTTAAGCACTTTTGTTCTTAGTGTGCTAACATACCAGAGACAATAATTAATTTCTAAAAAAATAATATACTCTATTGCTTTTTAACTATATATGTATCAACATTAATATATGAGTGTCATCCCTTTTAAGCAGAAAGCTAGGGCATTCAATAACAGTATGAAAGTTTCTACCATCTGAAAAATGCATAGTTATATGTAAGTTACCTACAATGGTACAATAAACTGAAAATCACTGAAATGTGTTATTTAAAAAATTAACAATGGTACTGCTTCCTGAACTATAGGGTTTTGGTTTTTTTCAGAATTATTTGCATTTGGAAATAGCTACTCACTATCAAAATATAGTTCATTGATAGAAAATCATTGTATAGTATATATGTTACTATAAAAACCCATGTTAGATGTTCATTAGAAGAAAAGAACAGATGTGTTTTCATCTGAGTCATGTATTTTACATAAAGAACTCTTGAGAAAGATACATTTAATACAGATTAATTTTCCAGTAACATCTATACATATGTTTTTAAAAGGTAAGCATAGCTCATATTTATTCAAGACAGAAATTCTGATCATTCATTAAAGAACATGACAGCACCCCACTCCACAGTATATACTAATTTAGTAAGTGAATATTTTAAGATATTATAGGCTTTTTATAGACACTATTTCCTAATGTTCAACATTAAAATTTAATGCATTACATGGGAAATATTCACACTCATGTTCTTATCACATATATTTTAATTAAAAAGCATTTTGGTAAATCATTTGTTTTATAATTATATCACATTTATGAAGAATTATTTTTTTAAACTATAATATTGGTTATTTACATGGTACTCATTCACCCTTTTACAATATCAAATGTATACAATTTATTACTGTAAATTGAAGTTCAGGGAATATAACCCAGAATTATTTACTCTTTTACTGACCTAACTACCAAAGCTCATCAGCTTACACTGCCTTTTACTAATGTGAAAACTTAAGGAGTGCTTCCTTGGTAGTCCAGTGGTTAAGAAGCTGCCTTGCAATGCTGGGGAAACTGGTTCAACCCCTGGTCCAGGAAGATCCCACATACCACTGGGGCAGCTAAGCCCTCACACCACAACTGCTGCTGCTACTGCTGCTACTAAGTTGCTTCAGTCGTGTTTGATGTGTGCCACCCCAGAGATGGCAGCCCACCAGGCTCCCCTGTCTCTGGGATTCTCCAGGCAAGAACACTGGAGTGGGTTGCCATTTCCTTCTCCAGTGCATGAAAGTGAAAAGTGAAAAGTGAAAGTGAAGTTGCTCAGTCGTGTCCGACTCTTCGCGACCCCATGGACTGTAGCCTACCAGGCTCCTCCATCCATGGGATTCTCCAGGCAAGAGTACTGGAGTGGGGTGCCATTGCCTTCTCCACAACTGCAGAGCCCATGAACTCTGGAGCCTGTGAAGTCACCAAAATGAGGATCCCACATGGCAACTAGAGTGTAGCCCCACTCGTCACTACTAGAGAAAAGCCCATACAGCATTGAAGACCCAGCATAGCCATTAAAAAAAAAAAAAGGTACATATTTTTAAACAATACATATCTTTAAAAGAAACTTAGAGAGAAGCAGATATCCTGGACTGTGATTTCAAAACTCTGAATATTTGTATAACCAAATTATGATATGGTTTGCACTGGATTATTATGAGACAAAATATCAAGTTGAAAGTAGAAAAATATTCTCATCATGAGACAGTGCCAATAAGGTGATTTTGTAAGAAACAACTTTACTTAGGTTTTATATTTCATAGTCTACTATATGAACAAGTCTACTTTTAAAAGTGTTATTTTTAAAAAAATGATCAATAACATAAGCAGTAACTCCTAAAACATTCAAAATCATGAACCATAATGCCAAAGTTTTGAAACTACTGAAAAAAGAACTGTTTTTATCATTTTCAAAATGCATTAATCTTTAGTGCAATCTTTGCCCCACCAGAAAATGTAAAAATGTAAAACATCTCAGTTATTATTTAGAAATACAAAAGCTTAAAATTTACTTATTGTAGCTTTTTATGTTTTTTTGACATGATTTTTCAATATTAATCAAGACCTCATTGTAAAATGAGCAAATAAATCAGGTAAGATTTCTTTTTGTGTAATAAGTGATAAAATAAGGTTTTACCATAAAAAAATTATGAATTAAATATTTGATAACATTTTTGAAATTCAAAAGTTTTCCCTTGATTTCCAGAAACACTTAATGCTACCTAAAGGTAATAACAGTTTCAAAATGTACTCCTTCTTCCTGATTTCTTTGCAAAGAAGATTCCTGAAATAGCATATGTTACAATAAGTCCAAAGAATAACTCACCTAATATCAGACTGAATTGGTAACCTAAACAAAATAGATATGGTAATCCCTGAAATATGATGGATCTGGAACATTATGACAAAAAAATCTAAATGATATGGCATCCCCACAATCTCATATCCTTTATAAACGCCTCATCTACTCCAATTTCTGATGATGTCACATATTTTAGATTTTAACTACATAGAGGGAGAAATTTCATACTCACTTGACTGCCCAAAATGAGGTGGAGATGAGTAGTAATACAGTGAACTGAGATGAAAAGGCAGTTAAAAAGGAATGTGGGGAGGATTTGAGCATTAAAGTATTACTGATTATGTTCACTTAATTACCTGTGGGAGGGATGATAAAAGGCACATTGGACTTTGAATATAATCTTTAAGCACTTCATAATCAGTAAACTTGCTTTGCTAGTGCTCTCCTAAGGAGCAGAGTCACTAAAGTCTCTTTTAATCAGTAGTCATCCCTATCCTGTCTTGTAGAAGATGTGCATTTTACCAACAAACTAAGCCAGATTCTCTAGATACATAAGCTACTCCTGGGGAGTGTAATAATCATTTATGGAAGCTACATTAACTCTTTCAGGCACTGAAGCAGTAATTTTCAATGGTATCCTCTGGCCACCGAAAAGACAAGAAAATGTCAAAATCAACAGTGTATGTAGGTTGCTCACTCCATTCCAACTTGGCGTAATTT
Organism: Bos taurus; assembly: GCF_002263795.3. Lineage (NCBI taxonomy): Eukaryota > Metazoa > Chordata > Mammalia > Artiodactyla > Bovidae > Bos > Bos taurus. Next base: position 40,103,446 of record NC_037357.1, on the reverse strand, counting down.
GTAGTTTAAGCAAAAAATCTCAAAAGGAGAGAACAGACAACATGTTGTTGCTTTGCCTGTGTTTGGGGCCTCCTTTGTACCATTGTTTATACCTGTTGAGTCTTAGGAAAACTATTCAGAAGACCACAAGGCAGAAAGTAATTGGTGACTATTTCAGCTTTATGGGGTTCAAAACAAGGAAATATGCAAAAGAACTCAACACAATAATTCGTAGAGAAGAGAATAGAGCCTAATTTGAATAAGGAAAAGGTAGAAGGAGATGAGTTAAATAGAAATTACTCATATTGGTAATTTGAAGGAAGATTGTATAAGGCTAGTCTAGACTATTGTAAAGACCTTAGGTTTTGGTTTAAATAAGGAGAGTTATTAGAGATATGAACAGAAGGATTAGCTGCTTTCTTTTTGAGAGTCTTTCTATGGAGGCTCTTTTGAGAATAGAGTGTGGAAAGCAAGTGGGAAAATACAGAAATGATTATGAAACTATTGAAATAATTCAGGTGAGAGATAGTGGCTCAGGTTAGCCCACAAATAGTGAAAGTGAAGAGAAATTGGTTGCTTAATAAATTTGGGTCTGACTTAAAGTCACAAGCAGGAAGCTTTAAAATAAATCAGATTGTTAAGCTGGCTCTAATTTTTGTTATCACTGTCTTACAGAATATGAAATATGTAATGGAACTCACAGAGAAGCTTTGGGGAAGTTTCAGCCAATTTTCAGAGACTTCCTTTACTGTGATCTTTAAATAAATTTTAACATTTACTTTTGTTTTTCTTAATTAGTTAATAAGCTTTTGATGGCATTTATTGTGCAGGAAGCTTTACACTAGACATTGTTAGATAATTAAATAATAATATTTAGAAAACTCTGTACTCGGACTGGAAAGGGAAGGTTAGTTGATAATAAAGCTGCCAGAAAAACTTTTTTTTTTTTAATTTATTTTTTACACATATTTTTTTTATTTATTTTAATTGGAGGTTAAGTACTTTACCAGAGAAGGCAATGGCACCCCACTCCAGTACTCTTGCCTGGAAAATCCCATAGACGGAGGAGCCTGGTAGGCTGCAGTCCATGGGGTCGCTAAGAGTCGGACACGACTAGGCGATTTCACTTTCAATTTTCACTTTCATGCATTGGAGGAGGAAATGGCAACCCACTCCAGTGTTCTTGCCTGGAGAATCCCAGGGACAGGGGAGCCTGGTAGGCTACCGTCTATGGGGTCACACAGAGTCGGACACGACTGAAGTGACTTAGCATAGCATAGCATAGCAAGTACTTTACAATATTATATTGGTTTTGCCATACATCAACTATTAAGGAATTTAATGGGAAAGAGACAACTCAGTCAGGATTTATCTATGACAAACTGTAAGGGAGAAAATGAAATTAATTGGTAAAGGCCTATAATTTTTAGCAAAAAACATTAAAATGCATAACTCAGATGGTAAGGAAATTATATAGCATATTTTCTTGCAGTTCAATGTCATTGAAATGTACACATACACATATAACAATAACTTAAGTTCCATATCCTAGCCGAAACATTGAATGTTAACTCAGTTCTCTCTGGAATATTATAGTTTGGTTTATATAAGTGAGTGTGAAATACTTAACTATATTTTTGCAGCTATACTACAGGATTACATGGGTTTTCTAATGCCTCTTTCATGCATGGACTAACCACTAAGCATAATTGATAAATCTAATATTCATGGATGAATGAAAAGAAAAGTGATACGGTATCACTTTCATGCTTCTTTTGCTATAACATATACAAGATATAATAAACCTAATTTATGACTCACATTCTGTCTTTCTTGGCGATAATACACACAGTCCCTAGGGCTATTTAACTTGTTCTGCATATTTCCTATCCTTCAACTAAGAAGCAATCAATGAAAATTTCTTTGGCTCCCCGTGCTCTATATTATTTGGCTTCTATACAGCTAGTAGATGGAAATTTAGCTACTGTGAGGGCATTTAGATACCAACTAGGAGTTTTGTTAAACAGATCAACAAGACCCTTGGCTTTTGTATTCCAGTGAAATAAGAAAGCTAAATTTTATTAGATCATACCAATAATCATCAGGTTGCTATGACAATGATAGAATCATTGGGACATATACATGCATAAATATAATATTCAAATAATCAACATTATGTATATGCACACATTTATATGTGTGCTGTGGGTATGCACAAATATACATGAATACACTCACACACACAGATTTTACCACAAGAGAGAAGTTAGAAAATATTCCTCAAAAAAGATTAGACATGGTCACAAAAATGGCAGTAAATAACGCTGAAGATTGTGAGAAATAAATATTCATCACAATCACATTTCCATGGAATAAAAGGCAGAGGTTGCTCAAACAGGATTAAGTGCAAACAGATACAATTCTCCTCTTTGATTCTAGAAGAATTTCTTTGCAGCTTCAGAGCAGCTACTTACCTCCCAATACCTGCATTCCAGTCAAGCAATCGGACGCCCAGGCAACAACCAAACTCATCTTGAAGCAGATACAGCTTCTACCCTCATATGAAGGAAGAAGAATAAATCAGACAATAAGGTAGAATCACAAGCTGTATTTTCTTCCTTCTACCCACACCCTACCCTATTTGATATAAGAACCGCAATACTCAGAAATACACACTCATAGTGGTTTAATGCCTAAAATTTGGAAAGTATTTTTCCTTCAAGTCCCAAGGGAAACCCATGAAGTTACTACATTGCTTCATTCATCAGTTCAGTTCAGTTCAGTTGCTCAGTCATGTCTGACTCTTAGCAATCCCATGAATTGCAGCATCCCAGGCCTCCCTGTCCATCAGCAATTCCCAGAGTTCAGTCAAACTCATGTCCATCGAGTCGGTGATGCCATCCAGCCATCTCATCCTCTGTCATGTCCTCTTCTTCTCTTGCCCCCAATCCCTCCCAACATCAGGGTCTTTTCCAATGAGTCAACTTTTTGTGTGAAGTGGCCAAAGCACTGGAGTTTCAGCTTTAGCATCAGTCCTTCCAATGAACACCCAGGACTGATCTCCTTTAGAATGGACGGGTTGGATCTCATTGCAGTCCAGGGGACTCTCAAGAGTCTCCTCCAACACCACAGTTCAAAACCGTCAATTCTTCAGCTCTCATCTTTCTTCACAGTCCAACTCTCACATCCATACATGACCACTGGAAAAACCATAGCCTTAACTAGACAGATCTTTATTGGCAAAGTAATGTCTTTGCTTTTTAATATGCTGTCTAGGGTGATCAAAACTTTCCTTCCAAGGAGTAAGCGTCTTTTAATTTCATGGCTGCAATCACCATCTGCAGTGATTTTGGAGCCCAAAAAAATAAAGTCTGACACTGTTTCCCCATCTATTTCTCATGAAATGATGGGACCAGATGCCATAATCTTAGTTTTCTGAATGTTGAACTTTAAGCCAACTTTTTCATTCTCCTCTTTCACTTTCATAAAAAGGCTTTTTAGTTCCTTTTCACTTTCTGCCATAAGGGTGGTGTCATCTGCATATCTGAGGTTATTGATATTTCTCCTGGCAATATTGATTCCAGCTTGTACTTCTTCCAGCCCAGCGTGTCTCATGATGTACTCTGCATATAAGTTAAATAAGCAGGGTGACAATATACAGCCTTCACGTACTCCTTTTCCTATTTGGAACCAGTCTGTTGTTCCATGTCCAGTTCTAAATGCTGCTTTCTGACCTGCACATAGGTTTCTCAAGAGGCAAATCAGGTGGTCTGGTATTCCCATCTCTTTCAGAATTTTCCACAGTTTATTGTGATCCACACAGTCAAAGGCTTTGGCACAGTCAATAAGGCAGAAATAGATGTTTTTCTGGAACTCTCTTGCTTTTTCCATGATCCAGCAGATGTTGGCAATTTGATCTCTGGCTCCTCTGCCTTTTCTAAAACCACCTTGAACGTCTGGAAGTTTACAGTTCCTGTATTTCTGAAGCCTGGCTTGGAGAATTTTGAGCATTACTTTACTAGCGTGTGAGATGAGTGCAATTGGGTAGTTTGAGCATTCTTTGGCATTGCCTTTCTTTGGGATTCGAATCAAAAGTGACCTTTTCGAGTCCTGTGGCCTATGCTGAGCTTTCCAAATTTGCTGGCATATTGAGTGCAGCACTTTCATAGCATCAACTTTCAGGATTTGAAATAGCTCAACTGGAATTCCATCACCTCCACTAGCTTTGTTTGTAATGATGCTTTCTAAAGCCCACTTGACTTCACATTCCAGGATGTCTGGCTCTAGGTGAGTAATCACACCACCATGATTATCTCGGTCATGAAGCTCTTTTTTGTACAGTTCTTCTGTGTATTCTTGCCACCACTTCTTAATATCTTTTGCTTCTGTTAGGTTCATACCATTTCTGTCCTTTATCGAGCCCACCTTTACATGAAATGTTCCCTTGGTATCTCTAATTTTCTTGAAGAGATCTCTAGTCTTTCCCATTCTGTTGTTTTCCTCTATTTCTTTGCATTGATCACACAGGAAGGCTTTCTTATCTCTCCTTGCTATTCTTTGGAACTCTACATTCAGATGCTCATATCTTTCCTTTTCTCCTTTGCTTTTCACTTCTCTTCTTTTCACAGCTATTTGTAAGGCCTCACCAGACAGCCATTTTGCTTTTTTGCATTTCTTTTCCATGGGGATGTTCTTCATACCTGTCTCCTGTACCGTGTCACAAACCTCCATCCATAGTTCATCAGGCACTCTGTCTATCAGATCTAGTCCCTTAAATCTATTTCTCACTTCCTCTGTATAATCATAAGGGATTTGATTTAGGTCATACCTGAATGGTCTAGTGGTTTTCCCTACTTTCTTCAATTTAAGTCTGAATTTGGCAATAAGGAGTTCATGATCTGAGTCACAGTCAGCTCCTTGTCTTGTTTTTTTCTGACTGTATAGAGCTTCTCCATCTTTGGCTGCAAAGAAGATAATCGATCTGATTTTGGTGTTGGCCATCTGGTGATGTCCATGTGTAGAGTCTTCTCTTGTGTTTTTGGAAGAGGGTGTTTGCTATATATCAATTGTTAAATCCATACAGTTTTATCTCAAGCCTGGATAATAAGTGTTCCTTAAGTCTAGGGGAAAATATATTGCTTGTTACACTCACCTTATCTTTTTACTTCAGTAGATGACTTTAAAACTTGCTAAGTATTCAGCATTTTTTTTTCTATAAATGAATAGATCATAAATAATTTAGGCTTTGTAGATCATAATTTGTGTTGCAACTACTCTAGTGTGGCATAATATTGTGAAAGTAGCATAGACAACATATAACAAATATGACTGTGTTCCAATAATACTTTTCTTATAGACACTGAAATTTGAATTTCACATAACTTCCACACATCACAAAACATCATTACCTATGGACACTGAAATTTGAATTTCATATAACTTCCACACATCACAAAGCATCATCCTTCTTTTGAATTTTTTCAACATTTTTAAAATATAGAAACAGTTCTTAACTCACAGGAAAACTGGATATGGCTCAAGAATCATAGTTTGCCAATGCTATACTTACAATCTGAGGTCCTCTCTTGCACATATAAGATATTGACTAAAAGCAGAGTGGAACTGAAAGACAGGCAATGAGTTGTATGCATGCTTCTGCACACACAACACTGTTAGATACTATATGAGATACGGCTTTATGTTAACACAACTGGTTGTTAACAAACTTACCAAAACATTCATAGTTGAATAAGTGCCATTTCTAAGTGATTATCCTGAGAAGTTGTAGTCATTACTCACAAGGAGGCTTCCATTGCTCACACCATTTTTGGAATGTTTAATTTGAAATTGTATTTCAAAGTAACTGCTATGAAGGCAACAGCATTTCTGACTCTGTACATTCTGGTATATTTGTTTAAACACTATTAGCATTATCTTTATATAATATCTTACTTAATGATGAAAGGAAAAGTGAAAAAGTGTCAGTCTTTCAGTTGTGTCCAGCTCTTTGCTACTCCATGGGCTTAGCCCTCCGGGCTACTCCATGTAATTCTCCAGGCCAGAATACTGGAGTGGGTAGTCATTCCCTTTTTCAGGGGATCTGCCAGACCCAGGAACTGAACTCAGGTCTCCTGCACTGAAGGCAGCTTCCTTGGTGGCTCAGACGTTAAAGCATCTGCCTGCAATGTGGGAGACCTGGGTTCAATCCCTGCATCAGGAAGATCCCCTGGAGAAGGAAATGGCAACCCACGCCAGTACTCTTGCCTGGAAAATTCCATGGACGGATGAGCCTGGTAGGCTACAGTCCTTGGGATCACAAAGAGTTGGGCATGACTAAGCAACCTCACTGGTTCACTTACCATCTGTGCCAGATGCATAACATTGTATTTCCATTTATACTCCCATCAAATATAAACATTGAGTTTTTCATTCTTTTAGCTAAATTCTGAATTATCTTTAAAACTAAAAAAGATGTACACAATTTTATTGACATTTATTTAATATATACATAAAAACAAACTTTAATATAATTTAAGTTAGAAACTCAACTGATAATGCATAAGGGCTTCAGATAATCTTTCTCCAGTCATTTCTGTGGTAAATCCCTTTAAATACTCCCCATCAGCTCTGGAAGCAAACATTAATAGTAAAAATGAGACAAATAAGTGCCAAATCTCTACTAAAGCCTCCAGGTAGTTGCCTCAGTTTAACCATTTGGCTAATTTTACTGTTGTTGGTATCCATACATTTCATAACCTGGTAAAGTATAAATGTCTCCTATTTTGTATAAAATGTAAATATTTATTTACTATTAATATGATGCAGTGTAACATTTCCATTAAATCTAGGGGATTTTTCCCAATGAGACTATGGACGCATACCAGGCTTAGCATTTTAAGCCCACAAGTGATTTTAGGCAGGAATTTTATAAAGTAAGGCATACATTAATTTAACTACTCGTCATAATATTGACTGTACCTAGCTTTATTCAAATACTGGTATACATTTATACTTTCAAGAAGACAACACTGCAAAAGTTGTTTTTAAAACCTTCCTTCAAATTATTTAAACACTTTTGGTACAAATTCAGTTTTCTTTATTTTATTTTCAATAGAAAAACAACTTCTTATTGAAGCCAAGAGAATATGGTTTCTAAAGCAGTATAGATGTGCAGAACAGTTTTACATATGGGTTAACTTCTCTTTGCCCATTTAAGGAAGTATCATATATTCACAGCTGAATTTCTTTAGTAAGAGGTCTTCTAGGGTAAAACCAGCTGCCATTTTATTGTCTCCCAAAGACAAGCCACTCACCAGCACATCAAAACATTACAACGTTAAACAAAAATAACACATGGTCTTTATGAACACACAGCTGTTTGATGCATTTACTACCGATTCATTATTTTCATGCAAAGCAAAGAATCAAGTTGTGTCTGAATTTTTTAGAATAAAAAAGATATATACTAGATGTACCTGTTAGGTTGTAATAGCCATGAAAGTCAAGGTTACATTTTTTAAGCTATCATAAAAATCAAGAATTACCTTTTAGATATTAGAAGATTCACTAAGGTGACTTTAAAATTCATCAGAAATACTGCTTATGGAAAATATTTGACCAAGAGTTGGAAGGTCTAGATTCTAAAACTGACTCTACTGCTAACAAAATTTGGACATTGGGTAAGTCACTGTTGTTCTTTGGGTTTTAGAGGCTTCATCTGTAAGAAGTATTGTTTTCTCTGTTTTTATCAATCAAGTTTTCTCTATCACTTATGTAACAAAATTTTCTCTTTCTTTGTATCTATCATCTATCTACCTTTCTAAACCCCTGTGCTGTGCTTAGTCCTTCAGTCATGTCTGACTCTTTACGACCCCATGCCCACCAGGCTCCTCTGTCCATGGAATCTCCAGGCAAGAATACTAGAGTGGGTTGTCATGCCCTCCTCCAGGGGATCTTCCCAATCCAGGGATCCAACCCAGGTCTCCCATACTTCAGGCGGATTCTTTACCATCTGAGACACAAGGGAAGGTCAATTTATACATTATACAGTCACTATAAGGGATATGAAAATAGGGAATGATATCTTCCAAATCTTTTCTCAGAAAAATTCTTTTAAAGTGTAAAATTTACAGTTTCCTCAGATTGTCAAATCCTTCAAGGCCAAAAACTTTATTTTCTATATACTATTGTATACTTTGTGTATTAGATTGGTCTCTTAAATAAGAAGGTTGGTCACACAAATTAAGTTAGAATTTTTTTTTCAGAAATATTTGCCTTTTCCAGATGGACTCCAATTTGTACTATGTTAGTTAAGTGATATACTATGATACAAGGCCCTGGATGAAAATAGTCACTGTTGCTTTTTCACTAGCTTTTGACTTTTCAGTATTCATTAAAAAAGAAATAAGACCTGCATATACCAATCTTGTGGGATTTTTAAAAAATATTTGAACACACAAAACCAAACTTTTTCATACATGTGGGGAAAAAAAATGGGTGGGTTATGAACTAATGAGGTAATGAAATAACTCTTTGGAATAGTTAAGCAGTACTGATGTATCAATCATTGTAATGAATTAATGACATATGTAGGGGTGAACCAGAAGGGAAGCCCACCTTATACATTAAACAGTTATTCTAGGGGATATGAAAACAGGGAATGGTATCATCTAAATCTTTTGTCAGAAAAATCATTTTGGAGTGTAAAATTTACACTTACCTCAGATTGTAATTTGGAAAACTCAGCAGTGGCCACGGGACTGGAAAAGGTCACTTTTCATTCCAATCTCAAAGAAAGGTAATGCCAAAGAATGCTCAAACTACCGGACAATTGCATTCATCTCACACGCTGCCAAAATAATGCTCAAAATTCTCCAAGCCAGGCTTCAACAATATGTGAACTGAGAATTTGCAGATGTTCAAGCTGGATTTAGAAAAGGCAGAGGAACCAGAGATCAAATTGCCAACATCCGCTGGATCATGGAAAAAGCAAGAGAGTTCCAGAAAAACATCTATTTCTGCTTTATTGACTATGCCAAAGCCTTTGACTGTGTGGATCACAATAAACTGTGGGAAATTCTGAAAGAGATGGGAATACCAGACCACCTGACCTGCCTCTTGAGAAATCTGTATCCAGGTCAGGAAGCAAGAGTTAGAACTGGTCATGGAACAATAGACTGGTTCCAAATTGAGAAAGGAGAACATCAAGGCTATATATTGTCACTGTGCTTATTTAACTTATATGCAGAGTACATCATGAGAAACACTGAGCTGGATGAAGCACAAGCTGGAATCAAGATTTCCAGGAGAAATATCAATAACCTCAGATATGCAGATGACACTACCCTTATGGCAGAAAACGAAGAAGAGCTAAAGAGCATCTTTAGATGAAACTGAAAGAGGACAGTAAAAAAGTTGGCTTAAAGGTCAACATTCAGAAAACTAAGATCATGGCATCCGGTCCCATCACTTCATGGGAAATAGATGGATAAACAGTGGAAACAGTAAGAGACTTTATTTTTGGAAGCTCCAAAATCACTACAGATGATGACTGTAGCTATGAAATTAAAAGACGCTTGCTCCTTGGAAGAAAAGTTATGACCAACCTAGAGAAAAAAGTAGAGACATTACTTTGCCAACAAAGGTCCATCAAGTCAAGGCTATGGTTTTTCCTGTAGTCAGGTATGGATGTGAGAGTTGGACTGTGAAGAAAGCTGAGTGCCGAAGAATTGATGCTTTTGAACTGTGGTGTTGGAGAAGACAATTGAGTGTCCCTTGGACTGAAAGGAGATCCAATCAGTCAATTCTAAAGGAAATCAGTCCTGAATATTCATTGGAAGGACTGATGTTGAAGCTGAAACTCCGATACTTTGGCCACCTGATGCATAGAGCTGACTCATTTGAAAAGACCCTGACACTGGGAAAGATTGAAGGTGGGAGAAAAAGGGGATGACAGAGGATGATATGTTTGGAAGGCATCACCGACTCAATGGGCATGCGTTTGTGTAACCTCGGGGATTTGGTGATGGACAGGGAGGCCTGGCGTGCTGCAGTCCATGGGGTCGAAAAGAATCAGACATGACTGAGTGACTGAACTGAATTGAACTGAACTGTAGGGATGAGGGAATGTCATGTTATTGGATATGTCTGTAAGCACAGAATAAGCAAAAAGAGAAATAGGAGATATAATCACTTTAGACATTTTAATAATCACCAAAGATGGCATATTTGGGAGATAATCTCTGTAAATCAGTTCCAGTGTTAAAAATCTGAAGGCCTGTTCATATTTGGGGAATAATGCACCTTATGTATTTTCTATTTTAAGTGAAAGTTGATAATTTGGGAAAGTACTTTTGCCCCACACAGTATCTTGTATGTATTTGCTTATTATGATGAAAGAAAACATTATTTTTTCATTAGTTTAAAAACACACATTCCTATTGGAGTATTCTTTTATGAGAAATTCCAAGATAATAGTACATTTAAAATATTGAAATACTTTTCAATATAATTCTATTTTATTTCATAAAAGATCAATGGAAAAAAATTCTAATAATTTTATGTAATATAATCCCATCACAAAGTACAGTTAGTTCCATTTTAAGTATATATTGGAAAAAATTAATCTGAATACTATTGAATGGTATTAACATTTTTTGGTAAAATTATAGCTTTCAGCAATTATTTATCTATAAAAATGTTCCATGATATTACTTTCAAGAGAAAATAACTTGTTAAGAAATTTCTTAATCTAAAATATATAATTAATCATACAAAGAATATAATCTAACTTTTGGGATAAACACTTAAGTTTGTAGTAAGTATATCAGAACTATTCATATGAAAACAGAAGCAAAATAAGTAGAACATATTGAGGGAAAGATAAATCAATGATAAAAAGTCTTCCACTTTATTTTTAGTGTGATAATGACATTGCTTCAGTATATGTAAGAAGACATACACTTTTAATTATTTCACAACTTCCTTCACAGTGGTTTTATTCTAAGCCATTTTGTTGCTTTTTATTGATAGTATATTTGAGCTTTAGGAGAGAATACCTTGCTAAAAAATTAAAGTCCAAAGTCATAAAATTATGATCTTAATTATTTTAGAACTGGATCATAAAATATCCTGCATAATTTTTCCAAATAACAATTGTATTTTAATATTTCCATTATTCTTACCTGGAAGGTAAGAAAATAGCATTAGAATACTTCTTTTGAAGGGAAATCCAATCATAACCATGTCCAATCTTAATCATGGGAATAAACTTAGAATTTTTAATATAGTTAGTAAAAAGGAGATAGATAATTTACTCCTTATCTACAAACACAGTTGTATTTAGTGTATTCATATTTGGCTAAAATTATTATTTGTGTAAAATAAATTATTGATGGAAATACTCTACTTGTTTGAGAGTGTTTGTTCTGTTTTCTTTATCAGTGCCTAAGCATCAGAGCTATACCCATAAAATCAACTAATCAGTTTTTCTCACATTCACCTGTTATCTAAAGATGATTAGTTGGTGTTGATTTATTTGTAAATATACTTTACTTTTGACCAGTACAACAATCTGTGCCATTATGTTATAGGAATACTTAATCTGCTGAGAAATGTACAGAAAGGAAACCTAATGTTAATTAGAAAACAAGATACCTAATTAAATGTAACTTTAAATATGATAGAAATTGAATGTAAAATACCATTTTACTTCATTGTTTATGATAATATCTTAGTTACCTGGAACCCATTTTTCACAGATTTTTTTCAAGCTGCCAGTGGACTGAGTTCTAGATAACTAAGATATTCACATTAATTAAGGATTGTAACTTCAGAGTAACCTGTATATGATCTAGCCCTCATCATACATAATGATTACTTTTTTACCTGGGAAGAGTAGAATCTGTTTGCCTGCCAATTGTCTCATGTTTTTCAGTAATAATTTTAAGCTTTGTTCTCTAGCAAAGAGGACTAGAGCCAATAGTTTTTTTTTTTTTTTTTTTTAATTAGATTTGTATTTCAATGCTGTCATGTTCAATCTGCTTACTCTGACTAGTGGAGCAAGCCGGCTACTCCTATAGCCTTAATCCAAGACCAAGCAACTTTGGTAGGGCTAAAAAAAAAAAAAAAAAAGAATAAGAAAGAAAGATGTGCCCTGCTATATTATTTTTAATCAACACCAGTAATGAAATCAGTTATCATAAATGGGTCACTCTTCTACCCATCTGATTCCATGAATACCTCCTAATTTCTCCATCCTCAAGCAAGACTAGTGCTAACTTGATATTTTTTAAGTAAAAAATTTGAAGCTGTCATTTTTTTCCTGAAGATCCATTCTCTCTGCTCTTCTAAGCCATGTGAATTTTGGAGGAAATATTTTACTTTTCTCTTCTAATTTCTTGCTATTTATGTAGCATTTTTAGTAACAAAGTTGAGTATTTTTACATAGACTATTTCTAAGCATATTTCTCTGACTGAAGTTTTATTAGAAACATAGTTGTTTCCCCCCCAAAAAAAAAGATAATTAAGAGTGCAAGCAGATATCAATACACAGATTTTAGTGTTTTGGTGGTTGATCCCAGTATTCAATTTGGGGGATAATCTATCTTAAATAAGTGTACTGCATCAAATGATGAAAATCATTAAATAAAAAACTAATATATCAAAATACCATAGTCACCAGCATGCCAGTTAAGTGAAGTGCTATTGTATTATTCTTTTATGGAAATGTACTATCAATCAGGCAATAGATTTACTGATACTTAATAAATGTTCAGCACTGTATTAGACATGGCGATAGAACAGAAAAAACTGAACTTATAAATCCTAACCTTCAAGAAGTTTATAATTTGGTTGGAGAGAAAATAATCATGTCAATGTGTGTGCGTGTGTCTGTGTGTGTGTGCGCACATGCACGTGTGTGTATGCGCTTAAAAGAGGTTGTTGTTGTTATTTAGTTGCTAAGTTACGTTCGACTCTTTGCGACCACATGGACAGTAGCCCACCAGGCTCATCTGTCCATGGGATTTCTCAAGCAAGAGTACTGGAGTGGGTTGTCATTTCCATCTCCAGAGGATCTTCCCAACTCAGGGATCAAATTTGGGTCTCCTGCATTGCATTCAAATTCTTTACCACTGAGACACCAGGGAATCCCCAGTCAAAGGATACACAAATAAAAATACACAGATATACACAAGGATTCACACACACTCACTCAAAATGTTTTGATACATACTGTAAAGAAAGGATTAGTCTGAATGGACCAAAACTACAGAGTTAAGATATAGTATAATTATGTGAGATGTAATATAAGCAAATTCTACAATAGCAATACAGAAACAACAATAGAGATAATAAAATACTCACAAAATCATTTAAATCATACATTATTCTTCAATTAAAGAAAGATTGGAATGCAATATGTCAATGACCTTTGCTCCTGATGAGCTTCCATTCTAAAGCAGGACAGTGTACACAATATTCATATTATGTATTTTCATTTTCTGGGAATACATATGACATAAAATTATCATTATAAAGTACACAATTCAGTGACATTCAATACATTCACAATGTTGTGCAGCCATCACCACTATCTAGCTTCAGAACTTTTTCCTCACCCTGAATGGAAATCCCATATCTATTAAACAGTCACTCCCCATTCCTTCATCTCGCAAGCCATTGGCAGCCACTAATCTGCTTCTCTTCTCCATGGATTTGGCTATACTGAGTGTTTCATTAAATGGTTTATAGATCCTTGTCATTGAGTTCACTTAGCATAATATTTTCATGGTTCATCCATTTTGTAGCATGTAAAATTATTTCTTTTTTATGACTGAATAAAATTCCATTGTATAGATAAATCACATTTTGCTTATCCATTCATCAGTTGAATGTGTGTTTTGAAATTTTGGCTACTGTTAGTAGAATATGCAATATATTAGTCAATGTATTGGATGTATATGATAAACAAAATCATACATACCAACATATATACATACATAATATATCACCCCAACATATATATATATAAATATATATATATATATATATGTATATGTATAATTAGGCAAGAATACTCGAGTGGATAGCCATTTTCTTCTCCAGAGGATCTTCCCAACCCAGGAATTGAATCCCAGTGTCCTGCATTGCAGGCATATTCTTTACTGACTGAGCTACGAGGGAAGACTCTATGTAAACACGAGTATTCTATTTTTTCTGCTTATATTGTTAGTCTTTTATTTATGCAACACTGATGAAAAGGTAATGAGAAAGCTATGGAATGTTCTGGGAACAGCAACAGTGGCATGAGTTTAAATGGACAGTCTGAAGGCATATTAATTCAGTGTATCTACTCACAATATAAACATTAAATTTAGATAAGACATCATCTCCTACATCAAGATATACCTACAGTATAAATATAGATCTCATGGCATGGGATTAAATGAACCGTCTGAAGGCATATTAATTCAGTGTATCTACTCACAATATAAACATTAAATTTAGATAAGACATCATCTCCTACATCAAGATATACCTACGGTATATAGATCTTTATGCAAAAGCTTTTTCTCCTACATTTTCCCCTTGTAGACATTTGTTAAAATAGGGAGGGTAGGGGAGGGAGGAGGGAGGAGGGTTCAGGATGGGGAACGCGGGTATACCTGTGGCGGATTCATTTCGATATTTGGCAAAACTAATACAATATTGTAAAGTTTAAAAATAAAATAAAATTAAAAAAAAAAGAAAAAAATTATAGCATTTCAAAAGCTTATCTGTTTGTAATTTGAATTTACTTCATATAAACTTACAACATACTCTGGGGATTTCGACAGCCTTAGTTCTTATTTTTCTATGTTTTATAAGGGTTAATATACATTTCCAGTAGTAAAAGAATAATTTTAAACTTTTTATATCCTAAATCAATTATAGGCATTGAATACTATATTTACCTTCTGTTAGCCTCACTAATGGAGAAGGCAGTGGCACCCCACTCCAGTACTCTTTTTTTTTTTTTTTTTAAACTTTACAATATTGTATTAGTTTTGCCAAATATCTAAATGAATCCGCCACAGGTATACATGTGTTCCCCATCCTGAACCCTCCTCCCTCCTCCCTCCCCATACCCTCCCTCTGGGTCGTCCCAGTGCACCAGCCCCAAGCATCCAGTATCGTGCATCGAACCTGGACTGGTGACTCGTTTCATACATAATATTATACATGTTTCAATGCCATTCTCCCAAATCTCCCCACCCTCTCCCTCTCCCTCTCCCACAGAGTCCATAAGACTGATCTATACATCAGTGTCTCATTTGCTGTCTCGTACACAGGGTTATTGTTGCCATGAACAAAATAGAAAGCCCAGAGATAAATCCACGCACATATGGACATCTTATCTTTGACAAAGGAAGCAAAAATATACAATGGATTAAAGACAATCTCTTTAACAAGTGGTGCTGGGAAAACTGGTCAACCACTTGTAAAAGAATGAAACTAGAACACTTTCTAACACCGTACACAAAAATAAACTCAAAATGGATTAAAGATCTAAACGTAAGACCAGAAACTATAAAACTCCTAGAGGAGAACATAGGCAAAACACTCTCCGACATACATCACAGCAGGATCCTCTATGACCCACCTCCCAGAATATTGGAAATAAAAGCAAAAATAAACAAATGGGACCTAATTAAACTTAAAAGCTTCTGCACAACAAAGGAAACTATTAACAAGGTGAAAAGGCAGCCTTCAGAATGGGAGAAAATAATAGCAAATGAAGCAACTGACAAACAACTAATCTCAAAAATATACAAGCAATTCCTACAGCTCAACTCCAGAAAAATAAATGACCCAATTAAAAATGGGCCAAAGAACTAAATAGACATTTCTCCAAAGAAGACATACAGATGGCTAACAAACACATGAAAAGATGCTCAACATCACTCATTATCAGAGAAATGCAAATCAAAACCACTATGAGGTACCATTTCACTCCAGTACTCTTGCCTGGAAAATCCCATGGATGGAGGAGCCTGGTGGGCTACAGTCCATGGGGTCACTAAGAGTCGGGCACAACTGAGCGACTTCACTTTAACTTTTCACTTTCATGCATTGGAGAAGGAAATGGCAACCCACTCCAGTGTTCTTGCCTGGAGAATCCCAGGGATGGTGAAGCCTGGTGGGCTGCCATCTATGGGGTTGCACAGAGTTTGACACGACTGAAGTGACTTAGCAGCAGCAGCAGCCTCACTAATAAAAACTAAAGTAAAAAGCACTGTACAATAATTGGCCAAATGTTGCAGAAAACCAGTACACACTGAATAGACACAGTAACAGAAATTTTTTTCTTGACATTAATAATAAATATAAGTATAAATGAAGTCAGATTAATCACCAGAAAGGAACATTACTCCTACAACCAAGGAGAAGAGAAAATGACCCTAACAGGCCTATTTCTTTATATTTCCCTGAAAGCAGCCTTGTTAAAACAGTTTTGTCAGCCATCCTGCAGATTTTTGGGTCCTGAGGAAAATTAGTTTTTTTCTAGTTCTGTCAGCTGTACATTTGTCACTTCACAGGAACACAACTTTAATACACTGGCACCCCCCAATTCCACTCCTTTTTATTAAAGAAGGAGAGAGAAAAGCCAAGATTGCAATCTGAATTTTAACAGGATCCATAGCATAAAGTTTTTTTTTTTTTAAAGATGTATATTAGTCATTTAACCTGTGGCTTTCCATCTGTAAAAGAATAATTCAGAACAGCGGTAGTCATAGCAACTTTTCTTTAATCTTAGAAATAAATCACAGTCCTTATAGGTGAGGAAAAAGTTAACAGAAGATACACTGTTCCAATTTCTGTTTGGCTGCTAAAAGCTTTAATTTTGTTAAAAATTACTTTTCATACAATATGAGCCATTCTACTATTAACATATCACATTGTGAAACTGATTAACAAGAACACAGTCTTGGCAAACTTGATAATTCGAAAAGACTCTAAACTTCAACAAATTTCACCTTGGTGTACTCAGTATATTCATTTTTGCAAGTATATCTAAGCTGGTTTGCAAAATGTTTAGTTATTCCTGCAAATGAACATTGGTACAACTTTTATGTGTCCAATGTCATCTTTGATTTAATGATATCTATTGCCTCTCGAAGGCAATGGCACCCCACTCCAGTACTCTTGCCTGGAAAATCCCAGGGACAGGGGAGCCTGGTGGGCTTCTGTCTATGGGGTCACACAGAGTCGGACACGACTGAAGCGACTTAGCAGCAGCTTAGCAGCATTGCCTCTTGTGCTGCGATTCATGGGGTCGCAAAAAGTTGGACACAAGTGAGCAACTGAACTGAACTGAACTGGACTGAACTGATTGCCTCTTGTTAACAAGGGCTCTGGCACTATTTTTCACTTTTACATTTCCAGGGCCAAGCCCAATATCTAGCATATGATGTATTCATTACATGTTTGATGTATACATAAATTAATTAATGAGAAATATAAGTTATTGCTCCCAAGTTCTACCCATACTAGGTTGCGATTTACAGTAGTAGAGAAGTAGTCTCTATAAAATTAAAAGCATGGGATTTCATGCTGACCAGACCTGAGATGAGTCATTGCTCCACCATTTATTAGCTGTATGGTTTAAATCACTCAACCTCAATTACTTCATCTAAAATATAGAGGTGATAATAATATTTGCCCCATAAAGTTATTATGAAGCCAAAGCAAGAAAATATTTCTTTCCTGGTGAGCCCAGAGTAAGTATAATAGAGGATGAGTCTGGGAAGATGGTGGTAGTTTTTGAAACTTCCAGAATCTGCATAGAAAAACAGACAGAGCACCTAGTTTGCAAAACCAAAAACTGGGAAAATATTTACAAGTGTATTAGGTGACAAAATATTCCCGTGATTCTCAAAATAAAAGTGGATGAGGAAAAATCACCAACAAATATAAGGCCAGCATGTTATTAAGGGAAAGATTCATTTCGATATTTGGCAAACTAATACAATTTTATAAAGTTTAAAAATAAAATAAAATTAAAAAAAAAAAAACTAAAAAAGAAATTAAAAAAAAAAAGGCAGAAGTGAAGGATGGCTGATGGACCTGAGAACAAGGGAACTCTGAAATAGTAAAGAAGCATTCACTGGAAAGGACAGTGAACAAAGCTGAGAGAGCAGCTGAAGTTGCTAAGGATTTAGCCCACTCCAAACATGAGTGAGTATAAGAGGCTAGCATTTGTAGCATAAGGGACTATAGCAGTGTAGCCTGACCCACTTTTGAAAATGACCACTCAAGGGTCCCTTCCAGGACAAGGCCCTACACTGAGACAAAACCTCTGGGTGTGGAATCAAAATTGAACAGGATAGGGACAATAATGATGAAGGCAAGAGAAGATCCAGATAGAGTAGGGGAGAGAAAGAATATAATATTATCTCAGAAAGGAAGCCATGATTTTTAACACAATGATGGAAAAGGAGCTCTCTTAAGTAGGTAGCACCCATGAACTACCCTGTATACTGCTTCATCTAAAAGTTCAAAAAAATCTAATAATTTTACATAAGAACAGTAAAATATTATTGAGGTAAACTTATACAAAGTTATTATAAGACAAAAGAAAACAAGGAGAATAGTATTCTTACAGTTCATAAAAATGTATTAAAACTATATGACTTACTATTTTATTTTTTTTGACTTACTATTTTAAAATGAACCAAAAGACATTAAGAAAATTACACAAGACATGAAAGAACAATATAAAGCAGACTTATAAGTTGTTAAAAAACACAAGGAGACAGAATTCAGGAAAAAATAGAAACAAATTAATCTCGAAAATGTTCCTTTTAAACATTAAAAAATAAATAGAAGTAAGTTATAGAAAGAAAATATGATATTGTTTATATGTGGAATCTGAAAAACAAGGGCACAAATGAACCTATCTACAAAACAGAAATAGAGTCACAGATGTAGAAAACAAACTTATGGTTACTAAGGGATAAGGGGTAAGGGCAGGGAGACAGATAAATTGGGAGATTGGAAATGACATGTACACACTACTACACATTACTATACACTACTATACACACACTATACAATAGGTCCTTATCAGTTACCTATTTTTATATATCAGATCAGATCAGATCAGATCAGATCAGTCACTCAGTTGTGTCCGACTCTTTGCGACCCCATGAATTGCAGCACGCCCCTGTCCATCACCAACTCCCGGAGTTCACTCAGACTCATGTCCATTGAGTCAGTGATGCCATCCAGCCATCTCATCCTCTGTCGTCCCCTTCTCCTCCTGCCCACAATCCCTCCCAGCATCAGAGACTTTTCCAATGAGTCAACTCTTCGCATGAGGGGTGGCCAAAGTACTGGAGTTTCAGCTTTAGCATCATTCCTTCCAAAGAAATCCCAGGGCTGATCTCCTTCAGAATGGACTGGTTGGAAAAATAGATAACTGATAAGGACCTATTGTATAGCACAAGGAACATTACTCAATAGTCTGTAATGAGCTATATGAGAAAATAATCTGAAAAAGAGTGGAGATATATATATAAATATATACACTCACACACATAAATGATTCACTTTGTTGGACACTTGAAGCTAACACAACATTGTAAATCAACTATATTCTAATAAAATTTTATTTAGAAAAGAGATAAATGTTAAATGGAAGAAAATCTTTAGAAACAATAAACAAATTTAAAGAAATGATAATGGTTTAATAGAAAGTGTCAGTTATTGAAAATAGGAAAAGAAGATTCAGTACACAAACAATAGGACTTATTGAGGAAGAAAGTCCAACCAAAGGAACAGAACAAATAAAAACTGAACAAAAAAATTAAAACTACATATTGAAAGAAAATACCATGACACCATGGGCCTGAAAATGTTAACCTAGAATGACCTACACCATTATATTTTCTTTAAAAAGTACCAGAATTAACAAAAGAAAAAAGAGAAAAAACTCAGAACATCTAAGAGAGTGAATTATTTGGGAATAAAACATATCATCATAAGACTTTTCAGTAGGAATTATGCCAGAAAGAAACGGAGTATATAGTAAATTTATATCTAGTAAAACTGACTTAGAGTTATAAAAATCGTAAACTATGTTTATCAATATGAAAGAACTCAAGAATATTGTTTCCAAGAGTTAATCAAAGACTCCATTAGAGAATAAGCTTCAGACTGGAGAGGCTTAAAAATAGACACCAGTATTCAATACTAAGCATTAAATATATAGCTGATGTAGAAAGAAGACTAAATTAAGACTAAAACAAAGCGAATGTAGCAAGTATATTTATGTGCTTTATAAACATAGATATACTAAAACTATTTTTAAAATAGTGCACAATGAGGGAGTATAGCCAAAAATATTGTAACTCTTTCAGTGATTATATTAGTCATGTTAGTATATGTATTATTTACTCTGAAACAATTGAAGGTGCATGCAATATGGGAATAAACAAATGATAATTAGAGACAATTCTGATTTTTTTCATACCTTATGTCCTTGAGAAATAGGATAATAGATCTGAAAGAAGGCATGGATAAAGTACAGAAGACACTATATTAAAGAAAAAAAAAACAACTTGTATTCTTGAATTTGAAGTATCAGTGTAAATCTATGAAGTGTTTTATGTTTTATATATATATATATATATATATATATATATATATATATATATACATACACACACACACACACACACATTTTCATATCTCTGTCTACTGCAAAGACCTATAAGAATGACCCAAATAGTATCAGTGAAGATCCCTAGTACCTAAAATTATGGTTTCAAAACACTACCCTCTAAAAGAAGAGAGGCCCTCTTGGAATACTGGCGTATTTAAGATCTAAAGCAGGAAACCTACAGCTCTCTCAGTCGTGTCCAACTCTTTGCAACTCTATGGACCATATAGTTCATGGAATTCTCCAGGCCATAATACTGGAGTGGGTAGTCTTTCCCTTCTCCAGGGGATCTTCCCAACCCAGGGATCGAACCCAGGTCTCCCACATTGCAGGAGAATTCTTTACCAGCTGAGCCACAAGGGAAGTCCAGGAATACTGGGGTGGGTAGCCTATCCCTTCTCCAGCAGATCTTCCCAACTCAAGAATCAATCCAGAGTGATCTCAGAGTGGTCTCCTGCATAACAGGCAGATTCTTTACCAACTGAGCTATCAGGGAAGCCCAAATAAGGGAGCAGCAGCTCAGTCGGTAAAAGAATCTTCCTGCAGTGCAGGACCTGGGTTCGATCCCTGAGGTGGGAAAATCCCCTGGAGAAGGAAATGGCAACCCACTCCAGTATCCTTGCCTGGAAAATCTCATGAACAGAGGACCCTGGGGGGCTGCAGAACATGGGGTCACAAAGAGTCTGGCACGACTGAGCAGCTAACACTAACACTAAATTAAACTGGAAGTTGCTCAGTCATGTTTGACTCTTTGCAACCCCATGGACTGTAGCCCATCAGGCTCCTCTGTCTATGGAATTCTCCAGGCAGAAATACTGGAGTGGCTTGCCATGCCCTTCTCCAAGGGATCTTTAGACCCACGGATTGAACCCTGGGTCTCTCACATTGCAGGAAGATTCCTTACCATCTGAGCCACTGGGGAAGCCCATTCCACGAGTAAATGAATAACATTTCTTTTATAAAAGTGTTGCAGGAAATGAATTAAAAGAAATATAGAATAATAATATCATCATTTTACAACTGCAGTATATTAATGGATTTGGGGACTGAACATTACTTACATCACAGCAAATATATAATCAAAAGATGAAAATATCAGTAGACATGTTTTTCCCTGTTATTTCTGCTAACTACAGCCCCAAGTACTGAATATGATATATAAAACTAACATAAGGAGTGTCTGAAAGTTGGAGAGAGGTCAGTCCAGGAACCTCAGAACACAAAGAAAGACATGGTGGTGAGGCCTTGGGTTTTCTTTTTGTCTTGTGTATCCAGACTGTATACTGGAGAAGTCAGTAACCTGGAAACACCAACAGACATAGACCAGAAGAATCCCATCAAATGCCTGCTCTCAGTAACAAAAGTTTCTGGAAAGCGACAGCTGAGCAAAAATGAAATTGTTAGACAGCAGCCTCTTGACTCAGTCCTACATCACAAAAAAGTATGTGGCTGCACCCCTAGTTTTCCACCTTTGGCAGACTGTTCTTAAACTCTTCTCCCTCTCACCATTCTTCTTGACTATTACCATTATCCTTCCAGGGTGATCTCAGGGAAGACAATGTGGGGGCAGTAATGAGTCACTCCCACCCATCCCAGTCAGGGAGGGATCAGCAGAAGATTACAGGAGAGGGCAGAACTCCCACCACATCCTAGCAGCTCACTGCTCAAGGCAGAGTGTAAAACATAGACTTATTTCCTCCACATCAGGTGGTAACAAAATGCCCCTCTCCCTCCCCATGGGATAGATGTGTCAGAGAAGACCTAGTGAAAAGTCTGGTCTCTTAGCACTGCACAACACTAAGGAGGCCAGCTTCCCTCAGCGTTAGTGAAAGCCCCTTAGGGAGTAGTAGTAAGGCAGCTCTGACTCTCTCAACCAGGGTGGTATTAGGAGAGGCCTCTTAAGGAAAAGGGACTTCTAACCCCACCCTATAACAAACCCCAGCCCCCACAGGGTATCAGTGAAATTAGTGGGGAACTGAGACTTCCATACAAGACCTTCTAGAACTAACACCCCAAAAAGATGTCCTTTTCATTATAGGGGACTGGAATGCAAAAGTAGGGAGTCAAGAAATACCTGGAGTAAGAGGCAAATTTGGCTTTGGACTACAGAATGAAGCAGGGCAAAGGCTAATAGAGTTTTGCCAAGAGAACACACTGGTCATAGCAAACAGCCTCTTGCAACAACACAAGAGAAGACTCTACACATGGACATCACCAGATGGTCAATACTGAAATCAGATTGATTATATTCTTTGCAGCCAAAGATGGAGAAGTTCTATATAGTCAGCAAAAATAAGACCAGGAGCTGACTGTGGCACAGAACTCGAACTCCTTGTTGCCAAATTCAGACTTAAATTGAAGAAAGAAGGGAAAGCCACTAGACCATTCACGTATGACCTAAATAAAATCCCTAATGATTATACAGTGGAAGTGACAAATAGATTCAAGGGATTAGATCTGATAGAGTGCTTGAAGAACTATGGATGGACGTTCATAACACTGTACAGGAGGCAGTGATCAAGACTATTCTCAAGGAAAAGAAATGCAAAAAGGCAAAATAGTTGTCTGAGGAGGACTTACAAATAGCTGTGAATAGAAGAGAAGTGAAAAGCAAAGGAGAAAAGGAAAGTTATAACCATGTGAATGCAGAGTTTCAAAGGATAGCAAGGAGAGATAAGAAAGCCTTCCTCAGTGATCAGTGCAAAGAAATAGAGTAAAACAATGGAATGAGAAAGACTAGAGATCTCTTCAAGAAAATTAGAGATACCAAGAAAACATTTCATGCAAAGATGGGCACAATAAAGGACATAAATGTCATGGATCTAGCAGAAGCAGAAGATATTAAGAATAGGTGGCAAGTAAACACAGGAGAACTGTACAAAAAATATCTTCACAACCTAGATAATCATGATGGTGTGATCACCAACCTAGAGCCAGACATCCTGGAATGCAAAATCAAGTGGGCCTTAGGAAGCATCATTAAGAACAAAGCTAATGGAGGTGATGGAATTCCAGTTGAGCTATTTCAAATTCCTAAAGATGATGCTGTGAAAGTGCTGCACTCCATATGCCAGCAAACTTGGAAAACTCAGCAGTAGCCACAGGACTGGAAAAGGTCAGTTTTCATTCTTATCCCAAAGGAAGGCAATACCAAAGAATGCTCAAACTACCACATAATTGCACTCATCTCACATGCTAGGAAAGTAATGCTCAAATTTCTCCAAGCCAGGCTTCAACAGTATGTGAATTGTGAACTTCCAGATGTTTAAGCTGGATTTAGAAAAGGCAGAGGATCCAGAGATTGAATTGCCAATATCCTTTGGATCATAGAAAAATCAAGAGAGTTCCAGAAATATATATATTTTTGCTTTATTGATTACTGCAAAGCCTTTGACTCTGTGGATCACAACAAAATGTGGAAAATTCTTAAAGAGATGGGAATAGTAAACCATCTTACCTGTCTCCTGAGAAATATGTATGCAGGTCAAGAAGCATCAGTTAACTGAGGAAACCAGAACTGAGAGAGACACACGTACCCCAATATTCATCGCAGCACTGTTTATAATAGCCAGGATATGGAAGCAACCTAGATGTCCATCAGCAGATGAATGGATAAGAAAGCTGTGGTACATATACACAATGGAGTATTATTCAGCCATTAAAAAGAATATATATGAATCAGTTCTAATGAGGTGGATGAAACTGGAGCCAATTATACAGAGTGAAATAAGCCAGAAAGAAAAACACCAATACAGTATACTAACACATATATATGGAATTTAGAAAGATGGTAACAACAATCCTGTATGCGAGACAGCAAAAGAGACACAAATGTATAGAACAATCTTTTGGACTCTGTGGGAGAGGGAGGGGGAGGATGATTTGGGAGAATGGCATTGAACATGTATAATATCATATAAGAAACAAATCGCCAGTCCAGGTTCAATGCAGGATACAGGAAGCTTGGGGCTGGTGCACTGGGATGACCCAGAGGCATGGTATGGGGAATGAGGTGGGAGAGGGGTTCAGGATTGTGAACCCATGTATACCTGTGGCGGATTCATGATGATGTATGGCAAAACCAATACAAATTTGTAAAGTAATTAGCCTTTAATTAAAATAAATAAATTTAAATTAAAAAAAGTAAAGAAACAATGGTTAGAACTGGGCATGGAGCAATAGACTGGTTCCAAATCTGGAAAGGAGTACGACAAGGCTGTATATAGTCACCCTTCTTATTTAACTTATATCCAGAATACATCATGTGAAATGGCAGACTGGATGAAGCACAAGCTGGAATTAAGATTGCAGGGATAAATATCAATAACCTCAGATATGCAGATTACACCACCCTTATGGCAGGAAGCAAAGAAGAACTAAAGAGCCTCTTGATGAAAGTGAAAGAGGAGAGTAAAAATGCTGACTTAAAGCTCAACATTCAAAAAATGAAGATCGTGGCATATGGCCCCATCATTTCATGGCAGATAAATAGGGAAAAAATGGAAATATTGAGAGACTTTATTTTCTTGGACTCTAAAATCACTGCAGATGGTGCCTGCAGCCATGAAATTAAAAGATGCTTGCTGCATGGAAGAAAAGCTATGATCAAACTAGACAGCATACTAAAAAGCAGAGACATTACATTGCTAACAAATATCCGTCTGGTCAAAGCTATGGTTTTTCTGGTAGCTATGTATGGATGTAAGAGTTGGACCGTAAAGAAAGCTGAGCACTGAAGAATTGATGCTTTTGAACTGTGGTGTTGGAGAAAATTTTTGAGAGTCCCTTGACCTGCAAGGAGATTCAACCAGTCCATTCTAAAGGAAATAAGTCCTGAGTATTCACTGGAAGGACTGATGCTGAAGCTGAAACTCCAATATGTTGGCCACCTGATAGGAAGAACTGACTAATTGGAAAAGACCCTGATGCTGGATAGATTGAAGGTGGAAGAAGAAGGGGATGACAGAGGATGAGATGGTTGGATGTCATCACTGACTTGATGGACATGAGTTTGAGTAAGCTCTGGGAGTTGGTGATGAACAGGGAAGCCTGGCGTGTTGCAGTCCATGGGGTCGCAAAGAATCAGACACGACTGAGCCCTTAACTGACTTACTGACTGAATCCATCAAGTTTACCTCTTCTTACTCATTCTTGAATATATTGTTGTATTTTACTTTAAAAATTAAAACCTGCTCAAAGTATTATTTACTACTTTTAATTGTGTGACATTTTAATACTTCATTTTACTACTTCAAATCTAATGTATCAATGTTTCTATACCCCAAGATGCTGACAGATTTTTTTCCTAGTGAATTCCTCTTATGCCCTCAGTACTTATCCCCCAAATTAAAGTGGTTTAAAAGACTATGGCAAGTTGCTTAATTTTAAAAAAGAATAAGTGAAAAAGTTATACAGACCATTTTATAGAAATGAATATATTTCACATTTTTATTCTCTAATATTTGACATAGAGATATTAGGAGGTATGTGAACAATCTATTTCAGGTTAATTCTCTCAATAAATGAAAATCGAGCTGCAAATATAAAATGATTATGATTTTAAAATTTAGATTTGTTATAAGTACCTTCTATTTTTCATATTAAAAGTAATTGCAAAATCTCCAAGCAGTTCATTTAATCAAATGCCGCCTAATCTCTGATGACTTGAACACATAATCAGCTTCACACTTTTGCCCACTTGAGAATTATTGATTCTTCCTATTAAAAAAAATACAGATTCAGGTGATACATATTATAATTATCACAGCTAATGTTATTAGTGCATGTAAATTGATTACTATAATTAGGATATGGTTACCTGTATGAGAGAGAGAGAAGTAAATTTTTAGTAGGGGTTTTGGAGAAAAGACAATATAACACTCAGCAATCAAATAAAGGGAAAAATAAGTTAGTGGTATATGCCACTATTATTTATGCTTATTTTAATATATATTAACTAACTGTTTTTAGATAGCAAGGTTTTGAATGACTTCAGTATAAGAAGAAGGGAAGACTGTATGTAGGGAAAAGAGAGGAAGAGGAAATAAAGGAGGCCAAGAGAGAAATGGGGAAATAAATGGAAAGTAAATAAGAAAAATAAGTCAAAAGGCGGGAAATTAAAGGGAGAAAAAGGAGGATGAGAGAAAAGGGAAGAGAAAACAAATACAAGTTTCCATACAAAATATTATTTGTTATGATAATCATGCTATATATTGCAACATTGCTATTCAAAAGAAGTGTGCTAAGTGGAATTCTTTTCCAAGATTTCTTTCTCTGTGTTTTAAACTTTTAACTTGTAAAAACAATAGCTTTGATATATTCACAGCTCATAAATTAAATAACAAAAAAATCATCATCACACCATGAGAGACACAAAGATGAATAATACTTGATTTTGCTCCAAAAGAATTTACTTTTCCATTGTGAGAGTTTTATTATAAACCATAGTTTGTTTCAAAAATGTTTCAATTCTTAACCCTCAGTGAAATGCAGGCTACTTAATTCTTAAAAGGTTTATTGTATAATGAACTTCACACAGAAGAAAAGCAAAATTAATTGTTGACTGAGTACTATATTTTATTTTAGTATGTAATGTCTGGTTCTGAATAAAGAATGATTTACTAGATTAAGACAAACGTTGACTTTCATCACAAATTCTATGCAAAAGAGACACTGATGTATAGAACAGTCTTATGGACTCTGTGGGAGAGGGAGAGGGTGGGAAGATTTGGGAGAATGGCATTGAAACATGTGAAACGTCATGTATGAAACGAGGTGCCAGTCAAGGTTCAATGCACCATGCTGGATGCTTGGGGCTGGTGCACTGGGACGACCCAGAGGGATGGTGTGGGGAGGGAGGAGGGAGGAGGGTTCAAGATGGGGAACACATGTATACTAATTAAATAATTTTCTATTAAAGAAAAAAAAGAGAGAAAAATAAAAAATAAAAAGAGAAAAAAATAAAATAAAATAAGTATTTTCCTGTATAACCACAATAACATTATCACATCTAACACAATTACCAATGATTCCTTAATATCATCTAATACTTAGCCAATACTCAAATATTCTCAGTTGTGTCAGGAATGTCTTTTCAACTGATTTATTCAGACCAAAATTGAATCAAGGACCGTGCATTGGATTTGCAGTCTCCTCTGGGTCTCTTTATAGAAAGACCTTGGCTTCCCCGTTTATAATTGTCATTAACTTTTAATAATGTCTCCTATCTATACAGCTCTCTCACTCGTTGACTCCTACTAAATTTGCTCTTTATTTTCAGAGATTTTCAGTCCCCTGTTGTTTTCACTTCTTTCATTAGGTAGCTTCTGTTCTATGGTCCAGCATTTCTAGCATCCTCCTGTCAATATATTTAAAGTCTTTCTGTATTTCCAGTCTAGCAACCTGAACTACACCTATATCTGGGCCTAATCATATCAGAAGGAACTAGGGCCATAGGCCCTGAGAGAATTAAACCTATACTAAATCATCCCCTACCTATGACTTTAAGACAATTGAGAAGATTTTAGGGAATCACAGGTTACTGTTGCATTTGGATTCAGGGTTATGGGGAACTTGCCCGGCCTTTGTATAAACTTTGTATGCAGGTCAGGAAGCAACAGTTAGAACTGGAAAAAAATAAGTAAATAAAATAAAATGCAAATAAAAGCCACTTTATGGTAATATTTGGGCTTCCCTCGTAGCTCAGCAGTAAAGAATCTGCCTGCCAATGCTAGTGATCCAGCTTGGGAAGATCCCCTGGAATAAGAAATGGCAACCCACTCCAGTGTTCAAGTGTTCTTGCCTGGGAAATCCCATGAACAGAGGAGCCTGGTGGGCTACAGTTCATGGAAACACAAAAGAGTTGGACACAACTTAGCAACTAAACCACAACAATATGATAAGAGAGAATGATGGCACCCAAAAGTGCTCATGCCCCATTCACAGAAACTAGGACTATGTTACCTCATATGGCAAAAAAACTTTATAGATGTGATTAAATTCATTGAGATGGAAGATTATTCTGGATAATGAAAATGGGTCCTATCTAATTACATGAATTCTTAGAAGTTGAAAACATCTGTATTTTCTTGGATACAGTCAAAGGGAGCTATCTGAAGAAGAGTAGGAGAGAAGGACTCCCCTGGTAGTCCAGTTGTTAAGACTTTATCTTTCAATGGAGGTTCAGACCCTGGTCAGAGAGTTAAGATTCCACATACCTTGCAGCCAAAAATAAGCACCAAAACATAAAACAGAAGCTATATTGTAACAAATTCAATAAAGACTTAAAAAATGGTTCACATCAGAAAAAAAAAAAAAAAAACAATATTGAGAAAGATGCAAGGTTGTGGCTTTGAAAATGGAGGAAGGGACCATGAGCCAAATGAGGCAAGAAATGTGAGCCAACTATAAAAGCCAGTAAAATAAGGAAACATATTTACCCATAGAACTTCCAGAAAGGAAAATGGCCTCACTGCCATCCTTTTAGCCCACTGAGATCTGTGTTGGGCTTCTAATCTTCAAGAATGTAAGATAATATATTTAAGTTGTTTTAATCCACTAAATTTGTGATAATTTATCATGGTAGCAGTAGAAACTTAAAATATATACACATATTATTCAGTTCCTGCATACTGACATTGACAAAGGATTAATGACATGTGTCTGACTCTTTGTAGCCCCATGAACTGTAGGCCTACCAGGCTCCCCTGTCCATGGGATTTTCCAGGCAAGGGTACTGGAGTGGGTTGCCATGTCCTTCTCCAGGGGATCTTCCCAACCCAGGGATCGAACCCAGGTCTACCCACATTGTGGGCAGATGCTTTACTGTCTGAGCCATTAGGGAAACCTAGATAATATATTTCAGTTGTTTTAATCCACTAAATTTGTGATAATTTATTATGGCAGCAGTAGAAACTTAAAACACATACACATATTATTCAGTTCTGAAGACTGACATTGGCATAGGATTAATGACATACACAGAGAATGTGTTATAAAACGGTTGATACCTACATAATTTAACTTAGACTTAGAAAATTTATGATTCAATAATTTAAATCCATAATAAGTTAATTTTCCTGAGAAATTTGAGTTCTTTAGGGTTTTGTGGGTATAACTTAAAATGGTACCTCCAAAAAAATTAGCAGTTGGAGCTGCCAGCACTTTTAGATGATCTTGTCTATTTCTTCCTTACCTTATTTCAAAAAATCTACTTTCAAGAAAAGGCTGAGGTTTACTGTGCTGAAATAACTTACTTGAGCTAACCACTGAAAGAAATAGATTCCTGAGGAATGGAGCCAGATAAGTAAGTGGGAGAAAAGGCATCTGCTGCCCTCACCATGGTGGGATGTATCCCTGTGGGAGGCTGAAAAACACTTGTGCTTCATGAAACCATTTCATGAAAGAATTATGCTTCTCCACCAGACATTTCAAGCTCTTAAAATGGTGCATTTAAAAAAGACTGTTTTTCATACTAGCATTTAACTTAGCATTTGGCTTATTTTTATTCTGGATTAATTTAAATTTTCCTATAAAATAGATTTCAAGTTAGACATGGCTTTTTTCTAGTTTTACAAAGAGTACCCTTTCTTTCTGAAATGGTAGTTCTGTGAACTTAGAAAACAAGAAAGACAAAAGACTAGTGTATTTAAAAGTTAAGCCCAAATGTAAGGAAAACAAACAAAAAATCTTCATGAAATCCCCAAGCTCATGATTGAACATGGCAAGTAGCCTCCAATTAAAATAAATAAATTTATATTTAAAAAATAATAAATAAAAAGAAAGCATACACTACAAGGAAAATAGAGATTTTGAATATTTTCCCTGTATATCATAAATTAAACTTTTGAGTATGTAAACCTACTATACTTCCATTTCTGATGTTATGGCAGAATGAGTTCAGTTAGTTGCTCAGTCATGTCTGACTCCTTAAGACCCCACGGACTGCAGCAAGTCAGGCTTCCCTGTCCATCACCAACTCCCAGAGCTTGCTCAAACTCATGTCCATTGAGTTGGTGATGCCATCCAACCATCTCATCCTCTGTCATCCCCTTCTCCTCCTGCCTTCAATCTTTCCCAGGATCAGGGTCTTTTCCAATGAGTCAGTTTGCACATCAAGTGGCCAAAGTTATTGGAGCATCAGCTTTAGCATCAGTCCTTCCAATGAATATTCAGGACTGATTTCCTTTAGGATGGACTGGTTGGATCTCCTTGCAGGTCAAGGAACTCTCAAGAGTCTTCTCCAACACCACAGTTCAAAAGCATCAATTCTTTGGCACTCAGCTTTCACTATGGTCCAACACTCACATTCATACATGACTACTAGAAAAACCATAGCTTTGACAAGATGGACCTTTGTTGGCAAAGTAATGTCTCTGCTTTTTAATATGCTGTCTAGGTTGGTCATAGCTATTCTCTGCTTTTGGGTCATAGCTTTTCTTCCAAGGAATAAGCATCTTTTAGTTTCATGGCTGCAGTCACCATTCACAGTGATTTGGGGGCCCAAAAAATAGTCTGTCACTTTGTCCATTGTTTCCACATCTATTTATTGTAAAGTGATGGGATGGGAAGCCATGACCTTAGTCAGTTTCTTGAATGTTGAGTTTTAAGCCAGCTTTTTCACTCTCCTCTTTCACTTTCAAGAGGCCCTTTAATTCCTCTTCACTTTCTGCATAAGGGTGGTATCATCTGCATATCTGAGGTTATTGATATTTCTCCCTGCAAACTTGATTCCAGCTTGTGCTTCATTCAGTCTGGCATTTCACATGATGTACTCCATATATATAAGTTAAATAAGCAAGGTGATAATATACAGCTTTGATGTACTCCTTTTCCAATTTGGAATAGTCTGTTGTTCCATGTCCGGTTCTAAATGTTGCTTCTTGACTTACATACAGATTTCTCCAGAGGCAGGTAAGGTGGTCTGGTATTCCCACTCTTGAAGAATTTCCCACATTTTCTTGTGATCCATAGTCAATGAAGCAGAAGTAGATATTTTTCTGGAATTCGCTTGCTTTTTCTAAGGTCCACCATATGTTGGCAATTTGATCTCTCGTTCCACTGCCTTTTCTAAATCCAACTTGAACATCTGGAATTTCTCAGTTCTCTTACTGTTGAAGCCTAGCTTGGAGAATTTTGAGCATTACTTTGCTAGTGTATGAGATGAATGCAGTTGTGCAGTAGTTTGAACATTCTTTGGTATTGCCTTTCTTCTGGATTGGAATGAAAACTGACATTTTCCAGTCCTGTGGCCATTGGTAGAATAGATCATCTGAAAATTCTCCTGTTAACAGAACTCATAGAGTTATGACACTGAGAACACAAGAAAAGGAAAGCAATCCTCCAGGATGGAAATAATAATAATAAAATAAAAAGAAGACTGGCACTTTCCTGGAGATCGTGTTGGAGGAGGAGGGATTTCTGCTGTTTGGGTCAGCCAATGCACATGCAAGAGCCGGCACACAGGCCCAGGTTAGCAGCTCCAGGGGCAAGGAAAACAAAAGGGTTTGTAATCCCATTGCAACACCTTGTCTTAGGTTCATATGAGGTGAGACCTCTAAAGTGAGGTGAGTGAAAGTCACTCAGTTGTGTCCGACTCTTTGTGACCCCATGGACTATAAAGTCCATGGAATTTTCCAGGACAGAATACTGAAGTGGGTAGCCTTTCCCTTCTCCAGAGGATCTTCCCAACCCAGGGATCAAACACAGGTCTCCCACATTGCAGGCAGATTCTTTACTAGCTGAGCTACAAGAGATCCCTTAATCAACCCAGGATCTTTAAGGACCTATACATTGGGAATTTCCTGGTGGTCCAATGATAGCACTCTGGGTTTCCAATACGGGGGGCATGGGTTTGATCCTTGGTCAGGAAACTAGGATCTTGCCTGCCTGCATGATATGGCCAAAAAAAAAAAAAAAAAAGTCAATTAAAGAACTATGCACAGGTTGGAGTTTTTGTTTTTGTTTTTTTAGTTGCTCATCACAAGAGTGAGATTCTAAGAATCCAAAATTTTCTTGGTTTGACCTCTGGGTGGGCAAAGGTCTCTTTTTAGAATTTATAAATACTGAACTGTATTTTAAGAAGTTGTAATCTAAATTTATATTACTCAAATAGTGTATGGATGCCCAAAGTGAAAAGTTAAACAGTGGTCCCAAATACATAATACTCCTGGGTTGTCTGGCAGTAGTAAACTCTAAACTTGTCCAGAAGGATGCATATTCAATCCAGGCAGAATAGAATTCATGCAGACAAATAATCTATCTTAAAAGATTATTTCCAAGTTCAAAATTTACCATAGAGAAGAGTCAATAGCCACAAAAATAGCCCTATTGTTGCCCCGAGGAATTTTGAGAATCATTAGATAGATGAAAATAATTATCTTTAATTAAAGAAATAAAATAATTTTTAAAACAAAGAATAAAGCATTATCACAAAACACACATATTTTAAAAGAAATTAAACTAGCAAAAAGAATAAATATATAGCTAATAAAATTAAAATCTAGGAGAATATTTATTCAAAAAGGGAAAATCTCCAGAGTAATATGATTTTAAAGAGTAAAAAGCAATTTAGAACATTTTTAATATGGTAATGTAGTAAAAATTAGGACAATCATTCTACATGGAGTTCACCTTCTTTCAGATTTTATCCTGATTTTAAAATAATATAATAACAATCCCAAGATTAAAGGGCATCACTTCTATACATAGAAGTCTAGATGTATAATTGTAGTTCCAGAAAAAAAAAAAAGAGAGAAAGAAAAGCAATTTTCCATATAAAGTATACAGTAATAAAATTTGGATGATTTTCAGTATTCACTCAAATTAAGGACTTCAAATGAAACTCTAGTGTAAACTCAGCATGGTAAGTGCTGAATATTTTCCATAAATATATTATGAGCAATTTTTATGGTACTCTTTTGTTCGCAGTTTACAACATATAGCATGTATCATTCACATGCAAATGCATTTTTCATCTTATTAAATTGGCTTCATTGATGCTATAAATGGTTAAGTGGTAGATCATGAATACCTATAATTTTTGACTTGCGTTTTTTTTCTAATTAATTCCTCTTTTGTACAACAACAGCAGGCAGTGGTGGGCTCATCAGGTAGCCACTCATGCTTTTCATCGGATCTTGCATTATTGTAGACTGTCAGACCACTTAGCAAACCACAACTATAAATCCCTGTTGAATATTTGATTTTTATAAGAATGAGTCACGTTTCTGTTGGATTAACTAAAAAAAAAAAAAAAGAGGTTTATCTGGGGTAGTGATCAGTTTGAAGGAACTCAGTTCATTTTTTTTCCTTATTCAATTTGTCATTCAATGATTGAATGGTGAGGGAGGTATAGCTAAAAAAAAAAAAATAAAACAAGCAAACAAAAATACTGTCAGTTATAGCACTGTAGAGTCCACTATTAAACATTTTTTGATTGTAAGATGTTTGCTATACTATGAGCATCTTGGAGACATGGAGCAAATCTTCCCTACTATTTATATCCAGAGCCTAGCAGAAAATTTTAAAATAGTAGCCACTCCATAATATTTACTGAATTAATAAAATAATTTCAATTCTCCTTCCTTTCTGATATGAAATAAGTGGTAATGCACCTTCATCATTTTTACACATACCCTTCATTAAGGCAACACAAAATGCTCTATAAAATCCCTCATTCTTTGCAATTATCACTTGTTAAAATTGCTTTTTGTCCTTTTATACACTTTGGAAGGACTGATGCTGAACTGCAGTATTTTGGTCATCTGCTGCAAACCGACAACTCATTGGAAAAGTGCCTGATGCTGGGAAAGATTGAGTACAGAAGAAGAAGAGGGTGTCAGAGGATGAGATGACTGGATAGCATCACTGATGCAATGGACATAAACTTGGACAAACTTTGGGAGTTGGTGAGGGAGGCCTGGAATGCTGCAGTCCATGAGGTCGCGAAGAGTCGGACAGGATGTTGGACACTGAAAAATAACAACAAAAATTGCTTTCCTAAGCTGTCCATGAAAAGATATCATTAAAGAGCCAGAAGAAACTTGGAACGCTATGAGAAATCATTTAAATGGGATGTGCCTGGTCAAGGGTCAGCTTGACTCTGCTTTGAAAGAAATGTGGTATGTCGTTGGTGGAGATGTGTGTGGAGTGCAGTTCAGAAAGAAGGAATGGCTTAATCCAGGATCCCAGAGCTATTATTAAAAGATTAATACTTCTAGTTCAGGTTAGAGTCGTCAGTTTCTTAAACATTAAATTTTCTACTCCACATCTTGCTTTCATTCACTTCAATTTTGTCCTAAACTTAGAGTAAACAACCACAGCTGTCTTTAATTATTAGAAATTAGAGACCGAGAATATTCTTGCTAATTTTAATCCAGCGTAAGATATTAATATATCATTCTGTAAACTCCTCGGTGCCTCCTCAGTTTCTGATGTACCCCTCTAACCATTGATTATTGAGAACTTCAATTCTTATTTGATGTATCAGAACTTGGAAAATTGTATTCACCTGAATTCATTGCTTTCAAAAAATGTTTGCTTTCAGGTAAGACATTTGACAATAGCTGCTATATTACTCTTTTGCTATTCAGTAATTGCCATTTGGTTATACTTCCATTGGTTATGAAGATAAGGATTTTCCAAAATTTTGTATTTCAATTTGTAGGAACAAGTATGATGACTATAGTTCCACACAATTTATAATCACTTTATAGAGAAATAAAAGCATCTTTCCTAAAATTTCACACACTCTGGGGAAAAAAAAATGTCAAATGGAGGGGAACAGCATGGAATAGTGTAAAGATTCCCAATGTAGGAGTAAAGAGACTTGGATTTTAGTCCAAGCCCTGTTATTAGCTACTTGTATGTCTTTGAGCAAGTCATTTAGATTCCCTGAGTTTCTGTTTTCTTATCTATAAAATTATGTGCTCCATTTTCATGGTAAAAATAATCTAATACAAATGTTGATAGGAAGAAAAACAGAAATGCATTAAAGAAGACAATATAAAAAGTAATAGCCGGTCATTATTCTTTCTTGTCTTGCACTGACACTTTAGCAAAAGTATTAAGGTGCTTTTAATAGTTTTAAGCAATACAAATTATACATTAATCTCAACCCTAGAAGATTAACTTTTCTCCCTTCATATTCTATATTTTGCTGGATAGCAGACTTGATGTTTTAGAATTTGTGTAATCTCACTCTCAAGAATAAATCTACTGCTTTTACCGTGGTTATTTATTCAAAATTGATACCCTATTCATGTTTGTTACAGACATATAAACAAGATATCATTAGTACACTATGTTTTCAACCTAAATTTTATCTGAATGCTGTTCAAACAGTTTCAAAACGCATTCAGATATATAGAAAATTCAATATCTTTGATTTGCTGTTAAATTTTAAACTGACAAAACTGCCCTTTAAGACATATTGTATAATAAATGCAGACATGAAGTACTAAACTACACATATCATAAGCCTCAAATCATCAGAGATATCACTAGAATTTTACTATGACCTAAGATATTGGAAGAAGTCCTGGAAATTAAAAAAAATGATGGCAGCTGCTGTCATTGATGCTGGAGCCAAACCAAACTGCAATGTCCACATGTAATCAATCACAGTGCCCTGGGCCTTGCCTTTATCACCATCTCCAAAACCAGAGCCCATGGGTATAAGATGAATAAGCATGATGTCATGAGGAAGTCTGAGCAGTGATGAGAGGGAAATATTGAGAATCAGGCAAAGAAGCAGTGGGATAGCAGCTGTCCGCAGAATATAAGTAGGGGTAAAAAGCGAGATCACTATTTCACCTATTCAAGAATCATGCTTTCTGTACCTATTATGTACCAGACACTTCTGTGTGCTAGTGATTCAAAAATGAATTAGACCCAACCTTGTTTATCAGAGAGCTCCTTGTATAGGAAGTGAAGCATAGACACATAAATATTAAATCACATTTAGCGGTGATAGGTGCTACAAAAAAGCTATGTGCAAAATGCGATTGGTAGTCCAAAACAAGAATCAACTGCCCAGAAGACTCAGGAAACTGTCTGCATGGGACAAGGGGATCATCCAACGATTTGGTGCTTATGAAGAAAATAGGAATTTTCCAGTTGAATTAGAGAGTCAAAAGGAGTATAGGCAGAAAAAAGCACAGGTGAAAAAAAAAAAAAAAGGGACATGAAAAAAGAATTCAGGCTAAATGGACTAAGTTCAGCATGCTCAGCTGGAGGTCTTGGTGCATGTTGTGGAGGCAGGAGGTTAAGAAAAAGTAGAAGTGAAGAGACTAGAATAGTAGACTGGAACTAGCTGATGAAACATCTCATCTGCCATGTTAGAGAGTCTTGATCTTACCCTACATTCAACAGGGAAGTCAACAGGATTTATAAAGAAGTGCTTTTTAGAATGTTATATCTGAGGAAAGTGCACAGGGGTAATTTGATAGGGAAGACTACAGGAATGAAGGGTGAAATATTAATTGGGAGACTGGGTTACAATAGTATAAACAAAGATTATAAATCCAAATGCTTTCAAGTGATAGTCTCTCAGTCATGTCTGACTCTTTGCAACCCATGGACTGCAGTTTGCCAGGCTCCTCTGTCCATGGGTTTTTCCAGTCAAGAACACTGGAGTGAGGAGTCATTCCCTTCTCCAGGGGATCTTCTTGACCTAGGGGTCGAACCTGTGTCTCCTACATTACAGGCAGATTCTTTATTGTCTGAGCCACCAGGGAAGCCCAAATGCTTTCAAAGGCCTGGCAAATAATGCAAATGTGAAGCTGGTTCCTGCCCTTGCCCCTTACCTCAGACATTTAATTAAAATAATTAAATAAATAAATATCTAGGCCAAATATCACTTAGGATAAAATTTGCTTTAGGGATGCAAGTTTTTTTTTTTTTTTTTTTAACCTAGGAAAAAGGAGGATAACATTTTGAATTATGTAATGAAGAAATTAGGAATATAAAAGAGATGGTGAATTCCAGATCTATTTGAGTGCTGCATAGAACTGTTCCAGCTATTTCTGAATCCCTAGGAAATCAGCTGTTGTTCAGTCAGTAAGTCATGTCCAACTCTTTGCCACCCCCTGAACTGCAGCCTGCCAAGCTTCCTTATCCTTCACTCATGCCCATTGAATTGGTGATGCTATCCTATCATCTCATTTTCTGTCACCCCACTTCTCTTGCCCTCAATCTTTCCCCACATTAAGCTCTTTTCTAACGAGTTGGCTCTTCAGATCAGGTAGCCAATATACACTAAAAATTCCATGTGTGCTGACCGACTCCATCCAATAACAGCTAAGGAGAAAGTAAGAGAGAAAACCCTGCTCCTCAAGCACTGCGAGTGGAAAAGAACTCTGCAGATATTTAAGTGCTAAATCATTTCAGTCATGTCCGACTCTGTGACCTTATGGACTGTAGCCTGCCCGGTTCCTCTGTTCATGGGGATTCTCCAGGCAAAAATACTGAAGTGGGTTGCCATTTCCTCCTCCAGGGTATCTTCCCAACCCATGGATTGAATGGGAGTCTCTTATGTCAGTCTCTTATGTCTCCTGCATTAGCAGGCAGGTTCTTTACCACTAGTGCCACCTGGGAAGCCCAGATACTAAAGATATAAGTCAACCCCATTAAAAAAAAAAAAAAAAATATATATATATATATATTGAAATCATAACTTGGCCCTAGCAATACAGAAAATTGCCTAGCCTTAGTCAGAAGCTGTTTTATTTTTTATATTATATATTTGTTTTAAGGTGGACAGTAACTAGATTAAACAACTGTGTAAAAACAAATGAACAAAACTATGCTAAAGCAGTGAGAAAAGCCAAAATGACTATACCATTAAAAGTTATTTTCAATTGCAATTCTGCTATAACTTTATACAAATAATCCTTTTACTCCTTCAATCTATACCTAAATAGATATATATCTAAATATTATCTACAACCATGGTATGGCAGGAAAGATTGCAGACAGAGTCCATTTAGACTTGAAGTGAGAGAAATATAAATGAGGAAGTACAGAAACCTAATTCTAAGGGTTGGATAATTTCTGGAAAAAAGGGGGATTCTAATGGATAAGAAGAAGAATAGATTGAATACAGGTGGTTATCTCAAAATCAATATGGAATGTTAAAATGATTTCCCCCACTTAAACTAACTTGATCATAAATTATTATTGAGGTAATATGGATAAATATTATTTTAAAAACTACTATATGTGATTTTAAAAAAGCACCATATGCAATTCTGATACATTTAAGCATTCGATTTAAATGCATTTCCTGCTTTTGAAAATGACTACAATTTACATATTTCATTTACCTAAATATAGTAGGTCTCATATATGTCAGGTGGTTAATGAATAGGTTAAGTGAACAGTGGTTAGTTAGCATAATAGAATGGCAGACTTTATGTCAGAAGATTGATATGATATGCTTAAAAAATTTAAGAGCTCAATGAGAATTTAGGGTCTTGATCACATCACAGCTGGTTGCTGTGCAACCTTAAATAAAACACTTAATCTCTGTGTTCAAATTCTTCTTTTGTGAAGAAGGATAAAGGAAGGCCAAATTGCAAACCAAGAGTTCCTTTTAACAAGCAGTCTAACATTCAGTGCCCTTGTAAAATGAGAGAATGTCTAGCTTTGAAATAAATTTGGGTGAAAAATTTAATTACCCCAAACTAAAAATCAAGATCTTTTATCTGTAAGAATGGAATAACTGTGCCTTCAAAATTACATCAATTAATTTCACTGCATGAAAGCAAAAGTGCACTTAATATCTAGGGGTTACAAACTCAAAGCTTCCAAGAGCCAAGCAAAAGTCATAAATATGTGACGTTTCCAAAATACAAAATAATATGAGATGATGGGTTCTATGAGCAATGGGAGAAAGCATATCTTACAATAACTCTCACATTCTTTTTTTTTTTTTTTTTGTCCTGAACACTGCCTGTAAAAGCCTGTCTTTGGCTGGATTCAGACAGTGTGCCATAAGATTGTGACCTCCAAAGCTTGCCATCTATTAGTAGGCCCTAAAGTGTCTCTTTTCACTTGGGAAGTCATACTGCTTCTTACAAGTCAGTAAACTATCTTATCAATGGCCAGTTTTTTCTTCATTTTATCTGATGCCATCAACAGCATTTAACCTATTGGATCACCCCCTTCTCTTAGACAACTTCATTCATCTGGCTCCCCAGACACCATATACTCAGGTTTGCTTCTGAGCCACTCCTCAGTCTCCTAGTTAGTCTCCTAGATCTATAAATGTTGGATGACTCTAGGGTTTATTCCCCTCTGTTTCTACACATTCACTCCTTTGGTGAATTCCAGTCTCTCATCTTTAAATAACAGCCATATGCTGTCAATCACCAAATGTGTATTTGCAGCCCAGAGTTTTCTCCTAAACTCCAGATTCCTATATCCAACTGACCGTTTAACATTTGGATATGGATGTCTGACATTTCAAATTTAAGATGTATCAAACTAAAATCCTGTTTTCTTCCACAAATGTGCCTCACTTACATTCTTTACAATCTCAGTTAATAGCAACTCTATTATTTCAGTTACTGGACCCAAAAATCTTGGTGTTATTTGGAAATCTCTGTTGTTCTCACACCTTACATCTTAGTCTGTTGGGGCATCATCCTAATTTTACCTTCAAATAAATATAGAATCTGGTTACTTTTCAGCACCTTTGCTGTTTACATCCTGTTTCAAGGCACTAGTCTCTCGCTCCTGGGAATCACCGAAGTTTCTACTTACTCCATTAAGGCAAAGACAGTATTCTCAGCACAGCCGCCAAAGTGATCTTTTCAAAATTAAAGTAAAATTATTTCACTCTTTTGGATAACAGCCTGCCACAGTTCTCTGTTCTACTCTGAGTTAAGTAATTACCCTCACAGTGGCTTCTTCAGTTCAGTTCAGTCGCTCAGTCGTGTCTGACTCTTTGCGACCCCATGAATCGCAGCACACCAGGCCTCCCTGTCCATCACCAATTCCCGGAGTTCACTCAGACTCACGTCCATCGGGTTGGTGATGCCATCCAGCCATCTCATCCTCTGTCATCCCCTTCTCCTCCTGCCCCCAATCCCTCCCAGCATCAGAGTCTTTTCCAATGAGTCAACTCTTCACATGAGGTGGCCAAAGTACTGGAGTTTCAGCTTTAGCATCATTCCTTCCAAAGAAATCCCAGGGTTGATCTCCAAAATGGACTGGTTGGATCTCCTTGCAGTCCAAGGGACTTTCAAGAGTCTTCTCCAACACCACAGTTCAAAAGCATCAATTCTTCGGCACTCAGCTTTCTTCACAGTCCAACATTTACACCCATACATGACCACTGGAAAAACCATAACCTTGACTAGACGGACCTTTGTTGGCAAAGTATTGTCTCTGCTTTTCAATATTCTGTCTAGGTTGGTCATAACTTTTCTTCCAAGGAGTAAGCGTCTTTTAATTTCATGGCTGCAGTCACAATCTTCAGTGATTTTGGAGCCCCCAAAAATAAAGTCTGACACTGTTTCCACTGTTTCCCCATCTATTTCCTGTGGCTTCTTACAAGACCCTTAAAATTATCTCCCTTGCCACCATCAGCATCCCTTCCCACTATGTTTTCTCCTAACATTTCCCCTCAGTTTAAGTTGCTTTATCTGCACTGGCCTCCTTGTAGTTCCATGTACATCCTGGTAATGTTTTAATGTAATCACCTAATTATTCCCTCTGAGCGGAAAATTCTCCCTTAGATATTTTCTTAGCCAAATTCCATACCACATTTAATATTTCTTCAACTATTACCCTTTCATGAATCAGACCCTGACCATCTACAGAACTGCCACCACCCCAAGCCCTGGCACTTCTAATCCTGTTTACAATGCTCCAGAAAGGCTATCATATATTAATATCCTCTAAAATTTAGTAACTTGATTAGCATTTAATATTTTCTCTTCCTTTGCTAGATTCAAAGTGCTATGAGAACAGATATATTTTATTGTTCATCTCAAGCACCTTGAAGAATGTCTAGGCCACAAATATTCAGTAATTATTTGTTGTGGTTTATTAAATCATCAGAAAAGACAATTCATCAGGGAATTTAAATTCAGTTTTTAGAGTCTTGGTGTTATTTTTATGATTATCAATAAAAGGAAGTAAAATAAATGATGTGTTAAGTGCCTACTATGAATTAGTCACTGTGCTAAGGTATTTACATATATTATCCCATTTTATTCTTAGACAACCATGTCAGAATGGCATATTGTGTCCTGTTTTCCAATAATAAAGTCATATAACTTGTAAGTTACATAGTCAAGCTTTGCACCTATGGTTACTTAACACAAAATCTATGACACTCAAAAAGAAGTTGTATGACGTATATTCTTTAAGATAATTAATACACAACTGTAAAATAAACCCTGGAAACATAAGGATAACTGTCCATAAGATTGATGTACAATTAACCAAAGTCATCCATTTACAATTTAACATTTCTGTTAACGGTTTGCTCATATTATAGAAAAAAAATTCAGATTTGTAAAAAGCCTTCTACCACTATAAAACCGAGAGTAGAGAATTGATACAAATGGGAAATACCCCTAAATATAGAAGCTTCACAAAATATCTGGTAATTTTATTTTTAAAGTATAGCTTACATGTAGCTAACATGTTGTTTAGGCTGATTTTTAAAAAAATATATGAAAAATTATACTAAAGACAGTAAAACGGGTTTTCTTCCAGTTTCACTTAAGCTTTCAATGCTTAGAATTGAACAGATCAGCTACTTGAAGAAATATCAAGGGCTTGTCTGAGAGCTTCTGTTCACTGTCAGAATTCTGCCAACTAGTTTCCAGAACAGGCCAAAAAATGTGTCACTTAAAACGCTAATGCATTGTCTACAAGACAAATTGTTCACTAAGGGTGAAGTAACTGTTTTCAAGAAGAAACAGCTCTGTTATCATTAGAAGTAAAGCTCTCATGATTATACAGCCACTTATATCAGAAATTCAGCCA
The DNA here is from genome assembly GCF_002263795.3 of Bos taurus. Classification (NCBI taxonomy): domain Eukaryota; kingdom Metazoa; phylum Chordata; class Mammalia; order Artiodactyla; family Bovidae; genus Bos; species Bos taurus. Next base: position 40,060,761 of record NC_037357.1, on the reverse strand, counting down.
CCTTAACTGCAGTGTACAATTTGTCTTCCTGATTGGATTCATTGTCTATGTAACTGACAAAACTCCCTGGTTTAAAGCCTATTCACATGATGGAAATTAAGTAGTATGTTTGTAGAGATATAAATTACTCTAAAGCCTTCCTCAAAAGAAGAAGTCAATGTCCTTTCCAACCTTGCTAAAACACCAAAACATGCTGAATAAGCTTAATTGAATTGTTTTATTTTACCAAAGTACGAAAAGCTGTTCCTTTTTATAATAATTGTGACCCCAGGCTCTCATAAATGAATTTGCTGCTCCCTTTGAAGAAAAAGATCAAGAAAAATTTCCCAAGTGCAAAATCAAAGAGAAACGAAAGCTTTCTTTGCTTACTTGAACTATACATCTTGTCTTACTGTTACTTTAATGTTTTCTTAAGTAGTGAAAATTAGTACAGAACAGGTAGTTATGCTTTTTTCTCCCTTTCCCATTCTTCTAAAGAAACATATTTATGAAAATTTCTGTGATTTTTAAATTATGATAACTAAGTACTTTTGCATGACATTAATACTACAGTTTACAATGCCTTGCACCTTCACTATCATTTGGACTTCATAGTCCATTCAAAATTTGCAAGTAACTAACAGTGACAGACTTTACTGTCTTGGGCTCCAAAACCACTGTGGATGGTGACTGCAGCCATGAAATTAAAGGAGGTTTGCTCCTTAGAAGAAAAGCAATGGCAAACCTAGGCAGCATATTAAAAAAAAGACATTACTTTGCCAACAAAGGTCCATATAGTCAAAGTTGTTTTTTCCAGCAGTCATGTATGGATGTGAGAGCTGGACAATAAAAAAGGCTGACCACCGAAGAAATGATGCCTTCGAACTGTGGTGCTCGAGAAGACTCTTGAGTCCCTTGGATTGCAAGGAGATCAAACCAGTCAATCCTAAAGGAAATCAACCCTGAATATTCATTGGAAGGACTGATGCTGAAGCTGAAGCTCCAATATTTTGGCCACCTCATGCAAAGAGCTGACTCATTGGAAAAGACCCTGATGCTGGGAAAGATTGAATGCAGAAGGGGAAGGGAATGACAGAGGATGGGCTGGTTGGATGGCGTTACTGGCTCAATGAAGTTGAGTTTGAGAAAATTCCAGGAGATGGTGAAGGACAGAGAAGCCTGGTATGCTGCAGTCCATGGGTTCACAAAGAGTCAGACATGATGGAGTGACTGAATAAGAACAGTCACTGAAAGTTTAAGAGGCTAAACCCTGTATAAGGTATACTAGCTGTATCATAGCATTTTACTCTCAATGAAATAGGTATCTTTATAGCCCAATTTTGAGATGCAGAAACTGAGTCACATAAAACCAAGGAAATCACATGTGAACACACAACTCATAAAACAAAGTAGAATTCATGCTATCATAAGTCTATGCCACTATTAAAAGTTATTCTCAATTGCATTTATAAATTAAGCACTCTCTCCCATTTTGTTGATCTATAATGCAAAGGATTGTGGTGGGGTTTTTTTTGCATCATGTTTTATGACATTTGATGTTTAAAAAAAAAAAACTATAAGAATCAGAACTGCCTTTATTGAGTGTCTGCTAGGAATTCATTACGAAATTTGCCTTATTGCTAATTTTGACTAGAACCATGCAAGATAGGTATTATTATACTTATTTTATGAATGAGAAAACTGAGGCTCAATGAGTTTAATTAAAATATCCCAGGTCACATAACAAGAACGGGAAGAATCAGGATTCCAGGTCATTGACTTTCCATAGACCATATGGCCAAAAGGATGACAGTCCTTTGACCATCCTTACTACTTGGATGCTCAGTGAATTCTAAGCAATGTGTCTCTAACTTCCTAAGGGGACAGTATGTTTTAAAACAATCACAACTATTTTCTATAAAAAAAAAAAAAAACAACTTATTTTCTGTCTAACAAAACATTATTTTCTAAGACATTGCATGCAAAATGAGCAAAGTCTTGTTTGTATACTAATTTTATAGTGTAAATTGGTACAGGGAAAGCTGCTTCGACATGTGGATATATTTGTAAATGTTGCCTTTGGGCTTGCAAACTATTCTTCTCTGGAGTCAACAAAATGCAAATATAATTAAGCTACCCTTTCTGAGGTGACCTCTTTTTAACCAACTATCTTTTTTAATATCAGCTGCATTCCTTTGGGTAATAATGGGATAGTTGGAATTATGCAATTATATTGTATAGTATTTTAATTAAAAGATGTATCACTGAATACTTAAACATTATGTGTCTGCTAGAACCTACAATGATTACGCAAATGTGAGAGAGCAGAGGAAGAAAATATACATCTTTTCTGTTTATATTTCAATTAGATTGTGAAAATTCATTGCTGAAACTGAAAATTTCACATTTTCTAACAGATACAAAAAGTGAAGAAATGCTGTTTTTTAGTTCTAAGCTACATCAAATTCTACCAATATTAAAATATAGCAAATTCATATTTTATATGTATATGTTATATATGAACCCACAAAGTACAACTAAATTAGGTGATTCATTTTTAGATTTATAACAATATAGGGTCAGAAATCACAATGTTTTATTGTAATATTTCAGTGTGGCATGGTGAACTAGATTCTTCCAAATTGATAAGTTCTTCTGGAGTTGAAAATAACACTTCTAATACAATTTTTTCAAGTTATTTGATAATAACATGGAGTGTTAAGCATGGCTGAAGCACATTATGTTAAAGTCCTATCAGCCTCAGAACAACTAAGCTAAGACTGAATTAAGAGGAGATGTACAAGAGAAGTAAAAATACACTTTTGCTGTCAAAAGGGCTGTGGTCTAGAATTAGGAACATGAGTTTGGGAGATTTGTGGTTAACACAAACTAGCTGTGAGATCTCATGTACCATTCTTTACTTGCGCAGGACTCGGTTGGTTTAATTGTTAAATGGAAAGGAATGGGAAAGGGAAAAGGAAAGGAAAGGAAAGGGAAAAATAGATGCATTTGTAGTATGAGAGGGGAAATACTATTGTACATACAAATCTAAGGTATTTCTATTTTTATTTTACTGTTCATACTGAAGATAGATTGACTATTAATAGTTAATGGCATGGCCCTATTGGGAAAATATTAACATGCCTCAGAAAGAACTATAAAGAAAAGTGAACTCCCTATCCAAAATCCATTCTTCAGAAATCATCACTGCTAGCAATTTCTTCTCTTATAAGATTTAAAAAATAAATGCTAAGGCTTTCTATTTGAGTGAAAAGTTGTTTTTAAATCAGTTTATATTTGAAGACTTGCTTTTCCAACCCACTACACCGCTCTGATTTATTTTGTAGTACAGATGTGTGTGTGTGTGTGTGTGTGTAATGGGGGTGGAAGCAAATAGGCTGTAGTAGGAAGACCTTGTTCAAGTCCCAGCATTGTACCTTATCAGCTGGGTTGCTGGGTAAAAAGTAAAAACTCTAAGTATACATTTCTTATCAGTAAAATCAGAATAGTAATATTCCCTCTCAGAGCTATTAATGAAATAAGAATATGAACATGCTTTTTAAACGTGAAATATTAAGTTGTCATTATGAGTATAGTTTTTAGAAAACACAAATATTGATCTGTCTAGTAGGAACAATGGAATAAAGTACTCCCAAATTCAAGATGCCTACTCATATCATATTGTTAAGCTGTTCTGCCCTTGTTCTACTTTGTCAGCTCTCTGGGAATGTTGAAAACTGACTATGAAATAAAGAAACATTTCTGCTTATCTCCTTTTCACACAGCAGTCTCACCTACAGAGGTTGCTCACAACTTTCCAATAAATATATACAGGTAACTAAAAAAACAAAGGAAGAGCAAGGAAAGAAAGTGACACAAAATCAGTTCCCTTCAACATCTCTCCCATAAATTTAATTTCCCTTCACCCAACAAACTGTCAAAAGCAATAGGAAAAAATATAGGACAAAATCTTCAGGTAAAAAACACATTTTCTCTATATTCTAGGAAATAGTGTTCCAAATAAGTCAATTTACCTCTGAAAGTATCAAATATTCATGTGTTCAACTCACAGAATGTTGCCTTCTGAAAAAGCTTAGAGAGCCAAAAGTACCATTCTGTAAACTTCCATTCCTTTATAGGTCAATGTGTTTGACTTCAAAGCATGTAACTAACAGTTGCTTAAAGAACTCTCTTAATTGAAGCTGGACTTATATTAAGAGATAGCTATAAGGAAACAGAGAATGGGAAACCAGTTCTTTCTAAACTGAAATAAAGAAATCAGGTTCCATGATTTGTGGAACTGACTTTGTGTTCTTTGTCAAGTCCCTTAATTGTTTGGTCCCTTTCTTACTCAACTATAAATTAAGTTTAACTCACAAATGTCTCTAGAAGGCACTGAACTTAATACCTGCTGTCAATAAAGTCAAAGCTTGGAATTGCACATTTGACATACACGGCCTCTAATTCTTCTTTTAGCCATGAATACAGGGGAAAGAAGGGTATCAAAAACTGGGGCTGCAAGGGCCCATCACCATGCTTCACATATAAGAATGATAAATTGTGTTTGTGTGAATGACCTCTATTTCTCCTCTTCTGTGCCCTCAAATGTAACTGAAGAATAGAATACAATAAAGAACCTTCCTAGCCACTATAATTTTGTCATTCCATATTCTTCTCTCCCATTCACTGTCTTTCATTTTATGTTATTTTCTACTCATTATAATTCATTAAATTAGAGGAATAGCATAACTTTGCATCCTCGTTCATTCCTTCTATTTGTGATAACTTTAAATGCATCCTCTGTTTTTCCTTTAAAAAGCAGAATGCACTTTACTGAAAACAAAAGTGAACAGACTGTTTCCCATTTTCATGTATCTTTAAAATGCTGACAACTTCAAATTCAGTATCTTTCATCGTTATGTAAAAAACATCTGCAAGAAAGATAGAAACTCATTGACCCACAAATTATAGCTAGATTTGGCACCATTTAAATTAAATGTCAGCAGTTTCCTTCAGCTCAGGCCTTATCTCTTTCTCCTGTTTTTCAAGAGCTGTTGCTGAAGACCTAAGGGTCTAAACTTTTACTCTATTCATTACAGGTCATCTCACATTGCATGTTGCTAGGCCACAGAGGCACAGATATGAGATAGCATATGATCTAGCACAATCTGTTGGTTCTCTAAACAAAATATATGTTAAGTGCTGCTGATGGAGGAAAGTCCAGAAGAGAAAACCACACTTTAGCAAGATCATTTTCAAATAGAAAAGAGGATGTAGAAACATTATTTAAGTTCAATGGGTATAAAACTTTATAGTATAACCACCAAAATTCTCTTTTAAGTGGCTGTGGGGAGCGAGCTCCGCCCGTGGCAAAGGTCATGAGGAAGGAGGCTTGACATACACAAAGGCGGGATCAAGCCTCAGGAGTCTCCCTGGAAATTCTCGAGCAATCTACCCCCAAAACCAGAGTCTGCCTACTCTCTGCTTTGTGCTTTCACCTACACCTCTGACTTTACGGGGGGCTGTCCCCCACTACCTCTCTGAAAAAAGAGTTAGCTTACAGCTCCAGTTAATAATTCCTGGGTGTGACAGTGTTTCAACCTACAAACTCCCTTGGAAGTCCTCTAGCCTGCCTGAATAGGTTTTTCCGGCCACATGTGATTGCTCAGAGCCTCCAAACTGTGAGAGGCATGAGATGTTCTAAACTGTCTAAATACAGATTCCTTTGAGCAGTTAAAAGATTGATTAGAAATTGTATTGGTGAAGGGATTCTCACTTGTTGGGCCAATGTTTGCTGCTAAGTCTCCATATCCCTTACCTGCTGTGTCCCTGGCAGTGTATTGATTAATATAATTGGTGTAAATAGTAGCTTTAATGTTTGTAACCTGGGACCCTTGAATTAATTCTTTTTCTTGTTATAGCCCACCACACCTTTGCTCTGTAGGAATGCAACTTTATCTAATGCTTTTTGGAGGCTGGCGCCTGACTTTAGAATAATCACCTTTAGAGGAAAAGGCCTCCGGGCCAGAAGATGATGCAAATCACCTAAACTTTTGCATATGATAAGTTTGCAGGAAGAAAGCCTGGCTTGCTGCTTGACTCTACCCCTTCCTGCATTATCCTCTATGCATAACTTAAGGTATAAAAACTACTTTGGAAAATAAAGTGCGGGCCTTGTTCACCGAAACTTGGTCTCACCATGTCGTTCTTTCTCTTACCTTCTGGCTGAATTATTCAGCCTCTTTTCTCCACTGAATTTCTTCACTGAGCTATCCTCATTCTATTACTCTTTATATCCTCAATTAACGTTTAATTAAGCAGTTGTTTCCTGATCCTCGCCGACGCCGTCCCCGCTTCGAATACCCTGGATCCACCGGGGCTGGTCCCCAGCAAGTGGCCTTCATGTAGCCACAGTAAATAAGTTTTCAAACAAAAATGCTATTGTTTATTAATATAACATGGTTTAATCATATTAACATTGGCTTGTATTTCTAGCTAAAAATCTGGATGTAGCCTACAATATAGAGTTTTAAGCAAGATTCAATGTCTTTATAGTCAACCGACTAATAAAAAGCATATAGTGTGAAAATTTTGCATCTTTAACAAAAATTAAGTTCAAATTCTCTGAATCACTTCAGGGAGAAAAAAACAAGCCTTATGAATTTGTTACTACTGCAATAGATGCTATCAACAAGATACTAATAAAAATATTATCTGTCTAGTGGGAACAGTGCCAATTTGTCTTGAGGGCCATCTTATTAGCATTTTTTCCAACATTATTAATTATTAACATCAATTCATATCTCAAAATTGAGACTTACACTAATGTTCCTAACATCATGAACTTTTCTATAATGCTGCTATTCATACGTATAATAAACATTAATCTTATATATATAGATGTCGACATGATCCATGTTATCAAACTACATAGTAGAAAAGAATCTGACTTCCAGACCCGACTCCCAAATAATAGTGATAGAGCAAATATATCTTCTCTGGTTCTCAGTCTAATTATAGACTATTAAGTAATATACTAAGATACATTGATACTTTTGTCCTAGGGCTTATAGAAAAAGTAAAACCTATTGGTAAGATACTAACATGCATGTAGGAACAAGATACAAATTTGAAGAAGACAAGGCATTTTGTATTTGTGGCTAGACCTCTAATGAAAAAATGAATAGTGGATGCTGAATTTCTGACTTTTTCCCTCCTGTGCCAACTTTCTCTGAAATTAAAATGGCAGAGCTGTAACTAACAGAGATACCCTGGTAATTATTTAGTGAACCAGATGTGTCAATTCATTTTACTTTTGTTACAATAGCCAATCTGATATCTCTTCAAGGTCTTTCTGCATCACTTTGTTTAGGTTGTGATTAGACTCTCTACTGGTTGATATGTCCCAAAGCAAATTTTTTTTTTACTTGCAATATAGTTACACAAAAAAGCATCAAAAGAGCTGTTGCATCCTAGCTTTATTTGTCTATCTATCTGTCTCTTTATTGGCAGTTTTACCATTTTTCAAAGTTGAAAAGTGGTAACTTCTTCTCAGCAAAAATGAGAAATCATTAAACTGACCAAAGAAAAATGATAAATAGAAAACTATTACTAGATGCTGAACTTAAGTAGTCAAGAAAATGTCATAAAATGTTTTTATTCAATCTATTTCAAACTTTATGTGCCAAAACAGAACTCAAGTGTTAATATGTTTACATTAAAACAGAGGTTACTGATTAATAACTCATCCACTGTCAAATCAACTCTCATTTGCAACAAATTTACCTAATTCATCTGTTATGTGTATTCTTAAAAGTAATTGTCATTCTAAAGTATTTTAAGTATGTAGAATCTTTCATAATGGATAGATCTTCTAGAAAGTTTGCTATAAAATGAATTTCCATTAAGTCTATTTTCCAATAGAGAGGCATGGCAGAGAGGTAAGGAATATTGTTGGGATACTTAAGGGAGTTTTGTTTTTGGCATCCAGCTCTGATAACTAACAACACTTTTTAGAGGTATTTTAGAAAGAACAAGGCATTAAGAGTTACAACACTTATGATAATGACAAAATAGCTGCCATACCAATGGGCAGGTCTAGGATTTGCTGCTAGCACTTCTACTGCAACTTTAGCAGGCAAGGGCCCCTCAAAGAGCAATGGGAAGCTTTCCTTCCCAGCAATGCTGAGGGATAATCCCTCACCTATAATAATGAAAACGTTATAAATTTCCAAACCCTTAGCTGAGAATCAACAGAAAATGCAATTTTCTCCATGGCTTTATTAATTTGATGAGAGGAAAAGTCATGCATGTTGATTTGCTGTTTATCATGTGATTGTTGGATTGGGACAATTGTGAAAAACAAATACAAAGACGTCAGAAGTTACAGTAATTTTTCCGAAAATTTTGTGTTGTTAAAAGTTCATGTCAATGTATTGCAAAAATCACTACAATATAGTAAAGTAATTAGCCTCAAATTAAAATAAATTAATTTACAAAATACACAGAATATCAAAATTTAATAGCCCTCAATGATTCTAATTTGTGTCCGAAAAATGTCTGCCCTGTTCTTAATATTGATAATAATGCAAATGATTTATAAATCTCTTATGTTTAAATATTAGGGTTATGACTTTAAAAATCACGTAGTAGAACAGAAAGGCAATTCTTCAAGTCTGCAGAAAAATGAAATCCACACAAATGCTGTACCATGAGTACATCTACTGTCGTGCTGTTTTAAATTGTTTCAAATACTATACTCACACAGTTTTCCATAGCAAACAGCAGTTGCAGTTGTACTGACTTTCAAATGGCTTTCACTCCAGTGGCAGAGGCTGTTTTATAATCCAGGTACACCCACATTTAACACAGTGCCCCAAGAGTAAAATAACAAACCATGGTTGACTATTTATCATTTCTACTTGAAAAATGAAGATCCATTATTTACCAATATTTAGGATGTAGTCATAAATGCCTTCAGCTGAAAAGCTACAAAAATGTCTAGATCTCCTTTTAAAAAAAGAATAAGGCTTCTCATAGTAATTGTAACTTCCTTATATCTCTCTAAACATGGGAGTGATTTCACAAGACTCCTTTAATGTACACTATCCCATTTTTCAAGATGTGAAAACGAATTCTGATTTTTTTAAAGCAAACTTTAACCTAGGTAAAATGTATCTTATGCTAGGCACTATTCTAAATATTATGAATAAAGAAGGAACAAAGTAGACAATAATCACATGGAGCTTACACACTAATGGAGAGAGCAAAATACTCTACCCATAACTGTGTATTTTAAAATATTTTATGTTTTGAAGTATATTTTGAAAGGTAGAAATATATTTTGGTCTTGTAGTATGTTCTATGAGAACTTAATATGCTAGGATAAATTGCTAAGTCATGCAGTTCTGTCTGATGTGTCATTTTCAACTCTCAACTCCTATGAGGCTGTTCTCTTTAGTGGTTCACTTGCAATCAACTGCCCTTCCTGTCAAATATGCCCTTATTTTTCCTCATCATTTACTTACTAGTACTGGCTTTTTGTTCTTATTTTTCTCATTGCTTACAAAATTCTTGCCCAGCTTTTTAAGCAACCATGATGTATAAAGTTTAAATTCTACCCCATTTGTAATATCCTCCCAATCATTTCAGTCTTTATTTCCTCCTCCTCTGAACTTTTATAGTACCAATTAATTAATTATTGTTCCTTTCTGATTAATTTTGCAAAGACTAAACTCTTACAATATATCTAGAATGGATTTTAAAGGTCTTCAAATCTAATCTCATTTTATAGCAGAGAAAACTGGGTCTTAGAAGCTGAGTAATTTACTCAGTCATCCAGGTTACAAATGCAGAAGTAGGTTTGAAGCCTTAGCACTTGATTCCCAGTGAAGATTTTTCCACTCCACCAAATCTGTTTATACACAACTATTTTGCTTTCTTTTTTTTTTTTTTGTGGTCAATAATCTGTATTTTATAATAATAAAATACAATCAAATTCCAAACTCTTTAGCCTACAATAATATCTCTCAGGTTAATTAATTTATTTAGAAACCAAAGTACTTTCTATTGTATATATTTCTTCTTACATAGACCTCTCTGAAAAATCCTTGGAAATTTTTATCTGATTAACTAAAAGTGGACTGTTTCAGTCATTTCCTGTGCTTGTTTAGTTCCTATTGTTTGAACTCATTTTTGTAAGAATCTTCCTTGAGGTAATCAATTCCCAAAGATCATACATACCTTTTTACTGCCCCTTCCATGCAACTTAACCTTCAAGTGACAGACCCACCACATTATTGCCAACTCCATGTTGCCCATATAGTGGGCAAAACTTCAACTATCAAATACAGCTTTTTCCTTTTGCTTGCTTTGCTTGCTGATTTATTGTGTTTTTATTTTACTAGTATTTCTTTTTAAAGGAGATAATATTGGGTTTGGGTGGCTTCCTGGTGGTTTAGATGGCAAAATATCTGCCTGCAGTGCAGGAAACTTGGGTTCAATCCCTGGGTCAGGAAGATCCCCTGAAGAAGGGAATGTCAACCCACTCCAGTATTCTTGCCTGGACAGTTCCATGGACAGAGGAGCCTGGCAGGCTACTGTCCATGGAGTCACAAAGAGTCAAACATGACTGAATGACTAACACAACACAATATTAGGTTTAAGCTTCCCTTCATAGGAAAATTAAAGATTTCACTTAAAAACAACTTTATTCTAATAGCAATTAAAAGCTCTCAGTTAAAGGACAGCACTGGAAGCTTGAAATCCAAGAAGAGTAAGACTGTTTACATGTGAATAAAATATATGAATACCGGAAGCATCTTAGGTTTGCTCCTAGGAAATTCTAAAAACAAGATTGCCATATTGCAAAATTCAAAACATTTCAGGGGCTTCAGGCACCTAGATTAGAAAGGTGAAATAGGTTGAGTGGAACAACTCAACAGAATGCCTTGAAGGCACTTCTATCTTAGTGCTTGGGTCTGATTTTAGAACTAGAAAGAGAATCTGCCCTCTGATTTTCAGAAATTTGAGTAATTGGGTGGCTACCAGCAGGTTGTTCAAGTTGCTGAATGTGTATACCTAGAGAGATTATGATTTAAGGTGGCCATATTCCACATACCAGTCAGATAACTGGAAATGACTCGATTCACTAATTTTGGTACAGTTTCCATGCTGAGGCCTAAGGCAAAATCACTCTATATGTTACCAGAAGAGTGGTAGAAAAATATTACTCACACAGAACCCTGCTCTATAACACTTTTGAGAAAAATCTTTGTAGGCATTTTTTTTCCTCCCTAAAATTTATTTTTCACCTTTTATATAGTTCGTGAGGTTCTCATGGCAGGTATACTGGGGTGGTTTGCCATTCCCTCCTCTAGTGGATCATGTTTTGTCAGAACTTTCTGCTGTGACCTGTCCATCTTGGGTGGCCCTTAACAGCATGGCTCATAGCTTCATTGAGTCACACATGCCCCTTCTCCACAACAAGGCAGTGATCCATCAAGTTAGGAGAGAGAAACATCAACAACCTCAAATATGCAGATGATACCACTCTAATGGAAGAAAATGAAGAGGTACTAAAGAGTCTCTTGAAGAGGGTGAAGGAAGAGAGTGAAAGAGCCAGCATAAGACGAAATATTAAAAAAAAAAAAAGCCTGAGATCATGGCATCTGGTCCCATTACTATATGGCAAAAAGAAGGGGAAAAGGTGAAAATAGTGACAGATTTCCTCTTCTTGGGCTCCAAAATAACTTCAGACAGTGACTGCAGCCATGAAATCAGAAGACGATTGCTTCTTGACAGGAAAGCGATGACAAACCTAGACAGTGTGTTGAAAAGCAGAGACATTACTCTGCCAACAAAGGTCCATATAGTCAAGGCTATGGTCCTCCCAGTGGTCATGTATGTTTATGAGAGCTGGACCATAAAGAAGGTGAGCGCTGAAGGATTGATGCCTTCAAACTGTGGTGCTGGAGAAGACTCCTGAAAGTCCCTTGGCTAGCAAAGAAATCAAACCAGTCAATCTTGAGGGAGATCAGTTTTGAATATTCACTGAAAGGACTGATGCTGAAGCTGAAGCTCTAGTATTTTGGTTATCTGACATGAACAAACGACTCATTGGAAAAGTCCCTGATGCTGGGAGAATTGAAGACAGGAGAGAGGGCGTCAGAGGATGAGATGGCTGGACGGTATCACCAATGCAATGAAAATGAACTTGGGCAAACTCCGGGAGATGGTGAGGGACAGGAAGGTCTGTCTTGCTGCAGTCCATAGAGTCACAAAGAGTGGGACACGACGACCAGGTGACTGAACAACAACAACAACAAAGATTTCTTTAAAGACTCTAACTGCAAAATTATATTTATTTATATATTTTTTCTTTTTTTTCTTTTAAATATAAATTTATTTATTTTAATTGGAGGTTAATTACTTTACAATATTGTATTGGTTTTGTTATACATCAACATGAATCTGCCACAGGTATACATGTGTTCCCCATCCTGAACCCCCCCTCCCTCCTCCCTCCCTGTACCATCCCTCTGGGTTGTCTCAGTGCACCAGCCCCAAGCATCCAGTATCATGCATCGAACCTGTACTGGTGATTCGTTTCATATATGATATTTTTTTTTTATTTTATTTTTAAACTTTACATAATTGTATTAGTTTTGCCAAACATCAAAATGAATCCATCACAGGTATACATGTGCTCCCCATCCTGAACCCTCCTCCCTCCTCCCTCCCCATACCATCCCTCTGGGTCATCCCAGTGCACTAGCCCCAAGCATCCAGTATTGTGCATTGAACCTGGACTGGCATCTCGTTTCATACATGATATTTTACATGTTTCAATGCCATTCTCCCAAATCTTCCCACCCTCTCCCTCTCCCACAGAGTCCATAAGACTGTTCCATACATCAGTGTCACTTTTGCTGTCTCGTACACAGGGTTATTGTTATCATCTTTCTAAATCCCATATATATGCATTAGTATACTGTATTGGTGTTTTTCCTTCTGGCTTACTTCACTCTGTATAATAGGCTCCAGTTTCATCCACCTCATTAGAACTGATTCAAATGTATTCTTTTTAATGGCTGAGTAATACTCCATTGTGTATATGTACCACAGCTTTCTTATCCATTCATCTGCTGATGGACATCTAGGTTGCTTCCATGTCCTGGCTATTATAAACAGTGCTGCGATGAACATTGGGGTACACGTGTCTCTTTCTCTTCTGCTTTCCTCAGTGTGTATGCCCAGCAGTGGGATTGCTGGATCATAAGGCAGTTCTATTTCCAGTTTTTTAAGGAATCTCCACACTGTTCTCCATAGAGGCTGTACTAGTTTGCATTCCCACCAACAGTGTAAGAGGGTTCCCTTTCCTCCACACCCTCTCCAACATTTATTATTTGTAGACTTTTGGATCGCAGCCATTCTGACTGGTGTGAAATGGTACCTCATAGTGGTCTTGATTTGCATTTCTCTGATAATGAGTGATGTTGAGCATCTTTTCATGTGTTTGTTAGCCATCTGTATGTCTTCTTTGGAGAAATGTCTGTTTAGTTCTTTGGCCCATTTTTTGATTGGGTCATTTATTTTTCTGGAATTGAGCTGGAGGAGTTGCTTGTATATCTTTGAGATTAGTTGTTTGTCAGTTGCTTCATTTGCTATTATTTTCTCCCATTCTGAGGGCTGTCTTTTCACCTTGCTGATAGTTTCCTTTGATGTGCAGAAGCTTTTAAGGTTAATTAGGTCCCATTTGTTTATTTTTGCTTTTATTTCCGATATTCTGGGAGGTGGGTCATAGAGGATCCTGCTGTGATGTATGTCAGAGAGTGTTTTGCCTATGTTCTCCTGTAGGAGTTTTATAGTTTCTGGTCTTATGTTTAGATCTTTAATCCATTTTGAGTTTATTTTTGTGTATGGTGTTAGAAAGTGTTCTAGTTTCATTCTTTTACAAGTGGTTGACCAGTTTTCCCAGCACCGCTTGTTAAAGAGATTGTCTTTAATCCATTGTATATTCTTGCCTCCTTTGTCAAAGATAAGGTGTCCATATATGCGTGGATTTATCTCTGGGCTTTCTATTTTGTTCCATTGATCTATATTTCTGTCTTTGTGCCAGTACCATACTGTCTTGATAACTGTGGCTTTGTAGTAGAGCCTGAAGTCAGGCAGGTTGATTCCTCCAGTTCCATTCTTCTTTCTCAAGATTGCTATGGCTATTCGAGGTTTTTTGTATTTCATATATGATATTAAACATGTTTCAATGCCATTCTCCCAGATCATCCCATCCTCTCCCTCTCCCACAGAGTCCAAAAGACTGCTCTATACATCTGTGTCTCTTTTGCTGTCTCACATACAGGGTTATCGTTACATCTTTCTAAATTATATTTAAATCTCTAACAAAATTATAGCTTAAATCTGTATCTCAAAAATTAGATCAATATCTAGTATCACATGAAAGAGTTTTAAACATAAATTTCCCTCCAACTACTGTGTCAAAAAATAATAAAATTTTTTGTAGAAAGTATTTATGTGAAATATATCATGCAAGTGCATATATGTCCCCTAAGTGTGAAGAGACAGAAATGGATGACTCCTGTCCTCCCTATTCTTACATTGCTTCTTACCTGTGAAATGGAGCAGGACTCTATGGCGTCATTCCAGATACAAATCCCTGGTTTCGTGTTTGTAGGAAATAAGTTTCATTCAGCCTCCTTGAAGTTCTCTGAATTCCAAAGGACAAATTCAAACAGTTGCTAACCAGGGAAGGAAACAACTACAGAAACTAATAAGGAGCAGCCAAGAGACACTAGTGCAGCCTTGGGGCAGGGTCCTGGTTCCTCCTCAGTTCAGATCATTTCAGTAGCTCAGTCATGTCCAACTCTTTGAGATCCCATAGATTGCAGCATGCCAGGCTTCCCTGTCCATCACTGACTCCTGGAGCTTGCTCAAACTCATGTCCATTGAGTCACTGATGCCATGTAACCATCTCATCTCTGTCATCCCCTTCTCCTCCTGTATTTCCCAGCATCAGGATCTTTTCAAATGAGTCAGTTCTTTGCATCAGGCAGCCAAAGTATTGGAGTTTCAGCTTCAACATCAGTCCTTCCAATGAATATTCAAGACTGATTTCCTTTAGGATGGACTTGTTGGATCTCCTTGCTGTCCAAGGGACTCTCAAGAGTCTTCTCCAACACCACAGTTCAAAAGCATCAATTCTTCAATGCTCAGCTTTCTTTATGTTCCAACTCTCACATCCATACATGACTACTGGAAAAACCCTAGCTTTGACTAGGCAGACCTTTGTCTACAAAGTAATGTCTCTGCTTTTTAATATGCTGTCTAGGTTGGTCTTAGCTTTTCTTCAAAGCAAGAAGTACGTGTCTTTTCATTTCATCACCATCTGCAGTGATTTTGGAGCCCAGGAAAATAAAGCCTGTCACTGTTTTCATTGTTTCCCCATCTATTTGCCATGAAGTGATGGAGTGGTACATAACAAAACACCTTTGAGTTCTTCTGCTGGAACTAAGGCCCACAGCCAGATGGAGAATGGTACCCTCAGGCTAAACACAACATTCCTGCAGCAGTACCCTGTCATTTCACCAAACACCAATCAGAAAAAGTTCCACATCCTGCAACCCTGACTCCAAGTTTGGCTGTAAAATCCTCTTTGCGGAAACCATTGGGGAGTTTGGGGTTTTGAACACAAGTCACACATTCTCCTTGCTCAGCCCAGAAATAAACATTTCTCTGATCCAAACTCTAATGTTTTGGTTTATTTGGCCTCACTGTTCATGGGATATACAAACTTGTATTTGGTAACACCTACCGTTTCTTTGAGTTTCCCTGGTGGCTCAGATGGTAAAGAATCTGTTTGCAATGCAGGAGACCTGGGTTCAATCCCTGGGCCAGAAAGATCTCCTGGAGAAGGGAATGGCAACCCATTCCAGTATTCTTGCCTGGAGAATCCCTTGGACAGAGGAGCCTGCCAGGCTCAAGTCCATGGGGACCTGAGATTTGGACATGACTGAGCTATCATAGTTTCTGTTATCTTATTAATATCAAGACTTTCACCTGGGTGAAGTTAAAACAACTGTTTCTGGAACCCCAATATCAAGGTGTTTCAGCCTGCTATATCCTGCTCCCAAAACACACACTCCCTTAGTTTGCAAGCACAAGTGTATACTTTTAGTGTCAAAATTTTTATCACAGGTCTCAGAAGGAAAGTAAAATTCTTCCTGGGGAATAATTTGATAGCATGGTTTTTATGGTAAATGCACCCTCTTGTTGACCACTAGCCAAAATCAGCTCTGTGCATATAGGCACTTGGGATTAATTTTCATCATCTATAGATACAGTTTCACTAGGCATTTCAGAATTAAATTACATGCCCCCCAGCCCAAAAACTGAAGCATGCATTCAGGTAGAAAACATGCAGAGTAAATAAAATGAAGATTGTATTAAGGTCCAACTTCAGTGATTTTAACTCAGCCCGCTTTATAAAACACCTAGAAGTATTGAACTATCTCTATAAATATGGATGAACTTTGAATAATTATAATGGATAGAAAAAAAGGAAAAAGTGGGAATTAGAGAGAGGGTCAGAGAATGAAATCTAGAATTAATGAAATGCAAATTATTGCTATATGTTTAAAATGTACATTGCTTCAAACTGTGCTTTGCATAGAAATGACAAGCTTTTCCTAATTGAATATTTTAAATACAAAAAAAATAGAAAAAGGAGATAGATTTGAATCCAAATCCAAACTCCAGACATCAAGCATGGATGACAGAAACACAGTTCCCCTATAATTTTTATGTTCATTCACAGTGTTGCTGTTGTTCAGTAGCCCAGTCATGTGTGACTCTTTGCAATCCCATGGACTGCAGCTTCCCTGTCCCTCATCATCTCCCAAGTTCACGTCCATTACATCTATGAGGCCATCCAGCCATCTCATCCTCTGATGCCCTCTTCTGCCTTCTATCCTTCCCAGCATCAAGGACTTTTCCCATCAGTCAGCTGTTTGCATCAGATGACCAAAATACTAGAGCTTCAGCTGCAGCATCAGTTCTTCCAATGAATATTCAGGATTGATTTCCTTTAAGATTGACTGGTTTGTCTCCTTGCTGCCCAAGGGACTCTCAGGAGTCATCTCCAGCAACAAAGTTCAAAGGCATCAATTATTTGGTACTCTTCCTTCTTCATTGTCCAGCTCTCATAAACCTATTTGACCACTGGGAAGACAATAGCCTTTACTAGGAGGACCTTTGTTGGCAAAGTGATGTCTCTGCTTTTCAACACACTGTCTAAATTTTTCATAGTTTTCCTGCCAAGAAGCAATCATCTTCTGATTTCTTGGCTGCAGTCATCATCTGCAGTGATTTTAAAGCCCAAGAAAAGAAAATCTGTCACTACTTCCACTGTTTCCCCTTCCATTTGTCATGAAGCAATGGGGTCAGATGCTATGATGATTCCTGGGTCGGGAAGATCCCCTGGAGAAGGGTTAGGCTACCCACTCCAGTATTCTTGGGCTTCCCTGGTGGCTCAGATTGTAAGGAATACACCTGCAATGTAGACCTGGTTTCGATCTCTGGGTAGGGAAGATTCCCTGGAGGAGGGCATGGCAACCCACTCCAGTATTCTTGCCTGGCAAATCCCATGGACAGAGGAGCCTGGCAGGTTACAGTCCATATTGTGGCACAGAGCTGGACATGACTGAAGTGACTTAGCACACACAAACAGTCATGATCTTAGTTCTTTTTTAATATTTAGTTTTAGCTGTTTTTTTCACTCCCCTCCTTCACCCTAATCAAGAAGTTCTTTAGTTACTTTTCACTTTCTGCAGTGAGAGCGGTATCATCTACATATCTGAGGTTGTTGATGTTTCTCTCGCCTATCTTTCTTCCAGCGTGTAACTCATTCAACCCAGCATTTCTCATGATGTGCTCAGCATATAATTTAAATTAAGAGGGTGACAGGAGATACTCCTCTTGTACTCATTTCTCAATCTTGAACCAATCTCTTGTTTCATAGAGTGTTCTAACTTATAATGTAGAAAGCTTCCTCAACATTTATACATTAATTGTATAATGTTTAAAGTATAAATTATAATATCCCCACAATAAGAGTATGAATAAAAAATAAAATTTAATGTCTAGTTGAAGCAAAGTAATGTGGATGGGCACTTCAAAAATGCCTCCTCTATATTTGATTCTGGGACTGTATATAATCTATGTGTTCTTTCTTTTTTGTCAAATGGAGATAAAAATAACACCTATAGCTGAAGGTGTATTGCAGGGATTGTGAATACTGCAATCAATATAAAATACTGAAACACACTAGTGCACTAAATAAAATAGCTCAGAGTATGCAAGAAGGAGATTATTTTTTTCATATGTGTGTATATGTGTACACACACGTGCATGCAAAATATTCCTCATCCACTGTATTTGGTGTGTGCCTCATTTAAAATTATTATATAGGTACAGCATCTACTAAAAATTGTTTTGCTACTACTTGAATAATTGAACATACAAAAAATGTATTACCAACTAAGTTATGAGGGAAGCTATTTTGAACACACTGCATTTTCAGAACATCAAAAGACATGCTTTCTTACTCATACAATTTTCAGATTTATTATAAAGTACTTGTGCTCTGATTTTAAAAGATGTTTAAAATAATAGAGATTACATTTTTCAAGGTTAGTACCAGGAAATTGTGCATCTAGCTCATCATGAACAACAAAACTGGTCTTTTGTTATTTTAGGGATTAAAGAGGACTTTGAAAATTAGGAATTTCATTTAGGGTATATTTCACTTTACTTGTAAAGGCTAGAGTTATTTATATTTCCTTCTAACCACCATAAAATCTTAGTGCTTCAGTTTTGATTGCTAACATGTGACAACAAAATGAATTTATATGTCACTCTAGTATTGGAAGATTTACTTGCATATTTTAGGGGTGAGGTTTAAATATTTACTCCTGAAAGATTATAAAGTAGAAATAAAATTAGTGACTTCGTACAGAGTTTTTCACTTTATCACCTGAATGGTATTTCACTTTAATATAAACTTGATATTAGCTTTCCATAGGAACACTGTGATTTTAAAAACCTGATAATTTCCAATATATATGAAAACAGTGACATCATCTTGACATTGTAAAAGGTATACATAAGCTCTATGATGACACAGAAAAATAAGTGAGGCAGCTGCATTTATTATAAAGACTTTCAGAGAATAGAGATTTTAAGTATGACTATAGTACTGTGTGCCAGGTGGTGGTTTTGACCTAATTATTCATGTGATTACTTCATAGATTGATGTATTTGATATGTTTTAAAGATTATTCATTTTAATAGTTTTAAATGTCCTTTTAATAGTTCTACAAAAGGATTATTTTCTGTCAACTAATGATATTAAAAACGTTACACTAAATAATAAACACCTTAGTTTCATATTACATGGGTTGCTTCAATGTGTAAGTCCATTTCAAAACTAAACCCACACATAATTCTTTCACTATTTTGAAAGATCAACTAAAACAAACTATTTCAATTTGCATTCTATTAGAACATTTTCCTTCCAAGCTATTTTCCACAGACAGAGTTAGTGTATAAATATTCAAGAAAAATGAGGATTTGTTAAAGGATTTGATGTTATACAATGCACTGCACAATTCATTAAAAAAATCACTTCATATATTTTATGTTAAAATTTAAAAATTAGTATTGTATAGATTTTGAGGGTGAGTATTCCTATTGCCTGATCTGAAATACAAAAACGTTAACAATTTTTGAGATGCTGCAGACCACTACTTTTCAACACAACAGTTTCAATGTAGTTATGGTTCTCCTATTAGAATTTCATAGTAAACTATTTCTGTGGTACTTCTTACCAATTTTACTCATTTCAACATTAGTTTCAATTTCATCTTCTGTGTGTGGAATAGTTAACCCTAATTTTATCATGATGTGATCAAGGAAGTCCTACTGTTGTTCTGTCGCTCAGTTGTATTTGACTCTGAAACCCAGTTGACTGCAGCATGCCAGGCTTTCCTGTCCTTCACTGTCTCCCAGAGTTTGCTCAAACTCATGTGCACTGAATCGGTGATGCCATCCAACCATCTCATCCTCTGTCGTCCCCTTCTCTCCCTGCTTTTCAATCTTTCCCAACTGTGTATTGAAAGTGGAAAGCTGTTGTAGGTCTGTTTCTAGTATTGAAAAATAACAGCAAAAACAAAAATCCAGAAAGACATATGATTTTGGACCAAGCAGTTCTAAAAGGAGAAAAACAGTTAAGCAAGCTAAGGTGAAATCACAGATGGTTCTCACCATATATGTCAATTATTTTAAAGATTATATCAAAAGCTGGAAATAAACTTTTAACCTGTTATTGTTTTTTTTTTTTTAATTTAATTTTATTTTTTTACTTTACCATATTGTATTGGTTTTGCCATACATCAACATGCATCCAGCACGGGTGTGCACGTGTTCCCCATCCTGAACCTCCCTCCCACCTCCCTCCCCATACCATCCCTCTGGGTCATCCCAGTGCACCAGCCCCAAGCTTCCTGTATCCTGCATCAAACCTGGACTGGAGATTCATTTCTTATATGATATTTATATGCTTATTGCCATTCTCCCAAATCATCCCCACCCCCCTCCCACAGAGTCCAAAAGACTATTCTATACATCTGTGTCTCTTTTGCTGTCTCGTATACAGGGTTGTCATTACCATCTTTCTAAATTCCATATATATGCATTAGTATACTGTATTGGTGGTTTTCTTTCTGGCTTACTTCACTCTTTATAATCGGCTAAAGTTTCATCCACCTCATTAGAACTGATTCAAATGTATTCTTTTCACTGGCTGAGTAATACTTCATTGTGTATATGTACCACAGCTTCCTTATCCATTAAACTGTTATTGTTACTTACATTTTAGTCTGAATGAAATAGAGAACGTCACGGTTAACATAGTTTATGTGCTCTATTTTAAGTTTGTCAAAATTTTTTTTCCTATTTTCAAATGTCAAATCTGATGTACTGATGGATTAAAAATTGCTTGTTACCTTCTTAGTACTCTACCTGCAAAAATAATTTTAAGCAACTGTTTATGATTTATGTATGCATCAAAAACAATTTTGACTCCAAAGTATAGAAATATAAACTTTTGTTTTAACAATAGTTTCAAGTCATGAAACAAATGGAGGAAGGGAAATATGATAAAGAAAAATACATTAAAAGCATCTAATAAAAATTACATCCTTAGTATATTTTATGTTTCTTAGTATTAAAATTTTTAATGTATTGATTTTGGAAATATCCCTATTTTCTGAACTCAGATACAAGCATTTTTAACAATTTCTGAGGTACTAGAGACCATTACGTTTTTCATCAGTTTCAATGTAGCTATGCTTTCGAAACTATTGGAATTTCAATCTAAACTGCTTTTGTAAGTATTTCTTCAGTCAGTTCAGTTGCTCAGTCGTGTCCGACTCTTTGCGACCCCATGAATCGCAGCACACCAGTCCTCCCTGTACATCACCAACTCCCGGAATTCACTCAAACTCATGTCCATCGAGTTGGTGATGCCATCCAGCCATCTCATCCTCTGTTGTCCCCTTCTTTTTCTGCCCCCAATCCCTCCCAGAATCAGGGTCTTTTCCAATGAGTCAACTCTTCTCATGAGGTGGCCAAAATATTGGAGTTTCAGCTTCAGCATCAATCCTTCCAATGAACACCCAGGACTGATCTCCTTCAGAATGGACTGGTTGGATCTCCTTGCAGTCCAAGGGACTCTCAAGAATATTCTCCAACACCACAGTTCAAAAGCATCATTTCTTCAGTGTTCAGCTTTCTTCACAGTCCAACTCTCACATCCATACATGACCACTTAAAAAAATCATAGCCTTGACTAGACAGACCTTTGTTGGCAAAGTAATACCTCTGCTTTTCAATATGCTATCTAGGTTGATCATAACTTTTCTTCCAAGGAGTAAGCGTCTTTTACTTTCATGGCTGCAATCACCTTCTGCAGTGGTTTTGGAGCCCGGAAAAATAAAGTCTGACACTGTTTCCACTGTTTCCCCATCTACCTGCCATGAAGTGATAGGACCAGATGCCATGATCTTAGTTTTCTGAATGTTGAACTTTAAGCCAAATTTTTCACTCTCCTCTCACCAATAAATAAAAAACATGACTTTTTAAAAGTTAAGTTTTTGGTTGTCTAACTTAAATATTTAATAGTATGATTTTGGTGAGCTGATTTAAATCGAATTTCTAAAATATGTTCAGTCGCTCAGTCGTGTCTGACTCTTTGCGACCCCATGAATTGTAGCACGCCAGTCCTCCCTGTCCATCACTAACTCCCGGAGTTCACTCAAACTCACGTCCATCAAGTTGGTGATGCCATCCAGCCATCTCATAAAATATGTAACTGCAACAAATTTATTAAGATATAATTGTTATATAATAAATCATACAAAAAGTAGACAATTTGATCAGATTTATGTATATGCAGAGCATACCATGAGAAATGCTGGATTGGATGAAGCACAAGTTCAAATCAAGATGTTGGAAGGAATATCAATAACCTCAGATATGCAGATTACACCACCCTTATGGCAGAAAGCAAAGAAGAACTAAAAAGCCTCTTGATGAAAGTGAAAGAGGAGAGTGAAAAAATTGGCTTAATACTCAACATTCAAAAAACTAAGGTCATGGCATCTGGTCATATCACTTCATGGCAAATAGATGGGGAAACCGTGGAAACAGTGACACTTTATTTTGGGGGGCTCCAAAATCACTGCAGATAGTGACTGCAGCCATGAAATTAAAAGACACTTGCTCCTTGGAAGAAAAGTTATGACCAACCTAGACAGCATATTAAAAATCAGAGACGTTACTTTGCCAACAAAGGTTTGTCTAGTCAAAGCTATGGTTTTTCCAGTAGTCATATATGGATATGAGAGTTGAGCTATAAAGAAAGCTGAGTGCCGAAAAATTGATGCTTTTGAACTGTGGGTTGGAGAGGACTCTTGAGAGTCCCTTGGACAGCAAAGAGATCCAAGCTGTCCATCTTTAATGAAATCATTCTTGAATGCTCATTGGACGGACTGTCGCTGAAGCTGAAACTCCAATACTTTGGTCACCTAATGGGAAGAAATGACTCATTTGAAAAGGCTCTGATGCTGGGAAAGATTGAAGGCGGGAGGAGAAGTGGACAACAGAGGATGAGATTGTTTGATGGCATCACCGTCTCAATGGACATGAGTCTGAGTAAACTCCAGGTGTTGGTGATGGACACGGAGGCCTGGCATGGTGCACTCCATGAAGTCGCAAAGAGTTGGACACGACTGAGTAACTGAACTGAACTGAACTGATACTCTTGAAACTGAGAGCACAAAATAATGAAAAATTTCCTCAACCCAAATATCCCTGATACTTCCCACTCTGCAGGTAATCACTGTTTTATGCTTTTTTATCATTATATATCAGTTTACATTTTGTACAATTTTATGTAAATTGAACCAAACAGTATGTGCTATTTTTAAATCTAGACTCTTTCACTCAGCATAATTGTGATTCTTCCATATTGTACATGTTCATTAATTTATTTTTTTACTGCCAAGTAGTATTCTATTGTATTGATATATCAATGTGTGCTTATCCATTCAATTATTGATAGATGTTTTTGAATTGTTTACCATTTTTGATTCGAAACAATAAAGTAGCTAGAAACATTCCTATACAAATATTTATAGAAACCTAAAGTTTCATTTATTTGGGGGTAATCATGAGTGGAATGCCTAGAATACATGACAGGTGTGCACTTATCATTTTAATAAACTTCCAAACTTTTTACCTAAGTGGTTGCACCATTTACATTTAGACTAGCAGTTAGATTTCCAGTTCCTCTAAACACTCATCAACACTTGGTCAATAATTGGACACTATGGTCTATTTTTCACATTTTAGCAGTTTTAACTGGTGTGCAACTGACTACCCTGGTGACTCAGATGGTAAAAGCATCTGTGTACAATGGGGGAGGACCCAGGTTTGATCCCTGGGTCAGGAAGATCCCCTGGAGAAGAAAATGGCAACCCACTCCAGTACTCTTGCCTGGAAAATCCCATGGACGGAGGAGCCTGGTAGGCTACAGTCCATGGGGTTGCAAAGAGTTGGACACAACTGAGAGACTTCACTTTTGCTTTAATGACTAATGACAGAGAAGGCAATGGCACCCCACTCCAGTACTCTTTCCTGGAAAATCCATGGACGGAGGAGGCTGGCAAGCTGCAGTCCATGGGGTAGCTAAGAGTAGGACACGACTGAGCGACTTCACTTTCACTTTTTACTTTCATGCATTGGAGAAGGAAATGGCAACCCAGTCCAGTGTTTTTACCTGGAGAATCCCAGGGATGGGGAAGCCTGGTGGGCTGCTGTCTATGGGGTAGCACAGAGTCAGACACGACTGAAGCAACTTAGCAGCAGCAGCAGCAGCAGCAATGACTAATGATACTAAGCATCTTCTCATGTCTTTTTTTGCCATCTGCATACCATTTTTGGTGCATTATTTGTTCAAATTTTTTGCCTATATTTTAATTGCATTATTATTTTTGAGTTTTGAGCATTCTATAAATTCTGAATCTACAACCTTTATCAGATATATGATTTGTAAATTTATTTCTTAATCATTGGCTTGCCTTTTCATCCTCATAAGTGTCCCTTGAAGAAATTTAAAATTTTGAAGTTAAATTGATCAATTTGTTCTTTTGAAGATCATGATTTTTGATGTCATGTTTAATAACACTACCTGATGCAAATTCATAAATATTTTATTTTTTCCTCTAAAATTTTCATAGTAGTAAGTTTATGACATATTTGTATTAGTTTTTGTATATATTAAAGTTATGAATTAACATTCATATTTTGCACCTCGATATCTAATTTTTCAGCATAATTTAGTGAAAATACTATGCTTACTCCTTTACATTACCTTTACACTTTTGTCAAAATTCAGTTGTTCATAAACAGGTAGATTTGTCTATGGAATCTCTTTTCTATTCCACTGATCTATGTGCCTCCTCTTCTATCAATACTACCTGCATTTCTTAACTATAACTTTACAAGTCTTGAAATTTGAATTGTTAGTTGTCAAATTGTGTTCTTCTTTTTCAAAGTTGTTTGGAATGTTGTAGTTCTGGTTCATTTTCAAAACAGTTTTAGAATCAGCTCAATTTCAAAAAAAAATCTGCAATTTTGAAAGGGGTTGTGTAAATCTATAGATAAACTTGTAAGAGAATTAATATCATAATAGCAACAGTTTTTACCCATGAACAAAGTATATTGCTATTTATTAATATAAATCTTCTTTGAATTCTGTTGGTAATATCTTGCATGTTTCTGTCAATTTTATCCCTACTTAGTATTTTTATTCTATAGTAAATAGCATTGTTTTATTTTTATTAATTTTTATTGAAGTATAATTGATTTATGATTCTATATTAGTTTCTGGTGTGCAGCAGAGTGAAAAATATACATATTTCATTTTCCATTATAGGTTATTACAGGATATTGAATATAGTTCCCTATGCATTACAGTAAGACCTTGCTGTTTATCTATTTTATATATATAGTAGTTTTTGTATCTGTTAATCCCAAATTCTTAATTTATCCCTCCATCAGTGTAAAGAAATCCAATCTGAATAACTTTTATTACTTTCTATTGCCTAAATGCACTGGCTAGAACCACTAGAATCATGTTTAAATTACTACTGAGATATCTTTGGCTTTTTTTTTTTTAATATATATTCAGGGTTAAAGCGGAGAAGGCAATGGCACCCCACTCCAGTACTCTTGCCTGGAAAAATTCCATGGACGTCAGAGCCTGGTAGGCTGCGGTCCATGGGTTCGCTAATAGTCAGACACGACTGAGGGACTTCACTTTCACTTTTCACTTTAATGAATTGGAGAAGGAAATGGCAACCCAGTCCAGTGTTCTTGCCTGGAGAATCCCAGGGACGGGGGAGCCTGGTGGCCTGCCATCTATGGAGTCGCACAGTCGGACATGACTGAAGCGACTTAGCAGTAGCAGCAGCAGCAGGATTAAAGCATTAAGTTTTTTTACCATTATGGTGACGTTAGCTTTAAGTTTTTCATAGATGCTCTGTATCAGGTTGTAAAAGTTCCTTTCTATTCCTATCTTGCTTAGAATTTTTATGAGGATCAGATGATAAATTTTGTTAAATATCTTTTCAACAACCATTATGATGACCATGTTTTATTTTCCTTCTTGAGTTTTTAATATGGTAAAATGCATTGATTAATTTTTAAGAGTTAAATCTGTCTTCTATTCTGGGATAAATCCCACTTGATCATGATGTATGTTACATTGAGTTTGATATCATTTGATATAATTTTGTTTATAATTGTGTGCCTATATTCCCTAAGGTCTTGAGTTTTCTTTTGTTGCTTTTATTTAATTTGATATAGGATGGTCTTGGCTTGATACAATGAAGTGGGAAATACTCTCTCCTCTTCAGTCTTCTGGAATATTTTTTGTGCAATTAGCATTATGTCTTCCTAAAACACTTGGTAGAAATCACAAGTGAAGAAATCTCATCTTGTTTCCTGTGTGTGAAGGCTTGAAACCATAATTATTTATCTTTAATAGATAGAGAACTTTTCACCTTATCTATCCTTCAGTAAAAATTTAAAATTAACTTTTGGTTTGATTGGTTTTCTGTTCTTTGTTTTGTTTTATTTCTAATTTCATTGGTTCCGACTTTGGTATTTATTATATTTTTCTCTGATTACTTTGAGTTTAATTTGTTTGTTTGTTGTTGTTGTTGTCATTGTTGTTCCAGTTTCTTAGAGTGGAGATTGAAGTCTCTGATTTTACACTTTGCTTCTTTACTAATAAAGACATTATAAATGTTCTCCTATTTCCTTGTTTAGCAGCATCCCACAAATTCTGATAAATTGATGTTTTCAGTTTTATTCAGTTCAAAACATTTCTTATTGGAAACATGATTTATTTATGTATGTTATTTAGTTTTCTCAATTATTTGGATACATTTTCTAGATGTCTTTCAATTATCGATGTATACTTTTGTGGTCACTGAACATATTTTGGATGCCTTGAATTCTTGAAAATTATTGGAAAAAAAGAAAAGTGTTATAGTGCAGAGTCTTAGTAAATTCTCTGGCAGTGCTTGAAAAGAATATATTCTGTTGAGTGGAATGCTGAATAAATGTCTTAAGGTCAAGTTGTTTGATAACGATGTTCATATATACTGCATCCTTTTTGATTCTCATTATATTTGTTGTATCAAATAATGAGAGAAGACTATTGAAATCTCTTATTAGAATTGTTGATTTGTCTTTTTTGGCAGTTCTATGCTTCATGTATTTTTAGTTATATTATTGGATGCATAAACATATAGAATTACTATGTCTTTTGGATGAACTGATGTCTTTATTGTTATGAAATATCTTTCTTTGAGATAGTGAAGTACAGGGAAGCCTGGTGTGCTGTAGTCAAAGAGTCAGACATGACTTAGCAACTGAACAACAACAACAAATACCTGTTAGTATTCTTCACTTTTATATCTGTTCTTCTGGTATAAATATGAAAATGAAACTCGCTCAGTCATGTCCGACTCTTTGCAACCTCCTGGACTATACAGCCCATGGGATTCTCCAGGCCAAAATTCTGGAGTGGGTAGCCATTCCCTTCTCCAAGGGATCTTCCCAATTCAGGGACTGAACCCAGGTCTCCCACATTGCAGGCAGATTCTTTACCAATTGAACCACCAGGGGAGATCTGGTGGTGTCAATATAACCATTCTAAATTTTTGGCTATTTTTTGCATAGTATATAATTTTCTATCATTTTAACTATTTGTATCTTTATATTTAAAATGTATTTTTTATTAGTAGCATATAGTAGTCTTGTTTTTTTAAATCAAACCTGACAGTTTCTTCATTTTAATTATTTATACCTATTCCATTTAATTTGATTATTGATATATTTATGACTGTTAATAATTTTGTTATTTGTTTTCTGTTTGTTCTTTGTTCAAGTTTTCCCTTCACTGCCTTCTTTTTTAAATTGAACCTTTATGATTCAGTTTTGGGCTTCCCAGATGGTGCTAGCAGTAAAGACCTCTTCTGTCAATGCAGGAGATGTAAGAGACACAGGATTGATCCCTGGGCCTGGAAGATCCCCTGGAGGAGGGGGGTTTGCTTTAGAATTAGAATTGCTTTAGTATTATTCTGTATGTCTTTTAACTTTTCATAAATTTCTTCAATTGGTATTATAGTAATTCTCATGTAATATAAAATATTTACTATTGTATACTTCCATTTTTCCTCTCCCATTAGCCATTATTGAAATATACTTTACTTTTTACTTGTATGTGCTATTAACTCCACAATATATTCTTTGATTTTGTGTAGTCAAGTTACATTAAAAGAGAGGAAATAATATGGAAATATCTTATATAGTTAACCTGTTGTTATTTCTAGTGCTGTACATTCCTTCATATATACCCACATTTTTATCTTATGTTTTATCTTTTTTTGCTTGAAGAACTTCCTTTTACATTTCTTGTAATGTTTGTCTTCTGGTAATAAATTCTTTCAGCTTTTGTGTGTCAAGGATATCTTTATTTTTGCCTTCAGTTTTAAAAGATATCTTCAATGGCTATATATATATTTTTTTCTTTTAGCACTTTAACAATCCTCCTTTTTTCATATTTTATTTTCAATAGTTTGTAGCGTGATTTCTTCATATTAACAGATCTTTTATTCTTCCACATCTAATCAGATGTTTATCCCATTCTGTGAATTTTTCCATCACAAAGATTGTAGCTTTCATCTCTAGAAGTTTGATTTGAGCCTCTTTAATATCTTTCATGGGGCTTTCCTGGTGGCTCAGACAGTAAAGAATCTGCCTGCAATGCAGGAGACCTAGGTTCAATCCCTGGGTTGGGAAGATGCTCTGGGGAAGGGAATGGCACTCCAGTATTCTTACCTGGAGAATCCCTTGGACAGAGGAGCCTGGTGGGCTACAGTCCATGGGGCTGAAAAGAGTTGGGCACTAATATCTTTCATATCTAAACTTAAATTTTGAACATACAGAATATGATTCTAATACATTTTTAAATGTCATTTTATGCTAATTCTCACATCTGTTTCAGTTCTGGGTCAGTTTCTATTAATTCATTATTCTCCTCATTATAGTTTATGTTTTCCTGCTTTTATGTATACCTGGCCATCTTTATTTGGATGCCATCCATTTTACATTCACTTTTTTGGCTGTTGGATATTCCCATTTTATCTGAGATTCATTTAACTTATTTAGAAATAGTTTGATCCTTTCAAATCTTCCTTTTGTTATTTGTTAGACAAATCCAAAATAATACTCCATCTAGGGCTATAGTCCCCACTGCTAAGCAAGATCTTCCTGTGTATTTTACTCAATGCCCCAGAAGTGTGAATTATTTCAGTCTTACTAGTGGGAACAAGTACTATTCCCAGCTTTATGTAAGCAACTGACAACATTTCCTAGTACTACCAGATAGCTTTTCACTGGCCTCAGATGGTTTCCTCGCACATACACTGATGAATAAGCTGAAGAATACATGAAGGAGATCCTCTACTCATCACCAGGGCTCTCTTTCTGTGTAGCTCTCTTCTATTCAACACTGTGTCCTGGAAACTCTAGCCATCTTGGTCTCTTTGGATTCCCATCTTTGTCTCCTCAACTCAGGGAGTTTTCAGGCTCCATCTAGATTATCTCTCACTGTGTTTTGCCCTGGAAACTCCCTCAAGATTGTACACTGTGGTAATCTTAGAGTTTACCTCATTCTTTCCTGTTTCTAAGGGATCACTATCCTTCACTGCCTCAAATTCACAGTTTTGTTTTATACATTATTTCTCTCTTTCTTTGCGTTGTTTCAGGTGGTATGGTAAAGTTGATCTCATTTACTCCATCTTGGGCTGAGGCAGAGTTTTTATGTAGTTTTAAAAGCCACAAGCTTGCTTCTGAGGATGTACTTTATGAAAAGAGGTTTCAATTCATAAATTTCAGGCTGGTTTGACTTCTCCGACCTTTGGCTATTAAAGGGAACTTGTAGCAATTTTGATTCATGGCAATATTTATTTATGCATAGTATTATTCTTTTGAAAATTTGACATGAAGACAGATACATAATTGAAGCTAATGCATTTTTGAAGGGATTGACACAGTTTCATTATGTCATGTCCTATTGTTAATTTTCTCAATATGGGAAGAATTGCATAACATTTAATGGCCAATTTAAAATTAATGGTGGCTTTATTGGCCTAACTAGACAAGTAGACATATATAATAAATTTAATTCAATTACATGAGATATAAAGGTCTTATTTGCATGAGGAAATTGAGCTTAATTTTTTAAATTGATGAAGAAAAGAAAAATGGCTTAAATTATATCATACATTAAAGTTGCACTATGGATGAAGGAAAATTATGTACAGGCACTGAAGGCAAAGAGTAACATTGTAATGCATTAAACTAATGAGAATAACTGATAAATGTAGTCACTATTCTACACTTATAGTAAAAGCTATGTATATCAGAGTCAAAATCTTAAATCAGAAGATTATTGAAAGTAACACAGGATTATCAAATATATTTCCTCATATTATTTTTTAGATACATGAAAATGTGGATAAAATAAAATGGAAAAACTGATAGCAGTAATTTTACAAGCAGACAATATCCAAATCTCCTAAATGTTATTGCATTCATTTGAACTAAATGATATCTCACTTCCTTCATGATGCATAAATTTTGGACTTTTAATATTTTTTCCTATGTATGATGCACTGAAACATTATTCTGACTTAAATCACCAGGCATGTTCATTTTACAAATTGCAGAAAACAACTGGACAGACAGTAGTTAAGAGGAAAGCAAAGAATTTCATATATTAAATATGAAAAAAAACTTTTAATTGCACTATGCTTCTAAAAATATAATAGCACACTATTTGTGCATATTATTGTTTAAAAGGAAAAATAGTCATGTAAACTGAGTTATAGACATACAGAAGATGCCTATTCTTTTGTTTTCCTTCTTATTCTGTATATGGATAATTGAGTGAAAAAAAGTCAGTGAGTTTAAACCCATCCTCTTTTATAAAATCGATATATAGTTTTAGGAATATGGATGATATTAGGTGGCATTTATATAATCAGTTATATAGCATTTCAATATAGTCTCTTAAAAGCTATTATTTAACAAAAATTATTCTTTTGCCAGTTGTGACTTTGAATTAAAGTATTTAGGTCATTATCTAAATAATTAAAATAACATATAACATATTTGCATACATGCATGCTAAGTTGCTTTAGTTATGTCTAACTCTGTGCGACCCTATGGACTGTAACCTGCCAGACTCCTCTGTCTGTGGGATTCTTCAGGCAAGAATACTGGAGTGGGCTGTCATGCCCTCCTATAGGGGATCTTCCTGTCTCAGGCATCCAACACGCATTTCTTATATCTCCTGCATTGGCAGAATGGTTCTTTACCATCCAGAGCCACCTGGAAAGCCCATAACATATTTAAGCTTATTGAAATAATAGTTAATACTAGCAGTGAGAAAGTAGTAAGGATCCTCACTGAACTTCTAGAAAAGAGATAAAATATTAAATCCATTCAATTATCATTTTCTTAACAACACTTTGATACAGACAAGCAATGAACTTTACTCATTCAAGGCTTAATGCTATGATAATACAAAAACTTCAACTAAATCTGAACTTAAATAATAAATCAATCATAAATCTTTCATTTCAAGATTCTCAAAGACCAAAACAAAGCAAATAACTTAAAATCTTACCTCCAAGTTAATAGCAAATGGCAAAAATCATAAGCAAAGAATCATTTCCAATATTATTAAAATTATACTTTCTAAGGGGCAGGCTATATATTTCAAAGGGAGTTTTAATTTCAAAATGATAAACAAGTCAGGAATGAAAATACAGTTGTAATTTGTAGGAGTTTGAGATAAGAGATCAAATATGTTCCTATATGGGTATGAACCAAGTAAGTGTGAAGAAAGTTCACATTTTTCAGGAAAATCTAATTTTCATCTTGGAAAGACTACCAAATACTATTTATCTTCAAATTTTTCCAATTTTTTTAAACCCCATTGATTGCAGAGTACTGAGGAGAAATACTACTCCAGTAGATCCCAATCAACTGAAACAACACACCCACTCCTGTATCTTATATAACTTGATTGAAAAACATAAAGCTCCTGGATAGAACAAAGAAATTCATGTTTATCCCCAAAAGGAGCAGTAACAAACAAAAAAGTGATAGAGTTTGGTAGATATTTTCAGGACTAGGTCACTGTGTGTGTGTGTGTGTGTGTGTGTGTGTGTATGTGTGTCAGTCGCTCAGTTGTGTCTAACTCTTTGTGATCCCATGGATTGCAGCCCACCAGGCTCCTCGGTCAGTGGGATTCTCCAGGCAAGAATGCTGGAGTGGGTTGCCATTCACTTCTCCAGGGGATCTTCCCAACCCAAAGATCGAACCCAGGTCACCCACAATGCAGGAAAATTCTTTACCTGCTGAGCCACAAGGAAAGACACTAGGTCACTCTAAAGGTTTAATTCTCTATCATTAAAATACTGAAACACTGATAATATAAAATAGAATATAAATTTAGGAATGAATGATGCTTTCAGAAAATATCTTTAGAATAAGTGACAACAGAGTGGGGAAATTTCAGTGTAAAGATTAGAAAATAGCTATCTGTGAAAACTGAAATATTTTCTTTTATCTGTCACTTATGTCATGGTACTCCTTTCATTATCCTTTTAGGAACTTTCCTTCAGCTCAGTTCAGTTCAGTTCAGTCGCTCAGTCATGTCCGACTCTTTGCGACCCCATGAATCACAGCACGCCAGGCCTCCCTGTCCATCACAAACTCCCGGAGTCCACACAAACTCATGTTCATCGAGTTGGTGATGCCATCCAGCCATGTCATCCTCTGTCGTGTCCTTATGCTCCTGCCTCCAATCCCTCCCAGCATCAGGGTCTTTTCCAATGAGTCAACTCTTTGCATGAGATGGCCAAATTATTGGAGTTTTAGCCTCAGCATCAGTCCTTCCAATGAACACCCAGGACAGGTCTTTAGAATGGACTGGTTGGATCTCCTTGCAGTCTAAGGGACTCCCAAGAGTCTTCTCCAGCACCACATTTCAAAAGCATCAATTCTTCGGTGCTCAGCTATCTTCACAGTCCAACTTTCACATCCATACACGACCACTGGAAAAACCATAGCCTTGACTAGACAGACCTTTGTTGGCAAAGTAATGTCTCTACTTTTTAATATGCTATCTAGGTTGGTCATAATTTTACTTCCAAGGAGTAATTTCGTGGCTGCAGTCACCATTTGCAGTGATTTTGGAGCCCCCCCAAAACAAGTCTGACACTGTTTCCACTGTTTCCCCATCTATTTCCCATGAAGTGATGGGACCAGAGCCATGATCTTAGTCTTCTGAATGCTGAGCTTTAAGCCAACTTTTTCACTGTCATCTTTCACTTTCACCAAGAGGCTTTTTAGTTCCTCTTCACTTTCTGCCATAAGGGTGGTGTCATCTGCATATCTGAAGTTATTGATATTTCTTCCGGTAATCTTGATTCCAGCTTGTGCTTCTTCCAGCATAGCATTTCTCACAATGTACTCTGCATATAAGTTAAATAAGCAGGGTGACCATATACAGCCTTGACGTACTCCTTTTCTTATTTGGAACCAGTCTGTTGTTCCATGTTCAGTTCTAACTGTTGCTTCCTTTTTTAACATAAATTTATTTATTTTAATTGGAGGCTAATTACAGTATTGTATTGGTTTTGCCATACATCAACATGAATTGGCGACGGGTGTACACGTGTTCCCCATCCTGAACCCCCGTCCCACATCCTTCCCCATACCATCCTGTTGCTTCCTGAACTGCATATAGGTTTCTCAAGAGGCAGGTCTGGTGGTCTGGTATTCCCATCTCTTTCAGAATATTCCACAGTTTTTTGTGATCCACACAGTCAAAGGCTTTGGCATAGTCCATAAAGCAGAAATAGGTGTTTTTTTCTGGAACTCTCTTTCTTTTTCCATGATCCAGGGAATGTTGACAATTTGATCTCTGGTTCCTCTGCCTTTCCTAAAACCAGATTGATCATCTGGAAGTTCACGGTTCACGTATTGCTGAAGCCTGGCTTGGATAATTTTGAGCATTACTTTCTTGGCATGTGAGATGAATGCAATTGTGCGGTAGTTTGAGCACTCTTTGGCATTGCCTTTCTTTGGGATTGGAATGAAAACTGACCTTTTCCAGTCCTGTGGCCACTGCTGAGCTTTCCAAATTTGTTGGCATATGGAGTGCAGCACCTTCACAGCATCATCTTTCAGGATTTGAAATAGCTCAACTGGAATTCCATAACCTCCACTAGTTTTGTTCGTAGTGATGCTTTCTAAGGTGCACTTGACTTCACATTCCAGGATGTCTGGCTCTAGGTCAGTGATCACACCACCGTGATTATCTGGGTCATGAAGATCTTTTTTGTACAGTTCTTCTGTGTATTCTTGTCATCTCTTCTTAA
Source organism: Bos taurus (assembly GCF_002263795.3). Taxonomy (NCBI): domain Eukaryota; kingdom Metazoa; phylum Chordata; class Mammalia; order Artiodactyla; family Bovidae; genus Bos; species Bos taurus. Next base: position 40,026,118 of record NC_037357.1, on the reverse strand, counting down.
TATCTTCTGCTTCTGTTAGGTCCATACCATTTCTGTCCTTTATTGAACCCATCTTTGCATGAACTGTTTCTTTGGTATCTCTTATTTTCTTGAAGAGATCTCTAGTCTTTCCCATTCCATTGTTTTCCTCTATTTTTCTGTATTGATTTCTGAGGAAGGCTTTCTTATCTCTCCTTGCTATTCTTTGGAACTCTGCAACCAAATGGGAATATCTTTCCTTTTCTCCTTTGCTTTTCCTTTCTCTTCTTTTCAAGCTATTTGAAGGCCTCACCAGACAGCCATTTTGCGTAGCAAACACCCTCTTCCAACAACACAAGAGAAGACTCTACACATGGGCATCACCAGATGGTCAACACCGAAATCAGATTGATTACATTCTTTGCAGCCAAAGATGGAGAAGCTCTATATAGTCAGCAAAAACATGACTGGGAGCTGACTGTGGCTCAGAGCATGAACTCTATTGCCAAATTCAGACTTAAAATGAAGAAAGTAGGGAAAACCACTAGACCATTCAAGTGTGACCTAAATCAAATTCTTCACCTAATAACCCTTAAAACTGTTAGTACTAGATCTTCTCTAGTAGCATGATATCTATAGCCATGATAAATTGAAAATACATTCCAATATTTTTCATATTTGCATAGTCTATCTTTTTATACAATGGCTCTTTTAAAATTTGTATTTCCTAGACTTGATAAATAATTGCGATAACACAACTTGCTGAGATATTTTCTACCTGAATTAGCCTACATTGAAATATACTTGTTTCTCTTTAAAATTTCTTGTCTTCATTAAGCTGTGTCTGTTGAATTTCATTGCTTTTTTACTTTTTGAGTTGCATCTTATAAAATTAACTGTTCTCCCAACAGCCCAATAACTCTCTGTTCATTTTCCACTTTAATATGATTTGTTTTAGACACAGTGTTATTTCAATTTAATTATACTAACAGATATACAGTAGGATTCCAGTCTATCTTCTTTTGTTTGTCTAGGACTCTCAGGTGGGAAAAAGCAAAACTGAAATATCCTTTAATTCAGTAAAGAACAACCAGAACAAAAATCCTCTATTGAAAAAAAAAAAAAAATGAAGATGGCCTCATTTGGATTTGTGACATATCAGGCATGTGAACACCAACAATTTGATGGACAGAACAAAGTTACTAGGACTTTGTGTATAAGATTAATTTAATTAGTGTACCCCAAAGTGAGATTTTAAGATCATATATTGACCTAAAGTCTAACATAAACTGTTTCTAAAACGTTCTGAAGAACTGGATCGGATCTCCCCAGCCTATTTTAGCATATCCCAGAGAGACTCATAGACCATGTCCTAGTACTAATGTGTATGAACCTTATATCCGTCAGAAATAATCTAGCTAATAGAGGAGTATTGTTCCAAGAATTTCCAATTTGAACAAGAAACAAAGGGTGACCTCTAAATCTCAGGAAAAATAAAGCCACACTCTCAGAAAGAGCAGATTATCTGTTTAAAAAGTTAAAACTAGAGGCACAATAGCAATTGACAGACATCTTCAATTATGGATTCTAGTCTAACTCAAGCCTGGAGGAACTAAGTATTCCCCTGGTGCTGGTAAAATTTGAATGCCATTAATCAATGATTCTTATCACTTGGACTGTGGAGCTCTACAGTAACATTCCAATGGTCAAGGACAACTAACAAAGGGAACAGCAAAGTGTAAGATGAAGAAAAGCCCACCTTAAAAGAAAATAAAAGTTAAATAGCTGAGGTGAAATATTTAGCTATCTCAAGAAAATAATAGTGTGCCTGGGATTTTAGGCCTGTTGCTGTCATAATTAACAGACTGAGAATTTTTTTTGGGGGGGGGTGGAGACATATCCTTAACCACAACACTGCTATCACTCTTTCTCAAAAGCATCCTTAACAAAAGGACCATTAAAAATGTTTATACTCAGAAATCTGATTTTTTCATGTGATTTGTGTTTATTGCTCACATATTATGGTTGTTACCACTTTCTCACTAGAAATTTTTTAAGGGGAGAATTTAACACTGATTTCAAGAAATTTGCTTAGGCTTGTCTGACACCTAAAACATTCACTTATTCACACCAACTATCCCATTCAGCAATTCTTATTTACTGACAAATTTAGAAATAAGTGCTTACTACCTAAGCGAGTTCATAAATATGCATTGATTTTATCAACAAACTAGGAAACTAAAGTATATTTTAATAAAAAATGCATCTAAATATATCAAAATTACTAGCTCACATTAATGTTGTCTTTCCTATATAGGCTGGATTCTTTTTTCCTAGAGACATTTGCTTTAAAATAATCAAGGGTGGAATTACCTTCAAATATTTGCACAGAGAACCGTGCTAAATTGTGTTTGAAGGTTGAAATAATGTATTGTAGGCATTTGAACTGCCTCTCTTGTAATAAAAATCCACTGACTGAAGTAATATCATACATATGAAAAAATGAAAGTGTGAAAATGTTAGTCATTCAGTTGTGTCCGACTCTTTGTGATCCCATGGACTGTAGGTCACCAGGCTCCTCTGTCCATGGAATTCAGCAGGCAAGAATTCTGGAGGGGCAAGAAGAAGAAATCTTCAGGCAAGAAGATTCCCTTCTCCAGGGAATCTCTCCACCCTAGGTATCAAACCCCAGTTTTCCTGCATTGCAGGCAGATTCTTTACCACCTGAGCCACCAGGGAAGCCTTATTATACATGTAAATATCCTCCAATATTTTTACATAGGGCAGCTCACTCTTTTCTTTAAAAAGAAATGGTCAATGAGTAGCCCATTCTCTCTCCCAAGGAAATAATTTACTCTGGTGTGTCAGAACTTTCTGAATACAGCTTGGCTTGTAAATTACTTCAGTCTTTCAACTGGCTTCAGTCAGGGATTAATAAGTAGCAACTAGTTTGCAAGGCATAAGTCTTCTTTTACCAGTTAGAGGTGATTTTCAAACTAAGTGAATCAAGGACCCACTTATAACCAAAACAGTGATGTTTAGTAAGTCAGCAATTAAATAATGTTTTTAATGATAATTTTTTATGATATCTACAGAAAATGCATCATTTCAATAATGATCACTAAAAGAGGATTTTCCACCCAAAGATAAAGGAATCAAGGTTAAAAACAGTTGTGTAATTCCAGGAGCCCTATACTCCTGTAAGAGTTGTGGAGAGAAAGGCAGTACAACCAGTCTATACCACCTATTTGAAATCCTAATTTTAATTAAATCATTACTTTAATAAAATGATTGTAGTATGTTTTACATTATCAAATAGATACTATTTAATGATCAGTATGTTTCAGTACAGAGTAACTCTAGAAATTATCACTATCTTGTTTCTGTTTCCCCCTTCTACACACTTATCCATATTTGTGCTTCTCTCTTCTCCACCCCCATGTTCTTCATCTCTTTTCCCTCTTACTATAGATTCTCTCTGCCTTATTTCTCCAACTGTCACCCTTTTTTAATTTGCTTTTCACTGAAATATAGTTCATTTACAATATTTTGTTAGTTTCTGGTGTATACCAAAGTGATTCAGTTTTATATATATATATATGTATTTATATATGTATACACACACACACACACACACACATATATATAAGAATATACACACATATATATATAAAAGAATATACATATATATATTCTTTTTCATGTTCTTATCCATTATGGTTTATCACAGGATATTAAATATAATTTCCTGTGCTAGACAGTAGGATCTTGTATTTTTTTAATTGTCACTCTTTCTTTTTAACTGTACTTCTCTTACTCCTCTTTGCCCTCTTCCCATATTTCTCCATATTTCTCCCCTTCATCTTTACTGTTCTCTGTCCCTATTTCACACTCCCTTTCTCACTTTAACCTCTCTCTCTGTCTCCCCTCCTACCCTTCTTCACTCCTTTTCTTTCCCCCCATTTTCCCATCCAAAAATCACAAAACTGCATGCCACGTTTTGTCATTTCTTTTTTTTTACACCCACACATAATCATATATAATGTTTCAAACCCACAATTTTTGTTTGGCTCAACTTTGGTCAGGAACAGACCATAAAACATTAAAAGAGTATTTTTGAGTGGATAATTTTTTTTGAATTTTCTTTTTTTTAATTTAAATTTATTTATTTTAAAATTAGACTTCTTTCTAGGATTCAATTGCATTCATCAAACATGGAAAAATATTATTTTAGACATCATTTGCTGAACCCAATCCTTGACAAAAGGCTGGTTTATGCATATCTAAAATGCTTTTTTTTCTTTTGCAGTTAGGAATTATTAAATAAATCATAAAATTTTAAAAACACAGTTAGGATTAGCCTTAAAATTAATGCAGTACAAACTATTATGAACTTCTTCAACAGAATCCTCTGTAAGTGGCCATCTATCCTTTGCTGTTTAAATTCCGGTATTGAGAATCTCACCACCTCATTAGATAGTTCATTCCATTTTATTAGAAAACCATGCCTTCTAATGAAATAAAATCTGTCTGTGTAAACTCCACTCATAGGTTAATACTAATTACTCCTAGTACATTAGTAGGCCGTTTCAAAATAATTAATTTTGCCTTTCATAATTTTTTTCTGGCAGCCCAACATGCACATAATTTTACTGCATCTTATTATTATATATAAAAAAAAAAACCTTAAAAAAAAAGTTAATTGAGTCATCCCAGTGCACCAGCCCCAAGCTTCCTGTATCCTGCATTGAACCTGGACTGGCGATTCATTTCTTATATGATATTATACATGTTTCAATGCCATTCTCCCAAATCATTCCCTCCTCCCTCTCCCACAGAGTCCAAAAGACTGTTGTATGCATCTGTGTCTTTTTTGCTGTCTCGTATACAGGGTTATCATTACCATCTTTGTAAATTCCATATATATTCATTAGTATACTGTACTGCTGTTTTTCTTTCTGGCTTACTTCACTCTGTATAATCGGCTTGGGGCTGGTGCACTGGGTTGACCCAGCGGGATGGTATGGCGAGGGAGGTGGGAGGTGGGTTCAGGTTTGGGAACACGTGTACACCCATGGCGGATTCATGTTGATGTATGGCAAAACCGATACAATATTGTAAAGTAATTAGCCTCTAAAATAAATAAATATAAATTTTAAAAAATTTAAAAAACTAAAAAAAAAGTTAATTGGAACAAATTGAAAAAGTTTCCAAAAGGTTTTCTTTCCTGCAAATTTATGCTGACAGTTAATTTAAAATTAATGATCACACACACACACACACCTTTGTGGGAAAGGGAAAGAGAAGTGAAAATATTGCCTATAATGAACCCGAAAGACTAAGTTCTTTTTCCAGAATACTGTTTCTGAATATTTCTTCTAGAATTTCTTCAACTTTCAAATATTATATATTTAGAGACCTAAGTCTACTTAAGACTAACCATAGAATGGCCACACAGAATTTGTCCATGTGCATGTAAATTTTATGCTTAGATTTTGTGTCTGAACACCATAATCACAGTTATATTTACACTATACTGACTGACTCTGGGAAGACATTAGGCCATTTTCAGAGCTTACCCACCATGCCTTGTAGTGCCAGCATCAAGGGCCAAGTCATGGCATCAAACCAAGTTCCAAGTCAAAATGAATACTTCTCACTGTGTTGGGAATTTTGTGAAAAACTAAGCTCTAAATGGGCTGGAGGTTGTGACAAGGACACCAGCTCTGTTGTATCTGGTATCTAAAGGCTAATCATTCCACTTTTCACTTTCAAGTTGTACCCCAAAGTTTCCTTCTCTTCTGATCAAGAAATAAAAAATGTCTCTCTGAATAGTCTCCTTTTTAGCCCGTACTCTTTTTCCCAAATATTTCCCCTTGTGCATTGTTTAATATGTTATTGTTATAGAACTACATGACTGTATTTTCCCACAGTTCCTTAGGAAAAATTCTTTTTATTCTCTTACTAATCTTCTCTCTCTCTCTCTCTCTCTCTCTCTCCCTCACATACACAGTCACCACTACTATCAGATAAGCTTCTAAATTTGGTCATTTTTTTTATATTTAAAATAGTTTCTACCCATCTCTAACAAGTTTTTCCTATCACTTTAGCGCACTAAATATCCTATGTTTCAGAGCTATCTATAGACTTTGGACTGATATAACATCTTTATGAGTGTTTTGCCTTAAAAACTCCTCTTATTGGGTCTATTTCCTCCTATTTTCTTTCTAATTCCTGAATTTATTCTGAGATATTATTTATATGTATTAATATTAACCAGTTTTCCTACTATTTCATGAATTGCAACTTGCTTTCTGTCATTTCTAACATCTTTTTAAATAGATCATCCACTGTTTTCCTCAATGGAAATTTTTTGTAACTTGCCAAGTGTCTGAAGAACATCTAATCACCAACATATCATGAATTTGCATAACACTAATGGAGGAACAGCAGTGGTAAAACTAACAAACTTTCTGGGAATCAAAATTTACAGAGTCAACTAAATCTTTATCATGTATCTTTCCATATAGACTCCTGGAATCTGTTTAAATGACTGAAATTATTAAATGTGCTAATTTCTATTTCACTTCCTTTTCACTTTCTCTACTATAAAGTTTAATTTCATTAAGTGTTCCAGATTTCTAGTTTTAAGAGCAAGCCTGAACCCTTACAAGTGTACAGGTAAGAATGTTATGTGCTTTGGGGACCAATTGAACCAAGATAATCAATAAAGATCCCCTTCGTGGATCACAGTGTTGTTGTGGCAAAGGGCCTTGCAGTTATGAAGGTATGAGCCATGCTGAGCAGGGCCGCCCAAGATGATGGGTCATATTGAAGAGTTCTGACAAAATGTGGTCCACTGGAGGAGGAAATGGCAGTCCATTCCTTGATTCTTGCCTGGAGAACCTCATGGACATAATCAAAAGGCAAAAATATGTGACACAGGAAGATAAGCCTCCCAGATTGGAAGGTGTTCAATATGCAACTATGAAAAAATTGAGGGCAAATACTAATTGATGCAGAAAAAATGAAGTGGCTGGGCTAAAGCAGAATGACACTCAGTTGTGGATGTGTCTGGTGATGAAAGTAAAGCCCAATGCTGTAAAGAATAATATTGCATAGGAACTTGGAATGTTAAGTCCATGAATCAAGGTAAATTGAAAGTGGTCAAACAGGAGATGGCAAGAGTGAATATCAACATTTTAGGAATCAGTGAACCAAAATGGATGGGAATGGATGAATTTAAATCAGATGACCATTATATCTATTACTGTGGGCAAGAATCCCTTAGAAAAATCGGAGTAGCCCTCATAGTCAAAAATGAGTATGAAATACAGTACTTGGTTGCAACCTCAAAAATGACAGAATGATCTTGCTTCATTTCCATGCAAACCATTCAATATCAAAGTAATCCAAGTCTATGCCCCAACCACTGATGCTGAAGAAAGTGAAGCTGACCAGGTCTATGAAATCTTACAAGACCTTCTAGAAATAACACACACACACACACACACACACACATACATATATATATATATAATATATATATATGCTTTTCATCATAAAGGATTGGGATGCAAAAATAGGAAGTTAAGAGATACCAGGAATAACAGGCAAGTTTGTCCTTGGAGTACAAAAAAAAGCAGGGGAAAAGCTAACAGAGTTTTGTCAAAAAACAACACTGGTCATAAAAAATACTCTTTTCCAAATATCCAAGAGATGACTTTACACATGGACATCACCAGATGGTCAATATCGAATTCAGATTGATTATTTCTTTGCAGCTGAAATGGAGAAACTCTATAAAGTTAGCATAAACAAGACCTGGAGCTGATTGTGTCTCAGATCATGAGCTCCTTATTGAAAAATTTAGGCTTAAATTGAAAAAAGGAGAGGAAATAACTAGGCCATTCAGGTATGACCTAAAACAAATCTCTTTTGATTATACAGTGGAGGTGACACATAGATCCAAGGGGTTAGATATGATTGACAGAGTTCCTTAAGAGCTGTGGACAGAGGTTTATAAGATTGTACAGGAGACAGTGACCAAAACCATCACAAAGAAAAAGAAATGCAAGAAGGCCAAATGGTTGTCTGAGGAGGCTTTACAAATGGCTGAGGAAAGAAGAGAAGCAAAATGAAAGATAGAAAAGGAAACATATACCCAACTGAGTGCAGAGTTCCAGAGAATAGCAAGGAGAGATAAGAAGAACTTCTTAAAGGAATCATGCAAATAAATACAGGAAAAAAATAAAATAGGAAAGACTAGATATTTCTTCAAGAAAATAGGAGATATCAAGTGAACATTTCATGCAAGAATGGACATGATAAAGGATAGAAACTGTAAGGACCTAATAGAAGAAAAGGTGGCAAAAATACACAGCAGAACTATGCAAAAAAAGATCTAAATGACCCAGATAACCATGATGGTGTGGTCACTCACCTAGAGCTGAAACCCTGGAGTGTGAGGTCAAATGAGCCTTTAGAAGCATTACTACAAACAAAGCTAGTGGTCATGACAAAACTGCAGTTGAGTGATTTACAATCCTAAAACATGATGCTGTTCAAGCGCTGCACTTAATATGCCAGCAAATTTGGAAAACCTAGCAGTGGCCACAGGACTGGAAAAGTTTGGTTTTTATTTTAATCTCAAAGAATGATGATGCCAAAGAATGTTCAAACTACCACACAATTGCACAAATTTCATACGCTATCAAGGTAATGTTCAAAATCCTTTAAGCTAGGCATCAGCAGTACATGAACTGCTGAAAACTCCAGGTGTACAAGCTGGATTTAAAAAAGGCAGAGGAACCAGAGATCAAATTGACAACATTCATTGAATCATTGAGAAAGCAAGGGAGTTACAGAAAAACGTCTACTTTTGCTTCATTGACTAGGCTAAAGCCTTTGACTGTGTGAATCACAAAACAACTGTGGAAAATTATTCAAGAGATACGATTACCAGACTATCTTACCTGTCTCCTGAGAAACCTGTGTGCAGGTCAAGAAGCAACAGGTAAAAATGAACATGGAAAAACTAACTGATTCAAACTGGGAAAAGAATAAGACAAGACTGTATATTGCCACCCTGCTTATTTAACTTATATACATGCATCATGTGAAATGCCAGGCTGGATGAATCACAAGCTGGGATCAAGACAGTTAAGCTAAATCTAAACAACCTCAGATATGCAAATAATAGCACTCTAATAGCAGAAAGTGAAGGAGAACTAAAGAGACTTTTCATGAGGGTGAAAGAGAGTGAAAAATCTCACTTGAAACTGAACATTAAAAAAAAAATAAGATCTAAGATCATGGCATCCTGTTCCATCACTTCGTGACAAATATATTGGGGAAAAGAGGAAATAGTGCCAGATTTTATTTTCTTAGGCTCCAAAATTACTGCAGATAGTAACTGCAGCCATGAAATAAAAAGATGTTTGCTCCTTGGAAGGAAAGCTATGACAAACCTATACAGTATGTTAAAAAGTAAATACTTCACTTTGCAGACAAAGATCCATATAGTTAAAGCTATGGTTTTTCCAGTGGTCATTTACCGATGTGAGAGTTGGACCTTAAATAAGACTGAACACTGAAGTATGATGCTTTTGAATTGTGGAGCTGGAAAAGACTCTTGAGAGTCCCCTGGACTGTAAGGAGGTCAGATGAGTCAATTCTAAAGGAAATCAACCCCGAATATTCATTGGAAGGACTGATGCTGAAGTTGAAACGTTGGAAAAGATCCTGATGCTGAGAAAGACTGAAGGCAGGAGGAAAAGGGGGCGACAGAGGATGAGATAGTTGGATGAAATCACTGATTCAAATAACATGAATCTGAGCAAACTCCAGGAGATAGTGGGTAACAGGGAAGCCTGGTGTGCTGCAGTCCGTGGGGTTGCAAAGAGTTGGACAGGACTTAACAACTGAACAACAACAACAATCAACAAAGAGAGTTAAAACTGGATTTTCTCCAGTCAGACTTCTTGGGCTTGAATGCCAGCTCCATTACTTCTTAGGTTGGTGATCTTGAGCAATTTACTTAGTGTTTCTGGGCTTCAGGTGTTTTTTTTTTTTTTTTTTTTAACCTAAAAAATAGAAATTACAGAAATATATTTCATAGGGCTCATATGTTGCACACATTCAAGTGCTTAGATTAGTATTGGTATATCAGATCAGATCAGATCAGTCACTCAGTCATGTCCGACTCTTTGTGACCCCATGAATCACAGCACATCAGGCCTCCCTGTCCATCACCAACTCCCGGAGTTCATTCGGACTCACATCCATTGAGTCAGTGATGCCATCCAGCCATCTCATCCTCTGTCGTCCCCTTCTCCTCCTGCCCCCAATCTCTCCCAGCATCAGAGTCTTTTCCAATGAGTCATCTCTTCACATGAGGTGGCCAAAGTACTGGAGTTTCAGCTTTAGCATCATTTCTTCAAAAGAAATCCCAGGGCTGATCTCCTTCAGAATGGACTGGTTGGATCTCCTTGCAGTCCAAGGGACTCTCAAGAGTCTTCTCCAACACCACAGTTCAAAAGCATCAATTCTTCGGTGCTCAGCTTTCTTCACAGTTCAACTCTCACATCCATACATGACCACAGGAAAAACAATAGCATTGACTAGACGAACCTTTGTTGGCAATGTAATGTCTCTGCTTTTGAATATGCTATCCAAGGTGGTCATAACTTTCCTTCCAAGGAGTAAGCAGCTTTTAATTTCATGGCTGCAGGCACCATCTGTAGTGATTTTGGAGCCCAGAAAAATAAAGTCTGACACTGTTTCCCCATCTATTCCCCATGAAGTGCTGGGACCAGATGCCATGATCTTCGTTTTCTGAATGTTGAGCTTTAAGCCAAATTTTTTACTCTCCTCTTTCACTTTCATCAAGAGGCTTTTTAGTTCCTCTTCACTTTCTGCCATAAGGGTGGTGTCATCTGCATATCTGAGGTTATTGATATTTCTCCCGGCAATCTTGATTCCAGCTTGTGTTTTTTCCAGTCCGGGATTTCTCATGATGTACTCTGCATGTAAGTTAAATAAGCAGGGTGACAATATACAGCCTTGATGAACTCCTTTTCCTATTTGGAACCAGTCTGTTGTTCCATCCCCAGTTCTAATTGTTGCTTCCTGACCTGCATATAGGTTTCTCAAGAGGCAGATCAGGTGGTCTGGTATTCCCACCTCTTGAAGAATTTTCCACAGTTTATTGTGATCCACACAGTCAAAGGCTTTGGCATAGTCAATAAAGCAGAAATAGATGTTTTTTTCTGGAACTCTCTTGCTTTTTCTATGATCCAGCGGATGTTGGCAATTTGATCTCTGGTTCCTCTGCCTTTTCGAAAACCAGCTTGAACATCTGGAAGTTCACAGTTCACATATTGCTGAAGCCTGGCTTGGAGAATTTTGGGTATTACTTTACTAGCGTGTGAGATGAGTGCAATGGTGTGGTAGTTTGAGCATTCTTTGGCATTGCCTTTCTTTGGGATTGGAATGAAAACTGACCTTTTCCAGTCCTGTGGCCATTGCTGTGTTTTCCAAATTTCCTGGCATACTGAGTGCAGCACTTTCACAGCATCATCTTTCAGGATTTGGAATAGCTCAACTGGAATTCCATCACTGCCACTAGCTTTGTTCGTAGTGATGCTTTCTAAGGCCCACTTGACTTCACATTCCAGGATGTCTGGCTCTAGGTCTGTGATCACACCATCGTGATTATCTGGGTCGTGAAGATCTTTTTTGTACAGTTCTTCTGTATATTCTTGCCATCTCTTCTTAATATCTTCTGCTTCTGTTAGGTCCATACCATTTCTGTCCTTTATCGAACTCATCTTTGCATGAAATGTTCCTTTGGTATCTCTGATTTTCTTGAAGAGATCCCTAGTCTTTCCCATTCTGTTGTTTTCCTCTATTTCTTTGCATTGATCGCTGAAGAAGGCTTTCTTATCTCTTCTTGCTATTCTTTGGAACTCTGCATTCAGATGTTTATATCTTTCCTTTTCTCCTTTGCTTTTCACTTCTCTTCTTTTCACAGCTATTTGTAAGGCCTCCCCAGACAGCCATTTTGCTTTTTTGCATCTTTTCTATGGGAATTGTCTTGACCCCTGTCTCAAGTACAATGTCACAAACCTCATTCCATAGTTCATCAGGCACTCTATCTATCAGATCTAGTCCCTTAAATCTATTTCTCACTCCCACTGTATAATCATAAGGGCTTTTATTTAGGTCATACCTGAATGGTCTAGTGGTTTTCCCTACTTTCTTCAATTTAGGTCTGAATTTGCAATAAGGAGTTCATGGTCTGAGCCACAGTCAGCTCCTGGTCTTGTTTTTGCTGACTATATAGTAAGAACTTAATAAACCTTCTTATTCCTCTTTTTACACTCTCTAAGTGCTTGACCATCAGATGGATTAAAGTGTAATACAGTAACTAAAATAAAATATAAACCAAATAATTCACACCAACTATCATTCTCAAAATGATTATAATGATTTTATGAAATATCAGGAAAACAGGTAATTTCAGTTTTCAGAAAAAAATGACTAAACAGAATTAATTGATTGTCAAAATTTGAATTTATTAATTCATCTTTACTAATTCAAAATTACTAAATAGTATAGAAAATATAATATTCATTACCATATAAACTAGGCACCACTTAATCAGATTAAAATATTTATGTATATATACTATACCTAAATATTTGATTCATTTGCTCCTGTTTAACTTTTTTCCACAAGCTTATACAATTCATTCATTCCCCTAATCTACCATGGCATTTGATCACTTCCATGACATCCTGGTGCAGTGAATTCTGTAAGTTTAAATATAATATTTAATGTCAATTTCAAGGATATTGTATCAGATCACAATACTTGAAAAGTCAACAGCATTTTGTATCATTTTCAGAGCATGTATCATTCATTATGAACTCTTACACATGCTATTTACATTCTCAACTAAGATATGCCAGTCATTCAATTCCCACTATAAAGACATTTCCACACACATCAAACAACTAATTGTTAAACTGCAATTTGAGAGTTTGAGAGTGTCTTAAAGTGTACTGTTTAGGTAAAGTCCTGTTAAATTTAAACTTCATTAAGTGTAATAACATCCTTATTTTCTTCCTCCGCCTAATATTTGCATTCGACTTAGGCTACGTTTTTTTTTTTTTTTCCCCTAGACTTACAGTAACTATTCATATACTCCATCAAGTCTGATAAATTAATCATAGTCCTTTTAACATATTCTCTATTCAAAGCAATCACTTCTTATATAATATATATGAATAAATGATGCTCCTTTGCACGATATAAGGCTATGTTTTTACTATAGGTGCCTGCAAAGAATTCAAACCACAAGAGTCAAGTTTCATTAGGTTTTTCATTTTATAAAACCCCAGGGTAAATAGTGCAGTCTTTTATATGCATAATGAGTGAAGTGTTACTCAGTGCAACATTCAAGAACATATTCACAGCCTACTGTCAGTAGTGAGTACAGATAAGGGGAATCACTATAATAAATCTTGAAACTTAATTTCCAGTCTAGGTGTCTATTTGTCTCAACTTTTTTTATTTTTAACTGAAAAATAAGTGCAGAGAAATATATGTACTTTTACCTGGCCATTTATTTCAACTATAAACTAGACTAAGTTTAACTTTTGATGGTGGACAAATTATTAATACTCTCCTTAATTATGGGCCCTTAATACAATACTTCCTCCTTCAAAATCTTGTGAATTATGACACCTACTCAAGTCTAAGTGAAGTCGCTCAGTTGTGGCCAACTCTTAGTGACCTCATGGACTGCAACCCACCAGGCTCCTCCACCCATGGGATTTTCCAGGCAAGAGTACTGGAGTGGGGTGCCATTGCCTTCTCTGAAAGAAAGCACTGCTGCTGCTGCTGCACTCAAGTCTAAGCCAATGTCTAATTAAGTAGTAGATTCAGAACCTGAAAACAGATTCTGTAGGTGTTACACTGCCTCTCTCAGTATTCTCAGTATTTTTTTTTTTTTTTCTCTATCTTCCCCATCAGCAATGGGGGAAATTCTCAGAAGGATTATGACAGATATCAAAGATATGCTGCATGAGCTTCAGTTCAGTTCAGTCGCTCAGTCATGTTCAACTCTTTGGGACCCCATGAACCACAGTATGCCAGGCCTCCCTGCCAATCACCAACTCCCAAACTCATGTCCATTGAGTCAGTGATGCCATCCAATGATCTCATCCTCTATTGTCCCCTTCTCCTCCTGCCTTCAATCTTTCCCAGTATCAGGGTCTTTTCAAATGAGTCAGCTCTCCGCATCAGGTGGCCAAAGTATTGGAGTTTCAGCTTCAATATCAGTCCTTCCAATAAACACCCAGGACTGATCTCCTTTAGGATGGACTGGTTGGATCTCCTTGAAGTCCAAGGGACTCTCAAGAGTCTTCTCCAACACCACAGTTCAAAAGCATCAATTCTTCAGCACTCAGCTTTCTTCACAGTCCAACTCTCATATCCATACATGACCACTGGAAAAACCATAGCCTTTATTAGATGGACCTTTGTTGACAAAGTAATGTCTCTGCTTTTTAATATGCTGTTTGGGTTGATCATAGCTTTTCTTCCAAGGAGCCAGTGTCTTTTAATTTCATGGCTGCAGTCACCATCTGCAGTGATTTTGGAGCCCCAAAACATAAAGTCAGCCACTGTTTCCACAATTCCCCCATCTATTTGCCATGAAGTGATGGGAGCAGATGCCATGATCTTAGTTTTCTGAATGTTGAGCTTTAAGCCAACTTTTTCACTCTTCTCTTTCACTTTCATCAAGAGGCTCTTTAGTTCTTCTTCACTTTCTGCCATAAGGGTGGTGTCATCTGCATATCTGAGGTTATTTGTATTTTCCCAGAAATCTTGATTCCAGCTTGTGCTTCTTCCAGCCCAGCATTTCTCATGATGTACTTTTCACATAAGCCGGTGTAGGAACAGTGGCTGTATGGCGCAGGAGCGGCAGAGAGGATCTACCCCACGTCCAAGGTCAGGAGCGGCAGCCGAGAGGAGATAACCCATGTCCAATGTAAGGAGCAGTGGCTGTGCTTTGCTGGAGCATCCGTGAAGAGATACCCCATGTCTAAGGTAAGAGAAACCCAAGTAAGGTGGTAGGCACTGAGAAAGGACATCAGAGGGCCGACAGACTGAAACCACAATTACAGACAACTAGCCAATCTGATCAGATGGACCACAGCCTTGTCTAACTCAGTGAAACTAAGCCATGCTGTGTGGGACCACCCAAGACAGGCAGGTCATGGTGGAGACGTCTGACAGAATGTGGTCCACTGGAGAAGGGAATGGCAAACCACTTCATTATTCTTGCCTCCAGAACCCCATGAACAGTATTCATGAGCTTAGACAAATCCTTTCACTTACCTGTTTCCTGATATTCCTCATCAATAAAGTGAAAGAATAAGACAAGGAAGCTCTTCTACTTTCATGAGGCTAAATTCCCTGCCATTTACCTTGTTTACAATATCAGTCATATCACAAGATTTTTTTTTTTAATCTTCTTTGAAAGGCAGGATGCTTGATTGTTAAGAACATGGCCTCTAGAGCCAAGAAGCCTAGATCTTTTCATTACCACTTACTAGTACAACCAATTATCTAAACTCTCTGTTCCTCAGTTTGCTTATCTATGAAATGGGGAGGATAATGGAATCTATACCATACAGTTATTGTGAAAATTAAATGAATTGGCATATTAAAACATTTAGAAAAGTCCTTGACACTTAGATAGATGGTGAATTTGTTATGTGAGCTACGTGCTAATGACAACAACCTGGAATCAAATTGACTTATCACTATTTTTCTGAGCAATTTCCAAAAAGACTGTCTTGCATTGAAGAACATTCAGATATTCTGAAAAAATATGTGGCATGCTTATGTGTATTAATTTCCTGTCAATTTCCTGTCACTGCTGTAACAAATCACCATAGACTAGTGGTTTAACAAAATCTGTATTATTGACTAGTTTAACAAAATCTATATTATAATTCTGACCATCAGAAATCCAAAATGGGTCTTGCTGGGCTCTAAAGGCAAGGTGTCAGTTGGGCACTGTTCCTTTCTGGAGGCTCTTGGGAAGAATCCCTTTCTAGTTTCCTGAGCCACTCGTATCCCACTTTTCTCCATTTTCAAAGCCTGTAGAGGTCAGAATGCCCAGCTTCGCATCACCATGATTTCCTGATCTGTCCTTCTCTTACACATTTAATTCCACTTTTGATTACATAGAACTCACCTGGATAATTCAGGCTACTATGCCTATCTTAATATCATCTGGTTAGCAACCTTAATTCCATCTGAAAATTTAATTAGCCTTTGTTACCTAAAGTTTCACATTCACTGATTCCAGGGATTACAACATGTATGTCTTTGGGAGGACATTATTCATCATAGCACACCATGTATTTTTTACATTGAAGCCCACAAAATATGAGTTAGTTTTTTTTCATTTTTATTAATTCAAGAACATGTTTCTTTTGATTTAGAATTTCCAGGAAGTGTTACTTCTTAGAGTCTATGTGAAATTGCAGATCCTCTGAATCTGGTTTAAGACTTAGTAGGGCATAAACATTGCTCGCTTTTCCTAAAGGTTATATGTAACAAAAGTATTTTTAAGCTCTGAAAGATATTTGCAATAGAGATCTAAGGTTCTATTATCCAGAATATCTTAAGATTTCTACTATAGTCTCAAAGTTAAGAGCATGGATTCTAGATATAAGTGACTGTGTTTACATCTGAGATTTATGCTATGCCTCAGTTTCATAATCTGGAAAACAGAATTCAAAATATTTCATAAATAATATAATATGCGTTAATAGAACAGAGTCTGATACTCAGTTAAGTGGTATATACATGTTTACTATTATTACCAAGTTATAATAAATGTTGAAATTATTTAAAATAAATTATTAAAATAATATTAATAGATCTTGACTGATTTTATAAGTACTAATTTAAGATCATGGCATCCGCTCCCATCACTTCATGGCAGATAGATGGGGAAACAGTGGAAACAGCGGCTGACTTTATTTTTCTGGGCTCCAAAATCACTGCAGATGGTGATTGCAGCCATGAAATTAAAAGACACTTACTCCTTGGAAGGAAACTCATAACCAACCTAGACAGCATATTAAAAAGCAGAGACATTACTTTGTCAACAAAGGTCCATCTAGTAAAGGCTATGGTTTTTCCAGTGGTCATGTGTGGATGTGCAAGTTGGACTATAAAGAAAACTGAGTGCCAAAGAACTGATGCTTTTGAACTGTAGTGATGGAGAAGACTCTTGCGAGTCCCTTGGACTGCAAGGAGATCCAACCAGTCCATCCTAAAGGAGATCAGTCTTGGGTGTTCATTGAAAGGACTGATATTGAAGCTGAAACTCCAATACTTTGGCCACCTGACACGAAGAGCTGACTCACTTGAAAAGACTCTGACACTAGGAAAGACTGAGGGCAGGAGGAGAAGGGGATGACAGAGGATGAGATGGTTGGATGGCATCACCAACTCAATGGACATGAGTTTGGGTGGACTCCGGGAGTTGGTGATTGGCAGGGAGGCCTGGCATACTGTGGTTCATGGGGTTGCAAAGAGTCAAACACGACTGAGTGACTGAACTGAACTGAATTATATTATAGAACACAGGCTCATTTAAAAATGTAAATTTTATATGTCCATGTGTAACGGAGAATATGGGCTAAAATAAAGGTCACTTCTATATGATAGAAAATATTGAGTCATAAAATGGTTGAGATATTATCTGCTACCATATTCAAAATGAAAGAAGATCAAATATTTCTAAGGTGAGAGATGTTCTGACAGCAAGTTTGTAAATGAAAAATTCATCCACAGACCAATCATCACTGGAGGGGCTCTGTGGCAAATTTTATTAGTAACTTTCTGGGTTATATTTTGAGTCTGTCTGGAAATCTACATAGTCAAAGGCATTTGTAGATCCAAAATTTTTCAGGTGTATGCTATTGGCAAACACTCATATTATTAAATTACAAATTAGGGTAACTGGCTATTTAGGTCTCAGTTGAGATTTACCTAAAATCGAAGATCTGCTAATGAGCAGGTAAAAGAGAATTTACATGATCCCAAGATTCCTAAGACAGAATTTTTCAAATTGTGAGCATTGTAACAATAAAATTATAGTTAATGGGAGAAAAAAATAAAACTAAAAGATAAATTCAGGAATTTTTTCCATTAATACATTTTTCTCATTACTCTATTATGTTCATTCAAAAATGTAAATAATAAATATAGACTAAAATGTCTCAATTGTCAGGAAAGAATCACAAATCAAATTTTAATAAGCATAAATGCCTACATATTTTGTAGGTTGCCCATTATCTCTGTTAATCTTACTCTTAGCAATTCAGTAGACAATTTGGGATCGTTTTACGTATTCACTTTCCTTTTAAGTTTAAAAACTTATACTGACTGAGCAAAACTCTTTTTACAACTTCATTGCCTTTTCTTTGTAATTGTTTACTGAATACAAAATATACATTTGAATTATTTAGCATAGAAGGGACTTACTGAGGGCTCTAGAGAAAATGCTTCTGGTCCAATATAGTGCAACCCTATTTTATCCACCATTGCACAGAACATCTATAAATGGCCCCAGTGCTTGCACAGTGCTATAGGACTCATTACCATTATCCCTGAGCTGTGGTTCCTTCAAATGTTCTGCTAATCATTCTGTGCTCTAACATGCTCTGGAGGAAAATCTAAATGTTCCCGCAAAGTCAAAGAGGAGTCCTGCTAATGGAATTAACTGAAGGGAACAAAATGTGTTTTTGTCAATGTAGACCCCTCAAGCTAAACTTTGGAAGGTAATGCACATGGATTATTCATTAGAAACATTTTTAATTAGTGTTACTTTACACTTACTCCATAAAGGGCAAAAATAATCAAAACAAGCCATTAGGCTTGCTGAATGTGTAACTAAGCAAATTTTCAACAAGATGAGTTTACATTAGTTATCTACTTGAAAAGTACCTAATTTAAAACAAGTCACAAAGAGTGTCTAATCAAGTTATTTCAGAGGAAACATACTTTGTTCCTTTAATATTAATAATAATAAAAGTTATTTTTTTTAAACCACATTTCATTCTAGTTATTTCTATTATGAATTCCTTTCTCTTCCTGACTGGATTCTCCTTTTCTCATTACCTCACTCTTTAGTCCTGGTTGTGGAGTGTAAAGTGCATTCAAAACACTGATTTCTAAAAGATTTGGTGACAACATAGTGACAGAGAAAAAAAATATGGAAATATTCAGCCTCTGCCTCAATATTGATTTCTAACCAGCCTGAAGTGTTAATGTAATTGCTTTAATGGACAATTGTCTACAGCTTGTAAATCTGAATCAACCCATATCACTCTTAGAGTGCAGTGCCCCCAAAATTATTGATTCAAATATTGTCTCTAAAAACAAAGATAATCCTTTTTTGAGACTTCAAATTTAATTTAAAGACTGTGTGTAAGTGACACTAGGTCAGTGCTGCCATCAGCTGAATGTCAACTGACCTTGACTGCTCTGACATTTTAAACAGGCAGTTGGTAGTGATTGACTCACCAGAAAACAGCTCATTATTTATAGTGCTCTTACTGTACTGACTTGATTCTGACCTAAGTAGTTTTCATCTGCACCTGAGCAGTGTAAAATTACAGACCCTTATTGAATTGAAAAGTAATCTGTTCCTTTGTATTCTCTAATTTTAGGCTTTCATTTTTTCAGTCTCCCTGAAGGATTTATATTCTCTCCTGTGAGTGATACTCTATCAACAGTGTCCCAGGGGAAGTATTTCTGGTTTGTACATGTCTCTTAAGTGTGTATTGTCCTGAGTTTTATTTGGTGAATTAGACATTATCTTAATATTTGAATAGAGAGAACCAGAATACCAGTGCTTTTTGGATGAAGTCATTTATCATGTTCAGTTCAGTTCAGTTGCTCAGTCGTGTCCGACTCTTTGTGACCCCATGAACGGCAGCATGCCAGGCCTCTCTGTCCATCACCAACTCCCGAGGTCCACCCAAACTCATGTCCATTGAGTTGGTGATACTCATCCTCTGTCATCCCCTTCTCCTCCTGCCCTCAGTCTTTCCCAACATCAGGGTCTTTTCAAATGAGTCAGCTCTTCCCGTCAGTTGGCCAAAGTTTTGGAGTTTCAGCTTCAATATCAGTCCTTCCAATGAACACCCAGGACTGATCTCCTTTAGGATGGACTGGTTAGATCTCCTTGCAGTCCAAGGGACTCGCAAGAATCTTCTCCAACACCACAATTCAAAAGCATCAGTTCTTTGGCACTCAGCTTTCTTCATAGTCCAACTCTCACATCCATACATGACTACTGGAAAAACCATAGCCTTGACTAGATGGACCTTTGTTGGCAAAGTACTGTTTCTGCTTTTTAATGTGCTGTCTAGGTTGGTTATAAGTTTCCTTCCAAGGAGTAAACGTCTTTTAATTTCATGGCTGCAATCACCATCTGCAGTGATTTTGGAGCCCAACAAAATAAAGTCAGTCACTGTTTCCACTGTTTCCCCATCTATTTGCCACAAAGTGATGCGGCGGCACCCTGGTGTCCTGCACTGCAGGCAAATTCTTTACTGACTGAGCTACGATGGAAGGCCCTGACTATAGGAAAATGATTCTCATACCAATTGGTTCGATTGTCTGCAGAGGACACAGCTTGAAACCAGAAAATCATTTATAAAATAATCTTAATATTTAAGATGAAAGATAGTAAAATTGTATGCTTTACTTCAATACAAAAAAAATTACCAAAACATAAGAAAATAAGATCATAAATTTAGATGTTAATAGAAACATATGAACTATTTTGGACTTGAAGAGAACTTGGAATCAGGTAGATATGAAGGTGATAAAGAAAGATGTTTATCATCATAGCTTTATTATTTTTGTATTACTTCAAAAATCTCAGAAACCTATTATTTGTGATTCAGTTCAGTTCAGTACAGTCGTTCAGTCGTGTCCGACTCTTCACGACCCCATGAACAACAGCACGCCAGGCTTCCCTGTCCATTACCAACTCCAGAAGTTCACTCAGACTCACGTCCATAAAGTCAGTGATACCATCCAGCCATCTCATCCTCTGTCATCCCCTTCTCCTCCTGCCCCCAATCCCTCCAAGCATCAGAGTCTTTTCCAATTTGTGATTAATGTCCTATAAATGATGTAAAATTAAACACATGAACAACTCTCATCAAAAGTTATGCATAAATAGGCATTCCAAATAAACTTTCTATCTTCATAAAAATGAATATATCTTAGCTGTATGACTGCTATGCTTTTGGACTCCTACATGTAAATAATTCAGATAATTTTAAATGCTTGAATTAAAAATTTTATAGATGGCTTCTTATATTTAATTCAATGATGTTATAATTCAATGCTAATGTCAGAAAATTGTTACCATTTATTTTACTCAAAAGCAACTTCAATAATAATTGAAAGATAAAACAAGTTGCAGCAAACCAAAGTTAAAGGAAATCTTATTACCTGATTATGTATATTTGATGGTTTTATAGGAATCCATTATGTCAATAATCAGTGGTGAAGAAATTTTCTTTAGAGAACAAAGAAGATGGATGACTGCAGTTTGAGTTCAGATAATTATTTGCATAAGTTTATTTGCTTATACCATGTTTGGAGAGAAATATTTGAATATATTTGATACTTCACCAGTTGAAAATAAATCTCCTTAAAGGTCTATACACACACACACAATGTTGTATTAATTTCAGAAAAGACTCAGGAAGAAAAACACATGAAAGGAAAGAGGATAGATTCACTTTTTTAAAAAAAGAAATCAGTGATTATTATCTTTCTTTTATGAGTTTGGTAAAGTTTGTGTTAGAAACAAAGGACAAACTAAAAGTCTTATGTTCCTTACAAACTTCAGGATCTTTAAATTTTATTTTTTTTTATTTTTGAATCCATTTTACTTGTATCTGTAGTTTTTTTTTTTTTTAGTTTTTTTATCATGTAATTTTGTTTTCTGCTTTATTTATTTTTTATAGATTCCTGAACTTTATTATTTTTAATTTATTTTATTTTTTAAATTTACAATATTGTATTGGTTTGGGCATATATCATGTTAGTTTCTAAATGGACGAAAGAGTGAATAAGCACTCTATACTCTGTGTTTAACTATTTCTAATGAGGTGGATGAAACTGGAGCCTATAATACAGAGTGAAGTAAGTCAGAAAGAAAAACACCAATACAGTATATTAATGCATATATATATATATATATATATATATATATATATATATATATATATGAAATTTAGAAAGATGGTAACGGTGTCCCTATATGTAACACAGCAAAAGAGACACAGATATAAAGAACAGACTTTTGGACTCAGTGGGAGAAGGTAAAGATGGGGTGATTTGAGCAAATAACATTGAAACATGTATATTACCATATGTGAAAAGAATTACCAAAGTTCAATTCATGAAACAGGTCACTCAAAGCCAGTACACTGTGACAACCCTGAGGGATGGGATGGGGAAGGTGGTGGGAGGGGTGTTCAGGATGGTGGACACATGTACACCCATGGTTGATTCATGTTAATGTGTAGCAAAAACTACTACAATATTGTAAAGTAATGAACCTCTATTTAGCTTGGGGCTGGTGTGCTGGGATGACCCAGAGGGATGGTATGGGGAGGGAGGTGGGAGGGGAGTTCAGGATTGGAAACACGTGTGCACGTGTGGAGGATTCATGTTGATGTATGGCAAAACCAATAAAATATTGTAATTAGCCTCTAATTAAAATAAATAAATTAAAAAAATAAAAAAGTGCATGATTAAATAAATTAATTCATTAAAAAATACTGCTACTTTGTTTATACAATTCTAAAAAGAGGACAATGATTTAAAATATATATATATATATATATATATATATATATACACACACACATATGAACTGAAGAACCTCTTGAAAGTGAAAGAGGCGAGTGAAAAAGCTGGCTTCATACTCAGCATTCAAAAAACAACAGTCATGGCATCCAGTCCCATCATTACATGGCAAATAGATGGGCTTTCCTGTAGCTCAGTTGGTAAAGAATCTGCCTGCCACACAGGAGATCTGGGTTAGACCCCTGGGTCAGGAAGATCCCCAGGAGAAGGAAATGACAACCAACTCCAGTATTCTTGCCCAGAGAATCCCATGGGCAAAGGAGCCTGGCAGGTTGCAGTCCCTGGGGTCACAAGAGTTGGACATGACTTAGCAACTAAAACCAAAAACCAGATGGGTAAACAATGGAAACAGTGATAAACTTTACATTCTTGGGCTCCAAAATCACTGCAGATGGTGATTGCAGCCATGAAATTAAAAGAATCTTACTGCTTGGAAGAAAAGATATGACCAACATAGACAGCATAGTAAAAAACAAAGACGTCACTTTGCCAACAAAGGTCCGTATAGTCAAAGTTATGGTTTTTCCAGTAGTCATGTATGGATGTAAGAGTTGGACCATAAAGAAAGTTGAATGCTGAAGAATTGATGCTTTTGAATTGTGGTGTTGGAGAAGACTCTTGAGAGTTCCTTGGACTGCAAGGAGATCAAACCAGTCAATCCTAAAATAAATCAATCCTGAATATTCATTGGAAGGGCTGATGCTGAAGCTAAAGCTCCAATAGTTTGGCCACCTGATGTAGAGAACTGAATCATTGGAAAAGACCCCGATGCTGGGAAAGATTGAAGGCAGCAGGAGAAGAGAATGACAAAAGATGAGATGGTTGGATGGTATCACCGACTTAATGGACACTAGTTTGGGCAAACTCTAGGAGTTGGTGATGGACAGGGAGGCCTGACATGCTGCCATCCATGGGGTTGCAAAGAGTCAGACTCCACTGAGCAACTGAACTGAACCAAGTACATATGTATGGACTTCCTAGTGGCTCAGATGGTAAAGAATCCACAAGCAGTTCAGGAGACCCAGGTTCAAGCCCTGGGTCCGAAAGATCCCTTGGAGAAGGGGAATGGTTACCCACTCTTGTATTCTTGCCTGGAGAATCCCATGGACAGAGGAACCTGAGATGCTGCAGTCATGGGGTTGCAAAGAGTTGAACATGTTTGAGTTACTAAAACACATACATATATATCACACACACATATTAGAATGCCAAAACTCTAATATCTAATTATTTAACTTTAAATTAGTTTATTTTTACTTAATATTTCATTAAAGTATTAATTTGCATTATTTGATCATAATTCTAGCATATATCAATTGAATTTACAGAGTTTTCATAGAATGTCTTCTATCAGTCTTTTGATTCAAAATTTTTAAATTCTAACCTATGGCATGGTTTTAGAGCTATATTCATAACAGTTGTGACCTCCAAACATTCTTCCCCTTTCTTTATGTACTCAAAATCAGCTAGACAGATTTTCAAAATAATTAGCCTCCTTAGATGAATATTAAAAGCTATCAAAATCTATAAAGTTGTTATGAATAAAAGGAGAAAGCCACAAAGCTAATTGATTTTGCAACTTATGATCGCTTATTGGACTGTCAACTCTTCTAGAGGGGACCACAATGCATATATATATCTATGCATTCCAGCATTGTACCTGGTAAAAAACAGACCCTCAGCACATACCTTTGTTGTTTTTGAATGACTCATTATAAACCAAGTAATTTTCAATCCAACAAAGTATATATCATCAGACAGAAAATTTACCCTATTCTTTCTGTGGAGGTAGATTTATCTTTAGGAAGTTACCAAACAATCAAAAGAGATATGGAAATTGTAAAGTGCCATAAATATCTTGTGGTTATTTTGAGAAGGTTGACTTTAAACACAGAAAATTTCTACATGATTTATTTAGATGACTTAAAAGTCTGGTTACATGCTAAGTGAAATAGTTCAAAAAATATATTGCATCATCCAAATCATTCTGCACATTAAGTAATTAGTCATGTGTGAGATGGCTCACAGAACTGGAACACATACCCAAAAAGTCATGATTCACAAGTCACTCTATGGTAAGTATAACCCCTTCTTTAAAATTACTGCTTTAGAACATTTAATTTCATTACTTAATTCATTATTTAATTTCATTACCTTAATTTCTTTTTTCTTGGTAGTTTAACAAGTGTTATAAATATAGAGGCTAAAATGAGATACGCTGGACTGGAAGAAACACAAGCTGGAATCAAGATTGCCAGGAGAAATATCAATAACCTCAGATATGCAGATGACACCACCCTTATGGCAGAAAGTGAAGATGAATTAAAAAGCCTCTTGATGAAAGTGAAAGTGGAGAGTGAAAAAGTTGGCTTAAAGCTCAAGATTCAGAAAACGAAGATCATGGCATCCGGTCCCATCACTTCATGGGAAATAGATGGGGAAACAGTGGAAACAGTGTCAGACTTTATTTTTGGGGGCTCCAAAATCACTGCAGATAGTGACTGCAGCCATGAAATTAAAAGACGCTTACTCCTTGGAAGGGAAGTTATGACCAACCTAGATAGCATATTCAAAAGCAGAGACATTACTTTGCCACCAAAGGTCTGCCTAGTCAAGGCTATGGTTTTTCCTGTGGTCATGTGTGGATGTGAGAGTTGGACTGTGAAGAAAGCTGAGCGCCAAAGAATTGATGCTTTTGAACTGTGGTGTTGGAGAATATTCTTGAGAGTCCCTTGGACTGCAAAGAGATCCAACCAGTCCATTCTGAAGATCAGCCCTGGGATTTCTTTGGAGGGAATGATGCTGAAGCTGAAACTCCAGTACTTTGGCCACCTCATGTGAAGAGTTGACTCATTGGAAAAGACTCTGATGCTGGGAGGGATTGGAGGCAGGAGGAGAAGGGGGCGACAGAGAATGAGATGACTGGATGGCACCACTGACTCGATGGACGTGAGTCTGAGTGAACTCCGGGAATTGGTGATGGACAGAGAGGCCTGGCGTGCTGTGATTCATGGGGTCGTGAAGAGTCGGACACGACCGAGCAACTGAACTGAACTGAAAATGATAAAAGCCTAAAGTATGCAAAATCAATTTCTGATAGTACTGTAATTTCCTTTTACTTATTCCATCATACTTAAATGTAGCAAATTAAATGATGCAAAGATTTATCAAAAACATTAAAGTTAAGTGTTTCAATGGAAAAACGCATTAAATAGATTTTCTAACAGTAATGTCTTATAGCATTCCAGTTTCATAAATTGAAACAAGTATTACAAAGTTTGTGATAAAATATGTTCATCTAAAACAGCTTAAAGTAATTTATACTAAATATAATATAACCAGAAAAAGTCGTAATTACATGTTACCAAGTATTTAAGAAAGTAGGGGAAACCACTAGACCATTCAGATACAACCTGTCAAATCCCTTATGATTATACAGTGGAAGTGACAAATGGATTCAAGATATTAGATCTCATAGACAGAGTGCATGAAGAACTATGGATGGAGGTTCATGCCATTGTACAGGAGGCAAGGATCATGACCATCCCCATGGAAAAGAAATGGAAAAGGCAAAATGGTTGTCTGAGGAGACCTTACAAATAGCTGTGAATAGAAGAGAAGCTAAAGGCAAAGGAGAAAAGGAAAGATATAAGCATCTGAATGCAGAGTTCTAACGAATGGCAAGGAGAGATAAGAAAGCATTCCTCAGTGATCAATGCAAATAAATAGAGGAAAATAACAGAATGGGAATGACTAGAGATCTCTTCAAGAAAATTAGAGATACCAAGGGAACATTTCATGCAAAGATGGACACAATAAAGGACAGAAGTGCGATGGACCTAACAGAAGCAGAAGATATTAAGAAGAGGTGGCAACAACACACAGAAGAAATATACAAAAAAAAAAAAAAAAGATCTTCATGACCCAGATAATCACAATGGTGTGATCACCAACCTAGAGTCAGACATCCTGGAATGTGAAGTCAAGTGGGCCTTAGGAAGCATCACGGCGAACAAAGCTAGTGGAAGTGATAGAATTCCAGTTGAGCTATTTCAAATTCTAAAAGATGATGCTGTGAAAGTGCTTCACTCAATATGCCAGCAAATTTGGAAAGCTCAGCAGTGGCCGCAGGACTGAAAAAGGTCAGTTTTCATTCCAATCTCAAAGAAAGGCAATGCCAAAGAATGCTCAAACTACCGCACAATTGCAGTCATCTCACACGCTAGCACTCATTTCACACACTAGCAAAGTGGTGCTCAAAATTCTCTAAGCCAGGCTTCAACAGTACGTAAACCTTGAACTTCCAGATATTCAAGCTGAGTTTAGAAAAGGCAGAGTTACCAGAGATCAAATTGCCAACATCCGTTGGATGGTTGAAAAATCAAGAGAGTTCCAGAAATAACGTCTATTTCTGCTTTATTGACTATGCCAAAGCCTTTGACTGTGTGAACCACAACAAACTCTGGAAAATTCTTAAAGAGATGGGAATACCAGACCACCTGTCCTGCATCTTGAGAAATCTCTATGCAGGTCAGGAAGCAACAATTAGAACTGGACATGGAACAAAAGACTGGTTCCAAATAGGAAAAGGAGTATGTCACTCTGCTTATTTAACTTCTATACAGAATATACCATGAGAAATGCTGGGCTGGAAGAAGCACAAGCTGAATCAAGATTGCTGAGAGAGTATCAATAACCTCAGATAAGCAGATGACACCATCCTTATTGCAGAAAGTGGAGATTAAAGAGCATCTTGATGAAAGTTGAAAGTGGAGCGTGAAAAAGTTGGCTTAAAACTAAACTTTCAGAAAATGAAGATCACGGCATCTGGTCCCATCACTTCATGCCAAATAGATGGAGAAGCAGTGGAAACAGGGACAGACTGTTTTGGGCCTTCCAAAATCACTGCAGATGATGACTGCAGCCATGAACTTAAATGATGCTTACTCCTTGAAAAAAAATTTATGACCATCCTAGACAGCATATAAAATAGCAGATACATTACTTTGCCATCAAAGGTCCATCTAGTCAAGGCTGTGGTTTTTCCAGTAGTCATGTACGGATGTGAGAGTTGGACTATAAAGAAAGCTGAGCACCAAAGAATTGATGCTTTTGAACTGTGGTGTTGGAGAAGACTCTTGAGAGTCCCTTGGCCTGCAAGGAGATCCAACCAGTCCATCCTAAAGGAAATCAGTCCTGAATGTTCATTGGAAGGGCTGATGTTGAAGCTGAAACTCCAATACTTTGGCCACCTGAGTCAAGCAACTGACTCTTTGGAAAAGACCATGATTCTGGGAAAGATTTAAGGTAGGAGGA
The DNA here is from genome assembly GCF_002263795.3 of Bos taurus. Lineage (NCBI taxonomy): Eukaryota > Metazoa > Chordata > Mammalia > Artiodactyla > Bovidae > Bos > Bos taurus. The sequence goes on along the minus strand of NC_037357.1, from coordinate 39,997,846 downwards.
GAAGGGGGCAACAGAGGATGAAATAGTTGTACGTCATCACCGACTTGATGGACATGAGTTTGAAGAAACGCTGGGAGTTGGCAATGGACAGGGAGGCCTGGCGTGCTTCAGTCCATGGGGTGCCAAAGAGTCAGACACGATTGAGCGATTGAACTGAAATGAACTGAAGTATCCCCAGTATCTCCGAAAATATTGAAATATACAAGGTTCAATGCTCTGCCTAAGTAATTTTACAAAACATATGCAAACCATTTTTATGCTCCCATAATATCAATAAAACTTTGATGCTTGGCATTATCAGGAAGTTTGGTATTCTACTGATAAAGCACTGTTTTATTTAACCTATTAGATAATATATACTGAGGCTTTAGAAACATGCAAGACAAAATCAGCAGACCCCATAGTGTAGCTGATGGCATGCTCAATGCAAATACAATGCTTCTTCTTTTCTTTCTTGAATATTTACTTTAGAGACTATATTTGTGAATAGTTAGGCTAATTAGCTTTTCAGTAAGGCTGAAATTGCTGTTCATTAATGATGGAGGACAATACACACTGTTCCTACCTCTTCCAGTGTTGTCTGTTGAAGTCAATCTCACATTGCTTTAGCCAGAGAATATGCAATGGTATATTTTGCTTATTTTTTCTTCACCTGAGGTAGAAGTAAAATGAACAGCCCCTGAAAAATTGATAGTATGTATTATAAATTATCCAGAGTCCACTTTACTTCCATAGACTGGTTTGGTAAGAATAAGTTGAACGATTCTATGAAGACTTACAAGACCTTTTAGAACTAACACCCCAAAAAGATGTCCTTTTCATTATACGGGACTGGAATGCAAAAGTATGAACTCAAGAAACACCTGGAGTAACAGGCAAATTTGGCCTTGGAATAGGGAATGAAGCAGGGCAAAGACTAATAGATTTTTGTGAAGAAAATGCACTGGTCATAACAAACACCCTCTTCCAACAACACAAGAGAAGACTCTACACATGGACATCACCAGATGGTCAACACAAAACTCAGATTGATTATATTCTTTGCAGCCAAAAATGGAGAAGCTCTATACAGTCAGCAAAAACAAGACCAGGAGCTGACTGTGGCTCAGACCATGAACTCCTTATTGCCAAATTCAGACTTAAATTGAAGAAAATAGGGAAACCCACTAGACCATTCAGGTATGACCTAAATCAAATCGCTGGTGATTATACATTGGAAGTGAGAAATAGATTTAAGGGCCTAGATCTGATAGATAGAGTGCCTGATGATCTATGGCATGATGTTCGTGACATTGTACAGGAGACAGGGATCAAGACCATACCCATGGAAAAGAAGTGCAAAAAAAAAAAAAAAAAAAAAGGCTGTCTGGGGAGGCCTTACAAATAGCTGTGAAAAGAAGAGAAGTGAAAAGCAAAGGATAAAAGGAAAGATATAAACATCTGAATGCAGAGTTCGAAAGAATAGCAAGAAGAGATAAGAAAGCCTTCTTCAGAGATCAATGCAAAGAAATAGAGGAAAATAACAGAATGGGAAAGACTAGAGATCTCTTCAAGAAAATCAGAGATACCAAAGGAACATTTCATTCAAAGATGGGCTCGATAAAGGACAGAAATGGTATGGACCTAACAGAAGCAGAAGATACTAAGAAGAGATGGCAAGAATACACAGAAGAACTGTACAAAAAAGATCTTCACTACCCAGATAATCACGATGGTGTGATCACTGACATACAGCCAGACATCCTGGAATGTGAATTCAAGTGGGCCTTAGAAAGCATCACTATGAACAAAGCTAGTGGAGGTGATAGAATTCCAGTTGAGCTATTCCAAATCCTGAAAGATGATGCTATGAAAGTGCTGCACTCAGTATGCCAGCAAATTTGGAAAACTCAGCAGTGGCCGCAGGACTGAAAAAGGTCAGTTTTCATTCCAATCTCAAAGAAAGGCAATGCCAAAGAATGCTCAAACTACCACAAAATTGCACTTATCTCACACGCTAGTGAAGTAATGCTCAAAATTCTCCAAGCCAGGCTTCAGTGATACGTGAACTGCGAACTTCTGGATGTTCAAGCTGGTTTTCGAAAAGGCAGAGGAACCAGAGATCAAATTGCCAACATCTGCTGGATCATGGAAAAAGCAAGAGAGTTCCAGAAAAAAACATCTATTTCTGCTTTATAGACTATGCCAATGCCTTTGACTGTGTGGATCACAATAAACTGTGGAATATTCTGAAAGAGATGGGAATACCAGACCACCTGATCTGCCTCTTGAGAAATTTGTATGCAGGTCAGGAAGCAACAGTTAGAACTGGACATGGAACAACAGACTGGATCCAAATTGGAAAAGGAGTACGTCAAGGCTGTATATTGTCACCCTGTTTATTTAACTTCTATGCAGAGTACATCATGAGAAATGCTGGACTGGAAGAACCACAAGCTGGAATCAAGATTGCCAGGAGAAATATCAATAACCTCACATATGCAGATGACACCACCCTTATGGCAGGAAGTGAAGAGGAACTAAAAGGCCTCTTGATGAAAGTGAAAGTGGAGAGTGAAAAAGTTGGCTTAAAGCTCAAGATTGAGAAAACGACGATCATGGCATCCAGTCCCATCACTTCATGGCAAATAGATGGGGAAACAGTGGAAACAGTGTCAGACTTTATTTTGGGGGGCTCCAAAATCACTACAGATGGTGACTGCAGCCATGAAATTCAAAGACCCTTACTCCTTGGAAGGAAAGTTATGACCAACCTAGATAGCATATTGAATAGCAGAGACATTACTTTGCCACCAAAGGTTCGTCTAGTCAAGGCTATGGCTTTTCCTGTGGTCATGTATGCATGTGAGAGTTGGACTGTGAAGAACGCTGAGCACCAAAGAATTGATGCTTTTGAAGTGTGGTGTTGGAGAAGACCCTTGAGAGTCCCTTGAACTTCAAGGAGATCCAACTAATCCATGCTGAAGGAGATCAGCCCTTGGATTTCTTTGGAAGGAATGATGCTAAAGTTGAAACTCCAGTACTTTGGCCACCTCATGCCAAGAGTTGACTCATTGGAAAAGACTCTGATGCTGGGAGGGATTGGGGGCAGGAGGAGAAGGGGACGACAGAGGATGAGATGGCTGGATGGTATCACTGACTCGATGGACGTGAGTCTGAGTGAACTCCAGGAGCTGGTGATGGACAGGGAAGCCTGGCGTGCTGCGATTCATGGGGTCGCAAAGTGTTGGACACGACTGAGCGACTGATCTGATCTGATCTAGGATAATTTTCGTTCAACACCTTTGCAATAGGCAGAATACTAAAATTCCTCTCTCAAGTTGTACATCAGACTCTCTGGGACTTGGAATATGATGAGATGTCTATGATTGTGTTAAAATAATATCAAGAGGAATTTTGCAGATGCAATTAAAGTTACTAATCAACTGTCTTAATGTTCATAAAAAAGATTAGTAGGCCTGATCTAATTACATAACCCCTTTAAAAATAGACCATTTTCTCTAGCTGGTAGCAGAAGATGTCAGAGAGATTCGAAATTCTAAAAGGATTCAACACATGGGAGCTATTTCTTTTGTGGAGATGAAGTGGACCAAGGATTAAGGACCTAAAGAGTGGCCTCTAGAAACTAAGAGTGGTCCCTGGCAGATAGTCAGCAAGAAAATGGGATCTCAGTCCAGGAACTAAAATTTTCCACCACCTGAAAGAGCTTAGAAACAAATTCTTCCCCATGGCTCCAGATAAAAGCCTTGGCCTTGTGAGACCCTAGGCAAAGAACCCAGTCAAACTTGCCTGAACTTCTGACCCAAACAATTGAAAGATAATAAATGAGTAGTTTTAAGTTTCTAGGTGATCAAAGACTAACACAATATTCATTTTTTATAGATAAGAAAACTGAGTTCCAGGTAAGTCTACAAATATAAAATGATGTCCTTAATTTTCATTCTTCTTATCCAACTTACACTTGCTTTGTATTCTTACATTGGCAACTGTCTGTGAATCCCACAAAACACAATATATAATTATTTTTAAATATCCAAATATTCATAAAATTCAAAAAGCTGACAAGGAAATAATACATGAATTACTGAGTTATCAAGTGTATTAATGTGGGAATTATGATTATATACCTCCATACTCTAATTATAACCATTTTCCTTTTTGCCTTGACAGTAATAAACTGATTAAACTCCTTATTTTACTAGGTCCAGAATCTTTGGGTGTCCATAATAGCTTTTCTACATATATATTCAATTAATTATTTCAAAAAGCAACCTCTAGAGATAAACTTAATTACTCTGAATTAGCTAGTTTCATGATTTCATAATGAATTAACATGTGAAAGTCCCTATGTGTTTGCAAATTTCAGAAATAAATATAAAATTAACTATTTTTGTGTAGACATAAATGGGCTTTAAAAATACATCATATCAAATTAATGGAATTTCAGTAATACTATTAAGGGAGAGAAACTGCTGATGTGACTTTGAAATCTGTCACTTGCTTCAGTTAGCATGTATTTGTTCTAAATAGCTTGTCAGCCATAAAAAAATATCAGACTATGGTTATATTAGAGTTCTATAGAAAAATAAAAGGGACAAATTAAAGTAACCCTTCAGAATGTGTCCAAATAGCAGTTTGACATTGTGTGTGTGTGTGTGTGTGTGTGTGTGTGTGTTTGCACATATTTTTTTTTTTTTTTTACTTTACAATATTGTATTGGTTTTGCCATACATCAACATGCATCTACCACGTGTGTACACGTGTTCCTCATCCTGAACCCCCCTTCCACCTACGTGTATATTTATGTATGCTTCTTGGCATTATTACTGGTTAAATAAAGTTAAATGAAGTAATATGAATTGAGAAGGTAGGTAAATTTCTTGGAAAAAAATAAAAATCAATGAACTAAGTAGCAGTCAGGAGATTTGACTAGTCTGTCATAAATCCTGTTTCCCAGTCTGTGTTCCCTGTAAAGCCCCTTCCACTTCATGGGTACAATTTATACGTGGGCCTAATTAAGCTACCTTGGGTCATATTTAAGATTTATTTTTTTCATTTATATGTCCTATTCCTCCTCCATAAATATAACTCTTATGATGATCACAGCATTATAATGTTGAAGATTATAAGAATGCACCTAGAATTTTTAATCAGTGGAACTTCAGTCTGACCTATCTTCCCTTTGATTCTATACTCCTTCAACACAAATTGTTTTACTTCACTCATATTTTTCAGGCTCTCAATTAATTATTAAGATTCACTTTTATGGACGATGACTCAGGGTGGCTTGATTTTTCTGGAGATTAATCATTACCTTTGAGAAAATGTTTTCTTACTGTTATGTACCTCTGTATTTTGGTACCTGGAAAACATGAAACATACTGATGTGCTTTGTGCCAAGTGTACTGATTATATTAACTGAGGACATTGATATAATATGAGTCAAGAATGAATATTTGTTTCTGATAAGATTAAAATTATTTTTTAAGTTAAGCAACAAGATAATTAGTTCTCTACATGTTAGCTTCAACATGCCAGGGTCAGGATTACAGTGAGACGATGAGGTTTCTCTATCAGAGCACTTGCAAGACCTTGAAAGTGAGTGCCTTTTAATTTTGTGGACTAAGTGTCTCCTTCATTTCAACTTAGTCCCGGCCATGTAATGTACACTAACTGATGTTTATATTATTTAACTTTAGATCTCTTCTTCTGTCCAGATGTTCCATTCAGTCAGAATTGAAGGTATATAAAATTTTCATGTATGTGTACATTTTCAGTACTTGAGAATTAAGGACAAAAATGTGATATGTTTTACAAGTGGTATTTGAAGGTACTAAAAAGGATGCTCACCAAATACTTGATTTCAAATGATAAGGCATCTATTTTTAATATAAATTACAGGGTAACAGATTTATCCCTGGACATGAGAAGTAGACTTTGCTTAATATAGTTATTAAAATGGTCATGCATATGTCAGTCAGTCAGTTCGGTTGCTCAGTCGGGTCCAACTCTTTGCAACCCCCTTAACTGCAGCACACTAGGCTTCCCTGTCCATCATCAACTCCCAGAGTTTGCTCAAACTCATATCCATTGAGTTGGTGATGTCATCCAACCATCTCATCCTCTGTTATTCCCTTCTCCTCCTGCCTTCAATCTTTCCCAGAGTCAAGGTCTTTTCCAGTGAGTCAGTTCTTTGCCTCAGGTGGCCAAAGTATTGGAGGTTCAGCTTCAGCATCAGTCCTTCCAATGAATATTCAGGACTGATTTCCTTTAGAATGGACTGGTTTGATCTCCGTGCAGTCCAAGGGTCTCTCAAGAGTTTTTCCAACACCACACTTTGAAAGCATCATTCTTCGGCTCTTAGCTTTCTTTATGGTCCACCTCTCACATCCTTATATGACTACTAAAGAAATCATAGCTTTGAATATACAGACCTTTGTTGGCAAAGTGATGTCTCTGCTTTTTAATTCACTAAGTTTGTAGTAGCTTTTCTTCCAAGGAGCAAGTGTTTTTAAATTTCATGGCTGCAGTCAGCATCCACAGTGATTTTGGGGCCCAAGAAAATAAAACTGCCACTGCTTTCATTTTTTTCTCCATCTATTTGCCATGAGGATATGGGATTGGATGTCATGATCTTTGCTTTTTTCTTTGATTTTTAAAAATTTATTTTTAATTGGAGGATAACTGTTTTCCAATATTGTTTTGGGTTCTGCCATAGAGCAATGTGAATCAGCCATAAGTGTACATGTTCCCTCCCTTTTGAACCTTCCCCCTCAACCCTCCACCCCATCCCACCCTTCTAGGTTGTCACAGAGTACCACATTTAGCTCCCTGTGTTATATAACTTCTCATTAGCTATCTCATTTACATATGGTAGTGTATATGTTTCAGTGTTACTCTCTCAGTACATCCCACTCTCTTCTTTCCCTGCTATGTCCAAAGTCTGTTCCCTATGTCTGTATCTCTATCCCTGCCTTGCAAATAGGTTCATTAGTACCATTTTTTCTAGATTCCATATATATGCATTAATATATGACATTTATTTTTCTTTCTGACTAACTTCAGTCTGTTTAGCGGGCTCTAGGTTCATCCACCTCATTAGAACTGCCTCAAATGTGTTCCTTTTTATGGCTTAGGAGTATTGCATTGTATATATGTACCACAACTTCTTTATCTATTAATCTGCTAATGTATATGTAGGTTGCTTCCATGGCCATCCATTGTAAATAAGTTTCAATGTTCACTTTCAAGACAGCTTTTTCACTCTCTCTCACTTTCATCAAGAGGCTCTTTAGTTCCTCTTCACTTTCACTACCTTTTGCATTTTGTGATTTTACTTCCAAATAAATATCTTTAAAGGTTACAAAAGCTGTGTTTGAAATTCAGATAATAAACATTAAATTAGAAGTGGTAGTTGTATGAAATTCATATTGAACTATTTTGACAGGGTTTTATGAATTTTATCTCATGATATATGGTATAAAAAAACAGCCAGTCAAATTACTTTGTATATCTTAACTGAATCAAATTATTATGATTTAGGGAATAAGATGAGAGTGACATTTTGAATAAAGGTCAGACACTTTTATAGAAAACAAAATATGCATTTGACATTGCTGAACTTTGTGAACTAGACAATATGATCTGATCTAAGAATACTTCCAAATTTTACACTTGGATGTTTTTGCATTTTTGCAGATCATCATGTATGCCTTCTGTGAGGATTGCAAATGTCAGTATTAGGATATATCTTATTTAAGAAAGTTAAATGTCGTATATCTAAAAGTTATTGAGAATGGTCTTTTTTGTTTGTTTTGATGAGTGTTTGTATGAACACTTAAGAACTTGCTTAGTTTCATTCTTTTACAAGTGGTTGACCAGTTTTCCCAGCACCACTTGTTAAAGAGATTGTCTTTAATCCATTGTATATTCTTGCCTCCTTTGTCAAAGATAAGGTGTCCATATGTGCGTGGATTTATCTCTGGGCTTTCTATTTTGTTCCATTGATCAATATTTCTGTCTTTGTGCCAGAACCATACTGTCTTGATAACTGTGGCTTTGTAGTAGAGCCTGAGGTCAGGTAGGTTGATTCCTCCAGTTCCATTCTTCTTTCTCAAGATAGCTTTGGCTATTCGAGGTTTTTTTGTATTTCCATACAAATTGTGAAATTATTTGTTGTAGCTCTGTGAAGAATACCATTGGTAGCTTGATAGGGATTGCACTGAATCTATAAATTGCTTTGGGTAGTATACACATTTTCACTATATTGATTCTTCCAATCCATGAACATGGTATATTTCTCCATCTATTAGTGTCCTCTTTGATTTCTTTCACCAGTGTTTTATAGTTTTCTATGTATAGGTCTTTAGTTTCTTTAGGTAGATATATTCCTAAGTATTTTATTCTTTCTGTTGCAATGGTGAATGGAATTGTTTCCTTAATTTCTCCTTCTGTTTTCTCATTATTAGTGTATAGGAATGCAAGGGATTTCTGTGTGTTGATTTTATATCCTGCAAATTTACTATAGTCATTGATTAGTTCTAGTAATTTTCTGGTGGAGTCTTTAGGGTTTTCTATGTAGAGGATCATGTCATCTGCAAACAGTGATAGTTTTACTTCTTCTTTTCCAATTTGGATTCCTTTTATTTCTTTTTCTGCTCTGATTGCTGTGGCCAAAACTTCCAAAACTGTGGTGAATAGTAATGGTGAAAGTGGGCACCCTTGTCTTTTTCCTGACTTTAGAGGAAATGCTTTCAATTTTTCACCACTGAGGATAATGTCTGCTGTGGGTTTGTCATATATAGCTTTTATTATGTTGAGGTATGTTCCTTCTATTCCTGCTTTCTGGAGAGTTCTTATCATAAATGGATGTTGAATTCATCAAGGGCTTTCTCTGCATCCATTGAGATAATCATATGGTTTTTCTTTTTCAATTTGTTAATGTGGTGTATTACATTGATTGATTTGTGGATATTGAAGAATCCTCGCATCCCTGGGATGAAGCCCACTTGGTCATGGTGTATGATCTTTTTAATGTGTTGTTGGATTCTGATTGCTAGAATTTTGTTAAGGATTTTTGCATCTATGTTCATCAGTGATATTGGCCTGTAGTTTTCTTTTTTTGTGGGATCTTTGTCAGGTTTTGGTATTAGGGTGATGGTGGCCTCATAGAATGAGTTTGGAAGTTTACCTTCCTCTGCAATTTTCTGCAAGAGTTTGAGCAGGATAGGTGTTAGCTCTTCTCTAAATTTTTGGTAGAATTCAGCTGTGACTCCGTCTGGACCTGGGCTTTTGTTTGCTGGAAGATTTTTGATTACAGTTTCAATTTCCGTGCTTGTGATGGGTCTGTTAAGATTTTCTATTTCTTCCTGGTCCAGTTTTGGAAAGTTGTACTTTTCTAAGAATTTGTCCATTTCTTCCACATTGTCCATTTTATTGGCATATAATTGTTGATAGTAGTCTCTTATGATCCTTTGTATTTCTGTGTTGTCTGTTGTGATCTCTCCATTTTTGTTTCTAATTTTGTTGATTTGATTTTTCTCCCTTTGTTTCTTGATGAGTCTGGCTAATGGTTTGTCAATTTTATTTATCCTTTCAAAGAACCAGCTTTTGGCTTTGTTGATTTTTGCTATGGTCTCTTTTGTTTCTTTTGCATTTATTTCTGCCCTAATATTTAAGATTTCTTTCCTTCTACTAACCCTGGGGTTCTTAATTTCTTTTTCTCTAGCTGCTTTAGGTGTACGGTTAGGTTATTTATTTGACTTTTTTCTTGTTTCTTGAGGTATGCCTGTATTGCTATGAACTTTCCCCTTAGGACTGCTTTTAAAGTGTCCCACAAGTTTTGGGTTGTTGTGTTTTCATTTTCATTAGTTTCTATGCAAATTTTGATTTCTTTTTTTATTTCTTCTGAGATTTGTTGGTTATTCAGCAGTGTGTTGTTCAGCCTCCATATGTTGGAATGTTTAATAGTTTTTCTCCTGTAATTGAGATCTAATCTTACGGCACTGTGGTCAGAAAAGATGCTTGGAATGATTTCTATTTTTTTGAATTTACTGAGGCTAGACTTGTAAAAGAATGAAACTAGAACACTTTCTAACACCATACACAAAAATAAACTCAAAATGGATTAAAGATCTCAATGTAAGACCAGAAACTATAGAACTCCTAGAGTAGAACATAGGCAAAACACTCTCCGACATACATCACAGCAGGATCCTCTATGACCCACCTCCCAGAATATTGGAAATAAAAGCAAAAATAAACAAATGGGACCTAATTAAACTGAAAAGCTTCTGGACAACAAAGGAAACTATTAGCAAGGTGAAAAGGCAGCCTTCAGAATGGGAGAAAATAATAGCAAATGAAGCAACTGACAAACAACTAGTCTCAAAAATATACAAGCAACTCCTACAGCTCAACTCCAGAAAAATAAGTGACCCAATCAAAAAATGCGCCAAAGAACTAAATAGACATTTCTCCAAAGAAGACATACAGATGGCTAACAAACACATGAAAAGATGCTCAACATCACTCATTATTAGAGAAATGCAAATCAAAACCACTATGAGGTACCATTTCACGCCAGTCAGAATGGCTGCGATCCAAAAGTCAACAAGCAATAAATGCTGGAGAGGGTGTGGAGAAAAGGGAACTCTCTTATACTGTTGGTGGGAATGCAAACTAGTATAGCCACTATGGAGAACAGTGTGGAGATTCCTTAAAAAACTGGAAATAGAACTGCCTTATGATCCAGCAATCCCACTGCTGAGCATACACACTGAGGAAACCAGAAGGGAAAGAGACATGTGTACCCCAATGTTCATCGCAGCACTGTTTATAATAGCCAGGACATGGAAGCAACCTAGATGTCCATCAGCAGATGAATTGATAAGAAAGCTATCGTACAAATACACAATGGAGTATTACTCAGCCATTAAAAAGAATACATTTGAATCAGTTCTAATGAGATGGATAAAACTGGAACCTATTATACAGAGTGAAGTAAGCCAGAAAGAAAAACACCAATACAGTATACTAATGCATATATATGGAATTTAGAAAGATGGTAACAATAACCCTGTGTACGAGACAGCAATAGAGACACTGATGTATAGATCAGTCTTATGGACTCTGTGGGAGAGCGAGAGGGTGGGGAGATTTGGGAGAATGGCATTGAAACATGTATAATATTATGTATGAAACGAGTCGCCAGTCCAGGTTCGATGCACGATACTGGATGCTTGGGGCTGGCGCACTGGGACGACCCAGAGGAAGGGTATGGGGAGGGAGGAGGGAGGAGGGTTCAGGATGGGGAACACAGGTATACCTGTGGCGGATTCATTTCGATATTTGGCAAAACTAATACAATATTGTAAAGTTTAAAAATAAAATAAAATTAAAAAAAAAAAAGAAATGCACAGAACAAATAATAATAAAAAAAAGAACTTCCCTAAATCTGTGGCTGAATGTTTCTACACAAGGCACCTAGAGCTCTCTTTCTGTAACATTTCATTGTTTATGCAAATCACCAAGTTGCTAAAGTAAGGTGTTTCAGCTAGGCATATGAAAGGAATACATATCATAGTTGAATATTAGTATCAACCTTTTCCAGCTTCTAATTTCATCTCTTCCTACCTTAGGTAGTACTTACTGCAAACTAATAAGACTCAACATAGGAAACATTAGCGTTGTTATTTTCATTGCTTCATATGAAGTGAAACCTTATCAAGGTGATATCCATAGACAAGCCAGAGACAGAAAGGCAAATTTGCTCATCAGCAGTCTTCTCAGATTAGTTGGAACATTTTGTTTCACTGACAGATGCTATAAATATATACATTCCAGGGATCAAAGCTTAGTGAAACTGGCTTCAATGGCTAGGTACTATTGGGCAGTGACTCTCTCCAAGCCAAAAACAGGAAGTGTTATAAAGCAGACATTACTGAAGACTAAAATTACTTTAAAACTGGAAATCTAACCATATAATGTGCCTTTTCAGACAAATTAAAAAATGGATGTGACATGCCAGTTTCCACGATCTCTCCTGAACTGGTTTTCTAATATTTATTCAGTTCAGTTCAATTCAGTCACTCAGTCATGTCTGACTCTTTGTGACCCCATGAATCGCAGCATGCCAGGCCTCCCTGTCCATCACCAGCTCCTGGAGTTCACTCAGACTCACATCCATCGAGTCAGTGAGACCATCCAGCAATCTCATCCTCTGACATCCTCTTCTCCTTCTGCCCCCAATCCCTCCCAGCATCAGAGACTTTTCCAATGAGTCAATTCTTCGCAGGAGGAGGCCAAACTACTGGATTTTCAGCTTTAGTATCATTCCCTCCAAAGAAATCCCAGGGCTGATCTCCTTCAGAATGGACTGGTTGGATCTCCTTGCACTCCAAGGGACTCTCAAGACTCTTCTTTAAAGCTACAGTTCAAAACCATCAATTCTTTGGTGCTCAGCTTTCTTCACAGTCCAACTCTCACGTCCATACATAACCACTGGAAAAACCATAGCCTTGACTAGATGGACTTCTGTTGGCAAAGTAATGTCTCTGCTTTTGAATATGCTGTCTAGGTTGGTCATAACTTTCCTCCCAAGGAGTAAGCATCTTTTAATTTCAAGGCTGCAGTCACCATCTGCAGTGATTTTGGAGCCCCCAAAATTAAAGTCTGACACAGTTTCCACTGTTTCCCCATCTATTTCCCATGAAGTGATGGGACCAGATGCCATGATCTTCGTTTTCTGAATGTTGAGCTTTAAGCCAACTTTTTCACTCTCCTCTTTCACTTTCATCAAGAGGCTTTTTAGTTCCTCTTCACTTTCTGCCATAAGGGTGGTGTCATCTGCATATCTGAGGTTATTGATATTTCTCCCGGCAATCTTGATTCCAGCTTGTGTTTCTTCCAGTCCAGTATTTCCCATGATGTACTCTGCATATAAGTTAAATAAGCAGGGTGACAATATACAGCCTTGTTGTATTCCTTTTCCTATTTGGAACCAGTCTGTTGTTCCATGTTCAATTCTAACTGTTGCTTCCTGACCTGCATATAGGTTTCTCAAGAGGCAGATCAGGTGGTCTGGTATTCCCACCTCTTGAAGAATTTTCCACAGTTTATTGTGATCCACACAGTCAAAGGCTTTGGCATAGTCAGTAAAGCAGAAATAGATTTTTTCTCTGGAACTCCCTTGCTTTTACAAGGATCCAGTGGATATTGGCAATTTGATCTCTGGTTCCTCTGCCTTTTCTAAAACCTGCTTGAACATCTGGAAGTTTACGGTTCACCTATTGCTGAAGCCTGGCTTGGAGAATTTTGAGCATTACTTTACTAGCATGTGAGATGAGTGCAATTGTGCGGTAGTTTGAGCATTCTTTGGCATTGACTTTCTTTGGGATTGGAATGAAAACTGACCTTTTCCAGTCCTGTGGCCACTGCTGAGTTTTCCAAATTTGCTGGCATACCGCGTGCAGCACTTTCACAACATCATCTTTCAGGATTTGAAATAGTTCAACTGGAATGCCATCACCTCCACAAGCTTTGTTCGTAGAAATGCTTTCTAAGGCCCACTTGACTTCACATTCCAGGATGTCTGGCTCTAGGTGAGTGATCACACCATCGTAATTATCTGGGTTGTGCGGATTTTTTTTGTAGAGTTCTGTGTATTCTTGCCACCTCTTCTTAATATCTTCTGCTTCTGTTAGCTCACTACCGTTTCTGTCCTTTGTCGAGCCCATCTTTGCATTAAATTGACCTTGCCTGTAACTAAAGATCAGTTATTTACAAAAACACCAAAATCAATTTAATATGTGCTAATATTTAAAAATCTTACTAGTGAAAATAGTTTAATAGTACACATGATTTTTATATTTTCTTTTGCCATATGATTTTAATTTATTTTAAAGATAGAATTACATACTGTACGTTGTCTGTATGTCATTAGAACAGCTCCTTAAAGTTTATTTTTTAGTAATTATACAGTGTGTTCATCTAGCATTATAATGGTGAAATGCATTTTTAGACAAATTATTCTTGAGTTTCCTCCAGAAGGCTTATCTTTCTTAGAAAAAAGAACAATAAGAGAGCAATGACAATATTTGTTCCAAAAGTATTAATAATTTTGTGTTTTATTTTTAAATACTGTTTTCATAAACATTTTATTTGTCACTTACTATTGTCGGGAGGAATAGCAATAACCTCGGATATGCAAATGACACCACCCTTATGGCAGAAAGAGAAGAGGAACTAAAAAGCCTCTTAATGAAAGTGAAAGAGGAGAGCGAAAAAGTTGGCTTAAAGCTCAACATTCAGAAAACGAAGATCATGGCATCTGGTCCCATCACTTCATGGGAAATAGATGGGGAAACAGTGGAAACTGTGTCAGACTTTATTTTTTGGGGCTCCAAAATCACTGCAGATGGTGACTGCAGCCATAAAATTAAAAGATGCTTACTCCTTGGAAGGAAAGTTATGACCAACCTAGATAGCATATTCAAAAGCAGAGACATTGCTTTGCCAACAAGGGTCTGTCAACTCAAGGCTATGGTTTTTTCAGTGGCAGTGTATGAAAATGAGAGTTGAACTGTGAAAAAAGCTGAGTGCTGAAGAATTGATGATTTTGAACTGTGGGTTTGGAGAAGACTCTTGAAAGTCCCTTGGACTGCAAGGAGATCCAACCAACCCATTCTAAAGGAGATCAGTCCTGGGTATTCTTTGGAAGGAATGATGCTGAAGCTAAAGCTCCAGTACTTTGGCCACCTCATGAGAAGAGTTGACTCATCGGAAAAGACCCTGATGCTGGGAGGGATTAGGATCAGGAGGAGAAGGGAACGACAGAGGACGGAATGGCTAATAGTATCACCAACTCGATGGACATGAGTTTCTGTGGACTCTGGGAGTTGGTGATGAACAGGGAGAACTAGCGTGCTGTGATTCTTGGGATCACAAAGATTTGGACAGGACTTAGCGACTGAACTGAACTGATCCATCTAACCAGTGTCATGATTCTTCATTGATTTAATGATCTCTATTACTACATGAAATAAACAAACAAACAAGCAAAAGCATTTCCTAAGTGCCTACGTGATTAAAACCGAGCTGGTTACTGTGGGTAGAAAACTAATATAGACATTGTACCTGCCATTGAAAAAATCAGTCTAGTGACTAAGTTTATTAATGAGCAATGTGTCAAAGACAGGGATGAGGATTCATTTAATGGAGGTATGTTTGTATTCAATGTTCATCATCTTTGTTTGCACATCCAAATCACCTGTTAAGCTAATAAAAAACAAAGATAGCTAGGCTTAAATTCAGATCTACTCTATCAGAATCTCACAGGAGAGATTCTGACCTCTAAATGCAATGTCAACACATAGCCAGTGTTGTTAATCACTGGTCTAGACAGTGATCAAATGAAAGGTCATCTTTATCAAAATGGTTAATATAATGTGTCAGTCAGTGATGATTCAGCTTGTTTGTCTCATTCTAATAATAGGGGAGAATGAAGTTTATTTTACTTTTAAATAAAAACAAATTGAGAAAATGCTGAAGAATATTCAATATATCATTGCTTATTAGGTATTTTAACCCTCTATGACCAACACAGAAAACAAAGACTTCAATATGCTGAATTTTATTAAAATAAGATTTAAAAGTTATTTATACATATTTGTACATTAAAGTGATGCAAATGTCAGCTTCTAGAGATATTTGGAAGCTAAAAATGTCTTCTTTATTACAATATTAAATATATAGCATTGTACTATTTTCTAGTGTGGAATATGCTAATTTTTATTTTAAATATGACCCAACAATTAAAAGGTATTATGTGTACACTGAAAAACCACGTCCTGAATTGTACTTTTTCTAACTGAATGCTCTGAAGTGCGAATTTTGAGTATAAGAATAACAAGTGGTTGGTTTTATATGTTAAAGATTAAGAATTAATGTGTTGACATCCTCTTGGATAGGAAGAACTAATACTGTTAAAATGTCCACAGTACTCAAAGCAATCCACAGGTTTAATGTGGTCCCAATAAAACTACCCATGACATTTTTTCACAAAATTAGAACAAGTAATACTAAAATTTATACTGAACCACTAAAGACCTAGAATTTCCAAAGCAATCCTAAGGGAAAAGAATAAACCTCGAAGCATAACACTCCCAGACTTCAGATAATACTAAGAAGCCACAGTAAGCTAAACAGTATTGTGTAACAAAAACAAATATATAGATAAATAAACCAGAATAGAGTCCAGAATTAAAACCCATAAAACTATGGTCAATTAATATTTGATAATAAAAGGCAAAATGTACAGTGGAGAAAATACAGTCTCCTCAGCAGGTAGTAATGGGAAAGCTGACAGCCTCATGTAAATCAATGAAACTAGAACACTCCCTCACAGCATATACAAAAATAAACTTAAAATGGTTAAAAAATCTAAATAAACTTCTAAGAGAACATAGGCAATACATTGTCTGACATAAATTGTGGCAATATTTTCTTAGATCAGTCTCCCAAGCCAAAGAAATAAAAGCAAAAATGAACAAATGAGACGAATAAAACTTCAGAGGTTTTGCACAGCAAAGGAAAACATCAAGAAAACAAAAAGACTCTTACTGAATGAGAGAAAGTATTTGCAAATAATCTGACTGATAACGGGTTAATTTCCAAAATACACAAACAACTTATATAACTCAATATTAAAAAAAGCAATCAAAAAACAGAAAATCTAAATATGCATTTTTCTAAAGCAGACATAAAGATAGACTTCTCTGTCCATGGAATTATCTAGTCAAGAACACCGGAGGGGTTAGCCATTCCCTTCTCTAGGTGATCTTCCTGACACAGGGATGGAACCTGGGTCTCTTGCATTGGCAAGCAGGTTCTCTACTTTGTGAATCACCAAAGACGCCCAGATAAAAAAGAGGCACATGAAATGATGCTCAACATTGCTAATTATTATAGAAGTGCAAATCAAAACCATGATGAGATATCACTTCACACCAGTGAGAATAGTCATCATCAAAAGAGAACATCCTCTTCCAACAACACAAGAGATGACTCTACACATGGACATCACCAGATGGTCAATATCGACATCAGATCGATTATATTCTTTGCAGCCGAAGATAGAGAAGCTCTACACTGTCAGCACAAACAAGACCAAGAGCTGACACTCTCAGATAATTAACTCCTTATTGCAAAATTCAGATTTAAATTCTACTTCATTGACTATGCCAAAGTCTTTAACTGTGTGGATCACAACAAACTGTGGAACATTCTTAAAGAAGTGGGAATATCAGTCACCTTACCTGCCTCCTGAGAAATCTGTATGCAGGTCAAGAAGCAACAGTAAGAAACAGACATGGAACAATGGACAGGCTTCAAATTGGAAAAGAAGTACGTCAAGGCTGTATATTGTCACCCTATTTATTTAACTTACATGCAGAGTACATTAGGTAAAATACTGGGCTGGATGAAGCACAAGCTGGAATCAAGATTGCCAGGAGAAATATCAATAACCACAGATATGCAGATGACACCACCCTTATGGCAGAAAGCAAAGAGGAACTGAACAGCCTCTTGATGAAAGTGAAAGAGGAGAGTGAAAAAGCTGGCTTGAAACTCAGCATTCAGGAAACTAAGATCATGGCATCCGGTCACATCACTTCATGGCAAATAGATGGGGAAACAACAGAAACAGTGACAGACTTTATTTTCTTAGGTGCCAAAATCACTGCACATGGTAACTGCAACCATTATATTAAAAGACCCTTTCTCTTTTGAAGAAAAGTTATGACCAACACAGACAACAGAGACTATTAAAAAGCAAAGACTACTTTGCTAACAAATGTCCATCTAGTCAAAGCTGTGGTTTTTCCAGTAGTCATGTATGGATGTGAGAGTTGGACTGTAAAGAAAGCTGAGTGCCAAAGAACTGATACTTTTGAAAT
The DNA here is from genome assembly GCF_002263795.3 of Bos taurus. Classification (NCBI taxonomy): domain Eukaryota; kingdom Metazoa; phylum Chordata; class Mammalia; order Artiodactyla; family Bovidae; genus Bos; species Bos taurus. The sequence goes on along the minus strand of NC_037357.1, from coordinate 39,979,889 downwards.
GTGGTGTTGGAGAAGACTCTTGAGAGTCCCTTGGACTGCAAAGAGATCCAACCAGTCCATTCTAAAGATCAGTCCTGGGTGTTCTTTGGAAGGACTGATGTTGAAGCTGAAACTCCAATACTTTGGCCACCTGATGTGGAGAACTGACTCATTGGAAAAGACTCTGATGCTGGGAAAGATTGAAGGCAGGAGGAGAAGGAGGTGACAGAGGATGAGATGGTTGGATGGCATCACCGACTCAATAGACATGAGTTTGAGCAAGCTCTGGGAGTTGGTGATGGACAAGGAAGCCTGGTGTACTGCAGTCCATGGGGTCACAAAGAGTCAGACATGACTGAGTGACTGAACTAAAACCATCAATAATAAAAGCTGAAGAATGTGTGGAGAAATGAGAATCCTTGTACATTCTTGGTAAAAATGTAAATTGGTGCAATCGTTATGGAAAACTGTATGGAAGTTCCTTAAAAAAACTAAAAAATAGAGTTATCATATGGTTCTGCAATTCCACCCTTGGAGATATATCTAGAGAAAACTCTAATTCAAAAAGGTACATGAACCCAAATGTTCATAGCACCACTATTTATAATAGCCAACACTGGAAGTGACTTAAATGTCCATCAACAAATAAATGGATAAAGATGTGTGACATATACAATGGAATATTACTCAGCCATAAAAAATAATGCCATTTGCCACAACATAGAGGAACCTAGAGAAAGTCAGACAGAGAAAGACAACTATTATATGAGACAAAGAATATACTAAATATTATATCATATTTTCAGCCATTAAAGGAAAAATATGTACAGTGGGTATAAAGGGGGAAAGATAACAAAAAAGAAAATGGAAATAACATTAACTCTCCAAAAATTGACTTTTTATTAATTATGTAGTGTTTTGCAATTGGAAGTAAAAATATAATTTAACAGAAAAAAATTCTGTTAAATGAAACTACAACATTTCTCTATAAAAATTACATTCAGTACAAATATCAGCTATTGTGTATGAAACAAAAAAGTATCTAATAATGATATTTATTAGAGTAATTGATAACCGATAGGATGAAATATAAAGATGTTTTAAAATTTAGTTACCTTAAAAATTTTTCCTATTTATGCTTATAATACATTTCTAAAACTGTAATTTCAGACTTTTGGTAAGCATTACCAAAGTTTACTTCTAAAAGCTGCTGCTTACATACTACCACAGTGTCTCTTGGCATGTCTCAGTAGATGATGACTATATACTAAAAGCATTGAATTTCATTTTCAGTATCTATTATTTTCCCACATAATTATTTTGAATACAATATCTGGAACAATTTTAAACAAATAACGCTTTAGTCACTAAATCATGTCCTACTCTTGCGATCCCATGGACTTTAGCCCACCAGGCTCCTCTATCCATGGTATTTTCCAGGTAAGAATACTGCAGTAGATTGCCATTTCCTTCTCCAGGGGATCTTCCCAACCCAGGAATCAAACCCAGGTCTCCTGCATTGCAAGCAGATTCTTTACCAACTGAGCTATGAGGGAAGCCATATTATTACTTATTACAAACTTATTACTGATTTTAATGAAATCTCCTCTGGTATTTCCCTATGAATTGTAATGTTGACTGCTGGATAAGTGCACAAGGTGATTTGTGTTCAATGACGTTCATTATAAGTTTGTTTATAATAGCATATAATTTAAACATCTAACAATATATTAGATAATTCATGTATTATGGAATATCTATATAATACAATAGTATATAACAATCAAAATTTTTATTTTAGAAGAATATTTAATACAATAATAAAAGACCCATATTTTGTAAAAAAAAAAAAAAAAAATCACTGGCGTATATACACAGAAAAAAAAAACTGGAAAATATACACTAAAATAACAATATCTATTGTTTTTGAGCTGGTGGGTTTGCAGGTAACTTATCTTTTCTTCTTTGTTTTATTTATCCATCTTATTTTTCAAACTTTCTACAATTATTACATGCTATTTTATAGTTCAAAAAGTGTCAATTACTGACAAGTACAAGTTATTTTGGGAAAACTTAATGTCCAAACTTGATGGTAGTTGAAGAACTCTTTGCTCATTCATCAATTAATCATAGTTGGATTATTTCCACTAAACTATATAATAAAGAAATATAAATACATAGTTGTACTAAGTTGAATATATTTCCATCATGTAAAACTATGCTAAATACATTTATATGGGCCATATGAATGTATTTCAAAATATTTAATCCCTCAGCTCATCTTCTCACGCTCCCCCCGCCATAGATTAAAGAAATTAGAGCATCCCCAGCTTTATCTAGAAAACACAAACACATTTTTTTCATCTCCTCAACTTTCAATTCTTTACAGAACCTTAGTTCAAAGTCTAAATACTAATCTCCAACTAAGTGCCTTAAATTTGGGAATCATGTTAGAAATGTTATTCACTGATCTCCCCATTTAATTTGTCAAGACTGATTTTCAATTCTTACCTCTATCACACTAGTCTACCCTTAATCACTTATTTTTATCTCAACACAACATTCTCCTAGCTAATTTCCCTACTTTAAACGTGGCTTCTGTCTTCTGATATGATCCTTAATTCTTTAATTAGCTATCTCATAAATAGTTTTCACCATAATATTTTCCCACTCGTTATATACATTGCATATATTGTATATGTAGTATATCTTAGAAATGTGCTTATGCTGGAAATGCAGGAATTATTCTCCCAAACAACTCAAAGTCTAGTGGATTGAAAAAGATTTTATGTGACTGTGGTAAGAAAGAGGGCTTCCTGGCTAGCTCAGGTTGTAAAGAATCTGCTTGCAATGCAGAAGACCCCAGTTTGATTCCTGAGTCAGCCAACAAGTTCCCCTGGAGAAGGCATAGACTTCTCCAGTATTCTTGGGCTTCCCTGGTGTCTCAGACGGTAATCTGCCTGCAGTGTGGGAGATCTGGGTTCAGTCCCTGGATTGGGAAGATACCCTGGAGGAAGGCATGACAACCAACTCCAGTATTCTTGCCTGGAGAATTCCCATGGACAGAGGAGCCTTGCATGCTGCAGACCATGGGGTCACAAAGTGTCGGACATGACTGAGCAACTAAGCACAGCACAGCACACACACACACACACACACACACACACACGGGTAAGAAAGAAGTTGGTTAGGGAAGGCTTCATAAAGATGCCTGATCTGAGTCATAAAGAATTCATGGAAGTTAATCACCTGAAAAAGCAGGCCTCCACTAGGAAAAACAGGAATGAATTTGCAGAGACTAAGAGCAGAATGTTGTATAATAGAAAACGGAAAGCAATTTGACTTTCTTGAAGAATATATTATGACCCAGGGAGGAATGGGTGAAACCTAAGGCTGAAAAGTAAGCAGAGAGCTTTGTATGCTATGTTAAAAAGCTAGAGTACTTATGAAAATTATGAAAAGCCAGTTAAGGATTTCAAACAAAGAAGTGGAATGATAAAATGTACAATTGAAATAGAGAATCCAGTTATTTTATTTTTTTGGCTCACTAAGTAGTTTGCAGTTGAGCTATTTCAAATCCTGAAAGATGATGCTGTGAAAGTGCTGCACGCAATATGCCAGCAAATTTGGAAAACTCAGCAGTGGTCACAGGACTAGAAAAGGTCAGTTTTCAATCCAATCCCCAAGAAAGGCAATGCCAAAGAATGCTCAAACTACCACACAATTGCACTCATCTCACACCATAGTAAAGTAATGCTCAAAATTCTCCAAGCCAGGCTTCAGCAATACATGAACCGTGAACTTCCAGATATTCAAGTTAGTTTTAGAAAAGGCAGAGGAGCCAGAGATCAAATTGCCAACATCTGCTGGATCATGGAAAAAGCAAGAGAGTTCCAGAAAAACATCTATTTCTGCTTTATTGGCTATGCCAAAGCCTTTGACTGTGTGGATCACAATAAACTGTGGAAAATTCTTCAAGAGATGGGAATACCAGACCACCTGACCTGCCTCTTGAGAAACCTATACGCAGGTAAGGAGGCAACAGTTCGAACTGGACATGGAAAAACAGACTGGTTCCAAATAAGAAAAGGAGTACGTTGAGGCTGTATATTGTCACCCTGCTTATTTAACTTATATGCAGAGTACATCGTGAGAAACACTGGGCTGGAAGAAGCACAAACTGGAATCAAGATTGCCGGGAAAATATCAATAACCTCAGATATGCAGATGACACCATCCTTATGGCAGAAAGTGAAGAGGAACTAAAAAGTCTCTTGATGAAAGTGAAAGAGGAGAGTGAAAAAGTTGGCTTAAAGCTCAACATTCAGAAAACGAAGATCATGGCTTCTGGTCCCATCACTTCATGGGAAATAGATGGGGGAACAGTGGAAACAGTGTCAGACTTTAATTTTGGGGGGGCTCCAAAATCACTGCAGATGGTGACTGCAGCCGTGAAATTAAAAGACGCTTACTCCTTGGAAGAGAAGTTATGACCAAACTAGATAGCATGTTCAAAAGCAGAGACATTACTTTGCCAACAAAGGTCCGTCTAGTCAAGGCTATGGTTTTTCCTGCGGTCATGTATGGATGTGAGAGTTGGACTGTGAAGAAGACTGAGCGCCAAAGAATTGATGCTTTTGAAGTGTGGTGTTGGAGAAGACCCTTGAGAGCCCCTTGGACTGCAAGGAGATCCAACCAGTCCATTCTGAAGGAGATCAGCCCTGGGATTTCTTTGGAAGGAATGATGCTAAAGCTGAAACTCCAGTACTTTGGCCACCTCATGTGAAGAGTTGACTCATTGGAAAAGACTCTGATGCTGGGAGGCATTGGGGGCAGGAGGAGAAGAGTATGACAGAGGATGAGATGGCTGGATGGCATCACTGACTCGATGGACGTGAGTCTGGGTGAACCCCGGGAGTTGGTGATGGACAGGGAGGCCTGGCATGCTGCGATTCATGGGGTCACAAAGAGTCGCACACGACTGAGCGACTGAACTGAACTGAACTGAACTGAATAGCTATTTGGTGGTCCATATTTGATATATATTTTTGTTTATCTCTAATATGTCTCATCAGCTTAATTAGAAATTCATAACTATACTGAATGCATTATGTTCATTTTTATTATGAATTGATATAGAAATTAACATATTTGGTAACATACATTTATACCCTTCTCTTTCAAACTCATCTTGTAGCTTACCAAACTGCAGGACATTAGAATCATACTGTATTTTAAAAATTGCAAAGGCAAATTGAAAAAGGAACTATGTGGAGAAAGTTCAAGTTGATTAAATACTTTTTGAATAGCTGCTGTTTTCAAAGTTTATTTGGTCGTTCATATACTGAGAGTGCACGTAGATGGAAGAGAGCCTTCTTTGTCTATGCTATTCGCATTTTTCCAACTGACCTGTTCAGAAAGAATTATGCACCATAGTTTTCAGAATGAACTTGTTGCCTGCCAACCTTATGAAATCTAGCAACAAAAATCATTTAAATATCATCTATCTTAGCTTAATACATGAGCATGCATCCAGAAAAGGGCAAAGATAATGGAGAAAATCTACATCGGTTTATTGGGTGTTGATTTGGACACCAGAGGAGAAATTTGATAAGAAGGTGATAAAAGTGAAGGAACTATGAGCTTCAGAGCAAGAGCTGTGGGAGCCATAGATATGCCAGATGTGATTAAGTAGAGAGCAAGGAAAACTTGAGAGTTAATCAGATCTAACCACAGATCCTATCTTGGCCACTTACTCTGAGATAATGAACTATCATATGTAAGGTGTCTAGCTCCTTGGAAGGAAAGTTATGACCAACCTAGACAGCATACTAAAAAGCAGGGACATTACTTTGCCAATGAAGGTCCATCTAGTCATAGTTATGATTTTTCCAGTCATGTATGGATGTGAGAGTTGGACTATAAAGAAAGCTGAGCACCGAAGAATTGATGCTTTTGAACTGTGGTGTTGGAAAAGACTCTTGAGAGTCCCTTGGACTGTAAGGAGATCCAACCAGTCCATCCGAAAGGAGATCAGTCCTGGGTGTTCATTGGAGGGACTGATGTTGAAGCTGAAACTCCAATACTTTGGCCACCTGATATGAAGAGGTGACTCACTTGAAAAGACCCTGATCCTGGGAAAGATTGAGGGCAGGAGGATAAGGGGACGACAGAGGATGAAACGGTTGGATGGCATCACCGACTTGATGGACATGGGTTTGGGTGAACCCTGGGAGTTGGTGATGGACAGGGAAGCCTGGCGTGCTACAGTTCATGGGGTTGCAAAGTGTTGGACATGACTGAGCGACTGAACTGAGCTGAACTGAGCACACTGCCTGACATAAAATAGGTGCTCATTAAGTTCTCTCTCTGGCCCTTGATTCCACCATCTTTCAAATAATACAGGCAGACTTTAGGAAACTTTAGGAATGATCATTTGTAAAAGGATATTGTAGAATTGTATTGTAGCATATCACATGATATTTAAGATTCATTATTTCTGAAATAGAAGCATATCCCAGATGTAACAATACAGCTCATAAAGGTTATCAGAAATACTACAGATCTGGGAATTAGATTGATTAGCATAATATAAAAAGAAGAGCTAGAAAGCATTTTCAATAATTCAAGTAAAATATTTATCCAAGTTCAAAACAAAAAATTTATCATTAGAAGAAAATATTTGTCTTCTTAGTTTTTCTTTTTGAATTAGGATTTAAATTTGTTGTATTAACTCTATAACATGAGTTTTATATAGATCTAGATATCTCTGGAAATTCAACCTATATGGAGATCTTTCTGGACTATTAGATTCCTTTCGGCAAAGGGAAACCTTGAGGGGAGCAAAAATGACTATTTGATGTTTCTGCCAAAGAAGATAGAAAAAGTAAAGGCTTGTGGGATGAATAGATAAAACTGTACAAATGGTCATTTGTAGAAGGGCCAATTGTAGGCATATCAGAGAGAGGCAAATTAATGAATATATAAGTTGATGAAATTGAAGAAATCTTAGCATGAAAGCCATATTTTTTTTTTTTTTGTATCTATGGTCTACTTTGTTTAAATTGGGAAAGCGTTTGGAAATGTAGAAAGAAAATGAAAACTAAGAAGCCAAATGGCACTAACCCATAATTAAGAAATGCTCAATTATCTATATAACCCAATACTTACTTCATAGTGACAAGAACAAAATATCAAAATTTCAAATCTTACCAATAAAACAAATAGATAAAAAGAGAAAGTTTAAAAATCCATGTAAGTACTTTCTTTGGGAATGTGTATGATAAAGACATTTCTCATTATTAAATTAACCAGTTAGATTTAATTAGAGAAGTAGCTGTATCTATACCTCAGTTAATACTGCAAATACCAGTTAACACAAAACTTTCTGATATAACAGTTATTTTTCTGAAAAAAATTAGAAGTATTTTTTAAATTTATTACCATGTATAAGAGTACTGGTTTTGTGGTCCACTTGGTAACACATCATTTGCATACATATCTTCTATTATTGAACTACTTTCCTTAAGGATAAATACAGGCATTACCTATCCTTGTAGTAAGGCCTTATGAAAAATGTGTACTCAGTAACTATCTAATGGCTGAATGAATGAGAATGATCATTCATCCTTATTCTTGAAAGCCATGGTTTTAGTTTTAACCCTCTGGCTACTACTGCCTCTTTTTCTTTTCCTGTTAAGCTTTTAGTTTTTTCAGCACTAGCACACTCTCCTTGTGTCTCGAGCTCTTTTTCACTAGACTCAAGTACCTTATTGCTTTAGCTATGAAAACTATACTTCTTTCAGTGTGAAAAATGTAATTTCAAAACAGCAGGTTATGTGGGTAAATGAACTTTACTCTCCATACAGTGCATATTTACCTTACAATAAGTGCAGTGTTCACTGCTCAGGGAATAAGAGAGTTCAGGTGATTTGATTGAAGTACATCACAGAGTGGTTTTACTAAGTGTTATGAAGAGTATTATAAGGACAGGATGGTCAAAGACTTATTTTCCAGGGTAGAAAGGACCAACTAGTCCAGAATTTGTCTAAGTAACTGAGGCTTTTTCTCTTATTGGATTGACAGAGATAGATACAAGGCAAGACACATGTTCTTATCTAAACATGGGGCCAGAAAATGGGGAGGGTTGGCCTATCACATACTTCCAACGTATGTTAACATGACAAGTCTCTGTCAACGGGTCAAACATCTCCCATGCCCATACATGATTGTCAACTTGGAGTTTCATTCTTTTTTGTTTGTTTGTTTGTTTGTTGATGTTTTTTTCTTTTTTCTTTTTTTTAATTGGAGGCTAATCACTTTACAACATCGTATTGGTTTTGCCATACATCAACATGAATCCACCACGAGTGTACACATGATTCCCATTCTGAACCACCTTCCTCCCCATACCATCTCTCTGTGTCATCCCAGTGCACCAGCCCAGAGCAGCCTATATCATGCATTGAACCTGGACTGGCGATTCATTTCACATACGATATTATACAGGTTTCAATGCCATTCTTCCAAATCATCCAACCCTCACCCTCTCCCACAGAATCCAAAAGACTGTTATATACATCAGTGTCTATTTTGCTGTCTCGCATACAGGGTTATCTTTATCATCGTTCTAAATTCCATATATATGTGTTAGTATACTGTATTGGTGTTTTTCTTTCTGGCTTACTTCACTCTGTATAATAGGCTCCAGTTTCATCCACCTCATTAGAACTGATTCAAATGTATTCTTTTTAATGGCTGAGTAATACTCCATTGTGTATATGTACCACTGCTTTCTTATCCATTCATCTGCTGATGGACATCTAGGTTGCTTCCATGTCCTGGCTATTATAAACAGTGCTGTGATGAACATTGGGGTACACGTGTCCCTTTCAGTTCTCGTTTCCTCAGTGTGTATGCCCAGCAGTGGGATTGCTGGGTCGTATGGCAGTTCTATTTCCAGTTTTTTAAGGAGTCTCCAAACTGTTCTGCATAGTGGCTGTACTAGTTTGCATTCCCACCAACAGTGTAAGAGGGTTGCCTTTTCTCCACACCCTCTCCAGCATTTATTGCTTGTAGACTTTTGGATAGCAGCCATTCTGACTGGCATGAAATGGTAACTCATTGTGGTTTTGATTTGCATTTCTCTGACAATGACTGATGTTGAGCATCTTTTCATGTGTTTGTTAGCCATCTGTGTGTCTTCTTTGGAGAAATGTCTGTTTAGTTCTTTGGCCCATTTTTTGATTGGGTGGTTTATTTTTTTGGAATTGAGCTTCAGGAGTTGCTTGTATATTTTTGAGATTAATTCTTTGTCAGTTGCTTCATTTGCTATTATTTTCTCCCATTCTGAAGGCTGTCTTTTCACCTTGCATATAGTTTCCTTTGATGTCCAGAAGCTTTTCAGTTTAATTAGGTCCCATTTGTTTATTTTGCTTTTATTTCCAATATTTTGGGAGGTGGGTCATAGAGGATCCTGCTGTGATTTATGTCAGAGAGTGTTTGCCTATGTTCTCCTTTAGGAGTTTTATAGTTTCTGGTCTTACATTTAGATCTTTAAACCATTTTGAGTTTATTTTTGTGTATGGTGTTAGAAATGGTTCTAGTTTCATTCTTTTACAAGTGGTTGACCAGTTTTCCCAGCACCACTTGTTAAAGAGATTGTCTTTAATCCATTGTGTATTATTGCCTCCTTTGTCAAAGATAAGAGGTCCATAGGTCCATGGATTTATCTCTGGGCCTTCTATTTTGCTCCATTGATCTATATTTCTGTCTTTGTGCCAGTACCATACTGTCTAGATGACTGTGGCTTTATAGTAGAGCCTGAAGTCAGGCAAGTTGATTCCTCCAGTTCCATTCTTCTTTCTCAAGATTGCTTTGGCTATTCGACGTTTTTTTGTATTTCCATACAAATTGTGAAATTATTTGTTCTAGCTCTGTGAAAAATACCATTGGTAGCTTGATAGGGATTGCATTGAATCTATAACTGCTTTGGATAGTATACTCATTTTCACTATATTGATTCTTCCAATCCATGAACACGGTATATTTCTCCATCTATTATTGTCCTCTTTAATTTCTTTCACCAGTGTTTTATAGTTTTCTATATATGTAGGTCTTCTCTTTCTTTAGGTAGATATATACCTAAGTATTTTATTATTTTCGTTGCAATGGTGAATGGAAATTTTCCCGTAATTTCTCTTTCTATTTTCTCATTATTAGTATATAGGAATGCAAGGGATTTCTGTGTGTTGATTTTATATCCTGCAACTTTATTCATTTCTTAGCTCTAGTAATTTTCTGGTGGAGTCTTTAGGGTTTTCTTTGTAGAGGATCATGTCATCTGCAGTGAGAGTTTTAGTACTTCTTTTCCAATTTGGATTCCTTTTATTTCTTTCTCTGCTCTGATTGCTGTGGCCAGACTTCCAAAACTATGGTAAATAGTAGTGGTGAGAGTGGGCACCCTTGTCTTGTTCCTGACTTTAGGGGAAATGCTTGCAATTTTTCACCATTGAGGATAATGCTAGTTGCGGGTTTGTCATATATAGCTTTTATTATGTTGAGGTATGTTCCTTCTATTCCTGTTTTCTGGAGGGTTTTTTTTTTTTTTTATCATAAATGGATGTTGAATTTTGTCAACGGCTTTCTCAGCATCTATTGAGATAATCATATGGTTTTTATTTTTCAATTTGTTAATGTGATGAATTACATTGATTGATTTGTGAATATTGAAGAATCCTTGCATCCCTGGGATAAAGCCCACTTGGTCATGATGTATGATCTTTTTAATGTGTTGTTGGATTCTGATTGCTAGAATTTTCTTAATGATTTTTGCATCTACGTTCATCAGTGATATTGGCCTGTAGTTTATTTATTTATTTGTGGTGTCTTTGTCAGGTTTTCGTATTAGGGTGATGGTGGCTTCATAGAATGAATTTGGAAGTTTACCTTCCTCTGCGATTTTCTGGAAGAGTTTGAGTAGGATAGGTGTTATCTCTTCTCTCAATTTTTGGCAGAATTTAGCTGTGAAGCCTTCTCGTCTTGGGCTTTTGTTTGCTGGACGGTTTCTGATTACAGTTTCAATTTCTGTGCTTGTTATGGGTCTGTTAAGATTTTTTTTTCTTCCTGGTTGAGTTTTGGAAAGTTCTATTTTTCTAAGACTTTGTCCATTTCTTCCAAGGTATCCATTTTATTGGCATATAATTTCTCATAGTAGTCTCTTATGATCCTTTGTATTTCTGTGTTGTCTGTTGTGATCTTTATATTTTCATTTATAATTTTATTGATTTGATTTTTTCCCCTTTGTTTCTTGATGAATCTGGCTAATGGTTTGTCAATTTTATTTATCCTCTCAAAGAACCAGCTTTCAGCTTTTCAACTTGGGTTTTCTAATACTAAAATGTATAAGCCAGACCAATCTGAAGAAGAAAGAGAATGTTGACAACTCTATTAACAGGTTTCGGTTTTCGTATGAGAGGGGATATGGAATTTTTCTCCAGGAAAAGCAAAATGCACCATGAAATTTAAAATTTCACACACAAGCCCAAAGACAGTTGTGGTAGGATTATAGTTAAGGCAGATTTGGCATATAGCTGGGAGGGATTGGGGGCAGGAGGAAAAGGGGATAACAGAGGATGAGATGGGTGGATGGCATCACTGTCTCGTTGGACATGAGTTTGAGTGAACTCTGGGAGTTGGTGATGGACAGGGAGGCCTGGCGTGCTGCAGTTCATGGGGTTGCAAAGAGTTGGACATGACTGAGCGACTGAACTGAACTGAACTGATGGTAATATTTGAGTTAGATTGATTTTAGATAGGATTGTTCCCCCAAAATAAATCAGAGTAACAAATACATTTTGACTTTAGCAAATGAAAGAAAAGGGAGGGTGTATTTTATGAATGATAATGATTATCTTCCCAGGGCCATGTCATATTGAGAAGCTCCTTTTGTTAAATACCCAAACGCAGAATGTGGTTCTCTGGTATATGGACTACATTAAGATGAACTTCAAAAATACGATATTAAAAACCATACAAATATGAAGGGAAAGTTCGTTCACTAGAAATGTGGCAATGTTTTACTCTTGCAAGCTTTTCCTGTTATTAATCCCTTAGCCTTATCTTTATATCCAATCTTCCAATTTATTACCCTATTCTATTATTGGCTCTACATTCCCAAGGTGTGTGTTTTGAAGAAAATAGCTACTGACTTTAAGATTGTTAGTAATTGTTTTTTATTTTACTTGGTATAGCTGGAAAACTCTCAGTAATTATAAATGAGCTAACAAAACATTACTTCTCTACTCATGGTGACGTTCATTTCCTTTACACAAAAAGGTAAAATAATTAATGAAATTTTGTTAACAATCACCAACTAGTATGGAAATGTTTTATAGTAATTTTGGCATTCCAGCATCCTGATATAAGGCTGCTTAGCAACAATATGAAAGAAAACTAGCCAAAACAAAACCGCAGTCTCCAAGGATGCTTCCTGCATGCAACTTAGAAAGATTATTTTCTGTCATAATAAGAACCAAAGAAAAAACATACCAATTCAAGAACTATCTGGTTCATTTTCATCTATTTCTAGGAAGTAGGTGGTGTATTTGCTTTCAGTGCGTGTGCAAGAAGTGCATTCCTTAAAGACGTGTATGTGTTTATGTGTATGCATATTTGTGTAATACACTATCAATTTTGGGAAGGGATATGTAGTTTCTGAGTTTTCAGGGTAGCTCTACCACATTATAATTTGGATGTTAGCTACACTTGATATCCCACGGCTTTCTCCATCTGTCCTGTTTTCACATTTTGATAACTTTGATTTTCAGTATTGAGGGGAAAGTGATAAAATGAGCTCTATCTGTGATAACCATTTCATCTCAATATTTTGGTGACAGTTTTTATGAATATACAAGCACATTTTAACTAGAGTTCTCAATATCTGTTTGCTACAATTCACTATGGAAAAAGTTTTTCTATTGAGGACAAGAATACATTTTTCTTACTGCATTTATAAGAGATGTCACATTGAGATGCTCCTTGTGCTAAAATACCTAAAAGCAGTATGTGGTTCTCTGGTATCTGGATGCTGTTAAGACCAATGGGTTAAAATTTCCCACTTATAATTTTAAGTGCAACTCATGGATGGAAAATGTAACAAGAATCAATTTAACTGAGTTAAATACTTTAAAATCTTTCTAAGAATAATGAATAAAAATGATATAATATCATTTTTTTTGGAAATAGTTTCTGGAAGCTACTGTTTGAAAGGTTATATGATTTAGTCATTTACTGAGACTTTGCATTTTATAAGGATTATACTAGTTTAATGTTAAGAAATAAGAAAGATATTGAAGAAAGCGTACCATCCAGGCTTCTTTCATTTTTAATAAAATCACAGGTAACATTCTTTCATTTTATCATATTCTTTCTGCTCCTAAAGGTATGTTTTCTAACATTATCTCCACAATTACACTTCTACTTCACTGACAATGGGTTAATTACTTTTGTTGTTCTCACAGAAGTATCTTAACCAAAGGAAGTGCTCAACATAATTCTGGTAAGTCATTCAGTTTAATGGAAGTACCAAAGTGCAACCTACAGTCAAGGAACAAGAAGTAGTAGGTATGACAAAAATTTTGGGTGCATGGAGTAGTAGAAGATAAGGATGAGCAAGTATATCTGATTAAACATGTAAAATCTTTGAAAAATAGAGTAATTAAGGTTTTATCCGATATACAACATCTGCTTTATTGACTATGCCAAAGCCTTTGACTGCGTGGACCACAACAAACTCTGGAAAATTCTTGAGGAGGTAGGAATACCTGACAACCTGACCTGCCTTGAGATATCTATACGCAGGTCAGGAAGCAACAGTTAGAACTGGACATGTAACAACAGACTGGTTCTAAATAGGAAAAGGAGTATGTCAAGGCTGTATATTGTCACCCTTTTTATTTAACTTATATGCAGAGTACATCATGAGAAATGCTGGGATGGATGAAGCCCAAGCTGGAATTAAAATTGCTGGGAGAAATATCAATAACCTCAGATATGCAGATGACACCTTTATGGTAGAAAGTGAAGAAGAATTAAAGAGCCTTTTGATGAAAGTGAAAGAGGAGTGTGAAAAAGTTGGCTTAAACTCAACATTCAGAAATCTAAGATCATGGCATCTGCTCCCATCATTTCATGGCAAATAGATGGGGAAACTGTGGAAAAGGGGCAGAACTTATTTTTGGGGGGCTCCAAAACCACTGCACATGGTGACTTCAGCCATGAAATTAAAAGATGCTTGCTTTTTGGAAGAAAAGTTATGACCAACCTAGACAGCATATTAAAAAGCAGAGACATTACTTTGCCAACAAATGTCCGTCTAGTCAACGCTTTAGTTTTTCCAGTAGTCATGTATGAATGTGCGAGTTGGACTATAAAGAAAACTGAGTGCCTAAGAATTGATTCTTTTGAATGATGGTGTTGCAGAGGACCCTTGAGAGTCCCTTGGACTGCAAGGAGATCCAACCAGTCCATCCTAAAGGAAATCAGTCCTGAATATTCATTGGAAGGACTGATGCTGAAGGTGAAGCTCCAATACTTTGGCCACCTGATGCAAAGAACTGACTCATTAGAAAAGAACCTGATGCTGGGAAAGACTGAAGGCAGGAGCAGAAGGGGAGGACAGAGGATGAGATTGTTGGATGGCATCCCCAACTCAATGGACATTTGTTTGAGTAAACTCCAATTGTTGATGGTGTACAGGGAGGCCTGGTGTGCTGCGAGTCCATGGAGTCACAAAGGTTTGGACACGACTGAGTGACTGAACTGAACTGAAAGGGGACTTTTTTCACTTCACTTGATCAAATCCGTATTTTAGGAAAGTGTTTCGGGTACAGGATAAAAAATAACTTGGACCAATGAAAGTAGGAAGCAGGCCAAACTATTAGTAGTGGAATCAGTAATTCCTGATGAAAACCTGAATAAGTAAGTGGAAAGGCTTTTAAAATGTCCAAGGTATTTTAGAGGCAAGATCAACAATATGTGGTTGCTATTTGGGTGTGACTCTGAAAACTGTTGATGACTTTACGATTCTTCCTGAAATAGGTTAAGTAAATATGCTTGCTCACTTCCAATTTCAAGGAATTTGGAATGAACAACTAATGCATGTAAGATACTCTAGTAGTGATACACACACACACACACACACCCTTCTAATTATTACAATAAAACATTTTAATTTTTTTCTTAAAAAAAACTGTATATTCAGGGATTTTCTGCACCAGAAAAACTGAAAAATTTTTTTAACATATTTTCCATTAAACTTGCTGGGCAAGAGACTTTTTACACTAATAAAAAACAAGAGATAAACTTGACTGTTCCACATATCTACCCCTTAAAACCCCACCCCTCACCATAACCACTATCATTCTCTACATTTCTTTGCTATAGTAGAAGCTTGAGAAATATTTAACCTCATTTGAGCTCGTTGTAAACTCCATTATGTGTAGCATGTTCTAAGAAAAACAGTAGTTAGTAAATGGTATCATATTAACAATGTTCAAAGAATTTGAGTACAATAAAATGCACAAAACTAAAACTTCAGTTGAATATGAGTCACTTCAATCTACTTCACTGCTTTGAATCAGTTATCTCACAATATTAGTGACCAGGGATGCCAATATATAAAGTTCTAGTTAACACAACACAGATAATGAGTTATAACATCAAACTGCAAGATATTAATGTACTAAAAATTATTTTAGGATCCCTGATGATGTTAATGAAATTGGTAGACCCTACTGACAACAAGCACTTCAAAAAATATCAAAAGATATGTTATTGCAATGCAGAAACAATTTTATTTATAGGTATTTCACTTATACAGATTTACACATACTTTATGCACTGAAAAATACATCAAACAACCAGTGTTAGTAATTACATGTATTCCAGTTTAAAGATGCTCTATAATAGTCATTCCAACATATTTACACAAAAACCTGTTTATTCCTTTTTAAAAACTACAGCTACAAATAACAAAGCCAAAACAAAATTTTAAGAATGACTGTTTATGATGGCTCTTGTACTTTTAATCTTCACAATTTTAATGTTACTTTACACAACTTGTCTACAATGGTAGTTCTTAATACTGCTGCTGCTGCTGCCAAGTCACTTCAGTCGTGTCTGACTCTGCAACCCCATAGATTGCAGCCCATCAGTCTCCCCCGTCCCTGGGATTCTCCAGGCAAGAACACTGGAGTGGGTTGCCATTTCCTTCTCCAATGCATGGATGTGAAAAGTGAAAGTGAAGTCGCTCAGTTGTGTCCAACCCTCAGTGACCCCATGGACTGCAGCCTTCCAGGCTCCTCCATCCATGGGATTTTCCAGGCAAGAGTACTGGAGTGGGGTGCCATTGCCTTCTCTGGTTCTTAATACTAACTCCATTCAAAAGCAGAAATGATAATTACACACATCACCCAGTCTAAAAACTGAACCTATTCTCACAAATATTTCCAAAATTTATGTCAATTAATAGTCTGCACTGAGCTGTTTATAAAGTATATGTGTGTATACACATTAATAAATAATTATGTATGCATGTATATGATTATGGCAAATCCATATCTTAGCCTATATAAACCCATAAAGTGGCAGATTCATGAAACTGAAAATATGACATTGTATAGAGCACTAAGAGTCATTTATGTCTTTTTTTTGTCTCAGAGATATTAAAAGTAAATAAGGTGTTAATTCAAATAAAGATGATTATTTTAATTAATTGTTTGGTAAATATTTTAGTTATGCCAACCGAGTAAAAGTTGACCATTACTGAAGGCAAATTTATCTTAGCTTTTTTGTGTGTGCAAAAGAAGTAGAATCTGCACAGGTACTTAGGAAAAAGTTTAATTTTTCATGTATAATTTAATGTTACTGGATCTGTGAGCCTTCAGAAAACAAGGAAACTTTATGAAGAGATGCACTGCAGTTACATTAGAGGCAAAGCAATTTGGAAGTAAAATAAATAAATAAATAAATAACAAACCACATAAGCATGTATTCAAAATGCACTGGATATGACAGGAGTTTTATTAAATAAAAGGTGCTGTGTAGGATGATATAAGGGATAAAGGATAATTAAAGTTTGGAAGTGAGGCATGAGTTTAAAAGAGGAGAGAATAACATTGTCAATGTAGATGCATGATCTTTGAACAAGTTGTCTTTATGCTTATATTACGTTTTTTTCTGCTAAAAATTTGACAAACACATGAACGCAAAAATGTGTGTACTTATTATACATACCGTAATCCATTTTATTCCCACTGTATAAGAATTACATAAACATCAAGTTAAAATGAACTTTCTTCTAGACTCACAATTAGGTCTCTCAATTTTAAGAGTTCGATATGACTGTCTTTCAAGTTCCACATCTAAAAAGACTTCATTGTATGTACCTCATCATTTCTACAATTTGCGTGCATTTTGAAATAAATGTGTGTATAGTCTTGGAACCAACTAAAATGTATGTACGTAAAACAGAGTTGTAGCACCGTGTAGAATTTTGTTGTTAAATGTTATCAATTGCTCTAGATTCAGATAATGATAACTTCATATAGCATGCCACTTTTTGTCCTGTTTAAAATGTTAAATGTTATCAATTGCTCTAGATAAATGTTAAATGAAATAAAATAAATAAAATGTTAAATGTTATCAATTTGTTGTTAAATGTTATCAATTGCTTTAGATTCAGATAATGATAACTTCATATATCATGTCCCTTTTTGTCCTATTTAAAATGAAAAAATAATATTTTGTAGCACTAAAGTCTGGATCTTTATAGAGTCAAACAGTTTTATCAGATAGACAAAATATACCCATGTTCAATGAAAAACTGCATTTTGGCTCCAGATATTTTGGCAACACATAGATAAAGCTATGATACCTATCTGGAAGAAAAATCAGCACCTTCTCTTGAATAACTATATTTATGTGAAAAAAAAAAGGTAATTATTCAATCTGAACATCATAAATAATGTATATAATTATCTACAAGAAAGGCACCCAATACATAGTTCCAAATGAGTGATCAAATAAAATTAATAATAAGATAAATTAAAAAATAATAATAAGATAGTCTCTCATTTAAGAGTTCATAAATTAGTTTTCCAGAGTCCATGCAATTTCATTTTTGTGTGTTTTTTCTCAGCTTGAATATGAGACTTGTGTGTATGTGTGAGGTTGTGTTGAATTACTTCAAGGCTGTGATACTGAACAACTATTTGAGCTCTATATTTGTATTACTAGAAACTTTTTTGTTTAAGGTGATAGCATTTATGAGCAATTCTGTTTAGTTTTAAAGTATTATTGTAATAAAGATCTGCATTTTGAAACTGAGGTTAGAACTGATATGTAATAAGACAAATAAATATATTTTAATGCTTATTATTGGATTTCTGAAAAAGTTTTTCACCAGTATTGTATATTCATTTACTTCTAACAACAACCAAATAGGGTAAAAGTGGTATTATTCAAAATTTCTCTAAGTATCTAACGAAACCATTATTTTGCTATCTAATGTGTTTTATCAAGTATTAAGACAAAACAATGAAAATGCTTCAAAGGTGTATTTCAAAGAGAACATTTTATGAAATAAATCAATGAATAATTGATAAATATAAGGCTCCAAGACAAGGGATAAAAGTGCAAATATTTCTAGAATATCCATTGAGATACTTCATTTTCATTATTATGTCAATTTGACTATCTGAAACCAAATAGAATGTGACGTGTTTTTACTTCACAAAAACACTTACTCCTAATTGGGTAGTACAGTGTATGTGTAGATAATTAAATATAATTAATCACTTATAAAGGGACAGTTAATTTTAACTGAGAATATCTAGAATATGAAAAAGGCAAGAGTTGGTTATGAGACTTTTTGGAAATAATTATATAACTTGGTTGTTCATTCTAAGGGAACTTATGGAAGGTAATTAGATGGCATTCTTTTTATCGAAAAAGCTTTTTCATTGACTTGATATTCTCACTGAGGGGAGATTAGTCTCACAGTTGAGATATAAAGCATGCCTCTTTATTATATCTTCAACTAGTCAGACTCTGCTATTTAATAAATGTCTAATCATGCATCAATAAAAATAAACAATATGCATAATAATTGAGTCAATCACCACTATTTATAAAAAATCCTGCATGTATAGTTTATCACAAAAAAAGAACATGTTTCAGTGCCATTCTCCCAAATCATCCCACCCTCTCACCCAGAAGGATGGTATGGGGAGGGAGGAGGGAGGAGGGTTCAGGATGGGGAACACGTGTATACCTGTGACAGATTCATGTTGATATATGGCAAAACCAATACAATATTGTAAAGTTAAAAAATAAAATAAAATAATAACAGGATGTAAAAAGAGGAAAAAAAAAAGAATAGAATACTTCTTTAATTTTAAAGTGCACCACTTTTAAAGGTTCAACAGAATTACCAACTGAATTATAAAGAAAAACTTACTGGAATAGCTTGAAATAAAAACAAATAGTTTAAAAATTCTTCATGTAAGATCTATCTAAGATTTACTAGATTTTTCTACAACAAATAAGTATTATATGTCCAATAAAAATAAAGGCATATGACTATGCTACAATTTTAAAAAGTCTGCTCCTAATTCAAATACCATATAAGGCCACAGGTGTTATAATATGAGCATCCATAATGCATGAAAAAAACACATTGCACAGTAGTTCTTTTGAAAAATAATTATATACAACACATACAGCTTCATAATATCATGAGAACCTTGGGTATGCTAGAAATCTAAATATTTAAAGTACACAAAACTAAGGAAAATCTAAGAAACATGTCTATTACACAAAAGCACCTACAGGAAACATTTACAGAGTATTGCCCAAGTTCATATAAGATTACTAAAATCTGCTTGTCCTATAGCACTTCAGTTGCCATGAGGTTTCATATCACACCTAACTAGAAGCACAATTACAAAATCTAATTAATTGTGACTAATGCAGGTGACAAAATTGTAAAATGAGGCAGTATTAATTTGTGTTAAAATTAGATTAGCAAATATTGTACAAAATAATGATTGATTGAATCCAAATTCAACTTAAAAAATTATTCTAAACTGTAAATTTCCTCATTGATAACGTCAACAGGATGTTCAGCTGAGAAAACAAAATTATACATAAAAGATTAACTAATAGAGTTTTGCAAAGAAAATGCACTGGTCATAGCAAACACCTTCTTCCAACAACACAAGAGAGGACTCTACACATGGACATCACCAGATGGTTAACACCGAAATCAGACTGATTATATTCTTTGCAGCCAAAGGTGGAGAAGCTCTATGCAGTCAACAAAAACAAGACGAGGAGCTCACTGTGGCTCATATCATGAACTCCTTATTGCCAAATTCAGACTTAAATTGAAGAAAGTAGGGAAAACCACTAGACCATTCAATTATGACCTAAATCAAATCCTTATGATTATACGGTGGAAGTGAGAAATAGACTTAAGGGCCTAGATCTGATAGATAGAGTGCCTGATGAACTAGGAATGAGGTTCGTGACATTGTACACGAGACAGGGATCAAGACCATACCCATGGAAAAGAAACGCAAAAAAACAAAATGGCTGTCTGGGGAGGCCTTACAAATAGCTGTGAAAAGAAGAGAAGTGAAAAGCAAAGGAGAAAAGGAAAGATATAAACATCTGAATGTAGAGTTCCAAAGAATAGCGAGAAGAGATAAGGAAGCCTTCCTCAGTGATCAATGCAAAGAAATAGACTAAAACAACAGAATGGGAAAGACTAGAGATCTCTCCAAGAAAATTAGAGATACCAAAGGAACATTTCATGCAAAGATGGGCTCAATAAAGGACAGAAATGGTATGGACCTAACAGAAGCAGAAGATATTAAGAAGCTGTGGCAAGAATACACAGAGGAACTCTACAAAAAAGATCTTCACGACCCAGATAATCATGATGATGTGATCACTGACCTAGAGCCAGACATCCTGGAATGTGAAGTCAAGTGGGCCTTAGAAAGCATCACTAAGAACAAAGCTAGTGGAAGTGATGGCATTCCAGTTGAGCTATTTCAAATCCTGAAAGATGATGCTGTGAAAGTGCTGCACTCAATATGCCAGGAAATTTGGAAAACTCAGCAGTGGCCACAGGACTGGAAAAGGTCAGTTTTCATTCCAATCCCAAAGAAAGGCAATGCCAAAGAATGCTCAAACTACTGCACAATTGCACTCATCTCACACACTAGTAAAGTAATGCTCAAAATTCTCCAAGCCAGGCTTCAGCAATATGTGAACTATGAACTTCCAGATGCTCAAGCTGGTTTTAGAAAAGGCAGAGGAACCAGAGATCAAATTGCCAAGATCTGCTGGATCATGGAAAAAGCAAGAGAGTTCCAGAAAAACATCTATTTCTGTTTTATTGACTATGCCAAAGCCTTTGTGTGGATCACAATAAACTGGAAAATCCTGAAAAAGATGGGAATACCAGACCACCTGACCTGCCTCTTGAGAAACCTGTATGCAGGTCAGGAAGCAACAGTTAGAACTGGACATTGAACAACAGACTGGTTCTTAATATGAAAAGGAGTACGTCAAGGCTGTATATTGTCACCCTGCTTATTTAACTTATATGCAGAGTACATCATGACAAACGCTTGGCTGGAAGAAGCACAAGCTGGAATCAAGATTGCCAGGAGAAATATCAATAACCTCAGATATGCAGATGATACCACCCTATGGCAGAAAGTGAAGAGGAACTAAAAAGCCTCTTGATGAAAGTGAAAGTGGAGAGTGAAAAAGTTGGCTTAAAGCTCAATATTCAGAAAATGAAGATCATGGCATTTGGTCCCCTCACTTTATGGGAAATAGATGGGAAAACAGTGGCAACAGTGTCAGACTTTATTTTGTTGGGCTCCAAAATCACTGCAGATGGTGACTGCAGCCATGAAATTAAAAGAGGCTTACTCCTTGGAAGGAAAGTTATGACCCACCTAGATAGCATATTGAAAAGCAGAGACATTACTTTGCCAACAAAGGTCCATCTAGTCAAGGCTATGGTTTTTCCTTTGGTCATGTATGGATGTTGGAGTTGAACTGTGAAGAAAGTTGAGTGCCAAAGAATTGATGCTTTCTGGGATTTCTTTAGAAGGAATAATGCTGAAGCTGAAACTCCAGTACTTTGGCCACCTCATGCAAAGAGTTGACCCATTAGGAAAGACTCTGATGATGGGTGGGATTGAGGGTAGGAGGAGAAGGGGATGACAGAGTATGAGATGGCTGGATGGCATCACTGACTCGATGGGCATGAGTCTGAGTGAACTCCGGGAGTTGGTGATGGACAGGGAGGCCTCACGTGCTGTGATTCATGGTATCACAAAGATTCGGACACGACTGAGTGACTGAACTGAATTGAATGGATAGAATGAAAATTGTTTTATAAGATTTTCAATTTAAGTCATCGAAAATAAAAGTAACTTATAAATATATTATGGCAAAACTATTCTACTTGTAAAAATAATCTTTTATATTTAATGAAAAATAAGGAATTGCATTTAGCAATATTATTTTTCAGTTTATGTTCTGTGGATTTTAATCAAAAGAAAGTAATAGTCCTTTGAGTGCTTCCAGGTGTGAAGTTATACAGCATATTCTAGTTAATCAATTAGATAGTCCATAAAAGTTTATTTGATGACTAGTCTTAAGATTTGGTTTCCTTCAGTTTTCTCTATTCACTGGCTAGAATATGAACCAAAGAGACCATCAAGGACACTTCATTGAGAATATTCTAGGAGTCCATTAATGGCAACACAATAGATGCGAAAATATCTGAGATCTTGTAAGGCAAACATGTAAGAACACCAATGATTAAATTAAAAGTGTCAGCAAAGCAACTGACAAAGAAGGAATCAACTAGAAAAGTACATATTTTTGTTCTCTCTGGCCATTGTGAAAAATAGATTCAGTGATGTCCATACTATTCTCAAAGGGTAATATTATTTCTTCAAGCATAAGCAAAGGACAGACCAAGGGTAGTCAATAATCAAAAGCAGGATCCATTTTCATCAATGGCCGAATTTTAAATACTGTTAAATCTCGATCATCATTAGTTTATATGGGTAAATATTTAGCCACAAAAAGCAGGAAAGAAATCATTTCAGAAGTTCCTTTCTCACAGAAATAGTATTCTGTGAGATGGGATCACTAGCAGCTTTCAAAATAATTTCTATTTTCATCTTTTACAAAGATGACACCCAAACAAATATTGAGAAATTTTGTTAAGGGATTCTAAATAACTGTTTCATACTGTTCATGGGGTTCTCATGGCAAGAATACTGAAGTGGTTTGCCATTCCCTTCTCCAGTGGAACACATTCTGTCAGACCTCTCCACCCCATATGCTACTGAATATCAGTGGAGAAATAACTCCAGAAAGAATGAAGGGATGCAGTCAAAGTAAAAACAATACCCAGTTGTGGATATGACTGGTGATAGAAGCAAGGTCTGATGCTGTAAAGAGCAATATTGCATAGGAACCTGGAATGTCAGGTCCTTGAATCAAGGCAAATTGGAAGTGGTCAAACAAGAGATGGCAAGAGTGAATGTCGACATTCTAGGAATCAGCAAACTAAAATGGACTGGAATGGGTGAATTTAACTCAGATGACTATTATATCTACTACTGCGGGCAGGAATCCCTCAGAAGAAATGGAGTAGCCATCATGGTCAACAAAAGAGATTGAAATGCAGTACTTGGATGCAACCTCAAAAGCTACAGAATGATCTCTGTTCGTTTCCAAGGCAAACCATTCAGTATCACAGTAATCCAAGCCTATGCCCCAACCAGTAATGCTGAAGAAGCTGAAATCGAATGGTTCTATGATGACCTACAAGACCTTTTAGAACTAACACCCCACAAAGATGTCCTTTTCATTATAGGGGACTGGAATGCAAAAGTAGGAAGTCAAGAAACACCTGGAGTAACAGGCAAATTTGGCCTTGGAATATGGAATGAAGCAGGGCAAAGACTAATAGAGGTTTGCCAAGAAAATGCACTGGTCATAGCAAGCACCCTCTTCCAAAAACACAAGAGAAGAACACATGGACATCATCAGATGGTCAACACCGAAATCAGATTGGTGATGGACAGGGAGGCCTGGCGTGCTGTGATTCATGGGGTCGCAAAGAGTGGGACACGACTGAACGACTGAACTGAACTGAAATAACTGTTTCAAGACATTTTCATCTTCATATATACAAAGGAGTAATTAGGAGTTTTCCTTATTACAGTCATAAAGGAAATGTTCACAGAAGTAGAAGAAAAATGAAGTGTTCTCTAGTTCACAGAATGTTTCTAATATTTAAAATGCTCTTTTATAATAATTATATGTACAAATGGTCATGAAGCCCCAGTAGTTGATCATGGGACATGTGAAGTATTAATTCATTTTCTTGGGTTTCATCACTTTACTTACAATTAAACTGAGGCTATGGAATTTCGAAACTCCTACTCTTAGTACACCATCTTGGTACCTGCAGGGCCTTGACTCTAAGGGTATAATGAGTTGGCTCAATTTTCACATTCCTTGAAATGATTGTAATTAAACTCAAATATTTCATTTAAGAAGTGGGAGAGGAATTATAAGATTATTCTATATGAATAACTTTCACAAAGGTAAAATTTAATTTTAAGTATTTTTCTACAAGTTGTTTATAAGTATTGCAATATAATATTGTAATTTACGTGACACTTCTCATTACCAGTAAGAGCTACAATCACAATCTTTATCATTAACTAAGTTATATTTAAAACACCAAATAGCAAGTATGTTCAAGGAATTTGATATTAATGGAGGTACCAGAGATTTGTACTGAGTAAATGCAAATGCTAACTTTTAATAGACATCTTAAAAAAATGCCTATATGTCAGATATATAAGAATTACACTAATTCTAAATGCTAAATAAATCATAAACCACTTGTAAATACCTTTACACCAAAGAACACTTCAAATACTACACTAATTTAATGTATATACATAATAGACCAAATTCTATTCTCACTTTGCAAGGTAAGATGATACACAATGAAGCATTTGAATGAGAAGCCAGGAAACATCTGTTATGTAATAATTTTAAGGGTCCTTTATACTCCCTTTTTGTCACACAAAATTGTGTGTTTCTTTAACTTTTATTAGTATTGTTAGTAAATCATAAGCAGCTTAAAAAATACAATATAAAATTAAGACACATCATTCCTTCCTCAGTAAATATGTACACCCAGTTTGAGGCATTCAGTCATTTGTATAGGAAATTGGTTGATCAACATATTGTGGAGAATATGTTTAACTGCAAATTACTCAAAGCAATGGAATGTATTCAGAAAATTAATGCCAGAGAAATAATGCAGATCTATCTAGCTGTGACTATAGTGTTGTATATTTTCCTTTGTAGTTTCAAAATTAAGATTAAAATCTTTCAAAATATCCTATTTAAATCCTTGTCTCTACTCTCATATGATGGGAATTACATTTCATTACATAAGAAATACCAGCATGTTTTTTCCAAAATGTCAGGGAGTATAAAGAACTGACATTCTTGAGAGGTAAAAATATAAAAAAAAAAACAACCTTATTTTTCAGTATTTATAGAAAAAGAAACATAATTACAGCAAAAATAAATTTTTAATGATTAAAGTAGTGAAACAACATGATTATAGTCAACATAAAAACCTATTAAAATTATAATCTAACTTTTAAGCAGAGTGATGGATATTTATACTTATTTTCTCAACAACACTGTATTAGTGAATATTTTTCAAAAAATCAACTAGAGTGTTTTTGCTTGTTGCTGTTTGGAGTATTAAAGACAATCTCTTTCCCTGGATACCTTTCAGAGTGTAGCTTGGATAATTCAGCTTCACTTCCAAACTCCTGGAGATGATGTTTAAAATCTTCAGCAATCGAACCAGGCAAGTAATTCCATGTTTCATGATTGATATATTAATCATCAGTTTGTACATCAAGACACATTATATTACATCACAATTGTTGACATTCAGAGCAAGCAAATGGAGAAATAGCATGATAAAACTTTTTTTTTTTATCACACTGCACTATTTCTTCCACAAATTTAAAATTTTGATTGCAAATTATAGCCAAAGTAATATGAGGTTCAGTGGGACATAATCTTTAATGTGGTTTTTGTTTTGCTTGCCTTTATAGTGGGAAATCCAGACTACAAGATTAATGATCTTAGCCAAATTTTGAAATCACAAATCATTGATTTTTTTGGAAGGGGAATGGAATTATGTTGTTCCTAGAAAGTTATATCTCACTGTAGATTTCAATAGTTGATGTCCTGGAATCAGTCTAGGACAAGAAAAATAACATGTTATCAAAATCAGGTGGCTGTGTTCTAGGAGTCTTAGTTGCCAATCATGCTATGTGGCTAAAATTCATATTGCTAAAATACAGATACACAAGATCAAGGTTATGGAATTTAACAGTGGTGAATACCAATCTTATTCCAAGCTAATTCAGACTCCTCTTACATTTAAAATCCATTTATAATACCTACATTCATGTAACCATGAATTGTTTCTTTTTGAAATGAAGTATCTTAAATACATGGCTAAGACAGTGACTTGTACACAGAAGGCCATTTCAAGATAATAAATTCATTTTTTCCTATTTTCCAAATATATTTTCTTCACAATATTTTAATGGGAGAACTGTGTTAAGCAAGGCTTCTTTTTGGCATTGTATCTCTTTTATACAAGTATCAAAATTGATTCTAAAATGATTATTCTTACTGTTTTCCCAGAGTCACACCAAGCAAACCCTATCTGCTTACTCTGAAAGATGGAAATAAAAAGCAAACTGTAAGATCATCTTTCAAACTTCTTGTTTTTAATTTCTACTACAATATATACAGAAATGCCATCCAGAATACTTGTAAAAATTTATATCAAAGAGGAGTATCTTTGCTGGGTTTATACCATTAAATGAAGTGTATATAGAAAGAGTGAAGAACATTGCAAATGTTGCAAAAAATACAAGGATTCAAATTATTTTTAGTATCACATTAGTCTCCCTAAGTTCACCAATTCATGTCCAGAAGATATTTAGTAATTAATCTGAAACATCTGTCAACCAATGACATAAAATATTTAATTTACCTATTTCTTAAGATCTGAAAAAGTAGAATTTCATCTGAGAACACATTGATTCTAAGATAGTCCTTTTAGCTAATTAAAACCAAATCATAACCAAGATTTTATTCTCATTAGCATCTACTTTCCTTATTTTGCCTGTCCTGTGAAATTATTATCCTATGTTTAGGAAAAGATTTCTTTGCTAAATAAAATAAAATGTCTGAATAAAAGTTATTAATTGTATTGACTTTCTCAAGATTAGAAAATAGTTTAAAAAAATAGTTTAAAAGAAGCAGAAGATACTTGGAAAACCATCTATGGTTTGCTTACTGTATGTTCTTGTCTTCATGTAAAATAAGTCTAGCTCTTAAACATCTCCATGCTTTTGAAAACAGTTGAAACCAGAATTTTCTCTTTTAACAAACTTTAAAAGCCATTCTATTAAAAATGATGCTCTGTGAAAGTAATTCACAAACCCTACTCATTGTAGGTTTTTAAGTGAATCACAAATTTACCCCCGGGAAAAGTGATATTAGGCTACACAAAACACATAAAGTGCTAGTCATAAAAAATACTTTTTTGTTGAGAAATGTTTCCAAAAACAGAATGATAGCAATGAGAAATAGGAAATGAGATCACACTTTTTAATGGTTACATATAAATAAAAACTCACCATGATGAGATGTTAGGCATCTGTTATGTTTGCCACCCATTTAAGATCCACCTTGGTAGAAAACATGGGGCTCATGTAAACTGTAGAAACAACCACTGCCCTGTAAACTTATTCAAAGCATATAAAAAACTCCAGAGAGTAGGGTTCTATTTTACCATTTACAATAGCATAATTATGAAATTATTGTAACAAAAATGAACGCACAGCTAAATTAGTTTCTTAATTTTGCTCAGTGATTGAGAAAGGCTAACATTGTATTATTTAACTATGCATTGATCCTTGAGTGACTTCGATTCTTAAGACATTTCCTAATCATAAATTATTTTCATTGCTATTTGGAATCCTGATAGATTTCTTTAATATCTCTAACTTTGGTGAGAAGAAACTTATTCTGACTTTCATATTACTACATTTTATTAAGCCTAACTAAGTTTTTAGAAGCTTTTATTCATTGAAATTGAGATGAAGACCTTCTTAAGAGTAACACAAACAAAGTCAACATATGGCATGATTTTGCGAGAAAAAAAAAGTAGATAAATTCCATCATATAACTTTATTAAGGAAATAATCATACTTAAATTATTTAATTTAGTTGTGGATTTCTAGATACATTTTTATTCATTTCTCCATGAAATATCGATAAGAAGACTATATAAGCTCTTGTTTTCATAATTCATTGGATTTTAAATTGCTGTACGCAGATGCCTTGGGTCTTAATATGCTCATATTTTCCTTCAGGCCCATTAGAGAAAGCAATCATATTTCATTTTCCAAAAGTCATTATCTCTTAAGAATGTCTCTTGAAGTGCTCAATACCTTGCATGAATATGCAAATACTCAAATGAATATCTAGAGTAGAGGTCTCATATATATTTCATTCTCTTGACTGAACATGAGACTAGCATGACTTCATTTTCCTAATTTCATTCTTGCTACATTGTGTCAATACAGATGTATAAACCAAAATAATTGTGAGTTCCTAATCTGAACATTATACTCCCTTTTCATTGTGGGGGCTAGGAAGCATGGTGAGTGGGGAGGATATCTTGATGCTATTCGACTATCTTGGGTAGACAGATTTTACCAACTGAAGCTGGCAGTCTCAGTACCATTAAGATTTGCTTATCAAATTCCAAAAGGTATTATTGTGATATATGCAGCCCGGGCTGTTCTCGTCCTCATGCACACAACTGTACTGAGGACAGTGTCATGACCTCCAAAAATTTTGGAGTTTTTCCAGTATATTGGAGAAGGAAATGGCAACCCACTCCAGTACCCTTGCCTGGAAAATCCCATGGACTGAGAAACCTGGTAGGCTACAGTCCATGGGGTCACAAAGAGTCGGACACGACTGAGTGACTTCACTTCACTTCACTTCACTTCTTCTCTAACAGGAAGTGTCATAGTGCCATCTACAGACAACACTGCCTCTATTATAATCATCATTTCTCACCCAATTTTCCTATAATTAGGAGTCATTTTCTTTTGATTTTCCATTAAACTTAAATGAATCCATGTACCTATTTGGATAATTCTGAAAAATATGATCGTTTTGATCCCCCATTGAGTCAGTAGATTCTGTAAAGCCCTACTTCAACTGAAAATAATTTTGAAAAATAAAGTTAGAAAGGTTAGTGAGAAACTTTAATTACCTACCAGTCTGGTGTGTACAGACACAGGGGTCTTGATATTTGTCACTGGATAGCTGCACTCAGAAATGCTGTAGGGATCAGAACTGCTGGAGGAACACTTGGAGATGGAATCACAGCCCACAAAGGTGTTATCAAGAGGCAGTTCCTGGATGATGTGGTGCTTTAAATTTAGGGGAGTTTCTGGCTGGATCTGGAAAGCAGGCTGTGGAGAGGCAGATTTGTAGTGTTGGGCCAAATCAGGGCTGTCAGGCTTGAAAGTAGTAGGTGTAGTGCCCCAGTTGTACTTGACCATAGTTTGCTCTTCCAGTTCAACGGGAAGGTCTAGTGTGACGGTGTTTCTATCATTGTCAGCATCGTCTGCCTTAGCTTCTTCAATAGTGACAAAGTTAAGCAGTAAGTTCTTAGGGGTATGCTTCTTCTTTTTCTTCATCATCATCATCTGCCTGTTTTCAGGGTTTGGAGTAACCCATTCAGAATTCTGCTTGTTTTTCTGAGCAGCCTTAAGGTGTGGTGATTGGCGGCATCTTACTACAGCAGTGATGAAAATAACAAGAATGACAGTTATGGTGCCA
The DNA here is from genome assembly GCF_002263795.3 of Bos taurus. Taxonomy (NCBI): domain Eukaryota; kingdom Metazoa; phylum Chordata; class Mammalia; order Artiodactyla; family Bovidae; genus Bos; species Bos taurus. The sequence goes on along the minus strand of NC_037357.1, from coordinate 39,949,817 downwards.
GCAACAATGGCAACCATGATTTTGACATAGTCACTTGATGGTGAGGATGTATGAGTTGTCTCAACATTTTGGGTCACTGGTATTTCAATGTTTTTGCGCACCAATTCATAAATTAGTGTAGCATTGGTCATCGACTCATTAACAAATAGATTAACATTTATGACACTGAAGAGAGAATCAGGTTGCCCTAAATCCTTGGCTTTGACTATCAGTTTGTGTAAACCAAGATCTGCAAGGACACATTTCTCCTTCAGTGTAATGTTGCCTGTTGTTTGGTCAATCATAAACAGACCTTTTGTGTTTCCTCCTAAAATGCTGTAACGAAGCTCTGCATTCATGCCAGTGTCATTGTCAATAGCAACTACCGTGAAGACCACTGTGCCTGGATTAGCAGATGGTGAAACCAATTCAAAAGAGTAGTTGGAAGGAGGGACAACAAAAACTGGTTTATTGTCATTGACATCGACCACATTTATAGTGACTTTGGCAGTTGAAGAATGTGATACCCTACCACCATCCTCAGCCTTTACATTGAAAGTGTAAGATTCTTGTTTTTCTCTATCAAATGAAATATTTGGTTGGATGACACCACTCTGTGGATCAATTGTGAAGTCATCATTTGCATCTAAAATGGAGAGAGTTACTGCAGAATTTTCTCCATAATCAGGATCAGTTACAGTAATTAGTCCTACTGTGCCATGTCTTGGAAGGTTTTCTGGGACATAGAAGTTGTACTCATTGTGAGTGAAAACTGGACTATTGTCATTCTGATCAAGAATGGTCACTAAGACTGTGGCATTGGTTATTAAAGATGGCATCCCATTATCTTTTGCCAGAACTGTGAATGAGTATTTTTCCTGTTTTTCTCTATCCAATTTCTTCACTGCAGTCAGAATGCCTGTACGATGATCCAGGTTGAATTCAGATGGAGCATCAATGCCTAGCAGGTAATGTATCTCAGCATTACGCCCAGTGTCTGCATCTGTTGCACTTATTTTTGTCAACTGGGTACCAGGAGAGTTATTCTCAGGAACAGAAAGACTTATGAAAGGCTGAGTGAAAACTGGAGCATTGTCGTTTTCATCTTTTAATTTGATGAGGAGCATGGATGATTGATTCAAAGGAGGTTTGCCAGCATCTGAGGCCAGTAATTTAATTGCATATTCTCTTGTGGACTCATAGTCAAGATATGCAGCAGTCTCTAGGAGGAATTGATTACTGAACACTGGCCTTAATCTGAAAGGGACTTCATGATCTGTAAAGCATGTCACCCTACCGTTATGGTCAGCATCCTTATCTGTCACAGTTATGAGAGCAATTTTGGTGTTGAGAGGAGCATTTTCTGAAAGAACCACAGTGCCATTGATTGGATTAATGATGTATCTTATGTCAATCAATGGGACATTATCATTGACATCAGTAACATTTACTAGCACCATTGCTCTTGCTGGCATCAATCCACCATCACTTGCCAAAACCAGTAACTTGTGGTTTGGAGATTCCTCCCTATCCAGTGGTTCTTTTACTGTGATAAGTCCAGTGGTAGAGTTGAGGTGAAATAACCTCTTGGCCACGCTGGAGACAAGACTGCTGAAATAGAAATGAATCCTGGCATTTTCACCTATATCAGCATCTGTGGCATGGAGCTGTGTTACTGAAGAACCTACAGGAGCATTTTCTGGTATACTGACTTCAATCTCATCCTCCTTAAAAACTGGATGGTTGTCATTTGTATCAGCAACACTGACTTGCAAAATAGCAGTACTGGATCTTTGAGGAAAGCCACCATCTTCAACCTTTACTTTCATTACATATGTATCTTTCTCTTCCCTATCTAACTCCTTTTGAACTATTAGTTGTGGCATCTTTTCTCCTTCTGGGGTTTCAATGATATCAAGCCCAAAAATATTTTGACCCTGAAAAACAAAGAATTAAACATTTTAGCTTATGTTATTATTTAATGAGACTGGTTTTCAATTACTTGAAGCCACATGACATAGGATCAACTCAGAAATAAATGCCAGAGACTTAGGTTCTAAGTCCCAAATTTGTCTATAATAGTGTCAACACAAACAAGGTGCTTAACATCTCCAAACATTTGTGAAATTTGAATTGTTCTAGAAGATGTTCTCAGGTTACAGCATTTTACAGTGATAAGTGTAACTAATTTTTTGAATTACTAAAGATTTCAAAAAGAAGAATAATGTAGAATTTAAAAAGAATTATCACCATTTCACATGGAAAATGAAATTATAAGTGAATTAACCATGGTTACTTCAAATGAATTAAAATATCTTACTGTAGATTTCAGCTGTTTAGGGCACTTTTCACTACCGAAAGTAACAATTAAGTATAAAATAACCAACACAAAAGTGCATATACAACGTCTAACAAATACAGCTAAAACCTTTGGCAAAGGGAGTAAATATGCAAACTCTGATAAGAATAAAACTTTGTGTAAAGAATACAAAATTTCCCTTTTTTTCCCCCTATACAAAAAGGTGTTAAAATGAATTTTCGGGAATTCCCTGGTGATCCAGTGGTTATGACATGGCACTTTTACTACTAGGGCCCAGGTTCAATTCATGGTCAGGGAACTAAGATGCTGCAAATACGGGGTGGCCAAAAAAAAAAAAAAAAAAGCATCTTAGAGATTAACAGCACAATGTTATTTTAAATTCTTTTTGTTTTTTTTTTTTGTTTTGTTGTTGTTGTTGTTTTTTAATTAGCGGACACAATAGACTGAACCTACAGTCAACAAAAACAAAACCAGGAGCTGACTGTGGCTCAGATCATGAACTCCTTATTGCCAAATTCAGACATAAATTGAAGAAAGTAAAGAAAACCCTAGACCATTCAGGTATGACCTAAATCAAATCCCTTATGATTATACAGTGGAAGTGAGAAATAGGTTTAAGGGCCTAGATCTGATAGATGGAGTCCCTGATGAACTATGGAATGAAGTTTGTGACATTGTACATGAGACAGGGATCAAGACCATCCCCATGGAAAAGAAATGCAAAAAAGCAAAATGGCTGTCTGGAGAGCCTGACAAATAGCTGTGAAAAGAAGAGAAGTGAAAAGCAAAGGAGAAAAGGAAAGATATAAGCATCTGAATGCAGAATTCCAAAGAATAGCAAGAAGAGATAAGGAAGCCTTCCTCAGTGAACAGTGCAAAGAAATAGAGGAAAACAACAGAATGGGAAAGACTAGAGATCTCTTCAAGTAAATGAGAGATACCAAGGGAACATTTCATGCAAAGATGGGCTCGATAAAGGGCAGAAATGGTACGGACCTAACAGAAGCAGAAGATATTAAGAAGAGGTGGTAAGAATACACAGAAGATGGTGTGATCACTGACCTAGAGCCAGACATCCTAGAATGTGAAGTCAAGTGGGCCTTAGAAAGCATCACTAAGAACAAAGCTAGTGGAGATGATGGAATTCCAGTTGAGCTATTTCAAATCCTGAAGGCTGATGCTGTGAAAGTGCTGCACTCAATATGCCAGCAAATTTGGAAAGCTCAACAGTGGCCACAGGACTGGAAAAGGTCAGTTTTCATTCCAATCCCAAAGAAAGGCAATGCCAAAGAATGCTCAAACTACCACACAATTGCACTCATCTCACATGCTAGTAAAGTAATGCTCAAAATTCTCCAAGCCAGGCTTCAGAAATATGTGAACTGTGAACTTCCTGATGTTCAAGCTGGTTTTTAAAAAGGCAGAGGAACCAGAGATCAAACTGCCAACATCCGCTGGATCATGGAAAAAGCAAGAGAGTTCCAGAAAAACATCTATTTCTGCTTTATTGACTATGCCAAAGCCTTTGACTATGTGGATCACAAGAAACTGTGGAAAATTCTGAAAGAGATGGGAATACCAGACCACCTGATCTGCCTTTTGAGAAATTTGTATGCAGGTCAGGAAGCAACAGTTAGAACTGGACATGGAAAAACAGACTGGTTCCAAATAGGAAAAGGACTATGTCCTTGCTGTATATTGTCACCCTGCATATTTAACTTATATGCAGAGTAGATCATGAGAGACGCTGACTGGAAGAAACACAAGCTGGAATCAAGATTGCCGGGAGAAATATCAATAACCTCAGATATGCAGATGACACCACCCTTATGGCAGAAAGTGAAGAGGAACTAAAAAGCCTCTTGATGAAAGTGAAAGTGGAGAGTGAAAAAGTTGGCTTAAAGCTCAGCATTCAGAAAATGAAGATCTTGGCATCTGGTCCCATCATTTCATGGGAAATAGATGGGGAAACAGTGGAAACAGTGTCAGACTTTAATTTTTTGGGCTCCAAAATCACTGCAGATGGTGACTGCAGCCATGATATTAAAAAATGCTTACTCCTTTGAAGGAAAGTTATGACCAACCTAGATAGCATATTAAAAAGCAGAGAGGCATTACTTTGCCAACAAAGGTCCATCTAATCAAGGCTATGGTTTTTCAGTGGTCATGTATGGATGTGAGAGTTGGACTATAAAGAAAGCTGAGCACTGAAGAACTGATGCTTTTGAACTGTGGTGTTGGAAAAGACTCTTGAGAGTCCCTTAGATTGCAAGAGATCCAACCAGTCCATCTTAAAGGAGATCAGTCCTGGGTGTTAATTGGAAGGACTGATGTTGAAGCTGTAACTCCAATACTTCAGCCACCTCATGCGAAGAGTTGACTCATTGGAAAAGACCCTGACTCTAGGAGGGATTGAAGGCAGGAGAAGGGGACAACAGAGGATGAGATGCCTGGATGGCATCACAGACTCGATGGACATGAGTTTGGGTGGACTCCGGGAATTGGTGATGGGCAGGGAGGCCTGGTGTGCTGTGTTACATGGGGTCGCAAGGAGTCGGACACAAAGGAGTGACTGAAGTGAACTGAACTGAATAGAACTATGACATTCATAGCATATCGTTCTTTGGTGTTAATGTAAGTCCCAAGAAAAGTAAGTCCTTCCATTGACTTATTTTTTCCCTCCATTTCATCATATTTCAACACTAGGAACAGTTTACTCTTTTCTTTCTTATGAAAGAGTAGGTACTCATGAAGGTCACTGAAAATGACAGCGTCTTGATACTACCTCTGTCTTTTTATTTTAATTGTAGTATAATTGCTTTAAAGTGCTGTGTTAAGTTTCTGCTGTAGTGAATCAGCCATATCCCATCCCTCATGGACTTCCCTCCTACCTGCCTTTTTCACTCACCTAGGTCATCACAGCACTAAGCTGGGCTTCCTATGCTTTATAGCAGGTTCCCACTATTTCACACATGATAGTGTATATATGTCAATCTTAATCTTCCAGTTCATCCCACCCTCTCCTTCCCCCTTTGTTTACGTGTCCATTCTCTATGTCTGCCTCTCTGTTCTTGCCTTGGAAATAAGTTTATCTGTACCATTTTTTTTTTCTAGATTCCACATATATGCATTAATATATCATATTTGTTTTTCTCTTTTTAAAAAAAAAATTATTTTTTTTATTACACTGGGTTTTAATTGCTCTGCGTGGGCTTTTTTTAGTTGTGGAGAGCAGGGACTACTCTCTTGTTTGAAGCATGGCACAGGATCAGTAGTTGTGGTCCATGGGCTTAGTAGCTTCATAGCATGTGGGATCTTCCCAGACTAGGGATCAAACCAGTGTCTCCAGAATTGGCAGGCGGATTCTTATTCACTGTACTACCAAGTAAGTCCTATTTTTATCTTTCTGACTTACTTCACTCAATGTCTGTCTTAAAGTGTATTTTTCTCTTACTTCAGAATGTGTGTGTGTGTGTGTGTGTGTGTGACATAAGATAGATCTATATCTTTGCTTTTTTGTGGTCATGTGTCACTATCACTATTCTGTGTCCTCCAACTAAAAGAACAATCAAACTATGTGACTATATTATTTGGAATAAGCATTTGGGTTGAAATGTTTTAAAGTGTTCACTTAAATTCATAATGTTATAGACTGGCACAAAGGAGATTTAATTGAAGATACCAGGGTGATTATATACATGAGAACAGATGGGAACTGAAAGAAATTCATTCATCAGGTTTCCACTTTTTTCAGTAACTTAATTTTGAAAAGCCAGATTTTGACTTTTAGGAAAAAAAAAAAAAGGAAAGTCTTAAACAAATGACTAAATATGAGACATATATAAATGAAGCAGAGAACAAAATCTGATTCAGTCTACCAACATCCTAGGAGGAAACCAACATTTTTTATGAGTATGTATAATAACTCAACATTATCTTTCTTACTTGTTCCATTGCCTGCTAGCTCACTCTCTTTCTCTGCAATTTCTAACACTTGCAAAATCTAAGCATGCCTCATAATATTAAAAAAAAAAAAAAGCTCTTTAATACTAGCAAATGTTTAGAATAAAAATTGGACTTGATCCCAGACATTTTAATGTTTTACATTTTATTTGAAAATATTGTCTTTTAAGGACTATATTTTCAAGCATGTGATTTTAATCACTAACTGTTTTTAATTGAAAACACGTGCAAAACAAATGAAATGTCACTCCTAATTGTTGATAGTCAGCTCTTTTTAGCAGCTGCTTCCCTTGTGCTCAAGTTAGATGAGCTGGTTTCATAAGAAAACAAGAATACAGTATATTGAATCCTTCAATCTCAGTACTAGAAGGAACTTAAGATATCATCTAGCCTTCCTTCTTCTCCTTTTACAAAAAGGACAATGAGATTCAGCGAGGTTGGGTGATTTGCTCATGATCACACAGTTAGTTTATTGTAGAGGCATATTTGAGCACCAAGTCTCTTGACTTTGAGTTCAACAGTTTCAACTATAGTTGCCTCTTAAAAGGGATGCCTTACTGATGTTGGCAAGAATTCTTCTACTATGGAGAGTTCTCAGGTGTGAGATAATCAGCAGGTAATCATCACCAAAAAGAATAAAACAAAAAAAAAAACTGTTACTTGATCCCCATTGTGCCATTGACAGAAAGATTTCTATATGATATTTCACTAATAGATACTTTTGAAAACCTAGCTGATTGTTATTAATATCAGAATGATAAAATTCAAGATGCTTCTGACCCATTGTCAGAGAAAACTTTAGGTAAAGACAGTATGTAAGATAAGGTAAATCTGGGGGTCAAGGGGAAAATACTGTTAGAAAATCTAAGATCTTATGAAGACATTTTATCTTTTAAGTCTCAGAGCTTCTAGAGTGATTATAACTCTGATTGGTTCTATACTCTCTGAATTGTGGAAAGTTCTCAACCAATTTCTGTTGGATTTAATCCTCAAAGCTCAGAAATCTCCTTTATTCCAAAAAATGATTTCAGTTTCTATATCATATGGGAAGGTCATTTCTTCTCTGTATCAGGGTGTTGGAATATTGATTAACTGGATGCCATGATAAATATGGCGGCAGATTTTTTTGAGAAAAGTTAAATAAATGACAAAGTTATCCTTGGATTACATTCTCTTGAAAATGAATAATCACTGCAAGAATATGTCAAATCCTTTGCTCTTTAGGGAATGGAGTTTCAAATGGGCAGTGACTAATAATAGATGGCTCATTCTAATCAAGGCAATGCTGAATAATTGGAAGTCATTAATGCTAATACTATCATGGGTGAACAGACATATCCTGTGGATGATGATGATGAGTGTATAGTATTCTTAGTCACCAAAACATTGTTCACATTTGTTAATGAAAATACTAGATTTCTCAGTGATCTAGTTTTTAATAGGTAGGTTGTAGCCCAACAGTCAGAGGCATATCATCATGGAGGTAGGGGGAGGGTTTGTTGGAATATGGATGGACAGCAAACCTGGGTCTTTTATCCCCTGCACATTTCACAGATTAAAAGAGTCTTTTTAGTAGTGGAGGTGAAAGTGAAAGTCATTCAGTCGTGTCTGATTCTTTGAGACCCCATGGACTATACAGTCCATGGAATTCTCCAGGCCAGAATACTGAGTGGGTAGCCTTTCCCTTCCCCAGTGGATCCCACATTGCAGGCAGATATTTTACCAGCTGAGCCACCAGGGAAGCCGAAGAATCCTGGAGTGGGTAGCCTATCCCTTCTCCAGGGGATCTTACTGATCCAGTAATTGAACAGTGGTCTCCTGCATTGCAGGTGGATTCTTTACCAACTGAGCTACAAGGGAAGGATTGGCAATTTTAGACTTGGCTTTCTACAGTTCAGACTTTAACTCAAATGTGTATTCTTTGTGGGTTAAGACTGGGCAAGGAATAGAGGACATGAGATAGCTTTGAAACGCCTCTGGAATAAGAGCTAATTATAAGCAGAAAAAAAATTAGGACAGACAATATTAAATCATGCCCAGATAAAAGTATCTTATCCACTGAATCATAGAAAGCTCCAGGTAAGGCCATTTACAGTCCGAGTTATTTTCATAATCCAAGGCTTACCAAGCCAGTACTGACCCTTTGGGCTCTATCTTGAGACATTGAAACACTGAGACATTAAGATGTTACCTCTGACCTATGCTTTCCTGTTTTAATTTAAGGGGAAGAGGAACTCATTTCCATTTACCTAAATGTCTTCCTGATTCTATTTTAGAAGGAAGTACCATGTCCTCTGAGATCATTTCCAATTCTTCATTATTGCCCATGTCTTTAGCAAAATGGAAACATGAAGCCCAAATCTCTTTGATGTTAAGTATTTTGTCAGTAGTATGCTTTTTTAATATCATAAAATAAATAATAATCACTGGGACTTCCCTGGTGGCTCAGATAGTCAAGAATCTGCCTGCAGTGCAGGAGACCAGGGAATCGATCCCTTGGTTGGGAAGATCCCCTGGAGAATGGAATAGCTACCCAACCCAGTATTATTGTCCAGAGAATTCCATGGACAGAGGATCATGGTAGGCTACAGTCCATGGAGTTACAAAGAGTTGGACATGACTAAGCACACACACATATATATGTCAAAGTGATCATCATTAGAAAATTCATCATTTTCATCATGAACAGTATGGTCATCATTGCCATTATATTCATTACATTCATTATCATCATGATTCTTGCAGTAATTTTCCTCCTCTGAAGGCACTACCTCTTCTGCATAACTGGCACACCAGTTCCATAAGTCAAGACAGGTATCTTCTACAAAACACAAGGAACCAACACAGTCAAAATAAAATTTTAATATCTATTCACTTTGAAAATTAAACACATAAGCTACTGCTATCTAAATGAATTATCAGCATCAGTTCAGTTCAGTTCAGTTCAGTCGCTCAGTAGTGTCCGACTCTCTGTGACCCATGAACTGCAGCAGGCCAGGCCTCCCTGTCCATCACAAACTCCCAGAATTCACTCAAACTCATGTCCATTGAGTCAGTGATGCCATCCATTCATCTCATCCTCTGCTGTCCCCTTCTCCTCCTGCCCACAATCCCTCCCAGCATCAGAGTCTTTTCCAATGAGTCAATTCTTCGCATGAGGTGGCCAAAGTACTGGAGTTTCAGCTTTAGCATCATTCCTTCCAAAGAACACCCAGGGCTGATCTCCTTCAGAATGGCCTGTTTCGATCTCCTTGCAGTCCAAGGGACTCTCAAGAGTCTTCTCCAACACCACAGTTCAAAAGCACCAATTCTTCGGCGCTCAGCTTTCTTCACAGTCCAATTCTCACATCCATACATGACTACTGGAAAAACCATAGCCTTGACTAGACGAACCTTTGTTGGCAAAGTAATGTCTCTGCTTTTCAATATGCTATCTAGGTTGGTCATAACTTTCTTAACAAGGAGTAAGCATCTTTTAATTTCATGGCTACAACCACCATCTGCAGTGATTTTGGAGCCCAAAAAAATAAAGTCTGACACTGTTTCCCCATCTATTTGCCATGAAGTGATGAGACCAGATGCCATGATCTTAGTTTTCCTAATGTTGAGCTTTAAGCCAACTTTTTCACTCTCCTCTTTCACTTTCATCAAGGGCAGTCCTAAGATGGCAGAGGAATAGGATGGGTAGACCACTTTCTCCCCCACAAATTCATCAAAAGATCATTTGAATGCTGAGCAAATTCCACAAAATAACTTCTGAACGCTGGCAGAAAACACCAAGCACCCAGAATGGGAGCCTATTTTCTTCAAAAGGAGGTAGGACAAAATATAAAAGATAAAAAGAGAGACAAAAGTGTTAGGGATGGAGACCCGTCCCAGGGAGGGAGTCGTAAAAGAGGAGAAGTTTCCAAACACCAGGAAACCCTGTCACCGGCGGGTCTGTGGGGAGTTTTGGAATCTCAGAAGCCAACATAACCAGGAGGGAAAATATATAAATAAATAAATAAATAAAACCCACAGATTATGTGCCTAAAGGCAACTCCCAGCAGAAAAGTAGCCCAGACACTCGCATTTGCCACCAGCAAGTGTGGGCTGAACTGGGAGGCGCAGGATGCATTGCTTAGGGTAGGGAACGGGCCTGAATACCCTGGGGAAAATCTGAGGGATCTAACGTGAGATATCAACCCAAACTGTGGGATAGCCAGAGAGGGGGGTGGGGGGAGGGGGAAACAAGAGAGAGAGCTTTCCCGCGAAAAGCTCTAACCTAAGGCACTGCCAGCCTGTTCACAGAACAAAGGACTGAGCAAATACCAGAGGAGAGCAAGCAGGCTGCAGACTGGCCCATCCCCCACCAGAGGCAGCTGGAAAGGGGCAATCTTGGCCCCAGAGATGGCATCCTCTACCAAATTGAGAGCAGGCTGCCAGTTGCTAAGAGTCTTCCTGGGATCCTGGACAGTTGCCATCCCCCAGGAGGGTCATAGCCAGAGACCAGCTCCCCAGAGGAAATATATGGCACACCTGAGACAGCGCTTCTGCTGTGCACCCAGGAAACCAAACTGCTGGGGCAGGGGAGGTGATAAAACGCACCACCCCACCTAGGAGTGCACTCGCCAAGCACCTGGTTGCCAGAGTTGCTCAGGTCTGGGAAGGGCACAAAACGCAGGCCCAACCGAATCTGTGCCTTTGTGGAGTACCTGAGAACCTGAACATGAGTGACTTAGACTGGAAAGGGAATGCAACCCAGGACCCACTTTAGACAATTGACCTGCAGAGCAACCTGGAGCCTGAGTGTACACTGGGAAAGCACACATGCCATGAGCAGGGGCAAACCCAGTGAGGCTGAAACACTGCAAGCACTCCCTACACATGCCAGTGATTTGTTTGCAGTGTTCCTCCCTCCCCACACCACAACTGAACAAGTGAGCCTAAATAAGTGACCACTTTCGCCTCCTTGTGTCAGGGCAGAAATTAGACACTGAAAAGACTAGCAAACAGAAGAAGCCAAAATAAACAGAGGGAACAGCTTTGGAAGTGACAGATGCAACAGATTAAAACCCTGTAGTTAGCATTGACTACATCGGAAGAGGCCTATAGACCTTGAGAAGTATAAGCTGAAACAAGGAACTATCTGAAACTGAACTGACCCCACACTGCCTGCAACAGCTCCAGAAAATTTTCTAGATATATTTTTACTTTTATCATTTTTAAATTTTTAGTCCTTTATTACTCCTTTAATTTTCATTTTATAACTTACTATTACCTTGCAAAAAATAGACCCTATTTTAAAGCAAATTTCATATATATATTTTTTTTTTTAATAATTTGTGGGATTTTGTTTTTTTTTTTGTTTTTTTTTTTTTTAAGATTGTATTTTTGAGAGTGTAACCCCTACTCTAGATTTTTAATCTTTCCTTTTTGGTATTTGTTATCAATACTGTACCTTTAAGAATCCAATCGTCATTACCCAGTTTCACTTAAGAGTGTGATTACTGGCTTGATTGCCCTCTCCTCCTTTTAACTCTCCTTTTTCTCCCCTAAGTCATCGCTATTTCCTCCCTCCCCCTTCTCTACTCTACCCAACTCTTTGAATCTGTTAGGGTATTCCAGGCTGTGGAGAACACTTAGGGAACAGTTACAAGCTAGATCTGTCTCTCTCCTTTTGACCCACCACCTCTCCTCCTGGTCACCTCTGTCTCCTTCCTCCCTCTTCTCTATGTAACTCCGTGGGCCTCCCTGGGTTTTCCAGGCTGTGGAGAGCACATAAGCATTTGATTACTGGCTAGATTGCTCTCGTCACTTTTGATTCCCCCTCTTCTTCTCCTGGTCACCACTATTTCCCTCCTCCCTCTTCTCTTCTCCATGTAACTAAGTGAACCTTTCTGGGTGTCCCTCACTGTGGAGAATCTTTTCTCCATTAACCTAGATGTTTTATCATTGGTCCTGTATGGATGGAGAAGTCTTGAGGCTACTGTAAGAATAAGACTGAAAGCCAGAAGCAGGAGGCTTAAATCCAAAACCTGAGAACACCAGAGAAGGCTTGACTCCAGGGAATATTAATTGATAAGAGTTCATCCAAAAGCCTCCATACCTACACTGAAACCAAGCTCCACCCGAGTCAACAAATTCCAGAGCAAGACATACCACATAAATTCTCTAGCAACTCAGGAACATAGCCTTGAGCTATAATATTCAGGCTGCCCAAAGTCACACCAAACCCAAAGACATCTCAAAACGCACTACTGTACACTTCATTGCACTCCAGAGAGAAGAAATCCAGCTCCACCCACGAGAACACTGACACGAGCTTCCCTAACCAGTAAACCTTGACAAGCCACTCGTCGAACCCCACCCACAGGGAGAAACATACACAATAAAGAAGAACTACAAATTGTCAGAAGGCAGAAAGGCCACCCCATACACAGCAATCTAAACAAGATGAAAAGGCAGATAAATACATGGCAGGTAAAGGAATCTGATAAATGCTCACCAAACCAAACAAAAGAGGAGGAGATAGAGAGTCTGCTTGAAAAAGAATTCAGAATGATAGTAAAAATGATCCAAAATCTTGAAAACAAAATGGAGTTACAGACAAACAGCCTGGAGACAAGGATTGAGAAGATGCAAGAAATGTTTAACAAGGACCTAGAAGAAATTAAAAAAAAAAAAAGTCAATCAATAATGAATAATGCAATAAATGAGATCAAAAAGACTCTGGAGGGAACCAACAGTAGAATAACTGAAGCAGAAGATAGGATAAGTGAGGTGGAAGATAGAATATTGGAAATAAATGAAGCAGAGAGGGGGAAAAAAAGAATTAAAAGAAATGAGGACAACGCCAGAGACCTCTGGGACAATGTCAAATGTCCCAACATTTGAATCATAAAAGACCATGAGAAAATACTTGGGGAGATAATAGTTGAAAACTTTCCTAAAATGGAGAAGGAAATAGTCACCCAATTCTAAGAAACCCAGAGAGCCCCAAACAGGATAAACCCAAGGCAAAACAGTCCAAGACACATATTAATCAAATTAACAAAGATCCAACACAATGAACAAATATTAAAAGCAGCAAGAGAAAAACAACAAGTAACAAACAAGGGGATTCCCATAAGGATAACAGCTGATCTTTCAATAGAAACTCTTCAGGCCAGAACAGTATGCAGGACATACTTAAAGTGATGAAAGAGGAAAATGTACAACCCAGATTACTGTACCCAGCAAGGATCTCATTCAAATATGAAGGAAAAATCAAAAGCTTTACAGACAAGCAAAAGCTTAGATAATTCAGCACCACCAAACCACCTCTTCAGCAAATGCTAAAGGATCTTCTATAGAGAGGAAATACAGAAAGGGTGTATAAACTCAAACCCCAAAGAACAAAGTAAATGGCAACAGGATCATACTTATCAATAATTACCTTAAATGTAAATGGGTTGAATGCCCCAACCAAAAGACATAGACTGGCTGAACGGTTAAAAAAACAAGACTCCTATATATGCTGTCTATAAAAGACCTACCTCAAAACAAGGGACACATACTGACTGAAAGTGAAGGGCTGGAAAAAGATATTTCACGCAAATGGAGACCAAAAAAACAAAAAACAGGAGTTGCAATACTCACATCAGATACAATAGACTTTGAAATAAAGGCCATGAAAAGAGACAAAGAAGGACACTAAATAATGATCAAATGATTAATTCAAGAAGAAGATATAACAATTATAAATATATATGTACTCAACATAGGAGCACCGCAATATGTAAGGCAAATGCTAACAAGAATGAAAGGGGAAATTAACAGTAATACAGTGGTAGTGGGAGACTTAAATACCCTACTCACACCTATGGATAGATTAACTAAATAGAAAATTAGCAAGGAAATACAAACTTTAAATGCTACAGTGGACCAGTTAGACCTAATCGATATCTTTAGGACATTTCAATGCAAAACAAGGAATTTCACCTTTTTCTCAAGTGAACATGGAACCTTCTCCAGGATAGATCACACCCTGGGCCATAAATCTAGTATTGGTAAGTTTTTAAAAATTAAAATCATTTAAAGCATCTTTTCTGCACACAATGTGGTAAGATTAGATGTCAATTACAGAAAAAAAAAAAAACTATTAAAAATTCCAACATATAGAGGCTGAACAAGATGCTTCTGAATAATCAACAAATCACAGGAAAAATCAAAAAACAAATCAAAATATGCATAGAAATGAATGAAAACACAACAACCCAAAATCTATAGGATTCAGTAAAAGTCGTGCTATGGGGAATGTTCATAGCAATACAAGCTTACTGAAGAAACAAGAAAAAAGTCAAATAAATAACCTAACTCTATACCTAAAGCAACTAGAAAAGGAAGAAATGAAGAACTACAGGGTTAGTAGAAGGAAAGAAATCATAAAAATTAGGACAGAAAAGAATTGAAAATAAACAAAATAGACCATAGCAAAAATCAACAAAGCTAAAAGTTGGGTCTTTGAGAAGATAAATAAAATTGACAAACTGATCGAGGAGCTAAGATGGCGGAGGAATAGGATGGGGAGACCACTTTCTCCCCTACAAATTCATCAAAAGAACATTTAAACGCCGAGTAAATTCCACAAAACAACTTCTGAATGCCGGCAGAGGACATCAGGCACTCAGAAAAGCAACCCATTGTCTTCGAAAGGAGATTTTTAACTTAGCTTTTTGGTATTTGTTATCAATTTTGTACCTATATTTTCTTTATAATTTTTATGACTTTGTTTTTGTTTGTTTGTTTTTTCTCTTTCTTTTCCTTCTTCCTTTCTTTAACCTTGTATTTTTGAAATTACAAACTGTACTCTAGATTTTTAACTTTGGCTTTTAGGTTTTTTTGTTTTGTTTTGTTTTGTTTTTGTTTTTTTACCAATATTATACCTTTAACAACCCAATCTTCAGTATCCATTTTTTACTTGGGAGCGAGATTACTGGCTTGACTGTTCTCTCTCCCTTTGGACTCTCCTTTTTATCCACCAGGTTGCCTGTGCCTCCTCCCTAACCCCTCTGTACTCTACACAACTTTGTGAATTTCTGTGTGTTCCAGATGGTGGAGAACACTTAGGGAATGGATTACTGGCTAGATCTGTCTCTGTCCTTTTCAATTCCCCCTTTTATCCTCTTGGCCACCTCTGTCTCCTTCCTTCCTCTTCTCTTCTCTGTATAACTCTGTGAACATCTCTGAGCAGTCCAGTTGTGGACTGCATATAAGGAAGTGATTACTGGCTAGCCCACTTTCTCCTCTACTGATTCCACCTCATCTCATTCGGGTCACCTCTAACTCCCTCCTCCCTCTTCTCTTCTCCAAGTAACGCTGTGAACCTCTCTGGGTGACCTTCATGGTGGAGAAACTTTTCATCTTTAACCTAGATGTTTTATTGATGGTGCTGTACAGAAGGAGAAGTTTTGAGACTACTGTAAAAATAAAACCGATAACTGGAAGCAGGAGGCTTAAGTCCAAACCCTGACTCCAGGGAACTCCTGACTCTAGGGAATATTAATTGACAGGAGCTCACCAAACGCCTCCATACCTACACTGAAACCAAGCACTACACAAGGGCCAACAAGTTCCAGGGCAAGATATACCAAGCAAATTCTCCAGCAACACATGAACACAGCCCTGAGCTTCAATACATAGGCTGCCCAAAGTTACTACAAAGCCATAGACATCTCATAACTCACTACTGGACACTTCATTGCACTCCAGAGAGAAGAAATCCAGCTCCACCCACCAGAACACGACACAAGCTTCCCTACCAAGAAACCTTGACAAGCCACCTGTACAAACCCACACACAGTGAGGAAATGCCACAATAAAGAGAACTCCACAAACTGCCAGAATACAGAAAGGACACCCCAAACTCAGTAATATAAACAAGATGAAGAGAAAGAGGAATACCCAGCAGGTAAAGAAACAGGATAAATGCCCACCAGGCCAAACAAAAGAGAAAGAGATAGGGAATCTACCTGATAAAGAATTCTGAATAATGATAGTGAAATTGATCCAAAATCTTGAAATCAAAATGGAATCACAGATAAATAGCCTGGAGACAAGGATTGTGAAGATGCAAGAAAGGTTTAACAAGGACCTAGAAGAAATAAAAAAGAGTCAATATATAATGAATAATGCAATAAATGAGATCAAAAACACTCTGGAGGCAACAAATAGTAGAATAACAGAGGCAGAAGATAGGATTAGTGAAGTAGAAGATAGAATGGTAGAAATAAATGAATCAGAGAGGAAAAAAAAAAAACAAATTAAAAGAAATGAGGACAATCTCAGAGACCTCCAGGACAACATTAAATGCAACAACATTCGAATCATAGGGGTCCCAGAAGAAGAAGACGAAAAGAAAGACCATGAGAAAATACTGGAGGAGATAATAGTTGAAAACTTCCCTAAAATGGGGAAGGAAATAATCACTCAAGTCCAAGAAACCCAGAGAGTTCCAAACAGGATAAACCCAAGGCAAAACACCCCAAGACACATATTAATCAAATTATCAAAGATCAAACACAAAGAACAAATATTAAAAGCAGCAAGAGAAAAACAACAACACACAAGGGAATTCCCATAAGGATAACAGCTGATCTTTCAATAGAAACTCTTCAAGCCAGGAGGGAATGGCAAGACATACTTAAAGTGATGAAAGAAAATAACCTACAGCCCAGATTATTGTACCCAGCAAGGACCACATTCAAATATGAAGGAGAAATCAAAAGCTTTACAGATAAGCAAAAGCTGAGAGAATTCGGCACCACCAAACCAGCTCTCCAACAAATACTAAAGGATCTTCTCTAGACAGGAAACACAAAAAGGGTGTATAAATTTGAACCCAAAACAATAGAGTAAATGGCAACGGGATCATACTTATCAATAATTACCTTAAACGTAAATGGTTTGAATGCCCCAACCAAAAGACAAAGACTGGCTGAATGGATACAAAAACAAGACTCCTGCATATGTTGTCTACAAGAGACCCACCTCAAAACAGGGGACACATACAGACTGAAAGTGAAGGGCTGGGAAAAGATTTTCCATGCAAATAGACACGAAAAGAAAGCAGGAGTAGCAATACTCATATCAGATAAAATAGACTTTAAAACAAAGGCTGTGAAAAGAGACAAAGAAGGTCACTACATAATGATCAAAGGACCAATCCAAGAAGAAGCTATAACAATTATATATGCACCCAACACAGGAGCACTGCAATATGTAAGACAAATGCTAACAAGTATGAAAAGAGAAATTAACAATAACACAATAATAGTGGGCGACTTTAATACCCCACTCACACATATGGAAATATCAACTAAACAGAAATTAACAAGGGAACACAAACTTTAAATGATACAGTAGACCAATTAGACCTAATTCATATCTATAGGTCATTTCATCCCAAAACAATGAATTTCACCTTTTTCTCAAGCGCACACGGAGAATTCTCCAGGATAGATCACATCCTGGACCATAAATCTAGCCTTGGTAAATTCAAAAAAATAGAAATTATTCCAAGCATCTTTTCTGACCACAGTGCAGTAAGATTAGATCTCAATTACAGGAGAAAAACTATTAAAAATTCCAACATATGGAGGCTGAACAACACACTGCTGAATAACCAACAAATCACAGAAGAAATCAAAAAAGAAATAAAATTTGCATAGAAACTAATAAAACTGAAATCACAACAACCCAAAACCTGTGGGACACTGTAAAAGCAGTCCTAAGGGGAAAGTTCATAGCAATAGAGGCATACCTCAAGAAACAAGAAAAAAGTCAAATAAATAACCTAGCTCTACACCTAAAGCAACTAGAAAAGGAAGAAATGAAGAACCCCAGGGTTAGTAGAAGGAAAGAAATCTTAAAAATTAGGGCAGAAATAAATGCAAAAGAAACAAAAGAGACCATAGCAAAAATCAACAAAGCCAAAAGCTGGTTCTTTGAAAGAATAAGTAAAATTGAAAAACCGTTAGCCAGAGTCAAGAAACAAAGGGAGAAAAATCAAATCAATAAAATTAGAAATGAAAATGGAGAGATCACAACAGACAACACAGAAATACAAAGGATCATAAGAGACTACTATCAGCAATTTTATACCAATAAAATAGACAACGTGGAAGAAATGGACAAATTCTTAGAAAAGTACAACTTTCCAAAACTGGACAAGAAAGAAATAGAAAATCTTAACAGAACCATCACAAGCATGGAAATTGAAACTGTAGCCAGAAATCTTCCAGCAAACCAAAGCCCAGGTCCAGATGGCTTCACAGCTGAATTCTACCAAAAATTTAGAGAAGAACTAACACCTATCCTACTCAAACTCCTCCGGAAAATTTCAGAGGAAGGTCAACTTCCAAATTTATTCTATGAGGCTACCATCACCCTAATACCAAAACCTGACAAAGATGCCACAAAAAAATAAAACTACAGGCCAATATCTCTGATGAACATAGATGCAAAAATCCTTAACAAAATTCTAGCAATCAGAGTCCAACAACACATTAAAAAAATCATACACCATGACCAAGTGGGCTTTAACCCAGGGATGCAAGGATTCTTCAATATCTGCACATCAATCAATGTAATACACCACATTAACAAATTGAAAAAGAAAAACCATGTGATTATCTCAATAGATGCCGAGAAAGCCTTTGAAAAAATTCAACGTCCATTTATGATAAAAACTCTCCAGAAAGCAGGAATAGAAGGAACATACCTCAACATGGTAAAAGCTATATATGACAAACCCACAGCAAACATTATCCTCAATGGTGAAAAAATGAAAGCATTTCCTCTAAAGTCAGGAACAAGACAAGGGTGCCCACTTTCACCATTACTATTCAACACAGTTTTGGAAGTTTTGGCCACAGCAATCAGAGCAGAAAAAAAAAAGAAAATAAATAAAAGGAATCCAAATTGGAAAAGAAGAAGTAAAACTCTCACTATTTGCAGATGACATGATCCTCTACAAAGAAAACCCTAAAGACTCCACCAGAAAATTACTAGAACTAATCAATGACTATAGTAAATTTGCAAGATATAAAATCAACACAGAGAAATCCCTTGCATTCCTATACACTAATAATGGGAAAACAGAAAGGGAAATTAAGGAAACAATTCCATTCACCATTGCAACGGAAAGAATAAAATACTTAGGAATATATCTACCTAAAGAAACTAAAGACCTATATATAGAAACTATAAAACACTGGTGAAAGAAATCAAAGAGGACACTAATAGATGGAGAAATATACCTTGTTCATGGATTGGAAGATTCAATATAGTGAAAATGAGTATACTACCCAAAGCAATTTATAGATTCAATGCAATCCCTATCAAGCTGCCAACGGTATTCTTCACAGAGCTAGAACAAATAATTTCACAATTTGTATGGAAATACAAATAACCTCGAATAGCCAAAGCTATCTTGAGAAAGAAGAATGGAACTGGAGGAATCAACCTGCCTGATTTCAGGCTCTACTACAAAGCCACAGTCATCAAGACAGTATGGTACTGGCACAAAGACAGAAATATAGATCAATGTAACAAAATAGAAAGCCCAGAGATAAATCCACGCACATATGGACACCTTATCTTTGACAAAGGAGGCAAGAATATACAATGGATTAAAGACAATCTCTTTAACAAGTGGTGCTGGGAAATCTGGTCAACCACTTGTAAAAGAATGAAACTAGAACACTTTCTAACACCATACACAAAAATAAACTCAAAATGGATTAAAGATCTAAACGTAAGACCAGAAACTATAAAACTCCTAGAGGACAACATAGGCAAAACACTCTCCAACGTACATCACAGCAGGATCCTCTATGACCCACCTCCCAGAATATTGGAAATAAAAGCAAAAATAAACAAATGGGACCTAATTAAACTTAAAAGCTTCTGCACAACAAAGGAAACTATAAGCAAGGTGAAAAGACAGCCTTCAGAATGGGAGAAAATAATAGCAAATGAAGCAACTGACAACGACTAATCTCAAAAATATACAAGCAACTCCTACAGCTCAACTCCAGAAAAATAAATGACCCAATCAAAAAATGGGCCAAAGAACTAAATAGACATTTCTCCAAAGAAGACATACAGATGGCTAACAAACACATGAAAAGATGCTCAACATCACTCATTATCAGAGAAATGCAAATCAAAACCACTATGAGGTACCATTTCCCACCAGTCAGAATGGCTGCAATCCTAAAGTCTACAAGCAATAAATGCTGAAGAGGGTGTGGAGAAAAGGGAACCCTCTTACACTGTTGGTGGGAATGCAAACTAGTACAGCCACTATGGAGAACAGTGTGGAGATTCCTTAGGAATCTGGAAATAGAACTGCCTTACGATCCAGCAATCACACTGCTGAGCATACACACTGAGGAAACCAGAAGGGAAAGAGACACGTGTACCCCAATGTTCATTGCAGCACTGTTTATAATAGCCAGGACATGGAAGCAACCTAGATGTCCATCAGCAGATGAATTGATAAGAAAGCTATCATACAAATACACAATGGAGTATTACTCAGCCATTCAAAAGAATACATTTGAATCTGTTCTAATGAGGTGGATGAAACTGGAGCCTATTATACAGAGTGAAGTAAGCCAGAAAGAAAAACACCAACACAGTATACTAACGTATATATATGGAATTTAGAAAGATGGTAACAATAACCCTGGGTACGAGACAGCAAAAGAGACACTGATGTATAGAACAGTCTTTTGGACTCTGTGGGAGAGGGTGAGGGTGGGAAGATTTGGGAGAATGGCACTGAAACATGTATAATATCATGTATGAAACGAGTCGCCAGTCCAGGTTCGATGCAGGATACTTTATGCTTGGAGCTGGTGCGCTGGGACGACCCAGAGGGATGGTATGGGGAGGGAGGAGGGAGGAGGGTTCAGGATGCGGAACACATGTATACTTGTGGCGGATTCATTTCGATATTTGGCAAAACTAATACAATATTGTAAAGTTTAAAAATAAAATAAAATTTAAAAAAAAACAAGGAAAAAGGAATATTTTATCATAAATGTCCAATATTTTAAGGTTTATGATATCTATAAAGTCCAATCTGAAATTCCCTTTAAAAATCCTCTCAATTCTAAATAAGCACAATTGGCTTTGATCTACCCTCTGAGAACAGGGAACATGCTGCTTCCCATAAAATACTTTCTATATAATAAGAAACCAAAGACAAGGGTGCTGCAACAATGAACTGAACTAAAGAGGGTAGTTTATTAATAACAGGAAAAAAAATTCTAATGAAAATGTGAGATAATCCAATCCCTTGAATAATTCTGGAATTTAAAAATGTTTTCTGTGAACCTTTTTTTTTTTAGTTGAGATAAAGCTGATTTACAATATTGCTATTACAACATTGTTAGTTTCAGCTGTATAGCCTGAGAGACTTGATATACATTTGTTAAAGTGGAAAATTTCTAGGAAATATTTTTTAAATATTTTTAACATAAAATGTAATGGGAAAAGACAAAATTCACCTAAAATTGGTTGTTAACTACAGAATAACAAAGTATTGACTAGAGTTTAGAATGATTAGCTTATATAGAGTTATGATCAATTACATTCATGCACATACTAGCAAGCACAAGAAGCAATGCTAAAAATATGTTTTATTATCTAACTCTAATTTAATGTAATCGCAATTTCTCAGGAATTTGACAACACTGGGATATATATTTTTGAAGTATATTAAAATCCTATTAGTGACTGTTAAACATTTATTAAATAATAGTTTTAACTTCTGAAAAAAGACATTCTTCTCTGATCAAAATCATTTTTTGATCTGGTAAACTGCCCAGAGATAGAAGAGGAACACTTAATTAATGTAAAGTTAAGAAATTAAATAATAAGCAACTTGCATTTTAAAACACCATTGCTCTAAAATTGAATGTATACTATTAAACCATTGAATTATTAAAGTAACTGAACTCTATACCACATCTTGTATTTCAGTTGATTTTTATTATCGAAAAAATTATTTAGAATTGCTATTAACACTATGAACTAGGTATCTGAATCTAATCAATTATTTTTATTGAGGGCTATGATAAAATATTCAAGTTATCTCTAAGAATTAAAAACAAATTTCAAAATAAACATACTTGAAATGTGTTTACTAAATCATTGAATCATTTTGCTTTTCATGAATAAAGTTACATAAAAGAACAATAATACTGATATGCACAATTGACTTTTAAAATAGAATACTGCATCATATCTGGTTCAATGAGTCAGTGCATATAGAACATTTAGGGGGTGAAATTTAAATTTATCTTGAGAAAAATGATTAGCTCAACTAGAATAAGATTATAATTGATTTGTACAATACATATATATATATATATATATATGCATATATATCTTCTGAGGGTGTCTTAAGTGCCCTATCTATTTTTAAAATATACATATTTAAAAAATTTTCAACACTCTTAGTGAAATCCATGCAAATTATGAAGAAAATCCAGGAAAATTATGAAGCATATGATATAAAAATAATTCATTACTTGTGACATGATGGTTTCTAATGTTGGTGAGTGGAGAAACAACAGAGTACAATTTGATACTGCATCCATAGTATCATTTATTCTCAAATCAGTATAATGAAGGAAAATATAAACTGTTCTTTTTTAATATAAATTTATTTTTAATTGGAGGCTTATTAAACTATTTATGAAGAATATGTCCATGCAGACAAAATCACTATTATTCTCTTATGAAAACCACTCTATGCTCTAATCTACAACCTAACTTTTATTTCAAAAAGATTTGCAAGAGAGTCTCTAACTCATCAACTCTTTAGGCTATATTCAAAAGACTTCTAGATAAAAAGATACTCAGGGAAAACTGTGTATAAAAGGAGAAATGGGGTAATATTTAGCATCCTAAAACCTTAAATGTTTAGAACCTTGGACAGAGGCTGAAAGTGAAAGTAACTCAGTGGTGTCCAACTCTTTGCGACCCCATGGGCTGTAGCCTGCCAGGCTCCTCTGGCCATGGAATTCTCCAGGGCAGAATACTGGAGTGGTTAGCCTTTCCCTTCTCCAGGGATCTTCCCAACCCAAGGATCGAACCCAGGTCTCCCACGTTGCAGGCAGATTCTTTACTGTCTGAGCCACCAGGGAAGCACAGAGGCTAATCCTTTTTTAATTTTTGTGAGTCAAAGTTTAGAAGCAAAAGATAGATAGCCCTATATATTTAAATAATGATTAAGAAAATCATATGTTCAAAATAAAAGAATTTTTAATGAAATTACATCTGTTTTCCATGTTATTCTCTTGCCTGTTTAGCTTTAGTGAGTACTACATGAGATGAACAATGCCAGCTCAGAAAATGATTCACCCTATATAAATGAGATGCTTGTGTCTCAGGTGGTAAGAATCCACCTGCAATGTGGGAGACCTGGGTTGGAAACCATGGGTTGGGAAGATCCCCTGGAGAAGGGAAAGGCTACCTGCTGGGCTGGAGGAAGCACAAGCTGGAATCAAGATTGCCAGGAGAAATATCAATACACTCAGATATGCAGATGATACCACCCTTATGGCAGAAAGTGAAGAACTAAAGAGCCTCTTGATGAAAGTGAAAGTGGGGAGTGAAAAAGTTGGCTTAAAGCTCAACATTCAGAAAACGAAGATCATGGCATCCAGTCCCATCACTTCATGGCAAACAGATGGGAAAACAGTAGAAACAGTGGCAGACTTTATTTTTCTGGGCTCCAAAATCACTTCAGATGGTGATTGCAGCCATGAAATTAAAAGATGCTTACTCCTTGGAAGGAAAGTTATGACCAAACTAGACAGCATGTTCAAAAGCAGAGACATTACTTTGCCAAAAAAGGTCCTATCTAGTCAAGGCTATGGTTTTCCATTGGTCATGTATGGATGTGAGTGTTGGACTATAAAGAAAGCTTAGCACTGAAGAGTTGATGCTTTTGAACTGTGGTGTTGAAGACTCTTGAGAATCCTTTGGACTGCAAGGAGATCCAACCAGTCCATCCTAAAGATCAGTCCTGGGTGTTCTTTGGAAGGACTGATGTTGAAGCTGGAACTCCAATACTTTGGCCACCTGATGGGAAGAGCTGACTCATTTGAAAAGACCCTGATGCTGGGAAAGATTGGGGACAGGAGGAGAAGGGGATGACAGAGGATGAGATGGTTGGATGGCATCACTGACTCAATGGACATGAGTTTGGGTGAACTCCTGGAGTTGGTGATGGACAGGGAGACCTGGCGTGCTGCAGTTCATGGGGTCGCAAAGAATTGGACATGACTGAGTGACTGAACTGAACTGAACCAACTCCAGTATTCTGGCCTGGAGAATTCCATGAACTGTATAGTCCATGGGGTCACAAAGAGTTGGATACAACTGAGAGACTTCAACTTCACTTCACTTCAGCATGTCTACTGCCTAAGCAATAATCAAAATAAGCAGTCATCTTTTAAAGCAACTACTGATAACTGCAAATAGGACAGCAAATTCAGTTATCTGTGAAATAGAGATTGCTAAACATGTGGGAAAGCACAGAGTTATGCAGTCCATTATTTGTGGGGAAAAGAACAATGAAAAATCTTTCAATATCACACTAACACAAAATACAAAAGCTGTTGTCAGTGAAAAGAATTGTCAATAACTCATTGTGGCAATGTATTGCAAATATGTGTGAATCAAGTATCACTAACTCATTGGAGCAATCAAGTTTAAGAATGCTTAACAGTTGTAGCAGATGAAACAATTGTCAGTAAACTGTAGCAAAGCATGAAGATACTTTGAAATAACTCTTGAGGTTATGTAAGACAATAGTTCATGTTTACTTACAGCTGAATTTGACTAATACACCAAGCTTTAAAGTGAGGAAAAATAGAAAAATAATTGCTTACTAAATCCCACAGTTGTCTGATAATGTCAGGGAGCTATTCGGTAAAATGCTGCTTTTTACATTAATCAATACCCAAATAAGGTCAGCCACTAATTTGTAGGTTATGCATTTAACAGACAATTACCTCAGATAGGAGTCAATTTTTTTGCCTCAAACCTTTAATAGTCTAGATGATAGAAGGCCAGACATCGTTAATGAGATTACTATGTACAAAATATCAAATAAAACTAGTGGAGAAAAATTTTAAATTATGTTAAACTACTTAGACTTGCCATGCTGCTACTGCAGCTGCTGCTAAGTCACTTCGCTCACGTCCGACTCTGTGCGACCCCATAGATGGCAGCCCACCAGGCTCCACCACCCCTGGAATTCTCCAGGCAAGAGTACTGGAGTGGGTTGCCATTGCCTTCTCCGAGATTTGCCATAGTATGACTATATTTGTGTAGACAAATATAACTCAATAAGTCATGTCTATTACAATAAATAACCAACAAATCAGATTTCTGAGTTAAAGAGATTAAAATCTCAGTTTTATTAATCTAGCTATTCTACATGTAAACTGGATTTTATGTAAGACTTCTAGCTTTATAAAAATCTGTTCATTTTACCAATTATGTATTTGATCTAAAGCATCATTTGAAAGAGAAAAGTAAAACTCTAGGTAGCTAAATATGCCTGAAAGCTCAAGACAGGTTTTCTGGAGAAAACAGACTTCAGAGAATGTCTAGAATCCTAAAAGCTACAGATGGATAAACTACTTCAGAAGCCAGCCAACAATGTTTCAACTAAGTGCCATATATTGCTATACATACACACACACACACACACACACACACATACACATACCATCCCCAATGAGTAAATTTTCACTTTTCCAGTCCTATGAGTACTTCCAGTTAAAGGTGCAATCCCACACCATTACAGTGGCTTTCAAAGGTAAAAAGGATGGGATGGCCATCACAACTTCTTTGACTTAAGGAGTTCTAGACTGGTTTTGGAATCTAGGATAATGAGGTATTTGAAGGGGTGATATGGTGTTGAAGAAAATGGTATGGCTATCTGTAGGTAATTCTTTAGAATCATTTTCCTTACAGAAAAATTAAAAGATTTTTTAATTCTTTTTTTTTAATTTTAGTGTCTCCTGCAATTCATAAAATCTATTAAATATTTAAGTTCTCAGAGAAAAAGCAGTGAGACACCACTAAATGAAGGCAAGGATATAATAATCAAAGTGAGAATTTTATAATTTTTGTGAATTCAACCAACCTAAGTAGCCTTCATTTCATATTTATTTATTGAAGCGAGCTGAATAGCTAAGTTAATTTAATAATCATTAGTTTGTAACTAAGCATGATTGTATTTTCCAGCTTTCTGATAGCTATATGTACTCTCATATTCACCCATACTATCATTCAGTGACTTCAATAAAGCACTATGTTCAACTAAAAGTAATCTATAAAGTTCTACACTTCTTTATTTATTTATAATCCATCAAACTGTTTTTTATTTATGCATTCCTACATTGTTTAGAACATCATTTTGTTCTTCTGTTAACTATTTACTTCATTATTTTCTTTACTGACAGCAAAGGTCTTCTTGTCCTTAACTTAGCGACTTTAAATCCATGCTTCTAAGCAAACTCTTGTCCTCAGTGAATATAATGCCTCCCTCATAAACCAGGAAAACATACCAATATCCATGAAAGGCTAGTTTTAGCAAATCTCTTATTTGAAACTGATATTTAAAACATTTAATTTAGAATGGCTAAAAATTAAAAATTAAAATTTTCCATATCTCTCCTACAGAATCCACTGCAAAAGACAATTTTGACCGACTTACAAGAAAAGAAATAGGAAAATAGGAAACGTTTTCAGTGTGGAAAAAGACAAGATAGAAAATCTTATATTTTAAAATGGCATATGAATGAAATGTAAATAAAGCAATCCCAGATGGTAGAAGCTATATATGAGAAAGTATTCACATTAGCAGCATCACAGTCATATGGAGGGCCAGGAGGAGGGAAAGACAAATGAAGGGAAGGAAACATTTGATTAAAGAGGTAAGCTAAAGAAGGTAAATGGTTGTTTTAAAATGAACTAAGTCCAGAAATATATGTGGTGCCAGTGGCATTGATTAAACAAGAGAATAATGTCACAGTTTCCTCTGTATACATACATAAAATATGTATGAAAAGATTAGGCTGTAAAATAAGCTTTTTAAAGAGTATAAAGCATAATTTTAGAAAAATTGGGAAGAGTATAATTAATCTTAAACTACAGAGCAAAACTGATGACTGTTTATAATACAATTTTCTTCAAGGCACTCAGCAACTTTTATGTATTTTTCTTATTTCATTAATTTTTATAATATCCCTACCTGCAAGATAAGGATAATTTTAATTTTATCCATTATAAAGGAGAGAAATTGAGGGCATAGATAACAAGTTTGAGAATTAAGATAATAGAAAGACTCGTGTAATTACCACCACAAGAATAGGAACTAGATGACCCAGAGGGATGGTACGGGGAGGGAGGAAGGAGGGGGGTTCAGGATGGGGAACATGTGTATACCTGTGGTGGATTCTTGTTGATGTATGGCAAAACCAATACAATATTGTAAAGTAATTAACCTCCAATTAAAAAAATTATATTTTAAAAAATATATTTTATTTCCAATCTCAAAATTGTTTTGAAGATAAGTGTTGAGAGGAAGTACAACTGTCATAATTGCAGACCTAGTAAAAAATAAAATATCAGAAATTAATGAGAGTGCTAGGTGAAAATCTACTACAAGTAGATTGGGAAATTTTAGCTTGTCTGAAACTGTGAAGACTTAAAGATAATTCCGTTCTTAATGTCAGAATGACCAATTCAAGATAAAATGTTCTTTTAATATAGTGAATGTTTTCTTCCTTACTATCATTAGTGTGAAATATACTCCCCAGAATGCCTGTTAAAGGCTCCTTGGGGACAGTGACTATTTTTCAAACATATTTTTATCCCTAAAGACTTTGTATATTGGGCACTCATTAAGTATATGCTAAATGTAGATGACTAGAATTGGGCTAAGATATTAGTTGGTAGTCAATTACTGTTACAACTAAAAATATTTAGTAGAACATCTTTCCATTCTTTAGAGTTCCACTTCATTCTATTGAGGAAACTTAAAATAATGGATTTCTATGTTTAAAATAAGAAAAAGGATGAAAATGTTCATGAGAATATCCTGATTCTATAAAAATAAAAATCCTGATTGAGATCACAAGGATAAATATAAATTAGGTTAGATAACCTAAAGTTTCATTTTACAATATTCCACTATTAAAATGCCTTTTTTTTTAATGAAACAAAGTTTAAAAATACTTTTTTCAAAAAAGTATTTTATTTGTATCTCCTATTATATAACTTTGTATTACTTTTCTTAGTTTACCTGAAAGTTTACAGATGTCTACATGCAGTAATTAAAATATTATGCCACTGAACATTCTTTGGGGCTTCCCAGTGATAAATTACCACTTTGGGGCACTAGTGGTAAATTACCTATTTGCCAGTGCAGGAGACATAAGAGATGCGGGTTCACTCCCTGGGTAGGAAAGATCCCATGGAGGGCATGAAACCCACTGCAATATTCTTGCCTGGAGAAGCCCATGGGAAGAGGAGCCTGGTGGCCTGTGGTCCATAGGGTGGCACAGAGCTGGACACAACTGAAGTAACTTAGCATGCATGCACATTTTCTGTACCATCTGAGCCACCAGGGAAGCCCTAAACATTCTTTAAGTGTGTTTAAAAACAAAAACAGTATGTTTCTTATGTCTGGTCATCTAAAATTATATCTTATATTTCACAGCAACTGAAAAATATATGCAAGCAAAAAACCAATGTAAAAATAATATTTCAAAAATAGTTATTTAAGCTCTGTGTTTTAAAGTTAAATTGAAACTAATACTTTCTTTTCTCTGGTACATTCTACCTGCATTCAGAAAGTAAAAGATACTTCAGCAAAGATATACTAAAATTTAATTTGTAGTCAAAGTGATTTATTTGAATCTATTGAATTATTCACACTTCTTATTGATTTATGAAGATGACTCAAAACTGACAAATACAAAGGGAAAATGCTAATTTTTCAGCATTTTATTTTGAAATGATAACTATTTTCATATGCATTTTATATTTTTTGCTAAAGAATCATTTCTTCAAAACTGGTCCAAATTCACATAAAGCTTGGTAAAGGCATAAAGTGTGGTAAAAACATAAAGCTATATAAATTAATTTCTTGATCAAATTAGGTCAAAATCAGAAATTTCTCCCAAAATGACCTCATTGCCTTTATCATCACTTTCGAACAAGAAATTTTTACCTCAGGTGCAAACACTTTACCAATGCACTTTTTTTGGTGTAAGACTGAATGTAAGATCATATTTCAGTTCTCTGAGTGTTGTTATACAGTCAGTACAAAGTGGTATAGACAAAAAATAATAATTTATGCTCAACTAACTACACACACTTTGGAAAATTCTGAAAGAGATGGGAATACCAGACCACCTGACCTGACTCTTGAGAAACCTATATGGAGGTCAGGAAGCAACAGTTAGAACTGGACATGGAGCAAGAGACTGGTTCCAAATAGGAAAAGGAGTACGTCAAGGATGTATATTGTCACCCCGCTTATTTAACGTATAGGTAGAGTACATCATGAGAAACGCTGGACTGGAAGAAATAGAAGCTGGAATCAAGATTGCTGGGAGAAATATCAATAACCTCAGATATGCAGATGACACCACCCTTATGGCAGAGAGTGAAGAGGAACTAAACAGCCTCTTGGTGAAAGTGAAAGTGGAGAGTGAAAAAGTTGGCTTAAAGCTCAACATTCAGAAAACGAAGATCATGGCATCCGGTCCCATCACTTCATGGGAAATAGATGGGGAAACAGTGGAAACAGTGTCAGACTTTAGTTTTTGGGGCTCCAAAATCACTGCAGATGTTGACTGCAGCCATTGAATTAAAAGACGCTTACTCCTTGGAAGGAAAGTTATGACCAACCTAGATAGCATATTGAAAAGCAGAGACATTACTTTGCCAACAAAGGTCTGTCTAGTCAAGGCTATGGTTTTTCCTGTGGTCATGTATGGATGTGAGAGTTGAACTGTGAAGAAAGCTGAGCACCAAAGAATTGATGCTTTTGAACTGTGGTGTTGGAGAAGATTCTTGAGAGTCCCTTGGACTGCAAGGAGATCCAACCAGTCCATTCTATAGGACATCAGCCCTGGGTGTTCTTTGGAAGGACTGATGCCAAAGCTGAAACTCCAGTACTTTGGCCACCTCATGCGAAGAGTTGACTCATTGGAAAAGACTCTGATGCTGGGAGGAATTGGGGGCAGGAGGAGAAGGGGACGACAGAGGATGAGATGGCTGGATGGCACCACTGACTCGATGGACATGAGTTTGGGTGAACTCCTGGAGTTGGTGATGGACAGGGAGGCCTGGCATGCTGCGATTCATGGAGTCCCAAAGAGTCGGACATGACTGAGTGACTGAACTGACTGAACTACACACATTGGAATGTTTATTATTTTAGGTTCCTGGTATCAGTCAGAATTATGGGAGCCAAACCTCATGTTTTCATTAGAGTTCTATACCAAATAATTTTCACTTGTAATTAAATACATATTTGTTTAGGTTGTATGTCGTCAGTTTTGGCAGGCACAAAATTAAACATCAAATTGATTTTTATTTAGATATAGTGAACAATGGAATAACAGATAAATAAACCTGTGCCATATATTAATTGATGTAAAACTTAGCAGTATTTCTTAGAGCTCATTGCTATTATCAGGTCAAATAGTAGAACGTGAGTAAATTAATCAAAGTTGGGGACATATTTGCTGTTCAGAATCTCAATTTATAAATTCTACAATTGAGCTATCTAAAATGTCCTACCTATATGTGCTTCATTTGGGACTATTGATAACACATGTATTTAATGAAAGGCAGTAATGAACTGTACTAACCAGGACTCTGATAATAGCAATGGAGTCAAAAGTTACTTAATCCTATTAGTGTCACACTCTCATTTTAATAAGACCTGACAGCATTAATAAAGATCTATTTATGAAGAGAACAATTTTTATGTTGTCATTTTTCCCCACTGGAGGTGCACTTTAATAATAATCCCCAGCTTTCAGGGACCTAATGGTCATTAGCATTTGATTGTCATCTCTTTTACTTTTTAATACAGATCAAAAATGTTAATCTGCACATCACAGAATTCAGAGAACATAAAATCAAATTATCTTAAAGTGGAAAGGGTGAATTTCCAAATAAAATTTTATAGTAGAAAAATGAAGAAATCACTATATTCAGACCTTTCTGAACATCTTTAGAGGTAACTGTGTTCTAAAGCAGTTAAACACATTGTTATACCATATTATGCCTGCAATGGCATTATTGAATCTGTACTCACTCCTCCTGATACTACATACTATGCTAATCTATGCATACATATGATAAAGAAATATTAACTCCTTCAGAATAATAAAGTTTGCTTGCTCATTGCCTCCACAGCATATTATTCGATGTCTCATTCTTGGCAAGTGTATTCAAGATTACTAAATCTAATGGTAGACACAATTTGCACAATGCGTATTTTGTAGTCCCAGATTTCAAAGCAAATCTAAGTCTAACCTTAGTTTCATAAATCCAAATTCTTGATCAAGAGGGAAGATACTTGGTTCTCATTTAGTCGTAAAAGTAAAAATCAAATGTATCTTATTTTAAACAAAATAGAAACAAGGACCCAAACCTTGATTATTTGAAGACTCTGTCCAAGGTTAAATTTTTCTGGAGGTGGATGGAAAATATGAGGATGCTTTATGAGATGGGCAAAGATGTGTGAGGGCTTTGAGTGTGGTCACCAATCTGAGAAAAACGTGATCTTCACGCTCCATCAGCACAGTCAACCTTTGAAACACTGTCATTCCTGCCTCAAGGGAACTCATCAACATGCTGTCACAGGGCTAGTATAGAAATATTACTATTGGTATATATGGGGGAAGATGAAAATCTGAAGCAGAAAATGAAGACATATGCAACATCATTACATAAACTAATTTAATTTCCCCTGAGTTCCAAACATAGGAAGAAGTAGATCCTTGTGCTTTATATCCATATCCTGAGTCAGACTGGGTGCTTGAAGTATATTTCTATTTGTAAATATACTGTCTCCCTGATGCCAAAACTTAGAATTTGAAAAGATATTTTATAACTAACAGGCCATTGGAATAAAAAAGCGGAAGTTAGAAACACACTGTAATTTCTTACTCCTGGACAACAACTCTATCAAATACTACTAAGCATATACATAATAAATGACACATAGATGCAGATAATTATATATATATAGTATACAATATGTAGTGTATACTATATACCATGTATAATATATATAGTTTAAAATATATTATTTAATAACATTTTAAAATGGTATATTTATCACATATTAAAATGGCATACATGCCCATAAACATATATGTGTATATAATAGATATATACTTATAGATCTTTAGCATGTTGCTGCTACTGCTAAGTCTCTTCAGTCGTGTCCGACTCTGTGTGACCCCATAGACGGGAGCCCGCTAGACTCCTCTGTCCCCGGGATTCTCCAGGCAAGAATACTGGAGTGGGTTGCCATTTCCTTCTCCAATGCATGAAAGTGAAAAGTGAAAGTGAAGTCGCTCAGTCGTGCCCGACTCTTAGCGACCCCATGGACTGAAGCCTACCAGGCTTCTCCGTCCATTGGATTTTCCAGGCAAGAGTACTGGAGTGGGTTGCCATTGCATGGTTAGTCCAAATTAAGGATAATTAAATCAGAATATCATAGGAAATTCTCATTATAGCATGAGTTTACTTGAAAGAGGGGAAAGTGAAGATTTCATTTCTGGATGCTTTTTTAAGTGACAATTTCACATCAAAAACTTTTATACATGAATCTTTTGTCTTTAGAGTAATCTAATCTCTCAAAAAAGCTGAAATTCAACCTTGCCATGGTAGTATAAGCTTTATTTTATCATAACTTTTTTGTACTAAGCAGAATCATTTGTTAATCATGTTACTCATTCATTCCTCACTTTTTTTGCCTTCTTCTTTTGTTTCTTTTCCCTCCTGTTAAACTTTCTGTGATCCCCACTCTCAAGGTTATCTGTCTGTCTGTGTTTCTGTCAGTCAAATCTAAGATTCAGAAGACCTTAGTCTGGCTTCCAATTTACTAATCATATCAGTATAAGCAAAATAAATTATTACTTTGAAATGAAATTAAATTTCCATATATTTAAAATGTGAAATAATAACATTTTCCTGTTTATTTCAAAGCACAGATAATATCATAAAAATGTATAAATGAAATTAAACTATATGTTATGGTTTTGAAGATCAATATTATTAAAGTTTTGTCTAGACTACTTTTTATTATACACAATTTGACATTTATCAAATGACTGCATTTTCAGTTAATTATCTTGTTAATTAACATACATTTGTTAATAACAAGACCTTTCATGTGTAAATTGACCTAATTTTTTCCTATATCTTCCACTTCTCTCCCTTTGTTATCTGAACATTTAAGTACAAATCTTATACTTCCTTAGGATAAACTGTGATTTTGCTAGTCCTATCTATTCAGCAAATATAAAACAAGTTAATATTAATTCAATTTTCAACCTATTCTGCAGGACAGGGTATCTTTTAAAAGAAATTATTATGGTTGGCTTACTTTCAAATTATAACACTTTAATAAAGTTTATGGGTGAATTGTAACATGTTTATTTTCTTTCTTTTTGTTTAACCTCCCTATCTCCCCCCCAGTATATATGCCACTTTCATGACAGGACCTTCTTGTAAGTCAGAGTGCACTCAGTTAACACATGTCATGACCTTCTGCAAGCCCAGGGGTATGTTTTGTGTTCCATTCTCATTATTTTTAACAAGCTGTCAGGACAATATTTGCCCATAGGGCCATACAAATGCCCCAGTGCTTTAGGTACATCGTATAGTTCACTTTTGGCTTAGCACACATTCTAAAACAGAATGAAATTTTAGAGCATATCTATTTCTAAGACTCATCTCAGTACCTCTAATGAGCCTGTCTTTATGTCACTTGCTGACAATCTTTCGAAGAAATTCAAGTGAAAAAAGACTTCAACAAACCTAAATCATGCCAGTGGGTTTATTTGTTTAATTAGAATTTGTTAAGCAGCTTTCATGACAACAGAAATTTCTTGGAAGTTCATTAAGTTTCCCTAAAGGAAACATGACAAAATTATTCTTTGAGTAAAGCACTACATTTCAAAATAACACTTTTGTCAGGATAATTGGGAGAGATCCTATTGCTAATTCTTGATTTAAATTTGGTAAGGCCTCATTTTTATTTCAATAAACTTTTTTTTTTTGTTTGGTTTTAGCTGTGCTCTCCAATACGGTAGCCAGTTATCACAGGTGGCTATTAAAATGAAGTAAAATTAAAAATTCAGTTCCTTTGTAACACTAACCACATTTCAAGTATTCAATAGCCACTTGTGGCCAGTAGCTACCATATTTGATACCACAGATTACAGAACTTCCCTCATTGCTGCAGAAAGTTTTACTGGACATTGTAACTTTAGAGATGTTATTTAAAGTGATAAGCCTCACATTTCTATAAACAGTTAACTGTTTCAATGCATCTCCAAAAATCTTTTATGCAGGTATATCGACCCTCTACTTAGTGCTTACTCTTCCCAATTCTACTCCTGTGACATTTATAGCACCATCCTCATATTATGATTTGAGAAACTAAAGGTCAGAAAGATTAATCTGGAGGTGGCTTTTCTAGTTGGTGGCAAGCACAAAATTGTGATCTATATCTTTCTGACTCCTGCATATTTTTCCATTTCATCAGATAAGGGGATGCCATTGCAGGGACCTTACCTAAAAATGCTCATTTATAACATCTATCCTTTTTCAGTTTTTACTTCTTATAATTCACACACAAATTTGCATTTCATTTGAAATTACTCAAAAGATCTCTAGAGTTAGATTTCTGAATCTATTTATAAATAAATACATCTCCACAACATATCAGCATCAGCAAAAATCTTCAGATGATATACATAAAAGTATCTTATTTATATGTTCTTTTAATAATTTTAACATTGGTCATCATGATGATCATAATCTAGTAGTGAATAGTCAGAAACTGCTTATAAAACTTTGAAAATCACTTGATCATGTCTACATAATATCTGCACATTTGTTCTTTTACACATTTGCCAAAATCATTCAAATGATTATGTGTGTATTACTTGGGTATGTATTATTTCACATACCCAAATCTGAGTTTTCTACTACTCTATATACCATATAGGTAATTAAAAGGAATCACCCATTCACTTGATAAATGAATTCCTTCTTCACGATTTTAAAGAATATCCAATATTTCATCTATCCTTCCCTCTGCATTTCCCATCACAAGGCCCAAATCAAACCAAAAAAGGTTCTTTAGAGTAAGGAATTTTTTAGCTGAAAAAAAAAAAAAAAGAAAACTTACCCTTTATAGCAAAGTAATGTTCTGTGTTTTGAAAGATTCAGAACAAAATGAAAACATTTAACATTAACAACGTGTCTAAAATTTAATCTCATTTTGTGATTCAAGAGATGCTTAAAGATCTTTCCTTGACTTGAAATCAGCATGAAATATATTTGTTATTACTATATAAGTGTAGAAATGCTCGTAATAAAAAAGTTCTATTCACCTAAAGCAGATTTATTTACAAATGACAAGATAAAGCTTCTGTCAAAAATAATCACTTAGAAAAACTGATAGGTTTTGTGGATTCATTCTTAATGAATTCTTAGATTTGCTTGTTTAGGCCAAGTTTGAGGCACAGCCATGACTAGATAGATTACAAATAAGATGTTGGGTAAGTTACTGATGTGTAAGCAGCAATGCTGAGCTCCTTGTCTGACTCCTATAATAGATTGTTAGTGGAAACACAAACAATTGCTTGAAAATGAATATACTTAAAATGATTCTTAAACCCCATGCCATTGCAAAAATTGCATTGATAAATTTTCTCTGCTATGCATTAAACTTTGATTAATTGTAAAGATGAATTACTCAAAGTGTGAAGTACACTAAGATTCCCTTTTTTTCCCTTTAAAAATTGAGCTATCTTTAACAAAGTATTTTAAAACGTACCTTAATTAGTTGGTAGTTTTGAACTCCGTTTATTCCTGTGTCTGGATCAATGGCCGCTGGGAGAGCATATCGAGAGTTTATAGCCGAGTTCTCTGGAATTGATATATTGATAACCGTTGCAGGGAATAATGGTGCATTATCGTTTATGTCTTCTATCAGAAAACGTATTTTAACCAATCTAAATATTTCATCCGGCAGAACGGCAACCTCCACTTCATAAAAGCAATGGGTGTCCACTATGATGCCAGCACACAATTTCTCACGATCAATGCGAGCTCCAGTAGTGAAGATCTCACCTGTGCCCTCTTCAATTCGAATCAGTGGCACATCTCCGGTCTTGTATACCAACTTGAATTGCATAGGAGTTGTTAAAGACTTGTCTGGAATTAGCGACAAGTTGAGGTCTTTGAGCAAGTCGCCTATGAGGACGTTTTCTGGCATTTCTTCCCGAATGGTGTAGTTCTTCTCCTGGGCGCCAGACTGAAACACGACACATGCTAACAGAACCGCAAATATATACGTCCCGGACAACAAGTCCATACCAGGCAGGATTGCACTAGGGTGTTTTTTGTATCCCCCACGGAGAACTGTCAAAGAGAAGAGAAAAGAAACAGGAAGAGGAGGAAGAAATTATTAAAGCCAAGTACTAAATGTAGTTAACTAAATGCTCAGTTTTAAGTTAAAATCATTAAATGAAATAACAAGGTCCTACTGTATACCACAGGGAACTATATTCAATATCCTGTAATAAAACATAATGGAAAAGAATATGAATGAGAATATGTATATGTATAATTGAATCACTTTGCTGTACAGCAGAACTTAATAAAACAACCTTGTAAATCAACTATAGTTCAATAAAATTAAAAAATACCCAAATCACTAACTGCAAATACTAGCACAGTAGACTCTGTTAAATAAACTAATGACAGATTTGTTTTTACTCTAATATGTATCTTTACATTAAAATGAAAGATAAATTAAGCAAGATACCTTGAGTATATGAGACCCAGAGTATTTATAAAGGTGTTCACCGTTGAGAAAATATATAAAAGATAATGTTATAACAAGATAGTTAAAAGTAATGCAGTATGGCACAAACCACTACCATATTATAAAGTAATTAGCCTCCAATTAAATTTTAAAAAAATTTAAAAATAAAATAAAAGTAATGCAGTATGGTAAAACAATTGTCCTTCAATTAAAAATAAACAATTTTTAAAAAGATAGTCAAAAGTAATAAAAATAATTTAAAACATTTCATTCAATAGTTAAGGAAAAGTAAAGGGATATTTGTCACTAACAACAAAAATATACTCATTTGTTACAATGTGGATTTTAAATGTAGTTCTTCCATGTGAAATGAATGTTTTATGCAATATTCCATGTGTTCAGCTCTGGGCATCAAAATGTAAATATAGGTCTAGATTAGGAAGTTTGGATTAAAGAAGAAATATCTTTTCAGAGATAGATAGAGGGTTTGATATGGCAAATGTGTAAACATGGGAAGAACAGTTGTGTAAAAAAGGGATTAAAGTTGTCTTTCTTTGAATGAGAGGAACAAGATCTGGTATAAAATTACAAGGAGGCAACTTTCATGTTGATGAAGAGCTGTCTATTAATTCCAGAAAAAGAATGATCTTCAGGAAAGACTGAATTCCATATAGTTGGAGATACTGAAACAAAAGCTATTTCACCAGTTTAAATTTGTATATTTATGATTTGTTAGCATCTGAACATTCAGTGAGAGAAGTGGAATACAAGACATAACAACTCACAGAATTTGTTTATAGTTTTCATGAAGTAGTCCATGTAAAAATGGGTTTTCACATCTACAAACTGACATAATTGTTGTTGTTTTTCAGTCACTAAGTTGTGTCTGACTCTGCAACATAAGAATTACCCAACTAAAATAAACAGCTTGACTAGGGTTTAGAAATAAGAAAGGCATTTTAAAAGATTTTGTCAAGTTAAAATAGAGAGTCCAGGGGAGGGGAGGGAGGAGGGTGGAGGGTTCAGGATGGGGAACGCGGGTATACCTGTGGCGGATTCATTTCGATATTTGGCAAAACTAATACAATATTGTAAAGTTTAAAAATAAAATAAAATTTAAAAAAAATAGAGAGTCCAAAAACAAACAATATCTCTGGTGCTTTTCCTCTTCTTGTTTATTACTTTTCATTCCCTAAAATTTGCCATTTTATTTCAGTTGAGTTCTGAAAATGTTCAAACAGGAATTTGTATTTCTTTGTAATTTGCAAATTTCTCTTCAATTTCCTGTATTAATTCTCAATTCCTATTCTCAATTTTATTGTATAAAGTCTCAATTTGGTATATTAAATATGTTTTATATCTAGTATCACGATACGTCATAATATGCTTCTGGATGTTATTTGTATGTGTCAGTGATATGGTTTATAAACACAAAGAGAAATTTGTATTACACTGCTCTAAACCCTGTAGGACATTATATTTTTATAATTAAGTATGGATTAATATAGCTATCAATTCATTCCAAAGTTTTAAAGAATCAGATGACAGATGGTCATTTTAAAAATCTGTTAAAGATTTTTAAAAAATAAAAAATAGTTAGAGAAAACTATTAATGCACAAAGGTATCTAATTAAGGAAATTCTCAGTTTTCATTGGTAGTTGATAACCAATTTAAAATTTTCAAAACCTTTTAATTATTCTAAAAACATCATGAAATGATATAAATAACTTGCTATGGATATTATCATATGATTATGCCAGACAATGTATTACATTAAATAATTTTAGAAAATATGCATATTGACAGGCCTGAAGACAAAAGTGGGAAAAAAGAAACCTTCCCATTTGCAATCAGTAACAGAATAAATTCATTTGTTGCAATCACTGAGATAGTTTGGATCATGAACAAAACCAAGTAATGAAGTAAATAGATCTGAAGCGTCTCATTTTATAAATTTTTATCACAGAATTTAAAAATTATATATCACGGGTCAAACCACCTTCCTATGTTAAAGAGTTAATGTCATTTTTTTAAATTAAGTATTATAGTGAGTAATGCTAATACTGAAGACATTTTCTATTCCAGTAAACAACACAAAAAGACTATTGCCTGTAGTATTTTTAGCATCATTTGCTCAATGATGAGCACTGGGATTACATAATATAGAAACCTTTTCGACTCATTCTCTTATGAATTATTGGTCTTACACTCCTCTATGAATGTGACAGAATGGAAACACCCCATTTTTGCTTACTATAAGTCAATATACATACATATACATGTGTCCTACTGTGAAGCTAGGACATCTAAAAAAATTGAGTGTCTGTGTGTGATTTTATAAATACCATGCAAACACAAGCAAAAATAAAAATAGGGCAGTTACAATAAGAATTAAAACTACCACTCTATTCTTATCTTACCCTTAGGTATTACACATTATTACAACTGGCAGAAGAATACTACAGATCTCTTTTTTAAGCATTGCATGCATTTGCAATCTCTACACAAGAAGGAGGATTAAGAAAATGACCTAATTCTAAGCAGTCCTGTTATCACAATCCATTTGAAATATGTTCTATTCTATCTTTAATAATAGCATCAAATAAAACATTTTAAAATGTGTTTCATCAGTTGAAATTCTCTCAGAGGTTTTGAAAACCAGAAAAATAAGTTGGGAAAAAAACATACTTCAATTTCTAAAATTTAGCCGAAAATACATATTGCAAACCTGGAAGGAATAGTTGCTGTCCAGTTAGTCATTACTTTCGTGAAGACGTAGTCACATGTTCAACAGATATTTTTAAGGAGTTCGTATATATCAGGCATTATTGTAGGCACTGAGAATGAATCAGTGAACAAAACAAGCAAAATCCTCCGCCCTCACAGAAGATAGTTGATAATTCAAATATACCAGACCGTTTTTGAGTGTTCGACCAGTGTGTAACAAAATTTACTCTGCCTCTATAAGGATGTAAACATGCATGATATAAATATGCATGAAAATTACCTCAATCTCCAGAATTTGACTCAAAACCTTGCATTTACCACTTGAAAATGTATTGTTATGTTTAAAATTTTGAAGTTCCTTTTAAAATGCTGAGTTTAATTTTTTGAATGACCAGTACAGGAATTTAACTAATAAATATGGATAGAAAGAGCCATTGTTTAGCTTTATGGAAGCATGATGAATTTAACTCAGATACTCAGGGTAAAGATTCCTATGCACATACCTTTGTTGGTGTTGTTGTTTAGTTGCTAGTGTTTGATTCATTGGGGGTCCATAGACTGTAGCCCACCAGGCTCCTCTGTCCATGGGATTTTCCAGTCAAGGATACTGGAGTGGGTTGCCATTTCCATCTCCCAGGGATCTTCCTGACCCAAGGATTGAACCTGAGTCTCCTGCATTGGCAGGAGGATTCTTTACTACTGAGCCACCAGGGAAGCCTGCACATAACCTTTATTTGGCTCTAATTTTCCCTCTCCCATGAACAACTATAAGATAACATTAAATTTCTTTACCATGCTCCCACATCCACATGCTGCTATTATAGTCTACTGTTCATTTGGAAACTGATAAGGGGGATACAATGAAAGCAGTTACAGAGAATTAAAATTGTCTACAAGTTTCAGTAGTGCCAACATTATTTAAGTACTGTTTTTACAGGCAATATATGGTGATTAGGTAGGCAACAGTCATAGTTGGACAGAATCATAACAATCAGAGAAAGCAAAAGTAGAAACAAATAAGAAACTCTGAAATTTTAAAATATGAAAAGCAAAAATGCAAGTTTATTTTATAGTCTCTGAGCAATTTGGATTAAAAAAAAAAAGTAAATAGATAGGGGAACTAAGTCTTTACTATATGCAGTTCTAGAGATTTCAAGCCATAAAAGTGGTATTCAAATAGTTTGTCAGAAGAATTCCACTGCATAATTTCCCTGACATGCTTATTACATTCTCCTTCAATGTAGTGCTGTATTTAACTTGTAATAAAGTATATGGAGCTTTCCTGGTAGTTCAGACAGTAAAGAATCTGCCTGCAATGCAGGAGACCAGGATTTGATCCCTGGGTCTGGAAGATTCCCTGAAAAAGGAAATGGCTACCCACTCCAGTATTCTTGACTCGAGAATTCCATGGACAGAGGAGCCTGGTGGGCTATTGTCCATGCGGTCACAAAGAGTCAGAAACGACTGAGGGACTAACACACACACACATATTTGAAGTAATTCTATATGAATGAGTGTCTTACATGCTACAACAACAAATTGTTAAAAAATAGTACAAATTTAAGTATTATATGAAAATAAGAAATATGTATGTTTCACATGATCCTAACTCCACTTGGCTCTCATCACTGTAATTACTATAATGTCTCATGACGTCAAAAATAGACAATTGAACAACCATAATATATTATATTGGAGAAGGCAATGGCACCCCACTCCAGTACTCTTGCCTGGAAAATCCCATGGATGGAGGAGCCTGGTAGGCTGCAGTCCATGGGGTCGCGAAGAGTCAGACACGACTGAGAGACTTCACTTTCACTTTTCACTTTCATTCATTGGAGAAGGAAATGGCAACCCACTCCAGTATTCTTGCCTGGAGAATCCCAGGGACAGGGGAGCCTGATGGGCTGCTGTCTATGGGGTCGCACAGAGTCGGACACGACTGAAGCGACTTAGCAGCAATATATTATATAGTTGCTTCCACGTTCTTGTTCTCATACACAAAGCTTCTTTCACGGACTGGGGAAACAATAATGTAGTTCTTCAGGTTGACAGGAAGACATGTAGGACATTTCAAGAAGAGTAACCACATCTGGAGAAAAACAAATGGGAGCAACTGATAAACTCAAATACTTTCAAAGAGATTGACTACAAGTAGAGTGGGGTAGGTGCATTGGCTGTCCTATTTTACCTGACTATTTCCTATGTACTCTGAAACTTGAAATGTCAAAATGAAAGATTTAGTAAGGTAATTTAATTCTATAAAACTGATATTTTTATTAAATTTTACTCCACAAAGGACTCATTTATGGTACATTTGTATGGGTCTAATATCCAAGAAGTGGATTCCATCAATGTTTCTTTCTTCTAAAATAAGTTTATGTTTTATCAGGGATGTGCTTGGCAGTACAGTGGTTAAGATTACATGCTTCCACTGAAGGGCACATGGGTTTAATCCATGGTGAGGAAACTAAGATCCCCGAATACATGTGGTGCTGCTAAATTTTTTTAAAATAAATAAATATATAACATGTTTATGTTCTTTTCATTCTATGGGATCACAAAGAGTCAGAAATAACTGAAAGACTAACACTAATACTAATAGTTAGTGTAGTGTTCTCTAACAGGGCTTCTAATATGTTAATAATCAGTGCTCAAAAATCACTTATAAGAAAATTTGTGAAGGTTGTTCTTTTATATTAATTTATCTGGATGCTTAAACATGATTTAGGGAGCATTTGAAAAATGACTTTACAGATTAATCAAGCAAGAGACTTATTTCATTTGACAAAAATATAATTGTTGCTCATCATCATATATCCTTTTATCACCTTGTTCAGTTCAGTTCAGTTCAGTCGCTCAGTCATGTCCGACTGTTTGTGACCCGATGGACTGCAGCATGCCAGGCCTCCCTGTCCCATCAGCAAATCCTGAAGCTTGCTCAAACTCATGTCCATTGAGTCACTGATGCCATCCAACCATCTCATTTTCTGTTGTCCTCTCCTCCTCCTGCCTTCAGTCTTTCCTGGAATCAGGGTCTTTTCCAACGAGATAGTCCATTGCATCAGGTGGCCAAATACTGGAGTTTCAGCTTCAGTATCAATCCTTCCAATGAATATTCAGGACTGATTTCCTTTAGGATTGACTAGTTGGATTGCCTTGCAGTTCAAGGGACTCTGAAGAGTTTTCACCAACACCACAGTTCAAAAACATCAATTCTTCTGCACTCAGCATTTTTTATAGTCCAACTCTCACATCCCTACATGACTACTGGAAAAACCATCGCTTTGACTAGACGGACCTTTGTTGGCAAAGTAATGTCTCTGCTTTTTAATATGCTGTCTAGGTTGGTCATAGCTTTTCTTCCAAGGAGCAAGTGTCTTTTAATTTCATGGCTGCAGTCACCATCTGCAGTGATTTTGGAGCCCCAAAACATAAAGTCTCCCACTGTTTACACTGTTTCCCCATCTATTAGCCACAAGGTGATGGGACCAGATGCCATAAACTTAGTTTTCGGAATGTTGAGTTTTAAGTCAACTTTTTTACTATCCTCTTTCACTTTCATCAAGAGGTTCTTTAGTTCTCCTTCACTTTCTGCCATAAGGGTGATGTCATCTGTGTATCTGAGGTTATTGACAATTTTCACAGCAATCTTGATTCCAGCTAGTGCTTCATCCAGCTTGGCGTTTCACATTATGTGCTCTGCATATAAGTTAAATAAGCAGGGTGACAATATACAGCCTTGCATACTCCTTTTCCCTATTTGGAATGTGTCTGTTTTTCCATGTCTAGATTTAACTGTTGCTTCTTGACCTGCATACAGACTTCTCAGGAGGCAGGTCAGGTGGTCTGGTGATACACACAGTCAAAAGCTTTGGCATAGTCAATAAAGCAGAAGTAGATGTTTTTCTGGAATTCTCTTGCTTTTTCAATGATCCAAATGGATGTTGGCAATTTGATCTCTGGTTCCTCTGCCTTTTCTAAAACTAGCCTGAACATCTGGAAGTTCATTGTTCACATACTGTTCAAGCCTGGCTTGGAAAATTTTGAGCATTACTTTGTCAGTGTGCGAGATGAGTGTAATTGTGTGGTAGTTTGAGCATTCTTTGGCATTAACTTTCTTTGGGATTGGAATGAAAACAGATATTTTCCAGTTCTGTGGCCACTGCTGAGTTTTCCAGATTTGCTGGCATATTGAGTACAGCCCTTTCACAGCATCATCTTTCAGGACTTGAAATAGCTCAACTGGAATTCCATCACCTCCACTAGCTTTGTTCATAATGATGCTTCCTAATGCCCACTTGACTTCACATTCCAGGATGTCTGGCTCTAGGTGAGTAATCACACCATCGTGGTTATCTGGGTCATTAAGATCTTTTTTGTACAGTTCTTCTGTGTATTCTTGCCACCTCTTCTTAATATCTTCTGCTTCTGTTAGGTCCATCCCATTTCTGTCCTTTATTGAGCCCATCTTTGCATGAAAAGTTCCCTTGGTATCTCTCATTTTCTTGAAGAGATCTCTAGTCTTTCCCATTCTATTGTTTTCCTCTCTTTCTTTGCATTGACCACTGAGGAAGGCTTTCTTATCTCTGTGCTATTCTTTAAAACTCTGCATTCACATGGGTATATCTTTCCTTTTCTCCTTTGCCTTTTGGTTCTCTTCTTTTCTCACCTATTTGTAATGCCTTCTTAGGCAAACCTTTGCCTTTTGCATTTCTTTTCCTTTGGGATGATCTTGTTCACTGCCTCCTACAATGTCATTAACCTCTGTGCATAGTTCTTCA
This sequence comes from Bos taurus, assembly GCF_002263795.3. Taxonomy (NCBI): domain Eukaryota; kingdom Metazoa; phylum Chordata; class Mammalia; order Artiodactyla; family Bovidae; genus Bos; species Bos taurus. Next base: position 39,904,887 of record NC_037357.1, on the reverse strand, counting down.
GGTACTCTGTCTATCAGATCTAATCTCTTGAATCTATTTGTCGCTTCCACTGTATAATCATAAGAGAATTGATTTATCACCTTGAAGTGAATTTAACCATGATTACTTCAATACCTAGCAATTACTTTAATATGTTTGGTCTGTAAGTAACATGTTATCATAACAAATAATTCCTAGATTCACTGAGGATAAAAGGATAATCTCCATTTGGTGTAACATTTTAATTTCTCTAAGTAGTTTCAAATCAGTTATTTCTTTTAATCTTTATACCAACCATATGATTTTTATGAATATCTGTAGGCACTGATATATGTATTAAATATTTATATTGAATAGGTGGTAATTTCATACTTTAGGGATCCTCTAAATGGTCATGTTTAAAGAAGGTCAAAAAATGGGATACATTTCTGACTTCACTGAGAATTTATTGAAGAGTCTATTTTGATTTTTAGATATGTAAGGCTAAGTGAATACTTTTATTAATTCCTATCATCAGAAACTAATAATAAAACAGTGTAGGTCTAATCAGAAAAATAAGTGATGACTTGGTATACTTTCTATTTGTGTTAGCTTCTAATTTATCAAAATCATGATGCAATAACTTCAACAATTAAAAGCAAATGAGATATACCACCAGAATCTTGGAAATGGTGTTGAAAACAAGATTCCAGTTGATAGTCTGAAAAATGAATCAAGGTAAGTTATCAGTTATAGGAAAATGAATGGTGACTATCAACCTATTGTTCGAAGGAACAAAAAGATGACTTTCATCCTTAATAGCTGCATTCATTCACCCAGATAGACAAAGAAGCTTTTCTTGGTAAGATGACTTCGAGGTGACATAAATCCTCAATCAGTGGCTACACTTCATAGACCACTAAGCAAAAATGACACAGCAACTTTTAAAAAACCAGTATTGCTATTTGGTTAATCAACTACTTAATAGCAAGTACCTCAGTCTAAAAGTTCAGCCAAATTCCCTTCTCCTTTTAATTCTTATTCGCTTATACATATTTTAATATCCATACTGATATTTTCATTTTGTTTCACTTCAAAACTCAAACAAATTGGATGACAAGTTTAAAATGACAACATCAATGAATCAATTGGTAGAAAAATATTTGAACCCCTAAAGGAGACATACACAAGGCACATTTTGATGCATTTAATTTGGGGCAGAATAATAATCATACAGAATTCTGGCTTTAAAAATAGAATTAGCATTTATGAATTAAACACTACTTCCTGCCAGTACTTAATTTGTACAAGAAACTTATATTGTAGGGTCAACCCAATTTTCATAAAGAAATTGTTTCTATAACCATTTTTTTTTTTTTTTAGTTTAGCTCTTTCCCTGCTTATGAAGAACATAACTAACTTTGCTTATTTATGAAGATTTGCAAAAAAACAAACAAAAAAAGAAAAACGTAATCTTCTGGAAAATACATTTCACATTGATTTTAGAAAAGTTTGCCAAAGAATGTACCTAAAGACATAATTCTTCCCGTTAGGTATCACCTGAGGTTCAAATTATTTGTATTACTTTACTCCCGCCTAAAAACAAGCAAAAACAAAGTTTGGTTTTTAGAATTACAACTTACATTGTGATTATTTCAACTGAAATAGAGTATGAAATAGGTGAAAAATGGTCATTCTATTATTTTAGATAGCTCACAATTTCTGAACAGATGATAAATGTATAACAGTGTTCTCACATTTACTTATTATTCTAAGAAATATTTGAAATACTGAAAATTATTTATCCTTTGCAAAGGTATTCAATACCTTAATGGAGATGATAGAATGAGCTATCATGACCAGAAATATTTGACACTTGTTAAACAGACACTCACTCTAGGAAATTGTGATCACATGCTGCATTAATTCTTCCTATAAACTGACAACCCTGGAAAATGAAGGCCAGTAATATTTACGACAAAATTGATTTGTATCAGGACTTGATCTTATAGGTGGCACAAGAATAAAACTTTAGAGAAGAAAAGGTGATTAGACCCTCAAAAATCAAAGAAGTATATTTTCCACTGTATAGTCATATTTAGACCATAAGCACCTGGAAATATGCAATTCAGTATAGTCACCCTGGCTATATGTATCTATAAAAATTAAAATAACAGTTCAATTGTTCAGTTGTATTAGGCACATTTCAAGTGTTTAAGGCAAATAGGCAAATGTGGTTAGGGGATACAGTATTGGACACTGCAGGTTATAGCACATTTCTACTATGGCAGAAAGTTCTATTTGACAGTGCTAATTTAGAGCAAGAGGAAAATAATCTTGAGCTATGCATGCATCCAGGAAAGTGGCAATCATGCTGGGGTATCCAATTCATAGGCAAGGGACAAAAAAAAAAAATGATAAACTGAGATGAGGCAGTAACATTTATTATTGAATTATTTAATAATGAATGCTTTTTTTTAGATTTTTTTTTTAATAATACATTTAATAAATTTTCCACCTTTAAATCTTGAAACTAGTAGATAGTGAATATTTTTAAGAGATTGGTAACTTGTTTATTCAAACAGAAACAGTCAAATTTCCTCTCAGTTTAAATTAGAAATCAAACTGCTTGAGATCCTCTGAGAGAAAAAATGTGCAGTTTTACAGTTATAAATAAAAAGTATCTGACAATTATTTTCATAAAATATTATATGATCCCCATAACACCTATGAGAAATACTATGTAAATAAATGTACTGTATCTGATACACTAAAATTATGAAGATGTAGTATACCAATGCAACTACCCATTTTGATAGTTTTTAGGATATTGTATAGAGTCAATATTAGTGTGAGGTACTGACTATTTTCTCCTGATTTACCACCATCATAATCTTTATAAGGATATGAAGAATATAATGCATGATAAAAATCAATCTTTCAAAAACTCCAGACAGGAAACTGAAGGGTATAGTGCAAATATGCCACATAGACTTCTATTTAAGTGTGTCTTGCTTTAAAATACCAGAAATTCATGCATACTATAAATAGTATAATATAGAACCAGCTTCCCTGGTTGCTCAGCTGGTATAGAATCTATCTGCAATGTGGGAGACCTGGATTCGACCTCTGGGTTGGGAAAATCCCCTGGAGAAGGGAAAGACTACTTACTCCAGTATTCTGGCCTGGAAAATTCCATGGACTATAGAGTCCATGGGGTCACAAAGGTTGGACACGACTGAGTGAATTTCACTTCACTTAACTTCAGTAGAGAACTATGCAATGCAAGCCTGTATTGATTGTTGTGTTTTCTTATATTTCTATTTTTGTGCCGATTTAATCCTTCAACTCCAAGTTCTCCACAGTGCTGGATGCAGTCTTAACAAATGTTGCTGATTTTTAATTTTTATGTACATATATACATTATAATAAAGAAAGATAATTTAATAAATAAAAGACAAAATTTTTAAATGTAAAGAAAGTGATTTAGTTTAAAAACTGAGACAAGTTGATTTAAACCACTAGTGCGAATTAAAATGGACTGGAATGGGTGAATTTAAATCAGATGACCATTATATGTATCTACTATTGCAAGCAAGAATCCCTTAGACTAAATGGAGTAGCCATCATAGTCAAAAAAGAGTCTGAAAGGCAGTAATTGGATGCAATCTCAAAAACGACAGAGTGATTTCCATTCATCTCCAAGGCAAACCATTCAATATCACGGTAACTCAAACTATGCCCTGACCAGTAATGCTGAAGAAGCTGACGTTGAACAGTTCTATGAAGACGTACAAGATCTTCTAGAACTAACACCCCAAAAAGATGTCCTTTTCATTATAGGGGACTGGAATACAAAAGTCGGAAGTCAAGAAACACCTGGAGTAACAGGCAAATTTGGCCTTGAAGTACAAAATGAAGCAGGGCAAAGGCTAATAGAGTTTTGCTAAGAGAATGCACTGGTCTTAGCAAACACCCTCTTGCAACAACACAAGAGAGGACTCTACACATGGACATCACCAGAAGGTCAACACCAAAATAAGATTGATTATATTCTTTGTGACCAAAGATGGAGAAGCTCTATAGAGTCAGCAAAATCAAGACCGGGAGCTGACTGGCTCAGATCATGAAGTCCTTATTGCCAAATTCAAACATAAACTGAAGAAAGTAGGGAAAACCAATAGACCATTCAGATATGACCTAAATCAAATCCCTTACGATTATACAGTGGAAGTGAGAAATAGATTCAAGGGACTAGACCTGATAGACAGAGTGCCTGATGAACTATGGACAGAGGTTTCTGACATTGTACAGGAGACAGATATCAAGATTATCCCCAAGAAAAAGAAATGCAAAAAAGCAAAATGGCTGTCCGAGGATGTCTTACAAATATCTGTGAAAAGAAGGGAAGTGAAAAACAAAGGAGAAAAGGAAAAATATACCTATTTGAACGCAGAGTTCCAAAGAATAGCAAGGAAAGATAAAGCCTTCATCAATGATCAACACAAACAGAGGAAAAAATTGAATGGAAAAGACTAAAGATCTCTTCAAGAAAATTAGAGATACCAAGGGAACATTTCATGCAAAGATGGGCTCAATAAAGGACAGAAATGGGATGGACCTAACAGAAGCAAAAGATATTAAGAAGAGGTGGCAAGAATACACAGAGTAACTACACAAAAAAGATCTTCGCCACCAAGATAATCATGATGGTGTGATTACTCACCTAGAGCCAGACATCCTGGAATGTGAGGTCAAGTGGGCCTTAGGTAGTGTGACTATGAACAAAGCTAGTGGAGGTGACGGAATTCCAATTGAGCTACTTCAAATTCTAAAAGATGATGCTGTGAAGGTGCTGCACTCAATATGCCAGCAAATTTGGAAAACTCAGCAGTGCCCACAGGACTGGAAAAGATCAGTTTTCATTGCAATCCCAAAGAAAAGGAAAGGAAAGTCGCTCAATCATGTCCAACTCTTTGCGACCCCATGGACTGCAGCCTATCAGGCTCCTTCATCCATGGGATTTTCCAGGTGAGAGTACTGGAATGGGTTGCAATTTCCTTCTACAATCCCAAAGAAAGGCAATGCCAAAGAATGCTTAACTACCACACAATTGCACTCATCTCACATGCTAGTAAAGTAATGCTCAAAATCCTCCAAGCCAGGCTTCAACAATATGTGAACGGTGAGACTCCAGTTTTCAAGCTGGATTTAGAAAAGGCAGAAGAACCAGAGATCAAATTGCCAACATCTGTTGGATCATGAAAAAAGAAGGGAGTTCCAGAAAAACATCTATTTCTTCTTTATTGACTATGCCAATGCCTTTGACTGTGTGGATCACCACAAACTGCAAAATTCTGAAAGAGATGGGAATACAAGACCATCTGACCTTCCTCTTGAGAAATCTGTATGCAGGCCAGGAAGCAACAATTAGAACTGGACATGTAACAACAAGATCGTTCCAAATAGGGAAAGGAGTACGTCAAGGCTATATATTGTCACTCTGCTTATTTAACTTACATGAAGAGTACATCATGAGAAATGCTGAGCTGGAAGAAGCACAAGCTGGAATCAAGATTGCCAGGAGAAATATCAATAACCTCCGATATACAGATGACACCACCCTCAAGGCAGAAAACAAAGAAGAACTAAAGAGCCTGATGAAAAGAGAAGAGTGAAAAAGTTAGCTTAAAGCTCAAGATTCAGAAAACTAAGATCATAGCATCTGATCCCATCACTTCATGGCAAATAGATGGGAAAACAGTGGAAAGAATGGCAGACTTTATTTTGGGGGGCTCCAAAATCACTGCAGATGATGACTGCAGCTTTGAAATTAAAAGACACTTACTCCTTGAAAGGAAAGTTATGACCAACCTAGACAGCATATTAAAAAGCAGAAACATTACTTTCCGACAAATGTCCATCTAGTCAAATCTATGATTTATAGTAGTCACGTATGGATGTGAGAATTGGACTATAAAGAATGCTGAGCGCTGAAGAACTGATACTTTTGAACTGTGGTGATGGAGAAGACTCTTGAGTGTCCCTGTGACTGCAAAGAGATCCAATCAGTCCATCATAAAGGAAATCAGTCCTGAATATTCATTGGAAGGACTGATGCTGAAACTGAAGCTCCAATACTTTGGCCACCTGATGCAAAGAACTGACTCATTTGAAAAGACCCTGATGCTGGGAAAGATTGAAGTTGGGAAGAGAAAGGGATGACGGAGGATGAGATGCTTGAATGGCATCACCAACCCAATGGACACTAGTTTGTGTAAACTCTGGGAGTTGTTGATGGACAGGGAGGGCTGGAGTGCTGCAGTCCATAGGGTCACAAAGAGTTGGACAGGGCTGAGAGACTCACCTGAGAAAAGCCTTTCCTGAAATGAAAATGGAATCATTCAGTTTCTTTTTTCTCTAAAATTCTTATTTCTTTGGAGTCAGATGTTCCCAAATTTATTATCTTTAAATTCTATTTGGAAAAAAAAAATGGACAAATAGATTTCATGTGTAGAGGAAGATCAATCATTCTAATTTTGTTTATATAATTATCTTTCAGAATTTATTATATATAAAACAGTAAACTCACATGGGCATTTTTGTGCATAAAGTATTGGATTTTATATTTTCTATATCTACTATATAATACTGCTTTGTTTTCATTTACTTATAATTATTTCCTTCCCACCTATCAATAAGCTAACATGTCATTATTAAAACATGCCCTTTTTAAAAGGGCAAGATTTAACCGTTACTTTCAAAATAGCAATTGAATTCACAGACTACAACAAGCTAGAAGAAAACAGGACTTTTATTTCTGTGTTATGGGCCATATTCATGAGAAAATGTAAAATCAGTTTTTCTTAGGCATTATTAAGTGTATGAAAAAATAATCCATTGATAGCTAATTCTACCGTGTTTACCAAAAGAAGCCATTTTATAGAAATATTGTTAAAATATACTTTTGGTGTGATCTTCTTGCTTTAAGAGTAAATGAAAAGTTATTTATAACCAGAATGAACCAAAAGACTCCATAAAGCTCCATTCCCCAGTCTTTATTGGTCTTAATGACCAATATTAGTGATTTCAAACAAATCATTCAGGGGTTCACACTGTAGCAAGATCATTCGTGTAGAGCTATTGTTAAATATGTTTTATATGGAAATTGAGACAAGCATTTGTTTCCCAACTTAAAAATCAAAATCACAATATTATATCCAAATATAAATTGCCTTGATACAATGAAATTAAGAAACAAAAGAAACAAACACTTATTTAAGAGTTTTCATCATGAGCTAAGGAGATTGATTGCCTGGTTCTGAATCCACACCACTTATTAGCCGTGCAACTTTGTGCAAGTTTTAAAAAATTCTGTCTCATTAAAAAATATATATAATAACAGCATCTACCCCATAGTCTGAAGACGAAATGAATTAACATATGTAAAGCATTTACTTCCTGGGATCCACACGTGTTTGCAATCATTAATGTTGTCACTATTTAACTAAAGAAAACAAACAAATGCATTGTATTTCCTATACTCACTGAAAGCAAAAAATGTCTAACCCCATGGGAGAAAAAAAAAAAGTGGACTTGAATTCTAGTATTAACTCTGACTTTAAGGGCTTCCCTGGTGGCTCAGTGGTAAATAATCCACCAGCGAATGCAAGAGACATGGGTTTGTTCCCTGATCTGGGAAGATCCCACATGCTGTGGAGCAGCTAAGCCTGGGCACCACAACTACTGGGCCTGTGTTGTAGAACCTAGGAGCCACAACTACTGAAGCCCACCTACTGCAACTACTGAAGCTCACTTGCCCTAGAGCTCTGGCTCTGCGGCATTGAGAAGCCCATACATCAAAACTAGAGTAGCCCCTGCCAGCTCACTGAAACTAGAGAAAAGCTCTTGCAGCAACAAAGACCCAGTAAAGACAAAAATAAATAAATACAATTAAAAAAAAATTTGCCTTTAAGTATTTATGACTTTGGATGAGTCATTTAATCTTTCTGTGCCTCTCTTCATTATGGTGAGTAGAATTGGAGACCTCTAACTTCCTTTTTGTTTCAGCATTTTAGCTTGAAATAAGCTTTCATCACAAATCCACACTCATTTGCATAATGGATCTCAATTATGTGTAGTGCTACAGCTTAAAAAATTTTACATCACAATTCTATATGTAAATCCAAAATATCTTATTGTTATCAGCTGCATATTTTATATAATTTTAATCAATTAAATTTATGTTTACATGGGTTAAAGACTACATGCTTTGTTTCCAGGAGGTAGTGATTTTACGGATTCTAGCCTGGCAACAAACACTTCTTCATATAATTTAGAAATAAAAACTTTGTTGTAAAAGAGTATTTTAATGATTATTTTCTGTTTTCAAAGTTTTATAGTAATAAAATTTCCCCTCAAAAAGGATATATTCCAATAATGTTTATCTTTAGATACTATGGTCAGTTTTCAAATGTATACATTGAACAGTTTATCCCCTTGATGAAATAGAAAACATACTAACTCATGGGTAATTTTAATTCATATTTGCAATTTTAGGAACAAATGTAAGTTAGAGAAAGTGGGAGTTTATTTTCATTGGATAATTATAATACATTTTGAACCACTGTAATACATTTTGACTATGTGGATCACAATAAACTGTGGAAAATTTTGAAAGAGATGGGAATACCAGACCACTTGACCTGCCTCTTGAGAAACCTGTATTCAGGTCAGGAAGCAGCAGTTAGAACTGGACATGGAACAATAGACTGGTTCCAAATAGGAAAAGGAGTACGTCAAGGCTGTATATTGTCACCCTACTTATTTAACTTATATGCAGAGTACATCATGAGAAATGCTGGACTAGAAGAAACACAAGCTGGAATCAAGATTGCTGGGAGAAATATCAATAACCTCAGATATGCAGATGACACCACCCTTATGGCAGAAAGTGAAGAGGAACTAAAAAGCCTCTTGATGAAAGTGAAAGAGGAGGGTGAAAAAGTTGGCTTAAAGCTCAACATTCAGAAAACTAAGATCATGGCATTTGGTCCCATCACTTCATGGGAAATAGATGGGGAAACAGTGTCAGACTTTATTTTGGGGGGCTCCAAAATAACTGCGGATGGTAACTGCAGCCATGAAGTTAAAAGATGCTTGCTTCTTGGAAGGAAAGTTGTGACCAACCTAGATAGCATGTTAAAAAGCAGAGACATTACCTTGCCAACAAAGGTCCATCTAGTCAAAGCTATGGTTTTTCCAGTAGTCATGTATGGATGTGAAAGCTGTACTATAAATAAAGCTGAACACCAAAGAACTGATGCTTTTGAACTGTGGTGCTGGAGAAGACGCTTGAGGGTCCCTTGGACTGCAAGGAAATCCAACCAGTCCATCCTAAAGGAGATCAGTCCTGGGTGTTCATTGGAAGGACTGATGTTGAAGGTGAAACTCCAGTTCTTTGGTCACCTAATGGGAAGAGGTGACTCATTTGAAAAGACCCTGATAATGGGAAAGATTGAAGGCAGGAGAAGGGGTTGAGATGGTTGAATGGCATCACCGACTCAACAGACATGAGTTTGGTTAAATTCCGGGAGTTGGTGATGGACAGGGAGGCCTGGCATACTGTGGTTTATGGGGTGACAAGGAGTCGGACACGACTGAGGGACTGAACTGAACTGAGTTGAATACAGTTTTAATACATTGTAATACATTTTGAACTCCTGTGTTGAAAATATTGAAGCAAACATATCTCAGAAAATCAAACAATTTTTTAAAGTTGTATTTCCAACTAAAATATGCCATCATGATTTTGTATTGAAAATGATAAAAGTTCAAATTCTCTAAAGTTTATCACTTGAAAATTAAAAAAATAAATTAAAACCTGTTACAGCTGACAACTGCAACGTTGCACCTTAAAATTTTTCCAGTAATTACAGCTGCTAATTTTCAAGGGGAACAACAATGAGTCAGATTTTACCTAAGGACAGTTATTCCACCTTTTTTTTTTATTCAGAAGAAATGTGGTTTTTTAAAAAAAAAAAAGAAAGAAAAAAACATTGCAAATATATTATCTATCCAACCAGTACATTTTTGTGGACTACTTTTACTTTTTTGGTGTTAGAAAATAAATAGTAATTGTTTTGTAAAACTTTACATACAACAACCAACATGAAACAACAGAAACTGAAAACCAAGAAACTCCACATGTTGCCTATTAATGCTACCTATTAAAATTTACATTTTCTAAACTCTGAGACTAAAACTCAAAGGTCCTTGATTAGTTGTTTCCAACATAGGTCTTTTCTCATTTATTTATAATCCATGACATCCTCTCTTCAGTCAAACCAACACCCAATCTTTAATCATAACATTTTCCAGATCTCTGGTCATCCAATGTCCTCATCTGCCCCAGGGCATTTCACACAACTCATTTTCTCTAAGAAACTTTCATAGATTAACATTACATGGGGGATATTTGAATACGTATAAAAGTAAGCATAAGCTTAGAAGTAAGTGCTTAAGGGACTTGTTAAAATACGGCAACTATGGAGAAGGCAGTCAACAAAGTTTGGAGTAATCAGCTTTTCATTTTTTTTAACTTTAATTTGGAATAAAAATCTCATTAACAGTTATTACATGTCATGTGCATTTGAATAGCACATTCCTTTACTTATCTATTATTTCTCTCTCAACCTGTAAAGGTATACAGAATATTGTTTTGAACTAAATATACTGTTGAATAAAAATTTTACCTTGGTTTAATTTGGCTTTGCTATCTTAATGGTAGGGCTTCCCTGGTAACTTAACGATAAAGAATCTAACTACCAATGCAGGAGAAGCGGGTTCCTTACATGGGTTGGGAAAATCCCCTGGAGAAGGAAATGGCAACCCAATCCAGCATTCATGCCTGGGAAATTCCATGGAGAGAAGAATCTGGTGGGCTACAGCCCATGGAGTCACAAAAGTGTAGGACACAAATTAGCAACTAAACAACAACAACAATCTTAATACTAAACTATCACTAAGAAAATGGGGACCGTGCATTCTAATTTTTTTTTTTTTTTGTAAGTCCAAAGTTTACCAAAAACTTTTGGTAAGATTTCTTTTTTTGGTAAGTTCATTATCTCACGTCCCATTGAAAGCAAATCTGGTACATGTTTTAGGTCTTTAAAACATTGTGTGCATGTTAAATGGCAATAATGAAAAGGATTTAATCAGCCCGTTGATGATTAAATTATAAATGATCTTATTCATCAGTTCAATTCAGTTCAGTTGCTCACTCATGTCCGACTCTTTGCGACCTCATGGACAGCAGCACCTCCCTGTCCATCACCAACTCCCAGACTTTACTCAAACTCATGTCCAACGAGTCTGTGATGCCTTCCAACCATCTCATATCATCCCCTTCTCCTCCTGCCTTCAACCTTTCCCAGCATCAGGGTCTTTTCCAGTGAGTCAGTTCTTCCCAACAAGTGGCCAAAGTGTTGGAGTTTCAGCTTCAGCATCAGTCCTTCCAATGCATATTCAGGACTGATCTCCTTTAGGATGGACTGGATGGATCTCTTTGCAGTCAAAGGGACTCTCAAGAGTCTTGTCCAACACCACAGTTCAAAAGCATCAGTTCTTCAGCGCTCAGCATTCTTTATAGTACAACTCTCACATCCATATGTGACTACTATAAATCATAGCTTTGACTAGATGGACATTTGTTGGCAAACCAATGCCTGTGCTTTTTAATATGCTCTCTAGGTTGATCATGGAGAAGGAAATGGCAACCCACTACAGTGTTCTTGCCTGCAAATTCCCATGGACAGAAGAGCCTGGTGGGCTGCTGTCCACAGGTTCACACAGAGTCGGACATGACTCAAACAACTTAGCATGCACACATGCGCTGGAGAAGGAAGTGGCAACCAACTCCCATATTCTTGCCTGGAGAATCCCAGGGACAGCAGCCTGGTGGGCTGCCATCTATGGGGTCACACAGAGTCGGACATGACTGAAATGACTTAGCAGCAGCAGGTTGATCATAATTTTTCTTCCAAGGAGCAAGCGTCTTTTAATATCATGGTTGCAGTCATCATCTGCAGTAATTTTGGAGGCCCCCCCCCCCCGCCAATTTGTCATTGTTTCCACTGTTTCTCCATGTAGTGCCCATCTATGAAGTGATGGAACCCTATGCCATGATCTTAGTTTTCTGAATGTTGAGTTTTAAGTGAACTTTTTCACTCTCCTCTGTCACTTTCATCAAGAGGCTCTTTACTTCTTAGCTTTTTGCCATAAGGATGGTGTCATCTGCATATCTGAGGTTACTAATATTTCTCCTGGCAATCTTGATTCCCACTTGTGCTTCATCCAGCCAAGCGTTTATCATGATGTACTCTGCATATAAGTTAAATAAGCAGAGTTATAATATACAGCCTTGATGTACTCCTTTCCGGATTTGGAACCAGTCTGTTATTACATGTCCAGTTCTAACTGTTTCTTCCTGACCAGCAAACAAATTTCTCGAGAGACAGATCAGGTGGTCTGTATTCCCATCTCATTTTCCACAGTTTGTTGTGATCCACACAGTCAAAGGCTTTGGTGTAGTTAATAAAGCAGAAATAGATATTTTTCTGGAAATCTCTTGCTTTTTTCATGATCCAGTGGATGTTTGCAATTTCCTCTGCCTTTCCTAAAACCAGCTTCGTGAAGTCACTCAGTCATGTCTGACTCTTCGTGACCCCATGGACTGTAGCCCACCAGGTTCCTCCATCCATGGAATCTTCTAGGCAAGCGTACTGGAATGGGTTACCATTTCCCATCTGGAAGTTCACAGTTCATGAACTGTTGAAGCCTGGCTTGGAGAATTTTGAGCATTACTTTGCTAGTGTGTGAAATGAGTGCAATTGTGTGGTAGTTTGAGCATTCTTTGGCATTGCCTTTCTTTGGAGTTGGAATGAAAACACACCTTTTCCAGTCCTGTGGCCACTGCTGAGTTTTCCATATTTGCTGGCATATTGAGTGTAGCACTTTCGCAGCATCATCTTTTAGAATTTGAAGTGCCTCAACTGGAAGTCCATCACTTCCACTAGCTTTATTCATAATGATGCTTACTAATGCCCACTTGACTTCACATTCCAGGATGTCTGGCCTGGATCACTCCCAGGGGAGTGATCACACCATGGTGGTTATCTGGTTCATTAGGATCTTTTTTGTATAGTTCTTCTGTGTATTCTTGCCACCTCTTCTTAATATCTTCTGCTTCTGTTAGGTCCATCCCATTTCTGTCCTTTATTGTGCCCATCTTTGCCTGAAATATTCCCTTGGTATCTCTAATTTTTTTGAAGAGATCTCTAGTCTTTCCCATTATATTGTTTTCCTCTATTTCTTTGCATTGATCTTATTCAGGACAGTTTGATCTTATTCATGACAGTCTGTAAAGTCAAGACTTTGTAAATGTAGTAATAATGTGATGAATTATGTTCCAACTACCTGTAATTGAACAATTTGGGAAGGGCTATGAGTCAGTAGCAGAAAAGGCAATGGCACTCCACTCCAGTACTCTTGCTTGGAAAATGCCATGGGTGGAGGAGCCTGGTAAGCTGCAGTCCATGGGGTTGCGAAGAGTTGGACACGACTGAGTGACTTCACTTTCATTTTTCACTTTCATGCATTGGAGAAGGAAATAGCAACCCCCTCCAGTTTTCTTGCCTGGAGAATCCCAGGGACAGGGGAGCCTGGTGGGCTGCCGTCTATGGGGTCGCACAGAGTCGAAGATGACTGAAGCTACTTCGCAGCAGCAGTGAGGCACTAGAGAAATGAGGAGTGGCAGAGGGTATGGATGAAACTGTGGAGGAAACTTTAAAAAGAGTGGGAATACAAAGGATAGGTAGGCAAGGGATCATTTTGAGTATTGGGATGGACTAGGAAAAGTATTCATGGAATCTAAACAGGACAAGGATGGATGAAAACTACCTGGAGGAAATTGAAGTTGGAAACCTAAAAAGTAGGTAGAGACCTGGAAGAATTATACAGACTCAAAAGCACAGTGAGGAATGCGGCAAAACTGTAATGAACTGATCAGGACTTCATTGAGTGGGAGACTTGAAGGACTGAAAAAAAAAAAAAAAAAAAACAGGGAAGGTGTGAGGAGATTTCATGGATCTGGGAGGACTCAGGCATCACTGAGTGTGGATCTGAGTAGAGTGTGGATTTGAGTACCTAAAGTGGATGGAGGGAAGAGATAGAGGTAATAGAGCTAATAGAAGGGAACAATGAAAATAATGATGTAACAAGTAAAAGAAAGTTGTTTAAATTTTCTTCCCTAAGTAAAAATTAAATTACTGGAGAAATTTTACATAGACTAACAATTTTAATATATTTCTTCTTTTAGTAATGCTGCGAATGGGGGTGGGTTGGGGTGGCACATATTTCACTTTCTTATTCTGCCAAATGGAAGAGAAAAACTAAGAATGGGAATTTGTGACAAATAAATACATTATTTTAAAATATAAAATATATTGTACTACTTTATCACAGTACTACTCAATACTGTAAGAAGGTTGAAGGGTTTCACTGGGGGACATTATTCACTAAGTCTACAAACATAAATGATTTTTGAAAAAAATTAAAACCTCCCATGACACCTTGAACATTATTTCAAATTTCATTTAATTAAATAGAATCTTAAAAACTTTTAATCACTTAAATGAAGAATGGGGGATACACTACTAGCTTATTTATTTATTTATTTTAATTTTAATTTTATTTATTTTGTTATTATTATAATATATAATATAAAGTTCCAGAAGAAGTGTGATTGCCAGGTCAGGAAGCAACAGTTAGAACTGAACATGGAACAACAGACTGGTTCCAAATAGGAAAAAGTGTACGTCAAGGCTGTATATTGTCACCCTGCTTATTTAACTTATATGCAGAGTACATCATGAGAAACGCTGGGCTGGATGAAGCACAAGTTGGAATCAAGATTGCCAGGAGAAATATCAATAACCTCAGATATGCAGATGACACCACCCACATGGCAGAAAGTGAAGAGGAACTAAAGAGACTCTTGATGAAAGTGAAAGAGGAGAGTGAAAAAGTTGCCATAAAAATCAACATTCAGAAAACAAAGATCATGGCATCTGGTCCCATCGCTTCATGGGAAATAGATGGGGAAACAGTGGAAACAGTGGAAACAGTGTCAGACTTTATTTTTCTGGGCTCCAAAATCACTGCAGATGGTGACTGCAGCCATGAAATTAAAAGACGCTTAGTCCTTGAAAGGAAAGTTATGACCAACCTAGATAGCATATTGAAAAGCAGAGACATTACTTAGCCAACAAAGGTCCATCTAGTCAAGGCTATGGTTTTTCCAGGGTCATGTATGGACGTGAGAGTTGGACTGTGAAGAAAGCTGAGTGCCGAATAATTGATGCTTTTGAACTGTGGTGTTGGAGAAGACTCTTGAGAGTCCCTTGTACTGCAAGGAGATCCAACCAGTCCATTCTAAAGGAGATCAGCCCTGGGTGTTCTTTGGAAGGAGTGATGCTAAAGCTAAAACTCCAATACTTTGGCCACCTCGTGCAAACTGTTGACTCATTGGAAAAGACTCTGATGCTGGGAGGGGTTGGGGGTAGGATGAAAAGGGGATGACAGAGGATGAGATGGCTGGATGGCATTACTGACTCTATGGACACGAGTTTGAGTGAACTCCAGGAGTTGGTGATGGACAGGGAGGCCTGGTGTGCTGCGATTCATGGGGTCACAAAGAGTCGTACATGACTGAGCGACTGAACTGAACTGAACTGAACATATATAAAACTCACCTTGAAATATCTGAATGAAAACCCGCTTTCGCACAGTCCTCATAGTGCTCTGCAATCAGATGTGTGATGGAGGACAAAAAGAGGGAGAGGAAGAAAGATCTCTGCCTCAAGTACAATGTAATTGATTGAAACTTAAAATAGGTGTACTAAAATGATCGGGCTATGTTAATCCTAGGTGGGAGGTTCCACAGCAGGACCTGCAAGGTCCCTTTAGTTTTAGGGATGCATTGCCTCTGTTATACCCTGACTGATAAAGTGTTGTTAGCAGCAAATCATTCTGGACTCTGAAATGCAGGCACAAGGTAGTCTAGGAATTCAAAATGAGGCAAAGACTCTGCTACCTTTATTTGCCTGCTAGAAGAAGGTCAAATAAAAATGTTGTATCCACTAAATGGGCTTTCTCCCTTTGAATTATATGACAGTTCTCTATACCTAACACATAGAATTGGGAATCTGTAGTAGGATTATGAAACAATAGAAACCATCAGAAAGCCATGTAGACTCACAGTACTATATATATGTGCACTAGGTGTGATCCTAGTCCTTCAATTAACAGTATTTCTTCCCCGAAGCTGAGGGAAAAGGTCATTCTTTGAATACTAATCACGTATTATGTCATTAAGAATTAATAATCACCAATATGTTAAAGTTCCTTCAATTATTAAACTGATCTAATGCTTCTTGGTTTCAATTCACACTATCTTATAGGGGGATTTCTAATTCTGTAAGGAGGATAACAGAATGTTGTCTCACCCAAGCTTGTCCCTTTTTCACAAGACTACTAAGTTGAGAGCAGCTGAGGCAGGACCTCTCTGGCATGTGGATAGAATCCTTCTTAGTCACAAAACAATTTTCCAAAGGTTAAACACTTGGATTTCAATAAACCAAAAATCTAAATTCAAAAATTAGACCACACAATGGCAGAAGTCCATCATTATACATCACAATCTTCCAATTTGCTGTCACAGCTACAAATTAAGAAAAGGTAAATGACCTTTCCACAATTTTAGATTTTGGAAAAAGGGAAGCAAACCACATAAATTTGTGATTTCAATATGATCTTATGGTCTTTCTTGGATTAAAAAACAAAAAGTCCACAGCAGTTTTGGAGGTAGGGTATGCTAGAAGGGTATTCAGGCTTTAGACTAGAAGAAGCTTTAAAATTTTTGAAAAGCCAACCCACACTGTTGCATTATTAATTCCAATTAAGTCAGATCTTTTAAAGGATTTAATGCATATTTGTGTAGAAATCATGGAAATTTGCTATCTATTTCTATTATATTTTTAGTTTTATATCGGTGTTGCAAAAACATAGATTAACTGAAATTGTGACTAGAATCTTACTTGTATAAATTTTCTTCAGGGAATAACAATTTACATTGCAAATGGCTGGAATTTATACTTTTTAATATGAGAAATGGGAGTGCTATGCCTTATTATTGCATGATTATGACTTTTCTAGAATTCCAGACACATTCATTTCTCACATCCATTTCTCTATCAAAACTTTTTAGGGCAGTACTATGCAGAACTTCCTGTGATAATAGAAATAGTCTATATCTGAATGTTCCAATATGGTAGTTAAAGGTGACTATCAAACCCATAAAATGTTGCTAGTGCAACTAAGAAAATCCATTATTAATTTTACATAATTTTAATTAACTTTGATTTAAATAGTTACATGTGCTAGTAACTACCTTATTGAATATCACAGTACAGAGATACTTTGTATTCTGTATTTAATTTAAGGTATGCATGATTTGGAACAATGAACATGATTTGATCATTTGGACATGGAACAATGGACTGGTTCCAAATTGGGAAAGGAGTACATAAAGGCTGTATATTGTCACCTTGCTTATTTAACTAATATGCAGAGTCCATCATGCAGAATGCCAGACTGGATGAAGCCCAAGCTGGAATCAAAATTGCAGGGAGAAATATCAATAACCTCAGATATGCAGATGACACCACTCTTATGGCAGAAAGCAAAGAGAAACTAAAGACTCTCTTGATGAAAGTGAAGGAGGAGAGTGAAACAGCTGGCTTAAAACTCAACATTCAAAAAACAAAGATCATGGCATCCAGTCTCATCATTTCATGGCAAATAATGTAAAACAATGGAAACCATGACAGACTTTATATTCTAGGGTTCCAAAATCACTGCAGATGGTGAATGCAACCATGAAATTAAAAGATACTTGCTCCTTGGAAGAAAAGTTATGACCAACCTAGACAGCATATTAAAAAGCAGAGACATTACAGACAAAGGTCCATCTAGTCAAAGCTATGGTTCTTCCAGTAGTCATGTATGTATGTGAGAGTTGGACTATAAAGAAAGCTGAGTGCCAAAGAATCCATGCTTTTAACTGTGGTGTTAGAAAAGACTCTTGAGAGTCCCTTGGACTGCAAGCAAATCAAACCAGTCCATCCTAAAAGAAATCAGTCCTGAATATTCATTGGAAAGAACAGTGCTGAAGCTGACTCTCCAATATTTTGGCCACATGATGTGAAAAACTCACTCATTGGAAAAGACCCCGATGCTTGGAAAGATTGAAGGCAGGAGGAGAAGGGGATGACAGAGGATGAGATGGTTGGTGGCATCACTGACTCGATGGACATGAGGTTGAGCAAGCTCGGGGAAGCCTGGAGTGCTGCAGTACATAGGGTCACAAACAATCAGACATGGCTGAGCGACTGAACTGAACTGAACTGAATTGAAACTGAATGCATGATTTGGCTTTCCTGGTGGCTCAGGTGGTAAAGAATCCATCTGCAATGCGGGAGACCTAGGCTTGATCCCTTGGTTGGGAAGATCCCCTGGAGGAGGGCATGGCAACCAACTCCAGTATTCATGCCTGGAGAATTCCCATGGACAGAGAAGCTTTGCAGGCTACTGTCCATGAGATCACAGAGTCAGACATGACTGAGTGACTAAGCACAGCACAGCATTCATGATTTACTTATGGAAAATGTGTGTTATTAGGATACTCCTGTTTTTCCATCCATGCATCCATTCATCAACCATCTAGTTGATCTTTAATTCTGAAGCACCTTCAGTATGTAAAACAACATGTTAAGTTTACATAATAAAGGAGATTTATGTTAGGTTAAGTTTAGGTGGTGCAGTGGTAAAGAATCCACCTGCAAATGCAGAAGATGCAAGAGACATAAGTTTGATGCCTGGGTCAGGAATATCCCCTGGAGTAGAAGAAAGGAAACCACTTCAATATTCTTGCCTGGAAAATTCCGTAGACAGAGGAGCCTGGCAGGTTTTAATCCATTGGGGTCGCAAAGAGTCAGACATGACTGAGCATGCATACCCACATATGGTGGGGGAGATAAGGCAAGACCTGTACAGGATAAGTAATACTGTACATTGAATAGGCTAACTGACAAAGGAAAGAGCAAAATGATATGGGAATACCAAAGAACACTTTTGAATAATGGAATTAGGAAGAGGTTCATGGAGTTCTTTAAATGTTTTTGATAAGTATGCAAGGCATATGAAGGACTGTAATAAAAGAAGATTGCAAGATAGGAAAGTCAGAAGGCTAGCCTGAAATGTGGGGATTAGAAAGAGAGGATATTCAAAGGCTTTTTAAAGGACTGAAAAAGTTAGTGCCAAGAACAGAAAAGGTAAAGTCAGGAGAATGAATATGTTTGTAGGAAAATGTTGAGGCTGAATAAGAGAACGCATTTTAATCTAAGATTTTTTAATGTATTTAATTATAAATAGTTATTTGTTATAAAAGTTCATTTTAAAAGAGTTAAAATTTTAGCCAAAATAAATTTATATATTAACTTTAATTGTACTATTGATACATATGATCAACATAGAGACCACTAGTAAAGTGAAGTCATCAATCATCTACCTTAACTTCCATCTTGGCCTCTAAAGACTAAAGATTAGGATAGCTACAATAAGGAAAGCTAAACACAAATGTGAATTTTCCTTTAATTCCTGTACAGAATTCCTATGGGGCCATGCCAGATAATCTAAGATGTATTGAATGATTTTTCATTCCCTAGGAGAGTGACTTGAATTCCTCAGCAAATATTGAATTATGTATTAATCTAAAGGCAAATATCAAAACACTTTGGGAAAGCAGACACCTTTACAACGTGATATAGGTAGCTAATCAAATACCACAAATATAAAAACAAACTGATGGATTTATTGATGCCCAGATCTATCACATGTTGCTTTTGAATATAAATATAAAAATGTATTAAATTTGAATAAAAGTTCACATCTATTTGCAGAGATCGTTGATACTTTTGCTTTGCTTCTATGAATTAATGTCTATTGTTTCAAACAAAAAATAATTTTTGCTTCCTTTGCAAGTAGAAAATTAAATATTTCCATAGTTTTAATAAATATGATTTTATTTAAACACTCAGATAATGAATTTCAATATATAATTAATTTGAGTATACTTTGAAGTATGGGAGATAATCAGGGTTTTATCTTTGCCTTTAATAAAGACTGGACCTATAATGTTATCTTCATAGCTAAATTTTCATCTCTGGATTTATAGAACTAACAGATATGGGTGTTCTCTTCTGAGGAAATTATGATTTCAAGGAATTTGATTAACATGAGTGCTCATTTCTTCCTTTAATAAGAAATTTGAACGTTGAGAATTTGTAGACCTAAATATTTTATTTAATATCAAATATTATTATTTTATTATTAATATTTTATTAATTATTTTATTTTAAATTAATTTATTAAATAAAATAATTTTGATTAATTTTTTCTTTTTGTTATTAATGTTATTATTATGAATAATGATATTTGTATAATATTAAATTTAATATTTTATTAACTGTTCAGGTACACTTTATGACTTAGGGGCCATGCCTATGTAGGTAATTTTCTTCCTACTAGAATGATATACAAGGATCAATGGGTTGTGAATATACAGTTTGCTGACACATAGATTCTTAACTCCTGGAATTTCTGCCCTCTAATAAAAAGTATCTCTATTAGCTTGTCCATCCAATGGTATGTTGCTGTTGGGTGAATTAAAATGCTACTTTTCTAATCTCTCTCTCTCACACACACACACTATTCACACACTTTCTCACACACACATACCATTTTCCTTTTTAATTAAGAGCATAAATGATGAATGTTTGAGGACTGATCATATTTATCTCTTCAAATTACTTTTAGTTCTTGGTAAAGCAGCATGTCAATGTGACTAATTCACTTCAAACAAAATATTAAAGAAAGAACTGTCTATGAGAATAAGTTTAAGTAGTAATTGACTTGATTGTACATTTAGGATATGTATATTTTATGTACAGATATAGTTCCTGTGAAATTCAAGATGAACTTGAAGCCAAAATATAGCTAATTACATTTGACCACCTCTCAGAAAATAGCTTCCTTCCTGATAAATTGTTATAATAAAACTGAAATGGCCAATAATTAATTCATGCTTTGAGTTCTTCCACTTTATTCCTGCTAGCTGTTGACTTACTAGTAAATTTGTATAACTGCAAACTGAAGCAAAAATTACTTAAATCTTAAGCACACTTATTGTAGGAAAATCTGGTATTGGGTGAGATACCAAATTCAGGTACAGCATTATTAAGATGAACTACATGCTAAATGTTGAGTCTAGTAATACTAATGGTAATATGCACTGTACAGAATAGCAAAGGATCATGCAAATTTTCAGATGTAGAAAATATAGAGATTACAGTAATATTAGAGAATGTTTGAAGGTTGATAGAAAGCAGTATGCTACTTTCAGGAGCTTCCCAGGTGGCGCTGGTGGTAAAGAACCTGCCTACCAATGCAAGAAACATGGGTTCGACCCCTGGGTCAGGAAGATACCCTGGAGGAGGGCATGGCATCCAATTCTAGTATTCTTGCCTGGAGAATCCCATGGACAGAGGAGCCTGGTGGGCTATAGTCCACAGAGTCACAAAGAGTCCAACACACTGAAGTGACTGAGCACACATGTGTGCTACTTTCATTAGGTTATACTTTCTCCTGGTTAGCCAACATATTTTAACCAGTTCAGATAATGAAACTCCATGATTTTTTTCCATGAAGCCCTAAGAACTTAATAAAGAAGTCTTGGAATAAAACAAATAATAAATCTTTAAAAAAAACTGTCATTGATAAGTATTTCTAAGTGTAAAAAAAAATATTCTCATGTTTTTAAGGTTAAGAGATCATCAAGCAAACAACACATGGCTAAAGGTTGAAAGATCTAACTTAAGATTTTTCTATTAATAATATACAAGAAAATCAGATAAAGATGACTGGGGAGAGAGTAAACTAACTTATCAGCTAAAGGAAACAATAGTCTCCACTAGACAATCACCTTCACTGGTTGATTTGACCTTATGAATTTATTTATCAATTCCAGTCACTATCTGCCTTAAGTATTGATTCTCCCTGGTCACCTTTACATCACTAAAGTTTACTAAGAAGTTTCTGTTAGAATTTAAACTATTTGAACTTTTTAAAAATTTATGTTTTTATTTATTTTAATTGGAAGCTAATTTCTTTACAATATTGTCGTGGTTTTGCCATACATTGACTTGTATCTGAATTAGGAGTATTTGACTCATTGACTCTTCCTGATCATTAGATGCATAGGTCTATAAGAGACCAAATCCTTAGTGTTTTTGATAGTAGAAAACGTTCATATTTATTCACATTTCACAGAAACTATGAATAAAACAATGCTTACTCTCTGATCTTCTGCACATGTTCAGATATGGCTGCATGAATCCAGCAAGGTATATAGAAACTAGCCCCTGCCAATATCAAAAAATTTTATAAATATTTTATTGTTGTATTTTTCCTGCACTCAGTAAGTGTGATCAAGTACTAAATTCCACATTGCCTATTATCTTTCCACCAGCTTAAGTCCAAGCCTAAACTCAAATTTTAACTTGCTTATGCAAATTTAATTTACATAGAAATATTTAGTTCTTCAGTGAGATTAAAATTTCCGAGATGCCAGTCCAGGTTCAATGCACGACGCTGGATGCTTGGGGCTGGTGCACTGGGACGACCCAGAGGGATGGTATGGGGAGGGAGGAGGGAGGAGGGTTCAGGATGGGGAACACATGTATACCTGTGGTGGATTCATTTTGATATTTGGCAAAACTAATACAATTATGTAAAGTTTAAAAATAAAAAAAATAAAAAAAAAATAAAATAAAATAAAATATCATATCTGACAAGCAGATAATTTACCCTCTTTTTATTAATATCATTTCTATTTTTACTCAGCTTTTCTTTCAATGTAATATTAAGACCAATGCCCAAATATTACATGGCCACTCAGGGTCTGGGAAATAGCCATACTAAATAGTTGTTCTTGAAATAACCTAATTAGTTATATTGGTCTATTCAGCTATTCATCTTCATTTAATGTTCCAGGCCTCCACTACCCAATAGAGTAGCCACAAGCCATGTATGGCCATTGACCACTTGAGATGTGGTTAGTCCAAACTGAGTTGTGCCATAGCTGTAAAATGCACATCAGATTTCAAGACTTAGAAAACAAATAGGTAAAATATACTCCTTCTATTTTATACTGAATGCATGTTTAAATGTTAATATTTTTGATATATTGAGTTAAATAAAATACATTATAAAAAAAAATTTCCATTACCTCGGTGACTTATTAGTTGGAAGTAATAGGAAAAGACATTCTCATGGTGAGGTGACTGAAATTTATACTCCTTGTGACTTATCATCTTGAGAAAGGTTTCTTTTGTGGTTTCAGATTTCTTCAGGCTACAATTTTTTAAACAGGTGTACCATGGAGATTATTACAAATCTGCACATAGAGAATTTAAGATATCTAAGAGAATTGTCACAACCATGAAAAATGAGAAACACCCAATGCCCATGGTTTCCTTTTAAATCAAAGCAACTTTTTCCAGTGGAACTCAAACCCTTTTAAGTGGTTGTGTTGTAGTACATACAAGACATTCCTTCACTTTCATTCTTTCTATTCTAACAAGTTTGTTGTTGTTGTTGTTGCATACATCAAGACAAGAAAAAGACATCTATATTTTGCCTCAATTTAAAAAAAAAATTAGTAAACTTTTATGTTTAAAATATCTCCTTATAAAGAAATCAAAACATTCAGCTATGTGATTACAAAGGCAATCAATTTAAATCGAGTTTGAATACTAATCTTTCTTCTCTCCTTTACTTATATAGTCCTGCTGACATCCCCATATTATAGTCTTTTAAATTATTAATATAAAATGCACTAAATTATTCAATAAAAATGTCCTAGTCACTTCACTCATCCAATGTCACTTTCATATTACTGAACATTGTTTTCACTTTTTTTGAGGGGGGTAAGCATTCTGTCTATTTTGCCTACATCTTTTTGTCCTGATGACTTATTTTAGTGTGAAAATGCTCTAAATATAATACATGTAACTAATGGAAATTATTGTGGTAAATATAATGGTTCTATTCCAATATTAGAGCCTTAGACTATTTGAACTTCCTTTTTGAGAGGTTACTACAAATACAGATTTAAAAATACATAATGTACTTGTATGTATATATGGATGTGTATATATTTAACATATATATATGAAATACATAGTATTTAAATCAAAAGAAGCAAGTGCCCAGTATAAAGAATGCCAGAAGACTGTATGAAACTAAATTTTGGAGAGAATGATAATTTGGGGGCTCAAAAATTAATCTTCTATTTGGGGAGAAGGGGGACTAAAATAACTGAACATTAAATATGTAGTTATAAGCATTTTTAAATAGATCAAGTGAGTAGGAATAGAATTAACAGAAAAAGTTAAATCTGACTATTACTTTTTATATTCACACACAAAAAAAAGTCTTTCTGAGAATAAAGTTTGGTATGTTCATTATCCTTAAATACATCACAAAGGGAATCTCCAACTTCTAGAAGTAATGACAGTAAGTGATTCTATCAGTATTTTGTCATATTTACTTTCATAAATGAAAATTGAGTGGTTTTTGCAATTTTATATAGGTTATATTTACTAGTTTTCAACACTCTCTGACTTTATCATGTTAAAAAAATGAAAGAAAATTATTATTCTTGGATCATTTTCTAGAACTGAGTTAAGTTTCTCAGGAAAATTAAGAGTTTATGAGTAGAACCAAGAAATGTCTTTAACCAAACGTCTTTTATCATAACATTTTATAGTATGTCTATTATTATCATTTTTATATGAATTTTTTAAAAGCTTGCATACTCAGCTTATTTGAATATCGGGTAGTTCAAAACTAAAATATTTACACATATTCAGTGTAAAAAAATTACACTTTACACTATACCCTTTTGATCAAAATAATTAGTTTAGAAATAAAATGTCATTTCAGGCATAAAGAAGGAAATTCACTACCACATATATGTAGACTGAGTAGTCATTTGATAAGGATAAAGTAATACATTTATTTTAAAATAGAATTTTCTAAGATAAACCAATAAATATATTATTAAAAATTTGAAGACAATAAATTTAATTTGCTTCTAATTAAGTAATGGTATTTTAGAGAGTCACATTTGTTCTTTACCCCTGTTTCATTAAAAATGATCAGAACCACTTTAAATATAATACTGCTGTTTCACATTATGTGGCATTCTTATCGATAAAATACATTTAGAATCACCACAAAAATCCAAATTAGAATGACAATTTTAATGATATAACTACTATTAAAACAATTTCAAATTTTTTTTTAATTGGGATTAATCTTAGAGTATGAAAAGACTTGCTTTTCTAAAAAGAGATCATATTACATTAACATTGCTTAAACTGTCAAAAATAATCTTCTTTATTCCTACTGACTTCCATTGCCAGCACTGGTACCAATTCAAGAAGTCTAAAATTTCCACTATTTAGCAAAGAGCAGGCTTTATTGTAATCACACTATCAATATGTGATTGTTTTAATTCTAGGAAATTGGGTAGACCTCCACTAAGGCTATTGACCTCTTTCCAAGATTATTTAAGTACTGGTAAATTCTTGCAAGCCAAAATTCTATTAAAATAAAATATAAAGGAAATAAACGTCCATTTACTACAAATTATAATGGGGACAAATATCTCAATAGATTCAGAGTTAGATTCATCTTATAAGTTTAAATTCAGTAATTCAGTTCAGTCACTCAGTGGTGTCTCACTCTGCCACCCCATGGACTGCAGCAGGTAAGGCTTCCCTGTCCATCACCAACTCTTGGAGTTTACTCAAACTCATGTCCATCAGGTCACTGATGCCATCCAACCATCTTATCCTCTGTCATCCCCTTCTCCTCCAGCCTTCAATCTTTCCTTGCATCAGGGTCTTTTCCAGTGAGTCAGTTCTTCCCATCATGTGGCCAAAGTATTGGAGTTTCACCTTCAGCATCAGTCCTTCCAATGAATATTCAGGACTGATTTCCTTTAGGATGGACTGGTTTGATCTCCTTGGAGTCCAAGGGACTCTCAAGAGTCTTCTCTGACGCCACAGTTCAAAAGCATCAATTCTTCAGCAATCAGCTTTCTTTATAGTCCAACTCTCACATCCATACATGACTACTGGAAAAACCATAGCTTTGTCAAGATGGATCTTTGTTGGCAAAGTAATGTCTCTGCTTTTTAATATGCTGTATAGGTTGGTCATAGCTATTCTTTCACAGAGCAAGTGTCATTTAATTTCATGGCTGCAATCAATATCTGCAGTGATTTTGGAGCAAAAAATAAATAAAGTCTCTCACTGTTTCCATTTTTCCCATCTATTTGCCATGAAGTTATGGGATGAAATGTCATGGTCTTAGTTTTCTGAATGTCGAGCTTTAAGCCAACTTTTCCACTCTCCTCTTTCACCTTCATCAAGGGGCTCTTTAGTTTTTCTTCACTTTATGGCATAAGGGTGGTGTCATCTGCCTATCTGAGTTTATTGATATTTCTCCCAGCAATCTTGAAGCTTGTGCTTCATCCTGCCTGGTATTTCATATGAAGTACTCTGCATATAAGTTATATAAGCAAGGTGACAACATACAGCCCTGATATACTCCTTTCCCAACTTGGAACCAGTTCATTATTTCATGTCCAGTTCTAACTGTTACTTCTTGACCTGCATACAGACTTCTCAGGAGGCAGGTAAGGTGTTCCAGTATTCCTATCTCTTGGAGAATGTTCCACAGTTTTTTGTGGTTATCCACAGTCAAAGGCTTTGGTGTAGTCAATAAAGCAGAAGTAAATAGAAGTTTTTCTGGCACTCTCTTGCTTTTTCTATGATCCAACAGATGCTGGCAATTTGATCTTTGGTTCCTTTGCCTTTACTAAATCCACCTTGAACATCTGGAATTTCCCAATTCACATACTATTGAAGGTTCGCTTGGAGAATTTTAAGCATTTCTTTGGTATCCTGTGAGATGAGTGCAATTGTGCAGAAGTTTGAACATTCTTTGGGATTGGAATGAAACTGACCTTTTCCAGTCCTGTGGCCACAGCTGAGTTTTCCAAATTTGTTGGCATATTGAATGCAGCACTTTAACAGAGTTATCTTTTGGGATCTGAAATAGCTTAACTAGAATTCCATCACCTCCACTAGTTTTGTTCATAGTGATGCTTCCTAAGGCCCACTTGACATCACATTCCAGGATGTCTGGCTCTAGGTTAGTGATCACACCATCGTGATTATCTGGGTCATGAAGATCTTTTTTGTATAGTTCTTCTGTGTATTTTTGCCACTTCATAATATCTTCTGCTTCTGTTAGGTCCAAACCATTTCTGTCCTTTATTGAGCCCATTTTTTCATGAAGTACCCCTTGGTATCTCTACTTTTCTTGAAGAGATCTCTAATCTTTCCCATTCTATAGCTTTCCTGTATTTGCATTTCCTCTATTTCCTCTATTTGCATTTTCCTCCTTTGCATTGATCACTGAAGAAGGCTTTCTTATCTATCCTTGATCTTCTTTGTAATTCTGCATTCAGATGAGTATATCTTTCCTTTTCTCCTTTGCCTTTCACTTCTCTTCTTTTCTCAGCTATTTGTAAGACCTCCTCAGACAACCATTTTGCCTTTTTGCATTTCTTTTTCTTGGTGATGTTCTTGATCACTGCCTCTTGTACAATGTCCTGAACCTCCATCCATAGTTGTTCAGAAACTTTGTCTATCAGATCTAATCCCACGAATCTATTTGTTACTCCAAATATCATAATATTTAGATCACTCCAAATGAAAATAAAATTTGACTTTCACTACTGAAAGGAAAGTTTACTTCATTCTGGGATATCATGCTTGACTATTTCCTTTCCTTTGAAAATAATTAAGGATACATGTAGCATTTCTATGCAAATGCTTTTCAATCAGTTTATGTTGAAAATTTTTTTGTTATTTAGATACAAAATGTAGCCCATCTTAGCTTTTGTTAACAATTTAAAAATGAAGTAACAAACCACCCCTGTCTCCTGAGAAACCTGTGTGTGGATCAAGAAGCAACAGTTAGAACCCTACATGGAACAATAGACTGGTTCCAAATTGGGAAAGGAGAGTACATCAAGGCTGTATATTGTCATCCTGATTATTTATCTCATATGCAGAGTACATCATGTGAAATGCCTGGCTAGATGAATCACAAACTATAACCACGATTGCTGGGAAAAATATCAACAACCTCAGATAGGCAGATAATATCATTCTAATGGTAGAAAGTGAAGAGGAACTAAAGAGCCTCTTGATGAGGCTGAGAGAGGAGAGTGAAAAAGCTGACTTAAAACTCAACATTCAAAAAGCAAAGATCATGGGATCCGGTTCCATCACTTCATGGCAAGTAAAAGGGGAAAAAGTTGAAACACTGACAGATTTTATTTTCTTGAGCTCTGAAATCACTGCAGACAGTGATTGCAGCCTGAAATTATTAATAAAAGATGCTCACTCCCTGGAAAGAAAGTTATAACAAACCTAAAAAACTTATTAAAATGAAAGACATCACTTTCCCAATAAAGGTCTGTATAGTCTGAGCTATGATTTTTCCAATAGTCATGTGAGGATGTGAATGTTGGACAATAACAAAGGCTGAGTGCGGAACAATTGATGCTTTTGAATTGTAGTGTGGAGAAAACTCTTGAGCGTCTCTTGGATTGCAAGGAGATCAAACCACTCAGTCCTAAAGGAAACCAACCCTGAATACTCATTGGAAGGACTGATGCTGAAGCTAAAGCTCCCATACTTTGGCCACCTGATGACTCACTGGACAAGACCCTGATGCTGGGAAGATTGAGGGCAGGAGGACAAGAGGCAACAGAGGATGAGATGGTTAGAGAGCATCGCCAACTCAAAGGACATGAATTTGAGCAAACTCGGGGAGATTGTGAAAGACAAGGGCGTGTTTCAGTCCATGAGGTCGTAAAGAGTTGGACATGACTTCATAACTGACCAACAACAAGTCCTCATTGAAACTCAAGAGCGGTTTTTATATTGACAAAGGAAAATACAAATGATTCTCTTTAAAACTCTGCATTATTGGCTTTAAATTCTTCTGAGCTGAATAAATAACAGCCCTACTTATTAAATCAGCTTATTTAAAACCCATATGGGATAATGAAGTTTTTTTTAAAAAAACATGTCTATATCAAGAAAAAAAGAACGAAAAACTTGAAATATTTAAACTAAGCATTCCTAAAAATTAAATATAAGCTATCACATGCCTTAAATTGTTGATGATGGGCAAAATATTATGATAGATTAGTTTGGCTTTGGTTTTGCTGTTTTCTCAAGTGTGGTGGATAGTAGCAGAAAGTGTCTCAGTTGTTACAAGAAAGCTATTGCTGCCTCAAATCTTAGATTGAAAAACAAATAGGTACATAAACATGTTACACATAGATAATCATTTTCATTACAACAAAATTATCCATTTCATATCACCTTTGTTCAAAATGCTAGTCAAAAAAATATGCCTACATGTTCCTTTTTATCAGACAACATTTAGCTATATAAATCAAAGCCTTATTCTCCTGGGCATATATTCCTTTATTGCACATCTCCAGATTACTGAGGTGCTTCCCAGTGAGAGAGTCAGTTCCTAGGCAGGTTGATAGGGAGTCTAGGGGTCCCCAAGGAGAGAGGGGTCTGGAATTCTCAAGGAGGAAGAAAGGACAAACCTTTTTTCTTTCTCCACATTCCTTAGGATTGTATACCAATAATGTATCCTGCCTAAGGACAGTCTTTGGATTCAACTTTCTGTTATCTTAAAATGTTAATTATGGGAGTAGACCTGGTCTTTACAAGAATGTATCTTGCCTGAGGACAGTGTTATCTTAAAATGTAAATTATGGGAGTAGGTCTTATGAGGTCTTTACAACCTCCAGACATTCTTTGGATTATATAACTTCGTTGTTAACACTAGTAAGCGGGTACTCTTTCTGCCCCCTTCTGATGCCTATGTCAGAAGCTTTCTCTATCTCCTTTATACTTTAATAAAACTTTATTACACAAAAGCTCTAAGCGATCAAGCCTCGTCTCTGGCCTTGGATTGAATTCTTCTCCTCCGGGGGCCAAGAATCCCGGTGTATTTGCATGATTCAACAACCTTTCACCAGGTGGCTCAGTGGTAAAAGAATCCACCTGCAATGCAGGAGTTTGATCCCTAAATGGGGAAGATCACATGGAGAAGGAAATGGCAACCCACTCCAGGATTTTTACCAGGGAAATCCAATGGAGAGAGGAGCCTGGCAGACTACAGTCCACAGGGTTGTAAAACACAACCACAGACTACTGAGAGAAAGCAAGGAGCCAAATTCACAGCAGGGGGCAAATAGTTGCTTTAAGGAGCCCAAGAACACATTTCTAATTGTTAATTTTGTTCTAATTTTTAGAAAAAGGGACATTTTTAATATAGGATAATAAGGGTTCCTAAGATGGCAGAAGAATACGATGGGGAGACCATTTTCTCCCCCACAAATTCATCAAAAGAACATTTAAACTCTGAGTAAATTCCACAAAACTACTTCTGAATGCCAGCAAAGGACATCAGGCACCCAGAAAAGCAGCCCATTGTCTTCGAAAGGAGGTAGGAAAAAATATAAAAGACAAAAAGAGGGACAAAAGAGGTAGGGATGGAGCTCCGTCCAGGAAAGGGAATCTTAAAAAGAGAGGTTTCCAAACACCAGGAAACACTCTCACTGCCGAGTCTGTGGCAAGCCTTGAAACCACAGAGGGCAACATGACTGGGAGGAAAAATAAATAAATAATTAAAACCCACAGATTACATGCCCAATGGTAACTCGCCCAGTGGAGTAGCAGTGCAGATGCCAGCACCTGCCACTAGCAAGTGGGGGCTGGGCAGGGAGGCGGAGGCTGCATTGCTCAGAGTAAGGACCGGAACTGAATGTCCCGAGGGCAATCGGAGGGAACTAACTTGGGCTAGCAAACTAGACTGTGGATAGCTACCACACTAAACGCCCTAACCTAAGACACTATCAGGCCCGCTCACAGAACAAAGGACTGAACAGAGCTAGCAAGATGCAGACCCTCTCCCTCCTGTGACAGGCAGCCAGAGCTGGAAGGGGGTAATTGCAGCCTAAGAGAGGCATTATCTAGCAAACTGCAAGCAGGCTTCTTTGCTAACTAAGACTTCTTGGGGCTTTGGATGGTCAACATCCGCCTGAGAAGGTGTGTTGGCTGTACACCCAGAAAACTGAGTGGCAGGGACGGGGGAGGCGATAAGTCACAGTGACTGCGCTTGCCAAACAACTGGTCACCTGAACTGCTTGGACCTGGGAAGGGCACAAAACGCAGGCACAACTGAGTCTGCGCCTCTGAGGACTTCAACTCCTCTGCGCCCGAGTACCTGAACCTGAGCGGCTTAGACCTGGAAGGTGCATGCAGCCCAGGGCCAGCATTGGACAGTTCCTAGTGGAGCAAACTTGAGCCTGAGCAGTGTGGGCAGGGAGGGCA
This sequence comes from Bos taurus, assembly GCF_002263795.3. Taxonomy (NCBI): domain Eukaryota; kingdom Metazoa; phylum Chordata; class Mammalia; order Artiodactyla; family Bovidae; genus Bos; species Bos taurus. Next base: position 39,873,184 of record NC_037357.1, on the reverse strand, counting down.
CACGTGCTGTGAGCAGGGGCAGGCCCAATGTGACTGAGACACTGAGAGCACATGCCAGTGTTGTTTGCAGCATCCCTCCCTCCACACAGTGCGACTGAACAAGTGAGCCTAAAAAAGTGTCCACCACCGCTCCCTTGTGTCAGGGTGGAACTCAGACACTGAAGAGACCAGCAAACAGAAGAAGCTAAAACAGAGGGAACCACCTTGGAAATGACAGGTGCAATAGATAAAAACCCTGTAGTTATTATGGACTACATAGGAAGGGGCCTATAAATCTTGAGAAATATAAGCCAGATCAAGGAACTATCCGGAAATGAACTGACCCCACACTGCCACAACAACACGAAAGTCCTAGATATATTTTTACTCTTTTTACTATCATTTTTTAATTTTTTAAAAAAAATTTTAAGTCCTCTTTTACTCCTTTAATTATCATTTTTATAACCTACTATTACTTTGCAAAAAAAAGAGACCCTATTTTTAAAACAAACTTCATATATATATATATATATATATATATATATATATATATATATATATTATACTTTGTGTGACTTTTTTTTCTTTTCTTTAATATTGTATTTTAGAAAATCCAATCTCTACTCTAGATTTTTAATCTTTGCTTTTTGTTATTAATGTGTTATCATTTTTGTACCTTTAAGAACCCAATCTTTAGTGCCCATTTTCACTTGGGAGCAAGATTACTGGCTTGACTGCTCTCTCCCCCTTTGGACTCTACTTTTTCTCCACCAGGTCGCCTCTATCTCCTCCCTCTCCCTTCTCTTCTCTACCCAAATCTGTGAATCTATTTGTATGTTCCAGATGGTGGAGAACACTTAGGGAACTGATTACTGGCTGGATCTGTCTCGCTACTTTTGATTCCCCCCCTTTATCCTCCTGGCCACCTCTGTCTCCTTCCTCCCTCTTCTCTTCTCTGTATAACTCCATGAACATCTCTGAGCGGTCCAGACTGTGGGCTGCACATAAGGAAGTGATTACTGGCTAGCTTTCCCTCTCCTCTTTTGATTCCACCTCATCTCATTCGGGTCGCCTATAACTCTTCCCTCTTCTCTTCTACATGTAATTCTGTGAACCTCTCTGGGTGTCCCTCACTGTGGAGAAACTTTTCATCTTTAACCTAGATGTTTTATCAATGGTTCTGTATAGATGGAGAAGTCTTGAGGCTACTGTAAAAATAAGACTGAAAACCAGAAGCAGGAGGCTTAAGTCCAAATCCTGAGAACACCAGAGAACTCCTGACTCCAGGGAACATTAATCGACTGGTGCTTATCAAATGCCTCCATACCTACACTGAAACCAAGCACCACCCAAGGGCCAACAAGTTTCAGAGCAAGACATGCCATGCAAATTCTCCAGCAATACAGGAACGCAGCCCTGACCTTCAATATGCAGGCTACCCAATGTCACTCCAAACTCATTGAAATCTCATAACTCATTACTGGACACTTCTTTGCGCTCCAGAGAGAAGAAATCCAGCTCCACCCACCAGAACACCTACACAAGCTGCCCTAACCAGGAAACCTTGACAAGCCACCAGCACAACCCCACCCACAGCTCCAAAACTCCACAATAAAGAGAACACCACAAACTGCCAGAATACAGAAAGGCCACCCAAAACACAACAATATAAACAGGATGAAGAAATAGAGGAATACCCAGCAGGTAAAGGAACACGATAAATGCCCACCAAACCAAACCAAAGAAGAAGAGATAGGGAATCTACCTGATAAAGAATTACAAATAATGACAGTGAAGATGATCCAAAATCTTGAAATCAAAATGGAATCACAGATAAATAGCCTGGAGACAAGGATTGTGAAGATGCAAGAAAGATTTAACAAGGACCTAGAAGAAATAAAAAAGAGTCAGTAAATAATGAATAATGCAATAAATGAGATCAAAAACACTCTGGAGGCAACAAATAGTAGAATAACAGAGGCAGAAGATAGGATTAGTGAAGTAGAAGATAGAATGGTAGAAATAAATGAATCAGAGAAGAAAAAAGAAAAACGAATTAAAAGAAATGAGGATAACCTCCGAGACCTCCAGGAAAATGTTAAATGTCCCAACATTCGAATCATAGGAGTTTCAGAAGAAGAAAACAAGAAGAAAGACCATGAGAAAATACTTGAGGAGATAATAGTTGAAAACTTCCCTAAAATGGGGAAGGAAATAATCACTCAAGTCCAAGAAAACCAGAGAGTCCCAAACAAGATAGACCCAAAGCGAAACACTCCAAGACACATATTAATCAAATTAACAAAGATCAAACACAAAGAACAAATATTAAAAGCAGCAAAGGAAAAACAACAAATAACACACAAGGGGATTTCCATAAGGATAACAGCTGATAGTTCAATAGAAACTCTTCAGGCCAGAGGGGAATGGCAGACATACTTAAAATGATGAAAGAAAATAACCTACATCCCACTTTACTGTACCCAGCAATGATCTGATTAAAATATGAAGGAGAAATCAAAAGCTTTACAGAAAAGCAAAAGCTGAGAGAATTCAGCACCACCAAACCAGCTCTCGAACAGATGCTAAAAGATCTTCTCTAGGCAGGAAACACAAAAAGGTGTATAAACTCAAACCAAAAACAATAAAGTAAATGGCAACGGAATCATACTTTTTAATTATTACCTTAAAAGTAAATGGGTTGAATGCCCCAACCAAAAGACAAAGACAGGCTGAATGGATACAAAAACAAGACCCCTACATATGTTGTCTACAAGAGACCCACCTCAATATAGGGGACACATACAGACTGAAAGCTTGCAAATAGTGACCAAAAGGAAGCAGGAGTAGCAATACTCACATCATATAGACATTAAAACAAAGGCTGTGAAAAGAGACAAAGAAGGACACTACTTAATGATCAAAGGATCAATCCAAGAAGAAGATATAACAATTATAAATATGTATGCACCCAACATAGACGCACCAAAATATGAAAGACAAATGCTAACAAGTATGAAAGGGGAAATTAACAATAACACAATAATAGTGGGAGATTTAATACCCCACTCACAACTATGGATGGATCAACTAACAGAAATTTAACAAGGAAACACAAACTTTAAATGATACAATAGACCAGTTAGACCTAATTGATCTATAGGACATTTCACCACAAAACAATGATTTTCACCTTTTTTTCAAGCACACACGGAACCTTCTCTAGGATAGATCACATCTTGGGTCATAAATCTAGCCTTGGTAAATTCAGAAAAATTGAGATCATTCCAAACATCTTTTCTGACCACAATGCAGTAAGATTAGATCTCAATTACAGGAGGAAGACTATTAAAAATTCCAACATATGGAGGCTGAACAACACGCTGCTGAAAAAGCAACAAATCACAGAAGAAATCAAAAAAAAAAAAAAAAATCAACATATGCATAGAAACGAATGAAAATGAAAACACAACAACCCAAAACCTATGGGACACTGTAAAAGCAGTGCTAAGGGGAAGATTCATAGCAATACAGGCCTACCTCAAGAAACAAGAAAAAAAGTCAAATAAATAACCTAACTGTACACCTAAAGCAACTAGAAAAGAAAGAAATGAAGAACCCTAGGGTTAGTAGAAGGAAAGAAATTTTAAAAATTAGGGCAGAAATAAATGCAAAAGAAACAAAGAGACCATAGCAAAAATCAACAAAGCCAAAAGCTGGTTCTTTGAAAGGATAAATTAAATTGACAAACCATTAGCCAGACTTATCAAGAAACAAAGGGAGTAAAATCAAATCCATAAAATAAAAGTGAAAATGGAGAGATCACAACAGACAACACAGAAATACAAAGGATCATAAGAGACTACCATCAGCAATTACATGCCAATAAATTGGACAACTTGGAAGAAATAGACACATTCTTAGAAAAGTACAACTTTCCAAAACTGAACCAGGAAGAAATAGAAAATCTTAACAGACCCATCACAAGCACAGAAATTGAAACTTTAATCCAAAATCTTTCAGCAAACAAAAGCCCTGGTCCAGACGGCATCACAACTGAATTCTACCAAAAATTTAGAGAAGAGCTAACACCTACCCTACTCAAACTCTTGCAGAAAATTGCAGAGGAAGGTAAACTTCCAAACTCATTCTATGAGGCCACCATCATCCTAATACCAAAACCTGACAAAGATGCCACAAAAAAAGAAAACTAGAGGCCAATATCACTGATAAACATAGATGTAAAAATCCTTAACAAAATTCTAGCAATCAGAATCCAACAATGTATTAAAAAGATCATACACCATGACCAAGTGGGCATTATCCCAGAGATGCAAGGATTCTTCAATATCTGTAAATCAATCAATGTAATACACATTAAAAATTGAAAAACAAAAGCCATGTGATTATCTCAATATATGTAGAGAAAGCCTTTGACAATATTCAACATCCATTTATTATAAAAACCCTCCAGAAAACAGGAATAGAAGGAACATACCTCAACATAATAAAAGCTATATATGACAATCCCACAACTAACATTATCCTCAATGGTGAAAAATTGAAAGCACTTCCCCTAAAGTCAGGAACAAGACAAGGGTGCCCACTTTCACCACTACTATTCAACATAGTTTTGGAAGTTTGGCCACAGCAATCAGAGCAGAAAAAGAAATAAAAGGAATCCAAATTGGAAAAGAAGAAGTAAAACTATCACTGTTTGCAGATGACATGATCCTCTACATAGAAAACCCTAAAGATTCCACCAGAAAATTACTAGAACTAATCAATGAATATAGTAAAATTGCAGGATATAAAATCAACACACAGAAATCCCTCGCATTCCTATGCACTAATAATGAAAAAATAGAAAGAGAAATTAATGAAACAATTCCATTCACCATTGCAATGAAAATAATTAAATACTTAGGAATATATCTTCCTAAAGAAACTAAAGACCTATATATAGAAAACTATAAAACACTGGTGAAAGAAATCAAAGAGGACCCTAATAGATGGAGAAATATACCATGTTCATGGATTGGAAGAATCAATATAGTGAAAATGAGTATACTACCCAAACCAATCTATAGGTTCAATGCAATCCCTATGAAGCTACCAACAGTATTTTTCACAGAGCTATAATAAATAATTTCACAATTTGTAATGAAATACAAAAAAAAAACTCGAATAGCCAAAGCAATCTTGAGAAAGAAGATAGGAACTGGAGGAACCAATCTGCCTAACTTCAGGCTCTACTACAAAGCCACAGTCATTAAGACAGTATGGTACTGGCACAAAGACAGAAATATAGATCAATGGAACAAAATAGAAAGCCCAGATATAAATCCATGCACCTATGGACACCTTATGTTTGACAAATGGGCAAGAATATACAATGGAAAAAAGACAATCTCTTTAACAAGTGGTGTTGGGAAAACTGGTCAACCACTTGTAAAAGAATGAAACTAGAACACTTTCTAACACCATACACAAAAATAAACTCAAAATGGATTAAACATCTAAATGTGAGTCCAGAAACTATAAAACTCCTAGAGGAGAACATAGGAAAAACACTCTCTGGCATAAATCACAGCAGGATCCTCTGTGACCCACCTCCCAGAGTATTGGAAATAAAAACAAAAATAAGCAAATGGAACCTAATTTAAACTAAAAGCTTCTGCACAACAAAGGAAGCTATAAGAAAGGTGAAAAGACAGCCTTCAGAATGGGAGAAAATAATAGCAAATGAAGCAACTGACAAAGCACTAATCTCAAAAACATACAAGCAACTCCTGGAGCTCTATTCCAGAAATATCAACCAACCAATCAAAAAATGGGCCAAAGAACTAAACGGACATTTCTCCAAAAAAGACATACGGATGGCTAACAAACACATGGAAAGATGCTCAACATCAGTCATTATCAGAGAAATGCAAATCAAAACCACAGTGAGGTACCGGTACCATTTCACGCCAGTCAGAATGGCTGAGATCCAAAAGTCTACAAGCAATAAATGCTGGAGAGGGCGAGGAGAAAAGAGAACCCTCTTACACTGTTGGTGGGAATGCAAACTAGTACAGCCACTATGGAGAACAGTGTGAGATTCCTTAAAAAACTGGAAATAGAACTGCCTTACTACCCAGCAATCCCACTACCGGGCATACACACCGAGGAAACCAGAATTGAAAGAGACACATGTACCCCAATGTTCATTGCAGCACTGTTTATAATAGCCAGGACATGGAAGCAACCTAGATGTCCATCAGCAGATGAATGGATAAGAAAGCAGTGGTACATATACACAATGGAGTATTACTCAGCCATTAAAAAGAATACATTTGAATCAGTTCTAATGAGGTGGATGAAACTGGAACCTATTATACAGAGTGAAGTAAGCCAGAAAGAAAAACACCAATACAGTATACTAACACATATATATGGAATTTAGAAAGATGGTAACAATAACCCTGTATGTGAGACAGCAAAAGAGACACAGATGTATAGAACAGTCTTTTAGATTCTGTGGGAGAGGGTGGGATGATTTGGGAGAATGGCATTGAAACTTGTATAGTATAATATATGAAATGAATCACCAGTCCAGGTTTGATGCAGGATGCTTGGGGCTGGTGCACTGGGATGACCCAGAGGGATGGTACGTAGAGGGAGGTGGGAGGAGAGTTCAGGATGGCGAACACATGGACACCCGTGGTAGATTCACATTGATGTATGGCAAAACCAGTACAATATTTTAAAGTAATTAGTCTCTAATTAAAACAAATAAATATAAAAAATTAAAAAGAAAATTAATGACTGAAAAAAATGAATAAAATAGGATACTAAAAAAATTAAACATTAATTTTTTGGCATAGATGTGCGTATTGTGGAACTGAAATAGAAAACAGAGTGACTTGTAGTAAAATATTTAATCTTTCAAGAACTTAATAAAGAAAAGGGGTGAAAATTCAATGGTAAAAGGAAACACATAGTAGAAGGAAAAGATAAGGGGTTGTAAAGTGAAAGAGCATGAATGTGTTGTGCAAAAACTCTTATAAGGTATCAGGTCAGTCTCCCTACTGTGTGAACTTGGCAACTTTCTCTGACAGAATGTAGTTGTGCTTGTTATTAAGGGGTCAAAATTCTGCTAGTGTGTTAGAATTGGTTATGTAGATGAAAACTTAAAAGATCTAATTTGTTTTCCAATGATTATTATATATAATATCTCAAACATTTTATGAACATGTGTCTAATAATTATATTGCCACTTGCTTAAGCAAGAATACATGGGCATATTTATCCATAAAAGTCTTTCCATAAGTATTAATGTCTCATATATGAATAATATACACATATCAAAATTCTACAAATGCATTTGCAATAATATTTGGAAAAATATACAATTTAGTTATATACCATCTCATCCAAATTTATAAGGTTGTGTATAACACCTAATTTTAAAACCTTATTTATGAACATATCAGTGATCAGTGTTTGTGGTCATTTATGAATACAAGTGTATACCATTTAAAATAGTTAAACCCTCATATCTTTCAGCTCTATTATTCTGAGTAATACAACTGTTTTCGCATCTCATGATTATTTGCAGTCTCTCAAAAAAATATTCAATGAGCATTATTTTTAGTTCACAATCAGGAAATTATTTGGACAGTTACACAGAAATTCATAATAAATCAACTGAATGGGCAGAAATCTATCTTCTCTTGTTAATCTTTAAGAACATTCTTAAGTTCATTTAAATCACTTATCACACTATATCAAAAAATGTGTTTGACTCATTATAACAAGTAGTATATTAAAGTCTATTCCACATTTACTCTTGTGAGTTTAGCAAAATCCCACAATAGAAGCAGAGTCACTTAACAGAACTACATATGTTTATGATTGATTATTTAACTGGAAGGTGATACAAATTTCAGTTGCAGATATTTCTTTTGAAAATCCATCAGAGATACAATCATTTTCATCTAGGAGAGGATGATTTTAGTTCAAATCTCTAACTTTGTGTAATATTCTTCTAAAATTTCTATTTTAAATTACCAAGGATCCAAAATAGTTTTTTTCAAATAAAATAATACAGGAAAATATTACAAAACATTAAATAAATCAGAAATAAGCTAATCAAAGTCTGGAGAAGAGCAGGGTTTGAATGAGTACTAAATTGGTGATATAAATAAACTATAATAAGTTGGACCCAAATGTTTATTTTTCATAAGATTTTTAATACATATGTAGTTGTGATTTTTGTATAATTTCAGATATTCAATATATTAGAGGAAGAAATAATCCATGCCTGGATGAAACATCTACCGAACAAAAACTGAATTCTTACAGCACCACAGCTATCTGGTGGTATTAATAATATAGCCCAATATCAGGAAAACAACTAAAGTTTTACAAAATAGTTTCTTTTCTGTGAACACTAGAATTCTCAAGTAACAAAGAGGTATTGAGTATTAGTAATGGAAATACAATTGCTAAGAATTACTAAATAAAAATGTATACTTGTTATTATCTAATTTGAAGGCCACTGTGTATCACAGATTTTAAAATTTGTGCCTTTATGTTTGTATACTTTTATTTTATAAAAGTGATTCTATTTTTCAAAGGTTCATATATCACTATAATTTTAAAATGTGCAATATTGGCCTAATAGGATGAGAGTCTACTTAGGCAAAATTCCACCAGGTTAAGCTTCTCAATGCTGTGCTGCACTCAATACGCCAGCAAATTTGGAAAACTCAGCAGTGGCCACAGGACTGGAAAAGGTCAGTTTTCATTCCAATTCCAAAGAAAGGCAATGCCAAAGAATGCTCAAACTACCACACAATTGCACTCATCTCACATGCTAGAAAAGTAATGCTCAAAATTCTCCAAGCCAGGATTCAGCAATACGTGAACCGTGAACTTCCAGATGTTCAAGCTGGTTTTAGAAAAGGAAGAGGAACCAGAGATCAAATTGCCAACATCCACTGGATCATCAAAAAAGCAAGAGAGTTCCAGAAAAACATCTACTTCTGCTTTATTGACTATGCCAAAGCCTTTGGCTGTGTGGATCACAATAAACTGTGGAAAATTTTGAAAGAGATGGGAATACCAGACCACCTGACCTGCTTCTTGAGAAACCTGTATGCAGCTCAGGAAGCAACAGTTAGAACCGGACACAGAACAACAGACTGGTTCCAAATAAGAAAAGGAGTATGTCAAGGCTGTATATTGTCACCCTGCTTATTTAACGTATAGGTAGAGTACATCATGAGAAACGCTGGGCTGGAAAAGCACAAGCTGGAATCAGGATTACCAGGAGAGATATCAATAACCTCAGATATGCAGATGACACCACGCTTATGGCAGAAAGTGAAGAAGAACTAAAGAGCCTTTTGATGAAGGTGAAAGAGGAGAGTGAAAAAGTTGGCTTAAAGCTCAACATTCAGAAAACGAAGATCATGGCATCTGGTCCCATCACTTCATGGCAAATAGATGGGGAAACAGTGCAAAACAGTGGCTGACTTTAGTTTTCTGGACTCCAAAATCACTGCAGATGGCGATTGCAGCCATGAAATTAAAAGACACTTACTCCTTGGAAGGAAAGTTATGACCAACCTAGATAGCATATTAAAAAGCAGAGACATTACTTTGCCAACAAAGGTCCATCTAGTCACAGTTATGGTTTTCCAGTAGTCATGTATGAATGTGAGAGTTGGACTATAAAGAAAGCTGAGCGCTGAAGAATTGATGCTTTTGAACTGTGGCATCAGAGAAGACTCTTAAGAGTCCCTTGGACTGCAAGGAGATCCAACCAGTCCATCCTAAAGGAGATCAGGCTTGGGTGTTCATTGGAAGGATTGATGTTGAAGCTGAAACTCCAATACTTTGGCTACCTGATGCGAAGAGCTGACTCATTTGAAAAGACCCTGATGCTGGGAAAGTTTGAGGGCGGGAGGAGAAGGGGAAGACAGAGGATGAGGTGATTAGATGGCATCACCACCTTAATGGACATGAGTTTGTGTAAACTCCGCGAGTTGGTGATGGACAGGGAGGCCTGCATACTGCAGTTCACGGGGTCACAAAGAGTCGGACAGGACTGAGCGACTGAACTGAACTGAAGCTTCTTGTTTGTACTTACCAAGTAGAGAAATCTGAGGTCATCTGTGTTCTATATTTGCACTGCATTTGCAACATTATTGCATGACTATAATGGTAATTATTTTAAAAAATACCTAAGACAAGATATTTTAACTTTTGACCAATCTTTGTTCAATAACCTTGACTCACAGTTTTCCATTCTGGCTAATAAGCCTTAAGGATATGATTAAATGTTAAGGAATTGCTGTACTGCATTTGTCTGAAGTAGAAACACAAACTTAGTTATTTGGACAATAGTCTAATGTCTACATAAAAATAAAACAGTTAACTTGAAAAAAAAATCAGTTACAATAATTGATTGATTCAACTAAATGTGATACTATGAAGATTAATTTTAAGTTCAATTCTCCCTTTGTGGTTCCAGAGAATGTTAGTGATTTAGTTGTTTAATGTTGAGACATTTCATTCTTCTAGTATTTATTCTAGCATTATGTATAAAGTTTTCAGAACAGAGACTAAAATTGAAGGCTCTTATTTTAACTTGGATAGTTCAAGCAAATTCATTAAAAATAAAAATTACTACATGTCTCTAGATCAAACCTGTCAAATTTCAAATACAAATGAAACAAAATACAACAATCTTTGATGACAAAGATCATAAGCCATCTATAATTTTAATTTTCTTAAACTGATTATATAATCTACAACAAAAATGCAGTTATCAAAGGATAAATCTAGGTTTTATTTTTATTTTTTTTTTAATCTAGGTTTTAAATTAGATCAGTAAAGTGTGTGTCTGCATTTGTCAGGCTGTAAATGAATTGTTATTGACAGGTGGTTTATAGATGGAATATTTCTCCTACAAGGGGCTTCCCTGGTGGCTCAGAGGTTAAAGCATCTGCCTGCAATGCCGGGAGATCTGAGTTCGATTCCTGGGTGGGGAAGATCCCCTGGAGAAGAAAATGGCAACCACTCCAGTATTCTTGCCTGGAGAAACACACGGACGGAGGAGCCTGGTGGGCTACAGTCCGCGGAACTGCAGAGTCGGACACTACTGAGCGACTTCACTTTCACTTTCAAGGAAAAAAAATATTTAGTTTAACTGATGTAGTTTATTGTTTCCTCAAGGCATGCCATTCTACAGCCTTAATACAGTTAATAAAGCTGAGAAATGGATTATTGAAACATGTCTAAAAGAAATAAAAATATCCATGTACACAGTCATTATTAATACAGTTAAATGGTATTTAAAAAATGTAGACAATACTCAATACTGATCAATATTCTGAAATAACCTAAATGGGAAAATAATTTGAAATAGAATCGATATATGTAAATGTATAACAGAATTACTCGGCTGTACACCTGAAACAAACACATTGTTACTCCAGTATAAAATAAAATGTTTAAGAAAATATGGACAAAAATATACTTCTATTTATCATTGTAGTTAAAAGTCTGGGCTGGGAAGTAAAAAATATCTGAAGTTGATTCTTGACATAGTTGTTTACTATCTGTTTAACTCTGTGCTCAGTTGATCAATCATTTCTGACTCTGTGTGACCCCACAGACTGTAGCCCACCAGGCTTTTCTGTCTATGGGATTTTCCAAGAATAGTGGAGTGGATTGCCATTTGGAGAAAGTCTCAATTTTCATATTTAACACAGGCATAGAATACACATATATAATAATGATTATCAAATGTGCAAATTATATATATAGTACAAAAATATAGAGAGATTAGCAAGTGTACAAAAATAATAGTAGATGTGCACTTGTAATCATCACTTTCCAATAAATGACCATGGATTTTTCAGTTATTGTAAACTTTTTAGTTTTGAGAATCAGCTTTCAAGTAAGCCTTTTCTAGACGAGAGCTAAGAAAATTTGATCAATAAGTACGGAAAATAAAATGCTGTTGTTTGTTCCAAGTGAAAACTCTTCAAACTTTGAAAGAAAAAAGATATAAGCTTAGTTACATAAAATAAATTTTGATTCAAACAAGTATAACTAGAGCAAAATATGACTAAGGTTTTTGGTTTTTAGACTATTTCCTTACATTTAACCAAAAGTCATTAATTTATGTTTTGAAAATCAGCATGACCTTTGAAGGTGTGTTTGCTAACCAAAAGTTTACAACTCTATTCCATTAATCTATTAAAAGCCTAATATGTTAGACATTTTTAGCAGGAGAGCATACACATTTAAAATAAACAGGAGAAATATTTAATTTACTGTAAATAAGCAAAACATAAGTTTAATACATTGGATCACTCATAATGTTTATGGAACATTAAAAGTTTAATATATTTTTGGCCCAAGGTTACAGGGACATGCTGTTAAAGTCAAGATGATTACAAAACTGTTTTTGTAGTATTTCTTCAAAAAGAATTTTTAGATTCAAGACCGATCTATATTGTGATACAGAAAAGTATTATAGTAAAATTTCCATCAACTTAAGTTGCAGTATAAAAACTTCATGTAGAAGATATATCTAATATTCAAGTTGGTAAATTATATAAAATATGTAACATTGTCTTATAAAACATAAGATTTTTTCATAAAACTTGTCAATAAATTAACATTTAATTTGTTCAAAAAAAGTCACCATTTTTGCTATTTAATACACTCTTGTTTGATATTTACTATTCAAATCTAAAACCAAAATTAGTGGCAACACTTTGGAACATTTCAGGCCTTTGATCATTACACATCTAACTTTTCATTATTAATGTAAACCCTTTTCCGATGATAAAAGATATAATATTGTATGATACAATGAAAAGCATATCTGCCAGAGAGACCTAAATTCAATTCCAGACTGTCACTGACTAGCTTTTTTTACATTCTGCAAGTCACTTCAAATGAAATGGGACCTTCTGGAAAAAAGCAAATCTTAAGTAAGTGCAATTCATCACACTTAAACAGTATCTGTGTTTTATTAAGTTACTTATGAAAAAGTGCAAATTATGCACAAAGTCCAAAAATTCTAAAGGGTGACCTTCCTAAGCAAAAACAAACAAACCAAAAAAAAGAAAAAAAAACTAGAGATTCAAGGATATTTCATAATGTCTATTAGCATGCGTTTCACAAAAATGTCCCTATTTCTCTGGTTGGAGTCATTAATAATGAGAGCAGAAGGAAAATCCTAACAGCAAACAAGTTAAGAATATTTTTATCAAAACATTGCTGGTTAATAGTTACCTCAGCATACCATTAATTCCCTCAAGCTTGAGTATCTGTCTCATCACCTTTGCATTATTGTCCTCAGAGAAATGTTAATCTTAACCCAGAGTCTGTATCTAGGAAATATATCCTTTCTCTTTCTTCCTTTATTAAAAAATTTAGATCGTTACATAATTCCCAGGATAAGTTACTTACAAACAGTGACCCAATCTATTTAGCATAGTAAGAAGTTCACTGAATTTGAAGTTAAATTCTAATTTGGTGTGGCTTTAGGCAAACTATTTAGCTAATTCTGGATGTTGATTCTTTATTTGAAAAGAAAAAAGAAAGACAAGGAGGATAAAAATGTCTGTGACACTTAACTCACAGTGTTGTTTGGAGTGTTAGATGGTTAATGTGAAGTCATTTGTCAGGATAAGTTCTTCAACAAATATCAATTTTATGTAGAGGAACTGTATTTTTAAGGAAACATTACAATGAGGGTAGTGTTTGTCTTTTATATCCAATAGCACTTTGGCAGAATATGTGTCATCATTTACACTTTAAGTCTACTAATTATCTCATGAGATTCATTAAAGGAACTAAACAGGGTTTGCTTCTCTGACAACAAAAGATATTTTTGTAATACCTTCTAATAATCTAGTTCTTCCAAGGGAAAACAAAATGTGATTTCCCAGTGGGTAAAACTATTCACCCCACGTGATTAACTACTATTACAAAAAATTATCTTAAAGAAATGCTTGAATATAATTCAAATAAAATGAGAAACCTGAAACCTCTCAAAGTTGCAGGTTGCAAGCATTGCCAAGACTTAGAGCAATACACCTTAGTTTATGACTTAACATTCTATATCTAAGCCAACCCACTGCAGTAATAGATTTTCCTTTTTTTCCTTTCAAATACTCTGCCTCCAGACCTATTCTCATAAATAATTTTATCTTTACAGAGAAAGAAAACTCTTAGGAACTTGGCTTTTGTGTATTTTAAATTGGAAACAAATCCTCATTTCTTTTTGTAAAAAGCCTTATTGGATTTATCCATCACAAGTACTCTTTTCTTGTTCAATATGATCACATCCTTATCTCCCAGCTCACAATGACAATTGTGTCATTGCATACTTATGTTATATGTTTGAAATGACTAAAACCAGTGATATCCTAATTGTGCCAAATAAAATTCAATAAGTGCTCACTACAACTTTCTAATACAAATTAAAGACTCCTAAAAGATTAAACATAATAAACAATTGTTCCTTTGATGCATAACCTTAATCATATTTGAACCCTCAATTATATTACATACACTGGCTGATGGAATGAATATTTTTCCAGGGATCATGAGAATAAGGATCTAGTGCAGTCTTTGACATTCAATAGGTATGTGAACTTAAGAGGGAAAAAATCTTGTCCAAGTGGCATTGCTCATAAGTCAAAATGGTTAATACCTATTTCACAGGACTGTTGTGAGATTCAGATGAGATAAAATTTGTAAAATCCTAAAGTGCAAATAAAACAATTTAAATGATAATGTAATCAGTCACATATTTAGAAACCTGGTGTTAGTGCCTGTCATATTTACCAAGAGGTGCCATTTCAGGTAATTTCTTGATAATTTCTTTAGATTTAATGCAAAGACTCATGATGCATCTACTTTGGGTTTTGTATGCTTTTTTTGGTAAATTATTAGTTTTTTCCATAAATGCACTTGTTTCAATTTCTGGAAAAGCTTGTGTTTAAGTGATTTAGTTGCTATCATTAGTGTATGATATAAATAATATAGAAAATATAATAACTTTCTCAAAGAAAATATTAAACATTATATTATCAGAATGTCCTCCATTTATTTGAAAGATGATACTTCCTTGAGTTGTCAGTCTCTATCCTGGAATCTAATCTTAACTTGGAATTCTCAATTTTTTCCAGTGAATATAATCAACCCATTTCCTTAGTAATGCTATTACTAACTTTTGCAATTCTGTATTATTAGCAATTACAAGCACTTCAACATTTAATGTATATTATATGACATTATCTACTGGCTGATTGTGTTTAATCTTCACTGACACCTATTTTAAATGTTTACTAAAATTATATGACTTATGATTCAAATTTTGTCCAGTGAAACAATATTTTCCTCTTACTTAAAAAATCTCATTCTATTAAGATGTATCCATATTTCCTCTGAAACAGGAAAAAGGAGAACTGGTCTAAAGTTATACAGCTGGATTTGATTACTCTAGTTCACAAAATTTTGTTTAATATTTTCAGCATTTCTCATAGTTGTTAGATTAGTCCAAGAAATTATCTTATATTTTTATTCTGGTTGTTGTGATCCTGAAGTATTTTGGTGTTTTACATGAGTCAATTTTATATAATTTTTGAGTTTTAGGGCCATTGTAAATTGACTCAATTTTTTCCTCATTCTGTCTTAAGTTTTGACCAGCATATTTTCATAGAAGTACAGTAATATCTCTACTTTCTATAGTTTCCATCACTAGCCTTTGAAAATTGAATTTGAAGAAGTCTGTTATTTTTCTCTTTTTTTGGTCCCTTTTTTTTTTTGCTTTCTTTTTTTTTAATTTTATTTTATTTTTTAATTATTATTATTATTATTATTAATTTTTTTACTTTACAATATTGTATTGGTTTTGCCATACATCAACATGAATCCACCATGGGTGTACACATGTCTTTTCCTCTTCATGTACTTCGGAGTTTCCTCCTTAAAAAAAAAAAAAAGATATATGATATTTTGCTTGCTATACATGCTTCCTCAGGCACATGGAAACAGTCTATGCTTAAAATTAATAAATAAGAGTAATGAAATCCAAGGCAATTTTGGCAGACATCCAAGTTCATTTAGCACTTACAAAAGTATTTTAGTCCAGTTGGCCCTTTAGTTCACTGAGATCATGAAGTTGCACCAAACAAGCTTTGCTGTTGCTATTAAAGTATCAGAGCTTAGCAAAGACTAATAAAGTTTCATTAGGAAGGCGGTAGCTGCTGAATCCCAATGCCACAATTAAGACACGAAGTGACAATTTTTTCGTTTCCCTCACCCTGCCAGAACCACAACTGTGCCTAACAAACACAGTCTAAACACTCACAACTTGACTTATCTCAATAGCTGTTTTCAACATTGTTTGACACTGGTTCTATACCAAATTGTACTGCATACAAAGAAACGGAACTACGAAAATTTCTTAGATGGATTATGAATGAAAAGTTCTGTTGTATTAAATGGCTATTCTGTTGCAATCTATGATAAAAATCTAGGTGTGAAGAAAGCAGCTCCATGGGCTTTGAGTAGAATTTTAGGGGATAGCAAATATAAAATAACCTTTACCAAGTATCTTTTGTTGCTGTTGTTGTTGTTACCTTGAAAAATGTCAGACACAAAAAGAAACTAAAAATAATGTTTTCAACTTAGGTAAATGAAAATTTAATTAATCATTGTACCCTGCATGCAAGCATACATGCTAAGTCGCTTCAGTCGTGCCTGACTTTACAACCCCATGGACTGTAGCCCACCAGGCTCCTCTGTCCATGGAATTCTCCATGCAAGAGTACTGGAGCAGGTTGTCATGCCCTCCTCCAGGGGATCTTCCCAACCCAGGAATCAAACTCACCTCTCTACCATGCAGGTTCTTTACCACTAGCATTACCTCAGAAGCCCCATTTTATTCTGATATCTGAATAATTAACTGTTATGTTCATTTTAAATATGTCATAAACAAATATCTTCAAGGATCTATACCATATTAAATTCAGAATTTTTGGATCTTTTTGAAAAACATTTTATAGTATTAGCAAGCTATTGACACTGTGGTCAATGGTTTTCTTTTTGAAAAAGTATAACTGTATGTATGTAGTCCTTATACATATATTTGACAATATAATGAGCAAGAAACTTTTATTCTGAACTATAGTTTCAACTGATCTAGCTACATCAAAGATTAAGATCAATTTTAATATCCATGTACAATAAGCATATATCATTTTTAATTTTTATATATTACATCCTTTGCAAAATAGCTAAATTCAATCTTTAAATCTGTAAACTTTTGCTTACTTCACTTTTTTCATGCTTGTTTACCAGACTAAAAATTAACCCTTCTTTTTCAATGTGGATTGAGAGGCAACAGCATCCTACATTCCTAGGGAACTTGTTAGAAACGCAGAATTTCAGGCCCCAGCTACAATCTACAGAATCAGAATGTGCATTTTAACAGGGTTCACAGATGAAAGGGATGTGCATTAAAATTTGAAAAGCACAGGAATAGAACTTAACTTCCTAGAAACTAGAGTTTAAAATAAATCATCAGCAGTGATGGTGACTGATTAGAAGCTCTATTTCTTGCTCAAGTGCTTAGCTTCTATTATAGCTGCACTGTTTTATATATATATATGTATATATATTAGCATTGGCCTTATATTCCCATGGGCTTCCCAGGTGGCTCAGCTGGTAAAGAATCTGTCCACAACGTGGGAGACCGGTTCAATCCCTGGCTTGGGAAGATCCCCTGGAGAAGGGAACAGCTATTCACTGTGGTATTCTGGCCTGGAGAATTCCATGGACTGTATAGTCCATGGGGTCACAAAGAGTCAGACACGACTGAGTGACTTTCACTTTACATTCCCATAACTGTTTACTCTTGTATGCAATTTGAAGGTATTTAGAAGCCATGTGATATTTAATGTATTCCAACTCCCTTCCTCAAATAATCCTTCTTTGCACTCATTCACTTTATAAAATGGAAAGCATAGATTGTAACTGTTTTATCTCGTGAATGTTAAAACTGAATTCATGGGCTTAGAAAAGTTGCAGGACAAGGGATGATATAAGAAATGTGGAGCCTGACTGAAGGCTAAAATGTCGGTCTTAAACTGAACGATATTTTCCTGGTGTGAGCAGAAAGAACAATGGAAATTCTTCCTCATGACCATAAAGCAAGCTCTCTGTAAAAGTTTTATCCTATTTGTGTGTTTTTGCATGTGTTTATTACCCATCCTTAAGTCTCTGTTTTTTAAAAAAATTCATGTATTCCCACATTTCTTTTGAAGATTTTTGATCCTAGTAAAATTAGCAAACAAGTATCAAATAACAGTTAAGGTATTCTAAATACACAATATGAGGAGTGAGAGAGAAGCCAGCCTAGGCATTTTCAAAAAGGTTGCATATTTCACACTAAACTGAAAACCAGGTCCTATCACCTAACACTCTGAGAGTGTTCTTCTCTTTTTGATTTCCTTTCCCCTATTTCTTCCCCTCCGCCACAAAGTAAAATAAAGCAGTGTAAGGTTATTCAGGGGAGAAAAGTAAGCTTTGTTTAGCACATTCTGCCTGACCCATACTCCGGCCTGACCTTTGCCTGACCCATACTCCTGAAACTGTGTACAAAGCCCTGTGTCCTTGTTTTTTGAAGTAAAATGCTGTCTCAAGAGTTAATGACTGTGAAATGTGAAGACATAGAAACAAAGAATATCTGTTGGGCTAAGGAACTGGTAACAATTTAGACTGCAATTCTGCCACATAACAGAATCACCAAACTCCCAGTTCCCTGAAAGATACAGATAAAGGCCTGACACACATTTCTGAGTTGTTTTTACAGGAAGCAGACCCCCTACCACCACCACCCAGATGAAAACTGCTGATCACAAGCACATAGACCCCAAACTGGCTGAAACCAGAATGCTGATGATGCTTGAAACCTCACCGTGATGCCAATCAATCCAAGAACTGTCCACCAGCTGATCATGCCCTGCTCCTCGAACACTATAAAACTCCTCCCTACTCCCTCCAGGGTGAGTCACATGGTCTTCAGGGCATTAGCCCACTGTGGCCTCTTTTGCCTGGCAAAGCAATAAAAGCTACTCTTTTCTACTTCACTGAAAACTCTGTCTCCATGTTTCTATTTGGCATTGGTGAACAGAGGCCAAGTTTCTACAAAACTCCCTTACACACAATCCTGACATGAGCTGCAAGATCATGCAACATACCAAAGTTTAGAAAATTCACTTACAAATTTTCCCAAATTATATTTAAACATTCAGAAAAATGTACATTTAAGTCCTTAGGTAAATATCCATTTATAAAAACAAAACCATTCTTTGGGGTATGTATACATCTTGCTATCTTAAGTAAATGGGCTTTTCAAGTAATTTTAAAAGAGTTAAAATATTTATACACTTTAATGCATAGATACTTTAGTCTATTCACTTTGCCTTCATGTCAAGACTACATTTTTCATGTTTTATAACATAATATGCACAACAAAGGTGTTTTTAATAATCTAAGTTAAAAAAAAAGTGTAGAAAATATACCATTTTCTATGTCTAAGTCAGATTGGGAAATTTTCCAGCTTAATAAAGCCAAAGAAATAAACAAACAAATCCTGGATATTTTTAACTTTCTGATAAGGTACAAAACTATTATGGCATTTGAGCAAAGGAGGGAAAAGGCAAGGTTGCAGAGTAAACTAAATAATGTTATCCCCTAATACCTCGTATGAGCTCCTGTTACACTCATTTTACATTTCTGAGCCTTAGTTTTCTTGTCTGTGAAATTAAAGAGTTGGATTAAATGCTCTTTCTGGCCCCTTCCAGTTTCAGAGTTTATGAAACCTGGGCCATTCTTGGCGTACTGTAATGAACCACCTGACAGTATTTGTTAAATTTAATATGACTATATGTTACATCTTTGGTGGTGCTTACTATGCCCAATCAGAATATAAGCTTCTCAAAGGACATACTGCCTTAAACTTCTTTAAGAACTCCCTTTCTTAACCCAGTCCAACCACTGCATTTAAAATTTGCAATGCTGAACAAGCAATAGGCTTTTAGATATTGAGGACTAATGAATCCAGGTATTGAAACCGGAAATATCTGTAGAGCCACATGATAAGGACGGAATATATGGTAGAGCTTTCTGTAAAACATCATAAACATTTTTTCCTTCATTGGAAAGGGCCTTGAAATAATGTAAAATTTCTCCAAGTTACTTTTGGGAAAACTGTATTCCAGGGAGATGAAGTTATTTGCCTAAGATCACTCTCTGGATACCAACAAAATATCAATCATAAAATATATTGTGTTCACACAATTTAAATAAACCTTTTGCTCTCATTTCCTATACCAAAAAGCGCAGGATGAAGGAGTTCATAATCCTGAAGGCAACAGAAAATGGTTTGCACATCAGGAGCTTAATGTCCTTCAGTTTAAATGATATAAACCTACACACAATTGATTCCTAAAGATATTTTGCTTCAAAGATGGCATATCAGAACAAAGTCAGTATTTACAAATCACTGTCAAACAGTCTCTAAAACAAATCATATATAAAATATAAATGTCTTTCAAGAAAAATGAATTAGGCAATAACACTAAATATTTTCCACATTAGGTAAGCTTAAACTTTATGGAGGGTCATTTTGATGGGTCATATTTTGAATTATTCTTATAAATAAAATAGAGAAATTATATGAGCATATATGAGCATGTACTGTTAAATTTCAATAGTCTTATAAATATATATATATAAAGATATATATATATATATCTTATATAGTTTTTACAGGGTTAGTGCACAAAGACTTAAAAGAGGAGGAGAATATGACACAAGTAGACAGTTAATCGACAAGCTTATTTAGATATATTCAAATATACTTTGAAAATGTTTTTTTTAATCCAAGAAGCATTCTTTTTTTTTTTTTTTTTTAACATTCAGATCTTTGAGGAAATATACTCAAAATAAATGAGTGGCAAGACAGGGTGTTGGCACAAGCCCTTGCTTGGAAGCCAAAGTCCTATATAAACTTCCCCTCTTGCTACCTGGAAAGCCTTAGACAGAATTTCATTTGTTCGACCTTCAGTTTCCCCATTGAAAAAATAGGTACAACCATGTTTTTTCTACTTAAAAGATTTTTATGAGACTAGAATGATATACTTTTAAAATTATATAAAATACTCTGTAAATTAAATTAGCGGAATGAATTGAAACAAAAAGGTACCTTAAATTTTAATGTTTTGTTTACATTTCATATGATGACAATAAATGAATTATAAAAATCAGTAATATCTCAGTTTGCATTCTAATCAATTGAAATTTTAAAAGAAATGAATTTTCACCTGCCGTTGCTACTGCTAAGTCATTTCAGTAGTGTCCAACTCTGTGAGACCCCGTAGACGGCAGCCCATCAGGCTCCCCCGTCCCTGGGATTCTCCAGGCAAGAATACTGGAGTGGGTTGCCATTTCCTTCTCCAATGCATGAAAGTGAAAAGTGAAAGTGAAGTTTCTCAGTCGTGTCCAACTCCTAGGGACCCCATGGACTGTAGCCTACCAGGCTCCTCCGTCCATGGGATTTTCCAAGCAAGAGTACTGGAGTGGGTTGCCATTGCCTTCTCCAGAATTTTCATCTAGTTTAATTCAAATCCATCAGGAAATTAGTTTTATTATCGTGCTAGAAGATAAGTTAGATTAATAAAATAACTTTAAGAGAAGAGAGAAAAATCCTCTCCTAGATTTTATTCTCTTCTTTCCTCTTTCCTCTTTCCTCTTTTTGGAGCAAGAAAATTTGGTAGTAGTTTTTCCAAATGTACGTATTCAAGATGAGCAGATTAGGTGGAAAAAAAATTCTTTCAAATCTGGGATGAAAATGGCAACTATAGCTATCGTTACTTTAAGTTTCAAAATTTATTATACTGATTTCACACTTAACACATTAAAGACAATTAAAAGGACAGTTTAAATCCTTGATCAGTTGAGGGTGTTTAAACTGCAAAGGATAATAGAAGCATTCTGGATTTCTGCCAAGTCACTCTTCTAATTCAAAAACTATAATTGAAAAAAGACCCTTTATTCAATTTATTTTCACTGTCTGATAATGAGAATGCAGTCTTTCTACAGATATAACCAAATCTCAACACACTTTATACCCTAAAATAGTTTGCTTCATGTGATAAACCTGTGCTTTACAATTAATGTTGTATTGAACATAAATTTTGAGGGACCTTGGCAGACACATCATTTTATACTTTTTCTTAACAAAAAACACTACATTCCAAAAGAACTTCTATTGAAAAATAACACCTTTTCAAACAGCATTAGACTAACTTAAACAATGCAAGTCAGTCTGGAATATCAAGGCATCTTCATTCTAGATACTGAATGATCAATAAAATCTTCCAATAATAGAACTCTGTTCAGACAATGACATACAATTTGAAATGTTATAAAGTCAATCTAATTAAATGTACTTATAAATTTTATTTTTCCCAAAGGTAAAATTTACATATGTCATTGATGGAAGAATGTGTCATCTATTTTTATGGCATACTCTTTCTTAAATACCCAATTCCCAATGATGCTGAGCCAACCTCAGTACATGGAGAAGTATGGACAATTTGAGAATTTCCCATTTCCCTCATACACAAAAATATCTTTTCACCAACACATAAAAAGCAAGGGTTCCTTTGACTCTGAAGAGGCAAACCTGTTGTTGAGGAAAACCTGTCTGAGGAGGATGGCCTCTCAAAATACTTAAATCTGAGCCACTATGACAATTCCACAAAGCAAAAAGGAGGAGGAATAAAACAGAAATAAACTTTCACTGAAAATATAAATAGAATAACCCATGGGAAGAGGAAAAACCAGAAAGAATGGGATGCAAAGAAACAGATTCAGAGTGTGTGATGAGAAATTCAGAAAAGTTGTAATTACTACCCAAAGTACAATGTTTAAATCCCTTGTGGTAACCAAAGGAAAACAGACATTTTCAGGCATTATATATATATATATATACATATATATATATATATACACACACACACATACACATATATATAAGCTAGTGGAGGTGATAGAACTCCAGTTAAGCCATTCCAAATCCTGAAAGATGATGCTGTGAAAGTGCTGCACTCAATATGCCTGAAAATTTGGAAAACTCAGCAGTGGCCACAGGACTGGAAAAGGTCAGTTTTCATTCCAATCCCAAAGAAAAGCAATGCCAAAGAATGCTCAAACTACCGCACAATTGCACTCATCTCACACGCTAGTAAAGTACTGCTCAAAATTATCCAAGCCAGGCTTCAGCAATACATGAACCGTGAACTTCCTGATGTTCAAGCTGGTTTTAGAAAAGGCAGTGGAACCAGAGGTCAAATTGCCAACATCCACTGGATCATGGAAAAAGCAAGAGAGTTCCAGAAAAAAACATCTATTTGTGCTTTATTGACTATGCCAAAGCCTATGACTCTGTGGATCACAATCAACTGTGGAAAATTCTGAAAGAGATGGGAATACCAGACCATCTGATCTGCCTCTTGAGAAATTTGTATGCAGGTCAGGAAGCAACAGTTAGAACTGGACATGGAACAACAGACTCGTTCCAAATAGGAAAAGGAGTTTGTCAAGGCTGTATTTTGTCACCCTGTTTATTGAACTTATATGCAGAGTACATCATGAGAAATGCTGGACTAGAAGAAATACAAGCTGGAATCAAGATTGCTGGGAGAAATATCAATAACCTCAGATATGCAGATGACACCACCCTTATGCAGAAAGTGAAGAGGAACTAAAAAGCCTCTTGATGAAAGTGAAAGTGGAGAGTGAAAAAGTTGGCTTAAAGCTCAACATTCAGAAAATGAAAATTATGGCATCCGTTCCCATCACTTCATGGCCAATAGATGGGGAAACAGTGCAAACCATGGCTGAGTTTATTTTTGGGGGCTCCAAAATCACTGTAGATGGTGATTGCAGCCATGACATTAAAAGACACTTGCTCCTTGGAAGGAAAGTTATGACCAACCTAGATAGCATATTCAAAAGCAGAGACATTACTTTGTCAACAAAGGTCCGTCTGGTCAAGGCTATGGTTTTTCCAGTAGTCATGTATGGATGTGAGATTTGGACTATAAAGAAAGCTGAGCGCTGAAGAATTGATTCTTTTGAACTGTGGTGTTGGAGAAGACTCTTGAGAGTCCCTTGGATTGCAAGGAGATCCAACCAGTCCATCCTAAAGGAGATCAGCCCTGGATGTTCATTGGAGGGACTGATGTTGAAGCTGAGGCTCCAATACTTTGGCCCCATGATGCGGAGAGCTCATTCACTTGAAAAGATCCTGATGCTGGGAAAGAGTGAGGGCAGGAGGAGAAGGGGACAACACAGGATGAGATGTTTGGATGGCATCACTGACACAATGGACATGGGTTTGGGTGGACCCGGGGAGTTGGTGATGGACAGGGAGGCCTTGCGTACTGTGGTTCATGGGGTCGCAAAGAGTCGGACATGACTGAGTGACTGAAATGAACTGAACTGAACTGAATGGTTGATAGAGAAACAGCTGAAGCTGGTAGTTCAGTTCAGTTGTCACTCAGTCGTGTCCGACTCTTTGGGACCCCATGAATCGCAGCACACCAGGCCTCCCTGTCGATCACCAACTCCTGGAGTTCACTCAGACTCACGTCCATCGAGTCAGTGATGCCATCCAGCCATCTCATCCTCTGTTGTCCCCTTCTCCTCCTGCCCCCAATCCCTCCCAACATCAGGGTCTTTTCCAATGAGTCAACTCTTCGCATGAGGTGGCCAAAGTACTGGAGTTTCAGCTTTAGCATTATTCCTTCCAAAGAAATCCCAGGGCTGATCTCCTTCAGAAGCTGGTAAGGGTGGGAGAAATGATATGGGACATGGAGATGATGCAAGGAGGTATGTGGAAAACGGAGTGCAGTGGGCTTTATAAATGTGCTTGCAAGTTGCTGAAGGAGTTTACTCTAATGGTAGAAGATGGGGAGTTTGGAAGGCTTGGTGGGGAAGGTGAGATGACCCTAAAGATAAAACTATAGAGATGATTAGAACTAAAGAGAAATTTTCTTTCAGCAAATAGCATTCATTTATTTCTTAGTTGTACTGCTTTACCTTGTGTGGTGTGTGGGTTTAGGCCCTCTTCAAAATGTGTCCTGCTTTCTGGATATGACAATATCTTCTTAACTTATTTACCTTCACTCTCTATTCCAATATCTTAGTTTACTCAAATACACATTTAAAGACATTTAAAAACAAGAAAAATATTTCTATTGTGTGCCATCTACTGCCCATTTTTTTTTCACCCTGTTTTGTTGTTGTTAACATACCTACTTGTTAACATACCTACTTTAAAAATGTTCAAAGTGGCCTATGCCTACAACATACACACAAAACTGCTAACTCCACAGTGGGACATCAACCCCACCACCACCACCACCTTACTTAGTCTGTACCAGGCTCTTTCAAGTCCATTTCTTGGCTAGTCACTGCTTAGGAATGCCTATTTTTCAAAGCCATAGAGACATCGTCTTTATGAATCTTTTCTCAACCTCTTAGCAAAAATTAATTCCTCCCTCGATTATGTTCAATTAGAGCATTAATCACATTGTATTATAAATTTGTCAGTCTCCTGGCTCACAGAAGCCCCAGATACCTTTCCACATGCTCTTTTATATTCCTGGAGCCTACCACATTGTCTGGCACAGTAGGTTTGCAGATTCTTTGGTGAATAAGTAAACATATTACACCTCCTTTAAAATACATGAAACAAGATTATTGAAGAAAATTAGATTTCAAAATTTCATCCCCTGAATAATTCCCCTTCCCACTAATAGAAAAATGTGGCAGCTATACATATTTTGTCAATTTGGTTTAAAGCCAGTGGCTTCTATAAAGGCTCCTTGTCTGGGAGCCTCCCCTCCCTTCCCCAAGAACCTTATAAATCCTGGCTAAAGGCTGTTATGGATTGCTTGCACAGAGAAAAGGAGAATTTTCTGCTTTCTAAATCCCTTACCAGATTTCTCCCTGCCACCAGCAGTCTGGAAGCTCTCTATCAGGAATTTCTATCTTGCAAAGAAAATGAAGTTTTGAATACCAGGAGAAGAAATGTGTAAACTGCAATTCCTTCTGCCAGGACTCCCAGCTGCCAAAAGCCAACACGGCTTGGACATCCATCAGAATTGCATTCAGGTGATTATTTTTTAAAGGGGGGCTCCTTTCAATCCTAAACAAATTATGGAACCCTAGAAAATGAATGCACTTTTATGCTTGGTCTGAGTTTTCTTTCCATTCCTGTATTGCAAACGCATAGGAACTTTTTTGCTGCTGTTGCTGATATACAAAACCCTAGATTTACAAAATGGAAGAATTCTCTGCTTCTGCTCCCTTTTACCCAAAATCCCCTACCTACCTCCAAACCAAAATACAGTCAGTAGGTAAGCTTTTTATTGCGATCCCCTCTGATGGTAATTTCCTTGGAAAGGAAGCTCAGTTCCGAGGCCCAGATGCCTCCACACACCCTGCCTCCGCCCCTCCTTCTTGCCCTGTACAGCCTTCTCCAAGGGCGCGCTGCGGTCCTTCTCCCAGAGCTAAAGAAAGAATTGTCCGTAATCAGGGAAAACTGATTAGCCTCCAATTCCGGGAAGCAGGGGTTTGCTCCGTAAAAGGAGAAGAGCAAACTCAGAAAGGAAGACGCAGCGGGCTTCCGTCTTGTAAAACCCCATTCCTGAACGTTCCCAATTTGGCGCTCCGGCCTCTGGAAGTGACTGCGCAGCCTTATAATAAAGAGGACGGTGGCCTCTCCCCTGCGGCAGCAGCCCTCAGAGCCTTTCCGCAACTTCCAATCATCAGTCCCTTCTTTCACTGAAAGGGGACCCTCCACACAGTGCAAGCCCACCTCCGATCGCCCTCCTTCCCCACCGCACCATTTCACTGGGAATAAGACCCTCTTCGCCTTCTAGGGGGCTTACTCTGTTGAAGGCAAAGAGCCACAAGATTTTAAGGATGCCAGTCTTCATATCACCCGGGGAGGACAGATGACAGTGGAAATTTAATGCTGGTAACTGTTATTATTTCATCTTTAAAACTTGCCCTCCAGAACGAAGCTAAATAAGTGGATTCACGTTGAATAGTGAAGGTGCAAGCTGAAAAGGAGCGGGGTTATTGGGTGGGGGTCGTGGGGAACAGGGAAACGGAGGGAAGGAGTGCAGAAAGACCCTAAATCTGTATTAGACTCCGGGGTTCAAAACCTGCCCCGGTCCAGGCTGCAGTAACCCCTCCACCCCACGCCCCCGGCGCCTCGGCCAGGGAGCCGGAAGGAGGGGCCGAGAGCTAGTGCGCGGGAAGGAGGCCGAGAGAAGCGAGGGCGGCTGCGCACAGGGAGGGCGCCGGGCTGGGCCGCTCGCTCAGCCTCCTCTCGGCCCGCTGAGCCGTTCTGGGGCTGACATCATTGCCAGAAGGAGGGGCTGCCCGTGCCAAAGCGACTGGAGAACAAGGTTCTCAGGCCTCGCTGGCGTAGGCGCTCCCTCGTCGCTTAGCAGGCGCATCGCGGTGGCGACCAGATTCAGCCCGCGTGAGCTGAGCACGGCAATTCTTAATTTAGCGGAGGAAGGAAGATATCTTTAGACCTTAGCGCGTCCATCTTTGGGTTCATTCGTCAGAGCAGCCCGCACACCGTCCGCGCTTTCCTCTGATGAACCAGACAAAGGCAAGAAAGGGGGGAACATGTACAAATACTACTATTACTTCGACTTGCTTTCAAATGCCACCCCACCCCCCTACCCAGCGAAAGGTCAGCTCTGATTGTTTGAAACAAGATTAAGAGTGAAATTCTATCTAAGTTCACCAAGTTCAGAAGGTGCCCTCAAGTATCTTTTTTTTTTTTTTTTAAAGTCACACCTGTTTTAACCTTTAAGTGACGGGAGGGAGTCGCTTTAGTGTAAAGCGAGGCTACCTTGTCCGGTGTTTTGCTCACTGTTCAGTATTCTCGGCAGGCTCCTCAGGTTGTTTCCTTATTGCAACGTTAAGAGCACCAAAGCAGCTCTCCCAACACCATCGCCCCCTCCCATTATTTCCTGTCCCCCTCACCGTCTATCCCCACGTTTAAACACTTTCTTCCACACACTCTCCTTCGCACAGAAACGGTTCCTATGTGAGGTTTAAACCCAACCTGAAGATGTTTCCACTCAAGGACTCGCTTTTGTTTGGTTCTCCCAATTCAATTTTATTTATTCTTTTGTCCTCGCCTCTCTTCTCTCAAGTCTTTTGCTTTGTGCATTTGTGCCGCAGTGGCGCAAGTTTCGATTCCCAGCCCCCAGCCAACATTTTTAGAAAGGTACCCCGCTGGCAGACTCCAAGACAAGCCCTCAGACGCGCGGGCACACGCATTCAACACGCGCACTCCTGCGCCCCGCAACCCAAAAGCGGCCAAAGCAGTGAAGCGCGGAAGAGGCCATTTGCAGTTGAGCTTTATAAGTCTTTCCTTAGGGAAGGAAAGGAAGTGGCTGGCGCTATACACTCTTCAAAAGTGGTACCTCCCCCCTTTATTTTTTGCAAGGGGAGGATGTCAATTTGAGGCTAAGAGTGCACTTTCAAGTCGTGTTTCCAATCAAGGGCAGACTGCCACTCCGCTCTTCTAAGTCTCTGAAGAAAAGACTCATTTGCGGCTATGCCTTTTTAAAAAGTCACCTTTTCTGAAGACTCTCTTAAGAGGCATTCATTTTCGCGAAACGGGACTGTTTTATGGCTACGCGCTTTAAAAATTAATTCCTTTATGGACACATAAACTGTTTCTCGGTCCTATCTTAGTCAACGTCATTCATTTATGAGATAGCTAAGCGGGTTTTGGCTAAGGGCTGAAAAGTCATTTATTTTGGATAAAGAGCAGTCCCTTTATGTTTGACTAAGCTCCTAGAAAAAGTCTTTCTTTCTTTTTTTTTTTTTTAATGAGAAAATGATGCGTTTTTCGGCTACGAGACTGTAAGACGTTTCTTTAAAAAAAAAAAAAAAAAGCTAGGCAGAATTTTCCACACCTACCATCTCCATATACAGCAGGTGCTGACTGAGCACGGCCCCAGAAGTAGGGCGGGAAGGAAGGGCGGGGAGGCGAGGGGCAGGCGAAATTACATGGGAGACCCTGAGCACTCCGTGGCGCGCTGCGATCTCCTCTCTACGCCAAGGGTCGGGTCCTCAAGGACTAGGGCCAACCTTGCAAGGATCCAGACCTGGAGCCCCCAGAGATGGGAGTGCAGCGGTGCCAGACCACGCGAGAAGTCCGGAGCGGGCTCCAGGCTTTGCCGCTCGGTTCAGACCGCTCCTCCTGGCTAACCCGAGAATCTGGAGTGTGATCTTTTCTCAATCCCTGCTCTAATCTTGAGAGTTTGTCTCAGCTTCGCTGAAGCTGAAGCGAAAGACATTTTTGCACGGCCAATGTCGGGCAAATTCACGCGCGGACACTTTTCTGACACAAGTGTTTTCTTAAAGTAACCAAGGCAAGCCGACTGGTGGCTATGCCAAAAAGAGATTCTAGCTGCACTCACCTCCGGGGTTTGCTCTTAAATCCAGGGAAGAGATAGGGGAAGGGGGAAGGGAGGACACGGGAAGAGTTTCTAAAACCACTCTGTGGTCCTAATAAAGACCCTGAGAGCAGGCAGCCGGAACCTCCACGCACTAAGTGCGGGACTCACGCTTCACACGGCGCACTCTGTTCTGGCCCCGGGACCGGATACTTACCTTGTTGTCCACGCCACTAGAGTAGAAATGAGGTGGTAGGTTAAAAAAAAAAAAAGCTTCTGCTCGCTCCACGGAGACTGCGATTGCTGTAGCGGGGCTCTGCCGCCACAGCTCGCAGTCCGCGGAGCAGTTGGAGTCTCAAAGCCTTCCTTTTAGGCTGATTGGGCCGCCCGGATTGCCTGGGGTTGCCCGGGCTGTCTGTGACGCCGTTGCCGCTGCCACTCTACGCACTCTTTTTCAGCTGGCTTTCCGCTTTGCCGCGCGGGTCGCTGCGTGCAGCTCAAGCTCACGGCTCCTCCTGCCCTGACAGTTCGCCGACTGCAAGGAGCCAGGGCCGAGCCAGCCCTTTTCAATGGCGAGGGGGAGGGACTCGATAGAGGGGGAGAAGGGGGAAGGAAGGGGGGTGAGCGAGTGGAAGGCGGGCGTGGGGAGAGAAGCGAACCAGTGCCCTGGCCGCCTGCTGGGAGGGGATGGCGCAGCACCAACTGCTGGGTACCCACCTCTGGTCCCCACTCCTTGCATCCCACATCCCCCACCGCTTCGGGGGAGGCCCCTCCCGGCTGGCGGGCAACCGGGAAAGAAGGGCGTGGGCGAGATGGAGGTAAGCTTAGGAAGTTACTGTTCGCCGCCCCAAGCAGGCGGCAGAAAGCGTTCTGGCTGCACCCTCGCGTTCGGGACCCGCTGCTGGGAAAAACGCGCCGCTTTCCGGCTTCCCGCTTTGCTGAGCGAAACCGAGGGCACGTTCCGCTCCGCTCGGTCCTCCGCTCGCTGCTCTCTTTGGCTTCCCTTTAAGTTGAACTCATTCACATTATCTTACAGAAGTTTTATTTTTCTTGTTATGTGTGCTTTTCTCGTGATCCCGCTGACCGCCCTCAGTCCCGCTAGAGAACGAGCATCCAGCAGCACCATTGTCTCATACAAAGGATACTTAAGGCAGACTAGTGGAAGTAGGGGCAAAGCTGCAGTTGGAGCCGAGAGACTGTCTGTGCATATATTACACTCTGCTGTGAACCGGGTCTAGTCCCTCGCTTTCCTTCAGACGGATCGTCTGGGGGTAGCGGAGAGAGGAGTGAGGGGCGAAATCTAGCATTTGGCTACCCCAGAGAGCAAGTATGAGTGAGCCTAAGCAGGTTTGGGCTTTGGGCTGCTTTAGTGGGGTCCAGCCGCTTCTCTGCCGGGGACCAGGCAGCATCGCGGGCTTGGACAGCGCTTTTCCGTGGTGTAGGAAAGGATACAGGAGAGGGAGGAACCCAGCCGCAAGACATGCTTGCCAGCGCGCTCCGGCTGCCTAGTCGGTGACGCCCGGGCGAGCATCGCGGTGCCAGGTCTTCCAAGACTACTAGAGAGATCAGGGGCAGTCTGGCTGGTTTGTGACTCGGAACGGTTGTGGGTGTCTAGAAGCAGGGCTAATTCCCCCGTCCCTGTTATGGAATTACAAGCAAATAGCAACACCAACCAAAACCTTCCCAGCTGGTCTACTCCGATTCTTACTCCAAGGAACAAGTCCTTAAATTTACCCAGTGGCTGGAGAATGAACCAGGTGAATGCTTTAATTTTTTTCCCAGAAAAAAAAAAAAAATGTAGTATTTTAGGTTTAGGTTTTAGCATCCGTTTTCCATGCTTAACCAATAGAAAAAACTTATCTTTCTAGTGCTCTGCTTTTTGGGGGAAAGAGGAAGCTCTCTTTCCTAAAATAAAAGAAGGAAAAGTAGATAATGTTTTCCGGGACCAAGAGCGCAGTATTCACTTTTATTTTTGTCTACTGAATCGTAGGGGGAATACATCTGCATAGGGCTAGAACATCAAGAAGGGGATAATTTGTTCCAATTATCATGAGTTGATTTTATCTAATAGCTTATTCGTGGAAAGTTATTATTATTATTATTGAAGGGCAAATCTTTCTGACTTCTTTCGCCGGTATATCCCTCATTTCATAACTGCCTTCTTTCCAATTCCTGATATTTTAAAAGGATAAAACCCTAGTTCAGATAATGCTCACATAACCTTTTGTTTTTCTGTTGCTTTTTCTTTTCTTTTTTAAACATTTACAGCCACTACCAGAAGGAATAATAGCAACGCAGTTCAGGGCAGTCTGCATGAAAAGAGGATACAGGAAGTATTTACTGTTACATTTTACTCCTCATGTAACTCTGCTTCCATCAGTCATGGTATCCAGCACATGCATTGTCCTCTTCTTGGGAACTAGGAGATGTCTTGGAGTTGAAATCAGAAGTTGTCAAATGGTTATGGTTTACAGCTCTGATTCTTGGGATTTGCACTGCTACATGAGACTCAGTCATAGGTGATGGCAGGAAGTCAATGAAAATAAAATCAGTGATTGATCCAGGAAAGTGTGGCAGAGCCATGCTATGGAGGCACTCACTCTCAGAGCATTAATAATCATTCATAACATCTACATTAGACATAAATTAATTGATGTGTTAAGAGGAGAGAACTGTCCAGTGAATATTATGAAGTATTTAAAGTTATCAAGGCAGACTCATGAAGTTAATATTAATTATTTACATTTTACAGTTTCTAGAACTGAAGATTTGCACAAGATCATGGCGCTGAAGAGTAGCAGACTCTGGATTTTCATTTAGAGTATAAATCTAAACTTTAGCTACATGCTTGCTTTACAATGAATCTGGATTCTTCTATATATATAGCACAACATTTAGTCTTAAGCGTCTCATACAGTAGAAAATGATCTCTGTAGATTAGAGACATTACCTCCAGACCTAGTTCAACTAAGTAACCCAGAAAATCATCTGAGAAATTCATTTTTGTTGATAAAAGTGGCAGAAATCCACATTTGAAAATAATGAAAAATGTTCCCATTTTCTCTTCTTGGTGGCACCAATGAGCAACGGAATAACCAAAAGCCAGGCCACCCAGCAAAAGCTCTTTACTTGGTGCTCTAACTCTAAAAGGACTGATCAGGAATCTACTCTGCTTGCACACAGAGAGAATTCCTTGACTGAATGCCTTTTATGCACCATTTGAATTATTATATATTGTCCTGCTGCTGCTAAGTCGCTTCAGTTGTGTCCAACTCTGTGCGAACCCGTAGACGGCAGCCCACCAGGTTCCCCCGTCCCTGGGATTCTCCAGGCAAGAACACTGGAGTGGGTTGCCATTTCCTTCTCCAATGCGTGAAAGTGAAAAGTGAAAGTGAAGTCGTTCAGTCGTGCCAAAACCACTCTATGAGATAGGTATTATTAGCTTTTTTTTTTTTTTTTTTTAACAAATGAGGAAACAGAGACTCACAGAGACTAGGTAAAATGCCCAATGTTATAGAGCTATAAAGTATAGAGTTGGGAAAATCAAACTCATATCATTTCCAGTTCACTATGCTGACCCTCAGCATATGGTCTTCAGATTGTGTGATTACACATTTTCAGAATTTGCATTACATCAAGAATTTTATAATTAACAAAAGGAAACTTTAGGATTTTTTTTTTTTTTTTGTAGGAGATGCCATGAGCGAAGTGCTATATTTATTGCATTTGTTTATTCAGTGTTCCAATTTGGAACTTTAACCAGGGTTCTACTAAGATTGGAAAAAGGAAGTTATGGTAATGTCTACCCATAAGCATGGAAATATGTGTAATCTCTGAGGATTAAACTATAAAATCATCATATAATTATAGAATGGCTCATACAAGAAAATTAAAATACTTCAGTGAGTTAGGATGTTTCTCAGGCCAGTGAGAATTGATTAAAACTGAGAAATAATGTGGTAATCTGAAGAAGGTTGATCAGCTGTGCAGAACTAAAAAAAGAAGCCTCAAAGAGATGAGTATTGGTAACTCTTATCCATGTACATTTTCATCTCACTGGCAAAAAGCATCCTTGATATGAGATTGATGAAGCTAATCACATACTCTGCAATTTCAGTTGCCTTTGCATTGAAACACCTCTTATCAAGCAGTCTACCATCTGATTGTGATTTGCTTTCCCATGTACACTGTCTAGAGAGAGAATGCATAGGTCTTAAAGATGGATGAAACTATGTGCTAGTTATTTTACATCAAATTCCATTCATCTTTATGTCATCCACTACAACTTGTACCTATATTACACGTGAATGCTATAATCAGTAAATCATCACTGTTATTGAGAAAGTATGTGTTTGTATGGACAGAAAACTGTAAAAATGGATAAATTACATTCTCTGTGATATTTTTCATATTTAATGTTAACCATCAACAGCAATTAAAATTAGTAAGAGGCAGTAAAGCCTAATGCTTAGAAAAGAACTTTAGTTTTAAACCAGATTTGAAATTCTGGCTCTGCCATTTTCTAGTTGTGTAGCTTTAGGCAAATTAATCTCTAGATCTGTATGTACAAGACAGAGACTAGCTACATGTGCTGCAGAGCCTTTGAAACTTGACTAACCAAAACTGAGATGCACTGTAAGTATAAAATACATACCCTATTTTGAAGAGTTAGCACATGTACATACACACATGTATATGAAATATGTAAGTAATATTTTTCATAAATTGCATGATGAAATGTTTATGTTTTGACTAACAGTAAATAAAATATTATTAAACTAATTTAACCTGCTTATTTTCAATATTTTAATGGGCTGCTAGAAAATTTAAAATTATATATGTGGTCTGAATTATATTTTTGTTGTAGAGAGCTATTCTAAGAAGCTTTAGTTTTTTCATCTAAAAATGAGGATGATAATCTTATGTAGCTCAAATTGTTGTAATGATATTTAAATAAAATAATGTACCTCAAATGCTTAGCACAGTGCTTGACTTTTAGTTTAAAAGTTATCACTCTGCAAGAGTTAGGAAATAAATTAAGAAATAAAGATAAGTAAAATTACAAAACAAAATCTGTAATCCTGAATGGGTTAAGGACTGCTCAAAGGAAAGGCTTTAGTTATGAATTGGTTTTCTTTAGCTCAAGTGAAATCATTCTAATTCTCTCTAGAAACAAAGGCAAAGATACATGTCTGGTTGTGGGGGGAGAACAATATTTGTGACATACAAAAATAATAATGTGCAGGCAAATGTTTTGAACAGTTCAAGGTACTTTCTCAATTCCAAACATTTTTACTACCGTAATTTGTGAGGCACTTTTACATTTAATTGGTAGATATTTCTAGTGTTGGGGCATTCAGGTTGTAATAGCCACGCATTCCGGGAAACAAACTCACTCAGAAGGACAATGCACATAGTGGAGTGCAGTTTATTACACCAGCAGGCCCAATGCCAAGGACCCCAACCAGCATTTGTGAAAATATTCTATACCTCATGTGTACATTTCCGAACCCACCACCCCAATTTCTTTGAGACTTACATAAAACAAAGGAAGGATAAATACAATCACAATAACCCCATCACTCATGTGCTATGTGTTCAAATGGTTAATAATCAATAAGAATTTATGACCTGTCCAGAGGCAGGGGTGATTAGAGAATGTTTTCTCTTAGGCGATGAGTAACCTGGATGTGATCTTCAAATTCCCCTGTCCAGAGGGGGGTCTTATCCTTCTATTGTAGTTTCCATAGGCACTAAGCAAAGAGTTCAGAGTCCATTGGAGAGGTGGCCGAGCATGATCAGCATGAACAGGCCTAAAATGGAGTCCAGCTCTGTCTGTTTCCTCCTTCAAGGTGAGGTAAATAAGGCTGAAAGGCAAATACTTTTCTGCAGATACAGAAATGGGAGAAAGCATAGTAGTTCACTGTACCTCAGTTCAGTTCAGTTCAGTCACTCAGTTGTGTCCAACTCTTTGCAAACCCATGAATTGCAGCACACCAGGCCTCACTGTCCATCAACAACTCCAGGAGTTCACTCAGACTCAGGTCCATTGACTCAGTGATGCCATGCAGCCATCTCATCCTCTGTCATCCCCTTCACTTCCTGCCCCCAATCCCTCCCAGCATCAGAGTATTTTCCAATGAGTGAACCCTTCCCATGAGGTGGCCAAAGTACTGGAGTTTCAGCTTTAGCATCATTCCTTTCAAAAAAACCCCAGGTTGGTCTCATTCAGAATGGACTGGTTGGATCTCCTTGCAGTCCAAGGGACTCTCAAGAGTCTTCTCCAACACCACAGTTCAAAAGCATCAATTCTTCAGCACTAAGCTTTCTTCACAGTCCAACTCTCACATCCATATATGATCACTGGAAAAACCATAGCCTTGACTAGATGGACCTTTGTTGGCAAAGTAATGTCTCTGCTTTTGAATATGCTATCTAGGTTGGTAATAACTTTTCTTCCAGGGAGTAAGCGTCTTTTAATTTCATGGCTGCAGTCACCATCTGCAGTGGTTTTGGAGCCCCCAAAAATAAAGTCTGACACTGTTTCCACTGTTTCCCCGTCTATTTGCCATGAAGTGATGGGACCAGATGCCATGATCTTAGTTTTCTGAATGTTGAGCTTTAAGCCAAGTTTTTCACTCTCCTCTTTCACCTTCATCAAGAGATTTTTTGTTCCTCTTCACTTTCTGCCATAAGGGTGGTATCATCTGCATATCTGAGGTTATTGATATTTCTCCTGGCAATCTTGATTCCAGCTTGTGCTTCTTCCAGCCCAGCATTTCTCATGATGTACGCTGCATATAAGTTAAATAAGCAGGGTGACAATATACAGCCTTGACGAACTCCTTTTCCTATTTGGAACCAGTCTGTTGTTCCATGTCCAGTTCTAACTGTTGCTTCCTGACCTGCATACAAATTTCTCAAGAGGCAGGTAAGGTGGTCTGGTATTCCCATCTCTTTCAGAATTTTCCACAGTTTCTTGTGTTCCACACAGTCAAAGGCTTTGGCATAGTCAATAAAGCACAAATAGATGTTTTTCTGGAACTCTCTTGCTTTTTCCATGATCCAGCAGATCTTGGCAATTTGATCTCTGGTTCCTCTGCCTTTTCTAAAACCAGCTTGAACATCAGGAAGTTCATGGTTCATGTATTGCTGAAGCCTGGCTTGGAGAATTTTGAGCATTACTTTACTAGCATGTGAGATGAGTGCAATTGTGTGGTAGTTTGAGCATTCTTTGGCATTGCTTTTCTTTGGGATTGGAATGAAAACTGA
The DNA here is from genome assembly GCF_002263795.3 of Bos taurus. Classification (NCBI taxonomy): domain Eukaryota; kingdom Metazoa; phylum Chordata; class Mammalia; order Artiodactyla; family Bovidae; genus Bos; species Bos taurus. The sequence goes on along the minus strand of NC_037357.1, from coordinate 39,836,336 downwards.
CCTTTTCCAGTCCTGTGGCCACTGCTGAGTTTTCCAAATTTTCAGGCATATTGAGTGCAGCACTTTCACAGCATCATCTTTCAGGATTTGAAATAGCTCAACTGGAATTCCATCACCTCCACTAGCTTTGTTCATAGTGATGCTTTCTAAGGCCCACTTGACTTCACATTCCAGGAGATCAGTGATCACACCATCGTGATTATCTGGGTCATGAAGATCTTTTTTGTACAGTTCTTCTGTGTATTCTTGCCACCTCTTCTTAATATCTTGTGCTTCTGTTAGGTCCATACCATTTCTGTCCTTTATCAAGCCCATCTTTGCATGAAATGTTTCCTTGGTATCTCGAATTTTCTTGAAGAGATCTCTTGTCTTTCCCATTCTGTTGTTTTCCTCTATTTCTTTGCATTGATCACTGAGGAATGCTTTCTTATCTTTTCTTGCTATTCTTTGGAACTCTGCATTCAGATATTTATATCTTTCCTTTTCTCCTTTGCTTTTCCCTTCTCTTCTTTTCACAGCTATTTGTAAGGCCTCCCCAGACAGCCATTTTGCTTTTTTGCATTTCTTTTCCATGGGGATGGTCTTGATCCCTGTTTCCTGTATAATATCACGAACCTCATTCCATAGTTCATCAGGCACTCTGTCTAACATATTTAGTCCCTTAAATCTATTTCTCACTTCCACTGTATAATCATAAGGGATTTGATTTAGGTCATACCTGAATGGTCTAGTGGTTTTCCCTACTTTCTTCAATTTCAGTCTGAACTTGGCAATAAGTAGTTCATGATCTGAGCCACAGTCAGCTCCTGGTCTAGTTTTTGTTGACTGTATAGAGCTTCTCCATCTTTGGCTGCAAAGAATATAATCAGTCTGATTTCGGTGTTTACCATCTGGTGATGTCCATGTGTAGAGTCTTCTCTTGTGTTGTTGGAAGAGGGTGTTTGCTATGACCAGTGCTTTTTCTTGGCAAAACTCTCTTAACTTTGCCCTGTTTCATTACGTATTCCAATGCCAAATTTGCCTGTTACTCCAGGTGTTTTTTGACTTCCTACTTTTGCATTGCAGTCCCCTATAATGAAAAGGACATCTTTTTTAGGCGTTAGTTCTAAAAGGTCTTGTAGGTCCTCACAGAACCGTTCAAATGCAGCTTCTTCAGCGTTACTGGTTGGGGCATAGGCTTGGATTACACCCAAAAAAAAGAAAAGTCTGTTGTTTGCTGATGAGAAAAGTGCATAGCTCAACTGGAGACACTAGAGGGTGCTATTAGTGAGGGTTTAGAAGGACGAATAAAGCCTTTCAACACCCTTCCCCCTCTCCATTGCTATAGATTATAAAAATTTGAAAAGGGCATACCTGTGAAAAGAAACTAACACTTCTCCATTCACTCCTGGACATGACTTGCAAGGCTTTTCTTTTTTTTTTTTTTTTTTTAGTCTGGAGACTCCTTTACAACATTCCCCAAATAATAAAATATTAGAAGTTTCCTATAGTACTTGGACAAATAATTGAGAAAAGTTTGAAATGGTTCCCTGCTCTTGGAAAAACACTACCAAAGCCCAAGGAAGGAAGTAGGAGAAATAAAAATACACAAGAAAGGGCTTCTAATGAAAGAAAGACTCCAACAACATCCATAATTAAGTTGGGGTGAGAAAATTGTTTGATAGTCATGCCATATAATATTTTCTCTCTCTCTCTCTCTCTCTAGGCTTGAACAGCTTTGCACTTGCAGAGGACGAAACTGCAGCTGACTTTCTTTCATCAAAGCCTGGAAATTACAGCCTTATGTGTATAACTGAACTTTGCTGAAGCACTGAACACTGATTAAGGCAAGTAAATGAATACAGGTACGTGGTGTTGTCCTCAAGGTTACAGTTTCCTACTAAAGAATGCACTTCTACTGTACTCTCATTTTTTCTTTTTTACAGATAAGTAGTTGCAAACTGTACCAGATAAGGCTTCTCATCTGTGTGTTATTTGCCTGTATTGTGATGTAAGCACACGAGCAGGGAAAAATATTGTGTATTTCAAACAGTAGAAGGATCAGAATACTATTAATGGTTTCTATCCTTCTTATTTCCTTAGGACAAGCTTTAGCTTGAGTTATCCAAATATTGCCTGGTGAGGTGAAAAATTCAAAGAGATTTTGGTTGATGAGGAAAGCAAATTCCTTTTTGTTGTTTCTTTTAACAATGAGATTGAATTTTTTCTACCCTGTCAAAACTCCTATGCTGTCATATCTTCAGGAAGTAAGCATCAGGGACTGCTTTAAATTTAGGAAATAAACACACTATGAAAATAATCACATAATGTTTCCAAAGCAACATATTGGGATTGATAAAAATATAATTTTTTAAAGAATCCTGAATCAATCCCATACCACTTAGCCTTCTTTATTTTTTAAGCCTCTTTATTTCTATTATAGGATATGGCTATGAGGTAAGTAGATTTAACTTTCGTATGGTTTGTAAAATCAGTTACATTTTCTAATGTATGATAACAAATATACTGTTCATTTCATTGAACCATGTAGGAAAACTGCTTTAAGTTTTGTTTCTGTTTTTAATTAACAAACTACCATGGCTGTGGTTTAGTCAAAGAAGTGTTTAATAGATGACTACTTTGAGCCATTTTTCATTGACTGAGGTGCTTTAGAAATCCCATAAGTGATTAGACTGCATTTAGATAATCAACATAGGGTTTCTGTTTTCTTTTAAGACTGAACAGTTTTATCTCATAATTACTGAAACTTAGCTGAATGTCAATTTATTTGGATAAAATACAAAAAAAAAAAAAAAACACAAGAATTCTTCTTAGTTGCCAAAATACAGCTGGTCTCAACTATTCATTTTAGATTTCCTGCCACACAAGTTGAAGAATGGTGATTCATTTTACTTTGGGAAAAAAAAAAAAAAAAACAATCAAAACCAATGAGTTGAATCTTTGAATTAATTTTTCTTTCTTGACTAACTTAACCACATATTCAGTCAGGCACACTATTGAATCTATCATGGTTATCTTTTGTGTCAGGCTAGATAGGGAAGGAAAAGTGTTTGGAACATAGCAGGGCTCTCCTTTTAAGGAAAAAAAAAATGTGTATACAAAACTGGCAATGAAAATGAAATATTGTTCCTGGGTTCCTTCCATTGTGAATATTGTTATTATTAGGTTCCATTTTCCATACATCTGTTGTTGGAGCTCAAAGCAATAAAGGAGCTTCACCTTCAGACTGAACCTAATCCTGTCATACTGAAAAATCCTTCAAAAATTTCCACCTTGTCAGATGGCTTTTCAGATTTGATGTCTTTTCAGACCCACTGTTCAGTGTTCTTTTGGTGAATCTAACAAATCTGAATTTTACTACAAGTCCAATACTGGTGATTTAGTTTGTGCAGTTAGCCATCTACCTCAGATATGTGAGTGGCACTTTAGTACCCACTGCTAGGACAAGAGTGCAAGCTCTGATAATCAGTTCAAGCATTGGCATATTATTTACTTTCCACCTATTTCCCTGGTGCCCTAGTCTCAGTATCAATGAACTATTACCTGCTTGGCTAAGGTTTATGATCCCAACAAGAAATCTTTCTTAGAAATGTCCTATTAATACCAAAATAACTTACGATTCTAGCCTCACATTTTATGTTTTACATTCTTGGACCATTTATTCTATAGAAGATGCTTAAGTGGGTAGGGTATGTTTGTTAAGCTTTTTATACTTCATCACATTAAGTAATGACATTCAATGATGGTTATTATTCTTGAAGAGTACAACTGAATTACTTAGCACCCACACTTTCACGCCCATCAATTATAAATTATTCTCCAAAAACAAGCATAGAGATGTAACAATCATAGAAAAATTACAAGTAAAACATCAGAAAGTGTAAAAATAACTTTGTCATAAACTTGTTAAATGACAGAGGTTTCTAACTGTCTTATGAATGAATAAATTTCCCCCGTTTTACAAGGATCACTTTGGGTAGGGGGCCTGAATCAATTTCTGAAAATGCAGTAGTATTTTACAAGATAGGATGTGTGGTCACTTTGACAGATACACCAATTAGTGACACAGACAATGAAATGTATATTTACAAATGTAGTGAAGGACCTCAAGAATTATATACTTATATTGAAAGTATTAAACATGTATTTGTCAGCTATTGTTCTAAACTTACATCTCATGGAAAATTAAATACCAGTATCAGATCAGATCAGATCAGTTGCTTAGTCATGTCCGACTCTTTGAGATCCCATGAATCGCAGCATGCCAGGCCTCCCTGTCTATCACCAACTCCAGGCGTTCACTCAGACTCACGTCCATCGAGTCAGTGATGCCATCCAGCCATCTCATCCTCTGTCGTCCCCTTCTCCTCTTGCCCCCAATCCCTCCCAGCATCAGAGTCTTTTCCAATGAGTCAACTCTTCCCATGAGGTGGCCAAAGTACTGGAGTTTCAGCTTTAGCATCATTCCTTCCAAAGAAATCCCAGGGCTGATCTCCTTCAGAATGGACTGGTTGGATTTCCTTGCAGTCCAAGGGACTCTCAAGAGTCTTCTCCAACGCCACAGTTCAAAAGCATCAATTCTTCAGTGCTCAGCCTTCTTCACAGTCCAACTTTCACATCCATACATAACCACAGGAAAAACCATAGCCTTGACTAGACGAACCTTTGTTGGCAAAGTAATGTCTCTGCTTTTGAATATGCTATCTAGGTTGGTCATAACTTTCCTTCCAGGGAGTAAGCGTCTTTTAATTTCATGGCTGCAGTCACCATCTGCAGTGATTTTGGAGCCCCCAAAAATAAAGTCTGATACTGTTTCCACTGTTTCCCCGTCTATTTGCCATGAAGTGATGGGACCAGATGCCATGATCTTCGTTTTCTGAATGTTGAGCTTTAAGCCAACTTTTTCACTCTCCGCTTTCACTTTCATCAAGAGGCTTTTTAGTTCCTCTTCACTTTCTGCCATAAGGGTGGTGTCATCTGCGTATCTGAGGTTATTGATATTTCTCCCGGCAATCTTGATTCCAGCTTGTGTTTCTTCCAGTCCAGCATTTCTCATGATGTACTCTGCATATAAGTTAGATAAGCAGGGTGACAATATACAGCCTTGAGGAACTCCTTTTCCTATTTGGAACCAGTCTATTGTTCCATGTCCAGTTCTAACTGTTGCTTCCTGACCTGCATACAAATTTCTCAAGAGGCAGGTCAGGTGGTCTGGTATTCCCATCTCTTTCAGAATTTTCCACAGTTGATTGTGATCCACACAGTCAAAGGCTTTGGCATAGTCAATAAAGCACAAATAGATGCTTTTCTAGAATTCTCTTGCTTTTTCCATGATCCAGCGGATGTTGGCAATTTGATCTCTGGTTCCTCTGCCTTTTCTAAAACCAGCTTGAACATCAGGAAGTTCACGGTTCATGTATTGCTGAAGCCTGGCTTGGAGAATTTTGAGCATTACTTTACTAGCATGTGAGATGAGTGCAATTGTGTGGTAGTTTGAGCATTCTTTGGCATTGCCTTTCTTTGGGATTGGAATGAAAACCGACCTTTTCCCGTCCTGTGGCCACTGCTGAGTTTTCCAAATTTGCTGGCATATTGACTGCAGCACTTACACAGCATCATCTTTCAGGATTTGGAATAGCTCAACTGGAATTCCATCACCTCCACTAGCTTTGTTCATAGTGATGCTTTCTAAGGCCCACTTGACTTCACATTCCAGGAGGTCAGTGATCACACCATCGTGATTATCTGGGTCATGAAGATCTTTTTTGTACAGTTCTTCTGTGTATTCTTGCCACCTCTTCTTAATATCTTCTGCTTCTGTTAGGTCCATACCATTTCTGTCCTTTATCAAGCCCATCTTTGCATGAAATATTCCTTTGTCATCTCTGATTTTCTTGAAGAAATCCCTAGTCTTTCCCATTCTGTTGTTTTCCTCTATTTCTTTGCATTGATGGCTGAAGAAGGCTTTCTTATCTCCTCTTGCTATTCTTTGGAACTCTGCATTCAGATGTTTATATCTTTCCTTTTCTCCTTTGCTTTTCACTTCTCTTCTTTTCACAGCTATTTGTAAGGCCTCCCCAGACAGCCAGTTTGCTTTTTTTACATTTCTTTTCCACGGAGATGGTCTTGATCCCTGTCTCCTGTACAATGTCACGAACTTCATTCCATAGTTCATCAGGCACTCTATCTATCAGATCTAGGCCCCTCAATCTATTTCTCACTTCCACTGTATAATCATAAGGGATTTGATTTAGGTCATACCTGAATGGTCTAGTGGTTTTCCTTACTTTCTTCAATTTAAGTCTGAATTTGGCAATAAGGAGTTCATGGTCTGAGCCATAGTCAGCTCCTGGTCTTGTTTTTGCTGACTGTATAGAGCTTCTCCATCTTTGGCTGCAAAGAATGTAATCAATCTGATTTTGGTGTTGACCACCTGGTAATGTCCATGTATAGAGTCTTCTCTTGTATTGTTGGAAGAGGGTGTTTGTTATGACCAGTGCATTTTCTTGGCAAAACTCTATTAGTCTTCGCCCTGCTTCATTCCCTTTCCAAGGCCAAATTTGCCTGTTACTCCAGGTGTTTCTTGACTTCCTACTTTTGCATTCCAGTCCTCTATAATGAAAAGGACATCTTTTTTGGGTGTTAGTTCTAAAATGTCTCATAGGTCTTCATAGAACCGTTCAACTTCAGTTTCTTCAGCATTACTGGTTGGGGCATAGACTTTGATTACTGTGATATTGAATGGTTTGCCTTGGAAACGAACAGAGATCATTCTGCCATTTTTGAGATTGCATCCAAGTACTGCATTTCGGACTCTTTTGTTGACCATAATGGCCACTCCATTTCTTCTGAGGGATTCCTGCCCACAGTAGTAGATATAATGGTCATCTGAGTTAAATTCACCCATTCCAGTCCATTTCAATTCACTGATTCCTAGAATGTTGACATTCACTCTTGCCATCTCTTGTTTGACCACTTCCAATTTGCCTTGATTCATGGACCTGACATTCCAGGTTCCTATGCAACATTGCTCTTTACAGCATCGGACCTTGCTTCTATCACCAGTCACATCCACACCTGCGTATTCTTTTTGCTCTGGCTCCATCCCTTCATTCTTTCTGGAGTTTTTCTCCACTGATCTCCAGTAGCATATTGGGCACCTACTGACCTGGGGAGTTTCTCTTTCAGTATCCTATCCTTTTGCCTTTCAAACTGTTCATGGGGTTCTCAAGGCTAGAATATTGAAGTGGTTTGCCATTCCCTTCTCCAGTGGACCACATTCTGTCAATACTACTATACTATAGCTTATACTAAATTAAATTTGTTTTTAACTCTGTCATTCTAGTCTCTTCTTCTAAGGTCTTTTTAAGTTAACAATGAATAAAAATAACATAAATTAAAGTTTTCTCTCAGATATAGTGCTTGATTCTTATACTTTACAGAACACCTACAGCATGAGATGCAGTCTTAACTGCCAAAATGTCTGATAATATCTTTATTGTTACATTAGATTTGATATACCAAGAAGCTATCAATTATAATCCAATAAATTCTTAACGAAACTTACTTAGCTTAGAGTTCTATTCGACTAATAATAAATGAAAAGACATTTTACAGCTAGAAGATAGTCTTTTGTCTCCCAAGCGTGTGTGTCTCTCAGAAAAGGAATAGGAAGAGAAGAAGGGGTATGAAGAATAGGCAACCTCAGTGTCCTTGAGGGAAACAAGGCAGTACAGGTCCCTTTTCATTTTAAAATTATTTTGTAAAGTTTATTCTTCAACTTCACTATCATTACTTTAAAAACTTATTTTATGCAACTTCTGTTTCAAATTGTTTCAACTTTTAAGTATTCTGGCAGGGTAAAATGCTCACATGGAGACTGGTGTGGGGCTAAGTGAAAGTGACAACAGAAAGACAATTAAAGTCACCATTCTCTTCACAGTGACTTTTCATAAGGCAGACTCTGGAAAGAAACAAATAGAGAAGGAGGAGGGAGGAGGGTTCAGGATGGGGAACATGTGTATACCTGTGGTGGATTGATTTTGATATATGGCAAAACCAATACAATATTATAAAGTTAAAAAAATAAGATAAAATAAAATAAATAAAAATAAATAAATTGCCAATAACATAAAAAAAAAAGAAAGAAAAAGAAAGAGATACTGGACAGGTACAGGTAGATGTTCAAACCCCATCTCCAACCTCTTAACCTCTTTACTTTGAGCTGCCAGTCCTGAGTTCCAGCAGTGTAGTTTACAGTAGAAATACAAGTCAGCAGGAAAAGTGCGGTGATGGTGTGTGTACTGTCTGAGGCCCTTTGTTGTTGTTGTTTAATTGCTAAGTCATGTCCTACTCTTCTGCAATATGATGAACTTTAGCCCACCAGGCTCCTATATCCAGGGGATTTCCCAGGCAAGAATACTACAGTGGGTTGCCATTTCCTTCTCCAGGGGATCTTCCCCACCCAGGGATAGAACTCACACCTCCTGCATTGGCAGGTGGATTCTTTACCACTGAGCCACCGGGGAAGCCCCTGAGGCCCTTCAAAGGACAACAAAGTAACAAGATTGGAGTTGGGAGAGTTGGAGACATGCCCAGAGGGGAAACAGGTTTATTTAGAGAAGGACTTCCTATGTCTTTAATATGCAAATATGTGGCAAGGGCTTGAAATAGCACAAAAAGTGTTGCTAGTTAGTTTTAGAAGCACCTCTCTGAACTCTTCAAACCTGTCTACCCCATGGTGATAAGGTTAATCTTTCTCCATATAGCTGTGTCATGCTATTAATATTAACATTCATGTCACCCTTGATGTGCTGCTGTTCAAAGCAGACCAGACCCCATTTCAAAACTGGGGATAGGAGGAGCAATTTGTGGATATGGAAACGAAAAGGAATAAATTGAAGAAATCTGTGCGTTGTAGTACAATAATGAGAGGTTCTATTGTAACTTTTGCCATAATATATTACAATTTTTGTCTGGAACTTGTCTAGAACACAATTTTAATTTAAACTGGTCTCCTAAAAATTATTTGGCTATATTCTTTGCGCACGGCCTAATGGGAACAAAGTCTAGAAAACTTGGATTCAATTTATGATTCTGTGGCATTCTGGCTGCAGAATATTTGACAAGTTACTTTAACTCTCTAAATCCAATTTTAACAACTGTGTATTGAAAAATATAATTACCTTGAGAATTGATATGAGGAATAAATGAGATGATGAACATAAACACAGCTAATGCAGTGCCTGACATAGTTTAACATAGGTGAATGCTCCAATAGATTTAGACTTCATTACACACCTAAAGCAGTCACTGAGGTAAAAGAAAATGGGAGGTAAGGATTGAAGTATTATTCATCAAGTCATTTGCTAGTTCATTTATTCATTCATACACAAATATTTAATGAAGAAGTATATATTCAAGGCACATTTTAAGGTAAATTAATTCCTTAAATAGTCTTTCCATCTTATGTGTATTTGATAGATTTGGATGTTGAGTAATACAATGCTGAGTACAGCTGAGTTAATTGAGGGAGTCAAGGGGAAAGGATTGGTAACCTCAGCTTATTTGCAGAAAATAAATACCACCTCCTAACATATACCTTACATCTTCCCTGGGGAGCCATTGCCCTCAAGTACACTCCAAAATTAAAATTAATACTTTGTATTAATGTGTGTATATTTATGTGTGTATACATATATACATATAGATAGATAAGTAGATATAGATAGACAGACAGACAGACAGATATTTTGAAATAGTTGTCACTAGTTTAGACTATTTGAGCAGCCACATAGTGAGAGAATGATTTATGTAAACAGAGACAGATTTATTATGAAGTGAATTAAATTTTAGCTTAAAACCCCCAATGCACATGGACCTCTTCTGAGGCCTGGTATTAGAAAATCAAATGTCTTAGGAGGGAGAGATAATAAAATGATATGTCGTCAAAAATGTTGGGGAAAAAAAAAAAACTATTGTAGAGATATAGCAAGAGTTTATTTATATATGTATGCAATTGCAATTTTTGTGATGGCAGCTTTTATAAATTTGTTAGTTGTCATTCTTTCTTTTTATTTGGCTGTACTGTGAAGCTTGCTGGATCTTAGTTCCCTGACCAGAGATTGAACCTGCATCTTTGGCAGTGAAAGTGCAGGGCACTAACCATTGGACTGCCAAGGAATTCCTGTTGTGATTCTTTTTTGTCTGTAAATTAATATTTTGTTCATACCAAATTTTACATTGGTAATTTTCTATCATTTTGTTAAAAAAAGCCCCTGTGTTTAAGCTCCATATTCCAGAACACCAGGGTTCATCCCCTACTTACAATGTCAAAATACTTCCCTTTTGTTCTTCCCAGAGGAAATAAAAATACCATCAAAAGTAGAATTTAAAGTATAGGCTTGGGTCTTTACTGAGTGGATTGATTTAAGTCTACAAAATGACTTCAAATTTTGATTTTGAAAAGATTTTGATCATTTCTTTTACCTTCTGCAATATGATTCTTAGCCATATCAGCAACTAAAGGGAAAATAAAAACAAAATCTCCACATACTTATGGAAGAGATCTCAGTGGTTTAATTAAAGGACAAAAAACATGCAGTCTGTACAATATGGATCTCTGAGAACTAGGAGGGACCCTTATCATCTTAGAAATTATGAAATTTGTTCAAGTTTTGCACTTTTGGTCATAGGATATTTTTCTTCTCAGATAATCATCTGTCATGTTTAAAGGATATATGAAATTCCTGAGAAATCAAATTAAATGGAATTTTGTATTGAACATAAAATAGAAAACTATCAAATCAGTCTTTCTTTTGAGTTTTATGGTGACAATTCTCTCTTGGATTAGACTTTTTCCACTTTGAACTACTAAGTATATTGTATCCCACACAAAGGAGCATAAGTCAAACTTCAAAACTGTTCTTTAGAACAGTTGTCATTTTTGTTATTTTTAAATGACAAGAGATTGGAAGCAGTGCAATGATTTTATCCACTCCAATTGAGATTCTGTGCCATTATTTAAAATCTGCTCTGAGAAGAAAAATGGAATAATAATTCATAGACAAAATTAAAATGAATAGGATTTTTATATGAAAATAGAGGAATTAGATTTTAGTATATAATAATAATGCAAGAAAGTCTTGTTGTTATGTTTGTTGTAATACTATACATAGTATTTTTCAATTACAAAATGGTTGATACTAATAAAAGAAAAAGAGCAGTTTGAAATTTGTTAAAGGGAAGCATTTGTTAAAAGTATGATTAAATCTTGACTATTTCCTCTTGGGAAAGTTCCGTTAAGTAAAGTACGTGTTTAGAGGAATGGCTTAAGATCTGTTAGTTAATAATGATGAACAGTGTGCTGCCCACATATGCATATGATCCTGCTTTCTCCTTTTAAAATAAAGAATAGCATCAGTGACAGGTTTCCTTTAAGATTAAAAAAAGAAAATAGACATTCGTTAGAGGGTTGGTTAATGACAAAGGACCTAGTGTGGGTGGAAACAAAATATTATTTTCTGGACAAAATTAACTGGCCTATATGTGGCTCAAATCCATGGCCTTGGACTCATTAGCACAATGTTCTAACTAATTAAACTAATGAATCTCAAAATAATGACAAATCCTCAGTTTGAAAGAATAAGGTTCTTCTTTAACTTGGCTTGTTAAAACAGATACAGATGACAAAACCAATACAATATTGTAAAGTACTTAACCTCCAATTAAAATAAATAAATTTATATTAAAAAAAAAACAGATATAGACTATTAAACAAGGATGCCAAAAATATGCTAACACTTCCTGAAATCACAATGACAATAGGGAGAAAGAATTGCCTTTTTTTCCTCCTGGTACTTGTTCATAGTGACAGAGAATGTCATAAGTTAGCATTCAGTAGTCTACTGGCCAAGTGTTGATAATACTAATAAATATGAAAGATGATAGGGGGAACTCAAAAATAGAGATAGAGATCAGAAATGGTGGTCATTGTTAAATACTATGTTTGTACGTTCATAAACAAAATTGGAAACATAAGAATTCTAATAGGTTTTCTATTTGAGACATTTGGTGCTGAGTCAGAGCTCAGGTACCACCAAATCTAGTATTGTGGGATCAACATGTCTAAATTGGGCAATTGAATCTTTTGCTCATTAATCATTTCAGTGATTTTAAGTGCAAGAGAATTGAGGGCTGATCCATCAGTTTGCTTATTAAGCTACCTTAAAGATTCATTCAGACAACCATATAACCCTGGCTATTAGTTCAATGATATTTTACTTATTTTACTTCTAAAGTAGGTTCCTTAGATTTGTCATTAATATTAGCTTTAAAAGCTCTGAGATACGTTACAACAAAGAAATAGGTACAGCAGTTTGTAGCCCAGAATTTTCTCAAATTAATCACCTGTGGAATCTGTCTTTCTCTTTTCTTTTTATTATTGTTCTGTTGAACTCATTTTGAGAAATGGTGACTCATAAGCTAATTATATTCTTACTGAGAAAATATATAAATAAATAGATGAAAATTACTTGTATATTGAAGAAATATCACGAGGAAGAAACAGACCCAATTATGTTAGGATTTACTTCCTTTATTTAAAAATAAAATATTTTTATTTTTATAAAAATGTAAAATTTTAATATATAAAATTATGCAATATCATATTTTAAATGATTAAAATCAAATTAATACATTTAAATAACAATTCTTTAAAATCTATGCATTTGAGCTAGAGTGTCTTCATTATGAGTCAAATCATGCATGAGTACAAAAGAAGCAATATCAGATACATGGTCAAAGTACAATTCCTGCTAAACTGCTTTCTGCCTAATTAAAATTTTCCTTATAAAATCCATTTCATGTAGTTTTCTTTCACTTTTTGCCTCAAACCTCTGTTATGTTGTCTTATATTATTTTGTTGCTAAGTAACACCTACAAGACCTTCTAGAACTAACACCCCCAAAAAGATGTCCTTTTCATTATAGGGAACTGCAATGCAAAAGTAGGAAGTCAAGAAACATCTGGAGTAACAGGCAAATTTGGCCTCGAATTACAGAATGAAGCAGGGCAAAGGCTAATAGTGTTTTGCCAAGAGAAGGCACTGGTCATTGCAAACATCTGCTTCCAACAACACAAGAGAAGATTCTACACGTGTACATCACCAGATGGCTGACACCAAAATCAGATTGATTATATTCTTTGCAGCCAAAGATGGAGAAGCTCTATACAGTCAGCAATAACAAGACCAGGAGCTAACTGTGGCTCAGATCATGAAATCCTTATTGCCAACTTCAAACTGAAATTGAAGAAAAAGGGGGAAACCACTAGACCATTCAGGTGTGACCTAAATCAAATCCCTTAGACTATACAATGGAAGTGAGAAATAGATTTAAGGGACTAGATATGATAGACAGAGTGCCTGATGAACTATGGATGGAGATTCATGACATTGTACAGGAGACAGGTATCAAGACCATCCCCAAGGGAAAAAAAAATGCAAAAAAAAGCAAAGTGGCTGTCTGAGGAGGCCTTACAAATAGCTGTGAAAAGAACGGAAGTGAAAAGCAAAGGAGAAAAGGAAAGATATAAGCATCTGAATGCAGAGTGCCAAAGAATAGCAAGGAGAGCTAAGAAAGCTTTCCTCAGCAATCAGTGTACAAGAAATAGAGGAAAACAATAGAATGGGAAAGACTAGATATCTCTTAAAGAAAATTAGAGATACAAAGGGAATATTTCATGCAAATATGGGCTCAATAAAGGACAGAAATGGTAGGGACCTAACAGAAGGAGACGATATTAAGAAGAAGTGGCAAGAATACACAGAAGAACTGTACACACACACACAAAAAAATCTTCACAACCCAGATAATCACGATGGTATGATCACTGACCTAGAGCCAGACATCCTGGAATGTGAAGTCAAGTCGGCCTTAGGAAGCAGCACTATGAACAAAGCTAGTGGAGGAGATGGAATACCAGTTGACCTATTTCAAATCCTGAAAGATGATGCTGTGAAAGTGCTGCACTCAATATGCTAGTGCTGCTAGCAAATCTGGAAAACTCAGCAGTGGCCACAGGACTGGAAAAGGTCAGTTTTCATTCCAATACTAAAGAGAGGCAGTGCCAATGAATGCTCAAACTGCTGCACATTTGCACTCATCTCACATGCTTGTAAAGTAATGCTTAAAATTCTCCAAGCCAGGCCTCAGCAATACGTGAACCATAAACTTCCAGATGTTCAAGCTGATTTTAGAAAAAGAAAAGGAAACAGAGATCAAATTGCCAATATCCGCTGGATCATGGAAAAAGCAAGAGAGTTCCAGAAAAACATCTATTTCTGCTTTATTGACTATGCCAAAGCCTTTGACTGTGTGGATCACAATAAACTGTGGAAAATTCTGAAAGAGATGGGAGCACTAGCCCACCTGACCTACCTCTTGAGAAACCTGTATGCAGGTCAGGAAGCAACGGTTAGAACTGGACATGGAACAACAGACTGGTTCCAAATAGGAAAAGGAGTTTGTCAAGGCTGTATATTGTCACCCTGCTTATTTAACTTATATGCAGAGTACATCATGAGAAACGCTGGACTGGAAGAAGCACAAGCTGGAATCAAGATTGCTGGGAGAAATATCAATAACCTCAGAAATGCAGATGACACCACCCTTATGGCAGAAAGTGAAGAGGAACTAAAAAGCCTGTTGATGAAAGTGAAAGAGGAGAGTGAAAAAGTTGGCTTAAAGCTCCACATTCAGAAAACTCAGATCATGACACCTGGTCCCATCAGTTCTTGGCAAATAGATGGGGAAACAGTGGAAACAGTGTCAGACTTTATTTTTTTGGGACTCCAAAATCACTGCAGATGGTGACTGCAGCCATGAAATTAAAAGACACTTGCTCCTTGGAAGGAAAGTTTTGACCAACCTAGGCAGCATATTGAAAAGCAGAGATGTTACTTTGTCAACAAAGGTCCGTCTAGTCAAGGCTATTGTTTTTCCAGTGGTCATGTATGGATGTGAAATTTGGGCTATAAAGAAAGTTGAGTGCTGAAGAATTGATGCTTTTGAATTGTGGTGTTGAAGAAGATTGTAAAAAGCCCCTTGGAGTGCAAGGAGATCCAACCAGTCCACCCTAAAGGAAATCAGTCCTGAATATTCATTGGAAGGACTGATGCTGAAGCTGAAACTCCAATACTTTGGCCACTTGATAGAAAGAGGTGACTCATTTGATAAGACCCTGATGCTGGGAAAACTTATAGGCAGGGGGAGAAGGGGATGACAGAGCATGAGATGGTTTGATGGCATCACTGACTCAACGAACATGGTTTGAGTGGACTCCGGGATTTGGTGATGGACAGGGAGGCCTGGCGTGCTGCAATTCATGGGGTCGCAAAGAGTCGGACACAACTGAGCAACTGAACTGAACTGAACACCCCTGAGAAGACTGATTGAAAAATAGTTAATTTGAAAAATGATTTCAGATGATAGTCACAGTGTAAGCAAATCTCATTTTATTTTACCATAATTTCCTTGTCTTTGTTTTGTTAAGAGATTTTTTTTTTTTTTTTTTTGCAGACATGAAGGGGAACTCTCATGTATTTCAGTGTATATAATTCAACAGATCGCTTGTATACCAATTTTATAGATTATTGACTTCTAAGAGATTATTATGCCAAGTATCAATTTTGCCTGTTGACAGCCAAAGCAATAGACATTAAAGCCACATATTTAAATCACTGTTTGTTTCTGTTAGGATTAAAAACTATGTTCAACATAGGAGATATTGAAAGTAAGACACTTATTTTTTAGTATTTTTATTAAATGCTCCACAGGAAATAATATACTTAAAAGATCTGTGACATTGTAGGTGCATTCTGTTTACCAAAGTAGTTTTTGAAAAATAATGAAGGAATTTCTAGTATCAACTTTGTCATTTCTATTTGTATTCCTGTTTAAATCTATCAGATATATTCTCTTCTAAAATTAACCTGACTCAGATATACATATGGGCTTTCAATTAATTTTAAAATTATGTTTCTAATTGGATAACAAAATATTCCCTCATAGCTGTAAATGGTTGCTTATATGGTAAAGTTTATCATAAGTTTAAGAAAAATGCAAGTTTTCTTTCAAGTGGAATTCTGAATTCATGTAGTTTATGTGCTTGTGCACAGGAGATGCATATCCATTAATTACATATCTCTTTGGAATAGTGGCACTACCTACTTTTAGCACACTTAAGACCATTTTTTAAAATTATTTATTTATTTATTATATTTTTAGCTGTCCTGGGTCATTGTTGTTGTGCAGGCTTTTCTCTAGTTGTGACAAATGGGGACTACTCTCTAGTTACTGTGCACAGGCTTCTCATTGTGGTAGCTTCTCTTGTGAAGCACAGGCTCTAGGGCTCCCAGGAAGCACATGGGCTCTGTTGTTGTGGTTCCCGGGCTCTAGAGCACAGGCTTAGGCTCAATAGTTGCAGCGCCCGGGCTTAGTTGCTCTGTGCCATGTGGGATCATCTTGGACCAGGGACTCAACCCCCTGTCTCCTGCATTGGCCAGTGATCCTTTACCACTGAGCCACCAGGGAAGTCCATAACCAAATATTTCTGATATCCTTTTTAGAAGAGCATCTAACTTCCCTGGTGGCTCAATCAGTTTTAAATCAGCCTGCAATGAAGGAGACCTGGGTTTGACCCCTGGGTCGAGAAGATTCTCTGTAGAAGTAAATGGCAACCCACTCCAGTATAATTGCCTGGGAAATCCCATGGACAGAGGAGCCTAGCAGAGCTTGCAAGAGTCAGACACGACTTAGGGACTAAACCACCGTAATCCCAGTCATATAATCCCATCGTCACAAACTTAGTTTTTGTCATTTGGAAGGAAATAAATATTGTGTTCTGAAATGTATCAGTATAATGGGGTCTGGGTCTTTCATAGGTCTAATAATCTCTGTGGGATATTGACTTTACTTGGCTTTTATTATAGACTCTATTGATACTGCTATACAAATTTCACAATGACTTTTGGAGCTGGTAATAACTAATACTTTGTGTGATGAGAACACAAAAAGTTGTTTTTCAGTGATGTTTTAAATGAAAAATTAATCTGCTTTAAAATCTAACCAATAAAGTAGAAAAATTAAATACATTTTATGACAGTAAACTTCATTTCATAATTGAGAAACATTGTGGTCTTTTAAAGTATGAAAATCAAAGGACAAATAACACAAATGAAAAAAAGTTGCCATGACAGTGTTGGATTTTCTTCCTATTCTGTTCTTAGACAATAAAATATTCTATATAAAGAAACAGTGAATGGGTCTTTTTTTTTTAATGTGTCTTTTTTAATTGCCATGATTTTAAACAGGCATTTGAAACTAGAAGGCATATTAATGATCAGCTTTAGACGTTTCACACTATTTCTCAGAGTCCTAGGGCTTCAAGGAGATGGATTAGAAGCTAAAGAATGAGGTGTAGTGAGAAGCAGCAAGGTTGTTGGGAAGGTCCTGGATTATACTTAGCTTTTTTCTGTTGTGTATGTGTGGCTTCACTTAATAATTTGTTTGAAGCCAGAGTTTTGCTGCTAAAAACTGAAAAGTAACTTAAAAAAAATCACTGATCTAGGCCATCATCAACATTTTACAGTTGAGAAAACTGAGGTCCAGTAGATTTAAAAAACTTACTTATGATCATACCCATTTACTGAGTGGTATAATAAATTGTTCATCAAAGTAACTTGGCAGGATATATTTATTATTCCTTATATTTACATATGATTTTGAACTTTTCAAAGCAGACTCACATCTGGTAGTTGATTTGATCCTTGGAAAATAACACTATTAAGCAGTTATAGAAAGCCTTAGTTCAATTTTAAGATGAGGAAATGAGGTTCAAAGAAATAAAACCACCAGAGTTATACCACTTTATTGGTAGAGACAGGATGACACACAGAAGTTTGCCCTATATCACAGTTTGTTCTAATAATAACTTGCCTAGAAAGTGGCAATTTATACAAATGTAGCATATGTCCTTACAAAATGCTTATCAGAAGTTCATGATGCTGTTACTATAGACTCTCAGTACTCACAGAGGGTTTTTTTGTCCTTTATTTTTGTATATGGGACTATGTTATTATTTTAATTTTAAGTGGAGGCTAATTACTTTACAATATTGTATTGGTTTTGCCATACATCAACATGAATCTGCCACAGGTGTACACGTGTTCCCAATCCTGAACCCCCCCTCCCACCTCACTCCCCATACCATCCCTCTGGGTCATCCCAGTGCACCAGCCCCAAGAATCTTGTATCCTGTATCAAACCTGGACTGGCAATTCATTTCTTATATGATATTATACATGTTTTATTGCCATTCTCCCAAATTATCGCCCCCCACCACAGAGTCCAAAAGACTGTTCTATACATCTGTGTCTCTTTTGCTGTCTCATATACAGGGTTATCGTTACCATCTTTCTAAATTCCATATATATGCTTTAGTATACTGTATTGGTAAGGCCTGCCCAGAGAGCCGCTTTGCTTTTTTGCATTTCTTTTCCATGGGGATGGTCTTGCTTCCTGTCTCCTGTACAATGTCACAAACCTCAGTCCATAGTTCATCAGACACTCTATCAGATCTAGTCCCTTAAATCTATTTCTCACTTCCACTATATAATCCTAAGGGATTTGATTTAGGTCATACCTGAGTGATCTAGTGGTTTTCCCCACATTCTTCAATTTAAGTATGAATTTGGCAATAAGGACTTCATGATCTGAGCCACAGCCTTACAAACAGCTGTGAAAAGAAGAGAAGAGAAAAGCAAAGGAGAAAAGGGAAGATATAAACATCTGAATGCAGAGTTCCAAAGAATAGCAAGAAGAGATAAGAAAGCATTCCTCAATGATCAGTGCAAAGAAATAGAGGAAAACAACAGAATGGGAAAGACTAGAGATCTCTTCAAGAAAATTAGAGATACCAAGGGAACATTTCATGCAAAGATGGGCTCAATAAAGGACAGAAATGGTATGGACTTAACAGAAGCAGAAGATATTAAGAAGAGGTGGCAAGAATACACAGAACTGTACAAAAAAAATCTTCATGACCCAGATAATCATGATGGTGTGATCACTGACCTAGAGCCAGTCATCCTGAAATGTGAAGTCAACTGAGCCTTAGAAAGCATCACTACGAACAAAGCTAGTGGAGGTGATAGAATTCCAGTTGAGCTATTCCAAATCCTGAAAGATGATGCTGTGAAAGTGCTGCACTCAATATGCCAGCAAATCTGGAAAACTCAGCAGTGGCCACAGGATGGGACAAGGTCAGTTTTCATTCCAATCCCAAAGAAAGGCAATGCCAAAGAATGCTCAAACTACTGCACAAATGCACTCATCTCACACGCTAGTAAAGTAATGCTCAAAATTCTTCAAGCCAGGCTTCAGCAATATGTGAACCATGAACTTCCTGATGTTCAAGGTGGTTTTAGAAAAGGCAGAGGAACCAGAGATCAAATTGCCAACATCCGCTGAATCATGGAAAAAGCAAGAGAGTTCCAGAAAAATATCTATTTCTGCTTTATTGACTATGCCAAAGCCTTTGACTGTGTGGAACACAAGAAACTGTGGAAAATTCTGAAAGAGATGGGAATACCAAACCACCTGATCTACATCTTGAGAAATCTATATGCAGGTCAGGAAGCAACAGTTAGAACTGGACATGGAAAAACAGACTGGTTCCAAATAGGAAAAGGAGTACGTCAAGGCTGTATATTGTCACCCTGTTTATTTAACTTTTATGTAGAGTACATCATGAGAAACGCTGGACTGGAAGAAACACAAGCTGGAATCAAGATTGCCGGGAGAAATATCAATAACCTCAGATATGCAGATGACACTGCCCTTATGGCAGAAACATCTGATCTGATGTTATCTGGCAGCAGAAGCCTTATGATTCTTAGCTCAAACTCTATATAGACCATGATTTTTGGTGCCAGATAGCGTTCACATGTCCCTATCACTGGTGCTGGTGATTCCTTCTGTCTGGGCTCTGTAGTGTAATAACTCATTACTGACTGGCAGTCAAGTCATAGCATTTCAGCTTCTGAAAGTCTCCTCATAATAACTGCCATGTATTATTCAATTAGCACTGCTTCATAAATTACTCTGTGACAACTGTATCTGGTGGTATCATGATGGTAATTTCCTGCTCATGCATGACATAATATCACTTCAGTTCAGATCAGTTGCTCAGCTGTGTCCGACTCTTTATGACCCCATGAATTCAAGCACGCCAGGCCTCCCTGTCCATCACCAACTCCCGGAGTTCACTCAGGCTCACATCCATTGAGTCGGTGATACCATCCAGCCATCTCATCCTCTGTTGTCCCCTTTTCCTCCTGCCCCCAATCCCTCCCAGCATCATAGTCTTATCCAATGAGTCAACTCTTCGCATGAGATGGCCAAAGTACTGGAGTTTCAGCTTTAGCATCATTCCTTCCAAAGAACACCCAGGGCTGATCTCCTTTATAATGGACTGGTTGGATCTCCTTGCATTCCAAGGGACTCTCAAGAGTCTTCTCCAACACCATAGTTCAAAAGCATCAATTCTTCAGCACTCAGTTTTCTTCACAGTTCAACTCTCACATCCATACATGACTACTGGAAAAACCATAGCATTGACTAGACGGACCTTTGTTGGCAAAGTAATGTCTCTGTTTTTGAATATGCTATCTAGGTTGGTCATAACTTTCCTTCCAAGGAGCAAGCGTCTTTTAATTTCATGGCTGCAGTCACCATCTGCAGTGATTTTGGAGCCCCCAAAAATAAAGTCTGACACTGTTTCCACTGTTTCCCCATCTATTTCCCATGAACTGGTGGGACCAGATGCCATGATCTTAGTTTTCTGAATGTTGAGCTTTAAGCCAGCTTTTTCACTCTCCTCTTTCACTTTCAACAAGGGGCTTTTTAGTTCTTCTTCACTTTCTGCCATAAGGGTGGTGTCATCTGCATATCTGAGGTTATTGATATTTTTCCTGGCAATCTTGATTTCAGCTTGTGCTTCCTCCAGCCCAGCGTTTCTCATGATGTACTCTGCATATAAGTTAAATAAGTAGGGTGACAATATACAGCCTTGACAAACTCTTTTTCCTATTTGGAACCAGTCTGTTTTTCCATGTCCAGTTCTAACTGTTCCTTCCTGACGTGCATACAGGTTTCTCAAGAGGCAGGTCAGGTGGTCTGGTATTCCCATCTCTTTCAGAAGTTTCCACAGTCTATTGTGATCCACACAGTCAAAGGCTTTGGCATAGTCAATAAAGCAGAAATAGATGTTTTTCTGAAAGGCTTTGGCATAGTCAATAAAGCAGAAATAGATGTTTTTCTGAAAGACTTTGGCATAGTCAATAAAGCAGAAATAAATGTTTTTCTGGAACTCTCTTGCTTTTTCAATGATCCAGTGGATGTTGGCAATTTGATCTCTGGTTCCTCTGCCTTTTCTAAAACAAGCTTGAACATCTGGAAGTTCACAGTTCACATACTGCTGAAGACTGGCTTGGAGAATTTTGAGCATTACTTTACCAGCGTTTGAGATAAGTGCAATTGTGCGGTAGTTTGAGCATTTTTGGCACTGCCTTTTTTTGGGATTGGAATGAAAACTGACCTTTTCCTTTCCTGTGGCCATTGCTGAGTTTTCCAAATTTGCTGGCATATTGAGTGCAGCACTTTCATGGCATCATCTTTCAGGATTTGGAGTAGCTCAACCGGAATTCCATCACCTCCAGTAGCTTTGTTTATACTGATGCTTTCTAAGGCCCACTTGACTCCATATGCCAGGATGTTTGGCTCTAGGGAGTGATCACACCATCGTGATTATCTTGGTCATGAAGATCTTTTTTGTACAGTTCTTCAGTGTATTCTTGCCACTTTTTCTTAATATCTTCTGCTTCTGTTAGGTTCCTACTATTTCTGTCCTTTATCGAGCCCATCTTTGCATGAAATGTTCCCTTGGTATCTCTAATTTTCTTGAAGAGATCTCTAGTGTTTCCCGTTCTGTTGTTTTCCTCTATTTCTTTGCATTAATCACTGAAGAAGGCTTTCTTATCTTTTCTTGCGATTCTTTGGAACTCTGCATTCAGATGCTTAGGTTTCCTTTTCTCCTTTGCTTTTTGCTTCTCTTTTTTTCACAGCTATTTGTAGGGCCTCCCCAGACAGCCATTTTGCTTTTTTTTTTTTTTTTTTTTTTCATTTCTTTTCCATGGGGATGATCTTGATTCCTGTCTCCTGTACAATGTCACAAATCAGCCCATTGTTCATCAGGCACTCTGTCTATCAGATCTAGTCCCTTAAATCTATTTCTCACTTGCACTGTATAATCATAAGGGATTTGATATAGGTCATACCTGAATGGTCTAGTGGTTTTCCCTACTTTCTTCAATTTAATTCTGAATTTGGCAATAAGGAGTTCATGATGAGTTTATATCTAATGTTATGATATTTAGAAGAAAGTATCACCTTACAACTCAAATCTGTTGTTAAGGGTAAAGAATGCTCATATTTTAATCTTGTATATCTAACCAACAGGGAAAAATAAGTCACCATTTATTAATTTTATCAAGCTGACTGGACGAGGCCTTATAAAGCAATTATGCCCCGTTTGTGAGTGGTTAGTAGCTTTACAGAATGAGGTGTTCAGAACTATAAAGAGCTCATTTGCACCCTTGTCCACCATGCTAATTTCACAGTTGCAAAAGCTGAAGTCCAGGTAAGTTATAGTTGCTAGTTAGTGTCAGGTTAGGAATGAAAGCCAGCACTTTTGACCTTCAGTTAAATATCTTTTGACATGAAGCTAAGTTTTCATCATCATATCTTACAGAGCTATAATGGGTTATCATGCATGGTGCACCTGCAATATAAAAACACATTGAAACATTCTTTCTGGTGATTAAAAGGCTGCTTTGGAAGTTGTTACCTCATATCCTGTGGTAGGCTTAAATTGGGCACAGTTTTATATAACATCATATTTATAATGTAAAATAAAACTAGTAAATAATATTTCTAATGCCATTATTTTATTTTTAATATAAATTTATTTATTTTAATTTGTGGGTAATTACTTTTCAATATTGTAGTGGTTTTGCCATACATGTTATTGGGCCCCAGAGCAAAAAGAGGTCACCTTACTCATTCAAGTGCTTTGAAAACAATTGCTTCACAAATGTGAATTTATAGCATTGCTTTCTATTATTCAAACAATATTTCCTTGGGGGAAAGAGATCTTTTTTCATGCCCTTCACCCAAATTTTAGCAATGCAGGGAGTACTAGTGCTAATTATGCCTATATTATTTAGTTGCTGGATGACGGTTTTGAGATTAAATGGATCTCTATATGTAAATGGTCTTCCCTGGTGGCTCACAGAGTAAAAGCATCTGCCTGCAATGCGGGAGACCTGGGTGGGATCCCTGAATCAGGAAGATACCCTGGAGAAGGAAATGGCAACCCACTCCAGTATTCTTGCCTGGAAAAATCCCATGGACGGAGACACCTGATAGGCTACAGTCCATGGGGTCACAAAAAGTCAGACACCACTGAGAAACTTCACTTTCACTTTTTCACTTTCTATATGTATATGAGTTAGAACAGTGATCGTGTGTCATAAATTCTTGTTGTTGTTGTTGTTCATTCCCTAAATTGTGCCAGCTCTTTGCAACCTTATGGACTGTTGCCTGTCAGGCTCCTCTCTCCATGGAATTTTCCAGCCAAGAATACTGTAGTGGGTTGCCATTTCCTTCTCCAGGGAATCTTCCTGACCCAGGGATCAAACTGGCATCTCTTGCATCTCCTGGATTGGCAGGCAGATTCTTTATCTCTGCGCCACCTAGGAAGCCCTGATCTATAAAATTGGAACATCAATAATACATACCATAGGTTATTTGTAAGGATATGAGTTAATATATGTAAAAGACTTAGAACAGTACCTGGTACATAGAAAACACTTTGTAAATTATAGACATTACTATTTTATTATGCTTAATATTTTAATATTATTTATGTATTAGTGTATTAATTCATCCAAAATATCATTTGCAGCTCTGCTATGTTTGACTCATGATGAGGATACAGTTTATTGTGGGAAGTAGGCAAATAAATAAGCATTCTGAAGTGTCATTAATGATACACTGTGGGGAATGCAGTGTGTTCAGGGAGCATATTAAAAGCCATCTTCCCTGTTTGTGTATCTATATGGTGGGAAGGGGACTGAAAGATGGGAGTGGTAAGCATGGTGGGTGATAGATAATGGCTCAAAGAAGACTGCCTGGCTGAAAGAAAAAGCATGAATAAGAGGATGGGATGAAAGGGATGGAAGAAAACAAAATTCAAAAGAAATTATTCTGAAAATATATTACTATATGCTAAATCATATATGCTAAATATTTAACTGTGTATTATGTGTCAGGTTTTGGTATTAGGGTGATGGTGGCCTTATCGAATGAGTTTGGAAGTTTACCTTCCTCTGCAATTTTCTGGAAGAGTTTAAGTAGGATAGATGTTAGCTCTTCTCTAAACTTTTGGTAGAATTCAGCTGTGAAGCCGTCTGGACATGGGCTTTTGTTTGTTGGAAGATTTCTGATTACAGTTTCGATTTCCATGCTTGTGATTGGCCTGTTAAGATTTTCTATTTCTTCCTGGTTCATTTTGGAAAGTTGTACTTTTCTATGAATTTGTCCATTTCTTCCATGTTGTCCATTTTATTGGCATATAAGTGCTGATAGTAGTCTCATATGATCCTTTGTAGTTCTGTGTTGTCCATTGTGATCTCTCCATTTTCACTTTAATTTTATGGATTTGATTTTCTCCCTCTGTTTCTTGATGAGTCTGGCTAATGGTTTGTCAATTTTACTTATCCTTTCAAAGAACAAGCTTTTGGCTTTGTTGATTTTTGCTATGGTCTCTTTTGTTTCTTTTGCATTTATTTCTGTCCTAATTTTTAAGATTTCTTTCCTTCTACTAAACCTGGGGTTCTTCATTTCTTCCTTTTCTAGTTGCTTTAGGTTTAGAGTTAGGTTATTTATTTGACTTTTTTCCTGTTTCTTAAGGTATGCCTGTATTGTTATGAACCTTCCCCTTAGCACTGATTTTACAGTGTCCCATAGGTTTTGGGTTGTTGTGTTTTCATTTTCATTCATTTATATGCATATTTTGATTTCTTTTTTGATTTCTTCTGTGATTTGTTGGTTATTCTGCAGCATGTTGTTCAGCCTTCATATGTTGGAATTTTTAATAGTTTTTCTCCTGTAATTGAGATCTAATCTTACTGCATTGTGGTCAGAAAAGATGCTTGAAATGATTTCAATTTTTTTAAATTTACCAAGGCTAGATTTATGGCCCAGGATGTGATCTATCTTGGAGAAGGTTCCATGTGCTCTTGAGAAAAAGGTGAAATTCATTATTTTGGGGTGAAATGTCCTATAGATCAATTAGGTCTAACTGGTCTATTGTATCTTTTAAAGTTTGTGTTTCCTTGTTAATTTTCTGTTTAATTGATATTTCCATAGGTGTTATTGGGGTATTAAAGTCTCCCACTATTACTGTGTTATTGTTAATTTCCTCTTTCATACTTTTTAGCATTTGTCTTACATATTGTGGTGCTCCTATGTTGGGTGCATATATATTAATGATTGTTATATCTTCTTCTTGGATTGATCCTTTGATCATTATGTAATGTCCTTCTTTGTCTCTTTTCACAGCCTTTGTTTTACAGTCTATTTTATCTGATATGAGTATTGCTACTCCTGTTTTCTTTTGGTCTCTATTTGCATGGAATATCTTTTTCCAGCCCTTCACTTTCGGTCTGTATGTGTCCCTGTTTTGAGGTGGGTCTCTTGTAGACAACATATATAGGGGTCTTGTTTTTGTATCCATTCAACCAGTATTTGTCTTTTGGTTGGGGCATTCAATCCATTTACATTTAAGGTAATTTTTGATAAGTACGATCCCGTTGCCATTTACTTTATTGTTTTGGGTTCGAGTTTATACACCTTTTTGTGTTTCTTGTCTAGAGAAGATCCTTTAGCATTTGTTGAAGAGTTGGTTTGGTGGTGCTGAATTCTCTCAGCTTTTGCTTGTCTGTAAAGCTTTTGATTTCTCCTTCATATTTGAATGAGATCCTTGCTGGGTACAGTAATCTGGGCTGTAGGTTATTTTCTTTCATCACTTTAAGTATGTCCTGCCATTCCATTCTGGCCTGAAGAGTTTCTATTGAAAGGTC
Source organism: Bos taurus (assembly GCF_002263795.3). Taxonomy (NCBI): domain Eukaryota; kingdom Metazoa; phylum Chordata; class Mammalia; order Artiodactyla; family Bovidae; genus Bos; species Bos taurus. The sequence goes on along the minus strand of NC_037357.1, from coordinate 39,810,073 downwards.
AGCTATTATCCTTATGGGAATGTCCTTGTGTGTTATTTGTTGTTTTTCCCTTGCTGCTTTTAATGTTTGTTCTTTGTGTTTGATCTTTGTTAATTTGATTAATATGTGTCTTGCAGTGTTTCACCTTGAATTTATCCTGTTTTGGATTCTCTGGGTTTCTTGGACTTGGGTGATTATTTCCTTCCCCATTTTAGGGAAGTTTTCAACTATTATCTCCTCAAGTATTTTCTCATGGTCTTTGTTTTTGTCTTCTTCTTCTGGGACTCCTATGATTCCAATGTTGGGGCATTTAACACTGTCCTTGAGGTCTCTGAGATTATCCTCATTTCTTTTAATTCGTTTTTCTTTTTCCTTCTCTGATTCATTTATTTCTACCATTCTATCTTCTAATTCACTAATCTCATATTCTGCCTCTGTTATTCTACTATTTGTTGCCTCCAGAGTGTTTTTGATCTCATTTATTGCATTATTCATTATATATTGACTCTTTCTTATTCCTTCTAGGTCTTTGTCAAACCTTTCTTGCGTCTTCTCAATCCTTGTCTCCAGGCTATTTATCTGTGATTCCATTTTGATTTCAAGATTTGGATCATTTTCACTATCATTATTCAGAATTCTTTATCAGGTAGATTCCCTATCTCTTCCTCTTGTCTTTGGTTTGGTGGGCATTTATCCTGGCCTTTACCTGCTGGGCATTCCTCTATCTCTTCATCCTTTTTATATTGTTGTGTTTGGGGTGGCCTTTCCATATTCTGGCAGTTTGTGGTATTCTCTTTATTGTGGAGTTTTGGAGCTGTGGTGGGGTTGTACAGGTGGTTTGTCAAGGTTTCCTGGTTAAGGAAGCTTGTGTCTGTGGTCTGGTGGGTGGAGCTGGGTTTCTTCTCTCTGGAGTGCAAAGAAGTGTCCAGTAATGAGTTATGAGATGTCAGTGGGTTTGGAGTGACTTTGGGTAGCCTGTATATTGAAGCTCAGGGCTGTGTTCCTGTGTTGTTGGAGAATTTGTGTGGTATGTCTTGTTCTGGAACTTGTTGGCCCTTGGGTGGTGCTTAGTTTCAGTGTAGGTATGGAGGCGTTTGATGAGCACCTGTCGATTAATGTTCCCTGGAGTCAGGAGTTCTCTGGTGTTCTCAGAATTTTGACTTAAGCCTCTTACTTCTGGTTTTCAGTCTTATTTTTACCGTAGCCTCAAGACTTCTCCATCTATATAGCACCATTGATAAAACACCTAGGTTAAAGATGAAAAGTTTCTCCACAGTGAGGGACACACAGAGAGGTTCACAGAGTTACATGGAGAAGAGAAGAGGGAGGAGGGAGTTAGAGGTGACCCGAATGAGATGAGGTGGAATCAAAAGAGGAGAGAGCAATCTAGGCAGTAATCACTTCCTTATGTGCGCTCACAGTCTGGACTGCTCAGAGGCGTTCAAAGAGTTATACAGAGAAGAGAAGAGGGAGGAAGGAGACAGAGGTGGCCAGGAGGATAAAGGGGGGGAATCAGAAGGAGAGAGACAGATCCAGCCAGTAATCAGTTCCCTAAGTGTTCTCCACCATCAGGAACACAGAAAGAAATTCACAGAGTTGGGTAGAGAAGAGAATGGGGAGGGAGGAGATAGAGGCGACCTGTTGCAGAAAAAGGAGAGTCCAAAAGGGGAGAGAGCAGTCAAGCCAGTAATCTCGCTCCCAAGTAAAAATGGGCACTGTAGATTGGGTTCTTAAACGTACAAAATTGGTAACAAATTGATAACAAAAAGCAAAGATTAAAAATCTAGAGTAGAGGTTGGATTTTCAAAAATTCAATATTAAAGAAATGAAAAAAAAATCACACAAATTATAAAATATATATATATATATGAAGTTTGCAAAGTAATAGTAGGTTATAAAAATGAAAATTAAAGGAGTAATAGAGGACTTAAAATTAATAAAAATTTAATAAATGACAGTAAAAATAGTAAAAATATATCTAGGACTTTCTCTGCTGGTGTTGTGGGCAGGGTGGGGTCAGTTCATTTTTGGATAGTTCCTTGGTCTGGCTTATATTTCTCAAGATCTATAGGCCCCTTCCTATGTAGTCGGTACTAACTACAGATTTTTAATCTACTGCACCTGTGACTTCCAAGGCGCTTCCCTATGTTTTAGCTTCTTCTGTTTGCTGGTTTCTTCAGTGTCTGATTTCTGCCCTGCCACAAGGGGGCGGTGGTGGATAGTTTTTTAGGCTCACTTGTTCAGTCGCACTGTGGGGAGGGAGGGACGCTGCAAACAAATAACACTGGCGTGGGCTTCCAGTGTCTCAGCCACACTGAGCCTGGCCCTGCTCATGGCGCATGTGCCCTCCCTGCCCACACTGCTCAGGCTCTAGGTTGCTTCACCGGGAACCGTCTGAGGCCGGCCCTGGGCTGCATGCATCTCCCAGGTCTAAGCCGCTCAGGCTCAGGTACTCCAGCCCAGAGGAGTTGAAGTCCTCAGAGGCGCAGACTCGGTTGTGCCTTCATTTTGTGACCTTCCCAGGTCTGAGCAACTCAGGTGACCAGGTGTTTGGTGAGCACAGTCGCTGTGACTTATCGCCTCCCCCATCCCTGCCGCTTGGTTTTCTGGGTGTACAACCAGTGCACCTTCTCAGGTGGATGTTGACAGTCCAGAATCCCAAAAAATCTTAGTTAGCAAAGAAGCCTGCTTGCAGTTTGGTAGATAATGTCTCTCTGGGGTTGTGATTGCCCCCTTCTGGCTCTGGCTGCCTGTCACAGGACGGGGATGGTCTACAGTTGGCTAGGTTTGTTCAGTCCTTTGTTCTGTGAGCGGGCCTGATGGTGTCTTAAATTAGGGCTTTTTGCGTAGCTCTAGTCTGTCCTTTGCTCTGTGAGCAGGCATGGCGATGTCTTAGGTTAGGGCTTTTCACGTGGTAGCTAAATCAAAGTCTGGTTTGCTAGCCCAAGTTAGTTCCCTCAGATTGCTCTTGGGGCATTCAAGCCAGGTCCTTACTCTAAGCAATGCAGCCTGGACCTCCCTGCCCAGTCCCCGCTTGCTACTGGTGGGTGCAGGCGTCTGTGTTGCTTCTACACTGGAGGAGTTACCGTTGGGCATGTAATCTGTGGGTTTTAATTATTTATTTATTTTTCTTCCCAGTTATGTTGCCTTCTGTGGTTCCAAGGCTCACCACAGACTCGGTAGTGAGAGTGTTTCCTGGTGTTTGGAAACTTCTCTCTTTTTAAGACTCCCTTCCCAGTATGGAGCTCCATCCCTACCTCTTTTGTCTCTCTTTTTATCTTTTATATTTTTACCTACCTCCTTTTGAAGACAATGGGCTGCTTTTCTGGGTGCGTGATGTCCTCTGCCAGCATCCAGAAGTTGTTTTGTGGAATTTACTCAGTGTTTAAATGTTCTTTTGATGAATTTGTTGGGGAGAAAGCGGTCTGCCTGTCCTATTCCTCTGCCATCTTAGCATTGCCCCCCACTTTCGGATATTTTTAACAATTGCGATGTGATATAAAATTATCTGACTTTTGTGAATGACAAATTTATAGGTATTATTTATAGTGTTTTAATTTTTTAAAGTAATACTAACTTTCATTTTGGGGAAAGAAATGGCAACCCATTCCAGTGTTCTTGCCTGGAGAATCCCATGAACAGAGGAGCCTGGTAACTGAAGTCTATGGGGTCACAAAGAGTCGGACACAACTGAGTGACTAACACAACTTTCACTTAAACTCTTAGAGGTTAGTGAAAATAAAGATGTAATACATCTGTACCCAAATCACATGACTATTATTCTTGAGATCTTTGAAATCTGTGGACTCCAGATTAACAGGCTATTAGAGCCCTGATAAACAGTGATACCCAATGGGATGTGCAGAGTAGAAGGAGCTCAAAAAGGAGGACAAACTCAAATGTGAGTGAAGCCAGAGAAAACCTTTTAGAATGGAAAGCAAGACAAGAGGATATTTCCAGAAGTAGTGGTTCCTGGTGTTGAATGCTATGGAGAAGTCAAATAAAGTAAGAACTGAAAAGTGTTCTTTAGATTTTGCAGGAAAGAGATCAATGTTAGACTTGACAAGAGGTTTCAGTGATGGTAGTAGGTGTCCTACTGGTGGTAGTGACAGAGATTAGCTAAATTTCAGTAGGTTAAGGAATAATCATTGGTGGTGAAAGGCAGATGGCAAACAAAAATGTCTTTCTGGAAAGGTGATGATATAAAGAACCATACATAGATGTAAACATGGGCCCAAAAGAAAAATTTTGTTTTTTATTTTTAAGATAGCAGACAGTTGATCATATACACTTATTAAAAAACGTCTATAATGTTAAAAATAGCATAAATACATTGAGTTAAATTTTTAGAACTGGCAGAGGAGGAAGTGGACTAGGAGAATTACTAAAAATGCTTTGAAAGTTCCCAAGTAAAATTTTGTCCAGAACAATGAACAATAACATCTCTTTAAAGCCTGAGAAGTCTGTGACAGTATAGCCCTTCCTAGGTCAGGGATTTTAGTCTTTGATTACACCAAGACAGTCTGAATATGAAATGCCCTACCCTAGGATTCACCTTTCCATAACCTCTTGATCTATAGTTTTCTTCAATTGACAGGGTTCTTTCTCCATATTATTGAAGTTTTTTTGTGTGTGTATTAGATGAAAGTCCACATTAAAACATGCAAGCTGTGGGACTTCTTTGGTGGTCCTGTGGCTAAGACTCCATGGTCCCAATGCAGGGGCCTGGGGTTTGATCCCACTAGATTCCACATGGAACAACTAAGACTCAGTGCAGCCAAGTAAATAAATAAAAATAAAAATTAAAAAATGTGCAAAACTTCCTTAATTGCTCTGTAAGTATCAATATTACTAAGATTATATTATTTAGTCATTTTTTAATGGAAATCATATTTTTCCACAGGTAGCTTAACCCACCTCTGTGACGTACATTTAACAGTATGTTGAAACACACTCTAATTTTTAAATAATGTTTAGAGATGTTGTACCCTTTCTACTGTTACTTTATAAATCATCTTCTAAATTTTTGCTCTTGAAATATACATTTAACAAAGGATTTGTGAGAAAATAGGCTTCCCAGGTGGAACTAGTGGTAAAGAACCCACCTGCCAATGCAGAAGATATAAGAGATGGATTCAATCCCTGGGTTGGGAAGATCCCCTGGAGAATGGAATGGCTACCCACTCAGGTATTCTTGCCTGTAGAATCCCATGGACAGAGGACCCTGGTGGGCTACAGTCCATATGGTCATAAATAGTCAGATACCACTGAAGTGCCTTAGCACACAAGCACATAAGTCCCATGATGCAAATCTAAGTTATATGGAGGTGGGTCATATTGTCCCTGATCAAGAATGTGGGCTCTGAAACCAGACTGTCTATCTTTGAATCTTGCCTCCACCACTGAGTTGCTGTGTGACCTCTGACAAGTTACTTAACCTCTTCATGACTCAGTTTTAACATCTATATATAGGGATAATAGTGGTACCTGTTTCCTAAAATTCAGTTCAGTTCAGTCACTCAGTAGTTTCTGAGTCTTTGCAACCCCATGGACTGCAGGACGCCAGGCCTCCCTGTCCATTGCCAACGCAGGGAGTTTACTTACACACATGTCCATTGAGTCAGTGATGCCATCCAGCCATCTCATCCTCTGTTGTCTCCTTCTCCTCCCACATTCAATCTTTCCCAGCATCAGGGTCTTTTCCATTGAGTCAGTTCTTCACATCAGGTGGCCAAAGTGTTTGAGTTTCAGCTTCAGCATTAGTCCTTCCAATGACTATTCAGGACTGCTTTCCTTTGGGATGGACTGGTTGGATCGTCTTGTAGTCCCAGGGACTCTCAAGAGTCTTCTCCAACAACACAGTTCAAAAGTATCAATTCTTCGGCACTCAGCTTTCTTTATAGTCCAACTCTCACATTCATACATGACTACTGGAAAAACTATAGCCTTGACTAGATGGACCTTTGTTGGCAAAGTAAGGTCTCTGCTTTTTAACATGCTGTCTAGGTTGGTCATAGCTTTTCTTCCAAGGAGCAAGCATTTTTTAATTTCATGACTGCAATCACCAACTGAAGTGATTTTGGAGCCCCCAAAAATAAATTCTGACACTGTTTCCACTATTTCCCCACCTATTTCCCATGAAGTGATGGGACCAGATGCCATGATCTTAGTTTTCTGAGTGTTGAGTTTTAAGCCAACTTTTTCACTCTCCTCTTTCACTTTCATCAAGAGACTCTACTTCTTCACTTTCTGCCATAAGGGTGACGTCATCTGCATATCTGAGTTCTTAGAGTTCCTAAATTTCTTAAAGTTCCTTAATTCCTAGAATTGCTCTGAAGTTAAGACAAGTCAGGGTAGATAGAAATTTAAGACGATGCCTGGCACGTGGTGAACACAATGGTTCACATGCTAAACACCATTCCCTATACCATGTTTGCTATAGAGCAATAATGGAGAAGGAAATAGCAACCCACTTCCATATTCTTGTGTGGGAAATTCCATAAAACAGAGGAACCTCGGGGTTTACAGTCCAGGGGTCGCAAAGTGTTGGACATGACAAAGCACAACACAACATAGGGCAATAAATGTTTTGCTAAGAAGGCTAAAAATGCTTCATCATTTTATTGAACATAAATCTGCTGTATGTAAAAGTGCTAACTGGATGTTGTGTCCTGAATGGTGGGCCTCAAAAAGTTAAATACATTTCCCGATGCCCATAACCTGTGAATATTAGTTTATATGGTAAGAGTGAATATTACCTTATATGGCAAATGATGTGATTATGATTAAATTAAGAATTTTGATAAGAGATTGTAAGATTATCCCAGTTGGTCCTAAATCCAATGACTAGTGTCCTTTTTAGAGTGAGACAAAGGGACATTAGACAGACGAGGAAGAGGCAATATGACTATGGAGGCAGAGCCAGGAGTAATGCAGTCACAAGAAAAAAAGCCTGAAGCTTCCAGAAGCTGAAAAATGGCAAGGAATATATCAGAGCTTTCTGAGGAATTACAACCCTGATGACATCTTGGGTCAGACTTCTGGACCCCATAACTGAGCAAAAATATATATCTGCTGTTTTAAATCACCAAGTTTGTGGTAAATTTGTTATGACCATCCTAGGAAATTAACATACTGGGACTAGTTGCTTAGCTCATTTGTGTTTCTTTGACTAGCTTTCCTTTTTAATCTGTTACAAAGTATTTTGTTTGATTTTTTTTTCAATCCTCTTATTTGACTGTTTACAGCATTTTTGGACTAGTAAAGGGAAGCAGTTCCAGTATTAATTTTTCAACACACAAAGGGAAAAGTTTAGATATCACTCATTATTTTCATCATAGTAAACATCATCATACTTTAGTTAACAAAGAGCTACTATTTGTTTAGAAAGTGCACACCATGCTAGTTTACACTTTATTCCTTGACATAATTGTTTTTCTTCTTTTTTTCTTCCTCACTTAGTTTTTTGGCATATATTGATTTAATTGCTCACCATTCCATCTGTTTTCCCTCTATGTTATTCTTCCACCCTTGAATCTGTCCTAACGAGATAAACCACCATATTGTTTCAATCTATCTTAATGTTTTGTATTTCACAATATTTTCACATAAATACTAATTTGATCATATATTAACTCTGAGGTAGCCATGTCAGAATTATCTGTCAGAATTATCTTTTTATAGATGAGGAAGCTGAGGCTTAGAAAGGGGAAAGAAATGTGCTCTTCCAAGTTTTGTGGGCACAGAAGTCATCATGGGACCTTGTTAAAATGCAGATTATGATTATGTACATTTGGAATAGGACCTGAAATTCTACATTTCTGTTAACTTTCCAGGTGATGCCTATGCTACTCTTTTGTGGAACACACTTTGAGATGCAAGGAAGATTTAGTTGATAGATTTATAATAAAAACTAGAAATCAAAACTGTAAAATTATAAAGGCTATAGCTGTAAACTTTATATGGTGGTTCATAGCCGTATTTTGCAAGGCAAAAGAAGATTAGATATTTGGATGCCAAAAATTCAAGCATAAAGGTTTTTACAAGTGCTGCAAACTCTTTTGTAGTTTTTTCAGTAATTTGTGAAGTTCAGTTCATTTGCTCAGTCGGGTGTGACTCTTTGTGACCCCACAGACTATAGCACGCCAGGATTCCCTGTCCAAATTTGTGAAAGATGACCCATAAAAATGAGACATTTATCACATCTTTGTTTATAAAGGAAATTCTGATTATATATACATATATATGGAAATTCTGATTCATATATATTTATATATGAATAAAAGCAAGTGTGGCATTTAAACTCTCATGAACATATCAATGATATTATATATTTTTTTAACTTGGAAGGTTAGCTGTTCATCGAGCCCATTTGCCATTTATGAAGTACTGTGTTAGTATCGCATTAGTTTACATATTGTTTTAATAATGAATTGAAGCAGTAGGGTGTATAATTATTTGAATGTGTCTTTGCAATGAGTGTACAGTGTTGCATCTCCTTGCACCTGAGAAAGTGTTTTCTTCTACCTGCAACTTTAACGAGCAAATTTCTAGTCCTTTGGCAACAAATGCATACAATTTTGAATACATCTCATTCATATAATTAGGATTTAAAATGAAGTATATTGCCAAATAGTATTAGGACAGCAGACGCACAGGGACAATTATCTTCTCATTATTCTACATTTTATTAGGCATTATCTTGTCTTTGAAACCACTGAACCATTCAGGTATGACTTAAATCAAATCTTTTATGATTATACAGTGGAAGTGACAATAGATTCAAAGGATTAGATCTGATAGACAGAGTACCTGAAGAACTATGGAATTCATGATATTGTACAAGAGGCAGTGATCAAGACCATCCCCAAGAAAAAGAAATGTGAAAAGGCAAAATGATTCTCTGAGGAGGCCTTACAAATAGCTGAGAAAAGGAAAGTCACAAAAGACAAAGGAGAAAAGGAAAGATATACCCATCTGAATGCAGAGTTCCAAAGAATAGCAAGGAGAGATAAGAAAGTCTTCCTCAGTGCTCAATGCAAAGAAATAGAGGAAAACAACAGAATGGGAAAGACTAGAGATCTCTTCAGGAAAATTAGAGATACCAAGGGATAATTTCATGCAAAGATGGGCACAACAAAGGACAGAAATGGGATGGACCTAGCAGAAGCAGAAGATATTAAGAAGAAGTGACAAGAATACACAGAAGAACTGTACAAAAAATATCTTCATGACCCAGATAATCATGATGGTGTGATCACTCACTTAGAGCCAGACATCTTGGAATGCAAAGTGAAGTGAGCCTTAGGAAGCATCACTACAAAGCTAGTGAAGGTGATGAAATTCCAGGTGAGCTACTTCAAATCCTAAAAGATGATGCTGTGAAAGTGCTGCACTCAATATGCCAGCAAATTTAAAAATTTAAGCAGTGGCCACAGGACTTAAAAAGGTCAATTTTCATTGCAATCCCAAAGAAAGGCAATGCCAAAGAATGCTCAAACACAATTGCACTCATCTCACACACTAGCAAAGCAATGCTCAAAATTCTCCAAGCCAAGCTTCAACAGTATGTGAACCATGAACTTCCAGATGTTCAATCTGGATTGGAAAAGACAGAGGAACCAGAGATCAAAGTGCCAACCTCCTTTGGATCATCAAAAAAGCAAGAGAGTTCCAGAAAAACATCTACTTCTTTTACTGACAATGCCAAAGCCTTTGACTGTGTGAATCACAACAAACTGTGGAAAATTCTTGAAGAGATGGGAATACCAGACCACCTGACCTGCCTCCTAAGAAATCTGCATACAGGTCAGGAAGCAACAGTTAGAACTGGACATGGAACAATAGACTGGGTCCAAGTTGGGAAAGAGTACGTCAAGGCTGTATATTGTCACCCTGCTTATTTAACTTGTATGCAGAGTACATCATGAGAAACGCTGGGCTGGATGAAGCACAAGATGGAATCAGGATTGCCAGCAGAAATAGCAATAACCTCAGATATGCAAATGATACCACCCTTATGGCAGAAAACAAAGAACTAAAAAGCCTCTTGATGAAAGTGAAAGAGGAGAGTGAAAACGTTGACTTAAAACTCAACATTCAGAAAACTAAGATCATGTCATCTGGTCCCATCATTTCATGGAAAATAGATGGGGAAACACTGGAAACAATGACACAGACTTTATTTTCTTGGGCTCCAAAATTACTGCAGATGGTGACTGCAGCCATGAAATCAAAAGACGCTTGTTCCTTGGAAGAAAAGCTCTGACCAACCTAGACAGCATGTTGAAAAGCAGAGTCATTACTTTGTCAACAAAGGTCCATCTAGTCAAAGCTATGGTTATTCCAGTTGTCATGTATGAATGTGAGAGTTGGACTACAAAGTGAACTCCCAAGAATTGATGCTTTTGAACTGTGGTGATGGAGAAGACTCTTGAGAGACCCTTGGACTGCAAGGAGATCCAACCTGTCCATCCTAAAGGAAATCAGTCTTGAATATTCATTGGAAGGACTTATGTTAAAGCTGAAAATCCAATACTTTGGCCACCTGATACAAAGAACTGACTCATTGGAAAAGACCCTGATGCTGGGAAAGATTGAATGTGGGAGGAGAAGGAGACGACAGAGGATGAGATGGTTGGATGGCATCACCGACTCAGTGGACATGAGTTCAGTAAGCTCCGGGAGTTGGTGATGGACACAAAGGCCTGGCGTGTTGCAGTTCATGGAGTTCCAAAGAGTCAGACATGACTGAGCGACTGAACTGTCTGATCTTGTCTTTATCCTCTCTCTCTTTCTGCCTCTCTTCCTTGCCACCTGCCCATCTGTCTCTCTATCTCTCTATCTCTGTCTCACTAAGATATCAGAGAAGTAAAAGAACCAATGGATCAGTGTTTCCTCTCACCATGACTGTCATGCTTCCAGACTCAAGAAAAGTAGTAAAAGTAAATTACTTAATTTTCCCTGTAATTCAGTTATTAATGTGTAATGGGAAAATATCTAGAGTGTTGCACTTAAAGGAGGGACAATACCCTGTAGCAAAAAGTTAAGTACTTCTGAGCAGTAATAATATACTCACTTGAGAAATGATGGGCATTATGTTTTATATTTAGAAAAAAAATGTTCCTTCAAAACCTACATGACTAGGACTTCACTCAGCAATGATTCAAGGTTATGTTCTTGAGTCTTTGTACAAGGGTATTTACTTGTTCAACTCATAGTCAGTAAGGACACAGGTGTTCTAAAATTCTTGTAAGCTTAGAAGTTGCTTGAATATCAACAAGTACATATATTTAACCTGGTATTTTCATTCCTACTCCTTATTTTTGAAAAAACAGTCTGCATTTCCCATTACTGCACATGTTTGCTATTTTTTTTTTTTATTCAGGAGGGCAAAGGCTCATGTAGTGAGAAATTTCATTGATAAATATTAGTGGCATTCACAGGGCAAATACAAGATATGGGGAAAAGCCTTTTACATGTTCTATATATTATAAAAAGAAGTGTAAACTCTCCTTTTTGACTTAAAAATTCATGATAAAAATATTCAGTCTCCTGAACTAATTTTTTCCTACCTAACTGCTGATTTGTTCACCTACCCCCAGAGTTTTTTGAAAGATGGAAAATAAGATTCCTTACTATTTTTTATATAGATTTGTCTTCCCTCCCATAAAGATCTCAGTCAGATGGAAAGGGGAGATAGGCTTTTAAAATGTCCCAGATTCAAACATGAACAATATGATCCATCTGGTAGCAGGGGAAAAAAATAAGAGAGTTATTCTGAAATAGGTGTTGCTGCACCAACTCTGACATGCAAATACTTATTTCTTTCTAAATATACACCATTGAGAGTAAAATGTTAACAATTATTCATGTTATTTATTTATCTTACAATGCATATATTTGTAAATAATTAATTTGCCCCTATTCTTAGACACTAATTCATTACATTTGCATCAGTAATAAACTTTGTATAATATTTTAATAGATACTATTTGACAGGGTAAACTTATTATAGGAATAGAAGAGTTTTAAAAGGACAAATTTTCCATTAGCATTGAGCAGAAATCAATTTCTTGCTGTTATGAGTTTCAAATAATACTCAAAACTGTGCATTCACACAGCAGAATAGTAAGATAATTTTTTTAAATTTTATTTTATTTTTAAACTTTACAATATTGTATTAGTTTTGCCAAATATCAAAATGAATCCGCCACAGGTATACATGTGTTCCCCATCCTGAACCCTCCTCCCTCCCCATACCCTCCCTCTGGGTCGTCCCAGTGCACCAGCCCCAAGCATCCGGGAGCTGAAATAATGGAGATTAGTCCTGATCTCTGCCACTGGCTTCCTTTGTGACCATGACTACATGTTTCCTGCCTTCTTTTTATAGTTGGGATAATAATAAGCCTAATCTTTCTCAGAAAGATTGTATATAAAAGCACAGAATACTTCTTCATATTAACACTCACTGAATCTTTCTGGAGGGAATAGTGGGCTCCAAGTCATCGAATTTTCAGTGGATGAACTGCAGGTGCCTTCAAACCGCAGGTACATCTGTTCAAGACTCCTATTGACCACAAAGCATCTATCTTCAATATAAAAACATTCATTGATAGAAGAGGAGAAGAGAAAACTCAGGTAAGATAGAAAATTGAGGGACTATTTTGAAGGAAAATGGTTCTAAGGTAGTCACAAAAGACAATTAGACTGTACTTATTGAAAGCCAGAAACAATGTCTTATTCAACTTTATATTCACAAGATCTAACATAGTAATTGGCACATAGAGAAGCTCTATACAGTCAGCAAAAACAAGACCAGGAGCTGGCTGTGGCTCAGACCAAGAACTCCTTATTGCCAAATTCAGACTTAAATTGAAGAAAGTAGGGAAAACCACTAGACCATTAAGGTATGACCTAAATCAAATCCCTTATGATTATACAGTGGAAGTGAGAAATAGATTTAAGGGCCTAGATTTGATAGATAGAGTGCCTGATGAACTATGGAATGAAGTTCGTGACATTGTACAGGAGACAGGGATCAAGACCATTCCCATAGAAAAGAAATGCAAAAAAGCAAAATGGCTGTCTGGGGAGGCCTTACAAATAGCTGTGAAAAGAAGAGAAGTGAAAAGCAAAGGAGAAAAGGAAAGATATAAACATCTGAATGCAGAGTTCCAAAGAATAGCAAGAGGAGATAAGAAAGCCTTCTTCAGCAATCAATGCAAAGAAATAGAGGAAAACAACAGAATGGGAAAGACTAGGGATCTCTTCAAGAAAATCAGAGATACCAAAGGAACATTTCATGCAAAGATGAGTTCGATAAAGGACAGAAATGGTATGGACCTAACAGAAGCAGAACATATTAAGAAGAGATGGCAAGAATACACAGAAGAAGGGTACAAAAAAGATCTTCATGACCCAGATAATCACGATGGTGTGGTCACTGAACTAGAGCCAGACATCCTGGAATGTGAAGTCAAGTGGGCCTTAGAAAGCATCACTAAGAACAAAGCTAGTGGAGGTGATGGAATTCCAGTTGAGCTATTCCAAATCCTGAAAGATGATGCAGTGAAAGTGCTGCACTCAATATGCCAGCAAATTTGGAAAACTCAGCAGTGGCCACAGGACGGGAAAAGGTCAGTTTTCATTCCAATCCCAAAGAAAGGCAATGGTAAAGAATGTTCAAACTACCACACAATTGCACTCATCTCACATGCTCGTAAAGTAATGCTCAAAATTCTCCAAGCCAGGCTTCAGCAATATGTGAACCATGAACTTCCTGATGTTCAAGCTGGTTTTAGAAAAGGCAGAGGAACCAGAGATCAAATTGCCAACATTTGCTGGATCATGGAAAAAGCAAGAGAGTTCCAGAAAAACATCTATTTCTGCTTTATTGACTATGCCAAAGCCTTTGACTGTGTGGATCACAATAGACTGTGGAAAATTCTGAAAGAAATGGGAATACCAGACCACCTGATCTGCTGCTTGAGAAATTTGTATGCAGGTCAGGAAGCAACAGTTAGAACTGGACATGGAACAACAGACTGGTTCCAAATAGGAAAAGGAGTACGTCAAGGCTGTATATTGTCACCCTATTTATTTAACTTATATGCAGAGTACATCATGAGAAACGCTGGACTGGAAGAAACACAAGCTGGAATCAAGATTGCCGGGAGAAATATCAATAACCTCAGATATGCAGATGACACCACCCTTATGGCAGAAAGTGAAGAGGAACTAAAAAGCCTCTTGATGAAAGTGAAAGTGGAGAGTGAAAAAGTTGGCTTAAAGCTCAACATTCAGAAAACGAAAATCATGGCATCCAGTCTCACCACTTCATGGGAAATAGATGGGAAACAGTGGAAACAGTGTCAGACTTTATTTTGGGGGGCTCCAAAATCACTGCAGTTGGTGACTGCAGCCATGAAATTAAAAGACGCTTACTCCTTGGAAGGAAAGTTATGACCAACCTAGATAGCATATTCAAAAGCAGAGACATTACTTTGCCAACAAAGGTTCATCTAGTCAAGGCTGTGGTTTTTCCAGTGGTCATGTATGGATGTGAAAGTTGGACTGTGAAGAAGGCTGAGCACTGAAGAGTTGCTGCTTTTGAACTGTGGTATGGAGAAGACTCTTGAGAGTCCCTTGGACTGCAAGGAGATCCAACCAGTCCATTCTGAAGGAGATCAGCCCTGGGATTTCTTTGGAAGGAATGATGCTAAAGCTGACACTCCATTACTTTGGCTCCCTGATGCAAAGTGTTGACTCATTGGAAAAGACTCTGATGCTGGGAGGGATTGGGGGCAGGAGGAGTAGGGGAAGACAGAGGATGAGATGGCTGAATGGCATCACTGACTCGATGGACGTGAGTCTGCGTGAACTCCAGGAGTTGGTGATGGATAGGGAGGCCTTTTGTGCTAGGATTCATGGAGTCACAAAGAGTTGGACACGACTGAGCGACTGATCTGATCTGATCTGAACCTTTTTTAAATTTTTGTTACACTGAATTCAGAACAAAAATTAAACTTTTTGAATTAGTCAGAGAGGTCTTTTGCTTTGAGGGAAATGTTTCAGGAGACCATTTTCATACTGAGTTCGTTGGGGGTTGTCATAGCAGATGTTAACTATTGCACTTGGAAAATAATCTTTTTGTAAAACAAAGCATTATGTTGCTGCTGCTGCTAAGTCACTTCAGTCGTGTCTAACTCTGTGCGACCACATAGACGGCAGCCCACCAGGCTCCCCCATCCCTGGGATTCTCCAGGCAAGAACACTGGAGTGGGCTGCCGTTTCCTTCTCCAGTGCATGAAAGTGAAAAGTGAAAGTGAAGTCACTCAGTCGTGTCAGACCCTCAGCGACCCCATGGACTGCAGCCTTCCAGGCTGCTCCGTCCATGGGATTTTTCCAGGCAAGAGTACTGGAGTGGTGTGCCATTGCCTTCTCCAAATATGTTGCTAAATTTGTCTAATCCAATTTCCTTCCTTTGTTGAATACATAGCATTGATTGCTGTCAGTTCCTTCATCCTTTGAATAGTATTAAACAAACTGTACTAGGTTACCGACTGTGACTATATAGCAAAGAGAAAACTTAGGTATTTACTAGAATATTCAACGGAGAAGGCAATGGCACCCCACTCCAGTATTCTTGCCTGGAAATCCATGGATGGAGGGGCCTCGTAGGCTGTAGTCCATGGGGTCGCTAAGAGTCAGACACGACTGAGCACCTTCACTTTCACTTTTTACTTTCATGCATTGGAGAAGGAAATGGCAAGCCACTCCAGTATTCTTGCCTGGAGAATCTCAGGGATGGGGAAGCCTGGTGGGCTGCCGTCTATGGGGTCGCACAGAGTTGGACACGACTGAAGCGACTTAGCAGCAGCAGCAGAATATTCAAAGTAAATAATATTTTTGCAATTATCAGTAGTTTGAAAATCCTATTAATTAACATATAATTTTGAGGTCTGATGCCACTCCACAAATTAAATGCAGGTCCTCAGGTTGAGCACAGTTTAAAAAGCTGGTGATGTGGGGGCTTCACCCAGATTTGAGGAGAGCAATGAAAGCAATAGGGACTAGTTGAGATGTCTTTCCAGCTCCTGGAGAGCAAGTATAGATTAGCCAGTTGTGAAAAACATTGCTACTCCTATGAAAGGGAAAATGATGGAAGACACAAGAGTTAGGATGTCATTACAGTTATTATATTTGTGAATGTGACATTTCCTTGAAGTCATAGCAGAGGTAATATTCCAGAGGAGAAGAAATTGGCTCTTTTTGTGTGATGCCATAAAGCCTACATTTGTGTGGACCCTGAGTTCTGTGGTTGACCAACACATCTAGGTGCAGTTAATTGCAAATAGGTGGAAAATCTAAGGTGGAACACTCTCATTGTGAGGAAAAAGACTTTTCCTGGAAATGTTAATCACTGCCTCTTTTAGG
This sequence comes from Bos taurus, assembly GCF_002263795.3. Lineage (NCBI taxonomy): Eukaryota > Metazoa > Chordata > Mammalia > Artiodactyla > Bovidae > Bos > Bos taurus. The sequence continues at coordinate 39,793,657 of NC_037357.1, read as the reverse complement.
AACTATTTCCAAATTTCCCTGAAACTCCCTTGCTTTATTAGAAAATGATGGGTTATGCTGTGGTAAAACAAACAAACAAACAAATCTTGATCTCAGTAGCTTAAAAGACAAAGTTTTTTCATTGCTCAGACCTGTTCTCTTATGGGTTCAGGCAACCCCATGAAGCATTTTGTCCTCTGTGTATTGACTTTGCATTCCAGATTGCTTAAGTCAACTGTATGTCAAGATATACAGTACAATTACTATAACAGGGAAGGAACAGGGTAGAAAGTAAGCATCAACACATTTTATTTGCCAAAGCATGTCACATAGCCACATTTATGGCTCTTTTTGGATGGACACTCCTTCCATTGTTTCATGATTTTTCCTAGATTGTTAATGGTCTGTGCCATCATGTTAACAACAGATTAACAGTACACTATCACAGCCTAACATGACAAATTACAGAAACAAACTGTACTACATACAATGTCCATTCTTGATAGCATCTGCCTCTAAGCTCAATATGGCCATATACCTTGTTTTGGAAGTGCTTATTGCATGTATTTTCTACAGTTTCATGCATTTTAATCTTGTTACAAGAATTCCAACTCCCCTCACAACTTTTCCATCAAGCTATCATTACATTTTTCTCTCAAGATAAAAATCTTACATTTATTGGTTTAATTCTTCATTTAGTAGTTTAATGTACATTTATGTAATCACTGCTATTATTAGGATTTAAAAAATTGCTTTCCAAAATTACATAGAGCTTGAGTGGACTGCTCAAATATATTTTCCCCCACAGCACCATTTATTTTCATTGACTGCTTTTGCAGACTGTGAAGTTCACTTATACTACATGTATTGCTTATGGCAGAAATGCTTGTTTTGCAGCCATTGCTGTTCCAGTACTGGAGAAGTAGATATACCCAGAATGAGGCCATAAAGGGGCTTTGCTCTAGAAACCAGTCCATCTCAGGTTTGAGGTACACATAAGTAACTATATAAATCAAAGAGACCCTGGGGACTTTGAGTAGCACTAGAGTAGGCTTCAGCAATATGGGAACTGTGAATTTCCAGATGTTCAAGCTGGTTTTAGAAAAGGCAGAGGAACCAGAGACCAAATTGCCAACACCCGCTGGATCATCAAAAAAGGAGGGAGTTCCAGAAAAACATCTATTTCTGCTTTATGAACTATGCCAAAGCCTTTGTGTGGATCACAATCAACTGTGGAAAATTCTGAAAGAGATGGGAATACCAGACCACCTGATGTGCCTCTTGAGAAATTTGTATGCAGGTCAGGAAGCAACAGTTAGAACTGGACATGGAACAACAGACTGGTTCCAAATAGGAAAAGGAGTACGTCAAGGCTGTATATTGCCACCCTGCTTATTTAACTTATATGCAGAGTATATCATGAGAAATGCTGGACTGGAAGAAACACAAGCTGGAATCAAGATTGCCAGGAGAAAGAAATATCAATAATCTCAGATATGCAGATGACACCACCCACATGGCAGAAAGTGAAGAGGAACTAAAAAGCCTCTTGATGAAAGTGAAAGTGGAGAGTGAAAAAGTTGGCTTAAAGCTCAACATTCAGAAGACAAAGATCATGGCATCTGGTCCCATCACTTCATGGGAAATAGATGGGAAACAGTGGAAACAGTGTCAGACTTTATTTTGGGGGGCTCCAAAATCACTGCAGATGGTGATTTCAGCCATGAAAGTAAAAGACGCTTACTCCTTGGAAGGAAAGTTATGACCAACCTAGATAGCATATTGAAAAGCAGAGACATTACTTTACCAACAAAGGTCTGTCTAGTCAAGGCTATGGTTTTTCCAGTGGTCAGATACGGATGTGAGAGTTGGACTGTGAAGAAGGCTGAGCGCTGAAGAGTTGCAGCTTTTGAACTGTGGTATGGAGAAGACTCTTGAGAGTCCCTTGGACTGCAAGGAGATCCAACCAGTCCATTCTGAAGGAGATCAGCCCTATGCGTTCTTTGGAAGGAATGATGCTAAAGCTGAAACTCCAGTACTTTGGCCACCTCATGCAAAGAGTTGACTCATTGGAAAAGACTCTGATGCTGGGAGGGATTGGGGGCAGGAGGAGAAGGGGACCACAGAGGATGAGATGGCTGGATGGCATCACTGACTCAATGGACGTGCGTCTGAGTGAACTACGGGAGTTGGTGATGGACACGGAGGCCTGGCGTGCTGCGATTCATGGGGTCGCAAAGAATCGGACACGACTGAGCGACTGAACTGAACTGAGAGTAGTCCAGAAATTGTTTAATAATCATTTAAAAATGTTTTCGCCACCCATTGTTTTACTATGTTACTCTATATGTCTAGGATCTGCCTGTTGCAAAATGTCAGGCAATCAATACTTTCATTGTAATATAACTCCCTTTTGTCTCATTAAAGTCCAGAGTGCTTATAAATTGATGTTTTCACCTTTTGTTAGGCTGTTCAATAGATTGCCCCAATTTTTACATGGAGAATTACTCCAGTGAGAAATGATCACTTAAAATTAATGCAGATTTTTTTGTGTCATGTTTATATCTGGTCCGATTATTATACATACAACTTCACTGTTTAGAGAAGCTGCCTTTCATTTAAAAAAATGGTTTATTTAAATGTGAAGATATAATACCTGTCAGATGCCAATACTATAAAAACAGTTAAATTCACTGGTTAGGGAGGCTGCCTTCCATTTAAAAAATGGTTTATTTAAATGTCAGGATATAAAACCAGTCAGATATCAATATTATAAAAACAGTTAAATTCAAAGTTAAATTCAAGTAATTTTCACAAAAATCTTTAAAATTTTAACTGATTATTTGAAAAAAAATAATTTTATCTTAGAAAAAATAAGAATAAAAGTGATTAACAATTAGTGATTATTTTGTTTGTAATCTTTGTAAGAAATATTATTAAAAACAGTCACCTTTATTCTCTTTCCCTTATTAAAAGTATGTGAATGCATTGGTACAGTCACTGGAATTTCTGTGAGAGTTGTTACTGTCTGTACAAGAGGCTCTTGCAAACCCCATCACATCTAGGATGGGACTAGGTTCAAGGTGCTCATGACACATTTTTTGGTAATGAAAATTAAAAGATGATCAAACAAGAAGTATTTTCTATTAAAATTGCTTTTGATTTTATATAAAGGCTTAAAATATAATATTCCATCACTCCATCTCTAATTTTTGGTAAGGAAATGATAAACACTTTAAGCTAGGGTACATTTAAAATCATTACATTAAGGCAAATTCTTATAACTTGTATGTCTCTATGTAGGGTATACTACAGCTGTACAATGTGAAACCTTCCCAGAAAGATTTATTCTATTTTTGCTTTTTCAGGATTCTGTAGTCCTGGCAAAGGAAGAGATATCAAAAAGGGCTAGAAAATGATTTATTGTCAAACATAGTCCTTGACTACTAAGCTAGATAGTAGCACTAGGAAAGCTGCCACAATTTTATGAGAGGAACATAAAATAAGAGGTGAACAAGCTTTGGAGTTCTCAAAGGTCCTTTCATCAGCTACCACCTTCATCCTGGAGAAAGGAGCTCTTATTTCTCCAAAGCAGGTGTATCCAATACTTTTCTATGCCAGATGTATAAAAGATATTTCATTGTTAAAATAAATAATAGAGCATTTGTGGAAAATTCTTTGCAAAATACTTTGACTTCAAAGAAAAGTTTGAGAAAATAGTGTACATGAAGTGCTGTATATTTGTAGTTCTTGCTCTAGAGAGTAACTCAGTTCCTATTAGACATTACCAATTAGTATGTTAGATGGAAGATGCTATAAAAAATAACAACAAAATTTGGATATTTAATAGATTCTGTAGAAATATGCACTTTAATGTCTAATATGTTGCATTGCAAATGCAACTGTTTTCTTTTGGTGCTCATCATATGTGTGCTCAGTCGCTTCAGTCGTGTAGTATTCTTTGAGACACCATGGACTACAGCCTGCCAGGCTCCTCTGTCCATGGGATTCTACAGGCAAGAATTCTGGAGTGGGTTCCTGTGCCCTCCTGCAGGGGATCTTCCTGACCCAGGAGTTGAACCCGCATCTCCTCTGTCTTCTGCATTGCAGGCTGATTCTTTACCCACTGAGCCACCTGGGAAGCCCACTCATCATATAAGTAAGTCAAATTGCTGTTAGAAAAAAAGGTTCAAGCATAAGAGGCAGGAATTCTGAACTTTATCTGCAAATTGGGAATAACATTTTTTCCCATACAGTTTTGATGAGAAATTGAATAAAATAATATATATTAATGTGCTTTGTGATTGTAAAACTTTCTGTAGATATTAATCCTAATTCCAATGTCAATTACAATAAGTATTATTATTCTCTTAAATTCCAGTAAGTGTTCTTTATTCCAATGTGAGAGAGAATATCTTTTATTTCTCCACCAATTGCATGGATTTTCTGGTGAAATATGGTATCTATGCAATTTGATCACTGAAAGAGAAAAAAAGAAATTACTGAAGAGAACATCTATTTTGTGTAAAGGAAAGGGAATAAAATTGGAGCTAGTCCCAGCCATCCCAGGCATTTTTCAAGAAATGGCTTCATTTTTACCTATAACTAGCATTCTATTTACCTTGTTATATGTTTTTTGAACAAATACAAGGAAAGATCAAGGGGTAAAATTGTTCTTTGTCTGGCTTTACTTTTGTCCTTCTATTTGGCTTCCTGGATCATTCTTCAGTAGGGGAACATTTCAAAGAAATTTATAATCACTATGATTTCATTCATCTTCTGCAGTAATGGACAAGATTTCTCAAGGTATGAACAAGAAAAATAGCACTGACCAATTTTTAAATTAATGTATATTTCAAGTATATAACATTATCTTAATTAACCATGATTTGAATTTATATGTTGAATTATTTCAGGGACTAAAAGATAAAATAATTATAACTCTTAAAGCATACATGTATTTGAGCATTTTAACTGCTGTTTTATAAATTTAACAATTTGTATTTCTTTGGCATAAATTGTGCTATTCTGGGTTCAATCAGTGTTTGAAAGAACCTAGTTTTTGTAATAATATCTGTGTATGAGTGTATATTTATATGTTTATCACCAAAACCAAAAAAATTTTGACATGCACTCAGTTAAATATCTGACCATGTATTATCATATATACTACATGACTTTAAGCTAACCATAGATTTAAAAATGATTATCATTTTATTTGTGGAATTAAGGTTTCAGCTATTTTTTCCCTCTCTTATCCTAAATTAATTCAATTCTTATGATGATTCCACCAAAGTTAGAGCCTCTGGAATGTGTTATTAAGCCTTATGATTCTATTGATTTCTGTATTAGTAAAGCATATACATAGTTTGATTATAGAAGTAAATACTTTTCAGCTATTAAGAAAAGAAAAATTTGAAATAATTATTTATCTGGATTGAGATGACCAGATCCTATATACTCTTTTTTGTTTTTGTTTTTTTTTTTTTCTTCCCAACCTGGCTAAACCTGTGATGTAGATCAAAAGCTTTCACAAAGACTATCTTGGAAGCAACATAATAGATAAGTGCTGTGATCACAAAGATAAGTGAGTATGCTTTCATTATCCTACTTCCTGCTTGGAACAACTGAAATTTTTTGTTGAAGGAAGAGATGGGAAGTGGAAACATCCTCAAGATAGTTGTTGAACAAATGTAAAATCCCTCTAATAAATACTCTACTTGCCACATCCTATATCAGAACACAGACAGTCATGTTAATGGCTGCTGCTGCTGCTAAATCGCTTCAGTCGTGTCCGACTCTGTGCGACCTCATAGACGGCAGCCCACCAGGCTTCCCCGTCCCTGGGATTCTCCAGGCAAGAACACTGGAGTGGGTTGCCATTTCCTTCTCCAATGCATGAAAGTGAAAAGTGAAAGTGAAGTCGCTCAGTCGTCAGTCGTGTCCGACTCTAGTGACCCCATGGACTGCAGCCTAGCAGACTTCTCTGTCCATGGGATCTTCCAGGCAAAAGGTATATAAAAATATTGGTTTACAAATACAAAAATATTTCATCTTTACGTGGGTTATGTGATTGTAGTAGACAGTCAGAAATACAAACATTTAGGAAATGAAGAGTCTGGGGTAAGTTGTGCAGTACAAAGATATATTTGAGTTTTGTAAAAAGAAGAAATTACTTCAGCACTTCATATCAGATTTGAAAGCACTGCCGTGGGAGCCATTTAAAAGCTGGCAGGGAGTGGAGGTGAAGGAAAATCAAACAGGAAAAAAGCCAACTGACAATAGTCATGTTTGGATTTGTTACCTATACTAAAGTAAAAATTAAAGATTATTTTATCAGGATATTTAAAACAATTTGGTTTCATTACCATTATTTTACTGACCCTTGTCCATAAATTTATTTTTAATATAAAGTACAATAATAAGTTTATATACCATTACTAAAATCAGGTCTTATAAAGGCTCTAAATTTTTTTTTTAATTTTACAATCAGGAACAGTAAGTATAAATTTTTTATTGTACCTAAGGTTTTTATTTTTTTTTTAATTTAATTGAAATGTAGTTGATTTACAATATTGTGTTAGTTTTAGTTGTACAGCAAAGTGATTCAGTTTATATGTGTGTGTATGTGTGTGTGTGTGTCTGTGTGTGTTTGTGTGTGTCTGTGTGTGTATGTATTGGGTTGACCCAAAAGTTCATTTGGGTTTTCCATAAGATATTAATTGACTTTTTGACCAAATCTCTCTCTCGCTCTCTCTTTTCATGTGCCTTTTGGCCATTTGTATGTCTCTTTTGGAGAAATGTCTGAAGGCTTTTTAAATATTGACTTAAGAGCATGATATCTTTTATGACACTTTGTATTGACCATAACAATAGAGGAGGCTCATATTTCTGTAGCTGTCACTCATTATACAATGTATTTCTGTTACTGGCTTGACATGGGTTGTGTGAGATAGCTTCAGATGAGGAGGATAATGGGTGACCCGAACCTACAATCTCTGTCTTTGAGATACATATAGCAATCAAAAAAATGCAAACTACAACTGTGGACTTAGGCACAAAGCAACGTTTATTAAAGCATAGATACTCTCTCAGAGGGGCTTCTCAGGTGGCTGAGTGGTAAATAATCCACCTGCCAAACAGAAGAGGCTGTTCAATCCCTGGGTCAGGAAGATCCCTTGGAGAAGGAAATGAAAACCACTCCATTATTCTTGCCTGGAAAATTCCATGGGCAGAGGAACTTGGCAGGCTACATTCCATGGGGTCAAAAGAGTCAGACAGAGCTTAGCAACTGAACAGCAGCAACAACAACACTCTCAGAGGGAGGCAGGGCTGTTTCTACAAAGTAAAACCAACCCTCCCATACAGGGTTAAAGGAGTTGTTCTGGGAGGAAGCAGGTGTGACCATGGATGAGTGACAGGAGATTGGTATTTGATTGACTCTCCTGAGTTCTGTAACAACTTATTATTGCATATGCCTTCACTCTTGATTTGTTAAGAAATGCTCACCATGGGGAGGGAAAAGCCACACACATATTTTATTATAATGTTTGTATGAGTGTGGGTTTATTAGATATTATACGCCTGTCTAGTCTGGGCATGTGTAGCCCATAGAAGTTATCTTGTGTTACAATGCTCCCTCTTTATCAGGATAAGCTGCCCACCACTTGACCATATCCTTGCCTATCCTGGTGAGAGGGTAACAGGCAGGAAGGCCAGGGGTCTCCAAATGGAGGAAATAGGCTGCAAGTGTCAGACATTTTTATCTCTCTTAAGCGGCAGGAGGAAGCAAACTAGCATTATTTTTTTCCTTCTCTATACAAATTTAAAAGGAGATTTCTCTTAAAATACTGTGTTGCCATAATGACACCTGGTTTCACCTGAAGTTAACTATTCTCAAATCTTGAGTTAACCAATGCATTTTTCTTATGGAAATGTTTGTCTTCAGCTATGTTAATGTACTATGCATTTACCCCAAAGTCTGTCTTCAAGTTGGTTCTGCCAAATGGCTCAGAACCTACTTGACAAACCAGTATGTTATACTCAGGCATTGTTCCCCTAATCTATGTAAATTAAACTATTTGTATGGTAATCTGCCCTTCTACAAGATTCAAGACAATCCTTGTATGGCCCAGAATGAATGTTCTGGTGCCAAGATTATCCCAAAATACATCTTATGGATGAGGGGCCTGGTGCCATTCTGAGTTTTAAGATATTCCTTTCTTTCATTAACAGACTGCTAGTGACTATATAACATCCAGCTGAAGACTTGCAAAGGGGTACTCTTTCTGCCCCCTTCTGATGCCTATGTGAGAAGCTTTCTCTATCTCCATTTTACTTTAATAAAACTTTATTACACAAAACCCCTGAGTGATCAGTCCTCGTCTCTAGCCCTGGATTGAATTCTTCTCCTCCAGAGGCCAAGAATCATGGCATCTTTTTGTTCAGCAACAACCTTTCATCTTAGGGATGAGTACAGGATCCTTTAGGACAAGGTAAAGATACTTGGAGCTCTAGTTCTTTGTTCTCCTAGTGAACACGTTTTCTGCTGTACTTTACTATTTTATTCACACTTTACACAAGGTGTGCTTGTGTGAATGAATGAAACACCCTGCGTGAAGCAAGTGAGGAGCCCTGCTCTGTGGTTCCACGGTGATCTTATATGGCTTATGGCAAAAACCTGTCGGGGGTTTATACCGACCTGCCAATGCCAAGAGGCACCCAATGTCTCCTTTGGGGACCAACCAGAAATGGGCAAATTGTGTGGACCGAATTCTCCTTTCTCAGTCACACTTTTTGGTCTCTTTTACCATTTCATAACTCCTTGGAAATTAGAAGCACCAACCTAATCTATCGGATCATAGACTTTCAAGGGACTTGTGATCTATGCTGTTACTGTGTACTGTGACTTAGGTCCCAAACTTGGATTGACAGTCAAAAAGTGCCTAGCCTCACTAGGAATTGGAAGTTCAAGGTCAAGAGAGGGTCTCCAGATGGTTGGGACATAACTAGACTATTCCCCTCTTGTCTTTAGCCACCATCACCTCTTTGCTGCTACTGTCAGGGGAGAGATCCCAGATGATTGGGGTGTGACTTGGTTATTCCTCTGTAATAAGAAAAAAAATCCTTTTTTTTTTTCCTGCCTATGTCACATTCTTTCTGCTAATGTCAACTATCTAACATTTCTATTTTTCACATCTGTGAATTAAATCTTAAGATAGCTTCATCATGTGGTAAAGCTGAAATAATATATGTAAATTGCATAACCAATACTCGATGCTTTCTAAATTGTAGCTCTGGTCATTCATAGTCATCACCATCTTCTTTTCTAAATGTCAGAGAAAATATTTTCATTGTATTTTATTCTTGTTATTTTTAAAGTCTGACTCTATATACACATGCATATGGGCTTCCGAGGTGGCACTAATGTTAAAGCATCTGCCTGACGATTCAGGAGACACAAGAGCCATGAGTTTGATCCTTGGATCAGGAAGATCCTATGAGGAAGGAAATGGCAACTCACTCCAGTATTCTTGCCTGGAAAATTTCATGGACAAAGAAGCCTGGTGGTCTGCAGATCATGGGGTCGCCAAGAGTGGGACATGACTGAGCATGCACACACACACATACACATGAATATTGCATCCTCTGAATTCCTTGACATGTCCTTCTTTAAATCTTTTTCTTCTCTGTTTCTAGTTATCCAATAGAAATTTCCAAATTTAGTATAGTTCAGATGTAGCTGAACCCCACTATATAGTATAGGGATATGAGAATAAGTAAGGTTCTTCGTTTTTATTATTTTCTGGAACAATTCACAGTCAATGACAACCTAAGTCCTGTTTCTTGTCCTTAAATGACAGCATAGATAACATAGTTTGGTTACCTTTTTTCCCCCTCCTGAAGTGAATTCCCTCCCATTTACTTATCTTCAAACTTTTCTAGGACTTCTCACGTGGCGCTAGAGGTAAAGAATCCACCTGCCAAGGCAGGAGATGTAAGAGACGCAGATTCCATCCCCAGGTTAGGAAGATCCTCTGGAGGAGAGCATGGCAACTCAGTCCAGTGATTCTTGCCTGAAGAATCCCATGGACAGAGGATCCTGGCAGGCTACAGTCCATAGGGTTGCAAAGAGTCAGACATGACTGAAGTTACTTAGCACGCATGCATGCAAACTTTTCTTGAAGATTATCTGATGCTTTTTGTCAACTAAAACAATCATGTTGTAGCTTCGTATGGTTTAATGCACTCATATAAAGTGCCATTTTTTTTTTCCATTTGACTCTGTGCCATTTAAATTACCAGAGAGATAGGAAGCAAAGCCATTTAACAATGCACTGCTATGCAGGCTTCCTGAAGATTTGTCCTAAAATAACTTAACAAAGGAGTATCTCCCAATAGGATATATGGCTACATTTGTGCTATCCTTTGAGGAATGCTGTGACTCCTCCCCTATCCTCATCTACTCTCTGTCACACTTAAAAATGGCCCCATTCTTAACTTTCTGTACAGTGAGTGTCTAAAGCAAATTTTAGAATGCTTTAAGTCCTGATGGCTTTCCCAGGTTCAAGAGAACCTTACTAATCATCAAAGACCCAGATTAAATATCATTTTCTCTGGGAGCACCTTCTTGATTCCTTGAGGCAATTAAACCTCATTCTCCTTCTGTTCCCTGCTCACACATTAGTTGTAGCATCAGATTAATATACTTGTCCTCACAATAGTTAACACAGGGCCTAAAAGAAAAATGCTCAATATATGTGTGAACAAATTTTAAAAAATGAATGAGCCAAATGCTTAAGGTATAGTTTTTATCTTAAGCTTAAAAAATCTCAGCAGGGAATTCTTAATGAGATCTGTATGTGAGTTGGTCTGTTAAGAATGAATGGTTGTGAGGAGTGAATGGAGTGGAAAGATGTTTCTGATCCAAATGAGAGGGGAGCTCTCTGTTGAATAGAGGTATAGAAAGACAGGTAGATAATTCTTATAGTTTTACTTAGAGCCAATTATGCCTCTGAATATCTAATCAAGAGAAATTATTTACCTTATACATGATCAAATGTAAACTAGAAATTGCTGTCAATGTGGAGAAGGCATAAAAACATAGAAACACACATATTAACAAAGAGTGACAAAATTTAAAGCTGCAATATTTTGATTTGTAAATATCCATTTAGAAGGATTCATTTCTTTGGTAAAGAAGCTATATTTTAATTTTTAATAAAGTATAATGTGAAATATTAAAAATTTTGAATTAAATGTTACATAAAATGAAAAGTTATAGTATCGATCTTGCATGAATCTGTGTCACTCAGATACATGATTTTCTGCTTATCCGCCTATAGTGTGGAATTTGATGGAGGGTTATTTTTTTCTTTTTCTTTTTCCTTAGCAGTTTGTCAGAAGAACAGAGGTGTTTAAGTGGGTTAATATCTTTCTGAGTGACAAACGTCTATGACTTTATTACTATATGCCCATTACTGTTTTGCTTATACAGCAATCTTTTCTATGAGATTTTCATTCAATTTTTATGTGTTTTCCTTTATTAGAAATAAAATAAATAGGACATTTTTCCATTTAGGGAATATCTTAAGGAATGACATTCAGTTAGAAAGCTGGAACTTTATAATAAAACAGAACTGATATAGACACAGATAGATGTAATGTTGAATATTACATATTGAAATAAATTTAAAAAACACTTTTAGGATTGTTAGTGGGAAACACTGAAGCATAACATAATTTTTTTTCCACATTCCAATAAATTTATTCTGTAAAAACAATACATTTTTTGTTTATGATTTTTTTTTACAGTAAACTTTTCAACTACAAACCTTGAATATGCTAAAGATGTTCCAAGGACAAGCATAATAGGATTGATAAAACCCAATTGACTAAATGTGTTCTCATAATACAAGTTGGCATAAAAATAAATAAAATTTTCTATTATCACAATTGCAGCAGTAATGTACACATAATAATGGTTTGTGGATGAGTATTAACTATTCTAATTCTAGTTCCAAAAAAAAAAAAAAAACAGATCATTTAAAAGTCTATATTTAAAAGTCAATGCTTTGTCTTACTTCCCATAGGGCTACTGATGAGTCCAGCTTTAAAATGTAAAGTATCCAGCTTGAGTAATTAGCTCAAATTGTATTGGCATTGGGAGAAAATAAAGCACAGACTTTATCTTGGAGTAACACAAAAGACTCATTTAACTTCACATATGGAAACTGAGCTTGTGTACGTAAAACATGAGTTTTGAGAAGTATAAGTTGTCAACTAGCTATTTCTAATATGGAATAGGTATTTTAGAGCATGGTTCAACTGTACACATGGCCTAAAGACTGAAGGACAATTTAAAGTTCACCTTCAATATGCCAACATTATGCATCTAGTAATTGGTTCCTGGGTTCTGTCACAGAGAAGAAATCCCTTAAGCATTATGTTGAGTGGTCTTTTTATTTATTTATTTATTTCTGATAACTGACATGGTCTCAGGATTTTTTTTCCAATTATATTTATTTATTTATTTTTACTTTACAATATTGTATTGGTTTTGCCACACATTGACATGAATCCACCATGGGTGTACATGTGTTCCCCATCCCATCCCTCTGGGTCATCCCAGTGAACCAGTCCCGAGCATGATGTATCATGCATCAAACCTGGACTAGCAATTCATTTTACATGTGATAATTTACATGTTACAATGAAATTCTCTCATATCATCATGCCCTCGTCCTCTCCCTCAGAGTCCAAAAGACTGTTCTATACATCAGTGTCTCTTTTGCTGTCTTGCATACAGGGTTATCATTCCCATCTTTCTAAATTCCATATATATGTGTTAGTATACTGTACTGGTGTTTTTCTTTCTGGCTTAATTCACTCTGTATAATAGGCTCCAGTTTCATCCACCTCATTAGAACTGATTCAAATGTATTCTTTTTAATGGCTGAGTAATACTCCATTGTGTATATGTGCCACTGCTTTCTTATCCATTCATCTGCTGATGGACATCTAGGTTGCTTCTATGTCCTGGCTATTAAAAACAATGCTGTGATGAACATTGCAGTACACGTGTCTCCTTCAATTCTGGTTTCCTCAGTGTGTATGCCCAGCAGAGGGATTGCTGGGTCATATGGCAGTTCTATTTCCAGTTTTTTAAGGAATCTCCACACTGTTCTCCATAGTGGCTGTACTAGTTTGCATTCCCACCAACAGTGTAAGAGGGTTCCCTTTTCTCCACACCCTCTCCAGCATTTATTGCTTGTAGACCTTTGTGTAGCAACCATTCTGACTGGTGTGAAATGGAACTTCATTGTGGTTTTGATTTGCATTTCTCTGATAATGAGTGATGATGACCATCTTTTCATGTTTGTTAGCCATCTGTATGTCTTCTTTGGAGAAATGTCTATTTAGTTCTTTGGCCCACTTTTTGATTCGGTCATTTATTTTTCCAGAATTGAGCTGCAGGAGTTGCTTGTATATTTTTGAGATTAATTCGTTGTCAGTTGCTTCATTTGCTATTATTTTCTCCCATTCTGAAGGCTGTCTTTTCACCTTGCTTATGGTTTCCTTTGTTGTGCAGAAGCTTTTAACTTTAATTAGATCCCATTTGTTTATTTTTGCTTTTATTTCCAATATCCTGGGAGGTGGGTCATAGAGGATCCTGCTGTGATTTATGTCAGAGAGTGTTTTGCATATATTCTCCTCTAGGAGTTTTATAGTTTCTGGTCTTACGTTTAAATCTTTAATCCAACTTGAGTTTATTTTTGTTTATGTAGTTAAAAACTGATCTAGTTTCATTCTTTTACAAGTGGTTGCCCAGTTTTCCCAGCACCACTTGTTAAAGAGATTGTCTTTTCTCCATTGTATAGGCTTGCATTCTTTGTCAAAGATAAAGTGTCCATAGGTGTGTGGGTTTATCTCTGGGCTTTCTACTTTGTTCTATTGATGTATATTTTTGGCTTTGTGCCAGTACCATACTCTCTTGATGACTGTGGCTTTGTAGTACAGCCTAAAGTCAGGCAGGTTGATTCCTCCAGTTCCATTCTTCTTTCTCAAGATTGTTTTGGCTCTTCAAGGTTTTTTGTATTTCCATGAAAATTGTGAAATTATTTGTTCTAGTTCTGTGAAAAATACCGTTGGTAGCTTCATAGTGGGGAGAAGGCAATGGCACCCACTCCAGTACTCTTGCCTGGAAAATCCCATGGATAGAGGAGTCTGGTGGGCTGCAGTCCATGGGGTCGCTAAGAGTCAGATACAACTGAGCGACTTAACTCTCACTTTTCATTTTTATGCATTGGAGAAGGAAATGGCAACCCACTCCAGTGTTCTTGCCTGGAGAATCCCAGGGACTGGGTATCCTGGTGGGCTGCCATCTGTGGGGTTGCACAGAGTTGGACATGACTGAAGTGAATTAGCAGCAGCAGCAGCTTGATAGGGATTTCACTAAATCTAAATATTTCTTTGGGTAGTATACTCATTTTCACTATATTGATTCTTCTGATCCATGAGCACGGTATATTTCTCCATCTATTTGTGTCCTCTGATTTATTTCACCAGTGTTTTATAGTTTTCTATACACAGGTCTTTTGTTTCTTTAGGTAGACATATTCCTAAGTATTTTATTCTTTTCATTGCAATGGTGAATGGATTTGTTTCCTTAATTTCTCTTTCTATTTTCTCATTATTAGTGTATAGGAATGCAAGGGATTTATGTGTGTTGATTTTATATCCTGCAATTTTACTATATTCATTGATTAGCTCTAGTAATTTTCTGGTGGAGTCTTTAGGGTTTTCTGTGTAGAGGTGCCGGGGTCCAGCCCCAGTGGATCCAGGGAAATTCGAAGGAGAGACGGCTTCGGCGAATACACTGGCTTTAATTAGATATTAATTACAGATATCAAGAGTAATAGAATAAGGATAGCTCAGTGAGAAAATTCAGTGGAGAAAAGAGGCTGAGTAGCTTGCTTTATGCGGAAAACCAATAAAACTTCAAGACAAGAAGTTTGCACCACTTACGTAGGCCACAGGCATCCTTCCATTCTCCCGAAGGAAAGGAGACACTGAGGCCTCCCCGGTCGGATCTTAGAAGCCCAGGCAAAATTAGTATGCTTGGCGGGCCTCTGCGCTCCAGATGGAAACTCAGCCAGAGTTTGAGAGAAAGAATGACATGAGGAGACCAGTATTTCGAGGAACTGATCCCAATTCTGTATTTTCCAGGGTCTGTTTTTATACACTGAGATGTTATACAAAAGTCATGCGGGGTCAGCAGTCCTGACTTTTATTAAAGTCAGGTGCTTCATACAGATATATACAGAGGTCTTAGGGGTGTTACATTATCTTCTGGCCAGGGGGCCTGCTGACAATTTATGACCCTCTCCTTGTGACAGCGGTCAGTCAACACTTATTTCTCCAGGGGTGATTATTCTTAAAACAGACACCACCCAAATAAAGTTACATTCCTATAGAGTGAGGGTGTAGTGAGTTTTAATTAAGGAAAGAATTTACTTAGCCTAAGGTCTAACGTGATTAATATCGAAGGTTAATACTTATTTCTTCTATATATTCATTAATGTGTATAAGGGCAGGGGATGTGGAGACTTAGCAGCAAACATTGGCTCAAAAAATGAAAAACCCTTCACCAATACAATTTCTAATCAGCCCACTATACTATACTAATAATTTTCTAACTTCTCTGAAGAACCTGTTTTTAGAAGGTTTAAAGCATCTCGTGCCTCTCACAGTTGGGAGGCTGTGAGCAATCAGATGTGGCCAGACAAGCTTGTCAGGCAGGCTAGAGAACCTTCAGAGGAGTTTGTAAGTTTGGAACACTCCTGTCATGCCCAGGAATTATTATCAACTGGAGCTCTAAGTTAACTCCTTCTCTGAAAGAGGTGGTGGGGGACAGCCCTCAGTAAAGTCAGAGGTGTAGGTGAGAGCACAAAGTAGTAAAGTAGGCAGGCTCTGGTTATGGGGGTAGATGCTCGAGAATTTCCAGGGCGACTCCTGAGGCTCGATCCCGCCTTTGTGTATGTTGAGCCTCCTTCCTCATGACCTTTGCCACAGACGGAGCTCCTCACGCTGGCCCCTGGCATAGAGGATCATGTCATCTGTAAACAGTGAGAGTTTTACTTCTTCTTTTCCAATTTGGATTCCTTTTATTTCTTTTTCTGCTCTGATTGCTGTGGCCAAAATTTCCAAAACAATGTTGAATAGTAGTGGTTAAAGTGGGCACCCTTGTCTTGTTCCTGACTTTAGGGGAAATGCTTTCAATGTTTCACCATTGAGGATAATGTTTGTTGTGGGTTTGTCATATATAGCTTTTATTATGTTGAGGTATGTTCCTTCTATTTCTGCTTTCTGGAGAGTTTTTATCATAAATGGATGTTAAATTTTGTCATAGGTTTCTCTGCATCTATTGAGATAATCATATGGTTTTTCTCTTTCAATTTGTTAATGTTGTGCATCACATTGATTGATTTGCAAACATTGAAGAATCCTTGCATTCCTGGGATAAAGCCCACTTGATCATGATATATGATCTTTTTAATATGTTGTTGGATTCTGTTTGCTAGAATTTTGTTTAGGATTTTTGCATCTGTGTTCATCAGTGATATTGGCCAGCAGTTTTCTTTTTTGGTGGCATCTTTGTCAGGTTTTGGTATTAGGGTGATGGTGGCCTCATAGAATGAGTTTGGACGTTTACCTTCCTCTGCAATTTTCTGGAAGAGTTTGAGTAGGATAGGTGTTAGCTCTTCTCTACATTTCTGGTAGAATTCAGCTGTGAAGCCATCTGGACCTGGGCTTTTGTTTGCTGGAAGATTTCTGATTACAGTTTCAGTTTCTGTTCTTGTGATGGGTCTGTTAAAATTTTCCATTTCTTTCTGGTTCAGTTTTGGAAAGCTGTACTTTTCTAAGAATTTGTCCATTTCTTCCAAGTTGTCCATTTATTGGCATATAGTTGCCGATAATAGTCTCTTATTATCCTTTGTATTTCTGTGTTGTCTGCTGTGATCTTTCCATTTTCATTTCTAATTTTGTTGATTTGATTTTTCTCCCTTTGTTTCTTGATGAGTCTGGCTAGTGATTTGTCAATTTTATTTATCTTCTCAAAGAACCAGCTTTTGGCTTTGTTGATTTTTTCTATGGTCTCTTTTGTTTCTTTTGCATTTATTTCTGCCCTAATTTTTAAGATTTCTTTCCTTCTACTAACCCTGGGGTTCTTCATTTCTTCCTGTTCTAGTTGCTTTAGGTGTAGAGTTAGGTTATTTATTTGACTTTTTTTCTTGTTTCTTGAGGTAGGCCTGTATGGCTATGAACCTTCCCCTTGCTGCTGCTGCTGCTGCTAAGTCGCTTCAGTTGTGTCCGATTCTGTGTGACCCCATAGACAGCAGCCCACCAGGCTCCCCCGTCCCTGGGATTCTCCAGGCAAGAACACTGGAGTGGGTTGCCATTTCCTTCTCCAATGTACGAAAGTGAAAAGTGAAAGTGAAGTCACTCAGTTGTGTTCGACTCTTAGCGACCTCATGGACTGCAGCCTATGAGATTCCTCCATCCATGGGATTTTCCAGGCAAGAGTACTGGAGAGGGATGCCATTGCCTTCTCAGGTGAACCTTCCCCTCAGCACTGGTTTTACAGTGTCCCACATGTTTTGTGTTGGTATTTTCATTTTCATTCGTTTCTATGCATATTTTAATTTCTTTCTTGATTTCTTCTGTGATTTATTGGTTATTCAGCAGCGTGTTGTTCAGCCTTCGTATGTTGGAATTTTTAATAGATTTTCTCCTGTAACTGAGATCTAATCTTATTGTGTTGTTGTCAGAAAAGATGCTTGGAATGATTTCAATTCTTTTGAATTTACCAAGGCTAGATTTATGGCCCATGATATGATCTATCCTGCAGAAGGTTCCATGTATGCTTGAGAAAAAGGTGAAATTCATTGTTTTGGGTTGAAATGTCCTATAGATCACTTAGGTCTGACTGGTCTATTGTATCATTTAAAGTTTGTGTTTCCTTGTTAATTTTCTGTTTAGTTGATCTATTCATAGGTGTGAGTGGGGTATTAAAGTCTCCCACTATTATTGTGTTATTGTTAATTTCCCATTTCATACTTGTTAGCATTTGTCTTACATATTGTGGTGGTCCTATGTTGGGTGCATATATATTTATAATTGTAAATCTTCTTCTTGGATTGATCCTTTGATCATATGTAGTGTCCTTCTTTGTCTCTTTTCACAGCCTTTGTTCTAAAGTCTATTTTATCTGATATGAGTATTGCTACTCCTACTTTCTTTTGGTCTCTATTTGCTTGGAATATCTTTTTCCAGTACTTCATTTTCAGTCTGTATGTGTCCTCTGTTTCGAGATGGGTCTCTTGTAGACAACATATTTAGGGGTCTTGTTTTTGTATCCATTCAGCCAGTTTTTGTCTTTTGGTTGGGGCATTCAATCCATTTACATTTAAGGTAATTATTGATAAATATGTTCCCATTGCCATTTACATTACTGTTTTGGGTTCAAGTTTATATACCCTTTCTGCATTTCCTGTCTAGAGAAGATCCTTTAGCATTTGTTGAAGAGCTGGTTTGGTATTGCTGAATTCTCTCAGCTTTTGCTTGTCTGTAAAGCTTTTGATTTCTCCTACATATTTGAATGAGATCCTTGGTGGGTACAATAATCTGGGCTGTTGATTATTTTCTTTCATCACTTTAAATATGTCCTGCCATTCCCTTCTGGCCTGGAGAGTTTCTATTGAATGATCAGCTCTTATCCTTATGGGAATCCCCTTGTGTGTTATTTGTTGTTTTCCCCTTGCTGTTTTTAATATTTGTTCTCTTTGTTTGATTTTACTTAATTTTATTAATATGGGTATTGGAGTGTTTCACCTTTGGTTTATCCTGTTTGGGACTTTCTGGGTTTCTTGGACTTTGGGGTTATTTCTTTCCCCATTTTTGGGAAGTTTTCAACTATTATCTCCTCAAGTATTTTCTCATGGTCTTTCTTTTTGTCTTCTGGGACTCATATAATTCGAATGTTAGGCCGTTTAACATTGTCCTGGAGGTCTCTCCGTTTTTCCTCATTGCTTTTATTTCTTTTTTCCTCTCTGTTTCATTTATTTCTACCATTCTATCTTCTTCCTCACTTATCCTATCCTCTGCCTCCATTATTCTATTGTTGGTTCCTTCCAGAGTGTTTTTTATCTCATTTATTGCATTATTCATTATATATTGACGTTTAAAAATTTCTTCTAGGTCCTTGTTAAACCTTTCTTGCATCTTCTCAATCCTTGTTTCCAGGCTATCTGTAACTACAATTTGTTTTCAAGGTTTTGGATCATTTTCACTATCAACATTCGGAATTCTTTATCAGGTAGATTCCGTATCTCTTCCTCTTTTGTTTGGTTTGGTGGGCATTTATCCTGTTCCTTTCCCTGCTGGGTATTTCTCTGCCTTTTCATCTTGTTTATATTACTGTATTTGGGGTGGCCTTTCTGTATTCTGGCAATGTTGTTCCTCTTTATTGTGGAAGTTCCTCACTGTGGGTGGGGTTGTATGGGTGGCTTGTCAAGGTTTCCTGATTAGGAAAGCTTGTGTCAGTGTTCTGGTGGGTGGAGCTGGATTTCTTCTCTCTGGGGTGCAATGAAGTGTCCAGTAATGAGTTTTGAGATGTCTGTGGGTTTGATGTGACTTTGGGCAGCCTGTATATTAAAGCTCGGGGCTATGTTCCTGTGTTGCTGGAGAATTTGCGTGGTATGTCTTGTTTTGGAACTTGTTGGCCCTTGGGTGGTGCCTGGTTTCAGTGTAGGTATGGAGGCATTTGATGAGCGCCTATCGATTAATGTTCCCTGGATTCAGGATTTCTCAGGTGTTCTCAGGATTTGGACTTAAGCCTCCTGCCTTTGGTTTTCAGTCTTATTCTTCAGTAGCCTCAAGACTTCTCCATCTATACAGCACTGATGATAAAACATCTAGGTTAATGATGAAAATTTTCTCCACAGTTAGGGACACACAGAGAGGTACACAGAGTTACATGGAGAAGAGTAAAGGGAGGAGGGAGATAGAGATGATCAGGAGGAAAAGAGGGTGAATCAAAAGAGGAGTGAGAAACCTAGCTAGTAATCACTTCCCTATGTGCTCTCACAGTCTGGATCCCTCAGAGATGTTCACAGAGTTACACAGAGAAGAGAAGAGGGAGGACAGAGATAGTGGTGGCCAGGAGGATAAAAGGGGGAATCAAATGGAGAGAGACAGATCCAGCTAGTAATCAGTTCCCTAAGTGTTCTCCACAGCCCAGAACACACAAAGAGATTCACAGAGTTGGGTAGAGAAGAAAAGGGGGAGGTGGGAGATAGAGGCGGCCTGGTGGAGAGAAAGGATAGTCAAAAAGGGGAGAGAGCAATCATGCCAGTGATTTCACTCCCAAGTAAAAATGGGTACTGAAGATTGGGTTCTTAAAAGTACAAAGTTCATAACAAAAACTGAAAAGCAGAAGTTAAATACCTAGAGGAGAGGTTAGATTCTCAAAAATACAATATTAAAAAAAAGTCACAAAAATTATAAAAAATATATATATGAAGTTTGCTTTAAAAATAGGGTATTTTTTTGCCAGGTAATAGTAGGTTATAAAAATGGAAATTAAAGGAGTAATAGGGGACTTAACAATATATATATTTTTTTTTAATTTAAGAAATGATAATAGTAAAAATATATCTAAGACTTTCTCTGGAGCTGTTGTGGACAATGTGTGTGGGTTGGTTCATTTTCAGATAGATCCTTGGTCCAGCTTGTACTTCTCAAGGTCTATAGGCCCCTTCCTGTGTAGTTGGTGCTAAATACAGGGTTTTAATCTATTGCACCTGTCACTTCCAAAGCTGTTCCTTCTGTTTATTTTAGCTTCTTCTGTTTGCTGGTCTCTTCAATGTCTAATTTCTGCCCTGACACAAGGGGGGCGGTGATGGTCACTTTTTTTAGGCTCACTTGTTCAGTTGTGCTGTGAGGAGGGAGGAATACTGCAAACAAATGTCACTGGCATGTGCTCACTGTGATTCAGCCACACTGGGTTTGCCCCCATCACGGCATGTGTGCTTTCCCAGTCTACACTCTTCAGGCTCTAGGTTGCTCTGCTGGGAACTGTCTGATGTTGGCCCTGGGTTTTATGCACTCCCCAGGTCTAAGCCTCTCAAGTTCAGGTTCTCAGGTACTCTGCAAAGCCACAGACTTGGTTGGGGCTGCATTTTGTGCCCTTCCCAGGTCCCAGAAGCTCAGGTGACCAGGTGCTTGGTGAGCACAGTTGCCCCCAGTTGAAGGCTGCGACTTATCGCCTTCCCCGTCCTAGCCGCTTGGTTTTCTGGGTGTACAACGGGCGCGCCTTCTCAGGTATGCCATGTGTCTCTTCTGGGGAGCTGATCTCTGGCTGTGACCCTCCCGGCAGATGCCGACCATCCAGAATCCAAAGAAGTCTTGGTTAGCAACGAAGTCTGCTTGAAGGTTGGTATAGGATGCCTCTCTGGTGCCACAATTGCCCCCTTCAAGCTCTGGCTGCTTTACCCTCCCTGTCTCTGGTGGGGGATGGGCCAGTCCACAGCTGGCTACCTCTGCTCAGTCCTTTGTTCTGTGAGTAGGCCTGGTGGTGTCTTAGGTTGGGGCTTTTCACAGAATAGCTATCCCACAGTCTGGGTTGCCATCTCAAGCTAGTTCCCTCAGATTGCCCTCAGGGCATTCAGGCCCTGTCCTTACCCTAAGCAATGCAGCCCATGCCTCCCTGTCCAGCCCCGGCTTGCTAGTGGGGATGTGAGTGTCTAGGCTGCTGCTCTGCTGGAAGTTGGTGTTAGGCACGTAATCTGTGGGTTTTAATTATTTATTTTTCCTCCCAGGTATTTTGCCATCTGAGATTCCAAGGCCACAGACCCACCAGAGAGAGTGTTTCCTGGTGTTTGGAAACTTCTCTCTTTTTTAAGACTCCCTTCCTAGGACGGAGATCCATCCCTACCTCCTTTGTCTCTATTTTTATTTTTTATATTTTGTCCTACCTCCTTTCAAAGATAATGGGCTGCCTTTCTGGGTGCCTGATGTCCTCTGCCAGCATTCAGAAGTTGTTTTGTGGAATTTGCTCAGCGTTCAAATGTTTTTTCGATGAATTTGTTGGGGAGAAAGTGGTCTTCCAGTCCTATTCCTCTGCCATCTTAGGACTGCCCTCCTGAGTGGTCCTTTTTAAAAAAAAATGCTAATTTATATTTAACTGAATGTTTGGTGATGATGGAGTAAAAGGCAGGAGAATGATGAACATAACTGCCTTGATAAAGGATCCTAGACTTGTATGAGCTTTCGCAAAGACCTTGATAATCCTTAGTGGTTAAGGGCAACTTCATGCAACCAAATAAGATGAAATTAAGTCAATAACCTTAAAAAATGGCTAAAATGCTTTTTCCCCCCAAACACATCAGAGAGGAATGTGAATAATGTACATACAAACTGGTGTTCTGTCAGTGACAACAAGGACTATGTGTGGTTCATATCAAATCCGAGAATATTGAATAACCAAACATATAACCTTCTTGTGGTTTTCTTAGTATGCAGCATTCATTATGGTAGTTAGATCCCTTCACTGGTTTTTTGCAAGTCTGAAGTTGTGTTTCTTGTGTCGTTGCTGGCATCTCCACCCTCAGAGCTGCTTTTATTTTCTTCTTCTTTGCAGTCCTTGTCATCTTCGTCTCCTGGAGATTTTTGGGACTGTTTAGAGGATTTCTTTGAAGTGTATGACTTTTTCTGCTTTGAGCCTGCTTTTTCACTCTTTTTTTGCCTTTTCCATATTCCTCTACTCTGTCACCTTCTTCCTCACTGCTTGTGTCAGTGGTATTCCCACCTTCTCCCTCAGTTTCTGAAGAGCTCTGTGGCTGAATTGCCTGATATCCAGTAAACTTTACTCCTGGGTTATTTTCTATTTCCCACAATCCTTCATTAAATTCTTTACATTTGTTTGATTTTCCAAACTTCTTTGTATTCCTTGTAAGGGAAGAGCTGTTTGGGACCTAGAAAAGCAGTTTTGTAGGTGCCAAAAAGAAGATAGGGTACTTACTGCCTGGAGGCTTCACAGCTCCCTCTGGGAGTTCATCAATCCCGGTGGGTTAGTGCAGGTAGCCCTTCATCTTGGCGAAGACCAGGTCGCCTGCCTTGTACTCATGGGGCTGTGGACCCGCCATCCTGGCCGCTCCCCTTCCTGGTCGTTCTTGGGCGCCAAAAAGATTCCAGGATGCTGCCCCCACAGCAGGCCTTGAACTGGGCAGGTGGGCGGACAAGGGGCCACTCAGATAAGGGGAAGCATCAAGGTGGTGGCTGAGGTGAGGGGTTGGTTAGGGGGGCTCAGCAGGCCCAGCAAATCACCACCCGGCAGCGGGAGAGGGGAGTCCCCAGGCTCTCGGCTCTTGCCCAGGCCGAGGTCCCTGCCACCACCACGCTGCCCATAAATTTTAATATTTCAGAAAAAAATGCCTATTTCTGGTACTAATTCCCTCATAGATGTTTTGAACACTTTGGTGATGTTGTCCTGAGGTGTAGCAGCCTTAACTGTCCTTATCTTAACTGGATTTCTGGTTCTGAAAGCCTTTTCAGTACAATTTTCAGTCAGTAGTGTCATTTTCTCAAAATTAACATGTGGAAGGTAGTGTATAATTAGTAGAGAGTATGTGCTTTGCCTCTTAACTGCACTTTGAGAACATTTTCTGTATGTCTAGCATCAGTCTACCTCATCCCACCAGGAATGAACAGCCCATTTTATTCTCTCTTGATTTGGACCATATGGCCCATCTTTATAAATGAATGGCTATGTATGTGGCATGATGTGAAAACTTCTGACATTCCCCTTGGTGTCTTAATATCTTTCCTATGCTTCCTGCCAGTATTCTTTACAAGGTCTTATATTATCATTCCTTTGTAATTTTGAACAGACATTTTAACTTTTATTAGCTGCAGTGTTTTTCTATGTACAGCAAAAGTAATGTGTTATTCTTAGGTTCAAGGGAGATTATTTGTATGAAATGCTTAGTAACAACAACAATGTGGTAACTACAGCAAATGTGAGGATAATTTTATTTTATTTTTGTCGAAGACATTATAGTTACTCACTAGTATTTCTAATTATTTTCCCTTTCAAGGTGTAATTGAAAGTTGGACTTCCCTTCCTCTTTGAAAATAGGTGTGGCCATTAGAATTGCCTTGAGCAGGCAACAAAATGTGAGCAGAAGTTATGAGTGTCATTTCCAAACAGCAGTCTTAAAAATGTTTGTCTTGTTCTCCCTCATAACTCACCATGTCAGTTAAAGTAAATGACAACCTTCCAGATAGTGGAGATTTGGTCAGACTGTGTCTCTGAGTGAAGACCTATGGAGCAAAAGAGCAGACATATAGGGAATATAACATAATGCAGAAACAAACTACTGTTTTTAAGCCAGTAAGATTTTGGTATTGTCTTTTTACCATACCATATATTATTGTATCCTGATTGGTTTAATCTTATTAAGTCTTTCATACTGTTGAGTATTTTTTAACTGTGGTAAAATACACATTAACACAGGATACTTTTCCGTTGATTTATATGTTGTTTCATTTCTTTCAGCAACATTTTGTTGTTTTCAGTGTACAATTCTTTCATCTACATGGGTAAGTTTATCCCTCAGTATTGTATTATTTTTGTCATATGTTATTTGTTATTGTAGTAAAATATACATGGCATAAAGTTTACCATTGTAATCATTTTTAAGTGTACAGTTCAGTGACATTAATTATATCCACATTATTGTGCAACCATCACCACTATTTATCTCCAGAACATTTTTCTCACCACAAACTGAAATTAATTATGTTCCAATTAAATAATAATCATCTATTTCCCTCACCCTCACTCCCTTGTTACTACTATTCTACTTTTTGTCTATATGAATTTAACTACTCTGGGAAATTCATAGTATAGAAATCATACAATATTTGTGTTTTTTAATGGTTTATTTCACTTTGTATAATGTCTTCAAGATTGATACATGTTGTAACCTGTCAAAATTTTCTATTCATTTTTAAATTTGAACAATAATTCATTGTATGTATATAACAACATATTTGCATATCTGTTCAGCTGTTGAGGGACACCAGAGTTGTTTCTACCTTTTGGCTATTGTGAATAATGATGCTATATTATATAAACATGAGAATTTCTCTTTCACTTCTTTGGGGTATATATCCAGAAGTGGAATTGTTGGATCATATAATTCTATGTTTAGTATTTTTTAAGAATTGTGGTACCATTTTCCATAGTACCTGTTCCATTATACATGTCCCCCAGCAATGCAAAAGGAATCCAATTTCTCCATATTCTTGCCAACACTTATCATCTTCCTGCCTTCCTTTCTTTTTTTCCTGATAGATCTGAGGAGCTATGCTGAGCTGGGAGACAGAGAGAGAAAGGGAGAGAGAGAGAGGGCTGAACTGTTACATGTCACAGTAGCTCATTAAAACAACAAACCATTAGCTCATTAAAACAACAAACCAAAAATAGAAAAAAAAAGTGATTAATCACTTACTGTGGTAGTAGAAGACATTAAAACCAGGAAAAGTGCCATTTTCTTCTGTTCCTCCATGGAACAGTTCACAAGTGGGTGATCAGGTGTATCAGCGCAGGTATGGGCTACTTCTCAGTGTTGAGAGAGCACCAGATAAAAGGCCCCAATATTTTTATGGACTCAGGGGTTGCAGGTAGGTCAGGAAGAGGGCTCAGAGTGGACTAGTACTGAGTCAGAGTAGATAAAAGTGAGATAAAAGTGATTTCAGAATTTCCTCCCTCTTCTTCCATAAGGAGGTATTGGCAGAGGTGCTTGAAGAGGACCTCGAAGGAAGTTCTCAGGTGAAGAGACATAGGAATCAAGGCACGAAGGCTAGGAATGTAAATATGTGAAGGGCATGACTAGCTAGGAGAGCCTGAGACCTTGACTGTAACTCTCTTCAGAGACTGTGATGCACTGAGCCGTGGCTGTGCAGGCACAGGAGGGCCTACAGGAGCTATCCCATGTTGAAGGTCAGGAAGGGAGGTTTGTTGTTTTAATGGGCTAATGGTTTGTTGTTTTAATGAGCTACTGTGACATGTAACAGTTCAGCCCTCTCTCTCTCTCCCTTTCTCTCTCTGTCTCCCAGCTCAGGTACCCTTCGTCCAAGGTAAGGAGCAATGGCTGCACTTTGCTGGAGGAGCCATGAAGATATACCCCACGCCCAAGGTAAGAGAAACCCAAGTAAGATGGTAGGTGTTGCAAAAGGGCATCAGAGGGCAAACACACTGAAACCATACTCACAGAAAACTAGTCAATCTAATCACACTAGGACCACAGCCTTGTCTAACTCAATGAAACTAAGCCATGCCTGTGGGGCAACCCAAGATGGGCGGGTCATGGTGGAGAGATCTGACAGAATGTGGTCCACTGGAGAAGGGAATGGCAAACCACTTCAGTATTCTTGCCTTGAGAACCCCATGAACAGTATGAAAAGGCAAAATGATAGGATACTGAAAGAGAAACTCCCCAGGTCAGTAGGTGCCCAATATGCTACTGGAGATCAGTGGAGAAATAACTCCAGAAAAAATGAAGGGATGGAGCCAAAGCAAAAAGAATACCCAGCTGTGGATGTGACTGGTGATAGAAGCAAGGTCTGATGCTGTAAAGAGCAATATTGCATAGGAACCTAGAATGTCAGGTCCATGAATCAAGGCAAATTGGAAGTGGTCAAACAAGAGATGGCAAGAGTGAATGTCAACATTCTAGGAATCAGCGAACTGAAATGGACTGGAATGGGTGAATTTAACTCAGATGACCATTACATCTACTACTGTAGGCAGGAATCCCTCAGAAGAAATGGAGTAGCCATGATGGTCAACAAAGGAGTCCAAAATGCAGTACTTGGATGCAATCTCAAAAATGGCAGAATGATCTCTGTTCATTTCCAAGGCAAACCATTCAATATCACAGTAATCCAAGTCTATGCCCCAACCAGTAACACTGAAGAAGCTGACGTTGAACGGTTCTATGAAGACCTACAAGACCTTTTAGAACTAAAACCTAAAATAGATGTCCTTTTCATTATAGGGGACTAGAATGCAAAAGTAGGAAGTCAAGAAACACCTGGAGTAACAGGCAAATTTGGTCTTGGAATATGGAATGAAGCAGGACAAAGACTACTGGAGTTTTGCCAAGAAAATGCACTGGTCATAGCAAACACCCTCTTCCAATAACACAAGAGAAGACTCTATACATGGACATCACTAAATGGTCAACACCAAAGTAAGATTGATTATATTCTTTGCAGCCAAAGATGGATAAGCTCTATACAGTCAGCAAAAACAAGACCAGGAGCTGACTGTGGCTCAGACCATGAATTCCTTATTGCCAAATTCAGACTTAAATTGAAGAAAGTAAGGAAAACCACTAGACCATTCAGGTATGACCTAAATCAAATCCCTTATGATTATACAGTGGAAGTGAGAAATAGATTTAAGGGCCTAGATCAGAAAGATAGAGTGCCTGATGAACTATGGAATGAGTTTCATGACATTGTACAGGAGACAGGGATCAAGGCCATCCCCATGGAAAAGAAATGCAAAAATGCAAAATGGTTATCTGGGGAGGCCTTACAAATAGCTGTGAAAAGAAGAGAAGCAAAAAGCAAAGGAGAAAAGGAAAGATATAAACATCTGAATGCAGAGTTCCAAAGAATAGCAAGAAGAGATAAGAAAGCCTTCTTCAGTGATCAATGCAAAGAAATAGAGGAAAACAACAGAATGGGAAAGACTAGAGATCTCTTCAAGAAAATCAGAGACACCAAGGGAACATTTCATGCAAAGATGAGCTCGATAAAGGACAGAAATGGTATGGACCTAACAGAAGCAGAAGATATTAAGAAGAGATGGCAAGAATACACAGAAGAACTGTACAAAAAAGATCTTCATGACCCAGATAATCACGATGGTGTGGTCACTGATCTAGAGCCAGACATCCTGGAATGTGAAGTCAAGTGGGCCTTAGAAAGCATCACTATGAACAAAGCTAGTGGAGGTGATGGAATTCCAGTTGAGCTATTCCAAATCCTGAAAGATGATGCTGTGAAAGTGCTGCACTCAATATGCCTGCAAATTTGGAAAACTCAGCAGTGGCCACAGGACTGGAAAAGGTCAGTTTTCATTCCAATCCCAAAGAAAGGCAATGCCAAAGAATGCTCAATCTACCGCACAATTGCACTCATCTCACACGCTAGTAAAATAATGCTCAAGATTCTCCAAGCCAGGCATCAGAAATATGTGAACCGTGAACTTCCTGATGTTCGGGCTGGTTTTAGAAAAGGCAGAGGAACCAGAGATCAAATTGCCAATATCTGCTGGATCATGGAAAAAGCAAGAGAGTTCCAGAAAAACATCTATTTCTGCTTTATTGACTATGCCAAAGCCTTTGACTGTGTGGATCACAATAAACTGTGGAAAATTCTTTAAGAGATGGGAATACCAGACCACCTGATCTGCCTCTTGAGAAATTTGTATGCAGGTCAGGAAGCAACAGTTAGAACTGGATATGTAACAACAGACTGGTTCCAAATAGGAAAAGGAGTCCGTCAAGGCTGTATATTGTCACCCTGTTTATTTAACTTATACACAGAGTACATCATGAGAAATGCTGGACTGGAAGAAACACAAGCTGGAATCAAGATTGCTGGGAGAAATACCAATAACCTCAGATATGCAGATGACACCACCCTTATGGCAGAAATGAATAGGATCTAAAAAGCCTCTTGATGAAAGCGAAAGTGGAGAGTGAAAAAGTTGGCTTAAAGCTCAAGATTCAGAAAACGATGATCATGGCATCTGGTCCCATTACTTCATGGGGAATAGATGGGGAAACAGTGTCAGACTTTATTTTTTGGGGCTGCAAAATCACTACAGATGGTGACTGCAGCCATGAAATTAAAAGACGCTTACTCCTTGGAAGGAAAGTTATGACCGACCTAGATAGCATATTCAAAAGCAGAGACATTACTTTGCCAACAAAGATCTGTCTAGTCTAGGCTATGGTTTTTCCTGTGGTCATGTATGGATGTGAGAGTTGGACTGTGAAGAAGGCTTAGCGCTGAAGAATTGATGCTTTTGAACTGTGGTGTTGGAGAAGACTCTTGAGAGTCCCTTGGACTGCAAGGAGATCCAACCAGTCCATTCTGAAGGAGATCAGCCCTGGGATTTCTTTGGAAGGAATGATGGTAAAGCTGAAACTCCAGTACTTTGGCCACCTCATGCCAAGAGTTGACTCATTGGAAAAGACTCTGATGCTGGGAGGGATTGGGGGCAGGAGGAGAAGGGGACGACAGAGGATGAGATGGCTGAATGGCATCACTGACTCGAAGGACATGAGTCTCAGTGAACTCCGGGAGTTGGTGATGGACAGGGAGGCCTGGAGTACTGCGATTCATGGAGTCTCAAAGAGTCAGAAAGGACTAAGCGAGTGATCTGATCTGATTTTACACTAAGTCAGATGTGGGAAGGACAGCTTTCCTACTTTCACTCCCCAGAAGCACTGTCAGGTAAAGCTTTTACAGTTGCCAATGTTCAGGGCTAAAAAATCACACACTGATTTTTAACCAGGGGTTGGATAGGCATTTTAATATGTATGAAGTGGTATCTCACTGTAGTTTGGATTTGCATTTCCCTGATGACTATTAATGTTTAGCCTCTTGCTTTTATGTGCTTATTGGCCATTTAGATATCTTCTTTGGAGAAGTGTCTATTCAAGTCCTTTGCCTATTTTCTAAGCAGGTGATTTTGGGATTTTTTTTTTTTTGTCATCGAATTGTAGGAGCTCTTTATAAATTCTGAATATTAATCTTGTCATGTATTCTAACATCATTTGTTGAAGAAACTTTTCTTTCCCCATTTCATGGCCTCAACACCCTTTGTCAAAAATCATTTGACCATTTATGTGAGGGTTCATTTCTGAGTTTCCATACTATTCCATCTGTCTTATTCCACCATGGTTTTGTAGTAAGTTTTGAAATCAGGAAGTGTGAAACCTTCATTTTTATCCTCTTTTCCAAGCTCATTTCGACTATTTTGGGTCCATTGAGATTCCATATGAACTTTAGGATGAATTTTTATATATTCGAAAAAAATCATTGGTATTTTAATAGAGATTGCATTGAATCAGTATATCACTTTGTGTACTATTGACATTTTATCAGTGTCTTCAAATCTGTAAAAATGAGATTTCTTTCCATTTATTTGTGTGTTCTTTAATTTTTTTCAACAATGTTTTATAGTTTCCAGTGTACAAGTCTTTTTTCTCCTGATTACGTTTATTCCTAAGTATCTCAACTTTTGATGCTATTGTGAATGGAATTGCTTTTTAAATTTCCTCTTCAGATTATTCATTATTAGTGCATGTGAATACAACTGATTTTTTTGTGTGTTTTGATTTTGTATTATACAGTTTACCAAATTTATTATTTTTTACAGTTTTTATTTTTTTTTTGTCTGTGTGTGTGTGTGTATGTGTATGTGTGTGAAATCTTTAGGCTTTTCAACATTGTCATTATCTGAGTTTCATATAAAGGTAATGCTGGCCTCAGTTGAAAGACTTAGGAAGTGTTTTTTCTTCTTCAATTTGTTGGAAGAGTTCAAGAAAGATTGTTGTTCATTCTTTAAATGTTTGGTAGATTTTACCTTTGAAACAATCTGATCCAAGGCTTTTGTTCTTTGATGGTTTTTAATTACTGAGTCAGTCTCCTTATTAATTTAGGTCTATTCAAAATTTCTATTTTTTTGCAATTCAGTCTTGATATGTCATATGTTTCTAAGAATTTGTCCATATCTAAGTTATCTAATTGGTTGGTGGGACATTGTTCAAAGTGATGCTTTAAGTATATTTTCGTTTCTATAAAATTGTAAATCAACTTTCTGATTTTAATACTTTATCATCTCTTTTTTCCTTAGGCAATTTAGCTAAAAGTTTACTAATTTTGTTGAACTTTTCAATAATCCAACTTTTTGTTTCATAGATTTTCTATATTGTTTTGTCATCTCTTCTATATTTTATGTTTGTTGTTTCCTTCCTTATGTAAGCTTTGGCTGCTTTGTTTACAAAATCTTATTCCTTAAGATATAAACTTAGGATGTTGACCTATGATTTTCATTTTTTTAAAAATATAAGCATTAACAAATATAAATTCCCCTTGTAGCACTGCTTTTACTGTATCTCATAAGTTTTGATGGACTGTGTTTTTGTTTTCATTTATCTTATTTTCTGATTTCCTTTGTGATTTCTAACAATTCCTTAGACTTGGACGATTTTGGACCATTATTTCTTCAGATGGTCTCGCTGTCACTTTCTTTTTTCTTTTTCTTATTTTTTTCCATAAAGCACACATTTGTCTCCTGATTATATCCAATACATCCATTGGGCTCTGTTCACTTCATTTAGTTTCTTTGCTCTATTCAGACTAAAATTTCAAATGTCCTGTATTCAAGTTTGCTGATTATTTTTTCTGTCTGTTCAAGTCTCTCGTTGAAACGCTCTAGTGAATTTTTCAACTGTGTTTTCATTTCTCATCCCTATAATTTGGTTCCTTCTTAGAATTTCAATCTTTTTGTTGATAGCTTATCTTGTTCATATGTAGCTTTTCTGATTTTCTTTATTTCTTTTTCCATGCTTTCCTTTAGGTCTCTGAGAATATTCAAAACAGTTGTTTCAAAGCTTTTGTTTAATAATTCTAATGCTTGTGTTTCTTCAGAGATTGTTTCTGCTACTTTTTTTTCCCCCCCAATGGGCATTGTGTTCATTTCTTTTTATGCCTTGTGATTTTGTTGTTGTGATTAAAAACTGGGCTCTTCAAAAAGAGTCATTTCTCTTTGCCTTCACAGATTGGCTATTTGCTAAGGAAGTCCTTTAATAATTAGTTGGATATTGGTTACAAGCCTTGGTATATTAGTCCAATATTAAAGCTTAAAGTGCATTCAAGTCTTTTTTGACCATGCTTCTTCTTCAGGCCTGTGTGTAGCTTTTTCATTTCCCCTGAATACACAGATTATTTTTAAATATCTTAAATTTCTGAAGAGGTTCACCTCAGCTTCTTCTCAAGGCCTTTGATAGTATATTGTTCTCTGTTTTATAATCTTTTGGCCCTAGCATCTGCAACTCTGCAGTTTCCCTACTGCTTTTTTTTTTTAATGGACATCCCACACATCCCAATCTTGGTTCACTGACCAGGGGAAGCTGTGCCCTCTGCAGTGGAAATGCAGAGTCTTAACCACTGGACCACCAGGGAAGTCGTTTCTCTACTGCTTTTATGAGCAAAGCTCATTGTTTTCTATTACTTTTCAGCCTGAGATATGAGATTATGTTTCTTCTTTGCCCTGAGTTAAGCAAAACAGAGACAAGTCCTTCAGGAAGCCCCCAGACATGTTAGATCATTGGAAATAATGTCTGATCTACTCTGTCTGGTTTAAGGTAGGGAATTGAGAACTGAGTTGGAGTCTTTGCCAAACTAACATCAGGTAAGGGACAAAATAAAGAAAAGAAAAAAGACCATGAATTTGCCTATTGCTTTGATTGTTGCTTTTCTTGATTGGGCATTTGCTTGGGCGCTGATAAATTTTGCTACCCAAAGTTCCTACAGAGCTATTTTTAAAAGTTTTTATTTTTCTTTTTTTAATGTTTTTTAATGTATCAATGGGAGAACAAGAGCTTGGAGCTTCATAGTCTGCTATTTTGCTAGAATAACTTTTTATTGAGTATTTTAAGAAATCTTAATTCTGCCATCAATACATTTACCATATCTTTCTGATTTGTCATCTGTAAATGATATTATTTATATTAAACAGGACTAAACCAAGTGCAAAAGCTTATGGAAGACATTTGGAAAGCTTTTTCCAATTTTGTCAATGATCCATTCACTAATATACATTTAAGACCAGTTATATACTGAGTCAGAAACCCCCCCAATCCTGTTATCCTGGTCACACTATTTCAACTTGTCTAATTTTTTGATTCAGTTTTAAAAATTGTTCTGACATAAGAAGAAAGCTAAAGGCAAAGGAGAAAAGGAAAGATACACCCATCTGAATGCAGAGTTGCAAAGAATAGCAAAGACAGATAAGAAAACCTCCCTCGATCGTGAAGGACAGGGAAGCCTGGCATGTTGCAGTCCATGGGGTCACAAAAAGTTGGACACAACTGAGCAACTGACCAACAAATCCATACACTAGTTAGATTTTAGATTAAGGAATGGACTCTACTTGTAAAAAAGAAAGGATTTTACATGTAAAATAAAGAGAATGCAAATTCAAAAAAAAAAAAAGAAAGAAAGAAAGAAAATCTCCCTCAATAATCAATGCAAAGAAAGAGGAAAACAATAGAATGAGAAAGACTAGATACCTCTTCTAAAAATTAGAGGAACCAAGGGAACATTTCATGCAAAAAATGGGCACAATAAAGTACAGAAATGGGATGGACCTAAGAGAAGCAGAAGATATTAAGAAGAGGTGGCAAGAATACACAGAAGAACTATACAAAAGAGATCTTCATGACCCAGGTAACCATGATGCTGTGATCACTCACTTAGAGCCAGACATTGTGAAATGCAAAGTGAAGTGGGCCTTAGGAAACATCACTATGAGCAAAGCTAGTGGAAGTGATGGGATTCCAGTTGAGCTATTTCAAATCCTGAAAGATGATGCTGTGAAAGTGCTGCACTCAATATGCCAGCAAATTTGGAAAACTCAGCAGTGGCCACAGGACTGGAAAAGGTAATTTTTCATTTCAATCCCAAAGAAAGGCAATGCCAAAGAATGCTCAAACTACCATACAATTGCACTCCTCTCACACACTAGCAAAGTAATGCTCAAAATTCTCTAAGCCAGGCTTCAACAGTACGTGAACCACGAACTTCCAGATGTTCAAGCTCTGTTTAGAAAAGGCAGATGAACCAGAGATCAAAGTGCCAAAGTCCTTTGGATCATAAAAAAAGCAAAGGAGTTCCAGGAAAACATCTACTTCTGCTTTATTGAAGGCATCAAAGCCTTTGATTATGTGGATCACAACAAACTGTGGGAAATTCTTGAAGAGATGGGAATACCAGACCACCTGACCTGCCTCCTGAGAAATCTGTATGCAGGTCATGAAGCAACAGTTAGAACTGGACATGGAACAACAGACTGGTTCCAAATTGGGAAAAGAGTATGTAAAGGCTGTATATTGTCACTCTCTTATTTAACGTCAATGCAGAGTACATCATGAGAAACACTGGGTTGGATGAAGCCCAAGCTGGAATAAAGATTGTCAGGAGAAATATGAACAGCCTCAGATACGCAGATGACACCACCCTTATGGCCGAAAGTGAAGAAGAACTAATGAGCTTCTTGATGAAAGTGAAAGAAGAATGAAAGAGTGAAATAGTTGGCTTAAAACTCAACATTCAAAAAACTAAGATCATGGCATCTGGTCCTATCACTTCATGGCAAATAGATGGGGAAACAATGGAAACACTGAGATACTTTATTTTTTGATGCTACAAAATCACTGCAGATGGTGACTGAAGCCATAAAATTAAAAGATACTTGCTCCTTGGAAGAAAAGCTATGTCCAATCTAGATAGCATATTAAAAAGCAGAGACATTACTCTGCCAACAAAGGTTCGTCTAGTCAAAGCTATGGTTTTTCCAGTAGTCATGTATGGATGTAACAGTCTGACCATAAAGAAAGGTGAGTGCCAAATAATTGATGCTTTTGAATGGTGATGTTGGAGAAGACTCTTGAGAGTCCCTTGGATTGCAAGGAGATCCTACCCGTCAATCCTAAAGGAAATCAGTATTGAATATTCATTCAAAGGACTGATGCTGAAGCTGAAGCTCCAATCCTTTGGTTCACCTGATACGAAGAACTGACTCTTTGGAAAATACTCTGACTCTGACAAAGATTGAAGACAGGAGGAGAAGGGGAATACAGAGGATGAGCTGGTTGGATGGCATCACCGATTCAGTGGACATGAGTTTGAGCAAGCTGCAGGAGTTGATGATGGACAGTGAGGCCTGGCGTGCTGCAGTCCATGAGGTTGCAAAGAGTCAGACAGGACTGAGCGACTGAACTGAACTAATTTTGTAACTCAATTAAAAATAGAGGTAATTTGTTTTTCTTGACTCTCAGAACATTTTCTTGCCTCCTAGTGATCACCAGTTCCTTTGACATATTCTCTTAAACTATGCATCTGATAATCTTTTTTATTTTGACATCAATTTCAACTCAAATACCTCCCCAAACCTGCTCT
The DNA here is from genome assembly GCF_002263795.3 of Bos taurus. NCBI lineage: Eukaryota > Metazoa > Chordata > Mammalia > Artiodactyla > Bovidae > Bos > Bos taurus. The sequence goes on along the minus strand of NC_037357.1, from coordinate 39,758,344 downwards.
TCTTCAAGTTTTATCTCATGAGTGGCAACTTCATGTTTCCAGCTGTTTATTCCAATAATTACAATCGTTTTTCACTCCTTTATTTCTCTAACAGCTACTTTCAGTCCATCATCATCTCCTTTTATAGCTGTTCCAAACAATAGGTCAAAAATGGTCAGATTTTTGAAAGATTTCAGTCATTTCTATTTTACCTCTAGGTTCTTCTAGGTAAAATCAAACAAAAATACAGTATTCCTTGCAGATTTCACAAAGTTCTTTAAAAGATGAATATTTATTTGGTCTTTATAAGACCTGTGATTTTTTCTCCCCCCCCCCCTTTCTCTTTGATCACATTATATAATAATATATTTTTGGATACTTTGTTATCTGATGAATGAAAGTATTACTTAATATATTTTTGTACTTTAACAAATATTTGTTTATACATTTATAACAAAATAGTTTTCAAAATTTTATTTCAAGTCATATATTTTAAATTGTAGGCAGCTGCTGACAAAATGGATTTCTATCAGTCTGTAAGATTAGCTAACCTTCACTATTTCAAGATATTGCATCTGTTTTGTTTGCTCATATATTTATTTCTAAGCACATTGACAAAATCACTAATGGAGTTTGTTTGAGTAAGGGCTATTGGTGTTCTGCTGGTGCAGAGATATGAAATTAACTGGGCTTCTCTGATGAATCAGCAGGCAGAGAATCTTCCTGCAGTGCAGGAGACACAGAAATGCAGATTTGTTTCCTGGGTCAGAAAGATCCCTTGGAGGACGAAATGGCAGCCCATTCCAGTATTCTTGCCCATAAAATCCCATGGACAGAGAAGACATTTCAAAGTGTTGCAAAAAATCAGACACGACTGAGCACAGCACAGCGATGGAATGTTGTAGCCCTGAGATTGTTGTGACTCTGCAAGATGATAAGCAACAGTTGTGAATACAAGTACATGTGAGAAATTCAAGTATTTCTTCCTGGAAGTGGAAATGTAGTGTGATGGTTGCTACCTCCTTGCTAAGACATGTTGTGACAATAGGATAAATGATCACATGGGTTAATGTAATAGTAAACTTTGAACAGTTATAGCAGAAGCTTTAGCTTTGACTTTTAGCAAACAATGATAGTAATTGACAATATTCAAATTATGTTGTGAAGCTCATAGTAATCATAGTATGGTATTGCATTAAAACAGACACTTAACACAAGATTGGGCATATTCAGAGTGGTATGGCTGTAATTAAACAATTGAATTAAGATTCTATAACCTAGAGAGAGATCATATAGTATGGAGGTTAGAGCTTAGGCTTTTGAAACAGTCTCTCTGTGTGTGCTAAGTCGCTTCAGTCTTGTCAGACACTTTGTGATCCTATGGACTGTAGCCTGCCAGGCTTCTCTAAGCAAGAATACTGGAGTGGATTATCATGACCTACTCCAGGGGATCTTCCTGACCCAAGGATCAAACCCATGTCTCTTATGTCTCCTGCATTAGCAAGTGGATTCTTTACAACTAGAACCACCTGGAAAGCCCTTGAAACAATCTATCTGGGTTCAAATACTCAAAAAAAGCTAGTTAATAGTGTAATTTTCATTTTATAGACAAGAGAGGTAAATGCTTAGCAAACAGGTTAAATTAATTTTCAAAGTCTTATTGACAGTGGTAGATCCTGATCTTAGCCCTATGGCTTTTTGAATTGGAGCTCATGCTTTGAAACTGGTATTTGACTTTTCAAACATATGACAAAATTTCATATTTCCATATCTTTATTGATGTTGTTTATCCCGCCTGGAATATTCTTAACCAGTTTTTTTTTTAATTATTCACTCTCTCTTTTTTTATTCATGTATCTTATTTCATTAAAAAAAAACTGCATATGCTTAAGGAGTACAACATGATTTTTATGTACATAGTGAATTAATTACTACAGTAAAGCTAATTAATGTCTCTTTTTACACATTTGCAAATATTTTGTGTATTAAGAGTGCCTGAAATCTCTCTTGGCAAATTTCCAATATACAATATAGTATGAATAAACATAGTTTAAAAAAATAAGAATAAATCTAATCAAGGAAAACTCTTTGATTATATCAAGGAAAACTAATCTCTACACTGAAAACTATAAAGCATTGTTGAAAGAAATTAAATCTGATACAAAAAAAAGGAAAGATAGTCCATAATCACTGATTGAAATAACTAATGTTAAAATGACCATATTCTTGAAAGCAATATAAAGATGTAGTGCAATCTCTATTGAAATTTTAAAGGCATTTTTCACAGAAATATAATCAGATCAGATCAGATCAGTTGCTCAGTCGTGTCCGACTCTTTGTAACACCATGAATCACAGCACGCCAGGCCTCCGTGTCCATCACCAACTCCTGTGGTTCACTCAGACGCATGTCCTTCGAGTCAGTGATGCCATCCAGCCATCTCATCCTCTGTCGTCCCCTTCTCCTCTTGCCCCCAATCCCTCCCAGTATCAGAGTCTTTTCCAATGAGTCAACACTTTGCATGAGGTGGTCAAAGTACTGGAGTTTCAGCTTTAGCATCATTCCTTCCAAAGAAATCCCAGGGCTGATCTCCTTCAGAATGGACTGGTTGGATCTCCTTGCAGTCCAAGGGACTCTCAAGAGTCTTCTCCAACACCACAGTTCAAAAACATCAATTCTTCAGTGCTAAGCCTTCTTCACAGTCCAACTCTCACATCCATACATGACCACTGGAAAAACCATAGCCTTGACTAGACGGACCTTTGTTGGCAAAGTAATGTCTCTGCTTTTGAATATGCTATCTACGTTGGTCATAACTTTCCTTCCAAGGAGCAAGCGTCTTTTAATTTCATGGCTGCAGTCACCATCTGCAGTGATTTTGGAGCTCCAAAAAATAAAGTCTGACACTGTTTCCACTGTTTCCCCCTCTATTTGCCATGAAGTGATGGGACAGGATGCCATGATCTTTGTTTTCTGAATGTTGAGCTTTAAGCAACTTTTTCACTCTCCACTTTCAACTTCATCAAGAGGCTTTTTAGATCCTCTTCACTTTCTGCCATAAGGGTGGTGTCATCTGCATATCTGAGGTTATTGATATTTCTCCTGGCAATCTTGATTCCAGCTTGTGTTTCTTCCAGTCCAGCGTTTCTCATGATGTACTCTGCATATAAATTAAATAAACAGGGTGACAATATACAGCCTTGATGGACTCCTTTTCCTATTTGGAACCAGTCTGTTTTTCCATGTCCAGTTCTAACTGTTGCTTCCTGACCTGCATACAAATTTCTCAAGAGGCAGATCAGGTAGTCTTGTATTCCCATCTCTTTCAGAATTTTCCACAGTTTATTGTGATCCACACAGTCAAAGGCTTTGGCATAGTCAATAAAGCAGAAATGGATGTTTTTTTGGAACTCTCTTGCTTTTTCAGAAATATAATAAACAATTCTAAAATACATATATAACTGCAAAAGACCCTAAACAGCCAGAACAATCTTGAGAAAGAAGAACAAGCTAGGAGGCAACACACTTCCTGCTTTCAAATTATGTTACAAAGCATGAGTAATCAAAATCATTTGGTACTGGCATTAAAACAGACACATAGAAAATGGAACAGGATCAAAAGGCAAAAAGTAGAGCAGAGCATATACAGTAAACTAATTTTTTGATAATAACACCAAAAATAAATAGTGGGGAAATGCTAGTCTCTTCCAAAAATGATGTTATGCTTCCTTTACATTCTCTCACTCCAGCTATCACCCTGTGTAACTTTAGGATAACCACAATTTTGGATTCTATTACCCAAGATTATTTTTGCATATTTAAAAATGTACAAATGGCATTATATTTTGTGTTTTCTTTTATGTCTGGATTTTTTTGGTTCAATTTTATGTTTTTGAGATTTGTCCTCAATCTACCATTGTGTGTAGCGGTATACATTATTTTTCATAATTGTATAGTAATCCGTGGTATAAATACATTCTCAGTTCCTTTTCCTGCTCTACTGTTAATGGATACTTGATTTTTAAAAAATAACTTTCAATGATAAATAGTGCTTGTATGGCCATTCTTTTATATGTCTTTGTGTACACGTATTTGCTACCATAGTATTTTCTTAAACAATATGTTTTTTTAGTATTTATTACAGAATTATAGCACTACATTATATGTATCATTTTGCCCTACAGGTTTTTCAAGCTCATAGCCTCATATTTGATTATAGGTAAATGTCAATTACTGTTTTTATAATGAAGTAATGAATAATCAATTTCCTGATAGTGTTTAAGAATTTGCCATAATAAAGTCCAGAAAAAGGTATTTTTTAAATAACACCATTCTATGAACGTGCAAACTGCTTATAATAAAGGAAGTTCTTGACAAGAGCAACTATCAGCAGCTATGAAAGTGAGCGTGAAAGTCACTCAGTTGTGTCCGACTCTTTGCGACCCCATGGACTATACAGTCCATGGAATTCTCCAGGCCAAAATACTGGAGTAGGTAGCCTTTCCCTTCTACAGGGGATCTTCCTAACCCAGGGATCAAACCCAGGTCTCCCACATTGCAGGTGGATTCTTTACAAGCTGAGCCACCAGGGAAGCCCAAGAATAGATCAGCAATTATACCAGTTATATATTTCCAATATTAAAACTATTGTCTTCTACTATATTAAGTGTTTTAATGGTATTGTTTTTTCCAACTGAGAGCTGTGATGTGGGCAAAGGTATTAATAAATATGTTTAGTGGTAAATAACCTGACTGCCAATGCAGGAGACATAAGAAATGTGGGTTCCATCCCTGGTCAGGAAGATCCCCTGGAGCAGGGTATGGGAATTTACTCCACTATTCTTGCCTGGTGAATCCCATGGACAGAGGAGCCTGGTGGGATGCAGTCCATAGGGTCACAAAGAGTCAGACATGACTGAACAACTGAACAACAACCCCAAAAACCTTACAATAGCAATAACTTTATTAACAGAAAGTCTTTCACCCTGTGGCTTACTTATGAAAATCGTACAACTAATATTCAGAGTAAATAGTAAGTGATTTTTATTTATACACAGGCTTGAATTACTTGCTACAAATTCCTCACAGAATTATTTTAATAATTAATATGCTTAATTTTACAATTACTTATTCACAATTGTTTTCAGCATTATAATTTATTATGGATTAAATTACTCCTATTCAGCCTCTTGGAGGCTAGGTTTGTATTCCAAAATAGGCAGTAATAAGTTGAGTTAAAATAATTAGCTTCTTAAAATATATAGACATTAAATTTAGTAAAAGATATCAATATATTTTCAAGTAAATTTTAAGAAAGTATTTATTAGGCAATCAATATAATAGTTTTGATGACTTACTTGGATTTTAACCATTTTAGAAAGACAAATCTGAGAAAGAGTTGTGATTAAAATCTATAGAATCATACAAAATTGAATGCAAACTTTTCAACAATATTTGAGAGTACTAAAATTTATATTCATTTAGTTTGGAAAAGCAAGCTTAAATTAAGAATACCTGGGATTTATTAGTCTCTGTAAATGGCACAAAAGAACACATAATATAGTTTAAATAAATATTTTAATAGTTTTATGTATGATGGATATAAAGGGTACTTTTAAGGGAATTAAGAAACCTATCAGATATACAGTAGTTAAAAATATATGAATCACCAGATTTTGATAGTGGGCCTAGCTTTCCTTTTTTAGCCTTGGAAATCTAAGGCAAGATCTTTTAGTTTTCTCAGGTATAAAATAATATGGCAATTATTTCCATTACAACTATCATCTGCATTTTAGTCTTCTGTAGTTGTGGAAAACAACTCATAGAGTTGTGGTGAGTATGTATGTCAATAGACACTGCAAATTATAGAGCACTCTCAAGATGTAAAATATTATTATTATTGCTTTTCTTGACATTTTGAAGGTAGTATCCAATAAGTCATCTGTAACATTTAAGACATTCTTTTCTCTGAGAACATTTGATTGGATAGAACATTACTCTGACCCAATTTGGCCATCCATACGTTCTTCTTTTATAGAATGTCACTTCATATGAGAGCTTTCCCCTGCTTTTTTGCTCAGCTTAATTTTACAAGTCCTTATATTATTTAAATTGCCAAAAACTATTAACAAAGTTAGTGGAGGTGATGGAATTCCAGTTGAAATATTTCAAATTCTGAAAGATGATGCTGTGAAAGTGCTGCACTCAATATGCCAGCAAATTTGGAAAACTCAACAGTGGCCACAGGACTGGAAAAGGTCAGTTTTCATTCCAATCCCAAAGAAAGGCAATGCTAAAGAATGCTTAAACAACATGCGATGAGTGCAAATACAATTGCCCTCATCACACACGCTAGTAAAGTAATGCTCAAAATTCTCCAAGCCAGGCTTCAGCAATACGTGAACTGTGAACTTCCAGATGTTTAAGCTGGTTTTAGAAAAGACAGAGGAACCAGAGATCAAATTGCCAACATCCTCTGGATCATTGAAAAACCAGGGAGTTCCAGAAAAACATCTATTTCTGCTTTATTGACTATGCCAAAATCTTTCACTGTCTGGATCATAATAAACTGTGGAAAATTCTTTAAGAGATGGGAATACCAGACCACCTGACCTGCCTCTTGAGAAATTTGTATGCAGGTCAGGAAGCAACAGTTAGAACTGGACATGGAACAACAGACTGGTTCCAAATAAGAAAAGGAGTAGATCAAGGCTGTATTTTGTCACCCTGTTTATTTAACTTATATGCAGAGTACATCATGAGAAAAGCTGGGCTGGAAGAAGCACAAGCTGGAATCAAGATTGCCGGGAGAAATATCAATAACCTCAGATATGCAGATGACACCACCCTTATGGCTGAAAGTGAAGAGGAACTAAAGAGCCTCTTGATGAAAGTGAAAGCAGAGAGTGAAAAAGTTGGCTTAAAGCTCAACATTCAGAAAACGAACATCATGGCATCTGGTCCCATCACTTCATGGGAAATAGATGGGGAAACAGTGGAAACAGTGTCAGACTTTATTTTTGGCGGCTCCAAAACCACTGCAGATGGTGATTGCAGCCATGAAATTAAAAGACACTTACTGCTTGGGAGGAAAGCTATGACCAATCTAGACAGCATATTCAAAAGCAGAGACATTATTTTGCCAACAAAGGTCTGTCTAGTCAAGGTTATGGTTTTTCCATATGGTTTTTCCATAGGTTCCATGAAAAACCTGTTTTTTCATGTATGGACGTGAAACTTGGACTATGAAGAAAGCTGAGTGCCGAAGAATTGATGCTTTGGAACTGTGGTGTTGGAGAAGACTCTTGAGAGTCCCTTGGACTGCAAGGAGATCCAACCACTCCATTTGAAAGGATATCAGTCCGGGGTGTTCACTGGAAGAACTCATGCTAAAGCTGAAACTCCAGTACTTTGGCTACCTCATGCGAAGAGTTGACTCATTGGAAAAGATTCAGATGCTGAGAGGGAATGGGGGCAGGAGAAGAGGATGACAGAGGATGAGATGGCTGGATGGCATCACCAACTCAATGGACATGAGTTTGAGTGAACTCCGGGAGTTGGTGATGGACAGGGAGGCCTGGCATGCTGTGATTCATGGGGTTGCAGAGTTGGACATGACTGAGTGACTGAACTGAACTGATGCCAAAATCAAAGTTAGGAAATCAAGAGGCTTGAGAATATACAGATTATTTTAGAAAATGTGTACTATATTTACCTAAGAAAAGTAAAAAATAAGACTTGAGAAAAGTATCCAGATGTCTGGATAACGTGTGCCACATCCATATCATTGTTTGAAATACTCATGGAATTGGGTTTAAAATGTTTACTTTTTTGTATATATTTATTTCAGGTTTTCACTTCACTGTTACCTTATAGGTATAGTCACAAAAATATTTCACTATGTTTTGTACTCAACTAGTTTGGTTTACTTTGACATTTCACAAACAATCGTGCATGTTTTCTTACTTTACCTGATGCAAACTGTGAAAGGCTGCCAGTTGTATCAGGTTAGACAAATATCATTCTGCCTGTAGAAATCAGATGAAGAGAGTTCATGCAGCCTGTTTACCTCATCTGTCAGACTAGAATAGAATGACATATTATAATTCTGAATCTCATTGCATTCACTCAACTTCTGCTTTATGAAACTTGGCTGGAAAAAGTACATAATGCTGGGTTTCGGATCTGTCTTGCTGTTTCTGAATTTGGAATAAGTAACTGCATATGATGGTACCAATATTGTATGTCCATATGACAAACACAAAATTTAAATTTTCTCTTCCTGAAAAAACTTTTGGTACACTCAGTAGAATTTACAGTGTTGCTTATGAATTCATACACCTTTTCTGCCTGAGGAGAGAGATAAATTGATTGATTTACATATTTGTTAAATATATCTTACAAGGATGCACACACGTGTGATATTTCATCTCATTTACAGGGTCACTTTTGTTTCAGCTAGTCATAAATGGAAGACATGAAACAAAAGTCGACATAAATTGAATATCTAAAACAGAAAATAAAGTAAAACATGACATATAGACATATATTTGGTAGACATACAAACGACATATATAGAGCAAACAAAACATAAGGTTTTAAGGAATGCCTAGATAGCATATTGAAAAGCATAGATGTTACTTTGCCAACAAAGGTCCATCTAGTCAAGGCTATGGTTTTCCAGTGGTAATGTATGGATGCAAGAGTTGGACTGTGAAGAAAAGGAATAATAAAAAAAAAAAAAGAAAATAATAATAGACATCATTTACTTTATTTTGGGTGTATGATTATCTCATTTAATAAAAAAATCTTATTTAAAAAAAAAGAAATTAAAATACAAAACTTTTAAATAAAAAACACTTTCCAAAGTTGAAAAACCAAGCCACACACTGAGGGAAGGTATTTGCAAGAAAAAAAAAAAAAGAAAGCTGAGTGCCAAAGAACTGATGCTTTTGAACTGTGGTGTTGGAGAAGACTCTTGAGAGTCCCTTGGACTGCAAGGAGATCCAACCAGTCCATTCGAAAGGAGATCAGCCCTGGGATTTCTTTGGAGGGAATGATGCTGAAGCTGAAACTCCAGTACTTTGGCCACCTCATGTGAAGAGTTGACTCATTGGAAAAGACTCTGATGCTGGGAGGCATTGGAGGCAGGAGGAGAAGAGGACGACAGAGGATGAGATGGCTGGATGGCATCACTGACTCGATGGACGTGAGTTTGAGTGAACTTTGGGAGATGGTGATGGACAGGTAGGCCTGGCGTGCTGTGATTCATGGGGTCGCAAAGAGTCAGACACGACTGAACGACTGAACTGAACTGAAATGAACTGAGTGCTTTTTAAATTTAACAATGTTACAATAAATGCAAACTCTTTTAAATTTGTTTAACATTAGAATTAAATATTATCTGTGAAATATGATTCAGGCTTTCTGGTAAACAAAACAGGAAATATATTCTAGATATTTTTATAATTTCTTCATCTAAACGTGACTGTTTTTATTAATAGCATGACTTGAGGCGGAGAAGGCAATGGAACCCCACTCCAGTACTCTTGCTTGGAAAATCCCATGGATGGAGGAGCCTGTTAGGCTGCAATCCATGGGGTCGCTAAGAGTCGGACACGACTGAGCGACTTCACTTTCACTTTTCACTTTCATGCATTGGAGAAGGAAATGGCAACCCACTCCAGTGGTCTTGTCTGGAGAATCCCAGGGACAGAGGAGCCTGGTGGGCTGCCATCTATGGGGTCGCACAAAGTCGGACATTACTGAAGTGACTTAGCATAGCATGACTTGAGGATTGTTTTCAGCAATTAGAAAGTATTTGTTTTTGGTGCTTCTTTAGCTATAACATCTACTTTCTGGATAGCAGAGAGATATTAAATATATAATCATACACAATTTTACAAATGTAAAAATAGAGTAAATATTTGAAAGACAACTCTTTCTTCTGTAGTAAGAGTAAATTCACATTTCTTTGAACTATGAAGTAACCTTAAGATTTATAGCTATTGAAAGCATTGCCATAGAGCAAGAACACATGTTATATAATCTTATAAATGTGTCTCAAGGTTCTGTGTGTATGTATGAGTGTGTTTTGTGTGTTCAGTCATGTTCAACTCTTTGAAACTCCAAGGATTTTAGTCCTTCAGGCTCATGGAAGTTTCTAGGCAAGAACAGTGGAGTGAGGTGCCATTTCTTACCCCTGGGGATCTTCCTGACCCAGGGATTGAGCCTGTGTCTCTTGTGTTGCCTGCATTGGCAGGCAGATTCTTTACCATTGCACCACCTGGAAAGTTTTAGGTGGTAAATAATAAATATTGCATAAATTAGGTTTTCCAAAATAATACAATATATGGAAAAGAATTTGATGATTCCTCATTTTGAAAGATTCCTGAATACCAAACAACACCAGACTTGACAGAACCATCTAGTTTGTATTGGTTATAAGGTCAGGTCATGTGGAAGCTTAGACTAGTTTACTGATTGTTAATATAATTGTTTGGATCAGAACAAATTACACTCCACAGCAGGAGGTTCCCCATATAAATCACTATTTTATTTTATGTCATGTTTGACACAATAATCCTGAACCATGATATTCCTATGCCCTTTGAAACTGCAAAGAATCACATTCATTGTTTTCCTAAATTTGGTTTGATTGACCCCTTTAAGAAGTTTCAGAGCTGTATTTAGAACTCAGCTCACCTAGGAGGTATCAATATGTCATAGTATATAGCACTATACTTGGGGATTGATGTTTGCCTAGAAGTTACTTTTTTATGTCAAAGTATGTAGGTACCAAGTTGTCTCTTATCAGAGACTATGAAATATAGCTGGAAAATTGCATTCAATAGATTTTTGTAGCATGCAAACCAGAGTTTAAATGCTAGCTCTCCTACATCATACAGGGAATCTCTGGTGTATCAGTGGTGAAGAATTCATCTGTGAAGCAGGAGACGCTGGTTCATTTTCTGGATCAGGAAGATCCCCTGGAGAAGGAAATGGGCAACCCAATCCAGTATTCCTGCCTGGAAAATGCCATGGACAGAGGAGTCTGGCAAGCAATAGTCCATGGGGTTGCAAGAGTTGGTCAAGTTTGGCAACTAAACCACCACCACAGCTACATAATAATGGAATAATCATGAGCAGGCTAATTATTTTTTTGAGCCAAAGATGATGATACCTCCTCATACCTAATCATACCTCATGTTTATTACTATGAGGATCACTTGAGATATAATGGCTAACTAATTTAGATAGTTTGGCTTATAGTAAGAATTCTCTCAAAAAATATTTTCCTTCAAAATTTTTGCTTCCCTGCCCCAACATTCCAAATCTCTTGAACAACTACGGTTTCTGGTTATCATCCTAGTATTATGAAGCATAATGACTGACCAATGGAGAAGGCAAGTGACTAGCTTTTCAGATATGCAAATTGTATATCCCTAGTTATATTAATGATAAAATAGTTACCTTTGATGTATTCCATTTTACTTCCAGAGGAAAATAAAATTCTTTTTTTTTTTTCTTTTTTCCCCATCCTCAACCCTCCTCCCTCCTCCCTCCCCATACCATCCCTCTGGGTCGTCCCAGTGCACTAGCCCCAAGCATCCAGTATCGTGCATCGAACCTGGACTGGCAACTCGTTTCTTAATTGATATTTTACATGTTTCAATCTTTAACAAAACATTCTAAATGAAATATATCTGTAATCTACATATAATTTATATTGAACAAAATTATATAGCAAACAATAATAAGTGACTACTTTGATAAGGTCTCAAATTTAAAAGTTTCTACTCCTAAACATAACTTAACCCATAAATGAATGAAGTAGAGCCTAATTTCAATGTCTTAATTGACATCTAACATTAATTATTTTGGCATTTGATTTTGATATGTTTCATTATATACTTTTTGGAAAGACTATGAGCAGATAATAAATTGCATTTTTATTTTTGCTTGAAGTCAGTATGTATTTTGTTGAAATGGATCCTGAATTTTAAAAATGTAATGCAAGATTATAATATATGGTGATAGTCAGAGATTTCATCCTAGAAGTCAGCACTAATAAGAAATGAAATGTCAAGGCATCACAAATATATGTCATATATTATGACAATATATGTATCTCAGCAGATGCTTTAGCTTTACTTTCCTTGAACAATGAAGACTCTGAAAATCCTTATTGAACTCATCTGTTAATGATCCAACAACATCGTCTTGTTTTAGTACATGTAAAATGGCAATAGATTACATTATGATGTTGCTTTATCTTTCTTCAAGATAATCTAATTTCCGAACTGGTGTAAATTTCAAAGGGCAATGTAAGTAAAAGTTAGTAAATATGAATGATTTCTCAAGGTTTGAATTCTATACATGTCAGCAACTGTCAAATCACTATAAAATTTGCATATTATCTTTATAAATTATTTACATAATGATGCATTAACTTCCTACTGCTGCCATAAGAGAGTATCTCAAACTAACAGCTTAAAGTAACATCAATTTATTTTCTCTAGTTCTGGAGGTCAGAAGTCTAAAATCAAGGCTCTGGCAAGATCATCTCTCAACAAAATCTCTCTGGGGAGACCATTCTTTGCCTGTTCCAGTTTCTGGTATCTCGAATTGTTTTGTGGCTAGTGGAAGCATAAATACAATTTGTCTTTATCGTCACATGTCTGTCTTTTTGTTTCTATCTCTCCCCTTCTTATAAGGACACCAGTCATACTGGATTAGTGACCTATTCTACTAAAGAATGACCTCATTTTACCTCAACTAATAAAATCCTCAGTGAGTCTAATTTTCAAATAAATTCATATTCTGAGGTACTAGGGACTAAGACTTCAATATATCTTTTGGAATAGGAATAGGAATAAGTCGCTCAGTTGTGTCTGACTCTTTGCGACCCTGTGGACTGCAGCCCACCAGGCTCCTCCATCCATGGGATTCTCCAGGCAAGAATACTGGAGTGGGTTGCCATTTCCTTCTCCAAGAACTTCTATATATTTTGGAAGGGACATAATTCAACAGACAACGTTTCACCCTGTGTACCACTAAGATTCATATCATTCCCACCTACAAGATATATTCACCCCATGCCCAAATCCTTCAAAATTGTAATCCATCCTAGAATCAATTCTAAGTCTAAAATCTCATCTAAATATCATCAACTTAAAAAGTTCCAAATTTTACCTTATAAGGGGAAACAGTGGAAACAGTGGCAGACTTTATTTTTCTGGGCTCCAAAATCACTGCAGATGGTGACTGCAGCCATGAAATTAAAAGACGCTTACTCCTTGGAAGGAAAGTTATGACCAACCTAGACAGCATACTCAAAAGCAGAGACATTACTTTGCCAACAAAGATCCATCTAGTCAAGGCTATGGTTTTTCCAGTGGTCATGTATAGATGTGAGAGTTGTACTATAAAGAAAGCTGAGCACCAAAGAATTGATCCTTTTGAACTGTGGTGTTGGAGAAGACTCTTGAGAGTCCCTTGGACTGCAAGGAAATCCAACCAGTCCATCCTAAAGGAGATCAGTCCTGGGTGTTCATTGGAAGGACTGATGTTGAGGCTGAATCTCCAGTACTTTGGCCACCTCATGCTAAGAGCTGACTCATTTGAAAAGACCCTGATGGTGGGAAAGATTGAGGGCAGGAGGAAAAGGGGACAACAGAGCATGAGATGGTTGGATGATATCATTGACTCAATGGACATGGGTTTGGGTGGACTCCGGGAGTTGGTGATGGACAGGCAGGCCTGGTGTGCTGTGGTTCATCGGTCGCAAAGAGTTGGAAACGACTGAAAGACTGAACTGAACTGAAGTCATCTAAATAACATATAAATTAGACTGAATATGATTCATTCTGGAGCAAAATTTCTCTCTATCTGTGGGCCTGTAAAACCAGAAAGCAAGTTATATGCTTCCAGAATATAGTGACAGTACAGACATAAGACAGACATTCCCATTCCCAAAGGGAGAAATTGGAAGAAAAAAGGAGGTTGTGGTTCCCAACCAAGTCCCAAATCTAACAGGACAAACTACATTAGATTTCAATTCCTGAGAAATATTATCAGTGACTTTATGCTCAGTCTCTGGATCTGCATAGTGGTGGGGGGCAGGCTTCCAACCTCTTGACCTAATTAAGTTCCATTAGTCCCAGTCTCTGAATCAATGGTTCTTACTTTGAAGCCATTCTCCCCTCAATTCAGCTTGACTGTCCATTTTACTTCAGACTGGCAGTTTTTCCATTAGCATAAAATCCTTAAAAACTATAATATAACTATGTATAATATAATCATCAAAAATATGAGTTATATATATAACTCTCTCTCTCTCTCTCTATATATATATATATATATATATATAATATTTATATGCATTGCATAATTCCCTAAGACTATATATATATATATATATATATAATATTTATATGCATTGCATAATTCCCTAAGACAGTATAAGCTTATTTTACAGCTTTCCTCTCTGAGACCTCACCAGAAATACCTATAGTGTCCATAATCTCTGCTAACAATCTCTCCAAAGCAATTAAGGTTTGTTTTTGTTTTTGTTTTTTTTTCCTAGCCTGTACTCATTACCCAACTACAAAACCATCTCCACATTTTTAGGTGTTTGTTACAGTAACATCCCTCAAGCCAGTACCAGAATGTGTATTAGTTTCTTAATGTTGCTGTAACAAAGTACTACAAACTGGGTGGTTTAAATCTATGGCACATAGCATAACACAGTTGTGAGGCTAGAAGTCTAAAACTAAAATGTCGGCAGGGTCAAGCTCCTCCTAAGCCTCTAGGTGAGGATCCTTCCTTGCCTGTTCCGTCTTCTGGTAGCCCCAGTGTTTCCTTGGCTTATAGAGACATAAATCCAATCTCTCCCTCCATTTTCCTGTGGCCATCTTCTTTCTAAATTTGTCTCTATTCTTCTCATAAGGAGTCTGATCATATTAGATTAAGGGTCCATCCTACTCCAGTATGACTTAGCTAGTTACATTGCAATAACTTTTTCCAAATACACTCACATTCTGAAGTACTGGCGTTTAGGGCTTCAACAACATGTCTTTTGGAGAGATAAAATTTAACTGATAACAGTGGATGAACTGTGAAATGAGTCCTAAAAATGAACAATATTTCAGTTCTTTGAGTTATCTTTACATCATATGAATGGTGTTGGTAATATCCATTGCTTCACTTTTTCTTATTGTGCTGCATTTATAAGTGAATAATCAGAATTTTCAGCATGTATTCAGAAGTCATATACATTTGAAAAGATTAAAGTTTCCCAAAAGATCTTGTAGGAACAGAAGTTACAGTAGAGTATTTCAGACATCATGTAAATTAATGTGTCAGTTTGGAAGATAATATTTTAAAAGCAAGACATTATTAAAGTAGAAGCATTTTTTCAGATGTTAGCTTTTCAAACATTAGAAAAATTTAGCCCATGTTTCCAGATTTATTTTTATCCTCCAAAAGATTGTGTATTAGTTTTCTATTGCTGCATAAGAAATTACCACACACTTAGGGGCTTAAAATAGCATTCTTTATTTTTTTAATCTCAAAATTCTATAAATTAGAAATCTGGCCTAGCAGGTCTGGGTTCTCTGATCAGGTTAAAATCAAGGTGTTGGTCAGGCACTGTCCTAATCTGGAAGCTCTGGGGAACCATCTTTTTTCCAAGCTTATTCAGGTTGTTGGAAGAATGCAGTTCCTTTGGGTTGTAGACTGAGGTCTCTATTTTCTTTCCCTACTGTCCATTGTGGGCAGTTCTCAGCTAAGTAAGCTATTTGTATTCCTTCTCAGGTCCATCACCTCCAGGAACAGCATTGTTGAATCTTTCCCATGTTTCAAACTTCTGACTTCTTTCTCTGGGAAAAAAGACAGAGAAAACTCTCCTCTTTTAAAGGGTTCATGTGATTAAGTCAGGCTCAACTTGATAATCTCCCTGTCTTAAAGTTAACTGTGCCATAAAATCTAATCATTAAGAATAAATATCCTTACACTTACAGTCTCAGGTTTTATATAGTGTGTGCACATGGATGGCAGTAAGTTCCAGGGTCCATCTTTGAATTCTGCTCCTCCAATATGGTGCCTGTTATTTCAGGTTATTATTTGTTTAAAAAATAGGAGTGAACAGAAGGAATAGATTCATTAGTATCTTCTTTCCATTTCCTAATGGCATTTATTACATTTTAAAGAAATATTTGCTACTTAGAAGTAATATATGTTTATACATTATTATGTTATATATATACATATATATACACATATATATGTGTATATATATATATATATATATATATATATAATCTTAATTAAATGAACAATCACTGACACATCTTGCAACCTAAGAACTAGAACCTCACCAATACCTTGTGTATATTTCTATGGGATGCAATCTTTTGAGAATTTCTCTTTTAACTTAAAAGAGCTGTAGTCATAATTTGGTGTTAACTATGCTATAATGTACTATCAATATTCCTTGATGTCCCTGACAGTTGAAAATTAGAAACACTGGTGTAAATTTTAAGTTCCAAGCAGTTCTGAGAAGAAAGGCATTAGTTCGAAAAATTAGGGGACATTTTATGGCAGAGCAGAGATTTGATCTGTTACTGAAAGAATGATGAGTAGTACTTGGTAGTCAAGGAGAAGACAATGAAGAAAACTCACATAGAAGAAATAACTTAGGAAAAGGTATATATTTGAGAATGAATAGTTCATATTTGAAGGGGAATGTGGAGATGTTTCTGGCTATATTAGAGAGTTTATGTTATATAGCATTGAAAGAGATATATGTAAAAATAATTACAAGCCATATCTTAAAGTACCTTAAGTACATAATTGTGGAGTTTGAAACTGTCTCAAAAACAGGGGGAACCATTTTAGGTTTTAATTATGCAAAAATCAGTATCTCTTTTGTTCACCACTATATCTAAAAGGCCTGACATAAAGTAAGTGCTCAATGAATATTTGTTGAATGAACAGATTATATAATGGAAGAGATTAGATTGTTGTGGTTGCTATTGTTAAATCGCTTATTTGTGCCTGACTCTTCTGTGATCTTATAGACTGTATCCTACCAGGCTCTTCTGCCCAAGGGATTAGATACAAGAAGATAATTTATGAGCCCATTCCATGAAAGACCTGGCACAGAGTGGTAGAAGTGGGGATTAATATGAAAATTGGGATATATATCATGAGCACAATAGAAACTGTGGTTGTTCAAAAGCATCTTAAGTACTGATGAGGTCAACAGTGAAGCAGGTGACTGCAGAATCTACTCTGGGTGCAGAATTATTATGTGCTCATGTACAGGGTGGAGTGGGTAATTTGGTGGTCTGAGTGAAGACACAGAATTGATTCACTGGGTCGGAGAATTTAGATAATCTTGATTTAAAATGTTTCATTTGGGAACATGAATGACTTGGAGAAGTATCATGATTCTTAGCAGGCTAAGCAACGTATATCAGATTTCATAGTGGGCATTCTTTCAATGCATTATGCCAATAAGCAGACTGTTTTTAGGATTATTCTCATTTCTAGTGTGAGGATGGTAATAGTAATTACTTCATAGTATTTTTATAAGTATTAAATGAGTTAATAGATGTAAAACACTTAGTAGAGAACATGCCACATAAAAAAGAGCTTGATGAATATATTCTAGTGTAATTACTATTATTAATTCAATATTAACTTCTGTTTGAACATTTATCTGACCAATTCTTGCTAAAGCTCAACCAGAGCTATTATGGGTTTGGGGACTTCTTATGTAGAGTAAAATATACTTCACACTCTTACCCTTTTTGGCATTGAATTGGACTTATACTAAGATGATTGGTGTCTTCAATCTATTTATTACATTTTGGATGACCGTATTTGTGAGGAAAATAAACACTTTTAAAATAGCATCATCTTATAAATTATTTGCTTGTGTGACTAGGCCATATTTGCTATTTGAAGCAAATTTAGTGTCAAACCATGGGGTTTTTATATTTCTGCCAACATTGAAATATACTATTGAATTCTCAAAACAAACAAACAAACATAAATAACTTCAAATGTCTTGGATGACATATGAACCACATTGTTACCTTTAATTTAAAGGTGTTTCTATTAATAAAAAGAAAATGTAAAGGTCTTTCTATAAAGAAAAAATAAAATATTTATGCTTTTTTCTACTTTCAGAAAGTGAAATCAGTTTAGAGATTAACTTAATGTGGAAGTTGAGACAATTTTCCTGACTAATGATTTATCTGAATATATCAAGTCAGTGGGTTTCCCTGGTGATTCAGATGGTAAAGAATCTGCCTGCAGTACAGGAGACCAGGGTTCAGTTCCTGGGTTGGGAAGATCCTCTGGAGAAGGGAATGGCAAAGCACTCCAATATTCTTGCCTGGAGAATTCCATGGGATGGAAAAGAGTCATATATGACTGAGTGACTTACTTCACACCTAGTCAAGGCTATGGTTTTTCCAGTGGTCATGTATGGATGTGAGAGTTGGACTGTGAAGAAAGCTGAGTGCCAAAGAATTGATGCTTTTGAACTGTGGTGTTGGAGAAGACTCTTGAGAGTCCCTTGGACTGCAAGGAGATCCAACCAGTCCATTCTGAAGGAGATCAGCCCTGGGATTTCTTTGGAAGGAATGATGCTAAAGCTGAAACTCCAGTACTTTGGCCACCTCATGTGAAGAGTTGACTCATTGGAAAAGACTCTGATGCTGGGAGGGATTGGGAGCAGGAGGAGAAGGAGAAGGAGAAGGGGACGACAGAGGATGAGATGGCTGGATGGCATCACCAACTCGATGGACATGAGTCTAAGTGAACTCCAGGAGTTTGTGATGGACAGGGAGGCCTGGCATGCTGCACTTCATGGGGTCACAGAGCCGGGCACGACTGAGTGACTGAACTGAACTGAAGTCATTATTTAAGCTAAACTTAGAATATAGTTATAATAATTTACCCAGACTGATTTCTATAGATATTTACTATAAATACTGAAAAATGTTTGTTATTGAATTTTTGCCAAAATATTTTTTTAGGTATTATTTTTTTTTTTAAAGAAAAGGGCACAAAGAAACAGATTACCAGCATGAATGCTGTCCCACTTTTTTTGCATACTTTTTTCTCATTTAAGAAAAGGGATGATAATAGTATCAATTTCATAGTTTTTTTGTGAAGATTAAGTAAATTAATACATGTGAAATGAGTAAAATTTGTGTATGTGCTCAGTTGTGTCTGACTCTCTGAGACCCCATGGACTGTAGCCTGCCAGGCCCCTCTATCCACGGAATTTTCCAGGCACGAATACTGGAGTTGGTTGTAATTCTCTTCCCCAGGGGAGTTTCCATACCAAGGAAAAAATCCCATGTTTCTTGCATTTCCTGCACTGGCAGGCAAATTCTTTATCTCTGTGTCACCTGGAAAGGTGGATTAAAGAATACCTGACATATATTAGATGCTCTGTAAGTATTATCTATTATCATTACTGTTTGATTTTAGAAAATTATCATACTTGAGTGTCTTTTTATTTTTATTTTTTTTACAATGTGGTGCTAATTTCTTTTTAAAACTTTATTTATTTTTATTTTTTTAATTTATTATTATTATTTTTTACCTTACATATTGTCTTTTTAAAAAGTCTCTCACTTTATATATTCTGTATATGTGTCTCTGTGTGTGCCAGTAGTATAAGTGGTTATTTGAAGATGTTATTTTTTGATTTGCAACTTGCTTTTGAAAGCTATTTAAAATATATAAATGAAATAAATTTTCTGGTGTTGAAAGCTGAATTTCCATTTCTCTCATGGACTTGATGGTTTTCTTTATTCATTCTAACAGCTAGAGATGCTAGATTCCTCCTATAGTTTCCTTACTTCAGAAAATTCTTAAATAATATAAGACTTGCCTCTTGAGAAATCTGTATGAAGGTCAGGAAGCAACAGTTAGAACTGGACATGGAACAACAGACTGGTCCCAAATAGGAAAAGGAGTACATCAAGGCTAAATATTGTCACCCTGCTTATTTAACTTATATGCATAGTACATCATGAGAAACACTGGGCTGGAAGAAACACAAGCTGGAATCAAGATTGCTGGGAGAAATATCAATAACCTCAGATATGCAGATGACACCACCCTTATGGCAGAGAGTGAAGAGGAACTAAACAGCCTCTTGATGAAAGTGAAAGTGGAGAGTGAAAAAGTTGGCTTAAAGCTCAACATTTAGAAAACGAAGATCATGGCATCTGGTCCCATCACTTAATGGGAAATAGATGGGGAAACAGTGGAAACAGTGTCAGACTTTATTTTTCTGGGCTCCAAAATCACTACAGATAGTGACTGCAGCCATGAAATTAAAAGATGCTTACTCCTTGGAAGGAAAATTATGACCAACCTAGATAGCATATTGAAAAGCAGAGACATTACTTTGCCAACAAAGATCTGTCTAGTCAAGGCTATGGTTTTTCCTGTGGTCATGTATGGATGTGAGAGTTGGACTGTGAAGAAGGCTGAGCACCGAAGAATTGATGCTTTTGAACTATGGTGTTGGAGAAGACTCTTGAGAGTCCCTTGGACTGCAAGGAGATCCAACCAGTCCATTCTGAAGGAGATCAACCTGGAATTTCTTTGGAAGGAATGATGCTGAATCTGAAACTCCTGTACTTTGGCCACGTCATGAGAAGAGCTGACTCATTGGAAAAGACTCTGATGCTGGAAGGGATTGGGGGCAGGAGGAGAAGGGGACGACAGAGGATGAGATGGCTGGATGGCATCACTGACTCGACGGACATGAGTCTGAGTGAACTCCGGGAGTTTGTGATGGACAAGGAGGCCTGGCGTGCTGCGATTCATGGGGTCGCAAAGAGTTGGACACGACTGAGTGACTGAACTGAAAGATTTTATTTATAGATGTCTGTAGGTACTGGCATGGAGTATGGGCCCAGGTAAATAGCAGGGAGGGAACACAGCTCCACCCATCAACAGAGAATTGGATTAAACATTTACTGATGATGGCCCTGCCAGTCACAACAAGACTCAGTTTCCCCCTCAGTCAGTCTCTCCCATCAGGAAGCCTCCAAAAGCCTCTTATCCTTCTCCATCAGAGGGCAGAAAGACTGAAAACTACAAACAGAGAAAACTAACCAATCTAATCACATGTACCATAGCCTTGTCTGACTCAATGAAACTATTAGCCATACAGTGTAGTGCCACCCAAGACAGACGGGTGATGGTGGAGAGCTCTGACAAAATGTGGTTCACTGGAGAAGAGAATGGCAAACCACTTCAGTATTTTTGCCTTTAAAACATCATGAACAGTAGGAAAAGGCAAAAATATAAGACACTGAAAGATGAACTCCCCAGGTCGATAGGTGGCCAATATGCTACTGGAAATCAGTGGAGAAATCACTCCAGAAAGAATGGAGAGATGGAGCCAAAGCAAAAACAACACCCAGTTGTGCATGTGACTGGTGATGGAAGCACAGATCAAGGCTGTAAACAGCAATATTGCACAGGAACCTGGAATGTTAGGTCCATGAATCAAGGCAAATTGGAAGTGAAGTGGTCAAACAGGAGATGACAAGAGTGAACATTGACATTCTAGGAATCAGCAAAATAAAATGGATTGGAATGGGTGAATTTAACTCAGATGACCATTATATCTACTACTGTGAGCAAGAATCCCTGAGAACAAATGAAGTAACCATCATAGTCAACAAAAGAGTATGAAATGCAGTACTTGGATGCAGTCTCAGAAATGACAGAATGATCTCTTCGTTTCCAAGGCAAACCATTCAATATCATGGTAATCCAAGTCTATGCCCCAACCAGTAATGCTTAAGAAGCTGAAGTTGAACAGTTCTATGAAGACCTACAAGATCTTCTAGAACTAACACCCCAAAAAAGATGTCCTTTTTATTACAGGAGACTGGAATGCAAAAGTAGGAAGTCAAGAAACACTTGGAGTAACAGGTAAATTTAGCTTTGGAGTACAGAATGAAACAGGGCAAAGCCTAATACAGTTTTGCCAAGAGAACTCACTGGTCATAGCAAACACCCTATTCCAACAACACAAGAGAAGACTCTAAACACATGGACATCACCAGATGGTCAACACCAAAATCGGGTTGATTATATTCTTTGCACCCAAAGATAGAGAAGCTCTATACAGTAAGTAAAAACAAGACCAAGAGCTGACTGTGGCTCAGATCATGATCCTTATTGCCAAATTCAGACTGAAATTGAAGAAAGTAGGGAAAACCACTAGACTATTCAGGTATGACCTAAATCAAATCCCTTACAATTATACAGTGGAAGTGAGAAAAATTTAAGGGATGAGATCTGATAGACAGAGTGCCTGATGATCTATGGATGGAGATTCATGACATTGTACAGGAGACAGGGATCAAGATCATCCTCCAAAAAAGAAATACAGAAAAGCAAAATGGCTGTCTGAGGAAGCCTTCCAAATAGCTGTGAAAAGAAGAGAAGCCAAAAGCAAAGGAAAAAAGGAAAGATATACCCATGTGAATATAGAGTTCCAAAGAAGAACAAGGAGAGATAAAAAAAAAAACCTTCCTCAGTGATCAGTGCAAAGAAATAGAGGAAAGCAATAGAATGGGAAGATTAGAGATCTCTTCAAGAAAATTAGACATACCAAGGGAATATTTCATGCAAAGATGGGCTCTATAAAAGACAGAAATGATATGGACCTAATAGAAGCAGAAGATATTAAGAAGAGGTGGCAAGAATACACAGAAGAACTGTACAAAAAAGATCTTCATGACCCAGATAATCATGATGGTGTGATCGCTCACCTAGATCCAGACATCCTGGAATGTGAAGTCAAGTGGGCCTTAGGAAGCATCACTACGAATAAAGCTAGTGGAGGTGATGAAATTCCAGTTGAGTTATTTCAAATCCTAAAAGATGATGCTGTGAAAGGGCTGCACTCAATATGCCAGCAAATTTGGAACACTCAGCAGTGGCCACAGGACTGGAAAAGGTCAGTTTTCATTCTAATCCCAAAGAAAGGCAATGCCAAAGAATTCTCAAACTACCACACAATTGCACTCATCTCACATGCCAGGAAAGTAATGCTCAAAATTCTCTGAGCCAGGCTTCAACAGTATGTGAACCATGAACTTCCAGATATTCAAGCTGCTTTTAGAAAAGCCAGAGGAACCAGAGATCAAGGTGCCAACATCCTTTGATCATCAAAAAGCAAAAGAGTTCCAGGAAAAAATCTACTTCTGCCTTATTGACTATGCCAAAGCCTTTGACTATGTCGATCACAATAAACTATGGAAAATTCTTTAAGAGATGGGAATACCAGACCACCTGTCCTGCTTCTTGAGAAACCTGTAGGCAGTCAGGAACCAACAGTTAGAACTGGACATGGAACAACAGACTCATTACAAATAGGAAAAGGAGTATGTCAAGGCTGTGTGTTGTCACCCTGCTTATTTAACTTATATGTAAAGTTCATCATGAGAAACGATCGGCTGGATGAAGCACAAGCTGGAATCATGATTGCCAATAGAAATATCAACAAGCTCAGATGCAGATTACACCAACTTAATGAAAGAAAGTGAAGAAGAACTAAAAAGCCTCTTGATGAAAGTGAAAGAGGAGAGTGAAAAAGTTGGCTTAAAACTCAACATTCAGAAAACTAAGATCATGGCATCAGTCCCATCACTTCACGGAAAATAGATGGGAAATAATGGCAGACTTTATTTTTTGGGCTCCAAAATCCCTGCAGAATGCGACTGCACCCAGGAAATTAAAAGGCCCTTGCTCTTTGGAAGGAAAGTTATGACCAACCTTGATAGCATATTAAAAAGCAGAGACATCACTTTGCAAACAAAAGTCCGTCTACTCAAGGCTATGGTTCTTCCAGTAGTCATATATGGATGTGAGAGTTGGATTATAAAAAAAGCTTAATGCTAATGAATTGATGCTTTTGAACTGTGGTGTTGAAGAAGACTCTTGAGAGTCTCTTGGACTGCAAAGAGATCCAACCAGTCCATCCTAAAGGAAATCAGTCCTGAATGTTCATTGGAAGGACTGATCTTGATGATGAAACTCCAATACTTTGGCCACCTGATGTGAGGAACTGATTCATTTGAAAAGAGCCTGATACTGAACAAGATTGAAGGTGGGAGGAGAAGGAGATGGCAGAGGATGAGATGGTTGGATGGCATCACTGACTCAATGGACTTGAGTTTGAGTAAACTCCGGGAGTTGGTGATGGACAGGAAGGATTGGCGTGCTGCAGTCCATGGAGTCGCAGAGTCGCAAAGACTGAGTAACTGAACTGAATTGAACTGATGAGTATTGAGACAAGAGGTTACTTTTTCAAGGAGGCAGTCATTCTTCTTAGTTGAATGGCAAGTTTCTTATTTTAAACAATCTTATATTTTTTACTTGTGTATAAGAAAACCATTTACAGTTTAGACTTTCGGCTATATAAGAGGCTAGCTAACTTATCTTTGTATTGAAAAGCAGATATTTTGAACCTCTTAACAATGATGATTGTGTCAAAATATTGTAATGGATTATAAGCTTCAGTATGATCAGCTTTGCCACTATCCTATATGAGAGCTATGCCTGATTCTTGGGCTGGTGGCATTTGCCATTTATCATACTAAGGTTGATTTCGATTCTCAAAATATCATCATTTTTGTGAATAAGTATTCTCTAATATGTTTTCTCTTCAGTTATCCTGGTTCTGTTCTAGTCAATTCTTCTCTTCCATGTGTTTAGAATTTATTTCAGTCACAAATAATGTATTCATAATCCTAAAAAAGGTTCTGAAAAAAATCCAATTTGCAATATATTTATCATTAGAGAGGAAAGGATTATTTTTTCAACTGGTACAAATAGATTTATTTTAACAATTTCAAGTAGAAAGAATATAAATATTGATAGCCAATAACAAAAATCTAAGTCCTCTGTCACACGCTGGTAATTTATAATTTTTAGTTTAAAATTTTTTATCATGTAAATACATAAAACAACTCTGCAAGTTATTTATAGTGATAAATGTGTTTAACCATTATTTTCATTAAATGTGTACAAAATATATAAACACCTTAACTTTTATGTATATACAATAATTACATAAAATAAAAATGCACTACATCATTCTCTATTTTTATTTTAAAATTCACACTTGAACCACTGATTTTGTATTTCAAATACGTGTGAACATGCTAAGTTGCTTCAGTTGTGTCTGACTCTTTGTGACTGTAGCCCATCAGACTCCTCTGTCCATGGGATTCTCCAGGCAAGAATACTAAGGTGGGTTACCTGCCCTCCTCCAAGGGATCTTCCCAACCCAGGGAACAAATCCAAGTCTCTAATGTCTCCTGCTTTGGCAGGCAGATTCTTTACCACTAGAACCACCTGTGAAGTCCAAATTTAGAATACTCCTTAGTTATTTAAGTTTTATTTTCCTTTTTTTAGATATTCAGAATTATTGCCACTCTCCATTATTTATCATGACATGGTTTTAGCAAACACAGCCTGTATTTCATGCAATACAGGAAAATTATTCTTAATGAAAAAACACAATTAATGAACTTTATTTCATTAACATTGTATTACCTGATATTGCCTAGATTTTAATTACAGGTTTTCTCTCTTGTTTCTCAATTTCTATTTGTTTTAAAACTTCTAACTCTGGTGTCTGTCGATTACTATCAATTTTCATTAATAATTTTTGTTTTATATATGACACAAAATTTGGAAAAAAAAAGATGCATTTTCATAGGCTAAGTAAAGAGTTTTCAAAGTTGAGTAACGATCAATGTTTTGAAAATACTTTACTTAGCCTATAAGTAATTTATTAATTTTAATTGGATGATAATTGCTTTACAATATTGTAGTGGTTTTTGCCATACATTCACATGAATCAGCCATAGGTGTTTATGTGTTCCACATCCTGAAACCTCCTCCCAATTCCCTCCCCATCCCATCCCTCAGGGTCATCCCAGTGCACCAGCCCTGAGCACCCTGTCTCATGCATCGAAATTGGACTAGTGATCTATTTCACATATGATAATACACATGATTCAATGCTATTCTCTCAAATCATCCCACTCTTGCCTTCTCCCACAGAGTCCAAAAGTCTCTTCTTTACATCTGTGTCTCTTTTGCTGTCTTGCATATAAGGTCGTCATTACCATCCTTCTAAATTCCATATATATATGTGTTATTATACTGTATTGGTGTTTTTCTTTCTGATTTACTTTGCTCTGTATAATAGGCTCCAGTTTCATTGACCTCATTAGAACTGATTCAAATGCATTACTTTTAATAGCTGAGTAATATCCCATTGTGTATATGTACCACAGCTTTCTTATCCATTCATCTGCCAGTGGACATCTAGGTGGCTTCCATGTCCTGGCTGTTGTAAACAGTGCTGCAATGAAAATTGGGGCAAACGTGTTTCTTTCAATTCTGGTTTTCTCGTTGCTTATGCCCAGCAGTGGGATTGCTGGGTCATATGGCAGTTCTATTTCCAGTTTTTTAAGGAATCTCCACACTGTTCTCCACGGTGGCTGTACTGGTTTCCATCCCCACCAACAGTGCGAGAAGGTTCCCTTTTCTCTGCCCTCTCGCCAGCGTTTATTGTTTGTAGACTTTTTGATAGCAGCCATTCTGACAGGCATGAGATGATACCTCATTGTGGTTTTGATTTGCATTTCTCTTATAATGAGTGATGTTGAGCATCTTTTCATGTGTTTGTAGCTATCTGTGTGTCTTCTGTGGAGAAATGTCTGTTTAGTTCGTTGGCCCATTTTCTGATTGGGTGATTTATTTTTCTGGAATTGAGCTGCAGGAGCTGCTTGTATATTTTTGAGATTAATTCTTTGTCAGTTGCTTCATTTGCTATTATTTTTTCCCATTCTGAAGGCTGTCTTTTCACCTTTCTTAAAGTTGCCTTTGTTGTGCAGAAGCTTTTAATTTTAATTAGGTCCCATTTGTTTATTTTTGCTGTTAGTTCCTTTACTCTGGTAAGTGGGTCATAGAGGATCCTGCTGTGGTTTATATCAGAGAGTGTTTTGCCTATGTTTTCCTCTAGGAGTTTTAAAACTTCTGTCTTACGTTTAGATCTTTAATCCAACTTGAGTTTATTTTTGTGTATGGTGTTAGAAAGTGTTCTAGTTTCATTCTTTTGCAAGTGGTTGACCAGTTTTCCTGGCACCACTTGTTAAAGAGTTTTTTTCCATTGTATATTCCTGCATTCTTTGTCAAAAATAAGGTGTCCTTAGGTGCATGGATTTATCTCTGGGCTTTCTTTTTTGTTCCATTGATCTATATTTCTGTCTTTGTGGCAGTTCCATACTGTCTTGATGACTGTGGCTTTGTAGTAGAGCCTGAAGTCAGGCAGGTTGATTCCTCCAGTTCCACTCTTCTTTCTCAAGATTGTTTTGGCTATTCAAGGTTATTTTGTAATTCCATACAAATTGTGAAATTTTTTGTTCTAGTTCTGTGAAAAATACCGTTGATAGCTTGATAAGGATTGCCCTGAATCTATAGATTGCTTTGGGTAGTATACTCATTTTCACTATATTGATTCTTCCGATCCATGAATATGGTATTTTTTTCCCATCTATTTGTGTAATCTTTGATTTCTTTCATCAGTATTTTATACTTTTCTATATGTTGGTTTTTGTTTCTTTAGGTAGATTTATTTCTAAGTATTTTATTCTTTTCGTTGCAATGGTGAATGTAATTTTTTCCTTGATTTCACTTTCTGTTTTCTCATTGTTAGTGTAAAGGAATGCAAGGAAGTTCTCTGTGTTAATTTTATATCTTGAAACTATATTATATTCATTGATTGGCTCTAGTAATTTTCTGGTGGAGTCTTTCGGGTTTTCTATGTAGAGGATAATGTCATCTGCAAACAGTGAAAGTTTTAATTCTTCTTTTCCAATCTGGATTGCTTTTATTTCTTTTTCTTCTCTGATTGCTGTGGCCAAAACTTCCAAAACCATGTTGAATAGTGGTGGGGAGAGTGGGCACCCTTGTCTTGTTTCTGACTTTAGGGGAAATGCTTTCAATGTTTCACCATTGAGGATAATATTTGCTGTGGGTTTATCATATATGGCTTTTATTATGTTGAGGAATGTTCCATTTATTCCTGATGCCTGGAGAGTTTTTATCATAAATGGATGTTGACTTTTGTCAAAGGCTTTCCTGCATTTATTGAGATTATCATATGGTTTTTAATTTTCAATTTGTTAATGTGGTGTATCACATTAATTGATTTGCAAACATTGAAGAATCCTTGCATCCCTGGGATAAAGCCTATTTGTTCTTGATGTGTGATTTTTTAAATATGTTGTTGGATTCTGTTTGCTAGAATGTTGTTAAGGATTTTTGCATCTGTGTTCATCAATGAGTGATATTGGCCTGTAGTTTTCTTTTCTTTTCTTTTCTTTTTTGGCATCTTTTTACTGGTTTTGTTATTAGGGTGATGGTGGCCTCATAGAATGAGTTTGGAAGTTCACCTTCCTCTGCAATTTTCTGGAAGAGTTTGAGTAGGATAAGTGTTAGCTCTTCTCTAAGTTTTTGGTAAAATTCAGCTGTGAAGCTCTCTGGTCCTGGGCTTTTGTTTGTTGGAAGATTTCTGATTACAGTTTCGATTTCCGTGCTTGTGATATGTCTCCTAAGATTTTTTATTTCCTCCTGGTTCAGTTTTGGAAAGTTGTACTTTTCTAATAATTTGTCCATTTCTTCCAAGTTGTCCATTTTAGTGACATATAGTTGCTGATAGTAGTCTCTTATCATCCTTTGTATTTCTGTGTGTCTGTTGTGATTTCTCCATTTTCATTTCTAATTTTGTTGATTTCATTGTTCTCCCTTTTCTTCTTGTTGAGTCTGGCTAATGGTTTGTCAATTTTATTTATCTTCTTAAAGGACCGGCTTTTATCTTTTGTTGATTTTTGCTATGGTTTCCTTTGTTTCTTTTGCATTTATATCTGCCCTAATTTTTATTGTTTCTTTCCTTTTAGTATCAGTGAGGTCCTTCATTTTCTAGATGCTTTAGGTTTAGAGTTCAGTTATTTATTTGGCATTTTTCTTGTTTCTTGAGGTATGCCTGTATTGTTATGAACCTTCCCCTTAGCACTGCTTTTACAGTATCCCATAGGTTATGGGTTGTTGTGTTTTCATTTTCATTAATTTCTATGCATATTTTGATTTGTTTTTTGATGTCTTCTGTGATTTCTTGGTTATTCACAAGTGCGTTGTTTAGCCTCCATATGTTTGTAATTTTAATAGATTCCCCCCTGTAGTTGACGTCTAATGTTACTGCATTGTGATCAGAAAAGATACTTGAGATGATTTCAATTTTTTTGAATTTACCAAGGCTAGATTTATGGCCCAGGATGTGATCTATCTTGGAGAAGGTTCAGTGTGCACTTGAGAAAAATGAGAGATTCGTTGTTTTCAGTTGAAATGTCCTATAGATATTAATATAGGCCTAACTGGTCCATTGTATCATTTAAGTTTGTGTTTCCTTGTTAATCTTCTGTTTAGTTGACCTATTCATAGGTGTGAGTGGAGTATTAAAGTCTCCCACTATTATTGTGTGACTGTAAATTTCCCCTTTCATACTTGTTAGCATTTGCCTTACATATTGCAGTGCTCCTATGTTGGGTGCATATATATTTATAATTGTGATATCATCTTTTTTGATTGATCCTTTGGTCATTATGTAGTCTCCTTTGTCTCTTTTCACTGCCTTTATTTCCAAGTCTATTTTATCTTATATGAGTGTTGCTACTCCTGCTTTCTTTTGGTCTTTATTTGCATGAAATATTTTCTCCAAGCCCTTCATTTTCAGTCTGTATGTGTCCCTTGTTTTGAGGTGGGCCTCTTTTAGACAGCATATATAGAGGTCTTCTTTTTGTGTTCATTCAGCCAGTCTATGTCTTTTGGTTGGGCCATTAAACACATTTACATTTAAGGTATTTATCAATAAGTATGATCCTGTTGCCATTTACTTTGTTGTTTTGGTTTCGAGTTTATACTCCTTTTCTGTGTTCACTGTCTAGAGAAGATCCTTTAGCATTTGTTGAAGAGCTGGTTTGGTGGTGCTGAATTCTCTCAGCTGTTGCTTGTCTCTAAAGCTTTTCATTTCTCCTTCATATTTGAATGAGATCCGTACTGGGTACAGTAATCTGGTTGTATGTTTTTCTTTTTCATCTCTTTAAGTATGTCCTGCCATACCCTTCTGGCCTTAAGAGTTTCTATGGAAAGATAAGCTGTTATCTTTATGGGAATCCCCTTGTGTGTTATTTGTTGTTTTTCCCTCGCTGATTTTAATATTTGTTCTTTATGTTTGATCTTCATTAATTTGATTAGTATTTGTCTTGGGATGCTTCACCTTGGGTTTATCTTCTTTGGACCCTCTGGGTTTCTTGGACCTGGGTGGTTATTTCCTTCCCCATTTTGAGGAAGTTTTCAACTGTTATCTCCTCAAGTATTTTCTCATGGTCTTTCTGTTTGTCTTCTTCTTCTAGGACTCCTATGATTTGAATGTTGGGGCACTTGATGTTGTTTTAGAGGTGTCTGAGGCTTTCCTCATTTCTTTTAATTCTTTTTTTCTTTTTTTGCCTCTACTTCATTTATTTCCACCATTCTCTCTTCTACCTCACTTATCCTAATTTTTACCTCAGTTATTTTACAGTTGGTTCCCTCCAGATTTCTTTTATTCTCAGTTATTGCATTATTTATTACTGATTGACTCTTTTTTATATCTTATCAGTCCTTGTTAATCATTTTTTGCATCTTCTCAATCCATGTCTCTGGAGTATTTATCTGTAACTCCATTTTGGTTTCAAGATTTTGGATCATTTTTACTATCATTATTCTGAATTCTTTTTTAAGTAGACTCCTTATCTCTCCCTCTTTCGTTTGGTTTGGTGGGCATTTATCATGTTCCTTTACCTGCTGAATATTTCTCTGTCTTTTCATCTTGTTTAGATTGCTGTGTTTGGGATGGCCTTCCTGTAAGTTGGAAGTTTGTGGTTCCTCTTTATTGTGGAGTTCCTCCCTCTGGGTGGGGTTGGACGAGTGGCTTGTCAAGGATTCCTGCTTAGGGAAGCTTGTGTCGGTGTCCTGGTGGATCTTCTCTCTCTGGAGTGCAATGAAGTGTCCAGTATTGAGTTTTGATATGTTTATGAGTTTGGTGTGACTTTTGGCCACCTGTATTTATGTGCTCAGGGTTATGTTCCTGCTTTGTTGGAAAATAAGCTTAGAATGTCTTGCTCTGAAGCTTGTTGGCTCTTGGGTGGAACTTGGTTTCAGTGTAGGTATGCAGGCTTTTGGATGAGCTCTTGTCGATTAATGTTTCCTGGATCAGGAGTTTTGTGGTGTTCTCGAGTTTTGGATTTAAGCCTCCTGCCTCTGTCTTTCAGTTTTATTTTTAAAGTAGGTTCAAGACTTCTCCATCCATACAGCAACGATGGTAAAACATCTAGGTTAATGGTGAAAAATTCTCCACAGTGGGGGACATGCAGAAAGGTTCACAGAGTTACATGGAGAAGAGAAGAGGGAGGAGGGAGATAGAGGTGACCAGGAGGAGAAGAGAGGGAATCAAAAAGGGAGAGAGAAATCTAGCCAGTAATCAATTCCCTAAGTGGTCTCCACAGTCTGGAACACTGAGAGAGGTTCACGGAGTTACATAAAGAAGAAAAGAGGAAGGAAGGAGATAGAGGTGACCAGGAGGAGAAAAGGGGGAGTCAAAAGGAGAGAGACAGATCTAGCCAGTAATAAATTCCCCATGTGTTCTCCACAGCCTGGAACACCCAAAGAGATTCTCAAAGTTGGATAGAGAAGAGAAGGGGAAGGGAGAAAATAAAGGTGACTTTGGGGGAGAAAAAGGAGAGTCAGAAGGGGGAGAGATCAATCAAGCCAGTCATCACGCTCCTAAGTAAAAATTGGTACTGAAGATTGGATTTTTAAAGGTACAAAATTGATAACAAGTAACAAAAAGTAAAAAGTAAACATCTAGAGTAGAAATTAAACTCTCAAAAATACAATATTAAAAAACAAAACAAACTCACAAGAATTATAAAAATATATATATGTGAAATTTGCTTTAAAAATAAGGTCTTTTTTTGCAAGGTAATAGTAGGTTATAAAAATGAAAATTAAAGGATTAATAAAGAACTTAAAAATAAAAAAATTAAATTAAAAAATGATAATAGCTACATATATCTAGGAATTTCTCTGGCGCTCTTGAGGGCAGTGTAGGGTCAGTTCAGTTTCAAGGTCAGTTCCTTGTTCCAGCTTATACTTCTTCTTAAGGACTATAGGCCCTTTCCAGCATAGTTGATGCTAACTACAGGGTTTTAATCTGTTGCACCTGAAACTTCCAAAGCGATTCCCTCTTCTTTGTTTATTTTGGCTTCCTCTGTTTCAAATCTCTCCAGTGTGCAATTTCTGCCCTGACACAAGGGGGAGAAGGTGGTCTCTTATTTAGGCTAAATTGTTAAGTTGTGCTGTGGGGAGGGAGGAACACTGCAATGAAATATCACTGGTGTGTGTGGGGAGTGCTTACAGTGTTTGGGCCACTCTCGGTTTGCCCCCACTCACGGCATGTATGCTTTCTGGTCTACAATGTCCAGGCTCCAAGTTGCTCTGTAGGGGAACTGTTGAAAGTGGACCCTGGGTCGCGTGCACTTCCCAGGTCTAAACTGCTCAGGTTCAGGTTCTTGGGTACTCTGCAAAGGCACAGACTCGGTTGGGCCTGCGTTTTGTGCCCTTCCCAGGCCCGAGCAGCTCAGGCGACCAGGTACTTGGTGAGTACACTGTCCCAGGTGGGCGGTGCATCTTATCACCTCCCTGGTTCCAGCTCCTTGGTTTCGCAGGTGCCCAGTAAGAGTGCCGTCTCAGGTGTGTTGTGTGTCTCCTCTGGGGAACTGATCTCTGACTGTGACCCTCCTGGTGGATGTCAACCGTCCAGTATCCCAGGAAGACTTGGTTAGCAATTGGGAGCCTGCTCACAGTTTGGTGGGGGATCCTGTCCCTGGTGCTGAGATTGCCCCTCACCTTCAAGCTCTGGCTGTTGTCTGCATGCCTCTCTGCCTCCGGTGCAGGGAGGGGCTGGTCTGCAGCCAGCTAGCTCTCCTCTGGTATTCGCTCAATCCTTTGTTCTGTGAGCAGGCCAGGCTGTGCCTTCCAGCTTTTTGCAGGAAAGTTCTCTCTCTCTCTCTCTTTTTTCCTCTCTCTGGCTATCCCACAGTTTGTGTTGCTATCTCACGTTAGCTCACTCAGATTGTCCTCAGGGCATTCAGACCTGGTCCTTACCCTAAACATGCAGCCCGCGCTTCCCTGTTCAGTCCCTGCTCTCAGCTGGCAGACCTGAGCGTCTGGGCTACTTCTCCACTAGGAGTTGCGGTTAGGTGCATAATTTGTGGGGTTTTGTTTTTTATTTTTCCTCTCGGTTATGTTGCCCTCTGAGATTCCAAAACTCCCCGCAGACCCACTGGTGAGAGGGCTCCCTGGTGTCTGGAAACTTCTCCTCCTTCAAGACTCCCTTCCCGGGATGAGTCTCTGTCCCTAACTCTTTTGTCTCTCTTTTTATTTTTTATATTTTGTCCTACTTCCTTTTGAAGACAATGGGCTGCCTTCCTGGGTGCCTGGTGTCCTCTGCCAGCTTTCAGAAGTTGCTTTGTGGAATTTGATCAGCATTCAGGTGATCTTTTGATGAATTTGTGGGGGAGAAAGTGGTCTCCCCATCCTGTTCCTCCACCATCCAATCCTTACTCTTCAAAAATGCATTACTTAAAAAAAAAAAAAAAAAAAAAACTAGGATCATGGCATCTGGTTCCATCACCTCATTGTAAATAGAGGGGGAAACAATGGAAACTGTGAGAGACTTTATTTTTGCAGGGCTCCAAAATCACTACAGATTGAGACTGCAGCCATGAAATTGAAAGACGCTTACTCCTTGGAAGAAAAGCTATGGTCAACCTAGACAGCATATTGAAAAGCAGAGACATTACTTTGCCAACAAAGGCCCATCTCATCAAAGATATGATATTTCCAGTAGTCATGTATGGATGTGTGAGTTGGACTATAAAGAAAGCTGAGTGCTGAAGAATTGATGCTTTTGAACTGTGGTGTTGGAGAAGACACTTGAGAGTCTCTTGGACTGTAAGGAGATTTAACCAGTCAATCCTGAAGGAAATCAGTCCTGAATATTCATTGGAAGGACTGATGTTGAAGCTGAAACTCCAATACTTGGCCCCCTGATGTGAAGAACTCACTCACTGGAAAAGACCCTGATGCTGGGAAAGATTGAAGGCAATAGGAGAAGGGGACGATATAGGATGATATTGTTGCATGGCATCACCGACTCAATAGACATGAGTTTGAGCAAGATCTGAGCGTTGGTGATGGGCAGGGAAGTTGGGTGTGCTGCAGTCCATAGGGTCACAAAGCATCGGACATGACTGTGCTACTGAACTGATCTGAGGAGAGTTAAAGAAGAAATAGAAGGAGAGGGCCTATGGCTATGTTAATTCATACTCAATTGTAGTTACAGAATTAAAAAGAAAAATAAAAACAACTTTTTACTTCTCCACATCTCCTTAATTCTCTATTATGCCTTTAAACACTAGGCCTAGGTCATATATGTCTCGTTTTTCTATATAGTGGATAGATTTAGATTGCTATAGATTTATTTTTTACATACTAAATTATAGCTTTGGATTGTTATAATGCTCTTTCTTGAGATGAATGTGTCTTAGTAAAACATAAATGGGATAATTTAAATTCAATTATTGAACATTTTGAGAGTAATCTAATTTATGATTCTGCATTAATCAGAATCCCTGTATAATCAGAACTACTTGATTAACAGCAATTCTAGCTTTCATATGAGATATTATTTTTGAAGAATACTCCAACATGTTCCATTCTGTTTTCTTAGATCTTCTTAACTATCCTATAGAATATAGAAATGTTAGTATCCCTACTTTAAAGATGAGGAAATTGAAACTTGTTAAGCATAATATGATAAGTAGGATTTAAATGAAAATTTTTATGTAATCAAATAGTATTTCGTCTGAATACCAGAGTTTACTGTAGTTATCTAGATCGTTGCCTAATGTATGTACAATGTATCACATGTCCAAGGAATTTTATAAGCTGTTTTATTATTTTCTGAAATCTCATCGATTTCAACACTCAATTTTTTAATTATTTTACATAATTATTGGAAAGAGTATTCCTATATATTTCCAAGGTTTTTGAGTATGACAGGTGAATCTATTTTGAAATGATTTATAATAAAATGCATGGTTGAGTAACATATAACTTTGAGGTTGATTCTAATAGAGTCATAACATTGAGTTTAAGAATGAGCATAGATAGGAAGGAAAACAGGAGTGTGGGTGTGCATACAGGTGATTGCACACATTATTGAAAGAAGGTTGTCAAATGACAATTAATATTAATTTACTTTGCTTATTTCAATATAAATTGTATTTACCTAGTTTCCCTTATCTTAATTCTCATATACTTTATTACAACTTTTTCTATGTTCTTTGGCCTTCCTGTACTTGTGAAACCCCACACCATGTCCCTATTTCATTTCCATTGATTTGACTATTTATCTTACAGGCTTAAAACAAGAGTATATCAGATAGAGAGAATTCCCATGAAGTCAGCAGGAGGTTCCAACTATAGTTTTCTTTTCCTTCATTCCACGTTTTTGTAAATAAATCACACCCGCATGTAAGAGAAACCCTCTGTGTAGCTCTTAGTTTGAACCATCTAGATTTACAAACTAAGACTTTATAAGAATGCTAATGAAGCATAAGACTGATTTATTTGTAAATACTTTATTGGAAGTTCCAACAAGGAGTAAAATGAAAGGAAAGCTAAAGTTAAATTATAGTAATTCACTGCTCCAGGGTTATCTCAAAATGATAATGTGCATAATATTTTATTTTATTAAAAGTAAACAAAATGGTATAAATTGATATGTTAAAACTTAGAAAAATTAAATATAAAATTATCTGTTTCATTAGCAAATTAAACACTGCTTTGCTTGACATAATAAACATATGCCCTTAGAGTTAAAAAATGCTCAGTCCTAATTATCATTTGGATAAATAACTCACTAATTTGATCAGTAAAGTATCCCTGTGAATTCCTCTTATCTGAAAAAATAGAAAATTTTCTTTATGTCTTGTTTATAAGCTTGAATAATAAAAAGTTATATTAATATGAAGTTTTAAGTGTATCAGCCAATAATTGATATAAATTCCAGTTTGAGGTAGGTTAATTATGTCTGCTCCACAGTTTCCCTTTTTAGTAAATAATGATGGAAGCAATTTCAAGTAAAAATACTATTCAGAATTTGGAGAAATCAAAAGCATTAGCTTTAATTGAATCAAAGGTATTGTTGAATAATGGCTACCCTTTAAATGTTATCAAACAATACCTAAATAATTAAATTCCCTATGTCTTTTCAGAAGCAACGGTCACTGAATTCATAAATAGCACAAAATTTCTGGCTCTCTTTTGATTTTTTTTATTTTAAAATTGGATTGTCCAACATAACATTATTGAAGCTTTCTTAACCATATGTATACATTAAAGTTTAGATATTGGTTTCCTTTTTTAATTTTTTGTTGATGTGCCAAATTTGTTTCACATATGTTACATTAAAATTAGATTGTCTTAGATTCTTTGTCCTACCTTGATAGTTCATTTTCCCTCTTCTTTTCAATACATTATCTTTGTATTTTCCTAAATTCTGAATAATAGTGAATTATAAAAAAGTGAACAGGCTAATACGTGTACATCTTTTGTTATTTTGGAAATTATACTGAGCCATCCAGACCTTTCTACTTCCAAGGTTATTCCATTTGCAAAATGATAAGTGAATGCAGCATTGTGCCTTTTCAAAATTCCAAATTTTTCATTCAAATAAGCAATAAATAATAAATGCTGGAGAGGGTGTGGAGAAAAGGGAACCCTCTTACACTGTTGGTGGGAATGCAAACTAGTACAGCCACTATGGAGAACAGTGTGGAGATTCCTTAAAAAAACTGGAAATAGAACTGCCTTATGATCCAGCAATCCCACTGCTAGGCATACACACTGAGGAAACCAGAAGGGAAAGAGACACGTGTACCCCAATGTTCATCACAGCACTGTTTATAATAGCCAGGACATGGAAGCAACCTAGATGTCCATCAGCAGATGAATGGATAAGAATGCAGTGGTACATATACACAATGGAGTATTACTCAGCCATTAAAAAGAATACATTTGAATCAGTTCTAATGAGGTGGATGAAACTGGAGCCTATTATACAGAGTGAAGTAAGCCAGAAGGAAAAACACCAATACAGTATACTAACGCATATATATGGAATTTAGAAAGATGGTAACAATAACCCGGTGTACGAGACAGCAAAAGAGACACTGATGTATAGAACAGTCTTATGGACTCTGTGGGAGAGGGAGAGGGTGGGAAGATTTGGGAGAATGGCATTGAAACATGTAAAATATCATGTATGAAACGAATTGCCAGTCCAGGTTCGAGGGATGGTATGGGGAGGGAGGAGGGAGGAGGGTCCAGGATGGGGAACACATGTATACCTGTGGCGGATTCATTTTGATATTTGGCAAAACTAATACAATTATGTAAAGTTTAAAAATAAAATAAAATTTAAAAAAATATTTTCTCAACAATACTCTTTGGTTTCATGTAGTAAATCTAGTCTCAGACTTGTGTGATTCTAGTCTTTGTGCTTTGGTCTCTGCCTTTGAAATTAAGTATAAAATTCTTCCCGTCTGCTAAGTAAAAATTTTATAATGTTTCAAATTAATATGAAGCTAATAAGGTTACAATTTGCTATACAATCCAAACATAAGACATCATTAAAGACTGAAACATATCTGCTGCTTCTCTTTGTTAACACCAAAGTCAAGTACAGATGTTCTTCCCAGGGGGAGAGATACAAGGTCATGAACTTTGCCTTATAGAAAACAATAACTATGCCTTTAATCATTTAATTCATAACATTAAGAGAATTGGCAGTGTTTTCATTACAAGTCAGAAAATAAGCCTTAGAATTTTTGTGAATAACAGAAAATTTATTAAATATCCCAGAGATCAATTCCATACTTAAACAGAATATCATCTTTTTTAACACTGGAGAACAAAAGATTTACCTTGGTTACTTTTTTATTTTATTTTATTTTTTAACTTTACAATATCGTATTGGCTTTTCATTTCTTTTGATAGAAATTAATTAAAAATAAAATTGGAAAGTCATGAAATACTATGACATCTTCTGATATAAATAATTATAGCAAATAATTAAATTCATGTCTGTATAATGAGGTGACTGACATCAGTCAGTTCAGTTCAGTCACTCAATTGTGTCTGACTCTTTGCGACCCCATGAATCGCAGCACTCCAGGCCTCCCTGTCCATCAACAACTCCCGGAGTTCACTCAGACTCACATCCATCGAGTCGGTGATGCCATCCAGCCATCTCATCCTCTGTCGACCCCTTCTCCTCCTGCCTGCAATCCCTCCTAGCATCAGAGTCTTTTCCAGTGAGTCAACGCTTCACATGAGGTGGCCAAAGTATTGGAGTTTCAGCTTCAGCATCAGTCCTTCCAATGAACACCCAGGACTGATCTCCTTTAGAATGGACTGGTTAGGTCTCCTTGCAGTCCAAGGGACTCTCAAGAGTCTTCTCCAACACCACAGTTCAAAAGCATCAATTCTTCAGCGCTCAGCTTTCTTCACAGTCCAACTCTCACATTCATACATGACCACTGGAACAACCATAGCCTTGACTAGATGGACCTTTATTGCAAAGTAATTTCTCTGCTTTTCAATATGCTATCTAGGTTGGTCATAACTTTCCTTCCAAGGAGTAAACATGACTGACTTCCAAGACTTCCAAGGTGACTGACATAATGGGCTATAAAATACAGTGAAGACAAGGGTCAAACTGAGTGAGCCAGGAAATCAGCTAGTATGATGAATCCTTCTCCCATTCACAATAGCCAGTCTTTATTCTAGCTACACCAGATGCTATTGTTTCCATGAATAGCTCTGCTCATTCTCATCTGTGCAGCTTTACTTATGCTTTTCCTATATCTACTAATATTCTCTAGCTCTTACCTTTTAGGCAATGTCTTCCATTGCAAGTTTAGGGAAACTTTCTTAACTACTACAATTTTAAAATATCTACCTTTTATTTGAAGTATCAATAGTATTTTCAGTATGCATCACATAGTTTAACATATAATTTATATTATCATATTTTTTCTTAGCTTTTTACTAATTAATCTAGCCTCAGTAGCTACATTGTAAACTGATTGATGATATGTTTAAATATTTGTATTTTGGGGCTCTACCACAGTTCTAAAAACAAAACATCAAATAAAGAATTATTGATATTTCCTGAATGAAATAGTACAATCTGTATATTCTACCATTGAAGACTTCTCACTGATTTTTTTATTTTGGATCTTTGAGGTTTATTCTATTCTCCAAACCCACTTGCAAAGTTTTGGAGGATTTACATACATAAAATGGAGCTTTTATTTATCAATGTATAGTATCAGCTTATCTGATATTTATAAGTTTGATAGATATTTTCTGAGCACCAAACTCTGTTGCAGATCTTGCATTATATTAGATATTGGAATTAAAAGAATAAGAATACATAACAGATATCCTAATATAATTTATAATTTAGTGCAGAAGATAACTTATGGGTCTTAGAAATTAGATCTATGAA
The DNA here is from genome assembly GCF_002263795.3 of Bos taurus. Taxonomy (NCBI): domain Eukaryota; kingdom Metazoa; phylum Chordata; class Mammalia; order Artiodactyla; family Bovidae; genus Bos; species Bos taurus. The sequence goes on along the minus strand of NC_037357.1, from coordinate 39,718,551 downwards.
TCCTAGATATCCATGAACCTTGTTTTGGGAAACCATGGTACAGTAACTTTAAACAATGTATTTAGAGATTTAGAAAGGAAATACAGAGAGAATGCTGCCTCCAAAGTGAAAACAGGATAAGCGAAAAAGTGAAGTCTCTCAGTCGTGTACAACTCTTTGCGACCCCATGAACTGTAGCCCACCAGGCTCCTCCATCCATGGAATTTTCTAGGCAAGAGTACTGGACTGGGTTGCCATTTCCTTCTCCAGGGGATCTTCCCGACCCAGAGATCGAACCCAGGTCTCCCACATCACGGGCAGAGGCTTTACCATCTGAGCCACCAGGGAATCACAAAATAGGATAGGAGATAATTAAAGAATTAGAATGTGGTTAGGGTGTTACATGCTGCTATGAGGTTAAGTGAAATGAATATGAAATTGTCCACTGCATTTAGCAGTTAGGCTACTACTGACAATCTTAGAGTAGTTTAATTGGAATGGCAACAGCATAAACAAGACTGAAGTGATCTCAGAAATAAATGTTATGTGGGAAACTCTCTTCCTGGGGAGAGGGATTAATGGAAGAAAAATATGTTAAATTATGGCAACATGTGGTTTTGAATGCAATGTGCACTCTAGAAAGTAACCTAAAGTTTATTATGCTCACTTCTGCCAAGTAGCATCCTAGAAGCATAATTTTTAAAAAGTCAAATATCTTTCAGCAAGTAAAGGAAAGCAAAGACTGAATTCACCCTGGTGTACAAACAAGAGAAATAAACAAAAAACATGATATAGCCTTATAGGCCTTTTTCAGGGAAATTATGAGGAATATACTAGCTTATAACCTTCCTAAGAACAGGGGCAATGTGCAGTTCTTTTTTGTGTATCCTGGACCCACTAGAACTGAGATTGTAAATGTTAGTACACAGTAGGTACTAGCTAAACTGAATCGAGACAATAGAGCAGAGTGCTTAAGAGTATAAGTCAAAGGCCAGATTTCATGCTCTGGCTCCAGCACTTAACTATATAAATAAATTGTCTTTAGTTTCCTTTTCTGCAGATGGACATAATGGTTGTATTTGTGTCAGGGTTACTGTGAGCATTAAATGGAAATGCATATAAAATGCCTATCTCAATCACTTAGTAAGCACTCAATGAATATTTAGGTAGTTGCAATAATGATAATAGTATTAAATATAGCACTAAAGTATTATATTGTGAAAGAAAGCCCTAATCAATTTGCAGTGTATATGAAAACTTATGTAAACATGTTTACATCTACTGTATCTCACTAGAAGCTTTTATTCTGTATTACAAAGATTCAAACAGGATGCTAATGGATGTAAAATATAAAAAGCTAGTGTTCAGAATCTTAATTAAATTAATTGGATTTGATCTTGGTTAGTAAAACTGTTTTGATATGTTTAATCAAATGTGATAGCGGTTGATTATTTGCTCTCTATTCAGTACAGTCCTTACATAGTAAAAATTATCTCAACTAATTTTTAGACTCTTATCCTCAGCATTATGTATATATTACTACAGCTATCAAGAATAAAAAATGAGCATTTTTGTATTTACAATATAAGTTCAATCCACTTTAGAGTAATTTTTAGGTTATATTTCTGGAAAATAACTGTATGGTCAAGAATCTTACTACTCTATATTACTGATAACTATGAAAACAGATAAACTTTTAAAGGAGTGACCCAAACCTACCAGAAATAGTGCAGTATGTATTACATCAAGATGGTTAAGAACCAAAGCTTGGGCATAAGGTAGACCTAAGCTATAATACTGCTTTTTGTCTTTATTTTTCTCTTAGTTTCCTCATTAGCAAAGTATGGAAAGTAATTGTATCTTCATTAAATAAAATAATGCATTACATTGGTTACTCCAATGCTGAGCACTAAGTAAAATTTCAAAAAGTGTTCATCATTATCATTATTTGAAAAAAAAACTCAGATTTAATTATATGCTTGTGATGTATCACTGTGTCACATTCGTGATAGTGATTAACTCTAAAACACTGGTAAAATCCTGCTTCGAGTTATTCTCTCTTGCATTAATCTTATCTTTGTTGACTTGAAGATTTTGATGTTTATTTTAAAATATAGATTTTGTACTGAATGCCATTTTATTCAAATGCATCAAACATGTATTATACTTTCAGTGGGAATTTAGAGGGGAAGATACCCAGTTTAATTCTATTACCTAAATCATGTTAACTGTATCTTATCTTTATTTTACAAATGTAATCAATTGGATTTTTTTAGACAGCAAGATACTGAATGTTATATTCAAAACTTAAGAGAACATTGTTGTCCATAAAAGTATGGAGCACATGTTGTTGTTGCTTTTTGTTGTTGTTACGCTGTTTGCTTTATTTTTAGGAATGGATATTTGGTATTTTATCTAAACTACTGATATAGTCACTATGGGGGATAAATTGAGAAATGTATAGGCTTCCCTCTCTTAGGAGCTTCCCTGGTGGCTCAGACAGTAAAGAATCTGCCTGCAATGCAGGAGACCAGGGTTCAGTCTCTGGCTTGGGAAGATCTCCTGGAGAAGGGCATGAGTACCCACACTACTATTCTTACCTGGAGAATTCCATGGACAGAATAATCTTGATATTAATATTCCTTTTATTTCAATTCATATGGAACAGAATGGCCCCCCTCTATATACACACCTTTGTTGTTTGTTTAATGTTTCTAGAGGCACTAATTGGATTTGAATTTAAAGCATTTAACTGGGTGGGAGGTGGTGGTGGTGAGAGTTGTGTGATGGGACAAGGATACACTCATGGAATCTTGGACTCATGAGTGCTTAGACCATCCAGAAATTGGGATGTTGATTTTGTTGATCGTGTACATCCCATGTATAACTAGGTGTGAATGGATGGAATTTATTTGTGGATATATAATAGAAAACCATTAAATGGCTATCAAATATTTTTATTATTATTATTTTCATCATCGCTATCATTAGCTGGGCAATTTTGAGGCATATTGATTACTGCTACAGAGCTTTTCTTTTTTTCTACATAAGTACTGTCTGTGATATCAGAGATCCAAAGTAAAAAACATTTTCAGGTAAATATCTGTGGTAATGCATTAGTTTTCTCTTCTGCTATAACAAATTACCACTTATTTACTGGCTTAAACAACACAAATGTATTATTATCTTAGCTAGAGATAAGGTCAGGAAAAAAGTTTCGCTAAGATGCAATTAATGTGTTGGAACTGCTGTATTCTCTCTGGAGAACCTAGGGGAGAATCAATGGACTTTTCCTGTTTCTAGAGTCTATGTACATTTCTTGGCATGTGATCTGACCTCTGCTTCCATAATAGCACCGCTGTCTCTATCTCTGACTGTCCTTCCTCCTTAGGGATGCTTGTGATTACACTGAGCCCACACAGATAGCTTAGCATAATATTCTCCTCTCAAGATCACATCTACAAAATCCTTCTTGCATGTAAGGAAACATTCCCAGATTCCAGTGTTTGGATGTGGACATATGTGGGAGGTCATTTTTCTGCCTACCACAGCTTGTGTGTTTTTCATGGGATAAAAATGTAATGGCTTGATATAAGAATATTTTCTATGTAAATACTAATATTTTGATAATGATGCAAGATGTCTTTCTGATCTCCAGTTATAAGTAATAGAAAATTCATTTTAGCACATGGGTGCTTTAAAATTTCCACTGACTTTAACAATTGTAATACCAGTTAAAAATGAAGCGCTCTTTCATAATTTAGTGTTGTTCGTTTGTAAACCAGAGAAGGCAATGGCAACCCACTCCAGTACTCTTGCCTGGAGAATACCTTGAACGGAGGAGCCTGGTAGGCTGCAGTCCATGGGGTTACGAAGAGTCAGACACGACTGAGCTACTTCAATTTCACTTATCACTTTCATGCATTGGAGAAGGAAATGGCAACCCACTCCAGTGTTCTTGCTTGGAGAATCCCAGGGACGGTGGAGCCTGGTGGGCTGCCGTCTATGTGGTCGCACAGAGTCGGATACAACTGAAGTGACACAGCAGCAGCAGCAGCAGCATCTGTAGACTGCCTGCTGCCAAGTGGCTTCAGTCGTGTCCGACTCTGTGCAACCCCATGGACTTCAGCCTACCAGGCTTCTCTGTCCATGGGATTCTCCAGGCAAGAACACTGGAGTGGGTTGCCATTTCCTTCTCCAATGCATGAAAGTGATAAGTGAAATTGAAGTAGCTCAGTCGTGTCTGACTCTTCGTGACCCCATGGACTGCAGCCTACCAGGCTCCTCCATCCATGGGATTTTCCTGGCAACAGTACTGGAGTGGGGTGCCATTGCCTTCTCCCATCTGTAGACTAGATACAGTTAAATTTTTAAGTAATTTATTGCAATTGCCTTACCCAAAGTGTATTTCAGAAGCTTAGGCTTTTGTTTTTTTCAATTATTTTGTCTGAGATTAGGGTATCTCAGCAGAAAAATAAAAATTTTGCTTCAAAATAGTAAAAAAAAAAAAAAAAGTTAAATGTGTGGAATTATTCCTTTCTGTTCAGAAAGAGATGTTTCTTTCTTGTAAATGACTAAAACAGGCTTTTTTTGTGGTTGTTACCTATCAGCTTCGAAGGTCATGGTTCAGGCCAGGACCAAGTCTTTTGGATAATGTTTACAGTGTTCTCAAATGACTTGAAAAAGGACTAAATTGTTTTGATTCTACAGAAGCAAAGGTCAGAGAGAGCATCAGTTTAGTTAGTCTTGTCTTGTTCTTAAGTACACATAGTAAAATATGCTATAAAGTACAGTGAGCAACTTTTAACTTTAGAGGAAATTGGCAGCATAGTGATTAGAATACATGCCTTGTGTACTTAAATTGCTGGAGAGGAACTTTGAAATATAGTTTATTATTAAAGGTTGCAGACCAATCACTCCTAAATTTTATGCTTTATGTTTTCACTCTTAGTCACATTAGACTACATTATTTATACGAAAAACATTTTTAATTTATCCCCTTTTCAAGTTATTGGGCATAGTTATTGTGTGTGGAAGAGTAAGGAGAGAAAATACTCATTATTTTCAATTACACATATGATTCAAAAAACTAGTATTTACTCTGGTTTAGGATTTTATTCTCCTCAAGAATCACTTATGAACAAAATAAATAAAATCTTTTCTCTCTTATGGCTCAAGTCCTAGTGAACTTGGCACAAGTTGTGCAATTGTAATCCAATAAAATGTCAATTCAGGAATACCTCAGAAGGATTGTTAGCATTAGTCTCCTCTAGCAGATTTCTGCTGCTGCATCTGCAAAATCTATGAAAATAGAATTTCTTAATAGACTTGCAACTTGTTTATTAGTCAGAGTGCTAGTTATTTAGACTGTCAGCAATTACACAAATTTTCAAGTAAAATTTAAGCCAGTGATTAGCTTTAGTTGAAATATACAAGTGAGATGCCATTATTTTGAACTCAGCTTAGCCTTTAACACATTAATATGATGTCAACACTTGCATACAGCAGTACCTTACTACATGTAAGACATTCAGTTTTGGAAAAAATCATGTTGTTTCTGTGTGGAAAATCCCTATTAAGGATGTCCTTTGCACTCCATTCCATGTATTCCAAATTATGATTTTATTTTTGTTCAATCTCCCTTTTTCATCAAGATTTTCCTCTAGTCTATTCCACCACTCAGCTTAAAAAGTAAAAAAATTACAAAACTACTAGAAGCACACTCCTTGTAAACCTCTTAATAAATATATATCATCTGCACCTCCAAACATGAAGTAACTCCTATGCTGAATGAGCATTTATCATCAGTAAGCAATATTTGTTCTTTTAACACACATATGTGTCACTAATTTTATAATATTGTTTTTTCCAAGTTTTTTATGAAAAACGTCAAATATTTAACAAATGTCAATGAATTATATAGTCAATACTTGTATACACACTATCTAGACTTTACCCTTGCCATTTTACTCCATTTACTTTATCATACAACTATCCATTTTAGTATTGTTTGAAACTTTATGTAAATTGTCCTTTTTTAGTTCAGAGAACAAATTCATGCCTTAGTCTTAGTACTTCTCCTTTTACTTCTTCTTATTTCACTTTATTATACTCCAGGGTATTTAAGAAAGCATTTCATTAGCTTGAATATAGATGTAAAATAAAATAAAATTAAAAAAATAAGGGAGTAAGAGAATCTGTACAAAAGGAAAATAAGCACAGGAAAGATAAGATACAATAACAAAGTATGTGCTGTGAAGTCTGTACACTTACTAGAAGATGTTCGCACATTTGACTCTGTATTTTCACAGCCAAAGTGGAGAAGAAAACACAGTTAAATATACACTTATTCTTTTATTTAGGAATATTCATTGTGTTTTATTAAGTTACTCCTTTGAAAGTCTCAGGATATATAAAAATAAAAGCTAAGTAGTTTCTCAAGAAAAGCATAACTCTTTCTGTGTCCTGAGACCAGAGTGAAATTTCTTTCATGGATCATCATAAAGAGAATACTGGATGATGTAGTGAAAATCATACTCACCAATGTTTTCACAGTGAATAGAATGATGAGTTTCACAGGATAGTTTCTTATGTCCTTCACTGTACCTAATGCCAAAGAACCATTCAGAGAAAGCAATTATTTGAGAAATTTAAATAATTTGACTCCATCATCCAGCTCTCTGGTTATCTGGCTTCCTCTAGTGATAGATTTTAAAGTAGTAAAGTATAGTCAGTTCTGCTGTCATAGGACTTATACCCTAAAAATCACCACATTTTTCAAAATTGCACAGTATAAAACCACAGGGCTCATGGCAAAAAATAAGGTTGGAGACACAACATTCAGTCACTTTGTTAATGCCACATTAGAAAAAACAAATAATAGGAACTTAATAAATATGGTAGCACAGTTTCACGTTAAAGGGTTAAAATATAAATAAAATCATAAATGCCACAATAAATATGGCACTTTACCTTGAAAAAAGGTCTGAAAATGGGTTTCAGAAGAGTTGCAGCTTGTTAGTCATTGTGAGGTTGCATGGAGGGATTATCTGAAATCATATGGAAAGTTGTAGCATCAGATTTTGATGGATATTACTCATTTTACTGAATTTGGCACTGTTGCCAAACACCACAATTAAGAATCTTTCCCAGTCTTACCTTCAGGTCATGTTAATGACATCTAAGAGCTCTTCAAACCTTTCCTGTTAGCACTTTAAGGCATGAGTTTTTAATACTCATTTAACCAAAATTGAATATTTGATCTGATGAAGAGATTAATTTAGGTATCACTGCTGGGAATTATTTTTTGGAATTCTCATCTGCATTTCTCATGGCTTTGTCTGACTGGAGGGGACTTTGAAAATTGTACTTGTGTTTAAAATCACTTAAGTAGCCACCACTAGAATTAAAACAAGCCATTTCTGCAGGATTCAATGATTTCTATTTAAAGCTGTTGTATATAGATAGTCTGTTCTCTTTGTGAGAAAATTTATTCCCAGTTTTTGTGCTTTTGGTCTATTGTACATTTGATTTTTTTTCTTCTGCTTTCTCAGTTTCTTTAGGCCTTGTTGTTCTTGACTCAAGTCAGGATAGCAGTACTTGAAGTTTTCCCAGTCTGTATGGAGTTTTTTTCCATATCAACAGCCAATTTTATGATACTCCAATACTAACTGGATCTCCAATAATTCAATTCAATTCTAACACTACTTACAGTTAGAATCAGATCCCAGAAGATTTTCCCCATTTCTGATGCCAGTGTTAAGTCCTAGGGACCAGTGATACTTCTCACTGATCTGCTGTAAGTAGGGGGCTCACATGATCCCATCTTAGGTCTTAGGTTGGACAATTTAGAACAGAATATAATAGCTCTCAGAACTCATGAACACACTTTCACTGGCTTACTGTAAAGAATATAACTCAGGAATTGCTAAATGGAAAATTGCTTAGGAAGATTCAGGGCTATGTGGTGTGTGGCTTCCATGCCCTCTTTCACGGCACTACCCTTTTAACACTTTGATTTGTTCACCAACCCAGCAGCTTCTTGAATCTCACTGTTCAAGAGTGCTTATAGAGCACTATCTCCAGTCCTCCCTCCTCATCAAAGTCAAAGACTGGAGCTGAAATTTCCAACCTTCTAATCACTTGGTCTTTCTGGTGACCTGAACCATTTTGACAGTATCTAGGGATCCCAATCTAAGCCACTTCATTAACATAAACTCAGCCGTGATCAAGAAGAGCTCATTATGAATAACAAAAGAAACTCTTATTACTCAGTAAATAGCAAGAGTTTCAGCAGTCTTGTGCTAGGAATCCTGGACAAGCACCAAATATTACATAGCATAGACATTTCTTTTGTGTTTACACTTAGTCACTGATGGGAAACAAACTGGGTTCCATTCTCTCTGTTGCTTGGAAGACATCACATGTTCTTTCAGTTATTTTCTTTCTAAAAACTTTATAATTTCAAACTGCTCCTCAAAAAACAAAATTTTCTTTTTCTTACACTGCCGATGTTTTTCAACTTACGCATGCTGTGGAAGTTGATTTTGTTAAATATAAAGATATTCACAATTGCTCTTCAGTTCAATTGCTAAGTCGTGCCCGACTCTTTGCAACCCCTATGGACCACAGTACACCAGGCCTCCCTGTCAATCAAAAACTCCCAGAGTCCCATTTGTTTATTTTTGCTTTTATTTCCAATATTCTGGGAGGTGGGTCATAGAGGATTCTGCTGTGATTTATGTTGGAGAGTGTTTTGCCTATGTTCTCCTCTAGGAGTTTTATAGTTTCTGGTCCTAAGTTTAGATCTTTAATCCATTTTGAGTTTATTTTTGTGTATGGTGTTAGAAAGTGTTCTAGTTTCATTCTTTCACAAGTGGTTGACCAGTTTTCCCAGCACCACTTGTTGAAGAGATTGTCTTTTTTCTCCATTTTATATTCTTGTTTCCTTTGTCAAAGATAAGGTGTCCATATGTGCATGGATTTATATCTGGGCTTTCTATTTTGATCCATTGATCTATATTTCTCTTTGTGCTGGTACCATACTATCTTGATCACTGTGGCATTGTAGTAGAGCCTGAAGTTGCTTGTGCACAACAAAGGAAACTATAAGCAAGGTGAAAAGACAGCCTTCAGAATGGGAGAAAATAATAGCAAATGAAGCAACTGACAAAGAATTAATCTCAAAAATATACAAGCAACTCCTGCAGTTCAATTCCAGAAAAAGAAATGAACCAATTAAAAAATGGGCCAAAGAACTAAATAGACATTTCTCCAAAGAAGACATAGAGATGGCTAACAAATACATGAAAAGATCACTCATCAGAGAAATGCAAATCAAAACCACAATGAGGTACCATTTTCATGCCAGTCAGAATGTCTGCTATCCAAAAGTCTATAAGCAATAAATGCTGGAAAGGGTGTGGAGAAAAGGGAACCCTCTTACGCTGTTGGTGGGAATGCAAACGAGTAGAACCACTATGGAGAACAATGTGGAGATTCATTAAAAAACTAGAAATAGAATTGACATATGATCCAGCAACCCCAATTCTGGGCATACACACCAAGCAAACCAGAATTGAAAGAGACACGTGTACCCCAATGTTCATCGCAGCACTGTTTATAATAGCCAGGACATGGAAGCAACCTAGATGTCCATCAGCAGAAGAATGGATAAGAAAGCTGTGGTACATATACACAATGGAGTATTACTCAGCCATTAAAAAGAATACATTTGAGTCAGTTCTAAGGAGGTAGATGAAACTGGAGCCTATTATACAGAGTAAAGTAAGCCAGAAAGGAAAACACCAATACAGTATACTAGCTCATATATTGGAGAAGGCAATGGCAACCCACTCCAGTACTCTTGCCTGGAAAATCTCATGGATGGAGGAGTCTCATAGGCTGCAGTCCATGAGGTCTCACAGAGTCGGACATGACTGAGAGACTTCACTTTCACTTTTCACTTTCATGCATTGGAGAAGGAAATGACAACCCACTCCAGTGTTCTTGCCTGGAGAATTCCAGGGACGGGGGAGCCTGGTGGGCTGCCATCTACGGGGTCGCACAGAGTCGGACACGACTGAAGCGACTTAGCAGCAGCAGCAGCAGCTCATATATATGGAATTTAGAAAGATGGGAACGATAACACTGTATGAGAGACAGCAAAAGAGACACAGATGTGTAGAACAGTCTTCTGGACTCTGTGGGAGAGGGCAAGGGTGGGATGATTTGGGAGAATATCATTGAAACATGTATATTATCATAAATGAAACAAATCGCCAGTCCAGGTTCGATGCATGACACAGGATGCTCAGAGCTGTGATGCACTGGGATGACCCAGAGGGATGGGATGGACAGGAAGGTGGAAGGGGGGTTCAGGATGGGACACATGTGTACACCCGTGGCAGATTCATGTAAATGTATGGCAAAACCAATACAATATTCTAAAGCAATTAGCCTTCAATTAAAATAAATAAATTTATATAAAAAAAACAACCCACCCCCCCCAAAAAAAAACACCTCCCGGAGTTTACCCAAACTCGTGTCCATTGAGTCGGTGATGGCATCCGTTAATCTCAACCTTTGTTATCCCCTTCTCCTCCTGGCTTCAGTCTTTCCCAGCATCAAGGTCTCTTCAAATCAGTCAGCTCTTCACATCAGGTGGCCAAAGTATTGGAGTTTCAGGTTCAACATCAGTCCTTCCAATGAACACCCAGCACTGATCTCCTTTAGGATGGACTGGATGGATCTCCTTGTAGTCCAAGTGACTCTCAAGAGTCTTCTCCAATACCACAGTTCAAAAGCATCAATTCTTTGGCACTCGACTTTCTTTATAATCCAACTTTGACATCAATACATTACCACTGGAAAAACCATAGCCTTGACTAGACAGACCTCTGTTGGCAAAGTAACATCTCTGCTTTTTAATATGCTGTCTAGGTTGTTTATAACTTTCCTTCCAAGGAGTAAGCATCTTTTAATTTGATGGCTGCAATCACCATCTGCAGTGATTTTGGAGCCCACCAAAAATAGCCACTGTTACCACTGTTTCCCAATCTATTTGCCATGAAGGGATGGGACCAGATGCCATGATCTTCGTTTTCTGAATGTTGAGCTTTAAGCCAACTTTTTCACTCTCCTCTTTCACTTTCATCAAGAGGCTCTTTAGTTCTTCTTCACTTTCTGCCACCCAAGGTGTTGTTATCTGCATATCTGAGGTTATTGATATTTCTTCCGGCAATCTTGATTCCAGCTTGTGCTTCTTCAAGCCCCGCATTTCTCATGATGTACTCTGCATATAAGTTAAATAAGCAGGGTGACAATATGCAGCCTTCATGTACTCCTTTTCCTATTTGGAACCTGTCTGTTGTTCCATGTCCAATTCTAACTGTTGCTGCCTAACCTACATACAGATTTCTCAAGAGGCAGGTCAGGTGATCTGGTATTCCCATGTCTTTCAGAATTTTCCACAGTTCATTGTGATCCACACAGTGAAAGACTTTGGCATAGACAATAAAGCAGAAGTAGATGTTTTTCTGGAACTCTCTTGCTTTTTGGATAATTCAGTGGATGTTGCCAATATGATCTCTGGCTCCTCTGCCTTTTATAAAACCAACTTGAACATCTGGAATTTCATGGTTCATATATTGCTGAAGCCTAGATTGAAGAATTTTGAGCATTACTTTACTAGCGTGTGAGATGAGGGCAATTGTGTGGTAGTTTGTGCATTCCTTGGCATTGTTTTTCTTTGGGATTGGAATGAAAACTGACCTTTTCCAGTCTTGTGGCCACTACTACGTTTTCCAAATTTGCTGACCTATTGAGTGCAGCACTTTCATAGCATCATCTTTTAGGATTTGAAATAGCTTAACTGGAATTCCATCACCTCCACTAGCTTTGTTCGTAGTGATTCTTCCTAAGGCCCACTTGACTTCACATTCCAGGATGTCTGGCTCTAGGTGAGTGATCATACCATCGTGATTATCTGGGTTGTGAAGATCTTTTCTGTACTGTTCTTCTCTGTATTCTTGCCACCTCTTCTTAATGTCTTCTGCTTCTGTCACAGTTGCAAAAGAATGGCTAAACAAAATATTGTAGGATGATACATGTGATGAAGTAAGGTAGCTGATTGATTTCTTGAGGTGTGTGCACAGGATTCTGTGTTCATCTAGTAATATTTGGACTGTACTTAAGTGGGAAATTATCTTAATGCACAAATTGTTCCTTACTACATCATTCATGTTGGAACAAATACATGTCTTCAAAAAAATCTTATGGAAAAATTGATTACATCTTGAGGAATGGATGGATAGTGTATTCTTCAGAAAATACTACCTAAGTAATGTATTTCTTCTCACCTAAAATTTTTTTTCACAATATTGAACAATAGACCTCAAGATGATCTTCCCTAATAAATAGCTAGAGTGCAGTTATTCTATATTGGTATTTACATGAAGTACCATGTGCCTTACCTGAGAAATCAGAGCTAGGGTTCAAAACCCAACACCCTGTCCTCCTTGCCAAAATTAGATAAATCTTTAGCAAAAAAATAAATAAAATTTAAAAATAAGAAAGATACAAATTTTCAAAAGGAGAAAGGCACTGATTTCTGATACTACTGCCATCCTTTAGTATTTTAAAATTTAATATAGCTTATGATGCAATTTCAAAAATTTAAGTCAACATTTAGCATTCTTTTACAAAGTCCAGGAGAGCAAGCCATTTGCTCAGTTAAGCAACAAATAGGTGAGACCAAGTATAGGCAATATGTTTAACCCCCTTCAAGAAGCATATACAATGCTTTCCATTTTCAATTCTTTGTATCCTATATATTTGCTGCTCCTACCACTATATTACTACTATAAAGTTTGTTTCTATCTCTATTAGAAGTTGCCCCATAATTGACTAAGTGCACCTTGGCTCTAATATTCTTTCAATGAAATCTACTGTAGAAATCTTTGCCTTGAAAGAAAGCACAGTATTATAGTTATGTTGTACTTTGTCAGCTAGTCTCCCATAAGATATACTTTGAGAAGGTATCTTGCTTTTTGACATTGCATAATTTATCAAATAAAATGAATAGCATCACCAACAAGAGATATGTTAATAGTTGAATGACTGATTTGAACATTAGGCTCAAAATATTCCCTTTCTTGTCATTTCCAGCAGACAGCATGAAACTTAAATTTGAAAGCTTTCTGTTTAGCAGAGCTTTTGAAATAAGCCAGCTACCCTTAGGGTGTGAGACTGTAACTTCTGGTTCTACCTAGTAGGAAAGCACTATAATATGATAGAAAACATGATTTTGAACAACTTGCAGTATAAAGAAAAATGCTTACTATTAAAAAAGACCAAAAAGTATACTATTTTAAATGCTAGCCTCCCCCCAAATGGTGATTTTTTTCCCAAGGAAATACATAATATCATGAATTAGAGTATAGGACAGTATTCTCCACTAATTTCTAGTTGAAAGAGGTACCTTCTTTGAAACATTTAAAAAGTGTTGATACAAGAGAGATATGCTTGTGAAATGTGAATTATAAAGATACATGAGAGATTGAGAATATTATTTAAACCTAGAATCTTCCATTCTTATTCCTGTTAGGAAATAGCTAAATATTTCCTGTTTTTATGCTAGAATAAAGGAAAAACAAAACTGACAGAAATATTATTTTTAAGGGTGAATATTCCCTTGAATGGGAGCAGTGTTAAAAAGAATAATACTTAATATAATTAAAGGAATGTGTTTTCTGTTATAAGGCCTTCCAGGTGGTGCTAGTGGTAAAGAACCCACCTGGTAATGCAGGAGATGTAAGAGACTCTGGTTTGATCCCTGGGTCGAGAAGATCCCCTGGAAGACGGCATGGCAACCCACTCCAGTATTCTTGCCTGGAGAATCCCATGGAGAGAGGAACCTGGCAGGCTAAAGTCCATAGGGTCACAAAGGGTTGGACCAACTGAAGTGACTTAGCGATCACACACGTTTTCTGTTATAATTCTGCAGAGTAATAAGCCAATACATTAATATGTTTAATCATACATTTTAACACCTTTGAATGAGATATTTACATAGTGTTTTTGAAAAGACAAATAACTGACCCATACCCTCCTACTGTGTTGGATATTCTTAAGATTATTTTATTTTGATATTTAAATCTTATAATTTAATTTTTTAATTCATTAGGCATTAAAAAAAAGCAGCTATATGCTAGGTATTCTGTTAGGCATTGGGGAAAATATAAATAAGATATACTTTTATTCATTAGTGATATCACAGCATAGCAGGAAATTCTTCAGAGTCTTAACACATCCTAGTATTACTGATCAAAATAGTCATTTTGGCTTCAGTAGTGACAATGTAAAGAGATGATGCAGCAGCTTTCTTAGAATCATCATTACCATAGTAATTAAATTGAAGACGTTGTAAATAAGATAACAGTCTTTTTTCTTGAGGTATATTTGACTTTTGATATATGAGTTTCAGATGTACAACATAGCAATTCAATCTTTTGCTAGATTACACTTTGTATAAAGTTACAAAATATAGACTATATTCTTGTTGCTGTATTTTACATCCTTCCACTTATTAATATTATATTTGGTAGTTTAAAAATAAATTACATTAACATAGTTTCTATTTACTCAAAAAATATGTCCTGATTAGATTGAAGCTACTTTGAGCAGTAAAGCAAGTAATAATTCATTTGAGAAAAGTTTCATTATCCATGAACTTGCTGCAATACTCTTATCTGTTCAAAACTGAGTCCTTTTACTATTTCATTCGTTCAGTTATTTATTTGTTCACTCATTGGGATGATAAATCATTTACTAAGCAATGTCTTAGCCCTAGGCATAAGGAGTGAAGTCAATATGGTCCCTGTTTTCAGCCCAGTTTCTTAACTTGTTGTAACCCTCTATATTCATTTTTCTTAAAATGGTTGCACCCCTGAAAGTTTTCACAGTAGTAGTATAAGATCAAGCAGTTCAGGAAAAAGGTTTGAAGTAGGGGAAAAAATCAGAGTAGAGGGAATACCTAATCTCTTACTTTCCAAGTCCCTTATCTTCTTCATAGAACATTGGCAATATAAGGTCAATATTTTACCACAATAATAAAAGAGAAAGACTGGTTCAGGAATTCCCCCTCACCTTCAATTCTTTCCTATATAAGACAGCTTATTTTTATTATTTATTTTACAGACACTTAAATAGTACTTAGCACTTACTATGTTCTGGATACTGTTTGAAACACTTCAAGATTAAAAAACATTTTATTAAGTGGGCCCTGGGTAGAAGAAAATATACAGTATAAAAGCTAATAGAACTGAACTTTCTGATGAAAAACAAAATCATCAAGTTAATTATAATGACTAAAAAGATATGTGCCTGGTACTTCACATACATTTTCTTTTAATATCAATTGAAAAGCTATAGACAAACCCTATTGGCATCTCAGTTATACTGTTGAGTAAAACAGAGGTTAAATAAATCCAAGGTCACCAAGTAATTGATGGAGCCTGATTTCAAATCGACATGTTTGACTTCAAAGCATAAGTCCATAACATCACACTGAACTGGTTGTGTGTGAATTTGGATACAGAGTTTAGAAATTTCTAGCCCTAAAAATTTTACTTCATAACTTGTCAAGTTTTCTGAAATTGTATCATTTTTTGAAATTAATTTTTCTTGCAGTATAGTTGCTTTATGTGTTAGTTTCTACTGTACAGCAAAGTGAGTCAGCCATAGATAAACATATATTCCCTCTTCTTTGGACTTCTGAAACTGCATCTCTATTGATTCATTTTTAGGGATCTAATTCTTTTTTAATTGAGCTATTTTTTATTGTAGCTTTATTTTTATTCTTCAAAATTAGAACAGACACAAAGAACTCAATAAAACACATATATAGTCACACAGTAGAATACTATACAGTAATTAAAAAGAATTTATGACTTTCACAACAAAGATCATAAAATTTACAGGCGTAATATTAAGGTAAAGAATCATTCCTTTTATACAAAATTTAATTTTTTAGTTAAAATATAGTTGACTTACAATTTTATATTAGTTTCAGGTCAGCAACATAGTGATTCAGTATTTTTGTAGATTATGCACCATACAGACTTATAATACTATTGACTATATTTCCTGTGCTATGCATTCCAGCTCTGTAACATTTATAGGAGGTAGTTTGTACTTCATAAGTCCCTTCAACCTAATTCACCCATCCACACACACCTCAGAAACCACCGCTGCTGCTGCTACTGCTGCTGCTAAGTCGCCTCAGTCGTGTCCGACTCTGTGCGACCCCATAGACGGCAGCCCACCAGGCTCCTCCGTCCTTGGGATTTTCCAGGCAAGAGTACTGGAGTGGCGTGCCATTGCCTTCTCCTCAGAAACCACTAGTTTGATCTTTTTATCTGTATCCTTTCTCTTTGTTTTTTTGTTAGATTCCACACATGAGTAAAAATATTTGTCTTTTTCTGTTTACCATATTTCACTTAACATTATACCCTTCGGGTCTGTCCATGTTGTCACAAATGGAAAGGTTTCATTCTTTTTTTTTTTTTTAGTTTTTTTTTTTTAATTAAATTTATTTATTTTAATTAAAGGCTACTTACTTTACAATATTGTATTGGTTTTGCCATACATCAACATGAATCTGCCACAGGTGTACACATGTTCCCAATCCTGAACCCCTGTACCACCTCCCTCCCCATACCACCCCTCTGGGTCATCCCAGTGCACCAGCCCCAAGCTTCCTGTGAACGTGAACGTGAAGTCGCTCAGTCGTGTCCAACTCTTTGCAACCCCATGGACTGTAGCTTACCAGGCTCCTCTGTCCATGGGATTTTCCAGCCAATAGTACTGGAGTGGGTTGCCATTTCCTTCTCCAAGGGATCTTCCCAACCCAGGGATCGAACCCGGGTCTCCCGCATCGTAGACAGACGCTTTACCATCTGAGCCATGGAAGACACATGTACCTTAATATCCACTTCAGAGCTATTTACTATAGCTAGGACATGGAAGAAACCTAGATGGCCAGTGGCAGATGAATGGATAAGGAAGTTGTGGTACATATACACTGTATTCTGCATCAAATCTGGACTGGCGACTCCTTTCTCATATGATATTATACATGTTTCAATGCCATTCTCCCAAATCATCCTCCCCGCCTCTTCACAGAGTCTAAAAGACTGTTCTGTACATTTGTGTCTCTTTTGCTGTCTCCCATACAGGGTTATTGCTACCTTTCTTTTTTATAGTTGAATAGTATTCCATTATAAAAATATATACCACAGATTCTTTATCCATTCATCTATTGATGGACACATAGGTTGCCTCTAAATGCAGAGTGTTGTAAATAATGCTGCAATGAATATTTGCATGCATATATACTTCAAAATAGTTTTTTCATTTTTCTTCAAATAAATACCCTGGAGTAGAATTGCTAGACTGTATGGTAACTCTATTTTTAATTTTTTGAAGAATTCCATGGTGTTTTCCATAGTAGCTATACCAGTTTTTATCCCCACCAACAGTGTATGAGGGTTTGATTTTCTCATTTCTTATTTTTTGATGATAGCCATTCTGAAAGGTATGAGGTGATATCTCATTGTGGTTTTGTTTTGCATTTCTCTGATGATTAGCAATGTTGAGCATCTTTTCATTTGTCTATTGGCCACCTGTATGTCTTCTTTGGGAAAATGTCTCTTTAGGTCTTCAGTGCATCTTTCAAAGCGATTTTTTTTTATATTGACTTGTATGAATTGTTTATATATATATTGGATATCAACCCCTAATCAGTCATATCATTTGAGAATATTGTTTCCCATTCAGTAGGTTGTCCTTTTGTTTTGTCAGTGGTTTCCTTTGCTGTGCAAATCTGTTAAGCTTAATTAGCCCCCCTTTAGGAGACATACCCAAATAAATACTGCTAGGATTTATACCAAGGAGTGTTCTGTCTGTGTTCTCTACTAGAAGTTTTATGGTTCCAACCTTATGTTTAGGTCTTTAATCCGTTTTTAGTTTATTTTTGAAAATGGTATGAGAAAATTTTCTAATATCATCCTTTTACATGTTGTTGTCTAGTTTTCCCAGCACCACTTATTGAAGAGGCCATTTTTTTCTCCACTGTATATTTTTGCCTCCTTTGCCATAGATTAATTGTCCATTGGTGTGGGTTTATTTCCAGGCTCACTATTCTGTTCCAGTGATCTGAGTCTGTTTTATGCCAGTACCATGTTGCTTTGATTACTGCAGCTATGTAGTATTGTCTGAAGTCAGGTAGCATGTTTCATTCATCTCTGCCCTTCTTTTTCAAGATTCTTCTAGCTAATGGGGCCTTTTTTGTTTCCAAACAAATTTAAAAATTATTTGTTCCTTTTCTGTGAAAAATATCATTGGCGTTTTGATAGGGATTGCATTAAATCTGTAGATTCCAATATTATGTTGAGTGAAAGCAGTGAGCGTGGGCATCCTTGCCTTGTTCCTTATCTTAGAGGTAGTGTTTTCAAATTTTCACGATAAAGTATGACATTACCTGTGGACTTATCACAAATGGCCTTTATTATATTGAGGTATGTTCCCTCTACAACATTTTGGAAAGGTGTTTTTTTGTTTTTGTTTTTGTTTTTTCTTTACACAATAAATTGATGTTGAATTTTGTTAAAAGCTTTTTCTATACCTATTGAGTTGATCATATGGTTTTTATTCTTTAATTTTTTACTGTGATACATCACACTGATTGATTTGTGGATATTGAACCAAACTTTGTGTCAATGGGATAGATCCTACTTATTCAAAGTTCATTACTTTTAAAAATGTATTTTTAGTTTCAGTTTGCAAATAGCTTTTTGAAGATATTTGCATCCATGGTCACTTGCTGCTGCTGCTGCTGCTATGTCGCTTCAGTCATGTCCGACTCTGTGTGACCCCATAGACAGCAGCCCACCAGGCTCCCCCGTCCCTGGAATTCTCCAGGCAAGACTACTGGAGTGGGTTGCCATTTTCTTCTCCATGGTCACCAGTGGCACACAATTTTCTTTTTCTGTGTCAGAGTGATCCTAGCCTTCCAGAATGAGTTCCAAAGCAAATTTTTCCTATCCAGTTTTTGGAATAACTTCAGTAGGATAGGTGTTAACTCTTCTCTAGCTGTTTGGTAGAATTCACCTATAAAGCCATCAGTCCTGGACTTCTTGCTGGGAGATTTTTTTAATTATTGACTCAATATTTTTACTTATAATTTGCCTGTTCATATTTTCTATTTCTTCCTAGTTCAGTCTTAGGAGATTGTAACATTCCTAGGAATTTGTCTATTATTTTCTAGGTTGTCTATTTCTAGGTTGTCTATGCCAATAGTTGTTTATAATAATCTCTTATTATCCTTTGTATTTCTCTGGTGTCTGTAACTACTTTTTAATTTCTCAGTTTATTGATTTGGAACTTTTTTTTTTTTTTGATGGCTCTAGCTAAAGACTTATTGATTTTAACTTTTCAAACTCTTAGCTTTTCAGCTATTAGTTTTACTTTTTTACTTTCTACTTTATTTATTTCTGCTCTGATCACTAGCATTTCTTTCCTTCTACTAACATTGGGGTTTATTTGTTCTTCATTTTCTTGTTCCTTTTAGGCATGGTGTTAAGTTATTTATTTGAATTTTTTCTTTTTTCCTGGGATATTGCTATAAACTTCCTTCTTAGAACTGCTTTTCCTGCATCACACAAATTTTGGATTGCTGTGTTTCAGTTTTCATTGTTCTTTGGGTGTATTTAAATTTCTTCTTTCATCCACCTCATTAGAACTGATTCAAATGTATTCTTTTTAATGGCTGAGTAATACTCCATTGTGTATATGTACCACAGCTTTCTTATCCATTCATCTGCTGATGGACATCTAGGTTGCTTCCATGTCCTGGCTATTATAAACAGTGCAGAGGGATGGTATGGGGAGGGAGGTGGGAGGGGGGTTCAGGATGGGGAACACGTATACACCCGTGGCAGATGCATGTTGATGTATGGCAAAACCAATACAATATTGTAAAGTAAAAAAATAATAAATAAATAAAGAAAAACTTGGAAAAACATTAAAATAAATAAATTTCTTCTTTGATTTCTTCAGTGACCTGTTGATTGTTTAGTAGCGTATTTTCTAGCCTTCACATATTTGTGGGAGCTTATTGATTTTATTTTATTTTTGGTTTGGTTTATTTTTTCATTTGTTTGTTTTTGTTTTGTTGTTGCAGTTTTTCTTAAGTTGATGTCTAGTCTCATAGCACCATGGTTGGAAAAGTTTCTTGAGATGATTTCAGTTTTCTAAAATTTGCTAAGGCTTGTAAAGAGCCTACCATGTGCTCTGGTCTGGAAATGTTCCGTGTGCACTTAAATTGTTATATCTTCCTGATTATGTGACCCTTTTATATTATCTATTAAGTCTGTCTGGTCTAACGTGTCATTTAAGACCAATGTTTTCCTATTGATTTTTCTCTCTGGATGATTTGTCCATGGATGTAAGCAGGGTCCTAAAGTCACCTACTATTAGTTACTGTTGTTTTTTCCCTTTATGTCTGTTAATAACTTCTTCTTCTTCTTTTTTTTTTTTTGGTAAATTCATTTATACTGCTGTTGCTGCTGCTAAGTTGCTTCAGTCATGTCTGACTTTGTGACTGCATAGATGGCAGCCCACCAGGCTCCCCCGTCCCTGGAATTCTCCAGGCAAGAACGCTGGAGTGGATTGCCATTTCCTTCTCCAATGCATGAAAGTGAAAAGTGAAAGTGAAGTCGTTCAGTCGTGCCTGACTCCTAGCGACCCCATGGACTGCAGCCTTCCAGGCTCCTCCGTCCATGGGATTTGCCAGGCAGGAGTACTGGAGTGGGTTGTCATTGCCTTCTCCGTCATTTACACTAATTGTAGGCTAATTACTTCACAATACTGTACTGGTTTTTTCCATGCATTCACATGAATCAGCCATGGATGTACATATGTCCTCCATCCTGAACCACCCTTCCATCTCCATCCCCATCCCATTGCTCAGGGGTGTCCCAGTGCACTGGACCTTAGCGCCCTGTCTCATGCATTGAACCTGGACTAGCGACCTATTTCACATATGGTAATATGTATGTTTCAATGCAATTCTCTCAAATCATCCCACCCTCGCCTTATCCCACAGAGTCCCAAAGTCTGTTCTTTACATCTGTGTCTCTTTTGCTCTCTCACATATAGGGTCATCATTACCATCTTTCTAAATTCCATATATATGTGTTATTATACTGTATTGGTGTTTTTCTTTCCTACTTATTTCACTCTGTATAATAGGCTCCAGTTTCATCCACCTAATTAGAACTTTTTAATAGCTGAGTAATATTCCATTCTGTATTTGTACCACAGCTTTGTTATCTATTCATCTGCTGATGGATATCTAGGTGGCTTTCATATCCTAGCTATTGTAAACAGTGCTGCAATGAACATTGGGGTACACGTGTCTTTTTCAATTCTGATTTGCTTGGTGTGTATGCCCAGTGGTGGGATTGCTGGGTCATATGGCAGTTCCAGTACTCTTGCCTGGAAAATCCCATGGATGGAGGAGCCTGGTAGGCTGTAGTCCATGGGGTCACGAAGAGTCAGACACTTATTGGGCGACTTCACTTTCATGCTTTGGAGAAGGAAATGGCAACCCAGTGTTCTTGCCTGGAGAATTCCAGGGATGGTGGAGCCTGGTGGGCTGCCATCTGTGGGGTCGCAGAGAGTCGGACACAACTGAAGAGACTTAACAGCAGCAGCATGGCAGTTCTATATCATTTTTTAAGGAATCTCCACACTGTTCTCCATAATGGCTATACAATTTTGCATCCCCACCAAGAGTGTAAGAGGGTTCACTTCTCTCTGCACCCTCTCCATCATTTATTGTTTGTAGCCATTTTGATAGCAGCCATTCTGACCAGCATGAGATGGTACCTCATTGTGGTTTTGATTTACATTTCTCTGATAATCAGTGATGTTGGGCATATTTTCATGTGTTTGTTAGCCATCTGTATGTCTTCTTTGGAGAAATATCTGTTTAGGTCTTTGGCCAATTTTTTTATTGGGTGGTTTATTTTTCTGGAATTGACCTGTAGGAGATGCTTGTATATTTTTGAGATTAGTTCTTTGTCAGTTGCTTCGTTTGCTATGATTTTCTCCTATTCTGAAGGATGTCTTTTCACCTTGCTTATAGTTTCCTCCATTGTGCAAAAGCTTTTAAGTTTAATTAGGTCCCATTTCTTTAACTTTGCTTTTAGTTCCTTTACTCTGGGAGGTGGTTCATAGAGGATCCTGCTGTGATTTATGTCAGAGAGTGCTTTGCCTATGTTTTCCTCTAGGAGTTTTATAGTTTCTGGTCTTACATTTAGATCTTTAATCCACTTTGAGTTTATTTTTATGTATGGTGTTAGAAAGTGTTCTAGTTTCATTCTTTTGCAAGTGGTTGACCAGTTTTCCTGGAACCACTTGTTAAAGAGATTGTCTTTTCTCCATTGTATATTCTTGCATTGTTTGTCAAAGATAAGGTGTCCATAGGTGTGTGGGTTTGTCTCTGGGCTTTCTATTTTGTTCCATTGATCTATGTTTTGGTCTTTGTGCTAGTACCATAATGTCTTGATGACTGTAGCTTTGTAGTATAATCTGAATTCAGGCAGGTTGATTCCTCCAGTTCCATTCTTCTTTCTCAAGATTGTTTTGGCTATTTGAGATTTTTTGTATTTCCATACAAATTGTGAAATTATTTGTTCTAGTTCTCTGAAAAATACCGTTGGTAGCTTAATAAGGATTGCACTGAATTTATAGATTGCTTTGCATAGTATACTCGTTTTCACTATATCAATTCTTCTGATCCATGAACATGGTATATTTCTCCATCTATTAATGTCCTCTTTGATTTCTTTCATCAGTGTTTTATAGTTTTCTATATATAGGTCTTTAGTTTCTTTAGGTAGATTTTTTCTGAAGTGTTGTCTTATTTTCATTGCAATGGTGAATGGAATTGTTTCCTTAATTTCTCTTTCGTTTCTCTCTTTGTTAGCGTTTAGGAATGTAAGGGATTTCTGTGTGCTAATTTTATATCTTGCAGCTTTACTATATTCATTGATTAGCTCTAGTAATTTTCTGATGGGGTCCTTAGGGTTTTCTATGTAGAGGATCATGTCATGTGCAAACAGTGAGAGTTTTACTTCTTTTTCAATCTGGATTCTTTTTATTTCTTTTTATGCTGATTGCTCTGGCCAAAACTTCCAAGACTATGTTGAATAGTAGTGGTGAGAGTGGGCATCCTTGTCTTGTTCCTGACTTTAGAGGAAGTGCTTTCAATTTTTCACTGTTGAGGATAATGTTTGCTGTTGGTTTGTCATATATGGCTTTTATTATGTTGAGGTATGTTCCTTTTATGCCGGCTTTCTGGACGTTTTTTTTTTTTTTTAATCATAAATGGATGTTGAATTTTGTCAAAGACTTTGTCTACATCTATTGAGATAATCATATGGTTTTCATCTTTCAATTTGTTAATGTGGTGTATCATACTGATTCATTTGTGGATATTGAAGAATCCTTGCATTGCTGGGATAAAGCCCACTTGGTCATGATGTATGATCTTTTTAATACACTGTTGTATTCTGTTTGGTAGAATTTTATTAAGGATGTTTGCATCTATGTTCATCAGTGATATTGGTCTGTAGTTTTCTTTTTTTGTGGCATCTTTGTCAGGTTTTGGTATTAGGGTGATGGTGGCCTCATAGAATGAGTTTGGAAGTTTACCTTCCTCTACAATTTTCTGGAAGAGTTTGAGTAGGAATGGTGTTAGCTGTTCTCTAATTTTTTTTGTAGATTTCACTGTGAAGCTATTTGGTCCTGGGCTTTTGTTTGTTGGAAAATTTCTGATTACAGCATCGATTTCCATGATTATAATGGGTCTTTTAAGATTTTCTATTTCTTCCTGGTTCAATTTTGGAAAGTTATACTCTTCTAAGAATTTGTCCATTTCTTCCAAGTGGTCCATTTTATTGGCATGTGGTTCCTGATAGTAGTCTCTTATGATCCTTTGTATATCTGTGTTGTCTGCTGTGATTTCTCCATTTTCATTTCTAATTCTATTGATTTGATTCTTCTCCCTATTTTTCTTCATGAGTATGGCTAATGGTTTGTTTATTTTATTTATCTTCTCAGTGAACCAGCTTTTAGTTTTGTTGATTTTTGCTATGGTCTCCTTTGTCTTTCATTTATTTCTGCCCTAATTTTTATGACTTCTTTCCTTGTACTAATGCTGGGGTTCTTCATTTCTTCTTTTTCTGGGTATTTTAGGTGTAGAGTTATGTTTTTGTATGATTTATCTCTTGTTTCCTGAGGTAAAGTTGTATTGCTATGAACCATCCCGTTAGCACTGCTTTTACTGAATCCCATAGGTTTGGGGTTATTGTGTTTTCATTTTCATTCATTTCTATGCATATTTTGATTCATTTTTAAAATTCATTCTGTGATTTCTTGGTTATTCAGAAGCGTGTTGTTTAGCCTCCATATGTTTGTATTTGTAATAGTTTTTTTTTTTTTTCCTGTAGTTGGCATCTAATCTTACTGCATTATGATCAGAAAAGATGCTTGGAATGATTTCAATTTGTTTGAATTTACCAAGGCTAGATATATGGTCCAGGATGTGATCTATCCTGGAGCATGTTCTGTGTGCACTTGAGATAAAGGTGAAATTGATTGTTTTGGGGTGAAACGTCCTATAGATATCAATTAGGTCTAACTAGTCTATTGCATCATATAAAGTTTGTGTTTCCTTGCTAATTTTCTGTTTAGTTGATCTATCCATAGGTGTGAGTGGAATATTAAAGTCTCCCACTAATATTGTGTGACTGTAAATTTCCCCTTTCATACTTGTTAGCATTTGCCTTACATATTGCAGTCATCCTATGTTGGGTGCATATATATTTATAGTTGTTATAATCTTCTTCTGGGAGTTATCCTTTGATCATTATGTAGTGCCCTCCTTTGTCTCTTTTCAAAGCCTTTACTTCAAAGTCTATTTTATCTGATATGAGTATTGCTACTCCTGCTTTCTTTTAGTCTCCATTTGTGTGGAATATCTTCTTCAAGCCCTTCACTTGCAGCCTCTATGTGTCCCTTGTTTTGAGGTGGGTCTCGTGTAGACAACATGTATAGGGGTCTTGTTTCTGTATCCATTCAGCCAGTCTTTGTTTTTGGTTGGGGCATTCAGCCCTGAATGCCTAATAATTTTTATTTAGAGTAGTTATTTATAAGTATGATCCCATTGGCATTTACTTTGTTGTTTTGGGTTTGAGTTCATAAACCTTTTTTGTGTTTCCTGTCTAGAGAAGATCCTTTAGCATTTGTTGAAGAGCTGGTTTAGTGGTGCTGAATTCTCTCAGCTTTTGCTTGTCTGCAAAGCTTTTGATTTCTCCTTCATATTTGAATGAGATCCTTGCTGGGTACAGTAATCTGGGCTGTAGGTTTTTCTCCTTCATCACTTTATGTCCTGCCATTCCCACCTGGCCTGAAGAATTTCTATTGAAAGATCAGCTGTTATCCTTATGGGAATCCCCTTGTGTGTTAATTTTTGCTTTTCCCTTGCTCCTTTTAATATTTGCTTTTTGTGCTTGATCTTCATTAATTTGATTAATATGTGTCTTGGGGTGTTTCGCCTTGGGGTTATCCTGTTTGGGACTGTCTGGGTTTCTTGGACCTGGATGGCTACTTCCTTCCCCATTTTAGGGAAGTTTTCAACTATTAACTCCTCAAATATTTTTTTCATGGCCTTTCTTTTTGTCTTCTTCTTCTGGGACTTCTATGATTATAATGTTGGGACATTTAACATTGTCCCAGAAGCCTCTGAGGTTGTCCTCATTTCTTTTATTTCTTTTTTCCACTCCGCTTCATTTATTTCCACCGTTCTCTCTTTCACTTCACTTATTCTATCTTCTGCTTCAGTTATTCTACTGTTGGTTATCTCCAGATTGCTTTTGATCTCAGCTATTGTATTACTCATTATTGACTGATGCTTTTTTTATGTCTTCTAGATACTTGTTAAACAATTCTTCCATCTTCTCAATCCTTGTCTCTAGTCTATTTATCTGTAATTCCATTTTGTTTTAAAGATTTTGGATCAACTTTACTATCAGTATTCTGAATTCTTTTTCAGGTAGACTCCCTAGCTCCTCCTCTTTTGTTTGGTTTGGTAGGATTTATTGTGATCCTTTACCTTCTAAATATTTCTCTGCCTTTTCATTTTGTTTAGATTGCTGTTTGGGGTGGCCTTTCTGTATGGTGGAAGTTTGTGGTTCCTCTTTATTGTGGAGTTCGCTCCCATGGGTGGGGTTGGACTATTGGCTTGTCAAGGTTTCCTGGTTAGGATGTTTGTGTCAGTGTCTGGTGGGTGAAGCTGAATATCCTCTCTCTGGAGCTCAATGAAGTGTCCAGTAGTGAGTTTTGAGATGTCTGTGGGTTTGGTGTGACTTTAGGCAGCTTTGATTTTAATGCTCAGGGCTATGTTCCTGCTTTGCTGGATGTATGTCTTGCTCTGGAACTTGTTGGCTCTTGGGTGGAGCTTGGTTTCAGTGTAGGTATGGAAACTTTTGGTTGTGCTCTTGTCAATTCATGTTCCCTGGATTCAGGAGTTTTCTGGTGTTCGAAAGTTTTGGATTTAAGCCTCCTGCCTCTGGCTTTTAGTCTTATTCTTACAGTAGCCTCAAGACTTATCCATCCATATAGCACTGATGATAAATCATCTAAGTTAATTGTGAAAAGATTCTCCATAGTGAGGGACACCCAGAGAGTTTCACAGAGTGACATGGAGAAGAGAAGAGGGAGGAGGGAGAAAGAGTTGACCAGGAGGAGAAGAAGTGGAGTCAAAAGGGGAGAGGCCAATCTAGTAAGTAATCAGATCCCTAAGTGTTTTCCACAGCCTGGAGCACCTAGAGAGATTCACAGAGTTAAGTAGAGAAGAGAAGGGGGAGAGAGGAGATAGAGGCGACTTGGGGGAGAAAAGGGAGAGTTAATAGGAGAGAGAGCAATCAAGGCAGTAATCATACCCCTAAGCAAAAATGGGTACTGAAGATTAGATTCTTAAAGGTACGAAATTGATAACACATGCCACAAAGGAGATATTAAAAATCAAGGGTAGAGGTTAGACCCTGAAAAATACAATATTAAAAATGCAAAACAAAATCAATCACAAAAATTATAAAAAATATATGTGAAATTTGCTTTAAAAACAGGGTCTTTTTTTTTTTTTTGCAAGGTAAGAATAGATTATAGTGGAGAAGGAAATGGCAACCCACTCCAGTATTCTTGCCTGGAGAATCCCAGGGATGGAGGAGCCTGGTTGGCTGCTGTCTATGTGGTCCCAGAGCCAGACATGATTGAAGTGACTTAGCAGCCACAGCAGTAGGTTATAAAATGAAAATTAAAGAGTAATCAATAATTTAAAAATAACAAAAAGATTTAAAAATGATAATAGTAAAAATATATCTAGGAATTTCTCTGGAGCTGTTGAGGGCAGTGTGGAGTCAGTTCAGTCAGATAGTTCCTTGTTGCAGCTTATACTTCTTCTCAAGATCTGTAGGCCCTTTCCAATGCTTAGTAAATGTTAACTACAGGATTTTAATCTGTTTTGCCTGTCACTTCTAGAGTTGTTCCCTCTTCTTTGTTTTTTTTTTTCCCCCAGGGATGGGGAGGGCTTCCTCTGTTTACAGTCTCTTCAGTGTCTAATTTCTTCCCTGACACAAGGGGGCAAAGGTGGTCACTTATTTAGGCTAACTTGTTCGTTTGTGCTGTGGGGAGGGAGAACACTGCAAGCAAATATCACTGGTGTGTGTGGAGTGCTCACAATATGGACCACACTGGGTTTCCCCCTGCTCATGGCATGTGTACTTTCCTGGTCTACATTGCTCAGGCTCCTGGTTGCTCTGCAGGGGAACTGTCCAAAGCAGGCCTTGAGTTTCATGCACTTCCAGGTCCAAGCTGCTCAGATTCAGGTTCTTGGGTACTCCACAAAGGCACAAACTCAGTTGGATCTGCGTTTTGTGCACTTTCCAGGTTAAGCAGCTCAGGCAACAAGGTGCTTGGTGAGCACACTGTCCCAGGCAGGCGGAGCATCTTAATCACCTCACTGGTCCCAGCTGTTAAGTTTCCCAGGTGCACAGTGAGAGCGCCTTCTCAGGTGTGGCATGTGTCTGCTCTGGGAAGCTGATCTCTGGCTGTGACCCTTTTGGCAGATGTCAACCATCCAGGATCCCAAGAAAACTTGGTTAGCAACTGGGAACCTGCTCACATTTTGGTGGAGGATGCCATGTCTGGGGCTGAGATTGCCCTTTGCCTTCATGCCCTGTCTGCCACCCGCCTGCCCTTCTGCCTCCAGCGGGGTGCAGGAGGGGCTGGTCCACAGTCGGCTAGCTGTCCTCTGGTATTTGCTCAATCTTTTGTTTTGTGAGCAGGCCAGGCTACACCTCAGGTTAGAGCTTTTTGTGGTAAAGTTCTCTCTCTCTCTCTCTCTCTCTTTCTCTTTTTTCTCTCTGGCTATCCCACAGTTTGGGTTGCTATCTCACACATTCAGGGCTGGTCCTTACCCTAAGTATGCAACCCAAACGTCCATGTTCAGCCCCTTGCTCCCTGGTGGCAGACTTGAGCGTCTGGGCTACTTCTCCACTGGGAGTTGCTTTTAGGCACATATTCTGCGTTTTTTTTTTTTTTTTTTCCTCCCAGTTATGTTGCCCTCTAAGAT
Source organism: Bos taurus (assembly GCF_002263795.3). Taxonomy (NCBI): domain Eukaryota; kingdom Metazoa; phylum Chordata; class Mammalia; order Artiodactyla; family Bovidae; genus Bos; species Bos taurus. The sequence continues at coordinate 39,689,810 of NC_037357.1, read as the reverse complement.
TCCAAAACTCCCCACAGACCCACCAGTGAGAGGGTTTCTTGGTGTTTGGAAACTTCTCCACATTCATGACTCCCTCTCTGGTATGGGTCTCCATCCCTAACCCTTTTGTCTCTCTTAGTCTTTTATATTTTGTCCTCAGTTCAGTTCAGTTCAGTCGCTCAGTCGTGTCCAACTCTTTGCGACACCATAAGTGGCAGCACGCCAGGCCTCCCTGTCCATCACCATCTCCCAGAGTTCACTCAAACTCACGTCCATCGAGTCAGTGATGCCATCCAGCCATCTCATCCTCTGTCGTCCCCTTCTCCTCCTGACCCCAATCCATCCCAGCATCAGAGTCTTTTCCAATGAGTCAACTCTTCGCATGAGGTGGCCAAAGTACTGGAGTTTCAGCTTTAGCATCATTCCTTCCAAAGAACACCCAGGGCAGATCTCCTTTAGAATGGACTGGTTGGATCTCCTTGCAGTCCAAGGGACTCTCAAGAGTCTTCTCCAACACCACAGTTCAAAACCATCAATTCTTCAGCACTCAGCCTTCTTCACAGTCCAACTCTCGCATCCATACATGATCATAGGAAAAACCATAGCCTTGACTAGATGGACCTTTGTTGGCAAAGTAATGTCTCTGCTTTTGAATATGCTATTGAGGTTGGTCATAACTCTTCTTCTAAGGAGTAAGCGTCTTTTAATTTCATGGCTGAAGTCACCATCTGCAGTGATTTTGGAGCCCAAAAAATAAAGTCTGACACTGTTTCCACTGTTTCCCCATCTATTTCCCATGAAGTGATGGGACCAGATGCCATGATCTTCGTTTTCTGAATGTTGAGCTTTAAGCCAACTTTTTCACTCTCCGCTTTCACTTTCATCAAGAGGCTTTTTAGTTCCTCTTCCCTTTCTGCCTTAAGAGTCGTGTCATTTGCATATCTGAGGTTATTGGTATTTCTCCCAGCAATCTTGATTCCAGCTTGTGCTTCTTCCAGCCCAGCGTTCCTCACGATGTACTCTGCATAGAAGTAAAATAAGCAGAGTGACAATATACAGCCTTGATCTACTCCTTTTCTTATTTGGAACCAGTCTGTTGTTCCATATCCAGTTCTAACTGTTGCTTCCTGACCTTCATATAGATTTCTCAAGAGGCAGGTCAGGTGGTCTGGTATTCCCATCTCTTTCAAAATTTTCCACAGTTTATTGTGATCCACACAATAAAGGCTTTGGCATAGTCAGTAGAGCAGAAATAGATGTTTTTCTGGAACTGTCTTGCTTTTTCCATGATCCAGCGGATGTTGGCAATTTGATCTCTGGTTCTGATACCTTTTCTAAAACCAGCTTGAACATCTGGAAGTTCACGGTTCATGTATTTCTGAAGCCTGGCTTGGAGAATTTTGAGCATTATTTTACTAGCATGTGAGACAAGTGCAATTGTGCGGTAGTTTGAGCATTCTTTGGCATTGCCTTTATTTGGGATTGGAATGAAAACTGACCTTTTCCAGTCCTGTGGCCACTGCTGAGTTTTCCAAATTTGCTGGCATATATTTTGTCCTACCTTCTTTCAAAGAGAATGGAGTGCTGTTCTGGGTGCCTGGTATCCTCTGTCAGTGTTTAGAAGTTGTTTTGTGGAAGTTGCTCAGCATTCAAATGACCTTTTGATGAATTTGTGAGGGAGAAAAAGGTCTCCCTATCCTATTCCTCTGCCATCTTAGGACCTCCAGTTAATATCTTCTTTATGTATTTAGGTGCTTCTATGGTGGGTGCCTATATATTTACAATTTTTATGGCTTTTCCTTGGATAGATTCCTTGATCATTATGTAATACCCTTCTTTGTCTCTTATAGCAGTCTTTATATTAAAGTCTGTTTTGTCAGATATAAGTATTGGTAGCCCAGGTATCTTTTAATTTCTATTTTCATGGAGTACCCTTTCCTATCCCTTCACTTTTCTTCTGTGTATATCTATCAGTCTGAATTGAGTCTCTTGTATGCAGCATATACATAGGCCTTGTTTTTCATATCCCATCAGCCAGTTTATGTCTTTTGATTGGAGCATTTAGTTCATTTACAGTAATTGTTGATACATGCATTCACATTGCCACTTTATTAATTTTGGGGAGGTTGTTTTTGTAGTTCTTTTTTGTTCCTCTTTTCTTATTTTGTTCTCTTGTGGTTTGATGACTATTTTTTGTCTTATATTTGTATTCCCTTCTCATTTTTGTGTGTGTATACATTATAAATTTTTGGTTTGTGGTTACCATGAGGTTTATATACATTAATAGTATTATCTCTATACATACATATAATTGTTTTAAGTTGCTGATCTCTTAATTTCAAGTGCATTTTAACAACATTGCATTTGTACTCTCCTCCCCTCACATTTACTCATTTTGGCATCCTATTTTACATCTAATTGTTTGGTCAATAACTTAACTGCTTATTTTGGATATAGATGATTTTTCCACTTTTGTGTTTTAAACTTCCTGTCAGCTTTGTATGTGGTTGATTTTCTATCTTTACTGTATATTTACCTCTACTGCATCAGGTCTTCCCTTTCCTAATTTTTATTTATCTAGTTATGGCCTTTTTTTTTTTTTTTTAGCTTAGGTAAGGTCCTTTCATATTTCTTGTCAAGGTGTTTTTTTTTTTTTAATTTTTTTTTTATAATTAATTTTATTTTATTTTTAAACTTTACATAATTGTATTAGTTTTGCCAAATATCAAAAAGAATCCACCACAGGTATACATGTGTTCCCCATCCTGAACCCTCCTCCCTCCTCCCTCCCCATACCATCCCTCTGGGTCGTCCCAGTGCACCAGCCCCAAGCATCCAGTATCGTGCATTGAATCTGGACTGGCATCTCGTTTCATACATGATATTTTACATGTTTCAATGCCATTCTCCCAAATCTTCCCACCCTCTCCCTCTCCCACAGAATCCATAAGACTGTTCTATACGTCAGTGTCTCTTTTGCTGTCTCGTATACAGGGTTATCGTTACCATCTTTCTAAATTCCATATATATGCGTTAGTATACTGTATTGGTGTTTTTCCTTCTGGCTTACTTCACTCTGTATAATAGGCTCCAGTTTCATCCACCTCATTAGAACTGATTCAAATGTATTCTTTTTAATGGCTGAGTAATACTCCATTGTGTATATGTACCACTGCATTCTTATCCATTCATCTGCTGATGGACATCTAGGTTGCTTCCATGTCCTGGCTATTATAAACAGTGCTGTGATGAACATTGGGGTACACGTGTCTCTTTCCCTTCTGGTTTCCTCAGTGTGTATGCCTAGCAGTGGGATTGCTGGATCATAAGGCAGTTCTATTTCCAGTTTTTTAAGGAATCTCCACACTGTTCTCCATAGTGGCTGTACTAGTTTGCATTCCCACCAACAGTGTAAGAGGGTTCCCTTTTCTCCACACCCTCTCCAGCATTTATTATTTGTAGACTTTTGGATTGCAGCCATTCTGACTGGTGTGAAATGGTACCTCATAGTGGTTTTTGTTGATATTGAGCTCTTTTTACTTTTGCTTATCTATAATACTTTTGATCTCTCCATTAATTCTGAATAAGAGTCTTGACAAGTCGATTATTAATAGTTTTATGTTATTCCTTATCATCACTTTAATTGTATTATACCACTCTCTCATCACTTTAATTGTATTATGCCATTCTCATCTGGTCTGCAGGGTTTCTGCTGAAAAGTTAGCTGATAGCTTTATGGGAGTTCCCTTGTATGTAACTTGTTCCATTTCCCTTGATGCTTTTAATATTCTCTCTGTATATTTAATTTTTGCCATTTTAGTTATAGTGTGTTTTTTTGGTGTATTATCATTGGTTTGATCCTGTTTGGGACTCTCTGTGCTTCCTGGACTTGGATATCTGTTTCTACTTCCAAGTTAGGGAAGTTTTCAGACATTAACATTACATCTTCAAATATGTTCTCTGCCCCTTTCTCCCTCTTCTCCTTCTAGGGCTCCTATAATGTGAGTGTTAGCATGTTTGATGTTTTCTCTGAGATCTCTTACTTTGTCCTTATTTCTTTTCATTCTTTTTCCTTTTTTTATATTCAACTTCAGTCATTTTCACTACTCTGTCTTGTAGCTTGCTGATTTTCTCCTCATTATTTAGCCTAATGTTGATTTCTTCTAGAGTATTTTTCATTTCAATTATTGTATTATTCATTTTGGTTGTTCTTTATATTTTCCAACTCTTTGTTAAAAACTTCTACCTGGGTAAATATATGGAGAAAACCATAATTCAAAAAAATGCTTGCACCTCAATGTTCATTAGAGCACATTTACAATAGTTAGCACATGGAAAAAACCTAAATATCCATCAACAGAGGAATAAATAAGTTGTGGTACATATATGCAATGGGATATTACTCAGCATAAAAAAGGAACAGAATTATGCCATTTCCATCAATATGGATGGACTTATAGGTTGTCATACTAAGTGAAAAACAAATTTTATATGATATCACTTTTATATGGAATCTAAAAAAATGTACAAATTAACATATTTACAAAGCATAAGTAGAGTCATGTTTGTAGAAGACACACTTATGGTTACTAATGGGGAAAGGGGGGAGGGATAAATTGAGACTGACATTTACATATTACTGTATATAAAATAGATGACTAATAAGGACCTGCTGTACAGCATAGGGAACGCTACTCAATACTCTGTAATGACCCATACAAGATAAGAGTCTAAAAAATACTGTATATATATATATATATATATAATATTTATATTTATATATTTATAATATATATACATATAAATTTAAGCATGAATATAAATTTAAAATCAGATAAGGCAATGGCTACCCACTCCAATATCCTTGCCTGGAAAATCCCATGGATGGAGGTGCCTGGTGGGCTGCAGTCCATGGGGTCTGCTAAGAGTTGGACACAACTGAGCGACTTCACTTTTACTTTTCACTTTAATGCATTCACATTTAATGCCTGGTGGACTGCCATCTATGGGGTCACACAGAGTCGGACACAACTGGGGCATCTTAGCATATATTTAAAATAAATGTATATTTATATTTATGTATATAAATATATATATATGTATATAATATGATTCACTTTGCTGTACAGCTGAAAGTAATACAACATTATAAATCAATTATACTCCAATAATTTTTTAAAAAATATTTTTACTTCTTGCTCTATGTATTCCCCTGAGTTCTTTGATCAACTTTATGATCACTATTGTGAACTCCTTCTCAGGTAGATTGCCTAGCTTCACTTCTTCTTCTGGGGTTTTATCTTATTTTTTTGTTTGGAACATGTTTCTCTGTAAACTCATTTTGCCTAACTTGCTATGTGGGCCATGTACTGTGGTACAGTGACTACTGTGGGTAGTTTGGTAGGGTTGTTTGGCTCTCGGTCCAGTTCACTGTTAGGTCCTGCCTTGCAGAGGCTACTGGTTGGTTGGGTCACGTCATGAGGCATCTGGCTGCAGAACCCAGGAGGGTTCAGTTCAGTTCAGTTGCTCAGTCGTGTCTGACTCTTTGTGATCCCATGAACCACAGCATGCCAGGCCTCCCTGCCCATCACCAACTCCCGAAGTCCACCCAAACCCATATACATTGTGTCAGTGATGCCATCCAACCATCTCATCCTCTGTCGTCCCCTTCTCCTCCTGCCCTCAATCTTTCCCAGCATCAGGGTCTTTTCCAAAGACTCAGCTCTTCACATCAGGTGGCAAGGTAATGGAGTTTCAGCTTCAACATCAGTCCTTCCAGTGAACACCAAGGACTTCTCCAACATCACAGTTCAAAAGCATCAATTCTTCTGCACTCAGCTTTCTTTATAGTCCAACTCTCACAGCCATTCATGACCACTGGAAAAACCATAGCCTTGACTAGACGGACCTTTGTTGACAAAGTAATGTCTCTGCTTTTTAATATGCTATCTAGGTTGGTCATAACATTCCTTCCAAGGAGTAAGCATCTTTTAATTTTACCATTTGCAGTGATTTTGGAACCCAGAAAAAATAAAGTCAGCCATTGTTTCCACTGTTTCCCCATCTATTTGCCATGAAGTGATGGGACCGGATGACATGACCTTCGTTTTCTGAATGTGGAGCTTTAAGCCAACTTTTTCACTCTCCTTTTTTACTTTCATCAAGAGGCTCTTTAGTTCTTCACTTTCTGTCATAAGGGTGGTGTCATCTGCATATCTGAGGTTATTGATATTTCTCCCAGCAATCTTGATTCCAGCTTGTGCTTCATCCAGCCCACCATTTCTCGTGATGTACTCTGTATATAAGTTAAATAAGCAGGGTGACAATATACAGCCTTGACATACTCCTTTTCCTATTTGGAACCAGTCTGTTGTTCCTTGTGGCTCAGACGGTAAAGCGTCTGCCTAAAATTCAGGAGACCCGGGTTCGATCCCTGGGTCGGGAAATTCCCCTGGAGAAGAAAATGGCAACCCACTCCAATATTCTTGCCTGGAAAATCCCATGGACGGAGGAGCCCAGTAGGCTACAGTCCATGGAGTTGCAAAGAGTCTGACACGACTGAGCAACTTCAATTCACTTCACTTCACTTCTGTTGTTCCATGTCCAGTTCTAACTGCTGCTTCCTGACCTGCATACAGATTTCTCAAGAGGCAGGTCAGGTGGTCTGGTATTCCAATCTCTTTCAGAATTTTCCACAGTTTATTGTGATCCTGACAGTCAAAAGTTTTGGCATAGTCAATAAAGCAGAAATAGATGTTTTTCTGGAGCTCTCTTGCTTTTTAGATGATCCAGCAGATGTTGGCAATTTGACCTCTGGTTCCTCTGCCTTTTCTAAAACCAGCTTGAATATCTGGAAGTTCACAGTTTACGTATTGGTGAGGCCTGGCTTAGAGAATTTTAAGCATCACTTTACTGGTGTGAGAAATGAGTTCAATGATATGGTAGTTTGAGAATTCTTTGGTATTGCCTTTCTTTGGGATTGGAATGAAAACTGACCTTTTCCAGTCCTGTGGCCACTGTTGAGCTTTCCAAATTTGCTGCCATATTGAATGCAGCACTTTCATAGTATCATCTGTCAGGATTTAAAATAGCTCAACTGGAATTCCATCACCTCCACTAGTTTTGTTCATAGTGATGCTTCCTAAGGCCCACTTGACTTCACATTCCAGGATGTTTGGCTCTAGGTGAATGATCACACCTTCATGATTATCTTGGTCGTAAATATCTTTTTTGTATAGTTCTTCTGCGTATTCTTGCCAGCTTTTCTTAATATCTTCTGCTTCTGTTAGGTCCCTACCATTTCTGTCCTTTATTGAGCCTGTCTTTGCAGGAAGTGTTCCCTTGGTATCTCTAATTTTCTTGAGGAGATCTCTAGTCTTTCCCATTCTACTGCTTTCATCTATTTCTTTGCATTGATCACTGAGGAAGGCTTTTTTATTTCTCCTTGCTATTCTTGGAGCTCTGCATTCAAGTGGAGATATCTTTCCTTTTCTCCTTTGCTTTTCACTTCTCTTCTTTTCACAGCTATTTGTAAGGCTTCCTCAGACAGCCATTTTGCTTTTTTGCATTTAATTTTCTTGGGGATGATCTTGATTCCTGTCTCCTGTACAGTGTCATGAACCTCAAGTCCATATTTCATCAGGCACTCTGTCTATCAGATGTCATCCCTTAAATCTATTTCTCACTTCCACTGTATAGTCATAAGGGATTTGATTTAGGTCATACCTGAATGGTCTAGTGGTTTTCCCTACTTTCTTCAATTTCAGTCTGAATTTGGCAATAAGGAGTTCATGATCTGAGCCACAGTCAGGTCCTGGTCTAATTTTTGTTGACTGCATAGGGCTTCTCCATCTTTGGCTGCAAAGAATATAATCAAAGCTTCTCCATCTTCAGCTGCAAAGAATATAATCAATCTGATCAATCTGATTTTATTGTCGACTCTCTGGTGATGTCCATGAGTAGAGTGTACTCTTGTGCTGTTGGAAGATGGTGTTTGCTATGACCAGTGTCTTCTCTTGGCAGAACTCTATTAGCCTTTGCCCTGCTTCATTCTGTACTCCAAGGCCAAATTTGCCTGTTACTCTAGGTGTTTCTTGACTTCCTACTTTTGCATTCCAGTCCCCTATAATGAAAATTATATCTTTTTTGGGTGTTAGTTCTAGAAGGTCTTGTAGATCCTCATAGAACTGTTCAATTTCAGGTTCTTCAGTGTTACTGGTCCAGTCATAGACTTGGATTACCGTGATATTCAGTGGTTTGCCTTGGAAATGTACAGAAATCATTCTGTCTTTTTTAAGATTGCATCCAAGTACTGCATTTTGGACTCTTCTGTTAACTATGATGGCTACTCCATTTCTTCTAAGGGATTCCTGCCAACAGTAGTAGATATAATGTATAATGGTCATCTGAGTTAAATTAAACCATTCCAGTCCATCTTAGTTCGCTGATTCCTAGAATGTTCACTCTTGTCATCTCCTGCTTGAACACTTCCAATTTGCCTTGATTCATGGACCTAACATTCCAGGTTCCTATGCAATATTGCTCTTTACAGCATCGAACCTTGCTTCTATCACCAGTCCCATTCACAACTGGGCGTTTTTTTTTTTTGGCTCCATCCTTTCCTTCTTTCTGGAGTTATTTCTCCACTGATCTCCAGTAGCATATTGGGCACCTACCGATCTGGGGAGTTCATCTTTCAGTGTCTTATCTTTTTGCCTTTTCATACTGTTCATGGGGTTCTCAAGGCAAGAATACTGAAGTGCTTTGCCATTTCCTTCTCCAGTGGACCACATTCTGTCACTACCTCTGTACTGAGGTAGTTCTGGCTCACTGGTAGGCACTGTAGGTGTTTAGGAGATTATGGGCCTAGTGCTCACATCCTAGTATATGAAGCCAGATCCTGGAACTAATGCTGGCCCTTTGGTAGGCAGACCGAGGTCCTGGGGTCTGGCTACAGGGCCCAGGTATTCCCAGAGCTACTGTCAGACCACTGGTACTTTGGGTTCATTCCTGACACAGGTGGCTTTAGGGTCTGTGTTGTCCCAAAACTTGTGTTGGTCTGTTGGTGGGTGGATTTAGGGACCTGCTAGTCCTAAGACTGATGTTGGCATGCTGGTGAGTGGGTTGATCCACAGACTGCAAGGGTACTGTTGTCCCGGCACTGGTTTCTGCTTGATGCCAGTAGATCTGGACCCCATATCTCTGGTTGCAGGAACATGGGGAGTCTTGGCTCTAGTGACTGTGCATTGATATGTGGAGTCTGATCCTGGGCTTTCTGGTGGATAGGACCATGTCCAGGAGCAACTGTGGGCTCAGAAAGGTCTTAAAGCAGGCTCTCTATTGGTTGGTGGGGCTGTGTCCCAGCCCAGCTATTTTCTTGGCTTGAGGTGTCCTGGCACTTGTGCTTACAAGCTGTTGTGCTGATGTGGGGCTGGGTTTTGGGGCTAATAAGGTAGAGGAAAGATTCTAAAATAGTGCTCAGCAGCACCAGTATCTACATGGTAGATAAATCTCCCCAAAATGGCTGCTGTCAATATCTATGATCCCAGGGTGAAGTCCAGTTGATTCCTGTGTCTCAGGGAGACTCTCCAAGTTCAGCAGATATGTCTGACCCAGGCTCCTTTCAAATTAACTTCTGCTCAGGATCCTAGAGCCTGTGAAATTTTGTGATATAGAGCCTGTGAAATTTTGCTCCCTTTAAAAGTAGAATCTTTATTTCCCACAGTCCTCTGAGTCTCCCAAATGTAAGCCCTGGTGATCTTCAAAGCCAAACTTCTTAGTGGTTCATCTGCCTGGTTCAGGACCACTGAGCTGGGGGCATGATGTTGGGCTCAGACCTTTACTCCTTGGGGAAAACCTCTGCAGTTATAATCATTCTTTCATTTGTGGACCACCCACCTGTGGGTATGCAACTTGACTATATCACATCTGTGCCTGCTCCTGTCTCATTGTGGTTCCTTCTCTATATCTTTAGTTGTAGAAGATCTTCCTTGGTAGGTTCCAGTTTTTTCATTGATGGTTGTTCTTTTTCATCGATGGTTGTAAATTTTGTGTGTCCATGAGCAGAGGAATTCAGGGTCTTTATAGTGTGCTATTTTGGCTATCTCCCCCCATTTTTAAATCAGATTGTTTGCTTTGTCAATACTGAGTAGTATAAAGTCTCTATCTTAAAAGTCTTATAGAAAATAAAAAAACAGAATCTTAGTAGTACACTGTAAGGGTTTTGATAGTGAGTAGGCTTCCCTGGTGGCTCAGGCTGTATAGAATCTGCCTGTAATGCAGGAGACCTGGGTTCAATCCCTAGGTCAGGAAGATCCCCTGGAGAAAGGAATGGCAACTCACTCCAGTATTCTTGCCTAGAGAATCTCATGGACAGAGGAGCCTAGTGGGGTTCATGGGGTTGCAAACAGTTGGACACTTAGTGAGTAACTAAGCACACACACACAACCATACACAGTGAGACCTGGGAAGAGTAGTTGGCAAAGTCACTGAAGAAAATAAGCTGGCTAGATAGAACCAGCAACTTGATAGGAACTGGTAACTTAATTGACTTAACAGTTTGCCTGTCCACCTCTGTCCTCCCAGCACTAATTGGCTAAGCTTGTTTATTGAAACTTAAGATTATACCATCATTTAATTAGCAGAATACATTCCTTTTTCTTTGGATTTAAATTAAAGGAATAGGGTTGTGGTAGTTAGCTGCTTTAATACAAGAGTATCAGTTTTGGCATATTTTAAATCAGACACTAGATTAATAAAAGTATCGCCTCAGGAAAATGTCTTAAAGTATTTGTATTTATGACTTAATTCATCCTTAAGTGGATCCCTTTCTTGTTCTTTCTTTTAGGTCTTTCCACTCAGATCAGAACCCCAATTCTTGTCAAAACATGCCTTCCTGAAATTTCTTTTCATCTGCTGTTATATTTTAGTTATTTATCTCACACATAAGCATAGAGTAGTGCCTGGATCTTTCTTTTTAAAAACTTTTTCTGTGCAACACTGATGTTCACATTTAATATGTATACACATTACTCCTGTGCTTGAAATCCTTCAGTGTCTTCCCATTCTCAGTAAGGTTAAAAGCCTAAGTCCTATACAACTCTAAACAATGAGAATATTATGCATGCTGATAAGGAAAAACAAAAGTGAAAGATAATACCATGTTACATCTTCAATTATTTCAGGAATTTGTTTTTACTCTTCTGATGCTTCCTGAAAAATAAAATAGTTTATTTCTTTTAATTGTTTAATAATAGCTGTCATAGTGCAGCCCAATTTTAGTGCTATATTGTTAATTAAATCTTGAAGAAAATATTTTTGGCAACAGCAAAGGTAGACTTCCCACAAAATTCATCTTAATTTGGTGTTAATCATGGAGTTTACATGAGTACATTTACATTTCAAAATAACTCAGAACTGGCAGAAATCTTTCTTTTTTCTTTACCTTCTAAAATGGGGAAATGTTTAACCTTTTTAGCAGTAAGAATAAGGTTCTTTATGCCTTATGGCATCACTTAGCCACACTGCTTGCTGCTGATAAAGTTTGAAGGAAATTGAATTCCATTCTATACACTATTCTATATACATTCTATTCAGTGTTCTATACTGAATACTATAAAAATCTGTGGCCATACAAAGATGAGAATCATAGTTATATGAGCCTTTTGTTCATCCTCATAAAATTTAAATTCATAATTTTAGCAGTGTACTATTATGCATTTTTATTTAATTTGTTTACATTGCTAACATACAAGAGAAAATACAATTTACAGAAAAACAGTGGGAGGAAAAAATAGTGACAATCCCAACAGGGATGTGAACAGAGATTTCAATTTTATTGAAAAGACAGAGAGACACAGCTCAGGCTGGGAAACAAAAGAAATATGCTTCAACTGGTAAGTTTTGGTAGCTTTTGCTTTTATCATTTGAGGCATGTAAAATCATGTTACCCTTCTGTCTTAGTCTGCTTGGGCTGCTGAAACAAAATTCCACAGACTGAGTAGCTAATAATCAACAGAATTTTTTTTTTTTTTTTTACCATTCTAGAGGGTAGAAGTTTGAGATCATAGTCATTTGGACCTTGAAGTATTTGGACATACAGCATTTGGACCTTGAAGCTTGTTCACAGTTAAATACATGCAATATCCTCACAAAAAGTGCTTCATAAGCGACTTCCCTCTCTTGTTTGTAACTGAAACTTTTTTTTACCCTAAAACCAACCTCATGCATATTTTCAAGCAGATGATTTGCATTTTCTGTTGGAGAGCAAACTGGAATGCTTTCAAAGGGAAAGATAACCTCATAAGTGAAAGTATATTTGAAACCCTGAACATAAATAGCATTTCAATGCTCTTTGATAGGGTACAATATTACAGGAAGCTAAGCATCAAAGTATAGAGGCTCTTTCTTTCCTGTCATATAATACAGCTCTAAGAATATGCTCTCTTATAAGTTTGAATTGAGGATTATTCATATTCTAAATGGAACTTCCAGGAAAGTGTCTGTATATTGGGGGTAAGTAGACAAGATGGGGGATGTCCTTAAAATTAACAGAAGCCCATGAGATCTGATACAGGATCAATGCCTTTTATTCTTATAACTTTCAGTGTAAAATTTATATGAAATATTTATTTAGCAGTATATCATCAGCTGAAAAGTAATGGTGAGTACAGTAAATAATTAATTTACAACCCATTTGAACAAAAAGGTAGCTTTTTAATCACTAGGCTGTGAAAGAACCCCTTAGCATGAAACAGTAGGTATCATTGCTAACATGGGAAATGTTAGTGTGATTTAAACAAAAAAAAAAAACTCTTCTACTATCACCCAACTTTTATAGAAAAAGCATTCTAATACACCCTTGAAAATCTGTTCACCCTACATCAATCACATGTGCTAAAAAAAAAAAAAATTCCAAAATGATTGTGAGAAAGGAGTAACTATTGTCTATACAATGTGAATGAGTAGATTAAAGTGCTATTAAAATAAATAAATGACCTAATTCAGGTTAAAATGTTTTTCATGATAAAATTGTATTATGCAGCACATCATTAAAATATGCCCTATTTTCCCAACAGACAGCTAACACTCTTGTTAATAAATAAAATTACATGAACTGGGCTGCAGTCTTGTGCTTCACAATTGCTGCACACACTTGCTGCATATTCTGGAGGCTGAAATAAGTCTGTTTGTACATTGGATTGCTTGACTACATGTAATAGTGGGATGTTTTCTGAAAAAATCTTTCTAGTACAAGACATCACTAAATTAATCATTCACTGTTTTTGGTCATAGACTTTAATAGATTGACCAGTAGGATGTACAAATTAATTCCCTTAAGACAAAATGCAAAAAAAGGAACATTTCAAATTTAAAATTGTATAGAGAATTAACTTTGTAGTGTAATCTCTTGTTTATAATACATAGTTCTTTTTCTGAGTTTCTAAATCAGGAATGTAAACATCCTAGATTAGTTAATCTATTATACTATCTAACAAAATCATATTCTTCTCCAGATTATACTGGATACATTTTGACAGAGCCAAAATATGTAATCAGAGTACCTGGGCTAACTCCAGAGTACCTGCTGGAGTAACTGCAGGGAGGTGATTTTGAGAGCAGTGTTAATGATTATACTGTAAAAATATATTTGTATATGCACTGCTTCAGAAAGATTAATGATTACTCATTTACTTGGCCAACAAACATTTACTGATATATGTGCTGTGCTTAGTCGTTCAATCGTATCTGACTCTTTGCGACCCCTTGGACTCGTAGCTCTCCAGGTTCTGTCCTTGGGGATTCTCCAGGCAAGGATACTGGAATGGGTTGCCATACCCTCTTCCAGGGGATCCTCCTACCCAGGGATCGAACCCAGGTCTCCTGCATTGCAGGTAGATTCTTTACCATCTGAGCCACCGGGGAAGCCCAATGACATCCAAAATACAGATATGCTTTTAAGGAGCTGACTATCTGGTTGGGGAGCAGCATACAACAAAAATAACTTAAAGTCATAATATACTGGTATAAGTGCAATTATAGACATATATTTTTTAGGTTTTGTGGTACTGTAAGAGGACTGCTAACCTCTGCTTATTTAGGTCAGAGGAATTTTTATAGTGGTGGAAACATTTGATTTGGATCCTGAAGGAGTACCATATAGTACTTATGTGGAAGTTACGATGAATTTATAGTCTCCAAGTTTAGATTGGTACACAACACTTTTCAGTAATTCTGCCACCAAAAAGATAGATAAACCCTCAGAATCCCTTCTACTGCTCTCCATTGTCTATTTCAGACTTACATATTTTCCCCTCAAATCTAACATTCCACCTTCTCCTAACATTCCATCTGTATCCCTTCAGAAGACAGCCTCTCACTGCAGTGAGGAAATTGAAGCCACAAGACAAAACTTCCTACAACATTCTTCCTTCCTGCCATCTATGTTTCTTCATATCTATGCATTCTTTTCTCCCTCACTCATAATTCAAATGAAAGAGGGTTTCTTTTTTCCCTACATGGCTAATTTCCCCCTTTTGCTTCTCTATGGAACTTATTCCATCAGATACATTCTTTACATCCTTTGTCAATAACATAAATCTCTCTATCAAGCTGTTTCATTACAGCAAATAGTAATCACAAAAGCAATGTACATTTACTGCCTCTATTTACTTGCTGCCCATTTTCCCCACATACAACCATCTGGATTCCCCCCAAACCCTACCATTGCTTTGAAACAGGTCTTCTTAGTTTACCAAAGTGTTCACTATTTTCAAAGGCATCAGTCATTTTGCATTTCTTATTTCATATCTCTTTGATGTTTGAGACTGTTTGGCCAATATTTCTTTCTTGAGACTTTCCTTCCTCTGCTTCTTCTTTTTTTTTTTTTCTGAATGTTGAGGTTTTTTTTTAAATTTTATTTTATTTTTAAACTTTACATAATTGTATTAGTTTTGCCAAATATCAAAATGAATCCGCCACAGGTATACATGTGTTCCCCATCCCGAACTCTCCTCCCTCCCCATACCATACCTCTGGGTCGTCCCAGTGCACTAGCCCCAAGCATCCAGTATTGTGCATCGAACCTGGACTGGCATCTCGTTTCATACATGATATTTTACATGTTTCCATGCCATTCTCCCAAATCTTCCCACCCTCTCCCTCTCCCACAGAGTCCATAAGACTGTTCTATACATCAGTGTCTCTTTTGCTGTCTCGTACACAGGGTTATTGTTACCATCTTTCTAAATTCCATATATATGCTTTAGTATACTGTATTGGTGTTTTTCCTTCTGGCTTACTTCACTCTGTATAATAGGTTCCAGTTTCATCCACCTCATTAGAACTGATTCAAATATTTTCTTTTTAATGGCTGAGTAATACTCCATTGTGTATATGTATCACAGCTTTCTTATCCATTCATCTGCTGATGGGCATCTAGGTTGCTTCCATGTCCTGGCTATTATAAACAGTGCTGCGATGAACATTGGGGTACACGTGTCTCTTTCCCTTCTGGTTTCCTCAGTGTGTATGCCCAGCAATGGGATTGCTGGATCATAAGGCAGTTCTATTTCCAGTTTTTAAAGGAATCTCCACACTGTTCTCCATAGTGGCTGTACTAGTTTGCATTCCCACCAACAGTGTAAGAGGGTTCCCTTTTCCCCACACCCTCTCCAGCATTTATTATTTGTAGACTTTTGGATCACAGCCATTCTGACTGGTGTGAAATGGTACCTCATAGTGGTTTTGATTTGCATTTCTCTGATAATGAGTGATGTTGAGCATCTTTTTATGTGTTTGTTAGCCATCTGTATGTCTTCTTTGGAGAAATGTCTATTTAGTTCTTCGGCCCATTTTTTGATTGGGTCATTTATTTTTCTGGAGTTGAGCTGTAGGAGTTGCTTATATATTTTCGAGATTAGTTGTTTGTCAGTTGCTTCATTTGCTATTATTTTCTCCCATTCTGAAGGCTGTCTTTTCACCTTGCTAATAGTTTCCTTTGATGTGCAGAAGCTTTTAAGGTTAATTAGGTCCCATTTGTTTATTTTTGCTTTTATTTCCAATATTCTGGGAGGTGAGTCATAGAGGATCCTGCTGTGATGTATGTCAGAGAGTGTTTTGCCTATGTTCTCCTCTAGGAGTTTTATAGTTTCTGGTCTTACGTTTAGATCTTTAATCCATTTTGAGTTTATTTTTGTGTATAGTGTTAGGATAAAGAGAACTCAACAAACTACCAGAATACAGAAAGGACACCCTAAACTCAGCAATTTAAACAAGATAAAGAGACAGAGGAATACCCAGCAGATAAAGGAACAGGATAAATGCCCACCAAACCAAACAAAAGAGGAAGAGATAGGGAATCTACCTGATAAAGAATTCCAAATAATGATAGTGAAATTGATCCAAAATCTTGAAATTAAAATGGAATCACAGATAAATAGCCTGGAGACAAGGATTGAGAAGATGCAAGAAAGGTTTAACAAGGACCTAGAAGAAATAAAAAAGAGTCAATATATAATGAATAATGCAATAAATGAAATTAAAAACACTCTGGAGGCAACAAATAGTAGAATAACAGAGGCAGAAGATAGGATTAGTGAATTAGAAGATAGAATGGTAGAAATAAATGAATCAGAGAGGATAAAAGAAAAATGAATTAAAAGAAATGAGGACAATCTCAGAGACCTCCAGGACAATATTAAACGCTACAACATTCGAATCATAGGGGTTCCAGAAGAAGAAGACAAAAAGAAAGACCATGAGAAAATACTTGAGGAGATAATAGTTGAAAACTTCCCTGAAATGGGGAAGGAAATAATCACCCATGTCCAAGAAACCCAGAGAGTCCCAAACAGGATAAACCCAAGGCGAAACACCCCAAGACACATATTAATCAAATTAACAAAGATCAAACACAAAGAACAAATATTAAAAGCAGCAAGGGAAAAACAACAAGTAACACACAAGGGAATTCCCATAAGGATAACAGCTGATCTTTCAATAGAAACTCTCCAAGCCAGGAGGGAATGGCAAGACATACTTAAAGCGATGAAAGAAAATAACCTACAGCCCAGATTATTGTACCCAGCAAGGATCTCATTCAAGTATAAAGGAGAAATCAAAAGCTTTTCAGACAAGCAAAAGCTGAGAGAATTCTGCACCACCAAACCAGCTCTCCAACAAATACTAAAGGATATTCTCTAGACAGGAAACACAAAAACGGTGTATAAATTCGAACCCAAAACAATAAAGTAAATGGCAACAGGATCATACTTATCAGTAATTACCTTAAACGTAAATGGGTTGAATGCCCGAACCAAAAGACAAAGACTGGCTGAAAGGATACAAAAACAAGACTCCTACATATGTTCTCTACAAGAGACCCACCTCAAAACAGGGGACACATACAGACTGAAAGTGAAGGGCTGGAAAAAGATTTTCCTTCCTCTGCTTCTATGATACACTTTTCTACTGGTTTTTCTCTATCATTCTGGTGTTTTTATCTTACTCTCTTTTCAAGTACTTCTACATGGACATCCCTAAAATATTGATGATGTTCAGAGACCCAGCCTCACCTCCTGAACTTTTGACTCCTTGGCTTCTTCCTGGACAACTGCAGATATGCCCACGTCTACACTTTTATGCCTATAACCCCAAAGTTTCTACCTGAACTCACTACAGAATTCCAATCAACTTAATTCAACTTCCAACTGCACATTTCCATCAGAACATTCCAGTGACATCTCAATAAACAAACCTCTTTTCTCCAATTTTTTCTTCCTGCGTCCTGTCTTTCTTGTTTGTCTAAGCACTATCCAGTGCCCACTGAAGTTTAGGCTTAAAAAAACCCCAAAACCTCTGTGTTCTAATTACATGCATCCATGCCCCCTGGTGGCTGAAATGGTAAAGCATCTGCCTGCAATGAGGGAGACCTGGGTTCGATCCCTGGGTCGGGAAGATCCCCTGGAGAAGGAAATGGCAATCCACTCCAGCACTCTTGACTGGAAAATCCCATGGACAGAGGAGCCTGATAGGCTACAGTCAATGGGGTCTCTAAGAGTCAGACATGACTGAGCGACTTCACTATTACTATGCCCCTAAAAGTAAGAAACAATGCATAAGAAACAATGCAAGATAGAATATGAAATACCAGAAATAAAAGTGACTTCTTTTAAAAATATACTAGAACATGTTGGCTCATTATAATAATTGTAAAATTCAAGATGGACAACATATAATTATAATTAATATAGTGTCATGTGGCCTTCAAAATATCCTAGTTTAATGAGAGTCTTTAAGTGACAGCATATTAGCTAAAGACATATTCACTTCAGAAAGCTAAAGAAAACACCTTGAAATTATAGTGGCAACTTAATATTTCATTTGGGATAATCTAAGAGCATGTTACAGTTTACTTTTAAAATAGATTTCTAAGAATACCACTAATTATTATAAACTAATAAGCAAGTAGAGTTAATAATTATTTTCTTAGTCTTCTTCCCAAGTATATTCTCAAAGCAAGGGGAGTTTCTTGAGAGTAGTACCATTTTAAGCCAAATGCATGTTTTGGCTTAGGTCATAATTGAAATGAAATTGTGTGTTCTGATCTTATTTTCTAAAACAGTCTTCAGCTTCTTAATTTCTGTTTTTTATTTATAAAATATGTTTCTTCAGTTTCCTCATAACTTGCAATCAAATTTTGGGGTAGGGAGATGAAAAAGAAAAATAGTCAATTTAACATGGTTTATTCAATGTAAGATAACTGGCTTACTTGTTGGTTTTATATTAATTTATACTGAATTAATTTTCTCATAGAAATGTTTGAATTTTCTATTTATGTCAGTTTCCAATCCAGAAGCAGAGAATATAAAATAATTCTCTTATTGAAAAGTCCTAACTCATGTCATCAAGTTGAAACAAAGGATAAGGTATAAAATGGAGTCAGCAATAACTTTTGCCTACTAGAAATTAATAAAGTACCAGTTTTCACATTAGCTATAGCTGTTACTTATGTTCACCTTCTAGCCAGCCAATGTGTATGCTCTTTTATACCATATAGTACATTTTAAGTTGTTTATCAAAATAGCATATAGCTTTTTTTTTGCTTATACTAGCAGATCTTCAAGATATTAACAAATGATGTGCTTAAGCCTGAATCTCTTATTTTTAATGCATTTTTGGGTATCTAATGATCTTTGTGTTTCTTTCATTTATATTATTATCAAACATTTATTGAATAAATACTCTGTCAATTGCTGTTTTCTGAGAGATATAAAATTGAAAAAAAAAAAGGCAAGCTCTCTAAACATCAAGTTATTATAGTCAAGTGAAAGAGAGAGATATACCAACAACAATAAAAGTTTTTAGTAGTAAAATGACAGTGGATATTCCAAAGTTAGGAGTAGTTAATTTCTACCACAAGTTTAGATCAGGAAAAGCATCATGGAGGGAGTTTTTGAAAAATTTTAAGCTGGAAAATGACATTGTCAAATGGATATTATATATAGATTACTTTGATGGATGAATGAGGATCATTAGATAGATGTAAAAATGAGTCTGAGAAAAACCAGTTGCAATTATCTAGACAATAAGAATACAAAGGCCTGACTTAAAGTGCCGAGCATAGAGAAGAGAAGACATAAACAATGTGAAGGATGTTAAATCAGTTGGGTATGTGGAGGTTGAGGTAAGTTTTTGGAATGATTCCTAAGAAATGACTTGACATAGTAAGACATTAGTCAGGATATGAGATACAGGAAAACACAAGTATAAGAAAGGATGTTATGATAATGTAATTAATTTTGGTCATTTTAACTTTGAGAAATATGTGGGACATCCAGGTGAAAATGTCCAATTGAAGTTGGTTTTATTCATTTTAATCTCAGAAGCAAGGTCTGGGAGGAAGGAAGATTAAGACTTTTTGAGTTGTTAGCATATTGATGGGAATTGAAGCACTGATAGTGAATGAGATTATTCAGGGATAGTAAGATAAAAGGATTGAAGACAAAACTATAAAGAATGATTGCACTAAATAGAAAAAAATGAAAACAGTCAAGGAGAGAAGCTATTCCCCAAATGGTAAAATGTAGGAAAAAAGGCAGGGCAATGTGTTATCAAGGAAGCCTAATGCAAGAGACAGTTTAAAACAAAACAACAAAAAAAAGAGTACTTAGCTGTGTCAAATGTCTTATTCTGCCTGAGACTGCTTCTGAATAGGAGTGGAAAAGGAATATTTGCCTTATTTTCTTCATAGCAGCTCAGTTACCAAAAAGTGATATTTGAACCAAATATAATAATTAATTCTTGCTATATCTCTATTTATGGGAAGTTTTAATGGAGATGTGTGTGTGCTCAGTCGTGTTCAACACTTTGAGGCCCCATGGACTGTAACCCACCAGGCCCCTCTGTCCATGCAATGAAGGGGGTTGCCATTTCCTCCTCCAGGGGATCTTCGCTGATTCAAAGATCTAACTGGCCTCTCCTGCGTCCGACTCCTGCATTGGAAAGTGGATTCTTTAGGACTAAAGAATTCCCACCTGGGAAGCCCATTTTAATGGCGAGAGACTAAGCAAAAAGAAAAGAAGAATGGTTGGCTGGATTTATGTAAACATTCCTGTCGACCTAAGGACCAGAGTGGAATGAGTTGTGAAATTAAATTTTCATGTTAATTAATTTACTACCATGAGTTTCTAGGTTCAAAAGTGAATATGATGTGACTTTTATCCTCAAGGAACTTTTGGTTTAACCTAGAAAACAGATAGATTTTTAACTCTGGTACCATACAATGAGAGATAATTACACGTATTACTTCCTTTGAGAATTTACTCTTTAGTTTTCTAGTTCTTCCTGATTTCAGTGTTTACATCATATTTCCAAGTTTTTTGAAGTCTTACAAATTCCAAAAATACAAAACACATCATAGTCATATGCATGTTTAAATGACTTTTGGAATGTGCCATGAGTTTCCTAACTTCAAAATAACTTCAAACACTTCAAAATAGCATTTATATACGTATAGACAGCAAATACCTGCCTAAATTTCTCCCTACTAAAGAAAAAAGAGAGAGAGAGAATGAAATTAATCATTCCAAATTTAATAATTGTATTCCTCTACACATATACTCTCTCCTCTGGAATTGGAGCTTAGCTCACCAAAACATTTGATAGCAACAAAATATGTACATGATGTACTTTTAAGCAAAAACAGTAAAACAGACAATGCATTATACTGGCATGTAACACAGTAGAATACTGTTAACTTACATTACAAGAATAAGAATAACAACAATTTTAAAACTAAATTGTTTTTAGACATATGATCTATGTAGTATTTACTGTAGCAAAATAATGTGTCTGGTGAGCTAATCACCCAGTCTCATGAATTCATACTCAGCTGAATTTAAAGAATATTCCCCAAAGTATAATTTTCTCACTATTTCTCTCATTTCAAGAGTCTGAATTTTTCTTTATCTGGGGAACCATAAACTAAAAGATTGATATTAAAATAAAAACAGGTTCGTGTAGTGGAGAATATAGCCTATGTACAGCTATGAAAACCTGGAAGATTTAGAGTAATATTTAAACTTCAAGTCAAATGCCTTGATTAAAACATATTCTGTGAATTGGAATATATTTTTACTGAGAACATTTTGGCCTATTGTTTCTGTAGCATTAGGACCCAAGCATTAGGGCCTTGCAAATTACCTTGGTGAAACATTCTCTTCCTATGGTTATATTTCCTTTTCTGCTTCTTACATCTCTGGCAGCCATCTATTCCAGCTAGCTATTAACTTAATAATTTATCTGAGAAAATATTTTGAATCTTATTTATAGAGGTTTTTAGTCTATAATTTATTTTCCTTTGAATGTGATTCAGAACATAGTGTTTCAAGGAAAAGGATACATTTAGTTATTTAGTTATATGCTGTGCTGTGCTTAGCTTTTCAGTTGTATCAGACTCTTTGTGACCCCATGGACTGGAACCCACAGGCTCCCCTGTGCATGGGGATTCTCCAGGCAAGAATGCTGGAGTGGGTTGTCATTCCCTTCTCCAGAGGATCTCCCAACCCAGGGCGATCCCTGGTCTCCCACACTGCATGTGGACTCTTTACCATCTGATCCATCAGGGAAACCCTTTAGTTATTACACTAGGGATTAAAAGGTGACGGTGTTTCTGCTTTGGTCAATGTATCTCCTTGGAAATGTGGTAAATCCAAATTCTAATGAGAATTAATGCCCATCCACTGGGGCTTTTACTTGAAATTTATATATTTATAAATCAAATAATTTCTGAATTTATAAATTGAATCTAAAAAGGAAGCTGAGCATTAAGATATCCCAATATACAAAAAGAGGACTTCCCAAGTGGTAAAGAATCTACCTGCCAGTGCAGGAGACGTGGGAGATGCGACTTCGATCCTTCAGTCAAGAATATCCCCTGGAGAAAAAAATGTAACCTACTCCAGTATTCTTGCCTGGAATATTCCATGTACAGAGGAGCCTGGTGGGCTACAGTCCATGGGGTTGCAAAGAGTCAGACAATGACTGAGCGATTAAGCATGCATGTGATATAAAAAGTTTTTGTGGTTAGTTGTGGTTGAATTCAGTCATTGTTAAATATGATTATAAACCCTTAAATAGATGATTATTTCATGTTCAAGTCACTGTCTAATAACATGAAAGATTTAAGCTGTGACTGAGGTCCAGAGGGATGCAAAGAAAAGAACAATAAGGAAAGCTATCACACTCTGCAGTCCTCTCTCATGTCAACACTTAGAGAGGACAGAGTCCTCAGAGTCTTCTAGAAGCTGTTCTTTCAAACACTCAATAGGAGAGTTGGAAAGTGAGATTGAAATCGAATTATACATTTGTATTAAGGTTGGTGATGGACAGGGAGGCCTGGCGTGCTGCGATTCATGGGGTCACAAAGAGTCGGACACGACTGAGTGACTGATCTGATCTGATCTGATTCAAGGTTTTGAGTTTTCCATGCTTCCCACTCCAAGGATCTATCATGTTTTTATCACAATTTTCTATTTTATTCAAAAGCCAAAACAACTATATTTCTTCATGCCAATTAGGACAAGTTTAAACTACCAGTGTGCTTAGTTGCTCTGTCATGTCTGACTTTGCAACCCCATGGACTGTAGCCCACCAGGCTTCTCTGTCCATGGTGATTCTCCAGGCAAGAATACTGGAGTGGGTAGCCTATCTCTTCTCCAGGGGAAACTACCAATACATGTATTTGTTTACTTAAACATTCTTTAACATTGTTTAAATTGGAAAGTTGGAATAGAAATAGCACAAGAGCAAGGAATGTTGGATAGATCATTCATTAGCAAGTAATTAATTATAATTATAAAATGTAAATAATTATAAACCTATTAATCATCTCCTAAATTGACATATGTATATGTGTGCATGTGTGTGTGTGAATGGGTATATATGAAAATGAAACACTCAGTTTATAAATTAGGAATATCTACCCAATCTTTATTATTAAACAGATGGCTTACACTGTCTGCTAAGTCACTTTAGTCGTGTCCGACTCTGTGCGACCCCATAGACGGCAGCCCACCAGGCTCCCCCGTCCCTGGGATTCTCCAGGCAAGAACACTGGAGTGGGTTGCCATTTCCTTCTCCAACGCATGAAAGTGAAAAGTGAAAGTGAAGTTGCTCAGTCGTGTCTGACTCGTAGCAACCCCATGGAGTGCAGCCTACTAGGCTCCTCCGTCCATGGGATTTTCCAGGCAAGAGTACTGGAGTGGGGTGCCATTGCCTTTTCCTTACACTGTCTAGACAGTATTTATTGAATAATCATGCATAATCACAGAAGTGGTTCAATAACAATGAAGTGAAAAGGTCAAAATATTTGCACAAATAATTACTAAGATTGATTTTATAAAACTGATTTTTAAGTAATTGTGTTATGTTTCACATCTGCTTTAGACTCAATTTTCACTTCAATACATTTCCCCTAACTCTTTATATATTCTACCAGCTGTTCTCTACAGTTAAGTATTGTGCTTTGTGGCTTACTTAATTCTGGCCCCTCTAAATCAGGCTCTCTCTTTCACTGGGTTTGCACTCTTCTGAGTGTCCCTTTTCTGCCTTACCCATTTAATTTGTACTTCTCCTTTATTTCTGAAATTGAGTAAAATTCCTCTAGGAAACTTTCTCTGGGCTTCCTGACTAGGTTAAATTCATACTATATGCTCCCATAGCACTATTTTGCTGTCCTTCATATCAGTTTTCACAATTCTAATTTCACTATTTCTGAGAAATATATTTAATATATTGGATGCAAAGGTCATGACAATATTTCTCTTACTCTTTTTTAATGAAAGCATTCTGGAATGATGCTGACTGTAAACACATAGATAAATGAGAGAACCGATACATTCTCAAATGCTCAGCAGTGCTTCTTCTTTATTTGGGGATTAGTGGTTTGCTCCACTAAAAATCATAAGTCAGATGGAGACTGAAAATTTTTGTTTGAATATTTTTTAATGTTCAAGCACCCTTTAGGTTAAAATTTGTTTATTCAGTTCTCACCTTAACACTGTTACTTTGTTATTTCTTTCCCAATTGAAATTATAAATCTTGTTTTAAGAACCATTTAAACCTTTTGCATTTATGTGTTGTTTTCAATGTAACTGAAAATCTTTTTACCTTTGTCAATCACAACAACTGTTCTTCCTTTAAAAATTACAGTAAAATGTCAATCAGATGTAGAGATGAAAGTAGAGAGTGAGTGATAATATAGAATACAAAGGGCTCTTATATATTTTATTGATGATCAGATTAAATAGAACTTGAGAAAGAGGTTCCAAGATGCATGGCTCACTTTACCAAACATCCCCTTCCTATGGTCACCTTCTATTTTAAATGTAATTTAATGCAGAATTGGTTACAAAGTGCAGGGAAACATGGGCTTCCTAAGCAAAACCAAACAATATTGACTAAGTGTTGTGTCACTGGAAGCAGACATTCAGACTCCCCAATGTTTTAATTTTTGATTTAATTTTTGATAATGCACATAGTTGCATCTCTGTATCTCAGACAAGAAATAGAAAAAAATGACAAGCTAAACCATTAAAGCATTTGTATCTACTTGCCAAGGATTTTTATTTATTTATTTTTTAGTACATTTTCTATTTTTAATATCCCAAACCTTAAGGCCTCCCAGAATACTAAAATAGATGTGACTGGGTTATTATCTGTCAAAGATAAAATACAGTGACTCATACAACATGAAATCAAAGAGAACTGTAAAGTCTAAAATGATCTCACTATCTCCACATTCTCATAATCAAGTTCTCATTTACCTTGGGTATATAAATATGCAGTTAGGTGCTCTATCTTTCCCTATTTCCTGCACTCTGATCAATGTCTCTGTGACCTATATTGCTATATAGAACACACCTACTTCATGAGCATATATTTGGATCATAAAACAAAGCAAATAGAAAAATACTTTTCTCCTTCTAAAAGCATCTAGTTGATCATAAAAAGTCAAACCCACTGAAAGTTTTCCAATTGCTTGATTTCCAAACTTAAGGCCAAGGTCCAACTCCTCCACACTTTTAGCAGTTTATGAAGTTGTATTTTTTCTGTATCAATTTAAATCACTGGATTTTACAACTCAAGTTCTTAGATCCGAAAATTGTATGCTTTGATATATTTATTTCAAATAATAGCAAGGGGTTTTTAATAGAAACGTTTTCATGATTAATTAAAATTATTCTGTTACCTTTGGGGTTAGAATTAAAGAGCAGTGAGAAAGAGATAAGAGCTAGAAAAGGTAGTAACAGCCACTTTTTAAAATTATTACACACAAACACTACACATAATGGGCTTCCCTTTAGCTCAGCTGGTAAAGAATCTGACTGCAATGCAGGAGACCTGGGTTCGATTCCAGGATTGGGAAGATTTCCTGGAGCAGAGAATGGTTACCCACCTCAATATTCTACTGTGGAGAATTCCATGGACTGTATAGTTCATGGGGACGCAAAGAGTCAGACACGACTGAGCAACTTGCATTTTCACACACAAAAAATAGTTTGTCATAATATTTTTTGCCCACCTTGATAAAATGAATAGCAAATTTCTTTATTCAATGCCTATGTGCCATGAACTGTGCACTCAGTATCCATTGTAGATAGGTATAATTATTCATATTTTACATATAGATCAAGCATCTACATAATTAGACCTCAAGTCCCTCAAATAAAATTGGCTAAGGTTAAATTTGATTCAGTTAAACATCAAGGCTTGCTCAAATTGTTTCTGCACTTCACTGGCAGAGTAGGGTATAACCCATTCTTCATATACTAGTGACATTCAGCTTACTCCTTTAGCACAAATCAGGTGAATCTGTTATTTTGTAGCAAAGGATTCTGCTTTTCAATCTACTAACACAGTCAGATAAAGCTGCATATTTTTATACTTGGTGGAAACATTCAAGGGATGACTTGATTCTTAATTAGCAGGTAAAGGATTCTCACATGGAAGGTGTTTTCTCCCACCATAGCAGAGAATATATATTTATTCCTAGTAGAGTGGTTAAAAAAAAAAACAATGGGGAAGTCTGTGTATGTGTGTATAGAGGAAATTTTGTTACTCTCAGAGTTAGATGCCAAGGAAGGAAATATAATCTATTTAGTACAACACTAACAATCTCTCTTACAATGTTACAGAGAAGATTCTGCAGGCAATACACTGAGAGAGCTTGGAATTTTGACCTATCTTGACTGTTGATTTTGATAACTCTCCCTCTTAGCAAGTTTTACTTTAGTAAGTAACTCCTTACAAATGGTTAGTGACTTTCGAGTCCATGGACTGTATAGTTCATGGGGTATAGTTTTCTTCTGGATATAGTTTTTAGTTAATATGTTGGAAATGAATTCATAACTGATTTCACTGTGCTTTCCAAGATTATTACCACACTGAGTTGTGTGAAGAAAAATATGTGGTATTTTCTCATTGTCATTCTGGCTGTATTGTCCCAGGTCACCTAGACATCTGTTATGAAAATCATAGGTAGGTGTTGCTTGATTCTGCAAGGGGTGAAAAAATTAGGAGGCAAGGAGTTGTGTGCTGCTGCTGCTGCTAAGTCGCTTCAGTCCTGTCCGACTCTGTGCGACCCCATAGATGGCAGCCCACCAGGCTTCCCTGTCCCTGGGGTTCTCCAGGCAAGAACAGTGGAGTGGGTTGCCATTTCCTTCTCCAATAAGGATTTGTCTAGAGACCTAGATTGGAGAAGGCAATGGCCACCCACTCCAGTACTCTTGCCTGGAAAATCTCGTGGATGGAGGAGCCTGGTGGGCTGCAGTCCATGGGGTCGCAAAGAGTCAGACACGACTGAGCGACTTCACTTTCACTTTTCACTTTCATGCGTTGGAGAAGGAAATGGCAACCCACTCCAGTCTTCTTGCCTAGAGAATCCCAGGGATGGCGGAGCCTGGTGGGCTGCCATCTATGGGGTCTCACAGAGTCGGACACGACTGAAGTGACTTAGCAGCAGCAGAGACCTAGATAATTTCTTGCAGTGCATTTTGATGCTTTGATTCCACAATTTTGTGGTAATGGAGATGAGGATAATTTCTATGCTTTTTAGCTCCCCAAACCATTGCAGAACACATTCTGAAATTTCCCAGATGATGGAAGTTAAAGTTTCATTAATTTGAGAGTTGTGAAATAGTGCCTAGAGGGCATGCAGCGCAGTTAGTAAAATAATAAATCTCAAGTGAAAGTTTACTGTCTTCCTCAAAAGAAGGCCTAGAGTTAATAGTTCTGTTCTTGCTCCATGAATATCTGTAGTGCTGGGTCTTTTTTATTTTCCTGATGCTTGGTTAGTACCATAGAGTGAAATATGAAGATTATTGAATGAGAAATTAAGTCATGAACTGATTTGACTATTTCATATATACATTTGACATTTGGCCAAAATAAGGAAAATAAGTGATCGGGACTCTGTGTTAGATAATTCTTCACAGGAGAAAGAATATGGGAAATGATTCCATTTTTATCTATTATAAAGTCTTAGCCTTAGATTGGGAAAATTTCTCTGAAGAATAAGATAATAAATTTAATTTAACAAATACCTGAGTGCCTAATATGTGCCAAAAAGGAGGCTTGGGAGAATGCAAATATGAATTAGAGGAGAACTTTACTTTTGAGAAGATCTCAGTACAGCCAGAATGACAATGAGACAATATCACATTTTTTTTTCCCCACACAATTCAGTGTGGTAATAATCTTGGAAAGAACAGTGAAATCATTTATGAATTCATTTCCAGTGCATTAACTAAAAACTATACCCAGAAGAAAGGATTCAATATTCCTTTAAAGGATCAGGTAAATTTCATTTTTTTCAGAGTTTTCTCTTTCCTTCAAAGTCCACACTCCATTTTTTTTTTTAACTGTGGTGTTCGGTACTGCCTAAAATATATACATAAATTTGGTGCCATTCTGTCATGATTTACAATCTTTATGAATAAAATTTCCTATATTAGAATGTAAGCTATATGAGTAGATTTTTTGGGGGGGCTCTGGTATAATGTTTTGTATGGATGAAGTACTATGGATGGAAGTTCCTAACACTGTATAGGAGGCACTGATCAAAACCATCCCCAATAAAAAGAAATGAAAAAAGACAAAATGGTTGTCTGAGGAGGCCTTACAAATAGCTGAGTGAAGAAGAGAAGTGAAAGGCAAAGGAGAAAGAAAGAACTATACATCTGAATGCAGAGTTGCAAAGAATGCCAAGGATAGATAAGAGAGCCTTCCTAAGTGATCAGTGCAAAGAAATAGAGGAAAACAATACAATGGGAAAGACTAGACATCTCTTCAAGTAAATTAACTATACCAAGGGAACATTTCATGCAAAGATGGGCACAATAAAAGACAAAATGGGATGGACCTAACAGAAGCAGAAGATATTAAGAAGAGGTGGCAAGAATATACAGAACTGTACAAAAAAGATCTTCATGACCCAGATAATCACAATGGTGTGATCACTCACCTAGAGCCAGACATCCTGGAGTCTGAAGTCAAGTGGACCTTAGGAAGCATCACTATGATCAAAGCTAGTGGAGATGATATAATTCCAGATGAGCTCTTTCAAATCTTAAAAGATGATGCTGTGAAAGTGCTGCACTCCATAAGCCAACAACTGTGGAAAACTCAACAGTGGCCACAGGAATGGAAAGGTCAGTTTTCATTCTAATCCCAAAGAAAGGCAATGGTAAAGAATGTTCAGACTACCACACATTTGCACTCATCTCACATGCTAGCAAAGTAAGGCTCAAAATTCTCCAAGCTAGGTTTCAACAGTATGTGAACTGAGAACTTCCAGATTTTTAAGCTAGATTTAGTAAAGGCAGATGAACCAGAGATCAAATTGCCAACATCTGTTGGGTCATAGAAAAAGAAAGAGAATTCCATCAAAATGTCTACTTCTGCTTCATTGACTATGCCAAAGCCTTTGATTGTGTGGATCACAACAAACTTTGGAAAATTCTTAAAGAGATGGGAATATCAGACCACCTTACCTATCTCCTGAGAAATCTGTGTGCATAAGTAGAAACAGTTAGAAACAGACATGGAACAATGGACTGATTCCAAATTGGAAAGGAGTATCTCAAGGCTATATATTGACACCTTGCTTATTTAATATATATGCAGAGTATATCATGCTAAATGCTAGGCTGAATGAAACACAAGCTGGAATCAAGATTGCTGGGAGAAATGCCAATAACCTCAGATGTGCAGATTACACCACCTTTATGGCATAAAGTGAAAAGAAACTAAAGATGAAAATGAAAGAGGAGAGTGAAAAAGCTGGCTGAAAACTCAACATTCAAAAAACTAACATCATGGCATCATGATAGTCCCATCATTTCATGGCAAATAGGGGGAAAAAATGGAAACATTTTCTTGTTTTCTTGGGCTCCAAAATCACTGCAGATGGTGACTGTAGACATGAAATTAAAAGACGCTTGCTCCTTTGAAGAATAGTTATGACCAACTTAGATAGCATATGAAAAAGCAGAGACATTACTTTGCCATCAAACGTCCATCTAGTCAAAGCCATGGTTTTTCCAGTAGTCATGTATGGATATGAGAGTTGGGCCATTAAAAAAAAAGCTGAGTGCTGAAGAACTGATGCTTTTTTTTTTAATTTTATTTTATTTTTAAACTTTACATAATTGTATTAGTTTTGCCAAATATCAAAATGAATCCATCACAGGTATACATGTGCTCCCCATCCTGAACCCTCCTCCCTCCTCCCTCCCCATACCATCCCTCTGGGTCGTCCCAGTGCACTAGCCCCATGCATCCAGTATCATTTGAAATGTGATGTTAGAGAAGACTCTTGAGAGTTACTTGGATAGCAAGGAGATTAAACCGGTCAATCCTAAAAGAATTCAGTCCTGAATATCCATTGGAAGAACTGATGCTGAAGCTCCAATACTTTGTCCACCTGATGCGAAGAACTGACTCATTGGAAAAGACCTTGATGCTGGGCAAGATTGAAGGCAGGAGGAGGGGACAACAGAGGATGAGATGGTTGGATGTCATCAACCACTCAATGGACATGAGTTTGAGGAAGCTCAGGGAGTTGGTGATGGACGGGGAAGCCTGGCATGCATCCATGGGGTTGCAAAAAGTAGGACAAAACTGAGCTACTGGACT
Organism: Bos taurus; assembly: GCF_002263795.3. Taxonomy (NCBI): domain Eukaryota; kingdom Metazoa; phylum Chordata; class Mammalia; order Artiodactyla; family Bovidae; genus Bos; species Bos taurus. The sequence goes on along the minus strand of NC_037357.1, from coordinate 39,659,135 downwards.
GACTGTTGTATCTGCTGCTGCTGCTGCTGCTGCTGCTAAGTCACTTCAGTTGTGTCTGACTCTGTGCGACCCTATAGACGGCAGCCCACCAGGCTTCCCCGTCCCTGGGATTCTCCAGGCAAGAACACTGGAATGGGTTGCCATTTCCTTCTCCAATGCATGAAAGTGAAAAGTGAAAGTGAACTCACTCAGTCGTGTCTGACTCAGCGACCCCATGGACTGCAGCCTACCAGGCTCCTCCATCCATGGGATTTTCCAGGCAAGAGTACTGGAGTAGGGTGCCATTGCCTTCTCCAAGGTACTTCTTACAATTGCCTAATTCTATTTTTCTTTTTGGTTCAAAGCAGTAGGATGCAAGGAGATGCCTCCTCCTTCCTTAAGGTGAGACTGATATACAAAACAATGAATTGTCCTTCAAATTATTTCCCACCAAAATGTGCCAAGATTTTGATCTTGAGATAATTGAAGATTCACAAACATCTGTAACAAATATTATAGACTGATGCTGCATACTTGTTGTTGTTATTATTGTTTAGTCGCTAAGTCATGTCCAACTCTTTTGTGACCCCATGGGCTGTAGCCTGCCAGGCTTCTCTGTCCATGGAATTTCCCAGGCAAGAATACTGGAGTGGGCTACCATTTCCTTCTCCAGGGAATCTTCACAACCCAGGGACCGAACCCATGTCTCTTGCATTGGCAGGTGGGTTCTCTACCACTGAGCCACCAGGGAAGGCCTGCATATGCATTACTGTATTTTAAACTATAAACACAATGTTATACAACATATCTTTACAACTTTTTCATCTTGTATGACTGAAACTTTACATTGAACAGCTATTTCCCATTTTCCCTTTTCTCCAGCCCCTGGCAACCCCTAGCTCCTGGCAAAACTACCCCTAACCCCTTAGCCACTAGCCCCACGCCCCTGGCAACACTCTGCTTCCATGAGTTTGACTATTTTAGATTCCTCATGTAAGTGATATCATGTAGTATTTGTCTTTCTGTATCTGGTTTATTTCACCTAAGATAATATCCTCCAGGTTCATCCATGTTATTGCAAATGACAGGATTCCCTTCTATTGTAAGACTGAATATTCCCTTGTTTATGTGTGTGTATACACACACATCATCATCATCTTCTGTATCCATTCTTTTTGTTGATGGATATTTAGGTTGCATGGTGGATGATGTATGGATAATGCTAGTGTGGATAATGTTTCCATGAACATGAAAATGTAGTTGCCTCTTCAAGATCCTGGTTGCAGTTCTTTTAAATATATACCCAGATGTGGGATTATTGGCTCATATGTCAGTTCTATTTTCAAGCTTTTCAGGACTTTCCATGTCACTTTCCATAGTGGCTGCACTAGTTTACATTCTCATCAACATTGTACAAGGGTTGTCTTTTCTCAACATCCTCCAACAGTTGATATTTTTTTAAAATAATAGCCAATATAAATAACAGGTGTGAGATGATATCTCGCTGTGGTTTTGATTTGCATTTCCCTGATGATTATATACCTGTTGACCATTTGAATGTTTTCTTTAGAGAATTGTCTATTCACACACTTTTCTCATTTATTAATGTTGTTATTTGATTTTTACCATTGAGTTCTAAGAGTCTCATATACTTTGCATATTGACCCGGCATCAGATATATGGTTTGCAAATATTTTCTTCCATTGTACAAATTGCCTTTCATTTTGTTAACTGTTTCTTTTCCTGTGGATAAACTTTTTGTTTGATGTAATCCTACTTACCTGTGTCAGCTTTCATTCCCTGTACTTTCGGCATCATATTCAAGAAATCACTGCCAAAGCCAATATAAAGAAAGTTTTCCTTTCTGCTTTCTTCTGGGAATTTTATGGTTTCAAGTCTTGCATTTTAGTTTTGATCCACTTCGTCTTACATTTTAGTTTTGATCCACTTCGACTTCATTTTTGTGTATAAGATAAGCGTTCAGTTTCATTGTTTTACACACAGATACCCAGTTTTGCCAAAATGTCAAAATATCTGATTAAACCTATTATATATTGGTTTGTCATCCTATAGAAGGATAATAGAAGTCACATATCCTTTAATTCCCATGTATAAATATTCTTATCTTTTATACTGCTCCAGTCAAAGAAACATTCATTCTTAATATTTTTTATCAGTTATGTTCTTTTTTTCTATTTAAAGATAAAACATCAATATTTTTCTGTTTACCACAAAGAATAAGGTTGGGAGATTCTAAGTTTAAAACTTTATGATTGAAATTTTATATGTCTGTTCCTCTTGTCTCAACATCTTATAGTATTTCAAATAAGGTAGCCCATTTCAACAAGAAATTAGTGGAAAACAATAGATTATTTTATACTCTGATTTATTAGATTATTTGTTCCTTTCCAATTGGGATGTCCTTTATTTATCTTTCTTTCTTTATGAACTGGCTAGAAAACCCAGTGCTGTGTTGAATAAGAGTGGTGATAACTGATATCTTTGACTTGTTTCTGAACCTAGAGGGAAAGCAGACAAGTTTTGTCCCATTTAGAATGATGTTAAATGTAGGTTTCCTGGTAAATGCTTTATATCAAGGTGAAACACTTTCCCTCCATTCCTAATTTGTTGAGAACTTTTTTTATGAATGAGTTTTGTCAAAAGCTTTGTCTGCTTCAATTGATACAATCATATGATTTATCTTTTTTAGCCTATTGAAATGGTGGATTACAGTGATTGATTTTCAAATATTGAAGCAGTTTTACATATTTGGAATGAATCCCCTTTCTAGTGGTGTATTATTTTAATATTGCTATATATGATTTGCTTATTTTTTTAATGTGGGACTTTTAAAGTGGGACTGGGGAACTAAAGTTTTGATTTTAAAGTGAAAGTCGCTCAGTCGTATCTGACTCCTTGCGACTCCATCGACTATACAGTCCATGAAATTTTCCAGGCCAGACTACTGGAGTGGGTAGCCTTTCCCTTTTCCAAGGATCTTCCCAACCCAGGGATCGAACCCAGGTCTCCCACATTGCAGGCAGATTCTTTACCAGCTGAGCCACAAGGGAAGCCCAAGAATACTGGACTGGGTAGCCTTTCCCTTCCAGTGGGTCTTCCCCACCCAGGAATCAAACCAGGGTTTCCTACACTGCAAGCAGATTCTTTACCAACTGAGCTATCGGGGAAGTCCAGTTTGCTGGGAATAAATTTTTGATTAAAAAAATCAAAAGTTTAAGGTTTTGATTTAAATTAATTTTAATAATTTAAACCCTGGTGGCTCAGTGGTAAAGAATTGGCCTGCCGATGCAGGAGACACAGTTTCAATTTCTGGGTCAGGAAGATCCCCTGGAAAAGAAAATGGCAACCCACTCTAGTATTCTTGCCTGGAAAACGCCATGGGCAGAGGAACCTGGTGGGCTACAGTTCATGGGGTTTCAAAAGAGTCAGACATGACTTAGTGACTTAGCTGCTAAACAACAACAAAACAATCACATATACCTAGTGGCTACCATATTTGACAGTGCAGGCAGCCCCTTCAACTGATATTTTGTTGAATTGTCTTTTTATTAACTCAAAAATTATTGAGGTATAATTGACATAAAACTTTATATTACTTTCAGGTGTATAACATAATTATTTGATATCTGTATGTATTATGAAATGGTCACAGGGTCTAGTGCATTGTTATCTTCCAATAAGTTGTATTATTGTGGGTCCACTGGTCTGCCATGGAAATGCCAAGGACCATGGTATGGAGTGGTGAAATTTGTCTGCTCATATCTGAGTGGTTTGGGTTAGGCCTGACTGAAGTGGTAGCCCTGACCATGGCTTCTGTTTCCCTAGGTCTTGCTGGCAATATCATGCTGCTTCCTACCTTTGATGTGCCCTGTGTAGGTTTCCAATAAAAAAGAAAGTGAGAGGGTGGGATGATTTGGGAGAATGGCATTGAAACATGAATAATATCATATATGAAACAAGTCGCCAGTCCAGGTTCGATGAACGATGCTGGTTGCTTGGGGCTGGTGCACTGGGACGACTCAGAGGGATGGTACAGGGAGGGAGGAAGGAGGAGGGTTCAAGATGGGGAACACATGTATACCTGTGGCAGATTCATGTTGATATATGACAAAACCAATACAATATTGTAAAGTTAAAAAATAAAATTAAATTTAAAACAAAGAAAGTGAAAAAATTTTAGACAAAAAGTAAATGAAAAATCACCTTTTATGCTCAGTGCCTTGCTGTGCATGATACTCAGTGATCAATAAATATTTGTTGATTACTAAGATTTTGTTAGAAGTTTTAGTTGGATAAGTTCTTATAGGCAGAGTTTGTTTTAGATATCTTAAAGAGATGTCTTCAGATTAGAAAAATTCCAGCTATGATGGAATATAGAGGCATGTTAGCCAGTACAGGAAAGTGTAAAAGGTCAACTGGGTATGATGATACAAGTGTGAAAAAGTTTTAAAAAGAAAGCAGCAAACATCCAGTATAAACTTGCAGCATAGGCTAATTTACTACACAGGCTAAAGGCCACTTTTTCTATTGATACCTAGGGAGTCAATAACAAGTACAAGTGCCTTTCCTACTCCCTGTTGGATTGCACCTACAACTATTTCATTTGTTCTTACCATTTCAGTGTCAGTTTATTGGACTATTGAATGCACTGTATGATGGCAACAGCTGGACAACTGCTGGACTATTGTGTCTAATTGTTGTAGCAGATGGTTCTGCCATGACAATTAGTCTTGAAATGTGCAACATGCTGAGGATATGAATTTTATCCTATTTATGTTTATAGTTTTAAGCTGTAAGAATCATAAGAAGCAGTACATATCAATAGGTCAGTACTAAGTTAAAACGACCACTGTTAACTATTTATTTTTAAATCACTTTTTAAAAAACCCTGATAATGAACTCATATCTTTAAATCCTGCCTTAGTTAATGAAACCAATGCTATATAATGATAGTTTTAGTATATTGCTAAGTTTGACTTTTTTCCCTTCAAAACACACTCAAAACAAGAATTTTATGGAGAAAATAAGTCATTTACCAAGTAATAAAAACTACTTCCCATTAATAATAAAATAAATAAATTTATTTAATGAACACCTATATTTGAAAAAAAAAACAAAAAACCAGCCTTTCTTTAGTGAGAAAATTCCTATAAAAAGAAATTTTTTTCAGGATAGAAATAAGTTCAGGAAATTCTTTAAGTGAGATACTTATTGCCAATGAGAGGCTTATTTGTATGACCAATTTTGTTTGCTATGGTGAAACCTTGTCTGATGGTATTAAACATTAGTAAATCAAATAAACCCCATCAGGCATTATTCATTTCTAAATTATTAAAAGTTCTTTATCTACTATTATAGTTCAGTCTGTGTCATTGTGTTTATTTTAATTTTATAAAATTTAAATTTATTTATTTTAATTAGAGGTTAATTACTTTACAATATTGTATTGGTTTTGCCCCAAACCACCCACTAGTGGAAAGCAACATGTTTGAATAGAAAGAACAATGGATTAGGAATTAGAAAATATAATTTTAGCAATATCTCTTGCTGACTAATCATACCACTTTAGTAAGAAACAGTGCTACTGAATTTCAATTTTCTAATCAGTTAAAAAAGTATATTCAATAATATCAGTCTTGTTCTCTTCAAGGCTGTTCTGATATTTCAAATGAAGTCATGTCAAAGAAAACATTTAGAAAATGTAAATAAAGGTATAGGTATAAAGACAGAATTTTACCATTACTGCATTACCAACTACTGCTCCTTCTTTAAAAGTTATCAAAACAGCTGAGTCTTCAAAGAAGTTAACTCATAGACACCATAGTCACTGACAATTTAAACAATGAAGACATTCTAAGATTTGTACAGGTAATTTGGATTTATAAATTTAGCAGTCTTGCAGATTTATAGATCTTAAAATCATAGACTCTAACAAGAAAGGACTTTCAAAATTATGATATCCCTCTGCAGCATTCTTGACTTCTCATCTTCCACTGCAGGCTCAAGTATATAGAGTAAAAGAGAGTTTATTTCCTTAAGTAAATATTAGAAAAAAGTTTCTTTATACTGACCCGAAAACTATACATCTTCTTTCACTTGGGGTTCTGGCTTTCTTGAAGACCACAAAGGATAATTCTAATCACTTTTCTCCATGACAGCTTTTCAGATATTTAAAAGTAGCTTTCAAGGCTATCTACTTTTGTTTATTCCAAGTTAAACGTTTGGTATTTCTTCAGATGCTTCCTATGTTCCCAGTTTAGGTCATAAGGAAGCTATTGCACTGATCAAGAGGAGAGACAGTGAGAACCTAACCTAGGGTACTTACTCTGGGTATGAAGAGGAAGGATCAGTGCAAAAATATGTTATGGAACTTGAAGCAATAGTACTTGAAAAACAATTAATTTTGTGTGACAAAGAAGGATTCAAAGATAAAACTGAAGTTTCAAGCCTAAACCAATGGGACAATATTAAGTAGGATGATACTGACACAGCATGAATTAAAATATTAGAAAGAAGAGTTTTAGAGAGGAGGAGCTAAGCTGATTTTTAGAAGCATAGCTTTAGATGCTAAAAGATAAAGAAATGGGTAATGCTAGGTTTTAGAACGTAGATTTAGAACTCAAGAGACTATAGACATGGAAAACAAAGTATTTGAGACTGATTGGCAAAAATAAGTATGCAAAATAGATCAGTTATAGCACAGTGGCAAACTAGAGAATAGTTTGCTCAATTTGAATGCTTAACAAACATCCTGTAATTCATGTTTGGTGTAGAGACTGCCAGTTTATATGTTATCTATAGAAAAGAGAGCTAAGAAAAAATACTCCCAGAAAACATACATCTTGCTTGGGAGGAAATGAGAGCAGAAAAGCGTACTGTATCATGCATGAGACTGAGAGGGAAGGGAACAGCTGGGAGAGTAAACAGAATGGCAACAGCCAGGAGGGTGTCAACATTGTAAATCAACTATACTCCAGTAAATTTTAAAAAATGCACATACTACTATATGTAAAATAGATAACCAACAAGGACCCACTGTATAGCACAGAGGACCATGTACTCTGTAATAATCTATATGGGAAAATAATCTGAAAAAGAATAGATATGCATAATGAACTCACTTTGCTGTACACATGAAACTAACACAACATTGTAAATTGACTATACTCCAATATAAAATTAAAAACAAATAAGTTAAATTTAAGGCAGATGATAAACAGTCCCAAGATGAAGAATGAGAAGAGATTCCTGGCCCTGTTTGATAATATTTAAATCAAGAAGAACTAGAAATACAATTAAACATCAAAAGACTATAAGCTGAACATGTTCCATATAAGCTTTATTACCTATTGATATAGTAACAAATTTCTAATTAACAGATAAGTTAAATTTAACAGCTGTAATCATAATGACAAGAATTGTATTCAGTATATTTCTTAATAGTAAGATATATTTAATGCTTACTTGCAAAAACAAAGGCTCTTAACCAAGAACACAAAGAATAAAACAAAACTCCAGAATAATTTTATTGAAGTGTAGTTGATTTACAATACTCTGTTAGTTTCAGGGTAAGAACAAAGTGTATATATATATATATATATATACACACATATATATATACATATATATAAATATGTATATATAAATACATATATATATATATATAGAGAGAGAGAGTGATGGACACTTAGGCTATTTTCCATTATAGGTTACTATAGGATATTGAATATAGTTCCTTGCAACAAATCATTGTTGCTTATCTATTTTATGTATAATAGTTTGTATCTGTTAAAACTAAACTCCAAATTTGTTCCCCCACATATACACCTTCACCCTTTGGTAATCATAAGTTTATTTTCTATGTCTTTGAGTCTGTTTCTATTTTGTAAATAGATTCATTTGTTCATTTGTATTATTTTTTCTTAGATTTCACTTTTAAATGATCTTATATAATATTTGTGTTTCTCTGATGCCACTCAATATGATATTCTCTAGGTCATTCTGTGTTGCTGCAAGTGGCAGTATTTATTCTTTTCATGCCTGAGTAATATTTCATTATATGTGTGTGTGTGTGTGTGTGTGTGTGTGTGTCTTCTTAAACTAATCATCTGTTGATGGACACTTCGGTTGTTTCCGTGTCTTAGCTATTGTAAATAGTGCTGCAGTGAACATTGGGGTGCATGAATCCATTTGAGCCCTGGTCTTCTCTGGATATGCCCAGGAGTGGTATTGCAGGGGCATATGGTAACTCTGTTTTTAGTTTTTTAAGGAACTCCCGTACTGTTTTCCATGGTGACTGCAGCAGTTTACATTCCCACCAACAGTGTAGACAAAGCTCTAGGATATTAACTCACTTTGTGTACATAATATTTTGTGTTGTAAAATATTTACTAAGATAAATTTCACCATTTTTTATCTTCATGTTTTTTCTTAAAATGAATCACCAAATAGTATATTATGAACAGTTTTTGACATTGATTGTCTTAGTTCCTGTGCAATATACCCCTAATGAAAAAGTAATAAATGGCCAAAGAAGTATAGTTATCCTGTGGTACATTCATTTCTTAAGCAGTAAAGAGGTTCAGGCAACGTATTGCTTTTCTCTTGTGAGATTTTTTTTTAGCAGCTTTATTGAGGTTTAATTGGCACATGAACTGTATATACATTTAACATGTGAAACTTGATGTTTTGGTATGTATACATTATGAAATGATCACCAACCATAATCAAGCTATTTAATATATCCATCACCTTCACAGGTTTACAATTTTCTTCTGTGTTTATATATGCTTGGGGGGTGGATAAAATTACTTAATATAAACTTTACTTTCTCAGGAAATTTCAAGTATATGACAGTGCTTTCTTAACTGTAATCTCCAAGCTTTATATTAGAATATATTTACCTTGCATAACTGAAACTTTGCTGATGTTGGTCAAAGAATACAAAGTTTCACATAATTTTTGGTCAGATTTTCCAGAAACTCTGATGCCTAGACCTGCTTCTGAAGCAATGGATTGATAATATTTTATGCCAATGGAAGATAAAATTTACAGCTTATAAATATGAACATCTTTTGTAATTTAAAGTGATTTTCTTTGTAGGTATTCTTTTTTCCAAATAGTTTTATATAATTCCATTAATATATCCCAAAATGTGTGAATATGGCATGAATTATTTACACTAACAGATTGGAGTTTAAAACAACATATCTCTAGGGATCTCAGAAGGATGCTTTTGTTGCATATACTGTGCACAATAGTGTGCACCAGCGTCATAGTGTGATGTTCTTACAGAGACCAAATTTTATGTTCTTTTTCAGAATATTTGGTCATGGCAAACCTCTGAAACGTGTTTTTATTATTATTTCAAGACCTGTATTGGATATCAGATTTCTCTATGGATAAAACCAAAAGCAGTGTGCAAATGCACACATTTCTGTGAACCCACTTTTTCTCTATAAAAGAAATAAGTAAATGTAAAATCATTTCTCCTAGCTCTTAAAAAAAAACACCAATTTTCTCTAGAACTCATTTAGTAATTATACTCTATTATCTAGACAATATTCTTATAATGAAGAAGAATCTAGTTATAGGCATAAAATCGTGATATTCTTATGTATGCAATTTCTTGAATGGAACAGCTGAAACAATTTATCCTCCCAAATAATATTACTGAAAACTCTGTATAAAGTAAGGTATATTGAAGACATAGAGTCTTATTCATTAAACTAGAAGTGCCAGAGTCATACTGACATTATGGAATGCTGCTACTAAATACGGGAACACTTGCATACAACACCTGAGTCATTCAGTTCAGTTCAGTTCAGTTGCTCAGTCGTGTCCAACTCTTTGCAACCCCATGAATCGCAGCATGCCAGGCCTCCCTGTCCATCACCAACTCCCGGAGTTCACTCAACTCACGTCCATTGAGTCAGTGATGCCATCTAGCCATCTCATCCTCTGTTGTCCTCTTCTCCTCCTGCCCCCAATCTCTCCCAGCATCAGAGTCTTTTCCAATGAGTCAACTCTTCACATGAGGTGGCCAAAGTACTGGAGTTTCAGCTTTAGCATCATTCCTTCCAAAGAAATCCCAGGGCTGATCTCCTTTTGAATGGAGTGGTTGGATCTCCTTGCAGTCCAAGGGACTCTCAAGAGTCTTCTCTAACACCACAGTTCAAAAGCATCAATTCTTCAGCGCTCAGCTTTCTTCACAGTCTAACTCTCACATTCATACATGACCACTGGAAAAACCATAGCCTTGACTAGACGGACCTTTGTTGGCAAAGTAACGTCTCTGCTTTTCAATATGCTATCTAGGTTGGTCATAACTTTTCTTCCAAGGAATAAGTGTTTTTTAATTTTACGGCTGCAGTCACCATCTGCAGTGATTTTGGAGCCCAAAAAGATAAAGTCAGCCACTGTTTCCACTGTTTCCCCATCTATTTCCCATGAAGTGATGGGACCAGATGCCATGATCTTCATTTTCTGACTGTTGAGCTTTAAGCCAACTTTTTCACTCTCCTTTTTCACTTTCACCAAGAGATTGTTCTGCCTATGTTTTTCTCTAAGAGTTTTATAATGTCTGGTCCTCCATTTAGGTCTTTAATCCATTTTGAGTTTATTTTTGTGTTTGTTGTTAGGAAGTGTTCTAATTTCATTCTTTTACATGTAGTTGACCAATTTTCCCGTCTCCACTTTTTAAAGAGACTATCTTTTCTCCATTGCATATTTTTCCTTCCTTTGTGAAAGATAAGGTGTCCATTGGTGCATGGATTTATCTTGGGACTTCCTATTTTGTTCCATTGATCTATATTTCTGTCTTTGTGCCAGTACCATACTGTCTTGATGACTGTAACTTTGTAGTATAGTCCGAAATTCGGAAGGTTGATTCCTCCAGTTCCATTCTTCTTTATCAAGATTGCTTTGGCTATTCTGGTTTTTTATTTTGTGTTTCCATGCAAATTGTGAAATTATTTGCTCTAGTTCTGTGAAAAATACCATTGGTAGCTTGGTAGGGATCTATAGATTGCTTTGGGTAATATAATCATTTTCACTATATTGATTCTTCCAATCCAAGAAAATGGTATATTTTTCCAGCTATTTTTTTGTCATCTTTGATTTCTTTCATTAGTGTTTTATAGTTTTCAGTATAAGGTCCTTATTTTCCTTAAGTAAATTTATTCCTAAATATTTTATTCTTTTTGTTGCAATGGTGAATGTGATTGTTTCCTTAATTTCTCTTTCTGATTCTGCATTGTTAGTATATAGGAATGCAAGTAATTTCTGTGTATTAACTTTATATCCTCCAACTTTACTAGTAGCTCTAGTAGTTTTCTGGTGGCATCTTTAGGGTTTTTTATGTAGAGGATCATGTCATCAGCAAACAGTGAGAGTTTTAATTCTTTTTTTCCAATCTGGATTCCTTTTTATTTCTTTTTCTTCTCTAACTGCTGTGGCTAGGACTTCCAAAACTATGTTTGATAGTATTGGTGAGAGTGGGCACATTTGCCCTGCTCCTAATTTTAGAGGAAATGCTTTCAATTTTTCACCTTGAAGGATAATGTTTGTTGTGGGTGTGTTGTACATGGCTTTTATTAGGTTGAGATATGTTCCTTACATGCCTACTTTCTGGAGAGGTTTTTTTTTTTTGGATTATAAATGGGTGCTGAATTTTGTCAAAAGCTTTCTCTGCTTTTATTGTGATGATCACATGGTTTTTATCTTTCAATTTGTTAATATGGTGTATCACATTGATTGATTTGAGAATATTGAAGAATCATTTCATCTTTGGAATAAAGCCCACTTAATCATGATGTATGATCTTTTAAATATATTGTTGGTTTCAGCTTGATAGAATTTTATTGAGGATGCTTGTATCTATGTTCATCAGTGATATTGGCCTGTAGTTTTCTTTCTTCCTTTTCTTTTTTCTTTTTTTGTGGCACCTTTTTCTGGTTTTAGTAATAGTGTGATGGCGGCCTCATAGAACGAGTTTTGGGGTTTACCTTCCTCTGCAATTTTCTGGAAGAAAATTGAGTAAGATAGGTATTACCTCTTCTATAAATTTTTGGTAAAATTCACCTGTGTATCAATCTGGTCCTGGGCTTTTGTTTTTTGAAAAATTTTTTATTACAGTTTTGACTTCCATTCTTGTGATTGGTTTGTTCAAATTTTCTATTTCTTCCTGGTTCAGTTTTGGAAGGTTATTGTTTTCTAAGAATTTGCCTATTTCTTCAAAGTTTTCCATTTTACTGGCATATACTTGGTCATAGTAGTCTCTTATACAACTCCGTTTCATGTTAACCTAAACTATGTTGTGATGTAAATATCCTAATCTTCTATATTTCAAAAATCTTTCCTGTTGTTTCTGTCTTCTGCATCCTTATTGACACTACTTTCATTTAGACCCTAATCATCTCTCATCTAGAGTCTCAACATACTTTTCAGTCTAGTCTGTACTTTTTCTTTCTGGCTTACTTCACTCTGTATAATAGGCTCTAGTTTCATCCACCTCATTAGAACTGATTCAAATGTATTCTTTTTAATGGCTGAGCAATACTCCATTGTGTATATGTACCACAGCTTTCTTATCCATTCATCTGCTGGGGTTCAGGAAGGGGAACATGTGTACACCTGTGGTGGATTCATGTTGATGTATGGCAAAACCAATACAATATTGTAAAGTAAATAATAATAAATAAATGATAAATTGTTTAAAAAAAAGAAATGCTACTTCCTATAGTAAGTGATGATGAAAATAACTCAGTATTTTAACTGGAAAGCAATATTTTTTAAGAGCTCACTCAAATTTTCAAAATGATTTAAACATTTATTGCATTCATTATTTGATGAATCAAATGGTACACTTAATTCCTACCTTTTATGTAGTCTGTAATGAGATCTAAAAATCTCTTATTTGCATAGCTATGAAATATTTAAGCTATGTCAATAAAATAAATGGGTCCAAATATTGCAAGTAAAGTTAGTCAAAACATCCTTATGAAAAAAATAAATGCACTTGGAAAGAGTAATTTGTAAGTCAATCAAAGTACATTAAACCTTGGCAACCTGGGAACTTCTTTGGTGGTCCAGTAAGTGTCCACCTTGCAATGCAGGGGACATGGGTTTGATTCCTGGTTGGGGAACTAGGATCCCACAGGCTCTGGAGCAACTAGGCTTGTGTGCACAAGGAAGATCAATCTACTTTAGTATAGGTCTCACTCTCTTTTGTTAATAAATGATAACTCAAGTAGTACACTGAAATGCATTGTCATTTAAGTGTCATTTAAGTCTAGTTTCTCACCTGTTTAAAAATCATTTTTGGTGATTGCAAATGCAGATCACTGGGCCCTTCTAGAGGTAGGATTCAGGAATTTGCATTTTTTTAAATTTGTTTATTTTAATTGGAGGCTAATTACTGTACAATATTGTAATGTTTTTTTTTTTGCCATACATTGACATGAATCAGCCATGGGTGTACATATGTTCCCATCCTGAGCCTCCCTCCCACCTACCTCTCCATCCCACCCCTCTGGGTCATCCCAGAGCTCTGAGAACCCTGTCTCATGTATCGAACCTGGACTGGTGATCTGTTTCATGTATGATATTTCATGTATGTTTCAGTGATATTCTCTCAAATCATCCCGCCTTCTTCCACAGAGTTCAAAACACTGTTCTATACATCTGTGTCTCTTTTGCTGTCTCACATATAGGGTTATCGCTACCATCTTTCTAAATTTCATATATATGCGTTAGTATCCTGTATTGGTGTTTTTTTTTTTTTTTTTTTTTTTCTGGCTTACTTCACTCTCCAGTTTCATCCACCTCATTAGTACTAATTCAAATGCATTCTTTTTAGGGCTGAGTAATATTCCATTGAGTATATATAACACAGCTGTTTTATTGATTCATCTGCTGATGGACATATAGGTTGCTTCCATGTCCTTGCTATTATAAACAGTGTTGTGAGGAACATTGGGGTACACGTGTCTCTTTCAATTCTGGTTTCCTTGGTGTGTATGCCAGGAGTGGGATTGCTAGGTCATATGGCAGCTCTATTTCAAGTTTCTTAATGAATCTCCACACTATTCTCCATAGTGGCTGTACTAGTTTGCATTCCCATCAACAGGGTAAGAGGGTTCCCTTTTCTCCACACCCTCTCCAGCATTTATTGTTTGCAGACTTTTGGATAACAGCGATTCTGAATGGCGTGAAATGGTACCTCATTGTGGTTTTGATTTGCATTTCTCCATGGCAACCCACTCCAGTATTCTTGCCTGGAGAATCCCATGGACGGAGGAGCCTGGTAGGCTACAGTCCACGGGGTCACAAAGAGTTGGACACGACTGAGAGACTTAACTTTCACTTTCACTTTCAATAATGAGTGATGTTGAGCATCTTTTCATGTGTTTGTCAGCCATCTGTATGTCTTCTTTAGAGAAATGTCTGTTTAGTTCTTTGGCCCACTTTTTGATTGGGTCATTTATTTTTCTGGAATTGAGCTGCAGAAGTTGCTTGTGTATATTTGAGACTAGTTCTTTGTCAGTTGCTTCATTTGCTATTATTTTCTCCCATTGTGAAGACTGTCTTTTCACCTTGCTTATGGTTTCCTTCATTGTGCAAAAGCTTTTAAGTTTAATTAGATTCCATTTTTTATTTTTGCTTTTATTTCCAATATTCTGGGAGGTGGGTCATAGAGGATCCTGCTGTGATGTGTCAGAGAGTGTTTTCCCTATGTTTTCCTCTAGGAGTTTTATAGTTTTTGGACTTACATTTAGATATTTAATCCATTTTGAGTTTATTTTTGTGTATGGTGTTATAAAGTGTTCTAGTTTCATTCTTTTGCAAGTGGTTGACCAGTTTTCCCAGCACCACTTGTTAAAGAGATTGTATTTTCTCCATTGTATATTCTTGCCTCCTTTGTCAAAGAAAAGGTGTCCATAGGTGCGTGGATTTTTCTCTGGGCTTTTTGTTTTGTTCCATTGATCTATATTTCTGTCTTTGTGCCAGTACCATAATGTCTTCACGACTGTAGCTTTGTAGTAGAGCCTGAAGTCAGGCAGGTTGATCCCTACACTTCCATTCTTCTTTCTCAAGCTTATTTTGGCTATTCAAAGTTTTATATATTTCCATACAAATTGTGAAATTATTTGCTCCAGTTCTGTAAAAAATACCGTTAGTAGCTTGATAGGGATTGTACTGAATCTATAGATTGCTTTGGGGAGTATACTTATTTTGACTATATTGATTCTTCCGATCCATGAACGTGGTATATTTCTCCATCTATCTGTGTCCTCTTTGATTTTCTTCATCAGTGTTTTATAGTTTTCTATATATAAGTCTTTTGTTTCTTTAGGTAGATATATTCCTAATTATTTTTTTCTTTCATTGCAATGGTGAATGGAATAGTTTCCTTAATTTCTGTTACTGTTTTCTCATTATTAGTGTATAGGAATGCAAGGGATTTCTGTGTGTTGATTTTATATCCTGCAACTTTACTGTATTCAGTGATTAGCTCTAGTAATGTTCTGGTGGAGTCTTTAGGGTTTTCTATGTAGAGGATCATGTCATCTTAAAACAGTGAGAGGTTTACTTCTTTTTTTCCAATCTGGATTTCTTTTATTTCTTTTTCTTCTCTGATTGCTGTGGCCAAAACTTCCAAAACTATGTTGAATAGTAGTGGTGAGAGTGGGCACCCTTGCCTTGTTACTGACCTTAAGGGAAATGTTTCAGTTTTTTAACCATTGAGGCTAATGTTTGCAATGAGTTTGTCATATATGGCTTTTATTATGTTGCTATGAGTTTGTCATATATAGCTTTTATTATGTTGAGGTATGTTCCTTCTATCCCTGATTTCTGGAGGGTTTTTTTTTTTTTTTAAATCATAAATCGATGTTGAATTTTGTCAAAGGCTTTCTCTGCATCCATTGAGATAATCCTATGGATTTTATTATTCAATTTGTTAATGTGGTATATCACATTGATTGATTTGCAAACATTGAAGAATCCTTGCATCCTTGAGATGAAGTCCACTTAGTCATGATGTATGATCTTTTTAATATGTTCTTGGATTCTGTTTGCTAGAATTTTGTTAAGGAATTTTGCATCTATGTTCAACAGTGTTATTGGCCTGTAGTTTTCTTTTTTTATGTGATCTTTGTCTGGCTTTGCTATTAGGGTGATGTTGGCCTCATAGAATGAGTTTGGAAATTTACCTTCCTCTGCAAATTTCTGGAAGAGTTTTAGTAGGATAAGTGTTAGCTCTTCTCTAAATTTTTGGTAAAATTCAGCTGTGAAGCCATCTGGTCCTGGGCTTTTGTTTGTTGGAAGATATCTGATTACAGTTTCAATTTCTGTGCTTGTGATGGGTCTGTTAAGAATTTCTATTTCTTCCTGGTTCACTTTTGGAAAATTGTACATTTCTATGAGTATGTCCATTTCTTCCAAGTTGTCCATTTTATTGGCATATAGTTGCTCATAGGAGTCTCTTATGATCCTTTATATTTCTGTGTTGTCTGTTGTGATATCTCCATTTTCATTTCTAATTTTGTTGACTTGATTCTTCTCCCTTTGTTTCTTGATGAGTCTGGCTAATGGTTTGTCAATTTTCTTTATCTTCTCAAAAAACCAGGTTTTAGCTTTGTTGATTTTTGCTTTCCTTCTACTAACCCTGGGGTTTTTCATTTCTTCCTTTTCTAGTTGCTTTAGGTGTAGAGTTAGGCTATTTATTTGACTTTTTTCTTGTTTTTTTTTTTTTTTTTTTTTTTAGGTAAGCTTGTAGTGCTATGAATCTTCCCCTTAGCACTGTTTTAAAGTGTCCCATGGGTTTGGGTTGTTGTGTTTTCATTTTCATTCATTTCTATTTTGATTTCTTTTTTGATTTTTTGGTTAGTCAGCAGCGTGTTGTTCAGCCTCCGTATGTTGGAATTTTTAATAGTTTTTTTCTTGTAATTGAGATCTAACCTTACTGCATTGTGGTCAGAAAAGATGGTTGGAATGATTTTAGTTTTTTGTTTTTTTTTTTTAATTTACCAAGGCTATATTTATGGCCCAGATGTGATCTATCCTGGAGAAGATTCCATTTGCACTTGAGAAAAAGTTGAAATTCATTGTTTTGGGGTGAAATGTCCTGTAGAAATCAATTAGGATAACTGGTCTGTTGTATCATTTAGAGTTTGTGTTTCCTTGTTAATTTTCTGTTTAGTTGATCTATCCATAGGTGTGAGTGGGGTATTAAAGTCTCCCACTATTATTGTTTTATTGTTAATTTTCCCTTTAATACTTGTTAGCATTTGCCTTATATATTGCAGTTCTCCTATGTTGGATGCATATGTATTTATAATTGTTATATCTTCTTCTTGGATTTATCTTCTGATCATTATGTAGTGTCCTTCTTTGTCTCTTTTCATTGCCTTTATTTTAAAGTCTATTTTATCTGATATGAGTGTTGCTATTCCTGCTTTCATTTGGTCTCCGTTTGCATGAAATAACTATTTCCAGCCCTTCATTTTCAGCCTGTATGTGTCCTTTGTTTTGAGGTGGGTCTCTTGCAGACAACATATATAGGGATCTTGTTTTTGTATCCATTCAGCCAGTCTTTGTCTTTTGGTTGGGGCATTCAACCCATTTACATTTAAGATAATTATTGATAAGTATGACCCTGTTGCCATTTAGTTTGTTGTTTTGGGTTCCAGTTTATACACCCTCTCTGTGTTTCCTGTCTAGATAAGATCATTTAGCATTTTTTGGAGAGCTTGTTTGGTGTTGGTGAATTCTCTCAGCTTTTTCTTGTCTGTAAAGCTTTTGATTTCTCCTTCATATTTGAATGAGATCCTTGCTGGGTCCAATAACCTGGTTTGTAGGTTTTTCTCTTTCATCACTTTAAGTATGTCCTGCCATTCCCTTCTGGGCTGAAGAGTTTCTATTGGAAGATCAGCTGTTATCCTTATGGAATTCCATTGTGTGTTATTTGTTGTTTTTTCCTTGATGCTTTTAATATTTGTTCTTTGTTCTTGATCTTTGTTAATTTGATTAATATGTGTCTTGGGGTGTTTCACCTTGGGTTTATCCTGTTTGGGACTGTCTGGGTTTCTTGGACTTGGGTGACTACTTCCTTCCCAATTTTAGGGAGGTTTTCAACTATTAGCTCCTCAAGTATTTTCTCATGGTCTTTCTTTTTGTCTTCTTCTGGAACTCCTATGATTCGAAGGTTGGGGCATTTAATACTGTCCCAGAGGTCTCTGATTGTGTTAATTTCTTTTAATTCTTTTTTTCTTGTTTCCTGTCTGCTTCATTCATTTCTACCATTCTATCTTCTGCATCACTTTTCCTATCTTCTGCCTCCATTATTCTACTGTTGGTTCTCTCCAGAGTGTTTTTTATCTCATTTATTGCATTATTCATTATATATTGACTCCTTTTTATTTCTTCTAGGTCCTTTTAAAACATTTCTTGCATCTTCTCAATCCTTGTCTCCAGGCTATTTATCTGTATCTCCATTTTGTTTTCAAGATTTTAGATCATTTTTACTATCATTATTCTGAAATCTTTTTCAGGTAGACTCCCTATCTCTTCCTCTTTTGTTTGGTTTGGTGGGCATTTATCCTGTTCCTTTGAAATGAAGTGAAGTCACTCAGTAATGTCCAACTCTTTGCTACCCCATAAACAGTAGCCAACCAGGCTCCTTCGTCCATGGGATTTTCCAGGCAAGAATACTGGAGTGGGTTGCCATTTCCTTAGATTGCTGTGTTTGGGGTGACCTTTCTGTATTCTGGCAGTTTGTGGTTCCTCTTTATTGTGGAGGTTCCTCACTGTGGATGGGGTTGGATGGGTGGCTTGTCAAGGTTTCCTGGTTAGGGAAGCTTGTGTTGGTATTCTGGTGGGTGGAGCTGGATTTCTTCTATCTGGAGTGCAGTGAAGTATCCGATAGTGAGTTTTGAGTTGTCTGTGGTTTGGTGTGATTTTTGGCAGCCTGCATATTGAAGTTCAGTGCTATGTTCCTGTGTTGCTGGTGAATTTGCATGGTATGTCTTGCTCTGGAACTTGTTGGCTCTTGGGTGGTGTTTGGTTTCAGTGCAAGTATGGGGGCTTTTGGATGGGCTCTTTTCGATTAATGTTCCCTGAAGTCAGGAGTTCTCAGGTTTTTGAATTAAGCCTCCCACCTCTGGTTTTCCATCTTATTCTTATAGTAGCCTCAAGAATTCTCCATCTATACAACACCAATGATAAAACATCTAGATTAATGAGGAAAAGTTTCTCCACAGTGAGGGACACCCAGAGAGGTTCACAGAGTTACATGGAGAAGAGAAAAGGGAGAAGGGAGATAGACACGATTAGGAACAAAGAGGGGGAATCAACAGGGAAGAGAGCAAGCTAACAAGTAATCAATTCCCTATGTGCTTTCCAGTCTGGGCCCCTCAGAGAGGTTCACGGAGTTACACAGAGAAGAGAAGAGGGAGGAAGGAAACAGAGGTGACCAGGAGGAGAAAAGGGAGAATCAAAAGGAGAGAGACAGATCCAGCCAATAATCAGTTCCCAAAGTGTTCTCCACAGCCTGAAACACACAAAGAGATTCACAGAGTTGAGTAGAGAAGAGAAGGGGTAGGGAGGAGACAGAGGCAACCTGGTGGAGAAAAAGGAGATTCAAAATGGGGAGAGAGAAATCAAGCCAGTAATCACATTCCCAAGTAAAAATGGGTAGTGAAGATTGGGTTCTTAAAGGTACAAAGTTTGATAACAAATACCAAAAAGCAAAGATTAAAAATCTAGAGTAGGGGTTAGACTCTCAAAAATGCAATATTTAAAAAAAAAGTCACAAAACTTATAAAATATATATATGAAGTTTTCTTTAAAAATAGGGTCTTTTTTTTTGCAAGGTAATAGTAGGTTATAAAAATAAAAATTAAAGGAGTAATAGAGGACTTAAAATTTAAAAAATAAATAATTTAAAAAATGATAATAGTAAAAATATATCTAGGAATTTCTCCGGAGCTGTTGAGGGCAGTGTGGGGTCAGTTCAGTAACAGTTAGTTCCTTGATCCGGTTTATACTTCTCAAGATCTATACGCCCCTTCCAATGTAGTTGGTGCTAACTACAGGGTTTTAATTTGTTGCACCTGTCACTTCCAAAGCTGTTCCTTCTGTTTATTTTAGCTTCTTCTGTTTGTTGGTCTCTTCAGTGTCTAATTTCCACCCTGACACAAGGGGGCAAAAGTGGTCACTTATTTAGGCTCACTTGTTCAGTCGTGCTGTGGGGAGGAAGGAACACTGCAAACAAATATCCCTGTCGTGTGTGGGGATTGCTCACAGTGTCTTGGCCACACTGGGTTTGCCCCCGCTCACGGTGTTTGTGCTTTTCCAGTCTACATTGCTCAGGCTTCAGGCTGCGGGCCCTGGGTTGTATGCACTTCCCAGATCTAAGACACTCAGGTTCAGGTTCTCAGGTACTCTGCAAAGGTGCAGACTTGGTTGGGCCTGTGTTTTGTGCCCTTCACAGGTCCTAGCAGCTCAGGCAACCAGGTGTTTGGTGAGTGCAGTCTCCCCCAGGTGGGGGGTGCATCGTATCTCCTCCCCCATCCCAGCCACTAGGTTTTCTGGGTGGCTGAGAGCACGCCCCTCTCAGGTGTGCTATGTATCTCTTCTGGGGAGCTAGTCTGGCTGCGACCCTCCCAGTGGATGTCAACCACACAGAATCCCAAGAACTCTTGGTTAGCAACAGAGCCTGCTTGCAGTTTAGTAGAGGATGCCTCTCTGGGGCCGAGTTTGCCCCTTTCTGTCTCTGGCTGCCACCCACCTGCCTGACTCTGGTGGGGGATGTGCTGGTCTGCAGCCTGCTAAGTCCTTTGTTCTGTGAGCCAGCCTGGTAGTGCCTTAGGTTAGGGCTTTTCATGGGATAGTTCTCCCTCCCTCCCTCTCTCTCTTTCTTTTTTTTTTTCCTCTCTCTGGCTATCCCACAGTTTGGGTTTCTATCTTACCTTAGGTCCCTCAGATTGCCCTCAGGGCATTCAGGCCTGGTCCTTACCCTGAATAATGCATCCCACACCTCTCTGTTCAGCTCCCACTTGCTGGTGGCAGCTGAGAGCACTGGCAGTTGCCATTACCCAGGTAATCTGTGGGGTTTATTTATTTATTTTTCCTCCCGGTTATGTTGCCTTCTGAGATTTCAAAACTCCCCACAGACCCAACGCTGAGAGGGTTTTCTGGTGTTTGGAAACTTCTATTTTAAGACTCCCTTCCTGGGATGGATCTCTGTCCCTATCTCTTTTGTCTCTCTTTTTATCTTTTATATTTTGTCCTACCTCCTTTTAAAGACAATGGGCTGCCTTTCTGGGTGCCTGATGTCCTCTGCCAGCATTCAGAAATTGTTTTGTGGAATTTGCTCATTGTTCAAATGTTTTTTCGATGAATTTGTGGGAGAGAAATTGGTCTCCCCATCCTATTCCTTCATCATCTTAGGACCACCCAGGAATTTGCATTTGTAACAAGATTTCAAACTGATATATTTTTTTTTTTTTTTTTGGATTCTAAAGTTTGTATGTATTTCTTTTAAAAGTTGAGAAAGGATACTTTTTGACATCCTTGTGAATGCACCCTTTCATGAATTACCAAATCAATTAAGCATCGAGATTTTCTTAGTCCCTTCCTTCTCCCCCAACCTTCCTAGGGATATCTGAAGTACAGATTTGACATGTGAAATCATCTTGCTGGCTTCCCAGAACAAGGTTACCTAAAATTATAAATACAATGTAGAGAAATAATAAATACAACACCAATTATTAAATGTGTATTCAATGTTACTGGTTAAGTGTTTTTTCAAATATAATCTTACTCTTCAAACTAGGAAGTGTAATAGACCATATTCTGATTTAGTATTTGAAGAAACTAAGGTTCATAAGGGTTGCATGCCTGTTCAGTAATATCTGACTCTTTGCAACCCCATGGGCTGTAGCCCACCAGGCTCTTTTGTCCATAGGATTTCTCAGACAAGAATACCTGGAGTGAGTTGCCATGTCCTCCTCTAGGGGATCTTCCTGACTCAGGGATCTAACCTGTGTCTTCTGCGTTGGAAGGCAAATTCTTTGCCACTGAGCCACTGCTACTGCTGCTGCTAAGTCGCTTCTGTCATGTCCGACTCTGGGCGACCCCGTAGACGGCGGCCCACCAGGCTCCCCCGTCCCTGGGATTCTCCAGGCAAGAACACTGGAGTGGGTTGCCATTTCCTTCTCCAATGCATGAAAGGGAAAAGTGAAAGTGAAGTCACTCAGTCGTGTCCGACTCTTCGCGGCCTCATGGTCTGCAGCCTACCAGGCTCCTCCGTCCATGGGATTTTCCAGGCAAGAGTACTGGAGTGGGGTGCCATTGCCTTCTCCACAATGAGCCACTAGAAGCCCTCATATGGGTAAGATAACATGTTTAGAGTCACAATTAGTTATTTGTGAAGCCTGGATTAGAACACAGGTTTTTTGCTCCAAGCTCTCGTGCTTTTTCCACACTATCTCTGAAAAATGTCCCTATGTCACTAAATCCTCAATTTCTTTCATGATGCAGTAGCAACTGGCCATACATGTCTATTCTAATGTAATTTAATATTTTAATTTAAAATTGAATACAAATCCAGTTGCCTGATCACACTAAGTAGATTTCTCATCTACCTAGTAGGTTTCAGGAAACATTTTTAAAAGCAAGCTGAAGGATAGGAGTTGCAGGATTTGTGATCAGCTTGTGCACAGTTTGCTGGTTGATGGTGAGGTAAGAGGGTAATGTCACAGGGGTTAACATCAATGCTCAGGCTCCAGTAGGTCAGAGTCTACATGTTCATGGTCATCAAGTAGTTAACTTCTTCCATTTGGTGGGGTTTTTATCATCTGAAAAACAACTCATGAAATATGCCTCAGACACTGTTATCTATGTATTTCAGGGACGAGCTAAAGATTCTGTAACTGCCACATGGCTGCTTTACCATTTAAATTATTGCCACTTCTCCTGGTCTAACTGCTACTTTTGTAATTACATGGTCATATCCTTTCAATCATTAATTCTTGTGTTAGGCTTTTGTGATTCAGGGGAGGCCTAAGAAACTGGCTTTTCTACAAATAAGAGGCAGGGAGAGGGAATGGCGGTAGGGGGTCTGTCCTGGGAAGGCCTCATATAATCATGATCAAAACCAAAATACCTAAAGTTTCTTCAGAATAAAATGGATACCTATCTAGCTTTGTAATCTTTACTGTTTTCCTCAGCATTGTCAGTTCTAAAAGACTCTACATTAAAAATTATACCTCAGGTTGGTGAAAATTGCTCTCCTTATCCTAAAGCCACTAACTCCTTATTCTTGCTTTCCCAATCCTCAACAAAGCAAACTTTTAGTTAAAACTGGATTAACCCTGGTTGTAAACCCAAACCCCAACCTTATCCCCATCCACTAATCCTTCCTCCAACTCACCAGCATCCTCAGACTCCCTTCATCCCCTCCACACCCTGATATAGAAGCTGTAACAACTGTGCCCAGAAGAATGAGGAGACCTCCTTTCATACAAAACAGACAAAAGACAACAAATTGAACTCCCAGCTTTATTAGGGCGATGGAATTATCATTTATTTTTAAATTACATGAGGTATTTCTGAATCTATTCCAGAGCAATTCTATCAAACTTCCACTTATCCTTTCTGTAGAGCTAATCTATTTCAGGCACCAAAGGATCACCTGAGTTGGGATAGCACAACATGGAGCAAATGAATAACAGTACTTTCGAGATGGTCAGTGCTGGCAACCACTCAGATCTAAGAATGTCCAGACAGATGTTTCCATTTCTGTTAATGTTTGGATGGTAAATTCAGGCGGAGAACATGATTTTCAGTGGTTTGAAAGGATACTTTGAAGGGAACTGTATCCTTAAGAAGAAGACTCCTCCCTGATAGGGGCTATCCTTGGGCCCCATTATCTTCACTTGCCAGTGAAACATGTCGTTGTCCACTGGCCCTCCCGAACATGGGGAGTGGGGGTATCTGTGGCACAGGTTTAGAAGCTCCTTGCAGATGCAGTTTAGGGCCATCATCTGCTACATGTGACCAGTCTTTGGCTCCAGGCCTGGCGGCAGGAAGAAGGCCACCAGGATGGTCACGGGGTGGAAGGAGCAGCAACAGACTATGCAGGCAGATGGGTGGGCTGAGGGTCTGCTAGCGGGAGGGTTGAAGCAGGCTTCATGGGAGGTGGATGGGTGGCAGAGAAGGTAACTGAGGAGGGAGGGAGTGGAACCCTTGACCAGACCTGATGAGCTACTGGATGCTAGTTGTTTGTGGCCACTGCCTCCTCCTGCTGTCCAGAGTTGGAGACTGCCGCCTAGAAGCCACACAGCTGGGAGGACACACCGCCCGGAGCTGCCAGCCTCTGCTGCTCACCTCTGCTGACTACACTGGGGCCTTGGGGCCAGGCGAGGAGCATTTCCGTGAGATCACAAAGGCCACATTGATGACGCAGCTCAGTGTCTCGCCTGGGTGGCAGGGGGTGGAGTTTACTGTAAACGGGGAGGGGTGGAGTAGGTGAAGAGAGGAAGGGATTGGGTTGGGAATGGAAGAGGGAGAAGACAGAGAGGGGAGGTTCAGTGTCGAGGACTGGGGAGTGAGTGAGCATTGGACAGGCCGGGATCTGCCTGACACACTAAGCCCTGGTGCTCTGGGCTGGGAGGGTGGGCCACACAAACTGTCCACCAGTGAGAGTTACCTCGTTAGGCAAGAGCAGTTCAATGTATTCCCCTCTTCCCTCTCAATAACACAGACTCGCCATTGGTTTTCTACACATTCATCCTCTGTCTCATATATATATATATGTATGCTGCTGCTGCTGCTAAGTCGCTTCAGTCATGTCCGACTCTGTGCGACCCCATAGACGGCAGCCCATCAAGCTCCCCCATCCCTGGGATTCTCCAGGCAAGAGTACTGGAGTGGGGTGCCATCGCCTTCTCCACATATATATGTATATATACATATAATTGTAAGTTAACTACATACTTCTGGCCTTTATTTCAAAGTATTTCTATGTTTCCTAAGAGAAACATTGTTTTATATGAGCATGAAATTTAGCATCATTCAACATGTTTATTTATTTTTTTAAATTCATTTATTTTAGTTGGGCCCCCTTCCCTGGTGGCTGCCTACAATGCAGGAGACCCAGGTTCCATCCCTGGATTGGGAAGATCCCCTGGAGAAGGAAATGGCAACCCACCCCAGTACTCTTACCTGGAAAATCCCATGGATGGAGGAGCCTGGTAGGCTACAGTCCATGGGGTCACAAAGAGTTGGACACTACTGAGCGACTTCTTAGTTGGAAAATAATTACTTCACAATATTGTGATGATTTTTGCCATATATCAGTATAAATCTGCTGCAGGTATACATGTGTCCACCCCTCTTCATCTTGAAACCCCCTCCCACCTCCCTAACTACCCTATCCCTCTGGGTTATCCCTGAGCAGTGACTTTGGTTGCCCTCCTTCATGCATCGAAACTTGCATTGGTCAGCTATTTTACATATGGTAATATGCATATTTTAATGGTATTCTCTCAAATCATCCCCTCTTGCCTTCTCCCACTGAATCAAAAAATCTGTTCTTTACATCTGTGTCTCCTTTGCTGCCCTGCATGTAATATTGTTGGCATTGTTTTTATAAATTCCATATATATATGTGTTAATATACAGTATTGTGTTTCTCTTTCTGACTTACCTCACTCCATGTTAGTTTTCTTTCCCACTCCTCTCTACAAACCATATACTTTGGATAGAGTTCTTATCTACTCAATATTCACTCCTCTCCCAGAACACAATATTCTTGTCTGTACATCACAGTGATTCTCAGAGCAATGTGGGCTGGGACCTAATGGGATGAATCTTTGGGAGTGAAACTACTGTGTTTTATCCATCATTAAAATTGATATACTCTTTATCTGTGAATTTGAGGAACGCTGAGTATAAACAGCAATATCACAGATGGCAGTGTATTTTATCTGTGAATGTTCTGTACAAATTGGAATCATGCCCTTCTTTCAATGTCTGATGTTCTTTTGTCTCTTCCTTTTGAACGTCCGAGAATTCATTTCATGTTGCTTTCAGTTAACTATATCTTTCAGCAAGAAAATTATAAAGAAGATAACTTTCATATCCAATTTATTCTGAGCATCCATATATAAGTTATCTAAGTTTTGTGTATCTCAGTCTTTACATCTGTGAAAAGGAATGAGAAATACTGAATATATATCATTAGCTATTTGTAACTAAAGTAATGTGTTTGAATATAGAATGCTTCTTGAAATGAATATACATGCTCCACTATTCACCAGTCTCATGCTGATTTTGTATCACTAATTAAGATCATGTATATGAAATCTCTTTTTAAAGCTGTAAGGCATTGTACAAATATAAGGTACCATTATAAAAGAACAATATGATATTTTCATCTTTGCCAAGTATTCTCTGTAATATTATCTCATTTAAAGTTCTTAGCAAAATTATATTCAATGAGTGCATGGGCATTGCACTCAATTAATGCAATTACTCTAAATAATAATAATTTACATATAAAATGTTAATATTATTATATATGAAATATACTTAGCTTCAAGCTAAGTGGTTAGGGAAGCTTAAATTACAGATAGAACATATTTTGAACTATCTTGCCCTAAGTATAAATGGATATATAGTTTAATATGTTGACATATAAACACTAAGATAGTATCATCCTTAGAAATTTAGTGACTAGAAAAATAAAACCACTTCCCTAACTTAAATGGTTAAATGGTTTGTCTCTATGTTTAAAAGTAGACAAAAAGATAACTACAGGTTCTTGTTTCAGTGAGTTAAAAGCAAGTGTAACCCAAAGTGGATGACATCTTGACTGACATCCAATGAGTACTGTAATCTGCATACATGGATTTGTTTGTATATATTTTAAGGAGTATAGCCTTTTTCAGATATGAATTGAGTGTCACTGGAAGATATTCCATATCAATGAAAGCTAGTTTGTTGAGAAAATTGATACAAAGCATTATTTGGATATTATTTTACATATGTATATTAGTATATGGATGTGTGTAATGCATGTGTGTATACATATACCTGTGTTTTGTATTGATTTGCAGTAACTTTGACATATTTAGCATAAGAAGAAAGAACACAGGACAGAAAGATAACACATTTCATTAGTCAATTGAAGGAGTTGGAGATTTATGAGCCCTTTTCTAGTCCTTGGTTTGAAAATTATAGTAATAATGACAATGACAATAATAGCTCCACTTATAAGTACATACTGCATCTCAAGATTTTCTCATTTTATCACTTAACTATGTTGTTGTTCAGTTGCTCAGTCATGTCTGACTCTTTGTGACCCCATGGACTGCAGCACTCCAGGCTTCCCTGTCCTTCATTATTTCCCAGAGTTTGCTCAAACTCTTGTCCATTGAATCGGTGATGCCATCCAACCATCTCATCCTCTATCGTCCCCTTCATATTTGATATCACTTGTGGTAGCTTAGTGGTAAAGAATCTGCCCGCAGGAGATGCAAATTCAATCCCTGGGTCAGGAAAGTCCTCTTGAGAAGGAAACAGCAACCCACTCCAGTATTCTTGTCTGGAGAATTCCATGGACAGAGGAGCTTGGCGGACTACAGTTCATGGGGTCACAAAAGAGTTGGACAGAGCTTAGCAATTAATAACAACAGCACATCTCCTAAGTAGATAACAAAAATCAAACTCAGAGAGGCTTAGTAATTTGCCTAAATCCACACAACCAGTAAATAGGGGAACTGAATGAGTTTTTTTTTTTTTTTATGTTGTGCTTTTTAATGACAGTATTTTTATATTGAGGTATCATTTACATGTTGCAAAATTCACCCTTTTAAGTGTACAGTTTTAAGTAGTTTTTCAGTATATTCACAAAGGTGTGCATCCATCACCACTATCAAATTATAGAACATTTTCATGGCAATCATTTTCCATTCCCTCCTCTTCTCAGTCCCTGGCAACCATGAACCTATTTTATTTCTCTGTAGCTTTGCCTATCCTTGGCATTTCACATAAATGACAGCAAACAATATGAGACATTTTTCTGCTTGGATTCTCTCAGCATAATGTTTTCAAGTTTCATTCATGTTATAGAATTTATCAATAGTTCATTACTTTTTTAACATCAAATGATATTCCATTGCATGGATATTTCATATTTTATTTATTCATTCATCAGTTGGACATTTTTATTCTATTTTTAATACTATTATGAATAATGCTGCTATGAATATCCATGTACAAGTTTTTATGTAAACTTATTACTTTATTTCTTTTGGATATATACTTAAGAGTCAAATTGTTTGGTCATGTTGTAATTCTATCCTTAACTTTTTGAATAACTGACAAATTGTTTATGAAAGCCCAATAGAGTTTTTAAACAATTTGATAGTTAAGAAGTATCACTATCAAATAGCTTCCAAAATTCAAAGCAACAAGATGAAAAAAAAAAATACAGTTCTCCCTTTTCATAAGTGAAAATGCCCAAGGGTAGCTCAATGAACTAAATAAAAAATGATTATTCTACTCACTCATATAAATATTGGCCAAACAGCCCTGAAGTTTTGAAGATTCAAAGTGGTGCAAGAAAGGAGAACCCTCTTTAGTGAAGATATGCTTATTTTCCTAATTACACTACCTCTTTTTTTGGTTTTGTTTTGCACTTTTAATGTAAATGTGCATGCTATTTTAAATAATTATGTGTGTAGCATTAAAAAGCTACATTAACTCAGTTACTGATTATTCTGTATATTTAAAGCTGTGTGTTTGAAAAGCCTGCATTACTTTGCACCATTCATGAATGGAAAATCTATATTCTGTTATTTACTTGTACAAAATCAAAGAAAGAAAATTAATTGCAAAAGGAATTTATAATTGAGTGATCTGTGAACATTAGTAATACTCTTATATAGTTGTGTGAGGGTGCAGTTTATTGTTTCTGAATGACAATAGAACACATATTTTCTCTATAAGTCATTTTGTTTAATGTTATTTCTCTTAAAACTTGCCAGTTGAAAGGATTGTATCCACTGTAACCTGTATTTTTCTCTCTGTGCTTTCATTAATTGGATCAACCATGATGTTAAATAACTGGTAGTTAACTAAACCCAAGATCCCAAACTAATAAGCTGGACAACAGACTTAAACTTATCCTCTATATCAAGATGTGGACATGTACACTTTTTAAAAAATTTCTTATTTTATCACTTTTTTTGGAGGGTGGTTTAGAGTGGTGATTGGAAGCAATAACCAGAAGAAAAGCAAAATCTTTCATGCTTTCAATACTGGAATGTCACAGACAGAAAGGATAGGTCTTATAGTACATGAAATAACTCTCTGGGAAATGAAAGGAAGCTTATGGTTGAAGTCTCCTTATTTGGAGGATGTACAGAATGTGAGCTTTGAATGGATTTGGGGATTTTTTTTCTCTTTCCTATTTGTTTTAAAGTGAATTGAAAGTATTAATATGCCAGCCACTGTGATCAGTATGGTTTATAATATACACTTATGTACAATTGAACTGAAAATACATGTGCAGGAAAGAAATAGTAGATGAATTAATATTAAGGATAATATTAAAAAGAAAGATGTCAAAATACACAGTTGGATGAGATACTGAAGAATGGGAAGCTAATTTATCCCAATATTCAAAACACTCCTGGATCTAATAATCTACTCTCAAGGATTAAAGAGAACAATTTCAAGTTAAGCATGAATAATAAATAAAACTCCATGCATTATTGATAAGTTCATAGGATGATCTCAAAGACTGACCTTTTTAGAACCTCCCTTTATCAGAGTTTGGTCAATGGAAGAGGGAGTTTTACAGTGACACTGTCTTATCAGATAATGTCATTGTGTGGCATAGGCAAGCTACTCACAAGTGTCTTTTACCACAGAGCTACAATAAGGTGTTCCTTAACCTGTTTCTTATCAGGTTTTCCTGTAAAAGAGCTTGAAGGTATGAAGTTGATTCAGTTTTAGTGAAACCATTTCCTTGTTATATTTTCTCATTACTTTTTAAGAACAGTGTAAATAGATTGTAAGCTCCACTGAAGGCAGTGTTTTTATTTCATCCTCTTTTGCTGACTGCTAGATCTCCAGCACTTATAACGGTGACTGACACATAGTAGGTACTCAATAAGTATCTTTTGAACAAATAATTTTATGGCTAATTAATCAAAAATTATTGAAAGGATGGGAAAAAGGTTCAAGAGGGAGCTGATATATGTATAATTAAGGCTGATTTGCATTGTATGGCAGAAACCAATGCAACATTGTAAAGAAGTTTCCCCCCCACACACAAATTTTAAACAGAATAAGTTTTACTCTGAAATATTCATAGACTAACTAATTGAAAATTGAGATTCCTGGAATGATAAAAATGCTGTACAAATTGTGTGAATAAAGTAAAATTACTTAGATTATGTCAAAGATATTTACTTTTATAAAAGAATTTGGTAATGATCGAGGCAACATCTAAACACAAAAATACATTTTTATTTCAGGATGTAGAAATCCTCTTAAGTTCTCAAGATGGATTTATGACAGTAAGAAGAATAGTTTTTAATCAAGGCCAATACTATTTGCAGGATTTTACTTTTTGTATTCATGCTAAGTATTTTGGTCATTCGATTCAAATAGCTGACTCATTGAAAAAGTCCCTGGTGCTGGAAAAAATTGAGGGCAGAAGGAGAAGGGGATCACAGAGGATGAGATGTTTGGATGGCATCACTGACTCAATGGATATGAGTTTGCACAAGCTCCGGGAGCTGGTGATGGACAGGGAAGCCTGGAGTGCTGCAGTCCATGGGGTTGCAAACAGTTAAACAAGACTGGGCAACTGAACAACAACATTCATGCTAAAGACTCTTTAAATTGTTTACTTGTTTTTAGACTATCTCTGAGGACAAATGTTTATGATTTATGATGGACTTCTTGTATTTTGAGTTTCCTTTATACGTTTGGCGGTTCCTCCCTATTTTGCCTCTCTTTTCAGAACATGGACAGCTTAGATGATTTTCAAACAATGCTGATTTTCCATAAAATGTCAATTTTATGTTGACATAAATAATATACATTCTTATTTTCACAGAGGGGTTCTCATTGCTTGGAGAAAGGGAGTTTTTCCTTTACAGGAAATGCTACTATTTGTTTTTTTGTTTTTTGTTTTTTTTACTTTTCTACAAATCTAAAATTATTCCAAAATAAACTGGTTTTTATAGGACTTACTTTTATATAACTACATATAAAATGCAAAACTACAAAACTACTGAAAGATTTTTTTTTTAATAAGGCTGTTTTAACTGCTATAACAAAACACCACAAATTTGGTAGTTTATAGACAACAGAAATCTATTTCTCACAGTTCTGGAGGCTGGTAAGTCTAGGATCAAGATGCCACCATGGTTTCCTGTATCTCCCTTAACTGGTTTCTTCACTGTTAACTTTTTGCATCACTGTGGTACATTTGTCAAAACCTGGAAATTAACATTAGCTCATTACTATTAACTAAGACCTATGTTTTAATAACTCTGTCCAACTTATTTGATAAATAGAAAATCATTTTGGAAAAATTATTTTGGAGATAGGCCCTTCCAAACCATATAATAAAAACTCAGTTGATCAGACATTTTTGTGTATACTTTCTTTTTTTTTTTAGATTTATTTATTTTTTATTTTTTACTTTACAATATTGTATTGGTTTTGCCATACATCAACATGCATCCACGACGGGTGTACACATGTTCCCCATCCTGAACCCCCCTCCCACCTCCTTCCCCGTACCATCCCTCTGGGTCATCCCAGTGCACCAGCCCCAAGTTTCCTGTATCCTGCATCGAACCTGGACTGGCGATTCGTTTCTTATATGATATTATATATGTTTTAATGCCATTCTCCTAAATCATCCCTGCCCCCCCCACCCGCTCAGAGTCCAAAAGACTGTTCCATACATCTGTGTCTCTTTTGCATATAGTTTCAATGGACATGAATCCTTTGAAACAAATTAAATGGAACTGTCCAGCTTTGTATAGCAAAGATTACAATGAGAAATGTAAGCTAACTTATTAATATTAAAAATATATGAATTCTGTGGGATACTCATTTTGTGTCCCTTTGAATTGCCTTATGCTTGGCAGCATTTGTAGACTTGAATTTAATTGCAACATTCTTATTTTTCCTTATAATTTTTGAAGTTCAAGGATGAATCTACTGATTTTGTTCCTATCGATGTTTAAGAACTAAGCTAGGAATAACATCTCTGCTTAGTAGCCATTGAACTTGCTCTTAGAACTATGACTAGACTATGTGATATAATTAAAACCCAAAGTTTGAAAACTATTTAGGAAGGATTGTAATATTCTTTACTTTTTCCACCAACTGAAGATATTTATTTTTGTATAGTGAAAAGACTGGTTTCCAGGATAGGCACTGAAATTTGACTAGAGAAGAAAACTGTTTCATTGAAACCTGAGCCAAAACATACAATTTTTAAAATAAAATTTTCCACTTGAATACACTCATGGAAAAATGGCTTAAGGAAATGATCTTTCTTAACCTCTAAACACAGTTTGACTGTTCTTTAAATATTTTAGAATAGAAAGCAAATTACTGAGTATTTCAATTGGCAGTCACTTTCTGTACTAAAGAATAAAAGACACCATCCTTGTGGAAGAGGACACTGACTTTCTCACTAATGTCACTAAAAACCATTCTGTATATATCGCGCATCGAACCTGGACTGGCAACTCGTTTCTTACATGACATTCTACATGTTTCAATGTCATTCTCCCAAATCTTCCCACCCTCTCCCTCTCCCACAGAGTCCATAAGACTGTTCTATACATCAGTGTCTCTTTTGCTATCTCGTACACCAGGTTATTGTAAAGTTTAAAAATAAAATAAAAATACATGCCTGCTGTATATAACATGAATGAAGTCACCATTAGTCTACCTGCCAGAATGTTCATTTCAAGGAGTTCACATATATTCCTTCCAACAACTTCCCAACTGCCTCCTACTCTTCCTAGCCAAAATAGTTATACAAAGTATGAGCTTAGTCTTTTTTTTCGAAACACTTAAAATTTCCAGATTTGATTTCCATTCTGCTCTTTTTAAATTGTTTTTTATTGTGGTAAAAGTCATCTAATAGAAAACATACAATTTAAACCATATTTAACTGTACGTTTCAGTGGTACTAAGTACATTCACATTGTTGTGAAACTCTCACCATCATCCATCTCCTAAATTTTTCACTTTCCTGAACTGAAACTGTCCCCACTTAAACACAATGTCTAGATTTCCCCTTCCCCACCTGCTTCCAACCCCTGGCATCTACCAATGTACTTTCTGACTCTATGAATTTGACTATTCTAAGTACCTCATATAAGTGGAATCAGACAGTATTTGTCTGCACCTACTTTATATTGGAATGCATTTTTAAGGTTAACTTACTTTATTTCCTACAGACAGATTGTACTTTCTTTTCTTTCCCCCTGAGCTATACAGTAGGTCTCATCAGTTATCATTATACACATAGTAGTGCGACCGGGGCACTAAGCGCAGCCGAGAGGAGACACCCCACATCCGAGGTCAAGGGCAGAAGCCGGGAGGACCCCATGCCAGAAGGATGGCGGCCAAGAGGAGTTACCCCTCGTCCAAGGTCAGGGGAAGTGGCCGAGAGTACCAGACTGCAACCGCGCAGGAATGGTCGAGAGGAGATACCCAGCGTCCGAGGTCAGGGGCAGTGAAGAGAGGAGTTACCCCGTGTCCGAAGTCTGGGGCTGTGGCCTGGAGGAGCTACCCCAGGCCCCTAAGCCCGAGGCCAGTGGTGGCGGGTGGGAGGAGCAATCCACGCCTGAGGCCAGGGGTGGCGGCCAGGAGGACCAACCCCATGTCCACAGAGCCCTGGCTGCGCGGGCGCAGGAGGGCCTAGAGGAGCTATCCCATGTTGAAGGTCAGGAAGGGCGGCTGTGAGGAGATACACCTCGTCCAAGGTAAGGAGCAATGGCTGCACTTTGCTGGAGGAGCCATGAAGAGATACCCCACGCCCAAGGTAAGAGAAACCCAGGTAAGACGGTAGGTGTTGCAAGAGGGCATCAGAGGGCAAATACACTGAAACCATACTCACAGAAAACTAGTCAATCTAATCACACTAGGACCACAGCCTTGTCTAACTCAATGAAACTAAGCCATGCCCGTGGGGCAACCCAAGATGGGGGGGGGGGGGTCATGGTGGAGAGATCTGACAGAATGTCGTCCACTGGAGAAGAGAATGGCAAACCACTTCAGTATTCTTGCCTTGAGAACCCCATGAACAGTATGAAAACGCAAAGGGATAGGATACTGAAAGAGGAACTCCCCAGGTGAGTAGGTGCCCAATATGCTACTGGAGATCAGTGGAGAAAAAACTCGAGAAAGAATGAAGGGATGGAGCCAAAGCAAAAAGAATACCCAGCTGTGGATGTGACTGGTGATAGAGGCAAGGTCCGATGCTGTAAAGAGCAATATTGCATAGGAACCTGGAATGTCAGGTCCATGAATCAAGGCAAATTGGAAGTGGTCGAACAAGAGATGGCAAGAGTGAATGTCAACATTCTAGGAATCAGCAAACTGAAATGGACTGGAATGGGTGAATTTAACTCAGATGACCATTATATCTACTACTGCGGGCAGGAATCCCTCAGAAAAAATGGAGTAGCCATCATGGTCAACAAAAGAGTCCGAAATGCAGTACTTGGATGCAATCTCAAAAATGACAAAATGATCTCTGTTCGTTTCCAAGGCAAACCATTCAATATCACAGTAATCCAAGTCTATGCCCCAACCAGTAATGCTGAAGAAGCTGAACAGTTCTATGACGACCTACAAGACCTTTTAGAACTAACACCCAAAAAAGATGTCCTTTTCATTATAGGAGACTGGAATGCAAAAGTAAGAAGTCAAGAAACACCTGGAATAACAGGCAAATTTGGCCTTGGAATATGGAATGAAGCAGGGCAAAGACTAATATAGTTTTGCCAAGAAAATGCACTGGTCATAACAAACACCCTCTTCCAACAACACAAGAGAAGACTATATACATGGACATCACCAGATGGTCAACACTGAAATCAGATTGATTATATTCTTTGCAGCCAAAGATGGAAAAGCTCTATACAGTCAGCAAAAACAAGACCAGGAGCTGACTGTGACTCAGACCATGAACTCCTTATTGCCAAAGTCAGACTGAAATTGAAGAAAGTAGGGAAAACCACTAGACCATTCAGGTATGACCTAACTCAAATCCCTTATGATTATACAGTGGAAGTGAGAAATAGATTTAAGGGCCTAGATCGGATAGATTAGAGTGCCTGATGAACTATGGAAGGAGGTTCATGACACTGTACAGGAGACAGGGATCAAGACCATCTCCGTGGAAAAGAAATGCAAAAAAGCAAAATGGCTGTCTGGGGAGCCCTTACAAATAGCTGTGAAAAGAAGAGAAGTGAAAAGCAAAGGAGAAAAGGAAAGATATAAACATCTGAATGCAGAGTTCCAAAGAATAGCAAGGAGAGATAAGAAAGCCTTCCTCAGCGATCAATGCAAAGAAATAGAGGAAAACAACAGAATGGGAAAGACTAGGGATCTCTTTAAGAAAATCAGAGATACCAAAGGAGCATTTCATACAAAGATGGGCTTAATATAGGACAGAAATGGTATGGACCTAACAGAAGCAGAAGACATTAAGAAGAGATGGCAAGAATACACAGAAGAACTGTAAAAAAAGATCTTCACGACCCAGATAATCACGATGGTGTGATCACTGACCTAGAGCCAGACACCCTGGAATGTGAAGTCAAGTGGACCTTAGAAAACATCACTACGGACAAAGCTAGTGGAGGTGATAGAATTCCAGTTGAGCTATTCCAAATCCTGAAAGATGATGTTGTGAAAGTGCTGCACTCAATATGTCAGCAAATTTGGAAAACTCAGCAGTGGCCACAGGACTGGAAAAGGTCAGTTTTCATTCCAATCCTCAAGAAAGGCAATGCCAAAGAATGCTCAAACTACCGCACCATTGCACTCACCTCACATGCTAGTAAAGTAATGCTCAAAATTCTCCAAGCCAGGCTTCAGCAATATGTGAACCGTGAACTTCCTGATGTTCAAGGCGGTTTTAGAAAAGGCAGAGGAACCAGAGATCAAATTGCCAACATCAACTGTATCATGGAAAAAGCAAGAGAATTCCAGAAAAACATCGATTTCTGCTTTATTGACTATGCCAAAGCCTTTGACTGTGTGGATCACAATAAACTGTGGAAAATTCTGAAAGAGATGGGAATACCAGACCATCTGATCTGCCTCTTGAGAAATTTGTATGCAGGTCAGGAAGCAACAGTTAGAACTGGACATGGAACAACAGACTGGTTCCAAATAGGAAAAGAAGTACGTCAGGGCTGTATATTGTCACTCTGTTTATTTAACTTATATGCAGAGTACATCATGAGAAACACTGGACTGGAAGAAACACATGCTGGAATCAAGATTGCTGGGAGAAATATCAATAACCTCAGACATGCAGATGACACCACCCTTATGGCAGAAAGTGAAGAGGAACTAAAAAGCCTCTTGATGAAAGTGAAAGTGGAGAGTGAAAAAGTTGGCTTAAAGCTCAACATTCAGAAAACGAAGATCATGACATCTGGTCCCATCACTTCATGGGAAATAGACGGGGAAACAGTGGAAACAGTGTCAGACTTTATTTTTCTGGGCTTCAAAATCACTGCAGATGGTGACTGCAGCCATGAAATTAAAAGACGCTTACTCCTTGGGAGGAAAGTTATGACCAACCTAGACAGCATATTGAAAAGCAGAGACATTACTTTGCCAACAAAGGTCCGTCTAGTCAAGGCTATTGTTTTTCCTGTGGTCATGTATGGATGTGAGAGTTGGACTGTGAAGGAGGCTGAGCACCGAAGAATTGATGCTTTTGAACTGTGGTGTTGGAGCAGACTCTTGAGAGTCCCTTGGACTGCAAGGAGATCCAACCACTCCATTCTGAAGGAGATCAGCCCTGGGATTTCTTTGGAAGGAATGATGCTAAAGCTGAAACTCCTGTACTTTGGCCATCTCATGAAAAGAGTTGACTCATTGGAAAATACTCTGATGCTGGGAGGGATTGGGGGCAGGAGGAGAAGGGGTCGACAGAGGATGAGATGGCTGGATGGCATCGCTCACTCAATGGACATGAGTTTGAGTGAACTCAGGGAGTTGGTGATGGACAGGGAGGCCTGGCGTGCTGCGGTTCATGGGGTCGCAAAGAGTTGGACATGACTGAGCCACTAATCTAATCTGATTTGAGTGTATATATGGGCTTCTCAGCTGACGATAGTGGTAGACAACCGGCCTGCCAATGCAGGGTTAGGAAGTTTCCCTGGAGGAGGGCATAGCAACCCACTCCAGTATTCTTACTTGGAGAATTCCCTCAATAGCTGAGCCTGATGGACTACAGTCGATAGGATCACAAAGAGTTGGACACAACTGAAGAGACTTAGCATGCTTAGCATGCATTGTGTATATGTCACTGCTGCTAAGTCGCTTCAGTCATGTCCGACTCTATGCGACCCCATAGACCGCAGCCCACTAGGCTCCTCTGTCCCTGGGATTCTCCGGGAAAGAATACTGGAGTGGGTTGCCATTTCCATCTCCAATGCATCAAAGTGAAAAGTGAAGTCGCTCAGTCGTGTCCGACTCTTAGCGACCCCACGGACTGCAGCCTTCCAGGCTCCTCCGTCCATGGGATTTTCCAGGCAAGAGTACTGGAGTGGGGTGCCATTTCCTTCGCCAATATATGTCAAAACCATCACTCAATTTATCTTCTGTCTCTCCCTCTTTGTACCCATAAGTTTATTTTCTACATCTATATCTCTATTTCTGCTTTGCAAATATGTTCATCTGTATTTTTCCCCTAGATCCCAAATACATACTTTAATATGATATTTTTCTCTTTCTGACTTACTTCACTCTGTATGACAATTTCTAAGTCCATGCATATCGCTTCAAATGACATTGTTTTCTTCCTTTTTATGGCTGAGTAATGTTGTTCAGTTGCTAAGTTGTGCTTCTGTGACACCATTGACTGCAGCACATCAGACTTCCCTGTCCTTCACTATCTCCTGGATTTTGCTCAAAATCATGTCCATTGAGGCAGTGATGTCATCCAACCATCCCATGCTTATCTCCCTCTTCTCCTCCTGCCCTCAATCTTTCCCAGTGTCAGGGACTTTCCAATGACTCAACACTTCAGATCAGGTGGCCAAAGTATTGCAGCTTCAGTTTCAGCATCAGTCCTTCCAATCAATATTTAGGTTTGATTTCCTTTGGGATTGACTGGTTTGATCTCCTTGCTGCTCAAGTGTCTCTCAAGAGTCTCTTTCAGCACCATAGTTTGAAAGCATCAATTCCTTGGCATTGAGCCTTCTTTATGGTCCAACTCTCACACTCATAGATCACTACTGGAAAAAATAGTTTGATTACGTGGACCTTTGTTGGAAAAGTAATGTCTCTAGGTTGGTCATAGCTTTTCTTCCAAGGAAAAAGTGTCTTTGAATTTCTTGGCTACAGTCACTGTTCGTAGTGATTTTGGAGGTCAAGAAAACACATTTTCCCACAGTGTCCAAGTTTTCCCCATCTATTTGCTATGAAGTGATGGGATCACAATCATAGAAAACTAATCAAACTGATGACATGGACCACAGTGTTGTCTAACTCAATATGGGCCATGTTGTGTAGGTCCACCCAAGATGGACAGGTCATGGTGGAGAATTCTGACAAAATGTGGCCCACTGGAGAAGGGAATGGAAAACCACTTCAGTATTCTTGTCTTAAGAATCCCAGGAACAGTGTGAAAAGGTAAAAAGCTATGGCCCTGAAAGATGAACTTCCCAGGTCGGTAGGTGTCCAATATACTACTGGAGAAGAGTGGAGAAATAACTCCAGAAAAAATGAAGAGACAGAGCCAAAGCAAAAACAATGCCCAGTTGTTGATGTGACTGGTGATGGAAGTAAGTCCAGTACTGTAAATAACAATATTTTATAGGAACCTGGAATATTAGGTCCATGAACCAAGGCAAATTAGAAGTGGTCAAGCAGGAGATGGCAAGAGTCAACATCAACAGTTTAGGAAATCAGTGAACTAAAATGGATGGCAATGGGCGAATTTAACTCACAGGACCATTGTATCTACTACTGTGGGCAATAATCCATTAGAAGAAATGATGTAGCCCTTATAGTCAACAAAAGAGTCCAAAATGCACCACTTTGGTGCAATTTAAAAAATGACAGA
Source organism: Bos taurus (assembly GCF_002263795.3). Lineage (NCBI taxonomy): Eukaryota > Metazoa > Chordata > Mammalia > Artiodactyla > Bovidae > Bos > Bos taurus. The sequence goes on along the minus strand of NC_037357.1, from coordinate 39,619,762 downwards.
ATGATCTCTATTCATTTCCAAGGCAAACCATTCAATATCACAGTAATACAAGTTTATGCCCTGACCAGTAATGCCAAAGAAGCAGAAGTTGAAAGGGTCTATGAAGACCCCCAAGAACTTCTAGAACTAAAACCAGAAAAAGATGTCCTTTTCATCATAGGGGACTGGACTGCAAAAGTAGAAAGTCAAGAGATACCTGGAGAAACAGGCAACTTTGGCCTTGGAGTACAAAATGAAGCAGGGCAAAGGCTAACAGAGTTTTTTCATGAGAGTTTTGCCAAGAGAATGCACTGGTCATAGCAAAGACACACTTCCAAAAACACAAGTAATAATTCTACACATGGACATAAAAAGATGGTCAATAACAAAATCAGATTGATTATATTATTTGCAGCCAAAGATGGAGAAGCTCTATATAGTCAGGAAAAACAAGACTTGGACCTGACTGTGGCTCAAATCATGAACAGCTTATTGCCAAAGTCATACTTAAATTGAAGAAAGTAGGGAAAACCACTATACCATCCAAGTATGACCTAAATGAAATCACTTATGATTATACAGTGAAAGTGATGAATAGATTCAAGGGATTAGATCTGATAGAGTGCCTGATGAGCTATGGATGGAGGTTTGTGACATTGTATAGGAGGCAGTGACCAAGACCATCCCCAAGAAAAAGAAATGCAAAAAGAAAAAATGGTTGTCTGAAGAGGCCTTACAACTAGCTGTGTAAAGAAGAGAAGCAAAAGACAAAGGAGAAAAGGAAGGATATACCCATTTGAATGCAGAGTTCCAAAGAATACCAAGGAGACATAAGAAAGCCTTCCTCAGTGATCAGTGCAAAGAAATAGAAGAAAACAAAAGAATGGGAAAGACTAGAGGGCTCTTCAAGTAAATTAAATATCAAAGAAACATTTCATGCAAGGATGGGCACAATAAAAGACAGAAATGGAATGGACCTAGCAAAAGCAGAAGATATGAAGAACACATGGCAAAAATACAGAGAAGAACTATACAAAAAAGATCTTCATGACCCAGATAATCATGATGGTGTGATCACTCACCTAGAGCCAGACATCCTGGAGTGTGAAGTCAAATGGGCCTTAGGAAGCATCACTATGAAAAAAGCTAGTGGAAGTGATGGAATTCCAGTTGAGCTATTTCAAATCCTGAAAGATGATGCTGTAGAAGTGCTGCACTCAGTATGCCAGAAAATTTGGAAAGCTTAGCAGTGGCCACAGGACTGGAAAAGGTCAGTTTCTCATTCCAATCCCAAAGGAAATGTCAAAGAATGCTCAAACTACCACACAATTGAACTCATCTCACATAGAAGTAAAGTAATGCTCAAAATTCTCCAAGCCAGGCTTCAACACTACATGAGCTGTGAACTTCCAGATGTTCAAGCTGGTTTTAGAAAAGGCAGAGGAACCATAAGTCAAATTGCCAACATCTGTTGGCTCATACAAAAAGCAAGACAATTCCAGAAAAACATCTGCTCTATTGACTATGCCAAAACCTTTGACTGTGAATAACAAAAAATCTGTGGAAAATTCTTAAAGAGATGGGAATACCAGACCACCTGACTGGCCTCCTGAGAAATCTGAATGCAGGTCAAGAAGCAACAGTTAGAACTGGTGATGTAACAACAGCCTGGTCCCCAATCAGGAAAGCAGTACATCAATGCTGTATATTGTCACCCTGCTTCTTTAACTTATATGCAGAGTACATCATGAGAAATGCTGGACTGGATGAAGCACAGGCTTGAATCAAAATTGCCAGGAGAGATATCAATATCTTACTTATCACATACTTATCACAGAAAGGAAAGAAGAACTAATGATCCTCTTGTTGAAAGAGAAAGAAGAGAGTAAAAAAGATGGCTTAAAACTCAATATTCAGAAAACTAAGATCATGCCATCTGGTACCATCACTTCATGGGAAATAGATAGGAAATAAATGAAAACAGTGATAGATTTTATTTTCTTGGTCTCCAGAATCACTGCAGTTGGTGACTGCACCCATGAAATTAAAAGACATTTGCTCCTTGGAAGAAAAACTTGACCAACTTAGACAGCATATTAAAAACCAGAGACCTTACTTTGCCAATAAATGTTCATCTTGTCAAAGCTATGGTTTTTCCAGTAGTAATGTATGATTGTGAGTGTTGGACCATGCTGCTGCTGCTGCAGCTAAGTTGCTTCAGTCGTGTCCGACTCTGTGCAACCCCATCGACGGCAGCCCACCAGGCTCCGCCATCCCTGGGATTCTCCAGGCAAGAACACTGGACTGGGTTGCCATTTCCTTCTCCAATGCATGAAAGTGAAAATTGAAAGTGAACTTGCTCACTTGTGTCCAACTCTTTGCGACCCCATGGATTGCAGCCTACCAGGCTCCTCTGTCCATGAGAGTTCCCTGGCAAGATTACTGGAGTGGGTTGCCATTGCCTTCTCCAGTGTTGAACCATAAAGGTAGCCAAAAACTGGTGCTTTTGAACTGTAGTGTTGGAGAAGACTCTTGAGAGTCCCTTGGACTGCAAGGAGATCCAACCAGTCCATCCTAAAGGAACTCAGTCCTGCATGTGCATTGGAAGGATTGATGTTGAAGCTGAAGCTCCAATACTTTGGCCACCTGATGCAAAGAACTGACCCATTGGAAAAGACCCTGATGCTGGGAAAGATTGAAGGCAGGAGAAGAAGGGGAGGATGAGATGGTTGGATGATATCACCAACTAGATGGACATGAGTTTGAGCAAGCTTTGAGAATCGGTGATGTACAGGGAAACTTTTGTGTGTTGCAGTCCATGGAGTTGCAAAGAATAGGATATGACTGATCAACTGAACTGACTGACTGGCTGACTGAGTGATGGGACCAGATGCCATGATCTTAGTTTTTTGAATGCTGGGTTTTAAACTAGCTTTTTGACTCTCCTCTTTCACTTTCATCAGAAGCCTATTCCTCTTTGCTTTCTGCCATGGTTGGTATTATCTGCATATCTGAGGTCGCTGATACTTCTCCCAGCAATCTTGATTCCAGTTTGCATGTCACCCAGCCTGGCATTTTACATGATGTACTTTGCATATAAGTTAAATAGGCAGGTTGACAATATATAGTCTTGACATACTCCTTTCCCATTTTGAAACAGTTGGTTGTTCCATGTCCATTTCTAACTGTTGCTTCTTGACCTGCATACAAGTTTCTCAGGAAGTAGAAAAGGTGGTCTAGTACTCATAGCTCTTTAAGAAATTTACACTTTTTCGTGATCCACATAGTCAAAGGGTTTAGCATAGACAATGAAACAGTAGTAGATGTTTTTTCTGGATCATAGTAAAAGAGCGAGAATTCCAGAAAATTTTAACAGTAAAAATGCATTTTATATATATACCACATCTTCTTTATCCATTTCTCTGTTGATGGACAAATAGGTTACTTCCATGTCCTGCCTATTGTAAGTAATGCCATTCTCCTCTTGAAGTACATCTGAGAACTGTCTATCAAGAGTGAACAGAAATGGGAATATACATGAGAACTGTGAAATGATTCATGCCTTAAAATTAATATAGTCATAATTTAGTCTAGAGTTCAATTCAGTTCAGTCACTCAGTCGTGCCCTACTCCTTGTGACTACATGGACTGCAGATGGCCAAGCTTCCCAGTCCATTACCAAGCCCTGGGTTTACACAAACTCTTGTCCATCGAGTCAGTGATGCCATCCAGCCATCTAATCCTCTGTTGTCCCCTTCTCCTCCTGACTTCAGTCTTTCAAAGCATCAGGGTCTCTTTCAATGAATTAGTTCTTCACATCAGGTAGTCAAAGTATTGGAGCTTCAGCTTCAGGATCAGTCCTTCCAATGCATATCCAGGACTGATTTCCTTTGGGATGGACTGGCTTGATCTCCTTTCAGTCTAAGGGACTCTCAAGAGTCTTCTCCAACACCTCAGTACAAAAGCATCAGTTCATTGGCACTCAGCTATCTTTATGGTCCAACTCTCACAATCACACATAACTGTATGTCAAAACCATAGTTTTGACTAGACGGACCTTTGCTGGCAATGTATTCTCTCTGGTTTTTAATATGCTATCTAAGTTGGTCATAGCTTTTCTTCCAAGGAGCAAGTGTCTTAATTTCATGGCTGCAGTCACCATTTGCAGTGATTTTTAGAGCCCAGGAAAATAAAGTCTGACACCACTTCCATGGTTTCCCCATCTATTTGCCATGAAATGATGGGACTGGATGCCATGAAATTAGTTTTCTGAATGGGTTGAGTTTTAAGCCAACAGTTTCGTTCTTCTCTTTCACTTTCATCAAGAGGCTTTTTAATTTCTCTTCACTTTCTGCCATAAGGGTGGTGTCATCTGGATATCTGAGAATATTGATATTTCTCATGGCAATCTTGATTCCAGCTTGTGCTTCAGCCACCCCAGCATTTCACATGATGTATTATGCATATAAATTCAATAAGTGAGGTGACAACATACAGCCTTGATGTATCCTTTCCCAATTTAGAACCAATCCATTTTTACATGTCTGGTCCTAACTGTTGCTTCTTGACCCGCATATAGATTTCTCAGGAGGCAGCTAAGGGGGTCTGGCATTCCCATCTCTTGAAGAATTTTTCACAGCTTTTTATGATCCACACAGTCAAAGGCTTTGATGTAGTCAATAAAACAGACAGATATTTTTGTGGAACTCTTCTTTTTCTATGATCCAATGGATGTTGTCAATTTGATCTCTGCTTCCTCTGCCTTTTGTAAATCCAGCTTGAACATCTGAAAGTTCTTGGTTCACTTGCTATTGAAGATTAGCTTGGAGAATTTTGAGTATTACTTTACTGACGTGTGAAATGAGTGCAAATCTGTGGTAGTTTGAACGTTCTTTGGCATTGCCTTTCTTTGGGATTGGAATGAAAACTGATCCTTCCCAGTCCTGTTGCCACTGCTGAGTTTTCCAAATTTCCTGGCATACTGAGTGCAGCACTTTCACAGCATGATCTTTTAGGACTTAAAATAGCTCAGCTGGAATTCCATTACCTCCACTAGCTTAGTTTGTAGTGATGCTTCCTAAGGCCCACTTGACTTCAGACTCCAGAATATCTGGCTCTATGTAAGTGATCACACCATTGTGGTTATCTGGGTCATGAAGATCTTTTTTTGTATAGTTCTGTGTATTCTTGCCACCTCTTCTTAGTATCTTCTGCTTTTGCTAGGTCCATCCCATTTTTGTCTTTTATTGTGCCATTCTTTGCATGAAATATTCCTTTGGTATCCTAATTTTCTTCAATTGATCTCTAGTCTTTCCCATTCTGTTGCTTTTCTCTATTTCTTTGCGTTGATTATTGAGGAAAGCTTCCTTATATCTCCTTGGTATTCTTTGGGACTCTGCATTCAGATGGGTATATCTTTCTTTTTCTCCTTTGCCTTTCACTTCTCTTCTCAACTGTTGTAAGGCCTACTCAGACAACCATTTTGCCTTTTTGTATTTATTTTTCTTGGGGATGGTCTTGATCCCTGCTTCCTGTACAATGTCACAAAATCTGTCCATAGTTTTTCAGGTACTCTATCAGATGTAGTCCTTTAAATCTATTTGTCAGTTCTGCTGTATAATCATAAGGGATTTGATTTAGGTCATACCTGAATGGTCTAGTGATTTTTCCCTACTTTCTTCCATTTAAGTCTGAATTTGGCAATAAGAGTTCATGATCTGAGCCACAGTCATCGCCCAGTCTTGTTTTTGCTGACTGTATACAGCTTTTCCATCTTTGTCTGCAAATATAATCAATCTGATTTCAGTATTGACCATCTGGTGATGTCCATGTGTAGAGCTTACGCTTGTTTTGTGAAGGAGGATGTTCTCTATGACCAGTGCATTCTCTTGGCAAAACTCTATTAGCCTATACCCTCCTTCATTTTGTACTCCAAGGCCAAACACGCCTGTTAATCCAAGTACATCTTGACTTCCTACTTTTGCATTCTACTCCCCTATGATGTTGAGGACGTCTTTTTTTGGTGTTAGTTCTAGAAGGTCTTGTTGGTCATCACAGAAAGATTCATCTTCAGCTTCTTCAGCATTAGTGGTTGGGGCACAGATTTAGATTACTGTGATATTGAATGGTTTGTCTTGGAAATGAACAGAGATCATTCTGTTTTTTGAGATTGCACCCAAGTACTGAATTTCAAACACTTTTGTTGGCTATAGGGCTACACCATTTCTTCTAAGGGATTCTTGCCCACAGTAGTAGATATAATGGTCGTCTGGATTAAATTCACCCATTCCAGTCTGTTTTAGTTTAGTGATTTCTAAAATGTTGATAATATAATTAAGTATGTTAATTTTAACTTATTCCACTTCTGGTCATTTTATTAGTACTTCTGTGAAAAACGAGATAAGATTCAGTGCTACCAAGTATATTTTAACTTCATTTTTTTCCCTATGAATACAATATAGGAGCTTGTATATTGGATTGGCCAGAGGCTTCAAATCATGTCTAACTTCACCTGCCTCCCTTGGGCTAGCAGAGGCAGTTAAGATTAAGGTATACATGAAAATATATCACAGTATTTATACAATAGCAGCTTATTTGGGCTTCCCTGGTGACTCAGCTGGTAAATAATCTGCCTGCAGTGTGTGAGACCTGGACTTGATTCCTGGTTTCAGCGGATCCCCTGGGGAAGGGAATGGCTACCCACTCCAGTATTCTGGCCTGGAGAATTACATGGAATATATAGTCCATGGGGTCACAAAGAGTCGAACATGACTGAGCAACTTTCACTTTCAGCTTATTTGGTCGAGTCATGATAATGGCTTAGAGCAATACTGGAGACCTGAACTGTGGTTGTTGTTGTTTTTTCTGAATCATAAAGATAATATGGGGACACAAATATGAGGCATTTCTAAATTCTAGACAATGTATATACATATATATATATATATACATACATACATATATTCTTTAAAACAATACTCGACATCCTTTTTGAAGTATGGCTCAATAGACAAAATTTCTGTTTTCAATCAGTCATTTTCCTCACAGGATTCAATACAATGTGTTATATTACAATTTTGTTTTTCTAAAATAATAATCTTGTTTGGCTTCAAATTTTGAGTTACAAATGTTATGTTGTTCTTCTTTCCTTCAAATATTATAGCATTTTGGGGGGCAGTCCTAAGATGGCAGAGGAATAGGGCGGGAAGACCACTTTCTGCCCCACAAGTTCATTGAAAGATCATTTGAACCCTGAGCAAATACCACAAAACAACGTCTGAACGCTGGTGGAGGACACCAGGCACCCAGAAAGGCAGCGCATTGTCTTCGAAAGGAAGTGGCACAAAATATAAAAGATAAAAAGAGAGACAAAAGAGACCTGTCCTGGGGAGAGAGTCTTAAAAGAGGAGAAGTTTGCAAACAACAGGAAATCCTCTCACCAGCAGGTCTGTAGGGAGTTTTGGAATCTCAGAGGGCAACATAACCAGGAGGAAAAAAAATAAAATAAAACCCACAGATTACATGCCTAACTGCAATTCCCAGTGGAGAAGTAGCCCAGATGCTCGTGTCCACCACCAGCAAGCGGGGGCTGAACAGGCAGGTGCAGGCTGCACTGCTTAGGGTAGGGACCTGGCCTGAATGCCCTGAGGGCAATCTGAGGGAGCTAACTTGAGATAGCAACAAAAATTGTGGGATAGCCAGAGAGGAAAAGTAAAGAGAGAGAGAGAACTTTCCTGAGAAAAGCTCTAACCTAAGGCACTTCCGAGATCACTTACAAAAGAAAGGACTGAGCAAATATCAAAGGAGAGTTGGCAGGCTGGGGACCAGCCCATCCCCCGCCTGAGGCAGGGAGGCAGGCAGGGACAGCCAGTGCTGGAAGACAAGGGGCAAACTCAGCCCCGTAGACTGCATCATCTACCAAACTGCGAGTGGGCTCCAAGTTGATAACCAAGTCTTCCTGGGATCCTGGACGGTTGACATCTGTCAGGAGGGTTGCAGCCAGAGATCAGTGCTCCAGAAGAGACACATGGCATATCTGAGATGGTGCCTCTGCTGCGCACCCAGGAAACCTAGCTGCTGGGACCAGGGAGGTGATAAGATGTACTGCCCAGCTGGGAAGAATGTGCTAACCAAGCACCTGGTCACCTGAGCTGCTTAGACCTGGGAAGGGCACAAAACGCAGGTCCAACTTAGTCTGTGCCTTTGTGGAGTATCCAAGCAGTACTCCTGAACCTTAGTGGCGTCAATATGGGAAGTGCACACAACCCAGGGCCCACCTTAGACACTTCCCTGGCAGAGCAACCTTTAGCCTAAGCAGTGTGGACTGGGAAAGCACACATGCCATGAGCGAGGGCAAACCCAGTGTGGCTCAGACACTGCAAGCATTCCCCACACATGCCAGTGATATTTATTTGCAGTGTTAATCCCTCCCCACAGCACAATTGAACAAGGGAGCCTAAATAAATGACCACCTTTGCCCCCTTGTGTCAGGGTGGAAGTTAGATACTGAAGAGACTTGCACAGAGGAAGCCAAAATAAACAAAGAAGAGGGAACAGCTTTGGAAGTGACAGGTGCAACAGATTAAAATCCTGCAGTTAGCACTGACTACATTGGAAGGAGCCTAAAGAGCTTGAGAAGTATAAGGTGGAACAAGGAACTATCTGAAACTGAACTTACCCACACACTGCCCTCAACAGCTCCAGAGAAATTCCTAGATATATTTTATCATTATCATTTTTAATTTCTTTTTAAATTCTTAAGTTCTTTATTACTCTATTAGTTTTCATTTTTAAAACCTATTACCTTAAAAAAAGACATTATTTTAAAGCAAATTCCCTATTTTTTTTAATATAACCTTTGATTTTATTTTCTTTTGTTATTGTATTTGTGAGAGTCTAACCTCTACTCTATATTTTTAATCTTTGCTTTTTGGTATTTGTTATCAATTCTGTACCTTTAAGAATTAAATCTTCAGTACCTATTTTCACTTAGAAATGTGATTACTGGCTTAATTACTTTCTCCCCTTTTGACTCTCCTTTTTCTCCCCCAGATCACCTCTGTCTCCTCCCTCTACCTTCTCTTCTCTACTTAACTCTGCAAATCTCTTTGAGTGTGCCAAGCTGTGCAGAAAACATAGGGAACTGGCCACAGGCTAGATTTGTCCCTCTCCTTTTGACTCCTGCTTCCCTCCTCCTCGTCACCTCTATCTCCTTCTTCCCTCTTCTCTTCTCTATGGAAATCCGTAAAACTCTCTGAGTGTTCCAGACTGTGGAGAGAAAATAGGGAATTGATTACTGGCTAGACTGCTCTCACCCCTTTTGATTTCTCCTCTTCTCCTCCTGGTCACCTCTATCTGCCTCCTCCTTCATCTCTTATTCATGTCACTCTGTGAACCTCTCTGGGTGTCCCTCACTGTGGAGAATCTTTTCACCATTAACCTAGGTGTTTTATCATCGGTGCTGTATGGATGAAGAAGTGTTGAGGCTACTATAAGAATAAGACTGAAAGCCAGAGGCAAGAGGCCTAAATGCAAAACTTGAAAACACCAGAAAACTCTTGTCCCTGGAGTCAACCTGAGCATAACCCTGAGCACAAAAATTCAGGTGGCCACAAATCACACCAAATGGATAGACATCTCAAAACTCATGACTGGACACTTCATTGCACTCCAGAGAGAAAGGATCCAGCTCCACCAACCAGAATACACACACAAGTTTCCCTAACCAGGAAAACTTGACAAGCCACTTGTCCAACCTCACCCACAGGGAGGAACCTCCACAATAAAGAGGAACCACAAACTTCCAGCATACAGAAAGGCCATCCCAAACACAGGAACCTAAACAAGATGAAAAGGCAGAGATATATTCAGCAGGTAAAGGAACATGATAAAAGGCCACTAAACCAAACAAAAGAGGAGGAGATCGGGAGTCTAATTGAAAGAGAATTCAGAATAATCATAGTAAAAAGATCCAAAATTTTGAAAATAAAGTGGAAGTACAGATAAATAGTCTGGAGACAAGGATTGAGAATATGCAAGAGAAGTTAAACAAGGACATAGGTGGAAAAAAAAAATCAATAATGAATAATGCAATAAATGATATCAAAAGCAGTCTGGAGGGAACCAACAGTAGAATAACTGAGGCAGTAGAATAACTGAAGATAGGATAAGTGAGGTGGAAGATAGAATGGTGGAAATAAATGAAGCAGAGAGGAAAAAGAATGCAAAGAAATGAGGACAGCCTCAGAGACCTCTGGGACAATGTCAAATGCCCCAACATTCAAATCATAGGAGTCCCAGAAGAAGACAAAAAGAAAGGCCATGAAAAATACTTGAGGAGATAATAGTTGAAAACTTCCTTAAAATGGGGAAGGAAGTAGAAACCCAAGTCTAAGAAATGCAGATAGTCCCAAACAGGATAAACCGAAGGAAAAACACCCCAAGACACATATTAATCAAATTAATGAAGATCAAACACAAAGAACAAATATTAAAACAGCAAGGGAAAACAACAAAGAGTTCACAAGGGGATTCCCATAAGAATAACAGCTGATGTTTCAATAGAAACTTTTCAAGCCAGATGGGAATGTCAGGACGTACTTAAAGTGATGAAAGAGAAAAACCTACAACCCAGATTATTGTACCCAGCAAGGATTTCATTCAAATATGAAAGAGAAATCAAAAGGTTTACAGACAAGAAACAGCTGAGAGAATTCAGCACCACCAAACCAGTTCTTCAACAAATGATAAATGATCTTATCTAGACAGGAAACACAGAAAAGGTTTATAAACTCCAACCTAAAACAACAAAGTAAATGCCAATGGAATCATACTTATCAATAATTACCTTAAATGTAAATGAGTTGAATGCCCCAACCAAAAGACAAAGACTGGCTGAATGGATACAAAACAACACTCCTATATATGTTGTCTACAAGAGACCCACCTCAAAGCTAGGGACACAAACCTAGTGAAGGGCTGGAAAAAGATATTTCACGTAAGTGGAGACCAAAAGAAAGCAGGAGTAGTAATACTCATATAAGATAAAATAGACTTTGAAATAAAGGCCGTGAAAAGAGACAAAGAAGGACACTACATAATTTTCAAAGGATCAATCCAAGAAGAAGATATAACAACTATAAATATATATGCACCCAACATAGGAACACAATATGTAAGACAAATGCTAACAAACATGAAAAGGGAATTAACAGTAACACAATAATAGTGGGAGACACTAATACCCCACTCACACCTATGGATAGATCAACTAAACAGAAAATTAGCAAGGAAACACCATCTTTAAATGATACCTTGGACCGATTAGACCCAATTGATATCTATAGGATGTTTCAACCAAAAACAATGAATTTCACCTTTTTCTCAAGTGCACACGGAAACTTCTCCAAGATACATCACATCCTGGACCGTATATCTAGCCTTGGTAAATTAAAAAAAAAATGAAATCACTCAAGCATCTTTACTGATTACAATGTGGTATGATTAAATGTCAACTACAGGAAAAAAAAAAAAAAACTATTAAAAATTCCAACATATGTAGGCTAAACAACACACTTCTGAATAACCAACAAATCACAGAAAAAATAAAAATAGAAATCAAAATATGCATAGAAACGAATGAAAATGAAATCACAACAACCCCAAACCTATGGAATTCAGTAAAAGCAGTGCTAATGAGAAGGTTCATAGCAATACAAGCCTACCTCAAGAAACAGGAGAGAAATCAAATAAAAAACCTAGCTCTACACTTAAAGCAACTAGAAAATGAAGAATTGAAGAACCCCGGGTTAGTAGAAGGAAAGAAATCAGAAAAATAAATGAATAAATAAATGCAAAAGAAACAAAGGAGACCATTGCAAAAATCAACAAAGCTAAAACTCGTTCTTCGAGAAGATAAGACAGATAAGCCATTAGCCAGACTCATCAAGAAACAAAGGGAGAAGAATCAGAACAACAAAATTAGAAATGAAAATGGAGGTATCACAGCAGAAAACACACAAATACAAAGGATCATAAGAGACTACTATCAGCAACTATATCCCACTAAAATGGACAACTTGGAGGAAATGGACAAATTCTTTGAAAAGTATAACTTTCCAAAACTGAACCAGGAAGAAATAGAAAATCTTAACAGACCCATCACAAGCACAGAAATTGAAACCATAATCAGAAATATTCCAACAAACAAAAGCCCAAGACCAGATGGCTTCACAGCTGAATTAATGTAAAAATATACAAGCAACTCCTGCAGCTCAATTCCAGAAAAATAAACTATCCAATCAAAAAATGGGCCAAATACCTAAACAGATATTTCTCCAAAGAAGACATACAAATGGCTAACAAACACATGAAAAGATGCTCAACATCAGTCACTATCGAGAAATGCAAATCAAAACCACAATGAGGTACCTTGTAACATCAATCAGAATGGCTACTATCAAAAAGTCTACAAAAAATAAATGCTGGTGAGGGTGTGGAGAAAACGGAACCCTCTTACACTGTTGGTGGGAATGCAAACTAGTACAGCCACTATGGAGAACAGTGTGGAGATTCCTTACAAAACTGGAAATAGAACTGCCATACGACCCAACAATCCTACTGCTGAGTATACATATCAAGAAAACCAAAACTGAAAGAGACATGTGTACCCCAATGTTCATCACAGCAGTGTTTACAATAGCCAAGACATGGAAACAACCTAGATCTTCACCAGCAGATGAATGGATAAGAAAGCTGTGGTACTTATACACAATGTAATATTACTCAGCTATTAAAAATACTGCATTTTTATCAGTTCTAATGAGGTGGGTGAAACCGGAGCCTATTATACAGAGTGAAGTAAATCAGAACGGAAAACACCAATACAGTATATTAATGCATATATATGGAATTTATAAAGATGGTAACAATGACACTAAATGTGAGACAGCAAAAGAGACACAGATGTAAAGAACAGACTGTTGGACACTGTGGGACAAGGCGAGGGTGGGATGATTTGAGAGAATAGCATTGAAACATGTATATTATCATATGTGAAATAGGTCACCAGTCCAGGTTCGATGTATGAGGCAGGGTGCTCAGTGCTGGTGCACTGGGATGACCCTGAGGAATGGGATGAGGAAGGAGGTGGGAAGGAGAATCATGATGGGGAACACATGTACACCTGTGGCTGATTCATGTGAATGTATGGCAAACACCACAATATTGTAAAGTAATTAGCCTGCAATAAAAAGAAACACTTAAGGGAATGAAAGGAAAAAATTAAAATAAGAAATATTATAGCATTTCATCATATCTTAGTCTTTGATATGATGAAATATTGACATGTGGAGTTACTCTATTACAGAACTTAAAGTAAATATCATAAGAAATTTAGAGTCATAGATAAGAATAAAAGGACAGCTAGAACAACATAAATGTATTTCAGTATCTTTGTGCTCTATATTTTAGTTATTCCTTTATTATCCTTTGGGTCAGATGCTTTATTTGTATATAATGGGGCAGAAAATTAAAAGCATAGAAACAAAGTGAAATTTACATGTGATATATATACTGATAATAATTATTTGAATTATAAGGAAGATATATTAAATCTAGGGGCTTCCCAAGAGGCACTTGTGGTAAAGAACATGTCTTTCAATTCAGGAGACCAGAGAGATGCAGGTTCGATCCCTGGGTCAGGAAATCCCTTGCAGGAGGGCAAAGCAGCCCACTCCAGTATTCTTGCCTGGAGAATCCCATGGACAGAGGAGACTGGTGGGCCACAGTCCATAGGATCACAAAGAGTCAGACATGACTAGAGCAACTTAGCACACATGCATGCATGCTGTATCTAAGAACACATTATTGTAATTATAGGTATCTACCATTAAATTGAGTAGAGAAATACTGGAAAGGAAGAGAAAAGTCAATCTTGTTTTAAAAGAAAAAAACTAAAGAACACCAAAAGACACTGAAAAATCTAGGAATTCTAGATTTAAAAAAAATATAAATTTAAACACTAGCAGAGAAAATGTGGTTGTGGCACAGCTGAAATTTTATCTTCCTTTAGGACAACCTCCTGTACCAGTTGTTTTATTTAGTGCGCACTGGTAAACAATACATTTGTAATCTCTTGCTCACAGTTCAATTATAAAATATGTTTCTTCTTTCTCATCTGCTTTTCATTTGAAGGAACTATTGCCACTGCTAAATTGCAGCTCAGCTGTTAATATTGTTTCAATGACTCACAAGACCAGTAACAGTATCACAACTACTTTTAGATGAAGCAAAAAGAAAAAAAAAAAGTACACATAATATTAGAAAAATAACCCATGGTCATACCATTAGTACAATTACAAAAGGAGACAAGATTCAGGTTCTCCAGTGTTTTAAGGAGATATAGAGGTGTTGTTGAAAATTGTTACTCCTTTTCTGGGGTGTTAAGTTTGGGATTCTCTTTACTCAAGTTACCTTCATGTTGATCTATGTTTTTCTTCTTCCAGAGGTATTAATAACACATGGTCTTGAACTGCTTATGAATTACTCAGTGAATTTTCTGACTCCAGATTTATAAAAGGGACTTTGTTGTATTTTAGTGGCAATAAGATTTTCATCTATTTTAAAGTCATAGATAGTTGTATCAAGTTTTCATTTTTAAATTGTTTAAAGGTGATTATTTTATTTAAACATGACCAGGAGTCTCCATTACAATTTGAAACGATGGTAAATCTGTGCTATTTTACATTAGGTGACTCTCAGGAAAACAAGGGAGGAATTTAATAGCCACATGAGACATTGTAAACACTGCCCTCCCCCGAAAACAATTCTTTTGTGGTTATTTAGGGACTATAAATATTTAAGACTATGGAGAAGTTTGTCTTATGACATGTACATTGTGGTAAAGCTAAAAAAAAATTTATGTGTTTCAACGTTTCATACATTATATAAAATTAAGATTATGTACATAATTCATTAGGTATTTAAAATAAAAGAGACACAGACTCCAGTAAAGCTTAATAAAACAAAATTATTTTGTGCCTTATAAATCAAAAGAACACAATTAATTCTACTTTATCTAAACTGGCTATATTTCTTTTTATATACTCTTAGCCTCTTAGAAACTTGTGTGAACTTTTGAAAAATTTTAATTTAAAACTCAGACATTTCTTTGGGTGCTGCAGTACAAGCAATCAGTTAATTATCTGATAAAGATTAAGTTTGCAATACAAAATGCAACTAAATCACATATGATTGCTTAATATGTTGACAGCTGTTTCTACAGGCAACCAAAATTATAATTATGAGTAGCTAATGAAGTATTGTTTTATTTTCCATATCTGTATTTTCCATTGACTTTTTCTCTATTTTATTTTATTTTTTAAAATTTTATTTTATTTTTAAACTTTACAATATTGTATTAGTTTTGCCAAATATCAAAATGAATCTGTCACAGGTATACTTGTGATCTCTTCCCAGCTTCCCTAAAAAGCTGCTACTATGGTCATCCTCTTAGTTATTTTACTGCAATACTTGCCTTGGTGTTTTTATTAAACTGGAGACAAGTGTTTAACCATCAGGATGTTTCTAAAGCAGTTTAATTACCAACACTGAAGAAGATGACACATCATGTTTATGCCCCTGTTTAATTGAGCACCCACACCTTTTAGACACAGTGAGAACACTTTGTTCTTCAATGGAGTTGTTCATTGCTGTGTATTCTCTGCCTATGTAAAAGAATGTGATGAATACTAGGTTTTAGCATCTTACTGACTTTCATTTTTTAAGGTGTTCTACCCGTGATTAAAGGATAAAAATAGTGCATAATGCTAATTTTATAGGTAGAATGGCCAATAAGCAGTTGGGTAAGTAAGAGCCTTTTCTTAACAAGATTCTGTATTTTCAGATAAATTCAAAAGTCTACCAGCTGAAATACAGACTTCAAAGTATTTTATAAGATGACAGTTACCTCTTGGGACTAGAATTAGGAGAGGGAATATGGCCCCGGGGATTTCATTATTTTACACCTTGCCTAAACGTTAGAAATTATTATAATAAACACATCACTTATAATGATTCTCTTTATAAAAAGCAAACTAATGAAAGAGTTTTCTAGTCACAAAATTTCATTCTCCAAATCCAGCTTAGGCAGTGTTTTATGTGTTTTAGCTTTGCCATACTTCCTTACCCTACAGTCTCTGCTGCTGCTGCTAAGTTGTTTCAGTCATGTCCGACTCTGTGTGACCCCATGGACTGCAGCCCACCAGGCTCCTCCTTCCATGAGATTTTCCAGGCCAACGGTACTGGAGTGGGGTGCCATTGCCTTCTCCACTACAGTCTCTACATTTCTACAAAATTTATCTATCTACAGCTACATTTCTCCTAAATTTGTAATGTATACTTTTGAGTTAATTTGGACAATTAATCCTTTTTACTGTGTTATAGGTAGTGTTTTGTAGTTCTCTAAATTCCTCTCATATATTGGCTCAGCTAATTTACAGCCTAAAACAAGAACCTTAAGGTGTCAGAATATTCCAGTTAGGAGACAAGCTTTGGTGGTGAAATATTTGGTAACTCTCAAATTGAACCATGTAATTATTATTATTTTTCTGGTTACCTCTAAGGTTAGCTTTGTTACTATGTTACAGTTCAGTCAGTTCAGTTCAGTTGCTTAGTCATGTCAGACTCTTTGCAACCCGATGGACTGCAGCGTACCAGGCCTCCCTGTCCATCACCAACTCCCAAAGTTTACTCAAACTCATGTTCATTGAGTCGGTGATGCCATCTAACCATCTCATCCTCTGTTGTCCCCTTCTCCTGCCTTCAATCTTTCCCAGCATTGGGGTCTTTTCAAATGAGTCAGCTTTTCGCATTAGGTGGCCAAAGAATTGGAGTTTCAGCTTCAGCATCATATACCAAATATCCAGAAAATGTAAAAACTCTCACAGACCCATTTGTGAATTGTACATTTACTTTTTATTTTAAATTATGATTTTCAAGTATATAGGATTTTCATCCATTCATGTTTGATACACTCATTTGGGAGGGAGGATTGGACAAATCCATGTCCATTTCCTTTTTGGAAATGACATAATCTCATTATACCAAAAGAGCAATTTTCAAATGCAGTTAGTGAAGGGAGAGATAATATATTGAGACTTTTACACCTTAGTGAAAATTAGATTTTATTAGCTCAGAGAGTTTGGTGAAGAAGAAAAGTGAACGTTGATCTCATATGTTAATTGATTATCTTCATGCATAGAAAAGAACAGTGTTGCTATCTTTTCCAAATTAAATGTTTGATTTTGCAGCTTGGGAAAAAAAAAAGTTCTTTGGCATTAACAAGCCACAGTTACCAATTGCTCTTTTAAAAATTACACTATCTCAAGAAAGCTTTTTGTAAGTATTCTCATCATTTTCATACATTCTTTCTTGAAAACAAGAGTTAACACAGTATAAGTTCCTTAAGTACCAGTAATAAAGGAAGCTTTGGAATATCTGAAAAATGCAAACTATGGTTTGATTTACAATGTTGAAGGATTGCTTTTTTTTTCTTCTTCTTCTTCTCATCAACAGGCAATGGCAACCCACTCCAGTACTCTTGCCTGGAGAATCCCAGGGACGGGGGAGCCTGGTAGGCTGCAGTCCATGGGGTCACTAGGAGTCAGACACAACTGAGTGACTTCACTTTCACTTTTCACTTTCATGCATTGGAGAAGGAAATGGCAACCCAGTCCAGTGTTCTTGCCTGGAGAATCCCAGGGACGGGGGAGCCTGATGGGCTGCCATCTCTGGGGCCGCACAGAGTCGGACACAACTGAAGCGACTTAGCAGCAGCAGCAGCAGCAGTAGAAAAGTTACATGAAATGTAAAGCCAGAAACTATAAAACTCCTAGAGGAAAACATAGGCAAAACACTCTCTGACATAAATCACAGCAGGATACTCTATGATCCACCTCCCAGAATATTGGAAATAAAAGCAAAAAAATAAACAAATGGGACCTAATTAAAATTAAAAGCTTTTGCACAACAAAGGATACTATAAGCAAGGTGAAAAGACAGCCCTCAGAATGGGAGAAAATAATAGCAAATGAAGCAACTCATAAAGAATTAATCTCAAAAATATACAAGCAACTCCTGAAGCTCAATTGCAGGAAAATAAATGACCCAATCAAAAAACGGGCCAAAGAACTAAATAGACATTTCTCCAAAGAAGAAATACAAATGGCTAACAAACACATGAAAAGATGCTCAACATCACTCATTATCAGAGAAATGCAAATCAAAACCACAATGAGGTACCTTGTCACATCAATGAGAATGGCTACTATCAAAAAGTCTACAAAGAATAAATGCTGGTGAGGGTGTGGAGAAAAGGGAATCCTCTTACACTGTTGGTGGGAATGCAAACTAGTACAGCCACTATGGAGAACAGTGTGGAGATTCCTTACAAAACTGGAAATAGAAATGCAATATGACCCAGCAATCCCACTGCTGGGCATACACACTGAGGAAACCAGAATTGAAAGGGACACGTGTACCCCAATGTTCATCACAGCACTGTTCATAATAGCCAGGACATGGAAGCAACCTAGATGTCCATCAGCAGAAGAATGGATAAGAAAGCTGTGGTACATATACACAATGGAGTATTACTCAGCCATTAAAAAGAATACATTTGAATCAGTTCTAATGAGGTGGATGAAACTGTAGCCTATTATGCAGAGTGAAGTAAGCCAGAAAGAGAAACACCAGTACAGTATACTAACACATATATATGGTGTTTTGAAAGATGGTAACAATAATCCTGTATGTGAGATAGCAAAAGAGACAGATGTATAGAACAGTCTTTTGGACTCTTTGGGAGAGTGTGAGGGTGGGATGGTTTGGGAGAATGGCGTTGAAACATGTATATTATCATATGTGAAACAGTTCGCCAGTCCATGTTTGATACAGGATGCTCTGGGCTGGTGCACTGGGCTGACCCAGAGGGATGAGATGGGGAGGAAGGTGGGAGGGAGGTTCAGGATGGGGAACATATGTAATCCATGGTGGATTCATGTCAATGTATGACCAAACCAATACAATATTGTAAAGTAATTAGCCTCCAAAAAAATAAATTAAAAAAAAAATAAAGGACAAATGTGTATACATGAAAAAAAAAAAAGGTTACATTAATCTTGTGATAAAAATTGCTGCTGGCATTGGTGCCTATCCTAGCTTCTGCTTTTTAATAGCCTAAGAAAATTTCCAAATTGCTATTTGCATAAAGTGCCTTTGGATGTATCACATCAAATTTTAGAAAATGCCTTAAAACAAAAATATAGGGAAATGGTGGCAAGTGGCAGAATCTTTGCTGTTTTCTCAAGGGATAAATGACACTGTTGATAAACACAGGTAGTTTTTTTTTTTTTTTTCCCCTTCTTGCTGCTCCCTGCCCTCTCAGTTGTCCATGATCATGTTTGTGTTTTGTGTTTGTGTTTAACTTGCCCAAGGTCTCCGGTACTTTTGCGGAAAATCATTCAATTTTATCCCCTGATTCTTCAGGTAGTACTCCTTCCACTGACCCCTGCTGTTTTTCTCAGTTCTCTGTTCATAAATGACATGTCAGGAAGGGTTTCTTTGCCATTTGTTAGTTCTCTCAGTTGCTCTCTAAGAGTTCGACTTTAGGCAACTTGAGCAGGTCATTGTCTCTCCCTCCACATTCAATCATGAAGAAGATGAAAAGACACTTTTTTGAATAAACTAAAATTAGCTGTGATTTGTAGATTTATATATTTCATATTACAAAACATATAATCACCCCTAAATCTATTCTACATTGTTTGTTCCTAGCCATCTCTCAGTCAAACTGATGTGATTTAAAACAATAAAATTTAGAGTGGAAAGGGATTTTCCTGGCTCAAATCTGCATTTCAGAAGTCTTCTAACAAGTCCTTAATGTGCTGGCAAAAATGTCTTTTCTTTTTTTGCCTGCTTGGGCTTATGCCTAGAATCATAGAAATTCAGCATCTTGGAAACTTCCTTTTGTACAGTCATAAGCTTTAATCATGAGATTGTTCAAATTTCCCTCCTATTTATTTCTTAGTTGTGGAGGAAAGAGGATAGTAAACAAAGAAAGCAGAGTAAGACAGGAGAGAGAGGTCAAAAGAAATCAGAGTAATCTGTGCATCATGACAATTGGTGAAACAGACTTAAATTTGCCACAAGAATAACTAAGTTTAATATACCTGTGGCGGATTCATTTTGATATTTGGCAAAACTAATACAATTTGTAAAGTTTAAAAATAAAATAAAATTAAAAAAAAAAAGGCATAGAGTAAAATTCCGTTAAATCAGAAAAAAAAAAAAATCAATTTATGGCCAATAGAGGGCGAAACACTGGAAACAATGACAGACTTTTTTTTTTTTGGGGGGTGGGGGGGATGGCGGAGCTCCAAAATCACTGCAGATGGTGATTGCAGCCATGAAATTAAAAGATGCTTATTCTTTGGAAGGAAAGTTATCACCAACCTAGACAGCATATTAAAAAGCAGACATTACTTTGCCAACAAAGGTCCATCTAGTCAAGGCTATGGTTTTTCCAGTAGTCATATATGGATGTGAGAGTTGGACTATAAAGAAAGCTGAGTGCCAAAGAATTGATGCTTTTGAACTGTGGTGTTGGAGAAGACTCTTGAGAGTCCCTTGGACTCCAAGAAGATCCAACCAGTCCATCCTAAAGGAGATCAGTCCTGAGTATTCATTGGAGGAACTGATGTTGAAGCTGAAACTGCAATATTTTGGCTACCTGATGTGAAGAACTGACTCATTTTAAAAGACTGATGCTGGGAAAGATTAAAGTGGAGAGGAGAAGGGGACGACAGAGGATGAGATGGTTGGATGGCATCACTGACTCAATGGACATGAGTTTGGGTAAACTCTGGGAGTTGGTGATGGACAGGGAGGCCTGGCGTGCTTCAGTCCATGGGGTCGCAAAGAGTCGGACACAACTGAGCAACTGAACTGAACTGAACTGAACTAGGAGGAACAGGATGGTGGAATAGGTGGACATGGAATATATATCTCTCTCCACGGATATATCAGGAATACACCTTCAGACCCAGAAGTGCATGCAGAACACCAGCTGAGAGCACACAAGAGTACCTGACCAGCAGAAAAGCATATATAGACCCACACAAAACTCAGTAGGATGAAGGGACTAGGAGGGGAAACAGGAGTGTTAGTAGGACTAGACCTGCCCTTGGTGGCTGGGGGTACTGAAGCAGGGATCCAATCTCCATATTGGGGCAGTTGTCTGAGTCAGAGGAGAAACATTTAAGGCTGAAAGGGAAACAACTGATCTGTGGAAACCTAAATAGAATGAGAGTCCTTGCTGTAGCCATACATACCCTAGACGGTGCCATGGCTGGTTGCTGGAGTTTAGGGATTGTGGAGCAGTCCCGGGGTGGGGGCTGCTGTTGAATGCAGAGAGACAGATAGCAGGGACGTGAGGGAAGAGACTGTGGTGGGAAATGCCTGTGGAGGAAAGCCAGGAAGCCATGGAAGCAAAGTGATAGTGCTGAGTCACATGTAAGGGATAGAGCCATCACCATAGCCTCTCTCCCCCCACAGGCCAGCATTAGCAGCTGAACAATAGAGTCTAGCACATCAAATGCCTGAAACACTGAACTACAGAGTAGGACCCATGTGGGGTGGGAGGCCCTCTATTTGCCTGATGCACCAAATAGCAGGCAAGGACCCCAGGCAAGGAAGCCCTCTAAGTGCCTGGAGGGGCAGATCTGTGGAGAAAGAGGCCTTCTGATCACCAGCTACTAGAGGCTCAAAAAAAAGACTCTGATAGGGCCTTACACCTGCGATGGAGACAGTCCGTGTGCCTGCACACTTGGTGCCACCAGGGCCCCTGCAAGCCAAACAGCTGTGCTACCTTCACTTTCAACTCTCACTGGGGCAGAGCTGCCACCGGCAAAAAAAGCCTTGTGCCTATATGCAGAGGTCACTTCGGTAGTGTCCGACTCGTGACCCTGTGGACTGTGGCCTGCCAGGCTTCTCTGTCAGGGAGTGGGGGTTCTCTGGGCAAGAATACTGGAGCATATTTGCCAATACTGGTTGCCATACCCTTATAGAGCACTAGCTGCCCTAGTTACCAACTCCCCTGAGTACCTGGTGCTGCCAGAACCCCTGCAACTCAAGCAACTGCACCACCTCCACACCTGGCCCTCATAGGGGCAAACCCAGGTCCTCCAGGGCAGCCTCAGGAGCAAACCCCAGTGGGTAATGCATATACAGAGGTGGAAATAAAATCATAATTGAAATCCAGGGTCAATGTGACTAAGGAAGAAGATCCAAAACTCTCCCACAAGCTGTACAGCTGCAGATTAAACCCACACGATCAACTAGGCAGACTCTGTCTGTGGAATATATAAAAGGTCATTGAGAGCTCCCATAAAAAACAACAATGACAACAACAAAAACGCACTAGTTTTGATAGCTGTGGATGTTGGAGGCAAGAACATAGAGGAGCAGGAGCAGATTAGAATCTGAGCTACCCTCTCAACAGGTCCAGAGATCAGCAGTGTTAGAGGGCATCCTAGGTAGGTGAAGTGGACTGTGACTCCCAGAACAAGAAAGGACTCTGACAGCAGTGATGCCGGAGTCCAACTCCAGCAGCCAGGGATTCAACCTAAAAAGATGAACGATGTCAGCGAGAAAAATGAGGCAGCCTCTCAGTTTTCTTTTGGACTGCCTGTTTATTTCAAGTTTAAGATTCTCTTTTATACTTTTACAAAAACATTAGGCCAGAGATTTGACATTTTCAGTTCCCCCTCTCCCAGATTTATTATCTCCATAAATCCTTGTTGCTCTTCAGAGTTTCTGCTTCAGTGATTCTCTTGGAATCAGCCTTATCATCTATTATCTACCTCCTCTAATGTGTCCTATAGTTAACTTGTGATTACATTGTAACCCATGCTACATTCCTCAGTTTACTACTTATCTTCCTAAGTCTTGTTTGCTCCTAACATCCTGAGCTCACTGTCTCTTAAAAAGGCTTCTAGCTATAGTGTCTCTAAAAATTCCTAACTTCTATAAGCTATAGTAAAATATGCTAACTTTACAACATTCCTTAAATCTGTAACTTCTAACTCTTTAAATTATTTCTAAGCCCTAAATTCAGTAAACTCCTTTGCCATAAACATTCTCCTCACAAATAGGCTTCAGATATCAACCCCCACATGGCCTCAAGCTACGACCTATGTGCTCATCCTGGAACACTCTTTTGTAAAAGTCCTTGAACAAATGTCAATGATTAACTTTATGAATTATTTTCTGAGCACAGCTGCTTTGTGCCTTCTCATGCTCCTCTCAAGAACAATAAGCACCTTTATATTCCTTTTCAGTCAACTCAGCCAAGGAGAGGAAAAGACAAGTCAGAATTACAAGGCCTAACTCCTTCATCCCAGGATCTGTGCCTGCAGAATGAGGAGAGGGGACTGGGGGCTGTGCCTGCATTTTGTCCGTAATGCCTAACGAGGCTCCCGACACAGCAACTCAAGAAAAACATTTATTATTATTATGTTTTGACGTGTTCTGTAGATTCTTTTTTTTCCCCCTTTTTTCCCCTGTTCTGTTATAGTTGTCAATTTTGTTGGCACTATGAAATCTAACTAAGCTTTTGAATTTTTTTTTCCTTTTCTTTCTCAGTCACATTTTTTTTTTCCTCAGTCATATTTTTTTGTTGTTGTTATAAACCTCTGCCTCTATATCAGGCTTCTGCAGCTCTGGGGAAGTTTTTTTTTTTCCCACTTTTTTAAATTTTAATTTTTTAAACCTATTATTAGTTTTTGTACATTTATCCCTTTGTTTGCTTTTCCTACTGTTCTTTTCTCCTTGCAGTTAATCTTTAATATATGTAAATATTCTTTTCTACTTCTATTTAACTTTGCATAT
This sequence comes from Bos taurus, assembly GCF_002263795.3. Taxonomy (NCBI): domain Eukaryota; kingdom Metazoa; phylum Chordata; class Mammalia; order Artiodactyla; family Bovidae; genus Bos; species Bos taurus. The sequence continues at coordinate 39,595,837 of NC_037357.1, read as the reverse complement.
CTATTATTTATTTTCTTTCTTTCCTTTAGTCTCAATATATTTGTTAGTTTTATTTTCATTGCTTTATACCCCAATTGGCACCTTGCTTTATTTTTGTTTTCCAGTTTGTGCTTTAGTTAGTTTTGTTCTGGTGGGCATAATTTTTGGTTCCCTTTGTTCACCAGGTCAATCTATTGTACTTTATTTTTGTTGGACTGTTTTGATTTTGCTTATGGGTATATATGTATATGTGTATATTCAGTCACAATTTATATTGTTGTTATAAACCTCTGTCTCTATGTTGGGCCTTCGCAGTTCTGTGGAGTTTTTCTTTTCTCTTTAATCTTCCTTTTTTTTTTTTTTGTCTGTTTCATGATTTGAATTTTTAGTTTTCTTAAACCTATTATTTTTTTATACATTTATTCCTTTGTTTGCCTTTCCTACTGTTCTTTTCCCCTTGCAGTTAATCTTTAATATATATAAATTTTCTATATCTACCTCTGTTTAACTTGGCATATCTATTCTTTATTTCTTTTCCTCTCAACATATTTGTTAGTTTTGTTTTTCTTGCTTTGTTCCTCACTAAGCACCTTACTTTAGTTTTGTTTTCCCGTTTGTACTTTAGTTATTTTTGTTCTTAACTGCTAAATATATTTTTTTATTTCCTTTGTTCGCTGGGTCAGTCTATTGTACTTTATTTTTGTTGGACCATTTTGACTTTGTTCATAGGTGTGTATGTATATGTGTATACTCCATTATTTTAATTATTATTTGCCTGATTTTGTAACTGCCATTTGTATGGGGTTCATCTTTCATTTCTCGTTTTCGGATATTTGTTTTAATCTCACTTAATGCCATAACAACCCAATTGTGGAATCTTCATTCCTGACCAGAGATCAAGCCCTGAGTCTTTGAAGTGGGAGCACTGACTCCAAGACCCTAGACTATCATAGAACTAAGCCTGCTGCAGCTAAGTCACTTAAGTCGTGTCTGACTCTGCAATCCCATAGACCAGAGCCCACCAGGCTCCCCCATCCCTGGGATTCTCCAGGCAAGAACACTGGAGTGGGTTGCCATTTCCTTCTCCAATGCATGAAAGTGAAAACTGAAACTGAAGTTGCTCAGTCGTGTCCGACCCTCAGTGACCCCATGGACTGCAGCCTTCCAGGCCCTTGCATCCATGGGATTTTCCAGGCAAGAGTACTGGACTGGGGTGCCATTGCCTTCTCCTGAACTAAGCCTAGGGGGTATCAGATAGTGTGAACTCACACAAGGAAACCATTGTAATACAAGACCCAGCATCACCCAACCAATAGCACCCTGTGCAAGACACCTCATCTAAACAACAAACAAAACAAAAATACAAACCTGATCATCTGAAGACAGGATTACCACCTCACTCAGCCTTGCCCATCAGAGGAAAAACAAACAAAGAAATTAAAGCTCAGCACAAATCTCACCCTATAAGAAGCTTACACAAACCACTGGACCAAACTTAGCAGAAAGCAAAAGGAAGAAATAATTCAACACTGAAGCCTTGGAAAAGGAGATCTCAAACACAGTAAGTTAAAAAAAAATAATAAAAAGGCAGAGAAATACTACACAAATGAAAGAACAAACTAGAAACACAGAAGTACAAATAAATGAAGAGGAAATAGGTAAAATACCTGAAAAAGAGAATTCAGAATAATGATAGTAAAGATGATTAAAAAAAAAAAAAAAAAAAACCTTGAAAGCAAATGGAGAAAATGCAAGAATCAGTTAACAAAGACCTATAGGAATAAACATACAGAGACAAACAACACAATTACTGAAATTAAAAATACTCTACAAGGAAACAATAGCAGAATATCTGAAGCAGAGGAACGAATCACTGAACTGGAAGATAAAATGGTGGAAATAACTTCTGAGGAGCCGAATAAAGTAAAAAGAATGAAAAGAACTGAGGATACTCTCAGAGACCTATTGGGAAATATCAAAAGGAACACCATTCAAATAATAGGGGTCCCAGGAGAAGAAGAGAAGAAGAAAGGGTATGAGAAAATGTTTGAAGAGATGATAGTTGAAGATTTTCCCAACATGGAGAAGGAAATAGTCCATCAAGTCCAAGAGGCACGAAGAGCCCCATACAGGATAAACCCAAAGAGAAACATGCTAAGACACATACTAATTAAACTAACAAAGACTAAACACAAAGAAAGAATATTAAAAGCAGCAAGGGAAAAGCAACAAGTAACATACAAGGGAAACCCCATATTCTTAACAGCTGATCTTTCAACAGAAACTCTGCAGGCCAGAAGGGAATGGCAGAATATATTTAAAGTACTGAAATGGAAAAAATCTACAACTATGATTACTGTACCTGGAAAGAACCTCATTCAAAATTGATGGAAAAATAAGAATTTTTTCAGACAAGCAAAAGTTAACAGAATTCAGTAGCTATACAACAAATGTTAAACAGACTTATATAGTCATGAAATACAAGAGGGGAAAAAAATCTACAAAATCAACCACAAACAATTAAGAAAATGGCAATCAGAACATATATATCAATAATTACTTTAAAAGTAAATTGATTAAATGCTCCAACCAAAAGACACAGACTGGCAGAATGGATACAAAAACAAGACCTATATATATGCTGCCTACAAGAAACCCACTTTAGACCTCAAGGCACATATAGATGGAAAATGAGAGGATGGAAAAATATACTTTGCAAATATATTTTTTATATTTTTCAAATAAATCTTTTGCAAGTGGGAAGCAAAAAAGCTGGAGTAGCAATTCTCATATCAGAGAAAATAGACCTTAAAATAAAAAAGATTATAAGAGATAAGGAAAGACACTACATAATGATCAAGGGATCAATCCAAGAGGAAAACATAACAATTGTAACTATGCACCCAACATAAGCACCTCAATACATAAGACAAACACCAATAGACAGAAAAGGAGAAATTAACAGTAACACAGTAATAGTAGGAGACTTTAACACCCTACTCACATGAATGGACAGATCATCAAAACAGAAAATTAATAAGGAAACACAAGTCTTAAATGATACATTAGATGAGATGGATCTCATTGATATCTTCAGGACATTCCATTCAAATGCAGAAGAATAGGATAGACCATATCTTGGGTCAAAAATCAAACCTCAGTGAACTTGAGAAAATTGAAATTGTATCAAGCATTTTCTCCGATCAAAACACTATGAGACTAGATATCAATTACCAGAAAAAAACAAAACAAAACAAAACAAAACAAAACTCTAAGAAACACAAAAACATGGAGATTAAAAAAACACGTTTCTAAATAACCAACAGGTTACTGAAGAAACCAAAAGGGAAAACAAAGTATTTCTAGAAGCAAATGATAATGAAAACAAGACAACTCAAAACCTATGGGATGCAGCCAAAGCAGTTCTAAGAGGGGAGTTTACAGCAATACAATCTACTTCAAGGAACAAGAAAAACATCAAATAGACAGCCTAACTCTACACCTAAAACAACTGGGAAAAGAACAACAACAACAAAAAATAGTAGAAGGAAAGAAATCATAAAGATCTGAGCAGAAATAAAAGAAAAAGAAATTAAAGAATCAATAGTAAAGATTAATAAAACTAAAAGGTGGTTCTTTGAGTAGATAAACAAAATTGACAAACCCTTAACCATACTCATTAAGAAACGAAGAGAGACAAATCAAATCAATAAAATTAGAAATGAAAAAGGAGAGATTATAACAGACACTGCAGAAATATGAAGGATTATAAGAGACTATTATGAACAACTATATGGCAATAAAACGGATAACCTGGAAGAAATGGACAGATTCTTGGAAAAGTCCAATCTTCCAAGACTGAACCAGGAAGAAATATAAATTATGAACAAACCAATTACAAACACTGAAATTGAAGCCATGATAAAAAAAATCTCCCCAAAAACAAAAGCCCAGGATCAGATGGCTTCACAGGAGAATTCTATCAAACATTTAGAGAAGAGCTAATGCCTATCCTTCTAAAAGTCTTTCAAAAGACTGAAGAGGAAGGACACTTCCAAACTCATGCTATAAGTCCACCATAACCCTGATACCAAAACCAGACAAAGACAACACAAAAAAAGAAAACTACAGGCCAATACCACTGATGAACATAGATTAAAAAGTCCTCAACAAAATTTTAGCGAATAGAATTCAGCAACACATCAAAAAGTTCATACACTGTAATCAAGTTGGGTTTATTCCAGGAATGTGAGGATACTTCAATATACACAAATCAATCAATGTAATACACCATATTAACACATTGAAAGATTAAAAAAAAAAAAAAAACCATAATATAACCCCAACAGATGCAGAAAAAAGCCTTTGACAAAACTCAGCACCCATTTATGATTAAAACTCTTCAAAAAATGGGCATATGATGATTGTAACTCAGCATAGCAAAGGCCATATATGATGAGACTACAGCAATCGTTATTCTCAATGGTGAGAAACTGAAAGCATTCCCCCTAAGATCAGGAACAAGACAAGGGTGACCACTTTCACCACTATTATTCAACATATTTCTGGAAGTCCTAGCTACAGCAGAGAAGAAAAAGAAATAAAAGGAATACAGATTGGAAAAGAAGAAGTAAAGCTCTCACTGTTTGCAGATGACATGATACTGTACATTGAGAACTTTAAAGATAGTATCAGAAAAATGCTGGAGCTAATTAGTCAATTCAGCAAAGTTTCGGGATACAAAATCAATAGACAGAAACCACTTGCATTACTGTATACAAACAATGAAAAATCAGAAAAAGAAATGAAGAAATCCAACCCATTCACCCTTGCCACAAAAAGAATTAAATATCTAGGAATAAACTTACCTAAGGAGACAAAAGAACTGTACACAGAAAATTATAAGATACTAATGAAAGTAATCAAAGACAACATAAAACAGATAGAGAGATATTTCATATTATTGGATAGAAAGAATCAATATTGTGAAAATGACTATACTACTAAAAGCAATCTACAGATTCAATGTGATGCCTATCAAATTATCAATGGCATTTGTCTCAGAACTAGAACAAAAAAAATCACAATTCATATAGAAACACAAAAGATCCCAAATAGTCAAAGCAGTCTTGAGAAAGAAGAATGGAGCTGGAGGAATCAACCTTCCTGATTTCAGATTATACTACAAAGCTACAGTCATCAACACAGTATGGTACTGGCACAAACAAATAAATATAAACAAATGGAACAAGACAGAAAGCCCAGAAATAAACCCATACACCTATGGGTACCTTATTTTTTTTACAAAGGAGGCAAAAATGTACAATGGGGCAAAGACAGCCTCTTCAGTAAATGGGGCTGGGAAAACTGGACAGCTACATGTAAAAGAATGAAATTAGAATACTTCCTAACACCACACATAAAGATATACTCAAAATGGATTAAAGACCTAAATGTAAGACCAGAAACTATAAAACTGTTAGAGGAAAACATAGGCAGAACACTCAATGACATAAATCAAAGCAATGTTCTCTATGACCCACCTCTTAGAGTAACAGAAATAAAAACACAAATCAACAATTGGACTGGGTTAAACTTAAAAGCTTTTTCACAGAAAAGGAAGCTATAGGCAATGTGAAATGACAACCCTCAGAATGGGAGAAAATAATAGCAAATGAAACAGCTGACAAAGGATTAATTTCCAAAATATACAATCAGCTCATACAACTCAATACCAGGAAGATAAACAACCCAATAAAAAAGTGGGAAAAAGGCCTAAACAGACATTTCTCCAAAGAAGACATGCAGATGGCTAACAAACATATGAAAAGATGTTCAACTTCGCTCATTATTAGAGAAATGCAAATCAAAACCAAAATGAGATATCACCTCACACTAGTCAGAATGGGCATCATCAAAAAGTCTACAAACAATAAGTGCTGGAGAGGGTATGGAGAAAAGGGAATGCTCATGCACTGTTGGTGAGAATGTAATTTGATACAGCCACTATGGAAGATAGTATGAAGATTTAAAAAACTGGAATAAAACCACCATATGACCCAGCAATCCCACTCCTAGGCATATACCCTGAGAAATCCAGAGTTGAAAAAGACACATTTGTCCCATTGCTCATTGCAGCACTATTTACAAAACAGAACATGGAAGCAACCTAGATACCCATCCACAGATTAATGGATAAAGAAGTTGTGGTACATATACACAATGGAATATGACTCAGCCATATAAAGGAACACATTTGAGTCAGTTCTGATGAGGTGGATGAATCTAGAACCTATTATACAGAGTGAAGTGAGTCAGAAAGAAAGAGATAAATATCATATTCTAATGCACATATATAGAATAAAGAAAAATGGTCCTGAAGAATTTATTGACAGGACAGCAGTGAAGAAACAGACATAGAGAATAGACTTATGGACATGGGGAGAGGAGAGGAGAGGGTGAGATGTATGGAAAGAGTAACAGGGAAACTTACATTACCGTATATAAAATAGATAGCCAACAGGAATTTCCTATATGGCCCAGGAAAATCAAACAGGGGCTCTGTATCAACCTAGAGGGGTGGGATGGGGAGGGAGATGGGAGAGAGGTTCAAAAGGGAGGGGATAAGGAAAGTTATGACCAACCTAGATAGCATATTAAAAAGCAGAGACATTACTTTGCCAACAAAAGTTAGTCTAGTCAAGGCTATGGTTTTTCCTGTGGTCATGTATGGATGTGAGAGTTGGACTGTGAAGAAGGCTGAGTGCCGAAGAATTGATGGTTTTGAACTGTGATGTTGGAGAAGACTCTTGAGAGTCCCTTGCACTGCAAGGAGATCCAACCAGTCCATTCTGAAGGAGATCAGCCCTGGGATTTCTTTGGAAGGAATGATGCTAAAACTGAAACTCCAGTACTTTGGCCACCTCATGCAAAGAGTTGACTCATTGGAAAAGACTCTGATGCTGGGAGGGATTGGGGGCAGGGGGAGAAGGGGAGGACAGAGGATGAGATGGCTGGATGGCACCACTGACTCGATGGACGTGAGTCTGAGTGAACTCCGGGAGTTGGTGATGGACAGGGAGGCCTGGTGTGCTGCGATTCATGGGGTCACAAAGAGTCAGACACAACTGAGTGACTGATCTGATCTGATCTGATGGCTGATTCATGTTGAGGTTTGACAGAAAACAGCAAAATTCTGTAAAGCATTTATCCTTCAATAAAAAAATAAATTAAAAAAAAAAAAAGAATAATTAACTAGGGCTTCCCTAGTGGTCCACTGGTTAGAATCCATCTGCCAATACAGGGGACACATGTTTGATTGATGGTCCAGGAACATATCACATGTGGTGGGGCAATTAGGCTTGTGAGCTGCAACTACTGAAGCCCTTGTGCCCTAGAGGCAGTGCTCTGCAATGAGAAGCCACCACAATGAGAAGCTCACACATAACAACTAGAGAGTAGCCCCTACTCACTGCACTAGAGAAAGCTCACCCGCAGCAATGAAGACCCAGCACAACCAAAAATATGTAAATAAATAAAAATTTAAAAGAAAGAATAACTACATTTCCCTTTTATCTCCAACTTGATTGTTTCCATAAATATTTCCAAAAATTTTTTAATTATCAAAGAACTTTTGTCATTATCAACTATAATACTGTAGAAGCAGTGTGATGCTTATAAATTGATTACTACACCCAAAGTGAAAGTGAATGTCGCTCACTCGTGTCCGACTCTTTGCGACCCCATGGACTCTATACATGGAATTCTCCAGGCCAGAATACTGGAGTGGTTAGCTTTTCCCTTCTCCAGGGTATTTCCCCAACTCAGGGATCAAACCCAGGTCTCCCGCATTGCAGGTGGATTCTTTACCAGCTGAGCAACAAGGGAAAGCCCTAAGTGAGGTAGAATTGGATCTGATACCAGACCCTGCACTGTTGGTTTTGTGAGCTAGTGTTTTAATCATTGTACCTCTCAAAACGTGCATTTTCTAGTCTTTAAGCATGCATGGAAACAAGATATCCACTCATAAGAATAATGAGATAATCTGTGTGAGAATGCTTTCTAAACTGTAAAATGTCATTCAAATATAAAGTATTTAATTCAGTATGCTTTGGACCCTGCTTATCTCTCTAAGCTTGTGGCTCAGCGGTAAAGCGTCTGCCTGCAATGCAGACCTAGGTTCGATCCCTGGGTCAGGAAGATCCCCTGGAGAAGGAAATGACAATCCACTCCAGTACTCTTGCCTCGAAAATCCCATGGACAGAGAAGCCTGGTAGACTACAGTCCATGGGATCGCAAAGAGTCGGACACGACTGAGTGACTTCACTTTCACTTTATTTCTCTAAGCATATCTTATCACTCCCTTCTTTACTAAATTTTCTCCATTTCTACTGGTTTTCATTCTGCTTCTTAAATCCACTAAGTTCATTCCTGCCCCAGGGATTTTGCACAAGTTGTTTCCTCTTCTTGGTATGCTCTTCCCTCTGATTTTTATGTAGCTGGATGCTTCTTGCTGTTAGATGTCAGTTTGATCAAAATGATAGTCAATAATACTGTATTATAAACATCAAGGTTACTAAGAGACTATATGTTAATTTTTCCCACTACAAAAATAAAATGATAATTATGTGGTACATGTATTAGCTAATGCTATGGTAGTTATCATATGGCAATATATAAATATATCACATCATCACACTGTACATCTTAAACTTACACAATGTTATATGTTAATTGTATTTCAATTTAAAAACAATCAACAGAGCGTTGACTTTGGGTGCTGTATAGCCTGGATTCAAGACTGCTATAATTCTCACTAAGCTACATGACCTTGGAGGGGTGTTTCAATTCAATTTCATGCATTTCAGTTTCTTCTCTTACAAAATTTCTGCAATAGTTATGTACCACATGAACTTGTTTAGGAAATTACATTTGTTTAATATTAGGGTGTATCTGTCTATTTATTCCTTTTACTGTCTGTTGGTCTTTGTTCCACACTAGAATCTAAGCTCCATGAAGTTATAGGCAATGTGTCTCTTGTTCAGTGCTATAACTCCAATGCTCCCCAATTGTCTTATACATAAGAGGCATGAAATTAATATTTGTTGACTTAATTAATGACTCTTTTAAACTGCCTTCACACCATTTTATGCTTGACACTCAAAGAAGGGAACTACCCAGGAGCAATAGGGCTAGTTAATGTCAGAACTGAGATTTCTTGATTTATTGCCCAAGCCCATGGCCAGTAGTAAGGAGTCTTGTATTCAAATCCCATTTCTCATTCTCATTCACGTTTGTGGAAATGGGAAAGTAATTTAAACATACAGTACTAAGCTTCATTTTTCTCATCTATAAAAGTAGGAAAGAGTTATGAGATGATGCCTCAAGGTTACAATTTTTTTAAAAAATCAAGATCCAAGAGGGCTTTTAGTTTCCAATTTAGCAAGGCAGTTAGAAGATTTGGATGGACAACAGATATAAATGTAAGGACTCTGCAAGCCCCTTTTGAATTATTAAAAATTCTTGATCTAATCTTTAGGAGAGTGATCTTTAGGCGCATTTTGCTAAAGTTATCTCCTGGTATGTTTAAACATTTCTCTCTAGAATAGTATGGACAAATTTTCTTTTTTTTCTCTCTTCAAAATTAGTTCCTTCCAGTCATTTTAACACGGCATGGTCCCTGATTCCTTGTCCAATCATTGTACCTATGAAACTGTCGTATAGGTTAAAAATGTTATGAACATGAAAAATGTTATACCAAGACACTGTAAAACCTCCTTGATATTTTTGGCAGCTCTTAGTATTTTAGTTTCTTTTTGAATCCTTCAAAGTACTCACTGCACCCTAATTTCTTGATTGTATCTATGCCTTAATTCCTGGAATACATCTATTTAATGCTAAATATTGACACATAATATATATGTCAAACTATCTGTCTAGTTTATATTTTTGTTCAGTTTGTAGGCCATCTACATGCTTAGTACAGTCATCTTTTCCTGTCTTAGAGGGCAGTACAGTTGGTTGCTCTGTGATAGGCCTGTGCCCTTTTTGATGACTATTTTTATTTCTTTCTCTATGAAACCTAGAGGCCTTGGCAGTTAGGTGTTGTGTAAATTAAAGGTAGAATGAAGTGTTTGGAAAGATAATTATTCCTTTTATTCATAAGTCTGCATGCTGAAGGAAATATATCTATACATTTTTTAAAAGTGCATTAGATGTTTTTCCTCTTTCTGTTTTCAGTTTTGGAAATATTTCTTACTTATGTTCAAAGGTAAAAGACATATTTCCAAATGATCAGAGAAATACAAGTTGGAGAACTTATTGCTTCTGTAAGAAATGTAAAAACCATGTCTTCTTGAATATTATTAAATTAAATTCAGATGGCCTGTGTGCTTAACAGCAGCAGGGTTTTGAGCATCAGCTTAGGTCACACTAAATTACATAGTAGAGTGAGACATCTGGCCAAGAAGCCTGGTCAGAATGAGTCTTGGAACAAATCTCAAAATCATTTGGCCTCCATCTGAGTATTGTCTTAAAACAAAGAAACCAGGCTACTAGGTCAGCAAGCTAGGAGATTATTCTGAATGTTGGAACACAGTGTTGTAAAATATTGAAAGAATGTCTTCTCTTGTGTTGTGAATTTCTGCCAGGTAAGGATTGGTTTCTTTTACTTCTATTAGATACAGCAACATATTTTTGAACAACGATAAATTGTGAAGACAGTGATACATAGAGAAGTGGCTCTGGTGTCTTGAAGCTGATTATTTTGTGTTCCATTGAGGAAGGTGATGCATGAATACACTGACTTATTTTTAATTTTTAATGATAATTTCACAGATTTTACAAGCCAACTGAGGAAGTGTAGTTTAAGTGGAAATGTATTTTTCAGATAAATGAAAGAAATATTCATTTTCACTTTTCAGTTGTAACCATAAGAATGTAAATATAAGCAATAAGAGAATTATAATAAAAATGTGACAAATTTCTTAATTTTTTAGTGCTAATGGAATAAAACATGAAAATAAAATCATTTATAATTTTACAAAATAAAAAACTGATATTTATGATATTGAGTTAAAAGTGGGAAAATTATAGATGAGTGTGCATATGAGATAATAAATATACATGCATATATATCCATATATAAAGCATACATAACTTTTTAAAACAATAGACCGTTAACAAATTTTAAATGACTGACAAACTCAAGAATTGTTAAAAACATTAAATATATAAAATCTTGCCTCTATACACTCTGCAGTGTGCTACATGAAGGAGGCAGCAGGCATTTGCAAGGATTTCAAACTGATCTAGAAAGTAGCTTCCTCTTGTTTTAAAAGCTGCTCTAGAGTGTCCCAAAGGAATTTCAAATATATTTAATAAGATTTTGTGAAATTGTCTAGCTTTTTAAAAGTGATACAGTGTAATAGAAATTTGCACTACAAATAGAAATTTAACATTTTAAAATTAATAGTAATAATCATGTCTAATTTCTACTGTTCCAAACTCCTCATGGGATTGTAACCTTTAAAGAGTGTTCTGAGAATTTGATGAAAGCTATGGTCTGCATCTCTAGAAAAATTAGAGCTACAGAGACATGTATTTTTGCATATACTTTTAAACATCTGTGGGGGCTGTCTTAATACTCTTCTCTGGATTCCTAGGACTGAGATAAACCCCATTCAAGAACTCTGGTAGTAAGGCAACTAGATATCTAGTTGTCTAGTTAGAGTTGAGATCATTTTGAAAAATCTCTACCAAGTGAAACTTTGTTCTGGGTAATGCCCACAGTAGAGCAGGTTGAGTTTTAGTTCCCAATAATTCAGGTGGGAGATGTTATAGATAAATTTCTGTGAATTACTTGCAATACTTGGAGAAGTAGTAATTTATAAAGTCATCCCCAATCTACAGTTTACAACTTGAAATTTCATCTTAGATCTTTATTGGCATACAAGCTAATCTGCTCCAAGGCTGTTTAACAGTGAAAAAGCACATATTTGAGGAATATTTGGGGCTACAGAAATTTCCAAGGAAGGTGTTTCTCAGCTATCCTTAACTGTAGGGCCATGTGAGAAGCCTAATGGTATATAGTGGAGAGGATCCTGACCCAAGTGTTAAAAGATGTGAGGTCAAGCCCTATTCCTTATTTTACCTTGAGTAAGACACTTAATGGGCTTCCCCTAGTGACTCAGTGGTAAGGAATTCACCAGCAATTCAGGAAATGCAGGAGATGTGGGTTTGATCCCTGGGTTGGGAAGATTCCCTGGAGGAAGGCATGGCAACTCACTACAGTATTCTTGCCTGGATAGAGGAGCCTGGTGAACTATATAGAGTCCATAGGGTCGCAAAGAGTAGGACAGACTGAAGTGAAAGCACACACACAGGTACAAGTCACTTAATGTTACTGAGACTCACTTTCTCTTTTGGTAAGTTGGGAATAACAATGCTTGTTGCTTTTACAGGGCATTGTGAGAATCAGTGAAAATCATATAAATGATTTTTTAAATGAAAAGCTATCAGCTGAAAGATAAAGGGACACATAATATAGTAGCTATGACAAATTGGAACCTCCATTCATTCACCATGCATTTATTCATCAGTAAATATGTATAATCTAGGATGCACAAGGGCATCTTTAATTTCCCTGTGCTTCTGGTTGGAAACATGACACTTTTATCCTTCAAATATTTTTTAGACTTAATTCATCTTGTCTAAAAAAAAAAAAGTAAAAGGAGGTTTAATGGTAGAGAATGAGGGAGTAAAATGATTTGTGTAATATTTAAATTGGAAAGATCAGTAACTCTTAACATGATAGTCAAAGGAATCAAGATGCTTTTAGGCTCTTCTGAAAACAGTGAGATCTCATCCTGTTCCAGATTCTGACCTGGAGATGACCTTGTTATAGGAAAATGAAAATAGCTGCCATTTTCTGAGAGTTTCCCTGTCTTTACATATTTCCTATTTCATTTAATCATCATTTGCCCAAGGTCACACCACAGTTGCTCCCACAGTTGAAATTCCAGTCCAGTCCATGCTTATAGCTACCTGGAAGCAGAAAACTGGGGCTGAACTAAAATGAGCTGAATTGGCATTTGCCTTTTCTGAGATTCAAAGGGATCATTGTTAATTCACATCCTTTAACCTTCAAAGTCAGAATAACTTTTGACTTTGCTCTTCAGGACTTAAGAGATAGTGATAGCAAACTAGAACTCAAATGGAATCAACTTTTAGTCTTAAGAAACAGGGATTTCATACATAACTTCTCTAAGTGGGAAAATTTAAGTGAGAAATTTGTAGTAGGCAACAGTCTAAAAATTTGGGGAAGCTGATGATTAAATAAAGTGTACCACTCTTGAAACTGTTCTCCAGTACATAACAGGAGTGTACTGAATACACATTTTGGCTGAATTACAAGTGGCCAAGTACTAAAATCAGTATTTGGTCAATGTTGGATATCATAATCATTGGATGAAGTTCTGAAATAGAAGGATAAAATAATTTTATATTTTAAAGTATGAAGTACTAACGGTGCAAAATTTTATTACTATATTGTATTATTTAATTATATTCTGAGTATACAACTAAAAGGTGTGAGTAAAACATTATGTGTTTGTAATTTCTTAATCACTGAAGTCTTCACAGTGATTACTCTATCATCTGTGGTAATTGCATCAGATGTGTGCATGCTCAGTTGTGTCATACTCTTTGCAATCCTATGGACTATAGCATGGCAGGCTTCTCTGTTCATGGGATTATCCAAGCAAGAATCCTGGAGTGGGTTGCCATTTTCTCCCCCAAGGGGATCTTCGCAACTCATGGCTCAAACCTATGTCTCCTGCATCTCCTGCATTGACAAGCTGATTCTGTACCACTGAGCTACCTGGGAAGCCCTTGGTAACTGCACAGGTATTTTAAAAACTGACATTACATTCTATAGACATTCCTTACCATACTGGTGATTGTGGCAAAAGAAACAGCTGAATTCCTTATTCAACTTCTACCCCTGTTTCAAAATACAGTAGGGATATCTTTAGAAGGAAAAGGCTTGTGGGCTCTCTTGCATGCTCTCTCTGTTTCTCATTGTCTCTCTCTTCTCTCTCTCTGATTCTGTCTTTGTCCCTCTGTCTCTGCCTTTCTTTTTCTCTGTCTCTCCTCTCCTCTCCCTATGATAATGATATCACTTCGTGGCTTTTTTTTTTTTTTGTATTTTGATATGAGCATTTAGATTAAGCCAAATTTAAATGAAAGATTCATACATTTCTAAATTAGGGCTCTAATTGAAATTTTATGGAAAGTAACATTCATAGCATGCACGCACACACACATATGCAGGCAGAAAGTAAATGATTGAACAGTCATAACCCTAACCCTTATCATAGCAGAATAATTAACCTGCCAAAAGAAAGATAGTTTGCTAAATATAGCGTTGAATTGAATGAAGGAAAATATATGATGGTTGCTTTTGTGAAAGATTTTGATTTGACAAAAGAAATTTTGCTTTAACAACTTATTGTGACTTCAGATCAGATCAGATCAGTCGCTCAGTCGTGTCCGGCTCTTTGCGACCCCATGAATCGCAGCACGCCAGGCCTCCCTGTCCATCACCAACTCCCGGAGTTCATTCAGACTCACGTCCATAAAGTCAGTGATGCCATCCAGCCATCTCATCCTTTGTCGTCCCCTTGTCCTCTTGCCTCCAATCCCTCCCAGCATCAGAGTCTTTTCCAATGAGTCAACCCTTCGCATGAGGTGGCCAAAGTACTGGAGTTTCAGCTTTAGCATCATTCTTTCCAAAGAAATCCCAGGGCTGATCTCCTTCAGAATGGACTGATTGGATCTCCTTGCAGTCCAAGGGACTCCCAAGAGTCTACTCTAACACCACAGTTCAAAAGCATCATTCTTTGGCGCTCAACCTTCTTCACAGTCCAACTCTCACATCCATACATGACCACAGGAAAAACAATAGCCTTGACTAGACGGACCTTTGTTGGCAAAGTAATGTCTCTGCTTTTTAATATGCTATCTAGGTTGGTCATAACTTTCCTTCCAAGTAGTAAGCAGCTTTTAATTTCATGGCTGCAGTCACCATCTGCAGTGATTTTGGAGCCCCCCAAAAATAAAGTCTGACACTGTTTCCCCATCTATTTCCCATGAAGTGATGGGACTGGATGCCATGATCATCGTTTTCTGAATCTTGAGCTTTAAGCCAACTTTTTCACTCTCCACTTTCACTTTCATCAAGAGGCTTTTGAGTTCCTCTTCACTTTCTGCCATAAGGGTGGTGTCATCTGCATATCTGAGGTTATTGATATTTCTCCTGGCAATCTTGATTCCAGCTTGTGCTTCTTCCAGTCCAGCGTTTCTCATGATGTACTCTGCATATAAGTTAAATAAGCAGGGTGACAATATACAGCCTTGACGAACTCCTTTTCCTATTTGGAACCAGTCTGTTGTTCCATGTCCAGTTCTAACTGTTGCTTCCTGACCTGCATACAAATTTCTCAAGAAGCAGATCAGGTTGTCTGGTATTCCCATCTCTTTCAGAATTTTCCACAGTTTATTGTGATCCACACAGTCAAAGGCTTATGGCATAGTCAATGAAGCAGAAATAGATGATTTTGTGGAACTCTCTTGCTTTTTTCATGATCCAGCAGATGTTGGCAATTTGATCTCTGGTTCCTCTGCCTTTTCTAAAACCAGCTTGAACATCAGGAAGTTCACGGTTCACATATAGCTGAAGCCTGGCTTGAAGAAATTTGAGCATTACTTTACTAGCGTGTGAGATGAGTGCAATTGTGCAGTAGTTTGAGCATTCTTTGGCATTGCCTTTCTTTGGGATTGGAATGAAAACTGACCTTTTCCAGTCCTGTGGCCACTGCTGAGTTTTCCAAATTTGCTGACATATTGAGTGCAGCACTTTCACAGCATCATCTTTCAGGATTCAAGATAGCTCAAACGGAATTCCATCACCTCCACTAGCTTTGTTTGTAGTGATGCTTTCTAAGGCCCACTTGACTTCACATTCCAGGATGTCTGGCTCTAGGTCAGTGATCACACCATCGTGATTATCTGGGTCATGAAGATCTTTTTTGTACAGTTCTTCTGTGTATTCTTGCCATCTCTTCTTAATATCTTCTGCTTCTGTTAGGTCCATACCATTTCTGTCCTTTATCGAGCCCATCTTTGCATGAAATGTTCCCTCGGTATCTCTAATTTTCTTGAAGAGATCCCTATTCTTTCCCATTCTGTTGTTTTCCTCTATTTCTTTGCATTGATCGCTGAAGAAGGCTTTCTTATCTCTTCTTGCTATTCTTTGGAACTCTGCATTCAGATGCTTATATCTTTCCTTTTTTCCTTTGCTTTTCAGTTCTCTTCTTTTCACAGCTATTTGTAAGGCCTCCCCAGACAGCCATTTTGCTTTTTTGCATTTCTTTTCCATGGGGATGATCTTGAATCCTGTCTCCTGTACAATGTCATGAACCTCATTCCATAGTTCATCAGGCACTCTATCTATCCGATCTAAGCCCTTAAATCTATTTCTCACTTCCACTGTATAATCATAATAAATGGGATTTGATTTAGGTCATACCTGAATGGTCTAGTGGTTTTCCCTACTTTCTTCAATTTAAGTCTGACTTTGGCAATAAGGAGTTCATGGTCTGAGCCACAGTCAGCACCTGGTCTTGTTTTTGCTGACTGTATAGAGCTTCTCCATCTTTGGCTGCAAAGAATATAATCAATCTGATTTCGGTGTTGACCATCTGGTGATGTCCATGTGTAGAGTCTTCTATTGTGTTGTTAGAAGAGGGTGTTTGTTATGACCAGTGCATTTTCTTGGCAAAACTCTATTAGTCTTTGCCCTGCTTCATTCCATATTCCAAGGCCAAATTTGCTTGTTACCCTCCAGGTGTTTCTTGACTCCTACTTTTGCATTCCAGTCCCCTATAATGAAAAGGACATCTTTTTTGGGTGTTAGTTCTAAAAGGTCTTATAGGTCTTCATAGAACCATTCAACTTGAGCTTCTTCAGCATTACTGGTTGGGCAATAGAGTTGCATTACTCTGATATTGAATGGTTTGCCTTGGAAACGAACAGAGATCATTCTGTCGTTTTTGAGATTGCATCCAAGTACTGCATTTCGGACTCTTTTGTTGACCATGATGGCTACTCCATTTCTTCTGAGGGATTCCTCCCTGCAATAGTAGATATTGTGACTTACTTCATTCTAAACTGGAGTTATTGATATATTAACTTGGAAGATTGATAGAGGATAGTAGCTAATGCTGTTTGTAATATGTCTAAGAAAACCAGTTTCAGTGTATAGGTTGGTCAACTTCCAGAATTTTCCCACTGATAAAGCAGATATAGAAGAGTTGAAGTTAAGTGACAAGAACACATTTCAGAAACTGAGATAGAAAAACTAATTTGAAAAAATGCATAGACAAGCAAAAGGAAGTATAATCTAGAATGACTGAAAAAGAGTTCATGATATTGTCTTTTAAGTTGATAGCTTGTGACACATACAAAATACAATAAATGAAACAAAAATTAAATGAAAGCTAGAATGCTTATTTTTTTCCCCATTTTCTGGAATGAGTGGTACAAATCTATGTAAAAATTGAAATAGAAATTAAGGAATATTTAGATCTAGATTTATGATGAGGAAATTCTACTTGCATTGTGTTAAAGGAAGGAAGAAGTATATAGAAACAAAATCCCTCACTGAAATTTTTAGATAATTTTTTCAAAGTATTTTATTTAAGACAAAATTTTATTGGAAAAATTGGAACGAGCAAGAGGTGGGGTTCCTATCTGATAGGCAGAGGGCAAGACTGCTTTCAATTTTGTAGTTAAATATAATCTCAGCCACAGCCTGTAGCCTTCATGGACTTATTTGTTCATTCAAAATAAATCAGAAACTGCTTACATAACAAATTCAGAAAACTACTGAAAGGATGAAAAAAAGTAATGTACTCCAAATTAATACTTGTCAGATCTAGTTCTTAGGTTTTAACTTATTCTTTAAAAAATGGAGATGTAATTGACATATAACCTTGTGTAAATTTAAGGTGTGTAAAAGTTGATTTGATGTATCTTACAGTATGGTGTAGTATTAGCTAACTCTACATAACAGTCATTCCTTTTTGTGGTGAGAACATTTAAGATCTAGTCTTCAAGTAACTTTCAAATGTATAATGAGGCATTATTCACTATAATCACAATGCTGTGCATTAGATCTCCAGAATTTATTCATTTTCTTACTACATGTTTGTACTCTTTGACCAACATCTCCCGAGTTCCACAACCCTGAGCTCTTGGTAACCAGCATTTTACTGTTTCTATGGCTTCAGCTATATTATATTCTACTTGTTGATTTTTTATTTTATTTCTTATGCTTTTTGTCATGTCCAAAATATCATTGCCCAGTCCAACGGCAAGGAGTTTCTTCCCTATATTTCCTTCTAGGGTTTTTATGGTATCCGGACTTATGTTTATATTTTCAATTCATTTTCAGTTAATTTTTGTGAGTTGTATCATAGGGACCCAATTTCATTTTACTGCATGTGGTTGTCCAGTTTTCCCAAAACCGTTTTTTGAAGAGAGTATTCTTACCCCATTGAGTGTTCCTGATTTCCTCATCAAGTAATAGTTAACCATATACACATGAGTTTATTTCTGGCCTTTAGATTCTGTTCCATTGGTCTATGTGTCTTTTTTTTTTTTTTTTTTAAGCCAGTATTATGCTGTCTTAATTACTATAGCTATAGTTTGCAATCAAGAAATGATACTTCTGACTTTGTTCTTTCTCATGATTGCTTTGGCTCTTTGAGGTCTTTTGTGGTTCCAGGCAAAGTTTAGAATATTTTTTTCCTATTTCTGTGAAAAATGTATTTCAAATTTTGATAGGGATTGTATTGAATCTATAGATGGCTTTGGGTACTATAGACATTTTAACAATATTGAATCTTTTGATCCATGAACATGGGATATCTTTTCATATGTTTGTGTCCTATTCAATGCAGTTTTTCAAGGTGTTGCTGTTTTCGCTTAGTAGATCTTTCACTTCCTTGATAAACTGTTTCCCAAGTAGTTTATTGTATTTTGTTGCCATTTTGAATGGGATAAGTTTTAAAATTTCTTTTTCAAATGTTTCTTTGTTAATGTATAGAAATGCAATTCATTTCTGTATATTGATTTTATATCCTGGATCTTCACTGAATTTGTTGAGTAGTTCCAACAACTTTTTGGTGGAGAATTTAGGATTTTTCTCTATATAAAATGGTATTATTTGCAAATAATGGCAATTTCCCTTTTTTTTTCTAATTTAGATGACTTTTATTTCTTGCCTAGTTGCCTATGTATTACATTGATTGATTACATATTTCTTGCCTATGTATCACATTGATTAATTTGCAAATATTAAAGAATACTTGCATCCCTGGGATCAAGCACACTTGGTCATGATGTACAATCTTTTTAATGTGTTGTTGGATTCTGTTTGCTAGAACTTTGTTAAAGACTTTTGCATCTATGTTCATCAGTGATATTGGCCTGTAGTTTTGTTTTTTTCTGGCATCTTTGTCTGGTTTTGGTATTACGGTGATGGTGGCTTCATAAAATGAGTTTGGAAGTTCACCTTCCTCTGTAATTTTCTGGAAGAGTTTGAGTAGGATAGGTGTTAGCTCTTCTCTAAATTTTTGGTAGAATTCAGCTGTGAAGCCGTCTGGTCCTGGGCTTTTGTTTGCTGGAAGATTTCTGATTACGATTTCGATTTCTGTGCTTGTGGTGGGTCTGTTAAGATTTTCTATTTCTTCCTGGTTCAGTTTTGGAAAGTAATACTTTTCTAAGAATTTGTCCATTTCTCTAAGTTGTCCATTTTAGTGGCATATAGTTGCTGATAGTAGTCTCTTATGATCCCTTGTATTTCTGTGTTGTCTGTTGTGATGTCTCCATTTTCATTTCTAATTTTGTTGATTTGACTCTTCTCCTTTGTTTCCTGATGAGTTTGGCTAATGGCTTGTCTATTTTATTTATCTTATGAAAGAACCAGCTTTTAGCTTTGTTGATTTTTGCTATGGTCTCCTTTGTTTCTTTTGCATTTATTTCTGTGCTAATTTTTCTTATTTCTTTCCTTCTACTAACCCTGGGGTTCTTCATTTCTTGCTCTTCTAGTTGCTTTAGGTGTAGAGTTAGTTTATTTACTTGATTTCTTTCCTGTTTCTTGAGGTAGGCTTGTATTGCTATGAACCTTCCCCTTGCTGCTGCTGCTGCTAAGTTGCTTCAGTCGTGTCCAACTCTGTGCGACCCCATAGATGGCAGCCCACCAGGCTCCCCCGTCCCTGGGATTCTCCAGGCAAGAATACTGGAGTGGGTTGCCATTTCCTTCTCCAATGTATGAAAGTGAAAAGTGAAAGTGAAGTCGCTCAGTCATGTCCGACTCTTAGCGACCCCATGGACTGTAGCCCACCAGGCTCCTCCATCCATGGGATTTTCCAGGCGAGAGTACTGGAGTGGGGTGCCATTGCCTTCTCCGAACCTTCCCCTTAGCACTGCTTTTACTGAATCCCATAGGTTTGGGGTTGTTGTGTTTTCATTTTCATTCATTTCTATGCATATTTTGATTTCTTTTTTGATTTTTTCTGTGATTTGTTGATTATACAGAAGTGTGTTGTTTAGCCTCCATATGTTGGAATTTTTAATAGTTTTTTTTTTTTTTTTTCCTGTAGTTGACATCTAATCTTAATGCATTGTGATCAGAAAAGATGCTTGAGATGATTTCAATTATTTTTTTTAATTTACCAAGGCTAGATTTATGGCCCAGGATGTGATCTATCATCGAGAACGTTCCGTGTGGACTTGAGAAAAAGGTGAAATTCGTGTTGTGGTGAAATGTCCTGTAGATATCAATTAGGTCTAACTGGTTCATTGTACCATTTAAGTTCGTGTTTCCTTGCCAATTTTCTGTTTTGCTGATCTATTCATAGGTGTGAGTGGGGTATTAAAGTCTCCCAATATTATTGTGTTACCGTTAATTTCCCCTTTCATATTTGTTAGCATTTGCCTTACATATCGTTGTGCTCCTATGTTGGGTGCATATATATTTATAATTGTTATGTCTTCTTGGATTGATCTTTGGTCATTATGCAGTGTCCTTCTTTGTCTCTTTTCACGGCCTTAATTTCAAAGTCTATTTTACCTTATATGAGTATTGCTACTCCTGCCTTCTTTTGGTCTCCATTTATGTGAAATATCTTTTTCCAGCCCTTCACTTTCTTTGGTTGGGCCATTCAACCCATTTGCATTTAAGGTAATTATTGATAAGTATGATCCCATTGCCATTTACTTTGTTGTTTTGGATTCAAGTTTATAAGCCTTTTCTGTGTTTCCTATCTAGAGAAAATCCTTTAGCATTTGTTGAAGAGCTGGTTTGGTGGTGCTGAATTCTCACAGCTTTTGCTTGTCTGCAAAGCTTTTAATTTCTCCTTCATATTTGAATGAAATCCTTGCTGGGCACAGTAATCTGGGTTTTAGGTTTTTCTTTTTCATCACATAAAGTATGTCCTGCCATTCCCTTCTGGCTTGAGGAGCCTCTATTGAAAGATCAGCTATTATCCTTATAGGGATCAGCTTGTGGGTTATTTGTTGTTTTTGCCATGCTGCTTTTAATATTTGTGTTTGATCTTCATTAATTTGATTAATATGTGTCTTGGGGATTTTTGCCTTTGGTTTATCCTGTTTGGGACTCTCTGGTTTTCTTGGACTTGGGTGACTATTTCCTTCCCCATTTTAGCGCAGTTTTCAACTATTATTTCCTCAAGTATTTTGTCATGGCTTTTCTTTTTGTCTTCTTCTGGGACTCCTATGATTAGAATGTTGGAGCATTTAACATTGTCCCAGTGGTCTCTGAGGTTGTCCTCATTTCTTTTAATTCGTTTTTCTTTTTTCCTCTCTGCTTCATTTATTTCCACCATTCTATCTTCCACCTCACTTATCCTATCTTCTGCCTCAGTTATTCTACTGTTGGTTCCCTCCAGAGTGCTTTTGATCTCATTTATTGCATTATTCATTATTGACTGACTCCTTTTTATTTCTTCTAGGTCCTTGTTAAACTTTTCTTACATCTTCTCAATCCTTATCTCCACACTATTTATCTGTACTTCCATTTTGTTTTCACAAATTTGGTTCATTTTTACTATCATTATTCTGATTTATTTTTCAGGTAGACTCCATATCGCCTCCTCTTTTGTTTGGTTTGCTGAGTTTTTATCATGTTCCTTTACCTGCTGAATATTTCTCTGCCTTTTTGTCTTGTTTTGGTTGCTGTGTTGGGTTGGTCTTTCTGTATGCTGGGAGTTTGTGGTTCCTCTTTATTCTGGAGGTTTCTCCTTGTGGCTCGAGTTGAATGAGTGGCTTGTCAAGATTTCCTGGTTAGGGAAGCTTGTGTGGGTGTTCTGGTTAGTGGAGCTGTATCTCTTCTCTCTGGAGTGCAATGAAGTGTCCAGTAGTGAGTTTTGAGGTGTCTATGGGTTTGGTGTGACTTTTGGCCGCCTGTACTTTTGTGCTCAGGGTTATGTTCCTGCTTTGTTGGAGAATTAGTGTGGTATGTCTTGTTCTGAAGCTTGTTGGCTCTTGGGTGGAGCTTGGTTTCAGTGTAGGTATGGAGGCTTTTGGATGAGTTTTTGTCCATTAATGGTCCCTGGAGTCAGGGTTTTCTGGTGTTTTCAAGTTTTGGATTTAAGTCTCCTGCCTCTGGCTTTCAGTCTTACTCTTATAATAGCCTCAATACTTCTCCATCCATACAGCACTGTTGATAAAACATCTAGGTTAATGGTGAAAAGAGTCTCCACAGTGAGGGACACCCAGAGAGGTTCACAGAATTACGTGAAGAAGAGAAGGACGAGGAGGCAGATAGAGGTGACCAGGAGGAGAAGAGGGGAAATCAAAAAGGGGAGAGCAGTCTAGCCAGTAATCAATTCTCTATTTGCTCTCCACAGTCTGGAACACTTAGAGAGTTTCACAGATTTCCATATAGAAGAGAAGAGGGAGGAATGAGATAGAAGTGAGCCAGGAGGAGAGGAAGGGGAATCAAAAGAGATAGACCAATCTAGCCTGTGGTCAGTTCCTTAAGTTTTCTCCACAGCCTGGAACACCCAAAGACATGAACAGAGTTAAGTAGAGAAGAGAAGGGGGAAGGAAGAGATAGAGGTGATCTGGGGGAGAAAAAGGAGGATCAAAAGGAGAGAAAGCAATCAAGCCAGTAGTCACACTCTTAAGTAAAAATGGGTGCTAAAGACTGGATTCTTAAAGGTTCAGAATTGATAGCAAATACCAAAAAGCAAAGATTAAAAATCTAGAGTAGCATTCAGTTCAGTTCAGTTCAGTCACTCAGTCGTGTCCGACTCTTTGCGACCCCATGAATCACAGCACGCCAGGCCTCCCTGTCCATCACCAACTCCTGGAGTTTATTCTAACATATGTCCATCGAGTTGGGGATGCCATCCAGCCATCTCATCCTCTGTCATCCCCTTCTCCTCCTGCCCCCAATCCCTCCCAGCATCAGGGTCTTTTCCAATGAGTCACCTCTTCGCATCAGGTGGCCAAAGTATTGGAGTTTCAGCTTCAGCATCATTCCTTCAAATGAACACCCAGGACTGATCTCCTTTAGGATGGACTGGTTGGATCTCCTTGCAGTCCAAGGGACTCTCAAGAGTCTTCTCCAACACCACATTTCAAAAACATCAATTCTTCGGCACTCAGCCTTCTTCACAGTACAACTCTCACATCCATACATGACCACTGGGAGTAGTGTTAGGCTAAGCTAAGCTAGCTAAGTCGCTTCAGTCATGTCCGACTCTGTGAGACCTCTCACAAATACAGTATTAAAAGAATAAAACAAAATCAGGAAAGTTATATTAAAAAATATTAAATTTTCTTTAAAAATGTAGTCTTTTTTTTTTCAAGGAAATAGTAGGTTTTAAAAATGAAAATTAAAGGAGTAATAAGGAACTTAAAATAAAAAAAATTTAAAAATGGTAATAATAAAATGTATCTAGGAATTTCTCTGAAGCTGTCGAGGGCAGTGTGTGGGTCATTTCAGTTTCAGATAGTTCCTTATTCCACCTTATACTTCCTCTCAGGATCTATAGGCCCCTTCCAATGTATCCAGTGCCAAATACAGGGTTTTAATCTGTTGCACCTATCATTTTCAAAGCCATTCCCTCTTCTTTGTTTATTTTGGCTTCCTCTGTTTGCAAGTCTCTTCAATATCTAACTTTTACCCTGACACAAGGGGGCAAAGGTGGTCATTTATTTAGGCTCACTTGTTGAGTTGTGCTGCACGGAGGGATGAACACTGTAAACAAATATCACTGGTGTGTGTGGCGAGTGCTCACAGTGTCTGGGCTACACTGGGTTTGCACCCACTCATTATGTGTGTGCTTTCTCGGTCTACACTGCTCAGGCTCCAGGTTGCTCTGCTGGGGAACTTTCTAAGGTGGGCCCTGGGTTGCGTGCACTTCTCAGATCTACGCTGCTTAGGTTCAGGTTCTCAGGTACTCCACAAAGGCACAGACTTTGTTGGGCCTGTGTTTTATACCCTTCTCAGGTCCAAGCAGCTCAGGTGACCAGGTGCTTGCCAAGTGCACTCTCCCCAGGTACAGTGAGTCTTATCACCTCCTCGGTCCCAGCAGCTCCGTTTTTGTTTGTGCAGTGGGAGTGCTGTCTCAGCTCTACTGTGTGTCTCCTCTGGAAAGCTTGTCTCTGGCTGCAACACTTCCAGCAGATGTCAACCGTCCAGGGTCCCAGGAAGACTTGGTTAGTAACTGGAAGCCTGCTCACAGTTTGGTAAGGGATGCTGTCTCTGGGGCCGAGTTTGCCCCTTTCTGGCTCTTGCTGACGCTCACCTGCTTCCCGGCCTCCAGCGGGTGATGATCTGGTCTGCAGCCGGCTAACTCTCCTCTGGTATTCGCTCAGTCCTTTGTTCTGTGAGTGGGCCTGGCATTGCCTTAGGTTAGAGCTTTTCATGGGAAAGTTTTCTCTCTCTATCTTTCCTCTTTTTTTTTTTTTTTTCTTTCCTCTCTGGCTATCCCAAGGTTTGGGTTGCTATCTCATGTTAGCTCCCTCAGATTGCCCTCAGGGCATTCAGGCCCAGTCCTTACCCTAAGCAACACAGCCCGTGCCTCCCTGTTCAACCTCCCACTTGCTGGTGGTGTACACGAGCATCTGGGCTACTTCTCAGATGGGAGTTGCCATTAGGCATGTAACCTGTGGGTTTTATTTATTTATTTTTCCCTCCTGGTTATGTTGCCCTCTGAGATTCCAAAACTCTCCACAGATCAGCTGGTGAGAGGGTTTCCTGGAGTTTGAAAACTTCCCCTCTTTTAAGACTCCCTCCCCAGCATGCATATCCATCCCTAACTCTTTTGTCTCTCTTTTTATCTTTTATATTTTATCATACCTCCTTTTGAAGACAGTTGGCTGCCTTTCTGGGTGCCCGGTGTCCTCTGCTAGCGTTCAGAATTTGTTTTGTGGTATTTGCTCAGGGTTCAGGTGATCTTTCAATGAATTTGTGGAGGAGAAAGTGGTCTCCCGGTTCTATTCATCTGACATCTAAGGACCGCTCCCCCCCCCCACACACACACTTTGTTTTAGTTTCCACTTACATAGGATATTTTTTTTCTTCCCTTCACTTCGAATGTATGTGTATCTTTAAAGCTGAAGTGACTTTTTCTGTAGAGAGTATGCCACTGTGTCTTGTTTTCTTTTGTTTTATCCATTCAGCTACTTTATACCATTTGATTGGTTAATTTTGTCCATTTGCCTTTAGACTTAATATTGCTATGTGAGAACTTACTAATGCCATCTTATTACTTGATTTTTGGTTATTTTGCATTTCATTTGTTCCTTCCTTCTATTTCTGCCTACCTTTGTAAATTGATGATTTTTCCTTGCAGTATGGTCTGTTTTCCCTTCTTTATCTTTTCTGCATCTGCCCTAGGTTCTTTCTTTGTTGTTAATATAAGCCCTATGTAAAACATCAAGTGGGTGAATTCTCATTTAGAATCAAACCCCATACCCGCCAGAAATGCTCAGAGGGCTCAAATAAACCTTGTGCACACCAAGACCCAGAAGCCCCACAGAGACTGAGACAGAACTGTATCAGAGTGTCTCCTCTGGAGTCAGCAGTGAACTGCTGCAGGGGCAGGGTCTCTGGGTGCAGCAGACCTGGGTCTAGCATAAGCCCTCTTGGAGGAGGTCGCCTTTAACTCCAGCATAGAGCTGCCAGAACTTACACAGGACTGGGAAACAGATTTTTGGTAGGCACAAGCAGAAACTTGGGAGCACCAGGACCCAGGAGAAAGGAGCAGTGACTCCGCAAGAGACTGACCCAGACTTGCCCATGAGTGTCCAGGAGTCTCAGACAGTGGCATGGGTCAGTGGTGGCCTGATGCAGTGCTGGCGAAACTGTGAACTTCCAGATGTTCAAGCTGGATTTAGAAAAGGCAGAGGAACCAGAGATCGAATTGTCAATATCTGTTGCATCACAGAAAAAACTAGAGAGTTCCAGAAAGAAATATCCACTGCACATGTTTTCATCTGCCCAGCCAGCCTATGTCTTTTGGTTTGTGCATTTAATCCATTTACATTTAAGGTAATTATCAATATGTATAACCTCAGATATGCAGATGACACCACCCTTATGGCAGAAAGTGAAGAGGAACTCAAAAGCCTCTTGATGAAAGTGAAAGTGGAGAGTGAAAAAGCTGGCTTAAAGCTCAACATTCAGAAAACGAAGATCATGGCATCCAGTCCCATCACTTCATGGGAAATAGATGGGGAAACAATGGAAACAGTGTCAGACTTTATTTTTCTGGGCTCCAAAATCACTGCAGATGGTGACTGCAGCCATGAAATTAAAAGACGCTTACTCCTTGGGAGGAAAGTTATGACCAACCTAGATAGCATATTCAAAAGCAGAGACATTACTTTGCCAACAAAGTTCCATCTAGTCAAGGCTATGGTTTTTCCTGTGGTCATGTATGGATGTGAGTGTTGGACTGTGAAGAAGGCTGAGCGCCAAAGAATTGATGCTTTTGAACTGTGGTGTTGGAGCAGACTCTTGAGAGTCCCTTGGACTGCAAGGATATCCAACCAGTCCATTCTAAAGGTGATCAGTCCTGGGTGTTCTTTGGAAAGAATGATGCTGAAGCTGAAACTCCAGTACTTTGGCCACCTCACGCAAAGAGTTGACTCATTGGAAAAGACTCTGATGCTGGGAGGGATTGAGGGCAGGAAGAAATGGAGACGACAGAGGATGAGATGGCTGGATGGCATCACCGAATCAATGGACATGAGTTTGAGTGAACTCCGGGAGTTGGTGACGGACAGGGAGGCCTGGCGTGCTGCGATTCATGGAGTCGCCAAGAGTCGGACACGATTGAGTGACTGAACTGAACTGAACTAAGCCAGCACATTTCATTTTTCTCCTTTTCTCTCTTCTTTATCTTACTTTCCTTTCTACTATTCAGCGTTTCTCCTTTCTATCCTTTGTTATTTCTTTGTTCTTTTCCTGTCTTGTATTTTGCCATACCAAATTGCTTCTATTAGCCATATAAAATTATTTTCCAAAAATAAGAACCCCCAGATGTTTCTTTTTCATGGAATAGCCACTAGTTAACTAGCCACAGATAATATGAGTTATAGAATATTGTTTTTATTTATTTTAATTGGAGGCTAATTACTTTACAATATTGTAGTGGTTTTTGCCATACATTGACATGAATCAGCCATAACAAGTATCGTATCTGTGAAAACTATTTTCCTTAAAAATAAATGTGTAGTTAAAATGAATATGTTCTCAACATAATCTGCAAAAGTAACATTTTTTTCCTAAAAATATCTCAAACACTAAGTTTATAGTAAATCAATGCAAATAGGCACAAACTTTACCAAGTAAAGTTATTTTACTGTACTGATTAGTTATAAACAACATTAGCGTAATGGAAACAAGTTAGACTTTCAGCAATAACTATAATAGGAAAATTACAGTGAAAATTTCTTCTAAATTTCATTGGAAGTTTTGTTTGAGAACTTGGGAAAGGAGGAAATTAGAGGATCCAAAGTATCTTTGGTCATAATAGATGGCATAGGTATCCTATGCCATTAAAAAAAAAAAAAAAAGTTGGCTAAATATGCCCCATTTTTTTCTTACAGCATTTACACTTATTCATTATGTTGTTCTAGGTAAAGTCTAGAGGAAAAACTATTGAGAATACAGTACAAATTAAGATTGATTCAAGATATTTAAGAATCATTTTTGAAGAAGGAATTTTATATTTGTCACTGAACAAAAGATCAAATATTTGGGTAGTATTGAGGCCATGTCCTCCAAGCTTACTCCTGACTTATTCTTTGGGCTTCTGCTTCAAAACCGTAATATTTACCTTCCCAAGAATATGCTGCTATCTGTTAATAAAATAGTATGGTAAAATATAATCAAATCATGTTTTTAATAGTTTGAAATTATAACATTCTGACACAGTGACTAAACAAAATGAAAGATAAAAGATTGCTTATACATTTAGTACATCCACATATATTAAATTCATACATATAAGTTCATGTTTTTTTAAAATTATACATAAATATTTTCTATACATTACACAAAAGTCATCAATAAAAGTTTTATAATTGTGAAGTTAAATATAATTAATGGCATTATACAATTTTTTTCTTACTATAGAAGAAGTTTGGTAAAGTTACATCACAGTATAAATAAAGCACTTACATTAGTGAGGTCTTTGTACAGTTGATCAAGACATATATGGCACAAGTAAGAAACTAATATGTATATTCTAAGCACTTTAAGGGAGGATTATAACACATTTACAATCAGGAATAGCAAGTACATTATTCATCTTAACATTTTAAACAGACTCATATTGAAGTTTATGAAAATGCCATCTCTCTAACATCTATGAAAATCCATAATAGTAGCTCACGAGCTCTCTTTGGCAGAGTAATAACAGTTTCAATTAATTGCCTTTTAAATGTCAAGTCTGAACAGTGCAACTGTCAAACTGTCAAAAAATACGTATCATAGGCATTTCTTTCTTATCATTGTTATGAAGTATGCAAATATAACACAGCAATTCTCTTTATAGAGCTAACACTATTTCTTCCTCCTGGTTAAAAACATTTTTCAGAACGAAAGATGCTGAAATAAACTCTGTACTTAAATGCATTTTTTTTTTTTTTCCTGGATCGGTACAAAGACGAATTTCAGATCTGGTGGTGGATTTATTTATTGATTTGGCATTTCTTTTTCTAAGCATATAAATAAGTTGAAAAGTGTTCATTTTGTTGATCTTGGGAGAGGAAACTTAAGATTACAAAAATCATTCAGCCTACAAACAAATTTCCTGATGTGGCACCCATTATGTCATAGAATTGACATGTCTCATGGCTCAAATAATAATTATGTGAAAAGAAATAATATGAATAGGCTGGACCAAAGTTCTATTAGGCACAAGGAACTTGTGCTGAGGCCAGTTTCACTACCAATAGAACTACTTAAATTTGTATATTCTGAGCTAAAAAATTCAAACTAAACTGAAGATATTTCATTGTTGTTTCAATAACATTAAAAGGCATAGAAATGGAAATAGGTATGAAATAGTTGGAATTCTTGTTCCTTTTTTGTTACTAATTGTGAGTTTTAGGGTTTCTTATTGTCATTAAAAATTTTTAGAAATTAAGAGCAGATAATATATGTGGAATTCTCCAGGCAAATTATCACATTGATATGAATTACTTGTTTGAATAACAATGTAATATATTTTAAGAATATACATAGTACTATCAGCTACTTTCTCAAAGAAAAATATATGGCCTCTGATCATGATTGCTAATAATGAGTTGGACATGGAAACTTATAAATGAATATTTGTAGATTGTTAATGTCCATATTATGAGAACTATGCCCAAGGACAGAATATTTAATTTTAAGCCTATCACTAGATCATTAGATTCTCAAACAAATGGATTTTATTACACTTTTATTCTGAAAAGTGCTACTTCTTCACTTCTCTATCTCCTAATTCATCTTCTTGTCCTGACTGCTTGGGAAGTTATTTTATAAAACCACATGTAACATTATTTTTCCTATAGCTCTGATTATAATTGTAATTCTGTAAGCTAAGATTTTTTTTTTTTTTTTTAAACTTCGGAGAGGGTAAACAACCCTTCTGAAAGGCGAGTCCTTGTCCAGCCTCCGTGAGCTGGAGCCCAGAGGGCAATTCAAACCGCCCGCGACCGCCACCCGTTTGTAAGCTAAGATTTATGGACAGTTATCACTATACTGTTCAGGATGAAAAGATGAATTAACAAATGCATTTTTAAAAAGTCATCAATAAAAGTTCTATAATCGTGAAGTTAAATTAAATATAATTAACGGCATTATACAATTTATTTTTCTTATTATAAAAGAAAGCCCTTGAGCACCTATAGTTTTTCTAGCTGAGATATTGACTAGTTCTAAAAAAGTCCCTGTTAGGTATAGAAAGTTTCCATTGTTAAAGTGTTGTAAGAATTTGCTGGAAATATTTTTGTATGTCAATGCCAGATGGACTGATTATTTTAAAAATGCCAATGGGATAGGAATGGTCAACTCATTTAGACATTTATTGTGACATATGCTTTGATTTTCTGAAATTAAGTCATTTTTTGTTTGGTTTTATTTCTTAACTTTACTATACTTAAAGAAATAAGCAAACACAAATATATATGCATATGATATAGCCAACAAATTCGTTTTTATGAAATTGACAATGTTGGTTTCTGCCATACATCAACATGAATCAGCCATAGGTGTACAGTCTTTGGTCTTTCTGTGCATTCCCATGAAAGAGAAGATAAATTAAAACAAACATAAATACCAGTGATTATTCAAATAAAAAATATGGAAGGTATGTGTTTCCTTCTCAGGACAGTTTTTCTGCTCAGGTAACCTATCTTTCACACAGAACTTCACAAAGAGATGCGATTTGATTTGTATCAAAAGACCTTCATTTACATGTTTAAAGTAACTCACCATACAGCTCAATCTGTTTGGTAAACCACTAGAACCATTAATAAGATTATTTATACTGTCTTATTAAGTGAAGCAAGGCTTCCTGGTAGCTCAGTGATAAAGAATCCACTTGCGAATGAAGGAGATATAGATTTGATCCCTGGGTCAGGAAGATGCCCTGGAGAAAGAAATGGCAACCTACTCCAGTATTTTTGCCTGGAGAATCCCATGGACATAAGAGTCGGATGTGACTTAGTGACTCTATAGCGACAACAAAATATGAAGTGAAACAAGTTTCAGTACCATTGTAACTACATAAAATGTTATATTTCTGAGTTCAGAAAAAAAATATTTCATGATTTAAATAAAATTATTTATTCAGACACTTATTAAACAAGTAACTCAACAAATTGTTAAGTAAAATAGTCCTCATAGCGCAGTTAACTCCTCTGACTTGAATAGATTTGAAGTATAATCAGGGAACCTATTTTTTAATACTTTAATCAACTTCTATTGTATATGCTGCTGCTAAGTCACTTCAGTCATGTCCGACTCTTTGTGACCCCAGAGACAGCAGGCCACCAGGCTCCCCTGTCCCTGGGATTCTCCAGGCAAGAACACTGGAGTGGGTTGCCATTTCCTTCTCCAATGCATGAAAGTGAAAAGTGAAAGTGAACTCGCTCAGTTGTGTCTGACTCTTAGCGACCCCATGGACTGCAGCCTACCAGGCTCCTCCATCCATGGGATTTTCCAGGCAAGAGTACTGGAGTGGGGTGCCATTGCCTTCTCCGAATGTATATGCTGGACAGTCTCAAAATTATCCAATTACTCAGAAATGTAAGTATTAATATATTTCCTTAAATCAGGCACAGGAGCTTATTCTTGTGAGAAAATAAAAAAGGTTGAGGAGGAGCCCCTCTGCAAAATAATATAGTTTTGGATCTGACTAAATGATATAGAATATAAGGATTTCAACATACTTTTTGCAACCTCTAACTTATCAAAACAAATACACACACATTCTCGTGCACACAGGAATGACTTTATTTATGAAAACATCTAGTCTTCTCCCACCTTGGGACCACACTTGAAATTTTAAGTGACTGTAAAAAGCAATTTGTTTTCAAAAACACTAGAGATGTACACATCTCAGAGAGAATGCTAACCAGTTTAGATTTCACTCTATAATTGGAATCAAACTATTTTTCTATCTTCATTGGAAGTAAGAACAGGTTACCTTTTTCCTTTGATTATCATTTATCATTTGGTCATCATGATCAATATTATGCTACCTTTCTCTTTTTTTATCTCCAGGCTGAATAACTGCAATTTTTTAAAACATGTTTTCCCTATTTTTCTAGCTATTTCCTTGGATATGAAATTCTTATTGAACTGTTTCCAAATCCACTAACTCTTTACTTAAAGAATCTTAGCAAGTCATTGCTTATCTTTTCTGGATTTGCCAAAGGATAAAAAAAAAAAAAAAAAAAATGAAGTTTGGCTAATATGGATTCTTTCATTCAGCAGATGGGTACATAAACTCTACTGTATGCTGAGAACTATTTCAGAGGCCAAAGATACAATAGTGTATAAGATAGACATATGCATGGAATTTACAATTGACAGGGACTTACGTGTAATGTAGGTCTTAAAAATTCGTTATTAAAAAGGCAATGTTGGTGATTATAATCCAGTTTGTCATCCATGTGATCTCTCAGTTGCCATCCCCTATCTTTAATCTATGATGATATCTACCTGAAAGGAGGGAAGGGTGACACCAGTGAGTTTACCACACAGAGTGATCATTGAAAATTGAATGGTGATAATAGAAAATTAGTATCGTGTGAAGTCTGAGAGTCATATTCCTTTATGTTTGCCAGCCATTTTCAATTCTCTCCATTACTGAACTTAAATAATAGTATGTGTGCCCTGAAACCATGGACAACACAGACAGGGAGGAAAATTATTTTTTTTCCAAAGGGAGCAAAATTAGCATTACAAACACTTTTCATTCATGGTTTTAAAACTGCTGCCTGGAATGATTGCTGCAAGCTACTTGAAGACACCATCCTGAGAATCTCAGTGAAAGCTAGTATAAGGCACAATGCATTTTCAGAAATGTTATTTTGCAAATATCTTTATAAAATAGAAGGACCAAAAATAATAACACTTTAGTAGAGGTTTTTCTGAGTAAAAGAACGTCCAAATGCATTCAGATAGCAAACATTTAATTTTAAAACTTTATGTCTGTATTACTGAAAAATAAATTATGAAAAGAAACGTGATTCAAACATAGTGTTAAGAACCAGCTTCCTCATGTTCTCTAATATAGACTGGTGGATGGGGGAATTTGAGATGGCAGAAATTCAAGATAAAACTGTGAAATTGCATCTCTAAACCATTTCTTAAATCAATTAATTATGAAGTCAATAATTTTATTTGATATTAAGCATAGTATTTTACAGAACTTAAATAATTACTGTAAGAGAAAACTAGATGGATTGAAAGATTCATGTAAAAAGTGTTTTTATAATATATTTATATGATTATAAAATTATAAATATAAGATAAAATAATGTATCTTATTATGTGTTTATATCACAACAAAATAAGCATTCTAAACTAAAATACATTTACAATATTTGTTTTTCTCTCTCTGACTTACTTCACTTTGTATGACAGACCTTAGGTCTATCCACACCTCTACAAATGACCCAATTTTGTTCCTTTTAATGACTGAGTAATAAATATTTCATTGTATATATGTACCACATCTTCTTTACCTGTTGATGGACACTGAGGTTGCTTCCAAGTCCTAGCTATTGTATATTAACATATGTATGTGGAATCTAGAAAATTGGTAGAGATGAACCTATTTTCAGGGCAGAAATGTAGACACAGATTTAGGGAATGGACAGGTGAACACAGGGGTAAGGGGGAAGAATTGGGAACTTGGGGTTGACCTATGTGCACTGACATGTGTGTAACAGGTTGCTTATTGGAACCTGCTGTATATTGCATGGAGCTCAGCTGGTGCTCTGTGGTGACCTAGATGGATGGGATCAGGGGTGAGGTGGGAAGGAAGAGGGAGTAGATATATGTATACATATAGTTAATTCACTTCATTATACAGCAGAAACTAATACAACATTGTAACGCAACTATACCCCCAATTTAAGAAATGCATTTAGCATTCTCATATGTCCTATCAAGCATATGTGAAAGTCGTTCAGTTGTATCTGACTCTTTGTGACCCTATGAACTATATACAGTCCATGGAATTTTCTAGGCTAGAATACTGGAGTGGGTATCCTTTCCCTTCTCCAAGGGATCTTCGCAATCCAGGGATTGAACCCAGGTCTTCCTCATTGCAGGTGAGTTCTTTACCAGCTGAGCTACAAGTGAAATCCACTACTGGGAAGGGAGAGGGACATAAATTTTTATAAAGTGGACAAAAACAATCACAATATTAGTTATGAATGCTTTCAAGAAAAGAAAACAAAGCAAGGGATAACTTTTGATAAGGTGTTTCTAGAGTAAATGACACAATCAAATGAGATAGTAAGTCTTGCAGGTACCAGGAGGACATTGCTAGTGTGCTCAAGGAGTTTCAACTCAGTTGCCTTGGTAAAGTGTGGCAAGTCAAATAACAGTGCAAACCTTTAATTCACAAGACCATCAATACATGATGAATCATACCTTTTGGTTTCCATCACAATCATCTAAAAGGAAGAATTCCCTGAAGTAGGACAAGAAGAAGCATAATGTGCATAACCTCAAGCATAACAGATTGAATTGAAGCAGATACCTCAGAAGTATAAAATTCACACCAAATATATGTACACATCCATTCTGATTTGTTTCTGTCCTTCCTATTAATACCTTCAGTCTTTCTGTGGTTCCTCTGTTGTCAAGAGCCCTGGTCCTAGTATCTATGCTCTAAAAATTCAAGCATCTTTTCTTAGTTGAAGTCCTGGTTATTAAAATCTACTTTATTATCAACATATAAGATATTGTATTAATTATATATAATTAATATATAATATTTATTATTAATAGTATGAATGCTATTACTATCAGCAGCTACTGACATTTAATAGGTGGCTTTTATATGTCAAGACACATTTGCATATATTATTTCATTCCATCCTCACAACTCTCAGGAAAAATAGGTATTATTTTGATCCCAATTTTACAGTATTATTTTGATCCCAATTTTACAGTTTTTGAAGACTCTGAAGAGTCTTCTCCAACACCACATTTCAAAAGCATCAATTATTTGGCAACCAGCATTCTTTATACTCCAACTCTCACATCCATACATGACTACTGGTAAAACTATAGCTTTGACTAGATGGACATTTGTTGGAAAAGTACTCTCTGCTTTTTAATATGCTGTCTAGGTTGGCCATAGCTTTTCTTACAAGGGGGAAGTGTCTTTTAATTTCATGGCTGCAGTCACCATGTGCAATGATTTTGGAAGCCCGCAAAATAAAATCTGTCACTGTTTCTAATGTTTCCCCATCTATTTGCCATGAAGTGATGAGACCGGATGCCATGATCTTAGTTTTCTGAATGTTGAGTTTTAAGCCAACTTTTTCACTCTCCTCTTTCACTTTCATCAAGAGGCTCTTTAGTTCCTTGCTTTCTGCCATAAGAGTGGTGTCATCTGTGTATCTGAGGTTATGGATATTTCTCCCAGCAATCTTGAGTCCAGCTTGTAAGTCATCTAGCCTGGCATTTCTCATGATGTACTCTGCATATTAGTTAAATAAGCAGGGTGACAATATACAACTTTGATGTACTCCTTTCCCAATTTGGAACCTGTCTGTTGTTGCATGTCCAGTTCTAACTGTTGCTTCCTGACCTGCATACAGGTTTCTCAAGAGGCAGGTCAGGTGGTCTGGTATTCCCATCTCTTTAAGTATGTTCCACAGTTTGTTGTGATCCACACACTCTAAGGCTTTAGTCTAATCAAGAAAGCAGAAGTAGATGTTTTTCTGGACCTCTCTTGCTTTCTCGATGATCCAACAGATGTTGACAATTTGATCTCTGGTTCCTCTGCCTTTTCCAAATCCACCTTGAACATCTGGAAGTTCATTGTTCACATATTGCTGAAGTCTGGCTTGGAGAATTTTGAGCATTACTTTGTTAGGGTGTGAGATGAGTGCAATTGTGCAGTAGTCTGAACATTCTTTGGTTTTGCCTTTCTTTGGGATTGGAACTGACCTTTTCCAGGCCTGTGGGCACTGCTGAGTTTTCCACATTTGCTGGCATATTTAGTGCAGCACTTTCTCAGAGTCATCTTTTAAGATTTGAAATAGCTCAACTGGAATTCCATTACTTGCGCTAGCTTTGTTTACAGTGATGCTTCCTAAAGCCCACTTGACTTCGCATTCCAGGATGTCTGACTCCAGGTGAGTGATCACACCATCATGATTATCTGAGTCATGAAGATCTTTTTTGTATAGTTTCTGTGTATTCTTGCCACATCTTCTTAATATCGTCTGTTTCTGTTAGGTCCATCACATTTCTGTCCTTCATTGTGCCCATCTTTGCATGAAATGCTCCCTTGGTATCTCTACTTTTCTTGAAGAAATCTCTAGTCTTTCCCATTCTATTGTTTTCCTCTATGTCTTTGCATTGATCACTGAGGAAGGCTTTCTCATTGGAGAAGGCAAAGGAAAACCACTTTAGTATTCTTGCCTTGAGAACCCAGAGAACAGTATGAAAAGGTGTACAGCATAGTGATTCAGTATGTTCACAGATTATATTCCATTAAATGTTTTCACAAGATAATGGCTATATGAAGTTGGATCCTCATCTTCCACCATTAAAAAAAAAAAAAAAACAAATCTCAAAATGAATCAAACCCTAAATGTAAGAGCAAACATGTAAAGCTCTCAGAAGAAAACATAAGAATAAATTTTTGTTCTTTTGCTGAGTATTCTATAGATGTCCAGCTGATTTATAGTGTTGTTCAAGTCCTCTGATTCCTTGTTGATTTTCAGTCTAGTTGTTTTATTTAGTATTGGAAATAGGATATAGATGTTTCCAAACATTATTAAATTATCATTTTTTCCTTCATTTTTGTTTGAGTCAGATTAACAATTAAAATTCGGGAGCATCACTTCAGAAAGCTCAGAGAACTGTTCCACCCATTAGAAGTCAAGGCACAGTTAGATAAGTTTTTTTGAGGCAGAGAGCTGGACATGAAATGACAGTTTACACAATCCAGAATCAAGTGTTGCTGTGACCCCTTACAAGATCAAGTAGGCATGTTATCTTTAAAGAGTTGTCCTGTTGGTGCTAAGACAATGTTGGTCTTTATGGTTCAGCAGATATTTCTGTTGATCAGGGAGGTCTGGCTGATGCGTAATGCAGATACACTATGCACAGTAGGAGGAAGAGAGGAGGCCAAAAGGCAGAGAAAAAATTTTTATGTTTAAATTTTTGTCTTGCTATAAAATATGAATTTTATTTCACAAGTACATATAGAACTGTTATATCTTTAAATATATTAACTTTTATCATTATAAAATGTCTCTCTATATCTCTAGTGAAATTTGGTGTTTTAAAGTTTTTTGTATGTGATATTATTAATAGAATAGTACATACACTCCGGTTTTCTTGAATTTGCTATTTCTGTGATAAAGTACCCTTTTACTTTCTATCTGTTAGTATCTTTGAATATAAAGTATGTCTCATGTTCACTTAGTTCATTAGTTTTATATGTCTTATAATTTATCCTTTTTGATTGTTTATTCACATTTAATATTATTAATAAGACTGGATTTACATCTGCCATATTACTTTTGATTTTCATTGTGTCCTGTTGTTCTTTTTGCTACCCTATTTCTCCTTTGCTGATTTTCTTTTCACTAAGTGAATATATGTTGTAATTTTTCTACTCCAGAATGGCTATTTGGTTCTTGTTGGTAATTTTTACTTTTTTATTGATATTCTTTATTTGATGCAACATTGTCATCATATACTCTTGTTTGTTTAACCATGCTTTCCTTTAGTTCTGTGAACATATTCATTTAGTGGTACTTTGAAATCTTTCTCTGTCTTTGAGTTTGTTATTATCATTTGTTTATTATTTAGTGACTAGCTGAACTATTTTGGGACTATTTTAGTGAAATCTCTCCCTCGCCCCCTCCATGCCATCTACACACACACACAGTATTATCTCTGAAGTTTCTTCTCAGAAAGAAACAGCATAGCCACAGTCAGCCCTAATGGCAATGGTATTGATAGGTCTCCCTTCTAAGCAGTCTATAAACACACACAGCTGTTACACTGCATTAATTGCTGGCTGATTGCTATATTCTTTACAATAAGGCATAGAGTCCGCTACAAAGTAATCACATGGGGATTCTCTAGGTAAGAATACTGGTGGGTCACCATGCCCTCCACCAGAGGATCTTCCTGACCCAGGGATCCAACCCAGGCCTCCCCCATTGCGGGCAGATTCTTTACCAACTGGGGTTTCCCTGATACCTTAATTGGTAAAGAATCCACCTGCAATGCCGGAGACTCCAGTTTAATTCCTGGGTCAGGAAGATCCACTGGAGAAGGGATAGGCCACCCACTCCAGTATTCCAGCCTGGAGAATTCCATGGACTGTATAGTCCAAGGAGTCGCAAAGAGTTGGATGACTGAGCAACTTTCACTTCACTTATTTACCGTCTGAGCCACCAGAGAAGCCCAAGAATACTGGAGTGGGTAGCCTATCCCCTTCTCCAGGGGAACTTTCCTACCTAGGAATTAAATCCGGGTTTCCTGCATTGCAGGCAGATTCTTTACCATCTGTGCTATCAAGGAAACCCAGGTTTACTTCTACTTGTGTGAAACTACTGCCTCACCAGTTAGGGGAGAGCTGTATGGGGTCTGGAATTTTCAGCATGTCCTGCTCAACATTCCATTCCACCAGTAGCAGAAGGAATCCCCTACCTTTTGACCGAACTCACTTGGGTCTCAGCAACCATCAGCTGGGGACAGGATAAGAAAAGCTAATGCTTTTTTCCTTCTGGGGAGAAAAGTCTGGGCTGAGAGCTGGAAGAGAGATAGCCTTTTGCTTTTGGCTGCAATAGTCTGAAGTGCAGTCTTTGCCTCACTTAGCTGGGAGTTGGGAGGAAGGGAGCAGTTGTGATACGAATATCACAGACTCTTGTCTTTCCCCTGACTTTTCTTGGTGGTTTAGTCACTAAGTTGGGTCTGACTATTGTGACCCCATTGACTGTAGCCCGCCAGGCTCCTCTGCCCATAGAATTTCCCAGGCAAGAATACTGGAGTGGATTGCTATTTCCTTCTCCCCAGTATCTTCCCAACCCAGGAATCGAACCAGGGTCTCCTGCATACAGGTGGACTCCTGCACTACAGGAAGATTCTTTACCAACTGAGCTATGACTTTTCTTAGATACTCTTGAATAGATGTATCTTCATTTCCTGTTTGCCCTTAGGACCATTTCCAGAAACTTTAAATGGTTATATGTGTTTTTAAAATATTTTCCACCAGATTCAAAGGACAGTGCATCAGCAGAGTTTCTTATGCTGTTACGCTGGGATTCAATCTAAGTGCTAATGACTTTTAGGCTTTAGAAGAGTGGATTCTTTTGCTCTTCAACTTACTCCTAAACATAATGGATTTTATATAAAAAGGTAATGTTTTATTATGAATTTTATTGTAATGGTCATAGAATGAAGCAAAATACAAGCTTTGCTTTTTTTAAAAAAATTATGGTAGGAAATTGCTTTCCATTTTGTTGACATAATTTGTGGTAAAATAGTTCCTACTGACACGTGAAAACCGAGTTCTGTTCACGGAGCCAAAGAATGAATTCTGCAAACTCTCACTCACACAAAGTTTATTTTAGAAGATAGAGATACAACACTCACAGCATAGACACTGAGAGAGGGCGAAGAGCCCCCAAAGGGCAAAGATTACATCAGTTTATATCTTTACTATTATTGATCTGTATATTTTTTGTTGGCTCATGATTTTAATATGTCACTTTTCACCAAT
This sequence comes from Bos taurus, assembly GCF_002263795.3. Taxonomy (NCBI): domain Eukaryota; kingdom Metazoa; phylum Chordata; class Mammalia; order Artiodactyla; family Bovidae; genus Bos; species Bos taurus. The sequence continues at coordinate 39,555,761 of NC_037357.1, read as the reverse complement.
CAGTTTGAATGTTGTAATGTCCAGTTTGTCATTTTTATGGCTTTTCTGGCTCCCTCAGTTTCTCAGTTTCTCCAGATATTGCAATGCCATCCCTCAACCCTTTCTCAAGACCCCAGACCATTATTTAGGGACTAGATGTATGTTTAAGAGCTACTGCTCTTCTTGTTTTGTTTTTTTGTTTTTTGCCTTGATAAACTGGACAGCAGTTAATGATTGCCTTGTCCTGGGTCTGAATTTTTTATGACCCTCCAGACCAGGGAGGCATTCCTCTAAATGCCTGGCTGCTGCTGCTGCTAAGTCACTTCAGTCATGTCTGACTTTGTGCAACCCCATAGCTGGCAGCCCACCAGGCTCCTCCATTCCATGGGATTTTCCAGGCAAGAGTACTGGAGTGGGGTGCCATTGCCTTCTCCCTAAATGCCTGGGAAGTGGAACAAAAAGTGAGATGCTTACTTGAGTAGATTAAAAAAAAAAAAAAAAGAAATTAAAAAAAAGGAACCAAGGTCTCAGAGTCCTATACTGTCTAACAATTTCTACCTCACTACTATCCTACAATGTGCAAAGTAGTGTGTTGAATAATGCTTTTGCACTCTAGCAGTTAAATCAAGAACGGATTACATTCTTTCATTTATTCATTGACAAAATATGTAGCGAGTGCATTTTATAGCCAAAAAATAGTGTAGGATCTAGGTTTAACCTCAAAATGAAAATAGACATGATTTCTGCCAGCAATAGTATTAGTATTAAATTCAAAGAAAAAAAATTGCCAATTACAGAACAAAGTGATAAATAGCTATGATAGGCAAACAAGCTTACATGAATGTCAACTAACATATACTGGGCAAACAAGTCACAGAGAGTGATACAATTGAGGGGAAAAAGCATGAGCAAATGTATAATCTTTATTGTAATAAAGTTAATGCAAATCAAAATAATATGATACCAACTTCCAGTCTGAACAAGATGGAGTATTTTTGGACTGAATTCTGCAGGCTTGCAAGCCCTGTACTTGCCCAGCTTCAAGGCTGAAAGAAGAGCCTGGAGTCAGTAATAGAGATAACAATACTTTAATAGATAGGACATCTTACATGTACTCTGGAGCAAAAGGGTCCTGGAACAATGCCTCCCCATGTAAGGCAGACATGGACAGGATGCAGCAGCAGTCTTCATTCTTGGTGGGTTGAGGGGAAGTGGAGAGGAGACTATGAATTATTGGGAGAATTGATGTCAAACAGACACCTCACTACCAGGGAAACCAACAGAAAGGCAAGGCTCTCATAGCCCCTCAGGCTAAGTGCCATCATGGAGTGGAAGTCTTCCCTTTTTTAAACTATCAATGAGGAGCCATTCTAATCTAGATATTAAAATAATCACTAGCTGGTGAGGGGGGCAGATAGCAAGTACATAGGTATTTACTGATTAGGCTCCACAGTTAATGGGAAAGGTTGGTCATCCCATAAGTGGGATGTAGGTGAAACAGGGACTGGAGGGACTGTTTGAGTAGTGGATATTGAGAGAAGCAAACAGTTATCTTGGGTGTCCTAATCGTACAGGTAGACCCCTTGTTTCTCTTCCACTAAGTCCACATATAAACCTTGGACATGTACAAAAGGCAATCAAAAAACTGAAAAGGCAGTAAGAAAAAATGTGTATCGGCTTGGGACCCTAGGACTGGAAGAGCAACACATTTGAAGGGCATCTTGTGTCCTCCTGAGCAACAGAAGAAGGTGCCACAGACTCAGGATTTCCCAGCCCCAGACCTATCATTAGAAGACAGCTTAGATAGGCTCATTTCTGCATCAAACAACACAAGAGAAGGTGAGCCTGGCACCACCAGCAAGGGTGATTGATTGGGAAACCTACCAACATTAAGCAGTTGAAAGAAATGCTATCATTTTTGCAGGGCCAGGAATTCCCCTCTCCTACTGAAAGATACTAAAGAGGTACAGGCAAGAGAGACCTTTCAAAAACAATGAATCCACTGGGTAAGTCTCCCTGTTCCTGTGTACCTGAGATTCTCTTCTTTTCCTCAGAGACACTAGGAAAACTCTGGGGCACAGACAGGAAGACCCTACTCCAACAAGTGGCCTGGCCCAGGAAGCTTTCTCTACCCTCCATGGGCAAAGAGGATCATGCCAAAATAATCATCCAGCCAGTTTCCATCCTACAGGCCCCAAACTCCCTTCATTTGCTGGGAGACAAGGTAGCTGGCAAGCACAAGGGACAGGAAGTACCCAGAAATAGTTAATGGTAATTCCCAGAAAATCTCTTTGTTCACATGGGTCTGAGACTTCTCTTCTCCATCCAAAGACAAGGTCAGCTGGAAGGCACTGTTAGTATTATCTTGCACGGTCATAGTATTACCAGGGAACCCTCTTCATCCTAGGGGACCTATGCTTTCCTTTTCTCACTGACAGACACCCAGTGGCCTGATCTGATGAAAATCTTTCTGCCCCTTTAGACATCACTAACATAGACAATAGGGGCCCTTGCAGCCTTCCAGGCTCCTCCGTCCATGGGATTTTCCAGGCAAGAGTACTGGGGTGGGGTGCCATTGCCTTCTCTGATTAACTGAGCAAAACAAAATAATACCACAAGATCTCTGAAAATTAAACCAACACTTGAGGTGGAGCCCAGAAAAGTAGACCATAATAGTATGTTTAACAAACAGTGAAGATGTGATGAAGTAAAATATTTAAATAGAAGCCAGTGTATCTGCTAACATAGAGAAGAAATATACAACTGATCATACTCAGAACCAAGAAAATTACAATAAGAAAAGACAATCAAGTAATGCCAACATTCAGATGAATCATATATTGATAACTGTTGTATTATCTGATGATTTTAAAACAGTCATCATAAAAATGCTTCAACAATCAATTACAAGTTCTCTTGAAATTAATAAATAAAAAAATATAATGACAAAGGAAAAAAAAACTCCTTGGATGGACTTTAAGGGGAAATAATCAGTGAACTTGACAATGGATTAAAAGAATTCACTACTCTAAATAGCAGAGAGAAAGCAGACTGAAAAAAAAAAAGAAAAAAGAAAAACAGACAGCAGAGCAGCAGTGTCCTATGGAACAATAACAAAAGGTCCAATATTTATATCATTGGAATCTGCAAAAGAGGGGAAAAACAAGGTCTGAAAGAAAATATAGAGAAGTAGTGGATTGAAACATTATTGAAGTGAAGTGAAGTGAAGTTGCTCAGTCATGTCTGACTCTTTGCAACCCCATGGACTGTAGTCTACCAGGCTCCTCAGTCCATGGCATTTTTCAGGCATGAGTACTGGAGTGGGTTGCCATTTCCTTCTCCAGGGGATCTTCCTGACCCAGGGATTGAACCCGGGTCTCCTGCATTGCAGGCAGAGGCTTTACTATCTGAGCCACCAGGGATGGATCAGAACATTATTGCTGAGAAGCAATAACTTATAGATTCAAGAAGATAACTGAATTCTAATAGGGTAAACTCAAAGAAATCCACTTACCTGTATAATAATTAGACTTCTGAAAATGAAAGAAAACTAAAGACAAATTTAATAATCTTGAAAATAGCCAGAAAAAAATGATACATTACTGATAGAATACCAACGCTAACGACAGTGGATTTCTCATCAATAAATCACCAAGGCAAGAAGTAAAGTGTCACAATAGCCTTGAGGTACTGAAAGAAAAGAACTGTTAACCCTGAATGCTATTTTCAGTGAAACTATACTTTGCTAATGAAGGGGAAACAAACATATTATCAGATTAAGGAAAAGTAAAATAGTGTGTCTTTAGGATATCTATTTTTAAAGGCTACAATAAGTTTGTCAAAAGGAAAGGAAATTATATTTTTAGAAAAATCTTGAAACATTAAGAAGGAAGAACAAAGGAAAGAGTGGAAATATGGATACATAATGACTTACTGTTTTTCTTATAGGTTTTCTAAATAAAATCAATGATATTTAAAAGTGGGGAAGATAAAGGAACCTAAATGGAAATGAGGTTTCCATACTTTAATCAAAGTAGTGAAATGTTGATATCAGTAGATTGTTATACATTTATACAGTAATATCCAAAGCAATCACTATGAAAAGTGTACACTCAAAAATAATATAAATAAATGAGAAAGAAAAAAAATATGATGCCTAAATGAACAAGAGTTTGCTCTCTGAATAGCTCTCTCCTCTTGATACTGTATCCTGCGAATTCTAATAGAATTGATATCTTCAAATTTTCAGTTCTATTTCCTTAACTCAGAGAGAACACCAGGCTTCACCTGAGTTTCTTCTCCTTGTAACATGGCCTTGTTAGGTAATTAGAATAGTAAAAAGGAGTCCAGAATGGAGGTGGATAAAAGACTAAGAAGGGAAAAGCCATGAAAATAGAACAAAGGAAGGTCAGAGGACTGGAGTGAGAACCTCAGGTAAAGCAAACAGCACTCCTGGCTAGCCCAATTTATATAAGGCAGGCTCAGGGGGAGGAGGAAAAACATAAAAAGAGGAGCCAAAATTGGGCTGGAGGGCTTCTCTTCTCCTCACGTCTTTTGGGTCAGCCCCCCTCACACCTTGAGGATGTATTTTCCTTTGCTTCCTAAATAAAACTGAGCTGTAACACAGAGCTGTAACACTGGTCCATCCGAGGAAATTACATGGAGCTGTAACAATGGTCCATCTGTCACTTCAAATTTTTGTTGTGACAAGACAGAATCAAGGAAATTACAAACTCCACTGACATCTATGATGCAATTTCTCAGATTTAACATGGCTGAAACAACCTCACCTCAGCCCCGAGAGGCAGAGACCAAACACAGCAGAAGCCCAACTCAGCAAAAGCTCCTGCGGTGGAAGCAGAACACAAAGAAAACCCAGCACAGGGGAAGTGACAAGAAGCCCAGCATGCTGGAAACCAGGACAGCAAAAACAAACTGAGCAAAAAAGCTCACACGGCTCATTCTCAGATTCCAGAAGACCTCTGGTTAAAGTAGGAGGTCCTTGCTCCTATGGCTGGAAGGACATATGGCTAACAAAGTCTTAATTCCTTTATAACCTCTCGTTTCTTGTTTCCTCGACCCACCCGCCATGAACAGGCAAGCAGAAGTGGGTACAATTGAGCGACTCTGACAGGAGCTACTCCTCAGTGTGTCAAGGCTCTATGCCAAGGATTAGGGCAATGAAAGCTGAGCACAGGTCAGGTAATTAGCAAATTTTCTGGCAGGTTATGAAGGGGATTCCTCGGCATGTTTTTCCAACTGCTTTTTCCTCCCTTCCTTCATTTCCTCTCTCCTGAGACTTGAGCCCAGGCAAAACCCATAGTGCCTGGCTTCCGGACCTAGTGAAGCTCAGGCTCTGATATCTCATTGCAAAAATTCAATTAGAGACACAGCAATAGGTAAGAAGTGTATTTGTTCGGATTCAAAAAGAAGCACACTCTACAGGGTCTGGGTTATCACAGAGGAGAGTACAGTGGCCATGGAATGTGGTGTGGTTCGTTTATGTGAGCTGTATGATTTCATATGCTAATGAGTAGGAGGATCACTCCAACAAGTGTGTCATTTAGCTTGCAGATCGAAGATCAAGGTTTAGTTGAGTTTGACTTGTCATCTTTGACCCATTTGATTTTAAACGGTTTATGTTTTGCCCTTGGGTTATATCATTCTTTCAAAAGTTGTGCCCTGCCCCCTTCTCTCCTGTTTCATGCTCTTTTCCTAAGCCCTGTCCTGGCCCACAATGTTACTTCTACAGTCTTCTGGAGGGACAACCAGAAAATAGCTGGCCCTTGAGAGGGTAATACTGTACAATATCCAATCCCTCTAGATATTTAGGCCTGCATCTTCCATGTTTCCTATAACATGTGCAAGAACAGCATCTCTCAGTGAACCTGCTAGGGCAGGTGACAGGCACATAATGCCTGCCGGAAGTCCATCTATTGATGGCATCCCTTCAAGGGCAAATGGGCTTCCAGGGATAATGTTTGCTACTTTGGGAGTCAGCCATGAAAGCTCTTTGGGCCCAAACCCTTACCACCCTTCTCCTAAAGTTACAAACATACCCCCAGATCAAATCTCCACTCCACTTTTATGGACCATCTGGTCTGTTGCCTCTTATCAATTTGTTCTTATGCCACTTACTAGCTCCTACAACCAGGACCCTGCCCCCTTGCAGGCAACATTGCTCCACCTCATTTATTATTAAAATACTCTTAATGCCCCTAACAGGACAAAATAACCCACTCCTTTGTCATTACTTCTGTTATGACCTAAAGTGGGTCTATGACAATGAAATGTTTACCATTGGAGATACCCTAACCTGATCTTATGGAGGACTAGGGGAGGAAATCTGGAGAAGGAAATGGCAACCCACTCCAGTATTCTTGTCTAGAGAATCCCATGGACAAAGGAGCCTGGTGGGCTGCTGTCCATAGGGTCACACAGAGTCAAACATGACTGAAGCGACTTAGCACCAGCAGCAGGGGAGGAAATCAGTGACTTATATTCCCTCAGAGCAATAAGAGGATAACGCTTTTGGCTGCTTCACCAGGTTCCCAGTCTCAGGGCACAGGCTTGAATTGCTTTACATCATGCTATTCCCATCTGTGGTGAACAAACTGGCAATGAGTTAAGATTACAACCCTTTAATCCTACCCAGCACTGGTCACACTGGAATCCTTGGGGATGCCCAACTCAAGTCCAGGGGTCCCAGGAAACTGACTTGCCTCAACCTGCCTGGGGATTTGATCTTGTTAGGTAAGTAGACTAGGGAAAAGGAGTCCAAAATGGCAATGGCTAAAAGACAAGGAAGGGAAAAGCCTGTGAAAATAGAGCAAAGGAAGGTCAAAAGAAGGTCTGAGGACCAGAGTGAAGACTTCAGGTAGAACAAACAGCACTCCTGGCTAAGCCCAATCTGCATAGGGCAGGCCCAGGTGGAGGAAAAAACATATAAAAGGAGGAGCCAAAGTTCTTTCTCTCTCTCTTTCTCTCCCGCATGCATGCACTCTTTCTCTCTCTCTCCTTCTCTCACTCTCTCTCTCTCCCTCTCTCTCTCCCTCCCCCACGTGCTCCTTCACTCTCTTCTCTTCGAGTCTTTGGGTTGGCATGCCCTCACACTTTGAGGATGGATTCTCCAGCTATCTTCTAAATAAAACAGAGCTGTAACACTGATTTGCCTAAGAGCTATAACGCGGTTTGTCCAAGACTGGAGAGCTGTGACGTGCCAATGGCTTTAATGTCTGTCGCTCTAAATCTTTGCTGTGATGAGACAAAGAACCGAGGAACATAAACTTGTGTGACGTCTATGGTGCCGTGACTCAGATTTAACCTGACTGAAACAACCTCCGCGCAGAAGAGGCCAAGCACAGCAGGAGCCCAACTCAGTGAAGCTCCCACGCTAGAAGCAGAAGGCGAAGAAACCCAGCGCAGGGGAAGGCCCATCGTGCTGGAAACTGGGACAGTGAAAAACGAACTCAGCAGAAAGCTCATGCGGCCCTGTCTCAGATTCGAGAAGACCTCCAGTTAAGGTAAGAGGTCCTCACTCCTATGGCTGGAGGGACCTTTAAAATCTCTTGTTTCTTGTTTCCTCGAACCTCCTGTGAATGGGCGGGCGGCAGGGGTCACAACTGAGGGACTCTGGAGAGGCTACTCTTCAGCATGTCCCAAAGGTGCTATCTGCTGAGCCCCAGTAGCTGTTACACAAGCTGATGGGGGTTCTTCTGTCCTTTCTCTTCTCTGTGCCAAGGATCAGACCAATGAAACTGTAAGCCCCGGTCATATATTTAGCAAATTTTCTGGTGGGCTATGAAGGGGATTCATGGGCAAGTTTTTCCCACTGCTTTTTCCTCCTGTTCTTCAGCTTTCTCCTGGGACTCAAGCCCGGGCAAAACTAATGAAACTCGGGCTCTGATGTCTCATTGCAAAAATTCATTGAGAAACAAAACAATAAGAGGTGTATTTGTTAGGATCCAGAAATGCAATCTCAAAAATGACAGAGTGATCTCTGTTCATTTCCAAGGCAAACCATTCAATATCACAGTAATCCAAGTCTATGCCCCAACCAGTAATGCTGAAGAAGCTGAAGTTGAATGGTTCTATGAAGACCTACAAGACCTTTTAGAACTAACACCCAAAAAAGATGTCCTTTTCATTATAGGGGACTGGAATGCAAAAGTAGGAAGTCAAGAAACACCTGGAGCAACAGGCAAATTTGGCCTTGGAATACGGAATGAAGCAAGGCAAAGACTAATAGACTTTTGCCAAGAAAATGCACTGATCATAACAAACACCCTCTTCCAACAACACAAGAGAAGACTCTACACATGGACATCACCAGATGGTCAACACCAAAATCAGATTGATTATATTTTTTGCAGCCAAAGATGGAGAATCTCTATAAAGTCAGCAAAAACAAAACCAGGAGCCGACTGTGGCTCAGATCATGAACTGCTTATTGACAAATTCAGACTTAAATTGAAGAAAATAGGGAAAACCACTAAACCATACAGGTATGACCTAAATCAAATCCCTTATGATTATACAGTGGAAGTGAGAAATAGATTTAAGGGCCTAGATCAGATAGATAGAGTGCCTGATGAACTATGGAATGAGATTCGTGACATTGTACAGGAGACAGGGATCAAGACCATCCCGGTGGAAAAGAAATGCAAAAAAGCAAAACGGCTATCTGGGGAGGCCTTACAAATAGCTGTGAAAAGAAGAGAAGCGAAAAGCAAAGGAGCAAAGGAAAGATATAAGCATCTGAATGCAGAGTTCCAAAGAATAGCAAGAAGAGATAAGAAAGCCTTCTTCAGTGATCAATGCAAAGAAATAGAGGAAAACAAAAGAATGGGAAAGACTAGAGATCTCTTCAAGAAAATTAGAGATACCAAGGGAACATTTCATGCAAAGATGGGCACAATAAAAGATAGAAATGGTATGGACCTAACAGAAGCAGAAGATATTAAGAAGAGATGGCAAGAATACACAGAGGAACTGTACAAAAAAGATCTTCACGACCCAGATAATCACGATGGTGTGATCACTGACCTAGAGCCAGACATCCTGGAACGTGAAGTAAAGTGGGCCTTAGAAAGCGTCACTACGAAGAAAGCTAGTGGAGGTGATGGAATTCCAGTTGAGCTATTCCAAATCCTGAAAGATGATGCTGTGAAAGTGCTGCACTCAATATGCCAGCAAATTTGGAAAACTCAGCAGTGGCCACAGGACTGGAAAAGGTCAGTTTTCATTCCAATCCCAAAGAAAGGCAATGCCAAAGAATGCTCAAACTACCACACAATTGCCCTCATCTCACACGCTAGTAAAGTAATGTTCAAAATTCTCCAAGCCAGGCTTCAGCAATATGTGAACTGTGAACTTCCTGATATTCAAGCTGGTTTTAGAAAAGGTGGAGGAACCACAGATAAAATTGCCAATATCTGCTGGATCATGGCTAAAGCAAGAGAGTTCCTGAAAAACATCTATTTCTGCTTCATTGACTATGACAAAGCCTTTGACTGTGTGGTTCACAATAAACTGGAAAATTCTGAAAGAGATGGGAATACCAGACCACCTGATCTGCCTCTTGAGAAATTTGTATGCAGATCAGGAAGCAATAGTTAGAACTGGACATGAAACAACAGCCTGGTTCCAAATAGGAAAAGGAGTACATCAAGGCTGTATATTGTCACCCTGTTTATTTAACTTATAGGCAGAGTCCATCATGAGAAACGCTGGACTGGAAGAAACACAAGCTGGAATCAAGATTTCTGGGAGAAATATCAATAACCTCAGATATGCGGATGACACCGCCCTTATGGCAGAATATGAAGAGGAACTAAAAAGCCTCTTGATGAAAGCGAAAGTGGAGAGTAAAAAGCTAGCTTAAAGCTCAACATTCAGTAAACGAAGATCATGGCATCTGGTCCCATTACTTCATGGGAAATAGATGGGGAAACAGTGGAAACAGTGTCAGACTTTATTTTTCTGGGCTCCAAAATCACTGCAGATGTTGACTGCAGCCATGAAATTAAAAGACACCTACTCCTTGGAAGGAAAGTTATGACCAACCTAGATAGCATATTCAAAAGCAAAGACATTACTTTGCCAACAAATGTTCATCTAGTCAAGGCTATGGTTTTTCTTGTGGTCATGTATGGATGTGAGAGTTGGACTGTGAAGAAGGCTGAGTGCCGAAGAATTGATGGTTTTGAACTGTGATGTTGGGGAAGACTCTTGAGTGTCCCTTGCACTGCAAGGAGATCCAACCAGTCCATTCTAAAGGAGATCAGCCCTGGGATTTCTTTGGAAGGAATGATGCTGAAGCTGAAACTCCAGTACTTTGGCCACCTCATGCGAAGAGTTGACTCATTGGAAAATACTCTGAAACTGGGAGGGATTGGGGGCAGGACGAGAAGGGGACGACAGAGGATAAGATGGCTGGATGGCATTACTGACTCTATGGACATGAATATGGATGAACTCCAGGCATTGGTGATGAACAGGGAGGCCTGGCATGCTGCGATTCATGGGGTCACAAAGAGTTGGACAAGACTGAATGACTGAACTGAACTGAGAGAGAAGCCACTCTTCAGGATGTGAACCATTGCAGAGGGCAAGGGCTGGGGCCATAGAATTAGGCCTGGCTAGGTTTTGTGAAGGAGTATAATTCATATGCTAATGAGTGGGAGGATCATCCCAACCATTGGGGAACCACCCCCTCCTCCCTCTTTTGACAGTGCCTTGGAGCTGTCCTGCCACCTCTAGGTGTGTCTGTTGCCTTATAGACTTGGGATTAAGGTTTACTTGAATTTGACTTGTGGTCTTGGACCCAACTGATTTTAATTGGTTTACATTATACCCTTGTGCTATGTCATTCTTTCAAAGGTTGTGCTCTGCCCCCTTCCCTCCTGTTTCATGATCTTTTCCTGAGCCCCATCCAGACCCACAAGGTTGCCTCTACAATCTTCTGGAGAGACAACCAGAAAATAGCTGGCCTTTGGAAGGAAATACTCTATAATATCCAACTCCCTAATCCTACCCAGTACTGGTCACACTGGAATCTTGGGGACGCCCTGGGACCCAATTCTCAGGAGGCCGTCATGCCTTGACCTGCCCAGGGATTCAGTCTCTAGGAGGCTGTCATGCCTCAGCCTGCCTGGGGATCTGCACCCTGTCCAGGGGACGCCTGGCTCTCAGGTTGCAACAGTACTAGGTAGGATGAGCTTACATATCTATTCCCATCCATGGTGGGTAAACCAGCAATGAGTTACAAACCCCTTAATTCTACCCAGCACTGGTCACGCTGGAGACCTTGGGGATGCCCAAAGTCTAGTCCGGGGGTCCCAGGAGGTCATCACGCCTTGACTTGCCTAGGAATCTGGTCCTCAAAAGGTTGTCACGCCTCAACCTGCTCGGGGATCTGCAAGTTCCAGGGGTCCCAGGAAGTCGTCATGCCTCGACATGCCCAGGGACCCAATTCTCGGGAGGCCGTCATGCCTCGACCTGCCTGGGGATTCGATCTCTAGGAGGCTGTCACACCTCAGCCTGCCTGGGGATCTGCACCCTGACCCAGGGACGCCTGGCTCTCAGGTTGCAACAGTTCTGGGTAGGATAAGCTTCAGAAAGACTCACCCCTAAGGAAGTCTACCCATGGAAACAGAAGGAACCCTATTACTTGTGGGACTGTGACCAGTCTCAGCAATAACTCACGATCCCAGTGAGAACCCCATTGCCTTTCTGGAAAGGCTAAAAGAGGCACTCCAAAAGTTTACCATCTGGACTTAGACTCTGATAAGTGACAGGTGACTTTAAAGGACAAATTCCTGTCCCAATGTGCATCAGATATCAGAATTAAATTACAACAGCTATAACAGCAGGACCCTGCTGCCTCTTTAGATGAGATGGTCCAGACAGCCACCAATACCTCTTATAACAGAGAACAGGAGAAGGAGGCCAAGGCCCAGGAGAAGGAGAGAAAGAAAGAGACAAGGCATGCCCAGATGCTGGCCACCCTCCAGAGAAGCCCTATGGTAAACCCCGAGTCCTTGAAGGACAAGGCACGAGACAAATGCCTGATCTGTAGACAGGCCGGGCATTGGGCCAAACAGTGCCCAAACCATGCCAAGTCTCCTAGAACGGCTTGCCACAAATGCCATCAACTGGGACATTGGGTGGCACTCTGCCCTCGGGACCCAAGAGCCTCAGGGTCAAGTGCCAAGCCTACCCTCACGATGGTTCAAGAGGACTGAAGAGGCCTGCTCCAGCCAGCCCGCCTGTCACAGATAACCATCACAGGGCTGGAGCCAAGGGTGCAACTGGATGTGGCAGGTAGGTCCGAGAATTTCTTGGTTGACACAGGGGCTACCTACTCTGTCTTAATTTCCTACTCGGGAGCCTTCTCCTCCCAAATCTGTACTATTTTGGGTGCTACAGGAAAAGCAACTACTAAAAGATTCACCTGAGCACTTCTTTGTTGCTGGGATGGACAAATATTTTCCCACCAGTTTCTGGTGGTCCTTGAGTGTCCTACTCCCTTAATGGGAAGAGACATACTCACTAAACTGGGGACCACCCTTGTGATGGAAAGTTTTCCAGCCCCTAGAGCTCTACAGCTCCTGGTTACTACTGAAGAACTCATTACACCTTCAATAGAGAGGAACCAAAAACTATGGGAAGACAAAATTAACCCCCAGGTGTGGGACCAGGGGATTCCTGGACGAGCCCACCAAGCTGAATCAGTCATCATTGTCCTCCGAGATCCCACTCAGTTTCCTAACCGGAAACAATACCCTCTCAAAAGAGAGGCTTGGGAGGGACTACAGCCTTTAATAAATCAATTCCTTGCTTGTGGACTATTGGTCCCCACTAATTCACCATGTAACACCCCAATCCTCTCAGTAAAGAAAAAAGACAGAACTTGGCGAATGGTTCAAGATCACTGGATCATAAATGAAGCTGTAGTCCTCTTTCATCCCACAGTACCCAATCCCTATGTAATCTTGGGAGAAATCCCAACCAGTGCCAAGTGGTTTACAGTCTTGGATCTCAAAGATGCATTTTTTTTTTTTTTGCATATCACTGGCTAAAGAATCCCAATATCTTTTTGGCTTTGAGTGGAAGGCCCCAGGAGAAAAACACCAACAGATGACTTGGACAGTATTACCTCAGGGGTTCAGAGATAGCCCCCAACTGTTTGGACAGACCCTTAGCTGGGATCTCCTAGATCTGGACATGGGACCTAATGGGAAAATATTACAATATGTAGATGACCTACTAATCTGCTCTCCAGATGAAAAAAGTGCCCAAAAACATGCAATTCAAGTTCTAAACTTCTTGGCAGAAAGGGGATATAAAGTCTCCCGTGCTAAGGCACAGATGGTCGAGACAAAGGTCACTTACCTGTTCAGATTACACATGGGTCCAGGAGTCTGTCCTCTGATTGGGTACAAGGAATCTTCCAGTTGCCCTCCCCCATGACTCGAAAACAATTGTGAGCTTTCCTGGGGCTAACTGGATATTGTAGAATCTGGATACCCAACTATGGTTTAATTGCCCAGCCCTTATATGAAAGCTTAAAGGGACGAGATGATTCAATCCCACTGATGTGGGGAACTCCTCAAAAGAAGGCAGAGGCCACACTAAAATAGGACTTAACTCAGGCACCTGCCTTAAGGTTGCCAGACCCAGAAAAAACATTCCAACTTTATGCCCATGAAAGAGAGAGAATAGCCTTGGGAGTGTTAACTCAAAGGTTGGGATCTGAGCCCCAGCCTGTAGCTTACTTATCCAAGAGGCTCGACCCAACTGTCCTAGGCTGGCCCCCCCTGCCTTCAAAATCTTGCAGCTATTAAAATCATGATAGAAGATACATTAAAACTCTCCTTTGGGGGCAAACTAACTATTTTTACCAGCCACCAAGTAAAACAACTCCTAAATGGGAGAGGCCATTTATGGATGGCTATCAAAGAATTCTCAGATATCAAGTAATGCTGATGGAAAATCCAGGCTTCACTATATGCCCTTGTGAGGTTCTCAACCCAGCCACCCTCCTCCCTACCCCTGAGGGCTCTCTCCCCTTTCACTCTTGTCTAGAAACCTTGGACCACTGGACAAAACCACGAGAGGGACTGTCAGAAGATCCTCTGACCAACCCTGAGGAAATCTGGTACACTGATGGAAGCAGCTTTCTCTTGGATGGAAAAAGAAGAGCCAAGTATGCAGTAGTCTCCAATTTTGAGACCATAGAGGCTAAGCCTATGCCACCAGGTACTTCAGCCCAATTAGCTGAGCTCATAGCCCTGGCTCGAGCTTTAGAGCTGGGAAAAGGAAAAAGAGTAGCCATTTACACTGACTCCAAGTATGCCTTTCTGGGGCTACATGCACATGCTGCTATTTGAAAGGAAATAGGCCACTTGACCACCCGAGGGTCCCCAATAAAATATAGTGATCAGATTCTTGGAGGCACTCCAACTGTCCACTGAAGTTTCAGTCTCCCACTGTAAAGGACACCAAAAAGGGAGCACAGAAGTGGCACGAGGGAACCAAGCAGCTGATCAGGTAGCTAGGAGAGCAGCATTACAGACCCATGACCTAATAGGGATTGCCATCTTAGTTCCAGAGAGTAATTTGCCAGAAACTCCTTCATATACTGAAGGTGAGACTCTTAAAGCTAAGAACGAGGGCTTTCAAGAAGATCATATGGGGTGGTTCTAAAAGGAGGGGCTCCTTTTTCTGCCTGGGAGCCTCCAATGGAAGTTGGTTAACTCCTTACATACCAGTACTCATTTAGGAGAAAAGTCCCTCCAAATACTACTAGAAAGGTCCTTCAGAGGAACAGGCTTCCAAACAATTATAAGACAGGTAGTCTTCTCTTGTCCCACTTGCCAATTAAACAACCCCCAAGGATTTCGAAGACCCCAGCTGGCCCAGCCCATCCAATGACGCGGGACCTACCCAGGAGAGGACTGGCAGATGGACTTCACCTGGATGCCAGTTTCTCAAGGGTATAAATACCTATTAGTCATGATAGATACATTCACAGGATGGATTGAAGGCTTTCCCACCTGGACTGAGAAGGCTGAGGAGGTTGTAAAAAAAACTGTTCCATGAAATCATTCCAAGATTTGGTCTGCCCAGGTCATTACAAAGTGACAATGGGACATCATTTACTTTTAAGGTCACCTAAGGGGTCTCAAAGCATTGGGCATTACTTATTATCTCCATCGTGCCTGGAGGCCTCAATCTTCAGGAAAAGTAGAAAGAGCCAATCAATTATTAAAATCAGCAATAAAAAAGATAACCCAAGAGACCTCCCTGGGATGGAAGGAGGCTTTACCAATAGCTCTCCTCCGCACCCGCATTGCCCCTAAGGAACAGGTTGGTCTCAGACCTTATGAGATGCTATATGGGAGACTTTTTGTTTATGCCAATGACCTCTTCCTAGATCCAGAGGTTCAGACCCTCCAGTCTTATACCATGGCCATTGGGCAATTCCAACAGGGTATATGCTTGTGGGGTATGAACTAGGACCCAAAAGATTCTAAAGAGTTACCACTATATGCTCCAGGGACTCAAGTCCTAATTAAAGTCTGGAAAGATGGGTCCCCAAAGGCAAAACTCCAGCCCACATGGTAAGGCCCCTACCCTGTAATACTTTCTACCCCCACAGCAGTCAAGGTACCAGGACATGACTCCTGGATTCACTACTCATGAATCAAGCCATGGAAGAAAACAGAAGAGGACACTCAGTATACCTGTGAGCCCCTGGGAGATCTCAGATACCTATTCAGAACTACAAATGAGTGCCATTCCAATGAACACATCCAAAATCTGGTTTACGGAGATAAGATTTCTCAGGATAACTCTAAAGAGCTAACACAGCTTGACAGAGACTGTACTCCAAAATAGACAGGAGATAGATCTTCTGATCCCTGAACAAGGAGGGACTTAAGCCATCCTGGCCATGTGAATTTAAAATTGACTAATGCCCCTACTAGTCCTTGTTATGCTATATTGATGATGCCTATGACTATTCCATGTACTGTCAATTGTCTAACCTGTTTTTTCTCTGCCCAGGTCAACAAGCTACAACATGCAGTGCCACTTCAACAAAGATATAAAACTACAGCTGACCACGGAATATATCACACACCCTTAGATGGACACCACTATAAGGACTCTGAGGCTTGAGACTAGTAAGAGGGGGAGGCCCACAGAAAGTAGCCAGAAAGACCTCAACACCCCTATTCCCAAATAACTGGGCCTCCCATATCTTGAGGGGGGAATGTTAGGTAGGTAGACTAGGGAAAAGGAGTCCAAAATGGTGGTGGCTAAAAGACAAGGAAGGGAAAAGCCTGTGAAAATAGAACAAAGGAAGGTCAAAGGAAGTTCCAAGGACCAGAGTGAAGACTTCAGGTAGAACAAACAGCACTCCTGGCTAAGCCCAATTTGCATAGGGCAGGCCCAGGTGGAGGAAAAAACGTATAAAAGGAGGAGCCAAAGTGCTTTCTCTGTCTCTCTTTCTCTCCCGCGTGCTTGCGCTCTTTCTCTCTCTCTCCCTGCCTCACTCTCTCTCCCTCCCCCACGTGCTCCTCCACTCTCTTCTCTTCAAGTCTTTGGGTTGGAATGCCCTCACACTTTGAGGATGGATTTTCCTGCTATCTTCTCAATAAAATAGAGCTGTAACACTGATTTGCTTAAAAGCTGTAACATGGTTTGTCCAAGACCCAAGAGCTGTGACGTTGAGGGCTTTAATGTCCGTCGCTCCAAATCTTTGTTGTGACGAGACAAAGAACCGAGGAACATACACTCACGTGACAATCTCCAGGAGACTGTCATGTCTCAGCTTGCCTGGGGATCTGCACCCTGACCCAGGGATGCCTAGCTCTCATGTTGCAACAGTATTGGGTAGGATAAGGTTCAAAAAGACTCGCCCTAAGGAAGTCCACCCATGGAAATTGAAGGAGGCCTATTAGGTTTTTTTCTTTTTTCTTTTCCTTCCTGTCATCACTTTTTCAGATGGGAAATAACCAATCCACTTCCAGATAGACGCCCTTGAAATGCATCCTTGATAACTGGAAGCTGTTTGATCCTCTAATTCTAAGGAGAAGTTGCTTAAAATTCTTTTGTGCCCCTTTGTGTCCATGGTACCCTCTGGGGGGACAAGGAACACTGGCCTGATGATGGGAGCTTAAATTACAATACCATCCTGCAGCTAGACTACTTCTGCAAAAGGCAAGGGAAATGGACAGAGATCCCCATGTCAGGATTTTCTTCCAACTAAGAGATATGAAGGAACTCTGTCTTAAGTATGGGATTGTTGTATGCCCTAAAAGTGAGCCTACTAGGCAAATGGTGTTAGGTACAGGCAACCAACGGAAGGAAGTCCCCCGTGAAGGCTCCCCTTCCATGGCTCCTGAGTTGCCTGGTGCTCCTTCCTTGTATCCAACTTGCCTCCATATCCAGAAGCACCCTCTCCACAAAAGCCAACTCAAGTATGTCCCTTAGTTGAAACTGGAGGAGAATTCGGACCAACCTGGGCCCATAAGCCCTTGTCCCTCTTAGAAATAAGACAGATCAAACAAGACCCGGGAAGCTATACAGATGACTCAGGCAAATATATAGATACATTCTAACACATTACTGAGAGAGTCAATTCCAAGGCAGGTTGATAAGAAATCCGGGGTCCCCAAGGAGGAGGAGAGAGAGGTCTGGGGCTCTCAAGGAGGAGATAGAGGTCTGGAATTCTCAAGGAGGAGGAAAGGACAAACATCTTTTTTTTTTTTTTTCCTCTACATTCCTTAGTCTTCAGTTCAGTTCAGTTCAGTTGCTCAGTCGTGTCTGACTCTTTGTGACCCCATGAATCGCAACATGCCAGGCCTCCCTGTCCATCACCAACTCCCGAAGTTCACTCAGACTCATGTCAACCGAGTCAGTGATGCCATCCAGCCATCACATCCTGTGTCGTCTCCTTCTCCTCCTGCCCCCAATCCCTCCCAGCATCAGAGTCTTCTCCAATGAGTGAACCCTTCCCATGAGGTGGGCAAAGTATTGGAGTTTCAGCTTTAGCAACATTCCTTCCAATGAAATCCTTCAGAATGGACTGGTTGGATCTCCTTGCAGTCCAAGGGACTCTCAAGAGTCTTCTCCAACACCACAGTTCAAAACATCAATTCTTTGGCGCTCAACTTTCTTCAGAGTCCAACTCTCACATCCATACATGACCACTTGAAAAACCATAGCCTTGACTAGACAGACCTTTGTTGGCAAAGTAATATCTCTGCTTTTCAATATGCCATCTAGATTGGTCATAACTTTTCTTCCAAGGAGTAAGCATCTTTTAATTTTACGGATGCAGTCACCATCTGCAGCGATTTGGGAGCCCCCCCAAATAAAGTCTGACACTGTTTCCACTGTTTCCCCATCTATTTCCAATGAAGTTATGGGACCAGATGCCATGATCTTCGTTTTCTGAATGTTGAGTTTTAAGCCAAGTTTTCACTCTCCTCTTTCCCTTCATCAAGAGGCTTTTTTGTTCCTCTTCACTTTCTGCCATAAGAGTGGTGTCATCTGCATAACTGAGGTTATTGCTATTTCTCCCAGCAATCTTGATTCCTGCTTGTGCTTCTTCCAGTCACATGAAATTTTTTTTTTATTTAAATTGGGAACTGATGATTGCATGACAAACTCTGTACTAGGGGTTGTATAATAACAATGTATCCTGCTTGAGGACAGTTTCTCCTTCCTAAAATCCTTCTGGCTAATCCTGTTATCTTAAAATGTAAACTGCTGGAGTAGGTCTGGTAAAATTTTTACAATCTTGAGACATTCTTTTGATTTGTTGCAATAATTAATTTAAAAAGTATATATATAACTCCCTTGCTAACACTAGCAAGGGGGGGGGCACTCTCCATCCCCTTTCTGATGCCTATGTCAGAAGCTTTCTCTGTCCCTTTTTATACTTTAATAAAACTCTGCTATACAAAAGTTCTTGAGTAATCAAGGCTGGTCCCTGGTCCTGAAGCTAAATCTTCTTCTTAAGATATCATGAATCTGACATCGTTCACTGTAAGCTATCATTACCTTGGCTTTTGATTTGACGTGGAAGGACATCATGGTCATATTTAGTCAAACTTTATCTGACCCTGAGCATGCTAGGGTCTTAAAGGAAGCCTGAAAGTATGCTATGGGGTTTCACATGTAAAGCAATAAATACCCAGCAGGGGAAACTGTGGTTCTTTCCTTAGATGCTAACTGAAGTTATAATGACCCTGAGCACATGTATGAAAGGATCATTTTCTGATCTGTGTGAAGGCAGGACTGAAAGCAGCCCAGCAAAAAGTAATCAGCTATGCCCAAGTCTCAGCAATAACTCAGGAGCCCAATAAGAACCCCATCGCCTTTATGGAA
This sequence comes from Bos taurus, assembly GCF_002263795.3. Lineage (NCBI taxonomy): Eukaryota > Metazoa > Chordata > Mammalia > Artiodactyla > Bovidae > Bos > Bos taurus. The sequence goes on along the minus strand of NC_037357.1, from coordinate 39,536,378 downwards.
AGGCTAAAAGAGGCCCTCCAAAAGTTTACCAGTCTGGACTTAGACTCTTATGAGGGACAGGTGATTTTAAAGGACAAATTCCTGTCACAACGTGCATCAGACACCAGGATAAAGTTACAACAGCTACAGTAGCAGAACCCTGCTGCCTCTTAGATGAGATGGTCCAGACAGCCATCAACAGTTCTCTTATAACAGAGAACAGGAGAGGGAGGCCAAGGCCCATGAAAGGGAGAAAAGGAAGCTATAGTCCCCCTCCATCTCACAATACCCAATCCCTATGTAGTCTTCGGAGAAATCCCACCCAGTGCCAAGTGGTTTACAGTCTTGGATCTCAAAGATGCATTCCTTTGCATGTCACTGACTAAAGAATCCCAATATCTTTGTGCCTTTGAGTGGGAGGCTCCAGGAAAAAAATCACCAACAGATGATTTGGACCTCAGGGGTTCAGAGATAAACCCCATCGGTTTGGGCAGGCTCTTAGCCACGATCTCCTAGGTCTGGACCTGGGACCTAATGGGAAAACATTACAATACATAGATGACCTACTAATCTGCTCTCCAGATGAGAAAAATGCCCAACAACATGCAATTCAGGTTTTAAAGTTTTTGGCAGAGAAGGGATATAAAGTCTCCCGTGATAAGACACAGATGGTCAAGACAAAGGTCACTTACCTGGGATTTCAGATTACACATGGGTCCAGGAGGCTGTCCTCTGATCGAGTACCAGGAATCCTTCAGTTGCACTCCCTTATGACTTGAAAACAACTGCGAGCTTTCCTGGGGCTAACTGGGTATTGTAGAATCTGGACATCCAACTATGGTCTAATTACCCAGCCCTTATATGAAAACTTGAAGGAATGGGATGATTCAATTCCACTGATGTGGGGAACTACTCAAAAGAAGGCAGAGGCTACAGTAAAACAAGCCTTAACTCAAGCACCTGCCTTGATGTTTGCCAGATCCAGAAAAAGCATTCCAACTTTTTATGTATTCTTTTTTTAAATATAAATTTATTTATTTTAATTGGAGGCTAATTAAAATATTGTATTGTACTTTATGTCTACAAAAAAGAAGGAATAGTCTTGGGAGTGTTAACTCAAAGGTTGGGACCTAAGCCCCAGCCTGTAGCTTACTTATCCAAGAGACTCAACCTAACCACTTGAGGCTGGCCTCCCTGCCTTTGAAATATTGCAGCTATTGAAATCCTGATAGAAGATGCTCTGAAACTCTCTTTTGGGGGCAAACTAACTATTTTTACCAGCCACCAAGTGAAAAAACTTCTAAATGGGAGAGGCCATTTATGGATGTCAGATCAAAGAATCCTCAGATATCAAGTAGTGCTGATGGGAAATCCAGACCTGACTATATCTCCTTGTGAGGTTCTCTACCCAGCACCCTCCTGCTACCCTCGAGGGCTCTCTCATCTTTCACTCTTGCCTAGAAACCTTGGACCACTTGATGAAACCCAGAGAGGGATTGTCGGAAGATCCTCTGACCAATCCTGAGGAAATCTGGCACACTGATGGAAGCAGCTTTCTCATGGATGGAAAAAGAAGAGCCAGGTAGGCAGTAGTCTCCAATTTTGAGATCATAGAGGCTAAACCTTTGCTACCAGGTACTTCAGCCCAATTAGCTGAGCTCATAGCCCTGGCTCGAGCTTTAGAGCTGGGAAAAGGAAAAAGAGTAGCCATTTACACTGACTCCAAGTATGCCTTTCTGGTGCTATGTGCACATGATGCTATTTGGAAAGGAAGGCACCACTGGACCACCCAAATGTCCCCAATTAAATATGGTGATCAAATCCTTAGGCTCTTAGAGGAAGTTCATCTGCCCACTGAGGTTTCAGTCTCCCATTGTAAAGGACACCATAAAGGGAGCACAGAAGTGGCATGAGGGGACCAAGCAGCTGATCAGGCAGCTAAAAGAGCAGCATTACAAAACAATGACATAATAGAGATTGCCACCTTAGTTCCACAGACTACTTTGCCAGAAACTCCTTCATATACTGAAGGTGAGACTCTTAAAGCTAAGAGTGAAGGCTTTCAAGAAGATCATATGGGGTGGTTCCAAAAGGAGGGACTCTTTTCTGCTTGGGAACCTCCAATGGAAGTTGGTTAACTCCTTACATGCCATCACTCACTTAGGGGAAAAGGCCTTCCAAAGATTACTAGAAAGATCCTTCAGAGGAGCAGTCCTCCAAGTGACTGTAAGGCAAGTGGTCTCCTCTTGTCCCACTTGCCAATTAAACAGCCCCCAAGGATCTCGAAGACCCCAGCTGGCCCAGCCCATCCAATGATGTGGGACCTACCCAGGAGAGGACTGGCAGATGGACTTCACCCGGATGCCAGTTTCTCAAGTGTACAAATACCTATTAGTCATGATGGATACATTCACCGGATGGATTGAAGGCTTTCCCACCTGGACTGAGGAGGTGGTAAAGCTGCTCCATGAAAGCATTCCGAGATTTGGTTTGCCCAGGTCATTACAAAGTGACAATAGGACATCATTTACTTCTAAGGTCACCCAAGGGGTGTCTAAAGCTTTGGGCATTACTTATCTCCATTGTGCCTGGAGGCCTCAGTCTTCAGGAAAAGTAGAAAGAGCCAACCAATTCTTAAAATCAGTGATAAAAAAGACAACCCAGGAGACCTCCCTGGGATGGAGGAGGCTTTACCAATAGCTCTCCTCTGCACCAGTATTGCCCCTAAGGAACAAATTTGTCTTAGTCCTTATGAGATGCTATATGGCAGACCTTTTGTTTATGTCGATAACCTCTTCCTAGATCCAGAGGCTCAGACCCTCCAGTCTTATACCATGGCCATTGGGCAATTCCAACAGGATATATGCTTGTGGGGTGTCAACCAGGACCCAAAAGATTCTAAACAGTCATCACTATATGCTCCAGGGACTCAAGTCCTAATTAAAGTCTGGAAAGATGGGTTCCCAAAGGTTCAACTCCAGCCCACATGGGAGGGCCCCTACCCTGTAATACTTTCTACCCCCATAGCAGTCAAGGTACCAGGACACAACCCTTGGATTCACCACTCATAAGTCAAACCATGGAAGAAAATAGAAGAGGACACTCAATACACCTGTGAGCCCTTGGGAGATCTTAGATACCTATTCAGAACTACAAATGAGTGCCATTCTAATGAACACTGCCAAAATTAATTTTCTGGGATAAGCTTTCTCAGGATAGCTCTAAAGAGCCAACACAGCTTGGTAGGGGTTGTACTCCAAAACAGACAAGAGATGGATCTCCTGATCCCTGAACAAGGAGGAACTTGAGCCATTTTGAATGAAACATATTTCTGGGTAAATACCTCCAGCTAAGTTAAAGGAAATCTCATAGTCCTCAAGAAAAACATTCAGACCATACAGGATCTCAAAAAATGAGCCAGAGAGTTCTCAGGGTGGCTACAATCTCTCTTTGGGGGATCCTCCTGGCAATGGGAAATTTGGAGTTGGCTAATGCCCCCAACTAGTCCCTGTCATCACCATATTGATGCTGCTTATGATTACTCCATGTATTATCAATTTTCTAACCCATTTTGTCTCTGCCCAGATCAACAAGTTACAACATGTAGTACCAGTTCAACAAGGGTATATAAAACTACAGCCAACCACAGAAAATATCACTCACCTTTAGATGGACACTTCTATAAGGACTCTAAGGCTTGAGACTAGCAAGAGGGGGAGGGCCAACGCCCCTGTCCTGCCCCTGTTCAGGGGGCACTCCAATGCCATCCCAGTTCAGCAGGAAGTAGCCAGAGAGATTTTGATGCCCCTATTCCCTAAGAATTGGGCGTTCCATCTCTTAAGGGGGAATGTTAGGTAGTTAGAATAGGAAAAAGGAGTCCAGAATGGCAGTGGCTAAAAGACAAAGAAGGGAAAAGCCCATGAAAATGGAACAAAGGAAGGTCAGAGGACCAGAGTGAGAACCTCAGGTTAAAAAAAAACAAAAAAACCCTCCTGGCTAGCCCAATTTACATAGGTCAGGCTCAGGGGGAGGGGAAAAAATATATAAAAAGAGGAGCCAAAATTGGGCCAGGGGGTCTCTTCTCTCCCAGTCTTTTGGATTGGCTCACTTTCATGCCTCAAGGATGTATTTTCCTTTTCTTTCTAAATAAAACTGAACTGTAGCATGGAGCTGTAACACTGGTCCATCTGAGGAAATTACACGGGGCTGTAACACTGGTCCATCCAAGGACAGTAACACTGGTCTGTCCATCGCTTCAAATTTTTATGGTGACAAAACAGAACTGAGGAAACTGAAAACTCCCCTGTCTGCCTGGAAACTCTCTTCAGGCAGTCTGCTCAGCAGTAGTTGGACTTAATTCATTTGTTTCATATCTCTAAGGAGTAAGTCTGTTGCCTAATGTCCAGCGTCTTGAAAGACATTTTTCATGTTTCTTTTTTTTTTCTCTGATTTTTTTTCCAGTTGTTTTAAGAGTGACAATCTGGTCACTATAAAAAAAGAAATGACAAGACCTATGTTACAATAGCAGTGTTTTGCATAGAAATTCCTTTAGAAAATTAAAGATAGTTTATGTTAGACAGCAGAGCAAGGTTTGTTTGTTTGTTTTTATCCTTTTGTAGGTGAAACTCTACAATTAAAAGGGCTACTTTCAGATTTGTAGCTTATCTTTTGAAAATCATCTTGATGTTTTTATGTTGAAATAATTTTCAAATGTATTTAATTGATATGTGAATGGTTTTATTATTTTGTTTTAAGTCAATACAAAATGTAGAGTGGTGTTTTTGCTTAGTTTTTATTATTATTCCAACTGATTCAACAGCCTTACATTCAAACGGAAATTTCATTTAAACTTTTAATGAATTGGTAAATGGTACTTAAGACTTTATTATGCAGAACAATGATAGGGACCTGCCTGATTAAACTGCAACTACTACCATTTACAGATAATTTATTAGGAGAAATATCAATAACCTCAGATATGCAGATGACATCACCCTTATGGCAGAAAGTGAAGAGGAACAAAAAAGCCTCTTGATGAAAGTGAAAGAGGAGAGTGAAAAAGTTGGCTTAAAGCTCAACATTCAGAAAATGTAGATCATGGCATCCAGTCCCATCACTTCATGGCAAATAAATGGGGAAACAGTGGAAACAGTGTCAGACTTTATTTTTCTGGGCTCCAAAATCACTGCAGATGGTGACTGCAGCCATGAAATTAAAAGACGCTTACTCCTTGGAAGGAAAGTTATGACCAACCTAGATAGCATATTCAAAAGCAGAGACATTACTTTGCCAACAAAGGTCCGTCCGGTCAGGGCTATGGTTTTTAAAGTAGTTATGTCAATTGAACATAGTAGAGCTAATAAAACATGAGAAATGATGGACTTGTACATTTCTGTTGTTTTTTGAAGATGACTGTTGGAAAGCTGGCTATAGTTATAAGGTTTCATATTACTCATTTACTGAGCATTGAGTAAATATGAACTCCTTCTATGACTTTTGATGAATCATGTGGAAATTATTCATGGTAGAAGAAGGCAAAACTATGTGGCATGTTGTCTGTTAACTATATTTGTGTTCACTGATGCCCAGAGTCATATCCCTGGCAAATCATTCAGTTCAGTTCAGTCGGTCAGTCGTGTCTGACTCTTTGCAGCCCCGTGAACCACAGCACCCCAGGCCTCCCTGTCCAACACCAACTTCCGTAGCCTACCCAAACTCATGTCTGTTGAGTCGGTGATGCCATCCAACCATTTCATCCTCTGTCATCCCCTTCTCCTCCTGCCCTAAATCTTTCCCAACATCAGGGTCTTTTCCAGTGAGTCATCTCTTCGCATCAGGTGGCCAAAGCACTGGAGTTTCAGCTTTAGCATCATTCCTTCCAAAGAACAACCAGCACTGATCTCCTTTAGAATGGACTGCTTGGATCTCCTTGCAGTCCAAGGGACTAGCAAGAATCTTCTCCAACACCACAGTTCAAAAGCATCAATTCTTTGCTGTTCAGCTTTATAGTCCAACTCTTAAATCCGTACATGACTACTGGAAAAACCATAGCCTTGACTAGACGGACCAAATCATTACTTGCTGTTAATTATTCAGAAACTAAGTAAAATGAACTGATTGTCTCATTCTAATGCCCAGTAGAACTTTGTTTACATCATCTAATAGAACTTTCTTGACTGATTAATGTTCAAACTACGAAGTTAAAACAGACTAAATGAGAGAGATTAACCCATTCTATAATATAGTGTTCTGAAGATAGTATCAAGGCTTTCAAAAAGGTATAGGCCTTTTTTCTGGTTTACTATACATAGCAAACACAGAAATTAGAAAATATCATTAGCTAATTGTGAAATTTTCAGTCACTGAATTCATTTAAAGATCTAAACTTTCATTCCTGCTTTACATATTTTAATTAGTTTTTTTCATTTTTAATGTTTATGGCTAAGACCATGAGAATAGACAATTAATTGAGAATTTTTTAGGAAAAAATGTCTTTAAGTAGGAGGGAAGCTTCTAGTAATTATGTTTGAAAATCACCCTGAAAATAATCAGCACTCTACCTTTTTTCCAAAATAAAACCATATGAAATAGGATAATTAAAACAGCCACCTGTACCTAACATATAAAAACTAAGAAGTTGCTTTTAAACTACTAGTTAATTCAGAATAATGCCTCACTGATTGTAAACCTAATAAATTGATGATTGAGGGAATTCTAAGAATTACTGAAACAGAAAAACATGATCATTTATTGTTTTCACTAGTTTATATGTAATTTATTCCTTCATTCACCCATATGCACGTTTGTGCATTCATTCATCAAACATTTATTAATCACTTACTTCATTACACTGCATTATTTTATCCATTGGGTATTGAAAAAATGAAGACAAGATGTTAGCAGTTTAGTAAAAGAAACTCAAATTACTATAATTTGAAACCTAATGTTTGTACTGCAGCAGAAAAATAGGCAAAGTATTGTGAGAACATTCAAAAAAAGTTAGATTCTGAGTAGGCAAACATAGGGAACATTTCACACTGAAGTTGGCATTGAATGAACCAGCCTTGAAAGATAAGTACTATTCTTCAAGCAGAGACTGTATGGAAGTACATTCTAGGCAGAATAAATAGTATTGGAAAAGGCAGAAAATCCTGTAAGTTCAAGGTAGGAAAAGAAAGTAGCCATTCATTATTATGGTTTAATGTTCTTTAATGAGAAAAAAATTTAATATGAGGATAAGAAAGATGAAATATTGCATACTTGTGGAATGGGAAAAACAATAAAAAAAAAAAAAAAACATGTATTTAGAAAATAGATTCTGAAACAGACGTTTTAAAAGTATATGCTCCAGATTTCTTAGCTGGAAGGGTGATTTCACATGGTTCCTAAGTAGCTACATCAAAATAATAGTCATAAAAATACAGATAAATAAAGATGATTTTTTTCATTTGATTTTTAATATAAATTTATTTATTTTAATTGGAGTCTAATTACTTTACAATATTGTATTGGTTTTGCCATATCAACATGAATCCACCACAGGCATACACGTATTCCCCATCCTGAACCCCCCCTCCCATATCCCTCCCCTAACCATCCCTCTGGGTCATTCCAGTGCACCAGCCCCAAGCATCCTGTATCATGCATCGAAACTGGACTGGAGAGTTGTTTTATATATGATATTATACATGTTTCAATGCCATTCTCTCAAATCATCCCACCCTCTCCCTCTCCCACAGAGTCCAAAAGACAGTTTTATGCACCTGTGTCTCTTTTGCTGTCTCGCATACAGGGTTATCATTACCATCTTTCTAAATTCCATATATATGTATTAGTATACTCTATTGGTGTTTTTCTTTCTGGCTTACTTCACTCTGTATGTGGGTCAAGAAGTGACCGTTAGAATCACACATGGAACAATGGACTGGTTCAATATAGGGAAAGGAATACAACAAAACTGTATGTTGTCATCCTACTTATTTAACTTACATGCATCATGCAGAGTACATCATGTGAATTGCCAGGCTGGATGACTACAACTGGAATCAAGATTGCCAGGAGAACTATCAACAACTTCAGATATGCAGATGACACCACCCTAATGTCAGAAAGTACTAAGGAGGTACTAAAGAGCCTCTTGATGAGGGCTAAAGAGGATAATGAAAAAAATGGCTTGAAACTCAATATTAAATAAACTAAGATTATGGCATCTGGTCCCATCATTTCATGGCAAATAGGAGGGGGAAAAGTAGAAACAGTGGCAGATTTTATTTTCTTGGGCTCCAAAATCAATGTGGACTGTGATTGCAGCAATGAAATTAAAAGACACTTTCTCCTTGAAAGAAAAACTATGACAAATCCAGACAACATATTAAAAAACAGAGACATCACTTTGCTGACAAAAGTACATGTAGTCAAAGCTATGGTTTTCCCAGTAGTGGTGCAGAGATATGTGAGCTGGACCATAAAGAAGTCTGATTGCCAAAGAGTTGATGCTTTCAAATTCTGCTGGAAAGGATTGTTGAGAGTCCCTTGGACTGCAAGGAGATCAAACCAGTAAATCTTAAGGAAAGCAACCCTGAATATTCATTGGAAGAACTGATGTTGAAGCTGAAGCTCCAACACTTCGGCCACCCATTGTGAAGAGCCAACACACTGGAAAAGATTCTAATGCTGGGAAAGATGGAGGGCAAGAGGAGAAGTGGGTGACAGAGGATGAAATGGTTGGATGGCATCACCAACTCAATGGACATGAATTTGAACAAACTCTGGGAGACAGTGGAGGACAGAGGAGCCTGGCATACTGCAGTCCATGGGGTGGCAAACAGTTGGATGTGACTTAATGACTTAACAACAACAAAATACATACCAAATTTCATTTATCCATTTATGGATTAACAGACATTTAGGCTATTTCCATATCTTGGCTATCTTTTTTTTATTTTTTTAATGCTGAAATGACCATTGATTACAGATATCTCTACAAGATACTTATTTCATTTCCTTTTGATATATACTCTGAAGTGGGATTGCTCGATCATAAGGTAGCACTATTTTTAATTATTTGAAGAATTTCACATAGTTTTCCATAATAGTTGTACCGTTTATAATTCCAGCAATAATATACAAGAGTTCTCTTTTCATTATGTCCTCACTAACATTTATTTTTCATCTTTCTGATAGCAGCCATTCTAAAGTGTGAGATGTGATATTTTACTCTTGTTTTTGTTTGCATTTCCCTGATGATTAGTGAAGTTGAGCACTTTTTCATATACCTTTTGCCTGCCCCTTTGGATGTCTTGTTCTGAAAAAATATCTTGGGTCCTTTTTTTTTTCAGTTGTGTTACTTGAGTTCCTTATGTATTTTGGATATTAACTTCTTAACAGATATATGAGTTGCAAATATTTTCTCTGTTGTCTTTTCATTCTGAAAATCACTTTCTCTGCTGTACAAAAGCTTTTTAGTTTGAATCAATCCTATTTGTCTATTTTTGCTTTTGTTTCCTGTGCTTTGGGGGACATATCCAAGAAATAATATTGCAGGCCAACTTCAAGAACCTTTTACTCTGTTTTCTAATATTTTTGTTTGTTTCAGATCTTATGTAAATCTTTAATTCTTTTTTTTTTTTTTAAGAGAGAAAATTTGCCAGATGTAGTATTCTTGGTTGACAGGTGATTTTTCTTTTCTTTTTTTTTTTTTTTTTTTCCAGTACTTTAAATATATCGTTACACTCTCTCATGGCCTGCAAGGTTTCTGCTGAGATACCTCTGATAAACTTATGGTGGAGATGGTGGGGAGCCGTTCCATTGTTTGTGATTTTCTCTTGCTGCTTTCAGAATTCTCTCCTTGTTCTTGACTTTTAACATTTGGTTATAATGTGACTGGTATAGTCTTCCTTGGGTTGATCATGTTTGGAGTGTTTTGACTTAAGTGAATCTGAATGTCCATTTCCCTCCCAAGGTTTGGGAAGTTTTCAGCCACTATTTATTTAAATAATATTTCTTTCTCTTTCTCTACTTATCCTTCTGAGATTCCTATAATATTTATATTGTGTGCATATTCAGTCATTTAGTGATGTCTGACTCTTTGAGACCCCATGGACTGTACCCCACCCAGATCCTCTGTCCATAGGATTTTACAGGCAAGAATATTGGAGTGAGTTGCCATTGCCTCCTCCTGGAGATCTTCCTGACCTGAGGATCAAACCCATGTTTCCTGTATCTCCTGCATTGGCAGGTGAATTCTTTACCACTGAGGCCTCTGGGGAGCCCTAATGTGTATACTGACCCTTGATAATATCCCATAAATTCCATGGGCTTAGTACTTTTATTATTTTATCTCCTCTGACTGGGTAAGTTCAAATATCTTGTCTTTGAATTCACAAATTCTGTCCTCTGCTTGATTGACTTAGATTTTGAAGCTCTTTGTTGCATTTTTCATTTCATTTGTTATATTCCAGAATTCTTTTTGGTTATATTTTATGATTTCTACCTCTTTGTTGAGCTTCTCATTTTGTTCATGCATTTTTTCCCCTTATTTTGTTGAATTATCTACCTGTGCTGTCTTGTAGCTTGTTGAGCTTCTTTAAAACAAATATTTTAAATTCTTTTTTAGACAATTTGTAGATCTTACTTTCTATTACTGGAAAATAATTTGTTCCCTTGATAGTGTCATGTTTTCATTGATTTTTTGGGTGTGTGTTTGTGTGTGTGTGTGTGTGTGTAGCTTTTGTCTAGATGTTTCCATATTTGAAGGGGCAGTCATCTGTTCCAGACTTCATGGAATGGTTTCAGTGAGTAAAGTCCTACACCTTAACCTGATTCTGAGAATGCCATCTGGGTTAGTCTTAGCAGCTCCAGTTCAGTGGGAACACAATTGCTGATCTAGCACTGTGTCATGGTTTCATCAAGCTCTGTCAACTGAGGTCTGTGTTGGCAAAGATTGCAGGGGTCCTCATCAGCCAAGTCTATAGGTGGTAAGGGCTGTCAGTGTCCTCAGTGGTGAAGATTACTGTGATCTTCCTGCTTTCCTTTTCTCTGTGAAAAAGATTCATGGTTCAAAGATATACAGGCACATATGTGGCAGCAGTGGTGGGATCATGTGGATTTACTGCAGTGGTGACACTGGTGGGGGGTGCACGCAGAGTGGCTATCAAGCTGGGGCCTGGGTCATGGGCATGGTTTGGGAAGTCGGAGTCATTTCTGGTCCCAAAGTGGGTGGAATGCAGTGTAACTCCATCCTTGGAGGCCTCACACTGCAGCCTGTCAGATTTATTCTTTCATTAGGAGGAGTAAACAAGGTAAACTTGATATGAGGGAGTGCAGTAAGCAGTGGCTTGTTGAGAAAGCTTTTTAGGCAATATTTTCCCTAAGTTTAGCCTGTTCTTGGGAAGAACTGTTAAGGAGATGTTGATCTACACTTTGATGCTGGCTCTGAATGAGGTTGAGTCAAAGTCCGGGTGCTTTAAGGGAGGAGATAAGCCCAACCAAAGTTTGGTCAAGTCAAGTTAATGGATGTTTTGTACAAACTGGTCAGTGGAAACAAACAATTCAGTTAATTATTAATAAGAGAAAGAATGGAAATTTGAAATATCTGTATCTGGCCTTGTCATAGATAACTAAGAAATAAATCTGCCAGTTTTATCTAAGTCATATAGGGAAGGGTAGATCTGTGTGATAAGCTATTTTCAACAACACAAAATGTTGGGGGAATATTTTTCTGTTTTCCAGGAGTGTAAGACTCAGGCAAACTTTAAAACTGTTACTATTTTTGAAGCTGTCTCTAGGATATATTAATAGTAAAAAGGGTCCAAACTTGGTGATAGATTTCTTGTTAAGGAATACTTGAAGTAATTTATCCCTGTAATGTTCCCCAAATGAAATGAAAAAAAAAAGCAAAATGACTGAGTAGGCCTTACAAATAGCTGTGAAAAGAAGAGAAGTGAAAAAGCAAAGGAGAAAAGCAACAATAAACCCATTTGAATGCGGAGTCCCAAAGAATACCAAGGAGAGATAAGAAAGCCTTCCTCAGTGATCAGTGCAAAGAAATAGAGGAAAACAATAGAAGGGGAAAGACTAGAGATATCTTCAAGAAAATTAGAGATACCAAGGGAACATTGCATGCAAATATGGGCTCAATAAAGGACAGAAATGATAGGGACATAACAGAAGCAGAAGATATTAAGAAGAGGTGGCAAGAACACACAGAAGAACTGTACAAAAAAGGATCTTTACTGTTCAAATAATCACCATGATGTGATCACTCACCTAGAGCCAGATATCCTGGAATGTGAAGCCAAGTGGGCCTTAGGAAGCATCACTATGAACAAAGCTAGTGGAGGTGATGGCATTCCAGTTGAGCTATTCCAAATCCTAAAAGATAATGCTGTGAAAGTGCTGCATTCAATATGCCAGGAAATTTGGAAAACTCAGCAGTGGCCACAGGACTGGAAAAGGTCAGTTTTCATTCCAATCCCAAAGAAAGGCAAAGGCAAAGAATGTTCAAATTACCACACTATTGCACTCATCTCACACGCTAGTAAAATAATGCTCAAAATTCTCCAAGCCAGGCTTCAACAATACGTGAACTTCCATATGTTCAAGCTGGTTTTAGAAAAGGCAGAGGAACCAGAGATCAAATTGCCAACATCCGCTGGATCATCAAAAAAACAAGAGAGTTCCAGAAAAACATCTATTTTTGCTTTATTTACTGTGCCAAAGCCTTTGACTGTGTGGATTATAATAAACTGGGGGGAAATTCTGAAAGAGATGGGAATAACAGACCACCTGACCTGACTCTTGAGAAATGTGTGTGCAGGTCAGGAAGCAACAGTTAGAACTGGACATGGAACAACAGACTGGTTCCAAATAGGGAAAGGAGTACGTCAAGGCTGTATATTGTCACCCTGCTTATTTAACTTTTATGCAGAGCAAATCATGAGAAACGCTGGGCTGGAGGAAGCACAAGCTGGAATCAAGATTGCTGGGAGAAATAATAACCTCAGATAGACAGATGACACCACCCTAATGGCAGAAAGTGAAGAACTAAAGAGCCTCTTGATGAAAAGTGAAACCGAGAGTGAAAAAGCTGGCTTAAAGCTCAACATTCTGAAAACTAAGATGGTAGCATCCAGTTCCATCACTTCATGGCAAACAGATGGAATAACAGTGGCTGACTTTATTTTTGGGGCTCCAAAATCACTATAGGATAGTGACTGCAGCCACGAAATTAAAAGACACTTACTCCTTGGAAGGAAAGTTATGACCAACCTAGACAGCATGTTAAAAAGCAGAGACATTATTTTGCCAACAAAGGTCTGTCTAGTCAAAGCTATGTTTGTTCTAGTAGTCATGTATGGATGTGAGATTTGGAGTATAAAGAAAGCTGAGATCCAAAGAACTGATTCTTTTGAACTATGGTATTGGAGAAGACTCTTGAGAGTCTTTTGGACTGCACGGAGATCCAACCAGTCCGTCCTAAAGGAGATCAGTCCTGAGTGTTCACTGGAAGGACTGATGTTGAAGCTGAAACTCCAATTCTTTGGCCACCTGATATGAAGAGTTGACTCATTTGAAAAGACTCTGATGCTGGGACATATTGAAGGAAGAAGGAGAAGGGGATGACAGAGGATGAGATGGTTGGATGGCATCACTGACTCAATGGACATGAGGTTGGGTAAACTCTAGGAGTTGGTGATGGACAGGCAGGCCTGGCGTACTGCTGTCCATGGGGTCGCAAGAGTCAGACACAACTGAGCCACTGAAATGAACTGAACTGAATGTTCTTGACGAGTCTCATTGAAAGTTAAAAAATCAGATATGTTTTCCATTGTTTCCCTGGACTGTTCCATCTTTAAAATCAGCAGAAGAATATTCTAGAAATTCTTTCTACAGCGGAGACAAAAATCTTTCGTTGTTACTATATACAGATCTTCTGCTGCTGCTGCTGCTAAGTCACTTCAGTTGTGTCCGAGTCTATGCAACCCCATGGACAGCAGCCCACCAAGCTCCTCTGTCCACAGGATTTTCCAGGCAAGAATACTGAAGTGGGTTGCCATTTCCTTCTCCAACAGATCTCCTGAGAAAATTTTTAATATAGTAATAAAAATGATATTTTGCTATAAATAACAACTCTCTATGAAAAAACATAACAATAAGAAATCTTGGGGTTCATTACTCATGTCAGGAGACTTGGAGAAAGCAAGGGTCTGGAGTAACAATTTTTATTTGAATTTCTAGCAGGGTATGGAACTTTGATATAGTGCATAGAATGAAAATATCTGTTTATAGTATCTGTTTCCTTTCTGCACCATCACCTTATAATTTGAGCATAAAGTTAGATTGAAAAAAAGTGCACAGTTCTAACACAGTTTTAATTTACTGCTTTCCCTAGTAATGCAGACTCTATTATGTCTTCAGTGTAGATCATGAAGAATATGTATGTAGCAAGATTTATGTTATGTTAACCTTACATTGGCAGTAAACCTTTTTGTGGGAAGCTTGATTAGCTTAACAGAAACAGGCAAAAGTTTGAGCTGCCTAATTTCCAAACACATAGAATTTCATGATATTGTAAATTTTCCCTTTTTCTAAAGTGCTGGCACACATTTATTGGTTTAAATTCTGCCCAGCTCCTGTATTTATAATACAGGATATTATCAATATCACTCATATGATAATATATTTTCTCTTTATAAATGACTTATCTGACTATACAGACCTCTTGATCTCCTTCATTTCCTTTTTGTTAAATGCTTCCACTACCAAAATCTTAATGGAGTGAGAACAAATGATTCCTTTTGTGTACCTTAAATGTACTGAATAGCCCAGTAATTTAAATTTCATAAGGTTGTTTCTTTCTATTCTGCTCTACAAACATGGTCGTGTGGGTTGAAATGATATTTTCTGTTGATGTGGGAACTTAATGTATTTTGTAATAGAGAATACTAAGTTATTTATCAGACAGTATTTTGGCATATTTTTGAATACTTTTTGAGTCTTTTATTGATCCCATTTTCTCATAAAAATATTTCAGGACAAAATTCTGATATATATATAAGCTCCAAACAATTACTCTTTCTTTACTTTATCAGTGGCTATATATGGGATATTGAGTAAAGAGCTCTATACAAATTTTTTTTAAATAGATATCATCTCATTTATGCTGTTTTTATTCATAGGTGTCTTCAAGTATTATAAAATTGTCAATTATTTCATAATTATATCTTACCACACCTATAGAATGAATTTTATTTATTTGGCTATGAAAACATTGAAATGGCCTACTCATAGATAGACTGTGACAGACTGAAAAAAGTAATTTTTAAATTTACTTTAAATACTAAAACTTGCTGCAACTAATCTAGTTTGTGAATGTGTCCTCTACAGAACAAAAGTTACCATCTGTCTTTGCTTTGAATCCTTGTAAACCAAAATTTTTTAAAACCACTAAATTTCTGTTGAATCATGTAAAATAAACTCTTTGGAAAGAGTGCTAAAATGAAATTAAACCTACTATAATTCACTTCAATGTAATCCAGATATTTTCCCAATTTTTCTCCTTTTATTATGTGTACTTCATAGAAATCTTTTAGTGAAAGATTTTAGCACAACAAAGATGTTGAATAACATTTTAGTAACTGTCCTATTGTATTTCTAACTTTATAAATTACTAATTACTACAGAAATTTCACTCTATTTTTAAAATATGTACTTTCAAATGTATTTACTTGGCTGTGCCAGGTCTTAGATGTGGCATGCAGTGTCTTCAGTCTTCATTGCAGCATGCAGGATCTTTAGTTGAGGCATGTGGAATTTAGTTCCCTTACCAGGGATCAAACCCAGGCCCCCTACATTGGGAGCGTGCAGCCTTAGTCACTGAACTATTAGGGAAGTCCCTGATTCTATTTTTTAAAAACCTGCATCTAGGATGTTATCTAATGATGGGAGCACTTCATTTACTAAAGTGAGGCCTGGTGTAAGATTTAGTTATATATAAGTAATCTTGAATGATCTAAATTACCATGGCAACCTATAGTATTCTTTTTTATTATCCTTTTCACAGAACAAATTGCCTGTAAATATTTGGATCTTGTTAGAGTACTGGATGAAGCAGTAACTTGGATTTTTTTCTGATCCATAATATGCATTTAGTAAAGGTTTTTTAATTATTAAAAAACACCTGTTTTTTCCTTCTTTTTTCTATATTTTAGACAAAGCAAAATGAAGATTGCTGAGGAAGCAAATGCTCAAAAATATAAAATTGAAAAGTAATTGAATAAATAGTTTTGTGACTGCTAACTGACTCAGGTATAATAGGGTTTCTCTCTCAGCTATAGTACACATTTATGAAGAACAAATAATAGGGAAGTGCCCCAAATCCATATATCTTTTCTCCAGGTGGTCATTGAGGTTTAGGAGGGTCTTTAAAAAAAAAAAAAAAAAAAACTTCCTCAAGACTTTTAGAAATGTGGAGACAAGAAACCTAAGTCCTTTTTCAAAAATACATGTTTTTAATTCCAAGATCCTACAGAATTCTAGAGCTGAAAATCACCTGTTGCAGAAATTATTTCATTATAACCAGAATATAGGGCTTCCCCAATGGCTCAGTGGTAAAGAATCTGCCTGCAATGCAGGAGATGTGGGTTCGATCCCTGGGTCAGGAAGATTCCCCTGGAGAAGGGCATAGCAACCCACTGCAGTATTCTTGCCTGGAGAATCCTATGGACAGAGGAGCCTGGGGGATTCCATCCATGGGGTGGCAAAGAGTCAGATATGACTGAAGCAACTGACCCCATGTACTCGCAACTAGAAAATAATTTCTTTTAAAGACAGTAAAATAACTCTACATATCACCCTATTTATATGTTGATGCTCTTGTAAATTTTTTCCAAAATATTTTAACTCCCCTCACATTTGTGTGCTGTCAGCATGACCCCGTACCCTGCCTCATGGGTAACTGAAGCATTTAGTTACTGAAGGAACATAATAATAGACATATTTTTTCAAGATGTTTGGGATCCGTGCACATTGTAGAATCCCATAAGCTTCTTTCCTGATTGTGTATTAAGCCATACACAGTCCTAGCTTATAATATCAACTACAACTTTACAAACACTCTCAACTATCTTATAATATCCTGAGGCAACAGTCAAGACCATAGAGGAGAGTTTCCCAAAAGAGTAGATATACATATTAAAATGAAAACATTGACCTCTGTGTGAAGTTAGATGGTTAAATCATGGGTACTTTCTGGTCTTTCATTGTCTGTTCTCTCTTGCTTTTTTCTCTGATCATTTGATACCTATTTTTATTTAAAATAATAATAATACATAATATGTAGATAATTACTTAAATAATGAGGTACACATTCTTATCTTATCCATCCTTAGCTTTTTTCCTTTGGCCTAGTACAAAGTATTAACCACATAGACTAATCATCAACAATTTAAACTTTACCACAACTCAGGGAAATGAAAAGCCTACAGTGCCATCTTTATGGATGAGACTACTGAGGAAAAGAGATTTGATTGTGTGCCTATAGTCACAGAACCAGCTAGTAGCAAAGCAGAAACAAAATCTCTTTATCTTTCCTCTTCTAGCCTTATCTTTAGTGCTATCATCCTTGTTTAATATGAGGAAGTATGACTCAACTTTAAAATTCATATTCTGTCATTTAAACCTCCCCTTCTTTTGTTCATTTTTGAATTGAGATCATGAAAATTGATAATAAAAAAACTACAATAAAAGTGATAGTAAGTGTTGTTTCTGGCTCAGGTAGCAAAAATATAAAGTGAAAAGATTAGAAAATATATAAATGCACAATAATTTAAAACATTAAAATTAAGAAAACCGTAATGATAAAATTGAATTAGCACTGGAAGAAATCTTTTATTTCTTATTTTCTGAAGTAGTAGCTTGTTCTGACTTAAATATATGCATATTTATTTAAAATGAAAAGTAGTAAAATGATTGAGATATGATTAACAGCTGTTCTAATTACCAACATATTTGATTCTCACTTGCACTTATGAAATATGCTACTAAAAACTTAGAATGTATAAGATATTTGTATCTCAATGTCTTAAAATGTAGAAATATTATCATTATTTTAAATAACTGAAAAAAAGAACATTCAATATGTTTCTTCTTGGCAGATTCAATAGGATGATTAATAATAAGAATGTGGCAGCATGAACAAACTACATGTATTGAGTTTTTAGAACTCTTATGAGTGAATGATGCTTTTCTAATAAGAAGTGGCCCATAGGCCCAACTGCAATAATTATTACATTTATGTACATGACAGATATTACATGGTATTAAGCTTTTTTTAATATAAATTTATTTATTGTAATTGGAGGCTAATTACAATATTGTAGTGGTTTTGCCATACATTGACATGAATCCACCACAGGTGTACATATGTTTCCCATCCTGAATCCCCCCTCCCATCTCCCTCTCCATCCCATCCCTCTGGGTCTCCCAGCGCACCAGCCCCGAGCACCCTGTCTCATGCATTGAACCTGGACTGGAGATTCATTTCACATATGATAATATACATGTTCAAAAAGGGTTTTTGTTTTTGTTTTTTTTTTTTTTCTTAAAAAATTAGGCAAATGACTCCACTGACCCATTTTTGGAAGTGTGGGAGGCCCATGAGGTCCGTGAAACATTGCAGGGATTTCTGTAAAAGACATATGTGACCACTGGGAACCATTGGGGGGTTAGTTTAGCATGGATTTTGTGAGCAATATATTTGAGACTTTATTCTCATTCACACAAGTCTTCTCAGGACATCTTTGATTCTCTGGAAGCAAAAGGTGAGTAGCAGTGAATGGCATTTAGTACTTATGTAGTCTGTTCCCTGGAAATCCCCTATATTCTACTATTTGATTAATATGAAGTAAAACCATAAAAAACATGCAAAGGCAATGAATGTTTTTAAAGAGTGGAGGAAATTGGATCATTCCAGTTCTAATTTAACTCATTCATTTTAGAGATTATTTTTCTTCACCTTTGAGTTTTTTATAAAGCCACTAGTGGTTTACATTTTAAAGTCACTAAAGGTCAAACTTCAAAACAATAAATTCTCTAATGGAAAGAAATACACTTAGATGGCTTAATTGTAGGGCGTGCATTTCTGTATAATAAAGGGCTACCCTGTTCCCTGAATATTTTTGTTAACTAATTACAGCCTGTTCCCAAGATTTGAATTCTACTCCTTTCTTAGATAACTAGCAATGAATGAGAGAAAATAGACTCTGCCTTAAGCCCTTGTTCATTTATGTTGTTTCCTGTTTACTTGTGTTACATTAATAATCAGAATTTTATTTTGCCATAATTTCGTGTGCACCTACTCTGTGTTGGACACTCTATAATCAAGATAAATTAGATATGGTCATTGCCTTCAAAACCCTCAAAGTTTAACTGGCAATAAACATGTAAAATATTGAAATATAGTATGATAAAATCAATATACAAAGGGCTCAGAGCCTTTTTGTGCTTTCTGTATCTCTCCAAATAGGATATGTATATATGCTTGAGTGAAGGCAATACCTGGGTAACCTCCACATAGAAGGCAATGCTTAAGTTCCCAAAGGACAATTGATGGATTGTTCATTCTGAATAGGGAGACTAGTGTATACAAAGGCACAGAGATATAAAAAAGATTATGGTATCAGACAACAGCTAATGTCTCAGTACAGGATTCCTGAGAAAAGTGGTGTAAGAGGAGACTTAAAATTAGTCAGGATCTAGTCTGTCTAAGTGATTTTGCATACTGCTCTAAGTATTTTATAATGTATCCTATAGATGATATGGTGCTACTAGTGAATAATTTTTTATTACAAATTTATTTATTTTAATTGGAGGCTAATTACTTTACAATATTGTATTGGTTTTGCCATACATCAACATGAATCTGCCAAGGGTATACATTTGTTCCCATCCTGAACCCCCTCCCACCTCCTTCCCCATACCATCCCTCTGGGTCATCCCAGTATACCAGCCCCCAGCATTCTGTATCATGCATCAAACCTGGACTGGTGATTCATGTCATATATGATATTATACATGTTTCAATGCCATTCTCCCCAATCATCCCACCCTCTCCCTCTCTCGCAGAGTCCAAAAGACTGTTCTATACATCTGTGTCTCTTTTGCTGTCTTGCATACAGGGTTATCGTTACATACTAGTGAATAATTTTAAACATATAACTGAAATAGGCATCTGCATTTGAGAAAGATTTCCTTGTTGATAATGAGCAGGGTAGATGCATGGAGTGAGGTGCAGAGAGGTTGGAGGTTGTGTGGGCTTTCGATGCTATCTCTGTCACTAATGCAGAGCCAGTGAGTTGGAAGGGGAAATGACACACTGAGTATTATTTCAGAATAATTTACCCATTTTGTTTCTTTTTCATAATAACATATAGTCCAATATGGTTTTAAAGTATCTTTGAATGAGAAATCTAGAGTTTCAGGCTATAAGTATCTATCTACATTCCCATTTCACAACTCCCTCTCACTGCAAACCAATGTTCTAATATTAGTATGGTTACAAATATTAACTCTTTTTCCATTACCTGTTACTATAACAAGCACTGATATTAGGCAAATGAGTTTGCATGCCCCTTCTTGACTGCATTAAGTATTAGATATTTTAAACTTTTTTACAATTATAAAGATGGAATATTCCTCTGTTACCTTTCTTTTTACCAAACTTGCACATCACTTTCTTAAACACTTAAAATCCACATCTGGGATAAATTTATCTTTTGTTTTAGATGCTTTTTACCTTGCATCTCTCAATATGTAATATTAAACTTACACTAGTTTTGTGCTTGTTGATTGTTGGTTTTGTTTCTTACTACCATTAAGATGCAATCCCACTGCTGGGCATACACACCGAGGAAACCAGAATTGAAAGAGACACACATACCCCAATGTTCATCGCAGCACTGTTTAGCTAGGTCATGGAGGCAACCTAGATGTCCATTGGCAGATGAATGGATAAGAAAGCTGTGGTACATATACAGAATGTAATATTACTCAGCTATTAAAAAGAATGCACTTGAATCAGTCCTAATGAGGTGGATGAAACTGGAGCCTATTATACAGAGTGAAGTAAGTCAGAAAGAAAAACACCAATACAGTATATTAACACATATATATGGAATTTAGAAAGATGGTAACAATGACCCTATATGCGAGACAACAAAAGAGACACAGATATAAAGAAAAGACCTTTGGATTCTGTGGGAGAAGGTGAGGGTGGGATGATTTGAGAGAACAGCATTGAAACATGTATATTATCATATGTGAAACAGATCACCAGTCCAGGTTCGATGCATGAGACAGGGTGCTCAGGGCTGGTGCACTGGGATGACCCTAAGGGATGGGATGCGGAGGGAGGTGGGAGGGATGTTCAGGATGAGTAACAAATCTATACCCATGGCTGATTCATGTCACTATATGGGAAAAAAATACAATATTGTAAAGTAATTAACCCCCAATTGAAATAATTAATTTAAAAAATTAACATCACAGAATCTATTCATAATAATTTGTTCATCACTAACCATCATTTAGAGGACCCCCATATAATAAAATATATAGTCATCTAGATTGATCTAGTGTGTGTGTGTTAGTTGCTCAGAGTTAGTCTGACTCTTTGCCATGCTATGGACTGTAGTCCACCAGGCTCATCTGTCCATGGGATTTTCCAGGCAAGAATGCTGGAGTGGGTAGCCATTCCTTCTCCAGGGGATATTCCCATCCCAGGGATCAAACCCAGGTCTACTGCATTGCAGGTGGATTCTTTACCATCTAAGCCACCAGGGAAGCCCAGATTGAGCTAGACTTTCTGTAATTACTTTCAAAACTTGCTTTTATTTTATTTTTTTCTATTAAACTGCATTTTAACTTTCCTAAATTAAAGGACTAAGTTGTGTTTCTTTGGAATTTACTACTTGTCATAATACATGGTTCTAAATTTCAGTGATTTAGTTTAAAATTAATTAATTCCTTTTGACTTTCTTGGATTGATAGAAAGGCAGCTTTTCTAGCACACCTTCATGGTGTAGTAAGAACTTCCAGAGTATTGCTTTTTGCAGACTTTGAGGTAGAGTGGTTATTTTTGCTTGCAAACTGGCCAATTCTTTTCTAAGCTTATATCTGTCTTTTTAAAAAAATTATTTAATTTTTTATTGAAGTATAATTGCTTTACAGAATTTTGCTGTTTTATCTCTTTTAATACATTCTAAAAGCAGAAAATAAAAACAAGGTACAGTATGACTCTGACTCTAACTCTTAATCTTTAGAGCTATAGGCTCTGTGAGCATATGGTTTGCCTTCTAAGTTATAGCAAGCAACAATTTAAAAAATATATTTTTCAACTGTGTATCATGTGTCTTTATCTTCTCAGCCTCCAAATCAGTTACCTTATTGCTGCTCACTTTCTGACTGTTAAAGTAATGAAATTTTAGGTTTCTCTTGTGGCAATTTGTCATTTAAAAGGACTAATTTCTATTAAATAAGATTTGATAGCTATGGTATCAGACAAATGTTAAATATAAGTAGCTTAACTTCTATATAAAGTGAGAAACAAAGGCTTCTCAGTTGACAGATTTCATCCAAGTACTGATTCAGGAATTTGGGCTCCTTCCATCTTGTGGCTCCTCTGTCTTCAACACATAGCTTCTAAAGTCACTGCAGAAAGCATGGCTAATCACAGTGGGAGGTTTTTATGGGATAGTTTTTGAAGTAGTGCCCAACACTGCAACCTCCATTCTATTACTCAGAAATCAGGATCGCACTTAAGCCAGGAAGGCTGAATAAAGTAATGAGTTTGGTGAACGTACATTAGAATCTGCTTGTATTTTATGACTCGAGAACATACATTTTGTTACCATCCTTTCTCCCATTTGCTCCATTTTTCCAGCTAAGTACTAAAACAAAATAGGGCCTTCCCTGGTGGCTCAGAAGTTGAAGCGTCTGCCTCCAATGAGGGAGACCCAGGTTCAATCCCTGGGTTGGGAAGATCCCCTGGAAAAGGAAATAGTAACCCATTCCAGTATTCTTGCCTGGAGAATCCTATGGACGGAGGTGCCTGGTAGGCTACAGTCCATGGGGTCACAAACAGTCAGTCACAACTGAGCAACTTCACTCACTAGAACAAAATACAATTTTTCTAATATTATATATTAATGATAATGCTTATGCAGTTTTATCACCCTATGATAAAACCATTTTTAAGGGGAAAAAACATTAAAGTGAAATATATTTACAAAAGTCCAAAGGTATCAATATTAGAAAATATATATTTTTTCTACTATTTCTATTTGAGAGCAGCTCAGTTGGTCATATTTCTAGAACCTGCCACATAGTGCTCTACATGGTAGATGCTTAGTAAAGAACTATTTCTCCATTACTGACGATAACATCTCGTGCTGATAATAAAGGACAAAACTGAATAAAAAATAACATATTTTTACATTATATTCATTTGTTAAACAAATACATATTGATCACCAATTATGAGCCAAGTTAGTTATTCTTTTTCTAGGCATGCTCTAAACTGCCTATGCCAAGTGTTTAGCATGGCCTGAGAAAGTGAGTAAAGTTCGATAAGCTTGCTTTATCCATTATAGTGGAAGTGGCTGTAGAAATATAAAGAACCTTCACTGAATAGCTCTTTTAACTAGAATTTCTTTTACATCATCTTAGCCTCTAGCACAGAGACTTTAAAGATTTAGTGAGCCTGAAAATCATTGTGAACACTGTACTAGAATGCATATTCTTTAATGTCAACTACAGAAATTCTGTTTCAGCAGGTCTGCTGCAGTAAGGCAGAAATCAGCATTTTTAACAAGTTCACTTGATACTGTTGCAAAGTGTTCTTGGATGATCCTTTGAGAAAACAGCTACAGAATGCTTTAGATACTTTTTTTAAAAATCATAATATACTATTACTGATGAAACAAATGTGAGTAGGTAATTATTTTAAAAATTGTAATTACTTTTAACATTCCAAGTGAGTCAATTGATGATTGCAGAGTTTCTTCCACTTGTGCGATTTATAGGTTACTTTTATCTAAATAGATATTAGGCATGTGGAATGGGAGAGGCTGTCTTCATCCATTGGAAGAACACATTTCATAAACTTACTATCCCTGTGTGCATACTCAGTCGTTCAGCTGTGTTCAACTGTTTGTGATCCCGTGCACTAATTGTAGCCCACCAGGCTCCTCTGTCCATGAGATTATCTAGGCAAGAATACTGGAGTGGGTTGCGATTTCCTACTCCAGGGGACCTTCCTGATTCAGAAATCGAAGTGGCATCTCCTGAGTCTCCTGCATTGACAGGCAGATTCTTTACCACAAGCCACCAATATTAATAAATATTGATAGATATCTCCTTCATTTGCAAATTTTATTCTTGCCTGTTTTAGTTGCAGGTTAACTTACCTTTTCCACAACCAAAAATGAAAGAAAAAAAATGCAACCGTTACAGACACAAAACTTTGAAAGGTACAAGTATAATTAAGGTTAAAAAGGAATAAAGTTGTTGACGTATATTTCTTAGTTTGTAGTAAAATAAGCATTGTATTTTGATTTATTTTTTGAAAGCATACCATGGACTTCAGTACTCTTAGGTTTGGTACAATTGTCACAGCAGAAACTAAATAGATAAAATGATCACAATATGAAAATCAAATTCATCCAGATTTAACTTGCATTTTTAATCATTTTGCGCATTGTTCTGGCAAATTAATCTTGAATTTATCAAAGAGCTGACTTTGAATCATGACAACCTGTGTTAAAATTATCCTATATAAGACTCATGAGCACTTAGATGCTATATTCCTTTTCTTTCTCATGGGAGACTACTTTTAAACATTACCCCTTGAAAGCTCTTTTATTTAGCAACTGCTGATGAATGGTTTACATTAAATGTCTGCAATTTTCATTTTGTTTCATGTTTATGGTGCATTTTATACGTGCAGAATTACTCAGAATATCTTAAGCTTTTTATTTTGGAAAATCTCAAACGTATATAAAAATAGAAGAAACTGATGAACCCTAATGTATTTATCGTCCAGTTTCAAAGCCTATAAGCTCACAGCAAATCCAGTTCATATCAGTTCAGTCACTCATTTGTGTCCAACTCTCTGTGACTCCATGGACTGCAGTGCACCAGGCCTCCTTGTCCATCACCAACTCCCGGAGATTACTCAAACTCATGTCCATCAAGTCAGTGAAGCCGTTCAACCATCACATCCTCTGTCATCCCCTTCTTTTCCCACGTTCAATCCTTCCCAGCATCATGGTCTTTTCCAATGAGTCAATTCTTCACATCAGGTGGCCAAAGTATTGGAGTTTCAGCTTCAGCATCAGTGCTTCCAATGAATATTTAGGATTGATTTCCTTTAGGATGGACTGGTTTGCTCTCCTTGCAGTCCAAGGGACTCTCAAGAGTCTTCTTCAAAACCACAGTTAAAAAGCATCAATTCTTTGGTGCTCAGCTTTCTTTATACTCCAACTCTCATATCCATACATGACTACTGGAAAAACCATAGCTTTGACTAGATGGGCACTTGTTGGCAAAGTAATGTATCTGCTTTTAATATGCTGTCTAGGTTGGTCATAGCTTTTCTTCCAATGAGCATCTTTTAATTTAATTTTATTTTATTTTATTTGTCATGAAGTGATGGAATTTGATGCCATGATCTTAGTTTTCTGAATGTTGAGTTTTAAGCCAACTTTTTCACTCTCCTCTTTCACTTTCATCAAGAGGCTCTTTAGTTATTCTTCACTTTCTGCCATAAGGGTGGTGTCATCTGCATATCTGAGGTTATTGCTATTTCTCCCAGCAATCTTGATTCCAGCTTATGCTTCATCCAGCCCAGCATTTTGCATGATGTATTCTGCATATAAGTTAAATAAGCAGGGTGACAATATACAGCCTTGATGCATTTCTTTCACAATTTGGAACCAGTCTGTTGTTCCAAGTCCAGTTCTAACTGTTGCTTCTTGACACCACAACCCACTTCCCTTCTGACCAGATTAAGTTTCACATTATATTACGTTCACAATTTTTAAAATTATGTAAATGCCTCTTTGGGAATGGGCTAGCAATATTCTGTCATCGGAATAAACAAGAGTCAAAATCAAACCAATATTTCATATTGAATGGTTGTTTAGAGAAATAAGGCATGTACTGTATTACACAGTATTATAAAAGAAAAATTATAACATGATATAGAATAAAGGAATAAAAAGTAATCCATAGATAAGCAATTTTCCTCTGAAATGGCAACAGATACTCCTGTCACTCACTGTCTTTTTAAAAGAAGGATTACATTTTCTCTTCATTCATAGCTCCTGTGACACCAGCATAGCACCATGTGATCTCATCTGCAGCCATGAACTCAACTATAATCTAAAGATAAATGATTCTTAAGGTGATTTCTCTCCTGAGGTTTCTCCTGAGATCACACTTTTATTCACTGTATATCCACTGGCATGTCCCATTTGCACTTCCATGTAATGGATGGTAAATCAAATTTGCCATCATCCCTCCAATCATTAACAGTTTTTTTTTTTTTTTTAACCGCCTACTCAAGATTTCTTTAACCGCCTATCTATTAATTTCCTAACCTCTTTTCTTTCATCTCTCACATTATTTGTTCCTATAATTAATGAATTCTTCATTTAAATATTTTCACAATGTCTTCTCATTTCTGTCTTCACGGACATTGCCTTAGTATAGCTACTCTTCTCTAGATCTCAGCAAAACATGCCTAACCAATGTTTTTGGGGATAAACCAGTATTTATCCCCGTCTATCAGTTTACCCTCTGCTATTCTAGTGATTTTTTAAAAATATACAAATTAGACAATGTCAGTACTACTAATTATTATTCAATGAGTTCCTTAGCTTAGCATGTGAGGCCTGGTGTAATCTGGCATTGGCTGCCATTCCAGTCCCATATAAAATCTATTTCTTCACTGAACACTTCCCTTCCTCTACTTAACTACTTTTTCAAGAATATGTGTTAATTTTTCTCATTCTTATATCTTTGCATATGTCATTTACTCTCCAATAAATGTCCTTCTCTATCTCTCTTTCTGCATAAATTCTGTACTCAAAGACTTCACTACTGAGTCATGAACTTTAGTCTTCAGGGAAACATTTGCAACGCTACAACCACTTCCAATGGCATCTTTAGATTTTGGGGGGAAAAGACAATTTATTCTCTTGACAAAAAATGTCAAACACCTCTGATATTGAACACTGACAAAATGTCATTTTTCCTTACACAGATATGTTGATATTGATTAGTAGAAATTTAATGCCTTTTAGAAATTTGCTTTCTTTCAAGTAGTTTGACATATGAGACATTTTCTGAAATTTAGGATTTAGCCAAATTTAGAAATGGCAACCCACTCCAGTATCCTTGCCTGGAAAATTTCATGGACAGAGGAACCTGGTGAGTTGTAGTCCATAGGGTCACAAAGAGTCAGGCACAAATGAGCGACTAACACTTACTTACTTCACATCTTGAACCTTCATATACCATCTGATCAGTTCAGTTCAGTTGCTCAGTCATGTCCGACTCTTTGCTATCCCATGAAGCACAGCACGCCAGGCCTCCCTGTCCATCACCAACTCCAGGACTTCACTCAAACTCACGTCCATCGAGTCAGTGATGCCATCCAGCCATCTCATCCTCTGTGGTGCCCTTCTCCTCCTGCCCCCAATTCCTCCCAGCTTCAGAGTCTTTTCCAATGAGTCAACTCTTCGCATGAGGTGGCCAAAGTACTGGAGTTTCAGCTTTAGCATCATTCCTTCCAAAGAAATCCCAAGGCTGATCTCCTTCAAAATGGACTTGTTGGATCTCCTTGCAGTCCAAGGGACTCTCAAGCGTCTTCTGCAACACCACAGTTCCAAAGCATCAATTCTTCGGCGCTCAGCCTTCTTCACAGTCCAACTCTCACATCCATACATGACCACAGGAAAAACCATAGCCTTGACTAGATGGAACTTTGTTGGCAAAGTAATGCCTCTGTTTTGAATATGTTATCCAGGTTGGTCATAACTTTCCTCCCAAGAATTAAGTGTCTTTTAATTTCATGGCTGCAGTCACCATCTGCAGTGATTTGAGAATCAAAAACATAAAATAAAATAAAATAAAATAAAGTCTGACACTGTTTCCCCATCTATTTCTCATGAAGTGATGGGACCAGATGCCATGATCTTCATTTTCTGAATGTTGAACTTTAAGCCAACTTTTTCACTCTCCACTTTCACTTTCATCAAGAGGCTTTTTAGTTCCTCTTCACTTTCTGCCATAAGGGTGGTGTCATCTGCATATCTGAGGTTATTGATATTTCTCCCAGCAATCTTGATTCCAGCTTGTGTTTCTTCTAGTCCAGCGTTTCTCATGATGTACTCTGCGTATAAGTTAAATAAGCAGGGTGACAATATACAGCCTTGATATACTCCTTTTTCTATTTGGAACCAGTGTTTGGTTCCATGTCCAGTTCTTTTTTTTTTTTTTTTGCTTTCCAAGATGTTTATTTCCATTTTCAGGAAATTGCAATATTGTTCATCAGCATTAACTCCCCTTGCAGAACAACTCACCTTCTTATATATTTTCTCACAAAAGTGTCTGACTGTACTGCTTATTTAGTTCTTAAAATCTGATATTATAATACAACAGAGGTACAAGTGAAACAAAGGGAACTAATACACATATAGGTTCTGTCCTTCTAAAATTATGAGGAAAGCATTAAAACATTGGAAAAACGATCTCATCCTCTTCCTCCATGGATTTCCATTCCTCCCACGTGTTTCTAGTCCTTCTTTATAAACATTACTTCTGATACAGGATCTGACCCTTCTCACGACTTACTCTGGATACAATTCCATGTTTCAATTTCCCAGGAATATTAGACCATAAACCAAGTTTCCTTTGCAGGTGATAGTTTCTAGTTGTTGCTGTTCAGTCAGTAAGTCATGTTCGACTCTTTGCAACCCTGTGAACTGCAACACAACAGGCTCCCCTGTCCTTCACTATCTGCCAGAATTTGCTCAAACTCATGTCCGAGTCGGTGATGCTATCCAACCATCTCATCTTCTGCTGCTCCCTTCTCCTTTTGCTTTCAATCTTTCCCAGCATTTGTGTCTTTTCCAAAGAGTTGGCAAGAATCCCTTATAAGAAATGGAGTAGCCCTCATAGTCAACAAGAGTCCGAAATGCAGTCCTCGGGTGCAGTCTCAAAAAAATGACATAGTAATCTTGGTTCGTTTCCTAGCAAACCATTCAACATCACAATAATCCAAGTCTATGCCCCAACCACTGATGCCAAAGAAGCTGAAGATGATACTTTCTAGGGCTTCCTCTAAATAATTTACATACTTTCTCTATGACTATATAGTAAGCCAGAATTATTTACCCAGTACTGTTCTCTAGGGATTTCACAACAATACAATTTCATACAAGAATTCTGATTTGAATTTTTATAACTAACCTCATAGCAAACTATGTATCTCTAGAGTATTCAGCTGACATGCTTGCAAGTGACCACCAGATATGATTTTATTTTTCTGTTATTTCACAGAAAGTCACACAGGCCCTCCCAGTTATGCTTTTCCTTCATTATCACCATAGTTTAATTAATAACTGTTGAATGGACAAAGTCTGAATTATCTATTTTCTTTTTTTTTAATTTTATTTTATTTTTAAACTTTACAATATTGTATTAGTTTTGCCAAATATCGAAATGAATGCACCACAGGTATACCTGAGTTCCCCATCCTGAACCCTCCTCCCTCCTCCCTCACCATACCCTCCCTCTGGGTAGTCCCAGTGCACCAGCCCCAAGCATCCAGTATCCTGCATCGAACCTGGACTGGCGACTCATTTCATACATGATAGTATACATGTTTCAATGCCATTCTCTCAAATCTCCCCACCCTCTCCTTCTCCCACAGAGTCCATAAGACTGATCTATACATAAGTGTCTCTTTTGCTGTCTCGTACACAGGGTTATTGTTACCATCTTTCTAAATTCCATATATATGCGTTAGTATACTGTATTGGTGTTTTTCTTTCTGGCGTACTTCACTCTGTATAATAGGTTCCAGTTTCATCCATCTCATTAGAACTGATTCAAATGTATTCTTTTTAATGGCTGAGTAATACTCCATTGTGTATATGTACCACAGCTTTCTTATCCATTCAGCTGCTGATGGACATCTAGGTTGCTTCCATGTCCTGGCTATTATAAACAGTGCTGCGATGAACATTGGGGTACACGTGTCTCTTTCCCTTCTGGTTTCCTCAGTGTGTATGCGCAGCAGTGGGATTGCTGGATCATAAGGCAGTTCTATTTCCAGTTTTTTAAGGAATCTCCACACTGTTCTCCATAGTGGCTGTACTAGTTTGCATTCCCACAAACAGTGTAAGAGAGTTCCCTTTTCTCCACACCCCCTCCAGCATTTATTGCTAGTAGGTTTTTGGATCGCAGCCATTCTGACTGGCAGGAAATGGTACCTCATAGTGGTTTGGATTTGCATTTCTCTGATAATGAGTGATGTTGAGCATCTTTTCATGTGTTTGTTAGCCATCTGTATGTCTTCCTTGGAGAAATGTCTATTTAGTTCTTTGGCCCATGTTTTGATTGGGCCATTTATTTTTCTAGAGTTGAGCTGTAGGAGTTGCTTGTATATTTTTGAGATTAGTTGTTTGTCAGTTGCTTCATTTGCTATTATTTTCTCCCATTCTGAAGGCTGCCTTTTAACCTTGCTAATAGTTTCCTTTGTTGTGCAGAAGCTTTTAAGGTTAATTAGGTCCCATTTGTTTATTTTTGCTTTTATTTCCAATATTCTGGGAGGTGGATCATAGAGGATCCTGCTGTGATGTATGTCGGAGAGTGTTTTGCCTATGTTCTCCTCTAGGAGTTTTATAATTTCTGGTCTTACATTGAGATCTTTAATCCATTTTGAGTTTATTTTTGTGTATGTTGTTAGAAAGTGTTCTAGTTTCATTCTTTTACACGTGGTTGACCAGTTTTCCCAGCACCACTTGTTAAAGAGATTGTCTTTAATCCATTGTATATTCTTGCCTCCTTTGTCAAAGATAAGGTGTCCATATGTGCGTGGATTTATCTCTGAGCTTTCTATTTT
Source organism: Bos taurus (assembly GCF_002263795.3). Classification (NCBI taxonomy): domain Eukaryota; kingdom Metazoa; phylum Chordata; class Mammalia; order Artiodactyla; family Bovidae; genus Bos; species Bos taurus. The sequence continues at coordinate 39,505,210 of NC_037357.1, read as the reverse complement.
GTTCCATTGATCAATATTTCTGTCCTTGTGCTAGTACCATACTGTATTGATAACTGTGGCTTTGTAATAAAGCCTGAAGTCAGGCAGGTTGATTCCTCCAGTTCCATTCTTCTTTCTCAAGATAGCTTTGGCTATTCGAGGTTTTTTGTATTTCCATACAACTTGTGAAATTACTTGTTCTAGCTCTGTGAAGAATACCATTGGTAGCTTGATAGGGATTGCATTGAACCTATAAATTGCTTTGGGTAGTATACTCATTTTCATTAAATTGATTCTTCCAATCCATGAACATGGTATATTTCTCCATCTATTAGTGTCCTCTTTGATTTCTTTCACCAGTGCTTTATAGTTTTCTATATATAGGTCTTTAGTTTCTTTAGGTAGATATATTCCTAAGTATTTTATTCTTTCCATTGCAATGGTGAATGGAATTGTTTCCTTAATTTCTCTTTCAGTTTTCTCATTATTAGTGTATAGGAATGCAAGGGATTTCTGTGTGTTGATTTTATATCCTGCAACTTTACTATAATCATTGATTAGTTCTAGTAATTTTCTGGTGGAGTCTTTAGGGTTTTCTATGTAGAGGATCATGTCATCTGCAAATAGTGAGAGTTTTACTTCTTCTTTTCCAATTTGGATTCCTTTTATTTCTTTTTCTGCTCTGATTGCTGTGGCCAAAACTTCCAAAACTATGTTGAATAGTAATGGTGAAAGTGGGCACCCTTGTCTTGTTTCTGACTTTAGAGGAAATGCTTTCAATTTTTCACCATTGAGGATAATGTTTGCTGTGAGTTTGTCATATATAGCTTTTATTATGTTGAGGTATGTTCCTTCTATTCCTGCTTTCTGGAGAGTTATTATCATAAATGGATGTTGAATTTTGTCAAAGGCTTTTTCTGCATCTATTGAGATAATCATATGGTTTTTATTTTTCAATTTGTTAATGTGGTGTATTACATTGATTGATTTGTGGATATTGAAGAATCCTTGCATCCCTGGGATAAAGCCCACTTGGTCATGGTGTATGATCTTTTTAATGTGTTGTTGGATTCTGATTCCTAGAATTTTGTTAAGGATTTTTGCATCTATGTTCATCAGTGATATTGGCCTGTAGTTTTCTTTTTTTGTGGGATCTTTGTCAGGTTTTGGTATTAGGTTGAATGAGTTTGGAAGTTTACCTTCCTCTGCAATTTTCTGGAAGAGTTTGAGCAGGATAGGCGTTAGCTCTTCTCTAAATTTTTGGTAGAATTCAGCTGTGAAGCTGTCTGGACCTGGGCTTTTGTTTGCTGGAAGATTTTTGATTACAGTTTCAATCTCCGTGCTTGTGATGGGTCTGTTAAGATTTTCTGTTTCTTCCTTGTCCAGTTTTGGAAAGTTGTACTTTTCTAAGAATTTGTCCATTTCTTCCACGTTGTCCATTTTATTGGCATATAATTGTTGATAGTAGTCTCTTATGATCCTTTGTATTTCTGTGTTGTCTGTTGTGATCTCTTCATTTTCATTTCTAATTTTATTGATTTGATTTTTCTCCTTTTGTTTCTTGATGAGTCTGGCTAATGGTGAGAGAGTCATTTCCTAGGCAGGTTGATAGGAAATCTAGGGGTCCCCAAGGAGAGAAGGGTCTGGAATTCTCAAGGAGGAAGAAAGGACAAACTTTTTTTTCTTTCTCCACATTCCTTAGGATTATATACCAATAATGTATCCTGCCTAAGGACAGTCTTTGGATTCAACTTTCTGTTATCTTAAAATGTTAATTATCAGAGTAGACTTGGTCTTTACAAGGATGTATCTTGCCTGAGGACAGTGTTATCTTAAAATGTAAATTATGGGAGTAGGTCTGATGAGGTCTTTACAACCTCTAGATATTCTTTGGATTATATAACCTCATTGTTAACACTAGCAAGCGGGTACTCTTTCTGTCCCCTTCTGATGCCTATGTCAGAAGTTTTCTCTATCTCCTCTATACTTTAATAAAACTTTATTAAACAAAAGCTCTGAGCGATCAAGCCTCGTCTCTGGCCCCGGATTGAATTCTTCTCCGGGGGCCAAGAATCCCGGTGTATTCACGTGATTCAACAACAACCTTTCATCTTGGGGGCTCGTCCGGGATCCTTCAGGACAAGGTAAGGATGCTTGGAGCTTTAGTTCTTTGTTCTCTTAGCAAACACGTTCTCTGCTGTGCTTTACTAACTCTACGGTGTGCTTGTGTGAATGAATGGCATGCCCTGTGTGAAGCAAGTAAGGGGCTCTGCTCTGCGGTTCCACGGTGATCTCATACAGCTTATGGCAGAAACCAGTTGGGGCGTTATACCGACCTGCCAATGCCAAGAGGCACCCAATGTCTCCTTCGGGAACCGACCAGAAATGGGCAAAGCGTGTGGACCGAACTCTCCTTTCTCGGTCAAACTTTTCGGTCTCTTTGACCATTTCATAACTCCTTGGGAATTAGAAGTACTAACCTAATCTATCGGATCATAGACTTTCAAGGGACTTGTGATGTATACTGTTACTGTGTACTGTGGCTTAGGTCCCAAACTTGGATTGGTAGTCAAGAAAGTGTCTAGCCTCGCTAGGAATCGAAAGTTCGGAAGCTAGATGGAGCTCTAGCTCCCAGAACATCTCTGAGGTTAAAGGTTACTCAGATTGGGACTGCGATGGGTCTTTTTTTCTTTCGTAATGCCGGCTCTTAGTGGATTAGAGGAGGCTGTTATACTGGTGTGGTGATGCTTGGAAAGAACATGTCAGTTTTATGTTCGCATCTGTCTTATTGTAGTCAGGAAATACTCAGGGTTGTGCACAGGCACTCAGGTGACAAATGTTTCCCCCAGTAGTCTTAGCTTGGGAGGCATTCCGGAAGGTTACTCTGATTCACCCCAGGTGACATCAGAGGCAAGCAAGGTTAAGGGTGAAGAGCTGGACGTCAAGTAGGGATGCTATCAAGTCTACCCCTGGTACATCCCCACCCCATCTTGGTGGTAGAACCGGGATGGATGAGTACGGCGCCTGCGTCAGTAAGGGACAGACTAAGTCCAACCAGGAAGGGAAAGCTTTTGGTGTAACATCTGTCTACACCCCCATCTAGAGCAGGGAGGGACGCCTCCTGTAGAAAAAATGGCGCTGGTCGCTTTTTTTCTCTCTTACAGATGGGAGCTAACAATTCCAGCCTCACTCCTTTGAACTGTATCCTGAAAAACTGGGATAGATTTGATCCCCAGGGCTTAAAGAAGACTCACCTGGTCTTCCTATGTGATACTGCATGGCCACGGTATCCATTGGAGGACAGCGAACGGTGGCCATTTGGAGGGTCTCTTAAGTATAATACTGTTCTACAATTAGACCGGTTCTGTAAGGAACAAGGGAAATGGGTAGAAGTAGCATATGTGTTGCCCTTTTTCTCTCTGTGAAATATGCCAGACTTATGTGCTAAGGGTATAGATTTGGGCGTGAAACCTTCAGCTCTCTCCTGTCCTCCTACTTTGCCCCCGTACCGGGGACTCCAAACTGGGATTCAAACTGCCCACATGGAGGTCCAAACAACTCCTGTCTCAGTATGACCTCAGACTACTCTGGTTTCAGTAGAAACTCAGACCATCAAAATAAGATATGAGATGGAGGACAGGAGACAAAGAGAAGAGGAAAAACAGGTTTCTCCAATCTATCCCTGGGATCATATGTGCAGAGCAGCCAGAAAGACTGAGGAACAGCCGCACAAGCTGTTGCCTCTTTATGAAACACCCACCAGGAGAAATAATCAGTCTGTGAGAGTTAATAAGCCTTTTTCTTATCAAGAAATACAAAGAATCAAGGAGGATCTGGGAGACTATTTAGAGGACCCAGAAAAATATATTAGAGCTTTTAAAGGTGTTACTTTGCTTTATGACCTCACTTGGAAGGATGTGATGTATATCTTGGGACAAACGCTGACTCCTGAGTCAAAGACTCGAGTTTTGGGAAAAGCGGTTGCTTATGGAGATGAATGGCTTGGTAATGAATCAGTAGGGAAGAGGGAGAACGAGATAGCGGCCCTCCCCACTGGGAATCAGGCAGTCCCAACTATAGAACCAAACTGGGACTACAACACAGCTAAAGGAAGATGGGATCAGAGTCATTTTGTTAGATGTATTCTTGAGGGACTTAGGCAGGCGTGTTCTAAGCCTTTAAACTATGGCAAATTGGCAGATATAGAACAGTAGGAGAAAGAAGCTCCTGGTAAATTCCTAGATGCCTTCGCAGATTCACTGAGATTGATCCCGAAAGTCAAGAGGGAAAAGTGATCTTAAAGGATAGATTTCTCACTCGGCTCCAGATATCCGCTGTAAGCTATTAAAACAGGCGTATGGACCAAATCAGTCTTTAGATACTCTGTTACAACTGGCTCAGACAGTCTATTATGGTAGGGAATATGAGGAAAAGAAAGAAAGGCAAAAAAAGACAAAGGAAAAGGCAGAAGCCTTCACCATGGCTATGAAAAACATTCTTAAACAGCCTGAGAAAAATGCCCAGAGGGGCCCAGGTGAAAAGGGATGGGCTTGCTACTACTGTGGAAAGGAGGGGCACCTCAAGCGTGATTGCCCTCAGGCATCTAAGCCGCCCCTGGCTCCATGTCCAGTCTGCAAAGGACCACACTGGAAGAGAGACTGCCCCCAGAGGCGTAGGTCTCCCGGGTCGGACTCTCAAGACAATCAGGACTGAAGGTGCCCGGGGGTTCCCACACAAGCTCCCGTCCTAATTACACATGAGGAACCCCAGGTATTAGTTGTGGGGGGCCAATCCGTCGATTTCCTTTTAGATACTGGGGCAACTTATTCTGTGCTTACTGAAGCCCCTGGCCTACTTTCTTCCCGATCTGCTTCCGTAATGGGACTGTCTGGACGAGCCAAAAGGTATTATTTCAGTTATTCTTTATCTTGCAACTGGGATTCTGTGCTGTTTTCACACGAGTTTCTGATCATGCCAGAATCTCCCTCACCCCTTTTGGGAAGGGATATACTGAGCAAGGTCCATGCCTCTGTTTTCATGAATATGGAGCCCTCCCTTTCTCTCCCTTTAGTTGAACAAAATGTAAATCCTGGAGTATGGGCTGATGGAAAATCTGTGGGTCGAGCACAAAATGCTATTCCTGTAGTTGTTAAGCTCAAAGACCCACACGTATTTCCACATAAGAAGCAGTATCCACTGAAACCTGAAGTTAAGGAAGGGTTAAAACCCATCATCGAAAATTTAAAGGAGCAGGGACTATTAATTCCCTGTAACAGTCCTTGCAACACTCCTATTTTGGGTATAAAGAAATCTAATGGTAAATGGAGACTAGTTCAAGATTTATGAATAATAAATGAGTCTGTAGTTCCTTTACACCCTGTGGTGCCTAATCCTTATACTCTATTGTCTGAAATTCCTGAACGGGCCAAATATTTCTCAGTAATTGATTTAAAGGATGCCTTCTATTCAGTGCCTTTGGTGGAAGAAAGTCAATTCCTATTTGCCTTTGAAGACCCTACGCAGCCAGCTTCTCAGTTTACCTGGACAGTTTTGCCCCAGGGATTTCATGACAGTCCTCACTTATTCGGACAAAGTTTGTCACGGGATCTACAAAACTTTAATAGCTCTGAAGCAGTGGTGTTACAATATGTAGATGATATTTTGCTCTGTGCTGAGACAGAGGAAGCTTGTTTGCGAGCCTCAGAAGATTTCTTAAACTTTCTGGCAGACTGTGGTTACAAGGCATCAAGAGAAAAGGCTCAGCTTTGTCAACAATCGGTTAGATATCTGGGCCTAATCATATCAGAAGGGACTAGGGCCATAGGCCCTGAGAGAATTAAACCTATACTAAATCACCCCCTACCTATGACTTTAAGACAGTTGAGAGGATTTTTGGGAATCACAGGTTACTGTCGCATTTGGATTCTGGGTTATGGGGAACTTGCCCGGCCTTTATATAAACTTATAGCTGAAACTCAGCAGGCCCAAACCGACAAACTGGTTTGGTCTCCAGAAACTCAAAAGGCTTTTAAGGTTCTTCAGACTGCTCTCCTGCAAGCTCCAGCTCTGAGCTTGCCCACAGGGTCAGAATTTAATTTGTTTGTCACTGAAAGAAAAGGTGTGGCATTGGGAGTTTTGACACAACCCCGAGGGCCTCACCAGCAACCTATTGCTTATCTAAGCAGAGAATTAGATGTAGTTTCACGTGGGTGGCCCCACTGCCTAAGAGTAATTGGGGCAGCGGCTTTATTAGCACCTGAAGCTTTAAAAACAATTAATGGATGAAACCTTACTGTACTGACATCTCATGATGTGAGTGGAATCTTAAATTCTAAGGTTAATATTTGGATGACAGACAGTCATTGTTGTTAGAAGGACCAGTAACTAAGCTTAAAGTTTGTGGAAATTTAAATCCTGCCACTTTCCTTCCTGAGAAGGAAAATGAAACACCTGATCACGATTGTTCTCAATTCCTAACTTTAAACTATGCAGCTCGGGAGGATCTAAAGGATACCCCATTAGCCAATCCTGACATGGAAATATTTACAGATGGCAGTTCTTTTGTTCGGGATGGAAAGCGTAAAGCAGGTTATGCCGTGGTGACTGCTGAACAGGTTTTGGAAGCAAAATCTCTCCCCCAGGGAACCAGTACTCAGTTGGCGGAGCTTGTGGCTCTGACCCGAGCTCTAGAGTTAAGCAAAGGGCAGATGGGCCTGATAACCTATGTGAGCTTACTTCTGCTGACTCCAAATATCCTGAGTCTGCCGTTGGATCCTCAAGACAATGTATTCCTGTCCTGGGCTCACTCCTATGCTGCATTCCACAATCGGTCTAACTGCTGGGTCTGCAGAGCACTCCCCTCTTTGTCAGTGAAAGGCTTCCTGTGGTGGACATCCCCACTTCAAGGAAAAGACTTTCTCCAAGTCTGTGAATACCTTTGACAACAATCACATGCGATGCCTCTTCTTCATCTGATGACATCTACCAACCCTAAAATGGACTGGTGCAACACTTTGTACTCTAACTATGGACATAATATGACTTTTAATTTTGATTATACATTGTCTCGGTTCAATGACTATTTTGCTACATATAAGGTAAATCTAGATCTAATGGTTTTTTACCTGACGTTTATCAAATATGGGATGAGGTTACATGGCTAACTCCTGAAAAAGGACGTTTAATATCTACTGCCTCTATATGCTGGGAACAAACAGAGCCGTACCCAAAAGTTAACCAACAACTTAATTACAATGATTGGAAACAAGTGGGATATTTGTCTCAGGAAACATGCAATGTAATCATTCCCGTGTTTTCCAATCCCAGTTCAGGTTCTCCCTTTGTCTGGCCAGGCACGAATTGGGACTGGATATCTCAGTCGCGCTGGCTTGCTCCAAACGGGACTTATTGGATATGTGGCTCTTACCTATGGGCATGGCTTCCCCCTGGTTGGATAGGGAGATGCACCCTGGGTCTAGCCTTTACTTATGGCTTTATATTTTCAGAGCTTCCAGAAAAGCCTGCTAATTTACCCCACCTTAAAACTCAGTGGGCAAGGTCTGTATTTTATTGGTATGATTATTTGGCTGCAGCATTTGTTCCCTCTTTGGGAACTACAGATGTTATGTTACGAGTGGATGCTTTGACTAATTTTACTCAACAGGCATTACAAGATTCTCAAAAGGCTATTTCAGCTCTTAATGCTGAACAAGCACAAATTAGAAAGGTGGTTTTACAAAACAGATTGGCTCTAGATATTCTGACAGCTGCACAAGGAGGAACTTGTGCCATTATTCATACGCAATGCTGTACATATATACCTGATATAAGCACGAATGTTACTCATTTTACTAACCACATGAACAAGATGATTAGGGCCATGGATACTCCTGAAGCCTCAATTGCTTCACTTTGGGAAACGTTAATTAGTTCCCCATGGTGGACAACTATATTAATTACAATAATTCTGGTTGTTTTGTTCTTGCTGTTTGCTCCCTGCATCTGTAATTGTATAAGTGGATTTGTTTCAAACCACATGAAAGCTTTTAAGTTACAAATGGTTGCTCAAACTCCTGCTACTGCTGTAGCTTCCTCCAGCTACTATTTGGGGCCCCTGGATCAGATATCCTCAATATGCGGATTAGGAGAATATGTTGCCTCACCAATTTAGGGACAACACCCCTTGTCAGCTTGGAAGTAGTTATGGAATGAGAATGACGCCCCTTTTCCCTAGGCAACATAATTCTCCTAAAAGAAAAGGGGGGAATGAGAGTCTTTTCCTAGGCAGGTTGATAGGAAATCTAGGGGTCCCCAAGGAGAGAAGGGTCTGGAATTCTCAAGGAGGAAGAAAGGACAAACTTTTTTTTCTTTCTCCACATTCCTTAGGATTATATACCAATAATGTATCCTGCCTAAGGACAGTCTTTGGATTCAACTTTCTGTTATCTTAAAATGTTAATTATGGGAGTAGACCTGGTCTTTACAAGGATGTATCTTGCCTGAGGACAGTGTTATCTTAAAATGTAAATTATGGGAATAGGTCTGATGAGGTCTTTACAACCTCCAGACAGTCTTTGGATTATATAACTTCATTGTTAACACTAGCAAGCGGGTACTCTTTCTGCCCCCTTCTGATGCCTATGTCAGAAGATTTCTCTATCTCCTTTATACTTTAATAAAACTTTATTACACAAAAGCTCTGAGCGATCAAGCCTCGTCTCTGGCCCCGGATTGAATTCTTCTCCTCCGGGGGCCAAGAATCCCGGTGTATTCGCGTGATTCAACAACAACCTTTCAGTGGTTTGTCAATTTTATTTATCCTTTCAAAGAACCAGCTTTTGGCTTTGTTGATTTTTGCTATGGTCTCTTTTGTTTCTTTTGCATTTATTTCTGCCCTAATTTTAAGATTTCTTTCCTTCTACTAACCCTGGGGTTCTTCATTTCTTCCTTTTCTAGTTGCTTTATGTGTAGAGTTAGGTTATTTATTTGACTTTTTTCTTGTTTCTTGAGGTATGCCTGTATTGCTATGAACTTTCCCCTTAGGACTGCTTTTAAAGTGTCCCACAGGTTTTGGGTTGTTGTGTTTTCATTTTCATTACTTTCTATGCAAATTTTGATTTCTTCTGTGATTTGTTGGTTATTCAGCAGCGTGTTGTTCAGCCTCCATATGTTGGAATTTTTAATAGTTTTTCTCCTGTAATTGAGATCTAATCTTACTGCATTGTGGTCAGAAAAGATGCTTGGAATGATTTCTATTTTTTTGAATTTACCAAGGCTAGATTTATGGCCCAGGATGTGATCTATCCTGGAGAAGGTTCCATGTGCGCTTGAGAAAAAGGTGAAATTCATTGTTTTGGGATGAAATGTCCTATAGATATCAATTAGGTCTAACTGGTATATTGTATCATTTAACGTTTGTGTTTCCTTGTTAATTTTCTGTTTAGTTGATCTATCCATAGGTGTGAGTGGGGTATTAAAGTCTCCCACTATTATTGTGTTATTGTTAATTTCTCCTTTCATACTTGTTAGCATTTGCCTTACATATTACAATGCTCCCGTGTTGGGTGCATATATATTTATAATTGTTATATCTTCTTGGATTGATCCTTTGATCATTATGTAATGACCATCTTTGTCTCTTTTCACAGCTTTTGTTTTAAAGTCTATTTTATCTGATATAAGTATTGCTACTCCTGCTTTCTTTTGGTCCCTATTTTCATGGAAAATCTTTTTCCAGCCCTTTGCTTTCAGTCTGTATGTGTCCCCTGTTTTGAGGTGGGTCTCTTGTAGACAACATATGTAAGGGTCTTGTTTTTGTATCCATTCAGCCAGTCTTTGTCTTTTGGTTGGGGCATTCAACCCATTTATGTTTAAGGTAATTACTGATAAGTATGATCCTGTTGCCATTTACTTTGTTGTTTGGGGTTCGAGTTTATACACCGTTTTTGTGTTTCCTGTCTAGAGAATATCCTTTAGTATTTGTTGGAGAGCTGGTTTGGTGGTGCTGAATTCTCTCAGCTTTTGCTTGTCTGAGAAGCTTTTGATTTCTCCTTCATATTTGAATGAGATCCTTGCTGGGTACAATAATCTGGGCTGTAGGTTATTTTCTTTCATCACTTTAAGTATGTCTTTCCATTCCCTCCTGGCCTGAAGGGTTTCTTTTTTTTTTTTTTTTTTTCTTTTTTTTTTTTCTTTAATAGAAAATTATTTAATTAGTATACATGTGTTCCCCATCCTGAACCCTCCTCCCTCCTCCCTCCCCACACCATCCCCCTGGGTCGTCCCAGTGCACCAGTTGAAAGATCAGCTGTTATCCTTATGGAAATTCCCTTGCGTGTTATTTGTTGTTTTTCCCTTGCTGCTTTTAATATTTGTTCTTTGTGTTTGATCTTTGTTAATTTGATTAATATGTGTCTTGTGGTGTTTTGCCTTGGGTTTATCCTGTTGGGGACTCTCTGGGTTTCTTGGACTTGGGTGATTATTTCCTTCCCCATTTCAGGGAAGTTTTCAACTATTATCTCTTCAAGTATTTTCTCATGGTCTTTCTTTTTGTCTTCTTCTTCTGGGACCCCTATGATTCGAATGTTGTAGCGTTTAATATTGTCCTGGAGGTCTCTGAGATTGTCCTCATTTCTTTTAATTTGTTTTTCTTTTATCCTGTCTGATTCATTTATTTCTACCATTCTATCTTCTAATTCACTAATCCTATATTCTGCCTCTATTGTTCTACTATTTGTTGCCTTCAGAGTGTTTTTAATTTCATTTATTGCATTATTCATTATATATTGACTCTCTTTTATTTCTTCTAGGTCCTTGTTAAACCTTTCTTGCATCTTCTCAATCTTTGTCTCCAAGCTGTTTATCTGTGATTCCATTTTGATTTCAAGATTTTGGATCAATTTCACTATCATTATTCTGAATTCTTTGTCAGGTAGATTCCCTATCTCTTCCTCTTTTGTTTGGTTTGGTGGGCATTTATCCTGTTCCTTTATCTGCTGGATATTCCTCTGTCTCTTCATCTTGTTTAAATTGCTGAGTTTGGGGTGTCCTTTCTGTATTCTGGCAGTTTGTGGAGTTCTCTTTATTGCGGCATTTCCTCACTCTGTGTGGGTTTGTACAGGTGGCTTGTCAAGGTTTCTTGGTTAGGAAAGCTTGTGTCAGTGTTTTGGTGGGTGGAGCTGTATTTCTTCTCTCTGGAGTGCAGTGAAGTGTCCAGTAATGAGTTATGGGATGTCTATGGTTTTGGGGTGACTTTGGGCTGCCTGTAGCTTGGAGCTCAGGGCTGTGTTCCTTGCTGCTGGAGAATTTGCTTGGTATGTCTTGCCCTGAAACTTGTTTCATCCAGAAGGGCTTAAAGCTTTATATGGAGAAGAGAGGAGTGAGGAGGGAATTAGAGGTGACCCGAATGAGATGAGGTGGAATCAATAGAGGAGAGAGTGGGCTATTCAGTAATCTCTTCCTTATGTGCACTCCACAGCTGGACCACTCAGCATTGTTCACAGAGTTATACAGAGAAAAGAAGAAGGAAGAAGGTGGCAGAGGTGGCCAGGAGGATAAATTGGGGGAATGAAAAGGAGGGAGACAGATCCAGCCAGTAAGCAGTTCCCTAAGTGTTCTCCACCATCTGGAACACACAGAAATTCACAAGAGTTGGGTAGAGTAGAGAGGGGTTAGGGAGGAGACACAGGCGACCTGGTGGAGAAAAAGCAGAGTCCAAAGGGAGAGAGAGCAGTTAAGCCAGTAATCTCACTCCCTAGTGAAAAATGGGTAGTGAAGATTGGGTTCTTAAAGGTACAAAATTGATAACAAATACATAAAAGCAAAAGTTAGAAATCTAGAGTAGAGTTTGGAATTTCAAAAATACAATGTTAAAAAAGGAAGAAAAAGAAAGAGAGAGAGAAAAAAAAAAAGAAACAAGAACAAAGTCGCATAAATTATAAAAAAAAAAATACAGGTACAAAATTGATAACAAATACCAAAAAGCATAAATTAAAAATCTAGAGTAGAGTTTGGAATTTCAGATATACATTTTTATTTAAAAGAAGAGAAAGAAACAGAGAAAAAGTAAAAGAAAAAATAAAAAAGGGTCACAGAAATTATATATATATATATAAAAAAACTATAGGTACAAAATTGATAACAAATACCAAAAAGCTAAAATTAAAAATCTAGAGTAGAGTTTGGAATTTCAAAAATACAATGTTAAAGAAAAGAATGGGGAAAAAAAGGTCAAAAAATTATAAAAATTATGTATATATATGAAGTTTGCTTTTAAAAAAATAGGGTCTTCTTTTTTTTTTTTTTTTTGCAAAGTAATCGGTTATAAATGTGGAAATTAAAGGAATAATAGAGGACTTTAAAATTTTTTTTTAATTAAAAAAATAATTAAAAAAAAAAGAAAGAAAGAATTGTCGTACAAATAGTAAAAATATATCTAGGACTTTCTCCGGTTTTGTTGTGAGTATTGTGGGTTCAGTTCATTTTTGGCTAGTTCCTTAGCCCGACTTATATTTCTCAAGATCTATAGGCCCCTTCCTATGTAGTTGGTAGTAACCACAGGGTTTTAATCTATTGCCTATAGCTTCCAAGGCGGTTCCCTCTGTTATAGCTTCTTCTGTTTGCTGGTCTCTTCAGTGTCTGGTTTCCGCCCTGACACAAAGGGGACGGTGGAGGACACTTTTTTTTTTTTTTTTAGTCTCACTTGTTCAGTCGCGCTAAGGGGAGGTAGGGAGGGATGCTGCAAACAAATAACACTGGTGTGTGCTCGCAGTGCCTCAGCCACACTGGGTCTGCCCCCCGTTCATGGCGCGTGTAGCCTCTCTGCCCACGCTGCTCAAGCTCTAGGTTGCTCCGCTGGGAACCATCCGTGGCCGGCCCTGGGCTGCCTGTACTTCCCAGGTCCAGGCCACTCAGGTTCAGGCACTCGGGTAGTCCTCAGAGGCGCAGACTCTCGGTTGGGCCTGCGTTTTATGCCCTTCCCAGATTGGAGCAGCTCAGGTGATGACGTGTTTGGCATGCACGATTGCTGCAACTTATCACCTCCCCGCCGCTCGTTTACCCAGGTGTGCACCGGCACACCTTCTCAGACAGATGTTGACCGTCCAGATCCCCAAGAAGTTTTAGTTAGCAAAGAAGCCTGCTTACAGTTTTATAGATAATGTCTCTCTGGGGCTGCTATTGTCCCCTTCTGGCTCTGGCTGTCTATCACCGGAGGGGGATGGTCTGCAGCCGGCTATCTCTGTTCAGTCCTTTGTTCTGTGTGCGGGCCTGGCAGTGTCATAGGTTAGGGCTGGCTTATCGCGTTGTAGATATCCCAGTTTGGTTTGCTAGCCCAAATTATTTCGCTCAGATAGCGCTCGGGGTATTCAGGCCAGATCCTTGTGATGCAGCCCACGCCGCGCCTCCCTGCCCAGCCCCTGCTTGCTAATGGCGGATGCAGGTGTCTGTGCTGCTTCTCTGCTGGGGGAGTTACTGTAGGGCTGGCAATGTGTGGATTTTAATTATTTATTTTTCCTCCCTGTTATGCTGCCCTCTGTGCTTCCAAGGCTCGGCACAGATTCAGCAATGAGAAGGTTTCCTGGTGTTTGGAAACTTCTCTCTTTTTAAGACTCCCTTCCCGGGATGGAACTCCATCCCTCCCTCTTTTGTCCCTTTTTTTGTCTTTTATATTTTTTCCTACCTCCTTTCGAAGACTTGGGGTGCTTTTCTGGGTGCCTGATGTCCTCTGCCAGCATTCAGAAGTTGTTTTGTGGAATTTACTCAGCGTTTAGATGTTCTTTTGATGAATTTGTGGGGGAGAAAGTGTTCTCCCCGTCCTACTCCTCCACCATCTTAGCACCTCCCCCTCCCATGTCCAGTTCTAAATCTTGCTTCCTGACCTGCATCCAGGTTTCTCAAGAGGCAGGTCAGGTGGTCTGGTATTCCCATCTTTTTCAGAATTTTCCACAGTTTATTGTGATCCACACAGTCAAAGGTTTTGGCATAGACAATAAAGCAGAAATAGACGTTTTTCTGGAACTCTCTTGCTTTTTCAGTGATCCAGCGGATGTTGGAAATTTGATCTCTGGATCCTCTGCCTTTTCTAAAACCAGCTTGAATATCAGGAAGTTCATGATTCATGTATTGCTGAAGCCTGGCTTGGAGAATTTTGAGCATTACTTTACTAGCGTGTAAGATGAGTGCAATTGTGTGGTAGACTGAGCATTCTTTGGCATTGCCTTTCTTTGGGATTGGAATGAAAACTGACATTTTCCAGTCTTGTGGCCACTGCTGAGTTTTCCAAATTTGTTGGCATATTGAGTGCAGCAATTCCACAGCATCATCTTTCAGGATTTGAAATAACTCATCTGGAATTCCATCACCTCCACTAGCTTTGTTCATAGTGGTGCTTTCTAAGGACCACTTGAATTCACATTCCAGGATGTCTGGCTCTAGGTCAGTGATCACACCATCGTGATCATCTGGGTCATGAAGATCTTTTTTTGCATAGTTCTTCTGTGTATTCTTGCCACCTCTTCTTAATATCTTCTGCTTCTGTTAGGTCCATACCATTTCTGTCCTTTATCGAGCCCATCTTTGCATGAAATGTTCCTTTGGTATCTCTGATTTTCTTGAAGAGATCTCTAGTCTTTCCCATTCTGTTATTTTCCTCTATTTCTTTGCATTTTTCGCTGAAGAAGGCTTTCTTATCTCTTCTTGCTATTTTTTGGAACTCTGCATTCAGATGTTTATATCTTTCCTTTTCTCCTTTGCTTTTCGCTTCTCTTCTTCTCACAGCTATTTGTAAGGCCTCCCCAGACAGCCATTTTGTTTTTTTTTTGTTTTTCTTTTCCATGGGGATGGTCTTGATTCCTGTCTCCTGTACAATGTCACGAACCTCATTCCATAGCTCATCAGGCATTCTATCAGATCTAGGCTTCTGCTGTGTTACTGGTTGGGGCATAGAGTTGCATTACTGTGATATTGAATGGTTTGCCTTGGAAACAAACAGAGATCATTCTGTCGTTTTTGAGATTGCATCCAAGTACTGCATTTCGGACTCTTTTGTTGACCATGATGGCTACTCCATTTCTTCTGAGGGATTCCTGCCCGCAGTAGTAGATATAATGGTCATCTGAGTTAAATTCACCCATTCCAGTCCATTTCAGTTCGCTGATTCCTAGAATGTCAGCATTCACTCTTGCCATCTCTTGTTTGACCACTTCCAATTTGCCTTGATTCATGGACCTGACATTCCAGGTTCCTATGCAATATTGCTCTTTACAGCATTGGACCTTGCTTCTATCACCAGTCACATCCACAGCTGGGTATTCTTTTTGCTTTGGCTCCATCCCTTCATTCTTTCTGGAGTTATTTCTCCACTGATCCTCAGTAGCATATTGGGCACCTACTCACCTGGGGAGTTTCTCTTTCAGTATCCTATCCTTTTGCCTTTTCATACTGTTCATGGGGTTCTCAAGGCAAGAACACTGAAGTGATTTTCCATTCCCTTCTCCAGTGGACCACATTCTGTCAGATCTCTCCACCATGACCCACCCATCTTGGGTTACCCCACACGCATGGCTTAGTTTCATTGAGTTAGACAATGCTGTGGTCCTAGTGTGATTAGATTGACTAGTTTTCTGTGAGTATGGTTTCAGTGTGTCTGCCCTCTGATGCCCTCTTGCAACACCTACCATCTTACTTGGGTTTCTCTTATCTTGGGCATGGGGTATCTCTTCACGTCTGTTCCAGCAAAGCGCACACACTGCTCCTTACCTTGGACTAGGGGTATCTCCTCACCACTGCCCTTCCTGACCTTCAATATGGGATAACTCCTCTAGGCCTTCCTATGCCCATGTAGCCACAGCTCCTTGGACGTGGGGTAGCTCCTCCTGGCCGCTGCCCCTGGCCTCGGGTGTGGTGTCATGGGGTAGGTCCTCCCGGCTGCTGCCCCTGACCTTGGACATGGGGTCGCTCCTCCCGGCCACCACCCCGACCTCAGACTTGGGTAGCTCTTCTTGGCCATTCCTGTGCCATCGCAGTCTGGCACTCTTGGCTGCTGCCCCTGACCTCGGACGTGGGGTAACTCCTCTTGGCCACCGCCCTTCAGGCATGAGGTCCTCCCGGCTTCTGCCCCTGACCTCGGACGTGGGGTAGCTTCTCTTGGCCATGCTTAGTGCGCAGGTCGCAGCCGCCCGTGCTTAGTGCACCGGTCAGAGCCGCCCGCGCTTATAGTGGTGATTTCTTGTCACTTAATGGCCACAATTTGGGTCACATCAGAACAAATATTACTTGCCTAGTTCTCTAATTCTTTCTATCTAGTTTGAGTACCAAGGAAACACCATAGTAGCAAAGTCTCCAAGTTTTTCCTAATAATATGCTGTTCATGAAATAACTCATCATCCCTTTTATGAAACTGATCAGACTGGGATGCTTATGATGTTTTGAAGCTGTATTATTCATTAGAGGGCCCCTTGTTGGCAATTTTCTAACCAAATGAACCTGAAGTACAACAGTGGCCAGGATAATGGAGATTATATCAGCAGAGATTTTATAACTCAAACATGAAACATTCTGTCATCATATATTAAAATCTCATAGCTATAGATTATAGTTAAGTTTATAACTACACAAAAGATAGTAATTTAAAACTGCTATTTTTATAAAAAAAAAAAAAAACTTTGCAAACCTCAATGGCAATATTTATTACACAAAATATAAAGTCTACCCATCTTGCAGCCTCACTGGTCTTTCATAAGTGATTATCCCATTAACAACTACTTAATATGGAGTATCAAAAACAGCTGTGCTAAGTATTGTTTAAAGGCATTAAGCACTAATGAGAATTAGTGAGTAATATTTGAAAGAAATTTTTACTCAAAGTTTAGGTGGATGAGAGAATCCACAAAATTGGAGGCTCTCATTACACAGTATTTAAGTTTTTATTTTACCTCAAGTGTTAGGAAAGTATCAGTTACATAGCTGAGTGATTATTGATCTGTCCTCATATTTGCATCTTAAGCCAGATGAGCTAATATTAAATTCACAAGGATCACAAATTGAGAATTTTCAATATTCTTATGTGATATATAAGAAAAATTGATTGGTGGTTTATCTTGAAATATTGATGTGACTGAAAAGTTTCATGAAAAGAATCACCTTAGAAACTTTATTTTGATAACATAATTGAGTTAGTCTTCTTAAGAGTGAAATGTTTATATGTAGACCCCTTACATTAAAGGCTGTACTACTTTTTTGTTTTTAGATACAGTAAAGTCATGATGTGAAAATTAAGTCTAAATAATTGTTCTGATTCTAAATGGTAGCCATATTAAAATATATGTATTAATTTATATATTTGGCACAACTTTATGCTTAATATGAAAATTTGTCTTCTAGCAATGTATCTGGTATCACAGTTGAAAGTTTTATCCTGACTGAAAATATGCAGTTAATGTAAAAATTTTTATTAAAGCAAAAGATGGACATAAGAAAAATGATCATTTTACAATGTCTTTAGTTGTTTTACTTTGTAATAAATAGCCCTGAATGTGTTTGAGCACTTGTTGATGAGATGTTGAAGTAGCAAGATAAATTGTAGAATATGTTGAGTGAAAAACTGAGCTTGAAAGCAATCTCACATCAATAGTTTTATAAAGAGGAAATATATTTGGTTTAATATTGTTTTACATTGCTTTCTTTTTCTTGGAAAATGTTCTCTTCCAATGAAAGTTTATGTATGACATTCAATAAATTATGAACAACTGAATATAGGAGACTTAATAACCTTTTCAACCTTCAGTTGAAATTGTAGTCTTCTAATTCTCAGAGGAAAAGAAACCATCCTAATGTGATGCATCATTTTCAGCTCTACAAGATGATTTGTTGCTTAAAAAAAAAAAAATCTAATCCTTATGGGAGAAAAATGCAAGATGAACTTTATTACTAAAAGCAATTAAGTGAAAATTAGGTAATCACAAGGTGAGAAAAGCTCATCAATTAGAAAACTAGAAAAACACAGCAGGCTGTCAAAGATGAAATACTTAGGAAAAAGCAGATATATGTAATAGTCATTAATACAACGTCAATATTAACTGCAAAGTTACTGAATATTAAAGTAATGATATCTTGTTGAAAGTATACATGAATACATTTTTGGAAAAGGATTACTTTGTAAATCTTAATCTGAGGACTTTATTTCCTATTCACTTTATTTTCAACCCTCTTTTCTTCTTCCTTTAAAGGTCTCCTTAAGCAACAAAAGTTTTTTTCCCTCCTTATGGCTATTAAAGAATATACACATATTCCATTTTATATTAATCCATTTTTTAAATACAACTAAACTAATTTATCATAAAAAGTCATATTTAAGAAACCAAAATGAGCGCTAAAGTGGTTATGCCCATGTTCAGAGGCTGAGAAAGGAAATGTATTAGTCTGCAAAATTTGTGCTATTATGTCTCACTTAGTACTCTTATTGAACACTTTATGCCAAAACCATATAGTGACAGCTTTTGAAGCTGCCGTAACATACATTTACAAGATAGTCTTATGAGTTTCATTAGCTATTAGTGAAATTGTTTTGAAAGGCATTTATAAGCATTATTAAAAAGCTAAAAATGTAAATTATTTAAAAATCTTACTGTGAAAAAAGCAATATTTAATGCTTTTAAAAAGTGAATCTTTTCCTGAAATTCTTTTTTTTTTCACTTTTAAAAAATGTGTTTAATATATATTAAAATAAAAGGCACAAACCCCTATACTCCTTCAAAACATCCTGTTTGCCCCATGTGGGGGTGAGAATGCTCTTGGAAGTTCCCTTTTGTCAGCTTTTTTCTTTTTTATAATTGAAGGATGATTGCTTTATATAATTTTGTTGTTTTCTGTTAAACCTCAACATGAATCAGCCATAGGTATACATATATCCCCTCCGTTTTGAAACTCCCTCTCGTCTCCCTCTCCATCCCACCTCTCTAGGTTGACACAGAGCCCCTGTTTGAGTTTCCTGAGCCATACAGCAAATTCTCATTGGCTATCTATTTTATATATTGCAATGTAAGTTTCCATGTTACTCTTTTCATATATCTCACCCTCTCCTCCCCTCTCCCCATGTCCAAAAGTCTATTCTTATGTCTGTTTTTCCATTGCTGTCCTGTAAATAAATTCTTCAGTACCATTTTTCTAGATTCAGTATATATGCATTAGAATACGATATCTATCTTTCTCTTTCTGACTTACTTCACTCTGTATAATAGGTTCTAGGTTCATCCACCTCATTAGAACTGACTCAATTGTGTTCCTTTTTATGGCTGAGTAATGTCCCATTGTGTATATGTACCACAGCTTCTTTATCCATTCATCTGTCGATGAACATCTAGATTACTTCCATGCTCTAGCTATTGTGAATAATGCTTCAATGAACAATGGGATACATGTGTCTCTTTCAATTTTGGTTTCCTCAGGGTATATGCTTAGGAGTGGGATTGCTGGGTCATATGGTGCTTTTATCCCTAGTTTTTTTTTTTTTTTCTTTAATTAATCTCCATACCATCTTCCATAGTGGCTGTACGAATTTTCATTCCCACCAGCAGTGCAAGAGTGTTCCCTTTTCTCCACACCATCTTCAGCATTTATTGTTTGTAGACTTTTTGATGATGGCCATTCTGACTTGTGCCAGGTAATATCTCATTGTAGTTTTGATTTGCATTTCTTTGATAAAGAGTGATGTTGAGCATCTTTTCATGTATTTGTTAGCCATCTGTATGTCTTCATAAATTCCCTGGTGGCTCAGATGGTAAACCGTCTGCCTACAATGTGGGAGACCCAGGTTCAATCCCTGGGTTGGAAAGATCTCCTGGAGAAGGAAATGGCAACCCACTCCAGTATTCTTGCCTGGAAAATCCCATGGATGGAGAAGCCTGGCAGGCTACAGTCCATGGGGTCGCAAAGAGTCGGACACGACTGAGCGATTTCACTGTCTTCACACTGTCTGTATGTCTTCTTTGGAGAAATGTCTATTTAAAGGTCTTTTCCCCACTTTTTGATTGGGTTGTTTGTTTTTCTGGCATTGTGTTGTATGAACTGCTTGTATATTTTGGAAATTAATCCTTTGTCAGCTGTTTTATTTGCTATTATTTTCTCCCATTCTGGGTGCTGTTTTTTCATCTTGATTATAGTTTCTTTTATTGTACAAAAGCTTTTAAGCTTAATCAGGTCCCACTTGTTTACTTTTTTTCCCCTGTTACTCTAGGAGGTGGGTCATAGAGGATCTTGCTTTGATTTATGTCATTGAGTGTTCTGCCTCTTGCCTATGTTTTCCTCTAAGAGTTTAATGGATTATGGTCTTACATCTAGGTCTTTAATCCATTTTGAGTTTATCTTTGTGTATAGTGTTAGGATGGAGAAGGCAATGGCACCCCACTCCAGTACTCTTGCCTGGAAAATCCCATGGATGGAGGAGCCTGGTAGGCTGCAGACCATGGGGTCACGAAGAGTCAGACACGACTGAGCGACTTCACTTTCACTTTTCCCTTTCATTCATTGGAGAAGGAAATGGCAACCCACTCCAGTGTTCTTGTCTGGAGAATCCCAGCGACGGGGGAGCCTGATGGGCCGCTGTCTATGGGGTCGCAGAGTCGGACACGACTGAAGCGACTTAACAGCAGCAGCAGCATAGTGTTAGGAAGTGTTCTAATTTCATTCTTTTACATGTAGCTGTCCAGTTTTCCCAGCACCATTTAGTGAAGAGGCTGTCTTTGCTCCATTGTATATTCTTTCCTCCTTTGCAAAAAAATAAGGTACCCATAGTTGCATGGGTTTATTTCTGGGCTTTCTATCTTTTTCCATTGGCCTATACTTCTGTTTTTGTGCCAGTACCTTATTGTCTTGATGACTGTAGCTTTGTAGTATAATCTGAAGTCAGGAAGCTCCATTCTTCTTTCTCAAGATTGCTTTGGCTATTCGGGGTCTTTTGTATTTCCATATGAATTGTGAAATTTTTTGTTCTAGTTCTGGGGAGAATGCCACTGGTAATTTGATAGGGATCACATTGAATCTGTAGATTGCTTTTAGTAGTATAGTCATTTTCACAATATTGATTCTTCTTACCCAGGAACATGGAATATCTCCCCATCTGTTTATGTTGTCTTTGATTTCTTTCATTAGTGTCTCATAATTTTCTGTGTACAGTTCTTTTGTCTCCTTAGGTAAGTTTATTCCTAGATATTTAATTCTTTTTGTGGCAATGGTGAATGGGATGGATTGCTTAATTTCTCTTTCAGAATTTTCATTATTTGCATATAAAAATGCAAATGGTTTATGTGTATTGATTTTGTACTGTGTGACTTTGCTGAATTTACTGATTAGCTCTCGTAACTTTCTGATACTATCTTTAGGGTTTTCCATGTACAGTATCATGCCATCTGCAAACAATGAGAGCTTTACTTCTTTTCAGATGTGGATTCCTCTTATTTCTTTTTTTTCTCTGATTACTATAGCTAGGACTTCCAGAACTATGTTGAATAATAGTGGAAAAAATGGACACCCTTGTCTTGTTCCTGATCTTAGGAGGAATGCTTTCAGTTTTTCACCATTGAGAATAATGTTTGCTGTAGGCTTACTATATATGGCCTTTACTATGTTGAGGTAGGTTCCTTGAATGTCCTCCCCCCCCTTTTTTTTTTTAAAGAGTTTTAACAACAAATCGTAGGTTCCTTGAATGCCTCCCTCCTTTTTTATTTTGAAGAGTTTTAATAACAAGTCAGTGCTGAATTTTGTCAAAGGCTTTTGCTGCATCTATTGAGATTATCATATCTTTCAATTTGTTAATATCTGGTGTATCACATTGATTGATTTGTGTACATTGAAGAATCCTTGCATTCCTGGAATAAAACCAACTTTATTATGGTGTGTGAGCTCTTTGATGTGTTCCTGAGTTCTGTGTGCTAAAATTTTGTTGAGGATTTTTGCATCTATGTTCATCAGTGATATTAGCCAGTAGTTTTCTTTTTTTGTGTTGCCTTTGTCTGGTTTTGGTATCAGCATGATGGTGGCCTCATAGAATGAGTTTGGAAGTGTTCCTACATCTGCAGTTTTTTGAAAGAGTTTTAGAAGGATAGGCATTAGCGCTTCCCTAAATGTTTGACAGAATTCTCCTGTGAAACCATCTGGTCCTGGGATTTTGTTTTTTGGGAGACTGTTGATCACAGCTTCAATTTCAGTGCTTTTAGTTGGGTTGTTCAAAATTTCTATTTCTTCCTGGTTCAGTCCTGGAAGATTGGACTTTTCTAAGAATCTGTCCATTTCTTCCAGGTTATCCATTTTATTTCCATATAGTTGTTCATAATAGTCTATTATAATCCTTTGTATTTCTGCATTGTCTGTTGTAATCTTTCTTTTTTCATTTCTAATTTTATTGATTTGATTTCTCTCTTTTATCTTGATGAGTCTGGCTAAGGGTTTGTCAATTTTGTTTATCTTCTAAAAGAATCAGCTTTTAGTTTTATTAATCTTTACTATTGTTTACTTCATTTCTTTTTCATTTATTTCTGTTTGGATATTTATGATTTCTTTCCTTCCACTAAATTGTTTTGTTCTTCTTTTTCCAGTTGTTTTAGATGTAGAGTTAGGCAATCTATTCAATGTTTTAATTGTTTCTTGATGTAGGATTATGTATTGCTATAAACTTCCCTAGAGATCAAATTGTCAACATCTGCTGGATCATGGAAAAAGAAAGAGAGTTCCAGAAAAACATCTATTTCTGCTTTATTGACTATTCCAAAGCCTTTGACTGTGTGGATCACAATAAACTGTGGAAAATTCTGAAAGAGATGGGAATACCAGACCACCTGATCTGCCTCTTGAGAAATTTGTATGCAGGTCAGGAAGCAACAGTTAGAACTGGACATGGAACAACAGACTGGTTCCAAATAGGAAAAGAAGTACGTCAAGGCTGTATATTGTCACCCTGTTTAGTTAACTTATATGCAGAGTACATCATGAGAAACGCTGGACTGGAAGAAACACAAGCTGGAATCAAGATTGCCAGGAGAAATATCAATAACCTCAGATATGCAGATGACACCACCCTTATGGCAGAAAGTGAAGAGGAACTAAAAAGCCTCTTGATGAAAGTGAAAGTGGAGAGTGAAAAAATTGGCTTAAAGCTCAACATTCAGAAAATGAAGATCATGGCATCTGGTCCTATCACTTCATGGGAAATAGATGGGGAAACAGAGTCAGACTTTATTTTTCTGGGCTCCAAAATCACTGCAGATGCTGACTGCAGCCATGAAATTAAAAGACACTTACTCCCTGGAAGGAAAGTTATGACCAACCTAGATAGCATATTCAAAAGCAGAGACATTACTTTCCCAAAAAAGGTTCGTCTAGTCAAGGCTATGGTTTTTCCTGTGGTCATGTATGGATGTGAGGGTTGGACTGTGAAGAAGGCTGAGTGCCGAAGAATTGACACTTTTGAACTGTGGTGTTGGAGAAGACTCTTGAGAGTCCCTTGGACTGCAAGGAGATCCAACCAGTCCATTCTGAAGGAGGTCAGCCCTGGGATTTCTTTGGAAGGAATGATGCTAAAGCTGAAACTCCAGTACTTTGGCCACCTCATGCGAAGAGTTGACTCATTGATAAAGATTCTGATGCTGGGAGGGATTAGGGGCAAGAGGAGACGGGGACGACAGAGGATTAGATGGCTGGATGGCATCACTGACTCAATGGACGTGAGTCTGAGTGAAGTCCGGTAGTTGGTGATGGACAGGGAGGCCTGGCGTGCTGCGATTCATGGGGTTGCAAAGAGCTGGACACGACTGAGCAACTGATCTGATCTGATCTGAAGTGCTTCCTATGCTTTGGGAATTGTATTGATTAGTAGAGGTAGGGAGATGAATACACACCTGATTCCAGCTCTTTAAAATGCACAGTAGTAAGGTAAGCATGAAAATATAATTTCAGTGCATTGCATGATTTGGCATGGAAAGCATGAAGAAGTTGCTTCCAGATAAAAGGAAAGATTCACAAAAACTCTCTAGAAGGATCAAGGAGCCATTTATAGAAAAATTGAGATTTGTGCCATGCCCCAACTGATCATCACGTCACCTAGTAGACAGAGAAAAAGAACATATCCTTGAATTTTGATTCATGAAATAATTTCCCCAGTTTTGTTCATGGAGTGCTTGGGTCTACTTATATTTTCAGTGGTTTAAATCAATTCTAATAAAAATGGCAAGTGTATTTTGGAGAAAGAAGGAAGTATTTTTAAATTGGTTAAATAAATGTTAGTTCCATTAATTCAACTCTTTTAAAATATTCAACTTCTCACATAACTGACCCCCTAGTGGAGAAAGAATTCCTGTCAAACAGTCATTACTTTGGAGCAGTTGTTCATGGGAATGCAAGCTGACATGTTGCTGCCTAGAGGCAGCACACATTTTAGACACACTTTGTTCCTTCATTTGCCTGACTTCTTTTATTAGTACTAAACAAATGAAAGTCTTCCTACATTTGTGAGGCACTGTAGTATAATGGATAAGAGAAGGCATCAGGAATCAAACTACATTTTAACACCACTTTATCATTTGCTACCAGCATACATTTGGACTAGTCACTTTATCAGAGGCTAAGATACTTCACTTCTGAAATAGAGATATTATATATATATATATATATATATATATATATATATATATAATGGCACTATATCCATAAAGTCCATGGCCCTATATCTGGCACACTATATTGTACAGTGTGCCATTTTGTCTATTTGCATAGATATAAGGATTTTCTTTTTGTCTTCAACTTAAAATCTACTTCATTCTCAGAATTATCTTAATATTTTCATCCAAATTTTCTACATTCCATATTTTTCTGCTAATACTGAGCCAATTTCTCTGGAGACGAGTATGTAAACATGAAAGCAGAATCATTTTTACATGAAAGAAATAATCAACAAAGTGAAAAGACAACCTATGGAATGGGAAAAATATTTTTAAGCCATATACCAAAAATGTATAAAACCATACAATGAAGGAGCTGTGGGTTTGATCCCTGTATCAGAAAGATCACCTGGAGGAGAAAATGGCAACCCACTCCAGTATTCTTCCCTATAAAATTCCATGGACAGAGGAGCCTGGTGGGCTGCAGTCTATGGGGCTGCAGAGTCAGAAACGACTGAGTGACTGAGCACACAATCCAATTTAAAATGAGTAAAGGACATGAATAGATATTTTACCAAAGAAGATATACAAATGGTCAACAAATACATTAAAAGGTGCTTAATATCACTAATCACCAGGGAAACACAGGTCAAAGTCATAGATTCTATCTCACATTTGGTAGAATGACTATCATCAAAAAACAAGAGATAACAAATGCTGGCAAGGATGTGGGGAAAAGGGAACACTTGTATACTGTTGATGTGAATATAAATAGTGCAGCCACTATGTAAAACAATTTGGAGAGTCCTCAAAAAATTAAAAATAGAACGACCATATGATCCAACAGTTATACATCTGGAACTATATCCAAAGAAAAGGAAAACACTAAGTTGAAGAGATATCTTCACCTCCATATACATGGTGACAATTTTTCTTTTTTGGTTGCAGCTGTTTTGAGACATAATTTATAAACCACACAATTCACCCATTTAGTGTACCACTGAACAGTTTTAGTGTAATCACAGAGCTATGTAACTATCATCACATTCAATTTTAGAATATTTTCATCACACCAAAAAGAAACCACAAAGATTTGACTGTCACTCACAACCACTCTGTCCTCAGGCAACTTCTATTAACAAACATTTTGTCTCTGGACAGAAAGTTCTACTTTGGATATTTAACATAAGTGGAATCATATAATATCTGGTCTTTTGTAACTGGCTTCTTTCACTTAACATAATGTTTTCATAGTTCATTCATGTTGCTGCTTGTATTCTTTTAACTGCCAAATAATATTCAATTGTCTGGAACTTTACAATTCCAATGCTGTTCCATTCCACAGTTTGTGTATCCATTCATCATTTGATGGACATTTGGGTTGTTTCCCCTTTTTTGGCTATTATGAATAATGCTGCCACGATTATTCATGAAGTTTTTGGGTGAACATGTGTCTTAATTTTTCTTGGATATATGTCTCAGTCAGTTCAGTTGATATCCCTCATCCAAGGTAAGGAGCATTGGCTGTGCTTTTCTGGAGCAGCCGTGAAGAGATACCCCATGCCCAAGGTAAGAGAAACCCAAGTAAGATGGTAGGTGTTATCAGAGGGCAGACACATTGAAACCATACACACAGAAAACTAGTCAATCTAATCACACTAGGACCACAGCCTTGTCTAACTCAATGAAACTAAGCCATGCCTGTGGGGCAACCCAAGATGGGTGGGTCATGGTGGAGAGATCTGACAGAATGTGGTCCACTGGAGAAGGGAATGGAAAATCACTTCAGTATTCTTGCCTTGAGAACCCCATGAACAGTATGAAAAGGCAAAAGGATAGGATACTGAAAGAGAAACTCCCCAGGTGAGTAGGTGCCCAATATGCTACTGAGGATCAGTGGAGAAATAACTCCAGAAAGAATGAAGGGATGGAGCCAAAGCAAAAAGAATACCCAGCTGTGGGTGTGACTGGTGATAGAAGCAAGGTCTGATGCTGTAAAGAGCAATATTGCATAGGAACCTGGAATGTCAGGTCCATGAATCAAGGCAAATTGGAAGTGGTCAAACAAGAGATGGCAAGAGTGAATGCTGACATTCTAGGAATCAGCGAACTGAAATGGACTGGAATGGGTGAATTTAACTCAGATGACCATTATATCTACTACTGCGGGCAGGAATCCCTCAGAAGAAATGGAGTAGCCATCATGGTCAACAAAAGAGTCCGAAATGCAGTACTTGGATGCAATCTCAAAAACGACAGAATGATCTCTGTTTGTTTCCAAGGCAAACCATTCAATATCACAGTAATGCAACTCTATGCCCCAACCAGTAACACAGCAGAAGCCTAGATCTGATAGAATGCCTGATGAGCTATGGAATGAGGTTCGTGACATTGTACAGGAGACAGGAATCAAGACCATCCCCATGGAAAAGAAAAACAAAAAAACAAAATGGCTGTCTGGGGAGGCCTTACAAATAGCTGTGAGAAGAAGAGAAGCGAAAAGCAAAGGAGAAAAGGAAAGATATAAACATCTGAATGCAGAGTTCCAAAAAATAGCAAGAAGAGATAAGAAAGCCTTCTTCAGCGAAAAATGCAAAGAAATAGAGGAAAATAACAGAATGGGAAAGACTAGAGATCTCTTCAAGAAAATCAGAGATATCAAAGGAACATTTCATGCAAAGATGGACTCGATAAAGGACAGAAATGGTATGGACCTAACAGAAGCAGAAGATATTAAGAAGAGGTGGCAAGAATATACAGAAGA
This sequence comes from Bos taurus, assembly GCF_002263795.3. Classification (NCBI taxonomy): domain Eukaryota; kingdom Metazoa; phylum Chordata; class Mammalia; order Artiodactyla; family Bovidae; genus Bos; species Bos taurus. The sequence goes on along the minus strand of NC_037357.1, from coordinate 39,477,823 downwards.
ACTATGCAAAAAAAAGATCTTCACGACCCAGATGATCACGATGGTGTGATCACTGACCTAGAGCCAGACATCCTGGAATGTGAAGTCAAGAGGTCCTTAGAAAGCACCACTACGAACAAAGCTAGTGGAGGTGATGGAATTCCAGATGAGTTATTTCAAATCCTGAAAGAAGATGCTGTGAAAGTGCTGCACTCAATATGCCAGCAAATTTGGAAAACTCAGCAGTGGCCACAAGACTGGAAAATGTCAGTTTTCATTCCAATGCCAAAGAATGCTCAAACTACCGCACAATTGCACTCATCTCACACGCTAGTAAAGTAATGCTCAAAATTCTCCAAGCCAGGCTTCAGCAATATGTGAACAGTGAACTTCCTGATATTCAAGCTGGTTTTAGAAAAGGCAGAGGAACCAGAGATCAAATTGGCAACATCCGCTGGATCATCACAAAGCAAGAGAGTTCCAGATAAACATCTATTTCTGCTTTATTGACTATGCCAAAGCCTTTGACTGTGTGGATCACAATAAACTGTGGAAAATTCTGAAAGAGATGGGAATACCAGACCACCTGTCCTGCCTCTTGAGAAATCTGTATGCAGGTCAGGAAGCAACAGTTAGAACTGGACATGGAACAACAGACTGGTTCCAAATAGGAAAAGGAGTACGTCAAGGCTGTATATTGTCACCCTGTTTATTTAACTTATATGCAGAATACATCATGAGAAACGCTGGACTGGAAGAAACACAAGCTGGAATCAAGATTGCCAGGAGAAATATCAATAACCTCAGATATGCAGATGACATCACCCTTATGGCAGAAAGTGAAGAGGAACTAAAAAGCCTCTTGATGAAGGTGAAATGGAGAGTGAAAAAATTGGCTTAAAGCTCAACATTCAGAAAACGAAGATCATGGCATCCTGTCCCATCACTTCATGGGACATAGTTGGGGAAACAGTGGAAACAGAGTCAGACTTTATTTTTCTGGGCTCCAAAATCACTGCAGATGCTGACTGCAGCCATGAAATTAAAAGATGCTTACTCCTTGGAAGGAAAGTTATGACCAACCTAGATAGCATATTCAAAAGCAGAGACATTACTTTTCCAACAAAGTTTTGTCTAGTCAAGGGAATGGTTTTTCCTGTGGTCATGTATGGATGTGAGAGTTGGACTGTGAAGAAGGCTGAGCACCGAAGAATTGATGCTTTTGAACTGTGGTGTTGGAGCAGAGTCTTGAGAGTCCCTTGGACTGCAAGGATATCCAACGAGACCATGCTAAAGGAAATCAACCCTGGAATTTCTTTGGAAGGAATGATGCTAAAGCTGAAACTCCAGTACTTTGGCCACCTCATGCGAAGAGTTGACTCATTGGAAAAGACTCTGATGCTGGGAGGGATTAGGGGCAAGAGGAGAAGGGGACGACAGAGGATGAGATGGCTGGATGGCATCACTGACTCGATGGACATGAATTTGAGTGAACTCCAGGAGTTGGTGATGGACAGGGAGGCCTGGCGTGCTGCGATCATGGGGTCGCAAAGAGTCGGACACAACTGAGCGACTGATCTGATTTGATCTGATCAGTTCAGTTGCTCAGTCATGTCTGACCCTTTGTGACCCCATGGGCTCAGTATGTCAAGCCTCCTTGTCCAACATCAATGCCTGGGGCTTATTCAAACTCATGTCTATCGAGTTCCTGATGCCATCCAACCATCTCATTCTCTGTTGTCCCCTTCTCCCATTTTCAGTCTTTCCCACCATCAGAGCCCTTTCCAATGAGTCATTTGTTCACATCAGGTGGCCAAAGTATTGGAGCTTCAGCTTCAGCATCAGTCCTTCCAATGAATATTCAGGACTTTTTTTCTTTTAGGATGAACTGGTTGGATCTCCTTACTGTCCAAGGAACCCTCTAAAGAGTCTTCTCCAACACCACAGTTCAAAAGCATGAATTCTTTGGCACTCAGCTCTTTATACTCCAACTCTCACATCCATACATGACTACCAGAATAACCATAGCTTTGACTAGATATACCTTTGTTGGTAAAGTAATGTCTCTGCTTTTTAATATGCTATCTAGGTTGGTCATAGCTTTTCTTCCAAGGAGCAAGCACCTTTTAATTTCATGGTGGCAGTCACCATCGGCAGTGATTTTGCAGCCCCAAAATATAAAGTCTGTCACTGTTTCTGTTATTTCCCCATCTATTTGCCATGAAGTGATGGGACTGGATGCCATGATGTTAGCTTTCTGAATGTTGTTTTAAGCCAAAATTTTCACTCTCCTCTTTCACTTTCATCAAGAGGCTCTGTAGTTCTTCTTCCTTTTCTGCCATAAGGGTGGTGTCATCTAAATATCAGAAGTTATCGATATTTCTCCTTGTAAGCTTGCTTCTGGCTTGTGCTTCATCCAGCCCAGCATTTCTCATGATGTACTCTGCATATAAGGTAAATTAGTAGGGTGACAATATACAGCCTTGATGTACTCTGTTCTTAATTTGAAACCAGTCTGTTGTTCCATGCCCAGTTCTAACTGTTGCTTCTTGACTGCCATACAGATTTCTTAGGAGGCAAGTCAGCTGGTCTGGTATTCCCATCTCTTTAAGAATTTTCCATAGTTTGTTGTGATCCACACAGTCAAAGGCTTTGGCATAGCCAATAAGGCAAAAGTAGGTGTTTTCCTCAAAGTATCTTGTACTATCGATGATCCAGTGGATGTTGCCAGTTTGATCTCTGCTTCTGCCTTTTCTAAATCCAGCTTGAACATCTGGAAGTTCATGGTTCACGTATTGCTGAAGCCTGTCTTGGAGAATTTTTAGCATTACTTTGCTAGCGTGTGAGATGAATGCAAGTGTGCAGTAGTTTGAACATTGTTTGGCATTGTCTTTCTTTGAGATTGGAATGAAAACTGACCTTTTCCAGTCCTGTGGCCACTGCTGAATTTTCCAAATTTGCTGGCATATTGAGTGCAGCATTTTCACAGCATCATGTTTTAGGATTTGAAATAACTCACCTGGAATTCTATCACCTCCACTAGCTTTGTTCATAGTGATGCTTCCTAAGGCCCTCTTGACTTCACTTTCTAGGATGGCAGGCTCTAGGTGGGTGATCACACTATCGTGGTTATCTGTGTCATGAATATCTTTTTTTGTACAGTTCTTCTATGTATCTTGTCACCTCTTCTTAATAGCTTCTGCTTCTGTTAGGTCCATCTGAAATCTGTCCTTTATTGTGCTCATCTTTGCATGAAATGTTCCCTTGCTATCTCTGATTTTCTTGAAGAGATCTCTAGTCTTTCCCAGTCTATATTTTCCTCTATTTCTTTTCATTGATCTTTGATGAAGTCTTTCTTATTTCTCCTTGCTATCCTTTGGAACTCAGGATTCAGTTGAGTATATGTCTAGGAATAGAATTTCTGGGTCATATGATAGCTATGATAACTGAGGAACTGTCAGATTGGTTTTCAAAGCTGTTTGTATTTTGTTTGCAATCCTTCAAACAATGCATGATGCTTCCAATTTCTCCACGTCCTCACCAACACTTGCCATCATCTTTTTCTTGATTTTAGGCATTCTGTTAAGGTGTGAAGTGTTATGTCACTGTAGTTTTAATATGCATTTCCATCATATCTAATGACTTTGAACATCCTTTCTTGTATTTACTGGCCATTTGTTTATCTGTTCCAGTCTAGTATTCATTTAGAAATTGCCTATTTCTAAATTGGGTTGCCTTTTCCCTCCCATGTGTTGGATCTGTATTATTATTATTATTTTAAATTGGATGATAGTTGGTTTATAATGTTGTGCTGATTTCTGCTATACAGCAATGTAAGTCAGATATAAGTGTACACATATCCTCACCCTTTTAAGCCTCCTTCCCACCCTCCCTATCCTAGGTCATCACAGAGCACCACATATCAAGGTTGTTTACAATATCCATGATATGGGGAAATACTAAGTGGCCATTGGCATATGAATATTAAACATGTGGTACATTTACACATTGGAATATTATTCAACCATAAAAGAAGGAAATACTGCTATTTGCAACAACATGAATGGATGGACTTTGAGGGCATTTTGTTAAGTGAAATAATTTGGGTAAAGAAAGACAAACACCATCTTATATCACTTATGTGGGATTAAAAAAAAAAAAACCCTCATAGAAAAAGAAATGAGACTTGTGGTTACCAGATGTGGGGAGAGGGGAGTTGGATGAAGGTAGTCAGCATATACAAACTTACAGTTATAAGACAAATATCTATGATGAAATAAAAATTCATATTTGAGGGAAAACAAGAAAATTTAAACATTTTTTTCTCTCCCTATTTGGGCCTCCTTCCTCCCCTCTAGTGTGCTCTGCACATCTACATTATGTGTTAATATGACCTCCTTAGTGGCAGAAATATTTCTGCTCTACCATAAAGATTAGTTTCTCTTCTTTTGGCATCAGCCATGTAACTCCTTACAAGATAACATTCTTTTCTCAATCCTGTAAGTGGTCATGATGAACCATCACTCACTTTGTATGTGCAGACATCTTTGGTGAACTTTATGTACAATGCCAATATATAATTTCCCTTACAGATAGCTATTGGAGCAGAAGAGAATGATCAGATCAGATACTGGGAAAATATTGAGCCACTCCTAATTGAAGTTCCTAGGTTAAATACTTACTTTTGACCCTATTAATGTGACTAGATATGTTACTTGTTTTGCCTTCTCTATAAGATTATTGTTTCTTGCATTACCAACTGGTAACTGAGACTCAGAAAAAATTAATGATGATTAGATGACTTGAAACTAATGACCAAATATACAGTTCCGAACATCATGTGAAATGCTGGGCTTGATTGAATCAAGATTTCCAGGAGAAATATCAATAACCTCAGATACTCAGATGACACCACCCTTGGGGCAGAAAGTGAAGAAGAACTAAACAGTGTCTTGTTGAAAGTGAAAGAGGAGAGTAAAAAAGTCAGCTTAAAACTCAACATTCAAAAAACTAAGATTATGGCATCTGTTTCCAAGAAAAAGAAATGCAAAAAGGCAAAATGTTTGTCTGAGGAGGTTTTACAAATAGCTGACAAAAGAAGAGAAGCTAAAGGCAAAGGAGAAAAGGAAAGATATAACTATCTGAATGCAGAGTTCCAGAGAATAGTGAGGAGAGATAAGAAAGCCTTCCTCAGTGATCAATGCAAAGAAATAGAACAAAACAACAGAACGGGAAAGACTGGAGATCTCTTTGAGAAAATTAGAGATACCAAAGGAAAATTTCATGCAAATATGGGCACAATAAAGGACAGAAATGGGATGGACTTAACAGAAGCAGAAGATATTAAGAAGAGGTGGCAAGAACACAGAGAAGAACTATTTAAAAAATATTTATTACCCAGATAACCATGATGTGATCACTCACCTAGAGCCAGACATCCTAGAATGCAAAGTCAAGTGGGCCTTAGGAAGCATCTCTATGAACAAAGCTAGTGGAAGTGATGGAATTCCAGTTGAGCTATTTCAAATCCTAAAAGATGATGCTGTGAAAGTGCCACCAAATACACCACCAAATTTGGAAAACTCAGCAGTGGTTTTCCTGAGTGGAAAACTCAGGACTGGAAAAGGTCAGTTTTCATTCCAATCCCAAAGAAGGGCAATGCCAAAGAATGTTCAAACTACCGCACAATTACACTCACCCCACACACTAACATAATAATGCTCAAAATTCTCCAAGCCAAGCTTCAACAGTACTTGAATCGTGAACTTCCAGATGTTCAAACTCGATTTAGAAAGGCAGAGGAATCAGAGACCAAATTGCCAACATCTGTTGGATCCTATAAAAAGCAAGAGAATTCCATCAAAATATCTACCTCTGCTTTATTGACTATGTCAAAGCCTTTGACTGTGTGAATCACAACAAACTATGGAAAATCCTTAAAGAGATGGGAATACCAGACCACTTTACCTGCCTCGTGAGAAATCCACATGCATGTCAAGTAGACACAGTTAGAACCGGACATGGAAAAACAGACTGTTTCCAAATTGGGAAAGGAGTACGTCAAGGCTATATATTGTCACCCTGCTTATTTAACTTATATGCAGAGTACATCATGCGAAATGTCAGGCTGAATGAAACACAAGCTGGAATCAAGATTGCCAGGAGAAATATCAATAACCTTAGATATGCAGATGACACCAGCCTTATGGCAGAAAGTGAAGAGAAACTAAAGAGCCTCTTGATGAAAGTGAAAGAGGAGAGTTAAAAAGTTGGCTTAAAACTCAACATTCAGAAAAGTAAGATTATGGCATCCATGATCTTCATGGCAAATAGATGGGAAAACAGTGGAAACAGTGACAGACGCTATTTTTTTGGGCTCCAAATTCACTGCAGATGGTGACTGCAGCCATGAAGTTAAATGATGCTTGCTCCTTGAAAAAAAAAGCTATGGTCAACCTAGATAGCATATTAAAAAAACACAGATACTACTTTGTTGACAGTGGCCCATCTAGTCAAAGCTATGGTTTTTCTAGTATTCATGTTAGGCTGTGAAAGTTTTACTATAAAGAAAGCTAAGCACTGAAGAATTGATGCTTTTGAAAGGTGGTGTTGGAGAAGACTCTTGAGAGTCCCTTGGACTGCAAGGAGATCAAACCAGTCAATCCTTAAGGAAATCAGTCCAGAATATTCATTGGAAGAAATGAATATTTCTGAATGATGCTGAAGCTGAAACTCCAATACTTTGACTACCTGATGTGAAGGATGGACTTATTAGAATAGACTCTGATGCTGGGCAAGATTGAAGGCAAGAGGAGAAGGGTATGACGGAGGATGAGATGGTTGGATGGCATCACTGACTCCATGGACATGAGTTTGTGCCAGCTCCAGGAGTTGGTGATGGACAGGGAAGGCTGGCGTGCTGCAGTCCATGGGGTCACAGAGTCAGAGACGACTGAGACTGGACTGAGCTGAAATGATAAGATTGTAATAGTTGAACTCTAGATATGGGAAAAAGCAAAAAAAAAGCACACCGTTTTGTGGACCATGACAGACTAATAAGACAGGCAGTCTAGAGGTTTCTGGCTACTCTTAATAGGGCCTGGTCCAATAATAGCATACCAAATGTCTGTCAACAGAATCCTCATTTGACCTGGGAATGGATGTTCCTAGTGCCATGAACTGGAGAAGGCGATGGCACCCCACTCCAGTACTCTTACCTGGAAAATCCCATGGACGGAGGAGCCTGGTAGGCTGCAGTCCCTGGGGTCGCTAAGAATCAGATACGCCTGAGCATCTTCACTTTCATTTTTCACTTTCATTCATTGGAGAAGGAAATGGCAACCCACTCCAGTGTTCTTGCCTGGAGAATCCCAGGGACGGGGGAGGCTGTTGGGCTGCCATCTATGGGGTCGCACAGAGTCATACACAACTGAAGCGACTTAGCAGCAGCAGCAGTGCCATGAACATACTGATCAGGAAATGCCTTGCAAATCTTGGTAGAAATATTAATAAGGCCATAAGGTAAGTGATTCTAAAATAAGTAATTTTGCCCATCATCTAGTTCTATAAGATTCAAGTCATTAGCCAGTCCAGTTGCTAAAAGATCAGGATGAGGCATTCAGTGCTCTGGGAAAACAGGCAGAACAGGCCATGAGATATTTAAATATTTTCAAAAAAAAATTTATAAACTCAGTTTCTTGCATCTTCCTATACTTAGAAAAGTACTAAAACCATTAACTAAGATATCTGTACCTTGCAAATAGCAGTAACCTTCTACCAAGGTATGTACTTGAATGCATGTATTCCTTCTCTAAAATCACATATATACTGATTTACCCCATTACCTCTTTGGAACACATCTTAGAGCTTTCTGAAAGATGTTTGCCAGGTTATAATCCTCATGTTGGTTTGAATTTTTTTTTTTTTTTTTCTTAGATTGACTATTGATTAACTTTTTTGGTATACAAGTACCAGGTATATAACATACAATGTGATGAGTATAGTTAATGCTGCTGTATGGTATTTGAAAATTATTTTAAAAAGTAGACCCTAAGGCTTCTCATCACAAGGAAGAAAACCTTTTTCTTTCTCTTTTTTGTATCTACATGAGATGATGGCTGTTAACTAAACTTATTGTGGCAGTTACTCCACAGTATATGTTAATCAAATCATGCTGTATACCTTAAAATTATACAGTGATGAATGTAAATTATATCTCAACAAAACTGGAAAAAATACATTCACTTGGATATAAACTCTTTAAAAATAAATAAAATCATGAAATTTACTACATAAAAATAATCTGGAGATCAAATTCTTTTGTATTTGACTTTTACAATATGATATAACTGTCAGGCCATTTAATTCAGGAGAGGTGTGGCATTCTTTGGTATTTCCACTATTCCCAGTGGTGAAAATCAATTCAGATGACCAAGAGCACTTGGGAACAGTGCACAGGGCTTCATTCTAAAAAATTTCAGTGACTGTGCAGCTTTCTATTTGATGATAGCAACTATATTCCTGCCATACTGATGGAAATCTTTGCTGATAAGGATGCTGTCAAGAGACTATTGCTATTTTAAAACATTCAGCACTTCTAAAAACATTATTGGCTGTTGTTTGCTTACTTTTCATTGTCTCCTTCCTTTTGTAAACCCCAGATTAGGACCTAGTGTAATTAAGTATAGTAGCACGCTTATAATGAAACTTGGGTCTTCCTTCCCAGGAAAAAATGATTGCTTTCCCAGCTTTTGTCAAATAATAGGTTGGTGCAGTTACTCTGAGGGTTATAAATTGTAAGTGATCCCTTATGGGATGTAGCTAGCATATTGAAATCCTTAAGCAAACTACAGAATAGATTATAAAATCTATTCGCTGGGGTGAAAGGAGGGGTTCCATTTTCTAAAAGGACATTTTGCTCTTTTAAAAACAATTTTAGTAAATCAATCATGGTACCAGAATAATGACAGAGGAAACTTCTATCTCAAAATCTAGTGGTGCCCACCAAAGTAACTAGGGAAGTATCTACTAAGAATATTTAGATGAGAATATAAAGGAATAGTTGATGTTTGAAAGATAAGTATCAGTTCAGTCACTCAGTCGTGTCTTACTCTTTGTGAACCATGGACTGCAGCACACCAGGCTTCCCTGGCCATCACCAACTCCTGGAGCTTGCTCAAACTCATGTCCATCCAGTCAGTGATGCCATTCAACCATGCCATTCTCTCCCATCCCTTTATCCTCCTGTCTTCAATCTTTCCTAGGATCAAGGTCATTTCCAATGAGTCAGCTTTTCACACCAAGTGGCCAAAGTATTGGAGCTTCAGCTTCAGCATCAATTCTTCCAATGAATATTCGCGACTGATTTCCTTTAGGATTGACTTGTTGGATCTCCTTGCAGTCGAATGGACTCTTAAGAGTCTTCTCCAATACTACAGTTCAAAAGCATCAATTATTTGCCACTCATCTTTCTTTACAGTCCAACTCTAACATCCACACGTGACTACTGGAAAAACCATAGCTTTGACTACACAGATCTTTGTAATAAAAAGACGAATCTTTTTAATAAGCTATGTTGGTCATAGCTTTTGTTCCAAGGAACAAGTGTCTTTTAATTTCATGGCTGCAGTCACCATCTGCAGTGATTTTTGTAGCCGCCCCCCCCCCCACCCCAAATGAAGTCTCTCACTGTTTCCATTGTTTTCCCATCTATTTGCCATGAAATGATGGGACTGGATGCCATGATCTTAGTTTTTTTATGCTGAGTTTTAAGCCAGCTCTTCACTCTCCTCTTTCACCTTCATCAAGAGGCTCTTTAGTTCCTCTTCACTTTCTGCCATAAGGGTGTTGTTACCTGCATATCTGGGATTATTGATATTTCTCCCAGCAATCTTGATTTCAGCTTGTGCTTCATCCAAGGATACATATAGCTGTTGTTAAACTTAGAATTTTAACCTATGTAAAATATCATGTTTTATTAAGGCATATTGATATCCCTAAAGAATTACCCATCTTGCATGGTGAGGTGTTCTGTAGATTTTTCTTTGAAAACATTTTTTCTGTCACTTAATCTTTGAATTGTATTAAAAGCTAGAGTTTTACAACTAAAAAAAAAAAAATAAGCACAAAATTATTCCTATAGACAAAAGTTTAAAGAAAAACAATGCATGTTGAAGTTACAGGTTCAATGTAATTTTCTAAACCAGTAGAAACAATTCACCCTCAGAATACCTAATTACTCCTCAGTCATTTCTTACTTCCCAACAATTTAAGTTTATGGTAGTTAGGAGCATGTTTGTCATTTCTTTTAAAATGGAAATATGTACAAATGCTGCCACCACCGAGCCGTGCTCAGTTGACCCCATGGACTGTAGCCCACCAGGCTCCTCTGCTAGTGGAATTTTCCAGGAAAGAATATTGGAATAGGTTGCCATTTCCTCTTTCAATGTACAAATGAGATACAAGTAAATGCTTAAGGCATATCTTAAATGGCTTAAATGAAAGTAATATCAACACGTGTTATCAAGTGTATTATCAACATATGATATCAACTTTAATGTTAAATTTCATTTTAAGAACAAGGGAAATGATTCTTTATTTGTTTCAAGAATATATAATTATAAATGAATATAATAATTCTTTTTATGTTATCTTCTGCAAAAATCATGAATCACACATCAAAGAAATGAAAAATATAGCAAAAAAGTATCTACAACTACAGATATATGTCTGTCACATTCCAAATGTTTTATTATCTCTGATTTTTACAAAAGAAAGTAGCATTTGATATCTCCAAGGTTTGTAGCTACCGACACATATCTAAATATCAAGTATACACTAGAAGATTTTATCACATAACAACAGCTTAAGGAGATGATAACAGCTGGTTATGAAAAATACTGTACATTTCAACTGAGGTGCTCAAGAGGATTATAGGGGCATATTTTCATCTGTTATGTAAATGAAAATATCTCTATTTCTTGAGCTAATCAATGCACTAAAGGGACTAGAGACTTTATGATTCATTGACAGTGATATATTGAAATATTCTACACAGTTAGCTGACTTTATGAGGTTTAATTCTCAGTTCAGAAGCTAACAGTAAAAATTTTGGCAATATACTAAATTAGCATAAATGCTCAGTACTAATGTAAAAGTGACAATGATGCATACCAGATTACTAAAACTCAGGAACGAGTGAAGCTGAATAAGTAAAGAGAAACCTATAGGACCTTAAAGCAATATTCAAACTTTCCAAAGGCAAACAGTAATTTACTACTTAATCTATATATCAGGTCATTAATAATAAAGAATCCACATTATACCAATTCGTTATACCATTATAACCAATTCTGTTTCAAAATAGTTTACATTTTGGGAGAAAATTTACATTAATATATGGAGGTGCTGGTTTACTACAGCCAGTAATGGTTGTGAGCCTTTCATAACTTTACCCAGGACACTGCCAGTAACAAAAAACTAGCAACTGAATTTCTCTGAACAGCTATAATTTATTATAATACTTAACCAAAATATTGCCTTAATTTGACTGCAACACAAAACTTTCTATAACATCTGTGAAAGCTTGAAACTATCCATTGTATGTTTCAAAGAAAAAGAGTTGACTTTTCAAAGTTTCTCAATTATTTGTTCCTAAGGAGGTTAACTGCAAAGATAACACAGATATTTCTGAATTATTTTCTGCTAAAAATCAAGAATACTTAGATATTATGGAGATTATGTTACTTATTCTGGATATATTGTAGAGAATCCCTGTTGCCTATTCTGAACCTTTGTATCCAAGAAGCTTAACAAACATAATTTATGATTTACTCTAGAATAGTCAGTGATCTCAGAGGTAATCCTCTGATTATCCATGAATCAGACACTGAATGAACTCAAACTATGAGGATGGGACTTTGTCAAGGCACTTAAGTCATGATAAAGAAAAAAGTATGAGAAGGAAAGGGTTATATAGTACACAAAGGGCTATCTAATATACATAGGGATAAAGTAGAGGATGAAACTGGCTGGTGGAAAGGGTGAATAAGACTTTAGTATAAAATACAAGTTACATCGGAATGTTTATGGATTCATGAGCTGAAGATTTTTATAAAAAGTAATACACTCTTAATTATTGCTAATATAAACATTTATTATGAACTTGTTATTTATCAAGTACTATCTTTAGCATCATATATACAAAAATATATAGTCTATGATGCTAATAATTTTTTCTCTGCTTTACAGATGAAAAAAGTAAAACAATAGATTTTCCAAAGGTCACAGTTAATAATGTTAGAGATGGGATTCAAATACTGTAAGTTTACCTTGAGGACTTTCATTCCTAATGCATGCAAGATGTAGCAGAATGAAGGTATTTATGTGTAACTTTCCCACATTAAAGGAAGAGGAACAAAAATGAAAATGCTTATGGGACTAAAGATTAAAGTCTAGAGTTGAAATATGCAAATTTTTCATAGTCAGAAAAGAAAAGCAAAAATGATCATGCAGGTAGAATTATAGACAATAGTTTGGAACTGCAAATACTGTAAAACAGAAGTGACTAACATGTGACATTATGTTTAATGCTTATAACAACCCTGTGAATTAGGCATTGTTAATAGCCCCACATGAGGGGATGAAAGCAGTTAAGTAACTTGGTCACACAGCAAGTAAGTATTATAGCTGAAATTGGGTCCAAATATGATTATGCTATAATAGATTATTTTTCATTACTTCTGTATACATTCTTAAAAGTACAGAGTAGGTAATATCTTACCTTTCTGGTATAAAGCATATTAATTGCAATTTACACCTGTTTTCCTATGGATCATTTCCTTCCACCGGGGGTGGGCATTTTTTAAAGTTATATTTTGATATTTATAGACCATAACGTTTACCTTTTTAAAGTGTATAAATCAATGGTTTTTAGAGTAATCACAGATTTGTGTGACCATCACCATTAACTGATTTTAGGATATTTTTCTCATCACAAAAAGAAACCTCCAACCCATTAATAGTTACTCTTCATCTCCTCCCTTCCAAGTTCTAAGCAACCACTCAGTTGTCTGTCTTGTACATTTCAGTATTTTGGACATTTCATATCCTTCCCTTGACTCTGGGAATTTTAAAAACCCATTCTTATTCAAAGGGTTTCTCTTAGTTTTTATATTTTACTTTTGGATATATTACAGCATCTTGAAGAGTCTGAAGCAGACAAACCTATTTCAGTAGAAAACCAATTTCCACATAGGTTATGCAGTTTTATTTTCAAATAGACTTAAAAATGAAATTAGGGAAGTGGCAAGATAATGTTGTGGAAAGAATCATATTGTCAAGCAAGTAATCTCTGTTGCCTATTGTCAGGAGTAGAAGTCTGAGCACTTCTGCCAACTGTGTCTTGATATCAGCATTACCAAGGAAAATAACACAACCAAACACTGGGTGGAAAAATGGTTTACTCACACAGAGAAGAGGCAGAAGAAGATCAACTTCAGTAGTGGACATAGTCTCCCATGACCAGTGAGTCCCTCTCAGTAGCAGACATAGGGCAATTAGCTTGTGTGAATCCACTTCATGCTACAGCAGAAAGACTCTGTCCCCTTCCAAAATGGGACAGATACAGCAGAGGGATTGGCCAGGTGCCATATGGTACACATAGTTAAACCTAACAATGGAACACACCTTGAATATGAACCAGGAAATGATATTCCCACACAAGGTGATAAGTCCAGCATAAGCTGTGACAACTTATCTCTTAGGAAGTATTCCAGGGCCAAGGCCCATTCTTATGAGACGAAGTGGAAGTCAAAAGCCTGAATGTGAGGCTGCGTTTCCCCAGCACATATTCATAAAACCTAGGTTTAGCCCCTAGTCTTTCACTTAATAATTTTGTTCAGGTAATAAATATTTGTTGAAATGTACAAAGCACAAGCTTTGTGCATGTGTGTGTATATTTGTGCATGCAAATGTGAGTCTAAAGAAACTCTATTTTCAAAATATTTATAATCAAGTAAATGAATTTGATATTCAATAAACTTATCAAAAGTTAGTACAGAGTTAGAAATATGCATGCACTCTTTTTAAAGGACAAAGAAGAATCACTTAGATGAACATTTGAAGGTGGGAGAATGTTAAATAAAAAATTCTTAGAAGAAATGTGGTGATTCCCTGTATAATCTCCATGATGTCAATTTACTTCTTAACAAACCTGGGCTTTACTTTTTTTAAGGTGAGATGCTTAGAAAAATTATCTTCAAGAGCCCTTTCAGTTCTATAATACTGAGTGAGGGGAAGGAATATTCTTATCTACACCCTTCAGTCTCAACAACAAAAACAAAATAGAAACCAAGAAAAATTACTTATTTAAAATATACTTGGACATGAGGGATTTGGGATGAAATATTTTAATTAATTAGGAGTTCTTTGGGGGTACTTCTGAATTAATGCATTCATTCATTCATTCAACTATACTAAATACTTAATATTACCATATGCTATTCTAACTGCTGGTGTTACAAACTGACAAAAAAAAAAAAACTAGGTAATTTCCCAATGTTGATATTTATCAACTTTGGTAGCGTTCAATACATTAGAGTATATTTCATATATTAGAGGCTTCAGTTTTCTGTGTTCCAGTTTTCTCATGCTTGGAAAAAGTGTAAGTACACTTGTATTTGTTTCAGAGAAATATGAGGGCTTTAAATTTATACCAAATTAATCGTCAATGACACTTGCTTAAGAATTTGTAACAGATATCTCCAGTTCATCAATTGCTCTATTGACTTAAGACAAATATGTAGGCTTTCCTGGTGGCTCAGATGGTAAAAAATCCTCTTGCCAATGCCTGACAATACAAGAGATGCATATTCAATCCCTGGGTCAGGAAGATATGCTGGAGAAGGAAATGGTAACCCACTCCACTATTCTTGCCTAGAAAGTTTGGTCCACGGGATTGCAAAGAGTTGGACATGATTTAGTGACTAAACAGAAAGAACAAAACAAATGTGTAAGAATTATTTTTATAAACAGCTTTTTTAAATATAGTAATGTCTGTATTCTAGATCAGCTCAGTTCAGTTGCTCAGTCATGTCCGACTCTTTGCAACCCCATGGACTGAGCACACCAAGCTTCCCTATCCATCACCAACTCCCAGAGCTTACTCAAACTCATGTCCATCCAGTCGGTGATGATATCCTACCATCTCATCCTCTGTCTTCCCCTTCTCCTGCCTCCTTCAATCTTTCCCAGTATCAGGGCCTTTTCTAATGAGTCAGGTCTTCCAAACAGGTGGCCAAAGTACTGGAGTTTCAGCTTCAGCATTAGTCCTTCCAATGAATATTCAGGAATGATTTCCTTTAGGATTGACTGGTTGGATCGCCTTGCAGTCCAAGGGACTCTCAAGAGTCTTCTCCAACACCACAGTTCAAAGCATCAATTCTTCTGCACTCAGCTTTCTTTATAATCCAAATCTCACATCCATACATGACTACTGGAAAAACCATAGCTTTGAGTAGACAGACATGTGTTGGAAAAGTAAAGTCTCTGCTTTTTAATATGCTAAGTTAGTCATAGGTTCTCTTCCAAGGAGCAAGTGTCTTTTAATTTCATGGCTGCAGTCACCATCTGCAGTGATTTTGGAGCCCCAAAACATAAAGTCTCTCACTGTTTCCATTGTTTCCACATCTATTTCCCATGAAGTGATGGGACTGGATGATCTTAGTTTTCTGAATGTTGAGCTTTAAGCCAACTTTTTCACTCTCTTCTTTCACTTTCATCAAGAGGCTCTTTAGTTTCTCTTCACTTTCTGCCATAAGGCTGGTGTCATCTGCATATCTAAGGTTATTGATATTTCTCCTGGCAATCTTGATTCCAGCTTGTGCTTCATCCAGCCTGGCATTTCACATGATATTCTTTGCATACAAGTTCAATAAGTAGGGTGACAATATACAAGCTTGATGTACTCCATTCTGGATTGGGAACCAGTTTGTTGTTTCATGTCCAGTTCTAACTGTTGCATTTTGACCTACATACAGATTTCTCAGGAGGCAGGTCAAGTGGTCTGGTATTTCCATCTCTTTAAGAATTTTCCATAGTTTGTTGTGATCCACACAGTCAAAGACATTGGCGTAGTCAATAAAGCAGAAGTAGATGTTTTTCTGGAACTCTCATGCTTTTTCAATGATGCAACGGATGTTGGCAATTTGATCTCTGGTTCCTCTGCCTTTTCTAAATGCAGCTTGAACACCTGAAAGTTCATGGTTCATATACTATTGAAGCCTAGCTTGGAGAATTTTGAGCATTTCTTTTCTTGCATGTGAAATGAGCACAACTGTGCAGTAGTTTGAACATTCTTTGGCATTGTCTTTCTTTGGGATTATAATGAAAACTGACCTTTCCTGTCCTGTGACCACTGCTGAGTTTTCCAAATTTGCTGGCATATTGAGTGCAGCACTTTCACAGCATCATCTTTTAGGATTTGAAATCACTCAACTGGGATTCTATCGCCTCCACTAACTTTGTTCATAGTGAAGCTTCCTAAGGCCCACTTGACTTAGCATTCTACAATGTCTGGCTCTAGGTGAGTGATCACACCATTGCGATTATCTGTGTCATGAATATCTTTTTTGTAAAGTTCTTCTGTGTATTCTTGCCACCTCTTCTTAATATCTTCTGCTTCTGTTAAGTCCATCCCATTTCTGTCCTTTATTGTGCCCATCTTTTCATGAAACTTTCCCTTGGTATCTCTAAGTTTCTCAAAGAGATATCCAGTCTTTCCCATTCTGTTGTTTTGCTCATTTTCTTTGCATTGATCACTGAAGAAGGCTTTCTTATCTCTCCTTGCTATTCTTTAGAACTCTGCATTCAAATGGGTATATCTTTCCTTTCCTCCTTTGCATTTAGCTTCTCTTCTTTTCTCAGCTATTTGTAAGGCCTCCTCACACAACCATTTTACCTTTTTACATTTCTTTTTTTTTTGGGGGGGTGGATGGTCTTGATCACTGTGTCCTATACAATGTCACAAACCTCTCTCCATAGCTCTTCAAGCACTCTCTCTATCAGACCTAATCCCTTGAATCCATTTGTCACTTCCACTGTATAGTCATAAGGGATTTGACTTAGGTCATACCTGAATGGTCTAGTGATTTTCCCTACTTTCTTCAATTTAAGTCTGAATTTGACATTAAGGAGTTCATGATCTGAGCCACAATCAGCTCCAGGTCTTTTTTTGCTGACTGTATAGATCTTCTCCATGTTTGGCTGCACAGAATATAATCAGTCTGATTTCGGTATTGACCATTTGCTGATATCCATGTGTAATAGTCTACAAATCTAAGAGTTAGAAATATTTCTAGAAGTTACTATAAAAGAGTAGTTTAAGAGGTAATAGAACATGGCTCCATGGAAATTCATAAATGAGTATTAAAGTCTCTAACAAAATATATGGCTAATTACTCTGTCTTATTTAGGAACAGCACCACATTAGTTCAGACAAGCAGTCTAGCTTAGTGGTTAAAGACATTGGGTTCGTAGTCAGATGGGCAAAGGTTTATTATCATCATAGGCCCTTAAACACATTTGACTGCATTTCAGGGAATAAATTCTTACCTGGGCAATTATTTCACAGGGTTGTTTTGAATATTATATGACATAATGTATATAAAACACTTAGTATATAACTGGAACATATTAAAACTTAACAAATATTAAAATAGAAAGGGAGCTAATATCACTCTAAGGCAATAAGGGTATAACTGTGTCATTTAAAGGAAAGTTTGTGTTGGTTTTTTCCTACACAAATCCTATGAGATCTTCAATGCAATATTGACCTATGGTCAGACATTAGGAAAACTTTATACTGTTTATACTGTTTAAGATTCATAGAGCACACTGGTATATTAAAAATTCTACAAAGTCCTGGTCACGCGCCCCGCACCGGGCGGGCCGGGGTCTTTGTGACGCGGCGGCGACAGCCGCGGACACAAAGGGAAGGCGAGGAGTCGAGCGAGGGGCTGGGCCTGACCCTGCCCCGCGACCCCCGCCCGCCGCGCGCGCGCGCCCGCTCGTTCCCCGGCATCGGTCTCCCCGCGCGGGCTCGCACGCTCGCGCGCACTCGCCCCGACCCTCCGACTCCGTCCCGAGCGCGGCTGGCCCGGGCCTGGCGGGCGCTGCGGGTGGGGCGGGGATGCTGAGGGGCAGCTCCTCGGCGCAGCGGCGCGGCTGCTAGGAGGCGCCGAGGCAGCGGCGGGGCTCCCGGCGCGCGGCTGGATGCCCCGGGCCTGCGGCTCCCTGCGCTTCCCGCCGTCCAGGGGCGCCAGCCATGGGCGCCGTGGCCGCTGAGGCGCCGCTCCGGCTGCCGGCCGCGCCCCCGCTCGCCTTCTGCTGCTACACGTCGGTGCTTCTGCTCTTCGCCTTCTCTCTGCCCGGGAGCCGCGCGTCCAACCAGCCCCCGGGTGGCGGCGGCGGCGGGGACTGTCCGGGCGGCAAAGGCAAGAGCGTCAACTGCTCAGAATTAAATGTGAGGGAATCTGATCTAAGAGTTTGTGATGAATCATCATGTAAATATGGAGGCGTCTGTAAAGAAGATGGAGATGGTTTGAAATGTGCATGTCAGTTTCAGTGCCATACGAATTACATTCCTGTCTGTGGATCAAATGGGGACACGTACCAAAATGAATGCTTTCTCAGAAGGGCTGCTTGTAAGCACCAGAAAGAGATAACAGTAGTAGCGAGAGGACCGTGCTACTCTGATAATGGCTCTGGATCTGGAGAAGGAGCAGAAGAAGAAGGGTCAGGGGCAGAAGTTCACAGAAAACACTCCAAGTGTGGACCCTGCAAGTATAAAGCTGAATGTGATGAAGATGCAGAAAATGTTGGGTGTGTATGTAATATAGATTGCAGTGGATACAGTTTTAATCCTGTGTGTGCTTCTGATGGGAGTTCCTATAACAATCCCTGTTTTGTTCGAGAAGCATCTTGTATAAAACAAGAACAAATTGATATAAGGCATCTTGGTCATTGCACAGACACAGATGACACTAGTTTGTTGGGAAAGAAGGATGATGGACTACAGTATCGACCAGATGTGAAAGATGCTAGTGATCAAAGGGAAGATGTTTATATTGGAAACCACATGCCTTGCCCTGAAAACCTCAATGGTTACTGCATCCATGGAAAATGTGAATTCATTTATTCTACTCAGAAGGCTTCTTGTAGAAAATGCCCTAAAAATAATAGAGGACGACGACAGAAGCAAAACCTAGGTCATTTTACTTCAGATACGTCATCCAGAATGGTTTGAACTGGTGACTTTTATATGTACACTGACCATGTGATGTACATTTATTATGTCTTTTTTTAAAGAATGGAAATATTTATTTCAGAGGCCTTATTTTTGGACATTTTTAGTGTAGTACTGTTGGCTCGTATTTAGAATATTCAGCTACAACAGTTTTGGACTGTTTAGTAGTCTTTGTTTTATGTTCTTAAATACAGAAATTGATTTCACAAATTTGTACCACATGGTAATTCTAAGACTTGTTCTTTACCCATGGAATGTAATATTTTTGCAAAGATGGACCACTTCACAAATGGTTACAAAGTCATACCCACTTCTTCCACAATGACCACAGCAAATGACCAAGCATGAACTAAAGGTAAAGATGTTTACAGATTACTTTTCTTACAAAAAAAATCTAGAAGACACTGTGTTTAGACATTTCAATGTTTTTGAGATTTATTAACTGATTTTTTAGACACTGCCTATCGCATGAACTATAAAGTTGTGTGTGTTAGATGTAAAATATTTATAAGATGTATGGACTGGAATTTGATCATTTCTCTCTTTGAAAAAATAATTCTGAATTAATTTTTAAAAGTATATGGTAGCAGTGATGAAACGGATCACTGAAAAGTAGACTTAGATGTTGTGAAAATAGTCTGTTTAACAAACGGATTGGAATAAAGCCTACTCTGTCATTTAAACTACTTTAATACACATTCATTTTTAAAGAGAGTATTTGTTTTAAGATAAATAAACCAATGGTATCAGTGTTTGTGAATAAAATGCAAAAATGATGTTAACAATTGGTGCTCTTTGTGTGAGCTTAAAAATCATCTCAGACCTCTATCCAAATTTGTTCTGTTATAATAGCTATACTAATAGGTTGTTGATGTTTAAAGATCTGAAGTGTGAGTAGAATGTGTTCAGGTGTTTAACATGTAGTTTAGGTATTCAGAAGTATGCATGTAGAATTTAAGAATATGTTCAAAATATTAATTTTAATATTCGGTTTGGAAAAGCATGTTATAATATAATGTTTTCACTATAAAAAAAAAAATTCTACAAAGTCCTATGGTAAAGAATCCAGTTTAACATTTTTAATAGAGCCTTTTCAAAATTTATATGAACAAGAATTTGGAAAATACATTGCATAAACTGGGAACAGTGTATGATTATAATTAATTTGCTATAAAATAAATTATGTAAGACAGCTTACAATACAGCCTAATAATTTTTATTTTCCTTTCCAGGATCTAATTCGAGGTACTACATTTCAGTTAGTTATCATTTATTCTGTTCTCTTTTAATTTTTGGAAATTACTCAATCTTATCTCTTATTTCATGATCTTGACACATTTTAATATCACTGGTTAGCTATTTGTAAAGCATTTCTCATTTTTTTTTTTAAATTTCATGATACCAAGGTTACAGATCTTCAGGAAGAATACCACAGTGAGAAAGTAGCTTTCTCATCACTTTATAAGAGGTGTTACTTGGTATAAAGAGATTACTGTTGATGTTGAATTTGATCACTTGGTTAAGGGGGTAACTGCAAAGTTACTATTTTATTAGTAATTATATTATAGCCCATACATGAGAAGAAGGGAATCAAACTCAATTCTTGAAAAAAGTGTACCAAAGAATTTGTAGACTTATGCTAAAATCTACCACAATAATTATTTAAAAATTCAGGGGAAATATTTTCAAGGCTATGCAAATATCTTCTTTCTCCTTAAATTTTTATCTACTCCTTTTAGTATCCTTCTGTGGCTCTAACCTCTAGCAGGTATTACTATGCTGTTTTAATTGACACTTTCTATTTTTTTCATTACTTCCACATTTATTGATTAATATTTTTGGTGAGGAAGTTTTGTCCTTTCTCCCATAATTATTTATTGATTCAATTACTTGTATTAATATGGATTCATGATTATTTATGTTATACTTTGATTTGCAATCCAACACTAACTTTATTTTGCTGCTCAAAACTCTTCAGATTTAGTCCCTGGGAACTCTTTCAAGTTGTCTCATTTTATCCTTTTAACAGACCTCACCCTTTTCCAAGTGACTCTTTAATTTTTGGTATTGTAAGATAATCATCTTATATTTTATCTACCTCAGCCATTTGTCCAAAGCTGATCATTTTAGAAATGATTTTTTGATCATCATACCAAGGATCAGCAGTTTTTCTGTAAATGGCCAGATAGTAAATGTTTTAGACTTTGTGAACCATAGAATCTCTGTCACAACTACTTAACTCTGCTATGGTAGCAGAAAAGTGTGCTGTGTTACAATAGCATTTTATTCATAGAAGCAAGTTGCAGACTAGTTTCAGGCCCTGGACCATACTTTGCTATACTTAATTTAGATACCCAAAATTCTAAAATCAGAGTGAAAATGATAGTTATCCAAGAGACATATTGAAAATCAGGTAAGCTTTATTTCAAACCTAATTTTGAGTCTTGAAACCAAAAAGACCTATCTGTTTTTAAAAAATATACCTAGAAAGTAACGTCAGAAGATGCAAGATGGGGTCCCTAGCTTGCATTCCGCCATGGACACAGTGATATGGTAACCATCCATAGGGGGAAAAAAGTGCCTTCATGGGAGTTTTCATATCTAGGCAAGAGATCACAAATTCCTGGTGAAGTCCAAGACTGAGGAGAGCCACTCTGAGAAGACAGTCCTGTACTTCAGTGGCAAGCTTGCCAAACATGGTCTCAGCTGCAGACTGAAAGCAGCTATCACACCAAGAACTGGATTTCATTTCTCCCTGGCTATAGTCCTACAACCAATCCTGTCCACCAAGGGACCTGGGAGGAGCCACACACATCTATGTCCTCTGCAACAGGCCTTTCTACCACAATCCTGGCTACAGATTTTGAAGTAGCCCTGTGAACCAGCTCCAACTGTGATGTGCTATGGTCAGAAGTCAGTCCTGCATGCTGAAAGACCTGCAGAAGATACATCTGTCCATGCCCTCAAATAACAGGCCCTGTGACCCAGTTACAATCCCACTCTACTGCACTCCAGAATCAGTCCTACGCATTTAGGGACC
Source organism: Bos taurus (assembly GCF_002263795.3). Classification (NCBI taxonomy): domain Eukaryota; kingdom Metazoa; phylum Chordata; class Mammalia; order Artiodactyla; family Bovidae; genus Bos; species Bos taurus. The sequence goes on along the minus strand of NC_037357.1, from coordinate 39,455,501 downwards.
CACCCAGGGAACCAATGGAAACCACACACATCTGGGCCTCTAGTATCTGCTCTATCACCTGTGTATTTGACTGTGAATCCAGAAGTAGCCCCATGATATAGCTCAAGCACTGTTAGACATGATCCCGGAAGCAGTCTTGTCCACTGGAGACCTGACACTACACCCACCCACTACCTATCTAACAGATCTGAAAATCATGTATTCAACTGTAGATATGTCTCCTGGCCTCAGCCACACTTTCTGGCAATCCTGAGGGCAATTCCGTGTATTCAGGGACTTGGCAGAAGAAGGTCTTTATCTGCCAAAGATGTGAAAAAGTATTTCATATGCATAGATATCAACCTGAGGCTACACAGATCACAAAGAACCAGACAAACATAGTACCACCAAAAGAAACTAATAAAAATCCAGTAATAGATCCCAGAGGACTGGAGATTTATGAATTTCTTAACAATGAAACCAAAATAATTGTTTTAAGGTAGTTCAATTAGCTACAAGAAAACATATACACACTACTCAATGAAATAAGGAAAACAATGCAATAACAAAAGGCAAAGTTCAAACAAGATACAGAAATCGCAATAAAGAACCAAATAAATTCTAAAGCTGAAGAATACAACAATTTTAATAGCAGAAGAAAGAATTTTCAAACTCAAAGAGAGATCATCCAGTCAGAGGAGAAGAAAGGAAAACTGACAAAGAGTAAAGAAAGCCACAGGATTTATAGGATACTAGTAACAGAATCAATATAAACATTTTGGGACTTTCAGAAGGAGAAGGAGAGAAAGGGGAAGAAAGCTTATTTAAAGAAATACTGGCGGAAAACGTGTCAAATCTTGGGAAGGATATAGATCTCTAGATCCATGAAGGTCAAAAGTAACCAAATAAGCTCAAGCCAAAGAAGACTATGAGACAATTATAATCAGATTATCAAAAGCTAAAGACAAAGGGAGAAGTTTGAAGGAAGTAGAGCAAAAGCGACTTATCCCTAAAAGGAAACTTCCATAAGGCTATCAGTGAAGTTTTCAGCAGAAATCTTGACGACCAGGAGAGAATAGGATGATTTTCTCATTCAAAGTGCTGAAAGAAAAGATCTTATAACACAAGAATGCTATACCCATCAAAGATATTCTTCAGAAATGAAGGAGAAATAAAGATTTTCCCAAACAAAACTTGAGGGAGTTCATCACCATTAGAGCTGCCTTGATTAAGAGGTTTTTTTCAAGTTACATGTAAGAATGCTAATTAGTAACATTAAAGCATATGAAAGTATAAAGCTCACTGGAAAATATAAAGTCAAATTCAGAATATTTTAATACTGCAATAGTGGTACAAGTATAAAAGCTAAAAGACCAAAGTATTAATAAGAATTACACATATAATAATTTGTTAATGTATATACAACATCAGTTCGGTTCAGTCGCTCAGTCATGTCCAACTCTTTGCGACCCCGATGAATGGCAGCATACCAGGCCTCCCTGTCAATCACCAACTCCGGGAGTCCACCCAAACCCATGTCCATCGAGTCAGTGATGCCATCCCAAGCATCTCATCCTCTGTCGTCCCCTTCTCCTCCTGCCCTCAATCTTTCCCAGCATCAGGGTCTTTTCAAATGTGTCAGTTCTTCTCATCAGGTGGCCAAAGCACTGAAGTTTCAGCTTCAACATCAGTCCCTCCAATGAACACCCAGGACTGATCTCCTTTAGGATGGACTGGTTGGATCTCCTTGCAGTCCAAGGGACTCTCAAGAGTCTTCTCCAACACACTTCAAAAGCATCAATTCTTCTGTGTGCAGTCTTCTCTATAGTCCAACTCTCATCACTGGAAAAACCATAGCCTTGACTAGATGGACCATTGTTGGTAAAGTAATGTCTTTGCTTTTGAATATGCTATCTAGGTTGGTCATAACTTTCCTTCCAAGGAGCAAGTGTCTTTTAATTTCATGGCTGCAATCACCACCTGTAGTGATTTTTGAGCCCAGAAAAATAAACTCAGCCACTGTGTCCACTGTTTCCCCATCTATTTACCATGAAGTGATGGGACCGGGTGCCATGATCTTAGTTTTCTGGATGTTGAGCTTTAAGCCAACTTTTTCACTCTCCTCTTTCACTTTCATCAAGAGGTCCTTTAGTTCTTCTTCACTTTCTGCCATAAGGGTGATGTCATCTGCATATCTGAGGTTATTGATATTTCTCCTGGCAATCTTGATTCCAGCTTGTGCTTCCTCCAGCCCAGCGTTTCTCATGATGTACTCTGCATATAAGTTAAATAAGCAGGCTGACATTATATAGCCTTGATGTACTCCTTTTCCTATTTGGAGCCAGTCTGTTGTTCCATGTCCAGTTCTAACTGTTGCTTCCTGACCTACATACAGGTTTCTCAAGAGGCAGGTCAGGTGGTCTGGTATTCCCATCTCTTTCAGAATTTTCCACAGTTTATTGTGATCCACATAGTCAAAGGCTTTGGCATAGTCAATAAAACAGAAATAGATGTTTTTCTGGAACTTTCTTGCTTTTTTGATGATCCAGCAGATGTTGGCACAACATTAAAAGCCCTAAATTATGATACCAACAACATAAAATGTAGGAGAAGAAGAAATAAAATTGTTATCATCTTAAAATACACTGCTATAACTAAACAATATTTTATATAAGCCTCATGATAACTGACAAGGCTGAAAAAAATCTCAAGGAGATATACAAAAGAGAAAGTGCAAAGAATCACATACTACTGCTACTACAAAATCATTAAATCACAAAGGAAGACAGCAAGAAAGGAAGTTAGAAACAAAAGAATGAAAGAACACTCAGAAAACAGTTAACAAAATACAGGCATAAGTCCTTACCTATCAATAATACTTTAAGCATAAATGGATGAAATCCCCCATTTAAAACACATAGAGGGGCTAAATGGATTAAAAAACAAAAGATTCAAAAATATTTTGCATACAAAATATACTGTATATTTAAAGACAAATATCAAGTGAAAGTGAAAGGAAGGAAAAAGATATCCCATGCAAATCGTGATCAAAAGAGAACAAAGGTCACTATACTTACAAGAGACAAAGAAGGTCATAAATAATGACAAAAGGGTCAATTTAACAGGAAGACATAACAATTAAAAAAATATATAAACTCAACATTAAAGTACCTAAATATATAATGTAAACATTGACAGATTTGAAGAAGAAATAGCAATTTAATAATAACAGGAGACTTCAATATCACACACTGTCTATAATGGATAGAATCTCCAGACAGAAAATCAATATCGAAATAACAGAATTGAACAATTCTATAGACTAAATGAACCTAACAGACACATGCAATAATTTCCACCCAATAGCTGAAGTATATAGATCGTATGTTAGGTTGAAAAACAAGTCTTAACAAATTAAAGGATATTGAAATCACTACAAGTATCTTTTGGGGTCATAATGTAATGAAACTAGAAATCAATAACTATAAGAAAATGGAGAAATTTAGAAATACATATAAACTAAGCCACACACTCTTGAACAACCAAAACCATTGGATGAAAGAGAAAATCAAATGAGAATTTTGAAAATATCCCAAAACAACATGAAAGTATAATATGTCAAAGAAGACAAAATAGATAAAATCTAAGAAACTACATTATGAAAAGAGAATTATGATGTTGGAGAGGCTCAAAAGGCCTAAGGGTCATGAGGTTGAAGTTTTCATTGAGTGAATGCCTCAACATCTCTGAAATGGAAGAATAAAGTAAATATTTATTGAACCTTATTTGGGTGAAATATCCCTTTTAAAATATGTCACCCAATATCATTAGTTATTTCCCCAGGTTTTGTGTCACACCTAGATGTAATAATAATGTATTGCATGTATTTATTCAAATTAATGATACACATATTCTATAAGACTGATAACCTATTTCTAGAAATATCCCTCTAGTCTGGAATGGGATTATTCATCTTTGGGTATAATTATTTCAGCAGCAGTGGCTAATGTCAAGCAGTTATTGGGTCATGGAGATGGGAATACGAGACCACCTGACCTGCCTCTTGAGAAACCTACATCCAGGTCAGGAAGCAACAGTTAGAACTGGACATGGAACAGCAGACTGATTCCAAATAGGAAAAGGAGTATGTCAAGGCTGTATATTGTCACCCTGCTTATTTAACTTATATGCAGAGTACATAAAGAGAAATGCTAGGCTGGAAGAAGCACAAGCTGGAATCAAGATTGCCGGGAGAAATATCAATAACCTCAGATATGCAGATGACACCACCCTTATGGCAAAAAGTGAAGAGGAAGTAAAAAGCCTCTTGATGAGAGTGAAAGAGGAGAGTGAAAAAGTTGGCTTAAAGCTCAACATTCAGAAAACGAAGATCACAGCATCTGGTCCCATCATTTCATGGGAAATAGATGGGGAAACAGTGGAAACAGCATCAGAGTTTGCTTTTTTGGGCTCCAAGTTCACTGCAGATGGTGACTGCATCCATGAAATTAAAAGACGCTTACTCCTTGGAAGGAAAATTATGACCAACTTGGATAGCATATTGAAAGGCAGACATTACTTTGCCTACAAAGGCCCGTCTAGTTAAGGCTATAGTTTTTCCAGTGGCCATGTATGGATGTGAGAGTTGGATTGTGAAGAAAGCTGAGTGCCGAAGAATTGATGGTTTTGAACTGTGGTGTTGGAGAAGACTCTTGAGAGTCCCTTGGATTGCAAGGAGGTCCAACCAGTCCATCCTAAAGGAGATCAGTCCTGTGTGCTCATTAGAAGGACTGATGCTAAAGCTGAAACTCCAATACTTTGGCCACCTCATAGGAAGTGTTGACTCATTGGAAAAGTCACTGATGCTGGGAGGGATTGTAGGCATGAGGAGACGGGGATGACAGAGGATGAGATGGTTGGATGGCATCACCGACTTAATGGACATGAGTTTGAGTGAACTCCGGGAGTTGATGATGGACAGGGAGGCCTGGTGTGCTGCTATTCATAGGGTTGCAAAGAGCTGGACATGAATGAGCAAGTGAACTGAACTGAACTGAAAGTACATAGGTGCTAAAGGCAGATTTTGAGGGTTCAAGTCTTAGGCCTTCAGCATTTCATTCTTTGACAAAACTTTATTATTTTGCAATTGCTACAAATGGTGAATTATACTAAATTAGTCTTCCAAAGGGATTTTTTTAAATATTTTATTTTATTTTTTAACTTTACAATATTGTATTGGTTTTGCCATATATCAACATGAATCCACCACAGGTATACACGTGTTCCCCATCCTGAACCCTCCACCCTCCTCCCTCCCGGTACCATCCCTCTGGGTCGTCCCAGTGCACCAGCCCCAAGCATCCAGTATATAGTACATCGAACCTGGACTGGCGACTTGTTTCATATACGACATTACACATGTTTCAGTGCCATTCTCCCAAATTATCCCACTCTCTCCCTCTCCCACAGAGTCCAAAAGACTGTTCTATACATCAGTGTCTCTTTTGCTGTCTCGTATACAGGGTTATTGTTATCATCTTTCTACAGTCCATATATATGTGTTAGTATACTGTATTGGTGTTTTTCTTTTTGGCTTACTTCACTCTGTATAATAGGCTCCAGTTCCATCCACCTCTTTAGAACTGATTAAAATGTATTCTTTTTAATGGCTGAGGAATACTCCATTGTGTATATGTACCACAGCTTTCTTTGATTAGATCCAAATACCTTTCATTTTTACTGCATTATATTTATACCTGAAATTTAATGCTGCTGCTGCTGCTGCTAAGTTACTTCAGTCATGTCCGACTCTGTGCGACCCCAGAGATGGCAGCCCACCACCAGGCTACCCCGTCCCTGGGATTCTCCAGGCAAGAACACTGGAGTGGGTTGCCATTTCCTTCTCTAATGCATGAAAGTGAAAAGTGAAAGTAAAGTCGTTCAGTCGTGTCCGACTCTTAGCGACCCCGTGGACTGCAGCTTACCAGGCTCCTCCATCCATAGGATTTTCCAGTCAAGAGTACTGTAGTGGGTTGCCATTGCTTTCTCTGGAAATTTAATGAAAAGCATATAATCTTCAGTACCAGTCAGACCTAGAATTTGACTTTCCAGTTTGATTGTGATTTATTTAACCTCTAACTTGGACGCATGCAACATGGAAATAACAACTCCTTTCTTATAGTGTTATTGTGAGGATTGAAGCAGAGATTATATGTTAAGTTCCAACAGGTTTTGACACAGTAAAGGAAATCACTAAATTTGTTTCCCTCTGGAAAGTAGATTCTGGGCATTGAATAATTAATAAATGAATCTTCATACAACAGTTGATACATTTTCTCAGTCTTAACTGTCTAGTCATTGTAGTATTAAGTTTGCATTATTCAAATAAATGTAGGAAAGTCACTTGAAAATAGCCAAGAAAACTACTTTTAACAGAACTCTGTATTCAAGTACTTTCTTGAAAGTGAAAGGTTTTCTATTTAGCTCTTGTAGGAGAGAAGGATGCTTATAAAAACAAATTCAATCTTTGATTGTAACTACTGGCAACAATTTTGTTTATAATGGCAATTTTATTTTTCCAATTTTTAAAAAGTAGAGCATGTTTGTTCTTTTTTGCTTACCTTTGTCATATACATTCACAGACTCTGTCCTTTATACACTGATTCTTGTATTTTTTGTCTTTGAACATATTTAATATTTTCTCTTCAATTTTTTCCTATTAAACTTCTCAAAATTATGTATAAATGCTCCATAATATAACAGTAAGCTAATCTTTTAAAATGGCTCTAGCCTGAATGTTTTGAACAAGAATGAGAATGACAGTGCTGTGTTTCCAGATGCAGGAGGCTTACAGGTGTTTTTTTTGTTTTGTTTTGTTTTTTTAATAGCAGTAAGAAAATGCTGATTAGGTTTGGAGTGTATGCCAGCTACAGAAATGAACCAGACTTAATTTGTTTCCTTCACAGATCACTTAGTCTTCAGAAACCAGTTAATGTTTTAATTTCACCATGTTACCAATTAATAAACATTTCCATTATGTTCCAAATCACCTGAAAAAAATGAAAGCATTTGAAAGTCATGGAGGTGCATATTACAAACCTGTTGGATTAATGTGACAGAATAAATTCATGGTCAGAGCTAACAATAGTTTCAAGCATGGGCTTACCATAACCATGCATACATCCTTTTTACTGTTTTTATTACTCTGTGTGTATGTGTGTGTGCATGTGTGTGTGTATGTGCACATGCACATGTGTGCTTTGGGGAGTTTTTTTTTTTTTCCTGTAATCCCAAAGTAGAGAGAAATCATCAAAAACATTACTATAACACCATTAAATGCCAGCACAGTTGAGCATTTCCAACTTTTTAATGAATTGCATATATAAAAGGTCTCTGGTGACTTTTTCAAAATAAAAAATAAATAAATTTGAAAATGTAGACCCATCAGTGTTTCTTCAACTGCACGTATAGTATGCAAAACTAAGGAAAAGAGGCAAATAATGAAATAATTAAAAAATGAATGCTGACATTCAATACTTCAGTGATAAAACTTGACTTTGAATAATTTCTTTTTAATAGTTTTTTTTTTTTAATGTAACTTGAAACAATCACAAATTTATAGAAAAAGTTATAAGTACACTTCAGGGAATCATTTTTTTCTGAACTATTTGAGAGTAGATTATCAATTCTTAATACTAGTTTAATGTATATTTCCTACAAACAAGGACTTTATTCTACACAACCACAGTACAACTATCACAGTCTTATATTCTCTTTGACCAGCCCCAGAATCAGTAATTTCTTTAAGCAGCTCTGGTCCCTTTTAGTATAAAATGACATTTATAATCAGAATCTGAGCACTCCATATGTTCATTGATATTGGGATGTTACTGTGACAAGGTTCTCTCTCCTACTGAGTAGGTGAGGGTATGTATATATGTACATTAGTGTGTATGCAAAAACAAGCAAAATAATTACTTATATATTTACTTCCACATCTAATTTTACATTTTTAAAACCATGGTCTTGTATTGTTATCTTCAATTTCAATCTATGCTATTGGGTTTATTCTAGTTTTATCCTTTTCCTTTATTTCCTTTTTTTACTGACAGTGAAGAACCTGGCTACTGTTATGTTTAATATATTTATTTACTTGATCAGTCCCTTCTATGTATAACTAATCTCTTGACTTTGCTCCCATTCCCCTCCTCTCTGCAACCCTCTCATGTAGATGTCCTTCTCAACTTACTTGGACCTTAAACTCAAATCAGGATGTTCCCTGCATGGAAGTCTTCCTCACCCTGCTTGAGCTATGATACCCAGTACCAAACTACCTCCTTGCATATGCCCTTCTCAGCTATGAAGATGGAGCCCTCATGAATGGGATTAGTGCATTTATAAAAATCATGAATGAGATTGCTTCCCCTTTCTGCTCTCTCATGTGAGGCTACAAAAAGAAGTCAGTAATCTGTACCCAGGAAGAGGATCCTCAATAGAATTTGACCAGGTTGGGAACCTGATCTTGGACTTCAAACCTCCAAAACTGTGAGAGAAAAATTTCTGCTCTTTAAAAGCCATCCAGTGTATGGTACTTTGTTATGTCAGCTCAAACTGATTAACATGCTTTTCTTATTTCAGTTGGATATGATTTAAACATAATTAGTATGCAGGGCTCCTATGGAGGTGTTCTTCTTATTCAACTCTGACACCCTAATTTGGGCCACTGCAGCTTCCATATCCTCTGGCATGATTACCTACTTTGCTTTGGCTCACCATATAGCTTGAGGACCGGGTTTTCTATAAGGAAAAGAGATGGAAGAGAAAATAAGGAAGAATAAGAGCTATAATTTAGCTTATAAATTGACTTGGAAAAAATTAATATTTTAAGTTTGTGTCTTTATCTACAAAGTGGTAGTACATAAAAACATACTAAAGAAGATACAGTGAAAAATAAGTCCTCTTTCTGTCTCAGTTCCACCTTCAGGATGCAATCATTGTACCCAGTTCTTTTTTTGTGTGTGTATTTATACTTCCAGACATAATCTATGTATTTAAAAACAAACTCATGTGTAGGTATGTACATGCATATCAGAATGCATTTAACTGGCATTCAGTTTATGGAAAGTTGTTCCCATTGTTTTCTATTACAAAAGACTTTACAATGAATATCTTTCCTGTACATGAATCATTTTGAACATGAGTATAACTTTGAAATAGAGTATCTAAGTCATCTTTGCTAGCTCAATATGTTACCAAACATTTTAATATTTAACACATTTGTAGTTGAAATCTGATATCTCATTGTTCTTTGTATTTTATGTCACAGATGAGCGACATTGAGCGTATTGTCTATTTTGTTTCTAAGTGTCATTGGCAGTTCTTTTTTTATGTACTATTTGTTAGGTCGATTTGTTCATTTTTACCATGTCCTTTTCCCTTTTAACATTTTAACTTATTTTTTTTAATTGAACGATAATTGATTTACAATATTTGTGTTGGTTTCTGCCATACATCAGGAGAAGGCAATGGCACCCCACTCCAGTACGCTTGCCTGGAAAATCCCATGAACAGAGGAGCCGGGTGGGCTGCAGTCCATGGGGTCGCTAGGAGTCGGACACGATTGAGTGACTTCACTTTCACTTTTCATTTTCATGCACTGGAGAAGGAAATGGCAACCCACTCCAGTGTTCTTGCCTGGAGAATCCCAGGGACTGGGGAGCCTGGTGTGCTGCCGTCTATGGGGTCTCACAAAGTCGGACACGACTGAAGCGACTTAGCAGCAGCAGTAGCAGCTGCCATACATCAACATGAATTAGCCATAGGTGTACATAAATCCCCTCCCTCTTGAACCTCCTTCCCACCTCTCACCCAATCTCACCCCTTTAGGTTGTCATAGAGCACTGAGTTTAGCTCCCAGTGTCACACAGCAAATTCCCACTTGCTATCTATCTTACATGTGGTAATGTCTATGTTTCCATGCTATTCTCTCAATTCGTCCCACCCTCTCCTTCCTCACTGTGTCCACAATCTGTTCTCTTTGTCTATGTCTCCATTGCTGCCCTGAAAATTGATACCATCTTTCTAGATTTCATATGTATGCATTAGTATACAATATTTGTCTTTCACTTTCTGACTTATTTCATTCTGTATAATAGGCTGTAGGTTCATCCACCTCATTAGTGCATGCATGCTAAATCACTTCATTCATGTCTGACTCTTTGTGACCCTATTGACTGTAACCCATGAGGCTCCACAGTCCATGGGATCTCCCAGGAAAAAATACTGGAGTGGGTTGTCATTTCCTCCTTCAGGGGATCTTGCTAACCCAAGGATCCAATCCATGTCTCTTACTTCTCCTGCATTGGCAAGTGAGTTCTTTACCGCTAGCACTATCTGGGAAGCCCTGTCAGCTCAATACAATGGACTCAGATGCATTTATTTGTATGGCTGAATATTTCGTTGCATATATTCACCTGAGCTTCTTTTTCCATTCATCTGTTAATGGACATCTAGGTTGCTTCCATGTCCTAGCTATTGTAAATACTTCTTCAATGAACATTGGGGTACGTGTGTCTTTTTCAATTATGATTTTCCCAGGGTATATGCCCAGTAGTGGGATTGTTGGGTCATGTGGTAGTTTTAGTCCTAGTTTTTTAAGGAATCTCCATACTGTCCTCCATACTGGCTGTATCAATTTGCATTCCCACCAACATTGCAAGAGGGTTCCCTTTTCCCACACCTTCTCCAGGATTTGTTCTTTGTAAATTTTTTGATGACAGTCATTCTGACTGGTGTGAGGTAATATCTCATAGTTTTGATTTGCATGTCTCTAAATATCAGCATTGTTGAGCTTCTTTTCATGTGTTTATTAGCCATCTGTATGTCTTCTTTGGAGAATTGTCTGTTTATGTCTTCTCTCCACTTTTTGATTAGGTTGTTTGTTTTTCTGGTATTGAGGTGTACGAGCTGCCTCTATAATTTGAAAATAAATCCACTGTCAGTTTTTTCATTTGTTACCATTTTTGCCCACTCTGAAGGTTGTCTTTTCACCTTGTTTATAGTTTCCTCTGCTGTTAAAAAGTTTTTTTTAAGTTTAATTAGGTTCCACTTGTTTATTTTTTGTTTTTATTTCTGTTACTCTAGGAGGAGGGTCATAGAGGATCTTGTGATTTATGTTATACAGTCTTCTGCCTATGTTTTCCTCTAACAGTTTTAGTTTCTGGTCTTACATTTAGGTCTTTTGTCCATTTTGAGTTTATCTTTGTGTAAGGTGTTAGGAAGTATTCTAATTTCATTCTTTTACATGTAGGTGTCTCATTTTCCCAGCACCACTTATTAAAGAGACTGTCTTTTCTCCACTGTATATTCTTGCCTCCTTTGTCAAAGATAATGCATCCATAGGTGCATGGGTTTATCTCTGGGCTTTCTATCTTGTTTCATTCGTCCATATTTCTGCTTTTTTGTCAACCATACTCTCTTCGTGATGAATGTAGCTTTGTAGCATAGTCTGAAGACAGGATGGTTGATTCCCCCAACTCCATTCTTCTTTTTCAAGATTGCTTTGGCTATTTGGGGTTGTTTGTGTTTCCATACAAACTTTGAGATATTTGGCCTAGTTCTGTGAAAAATGCCATTGGTAATTTGATAGTGATTGTACTGACTCTGTAGATTACATTTAGTAATACAGTCATTTTCATACTATTGATTCTTCCAACCCAGGAATATGAAATATTTCTCCATCTGTTTATGTAATCTTTGCTTTCTTTCTTCGGGGTCTTTTAGTTTCCTGTATACAGCTGTTTTGTCTCCTTAGGTAGGTTTATTCATAAATACTTTATTTTTTTTTGTTGCCATAGTGAAAGTGGTTGATTCCTTAATTTCTCTTTCTGATTTTTCATTGTTAGTGTATAGGAATGCAAGTGATTTCTGTAGAGTTTGAATATATTAAATTGACTGATAAGCTCTAGTAATTTTCTGATGGTATCTTTAGGGTTTCTGTGTATAGCATCATGTTGTCTGCAAACAATGAGAGTTTTACTTCTTTTCCAATCTGGATTTCTTTTCTTCTTTTTCTTCTCTGATTGCAGAACCTAGGACTTTCAAAACTGTATTGAATAATAGTGGAGAGAGAGCACACCCTTATCTTGTTCTTGATCTTAGAGGAAATGCTTTCAGTTTTTCACCATTGAGAATAATGTTTGATGTGGGTTTATCATATATAGCTTTCATTATGTTGAGGTAGGTTTCTTCTATGCCCATTTTTTGAAGGTTTTTTTTAATCATAAGTGGGTGCTGAATTTTCACAAGCTTTTGAGATAATTGAGATTATCATATGGCTTTTATTTTTAAATTTGTTAATATTGTATCACATTGATTACTTAGAGTGTTTTGAAAAATACTTGCATCCCTGGGATAAACCTGACTTGATCATGGTGTATGATCTTTTTAATATGTTGTTGAATTTAGTTTGCTAGAATTTTGTGGATGATTTTTGCATCTATTTTCATCAGAGATATTGGCCTGTTATTTTCTTTTTTGTGTGATGTCTTTATCTGGTTCTGGTATCAGGGTGATTGTAGCCTCATAGAATAAGCTTGGAATATTTCCTTCCTTTGCAAATTTTGGAAGAGTTTGAGAAAGATAAGCATTAACTCTTCTCTAAATATTTGATAGAATTCACATATGAAGCCATCTGGCTTTGGCTTTTGCTTTTTGGGAGATTTTTGATCACAGTTGTTTTGGTATCAGTGCTTGTGATTTGCTTGTTCATAATTTCTATTTATTCCTGCTTCAGTCTTGGAAGCTTGAACTTTTCTAATAATCTGTCCATTTCCACTAGGTTGTTGATCTTATTAGCATGTAGTTGCTCTTAATAGTCTCTTATGATTCTTTGTATTTCTGCATTGCCTGTTATAACCTTTCCTTTTTCATTTTTACTTTTGTTGATTTGATTCTTCTCCCTTTGTTTCTTGATGAATCTAGCTAATGGTTTGTCAATATTATCTTCTCAAAGAACAAGCTTTTAGTTTTACTGATTTTTGTTATTGTCTCTTTCCTTTGATTTATTTCTGCTCTGATGTTTATGATTTCTTTCTTTCTACTAACTGTGTTTGATCTTTGTTAGTTTGATTTGTATGTGTTTCAGCGCGTTTCTCTTTGGATTTATCCTGTATGGGACTCTCTGTTCTTATACTTGACTGACTATTTCCTCTCCCACATTAAGGAAGTTTTCAACTATAATCTCTTCAAAAATTTTCCCATATCTTTTCTTTTTCTCTTCTTCTGGGACCCCTATAGTTTGAATGTTGGTGCATTTAATATTGTACCAGAGGTCTCTGAGACTATCCTCAATTCTTTTCATTCTTTTTCCTTTATTCTGCTCTTCAGCTGCTATTCCTACCATTCTATCTCCTAGCTCTCTTATCTGTTCCTTTGCCTCAGTTGTTCTGCTATTGATTCCTTCTAGAGTACTTAATTTCAGTAATTTTGCTGTTCATCTCTCTTTCTCTATGTCCTTGCTAAATGTGATAATTAATTCTTGCATTTTCTCCACTCTATTCTTGAGATTTTAGATCATCTTTACTATCATTACTCTGAATTATTTTTCAGGTAGTTTGCATATTTCCTCTTGATTTATGTGGTTTTGTGTTTTTACCTTGTTCCTTCATTTTGCAGTATTTCTTTGCATTTCCCCCCCCTAACTTAGAGTGTTTGAAGTCTCCTTTTCCCAGGCTTTAGAATCGTATTCCTTCTTATTTTTGGTTTCTGCCTTTGGTGGGTGAGGTTAGTCCAGTGATTTGAGTAGGTTTCATGTTGGGAAGGATGTGTGCCTGTGTTCTGGTGGGAGTAGGTGCATTTTATCTTTCCCTCTGATGGGCAGGGCTGTGTGAAGTAGTATGTTTTGGGGGTATCTGTGGGAAGCATCTCTGCTGATGATTGGGTTTGTGTTTTTTTCCTTGCTTGTTTTTTGAGTGAGACATCCTGTGCTATGTGTTGCTGGCAGTTAGGTGATGTTGGGTCTTTGAAATAGGTTTAGGCCTGTGTGGTACCTCTCACTAATTAATACTTTCTGGGATCAGGAGTTCTCTGACAGTCTAGTGTTCTGTACTACATGCTCCCATTCTAAAGGCTTAGGCCCAATCTCTATCTGGGGAACTATAATTCCATAAGCCATTTGTTAGACATTAACAGAGATGAAAACACAGAGAAACAAAACAAAACAAAAAACAAGAGACAAAAGACTAACCTGACAAATGGTAAATCCAAAATCAGACAACAAAAACAAACAATGAAAACTACACATACACATATATACACATACAAACAAAATCAAAAGAATCCAAAAAAATAAAGTGCAAGAGAGTCACCTGGCAAGCAAAGGAACTCAAAAATGATATCAACCAATTAAAAGCAAAACTAACTAAAACACAAACTGGAAAACAAAACGAAGCAGATTTCCAACTGGGTAATAAAGCAAAGAAAACAAAACTAGCAAACATGGTGAAATAAATAAAGAGGAAGGAAAGAAAAAATAGAAAAACAAAGTTAAATAGAAGGGTATGAAAAAATATATATGTAAAAGAATAATTGCAGGGGTCCAGCCCTGGTGGATCCAGGGAATTCAAAGCAGGGACAGCAGCAGCGAACTGGATACAATAGTTTTAATTAAATGTTAATTAGAGATATAAAGAGTAATAGAATAAGGATAGCTCAGCAGGAAAATTCAGTGGAGAAAAAAGGCTGAATAACTTGGTTTATGTGGAAAGCTAATAAAATTCCAAAATAAGGAATTTGCATCACCTACGTAGGCTGCAGGCATCCTCCTGTTCTCCTGAAGGAGAGGAGACACTAAAGCCTCCCTGGTCAGATCTTAGAAGACCAGGCAAAATTAGTAGGCTTGACGAGCCTCCACGCTCAAGATGGGAATTCAGCCGGAAGGTGAGAGAAAGAACGACATGAGGAGACCAAGTTTTGGTGAACAAGGCCTGCACTTTATTTTCCAAAGTAGTTTTTATACCTTAAGTTGTGCATAGAGGATAATGGGGGAAGGGGTAGAGTCAGCAGTAAGACAGGCTTTCTTCCTGCAAACTTATCATATGTAAAAGTTTAGGTGATTTACATCATCTTTTGGCCCAGAGGCCTGTCAACATTTTAAGGTCCTTTTTTCAGAAAACTTATTTTCTCTAAAAGTGATTATTCTAAAGTCAGGCGCCACCCTCCAAAAACATTAGATAAAGTTGCATTCCTATAGGGCAAAGGTGTGGTGGGCTATAACAAGAAAAAGAATTAACTCAAGGGTCCAAGGTTACAAACGTTAAAGCTACTACTTACATTCCTATATACCAATTATATTAATCAATACACTGACAAGGACACAGTACGTAAGGAATATGGAAATTTAGCAGCAAACATTGGCCCAACAAGTGAAAAACCCTTCACCAATACAATTTCTAATCAATATTTTACCTGCTCAAAGGAATCTGTATTTAGACAATTTATTTATTTTATTTTATTTTAAACTTTACAATATTGTATTAGTTTTGCCAAATATCGAAATGAATCCTCCACAGGTATACATGTGTTCCCCATCCTGAACCTTCCTCCCTCCTCCCTCCCCATACCATCCCTATGGGTCGTCCCAGTGCACCAGCCCCAAGCATCCAGTATCATGCATCAAACCTGGACTGGCAACTCGTTTCATACATGATATTTTACATGTTTCAATGCCATTCTCCCAAATCTTCCCACCCTCTCCCTCTCCAACAGAGTCCATAAGACTGTTCTATACATAAGTGTCTCTTTTGTGGTCTCGTACAAAGGGTTACTGTTACCATCTTTCTAAATTCCATATATATGCGTTAGTATACTGTATTGGTGTTTTTCTTTCTGGCTTACTTCACTCTGTATAATAGGCTCCAGTTTCATCCACCTCATTAGAATTTATTCAAATGTATCCATTTTAATGGCTGAGTAATACTCCATTGTGTATATGTACCACAGCTTTCTTATCCATTCATCTGCTGATGGACATCTAGGTTGCTTCCATGTCCTGGCTATTATAAACAGTGCTGCGTTGAACATTGGGGTACACGTGTCTCTTTCCCTTCTGGTTTCCTCAGTGTGTATGCCCAGCAGTGGGATTGCTGGATCATAAGGCAGTTCTATTTCCAGTTTTTTAAGGAATCTCCACACTGTTCTCCATAGTGGCTGTACTAGTTTGCATTCCCACCAACAGTGTAAGAGGGTTCCCTTTTCTCCACACCCTCTCTAGCATTTATTGCTTGTAGACTTTTGGATCGCAGCCATTCTGACTGGCATGAAATGGTACCTCATAGTGGTTTTGATTTGCATTTCTCTGATAATGAGTGATGTTGAGCTTATTCATGTGTTTGTTAGCCCCTTCTTTGGAGAAATGTCTATTTAGTTCTTTGGCCCATTTTTTGATTGGCTCATTTATTTTTCTGGAGTTGAGCTGTAGGAGTTGCTTGTATATTTTTGAGATTAGTTGTTTGTCAGTTGCTTCATTTTCTATTATTTTCTCCCATTCTCAAGGCTGCCTTTTCACCTTGCTAATAGTTACCTTTGATGTGCAGAAGCTTTTAAGTTTAATTAGGTCCCATTTGTTTATTTTTTCTTTTATTTCCAATATTCTGGGAGGTGGATCATAGAGGATCCTGCTGTGATGTATGTCGGAGAGTGTTTTGCCTATGTTCTCCTCTAGGAGTTTTATAGTTTCTGGTCTTACGTTTAGATCTTTAATCCATTTTGAGTTTATTTTTATGTATTGTGTTAGAAAGTGTTCTAGTTTCATTCTTTTACAAGTGGTTGACCAGATTTCCCAGCACCACTTGTTAAAAAGATTGTCTTTAATCCATTGTATATTCTTGCCTCCTTTGTCAAAGACAAGGTGTCCATATGTGTGTGGATTTATCTCTGGGCTTTCTATTTTGTTCCATTGATCTATATTTCTGTCTTTGTGCCAGTACCATACTGCCTTGATAACTGTGGCTTTGTAGTAGAGCCTGAAGTCAGGCAGGTTGATTCCTCCAGTTCCATTCTTCTTTCTCAAGATAGCTTTGGCTATTCTAGGTTTTTTGTATTTCCATACAAATTGTGAAATTATTTGTTCTAGCTCTGTGAAGAATACCATTGGTAGCTTGATAGGGATTGCATGGAATCTATAAATTCCTTTGGGTGGTATACTCATTTTCACTATATTGATTCTTCCAATCCATAAACCTGGTATATTTCTCCATCTATTAGTGTCCTCTTTGATTTCTTTCACCAGTGTTTTATAGTTTTCTATATATAGGTCTTTAGTTTCTTTAGGTAGATATATTCCTAAGTATTTTATTCTTTCCATTGCAATGGTGAATGGAATTGTTTCCTTAATTTCTCTTTCTGTTTTCTCATTATTAGTGTATAGGAATGCAAGGGATTTCTGTGTGTTGATTTTATATCCTGCAACTTTACTATAATCATTGATTAGTTCTAGTAATTTTCTGGTGGAGTCTTTAGGGTTTTCTATGTAGAGGATCATGTCATCTGCAAATAGTGAGAGTTTTACCTCTTCTTTTCCAATTTGGATTCCTTTTATTTCTTTTTCTGCTCTGATTGTTGTGGCCAAAACTATGTTGAATAGTAATGGTGAAAGTGGACACCCTTGTCTTGTTCCTGACTTTAGAGGAAATGCTTTCAATTTTTCACCATTGAGGATAATGTTTGCTGTGGGTTTGTCATATATAGCTTTTATTATGTCGAGGTATGTTCCTTCTATTCCTGCTTTCTGGAGAGTTTTTTATCATAGATGGATGTTGAATTTTTTCAAAGGTTTTCTCGGCATCTACTGAGATCATCATATGGTTTTTATTTTTCAATTTGTTAATGTGGTGTATTACATTGACTGATTTGTGGATATTGAAGATCCTTGCATCCCTGGGATAAAGCCCACTTGGTCATGGGGTATGATCTTTTTAATGTGTTGTTGGATTCTGTTTGCTAGAATTTTGTTAAGGATTTTTGCATCTATGTTCATCAGTGATATTGGCCTGTAGTTTTCTTTTTTTGTGGGATCTTTGTCAGGTTTTGGTATTAGGATGATGGTGGCCTCATAGAATGAGTTTGGAAGTTTACCTTCCTCTGCAATTCTCTGGAAGAGTTTGAGCAAGATAGGTGTTAGCTTTTCCCTAAATTTTTGGTAGAATTCAGCTGTCAAGCCATCTGGACCTGGGCTTTTGTTTGCTGGAAGATTTTTGATTACAGTTTCAATCTCTGTGCTTGTGATGGGTCTGTTAAGATTTTTTATTTCTTCCTGGTCCAGTTTTGGAAAGTTGTACTTTTCTAAGAACTTGTCCATTTCTTCCACGTTGTCCATTTTATTGGCATATAATTGTTGATAGTAGTCTCTTATGATCCTTTGTATTTCTGTGTTGTCTGTTGTGATCTCTCCATTTTCATTTCTAATTTTATTGGTTTGATTTTTCTCCCTTTGTTTCTTGATGAGTCTGGCTAATGGTTTGTCAATTTTATTTATCCTTTCAAAGAACCAGCTTTTGGCTTTGTTGATTTTTGCTGTGGTCTCCTTTGTTTCTTTTGCGTTTATTTCTGCTCTAATTTTTAAGATGTCTTTCCTTCTACTAACCCTGGGGTTCTTCATTTCTTCCTTTTCTAGTTGCTTTAGGTGTAGAGTTATGTTATTTATTTGACTTTTTTCTTGTTTCTTGAGGTATGCCTGTATTGCTATGAACTTTCCCCTTAGGACTCCTTTTACAGTGTCCCACAGGTTTTGGGTTGTTGTGTTCTCATTTTCATTCATTTCTATGCAAATTTTGATTTCTTTTTTGATTTCTTCTGAGATTTGTTGGTTATTCAGCAGTGTGTTGTTCAGCCTCCATATGTTGGAATTTTTAATAGTTTTTCTCCTATAATTGAGATCTAATCTTACTGCATTGTGGTCAGAAAAGATGCTTGGAATGATTTCAATTTTTTTGAATTTACCAAGGCTAGATTTATGGCCCAGGATGTGATCTCTCCTGGAGAAGGTTCCATGTGCGCTTGAGAAAAAGGTGAAATTCATTGTTTTGGGATGAAATGTCCTATAGATATCAATTAGGTCTAACTGGTCTATTGTATCATTTAAAGTTTGTGTTTCCTTGTTAATTTTCGGTTTAGTTGATCTATCCTTAGGTGTGAGTGGGGTATTAAAGTCTCCCACTATTATTGTGTTATTGTTAATTTCTCCTTTCATACTTGTTAGCATTTGTCTTACATATTGCGGTGCTCCTGTGTTGGGTGCATATATATTTATAATTGTTGTATCTTCTTCTTGGATTGATCCTTTGATCATTATGTAGTGACCGTCTTTGTCTCTTTTCACAGCCTTTAGAACATCTCATGCCTCTCACGGTTGGGAGGCTGTGAACAATCACATGTGGCCGGAAGAACCTGTTCAGGCAGGCTAGAGGACTTCCAAAGGAGTTTTTAGGTTTAAACACTTGTCAAGCCCAGGAACTTTATCTACTGGAGCTGTAAGTTAACTCTTTTTCAGAGAGAGGTGGTGGGGGACAGCCCCCCGTAAAGTCAGAGGTGTAGGTGACAGCACAAAGCAGTAAAGTAGGCAGATTCTGGTTTTGGAGGTAGATGCTCGAGAATTTCCAGGGGGACTCCTGAGGCTCGATCCCACCTTTGTGTATGCCGAGCCTCTTTCCTCATGACCTTTGCCACGGGTGGAGTTCCTCACGCTGGCTCCCAGCAAATAACTACAGCAGAGAAAGAAGAGTAAGAAATGCAAACAAATTTTGTTTTGTTTGGTTTTGTTTTAAAACACCCACAGAACCACAAAAAGCCAACATGGAGATAGAAGTATATAAAGGAAATAAAAGGTATAATTAAAAAAATAGTTCTCAAAAGCTTAAATAGAGTTGGGCTTCCTTGGTAGCTCAGTTAGTAAAGAATCTGACTGCAGTGCAGGAGATCTGGGTTCAATTCCTGAGTTGAGAAGATCCCCTGGAGAAGTAAATGGTAACCCACTCCAGTATTCTTGCCTAGAGAATCCCATGGACAGAGGAGCCTGGCAGTCTACAGTTTATGGGGTCACAAGAGTCGGACATGACTTAGCAACTAAACTAGTATTACTATTACTACTACTAAACAGAGCTAATAGCAAAAATAAAATAAAAAACCACTGCAAAACAGAAAAAAGAAGAAGAAGAAGAAAAAAAAAAAAAAACCAGAGAACAAATCAAAATGTAAAAATAATAATAAGTGTTTTTCTCTGATCTCATCTGTCAGCCTCCTTTCACTTGCTGTGAGTCACATTACACCCTGCCTCCCTAGGATGCCCTCCAACACTGGACTGGCCTCTGGATCTGCTGTGGGGATGGCTCAGACTCTAATCTGGCCCTACTGCTGCCTTTTCTTTCCTCCAATGACCACAGCTACTAGAACTAATGTGTTTTCTTTTGTGGGAAATCTCATTGTCCTTTTATGTATTCCATAGACACAGAGTCTACCTTGTTGATCATGTAGATTTAACCTGCAGTTTGTACAGCTGATTAAAAGGTTTTTGATCCCCTTCCTTGGCCATTCTGCCCCTGGAGTTCAACTGTAGTTTTATCCACATCTCTGCATGTGGATCATCCACAGGAGTTTGCTCCTAAAGTTGCATTGAAGGACTTGGGTCTGCTCCATTGAGGATCAGGTGTGGAGTTGGCACAGTTTCTTGGATTGAAGGTACCTTGGGAGCCCCTAGAGCAGGAGATATGGCAGTATTAGGGTTTTTTCTAGCCTCTGGCAAGTGAGAATTGAGTATGGAGGCAGTACAGATACTCTGATGTGGAGATCTCACCCCTGCTTCAGTTCCCTTATCCCCCCAGGTTCAAGTCCAGTGCTACTCACTCTCCTCTTTTCCCTCTCCTTCCTTTGTTCTACTGAGTTTTCTGTGCATCTATATATTTTCTTCTGGTGGTCAGGGACTCCTGCACACTCTCAACTGGGTTCTGTAAGATCTTCTGTATCTGAAGGTGTATTCCTAATGGAGAGAGATGTGATCCACATACACATGCTCCTCTGCCATCTTGTCTCTCTTTCTTTTTGAATGGAAAGAGCATTTTATAAATCAAAGAAGTTAACCTTTGCTACTGGTGATTTGAGTTGCAGTATTTTTTTCCAGCCTATTTTTCTCAAACTTTAATTTTTTTCCTCCAAAGAAAATTTCTCAATTAAAAAAAAAAAAAAAAAAGAGTTGCATATACACTTTTGCTACATTACCAGAAATTGTGCTGTGGTATCCAGAAATCCATGAAAACCTACTAAACACCTTTGTAATTACCAGTTATAATGAAATAAAACATAGCAAAGTAAATCTGGCATTTACTTAATGATGCACATATTGTAATCATGCTTCAGGGTAATTATGCCCTAATAATACAGTTAACATAAATGAATTATTGTATTACTTTTTTACAAAACCAGAAAAATTATGTAAGCTATTTTCTTGTGACTGAATTAATTTTTCCCTTCTGTAATAAGCATTACTGATGACTTTTTATTCTTTTCATTGTACATATTTTATAATTGATTTGAATCCTATTGTTACTTTCTTCTGAGTCTACAACATGTCCTGAAGAATTCTAAAAAATCTGTTGGCTTGTGTTTTTTTTTTTTTTTTTTTTTACTCAATCAAGTTAAAAAAAAAAAAAAAGCTGTTTCAGGAACTATAGAGTTTGAAAAAGCATGATCTCCACACATTGTATCATTAGATATTTGTCAAAGAAGAGAGAATTATCACTGAGGTTTAAGAATGAGGGTGTACAAAACAATTTTGAAAAAGAATTATAGGACTGAGATGACCTGACTTCAAGATTGAGCATAAATCACTATTGACGTCAATGTAGTTTTGGAAAAAAAGTAGATCAATGGAATGCATAAGGGATATAAGAAATAAACTTACAATACAGTACAGGAGTGAAGGAAATGAAAGTCACTCAGTCGTGTCCAACTCTTTGAGACCCCATGGACTATATAGCCTGCCAGGCCCCTCTCTCCATAAGATTATCCAGACAAGAATACTGAAGTGGGTAGCCATTCCCTTCTCCAGGGGATCTTCTCAACCCAGGGATTGAACCCAGGTGTCCCACATTGCAGGCAGATTATTTTCTGTCTGAGCCACCAGGGAAGCCCAGACTTACACATGTATAGTCAAATGATTTTCAACAAAACTGTAAATAAAACCCAAAGTAGTAAATAAAGAAAGAATGGTCTGCTCAATAAATGGTGCTGCAACAACTGGACAGATCTATGTCAAGCAGAAGAAGAGGAAGAGGAAAAAAGAAGAGAATGAAGTGGGGAAGAAGAAAAAGAAACGAAACTCATAAATTCCACAAACCATACACAAATTGGATCATAAGCCAAACGGAAAATTTAACCTATAAAATATAAAATACGCTGTTGTTCAGTCACTCAGTTGTGTCCAACACTTTGTGACCCCATGGACTGTAGCATGCCAGGCTTCCTTGTCCTTCACCATCTCCTGGAGTTTGTTCAAACTCACATCCATTGAGTCAGTGATGCCATCCAACCATCTCATATTCTCCTTCCCTTTCTCCTCCTGCCTTCAATCTTTCCCAGCAGCAGGGTATTTTCCAATGAGTCAGTCCTTTACATCAGGTGGCCAAAGTATTGGAGTTTCAGCTTCAACATCAGCCCTTCCAATGAATATTCAGGATTGATTTCCTTTAGGATAGACTGATTTGATCTCCTTGCAGTCCAAGGGGCTCTCAAATCTTCTCCAACACCACAGTTCAAAAGTTCTTCACCACTCACCCTTCTTTATGGTCCAACTCTCACATCCATACATGACTACTGGAAAAACCATAGCTTTGACTAGACGGATTTTTGTCAGCAAAGTAATGTCTCTGCTTTTTGATACACTGTCTAGGTTTATCATAAATTGTCTTCCAAGGAGCAAGCATCTTTTCATTTCATGGCTGTGGTCACCATCTGCAGTGATTTTGGAGCCAAAGCAAATAAAGTCTCTCACTGTTTACATTGTTTACCCATATATTTGCCATGAAACGATGGGACTGGATCATAGTTTTTTGAATGTTGAGTTTTAGCCAACTTTTTCACTCTCCTCTTTCACTTTCATCAAGAGACTCTTTAGTTCCTCTTCACTTTCTACCATAAGAGTGTGTCATCTGCATATCTGAGGTTATTGATATTTCTCCTGGCTATCTTGATTCCAGTTCCAAGCCTGGCATTTCTCATGATGTACTCTGCATATAAGTTAAATGAGCAGGGTGACAGTATACAGCCTTGACATAATCCTTTCCCAATTTTGAACCAGTTGTTCCATGTCCAGTTCTAACTGTTACTTCTTGACCTTCATACAAGTTTCTCAAGAGGCAGATAAGATGTTTTGGTATTCCATCTCTTGAAGAATTTTCCACAGTTTGTTGTGATCCACACAGTCAAAGGCTTTATCATAGTCAGTGAAGTATAAGTAGATGGTTTTCTGGAATTTTATTTATACAAAATATAAAAGAATACATTTGTTATCTTGGCCTTGGGCTAGGTAAATTTATGTTTAGATATGACTCAGACAGCATAATGCATAAAACAAGTAAATGATTAATGAGACATCAAAATTTAAAATTACCATTCCTGATTTTACAGCTGCTGCTTTAGCATCTAGTTCATGGATCAAACAAACTGGACTCTATACTTCCCACTTCTGTGCCCTTGTTCACATTGTTCTCTCTGTTTTAAATACCTATTACTCAGAATTTGACCCATTCTTCACAGCATAATGGTGCCTTTCTGGAGCTCCCCAGGCCCAAGTAATAATCTTACCACATTTTTGCTTCTATGCCATATGAATGTATATATAAAACATATATAATATATAGAATATCAATTTTATTGATTTTATTACTATATTAAAAATACTTTGAGGGTAAACATTACATCTTCATCTTTTCTTACCCTTAGGCCCAACCAAAAGCCTTATATATAACAGATACTTTAAAAATGTTGAATTCCATTACATGGGAAAAGTGTAAGCAAAGATTTACTTTAGTTCATAAATTATATTTGTTCAAATAGTAGCTATCCTACCAAATAGTAGGATAGAATTGGACATGTCTGATCCACAGTAGCAATTATACATATAACAGTAGTTGTCATTAGGTAAAAATTTTAAATGCAGCCACTTCTCCATATGCCTTTGTATCTGGACTTCTGGGATTTCTTTCCTATTGCTCTCCTTGGTGGATTAGCTAATTCAAACATGCCCCACATCATTCCTATGCCAAATCAGTAAAGGCAAAGGTAAGAGCAAGTAGGATTAAAGAAAACGATATACCTCCTTAATGGTGTTATAGAGAGGGAACCTTGAAAAGCTGAAGATGTAATATGAAAACTTCAGCAATTCTTGGTTCCAATTATTAGGATATCAATTTACTGAATATTAATTATAGCCTTTCTCTTTTGCAAAATAAAGAGTGTATTAGATAATCCTGATCCAGTAGTTAGATTGTATTTATAATTTCATTTAATTAGTTGTTTTTAAATAAATGAATAAAAAGAATTGCTTTATTCACTACAACAGTTTTAGCTCTTATTATATCAGATGGAATTTTATAATGAAGGATGCCTTAGTGTATGAGGGCCCTTGGAAGAGTATAAGAAGAAAGCAGTTGTCTGGGAGTAGTGTTAGTAAAGTGACAAAAAACAAAAGCATTCAGAATTTAAGCATTTTCCCGAATTCATATATATTATGTATATGTTTCACTTCATATATCTATATATGCAGAACATATACATCTCACTGTAGATGTATACTATAGAGATAGATACAGACATAGATTTCATCAATAATGGTCTAGATTCACAAGGTTTCACATCAGATCAGTCGCTCAGTCGTGTCCGACTCTTGGTGACCCCATGAATTGCAGCATGCCAGGCCTCCCTGTCCATCACCAACTCCTGGAGTTTACTCAGACTCACGTCCATCGAGTCAGTGGTGCCATCCAGCCATCTCATCCTCTGTCGTTCCCATCTCCTCCTGCCCCCAATCCCTCCCAGAATCAGAGTCTTTTCCAATGAGTCAACTCTTCGCATGAGGTGGCCAAAGTACTGGAGTTTCAGCTTTAGCATTATTCCTTCCAAAGAACACCCAGGGCTGTTCTCCTTTAGAATGGACTGGTTGGATCTCCTTGCAGTCCAAGGGACTCTCAAGAGTCTTCTCCAACATCACAGCTCCAAAAGCATCAATTCTTCAGTGCTCAGCTTTCTTCATAGTCCAACTCTCACATCCATACATGACCGCTGGAAAAACAATAGCCTTGACTAGACGGACCATTGTTGGCAAAGTAATGTCTCTGTTATTCAATATGCTATCTAGGTTGGTCATAACTTTCCTTCCAGGGAGTAAGCGTCTTTATTTTCATGGCTGCAGTCACCATCTGCAGTGATTTTGGAGCCCCAAAAAATAAAGTCTGACACTGTTTCCCCATCTATTTCCCATGAAGTGATGGGACCAGGTGCCATGATCTTAGTTTTCTGAAAGTTGAGCTTTAAGCCAATTTTTTCACTCTCCTGTTTCACTTTCATCAAGAGGCTTTTTAGTTCCTCTTCACTTTCTGCCATAAGGGTGGTGTCATCAGCATATCTGAGGTTATTGATATTTCTCCTGGCAATCTTGATTCCAGCTTGTTCTTCTTTCAGCCCATCGTTTCTCATGATGTACTCTGCATATAAGTTATATAAGCAGGGTGACAGTATACAGCCTTGATGTACTCCTTTTCCTATTTGGAACCTAGGGCAGAGGCAAAAGCCAGGAGGACCCCATGCCCGACAGCAGTGGCGGCCAGGGGGAGCTACCCCACGTGTGAGGTCAGGGGTGACGACCGGGTGGAGGTACCCGACGCCCGAGGCCAGGGGCAGCGGCCAAGAGGAGCAACTCCACCTCCAAGGAGCAGTGGCTGCCCAGGAGCAGGAGGGCCTAGAGGAGCTACTCCACGTTCAAGATCATGAGGGGCGGCAGTCGGGAGATACCCTTCAAACTTTTCCTATTTGCTCCATGTCCAGTTCTCACCATTGCTTCCTGACCTGTATATAGGTTTCTCAAGAGGCAGGTCAGGTGGTCTGGTATTCCCATCTCTTGAAGAATTTTCCACAGTTTATTGTGATCCACACAGTCAAAGGCTTTGGCATAGTCAATAAAGCAGAAATAGATGTTTTTCTGGAACTCTCTTGCTTTTTCCATGATCCAGCGGATGTTGGCAATTTGATCTCTGGTTCCTCTGCCTTTTCTAAAACTAGCTTGAACATCAGGAAGTTCACGGTTCATGTATTACTGAAGCCTGGATTGGAGAATTTTGAGCATTACCTTACTAGCACGTGAGATGAGTGCAATTGTGCGGTAGTTTGAGCATTCTTTGGCATTGCCTTTCTTTGGGATTGGAATGAAAACTGACCTTTTCCAGTCCTGTGGCCACCGCTGAGTTTTCCAAATTTGCTGACATATTGAGTGCAGCACTTTCACAGCATCATCTTTTAGGATTTTATATAGCTCAACTGGAATTCCATCACCTCCACTAGCTTTGTTTGCAGTAATGCTTTCTCAGGCCCACTTGACTTCACATTCCAGGATATCCGGCTCTAGGTGAGTGATCACACCATCGTGATTATCTGGGTCATGAAGATATTTTTTGTACAGTTCTTCTGTGTATTCTTCCTCCTCTTCTTAATATCTTCTGCTTCTGTTAGGTCTGTACCATTTCTGTCCTTTATAGAGCCCATCTTTGCATGAAATGTTCCCTTGGTACTCTAATTTTCTTGAAGAGATCTCTAGTCTTTCCCATTCTGTTGTTTTCCTCTATTTCTTTGCATTGATTGCTGAAGAAGGCTTTCTTATCTCTTCTTGCAATTCTTTGGAACTCTGCATTCAGATGCTTATATCTTTCCTTTTCTCCATTGCTGTTCACTTCTCTTCTTTTCACAGCTAGTTGTAAAGCCTGCCCCAATAGCCATTTTGCTTGTATGCATTTCTTTTCCGTGGGGATGGTCTTGATCCCTGTCTCCTGTACAATGTCACGAACCTCAGTCCATAGTTCATCAGGCACTCTATCTATCAGATCTAGGCCCTTAAATCTATTTCTCACTTCCACTGTATAATCATAAGGGATTTGAGTTAGGTCATACCTGAATGGTCTAGTGGTTTTCCCTACTTTCTTCAATTTCAGTCTGAATTTGGCAATAAGGAGTTCATGATCTGAGCCACAGTCGGCTCCTGGTCTTGTTTCTGCTGACTGTATAGAGCTTCTCCATCTTTGGCTGCAAAGAATATAATCAATCTGATTTCGATGTTGACTATCTGGTGATGTCCATGTGTAGTGTCTTCTCTTGTGTTGTTGGAAGAGGGTGTTTGCTATGACCAGTGCGTTCTCTTGGAAAAACTCTTATTAGTCTTTGCCCTGCTTCATTCCGTATTCCAAGGCCAAATTTGCCTGTTACTCCATATGTGTCTTGACTTCCTACTTTTGCATTCCAGTCCCCTATAATGAAAAGAACATCTTTTTTGGGTGTTAGTTCTAAAAGGTCTTGTAGGTCTTCATGGAACCATTCAACTTCAGCTTCTTCAACATTACTGGTTGGGGCATAGACTTGGATTACTGTGATATTGAATGGTTTGCCTTGGAAACAAACAGAGATCATTCTGTCGTTTTTGAGATTGCATCCAAGTACTGCATTTCGGACTCTTTTGTTGACCATGATGGCTACTCCATTTCTTCTGAGGGATTCCTGCCTGCAGTAGTAGATATAATGGTCATCTGAGTTAAATTCACCCATTCCAGTCCATTTCAGTTCACTGATTCCTAGAATGCCAACGTTCACTCTTGCCATCTCCTGTTTGACCACTTCCAATTTTCCTTGATTCATGGACCTAACATTCCAGGTTCCTATGCAATATTGCTCTTTATAGCATAGGACCTTGCTTCTGTCACCAGTCACATCCACAACTGGGTATTGTTTTTACTTTGACTCCATCCCTTCATTCTTTCTGGAGTTATTTCTCCACTGTTCTCAAGTAGCATATTGGGCACCTACTGACCTGGGGAGTTCCTCTTTCAGTATCCTATCATTTTGCCTTTTCTTAGTGTTCATGGGGTTCTCAAGGCAAGAACACTGAAGTGGTTTGCCATTCCTTTCTCCAATGGACCACATTCTTTCAGACCTGTCCACCATGACCTGCTGATCTCCATTTTTACTTATCTTTTATTAATTGAATGGATTAGGACAAAGTATTTTTCTTGAGTTATGATAGTATTGATATATTACTTATGACTGTGAATATAGTAATAAATGTTATATTTAGTTATTTATAATCTTTGTGTATGATTAGAATTAATGTAATGCCCTACAATCTATTAATATCTTTTATTTTATAGAAGTAAATTTGGAATGTATATAATTTAAAGTGAATAGAAATGTAAAAAAGAACATGATATTCAGCATATACAAGCACACTTTTCATCCTAAGTATATTTTGTATTCAACTAAAATTTTTTTTCTAGATTATCTGACTGAGTAGAGTTTATAAAATTCAAATACAAGATGAAGCAACTTAAATTAGTACTTTGCAATAAAATCTGTACTTATCAATCATACTAAATCTCTTTTTAATTTGAAGCTTTGCCAGTATTAAAAATAGCATGAATATAAAATGGAAAGTGATGCCATTTGGCTTGTCAATACAAAATAAAATAATATCTCTTCCCTTTGAAATCAAGTATAGTAAGGCCCCAGACCTTACTATATATCTTTTCTTTTGCAAGCTATTTTTCTAAAATGTTTAGAACTTTTAAAAGTAAATGAGCTTATTTTTAGATCTCACCATCTTTTATTGTACTGTATCTGTACAGTCTTTCAGCTAAAAGAGACACAGATAATGCCTATATTTCCTTGCAGAACGTATTCTTATAAGCATAACCTAAGCATAGTTACTGACTGTAAGCAAGAGAAACAGGGATAACAAAATTGGTATCTAATAAAAAGAGCTCATTCCACCAAGAACATTTACCTTTATTCAACTACATTGTTTTATCCAAGCTTCTAAGGAATGAGAAATTTAATATTTAAAGTTTTACTTTCTCTTCCCAATATGCCTGCTCTGTTGTAAGTGAGGAGTCAAATTAATGAGAGGAAAGTGAAAAAAATGTGTGGATCCTTAACTTGATAATCAGATTCTCAGTAGTGGAAATGTGTACTTTCAAGAGGAAAAGATAGTGTAAAAAATAGAAAGCATGTTTTTCTTAATTAATGCATTCCCCCCAAATTAAATACAGTAACATGCTACTTAAACATGCAATGATTGTCTTTGAATTTCTTATCATTTATCTTGAATTTAGCTTAGAGGTTTATGTTTAGCCCATTTTTGATGAGATATTTGAATGTTTATAAACCTTAACAATAAGATTATGTGGGGAATTTCCTGGCAGTCCGTGGTTAAGACCCCTGCTCCCATACCCTGCTTTCACCACCAAGGGCCTGAGTTCAGTCCCCGGTTGCCCTAATTGGGGGACTAAGGTCACATGATGTGGTTAAAAGAAAGATTATGTGTTTGCTTGCCTTTCTAAATATGCTGTCATAATTGCAAGAAACAATATTTTATATTGT
Organism: Bos taurus; assembly: GCF_002263795.3. Taxonomy (NCBI): domain Eukaryota; kingdom Metazoa; phylum Chordata; class Mammalia; order Artiodactyla; family Bovidae; genus Bos; species Bos taurus. The sequence continues at coordinate 39,425,843 of NC_037357.1, read as the reverse complement.
TTCCACCACATAAATTAGTTTTACAAAATAACTTATGTGAAAAAAAATTTTGTTTCTATGGCCATTAGACTTTTCCACCTCATTGCTGAACTTATTCAAGAAAAGGCTCGAAAATCACCTGTCATGGGTATTTGCAGTGAATACTACTTCTCAAGACAAGTTGGTTACCTGATCTCTAAGGTCCCTTGTAACTCTCAGTTCTATAATTCTGTTAGGGAGGAGAAAAAGAGGCTGTTAGGCAAAGCAGAAATGTGAAAGATTACTAATAAGCAGCCTAATATAGTGTGTGTTCACTTTTATACAACCTGATTACAAATGCAATTTAATTCATGCAAAATTTGATTTTCCAAAAGAATATTAAAAAAGAAATCATACAATACTTGAATTGCATAGTTTTGGGGATTCTAATGTCTATCTTAATATTAAATTTGACCACAGAGAGCCCCTTGTGTTGATAAAAAGAAACCATTTCTGCTTTTTAGGGACTACATGTAATCCATCACTAGGATTTATTTCAATTATGATTTATGTTATTATTAATATTTTATTTTAATGAAATTTCTATACAAAGACAATTAAGATACAGAATTTTGAAAAAAGTAATGACTGATTACTGAACTAATATATTTAACAATACTTTTATTTTTCACCAATATATACGGAAAATAAAGTAAAAAATCAGTTCAATTCAGTTCAGTTCAGTCACTCAGTCATGTCCGACACTTTACAACCCAATGGACTGAAGCATGCCAGGTTTCCCTGTCCATCACCAACTCCTAGAATTTGCTCAAACTCATGTCCATCCAGTCGGTGATGCCATCCAGCCATCTCACCTCTGCCATCCTGTTCTCCTCCTGCTTTCTATCCTTCCCAGTATCAGGGTCTTTTCAAGTGAGTCAGTTCTTCGCATCAGGTGGCCAATGTATTGGAGTTTCAGCTTCAGCATCAGTCCTTCCAATGACTACTCAGGACTGAATTCCTTTAGGATAGACTGGTAGGATCTCCTTGCAGTCCAAGGGACTCTTAAGAGTCTTCTCCAACACCACAGTTTAAAAGCATTAATTCTTCGGTGCTCAGCTTTCTTTATACTCCAACTCTCACATCTATACATGACTACAGGAAAAACCATAGCTTTGACAAGAGAGACCTTTGTAGCAAAGTAATGTCTCTGCTTTTTCATATGGTATTTAGGTTAGTCATAGATTTTCTTCCAAGGAACAAGTGTCTTTTAATTTCATGGCTGCAGTCACCATCTGCAGTGATTTTGGAGCTCCCCAAAATAAAGTCTCTGTTTCCATTGTTTCCCTGTCTTTTTGCCATGAAGTAATAGGACTGGATGTCATGATCTTAGTTTTTTGAATGCTGAGTTTTAAGCAACTTTTTCACTCTCCTCCTTCACTTTCATCAAGAGGCTCTTTAGTTCTTCACTTTCTGCCATAAGGATTTTATCATCTGCATATATGAGATTATTGATATTTCTCCTGGCAATCTTGATTCCAGCTTGTTTTTCATTCAACCCAGCATTTCGCATAATGTAATCTGCATATAAGTTAAATAAGCGGGTGACAATGCACAGCCTTGACGTACTCCTTTCCCAATTTGGGACCAGTTCATTGTTCCATTTCTGATTTTACCTGTTGCTTCTTGACCTGTATACAGATTTCTCATGAGCCAGGTAAGGTGGTCTGATATTTCCATGTCTTGAAGAATTTTCCACAGTCTGTTGTGATCCACCCAGTCAAATGCTTTGGCATAGGCAATGAAGCAGAAGTAGATGTTTTTCTGGAACTCTCTTGCTTTTTTGTTGATCCGACGGATGTTGGCAATTTGATCTAAATATCTTCATTCTAATTTTTCTCTGCTTGAGTAATCTGGGGAAACAATGAATTATGTAATTTCTGAATTATGAACTCCAGTTTTTATCTCATTTTAAAGTCAAAAATTACATATTTGTGAGATTTCCGAACAGCTAGGAAGTTATTGATATTGCCATGTTATATTATTTGTTATAATGAAATGCAAAATCTTACAATTTTGATGACATCCCTCTCAATAATAGAATATTTTTGAAATCTTGTTGGTTATAGTAATAACTCAAATATCACCAGTGTAAGATATAGTTACTCACACAATTTCTATAGGAACAAAATACATGGTTACTATTTTTTAATTGCTATAGAAATTTCCTCCAAATTATTTGCCCACCCAATTCACCATTCTTAGAAAGAAGCTAGAAATCAGGTTGCACGAATCTGTTGGCTTCAGCAAAGTAAGGATGACAGGAAGAGACAGAGTGCTTCCCCCTATTAAAAGCAAGAGTATAGAAAATAGCTGTATTTTCTGAAGTTTGCTGTAATATTATATCTTTTCTTTTTAAACTACAGATATAAATAAACATTGACATATGCAAAAGAGATAATAGTAAGTTTTTATTTTTAAAATGTATTCAGGCATACAACTATAACCTTCCTTACCATGAACTAAGTATTTTTTTCCCACTTTCTCAGAGAACAGCACTGTTCATTATGGAATAAGTCATTATTTCCTAAAGCAGCAAAGTGTCAGACAACTATCTTTGTACTCATTAGTGTAGGAACATAAGTGTATCTGGCTTGGTCTTTCTCTTAACTAATCTTAAAATAGACTGAAAATGCAGAGGGCAAATGAAAAGAAATTATAGAACAATTTAATCATTAAATTAATGGAAAAATAATGTTTGAATAGCATTAGTTATCTAAGAAGCCTGCAATTGGTGATAATGAATTTTCACTAGGAAAAGCTGCATTAACACATTCATTTTTGTTTCATTTAAAACACTGTTCTAAGATAATGTTTCCTAGAGGCTGTTTCTTCTTTTTGTCTTTCTTTACATGAAAGAATGAATCTATGAATGTGTCTAGAACTTTGAAGGATCTGAGATTTTATTCTACTTACAAGCTAATGAGTTATCTTATCAAAATTTTATAGAGGCTGTCAGAAGACATGAGAATTCTGGATTACAAAAAAAAAAAAAAAAAAAGAAGAAGAACTTTACTACTCATAGCAACAACATTAATCAGAATGCCAGTACTTGTGATGGTTCTCTAAGCCTTAATTTTCATAGGATGACATTAAGAGGGTCAGGTGACAACTGTGCATGCAGTGGTTTACATTATAGGAAAGGAACTCTGAGCTTAGGAAACTTAAACCTTTATAATGGACAGTAACCCTGTCTGATCTTTGCCCTGGTTGGAGACACTGTCTTTATCATATTGGACAGTAAACAAAATTTCTCCGTGCTCTGGTGGGGGGGATATTGTCTCTATCTTTTAAAGCAATTCACTGTACAAATATTTTTAAACAAGTAGTCTGGAAAAAAGGCAAACAATGCCTCTCCTTGCAAGTCATGCAGAAAAGTGAGAGACCCATAGATAATTGTCTCTTACCAGGTGTGTGTCTTTTAGCTAACACAAAGAAAAACAGGAAAATGTTGTATGAAAGAAATCATTAGAAACTTATTTCGATGTTATTTTGATATTTGCGGTTTGAAATTATTTTCTTTTCATGTATTTGAAGAAGGATTATCAAAACTTCACTTTTGTAGCTAGAAAGTTTTTTTTTACTACCCCATGACTCAAAGACAAACTCAAAAGAAAATGTTTGAGAAGAGATGTCAAAGAATACCTACTCTGTCAGAAAGGGAGCATGTCTACTCAAAGAGAATTGCTGTTCAGCTCTATATCCATTATTCTGGCTACACTGTAACTAAGGTCTATGAAATAATTTACAAGGGCTATTGGTGGCTTTGATGGCTGACCTATAATGTTGAAATCCAAAATGTACAAACAATTCCTAAGAATGATTTTTAAATTATGATATTTCAGAGTAGGTTGAAGTACATGCTTTGTACTTCCCTGGTGGATCAGATGGTAAAGAGTCTGCAAGCAAAGCAGGACACTTGAGTTTGATCCCTAGGTCAGGAAGATCCCCTGGAGAAGGGAACAGCAACCCACTCCAATATTTTTTCTTGGAGAATCCCATGGACAGAGGAGCCTAGTGGGCTACAGTCCATGGGGTCACAAAGAGTCAGGCATGACTGAGTGACTAATACTTTCATTTTCACTAAAGTACATTATAAATGCCAAACCCATATCCCAAAGGCATGTCCTAAAGATACTGTTATCCATAGGTCACTGTGATTGAAAATAAAAGTAAGTGATGATTATCTTCTTTCTTCTAAGAATAAATCAAATTTAATATATGTTATCTGGTTTGTGGTAAAACCAAATAGCTTTCAATGAATGATGTATTGCTTTGTTCCTGTTGATACTCGGTGCTTTGTCAAAGACATAATTTTAACACATTAAGATTATGTTGGTTTAACAAGGCCTTACTGTATAGCACATGGAACTCTGCTCAATATTATGTGGCAGCCTGGATTGGAGGGGAGTTTGAAGAAGAATGGATACATATATATGTACGGCTGAGTCCCTACACTGTTGACCTGAAACTATTACAAAACTGTTTGTTAATCAGCCATCATTTCAGTTCAGTTCAGTTCATTTGCTCAGTCATGTCCAACTCTGCGACTCCATGAATCACAGCACGCCAGGCCTCCCTGTCCATCACCAACTCCTGGAGTTAATGCAAACTCATGTCCATCAAGTCGATGATGCCACCCAGCCATCTTGTCCTCTGTCGTCCCCTGCTCCTCATGCCCCTAATCCCTCCCAGCATCAGGGTCTTTTCCAATGAGTCAACTCTTCACATGGCGTGGCCAAAGTACTGGAGTTTCAGCTTCAGCATCAGTCCTTCCAATTGATTTCCTTGAGAATGGACTGGCTGGAACTCCTTGCTGTCCAAGGAACTCTTAAGAGTCTTCTCCAACACCACAGTCCAAAAGCATCAATTCTTCAGCGCTCAGCTTTCTTCACAGTCCAACTCTCACATCCATACATGACCACTGGAAAAATCATAGCCTTGACAAGAAGAGCTACCCCACGTCAGAGGTCAGGGGTGGCGGCCGAGAGAAGCTACCCCATGTCCAAGAAGTGGCGGTTGCATGGGTGCAGGAGGGCCGAGAGCAGCTACTCCACGTTCAAGGTCAGGAAGGGTGACTCGTCCAAGGTAAGGAGCAGCAGCTGAGCTTTCCTGGAGAAGCCGTGAAGAGATACCCCACATTCAAGGTAAGAGAAACCCAAGTAAGATGGTAGGTTTTGCAAGAGGGCATCAGAGGGCAGACACACTGAAACCGTAATCGGCTATACCCCAATACAAAAAAAAGTTTTCTTTTTCTTTAAAGATGATGTTAAAAAAATAAATAAATAAAGATGATGCTGATTTTAGTTTGTTTATATATTTATTGTAGTTTGTTCACATTTTTATTTTTCTTACTATTTAGTGCCAATCTCACTACCTCCATCTTTATTATCTCTTTGTACTACATATTCTGTTACTAAAGGAGGAAGGATTTGAAAAATTATGGTCAAACTGATTTAGAAACCATATTTAACACATAACATGTTAATGTCTAAAAAAGAAACTTTTGAACAATAATGATTATTTTGTCACTGTGAAATTGGTTAGAAAATAATTTATCAGGTATGATTTCTAAAACACATGCCATCTCTCTCAGTTTCATAATCAACTTCTTTGTCTGTTATTGTAACATTAAATATTTTCTTACCCAAGTAGCATTATATTGTTAAAGGACTTAAACTCTAAGTAATAATCAAACACTGTTCAGTGTATACAGACCCTTTGTAATACAGCAGTTTATTTATTTTGAGATCTAGATACTCTAGCAACTACCAAAGTAAAAAGAAAATAAGTATTATAACTGAGGTAAAAATAAAATTTTACAGGAATATAGAACATAAGGTATTGATTTTGACTGGCAGAAAGCTTCATGAAAGTGGTGATATTTTAGCTGAATCAGAAGTTTTTATGTCATTAAATACTGGGCATGTAGTCACACCAAACCTACTGACATCTCAAAACTCACTACCGGACACTTCTTTGCACTCTAGAGAGAAGAAATCCAGCTCCACCCACCAGAATACTGACACCTAAACAGGAAACCTTGACAAGCCACCCATCCAACCCCACCCACAGTGAAGAACCTCCACAATAAAGAGGAACCACAAACTGCCAGAATACGGAAAGGCCAATCCAAACACAGCAATACAAACAAGATGAAAAGGCAGAGAAATACCCAGCAGACAAAGGAACAGGATAAATGCCTACCAAATCAAACAAAAGAGGAAGAGTTAGGGAATCTGCCTGATAAAGAATTCCAAATATTGATAGTGAAAATTATCCAAAACCTTGAAAACAAATTGGAGTTACAGATAAATTAGCTGGAGACAAGAACTGAGAAGATGCAAGAAAGGTTTAACAGGGACCTAGAAGAAATAAAAAAAAGAGTCAATATATAATGAATAATTCAATAAATGGGGTAAAAAGCACTCTGGAGGGAACCAACAGTAGAATAACTGAGGCAGAATATAGGATAAGTGGGGTAAAAGATAGAATGGTAGAAATAAATGAAACGGAGAGGAAAAAAGAAAAAAAGAATTAAAAGCAATGAGGACAAACTCAGAGACCCCAGGACAATGTTAAATGCCCCAACATTCGAATCATAGGAGTCCCAGAAGAAGAAAAAAATAAAGACCAGGAGAAAATACTTGAGATAATAGATGAAAACTTCCCTAAAATGGGGAAAGAAATAGTCACCCAAGTCCAAGAAACCCAGAGAGTCCCAAACAGGATAAACCCGAGGCAAAACACCTCAAGACACATATGAATCAAATTAACAAAGATCAAACACAAAGAACAAATATTAAAAGCAGCAAGGGAAAAACAACAACTTAACACATAAGGAGATTCCCATAAGGATAACAGCTAATCTTTCAATACAAACTCTTCAGGCTAGAAGGGAATGGCAGGAGATACTTAAAGTGATGAAAGAGAAAAACCTACAGCCCAGATTAATGTACCCAGCAAGGATCTCATTCAAATATGAAGGAGAAATCAAAAGCTTTACAGACAAGAAAAAGCTGAGAGAATTCAGCACCACCAAACCAGCTCTCCAACAAATGCTAAAGGATCTTCTCTAGACAGGAAACACAGAAAGGGTGTATAAACTCAAACCCAAAACAACAAAGTAAATGGCAACAGGATCATACATATCAATAATTACCTTAAACATAAATGGGTTGAATGCCCCAACCAAAAGACAAAGACTGGCTAAATGGATACAAATCAAGACTCCTATATATGTTGTCTACAAGATACCCAGCTCAAAACAAGGGACAAATACAGACTGAAAGTGAAGGGCTGGAAAAAGACATTCCACAAAAATAGAGACCAAAAGAAAGCAGGAGTAGCAAAACTCATATCAGATAAAATAGACTTTAAAACAAAGGCTGTGAAAAGAGACAAGCACACTGCATAATGATCAAAGGATCAATCCAAGAAGATATAACAATTATAAATATATATGCACCCAACACAGGAGCACCACAATATGTAAGACAAATGCTAACAAGTATGAAAGGGGAAATTAACAATAACACAATAATAGTGGGAGACTTTAATACCTCCCACACACCTATGGATAGATCAACTAAACAGAAAATTAACAAGGAAACACAAACTTTAAATGATACAATAGGCCATTTAGACCTAATTGATATCTATAGGACCTTTCACCCCAGAACAGTGAATTTCACTTTTTTCTCAAGTGCACATGGAACCTTCTCCAAGATAAATCACATCCTGGGCCATAAATCTAGCCTTGGTAAATTCAGAAAACTGAAATCATTCCAAGCATCTTTTGTGACCACAATTCAGTAAGAATAGATGTCAATTACATGAGAAAATCTATTAAAAATTCCAACATATGAAGGCTGAACAACATGCTGCTGAATAACCAACAAATCAAAGAAGAAATCAAAAAAGATATCAAAATATGCATAGAATCGAATGAAAGTGAAAATACACCAACCCAAAACCTATGGGACACTGTAAAAGCAGTGCTAAGGGGAACATTCATACAAATACCTCAAGGCTTGAAAGTGAAAGCGAAGTTGCTCAGTCATGTATGACTCTTTGCGACCCCATGGACTGTAGCCTACCAGGCTCCTGTGTCCATGGGATTTTCCAGGCAAGAGTACTGGAGTGGATTGCCATTTCCTTCTCCAAGGGATCTTCCCAGCCCAGGGATTGGACCCCAGTATCTCGCATTGTAGACAGACGCTTTACCGTCTGAGCCACCAGGGAAGTACCTCAAGGTTTACCTAAAGAAAAAAGTCAAATAAATAACCTAACTCTACACATAAAGCAACTGGAAATGAAAAAATTAAGAACTCCAGGGTTAGTAGAAGGAAATAAATCTTAAAAATAGGGCAGAAATAAATGCAAAGAAACAAGAGACCGTAGCAAAAATCAGCAAATTTAACAGTGAGTTCTTTAAGAAGATAAAATTGACAAGCCGTTAGCCAGATTCATCAAGAAACAAAGGCAGAAGAATCAAATCAACAAAATTAGAAATGAAAATGGAGAAATCACAACAGAAACACAGAAATACAAAGGATCATAAGAGACTACTATCAGCAACTATATGCCAATAAAATGAACAACGTGGAAGAAATGGACAAATTCTTAGAAAAGTACAACTTTCCAAAACTGCACCAGGAAGAAATAGAAATTCTTAACAGACCCATCACAAGCACGGAAACTGAAACTGTAGTCAGAAATCTTCACAGCTGAATTCTACCAAAAATTTAGAGAAGAGCTAACACCTATTCTACTCAAACTCTTCCAGAAAATTGCAGAGGAAGGTAAACTTCTAAACTCATTCTATGAGGCCACCATCACCTTAATAACAAAACCAGAAAAAGATTGCACAAAAAAAGAAAACTATAGGCCAATATCACTGATGAACATAGATTCAAAAATCCTTAACAAAATTTTAGCAAACAGAATCCAACAACGTATTAAAAAGATTACATATCATGACCAAGTAGGCTTTATCCTAGGGATGCAAGGATTCTTCAGTATCTGCAAATCAATCAACATAATACACCACTTAACAAATTGAATGATAAAAACCATATGATTATCTCAATAGATGCAGAGAAAGCCTTTGACAATATTCAACATCAATTTATTATAAAAACCCTCCAGAAAACAGGAATAGAAGGAACATACCTCAACATAATAAAAGCTATATATAACAAACCCACAGAAAACATTATCCTCAATGGTGAAAAAATGAAAGCATTTCCCCTAAAGTCAGGAACAAGACAAGGATGCCCACTCTCACCACTACTATTCAACATAGTTTTCTCCACAGCAATCAGAACAGAAAAAAAATAATAATAATAATAATAATAGGAATCCAGATTGGAAAAGAAGTAAAACTGTCACTATTTGCAGATGACATGGTCCTCTACATAAAAAACCCTAAAGACTCCACCAGAAAATAACTAGAGCTAATCAATGAATACAGTAAAGTTGTAGGATATAAAATTCACACGCAGAAATGCCTTGCATTCCTATAGACTAATAATAAGAAAATAGAAAAAGAAATTCAGGAAACAATTCCATTCACCATTGCAACGAAAAGAATAAAATGCTTAGGAATATATCTACCTAAACAAACAAAAGACCTCTATACAGAAAACTGTAAAACACCAGTGAAAGAGATCAAAGAGCACATTAATAGATGAAGAAATATACCATGTTCATGGATCAGAAGAATCAATATAGTGAAAATGAGTATACTACACAAAGCAATCTATAGATACAATGCAATTCCTATCAAACTACCAATGGTATTTTTCACAGAGCTAGAACAAATAATTTCACAATTCATATGAAAATACAAAAAAAAAAAAAAAAAAAAACTCAAATAGCCAAAGCAACCGTGAGAAAGAAGAATGGAACTGGAAGAATTACCTGCCTGACTTCAGGCTCTACTACAAAGCCACAGTCATCAAGATAGCATGGTACTGGCACAAAGACAGAAATATAGATAATTGGAACAAAATAGAAGGCCCAGAGATAAATCCACGCACCTATGGACACCTTATCTTTGACAAAGGAGGCAAGAATATACAATGGAGAAAAAGACAATCTCTTTAACCAATGGTGCTGAGAAAACTGGTCAACCACTTGTAAAAAATGAAACTAGAACACTTTTTAACATCATGCACAAAAATAAACTCAAAATGGATTAAAGATCTCAACGTAAGACCAGAAACTATAAAACTCCTAGAGGAGAGCATAGGCAAATTACTCTCTGACATAAATCACAGCAGGATCCTCTATGACCCACCTCCCAGAGTATTGGAAATAAAAGCAAAAATAAACAAATGGGACCTAATTAAAATTAAAAGCTTCTGTACAACACATGAAATTATAAGTCAGGTGAAAAGACAGACTTCAGAATGGGAGAAAACAATAGCAAATGAAGCAACTGTCAAAGAATTAATCTCAAAAATATACAAGCAACTCCTGAAGCTCAATTCTAGTAAAATAAACGACCCAATCAAAAAGTGGGCCAAAGAACTAAATAGACATTTCTGTAAAGAAGACATAGAGATGGCTAACAAACGTGTGAAAAATGCTCAACATCACTCATTATCAGAGAAATGCAAATCAAAACCACAATGAGGTACCATTTCACACCAGTCAGAATGGCTGCTATCCAAAAGTCTACAAGGAATAAATTCTGGAGAGGGTGCAGAGTAAAGGGAACTCTTTTACTTTGTTGGTGGGAATGCAGACTAGTACAACCACTATGGACAACAGTGTGGGATTCCTCAAAAAACTGGAAATAGAACTGCCTTATGACCCAGCAATCCCACTGCTAGGCATAAACACCAAGGAAACCAGAATTGAAAGAGATACATGTTCCCCAATATTCATTGAAGCACTGTTTATAATAGCCAGGACATGAACGCAACTTAGATGTCCATTAGCAGACGAATGGATAAGAAAGCTGTGGTACATATACACAATGGAATATTACTCAGCCATTAAAAAGAATACATCTGAATCAGTTCTAATGAGGTGGATGAAACTGGAGCCTATTATACAGAGTGAAGTAAGTCAGAAAGAAAAACACCAATACAGTCATCTAACACATATATACGGAATTTAGAAAGATGGTAATGATAACCCTGTATACGAGACAGCAAAAGAGACACAAATGTATAGAACTGTCTTTTGGACTCTGTGGGAGAGGGCGAGGGTCAGATTATTTGGGAGAATGGCATTGAAACATGTATATTATCATATGTGAAATAGAACACCAGTCTAGGTTTGATGCATGTGACAGGGTGCTCAGGGCTGGTGCACTGGGATGACCCAGATGGGTGGGATGGGGAGGGAGGTAGGTGGGGGTTTCAGGATGAGGAACACATGTACACCCATGGTGGATCCATGTCAATGTATGGCAAAATCACTACAATATTATAAAGTAATTAGCCTTCAATTAAAACAAATAAATTTATATTAAAAAATAAACACTGGGCATGTTAATGTATAAATAAATCATAATGAGCATAACATAGGATATGTATAGTGATTAGTGGAAATTGAGACTGGGGAGTTTGTTGGATCAAGACATGTTGGAATGCTTTGCTAAAGAATATAGATCTATTTTCCTATATAGTGGAGAAGCTAAACATATTTCTGAGATGAGTAGTGGTATAAATTAACCTGTGGAAATAATTCTAGAAAAAATAACAGAGAAAAGAAAAACAATTGCAAGAGTTAATAAAGACATGAAGTAGGGCCATAAATAGAAATGAAGAGATAGATATAAAAGACACTCTGAAAGCGTGATGATAAGGTCTCAAAATTGAATGTGGAGTGAAAGAAAGGGATGAGTTAAAAATGTCTATGATGTTTCTAATATAAGTGATTTTAATCGTGAGAACTCAATTAATAAAGATTTGGAACACAGGAGAAGGAAAAGCTTTCGTGACTCAGTAAGTTTGGTATTAGAAATGTCAAGTTTAAGATCCCAGTGGGATATTTACATGGAGACACATGCCAAGCCATATGTTTCAAAGTGAACGTGGAGTTTGAAGAAGGCAGCAGGACCAGAATTATAGATATGGTAGTCATCAGCCTGTATGTGATATTTCAAATCATCTGGGAAAAGTGTAGCAATGAAAGAGATAAAGCTTTAAGGACTAGCTATAGCTAAAAAGATGGAGAGGGGCAAGTTTTGCAAGCAATTGGAGAGATGTTAGGTACAAGACAAATCAGGGGAGTGCAATGTTATGATAGGCAGGGAAATTGTGTTTTTAAAATGATATAGTGTTTATAATGGTTTTGGTGAACAATGTCAAATGCCCAGTGAGGGTAAGAAGAAACATTTGGATTTGAAAATAAACTCCCTTTTCATTTAGACTACAAACTAGATTATGAGTGACAAATAACATGCCTGTTAAAAAATGAATAAAGTAACTATAAATTGCAGTTTTTACAAGTTTTGCCTGGGAAGGGAAGGGAAGATGTAACACTATAGTATAAATAACAAATAAGATGTAGTGGGCTTTTTTGTTTTTATTTTTCAGGAGATGTGTATATTTGTAACACTTAAATAAACAGGCTGACCACAAAATAGGTTAGACTACCTCAAGTAATTACTTATTAAAATACCATCCAAAATTAAAGTGCAATGATTACATCAGATGCTTAAAAATTTAACAGAAGACTAGCATTATTTTCCAAAGACTCACATCAGAGAAAATGAATTAATTGCTAGAACTGATTCATGAATCAGTGTTATTAGAGCAAATGAATCACCAATGTTTAGCCTTCATATTCTTTTCCCTGTCTTTTTATAATATCTTTCTTTTTCATTAGCAAATGCTTCATTGATATCTAATTCTATTCATATTTAATCCACAGTCAGACAGAAAGTCTTATTAACCTCTGGATACCAATGAAAGAAAATTTGCCATCTATATCTTCCTAACAGAGAATAAATTTCAAATAACCATAAAACATATTGTTCAGAAGTATTTACAAGGAGGAAAAAAATAGTAACTCTAGGCCGTACATAAATTCTATGTTTTTATTGGAATATCTTCATTATTACTGACATTTGGGCTATTCTAAAATCAGATATTCTACTGTTTTCATTGGGCCTTTTTTTCTTTGCTAAAATCTTCCTTCAGCTTGGTTTCTTAGTAAAATTTACCAATATTAGTGGGGTAGATAAGAGATATCTATCAAGTACTATAAATACACAAGAGAATCAGTGTGCTAATGAAAATATACTACAAAATATTCATAATACACTGACATTCAGATTTCAGAAATAGAAATTATACCTTTCTACTCTAAATTAGAAAAAAAAAAAATAGTCTTGATTTCAGAGTCCCAAGTAAAAATTATCCATTGTACATGAATTGCCAAAATCTGATGATTCTCCCATATTTCTGGTATTATCACTTTCTATTCATGATCTTCATTATGTATTCTCTGTCTCAGTGAATTACACACCGCTGATTCAGTTGCTTTATTTACATACCTAGGAATCATCCTTGACTGTCACTCTCCTCTACATCTATTCAATCACTTAATCTGTCAACTATAGCTGCTGCTGCTGCTGCTGCTGCTGCTGCTAAGTCACTTCAGTTGTGTCCAACTCTGTATGACCCCATAGACGGCAGCCCACCAGGATCCCCCATCCCTGGGATTCTCAAGGTAAGAACACTGGAGTGGGTTGCAGTTTCCTTCTCCAATGCAAGAAAATGAAAAATGAAAGGGAATTCTCTCAGTCATGTCTGACTCTTAGCGACCCCATGGACTGCAGCCTACCAGTTTCCTTCGTCCATGGGATTTTCCAGGCAAGAGTACTAAAGTTGGCTGCCATTGCCTTTTCCACAATAATAACTATTCAATATTAAATAGTTCAGACCACCACAGACCTGGGGCTTCCCAGGGTGGCGCTAGCAGTAAAGAATATGCCTGTCAATGCAGGAGATGCAAGAGATGTGGGTTCAATCCCTGGGTGAGGAAGATCCCCTGGAGTAGGAAATGACAACTCGCCCCAGTATTATTGCCTGGGAAATCCCATGGACAGAGGAGCCTGGTGGGCTACAGTCCATGGGGTTGCAAACAGTCAGACACAACTGAGCGACTGAGCACACACACCATAGACTATCACCTGGCATACTTCAGTTTCCTAACTCACTTTCCCATCTCTGACAACATCATTGTATTATTTAATATCAATGATTCCTAATGGTTCTTAAAATCTAAATTCCTTTAATGACTTACCAAGCTCTTAAACGTATGGTCTCTGTTTATATTCCCAACCTTATATTCCTTTGATCACTCTCTTTTTTCTCACCCTTGTACTCTTTAACTTATATCTTCAGACATACATAACAAGCAGTCCCCCCCCTTTAATTTCCTTTCTTAAGCATTTATCCAAGTTAGAAAATGTAACTTGAATACACTTCCCTCTTTCACCTAACTCCATATTCCCTTGATGTAGCTAACACCTTCCCAAACTGAGGACCATGTTTTCTATGAAGATTTCCCTTACTATCTCTCTTACAAGTTTTGGTTAGTTATCCCTTCAATGTTTTATCTTAGTACCCTGAATTTAATATTATATGATTTAACGCTGAACTATTACTATTTTTGTCCATATCTTCCACTTAATGTGAGCTTCATGAAGACTGCAACTAGTGTCTACTTTGACAAATGCTCATTCAGGCATTGTTTGCTGTAGTAAAAACAAATAACATGATATCTACCATCTTAAAAAATTTAAGTGTACAGAATTGATAACTAAAAGTTCAAAGTTCTACAGCAGATCCTTAGAAGCTTTTGATCTTGCATCACTGAAACTTTACACTAATTTTTCAGTTTCTGTAGCACTTGGCTGTATATTGTCACCCTGCTTATTTAACTTATATGCAGAGTACATCATGAGAAACACTGGACTGGAAGAAACACAAGCTGGAATCAAGATTGCCGGGAGAAATATCAATAATCTCAGATATGCAGATGACACCACCCTTATGGCAGAAAGTGAAGAGGAACTAAAAAGCCTCTTGATGAAAGTGAAAGAGGAGAGTGAAAAAGCCAGGTTAAAAGGAAAAGCTATGACCAACCTAGACAGGATATTAAAAAACAGAGACACAGGAAGGAGGTTCAAAAGGGATGGTGTTTATGTATACCTATGGCTGATTCACGTTGAGGTTTGACAGAAAAGAACAAAATTCTGTAAAGCAATTATCCTTCAATAAAAAAATAAAAAGAAAAGAAAAAGCAGAGATATTACTTTGCCAAAAAATGTCTGTCTAGTCAAAGCTATGGTTTTTCCAGTAGTCATTTATGGGTGTGAGAGTTGGAGTATAAAGAAAGCTGAGCACCGAAGAATTGATGCTTTTAAACTGTGGTGTTGGAGAAGACTCTTGATAGTCCATGGGACTGCAAGAAGATCAGACCAGTCAAACCTAAATGAAATCAGTCCTAAATATTCATTGGAAGGACTGATGCTGAAGCTGAAACTCCAGTACTTTGGCCACCTGATGTGAAGAACTGACTCATTTGAAAAGAACCTGATGCTGGGAAAGATTGAAAGCATAAGGAGAACGGGACGACAGAGGATGTGATGGTTGAATGGCATCACCGACTCGATGGACATGAGCTTGAGCAAACTCCGGGAGTTGGTGATGTACAGGGCAGCCTGGTATGCTGGAGTCCATGGGGTCACAAAGAGTCTTAGACGACTGAGTGACTGAACTGATAATACACACACACACACACACACACACACACACACATATATATATATATATATATATATGAAAATAAGAATTTTTGCCTACATAAAAATGTCATGACATTTTGATTCTACTTGTTTGACTTAATATGTATATAATGCTAATTTCTAATCTATATTAACTCACAATTTTTATAGAGTCCCATGTATTTTGGCATCTAGTATTACTGCTGAAATCTAGGAAGTTTATTGTCTTTTTAAAATTAATTAATTTATTTTAATATAAATTTATTTAATTGGAGGTTAATTACTTTACAATATTGTATTGGTTTTGCCATATATCAACATGAATCCACAACAGGTATACACGTGTTCCCCATCCTGAACACCCCCTCCTCCCTTTCCGTACCATCCCTCTGGGTCATCTCAATGCACCAGCCCCAAGCATCCAATATCATGCATCGAACCTGGACTGGTGATTTGTTTCTTATATGATATTATACATGTTTCAATGCCATTCTACTAAATCATCCCACCCTCTCCCTCTCCCAGAGTCCTAAAGACTGTTCTATACATCTGTGACTCTTTTGCTGTCTCACATACAGTGTTATCATTACCATCTTTCTAAATTCCATATATATGTGTTAGTATACTGTTTTGGTGTTCTTCTTTCTGGCATACTTCACTCTGTGTAATAGGCTCCAGTTTCATCCACCTCATTAGAATTGATTCAAATGTATTCTTTTTAATGGCTGAGTAATACTGCATTGTTTGAAAGTACCACAGCTTTCTTATCCATTCATCTGCTGATGGACATCTAGGTTGCTTCCATGTCCTGGCTATTATAAACAGTGCTGGGATGAACACTGGGGTACATGTGTCTCTTTAAATTCTTGTTTCCTCAGTGTGTATGCCTTGCAGTGGGATTGCTGGGTTGTATGGCAGTTCTATTTCCAGTTTTTTAAGGAATCTCCACACTATTCTCCATAGTGGCTGTACTAGTCTTCATTCCCACCAACAGTGTAAGAGGGTTCCCTTTTTTCCACACCCTCTCCAGCATTTATTGCTTATATACTTTTGTATCCCAGCCATTCTGACTGGTGTGAAATGGTACCTCATTGTAGTTTTGATTTGCATTTCTCTGATAATGAGTGATGTTGAGCATCTTTTCATGTGTTTGTTAGCCATCTGTATGTCTCCTTTGGAGAAATGTCTATTTAGTTTTTTTGATTGTGTCATTTATTTTTCTGGAATTGAGCTGCAGGAGTTGCTTGTATATTTTTGGATTAATTCTTTGATAGTTGCTTCATTTGCTATTATTTTCTCCCATTCTGAAGGCTGTCTTTTCACCTTGCTAATAGTTTCCTTTGTTGTGCAGAAGCTTTTAAATTTAACTAGGTCCCATTTGTTTATTTTTGCTTTTATTTCCAATATTCTGGGAGGTGGATCATAGAGGATCCTGCTGTGATGTATGTCGGAGAGTGTTTTGCCTATGTTCTCCTCTAGGAGTTTTATAGTTTCTGGTCTTATGTTCAGATATTTAATCCATTTTGAGTTATTTTTGTGTATGGTGTAAGAAAGGATTCTAGTTTCATTCTTCTACAAATGGTTGACCAGTTTTCCCAGCACCACTTGTTAAAGAGATTGTCTTTAATCCATTGAATATTCTTGCCTCCTTTGTCAAAGTTAAGGTGTCCATAGGTGTGTGGATTTATCTCTGGGCTTTCTATTTTATTCCATTGATCTATATTTCTGTCTTTGTGCCAGTACCATGCTATCTTGATGACTGTGGCTTTGTAGTAGAGCCTGAAGTCAGGGAGGTTGATTCCTCCAGTTCCATTCTTCTTTCTGAAGATTGCTTTGGCTATTCAAGGTTTTTTGTATTCCCATACAAATTGTGAAATTATTTGTTCTAGCTCTGTGAAAAATACCATTGGTAGCTTGATAGGGATTGCATTGAATCTATAAATTGCTTTGGGTAGTATACTCATTTTCACTATATTGATTCTTCCGATCCATGAACATGGTATATTTCTCCATCTATTAGTGTCCTCTTTGATCTCTTTCACCAGTGTTTTATAGTTTTCTATATATATATAGGTATTTCGGAGAAGGCAATGGCACCCTACTCCAGTACTCTTGCCTGGAAAATCCCATGTACGGAGGAGCCTGATAGGCTGCAGTCCATGTGGTCGCTAAGAGTCGGACACGGCTGAGCAACTTCAATTTCACTTTTCACTCTGATGCATTAGAGAAGGAAATCGAAACCCATTCCAGTACTCTTGCCTGGAGAATCCCAGGGATGGGGGAGCCTGGTGGGCTGCTATCTATGGGGTCGCACAGAGTCCGACACGACTAAAACGACTTAGCAGCAGCAGCATATATATGTCTTTAGTTTCTTTAGGTAGATATATGCCTAAGTATTTTATTCTTTTCATTGCAATGGTGAATGGAATTGTTTCCTTAATTTCTATTTCTATTCTCTGATTATTAGTGTATAGGAATGCAAGGGATTTCTGTGTATTGATTTTATATCCTGCAACTTTACTATATTCATTGATTAGCTCTAGTAATTTTCTGGTGGAGTCTTTAGGGTTCTTTATGTAGAGGATCATGTCATCTGCAAACAGAGTTTTACTTCTTCTTTTCCAATTTGGATTCCTTTTATTTCTTTTTCTGCTCCGATTGCTGTGGCCAAAACTTCCAAAACTATGTTGAATAGTAGTGGTGAGAGTGGGCACCCTTGTCTTGTTCCTGACTTTAGGGGAAACGCTTTCAATTTTTCACCATTGAGGATAATGTTTGCTGTGGTTTTGTCCTATATAGCTTTTATTATGTTGAGGTATGTTCCTTCTATTCCTGATTTCTGGAGAGTTTTTATCATAAATGGATGTTGAATTTTGTCAAAGGCTTTCTCTGCATCTATTGAGATAATCATATCCCTTTTATTTTTCAATTTATTTATGTGGTGTATTACATTGACTGCTTTGCAGATATTGAAGAATCGTTGCATCCCTGGGATAAATTCCACTTGGTCATGGTGTATGATCTTTTTAATGTATTGTTGGATTCTGTTTGCTAGAATTTTGTTAAGGATTTTTGCATCTATGTTCATCAGTGTTATTGGCCTGTAGTTTTCTTTTTTGTGGCATCTTTGTCAAGTTTTGGTATTAGGGTGATGGTGGCCTCATAGAATGAGTTTGGAAGTTTACCTTCCTCTGCAATTTTGTGCAAGAGTTTGAGTAGAATAGGTGTTAGCTCTTCTCTAAATTTTTGGTAGAATTCAGCTGTCAAGCCATCTGGACCTGGGCTTTTGTTTGCTGGAAGATTTCTGATTACAGTTTCAGTTTCTGTGCTTGTGATGGGTCTGTTAAGAATTTCTATTTCTTCCTGGTTTGCTTTTGGAAAGTTTTAATTTTCTAAGAATTTGTCCATTTCTTCCATGTTGTCCATTTTATTGGCATATAATTGTTGATAGTCGTCTCTTATGATCCTTTGTATTTCTGTGTTGTCTGTTGTTATCTCTCCATTTTCATTTCTAATTTTATTGATTTGATTTTTCTCCCTTTGTTTCTTGATGAGTCTGGCTAATGGTTTGTTAATTTTATTTATCCTTTCAAAGAACCAACTTTTGGCTTTGTTGATTTTTGCTATGGTCTCTTTTGTTTCTTTTGCATTTATTTCTACCCTAATTTTTAAGATTTCTTTCCTTCTACTAACCCTGGGGTTCTTCATTTCTTCCTTTTCTAGTTGTTTTAGGTGTAGAGTTAGGTTATTCATTTGACTTTTTTCTTGTTATTTGAGGTATGCCTTTATTGCTATGAACTTTCCCCTCAGCACTGCTTTTACAGTGTCCCACAGGTTTTGGGTTGTTGTGTTTTCATTGTCTTAGTGATTAAAATTTTTTGAATGAGGCTTGAACCTTATAATCCATTTCTGAGAATATAAAGAAATATTCTTTTGCAAAAAAACAGGAAATTACCATGTGATACAGTATCATTTCTTAACTACAGATTTTGTTTTAATCTTATAAAATTTTATACTAATGTCCATTATTTGTTTTCATACCTTATTCAAGACTCCACATTATATCTAATTGCATTGATCAGCTTTAGCTACATGCAAAAAATTATGGTAAATTCTCTTTTCAGTTTTATTCTATTATAAACATTTTCTAATTTTCTTTGTTATGGCTTCTAGATAAACCCCTCATTTAAAGCGGACATTTTATTTCCAAATACATGGGATTTTTAATGTATCTTTGATATTAATTTCTCATTTAAATGCTTTCTTTTCTGCAATCACCCTCCGTATTTTTTCAGTCTTCTAACTCTATTGAGGCTTTCAGTGGCCAAGTCGAAGATCTCTCTTGGTAAATGTCACACTGAACTTGATAATATGTGGATTATTTTCAAATATATTTTGTTATTGATATCTAACATTATTTCCCAGTAATAAGAGAACAGACTCTTTGATTTCAGCATCTTTAGACCATGAAATTTGTGTACGTGGTCTTATGTCTCTGGATATGTTCCAGTATCTCTTAGTTTATAGTCTATGGGTACTTGAATAGAATTTGTATCCTACAGTTGTGTGAAAATTGTATAAATCTTAATTATGTCAAATTGGTTCATAATGCTTTTCAGGTCTACTATACTCTATTTCTCTGTACATTCATTCTATAAATTTTTGAGAGATTGATATGGAAACTCCAACTAAAAATCTTAATTTATCTATTTAAAATAAACAATTGTAATATATAGTGGAACTATATGTAACTTTGTTCAGTATTTTCCAAGTCTCCTGTAAATGTGTTATCATATTTTCATAATTTTAAAAAAATAGAAAGATAAAAAAATAAAGTGAGTATCAGAATCAGCATATATTTGTTTCTTGTTATTTTTGTCCACTCAGTAACTCTACTGATTTGGAATTTTAAATAATTTACAATGAAAGACATTATTGATAGGGAAGGACTTGCTGTTGTCATTTTATTGATTATTTTCCATTTGTCATATATCTTTTTTTCTCTTTTTTTTCCTCTAGATCTATTTCTTTGTGCTTTCTTACAGTTACATATTTTGATTCTTTTCTTTTGTGTGTTGTCTTTATGTATTTTTCTTTGTAGTTACCATAGTGCTTAAAAAATATCTAATAGTTAAAAAAATTTAAATTGATAACTTCAAACTATACACTTTTACTTCTCAACAGATACAGATTTTGTGGTAGTAATGTCACAAATTACATCTTTTATATTGTGTTTCTGTGACATTTTAATAGTCATAGATATTATATTTATATTTTAGTTTCTTTATCAGAATTAACATTGATTTACATGCTACTGTTGCATTTGTATGGTAGTCTGTATTTGTCTATATATTTACCCTTACCAGTGAGCGTTATACTTTTATATGCTTTTGTGTTCCTGTTTATAATCCCTTCACTTCAACTTAAAAGACTTCCTTTGGCATTTCTTGCAAGGCAAGTCTAGTGGTAATGAACTCTCTCAGCTTTTGTTTATCTGGCAAAGTCTATATTACCTTCATTTTTGAAGGATAATTTTGATTGCACTTCTTTTTTGGCAGTTTTTTTGTTTTTGTTTTTTTAATTCTCTGAATCTATCAACTAACTCCCTTCTGGTTTGCAAGATATCTATGGAGAAGTCTGCTGATGGTTTTATGGGTGCTCTCTTATACATAAAAAGCTCTTTGATTTTCTCTTGCTTTTTCAAAATCCTTCCTTTTGACAATTTGATTATAAAGCATGGCAGCATGGATTTCTTTGGATCATATTTAGAGAATTTTGGGTTTCTTGAATCTGAATGTTTATTTCCCTCTCTAGATTTAGGAAGTGTTAGGCAATTATTTCTCGGAAGTTTCTGCCCCTTTCTCTCTCTACCTTCCAGGATTCCCACAATACACATATTTGTTTCTTTGCTAGTTATTGGTAAATCCTTAAGATTTTTTCTTCCTTTTCTCATTCTTTTATTTTCTTTTTGTCTTCTGAATGGATAATTTCAAATGACTTATCTTTGTTATTGCTGACTCTTTCTTCTGTTTGATCAATTTGATGCTGAGCCTTTCTTACAAATCATTTGGTTTTGTTACTGCATTTTTCAGCTCCAAAATTTCTGTTGTTAAAAAACACTTTTTTCTTGTTGAAATTCTCAGTTTGTTCATGTAGTATCATTTTTCTAAGCTCATAGAATATCTTTACAGTGTTTATTTTTAATTTTTTGTTAGTTTATGTAATTACCTGTCTTTTTTTGAGGCTTATTTTGTTACTTTGCTTGGGCCATTTTTACTTGTTTCTTTGTGTGCCTTGTAACTTTATGTTGATATCAGTGTATTTGGAAAACAACTACCTCCCTCATTCTTTATGAATTGTCTTTATAGATGGGAAGAACATCCTAAATCAACTTTAAAGATTCTGGGAGGCATCTCAAATCTTTTCTGTGGATGTGTCTTCTTTGGACTTGTGCATGTAAATTCCTAATTAGAAGGAACTGCTGCCCCCCACCCCACCCCCCGCCCAAGCATTTATAATATCTTGTTCCCTCTGGTGTTTATCTGTAATACTGCATGTCCCCTGGAGCAGCAGCAATATACCACCCACCCCCCCTTTTTTTTTCCCATTGTCCCTCTGGCATCTGGAATATATTGGATTTTATCACCACTGTGACATATGTTAGACTGAGACTAGTCCCTCACATTGGAGAAGGGAATGGCAACCCACTCCAGTATTCTTGCTTGGAGAATCCCAGGGATGGGGGAGCCTGGTGGCCTGCCATCTATGGGGTAACACAGAGTCAGACACGACTGAAGTGACTTAGCAGCAGTCCCTCACATGGCCCACTTAAAAGTGAATGTTGTACATGAGTTTCAGTCCTTCCCTCCCACAAGATAAGTCATGGATGTAATTTTTCCCAACCAGATTGTGCTGAGCCAGGGGAAGGGAGTCTGGTAGTGAATGGGTAAGAGTACTAACATTCCTCTTTAATCTCAGCAGTCTGCAGACATCTAGAGTATACTATATCTCTTCAGTGCTCATAACTTGGTGGTAAATAAGCTAGTCCCATGGGCAGACCTCTAAAAATCCAGAACTTTGTACAGATGCTTCAACACTTTCTCTCCATAGGGAGAAGGATTTGAGGGTTTTCACTACTGTGTTCTGTGCCAGATAGAGGGAAGGGCTATGGCGAGTAAGTGCTTACTTGTCCATACCTTTGCCTTTGTTCTCAGAAACTCCCAAACTGGAGGCTTTTCCTGTCTGTGTTCAGACTGAGGCAAGTCAGAAACTAGTCTTTTGGGAAGCCTCCTTAAAATTCCAAACATTGACACAGGGACATATGCTCCTGTTCTCTCCTTCCTTCCTTGGGGACAAGCTGAGAACTTGAGTATTTCTTTCTAATCATGAGATACTGTGCCAGGTAGAGGGACTATGGTAAGAGGGTGCCACAAATTTTCCTACTGGCTTCAATGCAGCTGGTTGCATGCTCAAGGGTGATATCTAGATTCCTCCGGAGGAAATTATCCCTGTATGGTAGTTGAATCATTGTGTCTGTGGGAGGAAAACAGCTCTGAGGATTCTTATCTCACTACCTTGCTTACAGCATTCTCACACATACTTGAATTTTCTGAATTTTTAAATAAATGGCCATCATATATACCATTACAAAGACCAATTAAATGTACATTTTTTTAAACAAGGTGAGGAAAGAAGTAATATATTATTCAAAGACATAATTTAAACTAAAATGGCAATGAGATGTCATTTCAGATGTTCAGTTCAGTTCAGTTCAGTCACTCAGTCAAGTCCAACTCTTTGCAACCCCATGAACCGCAGGATGCCAGGCCTCCCTGTCCATCACCAACTTCCAGAGTCCACCCAAACACATGTCCATCGAGTCAGTGATGCCATCTAAACTGTCATCCCCTTCTCCTTCTGCCCTCAATCTTTCAATCCTTCCCAGCATCAGGGTCTTTTCAAATGAGTCAGCTCTTCCCAACAGGTGGCCAAAGTATTGGAGTTTCAGCTTCAACATCAGTTCCTCCAATGAACACCCAGGACTGATCTCCTTTAGGGTGGACTAGTTGGATCTCCTTGCAGTCCAAGGGACTCTCAAGAGTCTTCTCCAACACCACAGTTCAAAAGCATCAATTCTTCGATGCTCAGCTTCCTTTATAGTTCAACTCTCACATTCATACATCACCACTGGAAAAACCATATCCTTGACTAGATGGAACTTTGTTGGCAAAGTGATATCTCTGCTTTTTAATATGCTGTCAAGGTTGGTCATAACTTTCCTTCCAAGGAGCAAGTGTCTTTTAATTTCATGGCTGCAGTCACCATCTGCAGTGATTTTGGAGCCCAGAAAAATAAAGTCAGCCACTGTGTACACTGTTTCCCCATGTATTTGCCATGAAGTGATGGGACCGTTTGCCATGATCTTAGTTTTCTGAATGTTGAGCTTTAAACCAACTTTTTAACTCTCCTCTTTCACTTTCATCAAGTTTTAAAATTGGCAAATACTTTCAAAAATGAAAATGCTAATCAAAGAAATCAAACATGTGCTTACGGTAGGATTATCAGTTGATAGAAATTTGTTCATTGTGTGAGAATAATGGGATTGTGCATCTTTCAGATTTTCTTTTTGATAATACTTATTTCTTATGTTTTCTATAATAAAAATGCATAGTTTTATAACAAAATACTCACTTTTAACTGAAAAAAAATACTTCTAACGTTCTCTATTATCTTTCTCTTTATTTATTTATTTTAATTAGAGGCTAATTACAATATTATGATGGTTTTTGCCATACATTCACACGATTGTGCTATTATAACCCTCCGATCACTCTATGTACCAAACCAACCCCACATTATCCACTGTTATATTTTTAGAAAGCAGCTCTGATAATGCGATATTCATTTTAAAAAATCAAGGTATTTCTTATTTTTTAAATATATTTTTATTTGGAGGATAATTTCTTTACAATATTGTGTTGGTTTTTGCCATACAACAATGTGAATCAGCCATAAGTCTACATATGTCCTCTCCCTCTTGAATTTCCCTCACATCCCACGTGTTTCTTACTGATGCATTACTGAATTCCTCAACCTAGTAGGTTAAAATGTCTGGATTCTGCCCAAAGAATACTTTCTATACTCTTTTCCTACTATATTACTTATATTCCCAGCCACACCACATGACTCTAACTGCATTGAATATTCTCTGAAGGTAACTGCCTCTCTTCATTTGTACATATTAATTTCATAGTTTGTTAAGTTCTCTATTTTCCACTTAATTATCTAATATTCTCATCACATGGACCATTTCATTTGTCCAATTTCTTTCTACTTGTCTAGGTTTTGCTCAACCAGTTTTCTCTCTCAGACTTTTGCAGTTATATTATTCTTTATTTAGTCCTTCCTTTTTTCATATTCCATTGAATTTTAATTGGGACAAAATATATTACATAAAATTTACCATTATAACAATTCTTAAGTGTACAATTGAGTAATTTCAATAAAATTGACATTTTTATACATTAATCTCCAGACTTCTTTTCATCTTGCAAAACTAAAACTCCATATACAATAAATAACAACCACCCACTTCCCCTTACTGTCAGGCCCTGAAAACTACCATTTGTGAATTTGACTATTCTGTGTAGTGATATCAGAGAGTATCTTTCTGTGACCTGTTTTATTTCACTTACCATACTGTCCTAGTGTACATCCATGCTGTAGCATGTGTCAAAATTTCCTTCTTTTTCAAGGCTAAATAATACTCTGTTGTGCATATATATCACAGTTTACGTGTTATCCATCAGTGTACACTTGTCAACTCTTGTGAATAATGCTATTATAAAGAGATCTACATATACCTTGTCATGGCCTTGCTTTCAATTATTTGCAATATATATCCAAAAGTATAATTGCTGGATCATGAAGTAGTTCTATTTTTAATATTTTTTGAGGAACCACCATACTGTATTCAATAGTGACTATAACTTCTACATTACCAATGATAACACTCAAGGTATTCAATTACCCCATATGACTGAGCAACTTCACTTTCACTTTTCACTTTCATGCATTGGAGAAGGAAATGGCAACCCACTCCAGTGTTCTTGCCTGGAGAATCTCAGGGATGGGGGAGCCTGGTGGGCTGCTGTCTATGGGGTCGCACAGAGTCAGACATGACTGAAGCGACTTAGCAGCTAATTAATATTTGTCTTTGATTTCAACACTTTGATTTTAATGTGTCTCTGGGTTTGTCTTTAAATTCTTCTGCTTATGTGTCATTGAGCTTCTTGTATTTGAATAGTCGTGTTTTTGAATATTTGGAAAATTCTCAACTATTACTTAAGTGAGACCTTTGCCCATTTCTCTCTTTTCCATCTGGGACTCTCATAATGGGTATTTTAATCTTCTTGATGCTGTCTCATAAGTTCTTTACACTCTGTTTGCTCTTTTCATTATTTTTTCTTTTGTTTCTTCAGATGGGATAGTTTCAAATGATCTGTCTTCATATTAACTAATTCTTTCCTCTGTGTGTTTGAATGTAGTGTTGAACACCTCCAGTGAGTTTTTCAACTCAGTCATTATGTCCTTCAGTTATAGAATTTTTTGTTTAGTTCTTTTTTGTAATTTCTACTTCTCTATTGATATTCACATTTTGTTCATACATCCATTTCTTGACTTCATTTAATTTTCTGTCCATGTTCCCCCTCATTGGACACATTTAATGTTGCTATTTTGAAGTTTTTGTCAAATAAATCTAGGGCTTATTTTTTTTAGGGTCATTTTCTGAAGATTTATTTCTCCTTCAAATGTGGCGTGTTTCCCTGTTTCTTTGTATGTCTTATACTTTGTTGACAGTTAGCATTTGAAAAAACAATGACCTCTCCTAGTCTTTGCAAACTTACTCCATTCAGGGGACTGTTTGTGTGCTAGTGTGCTCAGTTGTGTCTGACTCTTTGCTACCTCATGGGCTTTAGCCCACCAGGTTCCTCTGTCAGTTGGATTTTCCAGGCAAGAATACTGGAGTGGATTGCCATTTCCTACTCCAGGGGATCTTCCTGACCCAGCGATCAAACCCAGTTCTCTTGTATCTCCAGCATTGGTAGGCAGATTCTTTACCACTGTGCCACCTTCAATGAAGACTAGACCTTCACTAGTCAGTTCAGTGTGAATTTTCAAGGTCATCTCAGCCGTTTTCCTGAGAGTGTATCTTCCCTGGGGCCATGCATTTGATTTTGACTCCAATTGTTTGTTTGTTTTTTTTTTTTTCTATATAGCTGCTTTTATATATCTTTATTCCCCTAAGACTCTCACTCCTGTATCTTCTCAGGGTAGTTATCTGTTGTATTCCTCTGCCTGTAATCTCCTGTCTTTAGGTGCTTACAAGTATGCATTCCTCTTGAAATGCTTTTTTGTTGTGGTTCCTGACACTTCTTTCAGCAGCCTCCAACCTAATATCAAAACTATGTCAACATGCTATTCTGTCTCCTGAGATTCACAGGAGACAGAAACCAATTCCTTGAAATGTCTCCAGACAAACCAGAACACTGTAAGTACCTTTCACTCTTTTCTTTCCATCTCAAAAGAGGAACTGGGAATTATACAGCTTCCTCCTGAAAGCATGGTGCTGCACCAGAGGCAGTGGGAAGGGTGGATAAAACATTATGATATTTCCTATGTCTTCCATATAGATTTTCTTTTCAGTTAGGCATTTCTTTGGTTGCTCCAAATTTGTATCTGGTTTTAAGAGTCAGTTCCTAGGCAGGTTGATAAGAAGTCATGGGTCCCCAAGGAGGAGATAGAGATCTGGAATTCTCAAGGAGATAAAAAAGGACAAAAGTCTTGTTTTCCTCTACATTCCTTAGTCTTAGTCACATAAAACTTTTTTTTTCTTTAAGCCCAGAACTGATGATTACAAAACAAACAGCTCAGTTTAAACTTTGTACTAAGGATGATATAACAGCAATGTATCCTGCTTAAGGACAACTTCTCCTTCTTGAAAACCTTCTTACTAATCCTGCTATCTTAAACTGTATATTATGGGAGTGGGTCTGGTAAGATCTTTCTATTGCTAAATTTTAATCCTGTTACCTTAAAATGTAAATTGTAGGAGCTGGTCTGGTAAAATGTTTACAACTTTGAGTCATTCTTTTGATGTATTGTAATAACTAATTTAAAAAGTATATAACTCCCTTACTTAGACTAGTGAGGGGGGCATTCTCTGTCCCCCTTCTGATGTCTATGTCAGAAGCTTTCTCTGTCCCTTTTCTTTAAGTTCAGTTCAGTCACTCAGTCATGTCTGACTCTTTGTGACCCCATAGACTGCAGCACACCAGGCCTCCCTGTCCATTACCAACTTCTGGAGTTTACTCAGACTCATGTCAGTTGAGACGGTGATGACATCCAACCATCTCATCCTGCGTTGTCTACTTCTCCTCCTGCCTTCAATTTTTCTTAGCATCAGAGCCTTTTCAAATGAGTCAGTTCTTCCCATCAGGTGGTCAAAGTATTGGAATTTCAGCTTCAACATCAGCCCTTCCTATGAATATTCAGGACCGATTTCATTTAGGATGGACAAGTTGGATTTCATTGCTGTCCAAGGGACTCTCAAGAGTCTTCTCCAATACCACAGTTCAAAAGCACCAATTCTTCAGTGCTCAGCTTTCTTCACAGTCCAACTCTTACATCCATACATGACTACTGGTAAAACCATAGCTTTGACTAGGTAGACTTTTGTCAGCAAAGTAATGTTTCTGCTTTTTAATATGCAGTCTAAGTTGGTCATAGCTTTTCTTCCAAGGAGCAAGCATCTTTTAATTTCATGGCTGGAGTCACCATCTGCAGTCATTTTGGAGCCCCTCAAAATAAAGTATTTCATTGTTTCTCCATCTATTTGCCATGAAGTGATGAGATGGGATGCCATGATCATAGTTTTTAGAATTCCCATTGAGTTTTAAGCCACTTTTCTCATTCTCCTCTTTCATTTTCATTAAGAGGCTCTTTATTTCCTCTTTGCTTTCTGCCACAAGGGTGGTGTCATCTGCATATCTGAAATTATTGATATTTCTCCTGGCAATCTTGGTTCCAGTGTGTGCTTCATCCAGCCCAGCATTTCTCATGATGTAACTGCATATAAGTTAAATAAGCAGGGTGACAATATACAACCTTTGTGTAATCTTTTCCCAATTTGGAACCAGCCTGTTGTTCCATGTCTGGTTCTAATTGTTGCTTCTTGTCATGCACACAGATTTCTCAAGAGGAAGGTAAAGCTGTCTGCTGTGGTATTCCCATCTCTTTAAGAATTTTCAAGTTTGTTGTGATCCACACAGTCAAAGGCTTTGGCATAGTCAATAAAGCAGAAGTAGATGTCTTTCTGGAAGTCTCTTGCTTTTTCTATGATCCAACAGATGTTGGCAATTTGATCTCTGGTTCCTCTGTCTTTTCTAAATCCAGCTTGAACATATGGAAATTCATGATCCATGTATTGTTGAAGACTATTTTGGAGAATTTTGAGCATTACTTTGCTATCATGTCAGATGAGTGCAGTTGTGTGGTAGTTTGAGCATTCTTCGGCATTGCCCTTCTTTGGGATTGGAATGAAAACTGACTTTTTCTAGTCCTGTGGCCATTGCTGAGTTTTCCAAATTCGCTTGCATATTAAGTGCAGCACTTTCACAGAATCATCTTTTAGGATTTGAAATAGCTCAACTGGAATTCCATCACCTCCACTAGCTTTGTTTGTAGTGATGCTTCCAAAGGCCCACTTGACTTCACATTCCAAGATGTTTGGCTCTATGTGAGACACCCATTCATCCAATATATATTTATTGAACACATACTGTGTACTAAACATTTTTTTAAATGCTTAAGATACTTCAGTGAAGAAAATAAGCTTTCCTGCTTAGTGTGAGATTTTATTCATATTAAACCATCCACCTCAATCAGCATCTATATCTTTAATTTTTTTTCGTTGCAAAAATAAAACTGTTTTAATTTTGTTTTTTCACATTTAAAAAAAAATCTTCAGCCATGTGGAGCTTTTAATTTTATCAGACTCTCCTACAGGTTTGTTCTTCTCTCTTGTATTTGTGGTTGTCTGTCTCTCCATCCATTCCTTGAACTTGTACAAACCATCCTGATCTCTTTCTTCCTAATCTGCATAATTTGCTTGTGCTCCTAAGGAATCTCTTGAATCTTTGAGGAACATTAAAGATGAATTTCCATGACTGGGTTTCTGTTTTTGTTTTTTTTAGAAACCATTTTGTTTAAACTGGAGTTGAGTCCAAGGCCAGCTACATGTTTTTGGTTCTTCAAGGTATTTTGCAATGTGGTTCTGATACAATATCAGGGCAGTAAGTTCATCTTTTAAAAGAGCATTCTGCTTTGCACTTATAAGGAAAAAAAAGAGTAAGGTAGAAATTATAAAGAATTCAAGGATTAAAAATAGAGATCTAACCCCTTCTCAGTAACAGTCTAGAAGACAGGATTTTACGTAATGATAGCTGCTTTTATAAATAAAATCCATGGGAAAAGCAGATTAGGAAAATTTGATGGAATGTTTAGATCTTATATGTCTAGGTTATGCACATTTACAATTTGCATGCAAATGCTCACCATAAAATGTTTTTGGCTGACTACTGTATAAGTAAAGGCTGACAATGGGTAGATGAGCTGTCTAATAGAACAGCTTTTAAATTAGGAAGTCATGTAAGATGATAAACTGAACAAAAAGTCAGAACTTTAGCTTTTCAAGAAGATGTTTTACATCTATGTTGATGCGAATTCTCATTTTGTCCCACTCTTTTCCTCCCCCACTGTCTACAAGTTCATTCTTTACATTTGTGTCTCCATATTTTTCCTGAAAATAGGTTCATCAAGACCATTTTTCTAGATTCTATATATGAGTGTTAATATACTGTATTTGTTTCTCTCTTTTTGACTTATTTTCTTCTGTATAACAGGCTCTAGGTTCATCCACCTCACTAGAACTGACTCAAATTCATTCTTTTAAATGGCTGAGTAATATTACATTGTATATATGTACCACATCTTCTTTATCTACTCATCTGTTAATGGACATATAGGTTGATTCCATGTCCTGGCTATTGTAAATAGTCCTGCTTTGAACATTGGGGTACATGTGTGTTTTAGAACTGTGATTTCCTTAGGGTGTATGCCCAGTAGTGGGGTTGCTGGGTCATATGAAATATTTATTCCTAATTTTTTAAGGAATCTCCATACTGTTTTCCATAATGCCTGTGTCAGTTTATATTCCCCCCAACAATATAAGAGGGTTCCCTTTTTGCCACATCCTCTCTAGCATTTATTATTTGTAGATTTTTTGATGATGACCATTCTGGTTGGTGTGAAGTAATACCTCATTGTTTTGATTTTCATTTCTCTAATAATTAGCAAAGTTGAGCATCTTTTCATGTGTTTATTGGCCATCTGTATGTCTTTTGTGAATAAATGTCTATTTATGTCTTCTGCCTATTTTTGATAGGGCTATTTGTTTTCCTAACATTGAGATGTATGTGTTGCTTATATATGTTCTGGAGATTAATCTTTTGTCAGTTGTTTTGTTTGCAATTATTTTCTCCCATTCTGACATTCACATGTATTGATGTGAGTGGTGTGTGTGTGTGTGTGTGTGCGTGCACTGCTGTTGTTATTGCTTAGTCACTCAGTTGTGTCTGACTCTTTGCAATCCCAGGGACTGTAGTGCACCAGGCTCCTGTGTCCTTGACATTTCCTTGGCAAGAATACTGGAGTTGGTTGCCAATTCCTCCTCCAGGGTATCTTCCCTACCCAGGGATTGAACCCACATCTCCTGTATTGGCAGGTTCTTTACCACTGAGCTGCCTGGGAAGACTATGAGTGATATGCTTAGCCTCAGTTTTGTTATATGATTTTTGCTATATTTTATTTATTCAAGTCTTGTCTTTTACACTTAGACTAGCTAAAAGTGTGTCATTTTTATTTTAAGAAAGCCAACTCATGGTTTCATAGACATCTCTACATATTTTTTGTATTCTTTATTTCATTTATTTCTTCTCTGATCTTTGTTATTTCCTTCCTCTACTAACTTCTGCCTTTTAGCTTTTCCCTTAGTTCCTTGAGGTTAAAACTTAAATTTCTTATTCTGATATCTTTTCTTTTTTGTAATGTAGACATTTATCAATAAAATGCCCCAATTTAACTTGCTTTTCCACATCCATAAACTTTGGCATATTGTATTTTCATTTTCATTTGTTTCAAATTATTTTTAACTTCATTTTTGATCTCTTCTATGACCCACTAATCTGGAACCAGAGGCCACAGTGGATTCTTAGTTCATGGGAGCCAGTAAACACTGGAATGTGCGGAAATTCTGGGTTCATAGGGGCTCACGGGGCATGTTGTGTCGGGGAGGCATTCTGTACCAGTGTGATATTGATGTCTGAACTTTCAGGATCCTACCAGGAGCCTGAGTACCCAGGAACTACTTGGATCATGGGAACCAGCCAACTCTTGGTTGGCTTGGAGCCTGGGTTTGTTGGAGCCTACCTAAAGCTAATGCCACTTGTGGCCATTGGAACCAGCTGGTGCTGAAGTAGACTGAGAGTCTGAGTTCATAGGAAGACCCCAGAAGCCTCATGCCTTGGAAGTTGCTTGAATTTGCAGGAGCGTTTTAGGGCTGCAAAAGTTGCTATGGCTGATAGAGCCAGCAGGCACCTGTATGGGCTGGGGGATTAAGTTTTCAGGAGCCTTCTGGGAGCCTGGAACCATAGGAGTCACTAGGGTCATGAAAGCCAGACAACACTAGAGTGAGCTAGGAGGCTGTGTTTGCTGGAGCCACCTGAGACCATGGGAAGAAGCCAGTGTTGGGGTAGACAGAGGGCCTGGGTTCTTGTAAGCCTATTGGGAGCTTGGTGCCATGAAAGCTGCCTGTGTCATGAGTGTCAGCAAGTGCTGGGGTAAACTGAGAGCCTGGGTTCATAGAAGTATGCAAGGGGCCTGATGCCACAAAAGATTTTCAATAATTTTGGTAAGAATTTTATAATTTTGTTAACATTTTAGGCAAATCAATACAGTGTTTGAATATGTATATAAAATAATAACAATATGTATTTGAATGCTTACATTCTGTGCCAGGTTCTATTCTAAGAACTTTACATATATTAACTCATTTAATGCTCCCAATGGATCTATGAGGTAAGATACTTTCATTATCCCCATTTTATATATTAAAAAAATGATGTTATCAAAGGGATAAATAATTTGCCAAAAGTTATGTAGCTTGTAAGTAATAGAACTGGGATTTATGCCAGGGAGTCTGGCTCCAGAATCTGTGCTCTTAACTCCTGTATTTACCCATCTCCCATAATAACTAAACCATTTCTTATAGCTACATCAAATTCTTTCTGTATAGCAAAGATTTGGTATAAATACTTTTTAAAAAATATGTATTTTTTAATTCACGAAAGAGTCAGATATGACTTAGCAACTAAACCACAAAAAATTTAATTAGTAACCTTTACTTTTTAGAGTAGGTCTAGATTCATAGGAAAAGTGAGTATACAGGAAAAAAAGTTTCCATTTACCCATAGACAACCTCCCACACAAGTGATACAGTTGTTAAAACTGGTGAAACTACACTGACACATCAGCAGCCAAGATATATAATTTATTGGTGTTGACAGTCTATGGATTTTGACAAAAATATAATGATATGTATCCACTATGAGAGTACTATACAGTATAATTTTACTGCCCTTAAAATTCCTCAGTGATTTGCCTGTTCATTCCTCCATCTTCTCTATACCTAAGCAATCACAGATATTTTTACTGTTTCCATACTTTTGACTTTTCCAGAATATCATACAGTATGTGACAATTTCATTGTCTTCTTTCATTTACTATATGAATTTAAGGTTCCTCCATGTGTTTTCATGGTTTGATAGCTGATTTCTTTTTAGCATGGAATAATATTCCATGATCTGGATGTACCACATTTATTTGTCTACTCACTAAAAGTGTTTCTCAAGTGTCTCAGTGATAAAGAATCTGCCTGTCAATGCAGGAGACATGGGTTAGATCCCTGGGTCAGGAAGATCCCCTGGAGGAGGATATGACAACCCATTCCAGTATTTTTGCCTGAAAAAATCCCATGGACAGAGGAACCTGGCAGACTATAGTCCATGGGGCCTTAAAGAGTCAAACACAACTGAGCAACTGAGCATGCACTCACCTACTGAGTGAAAAGTGAAATAGTTAATTGCTCAGTCGTGTCCGACTCTTTGCGACCCTATGGACTGTAGCCTACCAGGCTTCTCTGTCCATGGGATTTTCCAGGCAAAGATACTGGATTTTCCGATCCTGGAACTGAACCGAAGTCTCCTGTGTCTCCTGCATTGCAGGCAGATTCTTTACCCATTGAGCCATTGTTATTTTAATTTTCAATTCCCTATTGATATACAATCTTGAACATGTTTTTATATGCTTATTTGTCATCCATGTATCATTTTTAGTGAAATGACCATTCGGGTCTTTGGCCAAATTTTTAAGCATTTCTGTTTTCTTATTATTGAGTTAAAAAAAAAAAATGTTTTTGTATGTTTGAGATGAGTCATTTATCAGACATACCCTATGCAAGTATTTTCTCTCAGTCTGTGACTCTTCTTCTCATTCTCTTAACATTGTTTTTTATAAGGCAGAAGTTTTAGTTTTAAAGAAGTCCAGTTTATCAACTTTTTTCTTTCATAGATGGGCTTCTGGTTTTGTATCTAAAAAGTCATCACCATACCCAGGGTCATCTAGATATTTTTTCTATATTTTCTTGGGGTTTTATAGTTACATATTTTACATTTAGGCCTATGATTTACTTTGAGCTAATTTCTGTGAAGAGAGTAAAGTCTGTGTCTAGATTAATTTTTTTAATATATTTTATTGTCTAGTTGTTCCAGCACCATTTGTTGAAAAAAAAAAATCTTTTCTTCATTATATTGACTTTACTCCTTTGTCAAAGTTCAGTTGACTGTATTTATGTGGCTTTATTTCTGGGCTCTCTGTTCTGTTTCATTGATCTATTTATTTATTATTTCACAGATATCCCACTGTCTTAATAACTATAGCTTTATAGTAAGTCTTGAAGTTGGGCAGTGTCAGTGCTGTAATTTGTTCTTATCTTTTAATAATTAACTGGTTATTCTGGGTCCTTCACTTCTCCTTATATATGTTAGATTGGTTTGTCAATATCCACAAAATAACTTACTAGGGTTTTGGTTGGGATTGTTCTTAATCTATAAATCAAATTGGGAAGAAGTGACATCTTGAAAATATTGAGTTTTCCTATTCATGAACATGGAATATCTCACCATTTACTTGGTTCTTTAATTTCTTTCATCAGTTTTATAGATTTCCTTATATAGCTGCTGTACATATTTTGCTAGAGTTTTCATCTTTGATGTTCTAATGTAAATGAATGTTTTTAATTTCAAACTCTACTTGTTAATTGCTGGTATGTAGGAAAGTGATTGACTTTTATATATAAATGTTCTAAACTTCTACCTTGGTAAACAGTTGGCCCTCCATATTAGTGGATTCCACATCTTCAGATTCAGTCAACCATGGCTTGAAAATATATATTTTTTAATTCTAGAAGTTCCATAAAGAAAATTTGAATTTGTCACGCACCAGCATTACTAACATAGCATTAACGTTGTATTGGGTATTATAAATAATCTAGAGATGATTTGAAGTACACAGGAGGATGTCCATAGGTTATATGCAAATGCTACAACATTTTCTAAAAGGGACATGCACAACCACAAATATTGGTATAGTTAGCAGGAATAGAGGTGTATTAACTTTATTAATATTTCAAAGAACGAGCTTTGAGTTTGATGATGTTCTCTATTGATTCACTGCTTTTAATTTCATTTATTTCTATTCTAATCATGAATAGTTGTTTTCTTCTGCTTACTTTGGATTTAAGTTGCTCTTATTTTCCTATTTTACTAAGGTTGAAGCTTAGATTACTGTTTTAAGATTCACTTCTAATACATGCATGGGTCATGTGTGGATCACAATAAACTGTGGAAAATTCTGAAAGAGAAGGGAATGCCAGACGACCTGACCTGATTCTTGAGAAAACTGTATGCAGGTCAGGAATCAATAGTTAGAACTGGACATGAAACAATAGACTGGTTCCAAATAGGAAAAAAGAGTGTGTCAAGGCTGTATATTGTCACCCTACTTATTTGATTTATATGCAGAGTACATCAGGAGAAACGCTGGGCTTGATGAAGCACAAGCTGGCATCAAGATTGCTTGGAGAAATATCAATAACCTCAGATATGCAGACGATACCACCCTTATGGCAGAAAGTGAAGAACTTGATGAAAGTGAAAGAGGAGAGTGAAAAAGTTGGCTTAAAAACTCAATATTCAGAAAACTAAGATCATGGCATCTGGTCCCATCACTTCATGGCTAATAGATGGGGAAACAGTGGCAGACTTTATTTTCTTGGGCTCCAAAATCACTCCAGATGGTGACTGCCGCCATGCAATTAAAAGACGCTTACTCCTTGGAAGGAAATTTATGACCAACCTAGATAGCATATTCAAAAGCAGAGACATTACTTTGCCAATAAAGGTCTGTCTAGTCAAGGCTATGTTTTTTCCAGTAGTCATGTATTGATGTGAGATTTGTACTATAAAGAAAGCTGAGCACCAAAGATTTGATGCTTTTGAAATGTGGTGATAGAGAAGACTCTTACGAGTCCCCTGGAGTGCAAAGAGATCCAACCAGTCCATCCTAAAGGAGATCAATCCTGAGTGTTCATTTAAGGACTGATATTGAAGCTGAAACTCCAGTTCTTTGGCCACCTGATGTGAAGAGCTGACTCATTTGATAAGACCCTGATGGTGGGAATGATTGAAGGTGAGAGGAGAAGGGAACGATAGAAAATGAGATGGTTGGATGGCATCACTGACTCAATGGACATGAGTTTGGGTAAACTCTGTGAGTTGGTGATGGACAGGGATTCTTGGGGTGCTGCCGTCCATGGGTCACAAAGAGTTGGGCACAACTGAGTGAACTGAACTGAACTGAATTCATTCATTCAATACTATAAGATTCCTTCTAAGCATTTCTTCTGCTGCATTCTACAAATTTTTGTAAGTTGTTTTCACTTTCATCTAGTTCCAAATATTTTTAAAAATTTCCCTTGAAATTTTTATTGTGGTATTCTAATTATCTTTCTGTTATTGATTTCTAGTTCAATCCCTCTATGGTATGAGAGCAGACATTATATATGCTCTGTTCTTTTAAATTTCTTATGGTATGTTTTATAACCCAGGGTGTTTTCTATCTTGATGAATGGTTCATGTGAGCTTGAAATAACATATAATTTGCTGTTGTTGGATGAAGTAATCTATAGCTGTCAATAACATATAGTTGTTTAATGGTGCTATTGAGTTCAACTATGTCTTACTGAATTTCCTCCTGCCTGTTTTGTCCATTTATGATAAAAGGCAGTCAAGTCATATAACAGGGGAATTCATATGAATTTCTCCTTGCAGTTCTATTAGTTCCTTCTTTCATATTTTTATGATCTGTTGTTAGGCAAATGTACATTAAGAATTATGTTGTTTTATAAATCAAAGCAAGATTCTCTATGACCCACGTCCTAGAATAATGGAAACAAAAACAATAGTAAACAAGTTGGACCTGATTCAACTTAAAAGCTTTTGAACGGCAAAGGAAACTGTAAGCAAGTTGAAAAAACAGCCGTCAGAATGGGAGACAATAATACTAAATGAAACAACTTACAAAGGATTAATTTCCAAAATATACAAGCAGCTCATACAACTCAATACCAGAAAAACAAACAACTCAATCAAAAAGTGGGAAAAAGACCTAAACAGACATTTCTCCAAAGAAGAGACACAGGTGGCTAACAAACACATGAAAAGATGCTCAACGTTGCTCATTATTAGAGAAAGGCAAATCAAAACTACAATGAGATATCACCTCACACTGGTCAGAATGGCCCTCACTGAAAAGTCTACAAACAATAACTGCTGGAAAGGGTGTGGAGGGAAGGGAACACTCTTGCACTATTGGTGGGAATGTAAATTGATACAGCCACTATGGAAGATGGTATGGTGATTCCTTTAAAAAAAAAAAAAAAAAGGAATAAAACCACTATGCTGCTGATAATGATGCTAAGTCGCTTCAGTCATGTCCGACTCTGTGCAACCCCAGAGACAGCAGCCCACCAGGCTCCCCTGTCCCTGGGATTCTCAAGGCAAGAACACTGGAGTGGGTTGCCATTTCCTTCTCCAATGCATGAAAGTGAAAAGTAAAAGTGAAGTCGCTCAGTCGTGTCCGACTCCTAGGGACCCCATGGGCTGCAGCCTGCCAGGCTCCTCCATCCATGGGATTTGCCAGGCAAGAGTACTGGAGTGGGTTGCCATTGCCTTCTCTGTAAGACCACCATTCAGTTCAGTTCTGTTCAGTCGCTCAGTCGTATCCGACTCTTTGCAACCCCATGAATCGCAGCACGCCAGGCCTCCCTGTCCATCACCAGCTCCTGGAGTTCACTCAGACTCATGTCCATCGAGTCAGTGATGCCATAGGACCCAGCAATCCCATTCCTAGGCATATACCCTGAAGAAACCAAAATTGAAAGAGACACATGTATCCCATTGTTCATTGCAGCACTGTTTACAATAACTAGAACATGGAACCAACCTAGATGTCCATCGAAAAATGAATGGATAAAGAAGTTGTGGTATATATACACAATGGAATATTAGCCATAAAAAGGAACACATTTGAGTCAGTTCCAATGAGGTGTATGAACCTAGAACCTATTATACAGAGTGAAGTGAGTCAGAAAGAGAAAGATACAGTAGATACAGTATTCTAACACATATATATGGAATCTAGAAAAACAGTACTGAATAATTTATTTACAGGATAGCAATGGAGAAACAGACATAGAGAATAAGCTTATGGACATGAGGAGAGGAGAAGAGAGGGTGAGATGTATAGAAAGAGTAACATGGAAACTTACATTACCGTATGTTAAATAGATAGCCAATGGGAATTTGCTGTATGGCTCAAGAAACTCATACAGGGGCTCTATATCAACCTAGAGGGGTGGAATGGGGAGGGAGATTTGAGGGAGGATCAAAAGGGAGGGGATGTATGTATACCTATGACTGATTCATGTTGAGGTTTGACAGAAAACAGCAAAATTCTGTAAAGCAATTATCCTTCAATAAAAAATAATTTTTAAAAAATAAAAACAATATTGTTATGTTGTTTTGGAAATTTGACTCCTTTTCATTATATGTTGTCCTTCTTTACCCCTGATAGTTTTCCTTGCTCCAAAATCTATTCTGTCTCAAGATGAATACAGCTATTCCTGCTTGCTTTGGTTAATGTTGTCATAGTGTGTTTTATATATATATATGTATGTATGTATATATCTATTCCTTTACTTTTAGTATATATGATTTTACATTTAAGGAGGGTTTCTTGAAGACAATATATAGTTTGGTCTTGTTTTTTGATCCACTCTTACAGTATGTCTTCTAATTTGTGTATTTAGACCACTGACTATTGATATAGTTGGATTAATATCTACTCTGTTACTGTTTTCTGTTTGTTACATTTCTTCATTACTCCTGCTTTTATCTTCCAGAAGTTTTCTGGCTTTTGTGGTTTTAATTGGGTATTTTATATGCATCCATTTTACTCCTTTCTTGGCATATCAAGTATACTTCTTCTGTTACTTTTTACTAATGGTTTCTCTGAAGTGTTCAGTATACATATACAACTAAAATAAGTTCAATTTCAAATAACACTATACCATTTTACCTATAGTATAAGTACCTTAAAATGATAAATAGTCTTAATTCTTTTCTGATGACCTTTTTATCATTGCTGTCACTAATTTCATTTATATGTAAACACACACACACACACACACATATATATATATATAAATGTATGACCAAATTAAATACATTGTAGCTGTTATTATTTCAAACCAACTTATTCATTAGATTAATGTTAAAAAGAAAACATACTTTATTGTGATTATACATTGTCCAATTTTTTTTCTTCCTTTGAATCTAGATTCAAGTTTCTGATCTATATAATTTTAATTCCCTGAAGATCTTCCCATATTATTTCTTGCAAAATATATCTATTTGTAAAAAATTTTCTCCATTTTTCTGCCTGAGTCATTCTTTTCTCTAGCTCTTAGCATATCAATCATCATATTTAAAAAAAAATTCCTAGTGTGATAACTCTAACATTGCTGTTGTGTATGACTCGTTTATCTTAATGGTTTTTCTGTTGCTTTTTTATTTTTGTTTTTATTCATTTATTTTGCTTTTTAGTGTGCCTTGTAATCTTTGTTTGAAAGGCAACATGATGTACTGGGAAAAAACAACTTTAGTCAATAGACTTTTAGTATTACAGTGCAAAACATTTTTATCCAAACTTTGCCTCCAACAATTATACAGTTTGGGTTTTCCTAACCTGGTCCAGGTTTTTGCAGAGATTTCTACTTATAGGTTTCTGTT
Organism: Bos taurus; assembly: GCF_002263795.3. Classification (NCBI taxonomy): domain Eukaryota; kingdom Metazoa; phylum Chordata; class Mammalia; order Artiodactyla; family Bovidae; genus Bos; species Bos taurus. The sequence goes on along the minus strand of NC_037357.1, from coordinate 39,385,481 downwards.
CATGTAAGTTGTGATTCCCTGTACCTACTTTTTGTCTACAATTTGGGGGAAGAAAATTGATTTGTAACCTGACTTTTCTGACTGACTCAAGAAGAGTCCTCAATTTTTCAGTTTGTTCAGCTTTTTTACTTGGTTGGCAGAGAAATTACACTCAAGATTTTTACAGGCTGACCAGAAGTCTTATTTTTGTAGTTGTTGTCTATTTATTTTTTCTAGTTTGATTCCCATTTTATTTATTTTTATATATTTATTATTTTTCTTATTTATTTATTTATTCTTTTTTAATTTATTTATTTTAATTAGAGGCTAATTATTTTACAATATTGTATTGGTTTTGCCATACATCAACATGAATCTGCCACGGGTGTACACATGTTCCCAATCCTGAACCCCCCTCGCACCTCCCTCCCCATACCATCCCTCTGGGTCATCCCAGTGCACCAACCACAAGCATCCTGTATCCTGCATCAAACCTGGGCTGGCGATTTGTTTCTTATGTGATATTATACATGTTTCAATGCCATATTTATTTTTAATTGAAGGATAGTTTCCTTACAATATTGTGTTGATTTCTGCCATTGATCCACATGAATCAGCCCTAGGAACAGAAGTCTTACTTTTTAAGAATACAAATACAATATTGTAAAGTTAAAAAATAAAAATAAAAAAATATGTTGAATCTTCAAAAAAAAAAAGTATTTGTATGCTTTAAAAAAAAAGTATTTGTATGCTTAATGAAAATTTGTGCCAGTATAAATTAACAGTTTTGATAGAAATAACTTATGCATGCTGTGACATAGACTCTTGATCAGTTCCAAAAAACGCTTAATACCACGCGGTGTCTGTATTTTTATATGTGATGATTATGACACATAAGAACGAAGAGATATTGCATTATTCCTGACAATGGGTGATAATAGTTTAAGGTATCAATAAATGAGTAACATTAAAAAAAAGAATATTATTTTAGATGATAGTTGTCTTATTAGTACTCTCAAAGTAATCCTCAGGTATTGATAGGTAAGAAACTGGAGGAACATAAATGAAGGCTTCAGTGTTACTTATTTAATTTAAATTTTTCTCTTTTCCATGACTGAAATTCTATGCTTAGAATTACATATTGGGAGGGAGGAGCTAAGATGGCAGAGGAGTAGGACGGGGAGAACACTTTCTACCCTACAAATTCATCAAAAGAACATTTAAATGCTGAGTAAATTCCACAAAACAACTTCTGAATGCTGGCAGAGGACATCAGGCACCCAGAGAAGCAACCCATGTCTTCGAAAGGAGGTAGGAAAAAATATATAAGACAAAAAAAGAGACAAAAGAGGGAGGGATGGAGCTCCATCCTGGGAAGGGAGTCTTAAAAAGAGAGAAGTTTCCAAACACCAGGAAACCTTCTCACTGCTGAATCTGTGCCGAGCCTTGGAAGCACAGAGGGCAACATAATAGGGAGGAAAAATAAATAAACAATTAAAACCCACAGATTACGAGCCCTACGGTAACTCCCCCAGTGGAGAAACAGCACAGACACCTGCATCTGCCATTAGCAAGCGGGGGCTGGGCAGGGAGGTGCGGCACGGGCTGCATTGCAAGGATCTGGCCTGAATACCCCGAGTGCTATCTGAGCGAAATAATTTGGGCTAGCAAACGAGACTGTGGGATATCTACCATGCGAAAAGCTAGCCCTAACCTAAGACACCACCAGGCCCACGCATGGAACAAAGGACTGTACAGAGATAGCCGGCTACAGACCGTCCCCCTCTGGTGACAGGCAGCCAGAGCCAGAAGAGGGCAATCACAGCCCCAGAGAGACACTATCTACAAAACTCTAAGCAGGCTTCTTTGCTAACTAAAACTTCTTGGGGGTCTGGATGGTCAACAGCTGCCTGAGAAGGTGCTCCAGTTGTACACCTAGATAACTGAGCAGTGGGGAGGCGATAAGTCGCAGCAATCATGCTCGCCAAACACACCATCACCTGAGCTGCTCGGACCTGGGAAGGGCACAAAACGCAGGCCCAACCGAGTCTGCGCCTCTGAGGACTACCCGAGTGCCTGAACCTGAGCAGCTTAGACCTGGGAGGTGCAAACAGCTCAGGGCCGGCCATGGATGGTTCCCGGCAGAGCAGCCTAGAGCCTGAGTAGTGTGGGCAGGGAGGCTACACGCACCATGTGCGGGGGCAGACCCAGTGTGGCTGAGGCACTGCGAGCACACACCAGTGTTATTTGTTTGCAGCGTCCCTCCCTCCCCACAGTGCGACTGAACAAGTGAGCCTAAAAAAAAAAAAAGTGTCCACCACAGTCCCCTTTGTGTCAGGATGGAAACCAGACACTGAAGAGACCAGCAAACAGAAGAAGCTATAACAGAGGGAACTGCCTTGGAAGCTACAGGCAATAGATAAAAACCCTGTGGTTAGAACTGAATACATAGGAAGGGGCCTATAGATTTTGAGAAATACAAGTCGGACCAAGGAACTAGCCGAAAATGAACTGACCCCACAATACCCAAAACAAAACCAGAGAAAGTCCTAGATATATTTTTACTCTTTTTATGATCATTCTTTCTTTTTTCTTTTTTTTTTAATTAAAAAAATTTTTAAGTCCTCTATTAATCCTTTAATTTTCACTTTTATAACCTACTATTACTTTGCAAAACAAAAAACAAAAAACAAAAAAGACCCTATTTTTTTTTAATAAGCAAACTTCATATATGTATTTTTTATAATTTTTGTGACCTTGTTTTTTTTTTTTTTTTTTTTCTTCCTTTCTTTAACATTGTATTTTTGAAATTCCAAACTCTACTCTAGATTTTTAATTTTAGCTTTTTGGTATTTGTTATCAATTTTGTACCTATATATATATTTTTTATAATTTCTGTGACTTTTTTTCCCTCTCTTTCTTTCTCTTCTTCTTTTATGTAACATTGTATATCTGAAATTCCAAACTCTAGTCTAGATTTTTAATTTATGCTTTTTGGTATTTCTTATTAATTTTGTACCTATATTTTCTTTATAATTTTTGCAACTTGGTTTGTTTTTGTTTGTTTTTCCTCTATTTCTTTTTCTTCTTTTTTTTTAACATTGTATTTTTGAAATTCCAGACTCTAGATTTTTAACTTTTGCTTTTTGGTATTTGTTATCAATTTTGTACCTATATTTTCTTTATAATTTTTGTGACTTGATTTGATTTTGTTTGTTTTTTTTCTCTCTTTCTTTTTCTTCTTCTTTTTTTTAACATTGTATTTTTGAAATTTCAGACTCTACTCTAGATTTTTAACTTTTGCTTTTTGGTATTTGTTATCAATTTTGTACCTATATTTTCTTTATAATTTTTGTGACTTTGTTTTTTTTTTTTCTCTCTCTCTCTCTTTCTTTGCCTTCTTCTTTTCTTTAACATTGTATTTTTGAAATTCCAAACTCTAATCTAGATTTTTAATTTTTGCTTTTATGTATTTGTTACCAATTTGTACCTTTAAGAACCCAATCTTCAGTACCCATTTTTTCACTAGGGAGCGAGATAACTGGCTTGACTGCTCTCTCACTCTTTGGGCTCTCCTTTTTCTCCACCGGGTCGCCTGTGTCTCCTCCTTAACCCCTCTCTACTCTACCCAACTCTGTGAATTTCTGTGTGTTCGAGACGGTGGAGAACACTTAGGGAACTGATAACTGGCTGGACCTGTCTGCCTCCTTTTCATTCCCCCTTTTATCCTCCTGGCCACCTCTGTCTCCTTCCTCCTTCTTCTCTTCTCTGTATAACTTCGTGAACATCTCTGAGTGGTCCAATTGTGGAGTGCACATAAGGAAGTGATTACTGGTTAGCCCGCTCCCTCCTCTATTGATTACACCTCATCTCATTCGGGTCACCTCTAACTCCCTCCTCCCTCTTCTCTTCTCCATATAACACTGTGAACCTCTCTGGGTGGCCCTCGTGGTGGAGAAACTTTTCATCTTTAACGTAGATGTTTTATCAATGGTGCTGTATAGAAGGAGAAGTTTTGAAACTACTGTAAAAATAAGACCGATAACTGGAAGCAGGAGGCTTAAGTCCAAACTCTAACTCCAGGGAACTCCTGACTTCAGGGAACATTAATTGACAGAAGCTCATCAAACGCCTGCATACCTACACTGAAACCAAGCACCACACAAGGGCCAACAAGTTCCAGAGCAAGACATACCAAGCAAATTCTCCAGCAACACAGGAACACAGCCCTGAGCTCCAAGATACAGGTTGCCCAAAGTCACCCCAAAACCATAGACATCTCATAACTCATTACTGGACACTTCCTTGCACTCCAGAGAGAAGAAATCCAGCTCCACCCACCAGAACACCGACACAAGCTTCCTTAACCAAGAAACCTTGACAAGCCACCTGTACAAACCGACACACAGAGAGGAAATGCCACAATAAAGAGAACTCCACAAACTGCCAGAATACAGAAGGGACATCCCAAATTCAGCAATTTAAACAAGATGAAGACACAGAGGAATACCCAGCAGGTAAAGGAACAGGATAAATGCCCACCAAACCAAACAAAAGAGGAAGAGATAGGGAATCTACCTGATAAAGAATTCCAAATAATGATAGTGAAATTGATCCAAAATCTTGAAATCAAAATGGAATCACAGATTAATAGCCTGGAGACAAGGATTGAGAAGATGCAAGAAAGGTTTAACAAGGACCTAGAAGAAATAAAAAAGAGTCAATATATAATGAATAATGCAATTAATGAAATCAAAAACACTCTGGAGGCAAAAGATAGTAGAATAACAGAGGCAGAAGATAGGATTAGTGAATTAGAAGATAGAATGGTAGAAATAATTGAATCAGAGAGGACAAAAGAAAAATGAATTTAAAGAAATGAGGACAATCTTAGAGACCTCCAGGACAGTATTAAAGGCTACAACATTCGAATCATAGGGGTCCTAGAACAAGAAGACAAAAAGAAAGACCATGAGAAAATACTTGAAGAGATAGTAGTTGAAAACTTCCCTAAAATGGGGATGGAAATAATCACTCAAGTCCAAGAATCCAAGAGAGTCCCAAACAGGATAAACCCAGGGTGAAACACCCCAAGACACATATTAATCAAATTAACAAAGATCAAACACAAAGAACAAATATTAAAAGCAGCAAGGGAAAAACAACAAATAACACACAAGGGAATTCCCATAAGGGTAACATCTGATCTTTCAATAGAAACTCTCCAAGCCAGGAGGGAATGGCAAGACATACTTAAAGCGATGAAAGAAAACAACCTAGAGCCTATATTATTGTACCAAGCAAGGATCTCATTCAAATATGAAGGAGAAATAAAATGCTTTACAGACAAGCAAAAGCTGAGAGAATTCAACAGCACCAAACCAGCTCTCCAACAAATACTAAAGGATATTCTCTAGACAGGAAACACAAAAACGGTGTATAAATTTGAACCCAAAACAATAAAGTAAATGGCAACGGGATCATACTTATCAATAATTACCTTAAACATAAATGGGTTGAATGCCCCAACCAAAAAACAAAGACTGGCTGAATGGATACAAAAACAAGACCCCTACATATGCTGTCTACAAGAGACCCACCTCAAAACAGGGGACACATACAGACTGAAAGTGAAGGGCTGGAAAAAGATTTTCCATGAAAATAGGGACCAAATGAAAGCAGGAGTAGCAATACTCATATCAGACAAAATAGACTTTAAAACAAAGGCTTTGAAAAGAGACAAAGACGGTCACTACATAATGATCAAAGGATCAATCCAAGAAGAAGATAAAACAATTATAAATATATATGCACCCAACACGGGAGCATCGCAATATGTAAGGCAAATGCTAACAAGTATGAAAGGAGAAATTAACAATAACACAATAATAGTGGGAGACTTTAATACCCCACTCACACCTATGGATAGATCAACTAAACAGAAAATTAAAAAGGAAACACAAACTTTAAACGATACAATAGACCAGTTAGACCTAATTGATGTCTATAGGACATTCCATCCCAAAACAATGAATATCACCTTTTTCTCAAGCACACATGGAACCTTCTCCAGGATAGATCACATCCTGGGTCATAAATCTAGCTTTGGTAAATTCAAAAAAATTGAAATCATTCCAAGCTTCTTTTCTGACCACAATGCAGTAAGATTAGATCTCAATTACAGGAGAAAAACTATTAAAAATTCCAACATATGGAGGCTGAACAACACGCTGCTGAATAACCAACAAATCACAGATGAAATCAAAAAAGAAATCAAAATTTGCATAGAAACGAATGAAAATGAAAACACAACAACCCAAAACCTGTGGGACACTGTAAAATCAGTCCTAAGGGGAAAGTTCATAGCAATACAGGCATACCTCAAGAAACAAGAAAAAAGTCAAATAAATAACATAACTCTACACCTAAAACAACTAGAAAAGGAAGAAATGAAGAACCCCAGGGTTAGTAGAAGGAAAGAAATCTTAAAAATTAGGGCAGAAATAAATGCAAAAGAAACAAAAGAGACCACAGCAAAAATCAACAAAGCCAAAAGCTGGTTCTTTGAAAGGATAAATAAAATTGACAAACCATTAGCCAGACTCATCAAGAAACAAAGGGACAAAAATCACATCAATAAAATTAGAAATGAAAATGGAGAGATCACAACAGAAAACAAAGAAATACAAATGATTATAAGACTACTATCAGCAATTATATGTCAATAAAATGGACAATGTGGAAGAAATGGGCAAATTCTTAGAAAACTACAACTTTCCAAAACTGAACGAGGAAGAAATAGAAAATCTTAACAGACCCATCACAATCACAGAAATTGAAACTGTAATCAAAAATCTTTGAGCAAACAAAAGCCCAGATCCAGACGGCTTGACAGCTGAATTCTACCAAAAATTTAGAGAAGAGCTAACACCTATCCTACTCAAAATCTTCCAGAAAATTGCAGAGGAAAGTAAACTTCCAAACTCATTCTATGAGGCCACAATCACCCTAATACCAAAACCTGACAAAGATGCTACAAAAAAAGAAAACTACAGGCCAATATCACTGATGAACATAGATGCAAAAATCCTTAACAAAATTCTAGCAATCAGAATCCAAAAAAAAAATAATAAAAAATAAAAAAAAAAAATAGGAATACAAAAAAAAAAAAAAAGAATCCAACAGCACATTAAAAAGATCATACACCATGACCAAGTGGGCTTTATCCCAGGGATGCAAGGATTCTTCAATATCTGCAAATCAGTCAATGTAATACACCACATTAACAAATTGAAAAATAAAAACCATATGATTATCTCAATAGATGCAGAGAAAGCCTTGACAAAATTCAACATCCATTTATGATAAAAACTCTCCAGAAAGCAGGAATAGAAGGAACATACCTCAACATAATAAAAGCTATATATGACAAACCCACAGCAAACGTTATCCTCAATGGTGAAAAATTGAAAGCATTTCTTCTAAAGTCAGGAAAAAGACAAGGGTGCCCTCTTTCACCACTACTATTCAACATAGTTTTGGAAGTTCTGGGCACAGCAATCAGAGCAGAAAAAGAAATAAAAGGAATCTAAATTGGAAAAGAAAAAACTCTGTTTACAGATGACATGATCCTCTACATAGAAAACCCTAAAGACTCCACCAGAAAATTACTAGAGCTAATCAATGAATATAGTAAAGTTGCAGGATATAAAATCAACACACAGAAATCCCTTGCATTCCTATACACTAATAATGAGAAAACAGAAAGTGAAATTAAGGAAACAATTCCATTCACCACTGCAATGAAAAGAATACTTAGGAATATATCTACCTAAAGAACCTAAAGACCTATATATAGAAAACTATAAAACACTGGTGAAAGAAATCAAAGAGGACACTAATAGATGGAGAAATATACCATGTTCATGGATTGGAAGAATCAATATAGTGAAAATGAGTATACTCCCCAAAGCAATTTATAGATTCCATGCAATCCCTATCAAGCTACCAATGGTATTCTTCACAGAGCTAGAACAAATAATTTCACAACTTGTATGGAAATGCAAAAAACCTCGAATAGCCAAAGCTATCTTGAGAAAGAAGAATGGAACTGGAGGAATCAACCTACCTGACTTCAGGCTCTACTACAAAGCCACAGTCATCAAGACAGTATGGTACTGGCACAAAGACAGAAATATAGATCAATGGAACAAAATAGAAAGCTCAGAGATAAATCCACGCACATATGGATACCTTATCTTTGACAAAGGAGGCAAGAATATACAATGGATTAAAGACAATCTCTTTAACAAGTGGTGCTGGGAAAACTCATCCACCACTTGTAAAAGAATGAAACTAGACCACTTTCTAACACCATACACAAAAATAAACTCAAAATGGATTAAAAGATCTCAACGTAAGACCAGAAACTATAAAACTCCTAGAGGAGAACCTAGGCAAAACACTCTCTGACATACATCACAGCAGGATCCTCTATGACCCACCTCCCAGAATATTGGAAATAAAAGCAAAAATAAACAAATGGGACCTAAGTAAAATTAAAAGCTTCTGCACAACAAAGGAAACTATAAGCAAGGTGAAAAGACAGCCTTCAGAATGGGAAAAAATAATAGCAAATGAAGCAACTGACAAACAACTAATCTCAAAAATATACAAGCTACTCCTACAGCCCAATTCCAGAAAAATAAATGAGCCAATCAAAAAATGGGCCAAAGAAAAAATAAATAAATAAATAAAACAAAAAAAAAAAAAGAAAAGAAAAGAAAAGAAAAAAAAGGGGCCAAAGAACTAAATAGACATTTCTCCAAAGAAGACATACAGATGGCTAACAAACACATGAAAAGATGCTCAACATCACTCATTATTAGAGAAATGCAAATCAAAACCACTATGAGGTACCATTTCATGCCAGTCAGAATGGCTGCGATCCAAAAGTCTACAAGTAATAAATGCTGGAGAGGATGTGGAGAAAAGGGAATCCTCTTACACTGTTGGTGGGAATGCAAACTAGTACAGCCACTATGGAGAACAGTGTGGAGATTCCTTTAAAAACTGGAAATAGAACTGCCTTATGATCCAGCAATCCCATTGCTGGGCATACACACCGAGGAAACCAGAAGGGAAAGAGACACGTGTACCCCAGTGTTCATCGCAGCACTGTTTATAATAGCCAGGACATGGAAGCAACCTAGATGTCCATCAGCAGATGAATGGATAAGAAAGCTATGGTACATATACACAATGGAGTATTATTCAGCCATTAAAGAGAATACATTTGAATCAGTTCTAATGAGGTGGATGAAACTGGAGCCTATTATACAGAGTGAAGTAAGCCAGAAGGAAAAACACCAATACAGTATACTAACGCATATATATGGAATTTAGAAAGATGGTAACAATAACCCTGTATACGAGACAGCAAAAGAGACACTGATGTACAGAACAGTCTTTTGGACTCTGTGGGAGAGGGAGAGGGTGAGATGATTTGGGAGAATGGCATTGAAATATGTATAATATCATATATGAAACGAGTCACCAGTGCAGGTTCAATGCACGATACTGGATGCTTGGGGCTGGTGCACTGGGACGACCCAGAGGGATGGTATGGGAGGGAGGAGGGAGGAGAGTTCAGGATGGGGAATACATGTATTCTTGTGGCAGATTCATTTCGATATATGGCAGAACCAATACAATATTGTAAATTTAAAAAAATAATAAAATTTAAAAAAATAAATTAATTAAAATAAAAAAAGTATTACATATTGGCATAATTGAACAGGCTTTTGTTTGTTAATGTGTTTAATGAATTTTACTATAATAGTAGTAATGTATAGATTTACTATCGAAAACTAGCATAAAGATATAAAATTATTAACAATAAATCTGTCTATACTTTGATTTTATTGTAGTATTATAGTATTATATTATTATAGTATACAAATCCTGTACTATAGATATTTCCCATGCTATTTTGCCATTTAATTTGTCCTAAAAGGCAAACATTAAATAAATGGTTGAATGTAAATAGGTTTGAGAACAGCATGGTGAAACTATTTTTAACTAAATCCCAAACTTAAGATATAATATGACATAATGGAATGAGTCTAGACTATGTAACCAGAATGACTTAGGTTCAAATTCTAGATTCTGCCATTTTTTAACTTTGCAACTGCAGGCAAAATATATTGACTTTCTGTTTTTCAGTTTTTTTTTAAATAAAGATATTAGCTTTATTTCTATCTTTCTTTAGCTTCCCTGCAAAATAGTCCTTGAGACAAAGTCTGGAATACAGGTATCCATTTAGAAGATGAATCCAGGAAGTGCAAGAGAGAGTAGAGAAACTGAGAGAAGGAAGGAGTCAGTAAGGGACATGGTGCTATGTGGGTTGCTCATGTGGACAACAGATGCCCAGTCCTCTGAGATATTGTACAGAACATGCCTCTGAAATGTCCTGTGGAAGGACAAAAAAACTAGGGCCTTCATTCAATTATTCCCATCTTCACTATTGAGGATTATTTTGTAAGAATTAAATTCCCTGCCCTTGGTGCTGCCCTGCTTTCATGCTGAGTAAGCTCCTGACCTGCAGAACAAAGCTCTCAGGCAGAGAAGAAGAGTGTTTGAAGTGTTCCTGCATGTGTTTGAAGAAGGAAGTTGCCACCATCACTGTTGGCAAGCTGAAAGATGAGCAGAATGGATACAGGATGAGGCTGCAATATTTAATATCATATATAAAGAACTCAAGATCATCTATCATATAATATTTAATAGTAGTTATAGTAGTGTTAGTCTCTTAGGCATGTCTGACTCTTTGCGACCCCATAAACTATAGCCTGCCAGATTCCTCTGTCCACGGAATTCTCCAGGCAAGAATACTGGAGTGGGTTGCCATTCCCTTCTCCAGGAGATCGTCCCAACCCAGGGATGGAACTCAGGTCTCCTGCATTGCAGGAAAATTCTTTACTGATTGAGCTACATGGAAGCCCTAAGAAACTGTGCATGTTCAGTCATGTCCAACTCTTTGGGACACCATGGACTGTAATCTGCAAGGCTCCTCTGTCCATGGAATTCTGTAAGCAAGAATACTGGAGTGGGTTGCCATTTTCTTCTCCAGGGGATCTTCCTGATCAAGGCATTGAACCCTCATCCCTTGCACTAGCAGGGGAATTCTTTACTACTGTGCCATCTGGGAAACCCAATATTTAATAAATATTACATAAAAGTAGCTATTATTTATTTTTAATTAACTCAGAAAATAACTGAGAAGGTATAATACATACATCAAGAATCATTATGAAATTGAATGTTATGGAATAGTACTATATTCCTTGAAGGTTCAATAGACTTACCTGCTGATTACTTTATGGAAGAGAAGATGGCAGCTATACACCTAGAGGTAAAAGTAAAAAGGAGAATATTTACTCCATTATTGTGTAATCAGAGTAGACAGTGCTCACTTTGCAAAAAATGGGCCCCTTTTTACCATATTACCAGCAATACTCATTGTATATCATAAGTAGATTTAGAGTTTAAAATGATACTAGAAACATTTCTGTATATGTGCGTGTGTGTGTGTGTGTGTGTGTTAGTCACTCAGTTGCATCCAACTCATTGCAATGCCATGTAGCCATGTAGCCTGTCAGGCTCCTCTGTCCATGTAATTCTCCAGGCAAGAATACTAGAGTTGGTCACCATTCCCTTCCCAGGGAATCTTCACGATCCAGAGACTGAACCCAGGTTTTCTGCATTGCAGGCAGATTCTTTACTGTCTGAGCCACCAGGGAAGCTCACTAGAAAGAGTAACATCAGATCAGATGAGATCAGTCGCTCGTCGTGTCCGACTGTTTGCAACCCCATGATTCGCAGCATTCCAGGCCTCTCTGTCCATCACCAACTCCCAGAGTTCACAGAGACTCACGTCCATCGAGTCAGTGATGCCATCCAGCCATCTCATCCTCTGTCGTCACCTTCACCTCTTGCCCCCAATCCCTCCCAGCATCAGAGTCTTTTCCAATTAGTCAACTCTTCACATGAGATGGCCAAAGTACTGGAGTTTCAGTTTTAGCATCATTCCTTCCAAAGAAATCCTAGGGCTGATCTCCTTCAGAATGGACTGGTTGGATCTCCTTGCAGTCCAAGGGACTCTCAAGAGTCTTCTCCAACACCACACTTCAAAAGCATCAATTATTCGGCACTTAGCCTTCTTCACAATCCAACTCTCACATCCATACATGACCACAGGAAAAACCATAGCCTTGACTAGATGAACCTTTGTTGGGAAAGTAATGTCTCTGCTTTTCAATATGCTATCTAGGTTGGTCATAACTTTCCTTCCAAGGAGTAAGCGTCTTTTAATTTCATGGCTGCAGTCACCATCTGTAGTGATTTTGGAGCCCAGAAAAATAAAGTCTGACACTGATTCCACGTTTCTCCATCTATTTCCCATGAAGTGATGGGACCGGATGCCATGATCTTCGTTTTCTGAATGTTGAGCTTTAAGCCAACTTTTTCACTCTCCACTTTCACCTTCATCAAGAGGCTTTTTAGTTTCTCTTCATTTTCTGCCATAAGGGTGGTGTCATCTGCATATCTGAGGTTATTGATATTTCTCCCAGCAATCTTGATTCCAGCTTGTGTTTCTTCCAGCCCAGCATTTCTCCTGATGTACTCTGCATATAAGTTAAATAAGCAGGGTGACAATATACAGCCTTGACGTACTCCTTTTCCTATGTGGAACCAGTGTGTTGTTCCACGTCCAGTTCTAACTGTTGCTTCCTGACCTGCATACACATTTCTCAAGAGGCAGATCAGGTGGTCTGGTATTCCCATCTCTTTCAGAATTTTCCACATTTTATTGTGATCCACACAGTCAAAGGCTTTGGCATAGTCAATAAAGCAGAAATAGATGTTTTTCTGGAACTCTCTTGCTTTTTCCATGATCCAGCGGATGTTGGCAATTTGATCTCTGGTTCCTCTGCCTTTTCTAAAACCAGCGTGAACATCAGAAAGTTCACAGTTCACATATTGCTGAAGCCTGGCTTGGAGAATTTAGAGTATTACTTTACTAGCATGTGAGATGAGTGCAATTGTGCAGTAGTTTGAGCATTCTTTGGCATTGCCTTTCTTTGGGATTGGAATGAAAGCTGACCTTTTCCAGTCCTGTGGCCACTGCTGAGTTTTCCAAATGTGCTGGCATATTGAGTGCAGCACTTTCACAGCATCATCTTTCAGGATTTGAAATAGCTCAACTGGAATTCTATCACCTCCACTAGCTTCATTCGTAGTGGTGTTTTCTGAGGCCCATTGACTTCACATTCCAGGATGTCTGGTTGTAGGTCAGTGATCACACCATCGTGATTATCTGGGTCATGAAGATCTTTTTTGTACAGTTCTTATGTGTATTTTTGCCATCTCTTCTTAATATCTTCTGCTTCTGTTAGGTCCATACCATTTCTGTCCTTTATCGAGTCCATCTTTGCATGAAATGTTCCTTTGGTATCTCTGATTTTCTTGAAGAGATCTCTAGTCTTTCCCATTCTGTTGTTTTCCTCTATTTCTTTGCATTGATCACTGAAGTAGGCTTTCTTATCTCTTCTTGCTATTCTTTTGAACTCTGCATTCAGATGTTTATATCTTTCCTTTTCTCCTTTGCTTTTTGCTTCTCTTCTTTTCACAGCTATTTGTAAGGCCTCCCCAGACAGCTATTTTGCTTATTTGCATTTCTTTGCCATGAGGATGTCCTTGATCCCTGTCTCCTGTACAATGTCACGAACCTCATTCCATAGTTCATCAGGCACTCTATCTATCAGATCTACGCCCTTAAATCTATTTCTCACTTCCACTGTATAATCATAACGGATTTGATCTAGGGCATACCTGAATGGTCTAATGGTTTTCCCTACTTTCTTCAATTAAAGTCTGAATTTGCCAATAAGGAGTTCATGGTCTGAGCCACAGTCAGCTCCTGGTATTGTTTTTGCTGACTGTATAAAGCTTCTCCATCTTTGGCTGCAAAAATATAATCAATCTGATTTCGGTGTTGACCATCTGGTGATGTCCATATATAGAGTCTTCTCTTGTGTTGTTAGAAGAGGGTGTTTGTTATGACCAGTGCATTTTATTGGCAAAACGCTAGTAGTCTTTGCCCTGCTTCATTTCGTATTCTAAGGCCAAATTTGCCTGTTGCTCCAGGTGTTTCTTGACTTCCTACTTTTGCATTCCAGTCCCCTATAATGAAAAGGACATCTTTTTTGGGTGTTAGTTCTCAAAGGTCTTGTAGGTCTTCATAGAACTGTTCAACTTCAGCTTCTTCAGCGTTACTGGTTGGGGCATAGAGTTGCATTACTGTGATATTGAATGGTTTGCCTTGGAAATGAACAGAGATCACTCTGTCGTTTTTGAGATTGCATCCAAGTACTGCATTTTGGATTCTTTTGTTGACCATGATGGCTAGTCCATTTCTTCTGAGGGATTCCTGCCCACAATAGTAGATATAATGGTCATCTGTGTTAAATTCAGTCATTCCAGTCCATTTTAGTTCACTGATTCCTACCTAGAATGTCTTCACTCTTGCCATCTCTTGTTTGACCACTTCCAATTTGCCTTGATTCATGGACCTGACATTCCAGGTTCCTATGCAATATTGCTCTTTACAGCATCAGACCTTGCTTCTATTACCAGTCACATCCACAGCTGGGTATTCTTTTTGCTTTAGCTCCATCCCTTCATTCTTTCTGGAGTTATTTCTCCACTGATCTCCAGTAGCATATTGGGCACCTACTGACCTGGGGAGTTTCTCTTTCAGTATCCTATCCTTTTGCCTTTTCATACTGTTCATGGAGTTCTTAAAGCAAGAATACTGAAGTGGTTTGCCATAACCTTGTCCAGTGGACCACATTCTGTCAGATCTCTCCACCATGACCCGCCCATCTTGGGTTGCCCCACGGGCACGGGTTAGTTTCATTGAGTTAGACAAGGCTGTGGTCCTAGTGTGATTAGATTGACTAGTTTTCTGTGAGCATGGTTTCAGTGTGTTTGCCCTCTGATGCCCTCTTGCAACATCTACCGTCTTACTTGGGTTTCTCTTACCTTTGGCATGGGGTATCTCTTCACGGCTGCTCCAGCAAAGCGCAGCCATCGCTCCTTACCTTGGCCAAGGGGTATCTCCTCACCGCTGCCCTTCCTGACCTTCAATGTGGGATAGCTCCTCTAGGCCCTTCTGCGCATAGCCTATCTTAAATTGATCTTATTAGGTCCAACATGATACCTAAATAAGAAAAATAAGCTGATATTAACATTACTTTAATGAGCATAAGAATCTACAGATAAATTATTAGTCTCTTTGACAGTACAATATACTTCAATCAGGATTCTAGACTTGATTTTTTACCTATTTCAGTGAATTAGACACTTAATTGACATCAGTGGAAACTGAAGTTCTCTGTATTGTTCAAGATACCATGAATTCTGCCACCTATACTTTACAAAGATATTCTATAACCCTAATCTGAATAGATTTCTTCTGACAGTGATGCTACATTTCCCTTCACTAGTTCTTTCTAATCACTAAGTGTCCAGTTGTTGTTGTTTTAACTGATGACTAGAAAAAAGGCTTCCCTTGTAGCTCAGTTGGTAAGGAATCTCCTGCATTGCAGGCAGATTTTTTACCATCTGAGCCCCAAGGGAAGTCCATGTATGTATGTGTGTATGGGTGTGTGTGTATATATATATATGTGTGTGTGTGTGTGTGTGTGTGTATACACACACACAAACATGGAAGCAAAAATTGACCAAATTTATTCAAACGCTTAGTGTTACCACTTTCTTTGTGTTTTTTTTTTAATTTATTTATTTTAATTGGAGGTTAATTATTTTAAAATATTGTATTGGTTTTGCCATTGATCACCATGAGTCCGCCATGGGTGTACACATGTTCCCCATCTTGAACTCCCCTCCCACTCCCCTCCCCATACCATCCCTCTGGGTCATCCCAGTGCACCAGCCCCAAGCATCCTGTATCCTTCATCGAACCTTGACTGGCGATTCCTTTCTCATATGATATACATGTTTCAATGCTATTCTCCTAAATCATCCCAACCTCTCCCTCTCCAATAGGGTCCAAAAGACTGTTCTGTACATCTGTGTCTCTTTTGCTGTCTTGCATACAGGGTTATCATTACCATCTTTCTAAATTCCATATATACACATTAGTATACTGTATTGGTATTCTTCTTTCTGGCTTACTTTACTCTGTATAATAGGCTCCAGTTTCATCCACCTCTTTAGAACTGATTCAAACATATTATTTTTAATGGCTGAGTAATACTGCATTGTGTATATGTACCACAGCTTTCTTATCCATTCGTCTGCTGATGGACATCTAGGTTGTTTCCATGTCCTGGCTATTATAAACAGGGCTGCGATGAACATTGGGGTACACGTGTCTCTTTCAATTCTTGTTTCCTCGGTGTGTATGCCCAGCAGTGGGATTGCTGGGTCAAAAGGCAATTTTATTTCCAGTTTTTTCAGGAATCTCCACACTGTTCTCCATAGTGGCTGTACTAGTCTTCATTTCCACCAACAGTGTAAGAGGGTTCCCTTTTCTCCACATGCTCTCTAGCATTTATTGCTTGTAGACTTTTGGATCGCAGCTATTCTGACTGGCATGAAATGGTACCTCATTGTGGTTTTGATTTGCATTTCTCTGATAATGAGTGATGTTGATCATCTTTTCATGTGTTTGTTAACCATCTGTATGTCTTCTTTAGAGAAATGCCTATTTAGTTCTTGGGCCCATTTTTTGATTGGGCCATTTATTTTTCTGGAATTTAGTTGCTTGTATATTTTTGAGATTAGTTGTTTGTCAGTTGCTTCATTTGCTATTATTTTCTCCCATTCTGAAGGCTGTCTTTTCACCTTGCTAATAGTTTCCTTTGATGTGCAGAAGCTTTTAAGGTTAATTAGGTCCCATTTGTTTATTTTTGCTTTTATTTCCAATATTCTGGGAGGTGAGTCATAGAGGATCCTGCTGTGATGTATGTCAGAGAGTGTTTTGCCTATGTTCTCCTCTAGGAGTTTTATAGCTTCTGGTCTTCCATTCAGATCTTTAATCCATTTTGAGTTTATTTTTGTGTAAGGTGTTAGAAAGTGTTCTAGTTTCATTCTTTTACAAGTGGTTGACCAGTTTTCCCAGCACCACTTGTTAAAGAGATTGTCTTTAATCCATTGTATATTCTTGCCTCCTTTGTCATAGATAAGGTATCCATATGTGCGTGGATTTATCTCTGAGCTTTCTATTTTGCTCCATTGATCTATATTTCTGTCTTTGTGCAAGTACCATACTGTCTTGATGACTGTGGCTTTGTAGTAGACCCTGAAGTCAGGCAGGTTGATTCCTTCCAATTCCATTCTTCTTTCTCAAGATTGTGTTGGCTATTCAAGGGTTGTTTTTTTTTTTTTTTTTCCATACAAGTTGTGAAATTATTTTTTCTAGCTCTGTGAAAAATACCGTTGGTAGCTTGATAAGGCTTGCATTCAATCTATAGATTGCTTTGGGTAGTATACTCATTTTCACTATATTGGTTCTTCTGATCCATGAACATGGTATATTTCTCCATCTATTAGTATCCTCTTTGATTTCTTTCACCAGTGTTTTATAGTTTTCTATATATAGGTCTTTAGTTTCTTTAGGTACATATATTCCTGAGTATTTTATTCTTTTCATTGCAATGGTGAATGGAATTGTTTCCTTAATTTCTCTTTCTATTTTCTCATTATTAGTGTATAGGAATACAAGGGATTTCTGTGTGCTGATTTTATATCCTGCAACTTTACTATATTCATTGACTAGTTCTAGCAATTTTCTGGTGGAGTCTTTAGGGTTTTCTATGTAGAGGATCATGTCATCTGCAAACAGTGAGAGTTTTACTTCTCCTTTTCCAATTTGGATTCCTTTTATTTCTTTTTCTGCTCAGATTAATGTGGCCAAAACTTCCAAAACTATGTTGAATAGTAGTGGTGAGAGTGGGCACCCTTGTCTTGTTCCTGACTTTAGGGGAAATGCTTTCAATTTTTCACCATTGAGGATAATGTTTGCTGTGGGTTTGTCATATATAGCTTTTATTATGTTGAGGTATGTTCCTTCTATTCCTGCTTTCTGGAGAGTTTTTATCATAAAAGCAGTGCTAAAGGGAAAGTTCATAGCAATACAGGCATACCTCAAGAAACAAGAAAAAAGTCAAATAAATAACCTAACGCTACACCTAAAGCAACTAGAAAAGGAAGAAATGAAGAACCCCAGGGTTAATAGAAGGAAAGAAATCTTAAAAATTAGGGCGGAAATAAATGCAAAAAAAAAAAAGAGAGAGAGAGAGAGAGACCATAGCAAAAATCAACAAAGCCAAAAGCTAGTTCTTTGAAAGGATAAATAAAGTTGACAAACCATTAGCCAGACTCATCAAGAAACAAAGGGAGAAAAATCAAATCAATAAAATTAGAAATGAAAATGGAGAGATCACAACTGACAATACAGAAATACAAAGGATCATGAGAATACTATCAGCAATTATATGTCAATAAAATGGACAACAAAGAAATGGACAAATTCTTAGAAAAGTACAAATTTACAAAACTGAACCAGGAAGAAATAGAAATTCTTAACAGACCCATCACAAGCACAGAAATTGAAACTGTAATCAGAAATCTTCCAGCAAACAAAAGCCCAGGTCCAGACAGCTTCACAGCTGAATTCTACCAAAAATTTAGAGAAGAGCTAACACTTATCCTACTCAAACTCTTCCAGAAAATTGCAGAGGAAGGTAAACTTCCAAACTCATTCTATGAGGCCACCATCAGCCTAATACCAAAACCTGACAAAGATGCCACAAAAAAGAAAACTACAGGCCAATATCACTGATGAACATAGATGCAAAAATCCTTAACAAAATTCTAGGAATCAGAATCCAACAACACATTAAAAAGATCATACACCATGACCAAGTGGGCTTTATCCCAGGGATGCAAGAATTCTTCAATATATGCAAATCAATCAATGTAATACACCACATTAACAAATTGAAAAATAAAAGCCATATGATTATCTCAATAGGTGCAGAGAAAGCCTTTGACAAAATTCAACATCCATTTATGATAAAAATTCTCCAGAAAGAAGTGCTACCCTTTTCTAATTGCTTTGGATTTGAACATGGATATAAAGGCATAGCTTCAATACTACTACTGGAAACACTTGTACCTTCACTAGGAAATAAAATTTTTACAACAGTCAAAGTCGTCTGTTACCAATACTGTGTATCTGATTGTTTTATTCTCTTTGTGGCTTTCTGTTTTAATCATCAATGCTTACATTTTGAAACAAAAATATTTATTAATTTCTGCTCTAATGGTCCACTTCATGGAACTCCCAGATGACGAGAACAACTAGAGCTTGTACTTGGATCATCGAAACTTGTTGTTGGATAATTGTGTTCATTATGTTTACATGTTTACTACATTTTACTAAATTCCATCCTGGTAACATAATTACTTAGTAGATTCTGAAAATACTTGTTGATTTTGTAGTAAAAGATTTCCATTTAATAAATGATGAGAATATCATATTTCACTATTGGAATAACTGGCCATAATCAGTGATTTGATAAAATTACAAAGCAATTTCTATATGTTTTTAAAACATTTATTTCACTATGTCAAGTCTTAGTTGCAGCATGTGGGATCTATTTCCCTGACAAGGGATTGAGTCCTGGGCCCACTGCATTGGGCACTCTGACCTCTAGCCAATGAACCACCAGGGAAATCCCTATATATGTTTTAATATGCTATAGGAGAAGAGATAATTATTTGTATCCAAGACCAGATACTGTATTGCAACTAATATATTGTTTTACTAGATTTTAGAATTCCTTTGTAAATGTTTTTAGAACTGAAATTCCAACAATTAGATTGACAGATTATTGGCTAGAATGAATCTGAGTGGTACATTATACTAGAATACATTTTCATTTGTTTGTATCATATTTATTATGAATAACATATATAAAGAAGCTGCATAAAATATTCACATAGTTTAACATTTTGTTATAAAGCAAACATCTAATTGCCACTCAGGTCAAGATATTGAGCACCTTCTTGATCACTAAGTTCTCTCTCTCTTAGAGATAAACATTACCATATTTTTGTGTGTGTGAAAACCACTTTTTTTCTTTTGAGTTTTGCTACCTATTTCTGAATGCTATAGCTATTACCACTTCTTTTCATAATTTGTAAACTTTTGAATATTTGTTTTCTCTTGAGTATGCCATATTTTTATACCATGTTTATAAGATTAGTTCTCATTGTGAGTGATTGTAGTTCCTTCATTTTTATTGTTTCATAGAGTCATATGTACTTGTGTGAATATATCATAGTGTACATAGTGTTGTATGAATATATCATAATGCTATGACTATACACTTTTTGATGGATATTTGGGTTGTTTCCTGTTGGGGATATTATGAACAGTGCTGTAACCTGGTGGACATGTGTAGGCATTCTCTCATATATAACGAGAAATGGAATTGGTAGGTCATAAAGTATGAGCATCTTCAGTTTTATTAGGTAGTATGCAAACTATTCTCAAAAGTGGTTTTATTAATAGAAGCTTACACCCTCAACAGCATAATACAAAGTTCCATATCTTTAAGTGATAGCTTTCAATGTTTCATCATTAGAAACATTGAAGAATTATATTTTCAATGATTTTAATCATTAGAAGATGATATTTTTCTAGGTCTTTAAAAAAGATATTCCTTATTAAAGAAATTCCCTTCTGTTAATAATATCCTGAATGTTTTAATCTAAAATGGATTTAAGCATCCAAAGTAACCATTGGTAAATTTAAATGCTTTAAATTTTATCAGTAATGAATGTGCAGTGATTTTTCAGTGTAATGTTAATTTGTATTTTCTTGATTAACATAGTTGAGCAAGGACTTACCTGGTGGTTCAGAGGTTAAGAATCTGCATTATGATGCAGGGGACCTGGGTTTTATCCCTGGTCAGGAAATTAAGATCCCACATACTGCAGGGCAAATAAGGCTACAGAATGTTCCCATACATTCTGGAAACTGTGTGCCACAACTAGAGTGAAGCCACCATGCCACAAAGAGCATGCTACAACTAAGACACAACTCAGTCAAAAGTAAATAAATAAACACTTAAAAAAAAGAAAAAAAGTATGGTTGAGCAACTTTTCATATGATTATTGTCTGTTTGCTGCTGCTGCTGCTGCTAAGTTGCTTCAGTCGAGTCCAGCTCTGTGGACCCCATAGACAACAGCCCACCAGTCTCCTCTGTCCCTGGGATTCTCCAGGCAAGAATACTGGAGTGGGTTGCCATTTCCTTCTCCAAATAATGAATTAGGAGTATGAAAAAGTGTTTTCAGGGGTGTGCCTGCTCTGCCCACAACAGACTTGCAATCTTTTATTTAGTGGTTAACTCATCACAATGAGGCTGTGATTCAACTTTCTGTCTCCAGGTTTTACACTCTGGATCAAAGGGCTTGTTTAACAAATAAAACTACTATAATCAAAACAATTAAATCTATACTGTGGAGTTAAACAGAACATGTCTCCAGTAGTTTAAAATTTCATTAATTCAACTCACTTATTTGCTCAGAGTCTGCTATGTGCCAGGCACTGTACTAGAGGTAGGGAAAACACAAAGACAAACAACAAAGCTTCTGCCTTTCACAATGAGAATTCATTCATGGTCCAAAATCTACAAGCATAGCCTAACCATAACCTTAAGATAAGAATCTCTGTAAAAGAGAACAGCTACATACATTCATTTCATAAAAATTTCTACATTTTAGACTTCCTTTAGAAAAATAACATTTTCAAAAAATTGACATTGTTTATTCTGTGCTTTTTTCTAATCTGTGGAGCTTTACTATGTATTCTGAGTACTTGTTTATTTTTGGTTACATGCACTGTGAATATCTATTACCACTCTGTGGCTTATGTTTTAATGATCTTTTTGATGTCTTTTGATGAATATAAGTTTTAAAATTCAGCATAATTTAATTTATCAAACTTTCCTTTATTGTTATGAAGACATTCTCTAATATTTTCTTTTAAAAAGCTTTGCTTCCTTCCAACAAATATAAGTGGCTGCTGCTTTAACCCCACTCTGTTCCTCCCACTTCCTAGATAAAAATGTTTAAGACACCCAATCCAGAGAAAACTCATTCTATTACAAGCCACTGTTAACACTGTCTAACTGAGACATAGCACAGTACCCCATGGTGTGTAGTCTCCCTGGTAGCAACACATCTCTAACTCTACTGTTTAACTACAGGCATGTTCCTGGTGGGTTTTGACTGGTGGACATGAGCAGAAATAATAATAGTAATAAGTGGCTATAGGATTAAGTGAGTTAATGCATATAAAGTGCTTAGAACCATGTTTGGCTCCAAGTACAGCTTATATAAATGTTAGCTTCAACTATTAATTATTATTATTACCAGTAACATCATCATCTCTGTATCTCTTATAGTGATTGGTACCACATCTTGCCATAGAGGGAGATGACTCAATTATTTGTAGTTTGATTGGGGGGGCCAATGATGTATTAGTCATCTATTGCTGAATAACAAATCACACTGAATTTAGCAGCTTAAAACAAGAAGCATTGATTATCTCACAGTTTCTGTGTTTTGGGGATCTGAGATGAATGTAGCTGGATGATTCTAGCTCAGAGCTTCTCACCAGGTGCCAGTCAAGATATTGGCTGGGGCTGAAGTCCTCTCAAGGTTCCACTGGGGCAGAATCTGCTTCCAAGTTCATTTACATGGCTGCTAGAGTCCCCAGTACCTCCTGCTGTGGGCCTCTCCATTTGCAGCCTGATGTTCTCACAATGGAGTAACTGGTTTTCTCATGAGTGAGTGATTCAAAAGGTAATGTGGGAATGTGCCATACTGCATTTATTACATGGACCAATGCTGGTATGGTAGGAACAGGGGAGACATTACACAGGGGTGGGACTATCAGGGAGTCGGGACCCTTGGGGAACATCTTCAAGGCTGGCTACAATTGATGGTCCCATTGTTCCTCCAAATGTCTTCCAACTTTTCCCTCTTGACTTTACCTTTAATTCAGTCCAAGAAGATGTCTCCAGAAAGTATATTAGTATTTGCTAAGGGATAGGAAAAGGAAGATGGGAGAGTGACTGTTTATGTGTATGGATATTTTTGTTCCTGGGGTGATGAAAAGATTCTGAAATTAGATGGTGTTTATGGTTGTGTGACTTTGAATATAATAAAACCATGAATTGTACACTGTAAAAAAGGACAAAAAATGAAAATAAATGAAAAACTTTGCTCTTTGATCTCACAAATATAGGTATTTAATATACCTGGAATTGATATTTGGGTATGGTGAATAGTGTCCAATTATTTTTTTCACATGTATATTGTTCCAACACCATTTGTTTAAAATCTGACTGAGGTATTTCCCCCACTATATTATTTTTTAAGATTATCCTGACTCTTCTTGGCCCTTTGAATTTCTATACAAATTTTAGAATCAGCTTATCAAGTTCTATGCAAGAAAAACTGTTGTAAATTTGACTGTGATTGCATTTAATCTATAAACCAATTTTGAGTAGTTTATCTTTTTAAAATACTAGGTCTTCTAATTTTGGAACACTGTGTATCTCTCATTTATTTAGGTCTCCTTTAATGTCTTACAACGAAGCTTTCCAATTTTTCTAAGTTTCTGTTTGCTATTTTCTACTCATTTGATATTTTTTGTATGCTTGAAATAAAACGGTATCCTTTCAAATTTCTAATTTTCACTTGTATAAAGACAAATAATTTTAGTCTGTATGTAAAAAGACATTTTATTGCTCTTGTATCCAGGATACATCAGAAATCTAGTTTTCATGTTTACAGTTTATTTGCAGGTTTATTTGGATTTCCAACATTCAAAACTATATCCTCTGAAAATAATAATAATTTTTACTTATTTTTAGTAATTTTTATTTTATTTATATATGTAATCATTGATATATCTATGTATGCCTTATTGTATTGCCTAAAATATATGGTACACTATAAAATATAAATTTTTATAGTGATCTTGAAGGACTCACATAGAGCAGTGAGTGGTCCTGAAGAGATATCTTAGTTCCCTGTATAGGAATTAAACTGGGTTAACCTGGGTGAAAACCAAGAGTCCTAGTCACTAGACCATCAGGGGCTAGAGCCTAAAGCAAATGACCCTGGATCTTGCCCTTGTTTGAAAGCCAGATTGTTTCAAGGAGGCAAAAAATGTAAAACTTGTACAGTTTATTATTAGAGATGCAGCACAATATACGGGAAAGAGAAAAAAACAAAAAACAAAAGTGAACTTGTTCAGTCCTGTCCAACTCTTTGCTAACCCATGGGCTATAGCCTACCAGGCTCCTCTCTCCATGAAATTTTCCAGGCAAGACTACTGGAGTGGGTTGTCATTTCCTTCTCCAGGGGATCTTTTCCATCCAGAGATCGAACCTTGGTCTCCTGCATCGCAGGCAGACACTTTACTATCTGAGCCACCAGAGAAGCCCACAGGAAAGTAGTTTATCTGACTCAGAATCAGGGCAGAGATATCAACCCAGAGAGAAAGTGTATGGGCAATCTCTCTAATGAGGAGGAGCGCAGTAATTCAGAAACTAGGCAGAAACACAGCAGAAAAGGAGTACAGGCATCCTGAGTGAGAAGGAATGCAGTAAGGAGGTGATGTAAATCACTTATATAGGACAGTCCTTCCTGGTCTTTGTTTACCTTTGGCCAATTATCTTGTTTCTTTCTTCACACCTGACTGGTCCATGGACCCTCCCCAAAATGCATGTGCAACGTTTTTCTAAGATGGACCCTACCACAGAGGCCTATGGGTGCATGTCCACACATATTATGTCATGGGATTTCCTCCCTTTTTGATCCCCAAGAAGCCTTCCTGTGCATATGCAGACAGAGAGTATTCCTTGAACTCAGGGGTGGGCATTTTATCTCCTTGCTTTAGCAGAGCTCAGCTTTTGCCACCAGCTTTGTCCTTGCAGTGTCTGGGTGAGAACAAAGCTTGACTTTTACTCCACTTGACAAACCAGGTGTTCAGCCCAGAGGTCCACTTTTACCTCAGTAGCAATATTCTTGACTTCTGTTGCTGCTGAGAAATTTGACTCCAGTTTAAAAAAAAAAAAAAAAGGAACAATGAAAGCCTTCCCTACAACTACTGAGTCCACATGCCACAACTACTGAAGCCTGCACCCTACAGACCATGTGCACCACAACTAGAGAGTAGCCCCTGCTTGCTGCAACTAGAGACAGCCCATGTACATGCAACAAAGACCCAGCACAGCCAAAAAATAAATAAATAAAATTATTAAAAAGAAATAAAAAATAATGAAGACATCTTTAAAAACATTAATACTGACTTGGAATGCAGTGAGTCCCAAAATAATTGTTAATGAAACAGTCTATACTTGAAATCATAAAGTAAATACTTCATTATTTATGGACTCTACTAATTCAGAAGTGTTTTTACCAGTAGTTTTATTTTTACTGTTTTGAATTAGCCTTTTCTCAGTTATACTGTGTATGCCAAATTTGTTTAATTTTATATAGCTGAACCTTTTCAGAAAGAATTGGGCTTCTTCGTATTTGTACATTTCCAGAGATTACACTTATGTCCTCATGTAGATATCTTTGGAGGCAAACAGGAGTATAGCCACAGAGTAACCTCAGGCTTCCCTGGGCATCCTTAGTCACACAGAATGATTCAGTATTACTGGGGAAGCTAGAAGTCTGTAGCCACTAAGAACAGGGTTTGGAAACTTTCAGGTTAAATGGTGGTAATCACAAATGGTTTTCTGATCTGGGCATAAATCCAATACCTATAGGTGTAGGAAAAGAAAATATTACTGTATAAACATTAAATTTCAGGGAGGATGATATCATTTTTAGAAGGGCATATATATTTTAAAATTGATTTGAAAATATATGAAATTATTTACATAGTTGCTCATGGTTTCCCTATCAGAACAATTTCAAAGCAGTGGTGCTTTCTAACCCACACCTAATGTTGGGAAACTGAAGATTATTTAACATGTACCTGAAGGTGAAGGAGGAGAGTGAAAAAGTTGGCTTAAAACTTAACATTCAGAAAATGAAGATCATAGCATCTGGTCCCATCACTTCATGGGAAATAGATGGGGAAACAGTGTCAGACTTTATTTTTGGGGGCTCCAAAATCACTGCAGATGGTGACTGAAGCCATGAAATTAAAAGACGCTTACTCCTTGGAAGGAAAGTTATGACCAACCTAGATAGCATATTCAAAAGCAGAGACATTACTTTGCCAACAATGGTCCGTCTAGTCAAGGCTATGGTTTTTCCAGTGGTCACGTATGGATGTGAGAGTTGGACTGTGAAGAAAGCTGAGCACCGAAGAATCAATGCTTTTGAACTGTGGTGTGGAGAAGACTCTTGAGAGTCCCTTGGACTGCAAGGAGATCCAACCACTCCATTCTAAAAGAGATCAGCCCTGGGATTTCTTTGGAAGGAATGATTCTAAAGCTGAAACTGCAGTACTTTGGCCACCTAATGCGAAGAGTTGACTCATTGGAAAAGACTCTGATGCTGGGAGGGATTGGGGGCAGGAGGAGAAGGGGACGACAGAGGATGAGATGGCCGGATGGCATCACTGACTCGATGGATGTGAGTCTGAGTGAACTCGGGGAGTTGGTGATGGACAGGGAGGCCTGGCATGCTGCCATTCATGGGGTCGCAAAGAGTCAGACATGACTGAGCAACTGAACTGAACTGAACTGAACTGAAAGACGTATAGATTTATATTCACAGATGTAGACTTAATTTTGGAGAAGAAATATACATATATTATTGGTCATCCTCACATTTTTATAAATACTGTTTCCCAGTTGCTAAAAGATGGTAATTATGTCCTCATTCCCTAAATGACTCAAATCTTTTATTCATAGATAAGAGAAAGTGTAACATTTTAGAGTTGTTCAAGGAGTTAAAAGCACTGTGACTGACACCTCAGGTTACAACTTAACACAAAATCTGAGTTTAATTATACACTGTGTTTGTTGTCAATCATACTGGCAGATAAGAGAGAATGAATGGCCTAAAGGGCAAGATTGTACATGTATGGTTGGTGGTAAGAACAACAACCATTATAACCATATTATAACCATTATAACTAAGAGTCTTTTTCTTCTTCTTTTTTTAATATAAAGGGAAACTTGGAGATGTGTTATTCAAAATTAAAAGAAGAAAAAATTGCCAATACTATACAGTTTAGGAATAGACATATACAAAGTAAAAGAAACACCAGATTCCATTTTAACTAACTACTAAACCTTTATTTAAATAGATGAAAAAATTGTCAAATAGTTTTCTTACTTTGCAGCAAATCTAACCATTTGTCTCAGTTCTTTTCATTCCTGAAATTAGATTAATGACATGATTGTTTTATCTATCAATAATTGTTCTGTTGATTAAGTCATTCATTTTACAAGTGACTACAGATACCTATTGAGGCTTACATCTACAGCATCTGCATTCCCAAGTATCCCTATACTATTTGCCTTTCTGGGGGAATTATATGGAATATTATGTTCCCTTTTGTTACCTGTGAAAAAAATATTTCTTTCAATAATGGTCTTTTCTTAACACTTTTATTCTGTTTCAAATACACATCAAATTTGGTAAACCTTTACATTTTTGTTTCTATACCCTTGCAGTTATGAGTTATTAAATGCTGAAATTATATCAAAAATTCAAAAAATATTGAAGCCCATCTCTACTCCTGTAATGGTTCAATTATTTTAATTACTTTAACTGGACAACTCTGACAATTCTCCATCTACCCAAACATACAAACACACACACACACACACACATATATATATACACACACACACATGCTCACAGACACACAGGTGTGGGAAAGCTTGCTTCTTTTGTCTAAATGATCAACTGGATATATGTGTAATTTGGTGTTGGATTGCATCCTGCAAGATGCAATCCCTTTACTTTCCCAGCCTCAAGAACTAAGAAGAGCCCAGAGTCAGCCAAGAGACATTAATGGTTTAATAGATAGGGGGATCTTACACATCTGAAGCAAGGTCCTGGAGCAACACCACTGCCATCATGTATGGCAGACAGCAGGCAGGACATGGAGTGGATGGGTGAGGGTGAATTTACCAGTTATAGTGGGTTATAGGTGGGTTCAATGGTTACCAGGGAAACCAGCAAAGGAATAGGTGCCTGACCACTCTTTGATAAGCTATCATAATGGAAATGTTCTTGCCTAAAAGTTAAAAGAATCACTACCTGGGGATAGTATGTAGGTATTCACTGATTAGTCTCTGTGACTGAGAGGGAATGAGAGTCTTGTGAGTAAGGTGTAGGTGAAGAAGGCACTGGTAGAGCAAGGGACATACAGAACACAAGAGAACAGCCATGTTGGGTGGCCTGAGCATGCTTTGGGGCACCACCATAAAAGATAGCAAGATCAAGGTAAATTCGTGAGTTTCAGTTTGACTGGTGCTAATTTCTTTTGAGTCTCTCCCTTCTTTGTGGATGTGCTTCCCAGGTGGCACTAGTGTTAAAGAACCTGCCTTCCAATGCAGGAAACATAAGAGATGAGGGCTGGGTCCCTGGATTGGGAAGATCCCCTGGAGAAGGAAATGGCTGCCCACTCCAGCATTCTTGCCTGAAGAATTCCCAGGAACAGAGGAGCCTAATGTGCTACAGTCCATGGGGTGGCAAAGAGTTAGACACGACTGAAGGAACTTAGCACACACACACTTGTTTCTGGATGTTACCCTACATTTAAAACAATAGAAAACCAACCATTTCATGGTCAGAATAGAATGACATTGAAACATGTAAAATATCATGTAAGAAACGAGTTGCCAGTCCAGGTTCGATGCACGATACTGGATGCTTGAGGCTAGTGCACTGGGATGACCCAGAGGGATGGTATGGGGAGGGAGGAGGGAGGAGGGTTCAGGATGGGGAACACATGTATACCTGTGGTGGATTCATTTTGATATTTGGCAAAACTAATACAATTATGTAAAGTTTAAAAATAAAATAAAATTTAAAAAAAGAATAGAATAGAATGAGTGCTTTCTACTTCAAATTACTAATAGGTACTGCACACCTTCTATGATCTCAGCTTTGTGGTAGCTATAGCTACTTGAAAAAAGCAGATAGAAAAGAGGGGGCCATATTCAAACAAAAGTGAGTTTTTCTAGCATATAGTAGGTAATTTTGCCAATATAATGCCATTCTTTTTTTCTTGCAGATTATGTTTTGGTGTGAGGGTAGGGTGTTGTTACAGCTGTGGTAGAATGAAGATGTGTGAAGCTTATTAAAGAGATATTTAATGAAAATTTTAAAATGGAATTTACTACATATCTATAAGTTTTAAAATAGTAATCACTTGTTCAAAAGCTATGAATGACTTTAAAGACACTAAAGCAAATTGTCAAAATAATTTCAAAAGAATTCTAAAAATTGAACTTAGATTAGCAATTATTGAGACTGCATGTTTTATGAAAAACTTTATTAATTTATTAAAGTTCACTAACATGAATACTTTTTTAAACATTACAGTTTGATAGGTGAAAATGTTATCTCATTAAAATTGCATTTCTTAGCTAGTTGCCATAGCTCTAGTGCCTCAGATGGTAAAGAATCTGCCTGCAATGCAGGAAACTGGAGTTTGATCCCTGGGTTGAGAAGATCCCCTGGAGAAGGAAATACCAATCCACTACAATATTCTTTCCTGGAGAATCCCATGGACAAAGGAGCCTGGTTGCTCCAGTCCATGGGGTTGTGAAGAGTTGGACATGACTGAGTGACTAGCACTAGCTAGTTACCTAGGTCATTATCATGTTTGTTATCCAGTTGTTATTTCTTTAAAAAAAAAAAAAAACAACTTTTTTTCTGCTGACATATTTCCCCTGAAAACTACTTTTGCCCATGTGCTCTTGTGTTGATTTGTGTGATCTCTTTATATAAAAATAAAAATTGTAACTTCTCATCTGGCACAATTGGTGTGAATATTTTCCTGTTTCTAGTTGCCATTTGATTATCACTTGGTTAAAAGGAATATAGGAATAAAACATTAACCTAGACAAAGTTACTGAGCCTTAATTATTATTTATTCCATTATATTTTAAGAATTTTTAAAGTTCATCAATTTTATCCATTATAAAATCACAATTGTCATTAGGTAAAATCTGGAATATTAAAAAATACAAAACAAGAAAAATTACACACTGTCTCAATTTTCAGACAGCTTCATATCCGGTATAAATATTTTGATGAATTTCATTTCAGTATCCTTTTTGTCTTCCATGGGAAAGTTTTTTGTTGCTGCTGTTTCCTTATTAGCAAAATAAATTCTGGTTCACTATAAGATATGACATCATAATATTATATATTGATAATACTCCCTCTCCTGTCATTACTTTCCATCATCATACAATTTATTTATTAAATAAATATTTATTTACTGTGGATGTGTCTGGCAATGAAAGTAAAATCTGATGCTTCAAAGAACAGTATTTTAAAGGAAGCTGAAATGTTAGGTCCATGAATCAAGGAAAATTGGATGTGGTCAAGTTGGAGATGGTAAGAATAAACATTGACATCCTAGGAATCAGCAAACTAAAATGTATGAGAATGGGCAAATTTAATTCACATGACCATTACATCTAATACTGTGGGCAACAATCCCATAGAAGAAACAGAATAGCCCTCATAATCAACCAAAAAAATCCAAAATACAGTACTTGGATACAACCTCAAAAATGACAGAATGATCTTGGTTTGTTTATAAGGAAAGCCATTCAACATCAGAGTAATCCAAGTATATGCCCCTATCACTGATTCTGAAGAAGTTGAAGTTGATCAGTTCTATGAAAACCTTGTGAAGACCTCCTAGTACTAACACCTAATAAAGATGTTCTGTTCATCAGGGACTGGAATGCAAAAGAAGGAAGTCAAGATATGCCTGGAGTAACAGGCAAGTTTGGCCTTGGAGAACAAAAAGAAGCAGGGCAAACATTAACTGATTCTGCCAAAAGAATGTACTAGTCATAGCAAATGCCCTTTTCAAAAACACAAAAGATTACTTTACACATGCTGCTGCTGCTGCTAAGTCGCTTCAGTCATGTCTGACTCTGTGCGACCCAAGAAACAGCAGCCCACCAGGCTCCCCCGTCCCTGGGATTCTCCACGCGAGAACACTGGAGTGGGTTGCCATTTCCTTCCCCAGTACATGAAAGTCAAAAGTGAAAATGAAGTCGCTCAGTCGTGTCCAACTCCTAGCGACCCCATGGACTGCAGCCTACCAGACTCCTCCATCCATGGGATTTGCCAGGCAAGAGTACTGGAGTGGGTGACCATTGCCTTCTCCGGACTTTACACATGGACATCACCAAATGATCAATACTGAAATCAACTGATTCTCTGTAGCCAAAGATGAAGAAACTATACAGTCAGCAAAAACAAGACCTGAAGGTGACTGTGGCTCAGATCATCAGCTTCTCATAGAAAAATTCAGGCTTAAACTAATGAAAACTAGGAAAAACATTAGGCCAGCCAGTTAAATCAAATTAATTTGAGTTAAATCAAATTGATTTGAGTTAAATCAAATTCTCTATGAATTCACAGAAGAGGTAACAAATAAATTCAAGGGACTAGACCTATTCAACAGTGTGCCTGAAGAACTATGGACAGAGGTCTGTAATATTATACAGGAGGTGGCAAACAGAACCATCCCAAAGAAAAAGGAAAGCAAGAAGATAAAGCCTCTGAGGAGGCTTTACAAATAGTGGAAGAACAAAGAGAAGTGAAAAACCAGGAAGAAAGGGAAAGATACATTCAATTAAACACAGAGTTCCAAAAAATAACTAGAAGAGACAGGAATAAATGAACAATGCTTCTTCAATGAACAATGCTTAATAATTGAAAACAACAACAGAAGGAGAAAGATTAGTGATCTCTTCAGGAAAATTAGAAACACCAAGGGAGAATTCTGCCCAAAGATGGGCACAATAAAGGGTAAAAGTGGTAGAGATCTAGTAGACGTTGAAGAAATCAACAAGAAATGGAAAGAATACATTGAAGAACTGTAGAAAAAAGATCTTAATGAACTGGATTACTACAATGGTGGTTAGACACCGAGAGTCAGACATTCTGGAGTGTGAAGTCAAGTGGGCCTTAAGAAGCACTGCTTTTAATAAAGCTAGTGGATGCTATGATTTCAGCAGACCTATTCAAATCCCTAAGGGATGGTGTCATCAAGGTTTTGCATTCATTATGTCAGCAAATCTGGAAGACACAGCAGTGGCCACAGGACTGGAAAAGGTCAATCCTCATGCCAATTCCCAAGAGGGACAGTACCAAAGAATGTGCTAACCATGAAACACGTACACTCATCTCTCATGCTAGTAAGGCCAGGCTTAAAATTTTGCATGCTGTTCTTGAACATTATGCAAACCAAGAACTCCCAGATGTCTAAGCTATATATAGCTTAGAAAAGGAAGAGGAACTAGAGGTCAAATTGGAAACATTTGCTGGATTACAGAGGAAGCAGGGGAATTTCAGAAAAACATCTATATCTTTTCATCAACTACACTAGTCTTTAACTGTGTCGATCATGACAAACTGTGGAAAGCTCTTAGAGAGATGGGAATACCAGACTTTCCTACCTGTCTCCTGAGAAACCTGTATGCAGGTCAAGAAGGAACAGTTAGAACCCTGTATTGGAACAACTGATTGGTTCAAGATCCAGAAAAGAGTACGACAAGGATATATGCTGTCACCCTGTTTGTTTAACCTATATGCTGAGTACATCATGAGAAATGCCAGGCTGGATATGTTACAAGCTGGAATCAAGATAGGTGGGAGAAACATCAACAACCTCAGATATGTGGATGATACCTCTGTACTGGCAGAAAGAGAAGAGGAACTAAAGAGACTTGTGATGAGGGTGAAGGAGGAGAGTGAAAGAACTGGCTAAAACCTAAATATTAAAAAAAAAAAAAACTAAGATCATGGTATCTGGCCCCATTACTGCATGGCAAACAGAAGGGGAAAAGGTGGAAGCAGTGACAGATTTCCTCTTCTTGGGCTCCAAAATCACTGTGGATGGTGATTGCAGTTGTGAAATCAGAAGATGATTGCTTCTTGGCAGGAAAGCAATGACAAACCTAGAAAGTTTGTTGAAAAGCAGAGACATTACTCTGCTAGCTATGGTCTTCCCAGTGGTCACATATTGGTTTTATGAGCTGGACTGTAAAGAAGACTGAGTGCAGAAGAATTGATGCCTTTTAACTGGTGCTGGAGAAGACTCCTGAAAGTCCCTTGGGCAGCAAGGAGATCAAACCAGTCAATCTTAAGGGAGATCAACCTTGAATATTCACTGAAAGGACTGATGCTAAAGTGGAAGCTCCAGAATTTTGGTCATCTGATGTGAACAGATGACTCATTGAAAAAGTCCCTGATGCTGGGAAAGATTGAGGGCAGAAGAAGAGGGTGCCAGAGTTTGAGATGACTGTATGGCCTCACCAATGCAATGATCATGAACTTGGGCAAACTTCAGGACATGGTGAGGGATAGGGAGGCCAGGCGTGCTACTGTCCGTAAGGTTGCAAAGAGTTGCACACAACTGGGCAATTGAACAATGACAACCCTTTTGTCTTCCATGGGAAAGTTTTATGTTGCTATTGTTTCCTTATTAGCAAAATGAATTATGCTTCATTGTAAGATATGATATCATAATGTTTATATTGATAATACTCTCTTTCCTATCATTACATTCCATTGTCATACAACTTATTTATTAAATAAATATTTATTTACCATTGTTATGTATCAGTCACTCTTCTAGGCACTGGGATACAGCAATGAGCAAAATCCTTGCTAACATGGAGAATATATTGCCGTGGTAGTAGGGTGAAGGACAATGATGCAAATAAGCATAAAGTATGTCAGGTATTTTTAAATGGACTTCCCTAGTGGCTCAATGGTAAAGAATCTGCCTGCAATGCAAGAGATGTGGGTTCAATTTCTGGGTTGGGAAGATGCCCCAGAAGGAGGAAATGGCAACCCACTCCAGTATTCTTGCCTGGGAATCCCATAGACAGGAACCTGGCAAGCTACAGTCCATGGTATCACAAAAGAGTTGGACACAACTAAAAAACAACAGCAAATTTTAAATACTTTGAAGAAAAATAAGATCTTGTAAGTAAGAGGAACAAACAGTTCTATAAGGGAGTAGGGTTTGAAGTTTTATAGAGATGGGTGGGGATAAGTCTTTTTATTTGATGGTATTTTAACTGAGAACTGATTGAGTGGGTAGAATGGACCATGAATATATCTAGGTAAAGACAGTTCCAGACAAAGGGACAAAGCAGGAACAGAGGAATTGAGATGGGAATGTGATTGATATTTCTGAGAATATTGAAGTGATAGTGGAGTGGGATTGACATGAGCGATGGGAAGAGAAGTAAGAGAGACAATCAGTGTGGTAAGGTCTTGGTAAAGACTTTTGTGCTTCAGTGAGTGTGAGATGGACATTGAGAGCAGGGAAATTACATTATCTGACTTATATTTGTCAGGAATCATCCTACCAGTTGTGTGAAAAATAGAGGGTAGAAAAAGAAAGGTAAGAGCAGGGAGCTCTATTAGGAGTCTGTTGAAGTAATCTGAGTGAGAGATGATGGTGGTTTGGACTAAGTTGTTAGCAATAGAAGTGATAATAAGTCATAGATTTTACAGATGTTTTCAAGGCTTATCTATCACAGTCTTCTTGACTGACTGGAGGTTATATGTGAGAAAAATAAGAGAGTCAAGAACAATTCCAAGGCTTTTAGCCTAAAAACTGCAAGAAAGGAGATGTCATTTACGGAGATGGAAAAGATACAAGGAGATGGAAAGGATAAAAGTTCAGCTATAGTGAAATCTTTGTGATTATATTTTTTAAAAACAGTTTTTCTTTATTAAAGACAATCTACATTTTGGTTGTCTGTTTAGGAAAAAATAATAAAAAAGAGGAAAACAAAAATCACCTATAATTTTATAACCAAAGAAAATTATTCAATGTTTTGATGTAATTGTATAGACTTTATATAAATACACACTCACACATATATACATAGTATAAATACATACATGAGCAAATACTGTACATACTGTATATAACATTTTTCCTACTCAAATGGGATGCATTTTTATAACTAGATTTTTTGTATAGTTTCATCTTCCATTTGTTAAGAAATTTTTCCCTATCCAGAAATGTGGAGGGGAAAAAATAACTTCTACTGTGTTCTAGTACTTTTACGGATTATTATTTTGGTTTTGTTTCTAACTTTATTTCATCTTTAACTTATTGAATGATATCAGTTAATAAGGTGCTGTTTTTTCTTTTTCCTTCAGTTATCTTAAGTTGCTGATTTTGAGAAATACTCTCTAGGTTAAAGTCTCTGGTTGTGGTTGTGGTTTAGCTGTCAAGTTGTGTTCAACTCTTGCAACTCCGTGGACTGTGGGATCCTCTGTCCATGGGATTCTCCAGGCAAGACTACTGGAGTGCGTTGCCATTTCCATCTCCAGGGGAACTTCCAGACACAGGGATTGAACTTGGGTCTCCTGTGCTGCAAGCAGTCTCCTTGCATTGCAGGTGGATTCTTTACCAACTGAGACACTAGGAAAGCCCAAAGGCTAAAGTCTCTGGACCAGTGTTTCTAGAACAGGTGTTGGGAAACCTCAATTTTCAGGCCAAATTTGTGCTGCCACTTGTTTTTGTATGGCCTAAAAGGGTTTTTACAGATGAGCACATTTGTAATTGATTTGATGATTGAGAAAATCAACTTTGAACCATAATTTAGCAAAATATAATCCTCCAAATTCTTCTCATTAGGATTGTATTACAAAAAATATTATCATCATGAACACTACATTTTGAATTTTGTCCATTTAAAAATTTGTAGAAATGTGCTTTTTCTTGTTGTATAGGTGCCTAGATAATATCCTTGATGTTACTTATCCTACAAAGGATAAAATATTATCTGGTCCTTTACAGAAAAAGTTTGCTGACTCTTGTTCTAGATCTACAAAATCTTGTTCTTTGTAAGTATGCATAAAGATCACCTGGGAGCTGTGAGATAAATGTATATTTCTGTTGTCTACTACGCCTTCATCACTGCTAGCCTCAGTAAGCCAAGGGCAAGTCTCAATCTCTGTTTTAATAAACATTCCAAGTGATTCTTATATGCTCTGGAGCAAAGTTTGAGAAATACAGGGTGCTGACTTGGACCAAGTAAGTTTCAGTGCTGAGCTTTTAACTACATGTGGCCCAGTAACTTACCACTAGCATTCTGGTAAATATCTACTCATTGCAAAGATCTCACTGGAGTGAATTGCTATAGAGATCAAATCTGCCTATGGCTCTCTCCACCTGTCATAATTTGTCCTATCACCTTTCCTTGGAAGACAGCCTTGCTTGGGAACCAAAGGACTGTTTTTGGTGTAAGAGTTTTGTAGTTCTTAATTTGAACCCATATATTAGACAATACATTATTATTCCTGGGTTCCATGCATTTGTTCTTATCTCCCTTTTTATTCCCTCTTTATTATTGTTTATACATATATTTATGTATGTATGCACATATTCATCCATCCATCCACCTATCCATCAACTGATCCAATTTCCCTATGAACACAAGATTTTCACTTTACTAGAACTAGTACTGCCTCCCTCCCCCGTCACCAAGCAAATTTTGAATTTTTGACAGGAATTATCAACCATGTGTGTCATGGTGGTGGTTTAGTCACTAAGTTGTGTTCGGCTCTTGCCACCCCCATGGACTGTATCCTACCAGGCTCCTCTGTCCATCGGATTTCCCAGGCAAGAATACTGGAGTGGGTTGTCATTTGCTTCTCCAAGAGATCTTCCGGACCCAGGGATCAAACCAGAGTCTCTTGCATTGTAGGTGGTCTCCTGCATTGCAGGCAGATTCTTTCCCAACTGAGCCACCAGGGAAGCCCATATTTATGTAATAGTAAATTTATAAATTTACCAATACGCATTGGAAAGAATAAATATTGGGACAGCTGAGCTCAAACACTGAAACATAGGGAGCTTAAAAAAAAAATCAAAACACTATAGCACATTTCAGAGTCATTGTAGTTGGAAGTCAGCAATTATTGCTGGAATATCTTAATAAGAATTCCAGGAAGTCCTGAGCTTTTAGGTACTGTATATGAAATTGACAAAAGAAGAAATAATTTATCTTCTGAGAGAACTTTAAGCATTTAAATCTGACTATTCTTAATGAAGTTTCCATGGGGCATCACAAGTTTGTATTTTAAAGGCTAAATCTTTCCTCTTTTCTCCACTTTCTTTATATTTCTGGTGCTTCTTTGGGTCTCCACTGATGAGGAACCAGAGAAATGTTTCCTCGCTCTGAGTACTTGTGAAAGATATCCTTGATTTTTTTGCCCTTTTGTATTCAATCTTTCAGAGAAGGCAATGGCATCCCACTCCAGTACTCTTGCCTGGAAAATCCCATGGATGGAGGAGCCTGGAAGGCTGCAGTCCATGGGGTCATTGAGGGTCGGACACAACTGAGCAACTTCACTTTCACTTTTCACTTTCATGCATTGGAGAAGGAAATGGCAACCCACTCCAGTGTTTTTGCCTGGAGAGTCCCAGGGACGGGGGAGCCTGGTGGGCTGGCGTCTATGGGGTCATTGAGGGTCGGACACAACTGAGCGACTTCACTTTCACTTTTCACTTTCATGCATTGGAGAAGGAAATGGCAACCCACTCCAGTGTTTTTGCCTGGAGAATCCCAGGGACGGGGGAGCCTGGTGGGCTGCCGTCTATGGGGTCGCACAGAGTCGAACACGACTGAAGCGACTTAGCAGCAGCAGCAGCATCCAATCTACTTTCAAATATTTTTGTGAGAACTCTCTCCCTGAGCACAGTGTGTTTACTAGTATTAATTCAATTTTTTTCTTTGCATTTCAAAATGTGTGCATGCTAAGTCACTTCAGTCACGTTTGACTCTTCGAGACCCCATGGACTTCCAGGCTCCTCTATCCATGGGGATTCTCCAGGCAAGAATACTGGAGTGAGTTGCCATGCCCTCCTTCAGTGATCTTCCCAATCCAGGGATTCAACCCATGTCTCTTATGTCTCCTAAATTGGCAGGTGGGTTCTTTACCACTAGCACCACTTGAGAAGCCCAGAATACACATTCTCGATTTATCTGAAATTCTTTTTACTGATGAATTCCTAATACTGATCAAAATCATTTAATATAATTTTCTTAATTATTCAATTATCTCTAATTTTTATTTTAGAGATAGATTCCATATTGTTTCAAGTACTAGTAACATTTTCAATTTCATCCAGAAACCTGAAAGATAGCTTTTGTACATTAGGCAAGATAAACAGTTCTATCAAACAGTACTCTAAAAATGTATGATCCAAGAGTAATTAAAATACATTTCTCACAGCCCTAAATTCTTGACCCCGAATTAGAGAAAAAATTTTAAGCATGTTTTCTTGTATTAGAAATCCAGCTTAAATGATCTGTATGGTGAAACTTGCTGTTGAGGAAAGGTTGTGACACTTTTCTGGCTTATATATTATCTTAAAAATAGATTGTATTGAGGTTACACATTTACCTTTGAGCAATAAATTAGATTACATAAGTGCATCTTTCACAATCTAAAGATAAAAATTAGTGAAAATGACCCAATGGTCGAAGAAAATCATTCTGCCTAAAGTGAAACTGTTTTTTTTTTTTTTCCTTGGAGGCTAAAGTAAGAAACATACTTAGTTCATACTTGCTTTTCTTTCCTTCACAGTTTGTTTCACTTATATAAATATGTAATAGAAGTTTCAGAAAATTGTATCTTTCTATATGTTTTTACTCTTTGCTTGAGGTAGTTCACATTATTTTGATGTTGTGGTGTGTCTCCACATAACAACTAGCGGCTGCATACAGATTATGTTCATTGCCTATATTGCCTGTTCAGAGAAGTTGGACAGTTTCTTTTAGCATTATCTCTTGTTATGCTTGGAATGTTGCTTTCATATCTCAAAATTTGTCTTACATTATCAATATATATTTCTAGTTACATTACTCAGTCTTTGGTCATCAGATGCTCTAGCTCATGTATACATTGTCATTATTTAGTTGCTAAGTTGTGTCCAACTCTTTTGCAACCCCATGGACTATAGAATGGCAGGCTCCTCTCCGTCCATGGGATTCTCCAGGCAAGAATACTGGAGTGCGTTGTCATTTTATTCTCCAGGGGATCTTCCCAACCCAGGGATCAAACCCACTTCTCCTGCATTGGCAGGAGGATTCTTTACCATTGAGCCATCAGGGAAGCCCCATATATACATTATGAAACCACAATTCCAAAAAGACCTCACAGCTTCAATATCAGAATCAGCATCATTCTGATATTTACACTTTGTAAAATAACATCTTCAGCTAGATGCATTAATCCATATAAACAATAGATACTTTCCACTATCTACTGTGGCTTGACATGTAAGTCATGAAACTTTATGTCAACAAAACGCTACATTACATATGAGCACATCTAATAGAAGTTTCTGAGGTAATGTTTTGACAAACTATGTAAACCAGAAATATCTTACATAAACTTGAGTGTTCTAACAAGGATGGAGTCGAGATTAGGAAATGAGAGTAAGAGAGTAAAGACAACCAGTATAGCACCAGTAATTAATAAATTCACTTAGAAATGAGATATTCCTGAGGTATAGTATTACTGTAGTTATCAAATCAGTGTTAAGACTAACCATATATAGTGAATGAAAATAATTTATGATGTTTCATGCTAAAGTAGATATCAAACTAGGTAGAATTTTACTTTCTTTACAGTATTCATTTAGATTTATAACATTTAAATTCCTCTGTATCTCTGATACTTCTTTTAATTATTCTTGAGTTAATTCACAAATCTTCCTTTCTAAAAATTCTTCCATGAACAAAGAAATGCATTCTTCATCTTGACTTGCATTGTTTTGTCACTATCCTTGCCATAATGTAATAAAGCTGCCATTTATCCCTTTATTTAGGACCATGAACACATAATATATTTTTGTACAATGAAACCAATAAGGGATATATGCTGAGTTTCTTGAAACACTGCAAAATAAAAGCTTGCAAATTCCTCATTGCATTTTTTTTCTTTTCAGGGATTTAGTCTGTCACAAATCCTGAGAGGTAAGTTAAGAGGTAAGAGGTAAGTTGCTTGCCATTCTATGTAAATTAGTCTTAAATTACTTTTTAAATGCCCTAAATATTGATTTTTCAGAAGCATAATTTACCCTTTTGGAAGTTTCAAATAAACCTCAAAAAGATATTAAATTATTTACTCTACACTATAGAAATCTTCGGAGAAGGCAATGACACCCCATTCCAGTACTCTTGCCTGGAAAATCCCATGGATGGAGGAGCCTGGTGGGCTGCAGTCCATGGAGTCACTAAGAGTCGGACATGACTGAGCGACTTCATTTTCACTTTTCACTTTGATGCATTGGAGAAGGAAATGGCAACCCACTCCAGTGTTCTTGCCTGGAGAATCCCAGGGACAGGGGAGCCTGGTGGGCTGCCGTCTATGGGGTCACAGAGAGTCGGACACAACTGAAGTGACTTAGCAGCAGCATAGAAGGCTTACTTATTACACAAAAGGTGCCAACATCTGGTGTTTTTCTTACAATTAGTACTAAAACAAAGAAATTCATTTACTCTGATGACTGAGACAGTCATGCTATACAGTATCAGCACTCATCCCTTTTTCTTGCAGTCTCTCTAAAGCATTCAATATTTTTTCCACTGAAATAAATTATGTAGGCCTCCAATTTTGATGAGAAATTTAGTGTGAACATTGATCTGCTTTTGTACTAAATGAAAGATCTTTAAAATCAACTTTGATTTTTGAGAGTAAATGTACTTGGATTTGGTTTTTAAGTTTCATAGGAATTACATACTCAGTGTTTCTATGTTGAATTATTTAGGCCTTTCTCATCTCAGATTTCCAGTGGTAGCTAGTTTACTTCAAACTACTGACCATGATCCCCCAGAACAAGTGGAATATATTAACTTTCTTAAAGCTGCAAGAAACCATTGGTTAGGTTAAAATTCATGGGAAGTAATAACACCATAGGCTTCCCTGGTGACCCAGTGGTAAAGAACCCACCACCAATGCAGAAGATGTAGGTGACGTGGGTTCAATCTTGCGTCAGGAAGATCCTCTGGAGAGGGAAATAGTAACCCACTCCAGTATTCTTGCCTGGAGAATCCCATGGACAGTGGAACTTGGCAGGCTATGGTCTATAGGGATGCAAAGAGTTGGATACAACTAAAGTGACTTAGCACACATTCATGCACGTGTTATCAGTAGCATTATGTTACAAGTACCAATCTATGTAAGCAATTTGTTCTTAATTATTTCTTCATAGGATAAGATTTTTTTTAAATGGCTTATTCTCTAATAACATTTCTCTTGCCAAATACTGAGAAGAGAATTGGAAGGCAAACAAGTGGAGAGACATAATCCATAGATTATGAACTCAGTAATTCAACAAGTAATCATGGAATGCTAACTATAGTCCAAATATTGTCACAGGTGCTGGGAACACCTTTATCATCTATAATCAGTCATTTATTGATAAATTCCTAACTATTCCCTTACATTAGGCCATTTATTCACAAATAAGATGGTATTCACTCCACTCCTAAATATTCCCTTAAAAAGTATTCTTATTCAACATTTTTTTTCCCTATGGGCTAAAAATATCACTTACACATGTAACATCTTATTTTTCTTCTTAACTATGGATTCAACCAGAAAAGCACCAGGATGCTTGAAACTTCCTGTACAGAAAATCCTTCCCTGGGCTTCCCTGGTGTCTCAATGGTAAAGAATCTGTCTGCCAATTCAGGAGACACGGGTTTGATCCCTGGTCTGGGAAGATCCCACCTGCCACAGAGCAACTAAGCATGTGCACTGCAACTACTGTGCTTGTACTCTAGAGCCTGGGAACCACAACTACTGAGCCCACATCCCCTAGAGCCCAGTGCTTCCCAACAAGAGAAGCTACCACAATAAGAAGCCCAAGCACCACAACTAGAGAGTAGCCCCTGCTTGCTGCAACTAGAGAAAAGCCCCCACAGCAATGAAGACCCAGCAGAGCCAAAAATAAATAAAAACAAACCTTTTAAAAAGCTGGAAGAAAAATATGTGTAATAAGTCATCGGAAAAAAAGAAATCCTCCCCCAAATAACCTCTAATAATGATGCTTGCAATCACAAAAAATATTCTGAATTTCCTTCTCCCTAGGCACATTTGACGGAGAAGGCAATAGCACCCCACTCCAGTACTCTTGCCTGGAAAATCCCATGGACAGAGGAACCTGGTGGGCTGCAGTCCATGGGGTCACTAAGAGTCGGACACGACTGAGCGACTTCACTTTCACTACTCACTTTCATGCATTGGAGAAGGAAATGGCAACCCACTCCAGTGTTCTTGCCTGGAGAATCCCAGGGATGGGGGAGCCTGGTGGGCTGCCATCTCTGGGGTCGCACAGAGTCAGACATGACTGAAGGGACTTAGCAGCAGCAGCAGCAGCAGCAGGCACATTTGAAACCTGTACAAGTGACTATTTTGAAAAGCTAAAAAAAAAATAAAAATAAAAACAAAACAAAACAAAAAACACATTGCATTAAATAGTTCAGTATTAAGTTGATCATTGATAATACAGTTTTATTAATTTTTACTAATTATCTCGGGCTAGAAAATAAATAATAACCTATTTTTTAATGCTTTGTTACTGATTTAAGCTGTTCCGTTCTTTGGCACCTCCTTGGAAGCCTAAACTATTAGAAATGTATTGAATGTAGCTAAAAATGAAAAATACAAAATTGAAAAATTTACCCAGCTGTTTGTGTTTAAATAAAGATTACCTTTCCTTTATATTTTTCAACCCTGCTTTTTATGTCCTGAATTTACAGAGTACTTTTGACTGATCTGCAGAGTCCTAACATGTATGTTTTATCTGTACCTAGCCACAATTACTGCTTTTCTTTATACTGACTAGCTTTTTCAAAACATTAATAATTTAAATACTTAAATATTTTTCCAAAGTGTATAAAATGCTTATATTTGAAGTTTTTAGCTTCTATATATATTTCATGATTCATTCTGAATCAAAGTATTTGCGAAGGTCTTAACACTGACACTTCAGGTTTACAAATTCAAATGAAAACTGGCAATAGGGGAAAGGAATAGAGAGCACATATGGTAAAATAATTATCAATGTATTGATAAGTACTTTAAATTTTATTTGAAGTTTCTTCCTTTTCATATATTTTATGATCACATTGATGTAAACAAGTAGGCTCATAAAATATGAAAAATTATATTCCGTTAGTTTTTTTCTTTTGTCAATTTAAATGAAGAATATATCATTAACACTTTACAAATTTTAGGTACATATATATCAATACGATGTGCATTTTTGTTTTTCTAGTAGATTTATGCTTTTACATGCTATAGATAATTTTTGTCAAGCTCATATAACTCATACTGTTTTTAACCAAGGATTTTCATTACAGCATTGTTTACAAACATAGAAAATATTGAAAAACATATAAATCTCATTTAATAATGAAGTACTTAGATAAGATATAGTACATCCACACAATGGAATACTATGTAGTCACTAATTGATGATACAGATAGATTGGTATTTATTGACATGAACAGATGATTATGTTTTGGCTTAAAATTAAAAGCAAAACAAAACAAAACCATACATATATTTGCTTTTTTTTTTAAAACAGAGTGTGTATACATAGGGGAAAAGGCATGAAAGGATAAGCACACACTTAAAAAGTTAATAGTGGTTGTCTTGGAACTATGGGAATTTTACTTTCTTCTTTGTAAGTTTCTGCATCATTGTACTTTTTTTTTACAAGGAGCATGTATTATGTTTATAATCAATAAAAACCATAATTTCCATTTGAAAATGTTTGATAATGAATATACAAGTAGTCTGTAGATAAACAATTACATGAAAACAAGTTATTCTGATTATTTTATGGGCAAAGAGTTAACAGAAGTGTTAAAAAATTATATATTTATATTGTTTTATGTATGCAAGATTTCTACATACAGAAATAAAAATCAACTGACAATAGAGATAAAATATTTTCTTATGATTGGATTTGTGGTATGAGTCAATGCTATTTTTAAAAAGTAATAATTTAAGTTTTACATAAATTAAGTATTTATTTCTCTAACTCAAAATGGATTTGAACTGGCATAT
Source organism: Bos taurus (assembly GCF_002263795.3). Lineage (NCBI taxonomy): Eukaryota > Metazoa > Chordata > Mammalia > Artiodactyla > Bovidae > Bos > Bos taurus. Next base: position 39,341,032 of record NC_037357.1, on the reverse strand, counting down.
ATTAACAGAAAGGCAATTCCAAAGAAAAGGGCTTCCCAGGTGGTGCAGTGGTAAAGAATCTGCTTGCCATTGCAGGAGACACAAGAGACATGGGTTCAATCCCTGGGTCAGGAAGACCCCCTGGAGTAGAAAATGGTGACCCACTCCAGTATCCTTGCCCAGAAAATTCCATGGACAGAGGAGCCTGGTGGGTTACGGTCCACGGGGTCTCAAAGAGTTGAAGATGACTGAGTGACTAAACAGAGCAGCAGCACAATCCAAAGAAAATAAGAAAGTAAGTGTAATACAGATTGAAAGGTAGATGGGTGTGGACAAGAGGGAACTACAAGTGAAACACAGAAAATCCATCATATAGAAGTCACAGGGCAAATAACATAACTGCAACATAGAACAGAATATTTTTTCATAACTTGCAAGTAGCCAGACAAAAAAGAGAATCATACTGGATTAAGAGATCTCATATGATGGAGGTATGCTACTTAATCAAGAGAGAGGACCTTTTCCTTAATTTTGAAACATCTGTGAATATTATCTTGTGAATATATTCAACAGTTTACAAGCGGTAATAACAAGTTTAATAGAAGTTATTCTTCAAAGTAGTTTTCAACATCATTACATGGAGTATTTACCTTTTATACTGATACGACAAAGGCTGAAGGTAATCCTAAAATTAACTATAGACAAAGGCAATTTAGTGTTGTTATTCACCTTTTTTGTTAATTAAACACAATCCAAATATACATACTAAAGAGTTTAGCAAAACGAGCGATAAGAATGCTCCTTAGCCTGTCTTCAAATATTAAATCTCTGAGGAAAGGTTTCTAAGATGAAACTTAGAATTAAAAAAATCAATCTTTAAAGTGTTAATCTTCTAATGTACTGATTGGTAAAGTACCAATATTCTTATTGAAGTTATAAAGTTAATAGTGGAAACTCTCAAAACTTATTCAAATCCACTATGAAGTCTGTGGTATGCCCTCAGTATAATAAAGAAGGGAAAATATAAATAAATAAAAAAAGGAAAAAGCTCACATCTTTAAAAGGGAATATTCATTTTAAATAATAATTTAAAGTCAAATTATGCATAAACATTAACTGGATCACATACACTTTCCCCTGCTCTACTGATTTCTCAAAAAGCAAGTTAGAAGTTTTCACTGTGATAGACTCAGATGTAAGGACCTAATGAAATTTTATTTCATTAGGAGAAATGAAATTTAGTAGTATTAGCGAAATAAGGAAGTACATATGCTCAATTAACTCATGTTGATTAGTTTAGGACAAGTTTGTGGAGGAATAAACTTTATTCTATATACTCCTAAGGATATTATATCGAAAAATAGTACAAAATGACAGTTTTACAATTAGAAATTATGTTCTTCACTAAAATGAACAAGGCTTTCTGGTTTCACTTTTTTTTTTTTCCAAAAGAAAGTATTCACTTAAAAAAAACCTGTTAATTGACATAAAATAACCTCTTATCACAAAGTAGCCCAAACTAAGTAGGCACCAGCTTAAGGCTGAAATAAATTGAGCATTCTTATCCTCACCACCTGCGCCTGGCCTGGCCCAGAGTGACTTGCAGAGGCTTGGAGCCCACTATGCGACCATTCATCTCATCTACTGCTTTGGTAGCCTCTTCAAAAGAGGAGAAGCAGATAACACCAAACCCTTTGCCTTGCCCCACCTCCACCATCACTTTGGCCCGACTAATTGACCCAAAGGAAGAAAATTCCTCCTTCAGTTTTTCATCATCAATGGTCTCGTCCAGGTTCTTAATATAGATAGGCACCCCTGGAGGCCGACTTTTTTCTTTTAATCTCAGCCGCTCAAATCTTCTCCTTAACTCAGCAAGACGTTCAATTTTCTTCTGTGCTCGCCCTACATAGAGCACTTTCCCATCGATGGACTTTCCATGAAGATCTAACACAGCCTTTTGGGCAGCCTCATGTGTCTCATATCTCACAAATCCAAAGCCTTTCGATTTCCCACTGGAATCTCTTATTACCTTAACGCTTTCAGTTGGCCCATACTCGCTGAAAAGTTCCTTCAGTTTGTCGTCATCCATGTCATCTCCAAAGTTTTTAACGAAAACATTAGTGAAAGTCGCTTTATCCCTAGTTCTAACTTCAGCAGCCCTCTCTTCCGGAAATTTGAATCGGCCAACATACACCTGGCGGTTGTTGAGCCGCACTCCATTCATGTGCCAGATGGCCCTATTGGCAGCGGCCAGGCTGTCAAAGTGCACATAGGCATAACCCTTAGAGCCATTGTCATCGCATACGACTTTGCAGGAGAGAATGCTCCCAAAAGCTGAAAACAGATAAAAAAGGGCCCTGTTGTCAATGGATTTGTCCAGGTTTTTGATGAATATATTTCCAATTCCAGACTTTCTTAAGCGATCATCTGGCTGAGACCACATTAGACGGAATGGTTTGCCATTAATCAAATCAAAATTCATGGTGTTCAGTGCCCACTCAGCATCCGCAGGAAAGCGGAAGTTAACGTAGCCATAGCCCAGGGGGCTGCGGGTCACCGGGTCACGGCAGATTCGAGTGAAGCGCAGAGGTCCAGCAGGCCTGAACTTTTTATATAACATGTCCTCAGTAACATCTGGGTCCAAGTCACCCACATACAGGGCAGCCTTGAGGTACTTCTTTTTCTTGCCAGCAGGATTAGGCTCCCCACTCCCCATCTCTCTGAGCACAAGGAGAAGGCTCTCTTGGGAGAGAAAAAAAGGCTGCTTTCTCTAAGCTATGGGCCAAACAGCTGTTCACAAACAGAAAAAAGCCAAGGCGAAGAAAGCTAAAAGCAGACTCAGAATCACTGTTGAGGCTGAGAAAAGGAAGTTCAGAAACAGCTGGTCAGCAGGCTCAGAACAAACGCATCAGAGAAAAAAGCACCCCAATAACGAATCTATTCTCCCTAAGGGGGCTTAGAATTTCCACCCATTCAGATCTAAAATCAGTTTCAAAAGCCAGTAGTAGGAAAGAAATGTCCCTTCCCCCGATAAATAGTAAGAAATCACTAAGCAGCAGGCTGGCTTCCCACATCTAGCCTTGTCGACAGAGGCCTCACGACCGATTTTCTGCATAAAAATAGGCCTCAAGCTCCCGTGGGTTTAAAATGATAGCAACAAGGGCAGGGGCCGAACGTGTATTCCTCCGCCGGCTGCCTGGCCGGTCGGTCTCAGGCGGGCTCGCAGCTCACTAAGGCCGCGCTATAGACACTCAGCGTCAGCGAAAGGGCAAACTGGACACTTGGTGCCCTGCGGCCAGGCAGGAAGGCTGCAAGCAGCGAATCGCGCAGAGAAACAGACAGACAGACACACGCGCCGGGGACCGGAGACCGCCCAGATACCCAAGATGCCCACTGGGTACGGACCGAGTGATGCGCGGTGATTTCGGCAGCCTGAGACTCGCGGCGGGTCCGGAGGGACTGACTGGCGGACGCGCACTGGGTCAGCTCAGACGCGAAGCGGTTCCGGACAGATGCGGGGCGGAGTCAGGAGAGAAGGGCAGATGCCCGGCGGGCGGGCAGAGCGCAGACGGATGGACAGGAATTGTTCCCCGCAGGACAGACTGAACCAGGGACTAAAAAGCCTGTAGCTGTGGTGGGGCGAGCCGACGGGCGGGGCGCAAGGAAACCCGGAACCGTGCTAAGGAACTTCCCGCTTCTTCCCGCTTGCTCTCTGCCAAGATGTTAAAAGATAGAGAAATTGAAAAGGTTTCTAGATTTTTTTTCTTAGTTTTGAAAATATATTTATTAATTTAAAATATTACGTTTAGGCTGCTGACCCCAAATTCAAGTCAAAGGAGGTGACGACCTAGGTGGAGAGAACTGTCAAGTTGTTTTATTTATTTATTTATTTTTAACGAGTTCCCTAAATCGTTTCTTCTTAGGAAATAAGATATAGGTTGCCTACTTTCCTGAGTGCATTGGAAAGTCAATTGACAGCTGTTCTGGACTCCCAGTCCAGTGCTAAATGATCACAGGGTCAAATAAAACACATGCCCATTTTGTAATTGGCTTTTATTCTTACTCCATTAAACTTCAGCATAATGGTAGCATTATCCCGAGGTAATAGTCAAAGTTCCTTTTTGCTGCTCCAGTAATACTGCTGCTGCTGCTAAATCACTTCAGTCGTGTCCGACTCTGTGCGACCCCACAGACGGCAGCCCACGAGGCTCCACCGTCCCTGGGATTCTCCAGGCAAGAACACTGGAGTGGGTTGCCATTTCCTTCTCCAATGCATGAAAGTGAAAAGTGAAAGTGAAGTCACACAGTAAGTGTCCGACTCTTCGTGACCCCATGGAGTAGAGCCTACCAGGCTCCTCCGTCCATGGGATTTTCCAGGCCAGAGTACTGGAGTGGGTTGCCATTGCCTTCTCCGTCCAGTAATACTAAGGTTTTAATAATTGGAAAGCCATAAAATGACTTTTAATGGTACTTAGTGAGCGGCTCAGCTGGTAAAAAATCCGCCTGCAATGAGGGAGACCTGGGTTTGATCCCTGGGTTGGGAAGATCCTCTGAATAAAGGAAAGGTTACTCACTCCTGTATTCTGGCCTGGAGAATTCCATGGACTATCCATGGGATCACAAAGAGTCTGACACGACTGAGCAGACTTTCACTTTCAGTGCCAGAAAACGTTGAGGATGTGCTGCCTCCATAATCATGAATTACAAAATCTTAAAGAGATAAAAGCTGTAATAATTAATGTTCACAGGTGAAATAAACACATAAATATATAATCACTTTACATAATTTGTAATTTCAACTTGAATTGTCAACTTTAAACCATTGTAGGGAACAATGCTATAAGATTAGACTCAACTCAGAGCTTTCCCAAGATCTTTCTTTAGAGTTTGCAGCAAACTGTTTTGGGAGAAGACTGTTACCTTATCTTCAGAAAATCGCCAATGTCTGTAATGCACAACTCAACCAGCCCATTCCTTAAGACTTCCCCTCAAAAAGAAAATCCAAACAAAACATGTCACTACAGTTAGACTGGAAAGGATCCTGGGAAAAAATTATGCAAGAGAAGGTGTGTGTATGTGCTCAGTGGTTAAGTCCTGGCTGACTCTTTGCGACCCCAGGGACTGTAGCCCTCCAGGATCCTCTGTCCATAGGATTTTCCAGGCAAGAATATTGCAGTCAGTTGCCATTTCCTCCTCTAGGGGATCTTCACCCCAAACGGTGTTGTAGTAAGAAGACATTCCTAGAATAAAAGGCTAAATTCATGTGTTGTTTCATTTTTTACAGTTTCTATTAGACAGTATAGTTGACGGAAGATGACAGTTTTCCCTTATTTACTCAAATATTTTGTAATTTTCTTTACTGAGCTCTTGCTTGCTTTCTAGGATTCTTGCTTAGCTAAGACATGGAGACTGTGAGAGAAAAACAAATACAAATTAAAAAAAGTTATAGAGATCAGATCAGATCAGTTGCTCAGTCATGTCCGACTCTTTGCGACCCCATGAATCACAGCACTCCAGGCCTCCCTGTCCATCACCAACTCCTGGAGTTCACTGAGACTCACGTCCATCAAATCAGTGATGCCATCCAGCCATCTCATCCTCTGTCGTCCCCGTCCCGTCCTGCCCCCAATCCTTCCCAGAATCAGAGTATTTTCCAATGAGTCAACTTTTCGCATGAGATGGCCAAAGTACTGGAGTTTCAGCTTTAGCATCATTCCTTCCAAAGAAATCCCAGAGCTGATCTCCTTCAGAATGGACTGGTTGGATCTCCTTGCAGTCCAAGGGACTCTCAAGAGTCTTCTCCAACACCACAGTTCAAAAGCATCAAATCTTTGGCGCTCAGCCTTCTTCACAGTCCAACTCTCACATCCATACATGACCACAGAAAAAACCATAGCCCTGATTAGACGGACCTTTGTTGGGAAAGTAATGTCTCTGCTTTTGAATATACTATCTAGGTTGGTCATAACTTTCCTTCCAAGGAGTAAGCGTCTTTTAATTTCATGGCTGCAGTCACCATCTGTAGTGATTTTGGAGCCCAGAAAAATAAAGTCTGACACTGTTTCCACTGTTTCCCCATCTATTTCCCATGAAGTGGTGGGACCGGCTGCCATGATCTTCGTTTTCTGAATGTTGATCTTTAAGCCAACTTTTTCACTCTCCAAGAGATAGACTAATATAAAAACTGGTCTTAAAATAGTACCACATTGACCAACACGCAGAAACACTTGTGAACACGTGCTTACTTTATTGTCCTTAGAACATAAACTTTATAAACATCTTTCCTCATAATCTTAATTAACAATGGGCTAGAATTTGTTTTTATTTTTCGGATTTAAAGCTATTACTTTAAAACATGTAAAAATGTAAAAAATTTTAACTGTAAAAAATGTAAAAACTGTAAAAAATGAAACAACACATGAATTTACCCTTTTATTCTAGGAATGTCTTCTTACTACAACACGCTTTGGGGTGAAGATCCCCTGGAGGAGGAAATGGCAACTGACTGCAATATTCTTGCCTGGAAAATCCTATGGACAGAGGATCCTGGAGGGCTACAGTCCATGGGATCTCAAAGAGTCAGCCAGGACTTAACCACTGAGCACATTAAAACAACAACATAAAGCCAAGAGAATAATTCCCAAAGTATTATCACTAAAATAAAATCAATATTTTATTTATGTAATGATCTAAATGCTGTCCCTATTCCAATTCATTTGTATGTATTTTCTCTAATATTATAGATGAAATGGAGTTGTTGAAAATAATTATTTTCAAAATCACCTCTTCTCTATACTTAACAGCCATTTGGGGGTCATTACAATATAAACATTTTAAACTAGGGCTTCCCAGGTGGCACTAGTAGTAAAGAACCTGCTTGCCAGTGCAGGAGATATAAGAGATGGTCGGTTTGATCCCTAGGTTGGGAAGGAAATGGCTAACCCACTCCAGTATTCTTATCTGGAGAATCCCATGGACAAAGGAGCCTGGCGGGCTCCAGTGCATAGGGTCGCAGAGTCAGACATGACTGAAGTGACTTAGCACAAAATAAAAAACTATATTGAACATTTTGTCAGATCAAAAATCGGAAATTTAGAACTGTTGTGAAATAAATGAATTTTAATAGAGTTCCCTCTGCAAAGCAGAGGTTTATGGGGGAAAGGGAATAATTTTCGTCTATAATGTATTTAATCATTTTAATATTTATATTGAAAACTGTCTCTGGAATAACAATCAGATGTAGGGCGTTTCTCTGACATTTTTATTATATGTGAAAGGCGAGTTTATAGTCTACATAAACCTGATCTGTATGTTAAATCCATTAAAAATCCCTGCCCAGATTCCTAAGGCAGTTGATTGAGTATATCTGAGTCTTTCTAAATCTGAGAAATATTTTTCATGAGGAAGGACTCCTGGACAACTGGCATTCTAAATACATCCCACCACATTGTTATGTACAGTTGGTAGTAATGTGTCAGCATGAGTGGAAAAAGAGAGTTGGAAATTTATATTTTTCAGCCTTATCTTAGCAGGCACTTGATCCTGTGTTTCCCATTAAAAGTCTGACTTGTGCAAGTTGCTGGGATTTCACAATGAAAATAAACTACCTGCTCTCTTGAATGAAGTCTGGGATGACTGAAAAAATATGATAAAGTAAAACCTTTTTTAAATAGAACTTCTCATTTTTTTAGACAAAGAAAGGAAAATTGCAAAAAAAAAAAAAAGGCATTAAGAATGCAGTATCAGCAGGCATTTCTACAATAAGTTTTAGAGCCAGTAGTAGTTCTTTTACTCTATTTCCAAATATTTTATCCTGATCCATGAATATTTATGCTCTGGATGATAATCCTGAAGGCCCTTTGATAATACTTTTTATCATAGAAAGATTAAACTGTGTTTATTAGAATGTACTTATTAAAGTGAGAAAGTAAATAAAACTGGCAAAGTTTCAACAGAATTTACAATGAGACAGGATTTATGCTAAATTGTAAATAAATCAGAATATCACATTCCTCAATATTTAACCAAAACTTCAGTATTTTAAATTATAGTGCTATAGTTTAGATATTTATTCAAATGCTGTGGCTATAATTCATACATTTATGACTCTAGGTAGTTTATTGGAAATTAAGATCCTTCTAAATAAAATAATTGTATATAAAACTCTGAATAGACTGGATTTTGAATGAATGCCTAGTAATTGCATAAATTTACATTGTAGTATCCCATGGGTTCATTTTAAACTAATAGGATCCAATTAAAAGAGCACTGTAAGTAGACACCTAACTAAACCTAAATATATGTTAAGTTGTTTAAGTTGTTAAATAAGCAAAGTGATAAAATATAGCCTTGTCATACTTCTTTCTTAATTTTGAACCAGTCTCTTGTTCCATGACTGGTTCTAACTGTTGCTTCTTGACACACATACAGGTTTCTCAGGAGACAGGATTTTGTTTAATGTTTTTTAAAAATATATTGAACATATATTTATTTAATCTGTTATTAAATAAACATTTTAGTATGCTTTTAATACTCAGATTTATTCACAGTTGAATGCATGATTTTTTAAAATTCAACAGGGATTTATTTAATGAGAGAAATGGAAAAAAAAAAACTGTTAAACTTTCAGATGTATAAGCTGGGTTTTGAAGAGGCAAAGGAATCAGAGATCAAATTGCCAACTTTGTTGGATCATGCAGAAAGGAAGGGAGTTTGAGAAAAACATCTGTTATACTCCTGCTTCATTGACTACACTAAAGCTTTTGACTGTGTGGATCACAACAAACTGTGGAAAATTCTTAAAGAGATGGGAATATCAGACCACCTGACCTGTCTCCTGAGAAACCTGTATGCATGTCAAGAAGCAACAGTTAGAACCAGATATGGAACAAGTGACTGGTTCAAAATTGGGAAAGGAGCATGACAAGGCTATATTTTGTCACTTTGCTTATTTAAATTCTGTGCAGAGATGGGCTTTCCCAGTAGTGCTAGTGGTTAAGAACCCGCCTGCCAATGAGGGAGACATAAAAGATGTGGGTTTGACCCCTGGGTCAGGAAGATTGCCTGGAGGAGGACATGGCAACACGCTCCAGTATTCATGCCTAGAGAACCCATGGACAGAGGAGCCTGAGGGACAGAGGACATTCCACAGTGTTGCACAGAGTTGGACACGACTGAAGTGACTTAGCATGCACACATGCACAGTACATCATGTGAAGTGATGCGCTGGATGAATCACAAACTGGAATCAAAATTGCTGAGTGAAATAACAACCTCAGATATGCAGATAACACTACTCTAATGGCAGAAAGTGAAGAGGAACTAAAGAGCCTCTTGATGAAAGTGAAAGAGGAGAGTGATAAAGTTGGCTTGAAACTCAACATTCAGAAAACTAAGATCACGGCATCTGGTCCCATCACTTCATGGCACATAGAAGGGGGAAGAGTGGAGGCAGTGACAGGTTTTATTTTCTAGAGCTCCAAAATCACTGCAGATGGTGACTGCAGCCATGAAATTAAAAGATGATTGCTCCTTTTAAGGAAAACTATGACAATTCTAGACGGTGTATTAAAAAGCAGAGGCATCACTTTGCTGACAAAGGTGTGTAGAGTCAAAGCTATGGTTTTTCCAGTAGTCATGTACGGATGTGAAAGTTGGACCAGAAGGCTGTTCACCAAAGTATTGATGCTTTTGAATTGTGTTCTGGAGAAGAAGACTACTGAGAGTCCCTTGGACTTAAAGAAAAACAAACGTCAATCCTAAAGGAAATCAACCCTGAATATTCATTGGAAGGACTGTTGGTAAAGCTGGATCTCCAATATTTTTGCCACCTGATTGGAAGAATTGACTCATTGGAAAAGATCCTGATGCTGGGAAAGATTGAAGGCAAAGGGAGAAGGAAGTGGTAGAGCATGAGATGGCTAGATAGCATCACTGACTCAATAGACATAAATTTGAGTAAACTCCAGGAGATAGTGGAGGACAGAGGAGGCTGCCAAGTTATAGTCCACACACAAATCCCACATTCTTTGATTAAAATCTTGAGATACAGTTATTTCACTTGACCTAGAACAATCAATAAAATAATTTTTAAAATGTAAATTTTAAGCTTTATTTTTATTTTCCTTATTAATTGTGGGAAAATACACATCAAATTTGTTATCCTAATGATTTTTAAGTGAATAATTCAGTGGCCTTACATTCACATTGCCATGCAAACTACATCACTATCGACCTCCAGAACACTTCACCATGCCAGACTGAAACACTGTACCCATTAATCCATACTTTTGGATGACACAAAATATGTTAAGCTATTTTTGGATCTTGGGCATTAAAGCTGCTTTTAGTTATTTTATTGTTTCAGCACAGTGCTATAATAAACATCCTTATTCACCTATTTTCATATATTATTACTCATTTCGATTAACTAGATTCTCAGCAGTGGGGATCATACAGTTAAATGGTATGCATATTATTAAATATATACTGTCAGACTTATGTAAAAAATCTTGATGCAATTTACTTATTTTACCAATAACATAGAAATTTAGAAGAAATGGATAATTCCTAGCAAAATGTACTCAATAGCTCAGTCGTGTCTGACTGTTTGTGACCCCATGGGCTGTAGGCCACCAGGCTCCTCTGTCCATGGGGTTATCCCATCAAGAATCCTGGAGTGGGTTGCCATTTCCTCCTCCAGGTGGTCTTCCCAATCCAGGGATCAAACCTGCTTTTCCTGCAGTTCCTGCATTGGCAGATGGATTGTTTACCACTGAACCTTCTGGGAAGCCCTCTAACAAAATAGGAATTACCAAATTTGATTCAAAGGAAAAGTGGTAGAACAATTGCCATAGAACAGATTAGAGAATGATTATACATATGCTATGAAAAAACAAACAAACAAACAAACAAACAAAAAACAGGCACCGGCGATTTTATAGTCAAGTACTATTATAAAATCTTTAAAAAAAATACATGTAGTGCTAATGCTATTCAAACTATTCTCAACTGTTAAATCTTGCTAATTCACTTTAATAAAATTGTCTCCAAGAGAGACATTTCATAAACCTAGCTCATGTTTTCAAACCAGAATAAAGGTATAAATTGATGCTCAGTCTATTTGCTGATAAGACTTGGATATATATTGTCTCAGATGTGTGTATGTGTGGGTGTGGGAGTACGCAAATTACAGGAGCTGGGTTAAGTGTTACATAATAAGGATTCAGAAGGGGATACATGATGGGAAGAAAATTAAAGACTGGTTTCAAATATCAAAACAAGATAAAACTTATTTCAGATACTGACCATCATATCTTGCATTTTTTTCCTTTCCTTCAGGACAATCTGTTCAGAAATGTGAAACATGGAGAACAGCTCTTCACAGATAACATAAACTGAACGTTTATATAAGCAGATGATTAAGGAAAATTCTCTGCTTGCTTTTCCTGGCATAATAGTTCAAATGTAAAACAATACCTTATTGTTTAATGTTTATCAATGAGAGGATCATAGCACTTCTATCTTTTAAAACATTTCCTGTCCAAATCCCTGTCTTGTGGATACAGACACACTAAGTACTCAGATTATTTCTGTGAAAGTTGTTGTATCCTGTTTGTTCATCCATATTTATCATCATAATAAGTAACAGAAACTGTATGCCCATTTTGTTCTGAAATCAATCATTATCTTCATGCTTTGATACATATAACAGAGTTATATTAAGTAGAGATTAGATTTATAAGGTGAAGTGCCTTTATTTTCCATTTGGTTTTTAATTCCTTAGTACTTCTTCACCACAATTTCAAATTTCAAATACACTCTTAAAGATAAACTTCTTTCATTATAGAATTTCTTTCTATGTAATTCTTCTTTTGGAGTGAAATGGTATAACAGAAATATTAATGCATTCATTAAAAATTTGTGACTATTTCCCTAATTTTTAAATTAAAATTATACATTTAATTCTTTACTGTGTCCTTTACATTTAATTCCTGTGCAATATCAGAGAGCCTAAATGACAAGACTAGTATCTGATGGTGTAAAAACTTGCAGAAACTCACAAGGATTAAAGTAAACTAATTCTTCTGATCTGGAGAGAAGATACACTTTCTAATTACTTTGATTTTCCTCAATAAAGAGTCATCAGTAATGCTCACTTTTTGATTGCAGTGTAATCAAAATAATTATTCACTGACTTAGAGCAGCACCTAAGCTCTAGCACATTTCCTTTAGAAATACAGACCTCTTTTGAATATTTAAATTTGGATTAAAGGGATAAACCTACCACAAAATTTCAAAGGATATAAGGGGTCCTGGGATTGTAACTGTTAACTAAAGAATCCTGCTTGTGACCCCAATTATTATCTGTTGTTTATTTTTGTAATATATTTAAGTCTTAATACTAGACTTTGACTGCTGAAACATTCTTAAAACTGATTTACTAATTTGACTGAAAAATCATTCATTAATAATGAGAGGAAATTTGTCTTGGTTAATTTATTTACCTATTTGTGGCTCCAGTAACATTGAAATGACCTTTAGAATGTTTGGATACATTATTCATCAATTTAAATGAGCTCTCTGTTTCACTTTGACTGCTAGACATTTTGTGTTTGCTTCAACTCTCTCCATTCCCCACTCACCAAGACATTTATTTTTCTTCACATAACTGTTTCAAGAAGTTATCCAATTTTCAAGACATTTGATATATGATGGTATCAAGATACATTTTAAGGTTTATTTGTGGTATATCCATTTGCTTAAATAAAATGTAATTTTTGAGGGTCCCTATGTGCCAGACACTTTGGCACTGGTAATAGAATGTTGAATAAGATACAGGTGGTCTTTGTTATACATTAGAATTCTTACATTCCAGAGGGGAAATATCATAGACAAATAAAAAAGAAACAATTTATGACAAGATCCATATGGGAAATGCTCAATTGAGTGTTGTGATAGTAGTTAATAGTGGGACACAGACTAGCACAGACTATTTTAAAATAAAAGGGACCTTCATAAGCTTTTTCAAATGAGCATCTATTTAACAAACATAAAAGATTTAAGTGAAAATTATGTTGATAGATATAACGAGAAATTATTACACTGAATGAGGTCTGTAGGTCCTAGATAAGAAATCATTTCGCCTTTCCAGAATAGCAGTTGAGTGAGAAAGGATGTAGCTATATTGAAAACAGTATATGTTTGGAATTAATTTTTGTTCTTAGTATAGTTTACTAGCCATGGAAAGTATAGGTCAAGCATTAAATAAGCCACCTCTATTAGACTTTTCCACAACTGAGTTCTTATAAAGGTTGCAGACAAGATAGAAGAAAACAATAATTATATGAATAATTGCCACAAGGAAATAGGAATGAAAATCTTTAAAATTACTTTATGATATCTATTTATTCATTTTCATAGATGGTGTTTTTGAAATTTTTCTTCTGTAAATTTTGTATGACTCTTCCTCCCTCTTTCCCTCCTCCTTTCTCTTTTTCCTTCATTGCATTAATCATGCTAGACTGGTGATTCCTGATTTAGGACATAAAGATAAAGGTATTAAGTATGTGTCTTTGCATTACTGCATTATTACATCTAGTCTAATTGTAAGTATTGTATTGTATGTAAGTTACTACATGCGGAAAGATAAGTGGAGGTGTAAAAACAAAAAGCAAAACAAAACAAAAGAAGAGGCCTAGAGAATAACCACTTTTGAACTTAATTGCTTCTACTTGGGCAGCCTCACAAAGATCTAAAAAGAAAATAGCATCTACCACTTATTCATTTTCCATTTCTTTCCATTTCTTATTCTCTTTTTCTCTCTGCCTTTAAAAACACTTCTTCAAGACCTAGCTTAATTAGTCTTTCAAGATTGTATATTCCATTTTTGTCCCATTTAAATACTTTCCTATACTAATATATGGGTCCTTAGACTTCTTTTCTGGATGAAGTATATGATCCTGGGGAATAACTTCTAAATTTTATACTGAAAAAAATCACTTTTCTCTTCTTGTTCAGTTGAATTGAATTGAAATGACCTAGACCGAAGTGAACTGAAAAGATTTATACAGGGTCAATACATATTAAGGGTGTGTGCCCTCTTACAGACAAGAGAGACAAAACGAATGCATTATGCAACTGAGCCTGGACCTGGTTTCATCATATTTGTAAACAAAGTATTATAGGCAGCTACTACTAATCACTAGATTTGGCATGTAAGATAAGCCTATATGGGATCCCAGATACCTTAAATATATTATTAATTATTTCTTCCTTTAGAAAGTTCATAGTTTACATTAGGGTTTACCCTTGGTGGTGTACATGTAGTGGGTTTGGCAAATATGTAATTCTACTTATCTACCATTACAATTTCATTCAAAATAGTTTCATTGTCTTAAAAATCTTCTGTGCTTTGCCTGTATATCCTGTTGCCTTCCATAAACCCTGAAAATCACTGGTTTTACTACTATCTTCATATTTTTGCATTTATCAGAATGCCATATAGACTAAATCATATAGAATGTAGCCTTTTCAGACAGTCTTCTTTAACTTAGTAATATATGTATACACTGAAGGTTCTTCCACATCTTTCTATGTCTTGAAAGCTCATTTCTTTCTATAGTGCTGACAATAATAGTCCATTGTCCAGACGTACCACAGTTTACTTATCCAAATACTGATGGACATCTTGGTTGTTCCAAGTTTTGAAAATAATGAATAAAGCAAATATAAACATCTGTGTGCAAGTTTTTGTGTGGATGTAAATTTTCATTTTGTTTGGATATATGTCAAGGTTGCTGAATCCTATGCTAACAATATGTTTCATTTTGTAAGAAACTGCCAAACTGTCTTCCAAAGCTGCTTTGCCATTTTTCATTCCCATCAAAAGTGAATGATAGTTCCTGTTGCTCCACATCCTTGTCATCATTTGAATTTTCACCATTCTAATTGGTGTATAGTGGTATCCCAATGTTATTTTAAATTGCAATTCTCAAATGATATTTTATGTTGAGCATATTTTTATGCATATTTGTTATCTGTATGTCATCTTTGGTGAAGCATCTGTTCAGTTTTTGCCCATTTTTTCCTTAAAACAATTTTACTGTGAAAGTACACTTAGTATGACATCTACTCTTTTAACACACTTTTAAGCTTACAATATTTTATAATTGACCACAATGTTATACAGCAGATCTCTAGAGCTTATTCTTGCTAAACTGAAATTTTATGCTTGTTGATAAGTAACTATCCATTTCTCTCTCTTTCTGACCTGTGGAAACCATTATTCTATTCTTGAATTTTAGGAATTGGGTTATTTTTAGCTACTTCATATAAATGGAATAATTAAATATTTATCTTTCCACGATTGTCTTATTTCACTTAGCATAATGTCCTCAAGATTCATTCATGTTGCCATATATTGCAAATTTCCTTCTTTTTCTTAAAGGCTGTATAGTATGCCATTCTATGTATCTACAACATTTTTTTTAAATCTACTTATCTGTTGATGGACTAGGTTTTTATACATATTGGTTATTGTGAATAATATAAGTCCCTTGGACAGAAAAGAGATCAAACCAGTCAATCCTAAAGAAAATCAACCCTGATTATTCATTGGAAGGACTGATGAATGAATAAGCTGAAGCTGCAATACTTTGGCCACCTGATGCAAAAAGCCAAATCATTGAAAAAGACCCTGATGCTGGGAAAGATTGAAGGCAGGGAGAGAAGGGATTTAACAGAGGATGAGATGGTTGGATAGCATCACTGATTTCAATGGACATGAGTTTGAGCAAACTCTGGGAGATTATGAAGGATAGGGAAGACGGTGTGCTGCAATTCATGGGGTCGCAAAGAGTCAGACATGACTGAGTGACTGAACAACAATAATTTCCTCACACAGTTCACAACCACCATTGTCCAAAAGTGAGCAAACAATAAATGCTGGAGAAAGCGTGGGAAAAAAGGAACCCTTCTATGCTGTCAGTGTAAAGGTCAATCAGTAACAGACACTATGGAGAGCAATGTTCAGGTTTTTTTAAGAAATGATAGTGAGTGCAATTAGAACACTCCCTAACAACATACACAGAAACAAACTCCAAATAGATTAAATTCTAAATAAAAGTATATGAACAAGCTTTGACATAAAATAAAGCAAGTTCTTTTTTGACCCACCTCTTAGAATAATGAAAAATAAAACAAACATAAATAAATGGAACCTAATTTTCCTTAAAAGCCCCGGCACAGCAGAAGAAACCATAAACATAACAAAAAGGCAACCCTCAGAATGGAACTATATTTGCAAACAAAGACACCCAAGAGGAATTTATCTCTAAATCATGCAGACAGCTTATGCACCTCAATATCAAAGAAACAGCCCTATCAAACAGGGGCACCAAAATGTAAATTAACATTTTTCCATTTGCAGAAGTGGAGAAGTTTGGGAAAGATTGAGGGCAGGAGGAGAAGGGGTCACAGAGGATGAGATGATTGGATGGCATCACCAATCGACACAATGGACATGAGTTTTATCAAACTCCAGGAGACAGTGAAGGACAGGGAAGCCTGGTATGCTACAGTTCATGGGGTCACAGAGTTGAACATGGCTTAGCTATTGAACAACAACAATTATGAATAGTGCTCAGTGAACATGGGGATGCTATGCCTTTCAGATGAGAGAAAATATCTCCTAACCATATATCTGATAAGGGATTAGTCTCCAAAATACATAAAAAATATATTTTTACTATCCTACAACTGCGTAGTAAAAACAAAACTAATGACCCAATTAAGAAGTGCACAATAGACTTGAATAGATAATTCTCAAAAAAAAAAAAAAAAAAAAGAACGGCTAACAGGTACATAGAAAAATGCTCAACACTGCTAATCTTTAAAGAAATGTAGATCAAAAACATAAGATATCACCTCACACTTGTCAAGATGGCTATTATCAAAAAACAAAGCACAATTGTTGAATGAATGTGGAGAAATTGGAACACTTACACACTGTTGGTGGAAAAGCAAAATATAAAATGTATGGAGGTTCCTCAAAAAATTAAAAACAGAACTACCATATGGTCCAGCAATTCCACTTCTGGGTATTTATCCAGAATAATTGAAAATCTTTTTCCATTTTTAACTGTTTTTTTTTTTAATTTCTTGAGTTTTAAGAATTCTTTATATATTTGGGATAATAATTCTTTATCAGAGACATCCTTTACAAATATTTTTCCCCAGTCTGTGGCTTGTCTTCTCATTCTTTTCAGTGTCTCATAGAGAGCACTTTTTAAAAACATTTTATTAAATTTCCAGTTAATAATTATTTTCTTGAAGAATGTTGATATATGGCAAAACCAATACAATATTGTAAAGTTAAAAAATAAAATAAAAAAAGAAAAGAAAAAACTAAATAAAATATAAAGGGATAAAAAAAAAAAGAATCACATCTTTGTCAAGGCTATCTAGATTTTCACCTATGTTATCTCTAGGAGTTTTATAGTTTTGTTTTATAGTTTTGCATTTTCCATTCATGTCTATGATCCATTATGGATTAATTTTTATGAAGGATATAAGTTCTGTGTCTAGCGCCATTTGTTGAAAATACTATCCTTGTCTGTGCTCTTTTGTCAAAGGTCAGTTGACTATATCTGTGTGTGTCTGTGTCTGAGCTCTCTATTCTGTTCCATTGATCTATTTGTCTAATCGATACTATTTGACACTGTCTTGATTGCTATAGATTTAATGTAAGTTTTGAAGTTGGGGTAATATCAGCATTCTAGCTTTGTTCATCTCCTTCAATATCTTATAATATTAAATGTTCCCATTCATGAACATGAAGTATCTCTCCATTTATGTAGTTTTTGATTACTTTCATCAGAGTGTTATAGACTTCCTCTTCCAGATCTTGCACATAGTTTGTCAGATTTATACCTAAGTAAAGTAAATGAAATACTTAGATATAAATCTGACAAACTATGATTTTTAATCTTGAATTCTAATTGTTCATCCCTTGTATATAAGAAAGAAATTGACTTTTGTGCATTCATCTTGTATCCTGCAATCTTGCTTAATCACTAGTTAGATCCAGGAGTTGTTTTTGTTTTTGTTTTTGACAGTTCTTTAATGTCATCTATGAACATAGTTGAATTTCTTCCTTCCCACTTTACATATGTTATATTTTCTTTTCCTATTGCATTATCTAGGGTTTTGGGTATGATAATGCGTAGTAGAGCAGTGTTATGGGACATTCTTGTCTTGTTCCTGGTATTAATGGTGAAGAACATAGTTCCTCATCAATAACTATGATGTTACCTGTTGGTTTTTGTGAATACTCTTTATTAAGTTGAGGAAGTTCCTCTGTATTCTTAGTTTGTTGAGAGTTATTTTTTTAACATGAATAGCTTTAGATTTCATCAAGTGACTTTTCTGTATTTATTGATATAGTTAATGTGATTTTTCTTCTTTAGTCAGTTGATGTGATGGGTTGCATTAATTGATTTTCAAATGTTGAACCAGGATTACATACTTGGAATTGTATACTTCTCTTCATACAATGTTAGATTTAATTTGCTAATGTTTTGTTGAGGATTTTGCTTTTATGATCATTAGAGACATTGGTTTATACTTTTCATTTGTTGCAATGCCTGTACCTCATTTTAGTATTAGGATGATGCTGGCCTTATAGTATGTTATGACATGCTTCCTCTGTTTCTATTTTCTGGAAGAAATAGCAGAAATTTGGATAAACTTCTTTAAATATTGGTAAAAGTCACCAGCGAACCCATCTGGGAATGGTGCTGTCTGTTGTGGAAGGTTATTAATTATTTATTCAATATTTTAAATACACATACACAATAGCTTATTCAAACTATTTCTTCCTAAAATAGTTTTGACTGATTGTGTCTGTCAAGGAATTAGTGCATTTCATCTATGTTATCAAATTTGTGAGCATAGAGTTGTTCAAAGTATTTTTATTATCCTTTTAATATTCATGGTATCAATACCTTCTTGCATTTCTGATGTTAGTAAATTATGTCTTCTCTATTTTTCCTAGTTACTGTGGCTAGAGTTTTATGAATTTTATTGATCTTTTGAAAGAATGGCTTTTGATCCCATTGATATTTGTTTATTGATTTATTTCAATCATTGATTTCTAATCTAATCTCTATTATTTGTTTTATTCTACTTTGTTGTTATTGTTTAATCGATAAGAAGTGTCCATACTTTTGTGACCCCATGGATTATAGTCTGCCAGGCTCCTCTATCCATGGGATTTCCCAGGCAAGAATATTGGAGTGGGTTGCCATTTCTTTCTCCAGGGGATCTTCCTGACCCAGAGATTGAACCCAGGTTTCTTGCATTGCAAGCAGACTCTTGACCATCTGAGCCAACAGGGAACCCCATCTGAAGAGAAGTTCAATGTAATTCTTTTATTGACTTTCTCTAAGTAAGGTGTACCCCTGCACCCTGGCTTCTTTCAAGTGGTTTTTTTTTTTTTTCCCATTGTTTTTCATTTTCTAGTTTGAATAAAATATACCTAGGTATAGATTCCTTAGTATTTGTCCTGCTTGGTGTTCTCTTAGCATTATTTTTAAAATAAATGGCCTACTAAAAGGATACTATTTCACTTATGCTGGTAATTTAGTATTTGAACATTGAATTTCATCTTTTGATATACCTTTATAAACCCATTCTCACAGCTTTAAATTACATTTGTATAATTTATTTAATTTTTAATCACCAATTACTTGTAAGATTTCTGTGATATATGAAGAAGAGAACTCTTTTACCCTTTTTCATTGAATTAATGTTTCATTTTAAACCGCCATCTCTTTTGAAATGTATAACTACATAATAGTATATGAGAAGCCAAATAATATACAAATATACAATCTGTTTTTATTCAATCTAGCTATAATGTGCTTTATTGCAATAAAAATATAGCTCTGAATTTCATGGAGTTATTTAATTCTTTTTAGATGTCACTCAGGATTTTAAATGAAGAAGAATGAAAATACCAAGTATCAGTGCTGATATAAGCTAACTGGAATAATCATATACTACTCAAAGGTTAAAAATTTGCATACTTTGGAAGCATATTGGGTAGAGCCTACGTAAACTGAACTTGTACTTAATGCTGTAACCAAGAAATGTCAATTCTAGTTATGTACTTAATTGTAAAATAGACAAATGTTCATCAAAAACAGGTACGAAAATAATCATGGTGGTATGATATATAATGGCCCTACCCAGGACTGGCGAACTGTGGTCAGCAGGTCAAATTTTGCCTGCCATCTATTTTGGTAAATAAAATTCTATTGGAACACAGTCATGTTCATTCTCATCCATATCTGCTTCCTCACTGCAGTGGCAGAGTTGTGTAGCTGCCATATAAACCATATATCTAAAGCCAAACAGTTTTACTGTCTGGCCTTCTACATAAAATTTTTTTCAACTTCTAGCCCAAACTATAAATAACCAAATGTGGATCAATATAATGGAAAAATAGTACCCCGTTTTACAGTGGATCTTTATATAGCAGCAGTTTTAAACTTAGCATGCATCACAATCCTGAGGGCAATTTAGCATAAATTGCTTGTCACCACTCCCCAGAATTTCTAATTCAAAAGTTCTTGGGTTCAACCCAAGAAGTTGCATGACTAACAAGTTCTCAGGTGATCCTGATTCTGCTGATCTAGAAGCCACACATTGAAAATACTGTTATAAAGTAATGAATATGAGTAAATTACTTCAGTAAGCAACAACATGGATGAATTTCACAAACATAATGCTTGACAAAAGAAGCTAGACACAAGAGTACATATTTATTGTTCCATTAATATAAAGTTATAAAACAGGCAGTAGAAATCAAGGTACAGACTGGTTTAAATAGTGACTAGAACAGGGAGCAATGGGGATTCCTAGAGTGTTATTTTTTTCTTGATATTGGTGGTGGTTACACATTTCTGCTCACTTTATGAAATTTCATAAAGCTAAATATTCACAATTTG
Organism: Bos taurus; assembly: GCF_002263795.3. NCBI lineage: Eukaryota > Metazoa > Chordata > Mammalia > Artiodactyla > Bovidae > Bos > Bos taurus. The sequence goes on along the minus strand of NC_037357.1, from coordinate 39,320,042 downwards.
TGTAATATGCTTAAATAAGTTTTGTAATAAAATTATAATTTCAGTATTCTTTAAATTACAAAAAAAAAAAAACAATACTGCCACAGTCGATAACAATGTCAAACAAGAAACACTATAAAATGTACAAAAGAGAAAACCAATAACTCAGACTTAACCAATAATGGTTTAACTTTCCCAAATATCAAGAAGCAAAGAGGGTGGATACTGGGCCTTCTAGAACTGCTGCAACTTCTATAGAATGTCCTCAGTCTCCTATCTTTCTGTTCAGTCATCCTTAGTATATAGTTTCTATATTCAAAGTTACAAAATGGGGAATTTCCCTGATGGTCCAAAGTTACAAAATAGGGAATTTCCCTGATGGTCTAGTGGTTAAGAAGTCACCTTGCAATGCAAGGAAGGTAGGTTTCATCACTGGTTGAGGAACTAAGATCTCACATCCATACATCCCACATCATGAGGCAGCTAAGCCCAAAGGCTGCAACAAAGATCTGCATGCTGCAACTAAGACCCAAAGCAGCCAAATTTAAAAATAAGTTGCAAAGTGGATGCTCCTATTCAAATCATATCATTCACATTCCATTGAAGAAGAATAAAAAGTGATAAAGATTAAAACATTGACATCTTACAAGAAATGCCAAATCTCCCCCTAAAACTTTTTTATATATTCATAATTTTGTCACATGATCACTCCTAGATGCAAAAAAAAAGCTTCATAAATGAAGTAATTAAGCTTTTTTTGATACCTTAAGAATACTATTAATAAGAAAGAAGTGGATGTTTTGTAAGCAGTTAACAGTCTTTCATATTGTAGGTGACTAAAGTTACAAAGTATCCCATAATCACAAAATGGATGTTTTCAACACATTTAAAATGGAATTTATCTTTTCAATATTGTTTTAAACTGAACTTGAACTATTTTTATGTATGATATACATCTTCCTATTATAAATGTCCCGAAATCTTTTTTATTAATTTAAAAATATATATTTATTTTTAATTGGAGGATAATTGCATTACAATATTGTGTTGGTTTCTGCCATACGTCATCATAAATAAGCCATAGTATACATGTATCCTCTGCCTCTTGAACCTCTCTCTCCCTTCCCAGACCATCCAACCCCTCTAGGTTGTCACAGAGCACCAGATTGGAACTCTCTGGGTTATAAAGTAAATTTCCACTGACTATCTAGTTTTACATATGGTAATGTAAATGTTTCGATGTTACTCTCTGAATTTGTCCCATCTTCTCCTTTCCCACACTGTATCCTCAAGTCTGTTCTCTATGTCTCCATCTCTGTCTGCATCTCCATTGCTGCCCTGCAGATAGGTTCACCAGTATCATCTTTCTGTTTCCATATATATATGTTAATATACCATATTTGTCTTTCTCTTTCTAACTTATCTAACTCTATATAATAGGCTCTATGTTCATCCATCTTATTAGAACTGAGTCAAATGCATTCCTTTTTATGGCTGAGTAATATTCTATTATACATATGTACCACAAATTTTTTATCCATTCATCTGCCAATGGATATCTACAATGCTTCCGAGTCCTAACTATTGTAAAGAGTGCTGATATGAATATTGGATTTCATGTGTCTTTTTCAATTACATTTTTCTCAAGGTGCATGCCCAGTAGTGGGATTTTGGGGTCATATGATAGCTATATTCAAAGTTTTTGAAGGAACCTCCATACTGTTCTCCATAGTGGCTATATCAATTTGCATTCCCACCAAGAGTGCAAGCAGATTCCCTTTTTTCCATATCCTCTTCAGCATTTCTTGTTTGTATACATTTTTATGATAACCATTCTGACAGGTATGAGGTGATGTCTCATTGTAGTTTTTTTTTTTTAATTAATTCATTCTAATTAGAGGCTAATTACTTTACAATATTGTGGTGGTTTTTGCCATACATTAACATGAATCAGCCATGGCTGCACATGTGTCCCACCATCCTAAACCCCCCTCCCACCTTCCTACCCACCACATCACTCTGGGTTGTCCCAGAGCTTTGCTTTGCATTTTTCTAATAATGAGTGATATTGAGCATTCTTTCATGTGTTTATTAGCCACTTGTATGTCTTCTTTGGAGAAATTTCTGTTTAGGTCATCTGCCCAATTTTTTATTGGGTTGTATGTTTTTCTGTTATTGAGGTACATGAGCTGTTTATATATTTTGGAGGTTAATCCTTTGTCAGTTGCTTCATATCCTATTATTTTTTTCCCATTGTGAGGGTTGTCTTTTCACCTTGTTTATAGTTTCCTTTGCTGTGAAAAAGCTTTTAAGCCTAATTAGGTCTCATTTGTTTATTTTTATTTGCTTTACTGTAGGAGGTGGATCATGAGGATTTTGCTGTGATTTATGTCAAAGAGTGTTCACCTATGGTTTCCTTCTAAGAGTTTTATAGTTTCTGATTTTACATTTAGGTCTTTAATCCATTTTGAGCTTATTTTGTGTATGGTGTTAGAAAGTGTTCTAATTTCATTATTTTACAGCTGTATAGTTTAACCAGCATCACTTATTGCAGAGGCAGCTTTAGTCTACTGTGTATCCTTGCTTCCTTTTTCAAAAATAAGGTGCATGGATTTACCTCTGGGCTTTCTTTGTCCATTCATCTATATTTCAGTTTTTGTACTAGTACCATACTGTCTTGATGACTGTATATTTGTATTATAGTCTGAAGTCAAGCAGATTGATTTCTCCAGCTCCTTTCTTTTTTCTCTAGGTTGCTTTGGCTATTCAGATCTTGTATGTTTCCATAAAAATTGTGAAACTGTTTGTTCTAATTCTGTGAAAAAACTATTGGTAGCCTGATAGGGATTGCATTGAATCTGTAGATTGCTTTGGGTAGTATAGTCATTTTCACAATATTGACTTTTCCAATCCAAGAACAAGATATATCTCTCCATCTGATTTTGTGTCATCTTTGATTTGTTTCATCAGTTTATTATAGTTTTCTCTATAAAGTTATTTTGTCTCCTTAAGTTTGTTCCTAGGTATTTTATTCTTTTTGTTGCCATGATGAATGGGATTATTGCCTTAATTTCTCTTTCTGATTTTTCATTGTCAGTGTAAAAGAATACAATAAGTTTCTGTGTATTAATTTTATTTCCTACAACTTCGCTATATTCATTGATAAGCTCTAGTAATTTTCTGGTGGTATTGCTAGGGTTTTCTATGTATAGTATTATGTCATTTGCTCTAGTAATTTTCTGGTGACATCGTTAGGGTTATCCATGTATAGTATCATGTCATCTGCAAACAGTGATAGTTCTGGATTCCATTCATTTATTTTTCTTCTCTGATTGCTGTATCCAGAAATTCTAAAACTATGTTGAATAATAGTGGCAAGAATGGGCACCTTTGTCTTATTACTCATCTCAGAGGAAATACTTTTAGTTTTTCACTATTGAGAATAATGTTTGCTGTGAGTTTGTCATCTGACCTTTATTATGCTTAGTTACATCCCTTTTATGTCTACTTTCTGGAGAGTTATTTTTTCCATAAATGGATGTTGAATTTTGTCAAAAGCTTTCCCTGCATCTATTGAGGTGATCATATGATATTTACCTTTCAATTTGTTTGTATGGTGTATCATATCGATTGCTTTGTGTACATATAAGGATCATTGCATCCCTGGGATGAAGCTCACTTGATCATAACATTTCATTCTTTTAATGTGTTGTTGGATTCTGTCTGCTAGAATTTTGTTGAGGATTTTTGCTTCTATGTTCATCAGTGATATTGGCCTGTAATTTTCTTTTTCTGTGACATTTTCATCTGATTTTGGTATCAGGGTGATGGTGACCCCATAGAATGAGTTTGGGAGTTTTCCTTCCTGTGCAATTTTCTGGAAGAGTTTGAACAGCATAGATGTACCTCTTCTCTAAACTTTTGGTAGAATTTACCTATGAGACCATCTGGCCCTAGGCTTTTGTTTGTTAGAAGATTTTTGGTTACATTTTCAGTTTCTGTGCTTGTGATTCGTCTGTTTATAATTTCTATTCTTGGTTCAGTTTTGGAAGTTTGCACTTTTCTACGAATTTGCTGTATTCTTCAAGATTGACCATTTTATTGCCATATAATTGCTCACTGTAGTCTCGTGTGATCCTTTGTATTTCTTTTTTTTTTTTTAATTTTTTTCTCATTGATTTATTTTTATTTATTTTTTTACTTTACAATATTGTATTGGTTTTGCCATACATCAACATGAATCTGCCACAGGTATACACATGTTCCCCATCCTGAACCCCCTTCCTTCCTCCCTCCCCGTACCATCACTCTGGGTCATCTCAGTGCACCAGCCCCAAGCATCCAGTATCATGCATCGAACCTGGACTGGCAACTCGTTTCATATATGATATTATACATGTTTCAATGCCATTCTCCCAAATCATCCCACCCTCGCCCTCTCCCACAGAGTCAAAATTTCTGTGTTGTCTGTTGTAACTTTTTTTTTTTTCATTTCTAATTTCATTAACTTGGGTCTTTTCCCTTTATTTTTCATGAGTCTGGCAAATAGTTTGCCAATTTTTTTTTATCTTCTCAAATAATCAACTTTTAGTTTTATTGATCTTTGTTATTGTCTCCTTCATTTCTTTTTCATTTATTTCTGCTCTTATGTTTATGATTTCGTTCCTTCTACAAACTTTGAGGATTTTTCTTCTTCTTTTTCTGGTCACTTTAGGTGTAAGGTTAGGTTGTTTATTCAATGTTTTTCTTATTTCTTGAGGTAGACTTGTATTGGTATGAAATTCCCTCTTAGCACTGCTTTTAGTGCACCCCATAGATTTTGAGTTGTTGTGTTTTCATTGTATTTTCTTTCTAGGTGTATTTGGTTTCCTTTTGGATTTATTCAGTGATCTATTGTTTATTCAGAAGCTTATTGCTTAGTCTCCATGTGACTGTTTGTTTTTGTAGATTTTCCCCAGTAAATTGTATCTATTCTTATAGCATTGTATTCAGAAAAGATGCTTGAAATGATTTCAATTTTTCTATGTCCACCAAACCTTGATTTGTGACTCAAGATACTATCTACCCTGGAGAAAGTTCCATGTTCACTTGAGAAAAAAGTGAAATCTGCTATTTTGGATGAAATGCCCTATAGATATCAATTGAGTGCACCTGGCCCAATATATCATTTAAAGCTTGTGTTTCCTTATTAATTTTCTATCTGTCCATTAGTGTGAGTAGAGTATTAAAGTCCCCTACTATTATCGTGTTACTGTTTACTTGCATTTTGATTATTGTTACTATTTGACTTATTTACTTTGGTGCTTCTATGTTGGGTGCATATATATTTATAATTGTTATTTTTCTTTTTAGATTGATCCCTTGATTACCATGTAGTGTCTTTCCTTGTCTCTTGTAATGGTCTTTATTTTAAAGTCTATTTTATCTGATGAGTATTTTTACTCCCACTTTCTTTTGATTTCCATTTGCATGGTATAACTTTTTCCAACCCCTCACTTTCAGTGTGTATGTGTCCTTAGATCTGAGGTAGGTCTCTTGAAGAGAGCATATATTGGGTTCTTATTTTTGTATCCATTCAGCCAACCTGTGCTCTTTGTGTGGAGTTTTAGGCCATTTACATTTAATGTAATTATTGATAAGTATGATCCTATGACTATTCACCTTATTGTGTTTAATTTGTTTTCATAGGCCTTATCTTTCTCTAGTGTTCCCTGTTGAGTGAAGTTCCTTTAGCATTTTTTGTAAAGCTGTTTTGATGATGCTGAATCTTCTTAAATTTTTCTTGTTTGTAGGGTTTTTTATTTCTCCTTCAAATCTGAATGAGATCCTTGCTGGATAGAATAATCTTGAATGTAGTGTTTTTTTTTTTTTTTTTTCCCTTTTATCACTTTAAGTGCATACTGCTACTCCCTTCTGGTTTGTAAAGTTTCTATTGAAAGATCAGCTGGTAGCCTTATGGGGATCCCCTCATACGTTATTTGTTGCTCTTCCCTTCCTGCTTTGAATATTTGTTCTTTGGAATTAATTTTTGTTAGTTTGATTAATATGTGTCTTGGCATGCTTCTCCTGGGGTTTATCCTGTATGGAAATCTCTGGGCTTCCTGGATTTGGATGGTTATTTCCTTTTCCACATTAGGAAAATTTATGACTACAATCTCTTCAAATATTTCTCATACCCTTTCTTTCCTTCTTCTTGGAGCCATATTATTCTAATATTGTCCCAGAGGTCTTTGAAACTGTCCTCATTTTATTTCATTCTTTTTTCCTTTATTCTACTCTGGCTCTGTTATTTCCACCATTCTATGTTCCAGCTCATTTATCTGTCCTTCTGCCTCAGATAGTCTGATATTGGCTCCCTCTAGTGTATTTTTTAGTTCAGTTCAGTTCAGTTGCTCAGTCATGTCTGACTCTCACAACCATATGGATTGCAGCACACGAGGTTTCCCTGTCCATCACCAACTCCGTGAGCTTGCTCAAACTCATGTCCATCAAGTCCGTGATGCCATCCAACCGGCTCATCCTCTCTCATTCCCTTCTCCTCCTGCCTTCAATCTTTCCCAGCATCAGGGTCTTTTCCAAAGACTCAGTTCTCATTAAATGGCCAAAGTATTGGAATGTATTTTCAATCTCGGTTATTTTGTTGTGCATTGCTGATCATCTGTTCATTAATTCTTCTAGGTCCTTGTTAACCTTTCTTGTATCTTCTCAGTATGTGCTTCCATTATATTTATCTGTGCCTCCATTTTACTTCCAAGATATTGGATCATTTTTACTATCAGTAATCAGAACTCCTTTTCAGGTGGACTGCTTATTTCATTTGTTTGTTCTTGTGAGCTTTTAATATGTTCCTTCATCTGCTGCATGTTACTCTTTCATTTTGTTTAATTTACCGTGTTTTAGGGTCTCCTTTCTTCAGGCTGGAGGGTCATAGTTTCTCTTAATTGTTTAGTTTGCCCCCCGTGGGTGGGATTGGACCAATGCCTTGTGAAGGTTTCCCAATTGGGAGGACTTGTGCCTATTCTCTGTTGGATGGAGCTGTATATTGTCTCTTTAATGGGCTGTGCCATGTCCAGTGGTGTCTTTTGGGTATCTCTGGGCCTTGTATGGCTTTGGGCAGTCTTTCTACTAATGGGAGTGGTTGTGTTTCTGTTTTGCTAATGGTTTGACTTGAGACATCTGCCACTGGATGTTTCTGGCCTTTGGGTGGATCTTGGCCTTAATGTTGAGATAGAAGCCCTTGGGAGGCTTTAATTTTTCATCAATTAATATTCCATGGGATTGGGAGTTCTCTAATGATCCAAAGTCCTGGACTCCAGTTTCCTACCTCGGGAGTTCAGGTTCAACCCCTTACTGTAGCACCAAGACTTGACAGGCCTGACAAAACTCTAAGACTAATGGTGAAAGCAGCACTAATTAGCCCGGAACATCTGAAAAATTTGCACACTTACAAAGAGAAAAGAAGAGAGAAAAAAAGAGGCAAAAAAAGATAAAAAGAAGAGTCAAAAAATAAGAGAGCAATCATGACTGTAAAAAATAAAAAAATAAATTTATTTAAATATGACATTTTAAAAATGGAGAAAATAGCTTATTAAAATAAAAATTAAAGGAATAATAAAGAAAGAAAATGAGAACAATATGAAAAAGGAAAGAAAAGAGGAAAAAATAGAAAAAGTAAGAGAAACAGGAAAAAAAAGAAAAAAATGTTTACAGAGTGCTAGTTCCATCTCTGCCACCCTAGGAGGCCCTCCAATGCTGGACTGTTCTCTGCACTTGCTGTTGGGAATTTATTGAGGTAAGGCATAAGACTATTTGGAAAGCTGGCTGACTGAGAAGATAGCAGCCTAGTGTCTCAGAGTAACCATCTTGTCAGAGTCTGGAAGCCAGGTCCTTTTAGAGAGCTAGAGAGAGAGGCAATAGAGGGACTCAAATCAAAGGACAGAACAGAAAGTGAGAGGCAGTGGGGAAGTAAAGTGAAAGAGAGGGAGAGGTGGTAGGCAAGCACGTTAGTTTAAAGTCTGGCAGAGGTGTAGGGTTCTTTATGAGAAGCCATTATTTGTGATTATGATAACAAAAGCACTGAAAAGCAAGTCAAAGAAACACTTTCCAACACGGAGTCAGAATTGGTTTCTTCTCTGCAACAGGGACACATCAGACTCTAATCTGTCCCTACTCTTGCATGTACTTGCCTCCAATGTACATAGTTGCCAGAGCTAGTGAGTTTTCTTTTGTGGGAAATCTTATCATCCTTTTATACATTCCATAGACACAGAGTATACCTAATTGATTGTGTGGATTTAATCCGGATCTTGTAAAGCTGGAAGAAAGATTTTTGATCCTTGTCCTTAGCCACTCTGTCGATGGAATTCAGTTGTGGTTTTATCTCTTCTTTGCATGTAGGTCATCCACAGGAGTTTGCTACTGAGGCTGCCCTGGAAGACTTGGGTCTGCCCCAGTGATGTGGAGGTGGCACAGTTGCTTGGATTGTGGGGATCCTGGCAACAAAAGGTATACAGGGGTGCTGGCGGCCACAGGCACAAGAGATATGCCAGTAGGTATTAGTTTTTTTTTTTTTTTTCCCTAGCCTCTGGCAGTTCTTCCTCATTGAGGACTGAACGTGAAGGTGGCATAGTTGTTTGGATCATGGGGCACCTCATGGAGCAAGGTGTGCAGGGATGCCAGCAACCATGGACACATGAGACAAGGCGCTATTAGAGTCTTTTTATAGCTTCTGGCAACTGTATTCAAAAGGTTTCCCTGGCTGGGGTCTTTCTTTATTGCTTGGCACAGCAGATGCTCAAAAAATCCCCCTGGTTGGGGTCTTTCTCTATTGTCCAGCACAGCAGGTGCTCAAATGGTCACCCTGTCTGAAATACTTCTCTATTGCTCAGTGCATCAGGCACTCAAAAAGCCACCCTCTCTTGGGACTTTCTCTATTGGTCAGCTGCCAGCGCCCACTTGTGGGGAGAGTGAGGCTATTGTGATGGCTCCACCCACTGTGCATGACTCAGTGGTATCATCCCACCTCCATGGCTGCCTGGATTTCCTTCAAGGGCATTTCCTGCTGCAATCTCCTCCCTCATGTTCCCTCAGGCTGTCTCCCCAGAATCAACAGCAATCCTTGCCCTGGGATTGCTTTCCAATCCCTGTACTCCAGCTCACACCCATGGCAAATACTGAAGGACCCTCCTCCCTATCCAGGGTGGGTAAGACTCTGTGCGTCTCACTCCATTCAGACCATCATAGATCAGCTGCTGTACTCTCCAACAGTCTCTGATGCCTCCCCTCTATCCCAAATTTGTATTATGATGTAGGGATCTCTCCTCTGCTTCAGTTCCTTCATCCCCTAGGTGGAGGTCAAGTTGCATTCACTGTCTTCTCGTTTTTCCTTCCTTCCTTCATCCTATCGAGATTTGTGTGGATATATATAATCCTTTCTGGGCTTCAGGGATTCCTATTAGCTCTCAGCTGGTGCTATGTGAGATCCTCTGCATTTGAAGAAATATTCCTGATGCATTCATGTCCACCTACTCCTCCACTATCTTGTCATTTTGTCCCAAACTCAAAAAATAGCTTTCTTCATTTCTTTTATTTCCTATGGTAAATCTTGAACTAGACACATGTGAGATGATTCATGGTGTGTAGCCAAGCTCTAAATGACTTATAGATTGTTATTAAACACAGAAAATAGGTTCTCATTTTATATGTCAGCTCTTATCACTGTGTATGATCTCATTACTTGTGTCATGAATGACAGTTTTTTTGTTTGTTTGTTTGTTTTTAGTATTGTGATTTGTTACTGTAGGTTTTTTCAAACATTGTGTTCAATCATTCATTCATCTCTTCATTCTTTCACTCTTCCATTTACTCATCTGGCAAATATTTATTGCATTCCCTTTAAGTGACATGTATTGTACCAGTAATGATACTGCAATGAATAAGACAGAAAGAGTCTATGCCCTCTTAGAAATGAAAAATTGTCAGAGAAAATAGAAACTGAAAAAGTTTTTGCAAGATATATCCTGAAGTATTGTGAGTGTGTTATAGGGAAATCAAAGTTTGGCTTATTATCAAAAGTTTGCATGAAGTGATATTTAATCTGAGACATTAAAAAGAAAGGAGTTAGCTAGGCTAAGTTAGTTAAAAGTGGGAGTGAACATTTCTCCATATTGAAGGATTATCTTGTGAAAATGTTTGAGTGAAAAAGTTCATTGCATGTTCAATGGACTGAATAAGCAAGATAGTATAATGACCAGATTTATGTTTAATTAAGGCCTATGTAGAGACTGAATTGTAGATAGCAAACATATATAGAAAGAGACTGATGAGAAGAATTTTTAGTAGTCAACATTAAAGATAGTAACTATTTGAACTAGGATGTCAGTTAGTAGAAGTGGAGAGAAGTGAATGAATTCCAGAGAAAGAATTAGGTCAGAAATGTGTAGGATGAATCATCTTAGGTTCCTGGTACTAGCAACTGAGTGGCTGGTAATTCCATTTAGTATAAGAAAAGTGGATTTGAAATGAAAAATGTTAAGTTCAGTTTTAGATATATTGAATTAGTATGTCTGTGAGACATTCAAATAGAAATGTTAAATAAGAAGCTAGATGAATAGATGTGAAGTTAGAGGAGAGTTATAGGGATTTTCAGCATCTAGATGCTAAAATTAAAATCAAAGTTGATGGTACCAACTAATAGGAGAAGTTACAAAGAAAATATAAAAAATCTTAGAAGAGTTCACAAATAAATAAAATGATGCCATTAAAGAATAACTTACACATAGTAGGAACTCAATATGTTTAGATTTATTCAAATTGAAAACCAATTTCATATGGAATTCATATATTTCAATAATATATTATTATTTCAGACTTATTATGAGTGAGAAACATTTTTCCATTTTATATCTGAAATAATTGTTCACACTTCCTTCTGGATCACATTTTGTACCTCAACTTTAACACTTGCTAAGATTGGAGCTCCAGAAAAACATCTACTTCTGCTTCATTGACTATGTTAAAACTTTTGACTGTGTGGACCACAACAAACTGTGGACAATTATTCAAGATATGAGCGTACCAGACTACCTTATTTGTCTCCTGAGAAACCTGTGTGCAGGTCAATAAGCAATAGTTAGAATCAGACATGGAACGACAGAATGGTTCAAAATTGGAAAAGGAGTATGTCAAGGCTGTATATTGTCATCCTCCTTAGTTAGCTTATATGCAGAATACATCTTGAGAAATGCCAGGCTATATGAATCATAAGCTAGAATCAAGATTGTTGGGAGAAATATCAATGTCAGGTATGCATATGACACCATTCTAATGACAAAAAATGAAGAGGAACTAAAGAGCCTCTTGATGAGGAGGAAAGAGTAGAGTGAAAAAGCTGGACTAAAACTGAGCATTCAAAAAACTAAGATCATGGCATGTGGTTCCATCACTTCATGGCAAATAGAAGGGGAAAAAGTGGAAACAGTGACAGATTTTTATTTTCTTGGGCTCCAAAATCACTGTGGGTGGTGACTGAAGCTATGAAATTAAAAGGCTCTTGCTCCTTGGAATAAAGCTATGAAAAACCTAGACAGTGTATTAAAAAGCAAACACATCACTTTACTGAAAAAATGTCAGTATAGTCAAAGGTATGGTTTTTCCAGTAGTCATGTATATAGGGCTTCCTTAGTGGCTCAGATGGTAAAGAATCTGATTCCAATGTGGGAGACCCCAGTTCAATCCCTGGGTCAAGAAGATCCCCTGGAGAAGGGAATGGCAACCCACTCCAGTATTCTTGCCTAGAGAAGCCCATGGACAGTGGAACCTGGTGGGTTACAGTCCATGAGTTGACAAAGAGTCAGACACAACTGAGTGACTAACACTCAGGTGTTTATGTGAGAGTTGATCCATAAAGAAGTCTGAGTGCCAAAGAATTGATGCTTTCAAATTGTGGAGGTAGAGAAGATTCTTGAGAGTCTCTTAGACTGCAAGGAGATCAAACCAATGAATCCTAAAGGAAATCAACCCCGAATATTCAGTGGAAAGACTGTTGCTGAGTCTGAAACACCAGTTCTTTTGCCATCTGATGTGAAGAGCCCCTGATTCTGTAAAGATTAAAGGCAAACGGAGAAGGGGACAGGAAAGGATGCGATGGTTAGATAGCATCACTGACTCAATGAACATGAAGTGGAGCAACCTTTGGGAGATAGTTGAAGTCAGAGGAGCCCAGTGTGCTACAGTCCATGAGGTCTCAAGGAGTTGGACACAACTTAGCAACTGAACAACAATAAGAAAAATAGTTCTAGAAACAAAGAGGGGTGGTGAGATAGGTCCTGAAGAGAATCAGCAATTTCTTCCAAGGCAGTTACCTCAGGGTAAGCCATTGCAGTTTCTCTAGTCTCAGCAAGTTAATCTACTCAGACAGAGTTGGAGAGAGGCTGCTTATACAGGCAAAGAAGACTAATCAGATTTTAGAGTTCCAATAACCCGGTATCATCAGAATCTTCCTATAAAGACTTTTTCTAATTTTCAGGCTCCCATTTTTTCTCAATCAATACCCTCATTTTAGCTGCAGACACCTGCAATTTGAGAATTTAATTTATACTGTGATTTGGCCATACAGAGAACAAGAGCCTGGGTTTGGTTTCTTTTAGGGCAGATATTAAAATTTCCAGGTCATTTATACAACACTTAAGCTCAGAATTATAATTCTTGAGCTCAGGCTTTCCTTTTCCCACTTTGTCTAGTTCGGTTAGGAACAACTGTCCAATCTCATTACACTTATTATTTTGAAAAAACAAAACAAACAAACAAACAAAAACAAAGTATCAAAGACAAGGTCACTCAGAACCTTGTTTTTTATAAATATTTAATGAGGAACATTCTATGATGGTATTTTTAATTCTCAACAGATATTTGAATCTACACAGAAATCCAATATTTCCTTTTCATCATCACACTATAAATTATCAGTTCTCTACAATTTACTTTTAAAATCAAATCATATTAGAAAAGCAATTCTAGAAACCCCACAATCAATTCAGAAAATTGATCCTTAAGATTCTGTTCCTCTAGAACCACTTGTGATATCAAAATCTGTATTAGAGTTCCCTGGAGAAACAAAACCAAAAAGATGTAGGGTGTGTGTGTGTGTGTGTGTGTGTGTGTGTGTGTGTGTGTGTGTGTTGACAGAGAGAAAGAGAAACAGGGACAGAGACAGAGAGATTTTTAATTAATTGCCTGACATAACCATGGAAGCTGTAAATTCTGAATTCTACAGGGCAAGTTGGCAGATTAGAGACCCAGGGAAGAGTTGTTGATTTTGCAGCTCAAGTCTAAAAACAGTCTGGAGGCAGAATCCTCTTTCCTTTGGGAGATATCAGGTTTTTTTTGTTTTTTTTTTTTGTTTTTTTTTTTTTCCTGTGTAAGGCTTTCAACTGAGTGAATGTGGTCCACCCACATTATGGAGATAAATCTTCCTTACTAAAATGTACTGATTTAAATATTAATCTCACCAAAAATACCCTCACTGCAACATTTAAACTTGTATTTGAGGAAAAATTTGGATTCTGCAGCTTAGTCATGTTGACATAAAATTAACAATCACAGAAATGAAAAAAAAGTTTCATAATTTCTGATTCTGATCCTATTTATTTGCTTACTCTGAAGCACACCAATTTTTGAAATATTGCCTCATATCAAATAAATTGATATTTATTAAATGTCTACTGATAAAGTTTAGACCATATATTGACTCTCAGTTATAGTACAGGGACATTATGGTGCTAAGTGGACCAGGGTACAATACAAGCTTATGTTGAAAATATTGATGCATGTTAAAAAATGAATTTTAGACAGTCCTGGGTGTTTATTGGAAGGACTGATGTTGAAGCTGAAACTCCAATACTTTGGCCAACTGATGCAAAGAGCTGATTCATTTGAAAAGACCCTGATGCTGGGAAAGATTGAGGGAAGGAGGACAAGGGGATGACAGAGGATGAGATGGTTGGATGGCATCACTGACTCAATGGACATGGGTTTGGGTAGACTCCGGTAGTCGGTGATGGACAGGGAGGTCTGGCGTGCTGTGGTTCATGGGATAGCAAAGAGACGGACACAACTGAGCAACTGAACTGAAGAGTTATCTTGACATTTTTCTAGATTTTCTAGTGTTTAAAACTATATTGTTCAAATTTGCCTGGGGAGAGGGTTAAAGAATTTAAAATTAAAACTTCAATAAACTTCAATTAAAGTGATTTTTGTTTTAAAGTTCCAAGTACAATGTTCTATCACTTAAGTTTCACTGAGTCCCAATTTTCTTTTCTTTTCTTTTCTTTTTTTTGTAAAATGGCAATGGTCATGAGACAAGGCTTCAAGTTTTGCATTATTTATGCTCTCAAAAGATCATTTTCTCTATAGAAAATTGTAATGCAATCCAGGGTCTTTTAGAAAATAACTGAAGAGTGTGCCTACTTACAATATACAAATCATATCTGCATCTTGACCTTTTGAATTCTAATGTAGTTGATAAACAATTCTTTTGAAGCACCACAGGCAACTTGTCTTCATGTTTTATGTGACTATTGATAATTTATATGGTATATATTAACTTTAAGGTGCTTTTTCATTAGCATTTTTCTATGTGATTGACATTACCACACTGGTAAGTATATCACAGTGTCTAGAATGGTTGCCCTTAATCATGGACTTTTGCCTTATTTCCATTTCATTCACAGTTACAGACTTCCACAAAAAGTTATAATGACACAAAAAACAGAATTTTATATATATATATATATATATATATATATTAATGTTTGAATGTTTATTAACTTAGATTTTAAAGATGACTGTACTAGATCTGGAAACATTGAATTAATGGGGATAATTGCAACAAGGCTCAAGGAAATATCAAAATGTTATCATTATTTATCAATTTCTACAAAAGTCTACAGATCTCCCAACCTGCTTATGACTACTCTGTAATATATTTCTTAAGTGTTGAAAACTGTTGTTGTAAGACAGACTGACTGACTCTATCACCCACATAGTTAGAAAATAACATTTCAAAAAAGTTGAAAACAATACCTGGTTAGTTTGCTTTCCATCTATGGTGGAGGAGTCTGAGCAGGGCTTAGCTGCGTTATGGCTCAGCGTCTCATAAGATTGCAATCAACATGTTGGTTAGGCTGGAATTTGGTATCAACTTGCACTTTCATCTAGTTGTTCCTATGGTTGTAGCACTGAGATTCCTAATTTCTTCCTGGCTCTCAGCCAACTCTCAGAGGCCATTCGCCTGCCCTAGCCACATCAGTTCAGTTCATTTGCTCAGTCGTGTCCGACTCCATGCAACTCCATGGACTTCAGAATGCCAGGCTTCTCTGTCCATTACTAACTCCCAGAGCTTGCTCAAACTCATGTCCGTTAAGTCAGTTATGCCATTCTACCATCTCATCCTCTGCTGTCCCCTTCTCCTGCTGTCTTCAGTCTTTCAAAGCATCAGGGTCTTTTCCCATGAATCAGTGCCTCACATCAGGTGGCCAAAGTATTGGAGATTCAGCTTCAGCTTCAGTCCTTCCAATGAATATTCAGGACTGATTTCCTTTACGATTGACTGGTTTCATCTCCTTGCAGCCAAGGGACTCTCAAGAGTCTTCGCCAACACCACAGTTCAAAAGTTTCAATTCTTTGGTGCTCAGCTTCCGTTATGGTCCAACTCCCACTTCCATACCTGACTACTGGAAAAACTGTAGCTTTGGCTAGATGGACCTTTGTTGGCAGAGTACTATCTCTGCTTTTTAATATGCTGTCTAGGTTTGTCATAGCTTTTCTTCTCAGGAGCAAGTGTCTTTTAATTTCATGGCTGCAGTCATCATCTGCAGTGATTTTGGAGACCAAGAAAGTCTCACATTGTTTTCATTGTTTCCCCATCTTTTTGCCATGAAGTGATAGGACTGGATGTCATGATCTTAGTTTTTTGAATGTTGAGTTTTAAGCCAGCTTTTTCACTCTTTTCTTTCACTTTTCATCAAGAGTCTTTTTAGTTCCTCTTCACTTTCTGCCATAGGGTGATGCCATCTGCATATCTGTGATTATTAATATTTCTCCCTGCAATCTTGATTCCAGCTTGTGCTTCATCCAGCCTGGCATTTCACATGATGTATTCTAAATATATATTAAATTTGCAGAGTACCTGTTTAGCCACATAGACATGACAAAGATTTGTTAGCTTACTTTTAAAGGTCAGCAACAGAATCTTTCACTTTAATCTTATAAAATGGAATCTCTTATAATGTAACCTTATCAAGGAATTGAAATCCCATCACATTTGCCATATTCTATTGGTAGAAGCATGTCACAGACTCCGTGTACATTTCAGAGGAAAGGAACATAGAAAACTGTGACTCCTTACATGTCACCTTTGTGTGACACCTTTCTTCCCATAACATATTCTTGTCTTCAACATTATAATGGTTACGCTGCTGCTACTGCTAGTTCGCTTCAGTCGTGTCTGACTCTGTGCGACCCCATAGACGGCAGCCCACCAGGCTCCACAGTCCCTGGGATTCTCCAGGCAAGAACACTGGAGTGGGTTGCCATTTCCTTCTCCAATGCATGAAAGTGAAAAGTGAAAGTGAAGTCACTAAGTCGTGTCTTACTCTTCACGACCCCATGGACTGCAGCCCACCAGGCTCCTCCATCCGTGGGATTTTCCAGGCAAGAGTACTGAAGTGGGGTGCCATCGCCTTCTCTGATAATGGTTATAGTGGATTATAAAAAATATATAGGCATGATAACTGCAAACACACAATTTGTAGTGACGCTACAATTTCCTAGAAGGCAATTTTAATGTACTGCTACATTTACACTTTTGGATTACAGAATCATTGGTAAGTTAAAATTCTTAAAATATTTGTGCAAAAGTAAACTAAATTCATAGACATCCTCTGATTAGATATACCGTGCATCATCTGTTCTCATGTTTCCAAAGTGGTGTTTCTTTTCATGCATATCTTATTGCCCATCACTATCCAAAATAAGGATTTTGATTCATAGTAGTCATTTAGATTTTAGCAACAGGAAAAAGAAGTGGAAGCTTCACTGAAATGTAGATTGCATTCAGTTTACAGAGAAGCTTCCTCTTAAAATGGCCAGTGCAGTATAAGTCACAGAAACTCAGCAAGTGAGGGGCACATGGATGGACAGCAGCAGCCATCTATTTGCAGAGAGAAAGACTGAACCCTGAGATTTGCCTTGTCAGACTATTTGATATGCTTTTCACAAAGCTTAAAGATGTTTGTTCTTTTGCATGCCAAGTGAATTGCTGCACAATGGTCTGATGTGAACTGCATGGTTTGAAATTGGTTTTTCTACCATCTAAATTCTGCCTCTGATTAAAAATATCATGGAAGAATAAAATTCTTTGTTGCATTTTAATATATAATGTACTTTGTTGTCTCTATTAATCAATATATACTCCCAATTATGAATTCAGTTCAGTCACTCAGTTGTGTCCGACTCTTTGCAAACCCAAGAACTGCAGCACACCAGGCATCCCTGTCCATCACCAACTCCCAGAGTTCACCCAAACTCATGTCCATTCAGTCGGTGATGCCATCCAGCCATCTCATCCTCTGTTGTCCCCTTCTTCTCCTACTTCCAATCCGTCCCAGCATCAGAGTCTTTTCCAATGAGTCAACACTTCACATGAGGTGGCCAAAATATTGGAGTTTCAGCTTTAGCATCAGTCCTTTCAAAGAACACACAGGACTGATCTCCATTAGAATGGACTGGTTGGATCTCCTTGAAGTCCAAGGGACTCTCAAGAGTCTTCTCCAACACCACAGTTCAAAAGCATCAATTCTTCAGTGCTCAGCTTTCTTCACAGTCCAACTCTCACATCTATACATGACCACTGGAAAAACCGTAGCCTTGACTAGACCAACCTTTGTTGGCAAAGTAATGTCTCTGCTTTTGAATATGCTGTCTAGGTTGGTCATAACTTTCCTTTCAAGGACTAAGCGTCTTTTAATTTCATGGCTGCAATCACCATCTACAGTGATTTTGGAGCCCCCCAAAATAAAGTCTGACAGTGTTTCCAACTGTTTCCCCATCTATTTCCCATGAAGTGATGGGACCAGATGCCATGATCTTTGTTTTCTCAATGTTGAGCTTTAAGCCAACATTTTCACTCTCCTCTTTCACTTTCATCAAGAGGCTTTTTAGTTCCTCTTCACTTTCTGCCATAAGGGTGGTGTCATCTGCATATCTGAGGTCATTGATATTTCTCCCAGCAATCTTGATTCCAGCTTGTGCTTCTTCCAGCCCAGCGTTTCTCATGATGCACTCTGCATATCAGTTAAATAAGCAGGGTGACAATATACAGCCTTGACGTACTCCTTTTCCTATTTGGAACCAGTCTGTTTTTCCATGTCCAGTTCTAACTGTTGCTTCCTGACCTGCATACAGATTTCTCAAGAGGCAGGTCAGGTGGTCTGGTATTCCCATCTCTTTCAGAATTTTCCACAGTTTATTGTGATCTACACAGTCAAAGGCTTTGGCATAGTCAATAAAGCAGAAATAGATGTTTTTCTGGAACTCTCTTGCTCTTTCCAAGATCCAGCAGATGTTGGTAATTTGATCTCTTGTCCCTCTGCCTTTTCTAAAACCAGCTTGAACATCTGGAAGTTCACAGTTTTTGTATTGCTGAAGCCTGGCTTGGAGAATTTTGAACATTACTTTACTAGTGTGTGAGATGAATGCAATTGTGTGGTAGTTTGAGCATTCTTTGTCATTGCCTTTCTTTGGGATTGGAATGAAAACTGACCTTTTCCAGTCCTGTGGCCACTGCTGAGTTTTCCAAATTTGCTGGCATATTGAGTGCAGCACTTTCACAGCATCATCTTCCAGGATTTGAAATGGCTTCTCTAATTATGTGCAAATTAACTTTTCAGTTCAGTTGAATTCAGCCTCTCAGCCGTGCCCCATGCGACCCCATGAACCGCAGCACTCAAGGCCTCCAGTTCTATCACCAACTCCCAGAGTTTACCCAGACTCATGTCCATTGAGTCTGTGATGCCATCTAACCTTCTCATCTTCTGTCCTCCCCTTTTCCCCCTGCCTTCAATCTTTCCCAACATCAGGGTCTTTTCAAATGAGTCAGCTCTTCGCATCAGGTGGCCAAAATGTTGGAGTTTCAGCTTCAGTATCAGTCCTTCCAATGAACACTCAGGACTGATTTCCTTTAGGATGTCTGGTTAGATTCCCTGCAGTCCAAGGGACTCTCAAGAGTATTCTCCACATCACAGTTCAAAAGTATCAATTCTTCAGTGCTCAGCTTTCTTTATAGTCAAACTCTCACATCCATACATGACTACTTGAAAAACCATAGCCTTAAATAGATGGACCTTTGTTGACAAAGCAATGTCTTCGATTTTAATATGCTGTCTAGGTTGGTCATAACTTGCCTTCCAAGGAGTAAGCATCTTTTAATTTCATGGCTGTAATTACAATCTGCAGTGATTTTGGAGCCCATAAAAATAAAGTCTGACACTGTTTCCTCTCTTTCCCCATCTATCTGCCTTGAAATGATGGGACCGGATGCCATGATCTTAGTTTTTTGGATGTTGAGTTTAAGCCAACTATTTCACTCTCCTCTTTCACTTTCATCAAGAGTTCTGCTTCACTTTCTGCCATAAGAGTGATGTCATCTGCATATCTGAGGTTATTGATATTTCTCCTGGTAATCTTGACTCCAGCTTGTGCTTCCTCCAGCTCGGCATTCTTCATGATGTATTCTGCATATATGTTAAATAAGCAGGGTGACAATATACAGCCTTGACGTACTCCTTTTCCTCTTTGGAGCCAGTCTGTTGTTCCATGTCCAGTTCTAACAGTTGCTTCCTGACCTGTATACAGGTTTCTCAAGAATCAGGTCAGGTGGTCTGGTATTCCCTTCTCTTTAAGAATTTTCCAAAAAATTTTGAATTTTTCACAGAATTCTGAATTCCACAGAAATTAAGAATTTAAATTAGCTTTTATTAAAGTGTAAAATGTTTTTCCATTTTTGTTTCTTGTCAAGTCTATAATCATCATTTAGACAGCAGACCTATATTTCTCATCCAGAGTTCTTTTTTTTCTTTCTTGTTTCAATGGGAATATTTTAAAACATTTTAAAATATTTTAAAATTTTGTGACTGAACAACAGCAAATTTTAAATAGTCATATTTCCAGTACTTAAGAAACATAAGACAAGTATGAAAATATCTACAATGAATAGAAAATTAGAAACAATAACCTAGCAAATTTGAAAAAGTACATATTATAAATTATAAAAATGAAAGATAAAATAATGTATTTGAGGGTAATGCCAGCAGAATGGCAAACTAGAAAGCTCCAGTACATTGTTTCCCAAAGGAAACATAAAATAAACCACTACAGACTGATTTAAATAACTTTATAGGAGCTTTAGGCTTCCCTGGTGGCTCAGTGGTAAAAAAAAAAAAAATTCCCTGCCAATGCAAGAGACATTGGTTTGATACCTGAACTGGGAAGATCCCCTGGAGAAGGAAATGGTAATCCACTCCAGCATTCTTGCCTGGAGAATCTCATGTACAGAGGAGCCTGGCAGTCTGAGTCCATGGGGTCTCAAATAGCTAGACATCACTTAGCAACTAAACAGCAACTAATAGGAGCTCTAGAAAAGTCAAAGATCTGCAGCAAACCATGTGAATACTCAATCAAGCAAGATACAACATTCGAAATAGTAGAAAATTTCCTTGCACTTTAATTCATCCATACCCCACGCCCTCCTCAGCATGGTATGGCTATGATACATAAGAAGTGGTCCAACCTTGGTTCTCTCCCTATGGTTGAAAAAAAAAAAAAAGAGTGGAGATTGCTTGCAATTTTCTGCCATCTCTGAGTGAAGCAATTTAGCATGCACACACAGACGGCAAGTGAAGGGATGGAAAAATATACTCTATATATATTGTAACCAGAAGAGAGTAGGGATATTTATAGCTAATAAAATAGACTTTAAGCCAAAAACTGCTACAAGATACAAGGAAGGTTATCACATAATGATAAAATGGTCAACTAATAGGAAGACAAAATATAACTAAATATCAAATATCAAAGCACCTAAATATAAAAAGCAAACACTGATGGATCTGAAGGGAGAAATAGCAATACAATTACAGTGGGAAACTTCAATTTCCCACTCAAAATAATAGTTAGAAAACCAAACTGGAGTGGGTAGATTTTGTCTTCTCCAGGGGATCTTCCCAAACCAGGGATCAAACCCACGTCTCCCACATTGCAGGCAGATTCTTTACCAGCTGAGTCATAAGGGAAGCCCAAGAATACTGGAATGGGTAGCCCATCTCTTCTTCAGTGAATCTTCCTGACCCAGGAATATAACTGGGGTCTCCTGCATTGCAGGCAGACTGTTTACCAACTGAGCTACCAGGGAAGCCCTCAATTATGAAACAATGAATTTGAACAACACCATAGACCAAATGAACCTAACAGATATATTTAGAACATTCCTTTCACCAGCAGCGGGATACGCATTCTTCTCAACCACACTCAAAACCTTCTCTAGGATAGATCTTGTGGTATGTCACAAAACAACTCTTAACAAATTTAAGAAGCTTAAAATCATACCAAGTATCTTATCTGACCACAATGGAATGAAACAGAAGGAAACTTGAAAAATCACAAATATGTAAAAATTAAACAACACACTCTTGAAAAACCAAGTAAAAAGAGACAAAGAAGGACAATATATAATGAAAAAAGTATCAATTCACAAAAAGAAATAACAGTTATAAATATATGTCCACCAAACAACAGAGCTCCAATTTATATAAAAGAAGCATCAACAGAAATGAAGGGAGAAATAAACAGCTTCACATTAATAGTAGAAAAGTTCAAATCTCCACTTTCAATAGTGAGTATAACAACCAGACAGATGATCAATAAGGAAATAGATGGCTTATATATGAACATGACTAATTGAACTTACAATAATTATAGAGATGATTTCACTCAACAATAATAAAACACATATTTTCTCAAGTACACATATAACATATCCAAGGACAAACTGTGCATTAGTTCACAAAACAAGTGCTTATCAATTTAAAAGGTTGAAATTATACAAAGTGTTTTTTGTTAATCACAGTGGAACAAAACAAAATCAACAGTAGAAGAAAAACTGGGAAATTCACAATTCTGTTGAAATTAAACAGCACGCTTTCAAATAATAGTGAGTCAAAGAAAAACATCACAAAAGAAATTAGAAAATATCTGGATATAAATGAAAATTAAAACACAACATACCCAAAATTATGGGATACAGCAGAAGCAGTCATATGAAAGATATTATAGCTATAAATGCTTACATTAAAAAAGAAGAAAGGACTCAACTCAGCAACTTAACTTTACACCTTAAGGACCTAGAAAAGAGGGATCATGCTAAACCTCTACTCAGTAAAAAGTAGGAAATAGAGTGAAGAGCAGAGACAATTCACTTTCCAAAATACTGCATTAAGTTTATCTTGATTACTGAGACTTTTAGTATCTCCTTAAATTTTGTGCCAAAGGCCTCACTCACTCTAGTCATGTTCCCACTGTAAAGTGAGTAACTGGACATGGGGACCTCTATTAAGCCCATATGCCTGTTTGCCAGCAAAGAGCAGGATCAGGAGAATAAAAACCTCTACCTTATGTCTATATCCAAGCCTCACATTAGAGCATCAGTTTTGAATCTAAATCACATCCAGAAACCTAGTTCAAGGGAGTCTTGGAAATGTATGTTTTTATTTTCTGATATCTGCAGAACATGAATGTAGACTAGAGGAAAGGTAGATTGGATAATGACTTCCAATATACTATATATTAGCCCCTTCCCCAAATCTCTTTTTCTGTCCAAATTCACCTTCCTTTTTCTATACAATGTCGAGGTTTTTTTTACCTTTCTGTTTTTTATTTATTTTTTAACCAGTTAAAATATTTTTGTAGTGTCTTTCAATTTATTCCATTATCTCTAATACTTTGATGCTCTTCATCCTGTTTGTAGTATCTGTTAACTTTGTCATTATAGATAGTATCCTCTGAACTTAAAAATATTTTTAATGTTTTAGTGTGAATCATTTTTTTTCCCTGTGGTAGACATATGTTCTCTGTATTATGTTAAATATTGCTTCTTCTTGTTGTATTCCCTGGGAGGCAGACTGTGAAACAGAACTTTCATATAGAATTTTTTTGGGGGTGTGCTGCCAGTATTAATATTACAACACAGTTGTAACAGATGACTCAGCAGATCCTGTAAGGAATGCTGAAGATTGTCCCATTGTAACAAAAGAGCTTAACCTTTATAAACATTATCATTTTGACCAGGCTTTGGAGGCAGACTACCTTGAGAAGAAAGTGCACCTCTGGGCAAGTTGGCTTTTTTCAGAAGAGGTAATCCCCATAGGAGCTGACAGCTAAAGGCTGTCACTTAGGCTTCACTCCATACAAATGGGGGAAATAAGTTCTTCATTTTTCAGGGGATCTGGGTGGCCTATCAAGACACTCACCACAATTGTTAAAGAGTTTTTGTATTTGCTTCTAGTAGGTGTGCCCTCAGAGGTTCCAGGTACATTTATGGCCTCAGGATTTCTGCACCATATAAGTGGTGTAAATCAGAATTCATATGCCTATTTGGTATCTTAAACATTATTTTTTAATGGAATCTATTTTTTTCACAGAAATTTTAGGTAGAGAAATAAATTCCTTACAGATTTTGTGGGCCAGTGGGCACAGTCTTTCCAATTTCCTTTCATTGAAGGGTTAGCCTTTCCAAAAGTCTCAGCTTTATGTTATTTCAAAAATAATTCCCTGCTTTACCTTGATCCAAGAACAGATCTCTTATCTCCATATGGATTTAAGCTCTCTTCCCCTATGTCTATACTGTATTCAGTAGGGCACCTCTAGATCACCAGTCAGATTGTTAATCTATCTTAGATTTTTTTTTTTCTGGCACCTGGGAATTATGTATATGTGTATACTCACTCATATCTGACTCTTTGTGACTCCATGAATTGCAGTCAGACAGGCTCCTCTGTCCATGGAGTTTACTGCAGCTCACTGGCTCCTCTGTAGATGGAATTTTCCAGACAAGAATACTGGAGTGGGTTGCCATTTCCTACTCCAGGGGATCTTCCTGACCCAGGGATCGAACCCACATCTCCCGTGTCTCCTGCATTAGCAGGTAGATTCCTTACCACTGGGCCACCTGGGAAGCCCTTGGTTTGAATATGTACATATATTTAAACATTTTGGTTATGTTGAATGTAACATGTATATGCATGTTTGATATTCAAAAACTTTCACATTAGCTCTGTCCACTCTATATTTTGAAACAAAAACTCCAAAACCCTTCCATATTTCTATAATGGTATATCAACTTTTCTTCCTCTTTATTGCTAACATAGCCATTCAGACAATTTAATTATGTGCTTAGACATCCAATGTGAATATTAGAATATCAATTAATTGTTTATGTTAGGGTTTAGTTAATTTTGAAATCTTTTATAAAGAGCCTCAATATTCCTAACTAAATAAAAAATATATTTGTATCTGATCATTTAAAATATTGAGATGATACTTAAGGAGTTTCTTGACCTAATTTAATACAAAGACCAATTTATGCACTAAAATAGAAAAATTATTTGCAGGAATACACAATAAACTATTACTTGGTACATTTTATATAAAATTTCAGTAATAGAAAATATATTTAATTTATAAATTTCTATATTTAGACTCTTCAATACACAGTTAAAATAAGAGGACAATTGAACTCAGAAAGCATCATCATCTCTCTGATGCACTAAATGCTGCATGATCTAGGCATTTGAAGTCTAAGCAAACAATAATGATGGAGATGGATACTGGGATATTAGCAATTGGGTTTGTAAATAAATTTTTGACTTTCTATACCCTCCAGTCATTCTATTTGTATAGACAACTCAGAGTTGATTTTTTTGAGAGTGCATGTTTTAGCTATGACTGACATAAATAAATTGTAAACATCACAGTTTAAAGTTTTATGTAATAATAAGAATATTTTATATATATATATATATATATATATATATATTATTATTATATATGTCCTGCATTTTGAGGCTGAAACTCCAATACTTTGGCCACCTGATGCAAAAAGCTGACTCATTTGAAAAGACCCTGATGCTGGGAAAGATTGAAGGCAGGAGGACAAGGGGACGACAGAGGATGAGATGGTTGGATGGCATCACCAACTCAACGGATATGAGTTTGGGTAAACTCTAGGAGTTGGTGATGGACAGGGAGGCCTGGCATGCTGCAGTCCATGGGGTCACAAAGAGTCAGACACTTCTGAGCGACTGAACTGAAGTGAACTGATACTCCACTTTAATGAAATTTATCTCAAGTAACAATTTCTTAGCAGAAGAAAGCATACTGCTGCTGCTAAGTCACTTCAGTCATGTCCAGCTCTGTGCGACCCCATAGACTGCAGTCCACCAGGCTCCCCTGTCCCTGGGATTCTCCAGGCAAGAACACTGGAGTGGGTTGCCATTTTCTTCTCCAATGCATGAAAGCGAAAAGTGAAAGTGAAGTCGCTCAGTCGTGTCCGACTCTTAGCGACCCCATGGACTGCAGCCTCCCAGGCTCCTCTATCCATGGGATTTTCCAGGCAAGAGTACTGGAGTGGGGTGCTATTGCCTTCCCCGGAAGAAAGCATAAATCTACTTTAAAAAATTACATATTGCATAACATTTTTTATATTCAAAATATGTATATTTTACATAGTATAAATATTTAGGCACTATTTATCTATGGAGAAAAATCTGTAATATATGTTTTAAATCACCTTTTTAACTTTCCCCAACCTCTCTTCTGTTTTTTTTTTTTTTTTTCATTGACAATTTTCTGCTCACAAAGGGAATGTTTATGCAGGTAAATAATAAAAAATGTGTGTCCCTATGGTTCACATTAAATCATTGATTTAAATCATTAAAATAAATAATGTCTCTCAGAAGTACAGGCACAAAATATGCTATTAAAATGCTAAGACAGCATAAAGGTTAGTGAATACAAATCAATGTGCAAATGCTATAACCATCATATTCCAGAAATTGATGTAAAGTATATGTGAAGCTGGTCCAGATTTTTGTTGGGGAAAATAAGTTCCTTTATGTGCTGATACTCTACCACTATCAAGACATTTTTAGGTCCAGAGTATTCTTTCTATATTAATGAAGTGGCAACTAGATTTTCAAAAGGAAGATATTTTTCCTAAGACCATGAGCAGTTATATGGCTAAGAAAGATCTTATTCAGTGACCTGGAAATTGGTACTGTTGAAGACAAAATGGACAATGAATGTGAGTGGATATAGTTCTAAAGATACTTTTAAAGTCAATGTCCAAAGCTATACTGCTTTTCTTTTCCTAGAATTCTTCTCCTCTTCCTGTATTACTTATGTCAATAAAAGAATATTCTTCCCTTTTATAACAAATTAGAATACCTTTCTTTCATTCATTCTGATATCTAATATTTGAATAAATCATATTGATTCTATATGTCTAGTTAATTTCTCAAACCTATAGCTTCTTCTTCATCTCCACCATCTTTACCTTTGAGTTAATCCAATAATTCTCTACCATTTCCTACCAAGACTAGTTTGATATTTTCCCACATTGATTTGTCTCTAGTTTGTATTTTTTTTTTCCTTTTGAGATCAGGAATTGTGTTTTGCTATATTGTATCCCAAATAGTGTTTCACATATAATATATATCCTCCTTTAAAAAAAAAAAAAAAAAGTAGTTTTACTGGGCTATATTTCACATGCCATAAAAATTCATTCTTTTAAACTTACACTTCAGTGGTTTTTCATATATTTAAAGATTTATGTGATCATAAGCTTTATCTAATCCTAGAATACTTTCATCATCCCCAAAAGAAAACCCATAACCATTAGCAGTCTTTCTCCAGCTCCTCTTCATCTTAGCCACTGTGCAACCACTAATCAATTTGCTTTATGTCTTTAGGATTTGCCTAGATGAATATTTCATATAAATGTAATTGTATATTAGTGGGCTTCTGGAACTATTTTTTTTTTCACTTAGTGTAATTTTTTTTCAAAGTTTATCCATGCTAAACAACATGTCAGTACTTTATTCCCTTTTTATTTATGAATACTATTGCATTGTATAGTTAAACCACTTTTGTTTACCCATTCAGCCATTTGTGGACTTTTGGGTGGCTTCTTCTTTTGTCTAGTAAGAATAATGCTGCTATAAACATTCATGTTGCCCACTTTTGTGTTTCTATTTTTTTATGTTTCTATTTCTTTGTGTATATCTAGGAGCGAAACTTCTAGGTCATATGACAGCATTATTTTTGACTTTATAAAGACCATCCAGAATGCTTTCCAAAATGGCTACACAATTTTATATTTTCATCAGGAGCATATGATGGTTCCAATTTCTCCAAATCCTTGCTAATATTTCCTATGGTCCTTTTTTTTTTTTTTGGCAATTCTAGAGTGAGTAACAGTGTCTTGCATTTTTGACTTGCATTTCCCTAATTAGAGAAATATTTTTAAAATGTTAGTTGAAAGAATGAATGAATGATAAACTGCAGTTTGATTATATATTGTTGTTGTTGTTCAGTCATGAAGTCATGTCTGACTCTTTGTGACCTCATGGACTGCAACATGCCAGGCTTCCCTGTCCTTCACTATCCCCTGGAGTTTGCTCAAATTCACATCCATTGATCAACGATACTATTTAACCATTGTACTGGAGCTTCAGCTTCAGCATCAGTCATTCCAATGAATATTCAGGGTTGATTCCTTCAGTATTGACTGCTTTGATCTTGCAGTCCATGGGATTCTCAAGCGTCTTCTCCAATGTCACAATTTGAAAGCATCAATTCTTCTGTGCTTAGCATTCTTTATGGTCCAACTCCCACATCTGAGCATAACTACTGGAAAACCATAGCTTTGACTACACAGATCTTTGTTGGCAAAGTGATGTCTCTGCTTTTTAATATGTTGTCTAGTGTTATCATAGCTTTCCTTCCAAGAAGCAAGCATTTTTAATTTCATGGCTGCAGTTACAGTCTACAGTTATTTTGGAGCTCAAGAAAATAAAATTTGTCACTGTTTCCACTTTTTCTCCTTCCATTTGTAATAAAGTTATTACCTATATGTCCATGTATAATGTTATTATATATATCACTTTAAAGAGAAAAATCATAACTACATTTTTATAACTTATTTTCAATGTTTTAGATAGAGTTAAAATTTCATTATGATTGGCATCTATTCTGTTTATTTTCTAATGTCATTTGCTTCACAGTGGATTTCTCAAATGTACTTAAAGGAGCAAATCTAAAAGAAATAGCTGTACTACCTAAATTTTGAGTAAAAAAAAAAAAAACCTATATGCCTATATAGCAATTCTTTGTATGCACATTTTCTCCATTCTTCACTGGCAATAATTTAAGTTTAAAATGGGCTTCCCCCATGGCTCACCAGTAAAGAATCAGCCTGCAATACAGGAGACACAGGAGACATGGCCTTGATCCCTAAGTTAGGAAGGTCCCCTGAGGAGGAAGTGGTAACCCACTCCAGTATTCTTGCCTGCAAAATCCCATGGACAGAGGAGCCCGGCAGGCTAGAGTCCAAAGGGTTGCAAAGAGTGGGACATGACTGAGCAAATGAGTGAGTGAGATGCTATAGGTTACAAGTTGAAAATAAAATAAAAGTATTAAACTGAATTATTTTAATTTCTGTTTAGTATATTTAACATTTACTTTACCATATTAAATTGGCATATTTTAAAACTCAAGAAATAACTTCAACCCAAGAAAGAAAAAATGACAACTCTCCCACTCACTGGAGTTTGAAAGGTATTTTTAAAATGTAACAAAATAGTGTGATCCCATAAATAACAATAAAAAGTATCACTGGTAATATATAGGCCTTATCATGAGCTTCAAAGCATGAAAGTGAGAGTGAAAGTGAAAGTTGCTCAGTAGTGTCTGACTCTTTGAGACCCCATGGATTATACAGTCTATGGAATTATCTAGGCCAGAATACTGGAGTGTGTAGCGTTTCTCTTCTCCAGGGGATCTTCCCAACCCAGGGATTGAACACAGGTCTCCCACATTGCAGGCAGATTTTTTACCAGCTGAGCCACAAGGGAAGATCCCTTCAAATCCTAGAAGGTATTTTTATTTCATATGAATCTTTTTAAACTATGGATCTTAAGTCTTTACATTAAAATAAAGGAAATACTGTTCACCTGCTGAATCTTTAGCTAGAACTTGTCTTTGGAAAAATTGACAGTGGTGTAAGTAAAAAAAGTATATAAATCAATACAAATCAAAACCACAATGAGATACCATCTCACACTGGTCAGAATGGCTGCCATCAAAATGTCTACAAATAATAAATGCTGGAGAGGGTGTGGAGAAATGGGAACCCTCTTACACTGTTGGTGGGAATGCAAAATAGTACAGACACTATGGAGAACAGTGCGGAGATTCCTTAAAAAATTGGAAATAGACCTGCCATATGACCCAGCAATCACTCAGCTGGGCATACACCCCAAGGAAACCAGAATTGACCACAGTGTTCATTGTAGCACTGTTTACAATAGCTAGGACCTGGAAGCAACCAAGATGTTCATCAGCAGACCAATGGATAAGGAAGTTGTGGTACATATACACAGTGGAATACTACTCAGCTATTAAAAAGAACACATTTGAGTCAGTTCTAATGAGGTGGATGAAACTATAGCCTATTATACAGAGTGAAGTAAGTCAGAACGAGAAACACCAATATAGTATATTAACACTTATATATGGAATTTAGAAAGACAGTAATGACGACCCTATATGCAAGACAGCAAAAGAGACACAGATGTAAAGAACAGACTTTTGGACTATGTTGGAGAAGGCAAAGGTGAAACAATTTGAGAGAATAGCATTGAAACATGTATATTAAAATATGTAAAATAGATGACTAGTGCAAGTTCAATGCATGAAGTAGGGCAGTCAAAGCTGATGATCTGGGACAACTCAGAGGGATGGGTGCTGAGGGAGGTGGGAGGGGTCTCAGGAATGGGAGACACATGCACACCCTTGGTTGATTCATGTTGATGTATGGCAAAAACAACCACAATATTGTAAAGTAATTAGTCTCCAATTAAAATAAAAATTAAAAAAATAATAAAATAAAATTTTAAAAAATATATATAAATCAAAGATATAGTTGAACGAGTTTTTGTTGTTGTTCAGTTGCTCAGTTCTGTCTGACTCTTTGCAATCCCATGAGCTGCTGCATGCCAGGCTTCCCTGCTCTTCACCATCTCCCAGAGTTTGCTCAAACTCGTGTCCACTGAGTCAGTGATGCTATCCAACCACCTCATGCTCTGTTGTCCTCTTCTCTTCCTGACCTCAATTGTTCCCAGCATTACTGTCTTTTCCTGTGAGTTGTCTTTTTGCATCAGGTGGCCAAAGTATTGGAGCTTCAGCTTCAAAATCAGTCCTTTCAATGAATATTCAGGACTGATTTCCCTTAAGATTGACCGGTTTGATCTCTTTGTAGTCTAAGGGGCTGTCAAGAGTCTTATCTAGCACCACAGTTTGAAAGCATCAATTCTTAGATACTCAGCCTTCTTTATCATCTAACACTCACATCCATACATGAATACTGTAAAACCATAGCTTTGACTATACGGACCTTTGCTGGCAAAGTGATGACTCAGCTTTTTAATACACTGTCTAAGTTTGTCATAGGAGCAAGTGTCTTCCAAGGAGCAAGTGTCTTTTAAGTTCATGGCTATAGTCACCATCTGCAGTGATTTTAGGACCCCCCAAAATTTCCATTTTTCCCCATCTATTTGTCATGAAGTGATGAGACAAGATGCCACGATGTTAGTTTTTTGAATGTTGAGTTTTAAGCCAGATTTTTCATTCTACTCTTTCACTCTCAAGAGATTCTTTAGTTCCTCTTACTTTCTGCCATAAGGGTGGTGTCATCTACATATCGGAGGTTGTTGATATTTCTCCCAGAAATCTTGATTCCAGCTTGAGCTTCATCCAGCCTGGCATTTCACATGATGTACTCTTCATATAATTTAAATAAGCAGGGTGACAATATACAGCCTTGACGTAGTCTTTTTCCAGCTTTGAACCAGTCTGTTGTTCCATGTCCAGTTCTAACTGTTGCTTCCTGACCTGCATACAGATTTCTCAGGAGGCAGGTAAGGTTTTCTGGTGTTCCCATCCTTTTAAGAATTTTCCAGTTTGTTGTGATTTACAGAGTCAAAGACTTGAGCACAGTCAGTGAAGGGGAAGTAGATGTTTTTCTGGAATTCCCTTGCTTTTTCTGTGATCCAACAGATGTTGGCAATTTGATCTCTGGTTCCTCTGACTTTTCAAACTCCAGCTTGTACATCTGGAAGTTCTCAGTTCATGTACTGTTGAAGCCTAGCTTGAAGGATTTTGAGCATTACCTTGCTAGCATGTGAAATGAGCGCAATTGTGTGGTAATTTGAATATTCTTTGTCATTGTCCTTCTTTGGGATGGAATGAAAACTGACCTTTCCAGTCCTGTGGCCACTGCTGAGTGCCACTGCAGCACTTTAATAAAATCATCTTTTAGGAATTGAAATAGCTCAGCTGGAATTCCATCACCTAGCTTTGTCTGTACTAATGCTTCCTAAGGCCCTTTTGACTTTAACATGCAGGATGTCTGGCTCTAAGTGAATGATCACACCATCATGGTTATCTGGGTCATTAAGAGCTTTTTTTTGTACAGTTCTGTGTATTCTTACCACCTCTTCTTAATATCTTCTTCTTCTGTTAGGTCCATACTGTTTCTATCCTTCATTGTGCTCATCTTTGCATGAATTAGTTTTTAAGGAATACCAATTTGGTTATTCTCCATGCTACTTCCCTTTTTAAAGAAAGAATTATTTACTGAAAGTCAAGGAATAATATCAAGCAAGACTTGAATCTATAAAACCATTCAAAAAACAACTTTAGTTTAAAAATTGAGTTGTTGTTGTTGCTTTTTTTTTTTTTTTTTTAATTTTCATCTTCTAGTACAATGAAGCTAAGCATTGTACTGGGTTCAAAGTACCATCTTGATATCATGATGTATTTTAAACTTCAGGAAAAAAATGATTTAGGTATGAGCATTTAAAAAACTCATCTTACAGTTATTGTTCTATGCTATTTTGCCTTAAGCCCCTCTAGAGATGAATAAAACCAAGTTTTTATTTTCTAATGAAGTAGAACACTATTTATTATCTGTTCAGCCACAGTATCAGAAATTTAAAACCACTGAAAATTATTCATTTTTATCCTGCCAATGAGTTTTTATGAAAGTAGAATTTAGTATGTTGTTTTCAAATCTGACTTAAATAAAGCTGATGGATATAAAATTGTATCAATAACATTTGTTGTAACCAATCATAAATATTTAATAGCAGAATATTGGAATTTATTGTAATTAGACTATTTAGTATGGTTTAATTTAGATTCTCAGATGATCATGACCAGTAGCAATATTAAAGTTTATCACTTAATCTTTTGAGTGGAAGTCACAGGCTCTGTTTGGTCTTCATTTTTTTGTGAGTAAACCATTAAAAAATTAAAAGAAACATATCATTTAAACCCTGGGAAGTTTGCTTAGATATTTGTTCAAGTTTTCTCTTTTCACTATCAAAAGAAATAGGATAAAGAATAGCAAATGAAGTTGTATTCTCCCCTTCTACATATAATCAACCGCACCACTAGCAAATCTTTACTGAATGCATATCCTGTCTTCAAATTAGTGTTATGTATAACTGCATAATTAAAGTGACTGAAGGTTAAAATTGGCTTTTATTACTAAACCATGAGTACTTATTACTGTCAAGTTAATTAATTGGTGTTAGATTTCTAATAGCAATTATAGCAAGAGATAATATGCAGCTATACTGCTATAGAAAATGTACTTGAGTGGCAGTTAGACCTAGAATTGAGCCCTAGTTTTGCTACCAACTGTGTATTCTTGGAATAAATCCCTTTGTTTTACTAAACCTCATTTGCTTAGTTAAGGAGACTGAATCTTTTTTAATTCTTTTCAAAGATGTATTTTATGAATCTATGAAAGCAATGTGCTCAGTAAATACGACAATTATCAATTGAATGCTTTTTTAAGAGGTCTATCTTCAATAAACTTCACAGTATGCTGATTTGTAGGAAGGCAAAATATATTATTTGAACTAAAACAATCTGTCACAGTATAACTCTAAACACAATCCTAATCAATACATTCATTAATAAATTCATTGATATACATTTTTCTCTTTTTTAGTATCTTAATTTGTTTTATTAACATTTATTAGGGTCTAGTTGTCACTGTCTTCCATGTATAATCTACTCAAAGAATATATATCTTTACTTTGACTGTGTTCTGATAGTCATATTTCTGGGCTTTCATTCTTTCATGTACATGGTAGAATTACACTTTCAGTTCCCATAGAGATTGAGTGAGGCCATGTGCCTAACTGTGGTCAATTCATTGTGAGCAGACATCACTTATAGAATGATCATTTAATTGTCAATAATTCAACATTCTCTTCTCCCTCTTGCGTAGGATTGACAATTTCCAAGTTCGTGATTTCTCTGTCAGTTTTGTCCCTGAGTGGCTATGAAAAGCAGGAACAATCATATGAAGGACATATAACAAGAGCAAGACATAAAACTGTTTTGTTTTTATCACTTACACTTTGGAATCCTTTCTACAGTATATCTTAGTTTGCCTTCATTAATGCAAATAGAATATAAAAGGAAGTATTTTGAGTTGGTGCCTTTTCCAGATCTTTTAAAGTATTGCATGCAATTGGATTAACCAGGCTATCCAAATTCATTTTAAAATATTTATTGAGATTTCACTTTGTCCTAGGCAGTAATCTAAATGCTGAGGATATACCTAGATTGGTGAAAAAATTAGTCCCTACCTTCATGGAGTATACATTACAATGGAGCAGCACAATCAATATTTTCCCTTTCCTTTCCAGATCTCCTTTCTGCCTCTTATCCTGTTCTGTGCTTAAGATCAAAGTAACACGCTTCCTTATTCTTTGGCTTCTCATTAGGTTTTGCCAATGGAGTGTGCCTTCATAGGCAGAGGTTCACAGTTAAAGAATGAAGTGGATACATTTATTTCTCCAGTTCTCTTCCTGTCATCAAACCTGCAGGAAGCTGTATCCTTTTACCAAAGATCATGAAGGTCATAGCTCAAGTAACGTGGCACTTTCCATGTACCTTTCCAAACAGGTTCTTTTAGTCAATTGCTCCCCTTTTCCCTTTTAGGACTAAGTGCAAGTCTCTTCATTGTTGTAATCCCTAGGATATTGCACAATTCCTTGTTAGTTTCTCTAAATTCTGTTCACACTGTCACTAATCACATTATTAAATTCTCCTCAAATTACTTCTTTTGAACATCTTACCCTCTCTCAATATCAAGGAAAATATAAAATTTAGTGCAGGCATACCGTGGAGATATTGCATGTTTGGTTCTAGACCATGGCAATAAATCAAATATCACAGTAAAGCAAGTCACTTTGATTTTCTAGTGCATATGGAAAGTTATGCTCTCATTATACTGTACTCTAGTAAGTATGAAATAGCATTATATCTAAAATGTACTTATTTTAATTAAAAAATAGTTTATTGCCAAAATACGCTAACCATCATCTGACAACACAGGGTTGTTACACACTTTTATTTTTTATTAAAACACAGTATCTGTGAAGTACAATAAAACAAACCACAATAAAATGGGGAATGCCTGTACTTTAATTTTACTTGCCTTGTGAATTTAAATAAATGTATTAGTGTCAAAGAATTAGAGTTTGCATCAATTCTCTGAAGATACTTTGTCACTCTAGTAATCTCCTATGCCCAAAATACAGAGTTTCAGATACTATAAGGTAGAAGTTTTCAATACAAAAAATCTGGATCATTATCCTTTTCTATAAAAATCATATAATTATTTTTGAAATTTAAAAGAAAAAGCTTGACAAATATGAATGTGTTTGGAGAATTTTCCCTTATGTTAGTCTTAAATGGCATTTTTTTAAATGTTCTTTTTATTCAGTTACTAGATTTCACATCTATATCCGCTTCACTTATTACATGAAAGCCTTTGACTGTGTGGATCACAACAAACTAGAAAATCCTTAAACAGATGGGAATATCATACCACCTTATTTGTCTCCTGAGAAACCTATATGAATGTAAAGAAGCAACAGTTAGGACCCTACATGGAACAACTGACTTGTTCAAAATTAGAGAAGGTGTATGGTCCCTTGGACTGCAAGCAGATCCAACCAGTCCATTCTGAAGGAGATCAGCCCTGGGATTTCTTTGGAAGGAATGATGCTAAAGCTGAAGCTCCAGTACTTTGGCCACCTCATGTGAAGAGTTGACTCATTGGAAAAGTATCTGGTGCTGGGAGGGATTGGGGGCAGGAGGAGAAGCAGACGACAGAGGATGAGATGACTGGATGGCATCACTGACTCAATGGACCTGAGTCTGAGTGAACTCCGGGAGTTGGTGATGGACAGGGAGGCCTGGCATGCTGCCATTCATGGGGTCACAAAGAGTCAGACATGACAGTGACTGAACTGAACTGATGACAAGACTATATATTGTCACCCTGTTTATTGAACTTATATGCAGAGTATATCATGTGAAATACCAGACGGGCAGAATTAAAAGATGGAATCAAGATTGCTGGGAGAAATATCAGCAACCTTAGACATGCAGATGATACCATTCTAATGGAAGAAAGTGAAGGAGAACTTGAGTCTCCTGATGAAGGTCAAAGAGGAAAGTGAAAAAGCTGGCTTAAAACTCAACATTCAAAGAAGGTGGTCCTAAGTTGGTGGAGAAATAGGACGGGGAGACCACTTTCTCCCCCACAAATTCATCAAAAGAACATGTAAACGCAGAGTAAATTCCACAGAACAACTTCTGAATGCCAGCAGAGGACATCAGGCACCCAGAAAAGCAGCCCATTGTCTTCGAAAGGAGGTAGGAAAAAATATAAAAGACAAAAAGAGAGACAAAAGAGGTAGGGACAGAGCTCCATCCTGGGAAGGGAGTCTTAAAAAGAGAGAAGTTTCCGAACACCAGGGAACACTCTAACTGCCGAGTCTGTGGCAAGCATTGGAACCAGAGAGGGTAACATAACTGGGAGGAAAAATAAATAAATAATTAAAACCCACGGATGACATACCCAATGATAACTCCCCCAGCAGAGAAGCAGTGCAGGCGCCTGCACCCTCCGCTAGAAAGTGGGGGCTGGGCAGGGAGCCGCGGGCTGCATTGCTTACAGTAAGTTCCGGGCCAGAAGGCCCCGAGGGCAATTTGAGGGGACTAACGGGTTAGCAAACCAGACTGTGAGATAGCTACCATGCAAAAAGCCCTAACCTAAGACACTGCCAGGCCTGCTCACAGAACAAAGGACTGAACAAGGCTAGTCCGCTGCAGACCACCCCCCTCCGGTGACAGGCAGCCAGAGCCAGAAGGGGGCAATCACGGCCCCAGAAAAGAATTATCTACCAAAGTGCAAGCAGGCTTCTTTGCTAATTAAGACTTCTTGGGATTCTGGATGGTCAACATCCGCCTGAGAAGGTGCATCGGTTGTACACCCAGAAAACCAAGCGGCATGCATGGGGAGGTGATAAGTCACAGCGACCCCGCTTGCCAAACACCTGATCACCTGAGCTGCTCAGACCTGGGAAGGGCACAAAATGCAGGCCCAACCGAGTCTGCACCTCTGAGGACTACCTGAGTACCTGAACCTGAGCGGCTTAGACCTAGGAAGGGCATTCAGCCCAGGGCCAGCCTCGGACAGTTCCCGGTGGAGCAACCTGGAGCCTGAACAGTGTGGGCAGGGAGGGCACACACAACGTTAGTGGGAGCAGGCCCAGTGTGGCTGAGACACTGCAAGCACACACCGGTGTTATTTGTTTGCAGTGTCCCTCACGCCCCACGGTGCAACTGAACAAGTGAGCCTAAAAATGTGTCCACCGCCACCATTCCCCCCCCTCCCCCACCTTGTGCCAGGGCAGATATTAGAAACTGAAAAGACCAGCAGACAGAAAAAGCTAAAACAGAGGGAACCACCTTGGAAGTGACAGGTGCAATAATTTAAAACCCTGTAATTAGTACCGACTGCAGAGGAAGGGGCCTATAGATGTTGAGAAATATAAGCTGGACCAAGGAACTATCTGGAAATGAACTGACCCCCACTGTCCACAACAAAACCAGAGAAAATCCTAGATATATTTTTACTATTTTTACTATAATTCCTTTTTTTTAAAATTTTTAAGTCCTCTACTACTCCTTTAACTTTCATTTTTATAACTTACTATTGCATTGCAAAAGAAAAAAAAAAAAAGAGAGAGAGAGACCCTATTTTTTAAAGCAAACTTCATATATATATATATATATATATATATATATATATATTATAATTTTTGTGACTTGTTTTTTTTTTTCCTCTTTTCTTTAATATTTTATTTTTGAAAATCCAACCTCTACTCTAAATTTTTAATCTTTGCTTTTTGGTATTTGTTATCAATTTTGTACCTTTAAGAACCCAATCTTCAGCACCCATTTTTACTTGGGAGCAAGATTACTGGCTTGACTGCTCTCTCCCCCTTTGGACTCTCCTTTTACTCCACCAGGTCGCCTCTATCTCCTCCCTCCCCCTTCTCCTCTCTACCTAACTCTGTGAATCTCTTTGTGTGTTCCAGATGGTGGAGAACACTTAGGGAACTGATAACTGGCTGGATCTGTCTCTCTCCTTTTGATTCCCCCCTTTATCCTCCTGGCCACCTCTGTCTCCTTCCTCCCTCTTCTCTTCTCTGAATAACTCTGTGAACATCTCTGAGAGGTCCAGACTGTGGAGCACACATAAGGAAGTGGTTACTGGCGAGCTTGCTGTCTCCTCTTTTGATTCCCCCTTATCTCATTCTGGTAACCTCTAGCTGCCTACTCCCTCTTCTCTTCTCCATGTAACTCTGTAAACCTCTCTGGGTGTCCCTCACCATGGAGAAACTTTTCATCTTTAACCTAGATGTTTTATTAAAGGTGCTGTATAGATGGAGAAGTCTTGAGGCTACTGTAAAAATATGACTGAAAACCAGATGCAAGAAGCTTAAGTCCAAATCTGGCTCCAGGAAACATTAATCGACAGGAGCTCCTCAAACACCGCCATACCTACACTGAAACCAAGCGTCACCCAAGGGCCAACAGGTTCCAGAGAAAGACATACCACACAAATTCTCCAGCAACACAGGAACACAGCCCTGAGCTTCAATATACAGGCTGCACAAAGTCACTCCAAACCCACTGACATCTCATAACTCATTACTGGACACTTCATTGCACTCCAGAGAGAAGAA
Organism: Bos taurus; assembly: GCF_002263795.3. Lineage (NCBI taxonomy): Eukaryota > Metazoa > Chordata > Mammalia > Artiodactyla > Bovidae > Bos > Bos taurus. The sequence goes on along the minus strand of NC_037357.1, from coordinate 39,281,550 downwards.
ATCCAGCCCCACCCACCAGAAAACCGACACAAGCTTCCCTAATCAGGAAACCTCTACAAACCACCCATACAACCCCACCCATAGTGAGGAAACTCCACAATAAAGAGAACTCCACAAATTGCCAGAATACAGAAAGGCCACCCCAAACACAGCAATATAAACAAGATGATGAGACAGAGGAATACCCAGCAGGTAAAGGAACAGGATAAATGCCCACCAAACCAAACAAAAGAGGAAGAGATAACGAATCTACCTGATAAAGAATTCCAAAAAATGATAGTGAAAATGATTCAAAATCTTGAAATCAAAATGAAATCACAGATAAATAGCCTGGAGACAAGGATTGAGAAGATGCAAGAAAGATTTAACAAGGACCTAGAAGAAATAAAAAAGAGTCAGTATATAATGAATAATGCAATAAATAACATCAAAAACACTCTGGAGGAAACAAATACTAGAATAACAGAGGCAGAAGATAGGATTAGTGAGGTAGAAGATAGAATGTTAGAAATAAATGAATCAGAGAGGAAAAAAGAAAAGCGAATTAAAAGAAATGAGGACAATCTCAGAGACCTCTGGGACAATGTTACACCAACATTCGAATCATAGGCGTCCCAGAAGATGACAAAAAGAAAGACCATGAGAAAATATTTGGGGAGATAATAGTTGAGAACTTCCCTAAAATTGGGAAGGAAATAATCACCCAAGTCCAAGAAACTCAGAGAGTCCGAAACAGGATAAACCCAGGCAAAACACCACAAGACACATATTTAATCAAATTAATGAAGTTCAAACACAAAGAACAAATATTAAAAGCAGCAATGGAAAAACAACAAATAACACACAAGGGGATTCCCATAAGGATAAAAGCTGATCTTTCAATAGAAACTCTTCAGGCCAGGAGGGAATGGCAGGACATACATAAAGTGATGAAAGAAAATAACCTGCAGCCAAGATTACTGTACCCAGCAAGGATCTCATTCAAATATGAAGGAGAAATCAAAAGCTTTACAGACAAGCAAAAGCTGAGAGAATTCAGCACCACCAAACCAGCTCTCCAACAAATGCTAAAGGATTTTCTCTAGACAGGAAACACAAAAAGGTGTATAAACTTGAATCCAAAACAATAAAGTAAATGGCAATGGGATCATACTTATCAATAATTACCTTAAACTTAAATGGGTTGAATGCCCCAACCAAAAGACAAAGACTGGCTGAATGGATACAAAAATAGGACCCCTGTATATGTTGTCTAAAAGAGACACACCTCAAAACAAGGGACACACACAGACTTAGAGTGAAAGGCTGGAAAAAGATATTCCACTCAAATAGAGACCAAAAGAAAGCAGGAGAAGCAATAAAATAGACTTTAAAACAAAGGCTGTGAAAAGAGACAAAGGAGGGCACTACATAATGATCAAAGGATCAATCCAAGAAGAAGATATAACAATTATAAATATATATGCAACCAACATAGGAGCACTGCAGTATGTAAGACAAATGCTACCAAGAATGAAAGAGGAAATTAACAATAACACAATAAGACTCGAAGACTAATACCCCACTCATACCTCTGGATAGATCAACAAAATATAAAATAAACAAGGAAACACAAACTTTAAATGATACAATAGACCAGTTAGAAATAATTGATATCTATAGGACATTTCTATAAGAAAGATATTTATATTTATAGGATATTTGTATAAGAAGAGATGGCAAGAATAGACAGAAGAACTGTACAAAAAAGATCTTTATGACCCAGATAATCATGATGGTGTGATCACTGACCTAGAGCCAGACATCCTGGAATGTGAAGTCAAGTGGGCCTTAGAAAGCATCACTACTAACAAAGCTGGTGGAGGTGATGGAATTCCAGTTGAGCTGTTCCAAATCCTGAAAGATGATGCTGTGAAAGTGCTGCATTCAATATGCCAGCAAATTTGGAAAACTCAGCAGTGGCCACAGGACTGGAAAAGGTCAGCTTTCATTCCAATCCCAAAGAAAGGCAATGACAAAGAACGCTCAAACTACCACATATTGCACTCATCTCACACACTAGTAATGCTCAAAATTCTCCAAGCCAGGCTTCAGCAATATGTGAACCATGAACTTCCTGATGTTCAAGCTGGTTTTAGAAAAGGCAGAGGGACCAGAGATCAAATTGCCAACATCTGCTGGATCATGGAAAAAGCAAGAGAGTTCCAGAAAAACATCTACTTCTGCTTTATTGACTATGCCAAAGCCTTTGACTGTGTGGATCACAATAAACTGTGGAAAATTCTGAAAGAGATGGGAATACCAGACCACCTGATCTGCCTCTTGAGAAATTTGTATGCAGGTCAGGAAGCAACAGTTATAACTGGACATGGAACAACAGACTGGTTCCAAATAGGAAAAGGAGTTCGTCAACTCTATATATTGTCACCCTGTTTATTTAACTTCTGTGCAGACTACATCATGAGAAACACTAGACTGGAAGAAGCACAAGCTGGAATCAAGATTGCCGGGAGAAATATCAATAACCTCAGATATGCAGATGACACCACCCTTAAGGCAGAAAGTGAAGAGGAACTAAAAAGCCTCTTGATGAAAGTGAAAGTAGAGAGTGAAAAAGTTGGCTTAAAGCTCAACATTCAAAAAACGAAGATCATGGCATCCGGTCCCATCACTTCATGGGAAATAGATGGGGGAACAGTGGAAACAGTGTCAGACTTTATTTTTCTGGGCTCCAAAATCACTGCAAATGGTGCCTGCAGCCATGAAATTAAAAGACGCTTACTCCTTGGAAGGAAAGTTATGACCAACCTAGATAGCATATTCAAAAGCAGAGACATTACTTTACCAACAAAGGTCCATCTAGTCAAGGCTATGGTTTTTCCTGTGGTCATGTATGGATGTGAGAGTTGGACTGTGAAAAAGGCTGAGCGCCAAAGAATTGATGCTTTGGAACTGTGGTGGTGGAGAAGACTCTTGAGAGTCCCTTGGACTGCAAGGAGATACAACCAGTCCATTCTGAATGAGATCAGCCCTAGGATTTCTTTGGAAGGAATGATGCTAAAGCTGAAACTCCAGTACTTTTGTTACCTCATGCGAAGAGGTGACTCATTGGAAAAGACTCTGATGCTGGAAGGGATTAGGGGTAAGAGGAGAAGGGGACGCAGAGGATGAGATGGCTGGATGGGATCACTGACTCAATGGACGTGAGTCTCAGTGAACTCCAGGAGTTGGTGATGGACAGGGAGGCCTGGCATGCTGTGGTTCATGGGGTTGCAAAGATTCAGACATGACTGAGTGACTGATCTGATCTGATAGGACATTTCACCACAAAACCATGAATTTCACCTTTTCCTCAAACACACATGGAGGCTGCTCCAGGATAGATCACATACTGGGCCATTTGCCTCTGTAAATTAAAAACAAATTGAAATCATTCCAAGAATCTTTTCTGACCACAATGCAGTAAGATTAGATGTCAATTACAGGAGAAAAAACTATTAAAAATCCAAACATATGGAGGCTGAACAACACGCTGCTGAATAACCAACAAATCACAGAAGAAATCTAAAAATAAATCAAAATATGCATATAAAAGAATGAAAATGAAAACACAACAACCCCAAACCTGTGGGACACTGTAAAAGCAGTGCTAAGGGGAAGGTTCATAGCAATACAGGCATACCTCAAGAAACAAGAAAAAAGTCAAATAAACAACCAAACTTTACACCTAAAGCAACTAGAAAAGGAAGAAATGAAGAACTCCAGGGTTAGTAGAAGGAAAGAAATCTTTAAAATTAAGGCAGAAATAAATGCAAAAGAAACAAAGAGACCATAGCAAAAATCAACAAAGCCAAAAGCTGGTTCTTTGAAAGGATAAATAAAATTGACAAATCATTACCCAGACTCATCAAGAAACAAAGGGAGAAAAAATAAAATCACTAAAATTAGAAATTAAAATGGACAGATCACAACAGACAACAGAAAATTACAAAGGATCATAAGAAACTACTATCAGCAATTATATGACAGTAAAATGGACAACTTGGAAGAAATGGAGCAATTCTTAGAAAAGTACACCTTTCCAAAACTGAACCAGGAAGAAATAGAAAATCTTAACAGACCCATCACAAGCATGGAAATTGAAACTATAATCATCCACCTCATTAGAGCTGATTAATTTGGGAGAATGGCATTAAAACATGTATAATATAATATAAGAAATGAATCGCCAGTCCAGGTTCAATTCAGGATACTGGAGGCTTGGGGCTGGTGTACTGGGATGATATGGAGGGGTGGTATGGGGAGGGAGGTGGGAGGGGGTTCAGGATGGGAACACGTGTACACCTGTGGCAGATGCATGTTGGTGTATGGCAAAGCCAATACAATATTGTAAAGTAAAAATAATAATAATAATAATTAAATAAAAAAAAGAAACTATAATCAGAAATCTTCGAGCAAACAAAAGCCCAGGTCCACATGGCTTTACAGCGGAATTCTACTAAAAAGTGAGAGAAGAGCTAACACCTATCCTACTCAAACTCTTCCAGAAAATTGCAGAGGAAGGTAAACTTCCAAATTCATTCTATAGGCCACCATCACCCTAATACCAAAACCTGACAAAGATGCCACCAAAAAAGAAAACTACAGGCCAATATCACTGATGAACATAGATGCAAATATCCTTAACAAAATTCTAGGAATCAGAATCCAACAACACATTAAAAAGATCATACAGCATGACAAAGAGGGCTTTATCCCAAGGATGCAAGAATTCTTCAATATCCACAAATCAATCAAAGTAATACACCATATTAACAAATTGAAAAATAAAAGCCATATGATTATCTCAATAGATGCAGAGAAAGCCTTAGACAAAATTCAACATCTATTTATGATAAAAACTCTCCAGAAAGCAGAAATAGAAGGAACACACCTCAACATAATAAAAGCTATATATGACAAACCCATAGCAAACATTATCCTCAATGGTGAAAAATTGAAAGCACTTCCCTTAAAGTCAGGAACAAGACAAGGGTGCCCACTTTCACCACTAATATTCAGCATAGTTTTGGAAGTTTTGACCACAGAAATCAGAGCAGAAAAAGAAATAAAAGGAATCCAAATTGGAAAAGAAGAAGTAAACCTCTCACTGTTGGCAGATGACATGGCCCTCTACATAGAAACACTAAAGACTCCACCAGGAAATTACTAGACCTTATCAATGAGTATAATAAAGTTGCAGGATATAAAATCAAGACACAGAAATCCCTTGTATGCCTATACACTAATAATGAGAAAATAGAAACAGAAATTCAGATAAAAATGCCATTCACCATTGCAATGAAAATAATAAAATACTTAGGAATATATCTACCTAAAGAAACTAAAGACCAATATATAGAAAACTATAAAATACTCGTGTAAGAAATCAAAGAGGAAACAAATGCAGAAATATACTATGTTCATGGATCAGAAGAATCAATATAATGAAAATGAATATAATACCCAAAGTAATCTATAGATTGAATGCAATCCCTATCAAACTACCGATGGTATTTTTCACAGAGCTAGAACAAACAATTTCACAATTTGTATGGAAATACAAAAAACCTCGAATAGCCAAAGCAATCTTGAGAAAGAAGAATGGAACTGGAGGAATCAACCTGCCTGACTTCAGGCTCTACTACAAAGCCATAGTCATCAAGACAGTATGGTACTGTCACAAAGACAGAAATATAGATCAATGGAACGAAATAGAAAGCCCAGAGATAAACCCACGCACCTACGGACACCTTATAGTTGACAAAGGAGGCAAAATATACAATGAAGAAAAGACAATCTCTTTAACCAGAACTGGTCAACCACTTGTAAAAGAATGAACTAGAACACTTTCTAACACCATACACAAAAATAAACCCAAAATGGCTTAAAGATCTAAATGTAAGACCAAGAACTATAAAACTCCTAGAGGAGAACATAGGAAAAACACTCTGACATAAATCACAGCAGGATCCTCTATGACCCACCTCCCAGAATATTGAAATAAAAGCAAAAATAAACAAATGGGACCTAAGTAAAATTAAAAGCTTCTGCACAACAAAGGAAACTCTAAGCAAGGTGAAAAGACAGCCTTCAAAATGGGAGAAAATAATAGCAAATGAAGCAACTGACAACTAATCTCAAAAATATACAAGCAACTTCTGCAGCTCAATTCCAGAAAAATAAATTACCAAATCAAAAAATGTGCCAAAGAACTAAACAGACATTTCTCCTAAGAAGACATATAGATGGCTAACAAACACATGAAAAGATGTTCAACATCACTCATTATCAGAGAACTGAAAATAAAAAAGACAATGAGGTTCCATTTCGAGCCAGTCAGAACGGCTGTGATCCAAAAGTCTACAAGCTATAAATTCTGGAGAGGTTGTGGAGTAAAGGGAACCCTCTTACACTGTTGGTGGGAATGCAGACTAGTACAGCCACTATGGAGAACAGTGTGGAGATTTCTTACAAAACTGGAAAGAGAACTACCTTATGACCCAGCAATCCCATTGTTGAGTATACACACCAAGGAAACCAGAATTGAAAGAGATGCGTGTACCCCAATGTTTATCACAGCACTGTTTATAATGTCAGAACATGGAAGCAACCTAGATGTCCATCAGCAGACGGATGGATAAGAAAGCTGTGGTACATATACACAATGGAGTATCACTCAGCCATTAAAAAGAATACATTTGAATCCATTCTAATGAGGTGGATGAAACTGGAGCCTATTATACAGAGTGGAGTAAGCCAGAAAGAAAAACAGCAATACAGTATACGAAGGCATATATATGGAATTTAGAAAGATGACAATGATAACCCTGTATGTGAGACAGCAAAAGAGACACAGATGTATAGAACAGTCTTTTGGACTCTGTGGGAGATGGAGAGGGTGGGATTATTTGGGAGAATGGCATTGAAACATCTATACTATCATATATGAAATGAATCTCCAGTCCCGGTTCGCTGCATGATACAGGATGCTTGGGGCTGGTGCACTGAGATGACCCAGAGGGATGGTATGGGGAGGGAAGTGGGAGGAGAATTCCAGATGGGGAACCCGTGTACACCCGTGGCAGACTCATGGTGATCAATGGCAAAACCAATACAATATTGTAAAGTAATTAGCCTCCTATTAAAATAAATAAATTTATATTAAAAAAAAAAAAACTCAACACCCCAATATTCAAAAAACAAAGATCATGGCATCTGGTACTATCACTTCATGGCAAATAGAAGGGAAAATCAGAAATAGTGACAGACTTTTACTTTCCTGGGCTGCAAAATTACCGCTGACAGAGACTGAAGCCAAGAAACTGAAAGATGCTTGCTCCTTGGAAGGAAAGCTGTGAAAATCTTCAGTTCAGTTCAGTTCAGTTGCTCAGTTGTGTGCGACTCTTTGCAATTCCATGGACTGCAGCATGCCATGCTTCCATGTCCATCACCAACTCCCAGAGATTACTCCAACTCATGTCCACTGAGACAGTGATGCCATCCAACCATCTTATCCTTTGTCGTCCCCTTCTTCTCCTGCCTTCAATCTTTCCCAGCATCAGGATCTTTTCAAATGAATCAGTTCTTCCTATCAGGTAGCCAAAGTATTGTAGTTTCAGCTGCACCATCAGTCTTTCCAATGAATATTCAGGACTGATTTCCTTTGGGGTGGACTGATTGGATCTCCTTGCAGTCCAATGGATTTTCAAGAGTCTTCTCCAACATTCTAGTTCAAAAGCATCAATTCTTCAGTGCTCAGCTTTCTTTTTACTCCAACTCTCACATCCTTACATGACTACAGGAAAAACCATAGCTTTGACTAGATGGACTTTGTTGGCAAAGTAATATCTCTGCTTTTTAATATGCTGTCTAGATTGGTCATAACTTTCCTTCCAAGGCATGTCTTTGAATTTCATGGCTGCAGTAACCATCTGCAGTGATTTTGGACCCCCCCCCCAAAAAAAATTAAAGTTTCTCACAGTTTGCATTGTTTCCCAATTTATTTGCCATGAAGTGATGGGACCAGATGCCATAATCTTAGTTTTCTGAATATTGAATTTTAAGCCAACTTATTCACTCTCCTCTTTCCCTTTCATCAAGAGGCTCTAGGTCTTCTTCTCTTTCTGCCATAAGAGTGGTGTCATCTGCATATCTGCTGTTACTGATATTTCTCCTGGCAATCTTGACTCCAGCTTGTGCTTCATCCAGTCCAGCATTTCTCATGATGTACTTTGCATATAAGTTAAATAAGCAGGGTGTCAATATACAGCCTTGACGTACTCCTTTCCTGACTTGGAACCAGTCTGTTTTTCCATGTCCAGTTCTAACTGTTGCTTCTTGACCTGCATACAGATTTATCAGAAGGCAGGTCAGGTGGTCTGGGTTTCCTTTCTCTTTAAGGATTTTCCACAGTTTGTTGTGATCCACACAGTCAAGACTTAGGAATATTCAATAAAGTAGAAGTAGATGTTTTCCTGGAACTCTTTCGCTTTTTCAGTGATCCAGCAGATGTTTGCATTTTGATATCTGGTTCCTCTGGCTTTTCTAAATCCAGCTTGAATATCTGGAAGTTTTCCATACTGTTGAAGCCTGGCTTGGAGAATTTTGAGCATTACTTTGCTAGTGTGTGAGATGAATGCAATTGTGTGATAGACTGAGCATTCTTTTACATTTCTTTCTTTGGGACTGGAATGAAAACTGACCTTTTCCAGTCCTGTGGCCACTGCTGAGTTTTCCAAATTCGCTGGTATATTGAGTGCAGCATTTTCACAGCATCATCTTTTAGGATTTGAAATAGCTCAACTGGAATTCCATCAACTCTCCTATCTTTGTTCATCGTAATGCTTCCTAAGGCCCACTTGATTTCACATTCCAGGATGTCTGGCTCTAGGTGAGTGATCACACCATCATGATTATTTGCATCATGACAATCTCTTTTGTATGGTTCTTCTGTTTATTCTTGCCACCTTTTTTTAATATCTTATGCTTCTGTTAAGTCCATACCATTTCTGTTGTATGAAATGCTCCCCTGGTATCTAATTTTCTTGAAGAGATCTCTAGTCTTTCCCATTCTATTGTTTTCCTCTATTTCTTTGCATTGATCAACGAAGAAGGCTTTCTTAACTCTCCTTGCTATTCTTTGGAACTCTGCATTCAAATGGGTATCTCTTTCCTTTTCTCCTTTGTGTTTCACTTCACTTCTTTTTACAGCTATTTGTAAGGCCTCTTCAGACAACCATTTTGCCTTTTTGCATTTCTTTTTCTTGGGGATGGTCTTTATCACTGCTTCTGGTACAATGTCGGGAACCTCTGTCCATAGTTCTTCAGTAACTCTATCAGATCTAATCCCTTGAATCTATTTGTCACTTCCACTGCATAGTCATAAGGGATTTGATTTAGGTTATAACTGAATGGTGTATTGGTTTTCCCTACTTCCTTCAATTTAAGTCTGAATTTGACAATAAGGAATTCATGATTTGTGCCACAGTAAGCTCCGAGTCTTGTTTTTGCTGATATATAGAGCTTCCCCATCTTTGGCTTCAAAGAACGTAATCAATCTGATTTCGGTATTTACCATCAGGTGATGTCCTTGTGTAGAATATTCTCTCATGTTATTGATGAGAGTGTTTGCTATGACTAGGATATTTTCTAGGCCAAAGTCTATTAGCCTTTACCCTGCTTCATTCTGTACTCCAAGGCCAAATTTGTCTGTTACTCCAGGTTTTCTTGACTTTCTTTTTTGCATCCCAGTCCCCTATAAGGAAAAGGATGTCTTTTTTGGGTGTTAGTTCTAGAAGGTCTTGTAGGTCTTCATAGAACCGTTCAACTTCACCTTCTTCAGCATTATTGGTTGGGGCACAGACTTGGATTTTTGTGATAATGAATGGTTTGCCTTGGAAATGAACAAAGATCATTCTGTCATTTTTTATATTGCACCCAAGTAATGCATTTTGGACTCTTTTGTTGACTATCATGGCTACTCTATTTCTTCTAAGGGATTCTTGCCCGTAGTATAAGGGATTCTTGCCCGTAGTAGTAGATATAGTGGTTATCTGAGTTAAATTCACCTATTCAAGTCCATTTTAGTTCTCTGATTCCTAAAATGTTTATGTTCACTCTTGCCATCTCCTGTTTGACCACTTCCAATTTGCCTTGATTCATGGACCTAACATTCCAGGTTTCTATGCAATATTTGTCTTTTCAGAATTGGACTTTACTTCCACCACCAGCCCCATCCACATCTTTAGGAATGGTATGACAAACTTAGAGAGTGTATTAAAAAGCAGAGACATCACTTGGCCAACAAAGGTCCATAGAGTCAAAGTTATGATTTTTTCAGTAGTCAAGTATGGATGTGAGAGTTGGGCCATGAAGAAGGTTCAGTGCCAAAGAATTGATGCTTTTGAACTGCAATGCTGGAGGAAACTCTTGAGAGTCCCTTGGAGTGCAAGGAGATCAAACCAGTCAATACTAAAGGAATCAACCCTGAATATTCATTGGAAGGACTGATGCTGAAGCTGAAGCTCCAATACTTTCACCAACTGATGTGAAGAGCCAACTCATTTGAAAAGACCCTGATGCTTGGAAAGATTGAGGGCAGGAATTAAAGGGGGTGGCAAAGGATGAGATGGTTGTATGGCATCACTGAGTCAATGGACATGAGTTTGAGCAAATTCCGGGAGATAGTGAAGGACAGGGAAGGCTTGTGTGCTGCAGTCCATGGACTTGCAAAGAATCAGGCACGAATTAACAACTGAACAACAACAACAGATTTCATTCCACTTTATATAAATGCAAAAACTGAAACTTACTTAAATTTTGTTTCAAATTAAGCCCTGGAATATAATTGTCTAGATATTGATGCCTGTATTCCCTCCTGCTCTGTTGGTAAACAATTTTGAGAGTTTTTAATTAATTCATTACCTCGTCCAAATAATCAACAGGCAACTATTGTAACCTTGAAATTATTAAGGCTGCTACAAAGAATAAAATTAACTAAGAGGTGAGAGATAGGAGAGGATAAGATACTAGAGGAATGAAAACAGTGCATGATTCCAGTGATTCATAAGTCATTTTAAATCATAGAATTTTACTTTTATTTAAACTCTATTTCTCTATAAACTTTCATTTGAATATAGGTTTCCAATGCTAACACCAAGTTTTATTTTGCTTTGGCAATTAAATTGCATATTGCTTATGGACTCATTAAGTGTATATTATTAATATAAAGTACACACTGATAATGAATTTCACATGAAATTAGCCATTCATCATAAAATTCATGAAATTTTAAGATTTTTCCATTTACAATTGACTGAAAAAAAATTGTTTTTTTGAAAAAAGTCTGTCCATTTACACTTCAAAAAAGCTTATAATAATTAATGGGAGAGTTAAATTATTCTTTTTTACCAAGTACTAACCATGTTCTAGTCAAGGTTTCTAGCTCTAACAGAATTCATATTTTATTGTACAAAGTCCCTGACAATATGCTATGGGAACAAATAGGTGATGCAATGAATATTTTTGTAAATATGTGTGGAGGGGATAGGGAAGTCTTAACAGCTAAGGTTATTAAACCATTAACTCAAATTATTAAAATTTAATTTTAATATTGAATTATTTAATTATTAAAATCAAACTGAACTTCAGATTTTAAATTATTGTAAATACATTAATTATGTCAGAGAAAAGCAGTTTTCATGAGAAATAATACTCAAATGACCAGTTCAAGTATTACCAGTTGGATTCTTTGAGGCCATTACTGGTTTTCAGACTATGATTAGATAACATTTTATGTAAAATAAGTTCCTTTTTAAGTTGTTGTAAAAAAAAAGAAAAGAAAAGTAATATTAGACAATTCAGATACACCTTCCTAGTGAGGAAAACTAGAAATATAGTTTCTCTTTTTGATTGATATATAAGTGAATTATACAATTTGTTATCATTGGCTGTAATCACTATGCTTTGCATTAGGTCATCTTCTAAATGAAAATTTGTACCAATGAACCAACATCTACCCAATTCCTCCACAGCCCAGACCCTGGTAACCAGCATTCTACTCTCTTTTTTCTTGAGTTCAGCCTTTTTAGATTCCACAGAGAAATGATAGCATAAAATATTTGCCTTTTTCTGACTTAGATAAATATATTCAAGGTCCATCCAAGTGGTCACAAATTGCAGGATTTCCTTATTTCTCATGGATGGGAATAGTCCACTGCATACATATACTACATTTTCTTTGAAAGTTTATCTGTTGATGGACACAGGTTGCTTCTGTATTTTGGCTATTGTGAATAATGCTTCGATAAACATGGGGATAAGGATATCTTCTGGATATCTTGATTTCCATTTCTTTGAATATATCAACACCATGCCCCAGAAAAAGAAGTGCAAAAAGGTAAAATGTTTGTCTGAGGAGGCCTCACAAATAGCTGAGAAAAGAAGAGAAGCTAAAGGCAAAGGAGAAAAGGAAAGATATACTCACTGAATGCAGTTTCAAAGAATAGCAATGAGAGATAAGAAAGCCTTCCTCAGTGATCAACGCAAAGAAATAGAGGGAAATAAAATAGTGGAAAAGACTAGAGATCTCTTCAAGAAAATTATAGATTCAAAGGGAATATTTCATGCAACAAAGGGCACAATAAAGGAGAGAAATTTATGGACCTAACAGAAGCAGAAGATATTAAGAAGAGATGGCAAAAATACATGGAAGAACTATACAAAAAAGATCTTGATGACCCAGATAACTATGATGGTGTGATCACTCACCTAGAGCCAGATCCTGGAATGCAAAGTCAAATTGGCCTTAAGAAGCATTACCACGAACAAAGCTAGTGGAGTTGATGGAATTCCAGTTGAGCTATTTCAAATCCTAAAAGATGATGCTGTGAAAGTGCTTCACTCAATATGCAAGCAAATTTGGAAAACTCAGTAGGGGCCACAGGACTGGAAAAGGTCAGTTTTCATTCCATTCCCAAAGAAAGGCAATGCCAAAGAATGTTCAAATTACTACACAATTGCACTCATCTCTCACACTAGTAAAGTGATGCTCAAAATTCTCCAAGCCAGGCTTCAATATTATGGAAACCATGAACTATCAGTTCAAGCTGGTTTTAGAAAAGGCAGAGGAACCAGAGATCAAATTGCCAACATCTGACAGATCATCAAAAAAGCAAGAGAGTTCTAGAAAAACATCTATTTCTGCATTATTGACTATGCCAAAACCTTTGACTGTTTGGATCACAATAAACTGTGGAAAATTCTGAAAAAGATGGGAATGCCAGACCACCTGACCTGCCTCTTGAGAAACCTGTATGCAGGTCAGGAAGCAACAGTTAGAACTGGACATGGAACAAGAGCCTGGTTCCAAATAGGAAAAGGAGTACGTCAAGGCTGTATATTGTCACTCTGCTTATTTTACTTATATGCAGAGTACATCATGAGAAACGCTGGGCTGGAAGAAGCACAAGGTGGAATCAAGATTGCTGGGAGAAATATCAATAACCTCAGATATGCAGATAACACCACCCTTAGGGCAGAAAGTGAAGAGGAACTAAAAAGCCTCTTGATGAAAGTGAAAGAGGAGAGTGAAAAAGTTGGCTTAAAGCTCAACATTGAAAAAACTAAGATCATTGCATCTGGTCCCATCACTTCATGGCAGATAGATGGGAAAACAGTGGCTTCTGACTTTATTTTTCTGGGCTCCAAAATCACTGCAGATGGCGATTGCAGCAATGAAATTAAAAGATGCTTACTTCTTCGAAGGAAACTTATGACCAACCTAAACAGCATATTAAAAAGCAGAGACATTACTTTGCCAACAAGTCTGTCTAGCCAAGGCTGTGGTTTTTCCAGTAGTCATGTATGGATGTGAGAGTTGGACTATAAAGAAAGCTGAGCATGGAAGAATTGATGCTTTTGAACTGTGGTGTTGGAGAAGACTCTTGAGAGTCCCTTGGACTGCAAGGTGATCCAACCAGTCCATCCTAAAGGAGATCAGTCCTTGGTGTTCATTGGAAGGACTGATGTTGAGGCTGAAACTCCAATACTTTGGCCACCTGATGCGAAGAGCTGAGTGATTGGAAAAGATCCTGATGCTGGGAAAGATTGAGGGCAGAAGGAGAAGGGGGCGACAGAGGATGAGATGGTTGGATGGCATCATTGACTCGATGGACATGGGTTTTTGTGGACTCCAGGAGTTGGTGATTGACGAGGAGGCCTGGTTTGCTGTGGTCTATTGAGTCACAGAGAGTCGGACACGACTGAGTGAGTGACTGCACTGAACTGAACTGATTGGATCTTCGAAAAAGCTAGAGAGTTTCAGAAAAACATCTACTTCTGCCTTATTGACTACGACAAAACCTTTAACTGTGTGTATCACAGCAAACTGTGGAAAATTCTTCAAAAGATGGGGATACTAGACCACCTTACCTGCTTCCTGATAAATCTGTATGCAGGTCAAGAAGCAACAGTTAGATCCAAACACGAAACAACAGAATGGCTCCAAATTGGGAAAGGAGTACATCAAAGCTGCATATTCTCACCCTGCTTATTTAACTTATATGAAGAGTATGTCATGGGAAATGCTGCACTAGAGGAAGCAAAAGCTGCAATCAAGATTGCCGGGAGAAATAGCAATAATCTCAGATATCCAGATGACATCACTCTTATTGCAGAAAGCAAAGAACTAAAGAGCCTCTAGATGAAATTGAAAGAGAAGTGTGAAAAAGTTGGCTTAGAACTCAACATTCAGAAAAATAAGATCATGGCATCTGGTCCCATCACTTAATGGCAAATAGATGGGGAAACAAAGGAAGCTCTGAGAGATTTTATTTTTCTGGGCTCAAAAATCACTGCAGATGGTGACTTCAACCATAAAATTAAAAGATGCATGGCCCTTGGAAGAAAAGCTATGACAAACCTAGGCAGCATATTAAAAAGCACAGACATTACTTTGTCAACAAAGGTCCATCTAGTCAAAGCTGTGGTTTTTCCTGTAGTCATGTATGGATGAGAGAGTCGGACTGTGAAGAGAGCTGAGCATGGAAAAGTTGATGCTTTTGAATTGTGGTGTTGGGGAAAACTCTGAGAATGCCTTGGACTGCAAGATGATCCAACCAGTCCATCCTAGAGGAAATCAGTCCTGAATATTCATTGGAAGGTCTAATGCTGAAGCTGAAACTCCAATATTTTGGCCACGTGATGTGAAAAACTGACTTATTGTAAAAGATCCTGATGCTGGGAAATATTGAAGACAAGAGGAGAAGGAAGTGACAGAGGATGAGATGGTTACATGGCATCACGGACTCGATGAACATGAGTTTGAGCAGTCTCAGGGAGTTGGTGATGGGCAGGGAATCCTGGCATGCTGCAGTCCATGGGATTGCAAAGAGCCAGACACATCTGAGTGACTGAACTGACTGGATATATACAAAATGGAATGTTGGATCTTGTAGTAGCTCTATTTTTCATTTTTTGAGAAATCTCCATACTGTTTTCCATAATTGCTCTCTTTACCAATTTATATTCCTCCAACAGTAAACAAGAGTTCTCTTTTCTCCACATTCTTATTAGCACTTGTTTTCTCTTCTCTATTTGGTAAAAATCATTTTTACCGAAGTGAGGTAATATATCACTGTGGCATTGACTTGCATATTTTTGATGACTAATGGGTCTTGTTTTTGTATCCATTCAGCCAGCCTGTGTCTTTTGGTTGGATCATTTAATTCATTTGCATTTAAAGTAATTATTGATATATATGTTCTTATTGCCATTTTCTTAATTGCTTGGAGTCTGTTTTTGTAGATCTTTTTCTAACACATAGATTTGAATCTAGAAAGATAGTACCAAATAATTTATTTTCGGGGAAGCAGTGGAGAAACAGACATAGAGAACAGACTTATGGACATGGGGAGAGGGGATGAGAGGTTGAGATGTATGGATAGAGTAACATGGAAACTTATATTACCATATGTAAAATAGATAGCCAATGGGAATTTGCTGTATGGCTCAGGAAACTCAAACAGGGGCTCTGTAGCAACCTAGAGGGGTGGGATGAGGAGGGAGATGGGAGGGAGGTTCAAGAGGGAGGGGGCATATGTATACCTATGGCTGATTCATGTTGAGGTTTGACAGAAAATGACAAAATTCTGTAAAGCAATCAATTATCTTTGGTTTAAAAAATTAATAAATTAAAAAATATATTTTCCTTAACAAATTTTATCAAATGCAAAATGAGATGACCTCGGAAATACAACTGATAAATATATCTTAACAAGAAGTATTAATATCTTTATTCTTTAAAGAAAGAATAAAGTTCAACACAGCTCAGAAAATCTATGGAAAACCAGGAAAGCTGTTAGTCAACAGAAGATATTTATTAAACAATCACTGAGCCGATACCTGATTTGATGGCTTTCCTTCTTTAGCATGTGATTTTAATCTAATTCCCATCAGCCAAAATTTTACCTGCTTTTATATTACATTCATTTAAATAAAAATAATCACCTTTATGTGACTATCATAAGGAGGGATCTACATGAAGTATAGAGCATAGTCTTCTTATTTCAGAAGTTGACATATGGATATTTCCTGAGAAATGTTTGGCCAAAGATCAAAGGAGATTCACATTTCTTTTCCAGGCTTTATATTAATTAGTAGGTTATTTTATGAGAAATATATGACTCAGTGCAAAAACTCATCAGCAAGTGACCTAGAAAACCGATTATCCCTAACTAATAATTACTTAATATTATCTTAAATAGAACATGAAAATGATGATCATATTATTCAGAATTTCTTTTGGAAGACTGATTAGGATTCACCTTGGTTTCTTGGATATTTATATTATGCAAACAGCAAAAAAGGTCTCCACTGTCTTAAAAAGAATGAACAGAGATTATCTAATATCAAACTCTATTCCTGACTACTGTTTCCTAAGTGGCAAGATAAAATTTCCCCTTTATTCATATTTGAATTTTCCTGATAGCTCAGTTGGTAAAGAATTCATCTGCAATGCAGGAAACCCCAGTTCGATTCCTGGGTAGGGAAATTCACCCGAGAAGGGGTAGACTACACATTCCAGTATTCTTGGGCCTCCCTTGTAGCTAAACTGGTAAAGAATCCGCCTGCAATGAGGGAGACCTGTGTTCAATCCCTGGGATGGGAAGATCCCCTGGAGACTGGAAAGGCTACCCACTCCCATATTCTGACCTAGAAAATTCCATGGAGTGTATAGTCCATGGGGTCTCAAAAAGTCAGACCTGACTAAGCAACTTTAACTTCACTTCACTTCATTCATATTTGAGATTATTAACACTGATGATATCCAATTATAATACTGACAGCTGACCTTCCTGTATTATTTAATGGGAATAAATGATGATATAGAGCATGATACAAAGACTTCACACCACATCTTGTGCCTTTTCCTTTCTCTTTATTATAGCATATAAATTATTTCCCAAAGATGATTGGTCCAACCTCAGCTTTTCTCTACCAAACTCTCCAAGTGACATTACATCAAGATCATCCATTTTAAAGATGAAGGACAATAGTTACATGTCAGATGTCTGAGAGTCTCATGCCATGTCAGATAATTATTAATTCAAAAGATTATTTCTGAGAAAATAATATGTTCCAGGCAATATTCTAGGCACTGATGATGTAGTGAAAAGAAAAAAAAAATGACATGGTCATTATTTTAATGAACCTTTTATTATGCAAAATTCATGTGCAAATAAATGTGAAGATTATAAGTGACCAGAAGTTTTCTGGTTCAGTCCAATACAACTACAATTTTTATCACTCCAATGTATTTAATGTCAGGAAACTTCAGTTCTACTCCTTCAGTTCTACTTTAGTTCTACTGTACTCATATTGTCCTGTTGCTTCTGGAAGACTTTTCAGATTTCATCCTTTGCAGAGGAAACTTTATTGCCATACTTCTTTTGAAATCTGGACCTTGAATTTACCTATTATCTTTTACTTAATTCTTAACATTTCTGTTATTTTTTGTGGTCCCATGAATCAATTTCTTTGTTGTGGGCAGAATTTTAAAATGGCCTCATAGTAATCACTCTTTATTATGTATACCCTGTATAATTCATTTCCTTTGAATGTGGGCATTTGATATTTAATCAAGTGAACCCTTTTAAAAGGAGTCTAAAAGTCATAGGAGGAAGAAGTGAGAGAGATTTAAAGCTCATATGTTGGCTTAGAAGAAGCAGATATTAACGATTTAAAGAGAGCCACACGGCAGGAAATGTCAGGTACCTGGTATCTAAGAGTGGCCCTAGTTCATAGCTGGCAATAAACTAGAGACCTTAGTTCTATATCTGAAATTGACTTAATTTTTCCAACAGCCAAGTAAACTTGGAATAGAACTCCAAGCTCCATGAAGAATCACAGCCTAGATGACACCTTAATTGTAGCCTTACGAGACCCTGACCAGTGGACCCAGTCACACATTGTCCGACTTGAAGATAATAAGTGTGAATTGTTTTTAATAGCTAAATTTGTAGTAACCTGTTACAATAGGGATGGAAAAAACCCTGTAAGCCATAGTCAACTATAGCTATTGGGACACTGACTTGGACAGATCTCGAGGTATTCTGGCCCAGGGAGAATGTTAGAAAAATAAAGCTATAGACGTTTTGTGTTATAGGCTACATTATGTCCCTCCAAAATTTGTGTTGAAGTTCTAATCCCCATACATCAGAATTCCATTGTGTTTGGAGATAGAGCCTTTAAAGAGGTAGTTAAGGTTAAATGAGGCCATATATGTGGGCCCTAATTCAATATGACTGGTATTCTCATAAGAAAAGGTAATTAGGACACAGATAGGGCACAGAGGGAAGACTGAAAATGCATGGAGAAGGTGGACTCAGGAGAAATCAAACAAGCCAACAGTTTGATCTCAGGTATCCAGTCTCCAGAACTATGAGAAAATAAATTTCTGTTGTTTAAGCCACCCAGACTGTGACACTTTTCTGTGACAACCCTAATAAACTACTATAATAGGTAAAAGTCAATATGGCACTTTTTTCCTGTTCAGCTTGCATTATACCTACAGGGTTATATTTATATATTTATTCATCTAATCCACAGTTGATTCCTTTTAGTTTACTTTTTAATACCAGTAATTGTTTTCTTCAGCTCTATTTGGTTCTTATGTATTTTCTTTTTGTTAAAGTCCTCACTGTGCTCATCCATTCTTCTCTCAAGTTCATTGAACAGCTTTATGATCATTACCTTGAACTCTTTGTTGGGTAGATTGATTATCTCCTGTTCATTTAGTTCTTCTGGGATTTTATCCCATTCCTTTCTTTGAAACATCAATCCAGTTCAGTCACTCAGTCCTGTCTGACTCTTTGTGAACCCATGGACTGCAGCACACCAGTCTTCCCTGTCCATCACCAACTCTCAGAGCCTGGTCAAACTCATGTTCATTGAGCCGGTGATGTCATCCAACCATCTCATCCTCTGTCATATCTAATAATTAAAAAATAGAAAGCACAGAGTCAGGCAATTTTGCCTGACTCTGTTTTCTATTTTTAAATATGATAGGTCCACTATGTTTCCTGACCTTGGAGAGGTGGCCTTATGCAGGAGATATACTATGGAGCCCACTGGCACAATCTTTTTTGATCACCATAACTAAATGCTGTAAGGTTTTCCTTTATGTGGTCTGTATGGGCCCTTTTGTTGTGATGGTTTCAAGCTTTATTGGATGCTGGTAGGCAGGGCTGGCCCCCAACTGGGTGCTAGTCCTTGCTAAATATAGAGGCTGCTGGCTCTCTGTGGGTGTATTAATGACTTATCATCACTGGCTACACAATCCAGGGAGTCTTAGAACTGGTGCCACCTACTGGTGTGTGGGACCATATTCTGAGGCAGCTGACTGCAGTGCTTAGGAAGTCATGATACTGGTGTTGGCCTGTTCTTGGGTGGAGCCTGATCCTGGTATATCCCAAGAGTGATACAGACCTGCTGGTGTGAAACGCCATGTCCTAGGGTGACTGAATGTGGTTTTGCGGTGTCAAAGCTGGTATGGACTTGCTGGTGTTTGGGGCTATATGACTATGCAACTGGAGGTGCTTGGCCTGAGATGTCCCTTGAACTGTGTTGACTGGCTGGGTCCTGGCACAAATAAGCTAGAGGGAGGTTTCCAAAATGATGCTTGCCAGCCCCAGTGTCTTCATGGTAGAATGAACTCCTCAAAATGGCTACCACTAGTGTCTATATCTGGAGAAGGCAATGGCACCCCACTCCAGTACTTTTGCCTGGAAAATCCCATGGATGGAGGGGCCTGGTAGGCTGCAGTCCATGGGGTCGCTAGAGTCGGACACGACTGAGCAACTTCACTTTCACTTTTCACTTTCCTGCATTGGAGAAGGAAATGGCAACCCACTCCAGTGTTCTTGCCTGGAGAATCCCAGGGATGGCGGAGCCTGGTGGGCTGCTGTCTATGGGGTCGCACAGAGTTGGACACGACTCAAGTTTCTTAGCAGCAGCAACAGTGTCTATATCTCCAGGGTGAGTGCCAATTGCCTCCTGCCTCTCCTAGAGGCACTCCAAGATCAGCAAGTGAGTCTGACTCAGGCTGCATTCAAATTACTACTTCTGACTTGGGTCTCAGGGTGTGAGATTTTGCATACACCATTTAATGATGGGGTCTATGAATCATTCAGCTCCCTGAATGCAAGCCCCACTGGCCTTTAATACCAACTGTTCTAGGGCCTCATTCTCCTGATTCAGGACTCTGATGTGGGAGAAACTTGTAGCATGAAAATCTCCTTTATGGAGCTTGTACCCCTCACTCCTTGGGGAGAATGTCTGAAATTATGCTTATCCTCCGTTTATGACTCACTTGCCTAGGGATCTGGGACTTGAGTATATTGTGTTTTTGACTTTCCTACCCACCTCATTGTGGTTCCTTCCTTATATCTTTACTTGTAGAAGTTCCTTTCTGCTAGTCTACTGGTTATTCTAGTAGGTATTTGCTCTATAAATTGCTGTAATGTTAGTATGCTAGTCGGAAAGGGTGAAATAAGAGTCTTCCTACTTGACTATCCTGGCCACTCTTAATTTTTTTTTATAATTTATTTAGTTTTTTTTTAATTACTTATTTTTTATTGAAGGATAATTGCTTTACAGAATTTTGCCATTTTCTGTCAAACTTCAACATGAATCAGCCATAAGTATACATATACCCTCTCCCTTTTGAGACTTCCTCTTATCTCCCTCCCCATCCCACCCCTCTAGGTTGATACAGAGCCCCTGTTTGAGTTTCCTGAGGCAACAGCAAACTCCCATTGGTTGTCTATTTTACATATGGTAATGTAAGTTCCCATGTTACTCTTTCCATACAGCTTACTCTCCCCTTCCCTCTTCCCCATGTCCGTAAGTCTATTCTCTATGTGTGTTTCTCCATTATTGCCCTGTAGTTAAATTATTCAGTACCATTTTTCTAGATTCCACATATATGTGCTAGAATATGGTATTTATCTTTCTTTCTCTGACTCACTTCACTCTGTATAATAGTTTCTAGGTTCATACACCTCATTAGAACTGACTCAAATATGTTTCTTTTTATGGCTGAGTAATATTCCATTCGGAGAAGGCAATGGCAACCCACTCCAGTACTCTTGCCTGGAAACTCCCGTGGATGAAGGAGCCTGATGGGCTGCAGTCCATGGGGTCGCTAAGAGTCAGACACAACTGAGTGACTTCACTTTCACTTTTCACTTTCATGCATTGGAGAAGGATACGGCAACTCACTCCAGTATTCTTGCCTGAAGAATCCCAGGGATGGGGGAGCCTGGTGGGCTGTTGTGTATAGGGTTGCATGGAGTCAGACATGACTGAAGCAATTTAGCAGGAGCAGCAGCAGCAGCAATATTCCATTGTGTATATACACCACAACTTCTTTATCCATTCATCTGTCGATGGACATCTAGATTGCTTCCATGTTCTAGCTATTGTAAATAGTGCTGCAATGAACAATGGGATACATGTGTTTCTTTCAATTTTGGTTTCCTCAGGGTATATATCTAGGAGTGGGATTGCTGGGTCCTATGGTGGTTTTATTTGTAGTTTTTTAAGGAATCTCCATACCATCTTCCATAGTGGTTGTATCAATTTACATTCCTACCAACAGTGCAAGAGTGTTCCCTTTTCTCCACACCCTTTCCAGCATTTATTGTTTGTAGACTTTTTGTTGAGGGCCATTCTAACCGGTGTGAGGTGATATCTCATTGTAGTTTTGATTTGCATTTATCTAATAATGAGCAATGTTGAGCATCTTTTCATGTGTTTGTTAGCCATCTGTATGTCTTCTTTGGAGAAATATCTGTTTAGGTATTTTTCCCACTTTTTGATTCAGTTGTTTGTTTTTCTGGTATTGAGTTGTATGAGCTGCTTGTATATTTTGGAAATTAATCCTTTGTCACTTGCCTCATTTGCTATTATTTTCTCCTATTCTGAAGGTTGTCTTTTCACCTTGCTTATAGTTTGCTTTGCTATGTAAGAGCTTTTAAGTTTATTCAGGTTCCTCTGTTTACTTTTGTTTTTTCTTCCATTACTCTAGGAGGTGGGTCATAGAGGATCTTGCTTTGATTTATGTCATCAAGTGTTCTGCCTATGTTTTCCTCTAAGAGTTTTATGATTTCTGGTCTTACATTTAGGTTGTTAATCCATTTTGAGTTTACCTTTGTGTATGGTATTAGGAAGTGTTCTAATTTCATTCTTTTAAATGTAGCTGTCCAGTTTTCAGAGCATCATTTATTGAAGAGGCTGTCTTTGCCCCATTGTATATTCTTGCCTCTTTGATCAACAATAAGTTACCCATAGGTACATGAGTTTATTTCTGGGCTTTCCATATTGCTCCATTTGTCTATATTTCTGTTTTTGTGCCAGTTACCATACTGTCTTGATGACTGTAGTTTTGTAGTATAATTTGAAGTCAGGAAGGTTGATTCCTCCAGCTCCATTCTTCTTTCTCAAGGGTGTTTTGAATATTTGGGGTCTTTTGTGCTTCCATATGAATTGTGAATTTTTTTTTGTTCTAGTTCTGTGAAAAATGTCATTGGTAATTTGGTAGGGATTGTGTTAAATCTGTAGATTGCATTTGGTCCTATAGTCATTTTCCCAATATTTATTCTTCCTACCCAGCAACATTGAACATCTCTCCATCTGTTTATGTTGTCTTTGATTTCTTTCATTAGTGTCTTATAATTTTCTGTGTACAGTTCTTTTGTCTCCTTAGATAAGTTTATTCCTAGGTATTTAATTCTATGTGTTGCAATGGTGAATGAGATTGATTCCTTAATTATTCTTTCTGATTTTTCATTGTTAGAATATAGAAATGCAAGTGATTGTATATTGATTTTGTATCGTGAAACTTTGCTAAATTCACTGATTAGCTCTAGTCATTTTCTGATTCTATGTTTAGGGTTTGCTATGTACAGTATCATGCCATCTGAAAACAGTGAGAGCTTTACTTCTTTTCTGATCTAGATTCCTTTTATTTCTTTTTATTCTTTGATTGCTATAGCTAGGACTTCCAGAACTATGTTGAATAATAGTAGTGAAAGTGGACACCCTTGTCTTGTTCCTAATCTCAGGGGGAATGCTTTCAGTATTTTACCATTGAGAATAATGTTTGCTGCAGGCTTATCACATATGGCCTTTACTATGTTGAGATGGGTTCCTTCTATGTCCATTTTGTGAAGAGTTTTAATCATAAATATCAACAACCTTAGATATGCAGATGACACCACTCTTATGGCAGAAAGTGAAGAGGAACTAAAAAGACTCTTGACGAAAGTGAAAGTGGAGAGTGAAAAAATTGGCTTAAAGCTCAACATTCAGAAAACGAAGATCATGGCATCTGGTCTCATCACGTCATGGGAAATAGATGGGGAAACAGTGGAAACAGTGTCAGACTTTATTTTTTGGGGCTCCAAAATCATGGTAGATTGGTGATTGCAGCCATGAATTTAAAAGACACTTACTCTTTGGAAGGAAAGTTATGACCAACCTAGATACCATATTCAAAAGCAGAGACATTACTTTGCCAACAAAGGTTCATCTGGTCAAGGCTATGGTTTTTCCTGTGGTCATGTATGGATGTGAGAGTTGGACTCTGAAGAAGGCTGAGTGCCGAAGAATTGATGCTTTTGAACTGTGGTGTTGAAGGAGACTCTTGAGAGTCCCTTGGACTGCAAGGAGATCCAACCAGTGCATTCTGAAGGAGATCAGCCCTGGGATTTCTTTGGAAGGAATGATGCTAAAGCTGAAACTCCAGCACTTTGGCCACCTCATGCGAAGAGTTCACTCATTGGAAAAGACTCTGATGCTGGGAGGTATTGGGGCAGGAGGAGAAGGGGATGACAGAGAATGAGATGGCTGGATGGCATCACCAACTCAATGGACATGAGTTTGAGTGAACTCCGGGAGTTGGTGATGGACAGGGAGGCCTGGCGTGCTGCAATTCATGAGGTCTCAAAGAGTCGAACACGACTCAGTGACTGAACTGAACTGAACTGAATCATAAATAGGTGCTGAATTTTGTCAAAGGCTTTTTCTGCATCTATTGAGATGATCATATGGTTTTTATCTTTCAATGTGTTAATATGGTGTATCACATTGATTGATTTCCATATATTGAAGAATCCTTGCATCCCTGGAATAAACCCAACTTGATCATGGTGTATGAGCTTTTCAATGTGTTGCTGAATTCTGTCTGCTAAAATTTTGTTGAGGATTTTTGCATCTATGTTCAGCAGTGATATTGGCCTGTAGTTTTCTTTTTGTTGTGTTATCTTTTCCTCGTTTTGGTATCAGGGTGATGGTGGCCTCATAAAATGAATTTGGAAGTGTTCCTTCCTCTGCAGTTTTTTGAAAGCGCTTTAGAAGAATAGGCATTAGCTCTTCTCTAACTGTTTGATATAATTCTCTTTTGAAGCCAACTGGTGCTGGGCTCTTGTTTTCTTGGGAGATTTTTGATCACAGCTTCAGATTCAGTGCTTGTAGTTGGGTTGTTCATCATTTCTATTTTTTCCTGGTTCAGTCTTGGAAGCTTCAACTTTTCTAAGAATCTGTCCATTTCTTCTGCATTTCTCCATATTTTTTTTTTTTTTGTAACCTATCCTTTTTCATTTCTAATTTTGTTGATTTGATTCTTCTGCTTGTTTTTTTTTTTTTTTTTCTTGATGAGTCTGGCTAAGGGCATGTCAATTTTGTTTATCTTCTCAAAGAACAAGCTTTTAATTTTATCAATTTTTACTACTGTTTCTTTCATATCTTTTCCATTTATTTCTGCTTGGATCTTTATGATTTCTTTCCTTCTATTAATTTTTTTATTCTTCTTTTTCCAGTTGCTTTTGGTGTACAATTTGGCTGTCTATTTTATGTTTTTCTTGTTTCTTGAGGTAGGATTGTATTGCTGTAAACTTCCCTCTTAGTAGTGCTTTTGCTGCATCCCATAGGTTTTGAGTTGTCATGTTTTCATTGTCATTTGTTTCTAGAATTTTTTTTAATCTCCCTTTTGATTTCTTCAGTAACCTATTGGTTATTTAGAAACTTGTTGCTTAATCTCTATGTATTTGTGTTTTTTACAGTGTTTTTCTTGTAATTGATATCTAGTCTCATAGCATTGTGATCGGAGAAGATGCTTGATACGATTTCAGTTTTCTTAAATTCACTGAGGTTTGATTTTTGACCCAAGATGTCATCTATTCTGGAGAATGTTCTATGTGCACTTGAGAAGAGGATGCATTCTTCTGCATTTGGATGGAATGTCCTGAAGATATCAATGAGATCCGCCTTATCTAATGTATCATTTAAGACTGTGTTTCCTTATTAATTTTCTGTTTTGATGATCTGTCCATTGGTGTGAGTGGGATGTTAAAGTCTCCTACTATTATTGTGTTACTGTCAATTTCCCTTTTTATGTCTGTTAGTGTTTGTCTTATGTATTGAGGTGCTCCTATGTTGGTTGCATAGATATTTACGATTTCTATGTCTCCCTCTTGGATTGATCCCTTGATCATTATGTAGTGTCCTTCTTTATCTCTTGTAATCTTCTTTATTTTAAGGTATATTTTGTCTGATATGAGGATTACTACTCCAGATTTCTTTTGCTTCCCATTTGCATGAAATATATTTTTCCGTCCTCTCACTTTCAGTCTATATGTGTCTTGAGGTCTGAAGTGAGTTTCTTGTAGACAGCATATATATGGGTCTTGTTTTGGTATCCATTCAGCCAGTCTGTGTCTTTTGCTTGGAGGATTTAATTCATTTAATTTATTTATAATTGGAGGATAATTGCTTTACTATATTGTGTTGGCTTCTGCCATACAACAACATAAATCAGCTGTAAGTTTACATGTGTCTCCACCTTCTTGAATCTCATTCCCACCTGCCTCCCCATCCCACCTCTCTAGGTTTTCACAGAGTGATGTATTGAGCTCCCTGTGTTGTACAGAAACTTTCCACTAGCTATCTATTTTACATATGGTAATGTATATGTTTCTATGCTGTTCTCTCAGTTTCACCTACCCTTAAAACAAATGAATGTATTCTTTTGAAATTGAGTTGTATGAGTTGTTTATAAATTTTGGATAGTAACTCCTTCTTCATCATATCATTCGCAAATATATTCTCCCATTCATTAGGTTGTATATTGGTTATGTCAATGGCTTCCTTTGCTGCACAAAACTTTTAAGGTTAATTAGGTCACATTTGTTTATTTTTGTTTTCATTACTCTAGCAGATGCATCCAAAAATATACTACTGCAATTTATTTCAAAGAGTGGTCTGTCTATGCTTTGCTCTAAGAGTTTTAGACTATGCTATCTTACATATAGGTGTTTAATCCACTTTAAGTTTATTTTTGTATATGATGTTAGAGAATGTTCTAGTTTCATTAATTTCCACATAGTTTTCCAATTTTCCCTACACCACTTATTGAAGAAATTGTCTTTTCTCCATTGAACATTCTTGCCTCCTTTGTTGTAGATTAATTGACCATATGTGCATGGGCTTGTTTCTGGGCTTTCTATCCTGTTCAATTGATCTATATTTCTGTTTTCTTTTGTCAGGACCCTATCGTTTTGATAACTGTAGGTTTTTAATACAGTTGGAAGTCAGAGAGCTTGATTTCTCCAGCTCTATTTATCTTTCAGGATTGCTTTGGTTACTCAGGATATTTGGTACTTCCATATAAATTTAGAATTTGTATTCTAGTTCTAAGAAAAATGCCATTGATAATATAATAGTGATTATACTGAATCTGTAAATTGCCTTGTGTAGTACAGCCATTTTTGAAAATATTGATTCTTCCAATCAAAAGGCATGATATATCTTTCCATATGTTTACATCATGTTTAATTTCATCAGTGCCTGATGGTTTTCCGAGTACAGATTTTTTGCCTCCATAGGTACATTTATTCCTAGGTGTTTTATTCTTTTTGATATGATGATAAATGGGACTGCTTCCTTAATTTCTCTTTCTAATTTTTCATTGTTAGTGTATAGAAATGGAAGGGGTTTCTGCACATTAATTTTGTATCCTCCAACTTTACTAAATTCATTGATGAGCTGCAGCAGTTTTCTGGTAGCAAGTTTAGAAATTTTTATGTATCAGTCAGTTCAGTTACACAATCATGTCCAACTCTGTGTGACCCCATGAACTGCAACACGCCAGGCTTCCCTGCCCAACACCACCTCCTGTAGCTTGTGCAAACTCATGTCTATCAAGTCAGTAATTCCAGCCAACCATCTCATCCTCTGCTGTCCCCTTTTCCTCCTGCCTTCATCTTTCCCAGCATCAGCATCATTTCTAAGGAGTCAATTCTTCACATCAGGTGGCCAAAATATTGAAGCTTCAGCATCAGTCCTTCCAATCAATATTCAGGACTGATTTCCTTTACAATTGACTGGTTTGATCTTGCAGTCCAAGGGATTCTCAATAGTCTTCTCCAACACCCGAGTTCAAAAGTATCCACTCTTCAGTGCTTAGCTTTTTTATGGCCCAATTCTCACATCCATACATGACTCATGGGAAAACCAAAGCTTTGACTAGGTGGACCTTTGTCAGCAAAGTAATGTCTCTGCTTTTTCATATGCTGTCTAGGATGGTCAAAGCTTTTCTTCCAAGGAGCAAGTGTCTATTAATTTCATGGCTGCAGTGTCCAGATGCAGTGATTTTGGAGCCCCCAAATTAGTCTCTCACTGTTTCCCCATCTATTTGTCATGAAGTGATGGGGCAGGATACCATGATCTTAGTTTTTATTTTTCTTGGGGATGTTTTGATCACTGCCTCTATGTATAGAGTCATGTATTCTGGATTGAAAACAATCCAATCAAAAAATAGGAAGTGGATCTAAATATACACTTCTCCAAAAAGACACACCAAGTGGCATTAGTTTTCTTAATGAAATAGAGGAGATGAAATTATCTGGATAAGACTTCCTTGGAAGAATGCCTTTTCTGAGCTGAAGGCTTTCAGGAAATTATACAATGTAACTCGGCTGTCTACTGATATAGTTGAAACCTGTAGACCTTTGGTATGAAGTTAGCAATAAAACTTGGTATTACTACAGCACTTGAAATTACAATGAAATGCTATTTTTCAACTTAATGGAATAGTTTACAGCTACATCTTTCAAATAGCTTAGTAGATAAGTTTTGCTTAAATAGTCTAGCACTTAATATCTGGTTGCCTTCAATATAATATATATATACATACATGTATTTAGATTTTCATCAATATACACAATTACCTATTCATAATGTGGGTTTGATATCAGGATAATGCATTATAATTTAACATTTGACATTAAAATATCAGACTATCCTGATGTCCAAAAGATAATATGGAAGTCATTTTTAAAAAGATAGTATGAACATTGTGAATGTTCAGAATTACTAACAATGCTAATTATAATCAGCATTCAGTTGAAATGCATGTTTAACTATTCATAAAAAGAAATTCAAAGCTTGAAAATTGGACTTGGAAAATTATGCTTTTTATTTTAGCATCTATTGTATATTAATTTTTTCCCCTTTGTTGCTAATTTTAAATAGAAGTATTGGGTTGTCCAAAAAGTTCTTTCAGATTTTTACATGACATCTTACAGAAAAATCAAATGAAATTTTGTACAACCCAATATAATATACACTTATAAAAGTGAACAAAACATAAGTGTATTAGCTTGTTGAATTTTCAAAATGTAAAATCTTCTGTGTAACCACCACCTAGACCAAAAATGAAACATTAGTAACATGAGTACTTTGTCTTATCCTTCTTAGTCTTCTGCCTTGACAGGGTAACAAGTATACTGAGATCTCTCTGCATATATTAATTTTGCCTATTTTTGAACTTGATATGATTCACACACACTGAAATAAATAATCTCTTTATCCAACATTAAACTTATGTGGTCCTTCATCATTTTGTGTAGTTGTAGACCATTATTTAATGTTAATGTGTTGAATTTCATTTGATTAAGAAACTACAATCTACTTTTCTTATCTCACTGTTAATAGAATTTTGGGTTAAATCTAGTTTTAAGTTATTAGAATAGTGCTACTGTGAGTATTACTGTAAATATCTTTGGCTTAATATATAAATTTATTGGGTAGATACCTAGGAGTAGAATTGAAAGGTCATGGAATATTCATTCAATTTAGTAGATACTAACAGCTTTCCAAACTGAGTATACAAATATATACTCCAATAACATCTGTGATAATTTTAGTTGATATGAATCAGTATCAAGACTTCATATTGTCTTTTTTTTACATCTCAGAAATTCTAATGAGTGTAATATTCTATGCTTTAACTCTATAAAGACTAATACAGTTGAATAGTGGTCTTACACTAACTTTTTTTTTAATCCCCATTTGAGTATTGTGGGTTTTATGTATTTATTTTTGATTGAGTATCCATCATTTTATTATTGAATTATTGTTCTTCATATATAATGGATATGGGTCCTTTGTCAAATATATGGATTGCAATTATATTCTTCCAGTCTACGTTTGGCTTTTCATTTTCTTAATACTAATTTAGATAAAAGAGAAGATCTTAACTTAATGTAGTACAATTCACCTTTTTCCCATTTATAGTTACTACTTTTTATCCTATTAAATGCCTTTGTCAGCTTCCAGTTCATGAATAAATTTTATTATTTCATATAAGCACTTTATTATTATACCTTTTACATTTAAACAATCCATTAAGAATTGATGTTTGTACATGGTATGAAGTAGAGGTTGAAATTCTTTTATTCCAATCGATTGAGTCTTCTTTTATTAAAAAGAACACCCTTTCTTCAGGCACTGCACTGTTATATTTGCTATAAATCAAGTGAATCTATATGTGAGATGATTTTTGAACTCTATCCTGTTCCATTTGTCTATTTTTGCCCTCCCCAGGTTTGCCCATTTAGTATTCTGGGCCTCGGACATTCCCTCTTAATAGAGAGTTTGGCTGCTTCTTGTTTATTAGGAGAAATCATTCCCTGTGTTAGGTATGCAGTGAACTTCTTTGTACTGCTTATATGTGTGCATTATATAGTCCCTGGCCAGCCTCATTAATACATCTTCCCCCCATGGGGAAGGAATGGAATCTTTGCCTACATGACAAGTGGTTTCATCAATCCATAGCCCTGCATCAACTATCAGGAGAGAACCACTGACCACAGGGACCCAGTGCACATGACAAACGCTTATCTTGTTGAATCTTTTCTCCTTTCTTTGATTAAAGTGTTGTTCCAGGAGCACTTTGCGTATTGAATCTGCTTTGGCAAATCCAAATCCATAGACCAAGGTAAGTGGGCTCCTCCTACAAATGGTAAGCATTTTATTCTGTTTGCCTTTTTCTGCGAGATGAGAATTCTTACCTTGTATCAGTAGCTAGATCTTCCTGCTTGAAAACCACTTGGGTTTGGCAATAACTTTTAGATATGACACAAAAGACAGAATTCATAAAAGAAAAAAATTTAAAAGTTGGACTCTATTAAAATGAAAATTTCTGTTCTGTGTAAGATATTGTCAACAGGATGAGAAGACAAGCCAAAGGCTTGGAGAATATATTTACAAAAGACATATTGGATAAACAACTGTCATTCAAAATAATACAAATATCACTTAAAGCCCACAATAAAAAAGATACAACCTGACTAAAAAAGAAGGCAAAGTATCTGAACAGATACCTCACCAAAGGAAATATTCAGCATATGAAAATATGAAGAACATCAAATGTCATCAGGGAATTGCAAACTAAAACAACATTGAGCGAATTCCCTGGCAGTCCAGGGCTTAGGACTTCATTCTCTTACTGCTGAGGGCCTGGGTTCAATCCTTGTTTGGGGAACTAGTGTCACATCAGATGCATGGTACAGTCAAAAAATCAAATAAAAAAATTCTTAAAAAAAAGAACATTGAGATACCTCTAAATATATATTAAAATAATATAAAACCAAAACACTGACAAATCGAAATGCTGGCAAGGAACCCTCATTCGTTGTTGGTGGGAATGCAAAATGGTAAAGACACTTTGGAAGACAGTTTGGCGATTTCTTACAAAACTAAACATACTCTTACCACACAGTCCAGCAATCACAGTTCTTCGTATGCACCCAAATGAATTGAAAACTTATAACCACACAAAACCTGTAAATATATGTTTATGGCAGTTTTGTTCACAATTGTCAAAATCTAGAAGCAACTAAGATGTTCTGGATAAACAAGTGGATAAATTGTGGTACATTCAGAGAGCAGAACATTATTCAGCACTAAAAATAAATGATCTATCAACCGTGAAAAGACATGGAAGAAGCAAATGTTTATTGCTAAGTGAAAAAGCCAGTCTGAAAAGGCTATATGCTCTATGATTCCAACTATGGCATTCTGAAAAAGATAAAAGTATGGAGACAATAAAAATATGAGTGATTGGCAGGGGGTTGGGGAAGGGAAGGATGAGTAAGTGGAGCACAGATGATTTTTTAGTGTAGTGAGACTATACTGAATGAAACTATGTAGGCATGCAGCTGTCAAAACCCATAGAGTGTAAAACACCAAGGCTGAACTAAGGTGTAAACTGTGGATTTTGGGTGATAATGACATGTCAATGTAGGTGTATTGGCTGTAACAATGTGCTAGTGGGATGCAGGATGTTGGTGAAGACGACTGTGTCTGTGTGTGAGAGGGAAGATGTCAAGGATACTCTATAAACATTCTGCTTGATTTAAGCATAAACCTAACAGGTCAGGAAGCAAAAGTTAGAATTGGAAATGGAACAACAGACTTGTTCCAAATAGGAAAAGGAGTATGTTAAGACTGTATATTGTCACCCTGCTTATTTAAATTATATACAGAGTACATCATGAGAAAAACTGGGTTGGAAGAAGCATAAGCTTGAATCAAGATTGCCAGGAGAAATATTAATAATGTCAGATATGCAGATGATACCACCCTTATGGCAGAAAGTGAAGAGGAACTAAAAAGCCCCTTGATCAAAGTGAAAGTGAAGAGTGAAAAAGTTGGCTTAAAGCTCAACATTCAGAAAACGAAGATCATGGCATCTGGTCCCATCACTTCATGGGAAATAGATGGGGAAACAGTGGAAACAGTGTCAGACTTTATTTTGGAGGGCTCCAAAATCACTGCAGATGGTGACTGAAGCCATGAAAATAAAAGACGCTTACTCCTTGGAAGGAAAGTTATGAGCAACCTAGATAGCATATTCAAAAGCAGAGACATTAATTTGCCAACAAAGGTCCGTCTAGTCAAGGCTATGGTTTTTCCAGTAGTCATGTATGGGTGTGAGAGTTGGACTGTGAAGAAACCTGAGCACCAAAGAATTGATGCTTTTGAACTGTGGTGGTGGAGAAGACTCTTGAGAGTCCCTTGGACTGCAAGGAGATTCAAACGGTCCATTCTAAAGGAGATCAGCCCTGGGTGTTCATTGGAAGGAATGATGCTAAAGCTGAAACTCCAGTACTTTGGCCACCTCATGCGAAGAGTTGACTCTTTGGAAAAGACTCTGGTGCTGGGAGGGATTGGGGGCAGGAGGAGAAGGGGACGACAGAGGATGAGATGGCTGAATGGCATCACTGATGGTTGTGAGTGTGAGTGGACTCCGGGAGTTGGTGATGGACAAGGAGGCCTGGCGTGCTGCAGTTCATGGGGTCGCAAAGAGTCGGACACGACTGAGCGACTGAACTGACCTGAACTGAGGGCTTCCAAAACTAAACTCTATTTTTGAAAAAATCTGTAGTTTCTTAGAGCTTTATAAGAAAATTTGATATCGTTTAGTGTAAGTCATCCTTTTTTTGTTATTATTTCAAGATTGCATTGCTTAATCTTGGCCTTTATCATTTTTATATGGATTTAGGATCCTCTCTTTGATTTTCATAAGTAACCTTGTGGGAATTTAATTGGAATTTCATTAAATCTACTGATCAATTTTGGGAGAATCAACATACTACATCCGTGAGCATGATATGTCTATTTATTTATCTTTAAATTTCCCTCAGTACTTTTGATGTTTTGAATAAGAGACTGACATATGTTTTATGCCTTCATTTATAGATATCTGATGAGATTTGCTGTTATAAATCATAGATTTTAATTTATTTCTGATGGTGTTTAGTAGCATAATTCTGGAGAAGGCAGTGGCACCCGACTCCAGTACTCTTGCCTGGAAAGTCACATGGATGGAGGAGCTTGGTAGGTTGTAGTCCATGGGGTCTCTAAGAGTTGGACACGACTGAGCGACTTCACTTTCACTTTTCACTTTCATGCATTGGAGAAGGAAATGGCAACCCACTCCAGTATTCTTTCATGGGGAATCCCAGGAACGGGGGAGCCTGGTGGGCTGCTGTCTATGGGGTCGCACAGAGTCGGACACGACTGAAGCAACTTAGCAGCAGCAGCAGCAGTAGCATAATTCACTTTTTAACATTCATCTTATATCTAGTGATCTTCTAAATTTACTTATTAATCCACATGATT
This sequence comes from Bos taurus, assembly GCF_002263795.3. NCBI lineage: Eukaryota > Metazoa > Chordata > Mammalia > Artiodactyla > Bovidae > Bos > Bos taurus. Next base: position 39,247,482 of record NC_037357.1, on the reverse strand, counting down.
TTTTAATAGAACAATTTATTCTCTGTTTAAGTTGTGATTTCTTCAGGAAATTATATTTTAATATTTTTTATTCTAATTTCCCCTTCTTCCATCTTTGTACCCTTATGTCATTACTAGGGCTTCACATACAATGTTGAATAGAAGTATTAATCCCTGGAAGCCTGGCGTTTATTGTCTCTGGACCAAAATAGGTCTCATATGGGCTAGCTATAAATGCACAATATTTTATTTAAAGTTTGAAACATCCCTAGTGATAACCAGGAACAGCTTGTTTACATTGTTTGGGAAAGTACAGCTTTATAATTTAAACCTAGTTTAGCTAGTCACACACTCTGTTGGCTCTTTGACCATTGGCTATAAAATATTCTGTTTGAAACATTTGTTCAAGTTCTCTTGACATAAAGATTCCTCACATATCTCTTGGTGGTTTATAATCTCGAAATGGAACATCCTATATGACTAAGAAAAGACCACAATGAACTGCTACTGGAAATCTCTTGGGCCCCTGATATTCCTTGTGCTTCTATCCCTTTTATGTGATAGACTTTTTTTTTTTTTTGGCTAGGCTTACGTGCTTCCTATGAAGTCATATGATTTTTTTTTTTTCAAATTTCCAACCTTTGAAATAGTTGCAGTTTTATTTTCTGCACCTGTTGAATTGACTATATGTTTTAATCTTTATCTTGTTAACAAGGTACATTATGTTGAATGACATTTAAATGTTAAGAAATAAATTCTGCTTTTTGTGATTTATTGTTCTTTTTATAAGTTATTTTATATGTTATTTTTATTTCTATGGCTATTTTTTCTTAAATATTTGGAAGAACTTAAAGGTGAACAAACTGAAATCTTTGATTAACTTATTTTTTGTTTACAGAAGTTTTTAAATAATATATTATGTTTACAATGGATATGGAATTAACATTTTCTATTTCTTTTTTGATTGATTTTAAAGTTTATTTTTCTAATGAGCCTATCTGTTATTTTTCAAATGTATTTGCCTGCTGTATTTATAATGTCAACTTTCAGTTCAGCACAGTCCAATTCAGTCGCTCAGTCATGTCCAATTCTCCGCGACCCCATGAATCACAGCACGCCAGGCCTCCATATCCATCAAGATCTCCCAGAGTTCACTCAAACTCATGTCCCTCACGTCGGTGATGCCATCCAGCCATCTCATCCTCTGTTGTCCCCTTCTTCTCCTGCCCCCAATCCCTCCCAGCATCAGAATTTTTTCCAATGAGTCAACTCTTTGCATGAGGTGTCCAAAGTACTGGAGTTTCAGCTTTAGCATCATTCCTTCCAAAGAACACCTGGAACTGATCTCCTTCAGAATGGACTGGTTGGATCTCCTTGCAGTCCAAGGGACTCTCAAGAGTCTTCTCCAACACCACAGTTCAAAAGCATCAATTCTTTGGTGCTCAGCTTTCTTCAGAGTCCAACTCTCACATCCATATATGACCACTGGAAAAAAACATAGCCTTGACTAGACGGACCATTGTTGGCAAAGTAACGTCTCTGGTTTTCAATATGCTATCTAGGTTGCTCATAACTTTCCTTCCAAGGAGTAAGCGTCTTTTAATTTCATGGCTGCAGTCATCATCTGCAGTGATTTTGGAACCCCATAAACAAAGTCTGACACTGTTTCCCCATCTATTTCCTATGAAGTGATGGGACCAGATGTCATGATCTTCGTTTTCTGAATGTTGAGCTTAAAGCCAACTTTTTCACTCTGCTCTTTCACGTTCATCAAGAGGCTTTTTAGTTCCTCTTCACATTCTGCCATAAGGGTGATGTCATCTGCATATCTGAGGTTATTGATATTTCTCCTGGCAATCTTGATTCAAGCTTGTGATTCTTCCAGCCCAGTGTTTCTCATGATAAGCAGGGTGACAATATACAGCCTTGATGTACTCCTTTTCCTATTTGGAACCAGTCTGTTGTTCCATGTCCAATTTTAACTGTTGCTTCATGACCTGCAGATAGGTTTCTCAAGAGGCAGGTAGGTGGTCTGGTAGTCCCATCTCTTTCAGAATTTTCAACAGTTTATGTGATCCACACAGTCAAAGGCTTTGGCATAGTCAATAAAGCAGAAGTAGATGTTTTTCTGGAACTCTCTTGCTTTTTCCATGATCCAGCAGAGGTTGGCAATTTGATTTCTGGTTCCTCTGCCTTTTCTAAAACCAGCTTGAGCATCTAGAAGTTCATGGTTTACATATTGCTGAAGCCTGGCTTGGAGAATTTTGAGCATTATTTTACTAGCGTGTGAGATGAGTACAATTGTGTGGTAGTTTGAGCATTCTTTGGCATTGCCTTTCTTTGGGATTGGAATGAAAACTGACCTTTTCCCGTCCTGTGGCCACTGCTGAGTTTTCCAAATTTGCTGGCATATTGAGTGCAGCACTTTCACAGCATCATCTTTCAGGATTTGAAACAGAACAACTGGAATTCCATCACCTCCACTAGCTTTGTTCGTAGTGATGCTTTCTAAGGCCCACTTGACTTCACATTCCAGGATGTCTGGCTCTAGATCAGTGATCACACCATCGTGATTATCTGGGTCATGAAGATCTTTTTTATACAGTTCTGTGTATTCTTGCCATCTCTTCTTAATATCTTCTGCTTCTGTTAGGTCCATACCATTTCTGTCCTTTATCGAGCCAATCTTTGCATGAAATATTCCCTTGGTATCTCTAATTTTCTTGAAGAGATCTCTAATCTTTCCCATTCCTTTGTTTTCCTCTATTTCTTTGCATTGATCATTTTTACTATGTCTTTAATACCTCCAGGATTATTAGTATTAATAATTCCAACTTTTTCATTAATTTCTGTTACTAGTTAGTTATATTGCCTCTTTTTCCTCCTTTGTCCATTTTCTAGGAGCTTATTAATTTTATTAACTTTTGGTATAATTTATTTTGGCTTTTTTGATTTTTACTTTTCATTATTTGATTTTTTTTTCCACTGATACATGTTCTTTTATTATTTCCTTCTACCTTCCGTTGGATAAGTATTCTTCCTATCTCTTTTGGGTGGAAGTTTATATAATGGATTTCCAGGCATGCTAATATTTTGATATCTGCATTTAAGATTCTACATTTTTATCTAAGTACTGCTTTAGCTCTTTGAAATGCCATCTATTCATTAGCATTCATTAAATTTTTTTGTAATTGTTATTTATTCCTTGACTTGCTTACATGTGTATTGTGTAATTTCTAAGTGCTTGAAGACTTTCTGTTTATCTTTCTGTATCAATTTCTAGTTTATTTCTAGCAGATCAAAATATGTGCATGCATGCATGCTAAGTTGCTTCAGTCATGTCCGACTCTTTGCAGTTCTATGGACTGTAGCTCATCAACATCCTCTGTCCATGGGATTCCCCAGGCAAAAATATTAGTGTGGGTTGCTGTGCCCTGCTCCAGGGGATCTTCCCTACCCAAAGATGTAACCTGTGTCTTCTATGGCTCCCACACTGCATGCAGATTCTTTCCTGCTGAGCCACTGGAAAAGTCCAGATCAAAGTATACACTGAGTGATTTTAAGTCTTTTAAACTTTTGAAGCATCCTTTATAACAAAGCCCATGTTTAATGTTGAAAAATGTTCCATATGCACTTAAAAAGAATGTATATTTTTTTCATTGTTGAATGCACTATTTTACATATGTCTACTTGTTTTAGGTTATAAGGTTAAATCTTTAAGATTTTTTACATCATTACTGTTTTTTTCTCTATCAGCTATTAAGAGAGAACACTTAATGTTTCTCATTCACATTGTGCATTCATGCACTTCTATTATTTCCAACCATTTGCCTTATATTATGAAGCTAAGTTATTGCATGCATATAGGTTTAGAATTGTGATATCTTCCTAGAAGACGAGGTGTTCTTGTGTTAAAATGTAATTTTCTGATATAGTATAGCTATGCTGTTGCAAATTTAGCTAAGCTAATCTATGGTATTGACCGTGTGGTGATGTTCATGTGTAGAGCATTCTCTTGTGTTGTTCGAAGAGGGTGTTATGACCAGTCTGTTCTTTTGGCTAAAGTCTTTGCCCTGCTTCATTTTTACTCCAAGGCCAAACTTTCCTGTTACTCTAGGTATCTCTTGACTTCCTACTTTTTCATTCCTGTCCCCTGTAATGAAAGGGACATCTTTTTTTGTTTGTTTGGTGTTAGTTCGTAAAGGTCTTATAAGTCTTCATAGAGCCATTCAACTTCAACTTCTTTGGCATTAGTGGCTGGGGCATAGACTTGGGTTTGCTGTGATATTGAATGGTTTGCCTTGGAAGTAACCTAGATCATTCTGTACTTTTTTTGAGATTGCAGCCAAGTACTGCATTTTGGACTATTTTGTTGACTATGAGGGCTACTCCATTTCTTCTAAGAGATTCTTGCCCACAGTAGTAGATATAATGGTCATATGAATTAAATTCACCCATTTCCATCCATTTTAGTTCACTGATTCCTAAAATGTCAATGTTTACTCTTGGCTACTCCTGTTTGACCACTTCTAATTTACCTTGATTTGTCGACCTAACATTCCAGGTTCCTATGTAATATTGTTTGTTACAACTTCGGATTTTACTTCCACCACCAGTCGCATCCACAACTGGGCATTTGTTTTGCTTTGGCTTAGCCTCTTCATTCTTTCTGGAGTTATTTCTTAACTCTTCTCCAGTAGCATACTGGGTACTTACAGACCTGGGGAGTTAATGTTTCAGTGTCATATCTTTTTGCCTTTTAATACTGTTTATGGGGTTCTCAAGGCAATAATACTAAAGTGGTTTACCATTCCCTTCTCCAGTGGACCACATTTTGTCAGAACTCTTCATTTTGACCCATTCATCTTGGAAGGCCCTACAAGATATGGCTCATAGTTTCAGTGAGTAAGACAAGGCTGTGATTCAAGCTATCAGTTTGGTTAGTGTTCTGTGATTGTAATTTTCATTCTGTCTGCCCTCTGATGGATAAAGATAAGAGGCTATGGAAGTTTCCTGATGGGAGGGACTGGCTGGGTCTTGCTCTGATGGGCAAGGCCATGCTCAGTAAATCTTTAATCCAATTTTCTGTTGATGGGTGAGGCTGTGTTCCTTCCTTGTAGTTTGCCCTGAGACCAAATGTTGGTAGGAGTAATGGCAGTAATAGCAACCTCCTTCAAAAGGGCTATGCCAGGACTTCTGCGTTCAATGCCCATGACACAACAGAAGGCCACTCTCGACCCACGCCTCCACTGGAGATGCCTGGACACTCACAGGCAAGTCTGGCTCAGTCTCCTGTGGTGTCACTTCTTTCTCCTGGGTCCTGGTGTGCACAAGGTTTTGTTTGTGCCCTCCAAGAGTTTGTTCCCCCTGTCCTGTGAAAATTCTGTTATCACATCCCACTGGGCTTCCAAGTCATACCCTGGGGCTTCTCAGTCCCTTTGCCAGATCCTCAGGTCGGGAAATCTGTTGTGAGCCTAGACCATTCACAACAGACTTCCCAACAACACAAGAGATGACTCTACACATGGACATCACCAGATTGTCAATACTCAAACCAGATTGATTATATTATTTGTAGCCAAAGATGGAGAAGCTCTATACAGTCAGCAAAAACAAGACCAGGAGCTGACTGTGACTCAGATCATGAACTCCTTATTGCAAAACTCAGAATTAAATTGAGGAAAGTAGAGAAAACCACTAAACCATTCAGGTATGACCTAAAAAATCCCTTACAATGATATAGTAGAAGTGACAAATAGATTCAAGGGGTTAGATCTGATAGAGTGTCCAAATAACTATGGATGAAGGTTCATAACACTGTACAGGAGGCAGTGATCAAAACAGTCCTGAGGAAAAGAAATGCATAAAGGCAAAATGGTTGTTTGAGAAGGGCTTACAAATAGATAGAAAAGAAGAAAAGTGGAAGTCAAAGGAGATAAGGAAAGATATGCCCATCCGAATGCAGAAATCCAAGGAATAGCAAGGAAAGATAAGAAAATCTTCCTCAGTGATCAATGCAAAGAAATAGAGGAAAACAATAGAATGGGAAAGACTAGAAATCTCTTCAAGAAAGAGATACCAAGGGAATATTTCATGCAAAGATGGGCACAGTAAAGAACAGAAACAGTATGGACCTAACAGTAGCAGAAGATATTAAGAAGAGGTGGCCAGAAAACACAGAAGAACTATACAAAAAAGATCTTCATGACCCAGATAACCATGATGGTATGATCACTCACCTAGAGCCATACATCCTTGAGTGTGAAGTCAAGTAGGCTTTAGGAACCATCATGATGAACAAAGCTAGTAGAGGTGATGTAAATTAAGCTGTGCTATTTCAAATCCTAAGAGATGATGCTGTGATAGTGCTGCACTCAATATGCTAGGAAATTTGGAAAACTTAGCAGTGGCCACAGTACTGGAAAAGGCTAACTTTCATTCCAATCCCAAAGAAAGGAAATGCCAAAGAGTGTTGACACTACCTACCACACAATTGCACTCAACTCACATGCTAGTAATGCTCAAAATTCTCCAAGCTAGGCTTCAACAGTACATGAACCGAAAATATTCATATGTTCAAGCTGGATTTAGAAAAGGCAGGAGAACCAGAGAGCAAGTTGCCAACATCCATTGGATCGTAGAAAAAGCAAGATAATTCCCAGAAATAACATCTACTTCTGCTTCATTGACTACGCTAAAGCCTTTGACTCTGTGGATCACAACAAACTATGAAAAATTCTTAAAGAGATGGGAATAGCAGATGACCTTACCTGCCTCTTGAGAAGTCTGTATGCAGATCAAGAAGCAACAGTTAGAACCAGACATGGAACAATGGACAGGTTCCAAATTGGGAAAGGAGTATGTTAAGGTTGTATATTGTCACTTTGTTTAATTAATTTATATACAGAGAACATGATGCAAAATGCTGGACTGAATGAAGCATAAGCTGGAATCATGATTGCCAAGAGAAATATCAATAACCTCAGATATGCAGATGATACCACCCTTATGGCAGAAATTGAAGAGAAACTAAAGAGTCTCTTGATGAAAGTGAAAGAGGAGAGTGAAAAATCTGGATTAAAATTCAGCATGCAAAAAACTAAGATCATGACATCTGCTCCCATCACTTCATAGAAAATAGATGGGGAAACAATAGATACAGTGTGAGACTATTTTCTTGGGCTCCAAAATCACTGCAGAAGGTAACTGCAGCCATGGAATTAAAAGATGCATTCTCTTTGGAAGCTATGACAAACCTAGACAGCATATTAAAAGGCAGAAACTTTACCAACAAACGTCCATATAGTTAAGCTATGGTTTTCCCAGTAGTCTTGTATGGGTAAGAGAGTTGGGCCATAAAGAAACCTGAGCTCCAAAGAATTGATGCTTTTGAACTGTGGTGTTGGACAAGACTCTTAAGAGACCCTTGTACCACAAGGACATCAAACCAGTTAATAGTGAAGGAAATCAGTCTTGGATATTTATTGGAAGGACTGATGCTGAAGCTGAAGCTCCAATACTTTGGTCTCATGATGCAAAGAACCGACTCATTGGAAAAGACCTTGATGATGGTAAAGAGTGAAGACAGGAGAAGGGGATGACAGAGGATTAGATGGTAGGATGGCATCACTGATTCATTGGATATGAGTTTGAGTCAGCTCTGGAAGTTGGTGATGGACAGAGAAGCCTGGCCTGCTGCAGTCCATGGGGTCACATAAGTTGGACGCAACTGAGCAACTGAGCTGAACTGAACTAAATCTATTGTATTGTTGCCTGGCATTAGTTTTATTTGGTTAAGTGGCCTACAATGATCTTAAATTGACACTAAATACTTGTGGAAGAATATGCCTTAATTTCGGCCCACAGAGTCACAAGCAAATGTAAGTCCCTGATACAGCTTCCACCACAAATATTATGATCAATATATTCGCTTGCATCCCAGTGCCTGTATTTCCTATGCACCCCTTACATAAGAACTCTGTAGGGATTATTAAAACCCTACTGTTTTGGTTTGAATTGACCAATGAAGATCTAGCCTGGGCATCCCAAAGCACTTCTCCCACTGACCCTAAAGAAGGCATGTGCCCTAGGTTTTGCCTATATCTTTACCTATACTCTGCCCTAATCTCACATGGCCCCTCTAGGTTTGCTATGTATTTCCTCTAGGAACTGGAAGAATTTTAAAGAATAAACTTATTTATTTAGATTTCTCCCATTGTCTGTTTTTGAACTGTGGCTCTCCATTACCTTGTGCTCCATTAGCAAAAGTTAATTTAACAAAGCCTTAACATACACCAACTTTCTTTTGGTTAGTTTTTATAAAATATATATTTATTGATTATTTTACTTCTAAACTCTCTGTGTTCTTTAAAATGGCTCTCTTGTAAACAGCATGTAATTATTTCAGTCATCCTTTCATATCTGTGAGGGATTGGTTCGAGGATTTGTTGCTGTAGTTTAAAAAAGTCACGGTATCAAGTACCATAATCAGCCCTTGTAGCCACAGTTCTGAATCCATTGTTTCAATAAATCATGGATTGGGTAGTATTGTACATATTAATGGACCCCTGCAGTTTAAACAAGTGTTGTTCAAGCATCAACTGCATTTTAATCTGATTTTCCAAAATAAGCCTTTTACAGGAAAATACAGCATATTAAAATAGTCATGTGAAAGTCACTGTTTGTGACCCCATGGACATATACAGTTCATGGAATTCTCCAGGCCAGAATACTGGAGTGGGTAGATATTCCCTTCTCCAGTGTATCTTCCCAATCCAGGGATTGAACCCAGGTCTCCTGGGTTGCAGTCAGATTCTTTAACAGCTGAACTACCAGGGAAGCCCAAAGTAGTCACTAAGTTTAATATATTCTCTTACTACAATCTTCCATGTATCCAAACTGTTTTATATCTTTCTATCATTAACTTCCTCCTTTTTAAAATACATATTTATTTATTTGTCTGCACCAGATCTTAGTTGTGGCATGCAAAGTCTTAGTTCCAGCATGTGTTGTGGTATATACTTCCCTGACCATTGATTGAACCTGGGGCCCCCTGCATTAGGAGCACAGAGTCTTAGGCACTGGGCCTCCAGGGAAGTCCCTACTGCCTCCTTTTATATTAATTACTTAATTTTATCTATATTACTTTGCTCATTGTTTATTCTACTACTCAAAGTGGATACCTTTGAAATAAAAATATGCACACTTTGTTCAATACAATTTAATACAAATCATTGCTTTTACCACATACCTAGTAATATTACATTCTTAACATTTGTTAATAATATCCACTGCCCCTTGTGACATTTGAATTATCACTGTCATACATTTTAATTTTGTCTGTATTTTAAATATCACATTAGTGATATTATTTTGTACCAATTTTCAATTATTGATCATCAATATTTACCTACATATTGTGTTATTTTGCTCTTGCTTGTTTCTTGCAAATCCATGTTTCTCTTGGAAATTTTTTCTTTCCAAAGAAAGGTCCTTTAGTATTATATGTAGTGCACATATTATGGTGACAGATTCTCACATTTTATCCATCTGAAGATATCTTTACTTCACCTTTATTTTGGAGGATAATTGCTTTACACTATTGTGTTGGCTTCTGCAATCCAACAATATGAATCAGCCATAAGTATATATATGTCCCCTCTCTCTTGAACCTCTTTCCCACCCCTCATGCCATCCCATCCCTCTGAGTTGTCACAGAGCACTGGGTTGAGCTCCCTTTTTTATATAGCAACTTCCCACTAGCTACCTATTTTACATGTGCTAATGTATATGTTTCAATGTTATTCTCTCAATTAATCCCATCCTCTCATTCCCTCACTGTGTCCACAAGTCAGTTTTCTATGTCTGCATCTCGATTCCTGCTGTGGCAATAATTTCATCTATATCACTTTTCTAGATTCTACATGTATGCATTAATACATGATACTTGAATATTTTTCTATTTGTATGTTTCTTTTTGCTCTTTGTATGTTTTTTCTATTTGTATGTTTTTCTCTTTCTGACTTATTTCACTCTGTGTGACAGACTCTAGATCCATCCACATCTCTACAAATGAACCAATTTTGTCACTTTTAGTGGCTTAATAATATTTCATTATATATACATATATATATATATATATACATATATATATATATATATATATACACACACACACACCACAACTTCTTCATCTGTTAATCTGTTGATGGACATCTAGGTTGCTTCCATGTTCTGGCTATTGGAAAAAGTTCTGCATTGAATATTGGGGTGCATATGTCTTTTTGAATTGTGGTTTTCTTAGAATATAAACCTAGATGACATATTAAAAAGCAGAGATATTACTTTGCTGACAAAGGTCAGAACAGTTAAAGCTATGGTTTTTTCCAGTAGTCATTTATGGATGTGAGAGTTGGACCATAAGGAAGGTTGTGGGTGTGTTAGTCACTCAGTCATTTCTGACTCTTTGTGATCCCATGGTCTGTAGCCTGCCAGGCTTCCTCTGTCAATGGAATTCTCCAGGCAAGAATACTGGAGTGGGTTGCCATTTCCTTCTCCAGGGGATCTTCCAGACCCTGCATTGCAGGTGGATTCTTTACCATCTGAGTTACTAGGGAAGCCCAAGGAAGGCTGAGCACTGAAGAACTGATGCTTTGAACTGTGGTATTTGAGAAGTCTCTTGAGAGTCCCTTGGATTGCAAGGAAATCAAACCAGTCAATCCTAAAAGAAATCAACCCTGAATATTCATTGGAAGGACAGATGCTAAAGCTGAAGCTCTAATATTTTGGCCACCTGATGTGAAGAACTGCCTCACTGGAAAATACCCTGATGCTGGGAAAGTTTGAAGGCAGGAGAAGAGGATGGCAGAGGATGAGATGATTGGATGGCATCACCGACTCAATGGGACATGAGTTTGAGCAAACTCTGGGAGATGGTGAAATACAGGGAAGCCTAGCATGCTGCAGTCCAAGGGGTCACAAAGAGTTGGACATTACTGAGCAACTGAACAATAGGATATATGCCCAGTAGTGGGATTGTTGGGTTATATGGTAGTTTTATTCCTACTTTTTAAAGGAACCTCCATACTGTTGTTCTCCATACTGGATGTATCAACTTTCATTTTTTCAAAAATATTTCTACTGAGTATAGAGTTCTAGCTTGCCAATTATTTTCCTTTAGTTCTTTAATTATACCATTTCAATGTATTTTGACTTCCAACTTTTATGTTCTAGAGTCAGCCATTTTTCTTATTTTTATTTCTTTAAAGGTAACACTTTTTTCTCATTTTGCTTCTTTTAAGATTTAATATTTCTAATATTCTTTCAGAAGTCTTATTTTATGTCTCTAAGTTTCTTTGTGTATATTGTGTTTGGGCCTCTTGAGCATATGAATTGAAGTATATCACCAGTTTTGTAAATTTCAAAAGATTCTTGTTGCTTTCTTTCTCCCTTTTTACATTTTTTGGCATTAAAATTATACATACACTAGAAATAGTGGAAAACAGAATTTTAAGATGTTTTCTATTCTCCCCATCCATGATATGTCTGATAATGTATAAATCCCTGAGCTTGACCAAATCACTTGAGTCCTTTAAATGTGGGTCTAGTGGTTAGAAACAGAGGATGTTAGAGGTTAATTCTATGGGCCATGGTGAAGGGGGTGCTTCTATTTGTTCTTATAAATTAAGCTTTATTGAAACAGCCATGCTCAGTCAACAAGTGTTGTCTGTTTACTTTTGCTACAATGACATGGAAGAGTATTTGCAACAGAGGCTATAGTTTGCAAGCTTGTAATATTTACATCTGATCCATCAAGAAAAAGCTTGTCAGTCCCTGCTTTACTGGGTTATCCTCTCTTGTCCTTGTTGCTTTAGCAAATTTTTGGTGCTTTCAGAAAGAATAATTCTCTTTTTTTCCAGTTTTTCTTTGTGGGATTATTGCATCCCTGAAGTCTTTAATTTTAAGTGGCTATATTTGAGTTTTCCTCCTTCATTTATGTTTGTCGTGGAACATCCACTCTCAAGCTCCAGGTTGTTGAGCTCTGTGAAATTGTTCAGCCAGGCTTCCCTGTTTTCTGGCTTCAAGTTAGGCCAGAAGATATTGGAATATCAATAGGAGGTATTGTCAGATTCTGAGGACATGGGTAAAGGGCAATGCCAGGTTAAAAATTGCTTTGAATCCTTCCCTATCACACTGTAGATTGGCAGGAGCTCTGTACTACTAAGAAAGGCTACAGTCCCTTTGGGGCAGCTGAGTTTGAGTTCTCACTAAGTTCTGGTAACTGTTTTCTATCTTTAAGAACTCAGGACTAGGCATGTTAATGTTTTCCTGCTTCTGACAGCTTCAAGGTGCATTATCATACAGTATGATTTTCACATATTTATAAATGGTTTATTTATTAAACTCTTTTTAATTGCACTTATTTGATGATCCTTCTGTCAAGAATTATACGGATTTCAGGATTCATCTGTTTTTGTCTGACTGATTCAATGCCACACAATGCATTTACTGCTAATGGTAAAATACTGGATATATTCCTATCTAAAGAAGAAATGTCCACATACTAAAAGTGAATAAGATCTGGCTTGAGATAAAAACATTCTGAAATATTTGATATGTCTTGAGCATAAGTAAAGATCTACATCATTAAAAATATAGATAAAACATCTTTTACATAAAAAAGAATTTAGCTCACTTCCTATTAAAACTTGCACTTTATATTGAGTGTACTTACGAGTGAAGACAAATTTTAAATGGACATATGTTTTGTAATATAGGTCATTATGATCACATATTGAAAAAATAGAGAAAAGGATCATTGATTTTTATGTCTTCTATATCTAAATTGAACTGGGAGAATAAAAAATTTGGTTCATTGATAAAAGTGAAAGAGGAGAGTGAAAAAGTTGGCTTAAAGCTCAACATTCAGAAAATGAAGATCATGGCATCTGGTCCCATTACTTCATGGGAAATAGATGGGGAAACAGTGGAAATAGTGTCATACTTTATTTTGGGGGGCTCAAAAATCACGGCAGATGGTGATTGCAGCCATGAAAATAAAAGACGCTTACTCCTTGGAAGGAAAGTTATGAGCAACCTAGATAGCATATTCAAAAGCAGAGACATTACTTTGCCAACAAATGTCCGTCTAGTCAAGGCTATAGTTTTTCCAGTGGTCATGTATGGTTGTGAGAGTCGGACTGTGAAGAAAGCTGAGCACCAAAGAATTGGTGTTTTTGAACTGTGGTGTTGGAGAAGACTCTTGAGAGTCCCTTGGACTGCAAGGAGATCCAACCAGTCCATTCTAAAGGAGATCAGTCCTGGGTGTACTTTGGAAGGACTGATGTTGAAGCTGAAACTCCAATACTTTGGCCACCTCATGAGATTAGTTGACTCATTGGAAAAGACTCTGATGCTGGAGGGATTGGGGGCAGGAGGAGAAGGGGACGACAGAGGATGAGATGGCTGGATGGCATCTGTGACTCGATGGACGTGAGTTTGAGTGAACTCTGGGGGTTGGTGATGGACAGGGAGGCCTGGCATGCTGCAATTCACGGGGTCACAAAGAGTCGGACATGACTGAGCGACTGAACTGAACTGAACTGAAGGGCATTTAATGCTATATGTTGTAAATGCATTCTTTCCTTTATAAATAGGAAATATTTAAGAAAGATCTTTCTTCCCTAAATAAAAATATTTCAAAAAGAAACTGAGGAAATTGTGACTTCAGTGAGAAATGTTAAATCAATGATGATGAAAGAAAAAATAATTACTTACTTCAACACTTTGTTGGTTTAAAATTTTGACTCTTACTTTGCTTACTCTTGTTCTTATAGGTTTCCTTACTCTTCCAAGGTGACTCAATAGTAAAGACCAAAGAAGATAGTGCAAAGCAAGAAGAATTTGAATTGATATTAATAATGTGGATTGTTCAGCTTGATTCTCCTGGATTCTTGATATGATAGGATTTTGCATATATACAAAGCCAAATGATGGCCTTTTTTCACCACTGTTGTAATTTTATATGTAATTTTATTTTCTTTGTATACACTTCTTGCTTCTAAAAGGAATTTCTGAAGATATGGATGTTGTGGTGCTTAAAATTTTAAAGAATCTGAAATTTTACTGTATTTGTAGGCTGACAAAGTTAACCTGCCACAGTTTCATTTATGCTTGCAGAAGACCTGATGTTCTTAAATCAAAGACAAAGAACAGTTTACTGCTCAGAGTAATAGCAGTAGTCAGAATATTAACAATTGTGACAGGTTCCTGAACCCCGCATCCCACAACACACTGAAAAGAAGGACAAGTGATGACTGCACATGAAGCATTTTCTGTTACTAGACAGACATATCAAGCATAGGGAAACCTTTATAATGGCAAGTGAACCTATCTGATCTTGGCTAGAGAGAGAGATTTTAATTATGCTTATTTTAAAAAAAAAGTGTCGTAGATTCCATATGGAAGCACTATCATTATTTTCAAAGACTCTTCACTATTCAAACATCTTGGAAGAGTCTGGAATGTGTGTGTGTGTGTGTGTGTGTGTGTGTGTTAGATGCTCAGTCGTGTCCAACTTTTTGAAACTCCATGAACTGTAGCCTGCCAGGCTTCTCTGTCCATGGAATTCTCCAGGCAAGAATACTGGAGTGGGTTGCCATTCCCTTCTCCAGGGGAATCATTCCAACCCAGGGATCAAACTTGGGTCTCCTGCATTGCAAGTGGATTCTTTATCACCTGAGATACCAGGGAAGTCTTAAACACTAGTCAATTTTTCTGCTTGCAACATATGAAGAAAAATGAGAGACCTGTGAAGCATTGGCTTCTGAAGAATTTTCCCAGTGTATGTCACTTTGTTAATCACAAGAAAATATATCTAAGGGACTGAGGAAATATCCAACCAATTTGTTTCATACTGCATTTAATTAAGGCAACTATATACGGGGCTCTAAGAAGCAGAATGTGGCCAAACTGTAGAATTGACTTCAACCATGCCCACCAACATCCTGGACTTTGGTGAACAAATATTAAACAGTTGAATCTAGCTTACACTCTGAGGAGGCTTTCTCCTTAAGTTTCCTTATTGGTCATAATACTTGAATAGAGAAATTAATTCAGGAATGGCAGGCTGCATTAGAAGTAGCACAAATGCCACACTGGTCTGCAAATATGTAGTCTATGGCAGTTCTATTATTCATAATAACCCTGTAAAGTAAATTGAAGTTGACCTCAATGCTTTCTAGAGCTCAAATGTTATTGTTGATCACTTCAACTAAAGTCAGGTACAAATTATATGCCATTAAAAAAAAAAAAAGCTTTATGACTCCCATTGGAGGAATAACTGCCTTCAGGTCACACATAATTAATGAGTATGTTAGCCCTCTGGGATTCTCCCTTGTTTAACAAGAGTGATACTCATTTGGAAAGAGCTCTAAAGTCATACAAGGCATGTATGATCTACTGGAGGTATGTCATTAAACATGAAGGTTTCTTATGAATATCTTAAGGAACAAATAGTTGTGCTTTCAAAACTGAAACACATTAATACTTGGTTTCCTCAAAACTAGTAGTACAGTTCTAGGGGTGCACATGGTACTCTGTACAGAAAGCATTGTCTACAGTTGTTCAGACTCCTAAAGAGAAACTTTGTGAGTCTATACCCAGGTTAATAATTTCTATAATGTGGTCTCCTAGCCAGCAGTAGGTCTGGAGGTTTCCAGTTATGTGTGAAAAAAAAATGATTCTAGCCCTTGTTTTCAGTATGAACTGACCATGTGATCAGTTCAAGCTGTCTTGTTTGTCCATACCACTAGTCAGGTGGCACTCATCTATCCCATGTAAGAAGTGAGTGGCAGCAAAGGAAATAATGATAGGAAAAGGAAAAGATATACATCTGAAGGTGCTGAAAGATGTTTTGATTGGGAAATGTAGAAGGTGGAGAACCATCCTCTGCTGTTTCCAATAGATTTTAGAGTAAGATTAAAAGATTATTGTTGTTTATTTGCCAAGTCATGTCTGACTCTTTTGTAACCCATGGACTGTAGTGCATGAGGCTCCTCTGTCCATGGGATTTTCCAGGCAAGAATACTGGAATAGGCTACCATTTCCTTCTCCAATGTTAAAGGACATATTGTCTGAAATTGTTGCTGGGATTAATAGCATTCAAATATAAGATATTTGCAACAGTTTGCAAGGGATATACAAGGGAATTTTCCCTTATTCCATGGCAATTCTGAAAGAAGATCATTAATATTCCTCGCTGTTTTGTCACACCAGAAGTATAATTGGTTCCTTCTCCCTGTGTGGGATGTGTATCTCTTTTCACCAACACAAACATACTGTGCCACAAATTAGTAGCAGTAACTACACTTTCTTTGTTTACCAATCATTTACTATTTACACCTAGACATTTCAACTGCAAGTGTAAAATGCAATGGGGACAAGGACATTTTTACAAAAATTATAAAAATCCTTAGATCCCCTTATTTGGGTCACATAGGCCACTGTAGGCGATTCTGAGATCAGTGGACCCAACAGGTAGTTTTTATCATTATGCTCTAGGACCATGTTAATTTAGCAATAAAATCCAGGTGGTTGAACAAGAATTAAGTTTGAATCTGCTAGGCCTTTTTTGACCATGATGACACTTGGAGGCTCTTTTGACCATGATAACAACCAGATCAGCATACGGTTGTTGATACGGGGAAGAAAGAACTGTGGCAAGGAAAGGCTCAAAATAAGTTTATAAGCATACATGTTGCTTTTGTCAAGTGTACCATTACCTGGAAACCACTTGGGGATGATTACTTTCTTTCTTTTTTTTTTTTTTTTTTTAGGAAGCAGTCTTTTTTTTAATCAGAGGATAATTGCTTTACAATGTTGGTTTTTGCCATACAACATTGTGCATCAATCATAATTATATATACGTTCCCTTCCTGTTTATTATATATACACCTCCCTCTCCGCTCCCATCCCACCCCTCCAGGTCATAACAGAGCACCAGGCTGGGCTTCCTGTGTTATATATAGCAGCTGCCCATTAGTTAAGAAGTAATCTTATTATCAGATCAGATCAGTCGCTCAGTCATGTCCGACTCTTTGTGACCCCATGAATCGCAGCACGCCAGGCCTCCCTGTCCATCAACAACTCCCAGAGTTCACTCAGACTCATGCCCATCGAGTCAGTGATGCCATCCAGACATCTCATCCTCTGTCGTCCCCTTCTCCTCTTGCCCCCAATCCCTCCCAGCATCAGAGTATTTTCCAATGAGTCAACCCTTCACATGAGGTGGCCAAAGTACTGGAGTTTCAGCTTTAGCATCATTCCTTCCAAAGAAATCCCAGGGCTGATCTCCTTTAGAATGGACTGGTTGGATCTCCTCGCAGTCCAAGGGACTCTCAAGAGTCTTCTCCAACACCACAGTTCAAAAGCATCAATTCTTCAGAGCTCAGCCTTCTTCACAGTCCAACTCTGACATCCATACATGACCACTGGAGAAACCATAGCCTTGACTAGACAGACCTTTGTTGGCAAAGTAATGTCTCTGCTTTATAATATGCTATCTATGTTGGTCATAACTTTCCTTCCAAAGAGTAAGCATCTTTTAATCTCTTATTATACATAGCTTTTTTAATTGCAAGTTTAGGTCCATTATTTTTTTTAATTTAAATTTATTTATTTTAATTGGAGGCTAATTACTTTACAATATTATATTGGTTTTGCCATACATCAACATGAATCCTCCATGGGTGTACACGTGCTCCCCATCCTGGACCCCCCTCCCACCTCCCTCCCTGTACCATCCCTCTGGGTCATCCCAGTGCACCAGCCCCAAGCGTCCTGTATCCTGCATCGAACCTGGACTGCAATTCAATTCTTATATGATATTATACATGTTTCAATGCATTTATCCCAAATCATCCACCCCTCTCCCTCTCCCACAGAGTCCAAAAGACTGTTCTATACATCTGTGTATGTTTCTTAAAAAAGAACATCCAATTAGCAAATTGTCTTAGTAAGGCATGTATACAGAAAGAGGGAAGATATGTAAAGTCAGAAATCTTTTTTAAGTTGATTTGGGAAAATTGTACCAAATTTCATTAATCCCACATGCCTGTAGATGGTAGGGGACATGAAAGTTTCATTGGCTACCTTGAAAATCAACCCATTATTGACTGGCTTTTGTGAGAAGAATGTATATTGTTGTCAGACTTAAAATGTCCTGAAAAATGAAACATCTTATAGTAAGTTTCAAGAATCACAATAGTGTGGCTGGACTTGGCTGATAAGATGAAAACAGTAATGCCATAATCTTTAAAAGGTACCCAAAGCTGTGAAACTTTTTCCGCCATTACTTAAGATGGAGGCTAAGGTCTGATAAAATTAATATGTCAGAGTGGGAATAAGCAATGGTCTATGCATTATGGTCTCCACAACCACAAGAAAACCATATCATCTTTGGAGATGAATCATAAGCCTAAAACTAACTGATAAATTTTATATCAGAAAGATAACATGTTTTACATTGTGCTTGTATTTCAAATCCTAAAAGATGATGCTGTGAAAGTGCTGCACTCAATATGCCAGCAAATTTGGAAAACTCAGCAGTGGCCACAGGACTGGAAAAGGTCAGTTTTCATTCCAATTCCAAAGAAAGGCAATGCCAAAGAACGTGCAAACTACTGCACAATTGCACTCATCTCACACGCTAGTAAAGTAATGCTTAAAATTCTCCAAGCCAGGCTTCAGCAATACGTGAACCATGAACTTTCAGATGTTCAATCTGCTTTTAGAAAAGGCAGAGGAAGCACAGATCAAATTGCCAACATCTGCTGGATCGTGAAAAAAAGAAAGAGAGTTCCAGAAAACATCTATTTCTACTTTATTGACTACACCAAAGCCTTTGACTGTGTGGATCACAATAAACTGTTGAAAATTCTTGAAGAGATGGGAATGCCAGACAACCTGACCTGCCTCTTGAGATACCTATATGCAGGTCAGGAAACAACAGTTAGAACTGGACATGGAACAACAGACTGGTTCCAAATAGGAAAAGGAGTACGTCAAGGCTGTGTATTGTCACCCTGCTTATTTAACTTCTATGGAGACTACATCGTGAGAAACACTGGGCTGGAAGAAGCACAAGCTGGAATCAAGATTGCTGGGAGAAATATCAGTAACCTCAGATATGCAGATGACACCACTCTTATGGCAGAAAGTTAAGAACTAAAAAGCCTCTTGATGAAAGTGAAAAAGGAGAGTGAAAAAGTTGACTTAAAGCTCAACATTCAGAAAACGAAGATCATGGCATCTGGTCCCATCACTTCATGGCAGATAGATGGAGAAACAGTGGAAACAGTGTCAGACTTTATTTTTGGGGGCTCCAAAATCACTACAGATGGTGATTGCAGCCATGAATTTAAAAGACACTTACTCCTTGGAAGGAAAATTATGACCAACCCAGACTGCATATTCAAAAGCGGAGACATTACTTTGTCAACAAAGGTCCATCTAGTCAAAGTTATGGTTTTTCCAGTGGTCATGTATGGATGTGAGAATTGGACTGTGACAAAAGCTGAGCACCACAGAACAGATGCTTTTGAACTGTGGTGTTGGAGAAGACTCTTGAAAGTCCCTTGGACTGCAAGGAGATCCAACCGGTCCATTCTAAAAGAAATCAGTTCTGGGTGTTCATTGGAAGGACTGATGTTGAAGCTGAAACTCCTATACTTTGGCCACCTAGTTCGAAGAGCTGACTCATTTGAAAAGACCCTGATGCTGGAAAAGTTTGATGGCAGGAAGAGAAGGGGACGACAGAGGATGAGATGATTGGATGGTATCACCGACTCGATGGACATGGATTTGACTGGACTCCAAGAGTTGGTGATGGACAGGGAGGCCTTGCGTGCTGTGATTCATGGGGTTGCAAAGAGTCAGACACAACTGAGCGACTGAACTGAACTGTTCTATGATGGTGCATGGGTTGACAATGAAATAGAAAAGTACAATGTGATGGCAAAGTAAAATATGATGGCAAAGTACAGAATGATGTTAGTTCCAGGCACCAATGGTGGCAAACTAGTTGGTACAGTCTCAGATAGTATCTTGAATCTATTCATCCTCCTCAAAGAACTGGGCCTTGCTGTGGACTCACACATAAGAGACCCATACAGTTTTGTTAGTTGTGATCTGTCCACATTTTGTGTATCTAAATGGACTCTGTTCAGTTCAGTTGCTCAGTCATGGTTTTTGATAACTTTTATTAATATCTTTAACATTTGAAATAGCTCAATTGGAATTCCATCACCTCCACTAGCTTTGTTTGTAGCGATGCTTAAGGCCCACTTGACTTTGCATTCCAGGATGATCTCTTGTCTTTCCTATTCTATGGTTTTCCTCTATTTCTTTACACTGATCACTTAGGAAGACTTTCTTATCTCTCTGTGCTGTTCTTTGGAACTCTGCATTAAAATGGGTGGATCTTTCCTTTTCTCTTTTGCCTTATCACAAGAGACCACCTAGCTCTTATTTTCTTGAGGGTAAACTGGGGAATTAACTGACTTCTTGATGAGATAAATTATCCTTATGAATTGTAATCAATTAGGAATCATATTGTAAAGAAGCATATGAGTCTTAAACCCTTTTTGATATGTCCATCACAGCTGTAACTATATAATGATAATACTTGAGCATGTGCCTTTCACTTATATCAATGCACAATAAAGATTATCACTAAAGTGTCCAAAGTAAGGATATCATTTGTGATATATTCCTTGATATCATATATAATTTTCAGCTTTGCTTAAATCTGTACTTTAATGAACACTGTGCTTATCAGATTTTTGTATTTTTAAATTTATTTTTAATTGGAGGGTAACTGTTTTACAAAACTGTGTCAGTTTCTGCCATACATCAACATGAACCAGCCATAAGCATACATATGTCCCCTCCCTCTTGAATCTTCCTCCCACCCCTCTAGATAGCCACCAAGCACCGAGTTTGACTCCCTGTATCATATAGAGAATTCTCACCCGTTATCTATATATATGGAATATAGAAAGACAGTGCTGATGAGGCTACTTGCAGGGCAGCAATGATGATGCAGACATAGAAGACAGATTTGTCGACACAGTCTGGGAAGGAAAGGGTGGGATGAATAGAGAGAGTAGCCTTGAAACATATACATTACCATATGTAAAATGAACTTTTATATTTTTAACAGTTCATATCATTTCCTAAACTTTGTGCTCAATTTCCTTCCTTCATCCCAGATCTTCTTGATCATTTTTGAAAGTTATCAGCTTCCATAAAGTTTTAAAAAGTGGTGTTTGAAATGCCAGTCAGTTTTAAGTTTTAAAGCTATAAATAATGAATTTGGAGTCATAGGATTTGAAATGAGATAGGTAAAATATTTTCCAAAGTTTTTTATATAAATATGTAATTAACATTGCTTTAGCTATTTCAGCAGTCTATCAAATATCAAGCATATTTTGTGCATTCATTTGAAAAGTAGGGCATAATAAAATTACTGATTCTCTATAATACAAATGATTTATTATTGTTTTATTACATTAATGGCAGTATACATTGAATTCTCTGAAAACCCAATTAATAAAAATCCTATTCCCTTTCCACTCTAAAAACAAAGGCTAATTAAAAAAGAGATTAGTAGTTTGGGACAAAATTTTGCATGTATTGCAGATAGAGATTAAGTTGGTAGACATGTATTATACCTTTGAATTATAATACTATGGGGAACTATAATTACTGATACTGAATACCATATTAAAATATGCTGGCATAGAGTACCAGAGAAGACCTAGTGCTGTCTGTAAGGAGGTTCACTCCTAAGTCAGATTGAAACTAACACACTCAATTATTATTTTCAAAAATACTATTGAAAGCATCATCACACCTCCCTGAGGGTGAGGTGAATAAATGGACCAAAAGAGCTTATAAATAAATGTGGTGAAAATCACTTCTCTGGTAAATGAGTTGCAAAGAAAAAAAAATCCCCTCTCTACTTACTGCTATGTATATATCAGTTCAGTTGCTCAGTCGTGTCTGACTCTTTGTGACCCCGTGTACTACAGCACCCCAGGATTCCCTGTCCATCACCAGCTCCCTGAGCTTACTCAAACTCTTGTCCACCAAGTCAGTGATGCCATCCAATCATCTCATCCTCTGCCATCCATTTCTCCTCCTGCTTTCAATCTTTCCCAGAATCAGACTCTTTTCCAAAGAGTCAGTTCTTCAGATCAGGTGGTCAAAGTATTGGAGTTTCAGCTTTAGCATCAATCCTTCCAATGAATATTCAGGACTGATTTCCTTTAGGATGGACTAGTTTGAACTTCTTGCAGTCCAAGGGACTCTCAAGAGTCTTCCCCAACACCACAGTTCAAAAGCATCAATTATTTGGCACTCAGCTTTCTTTATAGTCCAATTCTCATATCCATACTACATAACTACTGGAAAAAACATAGCTTTGAATAGATGGACCTTTATTGCTAAAATAATGTCTCTGCTTCTTAACTTGCTGTCTAGGTTGATCATAGCTTTTCTTCCAAGGAGCAAGCATTTTTTATTTTCATGGTTGCACTCACCATCTGCAGTGATTTTTGAGCCCCAAACAATAAGTCTCTCTGTTTCCATTGTTTCTCCATCTATTTGTCTTGGAGTGATGGGACAGGATGCCATGATCTTAGCTTCCTGAATGTTGAGTTTTAAGGCAACATTTTCACTCTCCTCTTTCTCTTTCCCCAAGAGGCTCTTTAGTTCTTCTTCACTTTCTGACATAAGGGTGGTGTTATCTGAGTATCAGAGGTTATTGATGTTTCTCCCAGCGATCTTGACTCCAACTTGTGCTTTATCTACCCCAGCATTTCACATGATGTACTCTGCATACAAATTAAATAAGCGAGGTGACAATATACAGCCTTGAACATACTCCTTTCCCAATTTTGAATGAATCAGACCTTCCATGTTCACTTCTAATTGTTGCTTCTTGACCTGCATAGAGATTTCTCAGGAGGCAGGTAAGGTGGTTTGGTGTTCCAATTTCTTTAAGAATTTTCCAGTTTGTTGTGATCCACACAAAGGCTTCGGTGTCAATAAAGCAGAAGTAGATGTTTACTGTAACTCTTTTGCTTTTGTGATGATCCAACAGATGTTGGCAGTTTGATCTTTGGTTCCTCTGCCTTTTCTAAATCCAGCTTGAACATCTGGAAATTCATGGTTCATGTACTGTTGAAGCCTGGCTTGGAGAATTTTGAGCATTACATTGTAAGTGTGTGAGATGAGTTCAATTTGAGCATTCTTTGGCATTGCCTTTCTTTGGGATTGGAATGAAAATTGACCTTTTCCAGCCCTGTGACCACTGATGAGTTTTCCAAATTTGCTGGCATATTGAGTGCAGCACTTTCACAGCATCAACTTTTATGATTTGAAATCCTAAAAGATTTGAAATCCTGTCCAACTCTTTGTGAGCCCATGGACTATACAGTTCATGGAGTTCTCCAGGTCAGAATACTGCAGTGGGTAGATTTTTCCCTTCTCCAGCGGATCTTCTCAACCCAGGAATCAAACTGGAGTCTCCTACAATGTGGGGGGATTCTTTACGAACTGAGCTATGAGGGAAACCCCACTAAGTATGTATCAGTTCAGTCTCGAACGCCAGGCCTCCCTGTTCATCACCAACTCCCGGAGTTTATACAAACTCATGTCCATCAATTTGGTGATGCCATCCAGCCATCTCATCCTCCGTCTTCTCCTTCTCCTCTTCACCCCAACCCTCCCAGCATCAGGGTCTTTTCCAATGAGTCAACATTTCGCAAGAGGTGGCCAAAGTATTGGAGTTTCAGCTTCAGCATCAGTTCTTCCAATGAACACCTGGGACTGATCTCCTTTAGGATGAACGGATTGGATCTCCTTGCAGTCCAAGGGACTCTCAAGAGTCTTCTCCAACACCACACTTAAAAAGCATCAAGTATTCCGTGCTCTTCTTTCTTCACAGTCCTATTCTCACATCCATACATGACCACTGGAAAAACCATAGGCTTGACTAGATGGACCTTTGTTGGCCAAGTAATGTCTCTGCTTTTTAATATGCTATCTAGGTTGGTCATAACTTTCCTTCCAAGGAGTAAGCATCTTTTAATTTCATGGCTGCAATCACCATCTGCAGTGATTTTGGAGTCGCAAACAATAGAGTCTGACACTGTTTCCACTGTTTCCCCATATATTACCCATGAAGTGATGGGACCAGATGCCATGATCTTGGTCTTCTGAATGTTGAGCTTTAAGCCAACTTTTTCACTCTCCTCTTTCACTTTCATCAAGAGGCTCTTTAGTTCTTAACTTTCTGCCTTAAGGGTGGTGTCATCTGTATATCTGAGGTTACTGATATTTCTCCTGGCAATCTTGATTCCAGCTTGTGCTTCCTCCAGCCCAGTGTTTCTCATGATGTACTCTGCATATAAATTAAATAAGCAGGGTAACAATATACAGCCTTGAGGTACTCCTTTTCCTATTTGGAACCAGTCTGTTGTTCCATGTCCACTTCTAGCTGTTGTTTCCTGATCTGCATATAGGTTTCTCAAGAGGCAGGTCTGGTATTCCAATCTCCTTTAGAATTTTCCACAGTTTATTGTGATCCATACAGTCAGAGGCTTTGGCTTAGTCAATAAAAAAGAAATACATGTTTTCTGGAACTCTCTTGCCTTATCGATGATCCAACAGGTGTTGGCAGTTTGATCTCTGGTTCCTCTGCCTTTTCTAAAACCAGATTGAACATCTGGAAGTTCACGGTTCACGTTTTGCTGGAGCCTGGCTTGGAGAATTTTGAGCATCACTTTACTAGAGTGTGAGATGAGTGCAATTGTTCATTAGTTTGAGCAATCTTTGGCATTGCTTTTCTTTGGGATTGGCAAGAAAACTGACCTTTTCCAGTCCTGTAGCCACTGCTGAGTTTTCAAAATTTTCTGGTATATTGATTGCAGCACTTTCACAGCATCATCTTTCAGTATTTGAAACAGCACAACTGGAATTCCATCACGTCCACTAGCTTTGTTTGCAGTGATGCTTTCTAAGGCCCACTTGACTTCACATTCCAGGATGTCTGATTGTAGGTGAGTAAGTGATCACACCATTGTGATTATCTGGATTGTGAAGATTTTTTTTGTACAGTTCTGTGTATTCTTGCCATTTCTTCTTAATATCTTCTGCTTCTGTTAGGTCCATACTATTTCTGTCCTTTATCAAGCCCATCTTTGCATGAAATGTTCCCTTGATATCTCTAATTTTCTTGAAGAGATCCCTAGTCTTTCCCATTCTGTTGTTTCCCTCTATTTCTTTGCACTGATCGCTTAGGAAAGCTTTCTTATCTCTCCTCGCTATTTTTTGGAACTCTGCATTCAGATGTTTATATCTTTCCTTTTCTCCTTTGCTTTTTGCTTCTCTTCTTTTCACAGCTATAGGTAAGGCCTCCTAAGACAGCCATTTTGCTTTTGTGTGTGTGTGTGTGTGTGTGTGTTTTTTGTTTTTTTTTTTTTTTTTTTTTTTTTTTTACCACCATGGGGATGGTCCTGATCTCTGTCTCCTGTTCAATGTCATGAACCTCTGTCCATAGTTCATCTGGTACTCTGTCTATCAGATCTAGTCCCTTAAATTTATTTCTCACTTCCATTGTATAATCATAAAGGATTTTATTTAGGTCATACCTGAATGGTCTAGAGGTTTTCCTTACTTTCTTCAGTTTAAGGAGGAGAGGCTGTTCTTTGCTGGAGCAGCCGTGAAGAGATAGCCCACACCCAAGGTAGAAAAACCCAAATAAGATGATAGGTGTTGCAAGAGGGCATCAGAGGGCAGACACACTGAAACAATAATCACAGAAAAGTAGCCAATATGATCACATGGACCACAGCCTTGTCTAATTCAATGAAACTAGCCATGCTATGTGGGGCGACCCAAGACGGATGGGTCATGGTGGAGAGGTCTGACAGAATGTGGTCCACTGGAGAAGCGAATGCCAAACCACTTCAGTACGCTTGCCTTGAGAACCCAATGAACACTATGAAAAAGCAACATGATAGGATACTGAAAGAGGAACTCCCCAGGTCGGTAAGTGCCCAATATGCTACTGGAGATCAGTGGAGAAAAAAAAATGAAGGGATGAACCCAAAGCAAAAACAACACCCACTTGTGGATGTGACTGGTGACAGAAGCAAGGTCCGATGCTGTAAAGAGCAATATTGCATAGGAACCTGGAATGTTAGGTCCATGAATCAAGGCAAATTGGAAGTGGTCAAACAGGAGATGGCAAGAGTGAACATTGACATTCTAGGAGTCAGAAAACTAAAATGGACTGGAATGGGTGAATTTAACTCAGATGAACATTATATCTACTACTGTGGGCAGGAATCCCTTAGAAGAAATGGAGTAGCCATCATGGTCAACAAAAGAGTCTGAACTGCAGTACTTGGATGCAATCTCAAAAATGACAGAATGATCTCTGTTCTTTCCAAGGCAAACCATTCAATATCACAGTAATCCAAGTCTATGCCCCAACCAGTAATGCTGAAGAAGCTGAAGTTGAACGGTTCTATGAAGACCTACAAGACCTGTTAGAACTAACACCCCAAAAAAGATGTCCTTTTCATTATAGGGGACTGGAATACAAAAGTTGGAAGTCAAGAAACACCTGGAGTAACAGGCAAATTTGGCCTTGGAGTATAGAATGAAGCAAGGCAAAGGCTAATAGAGTTTTGCCAAGAGAACGCACTGGTAATAGCAAACATCGTCTTCCAACAACACAAGAGAAAACTCTACACATGGACATCACCAGATGGTCAATGCTGAAATCAGATTGATTATATTCTTTGCAGGCAAAGATGGAGAAGCTCTATACAGTCAGCAAAAACAAGACCGGGAGCTGACTATGGCTCAGATCATGAACTCCTTATTGCCAAATTCAGACTTATGTATGTATCAGTTCAGTTCAGTTCAGTCGCTCAGTCATGTCCGACTCTTTGCAGCCCCATGAATCACAGCACGGCAGGCCTGCCTGTCCTTCACCAACTCCCGGAGTTCACTCACACTCAAGTCCATCGAGTCAGTGATGCCATCCAGCCGTCTCATCCTCTGTCATCCCCTTCTCCTCCTGCCCCCAATCCCTCCCAGCATCAGTCTTTTCCAATGAGTTGACTCTTTGCATGAGGTGGCCAAAGTACTGGTGTTTCAGCTTTAGCATCATTCCTTCCAAAGAACACCCAGGAGTGATCTCCTTTAGAATGGACTGGTTGGATCGCCTTGCAGTCCAAAGGACTCTGAAGGGTCTTCTCCAACACCACACTTCAAAAGCATCAATTCTTCAGTGTTCAGCTTTCTTCACAGTCCAACTCTCACATCCATACATGACCAGTGCAAAAACCATAGCCTTGACTAGACGGACCTTTGTTGGCAAAGTAATGTCTCTGCTTTTCAATATGTTACCTAGGTTGGTCATATTTTCTTCAAAGGCGTAAGGGCCTTTTAATTTCATGGCTGCAGTCACCATCTGCCGTGATTTTGGAGCCCACAGAAATAAAGTCTGACACTGTTTCCACTCTTTCCCCATCTATTTCCTATGAAGTGATGGGACCAGATGCCATGATCTTCATTCTCTGAATGTTGAGCTTTAAGCCAACTTTTTCACTCCTGTCTTTCAATCTCATCAAGAGGCTTTTTAGTTTTTATTCACTTTCTGCCATAATGGTGGTGTCATCTGCATGTCTGAGGTTATTGATATTTCTCCTGGCAATACTGATTCCAGCTTTTGCTTCTTCCAGCCCAGGGTTTCTCATGATGTACTCTGCATATAAGTTAAATAAGCAGGGTGACAATATACAGCTCTGATGTACTTCTTTTCCTATTTGGAACCAGTCTATGGTTCCATGTCCAGTTCCAACTGTTGCTTCCTGACCTGCATATAGGTTTCTCAAGAGGCAGGTCAGGTGGTCTGGTATTCCCATCTCTTTCAGAATTTTCCACAGTTTATTGTGATCCAAAAAGTCAAAGGCTATGGCATAGTCAATAAAGCAGACATAGATGTTTTTCTGGAACTCTCTCGCCTTTTCAATGAACCAGGGGATGTTGGCAATTGATCTCTGATTCCTCTGCTTTTTCTAAAATTAGCTTGAACATCTGGAAGTTCACATTTCACATATTGCTGAAGCCTGGCTTCAAGAATTTAGAGTGTTACTTTACTAGTGTGTGAGATGAGTGCAATTATGTGGTAGTGTGAGCATTCTTTGGCATTGCCTTTCTTTGGGATTGGAATGAAACTGACCTTTTCCAGTCCTGTGGCCACTGCTGAGTTTTCCAAATTTGCTTGCATATTGAGTGCAGCACTTTCACAGCATCATCTTCCAGAATCTGAAATAGCTCAACTAGAATCCCATCACCTCCACTAGCTTTGTTCATAATGATGCTTCCTAAACCCACTTGCCTTCACATTCCAGGATGTCTGGCTCTAGGTGAGTGATCATACCGTCGTGATTATATTCATCATGAAAATCTTTTTTGTACAGTTCTTCTCTGTATTCTTGCCACCTCTTCTTAATATCTTCTGCTTCTGTTAGGTCTATATCATTTCTGTCTTTTATCAAGCCAATCTTTGCATGAAATGTTTCCTTCCTATCTCTAATTTTCTTGAAGTGATCTCTACTCTTCCCCATTCTTGTGTTTTCCTCTGTTTCTTTGCATTGATCGCTGAGGAAGGCTTTCTTATCTCTTTTTGCTATTCTTTGGAACTCTGCATTCAGATGCTTATATCTTTTCTTTTCTCCTTTGCTTCTTTTCACAGCTATTTGTAAGGCCTCCCCAGGCAGCCATTTTGCTTTTTTGCATTTCTTTTCCATGGGGATGATCTTGAACCCTGTCTCCTGTACAATGTCACGAACCTCAGTCCATAGTTCATCAGGCACTCTATCAGATTTAGTCCCTTAAATCTATTTCTCACTTCCACTGTATCAAATCATAAGGGATTTGATTTAGGTCATACCTGAATGGTCTAGTGGTTTTCCCTACTTTCTTCAATTTAAGAATGAATTTGGCAATAAGAGTTTATGATCTGAGCCACAATCAGCTCCCGGTCTTGTTTTTGCTGACTGTATAGAGCTTCTCCATCTTTGCCTGCAAAGAATATAATCAATCTGATTTCAGCATTGACCATCTGGTGATGTCCATGTGTAGAGTCTTCTCTTGTGTTGTTGGAAGATGATGTTTGCTATGACCAGTGCATTCTCTTGGCAAAACTCTATTAGCCTTTGCCTTGCTTCATTCTATACTCCAAGGCCAAATTTGCCTGTTACTCCAGGTGTTTCTTGACTTCCAACTTTTGTATTCCAGTCCCCTATAATGAAAAGGACATCTTTTTTGGGGTGTTAGTTCTAACAGGTCTTGTAGGTCTTCATAGAACCGTTCAACTTCAGCTTCTTCAGCATTACTGGTTGGGGCATAGACTTGGATTACTGTGATATTGAATGGTTTGCCTTGGAAAGAACAGAGATCATTCTGTCATTTTTGAGATTGCATCCAAGTACTGCAGTTCAGACTCTTTTGTTGACCATGATGGCTACTCCATTTCTTCTAAGGGATTCCTGCCCACAGTAGTAGATATAATGTTCATCTGAGTTAAATTCACCCATTCCAGTCCATTTTAGTTTTCTGACTCCTAGAATGTCAATGTTCACTCTTGCCATCTCCTGTTTGACCACTTCCAATTTGCCTTGATTCATGGACCTAACATTCCAGGTTCCTATGCTCTTTACAGCATCAGACCTTGCTTCCATCATCAGTCACTTCCACAGCTGGGTATTGTTTTTGCTTTGGCTCCATCCCTTCATTCTTTCTGGAGTTATTTATCCACTGATCTCCAGTAGCATATTGGGCACTTACCGACCTGGGGAGTTCCTCTTTCAGTATCCTATCATTTTGCCTTTTCATAGTGTTCATGGGGTTCTCAAGGCAAGAAGTGGTTTGGCATTCCCTTCTCCAGTGGATCACATTCTGTCAGACCTCTCCACCATGACAGCACATATTGGTGGCCCCACAGGGCATGGCTTAATTTCATTGAGTTAGACAAGGCTGTCATCTTAGTGTGATTAGAATGTGTGTCTGCCCTCTGATGCCCTCTTGCAACACTCACTGTCTTGGGTTTCTCTTACCTTGGACGTGGGATATCTCCTCATGGCTGCTCCAGCAAAGTGCAGCTGCTGCTCCTTACCTTGGACGAAGGGTATCTCCCCACCGCCACGCCTCCTGACCTTGAAGTGGAGTAGCTCCTCTAGGCTCTCCTGCACCCCCTCCCTCTTAGACCTCCCTCACACTCTCCCCATACCACCCTTCTAGGTTATAACAGAGCACCAAGCTGAGCTCTTTGTAGTATATAGCAGCTTCACACTAGCTATCTGTTTTACAAATGGTAGCTTATATATGTCAATCCCAATCTCCCAGTTCATGCCACCGTTACCTTCCCGTACTGTGTCCATGTCTGTTCTTTATCTGCATCTCTATTCCTGCCCTGCAAATAAGTTTATCTATACCGTTTTTCTAGATTCCATGAGCGAGTGAGTAAGTGTTGCTCGGTCATGTCTAACTCTTTGTGACTCCATGGACCTATAGAGTCCATGGATTTCTCTAGGCTAGAATAATGGAGTGCGTAACCTTCACCTTCTCCAGGGGATCTTCCCAATCCAGGGTTCAAATCCAGGTCTCCCACATTGCAGGCAGATTCTTTACCAGCTCAGCCACTAGGGAAGCCTTTCCTCTTGTCCACATATATGCATTAATATACTACATTTGTTTTTCTCTTTCTGACTTACTTCATTTTGTATGACAAACTCTGGATCCATCCATATCTCTACAAACAACCCAATTTTGTTACTTTTAGTGGTTGAGTAATATTTCATTGTGTATATGTACCACATCTTTATCCATTCATCTGTTGATGGGCATTTAGGTTGCTTCCATGCCCTGACCATTGTAAATAATGCTGCAGTGAGCACTGAGATGCTTGTGTCTTTTCGAATTATGATTTTCTCAGGGGATATGCTCAGTAGTGGAATTGCTGGGTCATATGGTAATTCTAGTTTTAGATTTTAAAGGAACCTCCATGCTGTTCTCCATAGTGGCTGTAATTATTTACATTTCCACCAAGAGTGAAATGACATGATTAGATATGGGTTTCAAAAAGTTAATTCTGGCTTTATTAACAAAAAATTTAGAAGAAGCCTGTACCTGAGAGGGTACAACTTTAGAAGTTGTTGCAAAGGATGATAAAAGATTGTCTAAGGGATGGAGAGAGTGAATAGATATAACTACTTGGAAGTGAGAAGTAAGCAGAGAGGGAAGATTCTTGGGTGACATCAATTTTTATTTCTGGTTTATTATTATCAGTTACTGTTTCATTTCTGTGACAGGAATTGTTCTGTGTTGCCAGGCATATAGTTAAGGTCATAAAGTTGTCCTTGAAAAGAGCTTACAGTCACAGAAGGAAATTTATTCATTCACATTGTTTTTTTTTTTAAAAAAAAAAAAGAATTTTGAATGGTCATCATATATTGATTTTGATATACTTACAATAATATACAGAAAGTAGATTATGCATTTTCCAAACATCCTTATCTTGCCTTGCTGCAGATCAGATTAACACTTTCTTCACAGTTGACTACTTTTCCTTATTCTAATTTTTATCTTCTCTAGCCAGTTAGATAGCTCTAAAACTCTCCAATATGGCCATGTTATTTTTTTGTTGGTGTATTTACTTCCACTTTTTATCTGCTTCATCATACCTATGATTCTCTATGTTTAATAATTTCACCATTGTAACCAATATCTCCCATGACTACAAGCATATTTTTATTGTCTATAGTTTGCCTTTGCTCCTCTTTGATGGAACTAAAGATCTTATTTCTTTTGGTCATATTTTTTTAAAACAAGATCATTTGGAGGAGATGGCGTGATGATTCAAGGAATCTTCCTACTTATTTCAATTCCAAAACATTGATACAGGATTAAGCAATAGTGCTCCTAACCCTTCAGGTTCAACTCAGAAATCTGAAATTGAGTGCTATATATTTGAAAGAATATGTTTGAGGTTGCTATATAAATTTGGTCAGATACTACTGTTAAGATATCCTGTAACAATTGTTGAATCTCAAAATAATTGTCTCAGAGCAATTTATTCAGTTTTGCCTTTAGGAATGAGAGCAAATGGGAAGAGGTCAAACGGGTACTCATTTTAAAGAACTAAGTCCTGCGGGGGGTTGTCCAGGATGACCTATCCATGACTTGGCTATAAAGGTGCAGACACCTATATTAAATGCATGTCTGAATTTTCCTCAACAATTTGCATGTTATTACACCCTCCTTGTGGTATGATAAAGCCACTACAGTTAGTGTTGTAGTTATTTATCTTTCTGGGACTGTTTTGAGAAAAAATGATTCTATATATAAATATAGAATAGAGTAGGGGAGTATTACGTACTGGATTCTCTTAATTCATTTCAAAGCTATGATTTTTTGAGATAGTCATTCTGTAACATTTATATTGAAATATAATTAACTAAAAATGTGTTATTTTTAAGTGTACAGTAAGTGACTCAGTTATATATATATATATATATATATATATATATATATATATATATGGTGTTTTCAGATTTTTTTCCATTATAGGTTATAAGATAGTGACTATAGGTCTCTGCTATATAGTATGTCCTTGTTTAGTAGTTATATGTTAATCTCAAATTCCTAATTTATTCCTTCCACCACCAATATCCACTTTGGTAACAATAAGTTTATTTTCTATATCTGTAAGTCAATTTCTGTTTTGTAAATAAGTTCATTTGTATCATTATTTTATATTTCACATATCAATGATGTCATATGACATTTATCTGTGTGATGTACTTCACTTAATGTGGTAATATCTAGATCCACCTACCCTGCTGCAAATGGTATTAAGAATGTCGTCCTGATTCTGCCATTGTCCTCTCCACACAGTGAGCCCCAGCCAATCTGCCCACTCAGGAAGTCCTCCAATATTTCAAGAAGGATCTCTGGACTAGTTGCGGCACTGCAGGGTCAGCTCAGACTGAGATCTGGTCTTAACTCCAGCTTGTACTTGCCCCAAAATTCCACAATTTCCCCCAAAGTCCACAGTCTCAGGCTATTTGTGGGGATTTAATCCCTGCACTTGTGGCTGCAGGAGTACATTCCCTTCATCTTTGCTCACACAGCTCCCTGGTGTCCTGCTTTGGTTTTGAGTTCACCTCTGCTTGTAGGTTGTCCGCCAGTGCCTGTTCCCAGCCCAAACAAGAGGAAGCAAAAGTAGTGGCTTATGAGGGCTCACTTCCTCAGTAGGGCTGGGGAAAGAGAAGGGGTATGCAAGACAAAATTGGAGTGTGTGGGGAGTGTCTGCTGTGACTGAGGCCTACAGGAAGTTGCTATAGTCTGCGACTGGTCATGTGCTCTTCCAGGGGAATTGGCCTGTGTTGTGTGTCCCTTGGGAGAACCAAGCAGACTAGGATCACAGGAAGGTGTGGGCAGTAACCTGTGCCTACCTTTAGCTTGGTGGCAGCTGCTCCCTCTGGGGTTGGGACTACAGCAAAATCATTTGTTCCCAGCCTCAGGACCTTGCCCTGGTTTGGCACTGGCCAGTGGATTTGTGTTCTCCCCTCTGGGATCATAAACTGCAGTCACCTCTAGTTCTGCCTTTGGCTCTCTTGCTGGCTTTGCCCAGGCATATCTACCTCTGGGGTTAGGCAGGTTACACCATTGCTCATCCCACTTATGGCATTTGAGTGAAGTCAAGTTCTTTCAATCTGTGATCATGGAAAGTTAGCTGATCTCTGAGGCAACGATGTCTTGCCTCTATGGGAAGCCCAGGATTTTCCCTGGACTCCCTCAGCTGTTACAGAGTCCAAGCTCACTCTGCTCACCGCTCAACAGGCCAGTGAATCTGAGAGATGAAGTGTTGAGGCAAGGAATACGACTTTATAGGGGAAAGCCAGCTGACTGAGAAGATGGTGGACTAATGCCTCAAAGTAACTATCTTTGCGGGGTCTGGATGCCAGGTTTTTTATAGAGGCAGAGAGAGAAGCAATGAGGTACTAAAGTCAAAAGGCATAATAGAGAGGGAGAGGCAGTGAGGAAGTAAAGTAAAAAGGGTCTTCAGTCTTACAAAACATTTCTGAAAAGGGTCAGCCTTTGGAAAGTGTGTGCTAATCTCTTCTATTCACAGGTGGGCAGTGTCAAACAACCTGTCTATAAGCTGAACAAAGGCAGTTTAGTTCACAATCAGGCAGAGGGGCAGGGTCCTTTGAGGCAGGCCAATATATAAGATCATAATAATAAAAGCGACAGCAAGTCAAAGAAACAGTTCCAATATGGAGTCAGAATTGGCTTCTTTTCTGCAGTAGTACTAGTCCTTTCAGAATATGTTCATGGCATTCAACCCCTGTCCTTTCATTGGGGTCCAACCCCAAAAGCCTGACCCTCAGCACTCAGCCCCCACTCACCACAGTGGGCATGCAAACAGTGTCTAGGCTGGGAAGTGCTGGTTAATAGTAATCTCTGTGGTGATTTCCCTCTGTTTTGCCTTCTTAACACCTGTTGCTGCAATCTTGTCTGAGGTTCTGAAGCTCCTCTCTATCCCTGCCCATGAAGTGGTTTCTGAGTGTGCGGGTACTTTTCTGCCCTCATTGATCCCTCTCCAGGGAGCAGGTCCCCATTCCAAAATCCTTTGTCTTATTTTTTTAATCTTTATCTTTGTCCTACTTTATTCTGAGGAGATTGGCTTGCCTTTTCAGAAGTCTGGGGTCTTCTGCCAAGACTCAGAAGGTTTTCTGTAAGAACTGTTCCACAATCAGATATACTTTTAATGTATTTGTGGGGAGGAAGTTGATCTCCCATCTTACTCCTCCACCATCTTGAAAGTCCTCTCCTGCAAATGGCGTTATTTCACCCTTTTTATGGCCGAGTAGTAATCCATTGTATAATTGTACTACATCTTCTTTATCTATTCTTATGTCTATGCACATTTAGGTTACTTCCATGTATCAGCTATTATCAATAGTGCTTCAGTGAATATTGGTGTGTGTATCTTTTCAAATTATGGTTTTTTCTGGACATATACCCAGGAGTTGGGTTGTGGAATCATATGGTAGTTTTTTTTTTTTTTTTTTTAAGTTTTTTAAGGATCTCCATACTGTTTTCTATAGTGAGTGTACCAATTTATATTCCTACCGACAACTGTAGGAGGGTTCCCTTTTCCCCACACTCTCTCCAGCATTTATTATCTGTAGACTTTTTAATGACGGCCATTCTGACTGGTGTGAGGTGATACCTCATTGTAGTTTGGATTTACATTTCTCTAATAATTAGCAATGCTGGGCATCTTTTCATGTGCCTGTTGGTCATCTGTATGTTTTATTTGGAGAAATGTCTACTTATATTTTCTGCCCATTTTTAGATTGGATTTTTTTAATGTTGAAATGTATGAGCTATTTACATATTAGTTTCTTATTAGTCATATTTTTGCAAATGTTTTATTCCATTCACAAGGTTGTGTTTTGATTTGTTTCTGGTTTCCTTTGCTGGGCAAAAACTTTTAAATTTAATTAGGTCCCATTTGTTTATTTTTGCTTTAATTTTGTTACTCTGGGAGACAGAACCAAAAAACTACTGCTGTGATTTATGTTAAAGAGTGTTCTGCCTACTTTTTTCCTCTAGGGGTTTTAGCATATCCAGTCTTATATTTAGGTGTTTAATACATTTTGAGTTTATTTTTGTATATGATGCTAGAGAATATTTAAATTTCATTGCTTTCCCTCTAGCTCTAGTTTTCTCAGCACTATGTACTGAAGAGACTGTCTTTTCTCCATTGTATATTCTCGTTTCCTTTGTTATAGTTTACTTGACCATAAGTGAGTGGATTAATTTCTGGGCTTTCTATCCTGTTTCACTGACCCATATTTCTGCTTTTGTGCAAGTACTAAGTATAGACTGAAGTCAGTGAACCAGATTCCTCCAACACTGTTCTATGTCAAGACTCTTTTGGCTATTTGGGGTCTTTTTGTTTCCATAAAAATTTTAAAGTTTTTTGTTCTAATTCTATAAAAAATTCCATTGGTAGTCTGAGGGGGATCTCATTGAATCTATAGATTGCCTTGGGTAGTATGGTTATTTTAAGAATATCGATTTCTCCAACCAAAAGTTTGGTATAAATTTCTGCCTATTTCTTTTGCCTTCAATTTATTTTATCAGTGTTTTCAGTGTCTTACACTTTTCAGAATTCAGGTCTTTTGCATCCTTGGGTAGGTTAGATGCCAATAAAATACCAAACTGTAACAGACATTCCTTCCTCTAGGCATTTCTAATCCATAGTAATGCAAAAATAATTATTTTTAATAATTTTATTTTTATTTTATTATTAGTTAAAATTTTAACTAATTTTTATTTTAAGTTAAAAATAGCTAATTATTAATAATTAATTATAAATGCATTCTCAAGATAAAATTTCTCAAAGGACAAGCAAGGCCACCAATCCTCCTGTTTAATGATGGCCAATGACGCAAAGCTAGTGGAGGTGATGGAATTCCAGTTGAGCTGTTTCAAATTCTAAAAGATGATGCTCTGAAAGTGCTGCACTCAATATGCCAGCAAATTTGGAAAACTCACCAGTGGCCACAGGACTGGAAATGGTTAATTTTCATTCCAATTCCAAAGAAAGACAATGCCTAAGAATGCTTAAACTAACATACAATGGCACTCATCTCACTCGCTAGTAAAATAATGCTCAAAATTCTCCAAGCCAGGGTTTAGCAATATGTGAACCGTGAACTTCCAGATGTTCAAGCTGGTTTTAGAAAAGTCAGAGGAACAAAAGATCAAATTGCCAACATCTGCTGGATCATCAAAAAAGCAAGAGAGTTCCAGAAAAACATCTACTTCTGCTTTATTGACTATGCCAAAGCATTTGACTGTGTGGATCACAATAAACTGTGGAAAATTCTTCAAGAGATGGGAATACCAGACCACCTGAACTGCCTCTTGAGAAATCTGTATGCAGATAAGGAAGAAACAGTTAGAACAGGACATGGAACAACAGACTGGTTCTAAATAGGAAAAGGAGTATGTCAAGGCTGTATATTGTCAGCCTGCTTATTTAACATCTGTGTAGAGTACATCTTGAGAAATGCTGGGCTGGAGGAAGCACAAGCTGGAATCAAGATTGTCAGGAGAAATATCAATAACCTCAGATACGCAGATGACACCACCCTTATGGCAGAAAGTTAAGAAGAACTAAACAGTCTCTTGATGAAGGTGAAAGTGGAGAGTGAAAAAGTTGGCTTAAAGCTCAACATTCAGAAAACTAAGAGCATGGCATCCAGTCCCATCACTTCATGGAAAATAGATGGAGAAACAGTGGAAACAATGGCTGACTTTGTTTTTTGGGGCTCCAAGGTCACTGCATAGGGGGATTGCAGCCATGAAATTAAAAGACGCTTACTCCTTGGAAGGAAAGTTATAACCAACCTAGACAGTGTATTAAAAAGCAGAGACGTTATTTTGCCAATGAAGGTCCGTCTAGTCAAGACTATGGTTTTTCCTGTAGTCATGTGTGAATGTGAGAATGGGACTATAAAGAAAGCTGAAAACAGAATTCATGCTTTTGAACTGTGGTGTTGGAGAAGACTCTTGAGAGTCCCTTGGACTGCAAGGAGATCCAACCAGTCTATCCTAAAGGAGATCAGTTCTGAGTGTTCATTGGAAGGACTGATGTTGAAGCTGAAACTCCAATACGTTGGCTACCTGGTTTGAAGAGCTGACTCATTTGAAAAGACCCTGATGCTGGTAAAGATTGAAGGCAGGAGGATAAGGGGGCGACAGAGGATGAGATGGTTGGATGGCATCACCGACTCAATGGACATGAGTTTCAGTAAACTCTGGCAGGTGGTGATGGACAGGGAGGCCTGGTGTGCTGTGGTCCATGGTGCACGAAGAGTCAGACACGACTGAGTGACTGAACTGAACTGAGTCACATTCTAGTATACAAAAACTAAAATCTTAATAATAAACTTTCATATACAGAATTATATCAGATGTGAGACAAGGAAAGCTTAGTTAATATAGTATAGTGCCTAAAAGTGTATATTTGCTGTTATATTTAGAGTTGAAATCAAATTCTTATTTTGCTACTGACTCGCTCTATGACTTTAGACCATTTACTGAGCCTTTCTGAGCCTCGCCACTGCTATCTGTAAAGTTATCCTGAGAATTAAGGGAAAGTTTTGTAAAATCCAGATAAAGTGTTTGATAAATGGCAATTATCACTATCAAAGCACCACAGACACGAAGCTTATCCACTACCTAAACTATCAGTCAATTCTAGAAACAGAAATTTATGATGTTTTCAAATATAAATCTTAAATCCTATTAGTTTATCTATGTGGTGCAGAGTGAGATGTTTTTCATTTTCTTATAGGTTTCGAGAAATAGCAAAGGAAGTGAAGCAATTTTAAGGGAACTTTAAATTAATTTGTAATTAACCATTATTTTAACACAGTAAGTTTGAAAATTTTTACTTTATTGTCAAAATCAGTAAGAGAATATTTCAGTCAGTCAGTTCAGTCATTCAGTCATGTCTGACTCTTTGTGACCTCATGAATTGCAGCATGCCACACTTCCCTGTCCATCACTAACTCCTGGAGTTTACCCAAACTCAATGTCCATTGAGTCGGTGATGACATCCAGCCATCTCATCCTCTGTCATCCCTTTCTCCTCCTGCCCACATCCTTCCCAGCATCAGGGTCTTTTCCAATGAGTCAACTCTTCACATGAGGTGGCCAAAGTACTGGAGTTTCAGCTTCAGCATCAGTCCTTCCAATGAACACCCGGGACTGATCTCCTTTAGGATGGACTGGTTGGATCTCCTTGCAGTCCAAGGGACTCTCAAGAGTCTTCTCCAACACCACACTTCAAAAGCATCAATGCTTCAGCATTCAGCTTTCTTCACAGTCCAATTCTCACATCCATACATGACCACTGCAAAAACCATAGCCTTGACTAGATAGAACTTTGTTGGCAAAGTAATGTCTCTGCTTTTGAATATGCTATCTAGGTTGGTCATAACTTTTCTTCCAAGGAGTAAGCACCTTTTAATTTCATGGCTGCAGTCACCATCTGCAGTGATTTTGGAGCCCCCCCCCCCCAAAATAAAGTCTGACACTGTTTCCAATATTTCCCCATCTATTTCCCATGAAGTGATGGGACCAGATGCCATGATCTTCGTTTTCTGAATGTTGAGTTTAAGCCAACATTTTCACTCTCCTCTTTCACTTTCATCAAGAGGCTTTTTTCCTCTTCACTTTCTGCCATAAGGGTGGTGTCATCTGCATGTCTGAGGTTATTGATATTTCTCCCGGCAATCTTGATTCCAGCTTGTGTTTCTTCCAGCACAGCATTTCTCATGATGCACTCTGCATAAAAGTTAAATAAGCAGGGTGACAGTATACAGCCTTGATGTACTCATTTTCCTATTTGGAACTAGTCTGTTGTTCCATGTCCAGTTCTAACTGTTGCTTCCTGACCTGCATACAGATTTCTCAAGAGGCAGGTCAGGTGGTCTGGTATTTCCATCTCTTTCAGAATTTTCCACAGTTTATTGTGATCCACACAGTCAAAGGCTTTGGCATAGTCAATAAAAAAGAAATAGACGTTTTTCTGGAACTCTCTTGCTTTTTCAATGATCCAGCGCATGTTGGCAATTTGGTCCCTGTTTCCTCTGCCTTTTCTAAAACCAGCTTGAACATCTGGAAGTTCACGGTTCACGTATTGCTGAAGTCTGGCTTGGAGAATTTTGAGCATTACTTTACATTGCAGCCAAAGATGGAGAAGCTCTATACAGTCAACAAAAACAATACCAGGAGCTGACTGTGGCTCAGATCATGAACACTTTATTGCTAAATTCAGACTGAAATTGAAGAAAGTAGGGAAACACACTAGACCATTCAGGTATGACCTAAATCGAATCCCTTATGATTATACAGTAGAAGTGAGAAATAGATTTAAGGGACTACATCTTATACGTAGAGTGCCTGATGAACTATGGACTCAGTTTCATGACATTGTACAGGAGACAGGGTTCAAAACCATCCCCATGGAAAAGAAAAGCAAAAAAGCAAAATGCCTGTCTCTGGAGGCCTTACAAATAGCCATGAAAAGAAGCAAAGCAAAAAGCAAAGGAAAAAAGGAAAGATAAAACCATCTGAATGCAGAGTTCCAAAGAATAGCAAGAAGAGATAAGAAAGCCTTCCTCAGTGATCAATGCAAAGAAATAGAGGAAAACAACAGAATGGGAAAAATTAGAGATCTCTTCAAGAAAATTAGAGATAACAAGGGAATATTTCATGCAAAGATGGGCTTGATAAAGGACAGAAATGGTATGGACCTAACAGAAGCAGAAGATATTAAGAAGAGGTGGCAAGAATACACAGAAGAACTGTACAAAAAAGATCTTCATGACTCAGATAATCACGATGGTGTGATCACTCACCTAGAGCCAGATATCCTGGAATGTGAAGTCAAGTGGGCCTTAGAAAGCATCACTACTAACAAAGCAAGTGGAGGTGATGGAATTCCAGTTGAGCTATTTCAAATCCTGAAAGATGATGTTGTGAAAGTGCTGCACTCAATATGTCAGCAAATTTGGAAAACTCAGCAGTGGCCACAGGACGGGAAAAGGTCAGTTTTCATTCCAATCCCAAAGAAAGGCAATGCCAAAGAATGCTCAAACTACCGCAGAATTACACTCATCTCACACACTTGTACTCTGCATAGAAGTTAAATAAACAGGGTGACAATTTACAGCCTTGACATACTCCTTTTCCTATATGGAACCAGTCTGTTGTTCCATGTCCGGTTTTAACTGTTGCTTCCTAACCTGGATATAGGTTTCTCAAGAGGCAGGTCAGGTGGTCTGGTATTCCCAACTTTTTCAGAATTTTCCACAGTTTATTGTGATCCACACAGTCAAAGGCTTTGTCATAGTCAAAAAAAACAAAAGTAGTTATTTTCTGGAACTCGCTTGCTTTTTCAATGATCCAGTGGATGTTGGCAATTTGATCTCTGGTTCCTCTGCCTTTTCTAAAACCAGCTTGAACAGAGCTGATAACATTTCACAGTCAAGGCTGTCATATAAACCACACAACTATTCAAATTTTACATGTATTGTGGGCTCATGAGAGATGGGAATACCAAACCACCTGACCTCCCTCTTGAGAAACCTATATGCAGGTAAGGACGCAACAGTTAGAACTGCAGCCCACCAGGCTTCTCCGTCCATGGGATTTTCCAGGCAAGAGTACTGGAGTGGGGTGTCATTATATACATATAAATATGCACATAAATATACATATATACACCTGCAAGCATACATATATAATGTTTTATTTAGTGTGAGCGTTATATCTCTTTTTAACCAGTACAAAATATCCATGCATAACTTAAAAATCCTGTTTGTTACATCTAGTTTTAAATGTACATTTTTTGTATAGGAAAAATGTACTTAAAAACATAAGACATGACAATAACCAGTGAATTGCTTTAGCCCAGCAAACAAAGCTAAAATGAATGAAATTTTAAGGATGTTTCAGGGCCATAAGGAATTTGGTTCTACACAGAAGGCTTTATATTATAGAATCAGAACATGAAAATTATATTCCATGGGAAATT
Organism: Bos taurus; assembly: GCF_002263795.3. Taxonomy (NCBI): domain Eukaryota; kingdom Metazoa; phylum Chordata; class Mammalia; order Artiodactyla; family Bovidae; genus Bos; species Bos taurus. The sequence goes on along the minus strand of NC_037357.1, from coordinate 39,205,730 downwards.
TGATCTGTGCATTGACAGTTTTTGATATGCAGCAGCTAAATTATTAGTTCATCAGGTGATTACTATCTTCTAATAGTGTGGTGAAATGTAGTTTATTTTTGACAGTTTAAAGATCTATTTCTATAAATATATGTCTGACATTAACTAGTTTAGTTGAGACATGGTCAATCATAAAACAATTAACTTTATAAACACCCTTTAAAACTATATTGCATTTTGTCTATGTAATAAGAAAGTGAGCTATAAGTTTTAAAATATGCTATTCAAAAACATTATTGAAAACATTATTCAAATACATTCAAATACATATAAATATGTATTTTTTCATGATACATGCTATTATGATACATGCAAGGGAGGTATAAATTAGGGAAAATAAATTACGTATCACTTGTTCCACTATGGAGGAATCCATCAAATCAGATTTTTGCTAAAACAGTTCCCTCAAAATTCTGTATTTTTTTTTACCTCAATTCAATTATTATGAATATAATTTGAATATACTCAAAAATGTTGGCAATAGAAAGACAGTATATTCTGGAAAATGAAAAAAAAATTATGGCTAATTTATTTCTTGTATATGACAATTTTAGTAAAAAAATATGAAAAATACATATATGGAATATTGTTTCCAAAAAAGAAATGGTCAAAAAAAAAAAAAAAAAGACATGAAAAGATTCCTAAACTTTGTCAGTAATGAAATTGTGATTAATACTCTAGAACTTTTATCAAACATTAGTATTCACAATCCTTTATGTGTGTTGAGTATTTTATGTGTCTTCCACAGTGTATTAATATAAGGGATAAAAAATTAAAAAATATTGCCCTCCTTCTGAAGGATGTCATAGTCTATGATAGATATTCTATAGTATGACACTCAGTTCAGTTCAGTTCAGTCGCTCAGTCGTGTCCGACTCTTTGCAACCCCATGAATCGCAGCTCACCAGGCCTCCCTGTCCATCACCAACTCCTAGAGTTCACCCAAACTCATGCCCATCGAGTCGGTGATGCCATCCAGCCATCTATCCTCTGTCGTCCCCTTCTCCTCCTGTCCCCAATCCTTCCCAGCATCAGAGTGTTTTCCAATGAGTCAACTCTTTGCATGAGGTGGCCAAAGTACTGGAGTTTCACCTTTAGCACCAGTCCTTCCAATGAACACCCAGGACTGATCTCCTTTAGGATGGACTGGTTGGATCTCCTTGCAGTCCAAGGGACTCTCAAGAGTCTTCTCCAACACCACACTTCAAAAGCATCAGTTCTTCAGCTCTCAGCTTTCTTCACAGTCCAACTCTCACATCCATACATGACCACGGGAAAAACCATAGACTTGACTAGATGGACCTTTGTTGGCAGAGTAATGTCTCTGCTTTTGAATGTGCTATCTAGGTTGGTCATAACTTTTCTTCCAGGGAGTAAGCATCTTTTAATTTCATGGCTTCAGTCACCATCTGCAGTGATTTTGGAGCTCCAAAAAATAAAATCTGACACTGTTTCTCTGTCTATTTCCCATGAAGTGATGGAACCAGATGCCATGATCTTCGTTTTCTGAATGTTGAGCTTTAAGCCGACTTTTTCACTCTCCTCTTTCACTTTCATCAAGAGGCTTTTTTTCCTCTTCACTTTCTGCCATAAGGGTGGTGTCATCTGCATATCTGAGGTTATTGATATTTCTCCCAGCAATCTTGATTCCAGCTTATGCTTCTTCCAGCCCAGCATTTCTCATGATGTACTCTGCATAAAAGTTAAATAAGCAGGGTGACAACATACAGCCTTGACGTACTCCTTTTCCTATTTGGAACCAGTCTGTTGTTCCATGTCCAATTCTAACTGTTGCTTCCTGATCTATGTATAGGTTTCTCGATGAGCAGGTCAGGTGGTCTGGTATTTCCATGTCTTTCAGAACTTTCCACAGTTTATTGTGATCCACACAGTCAAAGGCTTTGGCATAGTCAATAAATCAGAAATAGATATTTTTCTGGAACTCTCTTGGATGTTGGCAATTTATAAATTATACTTGACAATATTATCATACTAATGTCATATTATGCTAAGTATAATTGGTAGCATAGTAATGGATGCAGATTTTATAATTTACATAGAGGGATAAGACTCTAGGGTTTTGTGTATGGTCCTATGATGTTAATGTCATCCAATTGTGTTTTGCCACGTTAGAACTTTTATGTCTATTAATGGCAGACTAGGTAAGTCAGAACAACCATCTCATTGAGAACAACTGAATAAAAAAGGAATGAAAAACCATTCCAGTATTCTTGCCTCGAGAATCCTGTAAACAATATGATATGAAACTGAAAGATGAATCCCTCAGATCTGCAGCTGTCCAAATTGCTGCTGGGCAAGAGTGGAGAAGTAACTCCAGAAAGAATGAGGAAGCTGAGCCAGATGACACTCAGTTGTGGATGTGTCTGGAGGTGAAAGTAAAGTCTGATGCTGTAAAGAACAATATTGCATAGAAACATGGAAAATAAGTTCCATGAATCAATGTAAATTAAAAGTGGTCAAACAGGAGGTGACAAGACAGAAAATTGACAGAATTTTGCCAAGAGAACACACTGGTCATAGCAAACACCCTCTTTCAACAACAAAAGAGACAACTCTACACATAGGCATCACGAGATAGTCAATACCAGAATCAGATTGATTATATTCTTTTCACTGGAAGATGGGGAATTCCTATACAGTCAGCAAAAACACAATCTGGTGTTGACTGTGGCTCAGATCATGAGCTCTTTATTGGAAAACCCAGGCTTAAATTGAAGAAAGTAGGGAAAACCACTGGACCATAAAGTGATGGTGAAAGTCACTCAGTCTTGTCTGACTCTTTGTGATGCCATGGACTATACTGTTCATGGAATTCTCCAGGCCAGAATACTGGAGTGGGTAGCCTTTCCCTTCTCCAGAGGATCTTCTCAACCCAGGGATCAAACCCAGGTCTCCCACATTGCAGGCAGATTCTTTACCAGCTGAGTCACGAGAGAAGCCCAAGAATACTGGAGTGGGTAACTTATCCCTTTTCCAGCGAGTCTTCCTGACTCAGGAATTGAACTGGGGTCTCCTGGATGATTATACAGTGGAGGTGATGAACAGATTCGAGGGATTAGTTCTGGTGGACAGAGTGCCTGAAGAACTATGGGCAGAGGTTCATAACATTGTCCAGGAGGCAGTCACCAAAACCGTCCCTCTAAAAAAGAAATGCAGGAAGGCAAAGTGATTCTCCCAGAAGGCTGTAGAAATACTGAGGAAAGAATAGAAGTGAAAGGCAAAGGGGAAAGGGAACAATATACCCAACTGAATGCAGCATTCCAAAGAATAGCAAAGAGAGATAAAAAAAGAAAAGTCTTCTCCAGAGAACAATACAAATAAATAGAGGAAGACAAAAACAGGAAAAAATCTAAATAACCTTAGATTATTTACCAAATAATAATGGACCAAGACTTTAAGTCATTTGAAAGTTCTAAAATCTAGTGAGTGGTGAGTAGCAGTGCAGAGAGGAGTAGCATCTCTCTTCTCCCTGACACAGCATTAAAATGAGGAGCAGAGATAAAGTCTCCAACAGAATTGCCCATCCAAAGAGGAAGTTTTTCTGTCACAGGGTCTGGAAAGAAGTCATGAATCAGAGAAAATATTTGGAATGTGTATCAGTTATATTTCAAATAAAGCATGCAAAATGGAATTTGTTATTTGGGTGAGGACAGAGTTGGATAATTATAAACTCCTCATGAAAAATGAAAGCTCAGTCGTGTCCAACTCTTTGCAACCCCATGGACTGTAGCCCACAAGAATGCTCTGTCCATGAAACTCTCCAGGAAAGAATACTGGACTGGGTTGCCATTCCCTTCTACAGAGGATCTTCCTGTCCCAAAGACTGAACCTGAATTTCCTACACTGAATGCAGATTCTTTACCGACAGAGACACCAGGAAAGCCCCCCAATTCCTTATACTAATTATAACCTATTCCTTTGGATGGTTAGCAATGAGTAAAGTCGCTCAGTTTTGTCCATCTCTTTGCAACCCCATGAACTGTAGCCTACCAGACTCCTCCATCCATGGAATTTTCCTGGCAAGAGTACTGGAGTGGGTTCCCATTTCTTTCTCCAGGAGATTTTCAGAACTCAGGGATTGAACCCCACATTGCAGGCAGACTCTCTACCATCAGAGCCACTAAAACAAAAATTCCTTATACTTGGTTTAAACTATTACTAAACATGAGAAAGAATAGGTTATAATTTTGTTTCAAGTATTATGGAAATTTACCTCTAAAACTATTTCTTTAAAGAACATATTGATAATTAACACTGAAATATGTACTTGAGTTTGAAGAGATATTACCAAGTGTTATACACCAAAAGTTCATAAGGATTAGTCTTACAAGGACACTAAGTGTTGATTGGCAAAATGTCAAAATATAATTCTGCAAAAGCAATGCTATAGTGATCTAAAGCTCTATAATCTTATTTTATTGTTTAATGCAATGATAGGGTGTTAGAGAATCTAAATGATATTTTAGAATCATCCTCAAGAAAAAGAAATACAATAAGGCCAAGTGGTTTTTTGAGGAGGCCTTATAAATAGCTGCTAAAAAGAGAAGTGAAAGGCAAAGGAGAAAGGGAAAGATATAGCCAACTGAAAGCAGAGTTCCAGAGAATAGAAAGGAGGGATAAGTTTGATGCATGAAGCAGGGCACTCAAAGCCAGTGCTCTGGGACAACCCAGAAGGATGGGGTGGGGAGGGAAGTGGGAGCGGGTTCAGGATGGGAGGACATATGTACACCCATGACTGATTCACATCAGTGTATGGCAAAAACTGCCACAATATTGTAAAGTAATAAGCCTCCAACTAAAATAAATGAATTAATTTAAAAACTAAATTGATTCCTCAAAAACCAAAAAGAAAAAAAAAAAAAAGAAAGAAAGCCTTCTTATGTACAGTGGAAAGAAATAGAAGAAGATGATAGAATGGGAAAGTTTAGAGATCTCTTTAAGAAAATTGGAGCTACCAAGGCAATATCTCATGGAAAGATCGGCACAATAAAAGCCAAAAATGGCAAGGACTTATCAGAAGTAAAGATATTAAGAAGAGGTAGCAAGAATACACAGAATAACTGGACAAAAAAAAGCTCTTAATGACCCACATAATCATGATGGTGTGGTCACTCAATGAGAGCCACACATCCTGGACTGTGAAGGCAAGTGGACCTTAGGAAGCATTGCTATGAACAAAGCCAGTGGAGGTGATGGAATTCCAGTTGAGCTATTTCAAATCCTAAAAGATGATGCTGTGAAAGTGCTGCACTCAATATGCCAACAAATTTGGAAAACAGCCTTGGCCACAAGATTGGAAAAGGTCAGTTTTTATTCCAATCCCAAAGAAAGGCAATGCCAAAGAATGTTTAAATTACCATACAGTTGCACTCATTTCATGTTAACAAGATTATGCTCAAAATCCTTCAAGCTAGGCTTCAGCAGTAAGTAACAGCATGGACAGCAAGATGGCAGAGTAGAAGGACATATGTTCATGTTCTCCTATGAGAACTAAAAAACTACAAATCAGTTTTGAGCAATCATTGACAGGAGAATTTTGGATCCCAACAAAAAATGATTCCCAGCGTCCAAGGGCAAAAGAGAAGCCCCAGCAAGATGGTAGGAGGGGCAAAATTGCATCTAGAATCAAACTGTATACATGCCAGAGAAGCTCAGAGGGCTCAAACAAAACCTTGTTTGCACCAGGACCCAGAGACCCCACAGACTGAACCAGGCCTGTGTTTGAGAGTCTCCTGCAGAGGTACAGGTCAGCAGTGGCCTGCCACAGGGGCAGGGGCTCTGGTTGCAGCTGATCTGGGTCACGCAGCCTGTGGCACAAGCCCTCTTGGAGGAGTTCGCCATTAACCCCACCATAAAGCTGCCAAGCATATGACCCACAAACTATAGAACAATTATACCAAAAGACATTCTCACACTGTTAAGAAAGTTCTAGGACCCACAATAGATTTCCCAACCTGGGGTTCTGGGCAGGGGACTGAGAACCCCCAAGGAATTTGACCATGGAAGACACTGGGATTTGATTACAGAATTTACACAGGACTGGGGAAACAGGGACATGGATGGCACAAACAAAACATTGGGCACACCAATACCCAGCATTGGAGAAAGGAATTGTAACCTCTCAAGAGACTGACCCAGAATTGTGTGTGAGTGTCCAGGAGCATCTGACAGAGGCGTGAGTGGGCAGTGGATTGCTGCAAGGTTGGGGTCACTGAGTGCAGCAGTATGTGTATGGGACCTTTTGAAGGAGGTCGCCATTATCTTCATTACATTCACCATAGTCAGGTCTCAGGTCAAACAATAGGGAAAGAACACAGACCTGCTCATCAACAGAAAATTGGATTAAAGATTTATGAGCATGGTCCCTTCCATCAGACCAAGACCCAGTTTCCCCCACAGTCAGTTTCTCCAGACAGGAAGCTTCCATAAGCTTCCTATCCTTATCCTTCAGAGGGCAGACAGAATGAAAACCACAATCACAGAAAACTAACCAAGTTGATCACATGGACCACAGCTTTGTCTAACTCAATGAAACTATGAGCCATGCCATGTGGGGGCCACCCAAGATGGACAGGTCATGGTAGAGAGTTCTGACAAAACATGGTCCACTAGAGAAGGCAATGGCAAGCCACGTCAGCATTTTTGCCTTGAGAATACAATGAATAGTATGAAAAGGCAAATGGATAGGACACCAAAAGATGAACTCCCCAGGTTGCTGAGAGCCTAATATGCTACAAGAGAAGAGTGGAGAAATCACTCCAGAAATAATGAAGAGATGGAGCCAAAGTGAAAACTCCCAGTTGTGGATGTGACTGGTGATGGAAGTAAAGTCCGATGCTGTAAAGAACAATATTGAAACATGTAAAATATCATGTATGAAACGAGATGCCAGTCCAGGTTCAATGCACGATACTGGATGCTTGGGGCTAGTGCACTGGGATGACCCAGAGGGATGGTATGGGGAGGGAGGAGGGAGGAGGGTTCAGGATGGGGAGCACATGTATACCTGTGATGGATTCATTTTGATATTTGGTGAAACTAATACAATTATATAAAGTTTAAAAATAAAATAAATTTTAAAAAAAAGAACAATATTGAATAGGAACCAGGAATTCTAGGTCCATGAATCAAGGTAAAATCAGTTCAGTTCAGTCGCTCAGTTGTGTCTGACTATTTGTGACCCCATGAATCACAGCACGCCAGGCCTCCCTGTCTATCACCAACTCCCGGAGTTCACCAAAATCATGTCCATTGAGTGGGTGATGCCATCCAGCCATCTCATCCTCTGTCGTCCCCTTCTCCTCCTGCCCCCAATCCCTCCCACCATCAAGGTCTTTTCCATTGAGTCAACTCTTCACATGAGGTGGCCAAAGTACTGGAGTTTCAGCTTCAGCATCAGTCCTTCCAATGAACACCCAGAACTGATCTCCTTTAGGATGGACTGGTTCGATCTCCTTGCAGTCCAAGGGACTCTCAAGAGTCTTCTCCAACACCACAGTTCAAAAGCATCAATTCTTTGGCACTCAGCTTTCTTCACAGGCCAACTCTCACATCCATACATGACCACTGCAAAAACCATGGACTTGACTAGACAGAACTTTGTTGACAAAATAATATCTCTGCTTTTTAATATGCTTCTAGGTTAGTCATAACTTTCCTTCCAAGGATTAATTTCATGGCTGCAGTCACCATCTGCAGTGATTTTGGAGCCCAAAAAAATAAAGTCTGACACTGTTTCCACTGTTTCCCCATCTATTTCCCATGAAGTGATGGGGCTGATGCCATGATCTTAGTTTTCTGAATGTTGAACTTTAAGCCAACATTTTCACTCTTCTTTCTGTGGCAGATTCATTTTGATGTTTGGCAAAACTAATACAATTATGTAAAGTTTAAAAATAAAATAAAATTTTTAAAAAAACTGCAAAAAAATAAAAGAGGCTTTTTAGTTCCTCTTCACTTTCTTCCATAAGGGTGGTGTCATCTGCATATCTGAGGTCATTGATTTTTCTCCCGGAAATCTTGATTCCAGCTTGTGCTTCTTCCAGCCCAGCATTTCTCATGATGTACTCTGCATATAAGTTAAATAAGCAGGGTGACAATATACAACCTTGATGTACTCCTTTTCCTATTTGGAATCAGTCTGTTGTTCCATGTCCAGTTCTAACTGTTGCTTCCTGATCTGCATATAGATTTCTCAAGAGGCAGGTCAGGTGGTCTGGTAGTCCCATTTCTTTCAGAATCTTCCACAGTGTATTGTGATCCACACAGTCAAAGGCTTTGGAAATAGAAGTGGTCAAATAGGAGATGGCAATAGTGCACATGGAAGTTCACTATTATACATGAAAGTGACAAATAGAATCAAGGGATTAGATCTGATAGACAGAGTGCCTGAAGAAGTATGGATGGAGTTTTCTGGCATTGTACAGGCGATGATCAAGACTATCGCTAAGAAAAAGAAAGGTAAGAAGGCAAAATGGTTGTCTGAGGAGGCCTTACAAATAGCTGAGAAAAGAAGAGAAGCTAAAGGCAAAGAAGAAAATGAAAGATATACCATTTGAATGCAGAGTTCCAAAGAATAGCAAGGAGAGACAAAGCCTTCCTCAGTCCTCAATTCAAAGAAATAGAGGAAAAGAATAGAACGGGAAAGACTAGAGATCTCTTCAAGGAAGAACTACTAAGGGAATATTTCATGCAAAAAAAGGGCACAATAAAGGACAGAAATCGGATGGACTTCTCAGAAGCAGAAGATATTAAGAAAAGGTTGCAAGAATACACAGAAGTACTATACAAGAAATCTTCATGACCCAGATAACTATGATGGTGTTATCACTCACCTAGAGCCAGATATCCTGGATTGCAAGTCAAGGGGGCCTTAGCAAGCTTAACTAACATCAAAGCTAGTGGAGGTGATAGAATCTCAGCTGAGTTATTTCAAATCCTAAAAGATGATGCTGTGGAAGTGCTGCACCCAATATGCCAATACATTTGGAAAATTCAGCAGTGGCCAGATGACTGTAAAAGGGCAGTTGTCATTCCAATCTGAAAGAAAGGCAATGCCAAAAATGTTCATATTAAAGCACAATTTTGCTCATCTCAGATGTTACCAAATAATGCTCAAAATTCTCCAAGCCAGGCTTCAACAGTATGTGAACCATGAACTTCCAGATGTTTAAGCTGAATTTAGAAAGGGGAGAGGAACTAGAGATCAAATTGCCAACATCCATTGGATCATAGAAAAAGCAAGAGAATTTCAGAAAAGCATGTCAGTTCAGCTCAGTTTCTCAGTCGTGTCTGACTCCCTGCAACCCCATGAATCGCAGCATGCCAGGCCTCCCTGTCCATCCCCACCTCCTGGAGCTCACCCAAACCCATGTCCATCGAGTCAGTGATGCCATCCAGCCACCTCATCCTCTGTTGTCCCCTTCTCCACCTGCCCCCAATCCCTCCCGGCGTCAGAGTCTTTTCCATTGAGTCAAGTCTTCACATGAGGTGGCCAGAGTACTGGAGTTTCAGCTTTAGCATCGGTCCTTCCAATGAACATCCTGGACTGATCTCCTTTAGAATGGACTGGTTGGATCTCCATGCAGTCCAAGGGACTCTCAAGAGTCTTCTCCGACACCACACTTCAAAAGCATCAATTCTTCAGTGCTCAGCTTTCTTCACAGTCCAACTCTCACATCCATACGTGACCACTGGAAAAACCATAGCCTTGACTAGATGAACCTTTGTTGGAAGAGTAATGTCTCTGCTTTTGAATATGCTGTCTAGGTTGGTCATAACTTTCCTTCCAAGGAGTAAGCGTCTTTTAATTTCATGGCTGCAATCACCATCTGCAGTGATTTTGGAGCCCCAAAAAATAAAGTGTGACACTGTTTCTGCTGTTTTATTGATTACACGAAAGCCTTTGAACGTGTAGATCACAACAAACTGTGGAAAATTCGCCAAGAGCTGGGAATATCAGACCATCTTACCTGCTTCCTGAGAAATCTGTATGCAGGTCAAGAAGCAACAGTTAGAGCGGGACATGTGACAACAGACTGGTTCCAAGTTGGGAAAGGAGTTCGTGAAGGCTGTATATTATCACCCTGCTTATTTAAATAATATGCAGAGTACATTATGTGAATTGCTGGGCTGGATGAAGCACAAGGTGGAATCATGATTGCTGGGAGTAAAATCAGTAAACTCAGATTCGCAGATGACACTATCCCTATGGCTGAAAGCAAAGAAGAACTAAAGAGCCTCTTGATGAAAGTGAAAGAGGAGAGTGAAAAAGCTGGTTTAAAACTCAACATTTGATAAACTAAGATCATGGCATCTGGTCCCATCACTTCATTGCAAATAGATGGATAAAAAATGGAAACAGTGAAAGACTTTATGTTTTTGGGCTCCAAAGTCACTGTGGATGGTTACTGCAACCATGAAGTTAAAAGACACTTGCTCCTTCGTAGAAAAGCTATGACCAACCTACACAACATATTAAAAAGCAAAAACATTACTTTGCCAACAAAGATCCATCTAGTCAAAGCTATGGTTTTCCCAGTAGTCATATATGGATGTAAGGGTTGAACTATAAAGAAAGCTGAGTGCCAAAGAATTGATTCTTTTGAACTGTGGTGTTGTAGAAGATTCTTGACTTGGACTGCAAGGAGATCCAACCAGTCATCCCTAAAGAGAATCAGTACTGAATATTCCTTAGGACTGATGCTGAAGCTGAAACTCCAATACTTTGGTCACCTGATGCAAGGAGCTGACTCTTTGGAAAAGACTCTGATGCTGGGAAAGATTGACGGTAGGAGAGGAGGATGACAGAGGTTGGATGGTATCAACACCTCAATAGACATGAGTTTGAGCAATATCTGGGAGTTGGTGATGGATAGGGAATCCTGGCCTGCTGCAGTCCACGGGGTTGCAAAGAGTTGGACATGACTGAGTGACTGAACTGAGCTGAACTGAAACCGAGAACTTCCAGCTGTACAAGCTGGATTTAGATAAGGCAGAGGAACCAGAGTTCAAATTGCCAACATCTGCTCGATCATAGAAAAAGTAAGGGAATTCCAGAACAAACATCTACTTAGGCTTCATTGACTATGCTAATGCCTTTGATTTGTGGATCACAACAAACCATAGAAAATTCTTAAAGAAATTTGAATACCAGACCACCTTACCCACCTCCTGAGAAACCTGTATGCAAGACAAGAAGCAACAATTAGTTTTGCCAAATATCAAAATGAATCCGCCACAGGTATACATGTGTTCCCCATTCTGAACCCTCCTTCCTCCAAAACTAATACAATTATGTAAAGTTTAAAAATAAAATAAAATTTAAAAAAAATAAACAACAATTAGAACTGAATATGGAACAATGGACTGGTTCAACATTGGGAAAGGAGTACATCAAGGCTGTATATTGTCATCCTGCTTATTAACTTATATGCAGAGTAGTAGTAGTAGTGTTAGTCACTCAATCATTTCTGATTCTTTGCAACCCTATGGATTGTGGCCCACCAGGCTCCTCTGTCCATGGGATTCTCCAGGCAAGAATACTGGAGTGGATTGCCATTTCCTTCTCCAGAGGATCTTCCTGACCCAGGGATCGAACCAGGGTCTCCTGAATTGCAGGCAGATTCTTTACTATCTGAGCTATATGCAGAGTACATCATGTGAGATGCTGGTCTGGATGAAACACAAAATGGAATAAAGATTTCCAGGAGAAATACCAATAACCTTACATATGCAGATGATACCACTCTATTGGGAGACAAGGAAGAGGAACTAAAGAACCTCTTGATGAAAGTAAAAGAGGAGAGTGAAAAAGTTGGCTTAAAACTCAACATTCAGAAAACTAAGATCATGGCATACAGTCACATCACGTCACAGAAAGCAGATGGGGAAACAATGAAAACAGTGACAGACTTAAATTTCTTGGACTCCAAAATCACTGCAGATGGTGACTGGAGCCATGAAATTAAAAGACGATTGCTCCTTCAAAGAAAAGCAATGACAAACCTGGACCGAGTATTAAGAAACAGAGATGTTACTCTGATGACAAAGGTCCATATAGTCAAAGATTCCTGCCTGCAGGACAGGATACCAGGGTTTGATCCCTGGGTCAGGAAGATCCTCTGGATAAGGGAATGGCAAGCCACTCAAGTATACTTGCTTGGACAATCCCATGGAAAGAGGAGCCTAGTGGGGTTGCAAAAAGCCAAACGTGACTGAGCGACTAATATACATATATGGTTTTTCCAGTAATGATGTACAGACGTGAAAGTTGGACCATAAAGAAAGCTGAGCACCAAAGAATTGATGCTTTCAAACTGTGGTGCTGGAGAAGCCTCTTGAGTCCCTTGGACTGCAAGGAGATGAAACTAGTCAATCATAAAGAAAATTAGTCCTGAATATTCATTGGAAGGACTGATGCTAAAGCTGAAGCTCCAATATTTTGATCACCTGGTGTGAAGAGCCAACATATTGGAAAAGTTCCTGAAGCTGGGAAATAGAAAAGGGAGGATAAGGGGATGGCAGAAGACAAGGTTGTTGGGTGGCATTACCAACTCAAGGGACATGAGTGTGAGCAAACTCCAGGAGATGGTGAAAGACAAGTAAGCCTTGTGTGCTGCAGCCCATGGGGTCACAAAAAGTCAGACATGACTGAGGGACTGAACAACAACAACATACATTGAGAAATGATTACTAAGATTGAGGTAATTAATATACCCATTACCTCACGTGGTTAACCCCTGTTTCATGTCTGCGATGAGAATACTTAAGAACTACTTTCAGTAAATTTCAAGTATGTAGTACTGTATTACTAAATATAGTTACCATGCTGCAGTATTTGTCTCTCATTTATTTCACTTATCATAATGCCCTCTAGGTTCATCCATGTTGTCACAGATGGTAGAAGTTCCTTCATTTTCAAACGTGAGTGATACTTCTTTGGAGATATGTATCACATTTTCTTAAATCATTCACCTGTTGAGAGATACTTAAGTTGTCTCCATTCCTTAGATATTGTGAATAACATTGCAATGAACACAAGAATGAGGATATCTCTTTGAGATGTTGATTTCTTTTTCTCTGGATATAAGCTCAGAAATGAGATTGTTTAAACTATTTTCCCAGAGAAGGCAATGGCAACCCACTCCAGTACTCTTTCCTGGAAAATCACATGGATGGAGGAGCCTGGGAGGCTACAGCCCGTGGGGTTGCAAAGAGTCGGACATGACTGAGCGACTTCACTTTCACTTTTAACTTTCCTGCATTGGAGAAGGAAATGGCAACCCACTCCTATGTTCTAGCCTGAAGAATCCCAGGGATGGGGGAGCCTGGTGGGCTGCTGTCTATGGGGTCACAGAGTCGGACACGACTAAAGCGACTTAGCAGCAGCAGCAACATATTATTTTCCATCCTGGAGGGGGGCATGGCAAACCATTCCAGTATTCTTGTCTGGAGAATCCCATGGACAGAGGAGCCTGCCAGGCTACAGCCCATAGGTCTGCAAAGAGTGGGACATAACTGCAGTGTCTTAGCATGCATGCACACATATTATTTTCCATAGTGGCTGCTCCAATTTACATCTTCACCAACAGTGTACACCTGTTCCCTTTATTCCACATTTGCACCAATATTTGCTATCTTCTATCTTTCCTTATAATATCCCTCCTAATAGGTATGTAAAATGTCACTTTTCATTCCAATCCCAAAGAAAGGCAATGCCAAAGAATGTACAAACTACAGCACAATTGCACTCATCTCACATACTAGCAAAGTAATGCTCAAAAGTTTCCAAGCCAGGCTTCAACAGTACGTGAACTGTGAAAGTCCAGATGTTCAAGCTAGATTTAGAAAAGGCAGAGGAAGCAGAGATCAAATTGCCAACATCCGATGGATCATTGAAAAAGCAAGAGAATTCCAGAAAAAAAAAAAAAATCTATTTCTGCTTTATTGACTATGCAAAAGCCTTTGAGTGTGTGGATCACAAAAAGCTGGAAAATTCTTCAAGAGAGGGGTATACCAGACCACCTTACCTGCTTTCTGAGAAATCTGTACGTAGTTCAAGAAGCAACAGTTAGAGCTGGACATGTAACAACAGACTGGTTCCAAATTGGGAAAGAAGTAAGTCAAGGCTGTATATTGTCACCCTGCTTATTTAATTTGTATGCAGAGTACATTATGTGAATTGCTGGGCTGGATGAAGCAAAATCTTGACTCAAGATTGCTGGGAGAAATATCAATAATATCAGATACATGGATAACGCCACTCTTATGGGAGAAATCAAAGAAGAACTAAAGAGCCTCTTGGTGAAAGTGAAAATGGAGAGTGAAAAAGCTGGCTTAAAATTCAACATTCAAAAACCAAGATCATGGCATCTGGTCCCATCATTTCATGGCAAATAGGTGGAGAAACAATGGAAACAGTGAGATACTTTATGTTTTGGGGCTCCAAAATCACTGCAGATGGTGACTGCAACCATGAAATTAAAAGACACTTGCTCCTGGGAAGAAAAGCTATGACCAACCTAGACAGCATATTAAAAAGCAGAGACATTACTTTGCCAATAAATCTCCATCTATTCAAAGCTATGGTTTTTCCAGTAGTCATGTATGCTTGTGAGAGTTGGACTATAAAGAAAGCTGAGCACCAAAGATTTGATGCTTTTAAACTGTGGTGGTGGAAAAGACTCTTGAGAGTCCCTTAGACTGCAAGGAGATCCAACCAGTCCATCCTAAAGAAAATCAGTTCCTGAATATTTATTGGAAGGACTGATGCTGAAGTTGAAGCTCCAATACTTTGGCCACCTTATGGGAAAAACTGATTCATTGGAAAACACCCTGATGTTGAGAAAGATTGAAGGCAATGGGAGAGTGGGACGACAGAGGATGAGATGGTTGAATGGCATCACTGACTCGATGGACATGAGTTTGAGCAAGCTCCGGGAGTTGATAAAGGACAGGGAATCCTGGCATGCTGCAGTCCTTGAGGTCATAAAGAGGTGGACACGACTGAGCCACGGAACTGAACTGAACAGGTATGAGGTGATATCTCACTGTGGTTTTGATTTGAACTTCCCTGATGATTAGTAGTGCTGAGCAACTTTTCATGTACCTATTGGGTATTTGAAAGTCTTTTGAAATTAGAGTTTATTAATGTCAATAATTTTAATTATTTAATACATTCATTCATTAATATTTTATTGAGGTTGAGTTGATGTAAAATGTTTATTTCAGGTGCACAGCATAGTGATTCAGTAGTTTTATAGATGATATACCATTAGAAGTTATATTCCATTAAAAGTTGTTACAAGATAACTGTAATTCCCTGTGCAATACAACACAACTTTGTTGTTTATCTGTTTTGTACAGATCTGTTTGTATCTCTTAATCCTTAATTTGTCTTTCCTCCCTTTCCTCTCCCCACTGGTAGCTATTATTTTTTTTATGTCTATTTCTTTTTTGCATGTGCATTCCTTCATATTATTTCTAAATTCCTCATATAAGTGATATCACACAGTACCTATCTTTCTGTTTCTGGCTAATTTCACTAAAATTAGTATTCTCTACATCTATGCATGCTTCAGTAAATGCCAGAATTTCATTTTTCATGATTAAGTAATGTTCCATTGTATGTGTATAAGGCATATTCTTTATTCATTTACCTGTTGATAGGCACTTGGGTTGCCTCCATATCTTATTGTAAATTATTTTGCTACAAATATGAGGGTTCATGTGTCTTTTTTATTTTTATTTTTTGTATACTCTGAATCTATGCCCAGGAATGAGATTGCTGAATCAAATAATAGTTCTACTTTTAGTTTTTTGTGAAACCTCCATACTGCTTTCCATACTGGCTGCACCAATTTACATTCCCATGAACAGTGCAAAGGTTCCTTTTCTCCACACCTTTTCAAGCATTTGTTATTTATAGACAATTTGATGATAGTCATTTTGACAGGAGTGAAGTGATACCTGATTATTGTTTTCATTTACATTTCTCCAATAAAATGAACTATATTGAACATTTTTTCATGTGTCTGTTGGGCATCTGTATATCTTCTTAAAAAAAAAAAAATGTCTGTTTGGACCTTCTGCCCATTGTTTCTGATCATAGATTCCTTCTCCTTTGTCTTGGATTAATTGACCACAAATGTGTAAGCTTATTTCTGGGCATTCTGTTCTGTTCCAGTGATTGATATGTCTGCTTTTGTATTGGTACCTTGCTGTTTTGACTACTGTAGCTTTAAATTATTTCTTAAAGGATTACACTGCTGAAAGCAAATATTACAAAATTTTAAAAATACTTTATGCTTTTAAAGAAATCAAACTATGTTATTTTTATATATTAGTGTGTGAACTTGGGGCTTCTGTAGTGACTCAGATGGTAAGAATCTGCCATACATAAAACAAAATGTTGTATATTAAGTCTTGATATTTTCTTTGCCCTTTTACTCTAGCAATAATTTTATCTTGTACAAAATAACAATTAATAAGTATCCAGTACTTACTTTCTTACAAAAAAACCTAATACTTTATGTGTATTACCTCATTAAACCCTCACAGTAACTGTGATTTATACACTAATATCTCCATTTCACAGGTAAGTAAACTGAAGTGCAAAGAGGCTAAGTAATTTAACCACAATTATATTCTTAATATATGAAGAATTAATATGTAAGACAAATTTTGGAAAGTTAAGATAAATATTTGAGTTAGAGCCATGTCTTTTGTTGCAAGTGAATTGACTTTTTAGAGGGGCATACCTTCTTTCTCTCTTAATTATTAAAAATGTGAATTTTTAGACCGTTACCAAATAACTCTATTTAATTCGAGGATTTGTTTTGTCATTTTATAGACTAAATATTTCCTTTGCCCAGACTTACTTGTTTCACTTATCAGTAAATATTAATCTTTTTATAAATTATAATATGCTTAAATAATTAAATTTACTTCACCATGACTCAGTTATCTGGTTTAATGCTTTGTACTTTAAAACGCAATCATTAGTCAAGAGTGGTGTCTTTATCTGGAACCATTAGGTTATTAGCATGTCATGTTTGTAGGGCTTTCTTTAGTGGTTACTTGTTTCTTTGGAATACACTTTGCTACACTGGTGTGGATATCGCTTTGCTCTGGTGAAAAGGAAGCAATTGGTATGCTCACAAGTATGCTCAGTTCAAACTAGATAACACATATTCCATTTTGTACTTGACAAGTTTACAAACCATATTTATCAAAGACTTCCTCCAGGAGAATTTCTACTCAAGTGAAGAAAGCATTCATCACAATGAGGAGAAGCCCTCAGAGTAGACCAAATGAAAAGTTCACTTAAAACTCTTCATCTTCTAAGAGCAGAACCTCAGGAACAGTATTTCTTCCTACTGCTTTAAGTGATCTCCCAGTAGATGTAATGCACCAAAATACATTTCTTTTTTTTTCAGGTCACCTGTAATTTTCTAAAGAAAAAAACAGACTATAGAAACGTATACATTTTTCACTGTAAACATTTGCCTTCTGGGGAAAAAGTAACATCCTAAGAGCTTTTAGAAAATGTAGGATTTATGCATCGCACTTGATGCTTTTCTCCTCTCCTATTTTAGCCATAAAAGAGGAGAATGTACATATAGCATCTACACCAATGTCACAGTTATAAACAAAATTCTTCTTTATTACTCATATTTTACTTAATCATATTTGATGGTTTAGACTATTTGAACACAAGTCTATACCTAATGCATATTTTAATTTTTTTTCAAATTTTATTTCATTCTCAGATTTTTCAGACTATCCCCTGCTTGCCACCCTGGGCCTGGCCTCTTTCCCAAATTCCTTGAAATTTCATACTTAAGAAACTCATCTGCCTTAGTGGAAGTAGTCTGGATCCAAGAGTCCATAAATACTGATATTAGTTCTGGCTTTATTACTGGTCTTCTGTATTGCTATCTGAAAAATACATGCCTGATTTACAGTGCGTAGTTGTGGCTGCTTTTTGAGAAAGCTGAATGTGGAGGTTAATGGACTTCACAGATACGATGTAGAGTTTGTATTATTTAAACTCTGTTTTGAAGGCTGGGAATATTTGGAAGTTGCTTTTACTTGAATAATCATTGTGAAAAAGCTTACAGAAAATTAAAACTCCTGAGTCCCAGAGAAAGCCTTACTCTTGCTTACTTTCTGTTTGTTTCTTTCCCTCCATCTCCCTCCCTCTCATTTTAAAATCAAAGTATAGTTGATTCACAATATTGTGTTAGTTTCAGGTATACAGCATAACAACTCAGTATTTTTTTCAGATTATATTCCATTATAGGTTATTATAAGAGAATGACTATAATTCCCTGTCCTATACAGTATATCCTTGTTCCTTATCTATTTTATGTATAGTACTTTGTATTTGTTAGTCCCATACACCTCATTTGTCCCTCCTCCATTCCCTGTCCACATTGGTAACCACTAAGTTGTTCTTTTTAATCTATGAGTATGTTTCTGTAATGAATATATTTTGTAGATTCCATATATAAATGATATTATGTAGTATTTGTCTTTCTCTGTCTAACATTTCACTAAGAATAATTGTTAGGTCCATTCATATTTATTCAAATGACAATATTTAATTTTTTAACAATTGAGTAATATCTGTTGTTATTTAGTTGCTGAGTTGTGTCTGACTCTTTCGTGATCCCACGGACTGTAGCCCACCAGGATCCTCTGTCCATGGGATTTTTCTGGCAAGAATCCAGGAGTGGGTTGCCATTTCCTTCTCTATGGGATTGTCCCAACCCAGGGATCAAATATGTGTATTCTGCATTGGCAGGTGGATTATTTATGACTGATTCACCAGGGAATTCCCTAATATATATATATATATATATGTATGTATATGTATATATTCATGTATATATACACATGATATATATATACATATATGTATATATACATACATATATATATATATATACATGTATACAAATATATATACACATATATATATATATACACAAAAAATATATATATATGCATACAAATCACAGGTAGAAGGCAATGGCACCCCGCTCTAGTACTCTTGCCTGGAAAATCCCATGGACGGAGGAGCTTGGTAGGCTGCAGTCCATGGGGTCACTAAGAGTCGGACACGACTGAGAGACTTCACTTTCTCTTTCCACTTTCATGCATTGGAGAAGGAAATGGCAGCCCACTCCAGTGTTCTTGCCTGGAGAATCCCAGGGACGGAGAAGCCTGGTAGGCTGCAGTCCATGGGGTCGCAAAGAGTCAGACACGACTGAGCGACTTCACTCACTCACTCATACAAATCATATCTTAATTCAATTGTTGGCTTCTAGGCACTTGGGTTGCTTCCATATCTTGGCTGCTATAAATAGTGCTGCTATGAATATTGTGGTTCATGCATCATTTTAAATTAGTGCTTTCATTTTTTCCAGATATATGAGCAGGAGTGGAATTGATGGATCAATTCTATTTTCAGTCTTTTGAGGAACCTCCATAGTGTTTTCCATAGTTGCTGAACCAATTTACATTCACACCAACAGTGCATGAGTGTTCCCTTTTCTACACATCCTTTCCAACATTTGTATTTATAGCCTTTTTGAAGATAGTCTTTCTGACTGGTGTGAGGTTATACCTCATTGTGGTTTTGACTTGCTTTTGAATCCCAGGGATGGTGGAGCCTGGTGGGCTGCCATCTGTGGGGTCGCACAGAGTTGGACACGACTGAAGCGACTTAGCAGCAGCAGCAGCAGTATATTAGTGATGCTAAACATATTTTCTTTTACCTGTTTCCATATTCTTAGGAAAAATGTCTATACAGGTCTTCTGCCCATTTTGATTAGATTATTTCTTTTTTTTGATATTGAGTTGCATAAGCTATTTATATATTTTGAATACCCCTTGTCAATCATATCTTTAACAAATATATTTCCCCATTCTGCAGGTTGTCTTTTGTTTTGTTAATGATTTCTTTTACAGGGCAAAAAATTTAAGCTTAATTAGGTCTCATTTATTTATAAATGCTCTTAATTCTTTTGCATTAGACAGACTCCCAGAAATAATGATATGATTTATGTCAAAGACTGATATGCTAATTTTTCCTTCTAGGAGCTTTATGGTTTCTGGTCTTGTATTTAGGTTTTAAATTCATTCTGAATGTATCTTTGGTATAGTGTGAGGAAATGATTTGATCTCATTGGTTTGAATGTAACTTTTCAGTTTTCTCCACACAAATTATTAAAGACAATATCTATTCTTCACTGCATAATCTTGCCTCATTTGTAATATATTACTTGACCAAGTGTGTGGATTTATTTCTAGGTTATCTATTGAGTTCAACTGATCTTTGTGGCTGTTTTGTGTCAGTACAATACAGTTTTGTTTATTATAGCTTTATAGTATACTTTATTTTTTCATTATTATTTTTTTTATTGAAATATAGTTGATTTACAATGTTGGATTAATTACTTCTGTACAGCAAAGTGATTCAGTTATATATATGTATATACATTAAAATATTCTTTTGTGTTGTTTATCATAGGATATTGAATATAATTCTCTGTGCTGTACAGTAGGACCTTGTTGTTTATCCATTCTGTATATAAAAGATTACATATGCAAACCTTGACCTACCATTCTATCCTTCCCTCAATCTCCTCCCCCTTGGCAACCTCCAGTCTGTCCTCTATGCCCGTGACTTTGTTTTTGTTTCCTAGATGGTTTCAATTGTGTCATATTTTAGATTTCATATATAAGTGATATCATATAGCATTTGTCTTTCTTTTTCTGACTTGCTTCACTTAGTATGATAATCTTTAGTTGCAACCATGGCTTTATTTTGTTATTTTTTTGGCTGATTAATTTTCCAATGTCTATATATACTACGTTTTCTTTATCTATTCATATGATGATAGACATTTATGTTGTTTCCATGTCTTGGCTATTGTGAATAGTGCTGTTATGAACACAAGGGTGCATATATATTTTTGAATTACAGCTTTGTTTGGATATATGCCCAAGAGTGGGATTGTTGGAGCATGTGGTAATTCTATTTTTAAGTTTCTGAGGAACCTCCATACTGTTTTCCACAGTGGCTGCACTAACTTGTATTCCCACCAACAGTGTAGTGGACTTCCCTTTTCTCTACCTCCTTTCTAGAATTTCTTATTTGTAGACTTTTTAATGATAGCCATTCTGATTGGTGTGAGATGGTACCTCATTGTAGTTTTGATTTGCATTTCTCTAATAGTGATATTTAATATCTTTTCATATACCTTTTGGCCATCTGCATGTCTTTTTTGGAAAAATGTCTATTTAGATCTACCCACTTTGGATAAGATTGTTTGTTTTTTGTTGTTGTTGTTGAGTTGTATGTTCTGTTTGTATATTTTGGAATTTAAGCCCTTGTCAGTTGCATCATTTGCAAATATAATCTACCATTCTGTTGCCTTTTCTTTTTGTTTCATTTGTTGCATGCAAGTGTGTAAGCTTGATTAGGTCTGATTTGTTTATTTTTTTCTTATTTCTATTTCTTCGGGAGACAGACCTAAGAAAACATTTATGTCAGAGAATGCTTTGCTATATTTTCTTCTAGGAGTTTAATGGTGTCATGTCTTATGTTTAAGTCTTCAAGACATTTTGAGTTTATTTATGTATATGGTGAGAGAGTATATTCTAGCTTCATAGATTTTCATCTGGCTGTCCAACTTTCTCAACACCACTGTCTTTCCCATCGTATATTCTTGCCTCCTTTGTCAAATTTTAATTGATCATAGGTGTATGGATTTATTTCTGGGCTCTCCATTCTGTTCCATTGATCCATATATCTATTATCTTTTATTTTTTTGCCAATGCCATGCTATTTTGATTTCTGTAGCTTTGAAGTATTGTCTGAATCCTGGGCTGCTTATGCCTATTGCTTTACTCTTTTTCTTCAGGATTGCTTTGGTGATTCTGGGTCTTTCAAGCTTCCATGTGAATTTTAATATTGTTTCTTCTAGTTATGTGAAAAATGTTATTAATAATTTGACAGCAATCACCTTAAATCTGAAGATTGCTTTAGTTAATATGGCCGTTTTAACAATATTTCTTCCAGTCCAAGAGCATAGTATATTTTTCCATTTCCTTGAATAATTTTTAATTTCTTCCCTTAATGCTTTATATTTCTCAGGGTATAAGTCTTTCACCTGCTTGGCCAGGTTTTTCCTAAATATCATGTTTTGGGGGTGAACTTTAAAAATGTATTATTTTCTTACATTACCTTCTGATGCTCCATTATTGGTGTAAAGAAATGCAAGCAATTTACATATGTTAATCTTGTCTCCTGCAACCTTGCTAAGTTTATCAATTCCAGTAGCATTTGTATGGAGTCTTTTTATTTTCTATATGTAGTATCATATTATCTGTACATGATGAAAATTTTGGGCACCTACTGACCTGGGGAATTCATCTTTCAATGTCATATCTTTTTGACTTTTCATACTGTTAATGGGGTTCTCAAGGCAAGAATACTGAAGTGGTTTGACATTCCCTTTTCTAGTGGACCATGTTTTGTCAGAACTAACCACTAACCTGTCCATCTCAGGTGGCCCTACATGGCATGGTTCATAGTTTCAATGAGTTAGACAAGGCTGTGAACATTATGAAAGGCAAATATATATGACACTGAAAGATGAACTCCCCAGGTCGGTAGGTGCCCAGTATGCTACTGGAGAAGAGTGGAGGAATAGCTCCAGAAAGAATGAAGAAACTGAGCCAAAACAAAAACAGCATTCAGTTGTGGATTTAACTGGTGATGGAAGTGTAGTTCGATGCTGTAAAGAACATTATTGCATAAGAACCTGGAATGTTAGGTCCATGAATCAAGGTAAACTGGAAGTTGTCAAACAGGAGATGGCAAGTGGCAAGAATGGATATAGACATGTTAGGAATCAGGGAATTAAAATTAACCAGAATGGGTGAATTTAATTCAGACGACCATTACATCTATTACGTTGGGCAAGAATCCCTTAGAATAAATGGAGTAGCACTCATAGTCAACAGGAGAATCCAAAATGCACTCCTTGGGTGCAATCTCAAAAATGCACAATGATCTCTATTCATTTCCAAGGAAAATCATTCAATATCACAGTAATCCAAGTCTATGCCCGAAAAACTAATGCCAAAGAAGCTGAAATTTAATGATTCCATGAAGTCCTACAAGACCTTTCAAGTCCTACAAGACCTACAAGACACCAAAAAAGATGTCCTTTTCATCATAGGAGACTGGAATGCAAAAGTAGGAAGTCATTAAATACCTGAAGTAACAGGGAAGTTTGTCCCTTGAGTACAAAATGAAGCAGGGCAAAGGCTAACCGAAGTTTGCCAAGAGAACACATTGCTCATAGCAAATACCCTCCTCCAACAACACAAGAGATGACTCTATGCTTCATCACCAGATGGCCAATACTGAAATCAGATAGATTACATTCTTTGCAGTGGAAGATGGAGAAACTCTATACAGTTAGCAAAAACAAGACTGGGAGTTGTCTGTGACTCAGATCATGAACTCCTTATTGCAAAATTCAGACTTAAATAGAAGAAAGTAGGGGAAACCACAAGACCACCAGATATGACCTACATCAAATTCCTTACAATTATACAATGGAAGTGACAATTTGATTCAAGGAATTAGATCTGATAGAATTCTTGAAGAATTATGGATAGAAGATAGTGGCATTGTATAGGAGGTGGTGATCAAAATCATCCACAAGAAAAAGAAATGCAAAAAGGCAAAATGGTTGTCTGAGGTGGCCTTACAAACAGTTGAGAAAAGAAGAAAAGCAAAAGGCAAAGGAGAAAAAGAATGGTATATCCATCTGAATGCAGAGTTTCAAAGAATAACAAGAGAGATAAGAAAGCCTTTCTAAGTGATCAATGCAAAGGCATAGAGGAAAACAATAGAATGGGAAAGACTAGAGATCTCTTCAAGAAAATTAGAGATACTAAGGGAACATTTCATGCACAGATGGGCACTAAAGAACGGAAATGATTTGGAGGAAACAAAAGCAGAAGATTATTAAGAAGAGGTGGTAAGAATATACAGAAAAACTATACACAAAAGATCTTAATGACTCAGATAACCATGATGGTGTGATCACTCACATAAAGCCACACATCCTAGAATGTGAAGTCAAGTGGTCCTTAGAAAGCATCGCTATGAACAAAGCTAGTGGAGGTGATACAATTCCAGTTAAGCTATTTCAAATCCTAAAAGATGATGCTGTTAAAGTGCTGCACTCAATATGCCAGCAAACTTGGAAAACTCAACAGTGGCCACAAGACTGGAAAAGGCCAGTTTTCATTCCAATACCAAAGAAAGGCAATGGCCAGAATGTTGAAACTACTGCACAATTGCACTCATCTCATAGACCAGCAAATTAATGCTCAAAATTCTCCAAGCAAGCTTCAATAATATGTGAACCAAGAACTTCCATATGTTCAAGCAGAATTTAGAAAAGGCAGGGGAATCAGAGATCAGATTACCAAAGTCCAAAAAGCAAGAGAAGTTCATAAAAACATCTACTTCGGCTTCATCGACTGCACTAAAGCCCTTGACTGTGTGGATCACAACAAACTGTGGAAAAGTCTGTGGGAATACCAGACCACTTTACCTGTCTCCTGAGAAAACTATATATAAGTAAAGAAGCAACAGTTAGATCTGGACATAGAACAATGGACTGGTTCCAAATTGGGAAAGGAGTACTTTTTGCTTGTAGCTGTCTAGTTTTCCAAGGACCACTTATTGAAGAGGCTATCTTTTCTCCATTGTATATTCTTGTATACATTGTATATATTGTATATATTCTTGCCTAATTTGCCAAAGATAAGGTGCCCATAGGTGTGTGGGTTTATTCTGAGTTTTCTATCTTGTTCCATTGGTGTATTTTTTTTTGACAAAATTTTTTTGACAAAAAATTTGTTTTTGTCAATACCATAGTCTTTTGATGACTGTAACTTTGTAGTATAGTATGAAGTCAGAAAAGTTGATTCCTCTTGCTCCATTTTTCATTCTCAAGATTGCTTTGGCTATTCAGTTTCTTCTGTCTTTCCATAAAAACTGTGATTTTTTTTTGTTCTAGTTCTGTAAAAATAGCATTGGCATTTTCATAAGGATTCCTTTGAATCTGTAGATTGTTTTGGGTAGATGAATCATTTTCACAATATTGATTCTTCCAATCCAAGAACATGGTATGTCTCTCCATCTATTTGTGTCATCTCCAATTTATTTCATCATTCTTTTATTTTCTGCATACAAGTATTTTGTCTCTTTAGGTAGGCATATTCCTAGGTGTTTTATTATTTTTGTTTCACAGTACATGGGACTATTTCCTTACTTTCTGTTTCTGATAGTTCATTGTTAGTATATAAGAATTCAAGGGATTTCTGTGTATTAATTTTATATCCCATGACTTTACTATATTCATTAATAAGCTCTAGTAATTTTCTGGTGGCATCTTTAAGGTTTTCTATGTATAGTATCATGTCATCTGCAAACACTGAGAGTTTTAATTCTTCTTTTCCTATCTAGATTCTTTTTATTTCTTTTTCTTTGATTTTTGTGGCTAGTACTTTCAAAACTATGTTGAATAATACTGGCAGGAGTGGGAACTCTTCTCTTGTTCTTAGTCTCAGAGGAAATGCTTTGTTTTACACTATTGAGAATAATGTTTGTTGTGGGTTTGTCATATATGGCCTTTATTATGTTGAGGTATATTCCTTTTATGCCTCCTTTCTGGAGAGTTTTATCATAAAAGGGTGTTGAATTTTGTTGAAAGCTTTCTCTACATTTATTGAGATGATCACGTGGTTTTTGTTTTTCAATTTCTTTTTTTATTATTTTATTTTATTTTTTAACTTTACAATATTGTATTGGTTTGCCATATATCTTAATACTGTGTATCACATTAATTGATTTGCATATATTGAAGAATTCTTGCATCGCTAGCATAAAGCACACTTGATCATGATGTTTGATCTTTTTAATGTGTTGTTGCATTCTGTTTGCTAGAATTTTGTGAGATTTTAAAATCTATATTCATCAGTGATATTGATTTATAATTTTATTTTGTGTGGCATCTTTGTCTGGTGTTGGTTTCAGAGATATGGTTGCCTCATAAAATGAGTTCAAGAGTTTTCCTTCCTCTTAAACTTTCTGGAAGAGTTTTAGTAGGATCAGTGTTAGCTTTTCTCTGAACCTTTGGTAGAATTTGCCTGTGAAGCCATCTGGTCCTGGGCTTTTTTTGTTGTTGTTGGAAGGTTTTTATTATAGTTTGGGTTTCTGTGCTTGTGATTGGATTATTCATGTTTTCTATTTGTTTCTGATTCAGTTTTGGAAGGTTATATTTTACTAAGAACTTGTCCATTTTTTCAAGGTTGTCCATTTGATTCACATATAATTGCTAATAGATGTTTTGATCCTTTGCATTTCTGTGTTGTCTCTTCTTTTTTATTTCCAATTTTATTGATTTGGGTCTTCTCCCTTCTTATCTTGATAAGTCTTACTAATGGTTTGTCAATTTTGTTTTCCTTATCAAAGAACCAACTTTTGCTTTTATTGATTTTTTTTTTTTTTCCGCTTTTGCTTCTTTTTCATTTATTCTGCTCTGGTCTTTATAACTTCCTTCCTTCTATTAATTTTGGTTTTGTTGTTCTTTTTCTAGTTGCTATAGGTGTAGAATTAAGTTGTTTATTTGATGCTTCTCTTGTTTCTTGAGGTAGACTTATATTGATATAAACTTCCTTATTAGCACTGCTTTTAGTGCATCCCGTATGTTTTGAGATGTCATGATTTCATTGTATTTTTGATTTCCCCTTTAATTTCTTCAGTGATCTCTTGGTTATTCAGAAATGTATTGTTTAGCCTCCATGTGTTTGTGTTTGTTATAGTTTTTTTTTTTTTCAGAGTTAATATAGAATCTTACAGAATTCTGATCAAAGAAGTCTTCTATATTCTTAAATTTACCAAGGCTTGATTTATAGATGAAGATTTGATCTATCATAGAGGATGTTCCATGTGCACTTGAGAAAAATGTGCTATCTACTGTTTTGGGATGAAATGCCCTGTAGATATCAATTAGGCCCAACTGGTCCAATGGCTCATTCAAAGCTGCATTTCCTTATTAATTTTCTGTCTCGATGACCTGTCTATTGGTGTGAATGGGGTGTTAACCTCCATCACTCTTATTGTGTTATTGTTGTTTTCCCCTTCAATAGTTTTTAGCACTTGCCTTATGTATTGAGGTGCTCCTCTAAAGGGTACATATATATTTTAATTATTATATCTTCTTCTTGGATTGATCCCTTGATCATTATGTAGTGCCCTTCCTTATCTCTTGTAATGGTCTTTATTTTAAAGCATATTTTATCTGATATGAATATTGCTACTCCCATTTTCCTTTGATTTTGGTTTGCATGCAATAACTTTTTCCAGCCCCTCACTTCTTTCAGTATGTATGTGTCATTAGGTCTGAGGTGGGTATCTTGTAGATAGCATCTATAAGGGTTTTGTTTTTGTATCCATTCAGCCAATCTGTGTCTTTTGGTTCGAGCATTTAGTCCATTTATATGTAAGATAATTATTGATATCTATGCAAGGAGATCCAATCAGTCCGCTCTGAAGGAGATCAGCCCTGGGATTTCTTTGGAAGGAATGATGCTAAGGCTGAAACTCCAGTACTTTGGCCACCTCATGTGAAGAGTTGACTCATTGGAAAAGACTCTGATGCTGGGAGGGATTGGGGGCAAGAGGAGAAGGGGATGACAGAGGATGAGATGGCTGGATGGCATCACTGACTCGATGGACCTGAGTCTGAGTGAACTCCGGGAGTTGGTGATGGACAGGGAGGCCTGGCGTGCTGTGATTCATGGGGTCGCAAAGAGTCGGACACTACTGAACAACTGATCTGATCTGATCTGATGATCCTATTGGGCTTTCCTGGTGGTGCTGGTGGTAAAGAGACCACCTCCCAATGAAGGAAACATACGAGGTGTGTGTTTGATCCCTGAGTTGGGAAGATCCCCTGGAGGAGGGCATGGCAACCCACTTTTGTATTCTTGCCTGGAGAATCCCATGGGCAGAGGAACCTGGTGAACTATAGTCAATAGGGTTGCAGAGACACACAACTGAAATGACTTAGTGTGCACACACACACGCACACACACATGATCCTATTACCATTTACTGTATTGTTTTTGGTTTGTTTTTGTAGGCCTTTTCTTTCTCTAGTGTTTTTTGTCTAGAGAATTTCCTTTAGCATTTGTTGTAAAGCTGGTTTGATGGTGCTGCATTCTCATAACTTTTGCTTATCTGTAAAGCTTTTGATTTTTTATTCAAATCTGGATGAGATCCTTGCTGGATAGACTAATCTTGCTTTTAGGTTATTTTTATATGTTTAAATATATCTTGCCCCTCCCTTCTGGGATGCAGAGTTTCTTTTGAAAGATCAGCTGTTAAGCTTCTGGGGATTCCCTTGTATGTTATTTGTTTCATTTTCCTTTGCTGCTTCTAATATTTGTTCTCTGTGCTTAATTTTTATTACTTTGATTAATATGTGTCTTGGCATGTTTCTCCTTTGGTTTATCCTGTATGGGATTCTCTGGGCTTCTTGGACTTGAGTGGCTATTTCCTTTTTCATATTAGGGAAGTTTTTGCCTATCAGTTCAGTTCAGTTACTCAGTCATGTCCAACTCTTTGTGACCCCATGGACTGCAGCATGCCAAGATTCCCTGTCCATTACCAATCTTGAAGTAGCTTGAATCGTTAATTTATGCACCATAAAAATAATCACGGTGGCTTGGAATTTGCTCCTAAATATTGATTAAATTTATGATCCTACCTTTCATATTCTCAAACTTTATTCTATTTAAAATATTCAACACTTGATTTTTCAAGAAAATTTGCAATTGAAAATATACAATATAAAGCCGTCTTTAACATTTTGCTAATTGTTGAGATTCAGACTCAATCATTAGCAAAAGTAATGCCTTTTTAATTTTTTCAGCTTGTAAGTAGTTAGGCTTCATAAGTATTTTTAGGCATATCTGGTGCTGTCAGTTAAAATGCCAAAGTTCAGATTTTTTGCAGTGAAAATGCACAAAAACAATCATTGACAACTCTGGTGAGAGGTCTTTCTCCCTCATAGCAAACATCTGCTGCTATCTCCCAACTGTCACCTCTTTCTCAGGAGTCCAAGCCACCTACTGTGCTTCCCAAATGACACCTCCCCCTCATCAGCCACCCGCAGCTTATGGCAACTGCCTCTTTTTCTTTCTCCTCCTCCTCATGAGAAGCTACCTGCTGTCAAAAAAAAAAAAAAAAATAAGGGGATACTTTTTTTTTTAGCTAGTAGTATTTCCTGACTGAATAAGAACATAACTGCTGGATATTCAATGAAACTCTTCTGTCTGAGAAGAATGCTCATCAGCTTACATAGTGCTTGATTTGAAAAAGAAATTTCACATTTTATCTAGTAACTTTTCTTTTTTTTTTCCAAGTAACTTTTCAAAAGGAACATTTTATAGTTGATTGAGCCAGTAACAAAATTATAAGCAAAGGAAATTTATGAATAGTTAGACACTATTGGAAGAAGTACAACTTTTATATTACTTTTGTTCAGAATTAGATTTCAACAGCAATTTTGGTTTAAATACTTAGTTTAATTCAGAAACAAAAAAAAAATATTTATTTAGTTAGACTGATGAAAGTAGAGTTGGTTCACCAGATTTTGTGTAATTAAATTCTGAAGGAAAGTATTCTGGAGCTTTCCTTTATTTCTAGATTAATAATTACTGTCAAATATTTTGGGCTTCCCTGGTGGCTCAAATGGTAAAGAATCTGCCTGCAATGCAGGAAACTTGGATTTGATCTCTGGGTCAGGAAGATCCCCTGGGAAGGAAATGGCAACCCACTCCAATATTCTTGCCTGGAGAATTTCATGGACAGAGGAACCTGGTGGGCTACAGTTCATGGGGTCACAAAGAGTTGGACACGACTTAATGACTAAGAACAGCAACAAAACAGGTATGAATTTAAGCTAAAATTAAAAAAAAATAATTTGTTAGTTTAGTAAATTTGATTATTAACTACTGGATGAAAGAGAAAAACAGGCATCACCAGAAGAATTTTTTTTTTTTTGAGGCTTGTATTTTTTTAATTTAAATTTATTTATTTTAATTGGAGGCTAATTACTATACAATATTGTATTGGCATCCCACTCCAGTACTCTTGCCTGGAAAATCCCATGGATGGAGGAGTCTGGTAGGCTGCAGTCCATGGGGTCGCTAAGAGTCGGAAACAACTGAGCGACTTCCCTTTCACTTTTCACTTTTCACTTTTCTGCATTGGAGAAGGAAATGGCAACCCACTCCAGTGTTCTTGCCTGGAGAATCCCAGGGATGGGGGAGCCTGGTGGCTGCCGTCTATAGGGTCACACAGAGTCGGACACGACTGAAGTGACTTAGCAGCAGCAGCAGCATTGTATTGGTTTTGCCATATATCAACATGAATCCACCACGGCTGTACACGTGTTCCCTATCCTGAACCCTCCTCCCACCTCCCTCCCCATACCATCCCTCTAGGTCATCCCAGTGCACCAGCCCCAAGCATCCTGTATCCTGCGTCAAACCTGGAGAATTTTATCTCCTCAGTACTGCTATAAAATTATAAAAAACTTTTAGCAGACATTACTAAACAAAGTTCTGTTGATAAATTGATGTAATAACTTTGGTGTCACAGCTTGGAGTTTTCATATATTATATTGGATATTTTTTCATGGCATTTAAATTTCCGAAGGTCATTTATTGGCTGTATTTTTTGCCAGCTTAACTTATATCAAGATTGCAATTGTTAGGAAAATTTAATAAATTATACCTGTTTGTCACTTCTGCTATATTTGTTTTGGCTTATTTCAGTCAGGGACACTAATTAGCCATAAACTGGGTCTAAGCTTTTTGTCATATTTTGTCTTGTATTTCTTGTTGTTTTCCTCTGCTTTCTGAGAAAGTATCTCTGGTTTGCACTATGTCATCATGATCATCATCACAATTTTGATTTTCTAAAATGCTGATTTTTTTCTTCAAATATTTCTATTGTGGATTTTAATTTTACTACAGGTTTTAGTTTCTACACATCCTTAATTTATACCTTATACCTCCTTTTCTTTCTTGTCATCTTGTTTATAAAATACATAATTCAATGTATTTTATGAAGAACAGAACATGCAGTCCAACTATTTTCCTATTTTCTTTTGTAAATAATTTTGTAAAGATTTATAATTTGTATAGCTTTTATAATTTTAAATAGAATTTATAATTTTTATTTTTCATAGAAATATTTTCTTAATATAACTGAATCTTATTATAGACTCCATGTCATAAGGTTTATTTATTCTTGAATAAGGAAAGTTATATCTAGCATATATACCAAACATGTACTTCATTGGGATCTGTATGATTGATTCCTCTCTGTTGTTAGAATCCCCTCTCAGTTTTTAATCTGGATGCTAGCTTGACATGCATAACCATATTCAAATATTCATTTTGCTTTATCTAGTTAAACTTCAATGATATAGGCAGACCATTTTCCTGCTCCCACTGCCCAATCTTGGTATTATACAGAACTGTACTTACTTTTTTACTTTCTTGGCTATCAGATTCACACTAGATATATGACTTCAGGTGAGATGTTTAACCTGAACAACTATTCCCTGCTTTCTGTAGGATTATCTTGAAGTATAACTCACATGTCATATCATCTGCAATTATCTCAATATGTATTTCTGAAGCAAAAGAATTACTAAAATAACTAAAATATACTGTTGTCACACCTGAAACATTAACACTAACTTCTAAATATTAACATAATCCAGTGCTTTTTCTCATTTGAAGTGAAGTGTCCGGCTCAGTCGTGTCCGACTCTTTGCGACCCCATGGACTGTAGCTTACAAGGCTCCTCTGTCCATGGAATTTTCCAGGCAAGAGTACTGGAGTGGGTTGCCATTTCCTTCTCCAGGGGATCTTCCCTATCCAAGGATTGAACCCTGGTCTCTTGCATTGCAGGCAGACACTTTTCTCATTTATCACACTGCATTTTAATATTTTAAAGTTTTTTTTTAGTGTATTGTTTTAAGATACGACCATAGTCCAGTTGAGAGATGCTGGTGGCTTTAGTAGTAGAAGTGGCTAGAAGTGATTCAGTTCAGTTCAGTCACTCACTCGTGTCCGACCCTTTGCGACCCCATGAACTGCAGCTAACCAGGCCTCCCTGTCCATCACCAACTCCTGGAGTCCACCCAAACCATGTCCATTGGGTCAGTAATGCCATCCAACCATCTCATTCTCTGTCATCCCCTTCTGCTCCTGCACCCAATGTTTCCCAGCATCAAGGTCTTTTCAAGTGAGTCGGCTCTTCTCATCAGGTGGCCAAAGTATTGGAGTTTCAGCTTTAGCATCAGTCCTTCCAATGAACACACAGGACTGATCTCCTTTAGGATGGACTGGTTTGATCTCCTTGCAGGACTCTCAAGAGTCTTCTCCAACACCACAGTTCAAAAGCATCAATTCTTCAGCACTCAGCTTTCTTCACAGTCCAACTCTCACATCCATACATGACCACTGGAAAAACCATAGCCTTGACTACACAGACCTTTGTTGGTAAAGTAACGTCTCTGCTTTTGAATATGCCATCTAGGTTGGTCATAACTTTCCTTCCAAGGAGTAAGCGTCTTTTAATTTCATGGCTGCAGTCACTATCTGCAGTGATTTTGGAGCCCCCCAAAAAATAAAGTCAGCCACCGTTTCCACTGTTTCCCCAACTATTTGCTGTGAAGTGATGGGACCGGATGCCATGATCTTAGTTTTCTGAATGTTGAGCTTAAAGCCAACTTTTTCAATCTGCTTTTTCACTTTCATCAAAAGGCTCTTTAGTTCTTCTTCACTTTCTGCCATAAGGGTGGTTCCATCTGCATATCTGAGGTTATTGATATTTCTCCCAGCAATGTTGATTCCAGCTTGTGCTTCCTCCAGCCCAGCAGGTCTCATGATGTATTCTGCATATAAGTTAAATAAGCAGGGTGACAATATACAGCCTTGACGTACTCCTTTTCCTATTTGGAATCAGTCTGTTGTTCCATGTCCAGTTCTAACTGTTGCTTCCTGACCTGCATACAGGTTTCTCAAGAGGCGGGTCAGGTGGTCTGATATTCCCATCTCTTTCAGAATTTTCCACAGTTTATTGTGATCTACACAGTCAAAAGCTTTGGCATAGTCAATAAAGCAGAAATAGATGTTTTACTGGAACTCTCTTGCTTTTCTGATGATCCAGTGGA
This sequence comes from Bos taurus, assembly GCF_002263795.3. Classification (NCBI taxonomy): domain Eukaryota; kingdom Metazoa; phylum Chordata; class Mammalia; order Artiodactyla; family Bovidae; genus Bos; species Bos taurus. Next base: position 39,172,308 of record NC_037357.1, on the reverse strand, counting down.
TGTTGGCAATTTGATTTCTGGAATGCCAGCTACTTTAATTCCTAGGTGTCTCTGTTTCTTCAGAAACTGGCCCTCCCTTTTTGACCTGACTAAGCATGTTCTCCAGGAGATCTGCATGGTTCACTTGATATATTCTCTTTTTGAATATCTACCATTACAATCTGACCACCCTTTATTGCATATGCTTATGTTGCTTTATTGAGAATCAGAACTTAAACTTCTTCAAATCCATGGCATAATAAGTTTAATGAAACAATAAATGGTGGGTTTTTTTTGGTGTTTATTTGAATCTTGGAGTTTTATAATATTAGAATTCAAAGAGACAAAAATAACAAAACTCTGTAAATGTAATCATTCTCAAACATTGATGAAAACAAAATTTGAATCTTAAAAAAAATAAAGTTTTTTTTTTACTTCATATTTAAATAAATTCACCCTATTTTGATTGGTGATATATTTTAAGTTTTAAAAAATATGTAAGTTCTCTTACCATCTCTTTTCCTTGCTGTGTCCTTTCCTCCATTCCTCTTTCTTTTTATTGTCTTGCTGAAGTAATCAAGTTGTTTTTGCTGTGCAGTTTCCCTGTGTCTGGGTTTAGCTTCCCTAGATATTGCCTCATTTTTTCTTATTATAGTCTTTTTCCTATAAATTATGTGCATATATAAATATACACACATACACATAAATTGTATGTACATTTTTTCCAGGAGAGCGGCAAGACTATATCATAGGGGCATTAAATATACACAGACTTCTCAACTCATATTTGGTAATACTGAGAAGATGAAGGGTATATAGAAAAGGAAGGATAAATGTCTTCATTTATTTACTAAGATTTGGGATTTCATAATAATGAAATGATACTTAGCATCCTCCACAAGTGATCAATGAAGTTTTTATTTGTTTTTTAAATATAATTATAAGCTTGGCAATATTTGATATATTTAAATATGTTGTAGCTATTACTTTTATTGATACTTAAATGAGCTTCTCATCTTTGCCCAGTAGGACCTTTTTGATGTTAGCATTTATATTTTGATATCTGTAGCTTTTGATTAATTCTACATTTTATGGGATGACAATATACTTCAGGCTCACCTTATACATCTGAAGCCTAGACCCTAATTATTTGCAGCCCATGAAATGCACCTATGCCATCTGCTCTTGATTTTTCTACCATAAAAATATAAATAATTTTATATATGACTCAGCAATTTGCTTGTATTCTTCTACTCCAAAGGACTTCAGAACTCTTTCTATTCTTCCTTTATCTCTTCCCATACTATTATCCTTGGATATTACAGTATATTTTCTAAGTTCTAGTTACTGTTCTTCACTTCAAATATAGTATAACTACTATTTAGGTTTTGTGCCATTCAGCACCTCTTTTGCTTTAAGATATTAACAATTAATTTTTTTTCTAGTACATGACTTAGTTTATGGCTTTTTTGTTTCATTCCTCATAGAGATTTTACCAAGTCTTTTCCTTTTTAAAAATTTCCAGTCTAATCAGTCTTCATCACTTTTGTAATAAGGAAGAACAAATCTGATTCCGTATTAGATTTGTTCGGTTCCTATGCTTAGTCATGCTGGCTCTGCACCTTTTGTAAAAGAATGCTGTCTAAAGCCTGAAATATGCAGGAGAGCCCATTCTCAGGGCTCTGACCTTTGAGTTCATTAATATAAAGATAAAAAGTTGCAGGACCGAGAATAACATTCGCTTATTGGAGGTTTACAGGGGCATTATGACCTGACCTACATGGACAACTATCAGTCAGTCAGTTCAGTTGCTCAGTCGTGTTCGACTCTTTGTGACCCCATGGACTTCAGCATGTCAGTCTTTCCTGTCCATCACCAACTCCTGGAGCTTGCTCAAATTCATGTCCATCAAGCCAGTGATGCCATCCAATCATCTCATCCACTGTCATCCCCTTCTCCTCCTGCCTCCAACATTTAACATCAAAGAATTCTGACACCAAGAAGTTTGCAACAACTAACCACATCTCTCCTCACTTTGCCTTTAAAAGTGCTTTATTAAATCATTTTGAGGAGTTCAGAGTTTGAGGGGCATCAGCCACATGTCTTCTTGCATGACTCTGCAATAAACCTTTGTCTACTCCAAATTACATTTTGGTTTGTTTGGCCTTACTATGCATTGGGCATATGAATGTGCATTCAGTGACAATTTTAGCAGATGATCTTTCCTACAACTTTTCTCACATAATCAAGATATTTATACATGAGTCTGCTTGATGCTCCTCCATTACTATATCTGTGCATTTTCTAATAATATTCTTTTTTCTTTCCCCTTCCCATTTCTGAGAAATGATTGGCCATCTACATTTAGAAGACTGATTCTGTGGTCTTGTTTCTCTTCCTTTCCACTTCTTTTGAGACTTGGATTATCAATTAACAACTATTTTTCTGGCACTGTTAATCTCTCTCGTGTTCCGATTTTTTTAAAGGAACATTTCCTTTGGTTCCACAATACTATACTAACCTGATTTTCCTCCCACTTTGTTGAATATTTCTACTTGATGTCTACTTCTCTTTTCTAACTATAATAATTAACCATGGATTTACTTTGACCAATATCCCTTTTTAATGTGTTTCACAGTTTCATTTAGGAGACTGAATGTTTTGTATTTGTTAACAGAAGGGGGCTTGGATCCAGAATGCTTGAGTTTGAATGCTTGATTTCATGGTTTTCTATACCTGAAACATTGCTCTTTTTATTTGTTCTCTCTTTGCCTGAGTTATACCAACTGTTATACGGAGATAATTATTACTAGTTTAAAGAGTTTTCTAAAGTTAAGATTATGTAAATTAGTACATGTAAAGTGTTGAAAACAATGTGCTGAAACATAGTAAACTATAAGCTGCTATAAATATATAGTGCTATTCCTTCAAGAAATATTAAGTGCTACTATGTGATAACCATCTTAATAGTCTGCGTAAACTAAGAAATGAAAAAGAGTGTAATGAAGGCAATGCCATTAGTAGTCAAAATGACACAGGCAGCTCGCAGGACCTTATTTCCCTGACCAGAGATTGAATCTGGACCCCTGCAGTGAAAGCACAGATTCCTTACTACTGGACTGCCAAGGAAATCCCAAGGATATGTTTCTGACTTTTGTAACTGAATGTGTGTAGGTGGGTCCCAGTCCCTTGAAAAAAAAATGATATAGAAGGGTAAGAAGTAGCTAGAATAATGAAGTTTGTATAGGTAGGATAGGGGAGATTTTTTTTCAGAGGGTCTGATGCCTGAACTGATGCTTGAAGGATGAATGAAGATGTTCAGTTGGATAAATCAATGAAAAATACTTCCAAATGCGAGTATATAGCATGTAGACAAGAACAAAGCAAATTGCTGAAGATAATTTATTCTTATTGGAGCTTTAAGAGGGACTATGGAGGCACAGGAAATATCCTTAGTGAGACAGGCAGGGCCAGGTCATATCATACTTTGAACCTGTGTGAAGATAGCTCTCTAATCATTATCTTTAGTCTTGATCACTCTTTATTTTCACATTTCCAACTTCCTGTTCCAGGCCCTTAAACATTTATACCTGATGTATTATATTAGCCTGATTATCAGTCATATATTTTTCAGTATCTCCCTGTTACCAATCCAGCTTTCATTATTATTCTTCCATGTTTAGAAACATTCAAATCTTATCTTTAATTAACAAAGTAGGCCCAAACTACTTGATCTAATCTCCATCTAACTATCCAATTTATTTCCCCAGTCTCTTATTCATAGCCTCTATTCAAGCCCTCCCCCTAAAATTCCTGAAAAGACTCCGCATTTTTATATTTTACACGATTCCACATGCTCTCCTCTCAATGGAATGATATCCTATCAACTCCTTCTGACTAAATTCTTATCTATCATTCAGGTGACATTTTTCTTAATGCCAGTTTCATCTACTGAATATAATGTCTCTGTCAGACTCATGTGTATTTAGCTATCTTTCTGTGCCCAGCACTGTGTTACATATTTCCATATAATATATATTTTAATATCTACACAAACCATTTAGGGAGGTGCTGTTGTCTCTCTTTTACATAATTTAAAACTGAGAATCAAAGAAATTAAAATTAAAAAAAAAAAACCCTGAATTCACACAGTTAAGTGACAGAGTCTGGGTTTAAAATAGTCTTATTTTCATTTAGCTCTCTTTGGTACCTCTCACAAAACAAAGCACACTGTCTTGCACATGTTTTTACTCAAGATGAGTTGTGGAATGCAAGCATAAATTAATAATGGAAAAATATAGTTCCTCAATTTCATAGGGAATAAGGGGGGAAACCAGCAGACATTAGAATTTCACCCTCAGTATAGCACAAATCATATTTTTTCCTGAAAAATTTTGAAAGCAAATTAAATGGTGCCTAAGATAAAGTTTTTAATTTGAATGGTACTATATACATACAATAATTTTTAAAATCATTGGAGATATTAAACATCGCAGGAAATTAGTTGAATTTATTTTGAGAAGACTTTATTGAGGAAATTAGATGTAGAAACAAATTTCATGATGTAGCAACACATAATATAGCTTATGAGCCAAAATTTAAACAGTCAGGTCATGAGGGTACCCTTGATCTAAATACTACATGTATTAAATATAATACCCTTAGAGTTAGTGGCTATTATTTTCTAGGGTTCATAAAATTTCATCTGGCCAATATTCAAGCCTAAACATATGAATGTATGTGCTTAAATATACTGGACTAGTAAGTCAGCCTGTTTTCACCAGTACTCTCTTATTTTACTCTCCTCCCTTTTTAATTAAATTTACTTTAAACTTAATCACTTGATTTAGCAAATTAAGACCAAACATTAAGAGGCAGAGTCAGTATTAGGCTAAAATAACTCTGATGAAGTTAGAACATTAGTTTGTCTCTTAGAGACAATTAAATCAGCTACTCAAAGCCTTTAAAACAGCTAGAAAGCAAACCTCCAGATTGAAATGCTATAGGAAAAACCACTATCATTATTATATGAATGATGCACCTCATTTCCCCCCCATTTTCAACATACACTTTTATTTCATGCTCCAAAGACTTATATATAGTATGCTGATTTTTTACAGTTGCCAGGAATTTAATATTAGTCCTTTTACTTTTTAGCTCTCAGGATGTGTTTGAAGATCATTGAATTGTATATAAAATTTAATTGTTTTTCTCCCAGCTGGAGAATAGAGAAAAGTTGCTGCAGCATATTTAACCTATGGGTTCTGATATATATTTCTTACTCTATGAGGCACAGAATATTTTTAAGTATGCCTTCCAAATCCAGTATGTGATTAGAAATGATATTATGAAAAGTGGTATTAGAGGTATATTTTGTTGAACTCTGGCTCATAAGTGGACAGATATATCATAAAGATGAAAAGAATAAATGGGTGTGAAATATTGAATTACTACTTGAATGAGAATAGAACTAGAATAGAAGAGAAATAATGGACTAATAAAATGGAGTATGAGAGTATATTAAAAGTGGAAGTTAAAAGGTTAGAGAGTTCTTTGGCTTAGTTCAAGTCACTTATACTCTCTGAACTTCGGTGTGCTCATCTATGGGGATAATAATCATTGTATCACAAAGATTTGACTACTAAATGAAAATGCTACAGAAGGCCTTGTAATTGTATTTAAGTAATGACATTGGCTGGAGAAGGCAATGGCACCCCACTCCAGTACTCTTGCCTGGAAAATCCCATGGACGGAGGAGCCTGGTAGGCTGCAGACCATGGGGTCGCGAAAAGTCAGACACGACTGAGCGACTTCACTTTCACTTTTCCCTTTCATGCATTGGAGAAGAAAATGGCAACCCACTCCAGTGTTCTTGCCTGGAGAATCCCAGGGATGGGGGAGCCTGGTGGGCCGCCGTCTATGGGGTTGCACAGAGTCAGACACGACTGAAGCGACTTAGCAGCAGCAGCAGCAATGACACTGGCATACCTGTTTTTTTTTTTTTTTTAACTTTTGAAATTATATATGTGTGTGCATGCATGCTCAGTCATGCATGCACATGACTGACTCTGTGACCCCCAGGGACTGTAGCCCACCAGGCTCCTCTGTCCATGGGATTCTCCAGGTAAAAATACTGGAGTGGGTTGCCATTTCCTTCTCCAGGGGATCTTCCTGACCCAGGGACTGAACCCATGTCTTTTGCACCTCCTGCACTGGCAGGCAGGTTCTTTACCAGGTGAGTCACCACTTAAGCCTGACATTATATATAGTTCATTTTAAAAATTCTAATACCTGTGGCAGATTCATTTTGATATTTGGCAAAACTAATACAATATTGTAAAGTTTAAAAATAAAATAAAATTAAAAAAATAAATAAATAAAAATTTAAAAAATTCTATTATGGACTCTGTGGGAGAGGGAGAGGGTGGGAAGATTTGGGAGAATGGCATTGAAACATGTAAAATATCATGTATGAAATGAGATGCCAGTCCAGGTTCAATGCACGATACTGGATGCTTGGGGCTGGTGCACTGGGATGACCCAGAGGGATGGTATGGGGAGGGAGGAGGGAGGAGGGTTCAGGATGGGGAACACATGTATACCTGTGGCGGATTCATTTTGATATTTGGCAAAACTAATACAATTATGTAAAGTTTAAAAGTAAAATTAATTAAAAAAATTTAAAAAAATAAAATGAAAAAAATAAAAAAAATGAAAAAAATTCTAATATCAACATGTTCTATCATTGTCTAGCAAACTTTATTTAAATGGCTCCTTTCTATTTATTTCTTAAGTATATCATTTAATACTAGCCTACCTATTACATATTATTTCCTTCATAAAATCTAAATATAGATAAATCATCAAAGAGTTTTTGTGAAGATTGAATAAGATACTCAATGTAAAGGCCTAAGAACAGTATCAAGAACAATATAAAACTCATTAATTTATTAGTATTTTTATACAGTTCATGAGGTTCACATGCCAAGTATATGGGGTGGTTTGCCATTCCCTCCTCCAGTGGATTTTAAGGTCATGCTTAAAATCTTGCCTGTTAGGCTTCAGCATTACATGAACTAAGAACTTTCAGATGTCCAAGCTGGGTTTAGAAAAGACAGAGGAACCAAAAATCAAATTGCCAACATTTTATGGATCATAGAGAAAGTAAGGGAAGTCCATAAAGAAACATCTACCTATTTCATTTACTATGCTAAAGCCTTTGATTGTGTGGATCATAACAAACTGTGGAAAGCTCTTAAAGAGATGGGAATACCGGAACATCTTACCTGTCTCCTGAGAAACCTGTTTGTGGGTCAAGAAGCCAAAGTTAGAACCCTGTATAGAACAGCTGATTGGTTCAGGACTGAGAAAGGAGTAGGACAGGGCTGTCTGCTGTCACTATGTTTATTTAAACTATATGCAGAACACATCATGAAAATTGCTTGCTGGATGAGTTACAAGCTGGAATCAAGATAAGCAGGAGACATATCTAATGGTAGAAAGTGAAGAGGAACTAAAGAGCTTCTTGATGAAGGTGAAGAGGAGAGTGAAAGAGCCAGCTTAAGACTAAATATTAAAAAACTAAGGTCATGGCATCTGGCCCCATTATTTCATGGCAAATAGAAGCGGGAAATGTGGAAACAGTGACTGGTTTCCTCTTCTTGGGCTCTAAAATCACTGTGGATGGTGACTGCAGCCAAGAAATCAGAAGACGATTGCTTCTCAGCAAGAAAGCTATGACAAACCTAGACAGCGGGTTGAAATGCAGAGATACTACTCTTTCAATGAAGGCCTGGATAGTCAAGGCTATGGTCTTTCCAGTGGTCACAGATGATTGTGAGAGATGGACCGTAAAGAAGACAGAGCAGCAAAGAACTGATGCCTTCAAACTGTGGTGCTGGAGAAGACTCCTGAGAGTCCCTTGGACAGCAAGGAGATCAAATCAGTCAATTTTAGGGGAAATCAAGCCCATATACTCATTGGAAGGACTGATGCTGAAGCTGAAGTTCCAGTATTTTGCTCATCTGATGGAAAAGCCAACTCATTGGAAAAGTCCCTGATGCTGGGACAGATTGAGGGCAGAAGGAGAAGAGGGTGTCAGAGGATGAGATGGCTGGATGGCATCACCAATGCAATGGACATGAACTTGGGCAAACTTCAGGAGAGTGTAGGGGACAGGGAGGCCTGGCCTGTAGTCCATGGGGTCAGAAAAAGTCAGACATGACTGGGCTACTGAACGACAACAGCAATTATTATTGTTACTTTATTCTTCAGGTTGATGTGAATTTTTAAATTAAACTTTATATAATAAGTATTGCATGAAATACATTTAAAATAATAAAATATTTTAAAGATAATAATCAGTGAATTAATAAGTGACATTTACTTGTGATTTTATCAAACTCAAATGATATCAGTTCAGTTCAGTTCAGTTGCTCAGTCATGTCAGACTCTATGCGACCCCATGAATTGCTGCATGCCAGGCCTCCCTGTCCATCACCAACTCCCAGAGTTCACTCAAACTCACATCCATCGAGTTGGTGGTGCCATCCAGCCATCTCATCCTCTGTCGTCCCCTTTTCCTCCTGCCCCCAATCCCTCCCAGGATCAGAGTCTTTTCCAATGTCAACTCTTCGCATGAGGTGGCCAAAGTACTGGAGTTTCAGCTTCAGCATCATTCCTTCCAAAGAACACCCAGGACTGAACTTCTTTAGAATGCACTGGTTGGATCTCCTTGCAGTCCAAGGGACTCTCAAGAGTCTTCTCCAATACCACACTTCAAAAGCATCAATTCTTTGGTGCTCAGCTTTCTTCACAGTCCAACTCTCACATTCATCATACATGACTACTGGAAAAACCATAGCCTTGACTAGACAGACCTTTGTTGGCAAAGTAATCTCTCTGCTTTTGAATATGCCATATAGGTTGGTCATAACTTTCCTTCCAAGGAGTAAGTGTCTTTTAATTTCATGGCTGCAATCACCATCTGCAGTGATTTTGGAGCTCCCCAAAAATAAAGTCTGACACTGTTTCCACTGTTTCTCCATCTATTTCCCATGAAGTGATGGGACCAGATGCCATGATCTTCGTTTTCTGAATGTTGAGCTTTAAGCCAACTTTTTCACTCTCCTCTTTCACTTTCATCAAGAGGCTTTTTAGTTCCTCTTCACTTTCTGCCGTAAGGGTGGTGTCATCTACATATCTGAGGTTATTGTTATTTCTCCCTGCAATCTTGATTTCAGCTTGTGCTTCTTCCAGCCCAGCATTTCTCATGATGTACTCTGCATAGAAGTTAAATAAGCACGGTGACAATATATAGTCTTGACGTACTCCTTTTCCTATTTGGAACCAGGCTGTTGTTCCATGTCCAGTTCCAACTGTTGCTTCCTGACCTGCATATAGGTTATAAACAAGCTTGGTAAAGAGCAAATTGATAATTATAAAATTTTAGTGTTATTTTCCTTCTTATCACCTTATATTTGTACCACTGGTATACTTTGTTATTGTCTAATGAAATATAGTTAACTTACAATGTTGTGCCAATCTTTCCTGTACATAAAAGTGACTCAATTTTACATACATATACATTCTTTGTTTCAATATTCTTTTCCATTATGGTTTATCCTAGGAGATTGGATATAGTTCCCTGTGCTGTATAGTAGTACCTTGTTGTTTATCAATCCTAAATGTAATAATTTGCATCTACCAACTCCAAATTCCTAATCCATCTCTCTCCCTTCCCCTTGGCAACCACAAGTCCTAACTCTATGCCTAAGAGTCTGTTTCTGTTTGTAGATAAGTCAATTTGTGCCATATTTTAGATTCCACATATAAATGATATCATATGGTATTTGTCTTTCTCTTTCTGACTTACTTCACTTAGGATGATAATTCCTAGTTGCATCCAGGATGCTGCAAATGTCATTATTTTGTTCTTTGTTATGGCTGAGTAGTATTGCATTGTATATATACCACATCTTTATCCATTCATTGGTTGATGATGGACATTTAGGTTTTTCCTATGTCTTGGTTGGGGCTTCTCTGGTGGCTCAGATAGTAAATAATCTGCCTGCAATAGAGGAGATTCGAGTTCGATTCCTGGGCTGGGAAGATCCCCTGGTGAAGGGAATGTATACCCATTCCAGAAGGAAATTGCACCCCACTCCAGTACTCTTGCCTGGAAAATCCCATGGATGGAGGAGCCTGGTAGGCTCCAGTTCATGGGGTTACTAAGAGTCGGGCACGACTGAGCGACTTCACTTTCACTTTTCCCTTTCATGCATTGGAGAAGGAAATGGCAACCCACTCCAGTATTCTTGCCTGGAGAATCCCAGGGACAGAGGAGCCTAGTGGGCTGCCCTCTATGGGGTCGCACAGAGTCGGACACGACTGAGGCAACTTAGCAGTAGCAGCATTCTTGCCTGGAGAATTCCATGGACAAAGGACCCTGGCTGTCTATAGTCCAAGTGATTGCAAAGATGCAGACACGATTTAGTAACACTTTCACTTCTTCTCCTTCTTCTTTTTTTTTTTTTTAACATATTGGCTATTGTGAATAGTACCGCTATGAATATAATGTTGCATGTATCTTTTTGAATTATAATTCTGCCTGGGTATATGCCCAGGAATGGGATAGCTGAATCATATGGCAATTCTGGTTTAGTTTCCCAAGGAACCTCCATATTGTTTTCCACAGTGGCTGCACCAACTTACATTCCCACCAATAGTGTGAGAGGATGCCCTTTTCTCCACACCCTCTCTAACATTTGCTATTTGTAGGCTTTTTAATGGTATTCATTCTTACTAGTGTAAGGTAGTACCTCATTGTGGGTTTTATCTCCATTTCTCTAGTAATTAGAGATATTGAACAACGTTTTATGTCCTATTGGCCATCTGTATGTCTTTTCTGGAGAAATGTCTATTTACATCTCCTCCCTGTTTTTCAGGAGAAGGAAATGGCAACCCACTCCAGTGTTCTTGCCTGGAGAATCCCAGGGATGGAGGAGCCTGGTGGGCTGCCGTCTATGGGGTCGCACAGAGTCGGACACGACTGAAGCAACTTGGCAGCAGCAGCCTGTTTTTCAATTGCATTGTTTGTCTTCTTATTGTTGAGTTGTATGAGATATTTGCATATTTTTGAGATTAAACCCTGTGACGTAACATTGGCTTTGGAGCAGAAGATATCAACTCTGGTACCACTAATTTTATGTCCTTAGGTAAGTCACTTGGCTTTTTTAAAGTTCAGTTTCCCTTACTTTTAAAAATTAAGACATTCATAAACCTCATTAGGTTGCTCTTAGGGTCAAAAAATTGTGATTGTGCAAAAGTTTTGTAAGGAGTAAGGCCTTATTAAAATAACTAATAATGTACTTAATAGAATTTTGATCAACAAATATTTGTCTAAATAAAGTAGATTAGTTTCTATTCTTAAGGCTGCTACTAAACTAACTGTAACTGGGAACAAATAGTGCAGAGTTTCAGAACATATGCCACGGAGCCAAGACATATATGGGACAGAGACTCTTTTCAGCAAATATTCTGAGACAACTGTATATATTCACGCCAAAGAAGAAGTTAGATTTCTACTTCACACCGTAGAAAGCAAATTAACTCAAAATGTATCCAGAAAAAAAAAAAGACATAAATGTAAGGGCAAAGACTATATGACTCTCAGAATTAACTCTATCATCCCCTTCTCCTCCCACCTTCAGTCTGTCCCAGAATCAGGGTCTTTTCAAATGAGTTAGTTTTTTGCATCAGGTGGCCGAAGTATTGGGGTTTCAGCTTCAGCATCAGTCCTTCCAATGAATATTCAGGACTGATTTCCTCTAGGATGGAGTAGTTGGATATCCTTGCCATCCAAGGGACATAAGTTGGATATCCTTGCCATCCAAGGGACTCCCAAGAGTCTGCTCCAACACCACAGTTCAAAAGCAGTTTTAGTAAGCTCTGAGAGTTGGTGATGGACAGGGGAGCCTGGTGTGCTGCAGTCCATGGGGTCACAAAGAGTCGCACACAACTAAGCAACTGAACTGAACTGAACTTAGAATTAAACATATGTGCAGAAGCCATAGAAGAAAAACTAGACATCACAAATTTTTTAAAATATCATGTTTCAGAGGACACCATCAAGAAAGTGTAAAGACAACTCACAGAGCAGTAGAAAAATCATGTTAAAATAATCTGATAATGGAGTTGCATCTAGAATATTTTTAAAAAAATCCTTAAAGCTTGACAACAAAAAGGCAGTCCAATTAAAACATTAACAAAAGACTTGGGAAAAAAAACATTTCTGCAAAGAAGGTAGGTAAGTGAACAAAAAGCACATCAAAAGATGCTTAACGTAATTAGTCATCAGAGAAATTAAAATTGAGTAAAAAATTTTGTGTTGATCAAAAAAATTGAGTTTTTCCATGCCATCTTATGGAAAAACTCAAACAAACTTTTTTGGCCAACCCGTAATACACCACTTCACTTACACTGTGATAGCTACAATCAAAAAGTCAGATAATAAAAAATACGGATGAGGATGTGGAAAATTTATATACTAGTGCTTTGGATACAATCTGACATTTAATTATTTAAACATACTGTTACCATATGACCCAATAATTCCACACCTAGAGAATTTAAAATACATATCCACCTAAAAAACTATGTGAACATTCTTAGCAGCACTATTCTTTGCAGCCAAAAAGTAGAACAATATAAACATCCATCATCTGACAAATAAAATGTGATCTATAAATCTGATAAATAAAACATATATTCATATAATAGAATGTTTGATAAAAAGAAATAGAGTACTGATACATGCTACAACATTGAAGCTGCTCACAAAGGAACACTAATTCCATTTACATTATTTGTCTAGAATAGGCAATATTTAAGATATAAAGTAGATTAATAGTTGCTTGCTGCTGGTGCTCTGGTGGAAACATTTGGGATGTTTGGTATTGTTTTATGAGATAGTAAAAAATGGCCACAAGAAGAGACAGGGGAGAGACCCAGGATGAAAAATAGTTTATCATATTCATAGGTCCTAGAGACAGGAGGTACAACACACCAGGCAGGGCAACATGGGATAGAGACTAGGCTGATTAGGAGGCAGAAGTGAGGGGAAGGTTTAGACCAGAGCCTTTATTGGAGTTTTCCAGAAAGTCAAGATGAGGCAGAGAGAAGATATTAGAATTGACCTAGTTTGAATAATTTCTATGAGTTTTGGGCAAGTTGCCTGGTACATAGCCCCAGGATGATTAAGGCAACAGTGTATTGCCTCCTGAGGTATGCAGACCAGAAAGAGGAGGTGTGACCCTGAATTGGTTACTTTGCATATCAAAAGTATGCTCACAACAGGGGCCTGGACCCTTTGCTAGTTCTAATAATTGGTAACCTAAGAAGGGACAGTATCTCCCTAGCTAGAAAAGAATTTTTAAGATGTCAAAAGGTCATAATATACAGAGAATTTCATATACACACAGATACAATACAGGAAATAACCACTCATGGGTATAGGGTTTCTTTTTAAAGTGATGAAATAATTTAAACTTTGTAGTGATGATGGATCACACTCTATGAATGTGCTAAAAGTCAGTGAATTATACATTTTAAATAGGTGAAATGTATGATACCTCTTTAAATGCATGATATCTCTTTAAAGCTGTTTCTGAAAAAGTATGCTAAACAGCCCTGGTTTAAAAGCAGGCTTTGCTACCTAATAACTTTGTAGATCTTTACAAGTAACAATCACTTTAAGCTTCAGTTTTCCCTTTTATGAAATGAGTATCATCATCATTATCATCGTCATCATCATCTCTACCACATGTAGTTCTTATAAGGGTTATTTGACATAACGTTTGTAAAGTGGTAAGCATGGCATCATGCATAAAACAATTAACAAATTATTTTCTTTGGGCATCAGTTTCCTTATGTACATAATGAAAGATTTGTACTAAATAGATTTGAAGTTTCCTTTAGAGTTTTAATTAACAATTACATGATTCAAGCCATAAATATCCTACATTTATATAAGAACATCATTGATCAATATATTTCCCAAAACAATCTATATTTTAATGTTATTGAAAATTAAATTAATATTTTAGTCCAATAAGTCATGCTTATAAAAATATGATTTTACTGCTGAATTTCTCAAGGCTTTCTTGGCGGCTCAGCAGTAAAGAATCTGCCTGCAATGAAGGAGATGTGGGTTTGATTCCTGGCTTGGGAAGATCCTCTGCAGGAGGAAATGGCAACCCACTCTAGTATTCTTGCCTGGAGAATCCCATGGACAGAGAAGTCTGGCAGGCTATAGTCCATGAGGTCACAGAGTCAGACATGACTGAGTACAACTATCTATCTACCTGTCTTCTCAAGGCTACAGAATATTTATTACCTGTTTTATTATTATTATCATTATTCTGCTACCCCATGTGGGCATGTGGGATCTCAGTTCCTTGACTAGGAATTGAATTCATGTCCCCCTGCAGTGGAAACATGGAGTCTTAACCCCTGGACTGTCAGGGCAGTTCACAAACATCATTTTCAAACCTGAAATACTAGGGGGTGCCATTTAGCCAAATAATGACCAAATTTTTTCTCTGTTCTGCTACAGTTACAATCGTAGATACCATAATCTTTTAGTTATTATTAATGCTAAATGTAATTATTATTTTACTATTTATAAAAAATTGTGGTCAGAAAATATTTAAATTGTACATTCTAAAAGGAACATTCTGTTTTTACATGAAAACTAATATTTATTTACCAAACTTGTAAAAAGCAAAACAAAACACGGAACATATGTTAACTTAAACTGCTAAAATAGTTTGAGTCCCAGGGCCATATATGTAACAGGGATTTCTAGGCAATAATCAAAAAATTGGAAAAGTCATCTAACACTGAGGCACTTGCAATTCATCATCATTTTATAACTTTGAAAAGCAGGAAGTGGTTACTCAACATTCTGTGATATCCTCAAAGCAATATTTCCCACAAAACAATTTGAGATGATTTTTTTTAATTTTATTTTATTTTTAAACTTTACATAATTGTATTAGTTTTGCCAAATATCAAAATGAATCCATCACAGGTATACATGTGTTCCCCATCCTGAACCCTCCTCCCTCCTCCCTCCCCATACCATCCCTCTGGGTCGTCCCAGTGCACTAGCCCCAAGCATCCAGTATCGTGCATCGAACCTGGACTGGCAACTCGTTTCTTACATGATATTTTACATGTTTCAATGCCATTCTTCCAAATCTTCCCACCCTCTCCCTCTCCCACAGAGTCCATAAGACTGTTCCATACATCAGCGTCACTTTTGCTGTCTCGTACACAGGGTTATTGTTATCATCTTTCTAAATTCCATATATATGAGATGATTTTAAATGCTTAATTCATGGGTAGAAATTTGCTCAATGGAGAGATCAGTGAACCAGCCACACAAGAAATAAAAGCACATCTTCTGATTGTGCTCCACAGGATTTCCGAGTTTCAAGTCTTTGATGGGGAAGGAGGCTGTTTTAAGAAAGCATGCTCATAGAGGAGAAATTTAATACCTTCATGTCTGTGTTCCAGAGTATCACATTCTGGGGCTGGAACAATAACACAAATCAGAAGCAATAAGTCATGGTAGGAAAGGCAAATGATTTCAGACTTGAGACAGGTAAATGAGTAAACCAGGAAGTTTATAAAATATTAGAGAGTAGTGAGGAACTTTACATGCACCGTGAAAAGATATTCAAATTCTAGAGATTTTTAAAATCACTGTGGGGACCAAAGTAAATTACTTGAATTTAGTTCCTTTTCTGCCAGTAGAAGCCTCTGTCAACTAAACTCACAGAAGGATTGTCAAATATGATTTAGTCTGAACTTTTTTCTAGCTAAACACAAGAATTTTGAGAAATGCAAGTAACAGTGAAAATTAATATGAATTTTGGTGCTTGTGCTGTAAACAAGAGATCATCCTATGCAAAATTTGAGATAGGATAATATTCTTTTATCCCTTTATCCTCCTTTCTTCTTCTTCTTTTTCTTCCATTCTACCTTCTTCTCCTCTCTACCTGTCCTTGTTACCTACCAAAACCTATTTTCTCAGGAAACTTCCATGTCCACTCCCTTATTTCTCTTTTTTACTCTTCCCTTGACTCTTAGAATCCTGTGGGAGTGTCTGATTAGTTAGTATGCAAATAACACTGCCTTTCCGATCTAAACCTCTGATGTCTTGTACAAAGAGGAGTGTGTAATGTGTTAAAATTCTGGACCATGGAGTTTAGTTGAAAATGAAAGTGTTAGTCAATCAGTCCTGTCTGACTCTTTGTGACCCTATGGACTGTAGCTCACCAGGCTCCTCTGTCCATGGAATTCTCCATGGAAGAATACTGAAGTTGGTAGCCATTCCCTCTCCAGGGTATCTTCCTGAACCAGGGTTCAAAGAGAGGTCTCCTACAATGCAGGTGAATTCTTTATCGTCTGAGCCTCCAGGGAAGCCAGGAAGTTTAGTTAGGGGAGCGCTTATTCAGTGTTTTAAAAGGGTCATATATTTAAGCTGTGATGATGGCTAGAATGACACAGAAGTTGAGGGCAGGGATTGAAAAGACATCTTGTCACAGTGCATATTATGCTCTGCATTATTTTAAAATTCACTGACTATTTACCTATACCAAAGCTAGAAAAACTTAGGAGAAAAATGGAGAAAGCTTCACTTAAACAATACATTTGAAAGGTGGAAAACATGTAATTTTCACTTTTTTTTCAGTAGTCAACCACATTTTGCCACAATTAAAGCCAATCTAGATAATTGTTTGCTTGTCATATGTTACAGGGTAAGATCAAAGTTCCATAGTAATGTAAAATATCATGTATGAAACGAGATGCCAGTCCAGGTTCGATGCACGATACTGGATGCTTGGGGCTAGTGCACTGGGATGACCCAGAGGGATGGTATGGGGAGGGAGGAGGGAGGAGGGTTCAGGATGGGGAACACATGTATACCTGTGGTGGATTCATTTTGATATTTGGAAAAACTAATACAATTATGTAAAGTTTAAAAATAAAATAAAATTAAAAAAATAAAAATAAATCATAATTGATAAGATTTTCATACAAAAGAAAAAAAATAATAGATCAGAAAATTCACATACATATGTGAGTGCACAAAAAAATTGTAGCCAAATGATCAATGACATAAGATATATCTATAGACATGGGTAACATTTTAAGATAGTTATTTCTTTTATGTTTCTACACTATTTTTCATATCAAGTATCCTGAGATAAAATGTCTGTAATGTCTTAAGTAAATTATATAATAGTTGAATGTGTCAGAAATTAAGTCAATTTTAACTTAAATAAATTAATCCTCAAGGAAATATTTTATTTCCATATTTTTAATTTAAAAAAATCCAAAAGGAAAAGATACTTTGTTGATAGAATGATCTGATCAATTGACAGAATTTTTGTTACTGCAAAAATAAAACTAGGAATTTAGTCAAATTTTACGTTATAACTAATAAAATTTGCCTAATTTAAAAAATAAGAACACTGGAGAGAGAATATCCTTTAAATATCAGTGAAATGGTATCTCAATGACAAATTAACTGGTAAATATTGGGTACTAAGTAAATTTCAAAAAGGCGGTATAAAGGTATAGTCACATACATGCATGAAAACAGAGAGAGAGAGAGCTATTTTAATAGCAATTAATTGGACTTTTTGAAAAATGCTTGAGAGGCCTTTATGATAGACTTATTTAATGCAGTTAGTAGTTATTATGTTTTAATTTAAATATTTATATGTTTAAGGCAAATATTTTAGAAAGAATAATTACCAGAAGAGATTTTGTTCTGTGCTCATTTCCGCAGACATATTTCTAACAAACACACTTCTTTCAGAAGAGCTGTCAGCCTTCAGTTCTACTATAATAGTTATTCTTATACATGATTGCAAGGTGGTGAGAACCAGGTATTATAATACCTCTCCATTATAAATTAATTTCACAGGTGCAATCAAAAGTTGACTAAAGGAACATGGAGAAGGATATTGAGATTATAGATACCAGATAGAGATTTAAATAAGCCAAAAAATTGTTTTTTTTAGATCTTGAATCTAGAGTTTTCCATGAGGAAAGACAAGCATGGAAACCAGCAGAAATGATTTGCTAAAAACGCAGTGTTTAAAGAGAAACAAAGGTTACAGATGTCCTGACATTATGTGCCAGCTTTTAACCACAAGACTTTTTGAAACCTAAGCAAATATATGGTTTTAGCAATTTAGAAAATTCCTTCAAATGCATATTATTTTGCAATCTAAAATAATTTTATGAAGAGAATGACTTTATATAAATTCTTTAATCACTTTGGAAGTCTTAAGGAGCACAGAGAAGTCTGACATTTGAGATCCTTTTACACTGCCCTAGGAAGATTATCCTATCACTCAATGCAGATAGAACTTCTTCCCCCAGTGAGAAAGAAACAATACTTTGTACCTTGTACCATTTTAAAACCATTTAGAAAAAACAAGGGCATTAATCAAAACAGATTTTAAATATTCATGAACTAGTTTGGATGGAACAGTACAACTTTATTAAGCATTCTTGAGCTCCTGTGAGAACAAAATGTCCCTTTCATGATACTATCACACCATTTCTGCTGTGAGACGCATTTACTTCACTGCTTATCATATTAAGACCTATTTCTTAGACTAGCATTCAAGGTTCTTTATATACTGATTTACCCATCCTGTCTCTCACTATTACCAGTGAAAATTCTTTATTCTAGTCAGACAAAATAATTGCTATTAACCCCAAAGCTTAACTTTTTTTCATAATACATTTCCCCTCCTTTACCAAATTTTTCTGTAGTATCTTCATAACTTTTTATGTTTTATAATGTCACTAGTACTTTATGCACCTAATATTCTAGCACTGAATGAAATACTACCTTCTAGAACATATATTATTTAAATAATTATGTTTGTTTCTTTACCTGTCTATTATAACCTTGAGACAAATGTCCTTGTATTATAATTTCTTTTGGTTTTTCTCCTATCATCTACTATTGTGATCATTATATAAATATTCAAGATACTTAAATTGAATCTGAATTCAATGTTTACTTTATCATATATAATCAATGATTTAGGGAAATTTAAATTAACCTAACTCAGGAATCAAAAACCTCCATATGTGATTTGTTCACTATGTTATTAACATGACAGTTCTGTTGGAATAGTAATGTTGAAATTTTTACATTCTCTTCTATGCAGATCAGTGCTGCTTACTTAGTGGGTGTGGACATGATTTTATATAATACATGCAGCTAGAATATGATCACTTAATAACAGACTCAGGAAAAGCAACATTCAGCAATTGGTACAAACTGTCTTAACTTTCTGCCTCTCCTTCAACAGTTGTTTTCAGGTGCCTGCCTTAGTTCATCAGTTGGAAATGACAAGACATGACTGTTCAAACTCACAAGGGTATTATGTCAACACCTGGAAATTTTTAATGTTCAATCTTTCGACTAGTTGTAGTATTAGAGTCCTTATGCCTAGAAATTGACTTGAGTTCTTCCATTATTAAGATAAGACTGCCTATGATAAAACATAGTTTTATGGGTTTTTTGTTTATGTTTTCTGGGATGAATTTAAAGCGGCATTAAAGTCAGTTTTAATCAACTTTCGTTTGCCTTAAGACCTCAAGGTACGGAGATGAAAGGAAGTCAATGAAGCAAGAGGGTTGGAATTGGGCATACTAGTTCTTACTGTGATTAAGACAGCAGAATGGGATGTCAAAATCAGTAGTATAAAAGTTTAGAAAATGATATTTTGTAAATCAGTGCATAGAGAGGGTGATAGGAAGATATTAAACAGGAGATACCAATATGTGTTGAAATATTTCAATGTAAATATTTTAAATATTTAAAAGCATGATTAAATAAAGAAATTAAGTAGATGAAGCCAAAAGAGTGGAACTCTATTTTTAAAACTTTTTGGTTAACTTTTCTTCTCAAACATGCTACAAAACAGAATGAATGAAACATGGATGAAACAAGGTCTAGCACCAGACCAAATAAGCAAGGAGAAGTTATATCCATACAAAGAAAATAGTTTGTTTGGAATGTGGCCTGGACAGTGAGGTTATACCTACTCTTACATGAAGTTCTGTCTTAATTTAATTCTTAGAAGGAATTCAGACATGAGTATAGTTTAATTTATTTTGCTGACTCTAAGAAGATAGGAGAGGACTAACTCAAAGAGAAGAGTAGATTTTGTATTTAGCCTCCTCAGTGATTGGAGACAAAGTATTTTGGATTAATTGATGTCACTATATGAATTCATGATTTTGTGTTAAGGGGGAATTAGATTAAGGTCAAACTGATAGTTGAAAGCATAACTTTAATTCTTAAAAATAATTAAAAAGGATAGAAAGCATTTCCCTTTTATAGTGAAAATAATCATAGGATAAAAAATAGTTATCAAACTCAGTTTTGCTAGGTGAACAAGTCCTAAAGTTCTAATGCAAACAATGCAAATATATTTAACACTATTGAGTTATACAATTAAAAATGGTTAAGATGAAAAATGTAATGTTATGTGTGTTTTAACCACAAGAAAAATACAATATATTAAAAAATAAATACCAAGGATGCTGAAGATATTGGGAAAAACTGAGAAGAGATATTGTAGGCTGAACATAGCTGGGAGCAAACTCAGATATGGTCTTTTCTATTTGAGTCAAATATTTGAAAATAAATCATACATAATGATACAACATAACATTATTAAAGATAAAAAAAAAACTTTAGCAATGAACTAACTTTTTAAAGGCACTTTTGTTTTGCCATTCTTGTTTTTTTTGTTTGTTTTGTTTTTGTTTTGTTTTACCATTCTTAAATACATATATATGAATCCCTGGTCTAAGTTTATATAATTAAAACTGCTAACTATACATATGCCCATTTGTTTATGCCATAATAAATTTTCTTAAGCTAAGAAAATATAGATTAAAGCTATTTTAATTTTACTTAAAACTTTTTACATTTATTGAAGTATAGATTTAGTGTTATTTTTATTTCTGTGTACAACAGTGATTCAATTATACATATATGTATTCTTTTTCATATTATTTTCCATTATGGTTTATCACAAGATATTGAATAGAGTTCCCAGGACTATACAGTATGACCTTGTTGTTTATCCATTGTATATATAATATTTTGCATCTGCTAATCTTAAACTCCCAATCCTCCCCTCATCCATGGTAACCACAAGTCTATTCTATATGTCTGTGTGTTGTTTCTTTTCTGTAAATAAGTTCATTTTTGTTGTATTTTAGATTCCATATATAAGTGATACCTTGTGTGTGTATGTGCTAAGTCACTTCAGTTACATCTGATTCTTTGTGACCCTGTGGACTTGTAGCCCACCAGGCTCCTCTGTCCATGGTATTCTCCAGGCAAGAATACTGAGGTGGGTTGCCATGCCCTCCTCCAAGGGATCTTCCTGACCCAGGGATCATATCCATATCTCTTATGTCTCCTGCATTGGCAGATGGGTTCTTTATTACTAGCACCACCTGGGAGGCCCCAAGTGATATAATATAAAACCATAAACTTTAGACAGGTTGCCAGGATTATTGGAATAATGCAGTTATTTTGAATTCATTTGGTATTTGCTTAAAAGAGACAATGTTTTATATTTTTAATGTAGCATTTTTTTTTAAACAAAGCAATGATAATTTTCTATTTTTTCATTAAATTGCATTATTGTTTTATTGTCATACTTTATTAGTAATGGTATATATTTCCATGAAATTAAATATGTGCTACAGAGATGGGATAATGTTGCTTGCCAATTACATATGTGAATGATTTTTAAGATGCAATTTCTCTCTATGGACTCTGCGGGAGAGGGAGAGGGTGGGATGATTTGGGAGAATGGCATTGAAATATGTATAATATCATATATGAAATGAGTCGCCAGTCCAGGTTCGATGCACAATACTGGATACTTGGGGCTGGTGCACTGGGACGACCCAGAGGGATGGTATGGGGAGGGAGGAGGGAGGAGGGTTCAGGATGGGGAACACATGTATACCTGTGGCAGGTTCATTTTGATATATGGCAAAACCAATACAATATTGTAAAGTTAAATAAAATAAAATTAAAAAAAAGAAAGAAAAGAAAAAAAAGGATGCAATTTTTCACTATTTTTGAAATAGATGAGTAGATTATACAAGCAAGCTATAGTTGATATCTTCATCAAGAAGGTCAGTGTGTTTCCATCTCAGTCTACTAAGAACTTTTAAGAAGTTACAATAGTGATAACAGTTCAGGGGTCAAATATCTAGAATTCTGATGTTATTTTGTGATTAGAGTAGTAGACGTGTATTCACCTGAGACATAACTCTCATTTTCAAATATTTGCAGAGGAAAACAAATCTATCTCAGGCTAAAATTATAGAAACCTATCTTTTGGGATGAAAGCAATTCAGAGGAAGAAAGAAGCAAAACTGTGTTTTTTTGTAATCATAGTAGGCCCTCATTGTTCCAGAAAGAATTACCTTGGGTGACCATGTTTCAACCCATCCTATGGCATTTAGAGAGGAACCTTTCAGCAGCATGTGGCATGGTTTGAAATATGATAGTAACACATTGGGGAGGACTGCTGTTAGCAATTCTGCATTAAACAAAAGAGTTCTGAATTGTTCAGTTTCATGGAAAAAAACAGTATTCAGTGATCTGCTTTTTTTAGAGCATGAACAAAGGCTTTTTTCATCTGTTAAGGAAAGTGGAAACAGTGTACGTTAGCCTGGAAAAGAAATGGCTTTAAGGAATTTCACAAGCTCATAAATCTGGAAGTGACCTTGAGAGGTCAGCTGAACTGCACATTTAGACCACACCTAAGACAATCCTGGAGAGATGAGACTCTGCCCAGACAAATTAGTTTTTGAAATTCTTTGGCAATAGAAACTAAATGAATTGTGAGATCTTTCTTTCCAAGAATAATATCTCTTGTTTTGTGTATGGATCCCTGGTTCCTCCTTAGGAAATCAATGAAACTTCTACTTGTGTTAAGATTTTATCAAACACCAAGTGGGTAAAATATTAACCATCCTTCCTTAAAGCAATATATACTGTAAAAGATTAACTATTAAGAGTCTTTAAATTAATATGATATTTAGGGGGAACAATAAAGAACATAGTATTGCTTTTATCTTTCCTCATTTTTTTTTTCATTACATGATGCTATTTTATAACATATTTATGTTGGAAATAGTGAATTTTGTTATATTTTTCTCACTTTGGAATTACAGTTATTACTTAATATTATTGCTATTATAACATTTATGGGTGAATTTAATTTCAAATATATATATTTGAAATATGATGCCATTATTTTCTCTTAAAAATGCAAATCACATTTTTTTTACCTATTGGTAGAAACACTGGTTTAAGGTCAATGTTTATAATTTCCTATAGCAAGACTGCCACAATGCTTTCTTTGATTCATTACTTAACTTTTATACCTTTAGAAGTAACAATTCTTTTGAGTATGCTATTGTTTTAAGAAATCAAAGCTATATTTCATTTAAGTGGTAAAAATTACAGTATGAGCCTATTGTTTTATATTCTTTAAAATGAATCTCCTTAAATGCCCATTTTAAAAAAATTTATTGAAAAACATTGTCAGAGGGAATTTGTCCTATTTGAAAACTAACTGAGAAACATTTGTTTAGTATAATGTAACAGTTTTATATATCAGACCAAGTTCGGAAGACACTAACACATATGCATTCGTTATGAAGCTGGTAGAAATTCCTTATCATGTAAAACTGTATTTACACATTTGTTGTTCAGTCACTCAGTTATATCCAATTCTTTGCAATCCCATGGACTGCAACACCCCAGGCTTCCCTGTCCTTCACCATCTCCCAGAGCTTGCTCAAACTCATGTCCATTGAGTCAGTGATGCCATCCTACTATCTCACCCTCTGTTGTCCCCTTCTCCTTCTGCCTTCAGTCTTTCCCAGAATCAGGGTCTTTTCCAATAAGTTGGCTCTTCTCATCAGGTGGCCTAAGTATTGGAGATTCAGTTTCAGCATCAGTCCTTCCAATGAATATTCAGGATTGATTTCCTTAAGGATTGACTGGTTTGTTCTCTTTGCTGTCCAAGGGAGAACACATTAACTCATACTTAAATTCAATTAATTGTAATGGTGCAGTGATTAGTGAGTTTCTTGATTTATCAATTCAAAATAAATAGAAGCTAAAAAAGAGCCATGCATACATACTATATGCTATGCTATGCTATGCTAAGTCACTTCAGTCGTGTCTGACTCTTTGAGACCCCATAGATGGCAGTCCACCAGGCTCCCCCATCCCTGGGATTCTCCAGGCAAGAACAATGGAGTGGGTGGCCATTTCCTTCTCCAATGCATCAAAGTGAAAAGTGAAAGGGAAGTCACTCAGTCGTGTTCGACTCTTAGCAACCCCATGGATTGCAGCCTAACAGGCTCCTCCGTCCATGGGATTTTCCAAGCAAGAGTACTGGAGTGGGGTGCCATTGCCTTCTCCGATACATACTATATAGTTCTTTCTAAATAGGAAAAAAAAATTACAAGAGAGAAAGTAATTAAATCTGTATTGGTGTTTTGTATTATTTACATTGTAGAACTTACCCATGCAAGAATTGAGTTTGAAGTTGTATATGAATGGATATTTTTATTACTTAAAATGGGAAAAAATTTCCATTTTACCAGGCAGAAGAGAAAAACAGTCACATGACATAGTGTAGGTACTGTCTTCATCACTTAATAAAATAAAAATATAATTATATTAAAATTCAATTTCATATCTATAATCGTTAACCCACACTTATTTGCTGGTGCAGATATTATTTGAATCTAAATATAAAACTTGTCAATTAATTAATTACTTCTTTAAAAGATATTTTGTGATTGTGAGCATTGGTTTGGGTCTTGGCAGTAGGGAGAAAATGGAAAAAACTTCACATCTTTATAGAGTTATCATTGTAGTAGTTAGTTGCAGACAGTGAACAGATGAGCAAAATATGTAGAATGCCTAATGGTCACAAATGTAATTGTGAATAGGGACCTGAAAGGACACTTAGAAAGTTTCACTGGGACACAGATTTGAATGAGTGATGAAAGTTGTAGAGAGAAGAAACAGCACAGGAAATCTAAGACCTGAAATGTTCAAAGAGAAGCAAGGAAGCAATATCACTGAAGAGGAGCAAGCAAGTAGGAGAGTAACAGCAACTGATGTCAAAGAGACAATGGGTTGGAAAAGGAGCAGCTAGTGAAGGATTGTGTCCATTTTATGAAATCTGCTTATGTTTGGATATTATGGGACATTATAAGAGAATTTTGAATGACATGATATGATTTATATTTTAAAAGGATTATGTCAGATGCTGTGCTTAAAATAGATTTTAGAGAGACATGTTTGGAGGCAAGGATATTTTAGAGAAGGTACAGAAAAGGAATTATAATACAGCATGTGTAATTCTGGAGGTAGTGAAATATAATTTAATTCTGACACAGAACTGAAAATATTTGCTGACAGACTGAATACAGGATATGAAATTAAAAGTTCACAGAAGTGATTCCAAGATTTTAAGCTTTGGAAATGAATAAAAGCAGTTACATTTTATTGAGATAGATTATTAACATTCCCCCTCTCAATCTCAAAAGTACCTCTGAATTATGAGTTGTAGAGTTACCCTGATTATAGGGAATAAAGCAGGAGAAGCAAGGTGTTTGGGAAGTGGAGGCAGTTAGTTGATTGTTTTTGACAATTAAGTTTGAGATGATTCTTAGGTGTTTAAGTGGAGAAGTACAGGTGATTTGAATAAGAGTATCTATTTTATTTATCTTATAGATGAGGGCCACACAGGATATACATATTTGTGAATGGCCAGCATTTGATAGTTTTTCAGCTCATGAGATTTAAAGAGCTCACCAGATAATTTGAAATCACAAAATGAATATTAACTAAGCAAATTACTCTTTTCTGATATTATTATATTATTTTTAAAATTAATTTGCTTATTTTAATTAAATGTAATTACTTTACAATATTGTGGTGGTTTCTGTCACACATTGGCATGAATCAGCCATGGGTACACATGTGTTTTCCCAACCTGAATCCCTCGCCCACCTATTTCGACACCCCATCCCACTGGGTTGTCCCAGAGCACTAGCTTTGTGTGCCCTGCTTCAAGCATCAAACTTGTATTGGTCATCTATTTTCAGTTCAGTTCAGTCACACAGTCACGTCCGACTCTTTGTGACCTCATGCACTGAAGCACACCAGGCTTCCCTGTCCATCACCAACTCCTGCAGCTTGCTCAAACTCATGTCCATTGATATGGTGATGCCATCAAACCATCTCATCCTCTGTCATTCCCTTCTCCCACTGCCTTCAATCTTTCCCAGCATCAAGGTCTCTTCCAATGAGTCAGTTCTTTGCATCAGGTGGCCAAAGTATTGGAGCTTCAGCCTCAGTCGTTCCAATGAATATTCAGGACTGATTTCCTTCAGGGTTGATTGGTTTGATCTCCTTGAAGTCCAAAGGACTCTGAAGAGTCATCTCCACCACCACAGTTCAAAAGCATCAATTCTTTGGTGCTCAATTTTCTTCACAATCCAACTCTTGCATCCATATGTGACTACTGGAAAACCATAGCTTTGATTAGACAGACATTTGCTGACAAAGTAATGTCTCTGCTATTTACTTTGCTGTTTAGGTTGGTCATAGCTTTTCTTTTAAGGAGCAAATGTCTTTTAATTTCACGGAGTTATTTAATTTCTGCAGTTATTTTGGAGCCCAAGAAAATAAAGACTCTCACTGTTTCCATCATTTCCCTATATAATTTGCCATGAAGTGAAGGGACTGGATGCCATGATCTACATTTTTTGAATGTTGAGTTTTAAGCCAGCTTTTTACTCTCCTCTTTCACTTTCATCAAGAGGCTCTTTAGTTCCTCCTCACTTTCTTCCATAAGGGAGTTGGCATCTACGTATATGAGGTTATTGATATTTCTCCCAGCAATCTAAATTCCAGCTTGTGATTCACCCAGCCCAGCATTGTGCATGATGTACTCTGCATATAAATTAAATAAACAGAGTGACAATATACAGCCTTGACGTACTCCTTTCCCATTTTGGAACCAACCTGTTGTTCCATGTCCGGGTCTAACTGTTGCTTCTTGACCTGCATACAGATTTCTCAGGAGGCAGGTAAGGTGGTCTGATATTCCCAACTCTTTAATATTTCCACAGTTTGTTGTGATTTGCACAGTCAAAGACCTTGGTGTAATCAATAAAGCAGAAGTAGATGATTTCCTGGATTTTCCTTGCTTTTTCTATTATCCAAAGGATGCTGGCAATATGATCTCTGGTTCCTCTGCCTTTTCTAAATCCAGCTTGAATATCTGGAACTTCATAGTTCATGTACTGTTGAAGCTTGGCTTGGAGAATTTTGAGCATTACTTTGCTAGCATGTGAGATGAGTGAAATTGGTAGTAGTTTGAATATTTTTCGCCATTGCTCATTTTTGGGATTGAAATGAAAACTGACCTTTTCCAGCCCTGTGGCCACTTCTGAGTTTTCCAAATTGGCTGGCATATTGAGTGCAGCATTTTCACATCAAAATCTTTTAGGATTTGAAATAGCTTGACTAGAATTGTATCACCTCCACCAGCTTTGTTTGTAGCGATGCTTCCTAAGGCCCACTTAATTTTTCAGTCCAGGATATCTGGCTCTAGATTAGTGATAACACCATCGTGGTTATCTGGGCCATAAAGATAATTTTTTGTGTAGTTTCTGTGTATTCTTGCCACCTCTTCTTGATATCTTCTGCTTCTTTTAGATCTGTAGCATTTCTATCCTTTATTCTGCCCATGTTTGCCTGAAATGTTCCCTTGGTGTCTCTAATTTTCTTGAAGAAATTTCTAGTTTTTCCCGTTCTATTGTTTCCCCCTATTTCTTTGCATTGAAGTATATCTTATCATATTTTACATATGGTAATATACATATTTCAATGCTATTCTCTCAAATCATCCCACCCTCACCTTCTCTCATAGTCAAAAAGTCTGATTTTACATCTGTGTCTTTTTTGCTGCCTTGCATATAGGATGGTTGCTACTGTCTTTCTTAATTCAATATACATGAGTTAATATACTGTATTGGTGTTTCTCTTTCTGACTTACTTCACTCTGTATAATAGGCTCCAGTTTCATCCTCTGCATTACAACTGACTCAAATATGTTCTTTTTTAATAGCTGAGTAATATCTCACTGTGTATATGAACCACAACTTCCTTATCCATTTGTCTTCCAATGGATATCTAAGTTATTTCTATGTCCTAGCTATCGTTCATGTACTACAATGAACATTGGAGTACATATGTCTCTTACAATTCTGGTTTCCTCAGTATGCATGCCCACCAGTGGGATTGCTGGGTCATATGACAGTTAGATTTTCAGGTTTTTAAGGCATCTCCACAATGTTCTCCATAGTTGCTATACGAGTTTGCATTCCCACCAACAGTGTAAGAGTGCTCTCTTTTCTCACACCCTCTCCAGCATTTATTGTTTGTAGACTTTTTGATGGCAGCCATTCTGACTGGTGTGACATGGTACCTCATTATGGTTTTGATTTGCATTCATCTAATAATGAGTGATGTTAAGTACCTTTTCATTTCCTTATTAGCCATCTGTATGCATTCTTTGGAGAAATGTCTGTTTAGCTCTTTGGCCCACTTTTTGATTGGATTGTTGATTTTTCTGGTAATGAGCTGTATGAGCTAATTTTATATTTTGGAGATTAATTCTGTCAGTTGCTTCATTTCTATTATTTTCTCCATCTTGAAGGCTGTCTTTTCACCTTGCTTGTAAGTTTCCTTCATTGTGCAAAAGCTTTTAACTTTAGTTAGGTACCATTTGTTTACTTTTGTTTTTTATTTCCATTACTCTGGCAGATGGGTTATAGACGATCTTGCTGTGATTTATATCAGTATTCTGCCTATGTTTTCCTCTGAGTTTTATATTTTCTGGTCTTACATTTATATATTTAATCCATTTGAGTTTGTTTTTGTGTATGGTGTTCTAGTTTCATTCTTTTACAAGTGGTTGACCAGTTTTCCCAGCAACAGTTGTTAAAGAGATTGCATTTTTTCCATTGTATATCTCTTGACAAAGATAAGCTGTCCATAAATGTGTGGATTTATCTCTGGGCTTTCTATTTTGTTCCATTGATTTATATTTCTGTCTTTGTGCTAGTACCATACTGTCTTGATGCCATTTCCTTCTCCAGGGGATCTTCCCAACCCAGGGATCGAACCGGGGTCTCCCACATTCCAGGCAGACGCTTTAACATCTGAGCCACCAGGGAAACCCACTGTCTTGATGACTGTAGCTTAATAGTATAGTCTGAAGTCAGGAAGGTTGATTTCTCCAGATCCATTCTTCTTTAACATGATTGCTTTGGCTATTTCAATTTTTTTTTGAGTTTCCATACAAACTGTCAACTTACTTGTTCTAGTTCTGTGAAAAATATCATTGGTAGCTTGATAGGGATTGCACTGAATCTACAGATTGCTTTAGGTAGTATACTCATTTTCACTATTTTGATTCTTCCAATGCACAAACATGGTATTATTTCTACATCTGTTTGTGTCATTTTTGATATCTTTCATCACAAGAAAAACATCTAATAAACAACCTAACTTACACCTAAAGCAACTAGAAAATGAAGAACAGAAGAACCCCAAAGTTAGTAAGAGGAAAGAAACCATAAAAATCAGAGCAGAAATAATTGAAAATGAAATGAATGAGACTATAGCAAAGATAAACAAAACTGAAAGCTGGTTCTTTGAGAAGATAAATAAAATAGACAAATCATTAGCCAGACTCATGAAGAAAAAAAGGGAGAAGAATCAAATCAATAAAATCAGAAATGAAAATGGAGATATCACAACAGACAACACAGAAATATAAAAGATCATAAGAGACTACTATGAGCAATTATATGCCAATACAATGGACAATTTGGACGAAATAGACAAATTCTTAGAAAAGTATGAGGTTCCAAAACTGAACCAGGACTAAATATAAAATCTTAACAGACTCATCACAAGCATGGAAATCGAAACTGTAATAAAAAATCTTCCAACAAACAAAGCCCAAGACGAGATGGCCTCACAGGTGAATTCTACCAAAAATTTAGAGAAAGCTAGCACCTGTCCTACTTAAACTCTTCCATAAAATTTCAGAGGAAGGCAAACTCCTAAATTCATTCTATGAGGCCACCATCACCCTAATACCAAAACCAGATTAAGATGCCACAAAAAAAGAAAACTACAGGCCAATATCACTGATGAACATAGATGCAAAAATCCTCAACAGAAATTTATCAAACAGAATCCACCAACATATTACAAAGATCATATATCATGACCAGTTGGGCTTTATTCCAAGGATGCAAGGATTCTTCATTATTCACAAATCAATAAATGTGATTCACTATATTAATAAATTGAAAAATAAAAACTATACGATTATCTCAATAGATGCAGAAAAAGCCTTTGACAAAATTCAACACCCATTTGTGGTAAAACCATCTCCAGAATGAAGGAACATACCTCAACATAATAAACACCATAAATGACAAACCCACAGCAAACATTATCTTTAGTGGCAAAAAATTGAAAGTATTTCCTCTAAAATCAAGAACAAGACAAGGGTGCTCACTCTCATCATTATTATTCAACATAGTTTTGGAAGTCTTAGCCACAGCAATCAGAAAAGAAAAATAAATAAAAGTAATTCAGATTGGAAAAAAAGAAGTAAAACTCTCACTGTTTGCAGACGATCCTCTATTTAGAAAACCCTAAATATACCACAGAAAACTACTAGAGCTAATCAATGAATATAGTAAATTTGCAGGATATAAAATTGACACAGAAATCCTTTGCATTAGTATACATTAACAATGAAAAAACAAAAGAGAAAGTAAAGAAACAATCCCATTCACCATTGGAATGAAAAGAATAAAATACTTAGGAATAAATTTACCTAAAGAAACAAAAGAACTATAGATAGAAAACTATTATTATATTCTTTTAACAGAAATTGCTACTTACTCTACATATTGATGTTTCTGTTACCTTAAACTCTAGAATAAACATTGAGCATTTTTATAATAAAATAACAATAACACATTTTGCACTGAACAGAGCACTGAATTTGGAATTGCCAACCAAAGTAAATTTAGAATAAAAGTATACAATAATATAGTGCACAATTATGCTATAATACATAATGATACTAAAAGCATATTATAATTTCTATATAATATTATTTGCTTCAAAGGAATGTTTTAAGGATAAGATGGGATAGTATATATGTAAGTGCGTTATAAATCGTGTAAGGTCTGTGGTTAGGGAAGAATAGCAGCCACCTTGAAATTCACTTTGATTCCCATAAGCTTGCACAATTCGTGAGAAAGGTTTAGGGAAGGAATACAGTGAGGGAGAGAGAAGAGAGTGAAGAATCATGTGACATTTTCATTTGTTATTTTTCAAATGCTCAGGCTGATATCTCCCTTCTCATATTGCTGCCTCACATTTCCTGTTCACTGGTTGTTCATCATTTGCATTGTTTCAGATATTAAAGCAATATTATTTTCCATATGATAATTTTGAAAATTATTCTCTGCTTAGATAAGATGAAAATTGGCAGGTGAGTGCAAAATTAGATAAAGCTTCTGAAACAATTCTCTTAAGCTTTGAGAAAGAGTGGAAACAAGGTGATATTGACAACCACTGAAATTCATTATTATTGCATATTAATACTTGGAAACTAAGTTTCATCCTCTTATTTTTATACTTTTAAACCTTTCCTTTTGGACAAAAATTATTTTTATCTGATAAAATTGCTAATTTACAGACCTGTAATTAACCCATAAGGTTTATGAAGCCTGTGACCATGATGTTAAGATCATGATAGAATACAGAATTTATTAAGACATACAATATACATTTTTAAAATACTACAAGTAATCTTTTTTATTTCCCAATATTTTAGATATCTATAACATGGTATTTATCACTCAAGATAAATAAGGGAGCAGATTGAAATGCTTTATAATCTAAAAATGTCATTTTAATCTCATAATTGTATAATTATGCATCTTACTAGAATATTATGATTATATATTATGTACATATTAAAAATTACAGAACAAGTTTGATATATTACAATTTTAATCAATTTATGATTTTCTATGTTGTAAAAGTTACTTTTAATAATTTGTAATAAATTGAATATAAAATTATTCCTTTACTATAAAAGCATCAGTGAATAATGCTACTTTTTTTTATTAACTGTTATTGCTCAGTGTTTTTCTAGTTGTGGCAATGAGTGAACTTAATTTTAAACTTCTTTTCAGAAAACTTAATAAATAAGTTTCCATTATCACTATCAGCATTGATTTTCTAACACATGTAAGGTGTTAAATAAAATCAATTATTTTTAATATTAGGCAAAGTTTAATTGAGGATAGTTTCAAAACACAGCTTAATGCTCCTCATTAAAATACCCCCAAATGCAGATTGATCTCAGCATACAGTTGTCATGGAGGAAAATTTTAAAGCAAGGGGAGATGAGAAGACCAAGTTAGAAGTGTTTACATGAATCTGAAGGCATGGAGTTGCAGAATAAAATTATTCAAGTTGCCTAGGCTGTATGAAATGCTAAACAAAAGTTTCCAGGAAAATCCATTAGAAAAGAAGCTCTGTAGTATGCTTTAGTAAGAAAAAATGGGAAATAAAATACTTTTGACATTATTTTTTAAGTTGACAACTTTTTTTTTTTTTTATTTTGCTTCTTAGTCTTTTTACAGTATACAAGGAAAATTTGTTTTTCTCCTTAAATACTGGAGCATAATAAACCCTTGTAAGCTGAATATCAGTTCACTGTTTTGTTTTGTTTTTTCTGGTTTACTTGTGTGGCCTGTAATGTTTTACCCGTGCAGAAAAATATATATAATAGGATTTTGCTGTCCAATCCAGGAGACATGGATTTGATACCTGATCTGGGAGAATCCCACATGCTTCAGAGCAACGAGGCCCATGTGACAGGACTATTGAGCCTGTACTTTAGAAACTGGAGCCACAGCTACTGAAGGCTGCATGTCCTAAAGCCTATGCTTTGCAACTGGAGAAACCACTGCAATGAGAAACCCACGCGCCACAACTAGACAGTAGCCCCCCACCACTCACCATAACTAGAGAAAAGACTGGCAACAATGAAAACCTAAGATAGCCAAAAATAAATAAATAAATAAAATTATTAAAAAAATAAAAACATAAGTGTTTAATTGAATGAGCAAAAATGATGAGATAATTGCTCTCATATGTTTAGCAATACAGATCATATTATAAAGCATATGAGTGTTGATATGTAAGTGAACAGCATAGTTTCAAGCCATTTTCTTTCTTTCGTTTTTTGGTTTTCATTAACAAATTAACCAGCCAACATTTTTAACCTGTGTAATATCAAAGTAGCTCTTTGATGACTCCCATTTCTGTCATAACCAAAGATTTAAAGGTTGACTTCCTAGTAAAACTTAATCCCTTTCTGTAAATTTTGGAGAAGTGGCGAAAGATTGTTTTGTTATTTATTTAGGCTCTTTTATTATCTACCAGGTATTGTGTTACCAGTAAAGGTGACTACTATTTTATTTTATGGATGTATAGATACCCTCATATGCTAGCAAATGTTTCTAATCATAGATGGTACACAGAGAATGACCAATAATCCTGGGAGAGGTTTCCTTAAATATGGCATTGTAACTGTTAAAAATGAGACAGCCTGGGCAATGTCTTGGTGCTCACACTGTTTACTGAACCCAAGGTAGATAAGCTGCAACTGGGGAAGCTGGAAGAAGACTCAAGGAGCTGTGGGGACTGCAGACATGTTTATTCTCCCTGGGCAGTAGCAGCAGGGAATCTTCAAAGACTGCTGATTATCGGGAGCTGCATTAGGCATTACTGACAAAATGGAGGCATGGCCCCAACCCCCTCTCTTTGTCCCGCAGGCACGGACCCGGGATAAAGGAGTTAGGCCTTATGATGCTGACTTGTTTTTTCCTCTCCTCGGCTGAGTTGACTGAAAAGGAATATTAAGGTGCTTGTTGTTCTTGAGAGGAGCATGAGAAGGAACAAAGCCTTCTGCAGCTGTGCTCAGAGAATAATTCATAAAGTTAATCATTGATATTTGTTCAAGGACTTTTACAAAAGATTGTTCTGGGATGAGCACATAGGCCGCAGCTTGAGGCCATGGGAGGGATTGCTATCTGAAGCCTGTTTGTGAGGAAAATGTTTATGGCAAAGTGGTTTACTGAATTTAGGGCTTAGAAATAATCAAAATAGAAGTTAAAGATTTAAGGAATGTTGTAATGTTCGCATATTTTACTATA
Source organism: Bos taurus (assembly GCF_002263795.3). NCBI lineage: Eukaryota > Metazoa > Chordata > Mammalia > Artiodactyla > Bovidae > Bos > Bos taurus. The sequence goes on along the minus strand of NC_037357.1, from coordinate 39,137,823 downwards.
GCTTATAGAGGTTAGGAATTTTAGAGATACTAATAGCTAGAAGATAGTGAGGTCAGGATGTTAGGGGCAAACAGGATTTAGAAAGATAAGAAAGAAACTGAGGAATGTAGCATGAGTTACAATGTAATCACAAGTTAACTATAGGACACATAAGAGGAAGTAGATAATAGATGGTAAAGCTGATTCTAAGAGAATCGCTGAAGCAGGGACTGTGTTTGAAGGGCAACAATGATTTATGGAGATAATAAACCTGGGTGAGGGGGAACTGAAAATGTCAAACCTCTGGCCTAATGCTTTTGTAAAAGTATGAAAGAAAATCTTAAACTTGAAATAAATGCACAGTCCAAGAAAATTGAGAGGCTGTGTCATTACTTACCGACACTGTCCCTCCCTTCAGGTTGAATCCCTGGCTGTTAGAGCTGGATTCCAGCAAGTGGCGCCCAGAACAGGGGACACTGAAGGGTAAGTAATTTAGGATTATAACGCGGGGTGGTTAGAATTGTACCTGTGAGTGGCTGGCACCCCCCTGCAGTTTAGGCAGGGTGAAGAGGGTACAGAAGGAATAAGAATATTCTCTAGAAGAATGGTTTCTCTCCATCTAAGAATAGACAAATGTTTATTGAAATATTACTTCACATTTTAGCCCATAGAGGCGTTAAAGTAAGCACAGGAAGACTGTCTAAATTTCTATGTTTGTTTTATACTTTACATGGGCCAGAAAATGTTCCTGTAGATGCTTTTGCTCTGTGGAATATGATTAGAAATGTCCTGGACCTCCATCATGAGGCTGTTAGACAGCCTATGGGGGAGTCTATAGCGGTGGATGGTGGGACTCCACCTTCTGTGCAGATCATGTTTTCTGCCATTGACGAAGAAAAGGAGGGAGACTGTGCTCTACCTCCTGAGGAAGGAGAAGGCTTGCAGGACGCTGCAGCTGGGCACCCTGGCGAGCCCCCTCCCCCTCTACACAAATCTTTAAAAATTTATCCACCACTTTCTGATTTAAGGCGATCGCCACCTCCATTTGTACCTCCCAGGGCCCAGGAGTTCCCCCAGCGCATTGCCTAAGGCTGAGGAAGATAAAGAGTTTTTTGAAACAAAGGAGCTTTTAAAGCAGACACATGCACAATATACAGAGCGTGCTATTTGGAGAAAACCCCCTCAGGAGGGCCTCACCCAGGCTAGGAAAGAAGCGGAAGGAAGAGGGACTTGGCAACAATATTAACCCCTGACATACTGGTCACTCTGATTCCAACAGGAGTGGCTGGCCCCTTACCTGAGGGCATTGTAAGACTTGTGCTGGGGCGTAGCTTGCTTCCCTTTCAAGGAATTTCGGTGGTGCCTGGTGTAGTAGATTCTGATTATACTGGGGAAATTAAAGTTTTAATCTCACTGACACCGTCCCTTCCTTCAGGTTGAATCCCTGGCTGCTGGAGCTGGACTCCAGAAACTGATATACTAAGAGATACAAAGTAGTGGTCCATGGCCAAGTGGGTGCTCAGGCCCAGTGATACCAAGGTCAGCAATATCATTGTTTACAGAACATAAGGTAAGAGGTCGTGAGAGAGTGGGGCAGGAGAGCCTGACTGATGCCTTGCTGTCAGTTATTTTCTCCACAGGCAAACTGGTACCTATCTTAGCAGATGTCATTAATATATTTGAAAATAGTTATTTTCAAAATCAAATTAGGTGTATCACACATGAAACTACTAAAACTGAGTAAGAAAAATTATTGCTAGGCATCCAGAGTGAAAGATGTATGCAGAGTTCTAATGGTCCCTGCAATGCTTGTGACCCTTAAAGAAGACTATGTTGTTTCTGGATTATTCCTCTAGAATGACTACCACATCCATGCCTGGCATAATAGGTGCTCCACAAATATACAGGCAAATGAATTTTTTTTTTAATTTAGAAAGTGCTGACCGATTGATAGCACCAAAATAAATAATGCCTTTTCTTTAAAAGCCATATTTCTACACAAAATTCCCATACCACTCACTTTTGCCAAATGGTTCAAAAGTTTTACTAAAATGTTATAAAAGAACTTTTGCAGAAATTTAAGTGCAGTCTATTCATGAAAACCTATTTACACACAAAGTGATAACAAAAATAGCAAAAGTATCTCAGATTCCTATGGGGGAAAAAATAGGATCTTAATTTATCTAACTTTAAGCAGACAATTTTTGAGATAAGTAAGATAATGTTAGTCTTTATAATGTTGAGAAATATTTAATATCTTTAATTTTATTTTTTAAATTTAATTAGATAATATTTAAATAAACTTTTGTTCAGATACTTAGATCAATTTAAAAAGAAAATGAGAGCTAAAGCCTTATAATTAAACCAGCATCTTACATTTAAATAAAATATCTTAGTTTTGTTGCTTCCCAGGTGGCCCAGTGGTAAAGAATCTGCCTGCTATTGCAGGAGATGCAAGATACATGGGTTTGACCCCTGAGTTGGGAAGATCCCCTGGAGAAGGAAATGGCAATCCACTCCAGTATTCTTGCCTGGGGGATTCCAAGGCCAGAGAAGCCTGGCAGTCTATAGTCCATCCATGGGATGGCGAAGAGTTGGACATGATTGAGCTACTGAACACACACATCTTAATTTTATATTTTTAGTACTCTTAACATCTTTTCAAAGTGTAATTCCATTTTATGTAACGTTTATGGTTTGCCAAATTGTATTATTATTATGTAAATTTAGTTGAAAAAGCCATTGGAAATATAAATGGGGAGCTAAGTTAATTCCATCATAGAAGTAAGAGTAGTACAGGAATGGAGATAGTTCAACAGAGAAGTTAGGTTAGAATGAAACAAGTGTTTTCAATATAAAAAAGGGGGTATCAGCAGGAACATATTTCTTCTTGGACTGTGCTATCTGGATGAGTTGTTAATATAGTTTAATAACACATAGTATATTCCATAGTAGCAACTACAACAAAGACTCTTGGTTCTCAGACATTGACAAAATGATATTTTTCTTTTTTGAAGAGCTTTTTTTGTATTGCTTTTTTACTTTTTTTGGAAGGAAATAGGTACATTTATTTCTCATTTCTGAACCCATATCTGCTATTCTAGAGTTGAATTGGACTTTTAACACTTGTCAACACTCTTTTGTTGTAGAAGTATTATATTTCCCTGTTTTCTCTTTGAGTGGCTAGAATCAGAAATAATATGAAAAATGGACTAAACATGAAAAAAAAACTAGCATTTTTACTTAAACTATGGATATCATGAGCTCTTAATTAGGAATTAGGTCTTAGGTCTTTGCTTATATAATTCCTCTCTTAAAATACCTTCTCATTTCTATTGTACTTTTCATCTTCCATGAAAATTTCCCTGTCCATCCTAGCCCATTTGGTTTTTCTTGCAACTAAACTCTAGCAAATATACTAGTCATTTGAAATTGTAGCTCTTTGAGTGCAGCACTTAAAATATACCTCCTAACAATCAGCAAAAGGCATTAGTTAACTAATTTCTCTAACTTGGCCCTTATTCCCTAAAAATAATTTAAACTATTTAAGAAAATCTATATAGTGCTGGAATTTCAGATAACTGAGAAAAGAGTTTAATACTAGGGTATATGTTTCTAGTCTAAGAGCAAGAATTTCTGAGTCTGGGGGAGAGATTAATACTCACCAAAGATGCTTTCCCTTCTAATAGATCCTTTCAGAGCCACACTCTAATAGTTTGCATCCTCAGTACTAGAATACATGCACTCTATGTCCCAATGCTCTAGGAAAATCCACCCATGAGAGGATGGACTTATCTCCAGATGAAGAAATATCTAACCCTATATTCATCTATATGAATTGTCTTCCTGTTATTTATTTAGTCTACTTGTGGTACCTCCATAACTTGAGCAGTTTTTCTTTTCTTTTTTTTTTTTTTGATGACCTGGTGGAATCCTATGGGCCCCAATTAATAAAGATAATAACATACTATTTCTGTATTTTTTGTTTGTCTCCCAAAGTGCTTGCCTCATTTCATTTTTCTTATCACATTGTTTAATTTTTCCTACTGATGTATATTGAGTACCTATTTTATTACAAGCATTGAGGTAAGTGGTAATCAACAAAAAACCTGCTCTTCTGGGAGAGCTGACTGTATAATTTGGGAAATAGATATCAGTCACATAAATACATGCAAACTGCAACTGTGACAAGAGTTTCTGAGAAATACAAGGTACACAGTTTTACAATATACCCCACAATTTTGGGTATATAATTTTAAAAGGTCAGGAAGAAATATCTGAGGAAGTGACACTTAAGTTGAAAGCTAAAGGATACCTATAGGATACCTAGGTGAATAATGTTGATAAAAATGTTCCAGTGAAGAAGGATGCACACTGCAATGGACCAGTGGAAGAGTGTGGATGGTGGCCAGTGTGGCTAAAATGGAGAGTATAAGGAAGTGTGCAGTACAATATAAGATAGGATAAATGAAGAGATGTGGCATTAGGCTCAATTAGTAATTTTAAAAATTTCTTTATTTTCTTTTAATTTCTACAACATAATTTTGGTTTCTGCCATACACCAACACAAATCAGCCTTAGTTATGCAAACATTCCTTCCTTCCCTAGCCTCCTTCCTCTCTCTCCATCCCATCCCTTCAGGTCATCTTAGAGTGCCAGATTGAGCTCCCTGTGCTACACAGCAAGTTCTCACCAGCTATCTATCTTACACTTGATAGTGTATATATGTTGATGCTACTTTCTCCATGTGTCTTACTCTCTCACTACCTCACTGTGTCCACAGGTCCATTCTCTACATCTGCACTTCCATTCCATCCCCACAAATAGATTTATCAATACCGTTTTTCTAGATTCCATATATATGCATTAATATACTATATTTGTTTTTTTCTTTCTGACTTACTTTACTCTGTAACAAGCTCTAGGCTCATCCACCTCATTAGAACTGACTCAAATTCGTTCTTTTTATGGCTGAGTAATATTCCATTGTACATATGTACCACATCTTCTTTATACATTTATCTGTCAGTGGACATCTAGGTTACTTCCATATCCTGCCTATTGTAAATAGTGCTACTATGAACATTGGGGTGTATGTGTCTTTCTCAATTATGATTTTCTCAAGGTATGTGCCTAGTAGTGCGTTTGCTGGGTCATATGGTAGATTTATTCTTAGGTTTTTAAGGAATCTCCACACTGTTCTCCATAATGACTATATCAGTTTACATTCTCACCAACAGTGGAGGAGGGTTATCTTTTCTCCAAATCCTCTCCAGCATTTTTGGTTTGTAGATTTTTTGATGATGATGTGATCATCTGACTAATGTGGGGTGATATCTCATTGTAGTTTTTTTATCATGATCACGTGGAACAGAATCTACATCTTTTTCCTCATCCTCTGCCACAAAGTTCCTCACATCTTGTCTTCCTCTTATCCATATTATGGCTTTATATTTACTTTTCTGATTACACACTAGACTGCTAGCCTGTTGATCATGTTTAGCTCATTTATTATTGTCCCAAACTGTGAATCTAATATTCATCCTCTACTTGAGACTCTTATTTTCATGTGAGGCAGTATAAAGAGCTGTATTGAATTTCAAATGTTTTTGTATTTTCAGCATTTGACACATCAATGAACACATAGACAATAATCAAGACATGTTACTGACTGAAGGAATATTAGCTCTGACCAATGTTTTGGGAAGGCTTGCTTGTACTCTGACTTTAGACTTAAAGATAAAATTGATAAATTTCCCTAATGCATTTTTAGACATAAATTATTTTTAACCTATCACAGGACTAGTAAGTGTAATAGGAAATGAGGTGCAGAACTATTCTAAACAAGTTGATTGTCTACTTAGGAAAGAAAAGCTATAAATACAAGTAATACCTTGAGCTAAGAGTGAAGCAATACATTAATAAGTGGGAAAAGAGCTGAATACAGACATGTTGTAAAATAACATGAAGGAACATGTGTCTAGTGTGGAGTAGGATGAATCAGGGAAGGCTTTTAAGACAAACTAATTTTCAACTCATATCTTAAATAGGAGAGGGGCATCGATTTCCAAAAAAAAAAAAAAGAAGAAGAAGCTAGAAATTTATCTTGGAAGAGGACAGAGAGTAGTAGAAGGCAAATGCATAAGCTTAAAATTTTTCCAAATATTTGCCTTCAATTTTCCTTTAAAAGTGACAGTTGAACTTCATTGTCTTTAGCAATGTGCAGTTGGTCAATCTATATTCCTTGTTTATAGACTCCTCATTACCTGTAAAATAAGTTATTTGAAAACAAAAAGACTATATATGTATACAATCCAAATGATATATTCCAAACTTACGATAGCAGCATATCTATTGAACATATGTGCAATACATATTAAGAACTGATGTTATTTATGTATATATATTTATATATATATATATATATTTTTTTTTTTTTTGGTTGCACTGAGTCTTCCTCTCTTTGCTTGGGATTTCTCTAGTTGTTGTGAATGGGGGCTACACTTTGTTGTGGAGTGTGGGCTTCTCATTGTGGTGGCTTCTTTTGTTGTGGAGTATGGGCACTAGGCACACAGGCTTCAGTAGTTGCATCATATGGGCTCAGAAGTTGAAATGTGCATTCTCTAGAGCACACGCTCAGTAGCTGTGGAGCAAGGATTTGTTACTCTGCAGAATGTGGAATCTCCCCAGATCAGGGATTGAACCCATGTCCCCTGCATTGGCAGGCATATTCTTATCCACTACCACAAGGGAAATCCCAAGAACTGACTTTAAATTCAGTTCTCTTTTATACTTTCCCCACCCCATTTAACATGCACACACACACACACACACATACACACAAATGCATACACATACTTCCCATTCCTCTCATTTTCCCATGAGTTACATTCCAATTCTAGCTAGAACATTATTTGGTGCTTTTATTATAACTTTGTAAAATCAATCAATTACTTCACCACTATTATTTCTTTTTTCTCTTGTACAATATGGTATTCATCATAGTATAGTAATGATTTTCCTTCTTGTTGGTTTGTTGCTATGTACTTTATTAATTGAACTTCACATTCTCCAGGTATAAGTCTCTATTTTTAATACATTCACACACATTCTATCAATTTCATCTCTTTGTAGAGACCCCACCTGGAGCCTTATGACCTACTGCAAACTTGACTGCGTGCTGTCTAGAATTCCTTTGTGGCTACCATTTCAGAACTGCCCTCCATGAACGTTCTGGAGATTGTTTTGCTCTTTTATTTTGTTGGATGCTGTTCAGAGTCCCATGGTTTCCTCTTCCCAGTTTTTTTAATCACTTATTTAGTGGATCATACTCTCCAGGACAAATTTTGAGAAAGGTTCCATGGCATACGACTTATTTTAAGCCTATTGGTCTACCAGTGTTTCAATTTTCTTTCATATGCTTAGTCGCTCAGTTGTGTCTGACTTTTTGTGACTCTATGGATTGTAACCTGCCAGGCTCCTCTGTCCATGCGGATTCTGCAGGCAAGAATACTGGAGTGGGTTGCCATGACCCCCTTTCCAGGGGATCTTGGCAACCCAGGGATTGAACCCAGGTCTTCTGAACTGCAGGTGGATGCTTTACCATCTGAGCCACCAGGGGAGCCCTCTTCTTTCATACTTGAGTAATAAAACTCTTTGGGCAAAGATTCCTAAGTGGGAAATCATTTTCATTCACAACTGAAAACATTGCTTAACTATCTTATAGCACCTGTGTCTTTGTTGAGAAATCTGAGGCCATTCTACTTGATCTTTGCTTAAGGAATTCCTTGTATCTTTTATAGAAATTTGTAGGTTAGTTTATTTTTGAACAGTGTTCTGAAATTTTAAAAGGATTTGCCTTGATGTATATTGATTTTTATCCCATCTCTGGGGCATTTGATGATCTCTGGGAATATGCAAGCTATGAATTTCAAGTCTGTGACATTTTCTTAACCTTTCCTTTGACTTTCTCTGTTACATATCTGTCTTCACTCCTTGTAAGTTAAAATTCAATGTTGTAATTCCTGAATTTCTCTTTAATTTCATTATCTTACATCTATTTTTCTTATCTTTTTATTCTACTTCCTGAAAAATACCATCATTTTCATATTTCAAACCTTCTATTGAGTTTTACATTTCCACTTTCACAAGAATAATATTTAGTTCTTAGAACATTATTGTTGTGCCATTCTATTTTTGTTCAATCAAATTATATATTCTTATTACTTTGAGAATATTCACAGTTTTGAAATTTTTCTCCTTGGGTGTTTTTGTTCGCTACGTACTACTTTTCTGTTTTTGCTTCTTTCTTTTATATTAAATACTTTCCCAAATATCTGGTGATTGACAACTTTTTTCTTATTAAAAGTGGGCACTAATCACCTACGTGAAAGTTCTGTGCACACAAGTTGGGTTCGTTCATTTTAGTTTTCACTTTTTGGTGATCTATCTGGGTTGTTTCTTTGAGGAACCCATGATATCAATATATTTGCATTATCTCTTGGAGTAGGCAGTTTTTTCAGAGAAGACTATCCCCCAATCCTGTCAAGATGACATATCCCTGAATACCACATTTCCAGGAGCTGAGTGGGGGGATAAAAGTTGCACATATAATACATGTGTTTTCATTGAACCCCTTTGTTTTGAGAGTGAAAGTCCCTTTTTGTGCTCTACTTTGTATTCTTGCATTCATAAGCTCTATTTTACCCTTTGCAGAAAATATTTTGTGTGTAAGAAAGGGGAATGGTTGTTGGGGATGGAAAGTTGCAAGGTTGATTGAGAATGGTTGATCAAATGATCTAACTACTTCTACTAATTTATTTTTTTTTCCTTTTTTACACTAAACCTTCACAATCCTAATGGTTTAAAGTGATACCAATTCCCTTTTGCTTCCCCAATGAAAATTTCATTGTTTCTTATTTTTTCCTTCTGCCAATGTAGAATTTAAGTTTCTTGTTATGCTAAAAGTTACTAATTTTATGCATTGTTACGCTTTTGTATAAAATGTTGCTTTTGCTATTCTCCCATTCTCTTCCTTTCTGTTGGATTTACACCTTAAATGAATCACTTTACTTCTATTAATTAAATTTTCAGAATTTCTTTAATAGAAAGTTTCATTCTGAGTTTTAAAATAAAATGGGAAAAATGGATTGTGGATTTTTTGAATCAGGTGGAAAATGATAAAATATATATTAAGAGCAGATTTTAAAATCAATGTGATTTTTTTCAGATATTTTCTATGGTGCTAATATTAAGAATTTCAGCTTTTAAAAGCAGACATTAATGTTATTATTTTACTAATATGTTGCATATAATCTCTTTATATGGAGCCCGCAGGAAGGAAAACTCCTGAAGAGATTTTTCTTGTAGTGTTAAGTCACATGTGTTGTCACATTAATATAGTTAATTTGAAATCCAAATTAATTATGACAATTTTAGGTTATGAAAGAACTCTGGCCTAGTGTGTGGGGACTGTTATTACTGTTTGAGTTGGGATTCATTAACCTTTTTTTTTTTTTTTTTTTTTACAGAAATACTGCAAACAATCTTATGAAGGAATAACACTTCAAAAAATTTGCTTTACATGACAGGAAGTATGGCCTAGTGGATAAAGCATTAAAAAAGAAATAAATATCCTGAGTTTTACTCTTTTTTAATCAACTGATTCGATAATCAGTGGATAATTACTTGGCATATGCTTCTCTATTCTATTTATTGAAACTTTATCTTCATATAATAAAACTAGTAAGTCTTAAGATAATTTTTCAATGAAATATTACAATTCTATGCAATCATGTAGCCTCTACCATAATCAAGTTATAGAATTTTTATCTCCCTTTAACAAGTTTCCTCTTGCCCCTTGTACTCAATCACCTCCTTCTGTTTCTTCCTCTAAACACCCAATTGTCTATTTTCTATCATAATAGTTTTCCCTTTCTAGAATTTCGTATTAATGGAATCATGCTGTGCACAGTCTTCCATGTTTGTCTTCTTTTACTTAGCATTATATTTTTGAGATACATCCATGTTGCTGCATGTTTTTATATTATGATGTTTTTCTGCATAGTAGGGTGTGCTATAGCTATACCGCATTTTTTCTTTATTATTTAGTGGCTGATGTTTAACCTGAATATTTTGTTATTCTAGTTAATGAGTACTAGTATTTTATTGTGGTTTTAATTTCCATTTCTCCAAGGTTATTGACCATTTTTTCATCTGCTTGTCTGCTCATTTATATATTGTGTTTTTGAAGAGTAGACTCTTCAGTTTTTTGACAAAATTTTTGTGTATTTTGTACTGTGTAGTTTTCCTTATTATTTGAGCTGTATGTTTCCTTTATACATTCTGAGTATAAGTACTTTGCCTGACATATATTCTATAAAAATTTTTCTCCCTTACTCTTGGAGTCCAGCCTTTTGTCCTCTTGATGTTCAAAGAATGAAAGTTTTAATCTGAATGATATCCATTTTGTCAACCTAATTGTTTATAACCTGTGTCTTTCATGTCTACTTCCAATTAAAATAAATAAATATTTTTAAAAAAGAAATTTTTGCTTACCCCAAAGTCACTATTATTTTTTTACTGCTGCCATAACACAGTACCATATATGTAGTGGCATAAACAACACAACTGTATTATTTTACAGAACACCTATATATGTTTCACTGAGTTAAAATCAAAGTGTTGAAATGATTGTTACTTACTAGAGGCTCTAATGGAGAATCTATTTCCTTGCTTCTTTCAGTTTCTAGAGGCTGCACATATTCCTTTGTTTACGACTCTTTCTTTATCCTCAATATAGATAGCAATGTAACACCTCTGAGACACTAACATCTTCCTCTCACTTTCACTTCAGCTGAGAAAATTCTCTGCTTTTAAAAGCTCATTTTATTTATTTTTTATTTTTTTAAATTTTATTTTATTTTTAAACTTTACAATATTGTATTAGTTTTGCCAAATATTGAAATGAATCCACCACAGGTATACTTGTGTTCCCCATCCTGAACCCTCCTCCCTCCTCCCTCCCCATACCATCCCTCTGGGTCGTCCCAGTGCACGAGCCCCAAGCATCCAGTATCGTGCATCGAACCTGGACTGGCCATTCGTTTCTTACATGATATTTTACATGTTTCAATGCCATTCTCCCAAATATTCCCACCCTCTCCCTCTCCCACAGAGTCCATAAGACTGTTCTATACATCGGTGACTCTTTTGCTGTCTCGCACACAGGGTTATTGTTATCATCTTTCTAAATTCCATATATATGCGTTAGTATACTGTATTGGTGTTTTTCTTTCTGGCTTACGTCGCTGTGGATAATAGGCTCCAGTTTCATCCACCTCATTAGAACTGATTCAAATGTATTCTTTTTAATGGCTGAGTAATACTCCATTGTGTATATGTACCCCAGCTTTCTTATCCATTCGTCTGCTGATGGGCATCTAGGTTGCTTCCATGTCCTGGCTATTATAAACAGTGCTGCAATGAACATTGGGGTACACGTGTCTCTTTCAATTCTGGTTTCCTTGGTGTGTATGCCCAGCAGTGGGATTGCTGGGCCGTATGGCAGTTCTATTTCCTGTTTTTTAAGCAATCTCCACACTGTTCTCCATAGTGGCTGTACTAGTTTGCATTCCCACCAACAGTGTAAGAGGGTTCCGTTTTCTCCACACCCTCTCCAGCATTTATTGCTTGTAGACTTTTGGATCGCAGCCATTCTGACTGGAGTGAAATGGTACCTCATCGTGGTTTTGATTTGCATTTTTCTGATAATGAGTGATGTTGAGCATCTTTTCATGTGTTTGTTAGCCATCTGTATGTCTTCTTTGGAGAACTGTCTATTTAGTTATTGGGCCCATTTTTTGATTGGGTCGTTTATTTTTCTGGAATTGAGCTGTAGGAGTTGCTTGTATATTTTTGAGATTAGTTGTTTGTCAGTTGCTTCATTTGCTATTATTTTCTCCCATTCTGAAGGCTGTCTTTTCACCTTGCTTATAGTTTCTTTTGTTGTGCAGAAACTTTTAATTTTAATTAGATCCCATTTGTTTATTTTTGCTTTTATTTCCAATATTCTGGGAGGTGGGTCATAGAGGATCCTGCTGTGATGTACGTCGGAGAGCGTTTTGCCTATGTTCTCCTCTAAGAGTTTTATAGTTTCTGGTCTTATGTTTAGATCTTTAAGCCATTTTTAGTTTATTTTTGTGTATGGTGTTAGAAAGTGTTCTAGTTTCATTCTTTTACAAGTGGTTGACCAGTTTTCCCAGCACCACTTGTTAAAGAGATAGTCTTTTCTCCACTGTATATTCTTGCCTCTTTTGTCAAAGATAAGGTGTCCATAGGTGTGTTGGTTTATCTCTGGGCTTTCTATTTTGTTCCATTGATCTATATTTCTGTCCTTGTGCCAGTACCATACTGTCTTGATGATTGTGGCTTTGTAGTAGGGCCTGAAGTCAGGCAGGTTGATTCCTCCAGTTCCATTCTTCTTTCTCAAGATTGCTTTGGCTATTCGAGGTTTTTTGTATTTCCATACAAATTGTGAAATTATTTGTTCTAGCTCTGTGAAAAATACCATTGGTAGCTTGATAGGGATTGCATTGAATCTATAAATTGCTTTGGGTAGTATACTCATTTTCACTATATTGATTCTTCCAATCCATGAACATGGTATATTTCTCCATCTGTTAGTGTTCTCTTTGATTTCTTGCATCAGTGTTTTATAGTTTTCTATATATAGGTCTTCAGTTTCTTTAGGTAGATATATTCCTAAGTATTTTATTCTTTTCATTGCAATGGTGAATGGAATTGTTTCCTTAATTTTTCTTTCTATTTTCTCATTATTAATGTATAGGAATGCAAGGGATTTCTGTGTGTTTATTTTATATCCTGCCACTTTACTTTATTCACTGATTAGCTCTAGTAATTTTCTGGTGGAGTCTTTAGGGTTTTCTATATGGAGGATCATGTCATCTGCAAACAGTGAGAGTTTTACTTCTTCTTTTCCAATCTGGATTCCTTTTATTTCTTTTTCTGCTCTGATTTCAATATTCTTGAATTTAGTGGGCTTCTTTTATGACCCAGAGTGAGGTTTATATGCACATGCAATTGGAAAGAATATGTATTCTGTTATTGTTAAGTGCTGGTATAAATACCAATCAGATCAAGGAGCTTACTAGTGCTATTTTACTTCACGTGTCTTTGCTGATTTTTTAAATTAGTTGTTCTATCAGTTGCTTTAAGAGGATTTAAAATTTTCCAATTACTATTTTTGAATTATATTCCCTCCTTTAATTTTGAATTCCTTGGTGGCTCAGATGGTAAAACGTCTGCCTGCAATGTGGGAGACCCGGGTGGGGAAGATCCCCTGGAGAAGGAAATGGCAACCCACTCCAGTATTCTTGCCAGGAAAATTCCATGGACATAGGAGCGTGCTAGGCTACAGTCCATGGGGTTGTAAAGAGTCAGACACAACTTCACTTTCACTTTCACTTTCTTCACTTTAATTTTGCAAATTTTTACTTTATATAATTAGAAGTTTGCAAATTTTTACTTTATATAATTTGAAGTTCTCCTTTTGGGAGCAGACACATTTATGATTTCGATGTCTTCTTGAATTGACCATAATGATAAATGTTTATTGAAACTTATTTTATATGATAAAATATAGCTATTAAAACATCAGTCTTTATATGCTAATGATTTCCATGGTAAATTATTTTTCATCCATTTACTTTCAGCGTATTTAAAGTGCATCTTTTTTAGACAGGATACAGTTGAGCCTTATCTTTAATTCATTTTGACAATTACTGCCTTTTAATTAGAGTATTTATACCATGAACAACTTATATAATTATTGATGTGGTTATATGTGGATTTCCTGTTTCATTTTTTTGGTTTTGTTTTTTACCTGTCTCCATTTTACATTGTACTCTCTTTTCCTGCCTTAACTCTTTTGTATCATTTGAATATTTTCAGAATAAATATTGAAATCTTTCATCCTTGTACACCCATATTTTCCAGCCTGTTCTTAATGTTATAGCTGTTGTGTGTATTAAATACCCATAGAACAATGTTAAAATATTAGTTTTTAAGCAATTATATGATTTTAAAGAATTTAAAAGACAAAAGCAGCTGTCTTTAATGTTTTCCTATATATTTACTGATTCTGATGCATTTACTTATTTTTTCTCCAAGTCTGAGTATCTACTTGTTATCATTTTGCTTTAGCCTAAACAAATTTTTGAGAATTTATTGCACTATAAGTCAAAGGATGATGAATCCTCTTAGCTTTCATTTGTTTGAAAATGTGTTTCTTTCACTTTAATTCTTGAATGACTTTTTGTTGCATACAGGATTCTAAATTGATAGTTATTTTATTTCTAGTATTTAAATAATTTTGCCCTACTCTCTTCTTGCCTCTGTTGTTTCTGATATCAGCCACTAATTATATTATTTTTACCCCCATGTATGTAGCCTATTATTTTCATCTTTATATTTTCAGGATTTGCTCTTCCTCTTTGACTTAATAGTTTGAATCCAATACCGCAATGTATGAACTTTTTTGTATATTGCTTGGTATTCAGAATATCTTGCCTCTGAAAATTTCTGCCTTTCATCAAATTTGGAAATTTTCAAGCTATAGGTTTTTCTTTGTTATTTTTATTTTTTAGCCTCATTTTCCTCTCTCACTGATCTTGAGTTGGCCAAAAAGTTCATTAAGGCTTTTCTGTTACATCTTGTAAAAAAAAATCCAAACAAACATTTTGGCTAGACCAATATTTTGATATTCCCATTTCCCATATATTTGAAAATTTAATGCCATCTAACTTTTCTCTGAGCATCTTTTTCATAATTTTATTTCTCTTTTTTCTTTATCTTAGACATTTCAATAGCTATATCTTCTCTCTAATACTCTTGCATCTGTCATGTTCCCTTTTGCTATATATTTATTATTTTTTCATTACAGAAATCATATTTTTGAGTTCCAGAATTTTCTTTTGGTTCTTTTTTTTCTATTCTTTATTGAGGGCTTCCATCTCTGATGTTTTTGTTCACTGAAAATATTTTGTTTCACTTCACTGAAAATAATTATAATTGTTGGTTTAAAATCCTTCATGCTAACAGATTGTTCAGCCTTCTACACTTTCCATACTTGAACAAGACTGACAAAGGTGGTGCAAGCTAGGATTAGTCATTGCTTTCATTTTCTGCCACCCAGGGTTTTAGCAGGGCCCAGTGGAAAGCTTCATCTCCACTACCACCAGGCATCAATGATGCTCAGTAAGGTGGTAGGAACCTCAGCCATTTTGTACTACACTTCTCCCTCCCACTAATAAAGTCAGTGGGGAGTAGGGAGTTGAAGCAAAAAAAGCAGTGTATGTGTTCATCCTTTCCTTTTGCTCCCCTGGACGCTGCAGGGCCCAGTAGGAAACTGATCTGACACCCTACTTGGAAACGATGAGACAGTGCAAGTCAGTGTTTCACTTGCACTGAGAAGAGCTCAGAAGACCAAGGCATAATCTGAATTTCCATATCACTCATTTGCAATGAAGTGGTGTTATACACAGCAAGAGAAAATCACAACTTAAATAAGAAAAGGAAATAATCAGAAACTCTTCATTTGCTACAGCTGCCATGACAAAGTACTACAGAATGGCTGGCTTAAGCAACAAAAATTTATTTCTCACAATTCTGGAGGCTAGAAGTCAAAAATTAAGGTGTCAATAAGTTTTCTTTTTTCACCATCTTCTCACTGTGGTCTAAATGGTCTTTTTTCCTGTGTGAGTGTATCTCTGATATTCTCATTCAGAATGTCAAATGTCCTCCTTTTATAAGGATACCAGTCAGATTGGATTAATTACCTTATTTAAACATAGTCATTTCCTTACAGGCCCTATCTACAAATACAGTCACATTCTAAAGTCCCAGTGGTTAGGACTTCAACATATAAATTTGAGGGATGAGGCACAATTCATTCCATGATAGATATAAATATCAAGATGAACGATATATTAGAATTACTTGATAAAGATTATAAAAAGTCATCATAAAATGTCACAACAAGCAACATTTGTTGCAACAAACACCCATTATAAATATCCTCACAAGAAATAAAAAGTTAGAAAATCTCAGCAAGAAATGGGAAATTATTAAAAGAAAAAGAACCAAATAGAATTTAGATAACTGAAAAATATAGTAACTGAAAGAAAATTAGTTGAATGATCTTAATTATAATGTAGAAGCAACAATGACAGAATTAGTCAACTCAATGGCAGATCAATAGAATGTACCAAATCTAAACAAATGAAAAAGCAGACATAAAGTGAATGGAAGTTTGTTTGTTTGTTTGTTTTTTTAATTTGCTACTCTCGAACTTTAGTAACAGGAGCAGGACTGCTCTCATAATGTCCTGACTTGTGGGGAAATAATAAAAGGCTCAATATCTGCATAACTGGAATCCCAGAAGAAAGAGAGTGTGAAACTGGGAAAGCATGTGAAGAAATAAGGGCTGAAAGAGTACCAAATTTGCAAAAAAAAAAAAAAAAAAAACCCATAAGCCTACAAATTCAAGAAGCTAAATGAAACTCAGAATAAAACCAAAGAAATCTACTCTAAGAAAAATCATAATTGAACTTCTGAGAACAAAAGACAAAGAAAAAAAAACTTCAAAGAAAATAAAGAAATTATGCATTATTTATAAAAGAATACCAACTCAAATTAGTAGTAATTTTGAATTTTATATATGCAAAAGTACTCCACAAGAATAAAAGGGACAATAAAGACACTCCTACACTTAAAGAATGACTAAATAAGTTCTCTAAACAGAAAGAAAATAGAAACAGATGAAAGTTTGAGAATTCATGAATGTAAGAACATCAAAATGGGTAAAAACAGGAGTATAGAAAAAATGTTTTATTATTATGAATAGAATCACTCTTATTTTAAGTCATATTTATTACTTGAAATAAATATGATGCTGTCTCAGGTGTGCTAAACTGTATGCAAAAGAAATACCTAAGAAAATTATATTTTAAAACTTGGATGATAAAGAAACCTAAATGGAAGTAAACGTTTTACACTTCACTAGAAGTGATAAAATGTCAATGCCAGTAATTTGAAATAAGATACTTACACATATTTTAATATCAGGAGCAACCTCTCTAAGAAAAAGTGACATACTCAAAAGCAGTATAAACTAAATAAGATATAATCGTAAATATATTCAAATAACCTGCAGGAACTCAAGAAAAGAAAAATAAAAGAAAGATAAAGAGTGGAAACAAATAGAAAAAATAGATAAAACTTCAAACTTATGTTCTAACATATTGATGGTCTAAATATTTTAATATATGTGATATAAATATTCTAATAAACAAAGGATGAAAAGATGGATTTAAAAAAACAAACTTAATCCTAAGAAGCTCACTTCAAACACAATTATATAAGTAAATTGAGAATAAAAGAGTGGAAAAATATACCATGGAAACACTAATCCAGGAAAAAATATTAGGAGTGGACATAGATCTTAGATACAGTAGAGTTTAGAGCAAATAAAATTGAGACAAAGAGGGACATTACATAATGATAAGAGAACAATCTGTTGGGAAAACAAAATATTTCCCAGATAGTTAAAACATGTATTTTGTCTCAGAAGGCATTCCATTTCCTTGATTTACTTTTTTCATAATTTTGTATAATATCCTGATCATTATCAATGTTAAATTGTGGATATTATAGATTATATGATTTTTCTCCCATGAGTGTTGTTTCTTTCTGTTTTAATATATAATTAGGGATATCCCCAGAAAAGTCAATTGGAACCCACTCCAGTATTCTTGCCTGGAAAATTCTATGGGTGGAGGAGCCTGGTAGGCTGCAGTCCATGGGGTCTCAAAGAGTGGGACACGGCTGAGCGACTTCACTTTCACTTTTCACTTTCATGCATTGGGAAGGAAATGGCAACCCACTCCAGTGTTCTTGCCTGGAGAATCCCAGGAACAGAGGAGCCTGGTGGGCTGCCATCTATGAGGTAGCGCAGAGTCGGACACAACTGAAGCAACTTAGCAGGAGCAGCAGCAGGGGTATCCCTGGGCTTGATCTGTAAACTCTGTTTTTGTGCAGTTTCTCTAGCTATGTTTAGAGGTTTTCCATTAGAACTGGAAGCAGAATTCCAATGTATTAGACATATTTTTCTCTTCTTGAATCTGGGAAAATTGACTTGTTGATGGAAAATGATTTATCACTGATAAGAGCAGGAATTCAAATTTTAAAATATATTCTTTAAGGGATTTTTAAGAAAAATGTTAAACAAAAAAAATCGTATAATTTAAATCAATGACAACATCAACAACTTTATTCAAATACAGTATTAGTGGAAATTACTCTTATACACCTTGGTGGTGGTAGTTTTGTCACTAAGTTATGTCTGACTCTTGAGACCCCATGGATTGTAGCCTGTCAGGGTCCTCTGCCCAGGGGATACTCCAGGCAAGAATATTGGAGTGGGTTGCCATTTCCTTCTCCAGGGGATATTTCCCATGAGGTCTCCTGCATGGCAAACAGATAATTTACAGACTGAGCTATGAGGGAAGCTTATGTGGAACAAGCAAGAATAATTATGAATCAGAAAGCAAAGGAGGAGAAAGGGTATGATCTGATTTCTTTGCCCACAGTGTAAAAGAATGAGAATTGTCTTAAAACCTTGTTAGGTAACAACTTAAAAATGCACAGATTAAAAGAAATGTTCTTGAAATACTGAAGAGAAAAATTTCCCTTAACCACAGCCCATTTTAATACATCAAAATATCTTACTGTTTCAAGGGGTTCTATAAGAAAATTCTTAATTAAATGAGGACTCCTCATTTGAGTATAATGTAAATGTTTTAAGCAATTTAAAAAAAAACTGATGTGTACCTGGACTATATACTGTCTGACAGTTAAGGTAAAATTATTAGAATGTGTAATAATTAGTGTGTAAACAACTAGACTCTCATGTTATGATTCATTATCAGAGGCAGTATTATTCCTCAGAGAATTCACTCCTTAAATTCCACATATTTAAGATCATTTCAGTTGCTTCTAGAGGTCCTGGCACTTCTAGAGGTTGCTTCTAGAGGTCCTGGCACTGATTTGAATTTTTTCTTATATTGAACTTATGCTAAAGAATGTATCACATCTACAAGAAAAAAAAACACATTTTTTTTCTCTGTCTGCAAAGACTTTCAGAATAAAGTATAGAATAAAAGTGGACATTCCATATAATATCACATAATAATTTTATAGACATATTTATAACTAAGATGATTTATGTAATTTTAAGTAGTTCTTTTTTGACTAATTCTTCAAGCTGAAGGTGATAAATTCAATAAAAGTTAATGTTAAATTAGCATGTGTACCTTTTTAAAATAATGTATTGTTATGATAAATTATAATCCAAACTCCTTTACTAGATCAAGATTTTCTTAGATGTGCTTAAATTTCTTTACTTTTCCCATAGTTTGAGTCAAAATTAATTTTTAGTCAGTTTAGTTGCTCAGTCGTGTCTGACTCTTTGTAACCATATGGACTGCAGCAAGCCAAGCTTCCCTGTCCACCACCAACTCCCAGAGGTTGCTCAAATTCATGTGCATTGAGTTGGTGATGCCATCCAACCACTTTGTCTGCTGTCGTCCCCTTCTCCTCCTGCCTTCAATCTTTCCCAGCATCAGGGGCTTTTCTAACGAGTCAGTTCATTGCATCAGGTGGTCAAAGTATTGGAGCTTCATCTTCAGCATCAGTCCTTCAACATGTCCCAGGGCTTGCTCAAACTCATGTTCACTGAGTTAGTGATTCCATCCAGCTATCTCATTCTCTGTCATCCCTGTCTCCTCTGCCTTCCATCTTTCCCAGTATCAGGGTCTTTTCTAATGAGTTGGCTCTTCACATCAGATAGTCAAAGTATTGGAGCTTCATCTTCAGCATCAATCCTTCCAATGAATATTTAGGACTGATTTCCTTTAGAATTGACTGGTTTAATCTCTTTGAAGTCCAAGGGACTCTCAAGAGTCTTCTCCAACACCACAGTGTAAAAGCATAAATTATTCAGTGTTCAGCCTTCTTTATGGTCCAAATCTCACATTCATACATGACTACTGGAAAAACCATAGCTTTGACTAGATGGACATTTGTCCATAAAGTAATGTGTCTGCTTTTTAATATGTTGTCTAGGTTTGTCATAGTTTTCCTTTCAAGTGTCAAGCATCTTTTAGTTTCATGGCTGGAGTCACCATCTGCAGTGATTTTGGAGCGCCCCCCCCCCCATAAAGTCTGTCACTGTTCCCACTGCTTCCCCATCTATTTTCCATGAAGTGATGGGACCAGATGCCATGATCTCAGTTTTCCGAATGTTGAGCTTTAAGCCAACTTTTTCACTCTCCTCTTTCACTTGCATCAAAGGCTTTGTATTTCCTCTTCACTTCCTGCCAATAACGGTGGTGTCATCTGTGTATCTGAGGTTATTGATATTTCTCTTTTAAAATTAATTTTAAATGTGTTTAATAATGAGAATTACATTTAATCAAATTTTATATCATGGAAATGTCATGTGAAACTCTCAAATTTGTCATGTTACTAAATATATCAATTAAAAATTGACTAAGCCTTTGAAAATCATATAATGTATTTCTTAGCTAGTCATAAGCATATTTTGTTCCTTTCAAGTTATTGCAGGATGAACATGAAAATTATTTTTCTAAATATAGTCCTTTGCTGATTAAATTTATTAGGATTCCTCTTCATTATTTGAAGCACTGAACAATAATTCAATGTTTGACTAACACTGAAATATGTAACTATTCTCTGATACTGAGTTCTTTTAGGAAAAAAATGATAATTTTGTTATTATCTCTAAAGGAGCTTGGTTCAAATTGTGTGAAAAAAAGTCACTTTTTATGAAACCAGTAGAATATAATATAAGGAGCTATAATTTAAACTTTTTAATAGATGATATTAAATTTGGAAAGGAAATCATTGCCAAGCAAGTTGTATATTTTTTTTCATATATGTCCCTGATTTTTTTTCTGTATGTGTGCATTTGTTTGTGTGTGTATGTACATGCACATGCACACAGGCCTGTGTGCACTAGAATGAGCACAGCTATTTCCTTATTTGTGCTAACTTGGAAGTAAAATTTCAGTTTGTAAGTTTAATAGTCTATCTGATGACCAGTTTCCACATTCTCTCCATTTTGTTTTAATTATAATAGCATGAATTTAGTCATGGAAAATCTAACTAAAGCAGCTATTTCCAGATAACTGCAATGCCCATATGATACAAATGAACTTACTTACAAAACAGAAGCAGCAGATATTAAGAAGAGGTGGCAAGAATACACAGAAGAAATATACAGAAAAGACATTAATGACCCTGGTAACCACAATGGTGTGATCACTCACCTAGAGCCAGACATCCTGGAATGTGAAGTCAAGTGGGCCTCAAGAAGCATCACTATGAGCAAAACTAGTGGAGGTGAGGGAAATCCAGTTATTTCAAGTCCTAAAAGATGATGCTGTGAAAATGCTGCACTCTATATGCCAGAAAAATTTGGAAAGCTCAGCAGTGTCTACAGGACTGGAAAAGGTCAATTTTCATTCCAATCCCAAAGAAAGGCAATGCCAAAGAATGCTCAAATTACCACACAATGGCACTCATTTCACAAGCAAGTTAATAGTCAAAATCCTTCAAGCTAGGTTTCAACAGTATATGAACCGAGAAGTTCCAGCTGTTCAAGCTGGAGTTAGAAAAGGCAGAGGCACCAGAGATCAAATTGCCAACATCCATTGAATCATAAAAAAGCAAGATAATTCCAGAAAATAACATCTATTTCTGTTTCATTGACTACACTAAAGCATTTGACTGTGTGGATCACAACAAACTGTGGAATATTCTTGGAGATGGGAATACCAGACCACCTTACCAGTCTCCTGAGAAACCTATAGGCAAGTCAAGAAGCAGCAGTTAGAAACAGACAGAACAATGGACTAGTTCAAAATTGAAGGGAAAATGTCAAGGCTGTTTATGTCACCCTGCTTATTTAACTTAGAATCAAGGTTTCTGGGAGAAATAATAACCACAGGTATGCAGATGACACCACCCTTATGGCAGAAAGTGAAGAGGAACTAAAGAGCCTCTTGATGAAGGTGAAAGAAGAGAGTGAAAAAGCTGGTATGAAACTCAACATTAGAAAAACTAAGATCATGGCATCCAGTCCCATCACTTCATGGCAAATAGAAGGGGAAATAATGGAAACAATGACATACTTTATTTTCTTGGGCTCCAAAATCACTGCACAAAGGAAGAAAAGCTGTGACAAACCTAGACAGAGTATTCAAAAAGCAGAGATATTTCTTTGTCATCAAATGTCGGTATAGTCAAAGCTATGGTTTTTCCAGTAAGCAAGTATGAATTTGAGAGTAGAACCATAGAGAAGGCTGAGTGCTGAAGAATTAATGCTTTCAAACTGTGGTGTTGGAGAAGACTCTTGAGAATCCTTTGGATTCTCAGTAATTTCTTAAGGAAATTAATGCTGAATATTCATTGGAAGAACTGATGCTGAAGCTGAAGCTCCAATACTTTAGCCACCTGATGCAAAGAGCCAACTCATTAGAAAAGACCCTGATGCTACTGGGAAAGAATTAAGGAAAAGGGGATGACAGAGGATGTGGTAGTTGGATGGCAGCACTGATTCAAAGGCTATGAGTTGAGCAAACTCTGCGAGTTGTTGAAGAACTGGGAAGCCTGGAGTGCTGCAGACCATGGCATTGAAAAGAGTCAAATATCTGAGTGACTGAGCAACAACAAAAATAACAAAAGAGAAAGAGACTCACAGATTTAAGAGAACAAACTTATGGTTGCTGGGGGGTATGATGAAGGAAAGATAGTTAGGGAGTTTGGGATGGACATGTAAACACTGCTATATTTGACATGGATAAACAGCAAGGCCCTACTCTATAGAACATGGAACTCTGCTCAATGTTATGTGGCAGCCTGATTGGGAGGGGAGTTTGGGGGAGAACGCATATATATGGCTGAGTCCCTTTGCTGTTCACCTGAAACTATGACAACATTGTTAATTGCTTATACCCCACTGGAAAATGAAAAAGGTTTAAAAAAATCTCACATCAACCTTTGACATAGTAATCAGTATTTATTTATAACTGAGCACACTGAGGAGCAAATAGGTTTTGTGACTTTCCCAAATCAAGATTTTTTACTGAAAAAATTTGGTGTTTTTACCAACTAAGCTATGGTTTCACAGCCTTTTCCCATATCAAAATGCTATACTTGAAAAATTGTTTCTATAGCTAGTCTAGAAGATGCAAAAATAGAACACTACTTGAAAGTCCATTTTTCATTGATTTATGGATTCAACAGGTATTAAGTGCCTAATAGTTGCAATACACTGCTCTAGACATACAGAAAAGAACAAAACATACAAAACCCCTGTCCTCATGGAGTTTACATAGTAATGGAGAAGAAATACAATAAATAAATAAATGTCTATCACATCATGATGGAGAAAAATAAAGCTGGGGGGGAGGGGCATAGAGCACCAATAAAAGGTGAAGGAGTGTGGATACTAAAGTGATGTGGTTTTAGATGGGGCAGTGAGGGAAAGCTTTAAGAAGGTGATTTTTGACTTAAGGCTTAAAGAACTTGAGAGAAATGATATGAATCTATTGGGTGAAGAGTGTTCTGAACAGTGGAAACAAGAGGTGCAAAATCACTGAGGAAGGAGTGTGCCTACTGTGATCTAAGAAATAATAAATTATGTAAGCAAGAGGAATACTAGTGGAACTTGAGATTGCTGCTGCTGCTGCTAAGTCGCGTCAGTCGTGTCCGACTCTGTGCAACCCCATGGACGGCAGCCCACCAGGCTTCCCCGTCCCTGGGATTCTCCAAGCAAGAACACTGGAGTGGGTTGCCGTTTCCTTCTCCAATGCATGAAAGTGAAAACTGAAAGTGAAGTTGCTCAGTCGTGTCCAACTCTAGCGACCCCATGGACTACATACAGCCTACCAGGCTCCTCCATCCATGGGATTTTCCAGGCAAAAGTACTGGAGTGGGGTGCCATTGATTAGGGAGCTAACAATTGAGGGAAGCAATTTGTGTCATGCCTTATACCATTTAAAAGCCTTGTATTTTACTCTGAGTGAACTGAGACACCATTACAATTATTTTTGGTACACGATATGACTTACATTTTCAAAGGATCACTCTTTCTGCTGTATTGCTGATGATATATCAATGGTCGAGGAACTAGAAACACGTTCACTTTTCAATGCATTGGGAATCCAATTATGAGCACAAATGTAAAATCCCTGTTTAATGGAATTTGCATTCTAGTAAGTGATAACAACAAATATGAGTCATTTTCCAATTGAATCAGCCATATTTTGATAGGTTCATATGCTCCATAACTTCTGCAGGAGATTCTGAACAGACCTATGAATTGTTTAACTTCATGCTGAAATATTGAGACGAATGCCTAAAACAAAATCCCAGATATAAAAATAATAAAAGGAAAATTAACTTAAAAAGAAAATTAGCAGTAAAGAAGCAACTACTTCATTTAACATTTATTAATAAATTAGCATTATAATTTTGTATTTTGTAAATACATTATACAGAATTATAAATGATATGGGGCATAATAGTGTTTTTCAAAACTGTTATTAATATAACATTTATTAGTAAACTTAATTCTTACTGTGTTAAAATCAAGAAATTGACAAGTCAACACAACATATGTTATTTTATTTTATTTAAATATTTTATTGTAAGCTGCTTCATATCTGTTTTGGAAAGATGTGGGATGAATAAAAATAAATATAAATATATTAGCTCTTAAATTATGCTAACATCCAGAGCATAAGAACTTTAAATGTACTTTAAATGCAACATCAAATTCTTTAGTTCTATTGCTCCATTACAATTTCAAGAATTCCATATCTTATAAAAGTTAAAAACCACGAGTGCATTTCAATGCACTTACAATTTAATTCTAATTTCTGGAGTCAGATATATATATATATATATATATATATATATATATATATATATATATATATATTGCTCATTCTTACTGAACAGAATTTCCCTGATTGATTGTTAATGTATCAATTCATATGCTGCCTTACTGTAAATATCTTCAGCTCCTTATACATAGAATATATTTAGGTGAACAAAGTTGTGGGTCAAATGTTTGGAAATATTACACAGACTATGTGATTTTTGGAGAGGAAGAGAAAGCTTAGAGATCTCATGTGTTTGAAAAAGACAGTATTCTCTATTCTCACTATTAAATATCCATACTAACCAATTTCAAGGTCATTCAAATATTATCAAGTTTAAATTTGCACTCAATTATTTGGAATATTGAGTTTTTAAATGATGGGTGAAATGGATTTTTGGATCCTCAAAAGTGTGTTAAAAGGCAAAAACGTCAACCTATATTAGCATGTCCTATCAAATATGTTTATGGAACGTTAATATCAAATTTAAGGTACCTATCTACATGCATATTCTTATTGCCATTTTGTTACTTATTTTGGGTTTGTTTTTTTAGGTCTTTTTTATTCCCTTCCTCTTTTGTTATCTTCTCCTGTGATTTGATGATGAACTTTAATTTAGATTCCTTTTTCTTTTTTGTCTGTGTATCTGTAATAGATTTTAGTTTGCAGTAACTATGAGGTTTTGATGTGGCATCTATATATAAACAAGACTGTTTTAAGTTCCTGGTCTTTTAATTTCAAATGTATTTTCAATATTCTGCATTTGTGCTCTCCTCTTCTCACGATTTCTGGTTTTAATATGATATTTGTGTGTGGATGGTTTTGTATCTTTACTGTATGTTTGCCTTTACTGGTGAGCTTTTCCATTTGTGATTTTCTCCTTTCTAGTCGTGGCCTTTTCTTTTCCACCCAGATAATTTCCTTTGGTATTTGTTGCAAAGCTGGTCTCATGGTGCTGAATTGTCTTAGTTTTTGCTTGTCTGTAAAGCTCTTGTTTTCTCCATCAAATCTGAATGAGAATCTTTCTGGATAGAGTATTCTTGGTTGTAGGTTCTTCCTTTTCGTCACTTTAAATATATTACAGTATTCCTTTCTGGCCTACAGAGTTTCTGCTGAGAAATCAGGTTATAACCTTATGGGAATTCCCTTGTATGTTATTTGTGATTTTTCCTCTGTTTCCTTCAATATTTTTATTTGAGTGTTTTACTTTTGTCAGTTTGATTTCTATGTGTCTCAGCACGTTCCGCTTTGGGTTTATCTCTCTGCAGGAGACCCTACAATGCTAGCATGTATGTCTGGCTCAGTGTCCTATGAGGTCACTGCTTTTTTCCCTGTGGGTCTTGGTGCCTTGTGTGCACCCTCCAAGAGAGGAGTTTCTGTTTCCTTCAGTCCTGTGGAATTCTTGAAATCATATCTTGTTGCCCTTCAGAACCAGATTATTTGGGGGCTCCTCCCCCATTGCCATATTGCTAGACTGAAAAGCCTGATGCAGGGCTCAGAACTTTCACTCCTATGAAATAATGTCTGTGCTATAATTATTTTCCAGTTTGTGGACCACCCACTCAGTGTGCATGGGATTTGAGTTTATCATAATTGTGCCCATCCTACTATCTCATTTTGGCTTTTTCCTTGTCTTTGAATGTTACGTATCTTTTTGGTAGAGACTGATGCAACTTAGCAGCAGCAGCAGCTTGTTTTGTCAGTGATTGTTAAGACTTAGTTGTGACTTTTTTTTCCTGTAAGAAGAGGTGAGCTCACATCCTTCTATTCCACCCTCTTTTCAACAAAACTTTTAATCAGATGATTTATTTATATCTCTTTGGAATAAAAAACCAAAATACAGTGCTTGTTGGATATTGTATAAACAAATATTTGTAAAGGGTATGTGATCCTAGAGAGTTTCCTGTAGCAATAAATGGTATATGTACAATTTTACAGTAATAAAACATGACAGACATGCCTTAACTAAGCAAATTTAATATCACAAATATTGGGACAAACAAAATTTGCATACTTCCTGACATGAACTGAACTCATAATTTCTCTAGTATTCCTGCTAAAAATGTATAAAGTGAATCTAATCACAAGAACATATCAAATGCAAATGTAAAGAATACACAAATAAGCAGTCTATAATCTTCAAACATATCAAGGTTACACTCTTTTACTATATCACTGCATAAGAAAAGATTGAGGGATTATTAATATTCCAGATTAAAGGAGAGTAAGCAGACATTACACTGAAATACAATAGACCTGATTCTGGGTCATGATGATTTTTTTTTTATTTTATTATAAAGCACATAATTAGAACAGTTTAAGAAGTTTGAAAAATACCCTGGTCATGATAATTGTACTGATATAAGCAAATTCCTATTGTTGGAAAATAAATGAAGTCTTAGGGATAAAGTGATATCATATCTACAAATAAATTTTGAAAGTTTCTAAAAATAATGTGTCTGAATAGAAAGAGAACAACAAAGCAAATGTAAGAAAGTACTTCTAAATGTGGTATCTCAGCCAAGGGTAAATTGGAATTTTTGCAACACTTCTGTTAAGTTTTAACTTATTTGAAAAGAAACTTACAAAATGATTAAGTGACATAAAATATATATTTTTTTTCTATTGGGAAATTCCAGAAGGGAATAGTGTGCTTTCAGAAGTAGAATTAACTAAAAACTAAAGTTTTTTACTTCTTCCACTAGCTTTCCTAAATTTTGGCAACATTGTAAGCAAAATAAACAGGAAAAAAAAAAAAAACTATCCCCTTTCAATTACTGATGTTATCTCCCTGGAAATTTAGCAGCTTTTCTTGATAATACAGAAGGTCATAGAAGGCTATGCATGAAAAAGAAAACAAACAAACAAAAATAACTAAAGAAATTCTTATGCATCTTTATATCAAGTAGAACACTACAGAGACAAAAGGAAGAGGGCGTTAAAGCTCTATACGTACAACAGTTAAAAATCTTAGAACTGTGAGAAACTAAAAGCTAGTCCAGTATTTACAAGCGCAGCAGATCCTGAAGATCACTCTGTTATTCTGAATCAGTGTATATCAGAGATTCTTCCAAACTATAGGCCAGTTTCTGATGTTAGCCCCTTTTAAAAGAGGTAAGACTAGCTCTGCAAATGGTGCAGATAAAATTACTGCAGATGGTTATTGCAGCCATGAAATTAAAAGACACTTACTCCTTGGAAGGAAAGTTATGACCAACCTAGACATCATATTAAAAAGCAGAGACATTACTTTGTCAACAAAGGTCCGTCTAGTCAAGGCTATGGTTTTTCCATTGGTCATGTATGGATGTGAGAGTTGGACTCTGGAGAAAGCTGAGTGCCAAAGAATTGATATTTTTGAACTGTGTTGTTGTAGAAGACTCTTGAGAGTCCCTTGGACTGCAAGGAGATACAACCAGTCCATCCTAAAGGAGATCAGTCCTGGGTGTTCACTGGAAGGACTGATCCTGAAGCTGAAACTCCAGTACTTTGGCCACCTCATGCGAAGAGTTGATTCATTGGAAAAGACCTTGATGCTGGGAGGGATTGAGGGCAGGAGGAGAAGGGGACGACAGAGGGTGAAATGGCTGGATGGCATCACCGACTCGATGGACATGGGTCTGGGTGCACTCCAGGAGTTAGTGATGGAAAGGGAGGCCTGGCGTGCTGCGGTTCATGGGGTTGCAAAGAGTCTGACACAACTGAGTGACTGAACTGAACTGAAGACTAGCTCAAGGAGGAGATTTATGTATTTCCTGCAGACATTTCAAGCAAAAGTAAAGATATCCAAATCTTTGATGAGAGCCTCCCATTGCATATCACACCCTCTGCTTCAAACAAATAAGCAAGATAATATTTTTTTTAAGTTTATGCATTACTTTATGAACAAGTATTAATTCTTAGAGTTCTTCCCTGTTTTTTATGCTTGTATAATTTTAGGGGAGTCATATTGAGCAAAGGGTTCCCTCCATATTAAATATCACTCACAGAGTGGGTGGTTCTCAAAAGACTGGCCAGAGGTGTCAACAGCCTGGAGGGAAGGACAGAAGTTAATCATTTCTTGGCCATATTTATCACATAGCCCATGCCTTTGAACATACACTAATATAAGCCCTGCTGTATAAAATGATGTTTTAGAATTTATGTTTATAAAAAATATTAAATCACATCTTTAAAATTGGAAAATCATTACTGCTTTATTTGAAGAAGAGCAAAGAAATTAAAATTACATGATTAATTTCACTACATTAGTATTAGTGTGTAATGGTACTGCTAGTGTAATTTCACCACATTATTAATGAAATGGAACTGAAAAATTTTCACTTTAATAGATTATACTATTTGCGATATGTGTATTATTGAGTTAATGATTACAAATTTTCAAGGGTTTTCTTTCTCATATAATATTAAACTGAGTTTCACACAAGTAGAAAGATAAAACTGCATGCATTGTTTTAAATATGTAACTTTAACTAAAGATTTAGTGATTTCATGAGAACAGTTTGTTTTGGGGAGATTTACTTTGGCAAAATATATTTGAATGTATCAGCCAACCTGACAGTAATAAGAAATCAAAGTTGACACAAATAGATGGAGAAATATACCATGTTCATGGATTGGAAGAATCAATATAGTGAAAATGAGTATACTACCCAAAGCAATCTACAGATTCAATGCAATCCCTATGAAACTACCAACAGTATTTTTCACAGAACAAATAGTTTCACAATTTTTATGGAAAAAAAAAAAAAAAACTTTGAATAGCCAAAGCAATCTTGAGAAAGAAGAATGGAACTGGAGGAAACAATCTGCCTGACTTCAGGCTCTACTACAAAGCCACAGTCATCAAGACAATTTGATACTGGCACAAAGAGAAATATAGATCAATGGAACACAATAGAAAGCCCAAAGATAAATCCATGCACCTATGGACACCTTATCTTTGACAAAGGAGGCAAGAATATACAATGGAGAAAAGACAATCTCTTTAACAAGTGGTGCTGGGAAAACTGGTCAACCACTTGTAAAAGAATGAAACTAGAACACTTTCTAACACCATACACAAAAATAAACTCAAAATGGATTAAATATATAAATGCAAGACCAGAAACTATAAAACTCCTAGAGGAAAGCATAGGCAAAATACTCTCTGACATAAATCACAGCAAGATCCTCTATGATCCACCCCAAAGAGTAATGGAAATAAAAGCAAAAATAAATAAATGTTACCTAATTAAACTTTAAAAAGTTGTGTTCCTTGCACAACAAAACAAACTATAAGCAAGGTGAAAAGACAGCCTTCAGAATCAGAGAAAATAAGGACAAATGAAGTAACTGACACAGAATTAATCTAAAAAATATACAAGCAGCTCACAGAACTGAATACCAGAAAAATAAACAACTCAATCAAAAAATGGGCCAAAGAACTAAACAGACATTTCTCCAAAGAATACATACAGATGGCTAACAAACACATGAGAAGATACTCAACATCACTCATTATCAGAGAAATGCAAACCCACAGTGGGGTATCATCTCATGCCAGTCAGAATGGCTGCTATCAAAAAGTCTACAAACAATAAATCCTGGAGAAGGTGTGGAGAGGAAGGAACCCTCTTGCCCTGTTGATGGGAATGCAAACTACTACATCAACTATGGAGAACAGCATGGAGATTCCTTAAAAAACTGGAAATAGAATGGCCATACGACCCAGCAATCCCACTGCTGGGCATACACACCAAGGAAACCAGAACTGAAAGAGACACGAGTACCCCAGTGTTCATCACAGTACGGTTTGCAATAGCTAAGACATGGAAGCAACGTAGATGTCCATTGGCAGATGAATGGCTAAGAAAGCTGTGGTACATATACACAATGTAATATCACTCAGCTAGTAAAAAGAACACATTTGAATCAGTTCTAATGAGGTGGATGAAACTGGAGCCTATTATACAGACTGAAGTAAGTAAGAACAAAAATCACCAATACTGTATATATGGAATTTAGAAAGATGATAATCATGACCCTATATGTGAGATAAAGATATAAAGAACAGATTTTTGGACTCTGTGGGAGAAGGTGAGGGTGGGATGATTTGAGAAATTAGCATTGAAACATGTATATTACCATATGTGAATAAGATGACCAGTCCAAGTTTGATGCATGAAAAAGGGCACTCAAAGCCAGTGCACTAGGACAATCCAGAGGGATGTGATGGAAAGGGTGATGGGAGGGGTGTTTGGGATGGGCAACACGTGTACATCCATGGCTGATTCATGTAAATGTATGGCAAAAACCAGCACAATATTGTAAAATAATTAACCTCCAATTAAAATAAATTAATTTTAAAAAATGTTGTGAACTGAAATACTATGGCCTATGATGAAGACCTAGGAAATTATTACAGATTAAATCATCATAATGTCCTTTGAATTTAAAATATTGCATGCTATATCCTGTCAAAAATTTTTATAGGATAATTCACCATATTAGTGAAAAAAAGAAAACTATCAATGGGTATAGATTCAGGTATTGGTAACCTGGTCTGCATTCCTATTGCTTTAAGGTAATCATGATAACAATACATATCAGAAGCCTGTGTTAGAGAGAAATCAGAATGATGTTTAGTGTTTACTGTTTAGTAGTAATCAATGAGCAACCCACTCCAGTATTCTTGCCTAGAGAATCCCATGGACAGAGTATCCTGGCAGGGCTACTTTGCTACATGGGGTCCCAAAGAGTTGGACACGACTGAAGTGACATAGAATGTATGCACACAGTAATCAATATTAACAACATTTTTGTCAAAATTAGATTAGAAATTGGATACAAATATTAGAAGAAATTTCTGTTTTAAGTACACATACCAAATGTAAGTTGACATATACATAACGGACCTCTAAATAGTACAGTTTATGTATTCTCAAAGCTGTTTCTTATTTTTGTACATATTTATATAAACTATCTGAAACAATTATTCACTGACTGGTTGATTAACATTATCATATAGTTGAAATGAGTATTTTTTTCTTTTTTTCTTTTTATTTTCTCTTTTATTTTATGGTTTTAAGTATAGTTGATGGACAATATTATGTAATTTTAAGGTGTACAATGTAGTGATTCACACTTTTACAAGTTACACTTCATTTATAGTTATTATGAAATACTGGCTGTATTTCCTATTTTATGCAATATATCCTTGTAGTTTATTTTATACATAAAAGTTTGTACTTCCTACCCCCCCACCTTATATTGCCTCTCCCCGAAAATGGTAGCCATTAGTTTGTTCTCTATGTCTGTGAACCTGTTTCACTTTTGTTATATTTTCTAATGTGTTGTACTTTGTAGGTTTCACATATAAGTGATATCACACAGTATCTGCCTTTGTCTGACATTTCAATTAGTGTAATACCCTCCAAGTCCATCTATGCTGTTGCAAATGCAACATTTCATTCTTTTTGATACCTGAGTAGTATTTTATTGTATGTTCTTATTATATGCTGCTATTATATACTATTATAGTATATTACTACATTATGTACTATAATAGCATATATTATAGTATATTACTATATTATATGCTATTATAATAATTTTTCACACTACTACTATTTAGTAGTATTTCATTATATATATATGAATATATATATACAAACACACACACACACACACATATATATACATCCTGGAGTAGGGCATGGGAAACCACTCCAGTATTCTTGCCTGGAAAATCCCATGGACAGAAGAGCCTGGTAGAAAACATTCCATAGGGTCGCAAAGAGTTGGACAGGACTGAAGTGTCTCAGCTCATACATAGAGTTTCTCCACTTCTTTAACCATTTATCTGTTGATGACAACATAGATTGCATCTGTATCTTTATGATTGAAAATAATGCTGCTATGAACATTGGAGTGCATGCATCTTTTCAAATTAGTACTTTTGCTGCTTTCAGATATGTACCCGGGAGTGAGATTTCTGGGTCATGTGGTTGTTCTATTTTTAGTTATTTGAGGAACTCCATACTGTTTTCTATAGTGGCTATATCAATTTACATCCCTACCAAAAGTGTAGGGGGATTTCCTTTTTTTCACAGCCTCGGCAACATCTGTTACTTATGTTCTTTTTGGTGATAGCCATTCTGAAAGGTGTGAGGTGATATTTTTGGTGGTATTCATTTACAATTCTCTGATGATTAGCGGACATGACTGAGAGACTGAAATGTCCGAGCTGTTTATATATTTAGTGTGTTAACTTGATTAGAGGTATTTCTATGAGAATCAGATAAGTTTCTGAGGTATCTTACTCTGAATCCCATATTGGATCTTAGACTCTTAGCCCAAAAACTCTTGGGATAAAATTCTGACTCAAGGTAACACATGTTTCTAGTTTGTTCATTCAAATTCTAGTTTGATATAGATATTTCAGTACCACTAAACATATCGTGGGTGTTCATTGGAAGGACTGATGCTGAGGCTGCAACTCCAATACTTTGGCCACCTCATGTGAAGAGTAGACTCATGGGAAAAGACCCTGATGCTGGGGATTGGGGGCAGGAGAAGAGGGGGATGACAGAGGATGAGATGGCTGGATGGCATCACTGACTCGATGCACATGAGTTTGGGTGAACTCCGGGAGTTGGTGATGGACAGGGAGACCTGGCGTGCTGCAATTCATGGGGTCCCAAAGAGTCGGACATGACTGAGCAACTGAACTGAACTGAACTGACTGAACTGAAACATACCCCTAAAAGTGAAAATGCTGCATCTAATATGCCAGTAAATTTGGAAAACTCAGTAGTGGCCATAGGACTGGAAAAGGTCAGTTTTCATTCCAATTCCAAAGAAGGGGAATGCCAAAGAATGTTCAAACTACTTCACAATTACACTCATCTCAAACATTAGCAAAGTAATTCTCAAAATTCTCCAAGCCCGGCTTCAACAGTATGTGAACCATGAATTTCCAGACGTTCAAGCTGGATTTAGAAAAGACAGAGGATCCAGAGATCAAATTGCCAACATCCGTTGGATCATAGAAAAAGCAAGAGTTCCAGAAAAACATCTACTTCTGCTTCACTGACTAGACTAAACCTTTGACTGTGTGGATCACAACAAACTGTGGAAAATTCCTAAAGAGATGGAAATACCTGACCACTTTACCTGCCTCCTGAGAAATCTGTATGCAGGTCAAGAAGCAACAGTTAGAACCGGACATGGAACAGCAGATCAGATCAGATCAGTCGCTCAGTCGTGTCTGACTCTTTGCGACCCCATGAATCCCAGCACACCAGGCCTCCCTGTCCATCACCAACTCCCGGAGTTCACTCAGACTCACGTCCATCGAGTCAGTGATGCCATCCAGCCATCTAATCCTCTGTTGTCCCCTTCTCCTCCTGCCCCAAATCGCTCCCAGCATCAGAGACTTTTCCAATGAGTAAATTCTTCGCATGAGGTGGCCAAAATACTGGAGTTTCACCTTTAGCATCATTCCTTCCAAAGAAATCCCAGGGCTGATCTCCTTCAGAATGGACTGGTTGGATCTCCTTGCAGTCCAAGGGAATCTCAAGAGTCTTCTCCAACACCACAGTTCAAAAGCATCAATTCTTCAGCACTCAGCCTTCTTCACAGTCCAACTCTCACATCCATACATGACCACAGGAAAAACTATAGCCTTGACTAGACGGACCTTTGCTGGCAAAGTAATGTCTCTGCTTTTGAATATGCTATCTAGGTTGGTCATAACTTTCCTTCCAAGGAGTAAGCGTCTTTTAATTTCATGGCTTCAGTCACCATCTGCAGTGATTTGGGAGCCCAAAAAAATAAAGTCTGACACTGTTTCCCCATTTATTTCCCATGAAGTGATGGGACCAGATGCCATGATCTTGGTTTTCTGAATGTTGAGCTTTAAGTCAACTTTTTCACTCTCCACTTTCACTTTCATCAAGAGGCTTTTGAGTTCCTCTTCACTTTCTGCCATAAGGGTGGTGTCATCTGCATATCTGAGGTTATTGATATTTCTCCCAGCAATCTTGATTCCAGCTTGTGTTTCTTCCAGTCCAGCGTTTCTCATGATGTACTCTGCATAGAAGTTAAATAAACAGGGTGACAATATACAGCCTTGACAAACTCCTTTTCCTTTTTGGAACCATTCTGTTGTTCCATGTCCGGTTCTAATTGTTGCTTCCTGATCTGCATACAAATTTCTCAAGAGGCAGATCAGGTGGTCTGATATTCCCATATCTTTCAGAATTTTCCACAGTTTATTGTGATCCACACAGTCAAAGGCTTTGGCATAGTCAATAAAGCAGAAATAGATGTTTTTCTGGAACTCTCTTGCTTTTTCCATGATCCAGCAGATGTTGGAAATTTGATCTCTGGTTCCTCTGCCTTTTCCAAAACCAGCTTGAACATGAGGAAGTTCATGGTTCACATATTGCTGAAGCCTGGCTTGGAGAATTTTGAGCATTACTTTACGAGTGTGTGAGATGAGTGCAATTGTGCGGTAGTTTGAGCATTCTTTGGGATTGCCTTTCTTTGGGATTGGAATGAAAATTGACCTTTTCCAGTCCTGTGGCCACTGCTGAGTTTTCCAATTTGCTGGCATATTGAGTGCAGCACTTTCACAGCATCGTCTTTCAGGATTTGGAATAGCTCAACTGGAATTCCATCACCTCCACTTGCTTTGTTCATAGTGATGCTTTCTAAAGCCCACTTGACTTCACATTCAAGGATGTCTGGCTCTAGGACTGGTTCCAAATTGGGAAAGGAATATGCCAAGACTATATATGACACCCTGCTTATTTAACTTATGTGCAGAGTACGTTATGTGAAATGCTGGGCTGGATGAAGCATAAGCTGGAATCAAGATTGCGGGAAGAAATATAAATAACCTCAGATATGCAGATAACACTACTCTTATGGCAGAAAGCCAAGAAGAACTAATGAGTTTCTTGATGAAAGTGAACGAGGAGAGTGAAAAAGCTGGCTTAAAACTCAACATTCAAAAAAGGATCATGGCATCTGGTCCCATCACTTAATGGCAAATAGATTAGGAAACATGGAAACAGTGACAGACTTTATTTTTTGGGCTCCCAAATCACTGCAGATGGTGACTGCAGCCATAAAATTAAAAGATGCTTGCTTCTTGGAAAAAAAAATTATGACCAACCTAGACAGAATATTAATAAGCAGAGACATTACTTTGCCAAAAATGGTCCATCTAGTCAAAGCTATGGTTTTTCCAGTAGTCATGTATGGATGTGAGAGTTGGACTCTAAAGAAAGCTAAGCACAGAAAAATTGATGCTTTTGGTGGTGTTGGAGAAGACTCTTGTGAGTCTCTTGGACTGCAAGGAAACCCAACCAGTCCATCCTATAGGAAGTCAGTCCTGAATATTCATTGGAAGGACTGATGCTGAAGCTGAAACTCCAGTACTTTGGCCAGCTGACATGAAGAACTGACTCATTGGAAAAGACTGTATTGCTGGGAAATATTGAAGGCGAGTGGAGAAGGGGACCACAGACGATGAGATGTTTGGATGGCATCACTGAGTCAATGGACATGAGTTTGAGTAAGCGCCGGGAGTTGGTGATGGACAGGGAGGTCTGACGTGCTGCAGTCCGTGGGGTCACAAAGAGTTAGACATGACTGAACGACTGAACTGACTGACTGGTATTAAGACCACACTGATACTAAGATCATGTAAAGTGTGTATTTGAGGGAAGGAATGAGCTATAACTCATGGGCATGGGCAGCTGTGTCTTAATGGGCAAATCAGATCCATCTCAAAAGGAGACATTCATGAAAATATTTCTTTCAAATCTGATATTCTTTCACTCAGAGAAGGTTTCCAGCTGAAATATTTTTTGGCTATCATGAGAAAATAAAAAGCATTTGTCCATTCACTGCCTTTAGCACTTAAGTAAAAACACAAGAGCTGAAAGTCTTTGGATAGTTCTGGGCCAGTTACTTCTAGAAAGGGTGACAAGGTTTGGTTCCTTTAGAGAAAAAGAGACTGAGACAGACACTATGAGATTCGGCTATTGTGTGCTACTTCTATGCTGCTTTATCTTGTCCTCTGAGTACGAACTGAAATAGCAGGGCTAAAATTGTTCCCCAGTTCTCTAATTTGGCCCCTCACCGATTCTCTCATTTTGGAAAACAGGAACCTGAAGGGCACAAGACTTGCGCAGTTGCAAATGTGGTATAACCTGTAGGAATTTCAGAGTTCCTTTTATTTTACACCTTCTTAAATTCTAATTTTAGGCATTCTTTCTTCAGGCTCATTTCCCATCAGGGAAGGATAGCCCATTACAGGTATTCAAATCAAGTTGTTAGTAACAATGACATCCTCTTTTTTTTCCTGACGGCAGAATCTTGCAAATAAGAAGGTAAGGAATCTGAGAGGGAGAAAATTTGTTTATAAGAGGGAGCAGTGGATGGGGCCAAAATGGATAAAAACAACATTGAAAGGGAAAATGAGCAACACTGAAGACAAAAAGTACCTACTGTTTTGTTATTATTGTTCTTGCCTCTCCTGAAAGTCAAAGGCACTTATCTGAAGGGCCAGAAAGGAAAAGTCTCAAGAATCCTTGGGAATAATAAATGTAATAGCCTCAGTATAAAGTTTGCACAGCATTTTGAATTTTTTTAAACATTGGCCTTTATTGAGAAGGCAGTAAGTACAATGCAAATTGACACTATTTTAGTTGCAATCAAGTCTTCATATGTGTATTAGATTTTGCCTTTTTTAATTAATTAATTAATTTTAATTGGAAGTTAGTTACTTCACAAAATTGTGATTTTTGCCATACATTGACATGAGTCAGCCATGGGTGTATATGTGTCCCCTATCCTGAAGCCCCCTTCTACATCCCTCCCCATCCCATCCCAGTGCACCAGCTTTGAATGCCCTGTTTCATGCATCGAACTTGGACTGGTCATCAATTTTACATATGGAAATATATATGTTTCAATGCTATTCTCT
Organism: Bos taurus; assembly: GCF_002263795.3. Classification (NCBI taxonomy): domain Eukaryota; kingdom Metazoa; phylum Chordata; class Mammalia; order Artiodactyla; family Bovidae; genus Bos; species Bos taurus. The sequence continues at coordinate 39,099,816 of NC_037357.1, read as the reverse complement.
CAAATCATCCCACCCTCGTCTTCTCCCAGAGAGTCCAAAAGTCTGTTCTTTATATCTGTGTCTCTTTTGCTGTCTTGCATATAGGGTCATTGCCATGATCTTTCTAAATTCCATATATATGCATTAATATACTGTACTGGTGTTTTTCTTTCTGACTTCACTCTGGATGAAGCCTCCAGTTTCATCCACCTCATTAAAACTGATTCAAATGCGTTCTTTAATTAGCACTGTTTACAATAGCTAGGACAGGGAAGCAACCTAGATGTCCATTGGCAGATGAATTCATAAGAAAGTCGTGGTACATATACACAATGAAATATTACTCAGCTATTAAGAAGAACACATTTGAATCAGATCTTGTCTTAATTGTTGGTAGTTTCTGGTGTTTTTTTCTCCAGAGGCAAAGAACGAGGTAGTGAGGAGTGTTTGTGTGAATGTATGGAAGGGATTTAGACAGTCATTAAGCATATTCCATTAATAAAAATAGAGTGAAGTTAGACATAAACTGTTTTTCTTTCTTTCTTTTTTCTTTTTTTTTTTGGTCATTTTTTTACTACAACTCTTTTTTTTAATTTATCTATATTTTTTGAAGGATAATTGCTTTACAGAATTTTGCTGTTTTCTGTTAAACCTTAACATGAATCAGCCATAGGTATACCTATATCCCCTCCCTTTTGAAACTCCCTCCCATCTCCTGCCCTATCCTACCCCTCTAGGTTGATACAGAGCCCCCGTTTGACTTTCCTGAGCCATACAGTAAATTCCCATTGGCTATCTATTTTTCACATGGTAATGTAAGTTTCCATGTTACTCTTTCCATACATCTCACCCTCTCCTTCCCTCTCCTTGTGTCCATAAGCCTATTCTCTATATCTGTTTCTCCACCGTTGCCCTGTAAACAAATTTTCAGTACCATTTTTCTAGATTCCATATATATGCATTAGACTATGATATTTATTTTTCTCTTTCTGACTCACTTCACTCTGTATAATAGGTTCTAGGTTCATCCACCTCATTAAAACTGACTCAAATGTGTTCCTTTTTATGGCTGAGTAATATTCCATTGTGTATATGTACCATAACTTCTTTATCCATTCATCTGTCGATGGACATCTAGGTTGCTTCCATGTTCTAGCTATTGTAAATAGTGCTGCAATGGGATGCATTTGTCTGCTGCAATGGGATACACACAATGGGATACATGTGTCTCTTTCAATTTTGGTTTCTTCAGGGTATATGCCTAGGAGTGGGCTTGGTGGGTCATGTGGTGGTTTTATTCCTAGTTTTTTAAGGACTCGCCATACCATCTTCCATAATGTCTGTATCAGTGCTGGAGAAAAGGTAATGCTCTTGCACTGTTGGTGAGAATGTAAATTGACATATTTTACATTCAATGCAAAATAATGAATATTATTTTAATAGTCATTCAATATCTCATTTAATAAAGATTTCTTGAGGAAATATTTACATAGGATTTTTTTTCTCATTCTTGTGATTTTTCTAAGAGTTTCAGTGTGTATTGATTTTACTTTCCAGTAATTATTAGAAAATTAAGGAATGATGTATGCAAGGATATACATATTATTTGGAATGTTTTCCTATATTTCTGTAATAATCAAAATTTATTGCAATATTAATAGTGAGTAGCATTCCTCACTATTCAGAAATGAGCAGAAGATAGAACTCTTGTGAAGAACAGATCTAAGTTTCTTGTCAGAGACCATACTATCATTCAAAACTTTTGCCTAAGTCTTAGCCCTTGAAGTTTTAATCAAGACTATAGCTTACTCATGGCTTGTCTCTTTGAGTTTTATATTTAGAAATTAAAAGTCTTAAAAACAGCAGCATGGCAATGAAGCTTTGCTGTCAGTATTGCAATCCTACAGTGTTTTGAGCCATTGTCATAGAAAAACAATCACTCTTCAAAAAAGAATATCTCAGGTTTGATTCAGTACTGTTATGTTCAGTAGTCACCTTAAGAAAGATTTGAATTTCTTTTCTTTTTAAAGCTATAGATTTGCTTGAAATACTATCTTATTTTACTTAAATACTAAATTACATTAATGATGCTTAAAGTTCAATTTTTAAGCTCATTCAGAACTTAAAGCATTGTTGCATAAATGTAAAATTTTCACTTCCTTTTTGAATGGTGACTAATAAAAATATTAAACTTTAATTGTTCTACTTTTTATTTTATGAAAATATTAGTTATAAGATTCAAGACATTTTTTCTTCAGAAATCAGTCAATTGTACATAAATAATAAAAATTAATGATTATATTTTAAAGCATTGCTTCTATAAATATACTGCCTAGCTTGCTGAAAAAAGTAAAACATTTAATTCTGTAATAAATACTTCTCTTGCTCATGAAAAAAATTTTGAGTAAGTATTCTGTATTCTAAATTTGTTTCATCTTTGAATGTCATTTTTCTCTTGTCATTTTTCTTTTTTTCAGGTGAAAAGCAGAGATTGTTAAAACATGTCAGAAAATGAGTAACTTTTGTAGAATTTCTGGGCATAAATAGCAAAACTTAGCAGTAATATCTTCTGACAGACTTTTATAGCTAAAATCTCTCACCCAGATTTCAGAAAGAAAGAGGGAGAGAGAGAGAGAAGAGAGAGAGAGAGAGACAAAAAGACAAAGAGACAGAAGAGAAGAGTTTAAATTATTCTCAGTTAAATATCTGAACACCTGGGTGCTTATCTCAACTATAGTTAATTATGATTTATCTCTGATATTAATCATAAAAACAACACGCTTATCAATTTCCTACTTTGATGTGCAATGGTGGAGTAATCATAAATGTGGTATAGGAAGCTTCTGAGTACATAATATACATTTTTTTTTCCTCAACTCAATTTCTTCTTTTTTCTTTTCCCTCTTCCTAAAATGTGACAATTTTAAAGACAGGTATGTTTTAGCTAGTGAAGTGATGGCTATAAATACTTCCTTCTACTTGCCATGTGCGTTTTTGGCATGCAAAAAAAAAAAAAATCAGACGTGTACTTGGGAAAAGTTGTTGGCTCAGGCTCCTAGATTAAGTCTCAAGTGGTTGTTTCATTAGCAAGTGGGTCAAGTGGCACAGTGGTAAAGAGTCTGCCTTACAATGCAGGAAATGCAAGAGACTTGAATTCAATCCCTAGGTCAGAAAGATCCTTTGGAGTAGGAAATGGCAACCCACTCCACTATTCTTGCCTGGAAAACTCCATGGAGAGAGTAGCTTGGCAGGCCACAGTCCAGGAAGCTGCAAAGAGTCAGACACAACTGAGCATGTGTGAACATGATCACAATTAGAAGAGATTTCTTTTTTTGCTCTCATCTCAGTGAGATTATGTTTATTCAAACATAATTTTTTTATGATTATAAAGTCATCAAAAGTTTACAGAGAAGTAAACTTGACCTCTAAAATCACACTTCCGGAGATAATCACTACTTACATTTTGAAAACATTCTTCCTGATATTTTTTTGGATTATTATTTTTATAGATTTTTATAGATTATTATTTTAAGAGATTATTCCAGAGACATTGAGACATATGCAAATATATATATATATATGTGAAATATATTTGAATATTATTTTTTCACAAATGATAGCAAACTATACATAGTGTTCCTAACTGGTTTCTTTAACAAGTACCTCCCAGAGGTCTTTTCATATTAATAGTTAAATGACTTTTTTTTTTGTAATTTCATCAGTTTATTTTTTTCTTTACATCCAATGTTCCTTATTATATTTTATTTATTTATTATTATTATTTTTTATTTTGCAATATTATATTGGTTTTGCCATACATCAACATGCATCCACCACAGATGTACACGTGTTCCCCATCCTGTACCCCCATCCCACTTCCCTCCCCATACCATCCCTCTGGGTCATCCCAGTGCACCAGCCCCAAGCTTCTTGTATCCTGCATCAAACCTGGACTGGCAATTTGTTTCTTATATGATATTCTACTGTGTGTACAAAATATTGTTTTAAATAAGCTGAATTTTTTAAACTATTTTAAATTAGTAATATCAGTCAAATGAATATAATAGATTTTCATAAATTAAATATCAGCATCAATGAAATGGACCTTTCTAAATTTTAATGGCTGCAGATATTTACATCCTATAAATGTATCATAATTTATGTGCTCTATCTTTTACAAATATTAAATACCCAAATAATTATTGATAAAATATAGATTGAAATGGTGCTCTAATTGATGTACCTTTATAATTCAATATCTGGTAGTTTAAATTCTCCAATATGGTTACTCTTATTCACAATTTTTATGGCTCTTCTTGGGACTTTTCATTACCATGTATTTTTGGAATCAGAATGATAATTTCTTTGAAAAACAACAAAAAATATACTGAGTTTTGGATTGAGAATGCATTGAATATATATAGGAAGAAATTTGTTTAATAACTAGAGAACAACTAGAGATACAAGAGAGATACTAGAGTTACTAGAGAACAACTAAGATTGTTGTTCTTTTCTGTCATTATTCAGAGGTGGCTTTTTTTAAAAGAAATTTGTCATTTAATCCAAAGTTTTAAATGTATTGGTATAAAATAATAATAATAACCTATGTTATCTGTCTAACATGTAAAGATGTCTTGATATAGGTGATTAAGACTATCTTCTTTTTAATGTCAGGGATATTCAATACTATTAATCTTTCAAAGAGAAAAAAACAATATTGTTTTTTATTTTTTATTAATTTTGCTATGGTTGCACTGCATTAACTTTTATTGCTCTCTGCTCTTATCTTTTTTACTTCCTTGTTTACATTATTTTTGGTTTAACTTGCTGTAATTTCTAGCCTGTTGAAATGTATGTTTAGATTATGAACTCACAAAATGGTTTTCTGGAAAGTTCATTTAAAGCTATTAAAATCTATGTCTTGATTAGCTACATCCTGCAAGTTTTGATATGTTGTATTTCATTACCTTCTGGTTCAAAATATATTTAAATTCCTTTTTGACCCATGAGTTATGAAAACTGTGCTGCTCAATTTCCAAATATTTGTATTTCTTCAAAGCATCTTCTTTAGCTTAATTTTAGTGCAGTCAGACAATATGCTGTACATGATTGTATTTCTTTAATATCTGTTGAGAATTACTTTGTAGACTAGTATAGTATAGTCAGTTTAGTAAAGTTTCCATGTGCAATTGAAAAAATCTAAATTCTGGATTTGTTGGACGTTGTATATATGACAATTAGGTCAACTTTGTAAACCTCATTGTTCAAATCTCATATGCCCTTACTATTTTATTGGATAACTTGTTTTCTCAGTTATTGAATGTTGTAATAATCTCCAACTGTAATTGTGTATTTCTTTGGTTCTCTTTTTCTGTTTTGAGTATTATCAATTTTATTTTGTGTGTTTTGAAATTAGTAGATGCAAATCTAGTGTAGTGTATATTCCAATTGAACTGAGTTTTTTCTCAACATAAGATGGCTTTTATATTAATAACTATTTTATCATATGCTAATACTTTATATTATTTTACATTAAACTTAAAATTATATGAATTTTTATTATATCATTATTTTAAAGATCATATAAAATAATCATATTTTATTTTATTATAAAATTATAATATACATTTTATATTATATTATTATATATAATAAATAAAGTACAGACTTTATTTTCCTTGGCTCAAAAATTTGTATATTGCCACTATGGAGAACAGTGTGGAGATTCCTTGAAAAAACTGGAAATAGAACTGCCATATGACTCAGCAATCCCACTGCTGGGCATACACACCGAGGAAACCAGAATTGAAATACACACATGTACCCCAACGTTCATCGCAGCACTGTTTATAATAGCCAGGACATGGAAGCAACCTAGATGTCCATCAGCAAATGAATGGATAAGAAAGCTGTGGTGCATATTCACAATGGAGTATTACTCAGCCATTAAAAAGAATACATTTGAATCAGTTCTAATGAGGTGGATGAAACTGGAGCCTATTATGCAGAGTGAAGTAAGCCAGAAAGAAAAACAATACAGTATACTAATGCATATATATGGAATTTAGAAAAATGGTAATTATAACACTATATCTGAGATAGCAAAAGAGACACAGATGTATAGAACAGTCTTTTGGACTCTGTGGGAGAGGGCGAGAGTGGGATAATTTGGGAGAATGGCATTGAAACGTGTATAATATAAGAAACGAATCACCAGTCCAGGTTTGATGCATGATACAGGATGCTCGGGGATGGTGCAGTGGGATGACCCAGAGGGATGGTATGTGGAGGGAGGTGGGAGGGGGGTTCAGGATGGGGAACACATGTACACCCGTGGCGGATTCATGTCAATGTATGGCAAAACCAATACAATATTGCAAAGTAATTAGCCTCCAATCAAAATAAATAAATTTATATTAATAATAATAATATTTACAAGAAAAAATATTTTCAGATTTTATTTTTTGGGCTCCAAAATTACTGTAGTTGGTGATTACAGCCACAAAACTAAAAGATGTTTGCTCCTGGGAAGAAAAGGACAAACTTGGACAGAGTATTAAAAAGCAGAGACATTACTTTATTAACCAAGGTCCATATAGTTCATGCTATGGTTTTTCCAGTAGTCATGTATGGATGTGAGAGTTGGACCATAAAGAAAGCTAAGTGCCGAAAAACTGATGCTTTTGAACTGTGGTGTTGGAGAATACTTGAGAGTCCCTTGGACTACAAGCAGATCAAACCAGTCAATCCTAAAGGAAATCAATCCTGAATATTCATTAAAAGCACAGATGTTGAAACTGAAACTCCAATACTTTGGCTACCTGATGTGAAGAACTGACTCATTAGAAAAGACCCTGATTCTGTGAAAGATTGAAGGCAGAGGAGAAGGGGATGACGGAGGATGAGATGGTTGGATGGCATCACCGACTCAATGGACATGAGTTTGAGCAAGCTCCAGGACATGAGATGAACAAGCTCCTTCCCTGTAGGACAGGGAAGCCTGGCATGCTATTGTCCATGGGGTCACAAAGTGTAGGACATGACTGAGTGACTGAACAAAAACAAATGTTATAATTTATAATTATAGAATAGTACACTTAATATACAAATTATAAATATAATATTTTGTATTATAGTATAATATTTGATATTAAGTAATGGTTTTTATAATAATAGTTCTTGTCTTAAGTCTACTTTGTTGGGTATTAAATTTAATGATGCTAAAAAAAAAAAAATTTAATGATGCTTCCCTGGTGGCTCAGTGGTAAAGAATCTGCCAGTCAATGCAGGAGATACAGGTTTGATCTCTGGGTTGGGAAGATCCCCTGGAGAAAGAAAAGACAACCCACTCCAGTATTCTTGCCTAGAAAATCCCATGGACAGATGATCCTTATGAGCTACAGTCTTGGGGTTGCAAAAGAGTTGAACATGCTAAGGCAGCTAAACAACAACAAACATAAATATACCACTTTTAAAAAAATGGTTAACATTTCCCTGGTAGATACATTCTTGTCCTTTTATTGTTTCCTTTTTTCTTTTAAGAAAACATTTACTTTGGTTCTATTTTTGTTTCAGAATTTTTAATTTAGTCTTGCAATTATTGTTTCATATATTAAATCACTACTGCTGTATGTAAACAACCTGGAAATCTCAGTGGCATGTTGTAATAAGCTTTTGGTTTTTTTTTTTACTCACAATATTACAGGCCCATTGAGGTGAATTTGGTTTAAGCTATGATGACTAGGAGGGCTTTCCAGGTGATTCTAGGGGTAAAGAACCTGCCTGCCAAGGCAGGAGACATAAGATAAGCAGGTTCAATTGCTGGGTTGGGAAGATCCTCTGGAAGAGGGCATAGAAACCCACTCCAGTATTCTTGCCCGGAGAATCTCATGGACAGAGGAGCCTGGCAGGCTATGGTCCATAGAGTTGCAAAGAGTCAAACATGACTGAGCGACTCAGTACAGATGCACGCATGATGACTGGGTGGTTTTGTTTTGCATGTCACTCATTCCCTTCTTGAGAGCAGCAAGCTAGCCACAACATATTGTACTCAGAGCAACAGCAAATATATAAACAACCAGTTCAGCCACACGAATAAGTTTAAAGCCTCTGCTTGTTGCACCTCTATTAACATCTCATTGACTAAAACCAAGCACATGGCTGAGACAAAGTTGAGAAAGTCAGGTTATGGAATGTGAGATGGATATAGATATGACCATAACAGATGATATAAGAATCTTGGATACATGCTCAGGTGGCTTACATATGGCACCTAGCCTTACTTAAGTAAGACTCGATCCCTTTTGTATCAATTAAATTGTGATGGATTGTTGCTTTACCCATCTTTGCGGGTCAACAGAACTTATTATGGGCAATTAATATCCATTATCAGGTGCTAGGTCTCTATTGCGGCCCAATAGCATTTCTGGAGCTATTTTTCAAGTTGTTATCTATTACAGACAGCATGATCCTGTCTAGAATTCTGGGGATTGTGTTGTGTTTTCCCCAATAGTATTATAATCAATTCTTCATAATGTCTTTTCCCACATCTTTTCCCATGTGGTACTTAAACACAATAGGGTCTGCTGTATCATATAACCCAAGCATTGCAGCCCAGACATGCTGCAGAGCCCTTTTGTGCTCTGAGCCTCATAGAAAGATAATAGTCTTTCATATCATCTGATAGACAGGTGGGAGCAGTATTCCTAAGAATAGACTGTACAACCTCCAATTCCAATAAAGACCTCCAAGATGTTGTGTTTACCCCTTAGAGGTGGTAGGTTAAAGATGCAATAATTTTTCTTTACTTTGGATGAAATGTCCCAATGTGTTGCAGGCCACTGGACCCTCAACATCTTTACTAATTTCTTGAGTCTCTGAGTAGTTGGGATAGGGGTAAAACAAATGAGGGATTTACCACAGGAATTAAGGGGCAGCAAAAAAAAAAAAAAAAAAAAAACTCAGCAATCAAGATAAATATTTAATGCAATGTTTTACAAATCAAATTATCCAAAAATTCCATGATGAACAAATGATCAAATGCTTGAATAAGGACAGGATCAGCATCATTTATTTTTTTCCTCTTTGCCTTAGGATGTAACAACTATTGGCATAGCACAGTTACTAATCTTCTGTATATGTGTTTTAAAGAGGCTTCTGTCATGCTTGCTCTTTCTTACTTATGCTGGCTAATTAATAAGAAGGCATTGGTATAGTAAGTCAGTGTGATGTTCTCCTGAATATTCATAACATCAAGGTCTTTTCCAAAATACATTATGATAAAGAGTCTGAGAGTTAAAAGTACCATAGATGTTTACTATTTTCTATTCTTGGTGAATGTAAACAGCTTTTAGTCAATCTTCCTGAAGAGATTGGAAAGAAACATTTTATAGATCAATGGCCACATAATATGCTTCCCTAGTGACTCAGTGGTGAAGAATTTACCTGCCAATGCAGGAGACAGGAATTTGATTCCTGGGTAAGGAAGATGCCTTGGAGGAGGAAGTGGCAACTCACTCCAGTATTCTTGCCTGGGGAAACCCCTGGACCAAAGGGCCTGGCGGAGAAGGCAATGGCACCCCACTCCAGTACTCTTGCCTGGAAAATCCCATGGATGGAGGTGCCTGGTAGGCTTCAGTCCCTGGGGTCACGAAGAGTCAGACACGACTGAGCGACTTCACTTTTACTTTTCACTTTCATGCACTGGAGAAGGAAATGGCAACCCACTCTAGTGTTCTTGCCTGGAGAATCCCAGGGATGGCAGAGCCTGGTGGCCTGCCATCTATGGGGTCGCACAGAGTCGGACACGACTGAAGTGACTTAGCAGCAGCGAAAGGCCTGGCAGGCTACAGTCCATCGGTTCATAAAGAGTTGGATATGACTTAGCAACTAAACAGCAACAAAAAATTCTAATTTACTTTATCAAAGATACCATGTGTATTACAGCTGAAAGTGGGACTATTAACGGATTGAGCTTGTAATATTTTGCTGTCATCCTCCAAAATAGACCTGTTCTCTTATGGCTTGGGGCCACTGATGCTGCATGCTTTAGGTCCTTAAGAGTGGTGCTGTTGTTTGTTGTTTAGTTGCTAAGTCATGTATGACTCTGCAGCCCCATGGAATATAACCCACAAGGCTCCTCTGTCCATGAGATTTCCCAGGCAAGAATACTGGAATGAGTTGCCATTTCCTTCTCCAGGGGATCTTCCCGACCCAGGGACTGAACTTCATTAGCAGCGGATTCTTTACCACTGAGTCACTAGGAAGCCCCTAAGAGTGGTACTAATCCCTATCATTTCACCATGATACATAACTGATTTTTGATTTACTATCTGGTTATGGATAGGCAGGTAAGTTTCAGACTTTTTTTTATATACTTCTAATTTATCTTCCTAACTAATGATGATAGTTCTCATCTCACAGACCAAGGAACAAATATTTGGGATATGCCCACTATTATGTATGAGATTGTCAATGATATATTTCGGGATTGAAGAAATGACCACTGAGTGAATCTGCAAACCCAGTGGACCAGTAAGCCTAACCTGCAATGGTACTGCATTTACTGTAACATTAGGGCCATTTTTATGGTTTAAATGCCTGGATATCTATTTGAATACTGAATCAGATTGTTCTTGAAATGTCTGGACCCTTGGTCTATTAAGGAGGGACTGGGAAAATTGTTGTTATATACACTTGCCCTTTTATGTTGTAGTATCTATCCTCCTGGGGCCTGTTCTTTAGTCATTGGGTTCCAATTAAAGTCTGATTCACTTAGGTCCAGAAACTAGGTGAAGAATTGTGAATTTGGAGCAGTTGTGTTTAGCTTCCTGACCATATGTCCTTGATTTCTTTTATTTTTACAGGTTGATATGCTTGCTGGCTTCCCATTCATCTTGCCATTGGTGACACCATATCATCTTAACTATCTGCATCTCTCTAAGGGTCAAGACTCTCTGGTTGCCATTGCTTTGCCTCTCATGGTTTTTCTCATCTTGCTTCTGGCAGTTAAGCACCATTACTTATTTTCTGTTATTTGAGAATAGTGTCATCCCTATTGCTCTCAGTGAATCCAGTTCTGTAATAGCATCATCTATCATCAGCTTTTGGCTACAGAGGATGACCATATTTTACCTTCCCAGTAATTCTGTTGCCCCCTTCAGAAGTGCATCCTTATTTTATTAGTAGATGCGGGAATTCTCTAGGTTATCCTAAGGAATACAGTTGTATTATTGGATTACCAGTCTTACATAGTAATATTGGTATTAGTCTTATAACCAAGGCTTATATAATACTCTAGTAAACCCCCTTCACTTGACCATTTGATCCCTTTTCTCACCTGAGCAGTGAGTTTACACTGTCTCTTTGGGTTCTTACAATGGTGTTAAATCCTCTACCAAAATAAAGGTCTCTAATATTGAATTACTTTCTGTTATCCAACCTCAAGCTATGTGCCTCTTGATAGATCAACATCATGTACTCTCTGGTATACTCATTCAATTCTAGTATTTGTTTCCTAGATCCAATAACTCCTGGAAGAACTTTTACTCTTTCAGTTGACCAATGATCCAAAATTGAAAGAAAAAGCTAAGGAAACAAAGTTCCTTAATACAGAAACTGGCTTATCACATCTCTAGTTTTTCAGTTCTCATCTTAAACAACTCCTTTACATTGTGGACTTTATTATTCTCTCCAACAAACACAATGGAGTCTGACTTCAGTTTTAGACTAAGGCAAAGTAGCTGACATCAGCTTAACCTTTCTACCAAGAAAACTGGTAAAAGCTGAATTTAGTTTTTTAATGAGATGTATTGAGATATAATTTGCATATTGTACAGTTCAGTCACTTAATATGTATAAGTAATTATATTTTTAGTATATTTTCCAATGTGTGCAACCTTGACCATAGTCAATTTTAGAATATTTTCATTACCTCAAATAAAACATCCTTTACTGTTTATCAATGACCATCTATCATCCCGATTTCCTCCAACTCTAGACAAACACTAATATACTTTCTTATCCATAGAAACCTCTATTTTTAAAATTAAAAAAAATATTTGACCATACTATGCAGCATGTTAGATCTTAGTTTCCCAAGCAGGGGATGAATCTGCAATCCCTGTGGTAGAAGGGTGAAATCTTAACCACTGAACTTCCAGGGAAGTCTCAGAATCAACTATTCTTGACATTCATATAAATGGAATCATATAATATGTGATTTTTGTGATTGACTCCTTTAACTTTGCATGTCAATAAGATTTATTCATTTTTATCATGTTATTAGTACTTCACTCCTTTGTATGTCTGAATTTATTTACCACAATTGATTTATCCACTCATCAGTTGATGGACATGGGTTGTTTCCACTTATGAATAATGTTGCTGTATTTCTGTATAAATTTGTGTCTAGACATAAGTTTTTATTTCTATTGAATAGTTATCTAGGATCGGAATAACTGATGGACAACATAATAACTCTATTTAACCATTTGAGGAATTGCCAGACTGTTTCCCAAAGTTGGCTGCACTATTTTTCAGTCTTACCAGCAGCATATAAGGGTTATAATTTATTCACATCATCAGAGATGCTTGTTATTATCTTATTGTTTTGATTATAGCCCTCTTAGTGCATGTGAGCTTGTTCCTCCTTATGGTTTTCATTTGCATTTCCCGGAATATCAATGGTGTTGGACATCTGTTCATGTTCTTATTGGTCATTTTTATATCTTCTAATGAATATTCAGGACTGGTTTCATTTAGGATGGACTAATTGGATCTCCTTGCAGTCCAAGGGACCCTCAAGAGTCTTCTCCAACACCACAGTTCAAAAGCATCAGTCTTTTAATTTCATGGCTGCAGGCGGTCACCATCTGTAGTGATTTTGGAGCACAAGAAAGTAAAGTCTGTCACTGTTGCCATTGTTTCCCCATCTATTTGGCATAAAGTGATGGGACCACATGCCATGATTTTAGTTTTATGAATGTTGAGTTTTAAGCCAACTTTTTCACTCTCTTCTTTCACTTTCATCAAGAGGCTCCTCAGTTCCTCTTCACTTTCTGCCACAAGGGTGGTGTCATCTGCATATTGAGGTTATTGATCTTGATTCTAGTTTGCACTTCTTCTGTCCCAGCATTTTGCATGATGTACTCTGGATATAAGTTAAATAAGCAGAGTGACAATATAAAGCCTTCATGTACTTCTTTCCCAATTTGGAAGCAGTCCATTGTTCCATGTCTGGTTTTAACTGTTGCTTCTTGACATGCATCTAGATTTCTCAGGAGGAAGGTAAGGTGGTCTGGTATTCCCATATCTTGAAGAATTTTCCACAGTTTGTTGTGATCCATACAGTCAAAGGCTTTGGTGTAGTCAATAAAGCATAAATACATGTTTTTCAGGAATTCTTTTGCTTTTTCAATGATCAAGAGGATGTTGGTCATTTGATCTTTCGTTCCTCTGTCTTTTCTAAATCCAGGTTCAACATCTGGACATTCTCGGTTCACATACTATTGAAGTCTACCTTGGAGAATTTTGAGCATTACTTTGCTAGTGTGTGAGATGTCACTGATATTTTCATTGTTAATTTATGAGTATTCTTTACATGTTTTAGTTACAATTTCACAGCCTTAGTTATCATCCACACCCTTTTCAAAACTGGGTATATTTTAAAAAGTTGATTGTATTATCCTCCAATTAAAACAAATTACTTAATTTAAAAAACTGATTGAAAGTATCAGGGAACAGTCAAGGCAGCCAGAAGTTGAGGAGCTGGAGATCACAGACACATGTGGAAACACATTGAGGCAAGCACTGTATTATTGATTTATCTTTGGTACATTTGTCAATTCTCCATTAAATGTATAGAAACTGAACAATGTGGCAGCCTCTATGTTGTATAAATATCACTGGGCTAGAGAGACTAAAGAGACATGATTGGATTTCAGGGCTACCAAGTAGTGTGGACATAGAGGACCAAAATCCCAGATAAAAGTTAATTGCAGAAAACTGAGCATGATTTTGTGCATAGAATTTCTTGAGACACTTGACAACCCCTATGCTGTTCTTGCACACATGCCTAGTTTAGAAGCAGATAAGTAATGGGGAAAGTAGCTCTTAAGACCCAAATTATTTAGGGAGAATTCAGCAACTGTGTGGTCTGAGGAAACAAGAACTGGAATTAAGGACTTTATTTTTTTGAAGTGTAGGAAGGCCTTCATCCTAAATTTAGAATTATACACATATAGGACAGCATTCTATGAATCAAAGGTATCTTTTTTTTTTTTACATTTTATTTTTTATTTAAATTTTAAAAAATTTACTATTATTTTTTTACTTTACAATATTGCATTGGTTTTGCCATACATCAACATGCTCTAACTCTACTTGCCAGCTAGGAAAAATACAAATCATTGTGGAATGAAATAACATCATCAACCAAAACTTTAACGATTTTTCATACACATAAGAAATTACATATACACACATAACACTGTATTCAGCATTTAAAAAGTTGTTGCCAGAAAGTAAGGTCAGATGATTGAAAACCAATAGGAAAAAAACAAGACAGAAAATAGAGTGAAATGACAGAATATTGAAGTTACTTGCACTCATCTCACATGCTAGTAAAGTAATGCTCAAAATTCTCCAAGCCAGGCTTCAGCAATAAATGAACTGTGAACTTCCTGATGTTCAAGCTGGTTTTAGAAAAGGCAGAGGAACCAGAGATCGAATTGCCAACATCTGCTGGATCATGGAAAAAGCAAGAGAGTTCCAGAAAAACATCTATTTCTTCTTTATTGACTATGCCAAAGCCTTTGACTGTGTGGATCACAATAAACTGTGGAAAATTCTGAAAGAGATAGGAATACCAGACCACCTGACCTGCCTCTTGAGAAATATGTATGCAGGTCAGGAAGCAACAGTTAGAACTGGACATGGAACAACAGCCTGGTTCCAAATAGGAAAAGGAGTACGTCAAGGCTGTATATTGTCACCCTGCTTATTTAACTTATATGCAGAGTACATCATGAGAAATGCTTGGCTGGAAGAAACACAAGCTGGAATCAAGATTGCTGGGAGAAATATCAATAACCTCAGATATGCAGATGACACCACCCTTATGGCAGAAAGTAAAGAGGAACTCAAAAGCCTCTTGATGAAAGTGAAAGTGGAGAGTGAAAAAGTTGACTTAAAACTCAACATTCAGAAAACCAAGATCATGGCATCTGGTCCCATCACTTCATGGGAAATAGATGGGGAAACAGTGGAAACTGTGTCAGACTTTATTTTTTGGGGCTCCAAAATCACTGCAGATGGTGACTGCAGCCATGAAATTAAAAGATGCTTACTCCTTGGAAGGAAAGTTATGACCAACCTAGATAGCATATTCAAAAGCAGAGACATTACTTTGCCAACAAAGGTCTGTCTAGTCAAGGCTATGGTTTTTCCTGTGGTCATGTATGAATATGAGAGTTGGACTGTGAAGAAGGCTGAGCGCCAAAGAATTGATGCTTTTGAACTGTGGTGTTGGAGAAGACTCTTGAGAGTCCCTTGGATTGCAAAGAGATCCAACCAGTCCATTCTGAAGGAGATCAGCCCTGGGATTTCTTTGGAAGGAATGATGCTACAGCTGAAACTCCAGTACTTTGGCCACCTCATGCAAAGAGTTGACTCATTGGAAAAGACTCTGATGCTGGGAGGGGTTGGGGGCAGGAGGAGAAGGGGACGACAGAGGATGAGATGGCTGGATGGTATCACTGACTCGATGGATGTAAGTCTGAGTGAACTCTGGGAGTTGGTGATGGACAGGGAGGCCTGGCGTGCTGCGATTCATGGGGTCGGAAAGAGTCGGACATGACTGAGTGACTGAACTGAGACACAAACTTAAAAAGAATTATAGCTGATATTTTCAAGAAAATAGATTAAAGGAGAATTATATTAGAGATACAAAATCTATAACAAAATCAAATGGAAATTATAGGGATAAAAAGTATAATATTTGATATTAAGAAGTAAATATTAAGATGTACATTAGTGCAGTTGAAGGAAAATTAAGGGATTTGTGAATCCTTGCTACTGCAAGGTTGCCAGATGTAGCAAATAAAAGTACAGTATACTCAGCTAAATTTGAATATTATATGAATAAAAAAGATACTTAGAAAATTATTTAGAAAATTATTAATTGTTAATTTGAGATTGAAATTTAACTGGGAAGACCTCATTTTATCTTGAAGGCCTAATCTGCTGTGCTTTTCATTACACGAATGGCAACAGTCTTATATCTTGAGAAATACAGATTCACGTATGCTTTAAAATATATTCACTGCCTGACTCATTTGATTACTTTGAAACATCTTCTCCCATTTGTTAAAATATGAAAACTGTCTAACAAGAGCTCTGTCTGACTAGCTTAAGGTACTGAAAAGTTTTTTTTCTTTTCTGAGTCTACAGTGTTTTCCCATTGTAAAAAATATTTTTTCACTATTACTAAAGCATTTACTTCTTGTTATGACCTCTTTTTTTCTCAAATATCCTCTGACATTAATTTAAAAATGAATGCAGAGAAGCAAGTTAACATTGACTCTGTCCTCCTCCAATATCCAATTGACTGATTTCATAGCTGTTTCAAGCTGGCGAATTTTTGTAAAGCTATTTGTTTTATTTTTATAAAGCATATACAAACACTGCATAAGTATGAAAGTAAGAGTGGTGATGATGAGTGCGAAGAAGGCCAAGTGCCTCCTTATGTTTAGAGAATGGATGTGTGCTAAGTCACTTCAGTCATGCCCCACTCTTTGTAGCCCTATGGACTATAGTCTCCCAGGCTTCTCTGTCCATGGGATTCTTCAGTCAAGAATATTGAAATGGGTTGCCATTTCCTATTCTGGGGATTTTCCTGACCTAGGGATCTAACCTGCATCTCCTGTGTCTCCTGCATTGGCATGTGGGTTCTTTACTATTAGCGTTACTTGGGAAGCTGATATGCTTAGAGGAAAGCTGGAATCAAGATTGCCAGGAGAAATACCAACAACTTTAGATATGCAGATGATATCACTCTAATGACAGAAAGTGAATAGGAACTAAAGAGCCTCTTGATCAGGGTGAAAGAGGAGAGTGAAAAAGTTGGCTTACAATTCAACATTCAAAAACTAAGATCACAGCATTGGTTCCATCACTTCATGGTGAACAGATGGAGAAAAAGTAGAAACAGTGACAGATTTTATTTTCTTGGGCCCTAAAATCACTGAAGATGTTGAGTGCAGCCATGAAATTAAAAGACACTTGCTCCATGGAAGGAAAGCTATGACAAACCTGCTGCTGCTGCTAAGTCGCTTCAGTCGTGTCCAACTCTGTGCGACCCCATGGACTGCAGCCTACCAGGTTTCTCCATCCATGGGATTCTCCAGGCAAGAACATTGGAGTGGGTTGCCATTTCCTTCTCCAATGCATGAAAGTGGAAAGTGAAAGTGAAGTTGCTTAGTCGTGTCTGACTCTTAGCGACCCCATGGACTGCAGCCTACCAGGCTCCTCCATCCATGGGGTTTTCCAGGCAAGAATACTGGAGTGGGGTGCCATTGCCTTCTCCCATGACAAACCTAGACAGCATATTAAAAAGCAGAGGCATTACTTTGCCAACAAAATCCATACAGTCAAAGCTATGGTCTTTCAAGTAGTCATGTACAGATGTGAGATTTGGACTGTGACAAAGGGTGAGTACCAAAGAATTGATGCTTTTGAATTGTGGTGTTGCAGAGCTCTTGAGAGTACCTTGGACAGCAAGGAGATCAAACCAGTCAATCCTAAAGGATATCAATCCTGAATAGTCATTAGAAGGACTAATGCTGAAGCTGAAGCTCCACTACTTTGGCCACCTGATGGGAAGAACTGACTCACTGGAAAAGACCTTGATGCTGGGAAAGATTGAGGGCAGGAGAAGGGGACAAGAGATGGTTGGATTGCATTACTGACCCAATTTACATGAGTTTGAGCAAACTCCAGAAGATAATTAAGGACAGGGAAACTTGGCATGCTGCAGTCCATGTGGCCACAAAGAGTTGGACGTAAGTCAGCAACTGAAAAACAACATGCAAATACTGATGATTTGTGCATGTGCTTATTTCATAAAATGTTTTTTTCAGTTGGTTTGTCAGCTATCCCATTTGCAAACTTGTGTGACTACCTAGCAGGAAAATTATTTTGCCTTTGAACTAATTTTATTGTTACTTCTGATATTAGAAGAACAAAGGAAACATAATATTTATGTATTGATGACATTATGATATATACTTGCATATATATTGTATGTGTGCACATATATTTTAATGTACAAAATTAGGCAACATAAGGAAAAACTGAAGTACTATGCTGTACATCTGAAACAAGGTAATAATGAAAATGAACAGTACTTCAATTAAAAGAAAGAAAAGTCAATTTTATAATACCTATGTGTCATCAATTCTATTTGATTTCATTTTATCTTTCTCTTCCTTTCTCAGGTACCACTACCACTTTTTAAAATGTGTATGTTGTTGATATTTTAGTGGATTGAAAATGGTCCTTTATTTATTTATTAGAATTTTTTATGAAATCCCAATTTAAAAAAAATTGCTCATTTGAAATTTGACTGTCGAATACCCAGAGATACCATAAGGACATGTGTGGTTTAGTCACTAAGTCGTGTCCAACTCTTTGTGAATTCATGGACTGCAATGCTCCTCTGTGCATAGGATTTCTCAGGCAAGAATACTCTAGTGGGTTGCCATTTCTTTCTCCACATAGGACATACTTTCAAATAAACTCTTCATCTTCCAAGTCGTAGTTACATATCTAGGAAAATACTTAAATGACATTTGTTAAAAATATCTTCAATGTTAATATTAGAATATTATTCTAAGACAATATATATTTACAACTCTAGTCTATCTAAAGCTCTTCTGTTGAATGATAACCAATATGCACTGGAGTAGTCTGAAAAGCACTAGAGACTTTCCAAATGGGAAGTTTGTTAAAGAGATTCATAGAATTAATGTGAAAGAAATTATTGTTCCCTAAAAGCACTTACTTATTTCTAAAGTGTTACTTTGTACAGACCAAAAGCTTTAAGAATTGTTAAAAACAAATGAAAGATCAGTATTTATATAATCATTTTTGCATGTTATTTGCTGGGCTTTAATTAAAGAACTATAAGTTACTGAATCATGTAACATTCCCAAAAGCTCCAAGTAGAAGTATTTGAGTAGGGGCATTTTCCAGTTTGGAGACATTTGGTAAAAAAATAATTAACACCTAGGGTTTGTATTCACTTTGTAAAAAAAAAAAAAAAAAGGAGTCAATTCATATATCAAATAATGTACCTTTCTGTGTGCTATTTGGATAACAAATTTTTAGACCTATATGAATTTTGTAATAAAATATAAAACCATATAATAAGAATCATGTTGACTAAGTGATTTACTATTTTGAAAGAAGCCTAAACCATTTGTACTTTTATGGTTTTGGGAGAAAAAATATTCAAAAGTGGTGAATATGTGTGTGTGTGTATATATATATATATATACACACAGACACACACATATAATATCAGATAGATATATATTGATGCATATTACTGTATCTACATGTATATTTAACTTTGCCCAGTTTATCTCATGCTTATTATGAATGTTCATATGTTAAATTGTAGAACACATATTTCATGTCTAGATGCCTTAAACTAAAGGCTTCCCTCACACTTTGCGTGTGTGAGTTATGCTCTGGAAACTTTTGAAAAATGCATACAATTTGGTACAATTGCTTTTTATACAATTTTTATGATCTTATTTGTCATATATTTATGTGCATATTTGAATAATAATTTATAATAAAACATATTGTTTAACATTACTTAATTGTATATCATATTGGTATTTACATAAATTACTTGTTTTTAATTAAAACCTCTACTATTAAAAGCACATACTCATGGTAAAAATGCAAAATTATCAAATTTCATAGAGTGAAAAAGCTTATAAACCCTGACTACAATAATTCCACTACACAAGCTGCTAACAGATTTAACAGATTTTGTGTGTGTGCATCCATCAAGAAATAATTAAGAATGTACAAGCTATACAGATAGATGGGCTTCCCAGGTAGCTTAGTGGTAAAGAAGCTGCCTGCCCATTCAGAAGACCTGGGTTTGATCCCTGGGTGGGAAGATCCCCTGGAGGAGGAAATGGCAATCCACTCCAGTATTCTTGCCTTGGAAACCCCATGGACAGAGGAGCCTGGCAGGCTACAGTCCATGGGGTCACAAAGAGTTGGACATAACTGAACGACTGAGCATGGCATACAGAGAGACACACATATACCCAAACACACACTATAATAAATAGTGTATTAATCGCTGGGAACTGATATGATTACATCTAAAATAAATTCCTAGATATAAAATAATTATTCAAATAATACTTGTACTTTAAATTCTGGTAGATACTAAGTTGCCCCCCCTCCCGCAAATCACCAGTTTACATTCCCACCTAAGAATATAGAAGTATTTATTTCTCACACTATTCAAAAGTAAATATGAAATTTTTAACTCTTTACTGCTTTAACCATTGAGGTATGTTACCTCATTGATGCCATTTAAATGGTTCCATATATCACATAATTCTTTTGATACTAAAATAAATTTCAGATTGAACAAATATGTAAACATGTAAGGATTTTTATAGTCTTGGAAGTCTTCAGATCAGATCAGATCAGTCGCTCAGTCGTGTCCAACTCTTTGCGACCCCATGAATTGCAGCACGCCAGGCCTCCCTGTCCATCACCAACTCCCGGAGTTCACTCAGACTCACGTCCATCGAGTCAGTGATGCCATCCAGCCATCTCATCCTCTGTTGTCCCCTTCTCCTCCTGCCCCCAATCCCTCCCAGCATCAGAGTCTTTTCCAATGAGTCAACTCTTCGCATGAGGTGGCCTAAGTACTGGAGTTTCAGCTGTAGCATCATTCCTTCCAAAGAAATCCCGGGGCTGATCTCCTTCAGAATGGACTGGTTGGATCTCCTCACAGTCCAAGGGAATCTCAAGAGTCTTCTCCAACACCACACTTCAAAAGCATCAATTCTTTGGCACTCAGCCTTCTTCACAGTCCAACTCTCACATCCATACATGACCACAGGAAAAACCATAGCCTTGACTAGATGGACTTTTGTTAGCAATGTCTCTGCTTTTGAATATGCTATCTAGGTTGGTCATAACTTTCCTTCCAAGGAGTAAGCGTCTTTTAATTTCGCAGTTGCAGTCACTATCTGCAGTGATTTTCAAGCCCAGAAAAATAAAGTCTGACACTGTTTCCACTGTTTCCCCATCTATTTCCCATGAAGTGATGGGACCGGATGCCATGATCTTCGTTTTCTGAATGTTGAGCTTTAAGCCAACTTTTTCACTCTCCACTTTCACTTTCATCAAGAGGCTTTTTAGTTCCTCTTCACTTTCTGCCATAAGGGTGGTGTCATCTGCATGTCTGAGGTTATTGATATTTCTCCTGGCAATCTTGATTCCAGCTTGTGTTTCTTCCAGTCCAGTGTTTCTCATGATGTACTCTGCATATAATTTAAATAAATAGGGTGACAATATACAGCCTTGACGAACTCCCTTTCCTATTTGGAACCAGGCTGTTGTTCCATGTCCAGTTCTAACTGTTGCTTCCTGACCTGCATACAAATTTCTCAAGAGGCAGATCAGGTGGTCTGGTATTCCCATCTCTTTCAGAATTTTCCACAGTTTATTGTGATCCACACAGTCAAAGGCTTTGGCATAGTCTTAGGCATTCCTTAAAATAACTCATAACTTGGAAACTGTACAGAGAAAGCTTTTTCAACTAGTCATCAATCATATTTAAAATCTCATTTATTTTGGAGTGCATGTTTGAAATATATCATACTCTTTATTTGTTAATCTACTCGAGGAAGAATATCAATCTCCTTAATTTCCATACCTTGTTTTAAAACCTGGAAAAAAGATTAATATAACTAATTATTCTCTTTTTATCAGTGATTATCTGGATAGATTCCAGGTACATATTAATAGAAAATAGTCCATTTCTCCATTTTATTATTATTTTTCTTTAAATATTAAATCTTGATATTAATTTAGAGAACAGCAATATCATTACAACATTGGGTCATTTCTATCTAAATATAAATAATATTTGCTCACTGACTCAGTACTTAATTTTCTGAGGATAATTTTAAAGTTCACACAAACTTATTCAATTTGTTCCTAAGTATTTAATTTCTCTTATTATGCAAATGATATGCTGTATCTTATTCTATTCTAATTAATTATTTTGCATACATTAAAAATCTATTAAACTTTGTATGAATTTTGTAACCAGATACCCTACTGAATTATCCTATTTATTTTAATTGCTGTGTGCAGAGATTGTTTTAAAAAATGTAATCATATAATCTACATAAAACATTTTTATTTGTATAAACATTTATACTTTATTCATTTATTTATCCAGTTTTATTATCTGGGGTATCCAGAAAAGCATGGTAATATTAGTGACAATGTGCATCTTTGCTTACTTTATTTATAGCAAAAATGTTGCTAATAAAAGTGATTCGAAAGCTAACCCAGTATTGTAATTACCTTCAATTACAAATAAATACATTTTTAAAAGGTGATTCTACAAAGGATATGCAAATAAAAACCACAATGAGATATCACCTTATATGTTTTGGAATGTCTATAATCAAGAAAACAACTGATAACAAGTGTTGGCAAAGATATTGTGATAAGGGAATCATACACTATTGGTAGGTATGTAAATTGTTTCAGTCACTATGGAAAACAGTATGGAAGTTCCTCAAAAAAAAATTAAATATAGAACATGTAATCCATCAATTTCATTTCTGGGTATAAATTGAAAGGGAATGAAAACAAGAATTCACAGAGATAGGCTCTCCCATGTTTATTGCAGAATTCACAATACCCAAGATATGGAAACAATCTAAGTGCCCATCAATGGATGAATGGATAAAGAAGATGTGTTAGGTATGTGCAATGGAATATTATTCAGTCATGAGAAAGAAGAAAAGTCTGCTATTTGCAATGACATGGATGGACCTCGAGTACATTATGTTAAGTGAAATAAATTATATGGAGAAAGACAAGTACTGAAGGACATCATGTCAATGGGGAATCTAAAAACAGCTATACTTGTAGAAATAGAGTAGAATGATGATTATTCAGGACTATTGGGTGCAGGAATTGGATATATGTTTTTAATGGTACAAACTTGGAGCTAGTAGATAAATAATGCACAGCATAGCTATTATAGTCAGCCATACTGTATTATAAACTTCAAAGTTACTAAGAGAGTACATCTTAATTTTCCCAACTACAGAAAAGAAAAGATAATTACTGACCTGATATGCATTAGCTAATGGAATTGTAATATTTCAGATGTAAATATATCAGTCAACACACTGTATACTTTAAATTTACACAATGTTATATATCAATGATATTTCAATAAAATGATGCTGGTTTTTGTTTTGAGATATGTATATTTATTTACCTATAATTATATCTAGAGCTTCTAAAAGAATATGCTGTGCTGTGCTTAGTTGCTCAGTTGTATCTGACTCTTTGTGACCTCATGGTCTGTAGCCCGCCAGGCTCCTCTGTCCATGGGATTCTCCAGGCAAGAATACTGGAGCAGGTTTTCATGCCCTCCTTCAGGGGATAGTCCCAACCCAGGGATTGAAACCAGGTCTCTTTCATTGCAGGCAGATTCTTAACTATTTGAGCCATGAGGGAAGCCCAAGAATACAGGAGTGGGTAGCCTATCCCTTCTCCAGGGGAACTTTCCAACCCAGGAATCAAACCAGGGTCTCACGCATTGTAAATGGATTCTTTACCATCTGAGCTACCTGGGAAGACAGGAATACCCAGCTACTAATATATTTGTTAAGAAAATTTTTACTCAAGAATTTACGTGTACACCCGTGGCGGATTCATGTTGATGTATGGCAAAACCAATACAATATTGTAAAGTGAAAAGTGAAAATGAAGTCACTCAGTCGTGTCCGACTCTTCAGGACCCCATGGACTGCAGCCTGCCAGGCTCCTCCGTCCATGGGATTTTCCAGGCAAGAGTACTGGAGTGGGTTGCCATTGCCTTCTTTGATTCTAGTATATATCTTACTATATATTAATAGCAATATCCATATGTGCTAGTCAGGTTTATTTAAAGACTAACTTTCCCCAGTAATCTGTTGGAAACTAGCATGTGGCAAATTGTTTTAGCCTGCCACACTCACACAAATACACACTGAGTTATGGAAAAATGCTTACCTCTTTCTTTGACAGTCATTTTAGATATTAAGTAGTGAACATAAAGCTCAACTTATGAAGTTCCTTACACAGAGGACTGAAGAAATATTTTTAAATAGTAAGTCTGATAAGAGAACTATCTAGCTTCTATGAAGAACTCTTACAACTCAATAATAAAAAAGTAAATAGCCTAATTATAATCATGCAAAAATATGAACAGAGATTTCTCCAAAATAGATATAAAATGACCAACGAGCATATAAAAAGATATTCAGCACCATTAGTCACTTTGGAAACGCAAAAACAAAATGAATATGAGATACCATTGCATACACACAAGGATGATTGTAATAAAAAATGCAAATAATAAGTGTTGACAAGGATAATGGTAATATTCATGCATTGCTTATGGGAATAAAATGTCGCAGCCACTTTGTAAAAATTTTGACTGTTCTTATAACTGTTAAGTATAGACTTTCCATGATCCAGCTATTCCATGTTCTACTGTAGGTATATAACCAAGAGTAATTAAAACCTGTGTCCACTCAAAATACTGTACATGAATTTTTATCTCACTGTTATTCATAATATCCAAAAGAGTATAAACAGCTCACATGTCCATCAACAGATGACTAAATGAATAAAATGTGACATTTAATTTGGCCATAAAAATGGAATTCTACAACATGGATAGACTCTGAAAATATTAAGTGAAAGAAGCCAGTGGTCACAAAGATCACATAAAGAATTGTATTTGCATGAAATGTGAAGTGAGGATATGCAGCAGTTATTTGGTGACAAAAAATTACAATCATTTTCAGACTTTTAACACAAAATACTAATAAAAATCTGTGCACATGAAAATTCTGAAAAATATGAATCAAAAGTCTGATTGATTCATTTCCATTTTTATTTTTTTAAAATTTCCATCCATAACAATGTATTTATTTTAAAATAAGAAAAATATAATATCAAAAAGTGATATATACTCTCCAGATAACAATTTTAACAGTAAGAATAATAATATTTTATAATAACAGTAATTCCCTAGGTTAAAATCTTCTTGGAAATAGCCTAAAAATTTGTCCTGGGGGAATTTCCTAATTGCCACATTTGACCACCTACTTCGGAGAAGGCAAAGGCATTCCACTTCAATACTCTTGCCTGGAAAATCCCATGGATGGAGGAGCCTGGAAAGCTGCAGTCCATGGGGTCCCTGAGGGTCAGACAAGACTGAGCGACTTCACTTTCACTTTTCACTTTCATGCATTGGATAAGGAAATGGCAACCCACTCCAGTGTTCTTGCCTGGAGAATCCCAGGGATGGGGGAGCCTGGTGGCCTGCCATCTATCCCCATAGATCGCACAGAGTCGGACACGACTGAAGTGACTTAGCAGCAGCAGCAGCAGCAGCAACCACCTACTTAAACTGCCTTGTGACTATTAATCTTAATTGACATGCTAAAGAAGAAAGATATCAAATTTAGTGAAAAATTTTGTCCTATGTATAAATTGATCAATTTCCCTTTAAGAGGGAAAGGGCAAAAGTATGAAGTCATGTTGATTCAACACCATTATACCTTAGAAGCTGTATTAGATGAGAATTTAATTTCCTCTAAATGCTGACTTCCTAAGAATTTCTAGTTTCTGATGGCTTTTTTTTTTTAATTTAAAGCAATCAAAGAAGCACAGACAAGGTTTAAGCCCTCTTATTTTCCTTAATCTGTTTAACAACCATTACATGCTTGCATGCTTAGTATCTCAGTCATGTCCCACTCGTTGCAACCTCATTGATGGTAGCCCACCAGGCTCCTCTGTCCATGGGATTTCCCAGGCAAGAATAATGGAGTGGGTTGTCATTCCCTTCTCCATGGGATCTTCCCAACCCAGGGATCCAACCCACATCTCCTGTGTCTCCTGCATTGACAGGTGGCTTCTCTACCCACTAAGCTTAATGCTATTCATATCAAAACTACAAAAATTCAAGACTACTAGTGTTGTCAGGAAAACATTTAGGAAAAAAAGTTAAATGGTACTACCCTGTCCAATATACAATTTATTTTTTTAATCATTGGAGAAGATATGCCTCACAAAAGTGTAGTGAGAAAATTGACAAGTCAGGCTAAAACATAATATATGCTTTCATACCATTTTATATAAGAAATAGGAAAATATGGCTCATTCAAAGGAGCAAAATAAACCTCCAGAAATCACCTCTGAAGAATTGCTGGCATCAATGTATTGTTAGACAAATATTTTAAAACAGCTATTTTAAATATTCACAAAGAGTTAAAGGAAAACAGGGGCAAAGGAGTTAGGAAAAAAACAGGAAAATGATATATGACTCAGCTGAGAATATCAAAAGAGATAGATTTAAAAAGGAAAAAATGCAATTCTGAAACTGAAAGTTATGAGAACCAAATTGAAAAATTATCTAGAGGGTGCAAAAAGCAAATTATACAGATAGATAAAGCCATCAGTGAACTTGAAGACAGATCATTAAAAACCAAATCAAGATTTCCAGGAGAAATAGCAACAACCTCAGTTATGCAGTTGATACCACTCTAATGGCAGAAATATAAGAGTAACTAAAGAGCCTCTTGATAATGGTGAAAGAGGAGAGTGAAAAAGCTGGCTTAAACTCAACTTTCAAAAAACTAAGACCATGCATCCTATCCCATCAATTCCTGGCAAATAGAAGGGGGAAAAGTGGAAACAGTGACAGGTTTTATTTTCTCTGGGCTCCGAAATCACTGCAAATGGTGATTGCAGCCATGAAATTAAAAGACGCTTGCTCCTTTGAAGGAAAGCTATGACAAGCCTACACAGCATAGTAAAAAGCAGAGACATAATTTTGCCACAAAGGTCCATATAATCAAAGCTATGGTGTTTCCAGTAGTCATGTACTGATGTGAGAGTTGAACCATAAAGAAGACTGAACACCAAATAACTGATGCTTTCAAATTGTGTAAATTGTGACACTGGAGAAGACTCTTGAGAGTCCCTTGGACAGCGAGGAGATCAATCCAACAAATCCTAAAGGAAATCAACCCTGAATATTCACTGGAAGTACTGCTGCTGAAGCACCAGTGCCTTGGCCACTTGATGCGAAGAACCAACTCACTGGAAAAGACCCTGATGCTGGGAAAATTTGAAGGCAAAAGGAGAAAGGAACACAGAGGATAAGATGGTTAGGTAGCATCACTGACTCAATGGATATGAATTTGTGCAGACTCCAGGAGATAGTAGAGGACAGAGGAGTCTGGCATGCTACAGTCCATGGGTTTGTAAAGAGTCTGACATGATTTAGCTACTGAACAACAATGGTGTCATAGGTATTTTTTGCACATAAGTGTTTTAGAAACATTTTGGCATTCTACGATTTACCCCAAAAATATTCATTAAACATTAAATCTGCTTTTAGAATTTTATGCAAAGGAAGTAATCAAAGGTTAAATATTGCACATTGATTTATCTAGAAGACTATCATAGCCTTCCTTACATAAAATTGAAAATTTTATCATACTCAAACTTCAATAAAGTACAGTGGTATATAATTAACTATTAATTGATATAAAGCATTCTATAACTAAAAGTATGAAAAAATATAAATCAAAACAATAAGAATATTTCATTTTCATTTTTATGTTTGTTTATTTTTCAAATTTTCATCAAGGTATATATGGACTAACTTATAAAATAGAAAAATTTTATAGTAAAAGTTATACACCCATTACAGAATTATTAAAAAGTGTTTAAATAAAGATCAGCTGTTATACCACTCAAATACTTAGAACTAAAATTTTCCAATAAATTAAACTATACTGGAAATTACTATTATAAAATTGTGCAATGACTTCTGATACAACTCGGTGGATTTGCACAAAATGACACAGGTTAAAGGTGCAATTCTGAACAAGACTACTTATTTCAGACATCAACTGTAAGTTTAAGGGATCCCAGGCCTCCTGTAATTCTGAAAAACTGGCTATAATATTGGAAGACTTTCCCCTCAGAGTCAATAATTCACTATAGTGACAACAGTAAGGAAAATGCTATACATACAGTTGTAGTTTGTTATAGCAAAAATAAACAATTCAGAATCAGGTAAAGGAGAGATGTACAAGATGAGGTATGGGAGGACCTTATAAGCTTTCATTTTCCTCTTCCTAAGGATTCAGGCAAGTCACCCTCCTGGCATACCAATGTGTGACTACAAGGAATATTGTTTCTGCGTCAAGGGATCTCATCCGAGTTTTGGTGTCTGTATTTTGGGGAGAGTTTCATTATACAGGCATGATATACTAAATTATTAGTCACTTGATTGAAACTAATCTCCAGCCATTTTTCCCTCTCTGGAAGAAAGGCAAATATCATATCGTCCAAAGCTTCAACTCTCTAATCACATAATTGACCTTTCTTCCATGACCAGCCCCCATGCTGTATCATTGTATTGCCCTAACCTCTCTATGGATCCACCATTAGTTATCTTAGCATGATCTGGATGTGTTTGGATGGGCCCAAAATGAATAACAAAGACACACCTATCACTAGGAAAATTAAAAAAAAAAAATTAGAGGCTATATTCCAGGGATAAGGCCAGGCAAATTCTTCATTATACAAGTTAAAAAAAAAAATGTATATGGAACATGGGTCCAACTATATTGTACATAATTGAATAGAAACATAATGGCATAAAATAAGCCAAATTATTACAAGCATTAATCTGTCAATAGATTATTCTTTTTCACACTTCTCAATTTCCAATTTTTAAAACAAATGCATATTCTTTTATAGATAGAAATGCATATATTATTTAGAGATGTTTGGGAAAATGCATTAGGAGTAAGGCATTAATAAATGTAATGATTTATTTCTTGGAACCATTTTACATATTTTTCAAGTCACTGAAAATAGACTAGAAAGTTTTTAGGCAAAACTTTAAAAACTCCATTCCATGGGAGACATTGACAAATACTGCATTAAAATGTCTTTGATCCACTGATGTGAGATATGGTAGATTTTAAATAAGAAGTTTCTTCTTTCCTAGAATCAGTAGCAGGCTTTGTCATTAAAAAAAAAAAAAAAGTTTCTTTGCAAATTAACCACACGACAGATATTAAAGTCAAAGCATCTGAACTGCAGCAGCAACACTAAACATAGTTATTATCTTGAACCATGTTAAAACTTTGAGCTTAAAAATGATTCTTAAAAACTAGTATATGTAATGAATGTCTTATTAGACAACATCTTATTCTCTACCTCTCAGCATGTTCAACTCTGATAATATATGCAAATTCTTCCTTTTCAAACTTTAAATGAGAATATGAGAACATCTTGAATTATCATAGAAAACTAACAAATTACAGTGCTTTTGACTTACATGAATACCTGATAAAGAGCTAAGACACATTTGTCGAACACTTACTCTACAAATTAAATCAAAATGTATACAGAAAATACATACACAGACATTTTAAAATGAACATTGAAAGCACTATTGGTTTAAAACACACACAGGCACACAGAAAAACATTCTAAGGGAAAAGCAAAAAGAATATTATGACTTGATAAAATAATAAGAAAATAATTAGAACTGTTTACTGTATATACTTGAATTTATCTTTG
Source organism: Bos taurus (assembly GCF_002263795.3). Taxonomy (NCBI): domain Eukaryota; kingdom Metazoa; phylum Chordata; class Mammalia; order Artiodactyla; family Bovidae; genus Bos; species Bos taurus. The sequence goes on along the minus strand of NC_037357.1, from coordinate 39,069,882 downwards.
CCTTTAAATATGAACTTGCATCAAGATAGTATTCATAAAAATAGTTGGGAATGGGTTAGTAATCTATTTCAAGTTAATATATAAAACGAAAAGAAGCAGATGATATTAGGAAGAGGTGGTAAGAATACACAGAAGAAATGTACAAAAAAAATATCTTCATGACCAAGATAATCACGATGGTATGATCACTCACCTAGAGCCAGACATCCTGGAATGTGAAGTCAAGTGGGCCTTAAAAAGAATCACTACGAGCAAAGCTAGTGGAGGTGATGGAATTCCAGTGGAGCTATGTCAAATCCTGAAAGATGATGCTGTGAAAGTGCTGCACTCAATATGCCAGCAAATTTGGAAAACTCAGCAGTGGCCACAGGACTGGAAAAGGTCAGTTTTCATTCCAATCCCAAAGACTGCTCAAACTACCGCAAAATTGCACTCATCTCACATGCTAGTAAAATAATGCTCAAAATTCTCCAAGCCAGGCTTCAGTAATATGTGAACCGTGAACTTCCTGATGTTCAAGCTGGTTTTACAAAAGGCAGAGGAACCAGAGATCAAATTTCCAACATCTGCTGGATCATGGAAAAAGCAAGAGAGTTCCAGAAAAACATCTATTTCTGCTTTATTGACTATGCGAAAGCCTTTGACTGTGTGGATCACAATAAACTGTGGAAAATTCTGAAAGAGATGGGAATACCAGACCACCTGACCTGCCTCTTGAGAAACCTGTATGCAGGTCAGGAAGCAACAGTTAGAACTGGACATGGAACAACAGACTGGTTCTAGATAGGAAAAGAAGTACGTCAAGGCTGTATATTGTCACCCTGCTTATTTAACTTATATGCAGAGTACATCCTGAGAAGCGCTGGACTGGAAGAAACACAAGCTGGAATCAAGATTGCCAGGAGAAATATCAATAACCTCAGATATGCAGATGACACCACCCTTATGGCAGAAAGTGAAGAGGAACTCAAAAGCCTCTTGATGAAAGTGAAAGTGGAGAGTGAAAAAGTTGGCTTAATGCTCAACATTCAGAAAACTAAGATCATGGCATCTGGTCCCATCACTTCATGGGAAATAGATGGGGAAACAGTGTCAGACTTTATTTTTTGGGGCTCCAAAATCACTGCAGATGTTGACTGCAGCCATGAAATTAAAAGACGCTTACTCCTTAGAAGGAAAGTTATGACCAACCTAGATAGCATATTCAAAAGCAGAGACATTACTTTGCCAACAAAGGTCCGTCTAGTCAAGGCTATGGTTTTTCCTGTGGTCATGTATGAATGTGAGAGTTGGACTGTGGAGAAGGCTGAGTGCTGAAGAATTGATGCTTTTGAACTGTGGTATTGGAGAAGACTCTTGAGATTCCCTTGGACTGTGAGGAGATCCAACCAGTCCATTCTGAAGGAGATCAGCCCCGGGATTTCTTTGGAAGGAATGATGGTAAAGCTGAAACTCCAGTACTTCGGCCACCTCATGTGAGGAGCTAACTCGTTGGAAAAGACTCTGTTGCTGGGAGGGATTGGGGGCAGGAGGAGAAGGGGATGACAGAGGATTAGATGGCTGGATGGCATCACTGACTCGATGGACATGAGTCTGAGTGAACTCCAGGAGTTGGTGATGGACAGGGAGGCCTGACATGCTGCGATTCATGGGGTCGTAAAGAGTTGGACACGACTAAGTGAACTGAACTGATATAAAATGAAAAGTAAAAGGATCAGCAACCTATCCAAGGTCAAAATAAAATCAATGGCACAGTCAGGTTCCTACTTATTTACTGCAGTCCCTGAAAGAACCACTACATTTTTGCCTGCTGTTTGCATCTCATGTATCACCACAGAAGTATACTTTGTAAATGTTTTTAATAAGGAATGAAGGGTTTGTTTGCCAATTATTCTGATTTTAAAGAAAGCAGTTAGATTTCACAACATATATGTACCTATATCTGCCCTTTTGAGCAAGAAAGATGTGTCAATTCATTAAAAGTAATGTCTGGGTGTGTTTGTGTATGTGTGTATGACAAATTCTAGTACAATAAACTCAAAGTCTTCTCTGTAAAAACAAGTAAATTTGAAACTACAAAGCTATTATAATAAGCACAACATTTCAATCTGAACAAACTTTGATGTTTCATTGTGAGGAAGAAGAAAGCCAATTTATTTAGAAAAATATGCAGAAGTCCATGAGATGTAGTCATCTAGTGGCTGTCTTAAGACATATTTTCTTTTTATCTATAGTGAAGTCTCTCAGTCATGTCCGACTCTGTGACCTCATGGACTGTAGCTTACCAGGCTCCTCAGTCCGTGGGATTTTCCAGGCAAGAGTACTGGAGTGGGTTGCCATTTTCTTCTCCAGAGGGTCTTCCTGACTCAAGGAGAGAACCCAGGTCTTCCACATTGTAGGCAGACACTACCGTCTGAGCCACCAGGGAAGTCCAAAGTACTGCTAAGTCATAATTTTGTGGTGTTGAAACTTTTTTCATGTAGTCTCTATGTCATATTTGTTTCAACTGTCTATAGTCCTTTACTCCCTCTAGTGAAGTTACAGGATGTATATATCAGCGATAAAGATTGTATTATCAAGAGGAAATGCCATCCTACAAATCCTATTACAAACTTTCTGGTTTGCATCTTTGTTCTAGTTTTAAAAATTAAATGTATTGCCCAAAGAATTTGCACTTAGCATCTTAGTTTTCTGTTGCCTGCAGTAATTGCACAAACTGCAACAGTCTTAGTTTGTTCCATGACCTAATCAGTTCAGTTCAGTTCAGTCACTCAGTCATGTCCAACTCTTTGCGACTCCATGGACTGCAGGACAACAGGCTTCCCTGTCCATCACCAACTCCTGGAGCCTACTCAAACTTATGTCCATTGAGTCAGGGAGGCCATCCAACCATCTCATCCTCTGTCATCCCCTTCTCCTACCGCCTTCAATCTTTCCCAGCATCAGGGTCTTTTCTAGTGAATCAGCTCTTCGCATCATGTCTTTCCAATGAATATTCAGGACTGATTTCCATAGACTGGTTGGATCTCTTTGCAGTCCAAGGGATTCTCAAGAGTCTTCTCCAACACCACAGTTCAAAAGCATCAATTCTTCAGCATTCAGCTTTCTTTATAGTCCAACTCTTAGATCCATACATGACTACTGGAAAAAGTGTAGCCTTGACTAGATGGACCTTTGTTGGCAAAGTAATGTCTCTGCTTTTTCATATGCTGTCTAGGTTGGTCATGGCTTTTCTTCCAAGGAGCAAGCATCTTTGAATTTCATGGCTGCAGTCACTATCTTCAGTGATTGAGAGACATAAATACAGAAAATCACATTTTACCAAAGCAGAACCCCTTCCAAGCAGAAAACTTTGCAGGAATCCAAACAAGATTAGAAAAATCTGAACCATAATTGCCAAATATTTGGAGACTCAGAGTGCAGAAACCTGAGACTTAAAAACTCCTGGGGAGTCCCCTGGCTTTTGTGAGTATTTTGTCTTGGATCTCTACTAGATTCTCACAGCGAAAATCAAAGAAAATTTTCTTTGGACTTCCAACATGGAATGGGAATGTAACTTTGAAATATGTCAGGGCTTCCAACGTGGAATGGGAATGTAACTTTGAAATACGTCAGAACATTCTATTGTTCTTAACAAGGCTTTCCTTCAAGAGAAACTGTATTACCAAGGACAAACCTTTTGGAATTTTATCAAAGCTAACTGACTTGAGCTAAGTTAAATACCCAGTCTCAGTCCTTTTCAATATGCTTAGCAGGAGGAAGAGAACTAAAAGATACTTGTGAGGTTTACAGCCATGGGACTCAGGCTCACTAAAAGACTAAGAACTGGCCATAAGACTATAGAATGCTTTCTCTCCCTCTAGACCTTTATACCACATCACTAAAGTCTATTTATTGGAGTTCCTTTTAACCAACTCATTATATCTTGCTTTCAACAAAAAGTTGTAAGGAATAATAAAAGGTTGCTAAAAACAGTTTGAAGGAACAGAGAAAAACATCAGTACTAGAGTGAGGCATGGCAAAAAAGTTGGATATTTTAGACGATAAATTAAAAAAAATACTGTGATTAATTTGCTAAAGGCTTATCAGCTAAGAATGCTGCCTCCCACAGCAGTAAGCAAAGGATGTGCAGACATCAGAGATTATAATCACCCCCAATGCTGAGCCTTGAGGGAACTCAGGATAGAAACAAGGAATACCTGCTGGTCGTGAGACTACAGTCACACTTGATGGTGCAGCTTGAAGAAACTCAGGATGAGAAAACACAGGATGCTGGCCCCAGATACCTGAGGTGCATTATAAAGGAATTATTTCAGTAAGCCAAGACTCTTGCATCTTCCCATATACAGAAAAGCATTAAATTACTTAAGATATCTGGTTTTCTTTAATTAACAATAAATATCTCACCCTCTCCCACTGCCTCCTCAGAACAGTTTTCTCAGCATTATCTGAAATGCTGTCTCCTGGGCTTGAAGTCCTAAGAATGTCTGCAGAATAAAATTAAATTCTCAGCTTTTAGTTTGTGCATTTGTTTTCAATAGGCCACCATGGAAAAAGTAGGCAACATGCAAAAACAAACACATAATGTAGGCAGTGAGCTTGAAAATTTAGAAGGAGAAAAAAAGAAAGGCAAAAGGTTAAAAACACTACAACAGGAATGAAGAATGTCTTCAACAGGTTCATTATTAAAATGGAAATTGCCAGTGAAGGAATCTCTGAGCTTGAGAATACATCAATATAAGTTAATAGAAACTTCTCAAACTAAAAAGTAAAGAAAAATATAAAGCAGAAAATTCAAGTACTGTGGGACAATTATAAAAGGTAAAACATGATGTACATGTAATGAGAATACTACAAGGAAAAAGGAATGGAAGATATTTCTGAAGAAATAGTATTGGAGAATTTTATCAAACTAATGTCAGACACTAAACCATAGATCTAGGAAGATCAGAGAGCATCAGAAAGAATAAATGCCAAAAATACTACTTAGACTTTTCACAGTCAAACTGCAGAAAGTCAAAGACAGAGTCTTGAGAGAAACCTGACCCATAGAGGACCTAAGATAAGAATTTTATTGTTGTATTTCAGTTGCTAAGTCATATCTGACCCTTTGCAACCTCATGGATGCCTGGCTCCTCTGTCTAGCACTATCTCCTGGAGTATGCTCAAGTTCATGTTCATTGTTTCAGTGATACTATCTAACCACCTCATCCTCTGCCATCCCCTTTCCCCTTTTGCCTTCAATTTTTCCCAGTATTAAGGCCTCTTCCAATCAGTCAGCTCTTCATGTCTGGTGGCCAAAGTTTTGGAGCTTCAGCTTCAGCATCAGTCTTTTCAATGAATATTCAAGGTTGATTTCTTTTAAGATTGACTGGTTTGATCTCCTTGCAGTTCAAGGGACTCTCAAGTGTCTACACCAGCATGGCAATTCAAAAGCATCAATATTTTGGCACTCAGCCTTTTTATTTTCCAGCTCACACATCCATACTTGACTACTGAGAAGACCATAGCTTTGACTATATGGACATTTGTCAGCAAAGTAATGTCTCTGTTTTTAATAAAGTGTCTATGTTTGTCGTGGGTTTCCTTCCAAGGAGCAAGTGTCTTTGAATTTTATGGCTGTAGTAACTGTCCTCAGCGATTTTGGAAATCAAGAAAATAAAATTTGTCCCAGCTTCCACTTCTCCTTTTTTTATTTTATTTGACTTTGTATATTTTTCTCTGATGTTCTAGCTTTCTATATGTAGATATGTGTTAATGATCTACAACAATTTCCTTCTCTCTGAAGAATTTTTACAAAATTTCTTATAAAGGAGGTCTACTATAAAGCAATAAATTTTCTCAGTGTTTGCCTGAGAAAGTATTTATTTCTCCTTCACTGTTAAAGGACAATTTTACAGAATATAGAATTCTGGATTGGAGTTTGGGTTTTATTTCTCTAAACAATTTAAATATTTCACTTCATTCTCCTCTTGCTTGTATGGTTTTTGAAGAAAAGTGGAATGTAATTGTTATCTTCAACTTTTCCTCAAAACCATACAAGCAACAGGAGAATGAAGTGAATCATTTAAAGTGTTGAGAGAATTTAAACAAAAACCAACAGCTCCAATCTAGAATTCTGCATTCTTTAAAATTGTCTTTTAGCAGTGAAGAAGAAAAGAACACTTTCTCAGGCAAACATTGAGAAAATTTGTTGCTTTAGAGTAGACCTGCTTTACAAGAAATTAAAAAAAAAAAAAAAAACTTCAGAGAGAAGGAAATCTATGCAAATCAATACCTCATTTCTACATATAGAAAGGTAGAGCATCAGAGAAAAATAAGCAAGGTCAATAAGCACTTTTATTTTTCTTAGTTGATCTAACAAACAAATTTTTGTCTAAAATAATAGCAGCAAGTGTGTATATCATGTATAAGTAAAATGAATGACTGTGATTATACAAAGGACCTGAGGAAGGAATTAGAAGTATTTTGTTATTGTAAAGTACTTCCTTATGAACAAAGCTAATGAAGATGATGAAATTCCTACTGAGCTATTTAAAACCCTAAAAGATGATGATGTTAAAGTGCTGTATGCATTATGTCAGCAAATTTGGAAAATTCAGCAATGTCTACAAGACTCCAGTCAGTTTTCATTCCAATCCCAAAGAAGGGTGATGCCAAAGAATGTTCAAACTACCATACAATTGTACTCATTTCACATGCTAATAAGATAATGTTCATAATCCTTCAAACTAGGCTTCTACAGTATGTAAACCAAGAACTCTCAGATGTACCAGCTGGATTTAGAAAAGACAGAGGAAGTAGAGACCAAATTGTCAACATCTATTGGATCATAGAAAAAGCAAAGGAATTCCAGTAAGAAACATTTACTTCTTCACTGACAACACTAAAGCCTTTGACTGTGTGGATCACACAAACTGTGGAAAATTCTTAAAGAAATGAGAACACCTGATCACCTTGTCTACTGAGAAACCTGTATGCAGGTCAAGAAGTAGCAGTTAGAACCTATACATGGAACAGTGGTTCAAAATTGGGAAAGGAGTACATTAAGGCTGAATATTGTCACCCAGCTTATTTAACTTATATGCAGAGTACATTATGCAAAATGCCAGGCTGGATGATCACAAGCTGGAATTAAGACTGCCAGCCCACTCCAGTAGTCTTGTCTGGAAAATCCCATGGACAGAGGAGCCTGGTAGGCTGCAGTCCATGGGATCGCTAAGAGTTGGACACAACTGAACGACTTCACTTTCACTTTTCACTTTCATGCATTGGAGAAGGAAATGGCAACTCACTCTAGTGTTCTTGTCTTGAGAATCTCAGGGACGGGGGAGCCTGGTGGGCTGCCATCTATGGGTCTCACAGGGTTGGACACGACTGAAGTAACTTAGCAGTAGCAGGAGAAATATCAACAACCTCAGATATGCAGATGATACCACTCTAATGGCAGAAAGTGAAGATGAATTAAAGAGCCTCTTGATGAGAGTGAAAGAGGAGAGTGAAAAGGCTGACTTAAAACTCAACATTCACAAAACTAAGATAATGGCATCCAGTTCCATCACTTCATGGCAAACAGATGAGGAAAATGTGAAAACAGTGGCGGTTTTTATTTTCTTGGACTCCAAAATTGCTGTGGATGGTGACTGTATCCACAAAATTAAAAGATGCTTGTTCCTTGGAAGAAAAGCCATGACAAACCTAGACAACATATTAAAAAAGCAGAGATACCACTTTGCCAACAAAGGTCTTTATAGTCAAACCTATGGTTTTTTCAGTGGTCTTGTATGGATGTGAGATTTGGACCATAAAGAAGGCTTAGCACTGAAGAACTGATGCTTTCAAATTGTGGTGCTGGAGAAGACTCTTGAAAGTCCCTTGGACAGGAAGGAGATAAAACCAATCAATCCTAAAGGAAATCAGCCCTGAATATTCATTGGAAGAACTGATTCTGAAGCTGAAGCTCTAATACTTTGCCCACTTTATGTGAAGAACCAGTTCATTGGAGAAGACCTTGATGTTGGGAAAGATTGAGGGCAAAAGGAAAAGAGGCCAACAGAAGATGAGATGTTTGAATGTTATCACCGACTCAATGGAAATGAGTTTGAGTAATCTCTGAGAGATGGTGAAGGATTAGGAAGCCTGACATGCTGCAGTCCATGAGGGCCCAAAGAGCCAGACGATATTTAGCAGCTGAAGAACAGCAACAGCAACATGGTATTTCCACTCCCTGTGAAGTGGTGTACTGTTATCTGAAAGCGTACTTGAGTTAGTGGTAAAAACATATTGACAATACTAAGACACCCAACTTAAAAAAGTTAAAAAGGAAGTATATTTGATATGTTGAGAAAGTAGAAACAATGGAATCATATAAAATGCTCAGTTAAAACCACAAATGGTGAAAAGAATAGAAGAGAAAAATAGAACAAAGGTCAAAAGCAGCAGATAAAAAAAGTAATAGATATGATAGCTATTAATCTAACTATATGAGCCACATTGAACATCAATACCCTAAATATAACAATAAAATACAGAAATTGCCAGACTAGATGTAAAACAAGTTCCATCTAAATATGTTCCATCTAAAAGAAATCCACTGCAAAAGTAAAACCACACATGGATTAATATTAAAAGAATGTAGGAAATTATATTATGTAAACACCAAACAAAAGAAAGCTATGTTAGCTACCTTAAATTCAGATAGTCCAGAGTTCAATGCAAGGAAAAGTATCAGGAATAAAGAGAGATATTACAAAGTAGAAATGATTCAATTTTCCAACACACAACAATACTTAGTGTGTATTAATCTAATAAAAACATAAAAATATGTGAGGATAAACAACAAAATTCTGTAAAACAATTCAGTTCAGTCGCTCAGTAGTGTCCGACTCTTTGCAACCCCATGAATCACAGCACGGCAGGCCTCCCTGTCCATCACCAACTCCCGGAGTTCACTCAAACTCACGTCCATCGAGTCGGTTATGCCATCCAGCCATCTCGTCCTCTGATGTCCCCTTCTCCTCCTGCCCCCAATCCCTCCCAGCATCAGAGTCTTTTCCAAGGAGTCGACTTTTCCCATGAGGTGGCCAAAGTACTGGAGTTTCAGCTTTAGCATCATTCCTTCCAAAGAAATCCCAGGGCTGATCTCCTTCAGAATGGACTGGTTGGATCTCCTTGCAGTCCAAGGGACTCTCAAGAGTCTTCTCCAACACCACACTTCAAAAGCATCAATTCTTCAGTGCTCAGCTTTCTTCACAGTCCAACTCTCACATCCATACATGACTACTGGAAAAACCATAGCCTTGACTAGATGGACCTTTGTTGGCAAAGTAATCTCTCTACTTTTGAATATGCTATCTAGGTTGCTCATAACTTTCCTTCCAAGGAGTAAGCGTCTTTTAATTTCATGGCTACATTCACCATCTGCAGTGACTTTGGAGCTCCCCAAAAATAAAGTCTGACACTGTTTCCACTGTTTCCCCATCTATTTCCCATGAAGTGATGGGACCGGATGCCATGATCTTCGTTTTCTGAATGTTGAGCTTCAAGCCAACTTTTTCACTCTTCTCTTTCACTTTCATCAAGAGGCTTTTTAGTTCCTCTTCACTTTCTGCCATAAGGGTAGTGTCTTGTGCATATCTGAGGTTATTGATATTTCTCCCTGCAATCTTGATTCCAGCTTGTGCTTCTTCCAGCCCAGCATTTTTCATGATGTACACCACATAGAAGTTAAATAAACAGGGTGACAATATACATCCTTGACGTACTCCTTGTCCTATTTGGAACCAGTCTGTTGTTCCATGTCCGGTTCTAACTGTTGCTTCCTGGCATGCATATAAATTTCTCAAGAGGCAGATCAGGTGGTCTGGTATTCCCATCTCTTTCAGAATTTTCCACAGTTTATTGTGATCCACACAGTCAAAGGCTTTGGCATAGTCAATAAAGCAGAAGTAGATGTTTTTCTGGAACTCTCTTGCTTTTTCCATGATCCAGCATATGTTGGCAATTTAATCTCTGGTTCCTCTGCCTTTTCTAAAACCAGCTTGAACATCTGGAAGTTCACAGTTCACGTATTGCTGAAGCCTGGCTTGGAGTATTTTGAGCATTACATTACTAGCGTGTGAGATGAGTGCAATTGTGTGGTAGTTTGAACCTTCTTTGGGATTGGAATGAAAGCTGACCTTTTCCAGTCCTGTGGCCACTGTTGAGTTTTCCAAATTTGCTGGCATATTGAGTGTAGCACTTTCACAGCATCATCTTTCAGGATTTGACATAGCTCCACTGGAATTCCATCACCTCCACTAGCTTTGTTCATAGTGATGCTTTCTAAGGCCCACTTGACTTCACATTCCAAGATGTCTGGCTGTAGGTGAGTGATCACAGCATTGTGATTATCTTGGTTGTGAATATCTTTTTTGTACAGTTCTTCTGTGTAGTCTTGCCACCTCTTCTTAATATCTTCTGCTTCTGTTAGGTCCATACCATTTCTGTCATTTATCGAGCCCATCTTTGCATAAAATGTTCCCTTGGTATCTCTAATTTCCTTGAAGAAATCTCTAGTCTTTCCCATTCTGTTGTTTTTCTCTATTTCTTTGCATTGATCACTGAGGAAGGCTTTCTTATCTCTTCTTGCGATTCTTTGGAACTCTGCATTCAGATGGTTATATCTTTCTTTTTATCCATTGATTTTCACTTCTCTTCTTTTCACAGCTATTTGTAAGGCCTCCCCAGACAGCCATTTTGATTTTTTGCATTTCTTTTCCATGCGGATAGTCTTGATCCCCGTCTCCTGTACCATGTCACCAACCTCTGTCCATGGATCATCAGGCACTCTATCTATCAGATCTAGGCCCTTAAATCTATTTCTCATTTCTACTGTATAATCATAAGGGATTTTATTTAGGTCATACCTGAATGGTCTAGTAGTTTTCCCTACTTTCTTCAATTCAAGTCTGAATTTGGCAATAAGATGTTCATGATCTAAGCCACAGAGAGCTCCCAATTTTGTTTTTGCTGACTGTATAGAGCTTCTCCATCTTTGACTGTAAAGAATATAATCAGTCTGATTTCCGTGTTGACTATCTGGTGATGTCCATGTGTAGAGTCTTCTCTTGTATTGTTGGAAGAGGGTGTTTGCTATGACCAGTGTGTTCTCTTGGCAAAACTCTATTAGCCTTTGTCCTGCTAATTACGTATTCCAAGGCCAAATTTGCCTGTGACTCCAGGTGTTTCTTGACTTCCTCTTTTGCATTCCCGTCCCCTTATCCTTAAAAAGAAAAAAATGTGAGGCAAAACTAATAGAATTATAAGAAGAAGTAGGTGAATTCACTATTATACTTGGAGACTTTAACCCTCCACTATCAGAAATATGTAGATACTACAGGTAGCATATCAGTAAGGGCTTAGCTGAACTTGATAGAGCCACCAGGCAACTGGATAAAATCGACATCTATGAACAACTTCATTTAATAAACATACTTCTCATACTCATGTGGAACATACACCAAGACAGAGCATATTGTAAGTCATAAAACACAGTTTCAAACATTTAAAATAATAAAAATTAAATGAACAAAGGTACTGCAAGGAAGAAAAGGTAGTCTTTTCAACAAATGGTGATGAAACAACTGAACATCATGCAAAACTAAATCTTGATAAAGACCTTACACCCTTCATAAAAATTAAATCAAAATGGGTCAGAGATCTACATGTAAAATACATAAATATAAAACTTCTAAAAAAAAAAACTGGAGAGAACTTAGATAACAATGTATTTGGTGAAAACTTTTATATTTAGGTCTTCCTTTGTGTCCCTGGGGGATTGGTTCCAGGACTCCATATGAACATTCCCATGAATGCTCAAGTACCTGACAGTTGGTCTTTTCATTCACAGGTTCTGCATCTGAGGATATGGAGGGTACACTGTACAACACCAAGGAATTATCCATGAAAAAAATTAGTTGATTAAATGGCATTCATTAGATGGAAAAAGTTCAGCTTCACTAAAATCAGTCAAAAGAATGAACAGATAGACTACAGACTAGAAAATACTAGGAAAAGCATAGCTGATAACCATATTTTAGATAACCATTATCTAAAATATGAAAATACCCATAAAATTCAACAATAAGGCAATGAACAACTCTGTTAAGGAAAAAAAAAAAAAAACAATGAAAAGATTTAGCAGACACTTAATCAAAGAAAATATGAAGATGGCAAACAAGCATGTGACAAGATATTACACATCAAATGTCATTAGGGAAATAAAAATTAAAAAACAATAAGTTACCACTACACACCTGTCAGAATAGCCAAAACCTAGAACACTAACAGTACCAAATGCTGATGAGGATTTTGAGCAACTAGAACTCTCAGTCACTGCTGATGGGTAAACAAAATGGTATAGGCACTTTGGAAAAGAGTTTGGCAGTTTCTTATGAAATTAAGCATACTCTTACCATGCAATCCAGTAATCATGCACTTTGGTATTTACTCAAAGGAGCTGAAAACTTATTCCCACAGAAAATCTCCAGGATATTTATAGCAGCTTCATTCATAATTGCCGAAACTTGAAACAACTAATATGTCCTTCAGTAAATAAATGGATAAATAGACATTGGTGATCCAGACAATAAAATACTGTTTAGAGCTTAAAGGACAGAGAAGGCAATGGCACCCCACTCCAGTATTCTTGCCTGGAAAATCCCATGGACAAAGGAGCCTGGTGGGCTGCAGTCCATGGGGTCCCTAAGAGTCGGACACGACTGAGCAACTTCACTTTCACTTTTCACTTTCATGCATTGGAGAAGGAAATGGCAACCTACTCCAGTGTTCTTGCCTGGGGAATCCCAAAGACGGGGGAGCCTGGTGGGCTGCCATCTATGGGATCACACAGAGTTGGACACGACTGAAGTGACTTAGCAGTAGCAGTAGCAGAGCTTAAAGGAATGAGCTACTATATCCAAAATAACTTCAAGAAACCTTAAATGCATATTAATAAGTAAAATAAGCTATTTTTAAAAGAAAACATACTGTATGATTCCAACTATATGATATTTCTGAAAAGGCAAAAATAGAGAGTGTAAAAATGTCTGTGGTTGTCAATGTGTAAAGGAGAAGATGAATGAATAGGCATATCATAGAGTTTATTAGGACAGTTAAAATGCTCTGTATGATGCTTTCATGATGGATACATATCATTATACATTTGCTAAAATTCATAGAACATGCAATCTTCAGAGTGTACTCTAATATAAACTATGAACTTTGGATGACAATGATGTGTCAATGTAAGTTCATCCTCCTAGTGGATCAGACCAGATCAGTCGCTCAGTCGTGTCCGACTCTCTGCGATCCCACGAATCACAGCACGCCAGGCCTGTCCATCACCAACTCCCAGAGTTCACTCAAACTTATGTCCATCGAGTCAGCGATGCCATCCAGCCATCTCATCCTCTGTCGTCCCCTTCTCCTCCTGCCCCTAATCCCTCCCAGCATCAGAGTATTTTCCAATGAGTCAACTTTTCACATGAGGTGGCCAAAGTACTGGAGTTTCAGCTTTAGCATCATTCCTTCCAAAGAAATCCCAGGGCTGATCTCCTTCAGAATGGACTGGTTGGATCTCCTTGCAGTCCAAGGGACTCTCAAGAGTCTTCTCCAACACCACACTTCAAAAGCATCAATTCTTTGGCACTCAGCCTTCTTCACAGTCCAACTCTCACATCCATACATGACCACAGGGAAAACCATAGCCTTGACTAGATGGACCTTTGTTGGCAAAGTAATGTCTCTGCTTTTGAATATGCTGTCTAGGTTGCTCATAACTTTCCTTCCAAGGAGTAAGCGTCTTTTAATTTCATGGCTACAATCACCATCTGCAGAGACTTTGGAGCCCCCCAAAAATAAAGTCTGACACTGTTTCCACTGTTTCCCCATCTATTTCCCATGAAGTGTTGGGACTGGATGCCATGATCTTCGTTTTCTGAATGTTGAGTTTTAAGTCAACTTTTTCACTCTCCACTTTCACTTTCATCAAGAGGCTTTTGAGTTCCTCTTCACTTTCTGCCATAAGAGTGGTGTCATCTGCATATCTGAGGTTGTTGATATTTCTCCTGGCAATCTTAATTCCAGTTTGTGTTTCTTCCAGTCCAGCGTTTCTCATGATGTACTCTGCATATAAGTTAAATAAACAGGGTGACAATATACAGCCTTGATGAACTCCTTTTCCTATTTGGTACCAGTCTGTTGTTCCTGACCTGCATTCAAATTTCTCAAGAGGCAGATCAGGTGGTCTGGTATTCCCATCTCTTTCAGAATTTTCCACAGTTTATTGTGATCCACACAGTCAAAGGCTTTCGCATAGTCAATAAAGCAGAAATAGATGTTTTTCTGGAACTCTCTTGCTTTTTCCATGATCCAGTGGATGTTGGCAATTTGATCTCTGGTTCCTCTGCCTTTTGTAAAACCAGCTTGAACATCAGGAAGTTCACGGTTCACATCTTGCTGAAGCCTGGCTTGGAGAAATTTGAGCATTACTTTATTAGTGTGTGAGATGAATGCAATTGTGCAGTAGTTTGAGCATTCTTTGGCATTGCCTTCCTTTGGGATTGGAATGAAAACTGACCTTTTCCAGTCCTGTGGCCACTGCTGAGTTTTCCAAATTTGCTGGCATATTGAGTGCAGCACTGGATGTTGACAATAGGGAAGTCTATCCGTGGGTGGAAGTAGACACTATATAAGAAGTCTCTGTATCTTCTCCTCAATTTTTTTGTAAATCTAAAACTTCTCTAAAACATAAAGTTTATTTAAAATAAAAATTTGTAGAACATTTTCCTAAACGGTATATCTCACACACAATTGTTGAGCACTTAACATGTGCCCACAGTACCCACTCCAGGATTCCTGGGCTACCCACTCCAGTGGTAAGCTACCCACTCCAGTAATCTTAGGCTTCCCTCATGGCTCATTTGGTATAGAATCCACCTGCAATGTAGGAGACTTGGGTTCAATCCCTGAGTTGGGAAGATCCCCTGGAGAAAGGAATGGTTACCCACTCCAGTATTCTGACCTGGAGAATTCCATGGACTCTATAGTCCATGGGGTCACAAACAGTCAGACACGACTGAACAAGTTTTACTTTCACTACCATATGCCAAGGATATTTCTCAGGACTGATTCCACTTTTTAAGGACTGGATGAAGTATTTGTGCTCTCAAATAACATCAACAAATATGAAGAAAATACTGATAGGGTATTAGACATCTTGCTCTTTGGGAAATGTTTTCCGTGTTTTTAACATGAGCCTAGAAGCACATATAGAGTTGGAGGAAAGGTCCGTCTAGTCAAGGCTATGTTTTTTCCTGTGGTCATGTATGGATGTGAGAGTTGGACTGTGAAGAAAACTGAGCGCCGAAGAATTGATGCTTTTGAAGTGTGGTGTTGGAGAAGACTCTTGAGAGTCCCTTGGACTGCAAGGAGATCCAACCAGTCCATTCTGAAGGAGATCAGCCCTGGGATTACTTTGGAAGGAATGATGCTAAAGCTGAAACTCCAGTACTTTGGCCACCTCATGTGAAAAGTTGACTCATTGGAAAAGACTCTGATGCTGGGAGGGATTGGGGGCAGGAGGAGAAGGGGACGACAGAGGACAAGATGGCTGGATGGCATCACCGACTCGATGGACGTGAGTTTGAGTGAACTCCGGGAGTTGGTGATGGACAGGGAGGCCTGGCGTG
Organism: Bos taurus; assembly: GCF_002263795.3. Taxonomy (NCBI): domain Eukaryota; kingdom Metazoa; phylum Chordata; class Mammalia; order Artiodactyla; family Bovidae; genus Bos; species Bos taurus. The sequence goes on along the minus strand of NC_037357.1, from coordinate 39,054,151 downwards.
CTGCAATTCATGGGGTCTCAAAGAGTCAGACACGACTGAGTGACTGAGCTGAACTGAAGGAGTTATAATCCTTACCTTATCTTCTGCAAATGGAACCTAAGTTAAAAAAAATAAAAGATCAACTCTAAAACACATCAGTGAACCTTAATAAGGGAGACTATCAAGATGGTGGAGGAGTAAGACAAAGAAATCACCTTTCTCCCCATAAATACATAAAAAATACACTTGCATGTGAAACAACTCTTACAGAACACATAATGAATCCTGGAAGAAGACCCCAGACTTCCAAAAAGACAAGCTAAGCTCCATAGAATGAGGCAGGGCAAGAAATATGAGGGAAAAAAAGAGACAAAAGATTTGAGCAGGGGACTTGTGCCTTGGGGAGGAAGCTGTGAAGGAGGGAAAATTTCCACACACTCAGAAACTCCCTCATGGGTGGGAACAGGGGAGAGCTTCAGCATCTCAAAGGGGAATGCAGCAACAGGTGCTTGGAAGGCAAAACAGAGAATTCACCACAGAGATCATTGCTGACCAGCACTTCCCAGTCAGGAAGCATCTTGCACACCCACCACAGTGAGAGGGGGCTGGGTGCTGAGGCTTAGACTTCAGGGGTCAGAATGGAGAGGAGAGAGGACCAAGGAGAGGAGAGGTCTCAGGGAGAGGGCTGAGGTTGACTGCTGTGAAGATACTCTGAGGGGCTGGTATGAAACAGCTGAGGGAGTCTAGGAAAAAACCTAGGCCTCCCAGAAAGAAAAGAGATCGTTGCTGCAAGGACCCTCTAACTCCCCACGCTCACAGATCCCAGGAACCTGTCTCCAAGAATGACATAGTGGGACGAGCAACAGCTGTGAGCTGCCCAACCACAGAGGTAGATCTGCCTGGCCACCACCAAGCCAGAGGTGGAACAAGACATGACTGTGGTTTACAATCCCAGAAGGAGAATACAAGCTTACTGGCCACTGCCAAAGCTGGGGTGAGTGCCTAAGGCAGGAGACAAAACACCACTGCCACGGTCCTGATCCCAGAGGTAGCAGTTACTGCTAAGCCATGAGCAGACAAAGGTTACTGCCCATACCTTCTTATAAGCCTATGAAACTTGGCTCTGCTGAGGGACACACAACCCTGGCCAATCCCCTTAGGAGAGCACATGGCCTACCTCAAACCATAGCAACTTTTTGCACGCCTCAGCCACAGCAGGAGATCCCTGCACACCTCTGTTATGGCTTCCATACCCTTCCCTCTCCCCAGCTCAACTGAGCAAGTGATCCCTAATAAGTTGCTACTTTGTCTCCTCTTGTCTGGGTGGGAAAAAGACTCTGGATGGTGGCCTACAAGCAGTAGTGGGCCCAAAACCAAAGCAGAGCATCAGGGGCTGTATCAGCAAGGAAGGGGAAGGAATTCGGTCCTGAAGTTACAGGTGCAGCAGGTTAATGCCTGCAGTTAGCCTGAGACTGTGGACTTTGGAGGAAATTTTGGACTTTGGACATAAGTACAAACTGGAGCAAGGCCAGATCTGAGCCTAAGCTGATTTCACAGTGCCCACAGTAGGTCCAGAGATCTTCCTAAAAATGTTGGAGGACTTTATGAGTAGACAGTTTGGCTGGTGCTTACTGTGTGGTGAGGACAATGGCAGAATCAGGAGGAAAATCTCCTTACTAGCATTCTCTCATATAAAATTTTTTCCTCTATTTTTTGGTTTGTTTTCTTCTTTGTATTGGTCTAAAGTTCTCTACTACTGGTTAAGATTTTATTTTTAACTTACTTTAAAAAATTTTTATTTTAAAATAAATTTATTTTACGTTTTTCCTATTTTTACAGTTTTTAGTTATAATGCACTTTTCCATGTTTTTGATTTTGTATTTTTGCTAGTCTAGTTTTTAGTATTCATTTTCATTTATGGGTTTGTTTGTTGGCTTGGTTGCTTTCTTCTTTCATGCATTTATTCTTTTTTTCCCTCTTTTTCACTCTTTATCCTTTGTAAACATGAGTTTCTTGGTATTCTTGGCTGTTGAATGTTGCCTTCACCATTTGTCTTGGGCTTGTATCTTTTGTGATGTGTGCCTTGTGGAGTCTTGGTGCTACAGTAAAAGGTCAGGCCTGAACCACTGAGGTAGGAGACCTGAGGCCAGGACTTTGGACTACCAGAGAGCTCCCAACCCCATGGAATATTAATTAGTGAGAGCTCTCTGAAAAACCTCTATCTCAACACTTAAGACCAGGCACCACTCAAAGGCAAGCAAGCTACAGCAGTGGGAACCTCATGCCAAATCTTCAACAAAACAAGAACACAACTCTACCCATTATCAGAAAGTATCCCTTAAAGCCATTCCAAGCCCATAGACATCTCAAAAGTAGACACACACTGCTGGATATGGCACTGGCCCTCAGAGAGAAATGACCCATCTGTATCCATCAATTCAGGTACAAGTCCTCCCCCACCCTCCCCCTACACCCCAGTCAGGAAAACTTCACAAGGCACTGATCCAACTCCACAAATGAACTATGACCTTGCAGCCATCAGAAAAGAGACTGCAAACAAAATGAAAAGACAGAGAAACATGCAGAAGATGAAGTAACATGATAAAACCCCACAAGACCAAGCAAATGAAGATGAAGTAGGCAGTATACTTGAAAAAGATGGTTCAAAATATTTGAAATAAAGTGGAAGCAGAGATAAATAAAATGGAGGCACAGATTGAGAAGATAGAAGAAATCTTTAACAAAGACATATAATAAATAAAGAATAGACAATCAGTAATACTACACAATTACTGAGACAAAATATATACTAGAGGGAATCAATAGCAGAATAACTGAGGCAGAAGAACAGATAATGAGCTGGAAGATGGAATGTTGGAAATAACCGAAGCAGAGCCGAATAAAGAAAAAAGAATGAAAAGAAATAAGGACAGTCTCAGAGACCTCTGGGACAATATTAAGCTCACCAACATTCAAATTATAGAAGCCCTAGAAGAAAAAGAGAAAAGGAAAGATTATGAGTAAATATATAATGAGTTTGTAGTAGGAAAATTCCTTAAGATGGGAAAGAAAAAAGCCACCAAGTCCAGGAAGCCCAGAGAGTCCTATACAGGATAAACTCAAGGAGAAATATGCCAAGACACATATTAATCAAACTAATGAAAATTAAACACAAAGAAAGTATATTAAAAGTAGCAAGGGAAAAGAAAGAAATAACATATAAGGGGATTCCCATAAGGCTAACAGCTGATTGTTCAACAGAAAGTTTGTAGCACAGAAATAGTGGCAGGATATACTTGAAGTGATAGAAGGAAAAAAGCCTACAACCAAGATGAGTCTACTGAACCAGGAACTCATTCAGATTCAAAGGATAAGTCAAATGCTTTACAGATAAGCAAAAGTCAAGAGATTCAGCACCACCAAAACAGCTTTACAACAGATGCTAAAGGAATTTATATAGACAGGAAACACGAAAGAAAAAAAACCTACATAAACAAACCCAAAATAGCAAAGTAAATGACAATAGAATCATGTGTGTTTGCATAGTCACTTCAGTCGTGTCCAACTCTTTGTGACCCTGTGAGCTATAGCTGACCAAGCTCCTCTGTCCATGGGATTCTCCAGGCAAGAACACTGCAGTAGGTTGCTGTGCACTCCTCCATGGGGTCTTCCCAAACCAGAGATTGAACCTGCATCTCTTTATGTCTCCTGCATTGGCAGGCAGGTTCTTTACCACTAGCACCACCTGGGAATCCCAATATGATATACATATCAATAATTACCTTAAATGTAAATGGATTAAATGCTATCACCAAAGGACACAGATTAGCTGAATGGATGCAAAAACAAGAACCATATATATGCTGTCTATACGAGACTCACTTCAGACCTAGAGGTGGATATAGACTGAAAGTGAGGGGCAGGTAAAAGACAGTACATGCAAATGAAAATCAAAAGAAAGTAGGAGTAGCAATACTTGTATCTGATAAAATAGACTTTAACATAAATACCATTAGAAGAGACAAGGAAGGAAACTAATTAATGATCAAGGGATCAATCCAAGAAGAAGAAAAAACTATTATAAATAGAAATGCACCCAACATAGGAGCACCTCAATACATAAGGCACATACACACATGCTGACAACTATTAAAGGGGAAATCAACAGTAACAAAATAATAGTGGGGTACTTTAACAGCCCACTCACTCCAATGGTCAGATGATCCAGACAGAAAATTAATAAAGAGAAAAGCTTTAAACAGTATATTGGACTAGAGAGATCTAATTGATATATAAGGGTATTTTACCAAAAACACTAGTTTTCAATTTTTCACAAGTGTACATGCAACATTCTCCAGGATAGAACACATCTTGGTCACAAATCAAGCCTTGGTAAATTTTTAAAAACTGAAATCATATCAAGCATCTTTTCTGACCACAACACTATAAGATTAGATATCAAATACAGGGAATAAAACTATAAAAACTGCAAATACACAGAAGCTAAACTATATGAATAATTTTGAATAATCAAGAGGTAACTAAAGAAATAAAAGGAGAAACAAAAAAGAAACAAATGACAATGAAAACTCAACAACTCAATACCTATGGGTTGCAGTAAAAATAGTGTTGAGTGTATTTTATAACAATACAGGTCGACCCCAAGAAACAACACAAACAGAATCAGCAACCTAACCTTATACCTAAAGCAACTGGAAAAAGAGCAAAAATCCCCAAAGATAGTAATAGGAGAGAAATAAATAGCAGAGCAGAAGTAAATGAAAAAGAAAGGAAAGAGACGATATCAAAGATCAACAAAACTAAAAGTTATTTCTTGGAGAAGGTAAACAAAATTAACAAACCATTAACCAGACTCATCAAGAAAAACAGGGAGAAGACTCAAGTCAATAAAATTGGAAATAAAAAAGAAGTCACAACAGACACCACAGAAATACAAAGGATCATAAGAGATTACTATGATCAATATGCTGTATTTTCTATTTCCTCTTGGTTTAGACTTGGAAGATTGTTCTTCTCTAAGAATTTTTCCATTTATCTCAGGTTGTAATTTTTTTTTTTTTTTTGAAAAAATATACAATGGAGAAAAGGCACTCTCTTCAAAGAGTAGTGCTGGGAAAACTGGATGGCTGCATGTAAAAGAATGAAACTATTTGTAGACTTTTGGATTGCAGCCATTCTGACTGGTGTGAAATGGTACCTCATAGTGGTTTTGATTTGCATTTCTCTGATAAATGCTGGAGAGGGTGTGGAGAAAAGGGAACCCTCTTACACTGTTGGTGGGAATGCAAACTAGTACAGCCACTATGGAGAACAGTGTGGAGATTCCTTAAAAAACTGGAAATAGAACTGCCTTATGATCCAGCAATCCCACTGCTGGGCATACACACTGAGGAAACCAGAAGGGAAAGAGACACGTGTACCCCAATGTTCATCGCAGCACTGTTTATAATAGCCAGGACATGGAAGCAACCTAGATGTCCATCAGCAGATGAATGGATAAGAAAGCTATGGTACATATACACGATGGAGTATTACTCAGCCATTAAAAAGAATACATTTGAATCAGTTCTAATGAGGTGGATGAAACTAATGAGGTGGATGAAACTGGAGCCTATTATACAGAGTGAAGTAAGCCAGAAGGAAAAACACCAATACAGTATACTAACGCATATATATGGAATTTAGAAAGATGGTAATGATAACCCTGTATACAAGACAGCAAAAGAGACACTGACGTATAGAACAGGCTTATGGACTCTGTGGGAGAGGGAGAGGGTGGGAAGATTTGGGAGAATGGCATTGAAACATGTAAAATATCATGTATGAAACGAGATGCCAGTCCAGGTTCAATGCACGATACTGGATGCTTGGGGCTGGTGCACTGGGACGACCCAGAGGGATGGTGTGGGGAGGGAGGAGGGAGGGGGGTTCGGGATGGGGAACACATGTATACCCGTGGTGGATTCATTTTGATATTTGGCAAAACTAATACAATTATGTAAAGTTTAAAAATAAAATAAAATTAATTAAAAAAAAAAGAATGAAACTAGAACATTTTTTAACACCATATGTATAAATAAACTCAAAATGGACTAAAGCTTTAAATGTAAGGCAAGAAACTATAAAGGTCTTAGAGGAAAACATAGGCATTATTACAGTCTTTGGTATAAATCAGAGCAAGATCCTCTTTGACCCACCTCCTAGAATAATGGATATAAAAACAAATTTTTTTTTTAAATGAGCCCTAATTAAACTCAAATCTTTTGTATAACAAAGGAAAAATGAGCAAGATTAAAAAGCAGCCCTAAGAATGAGAGAAAATAATTGCAAATGAAACAACTGACACATGATTAATTTACAAAATATGTGAGAAGCTCATACAGCTCAATATCAGGAAAACAGTCCAATCAAAAAATGGGCAGAGGACCTAAGCAGACATTTCTCCAAAGATGACCTGCAGATGGTCAATAAACTTCAGGAAAAATGCTCAACATTGCTCATTATTAGAGAAAAGCAAATCAAAACTACAATGAGGTATCACCTCATACCAATCAGAAAGGCCATCATCAAAAAATCTACAAACAATAAATTCTGCAGAGGATGTGGAGAAAATGGAACCCTCCTACCTTGTTGGTGGGTATATAAATGGATACAGCCATTATGGAGAAGAGTATGGAGATAACTTTTTTAAAAATCTAGGAATATACCCTGAGAAAGCCACAACTCTAAAAGATACATGTGCTCCAATATTCATTTCACCACTATTTACAATAACCAGGACATGGAAGTAACCAAGATTTCCATTGACAGATGAATGGATAGGGAAAATGTGGTACATATATATGATGGAATGTTACTCATTCATAAAAAACGAATTTCAGTCAGTTTTATGAAATGTGTGAACTTACAGCCTGTTGTACAGAGTGGAATAAGTCAGAAAAAGAAAAACAAATATATAATAATGCATATATATGGAATATTGAAAAAAGGTATTGAACCTATTAGCAGGGAAGGAATGGAGATGCAGATGTAAAGAATGGACTGGTGGACACAGTGAGGGATTGAGAAGGTGGGATGCATGGATAAATTAGCATTGACATACATACACTATCATATGTAAAAGAGAAAGCTGGTAAGAAGTTGTTATATTACAGGGAGCCCAGCCTGGTGCTCTGTGATGACCTAGACAGGTGGGACTGAGGAGGGGAGGGAAGCTCAAAATGGAGGGGATTTTTGTATAATTACACCTGCTTCACAATATTGTATGGCAGAAATCAACACAATATTTAAAGTAATATCTTCCAAATTAAAAATGAATTTAAAAGAAGAAATTAAATTGGAATTTAATAAAAATAAATTCAATAATTAAAAAATAATCAAAAATTAAATATAAATTTAAAAGAATACATTAATAGAAGAAAAAATGCAGGCCTGCTCAGTCTCTCAGTCTTGTCTGACTCTTTGTGACTTCAGGGACTGTAGCCCACCAGGCTCCTCTTCATAGGATTTCCCAGGCAAGAATCCTGGAGTGGGTTGCTATTTCCTCCTCCAGGGGATCTTCCTGACCCAGGGATCAAATCTGCATCTCTTGTGTCTCCTGCATTGGCATATAGATTCTTTATCTTGAACCACCTGGGAAACCAAAAGGAGAAATAGTTCCCACTAAATAAAGAAATAAAACACATTGATGAATACCAATGAAATTTCTTACTTGAGTTTATTAAGGCTTTACTATTTTTTTAAAAAATTTAAAAACCCTACTAACTATAAAACTACCACACTCTAGTTTACTATAGGGAAAAAAAATCATTATTTAAAGATAAGTCTTTAGGAATGGCAACAAATTCATAAAAAGCAAACACTAAACTGATTTTGAAATAAGACAAATATATGCAAGCCCCAAGTCCATTTTCATTAAGGTTGTATGTCCATCATAAAGCCACAACTCTACTTTTGATTATTGCTTTTAGGATACTTTACATTTACTGAATATTTTAAAATATAACTTTGTCATAGTAGTTCTACTTACTTATCCTAATTTTTCATTATATAAAAAATGTTATATTTAAATTAAATATGGCTCTCATGAAAGAATTAAATTACATGACATCAAAGTTGGTGCTATTCACTCACTATAAATATGATTTTATTGTGAAAAGCAGTAAACTAATAGCTAAATCAAACTAATGATATGGGGTAAAATATGAAATTACATTATAAGCTGTTTTCTTTTGAATTCAAAAATTCAATATCTTGACACCTGGTTTATATATATATATATATATATATATATACACACACACACACATATATATGTGTGTATATATATATATATGTATATACACACACACATATATCAATATAATTTATAAAATCAATGAACACATTGGCTATGTAAGATGGGCCCAAGAGAGTGCTGATGTCCTAGAAACAGAGATGCATAATAACAGAAATTTGGCTGCAGAGTATATGACAAATATTTATCTTTTGACATTTTTTAAACTTTAGAAATCTCTGTCTTTAGCTACTCAAGTCAATATGTGTCAATATTCAGTATAGTCAATTGTGATTTTTAGAGATTTTGTTCTATAATGCTGTGAAACTAATAATTGCTTATTCATATTTCTGACATCCCATTATCTTTTATTGTGGCAGGGGAAAAAAAAAAACATTGTCAGCAGTACTATGCTCTCAAACTCTCATTCTCGGGCTCTCTGATAGAAATGGCAAAAAATATTGCTGTTGATCAAACTCCCACAAGTTTAAACTCTTCTGAGAACTACACAGAATCTAGATTACGTGGGTATACCTGTGGTGGATTCATTTCGATATTTGGCAAAACTAATACAATATTGTAAAGTTTAAAAATAAAATTAAATTAAAAAAATAAGTCACAGAAATAAAAAATTAAGCACGAAACAACAACAAAAAAAAGAAATCTTGAAGTCTAGATCTTACATTTTTGTATTTCAAGAAGTTATAGAAGGAATATTTAGAATATATTTCTCTTTATGAACAGAATAACCAAAAAAGCAAACATTTCCCCTAAAGAAATTAGGGTATAGTCCAGGTTTGATACATGGGACAGGGTGCTCAGGACTGGTGCACTGGGATGCCCCAGAGGGATGGGATGGGTAGGGAGGTGGGAGGGGGGTTCAGAATGGGGAACACATGTACACCTGTGGCTGATTCATATCATTGTATGGAAAAATCACTATAATATTGTAAAGTAATTAGCCTCCAATTAAAATGAATAAATTTATTAAAAAAAAAGAAATTAGAGTGCAGAGGTGGAGTGGGAGTGAAGAAGTAAACACATTATCTTACTTATGGACAAGTCTGAAAGAATTTTAATCATCAGGATAAGCAGGTAAGAATATTCCAACCTCTAGTGACAAAAGTTTACCAGAAGATAAGATTATACGAAATATAATACCATATTATTTAAGCTCACTTCCTCTAAAAGTTCTATTTAATGAAAAAGAGTTCAAAATATCAGGAACTGAAAAAGAAAAAAAGGAAAAAACTTGTGGGGACTTCACTATGGAAAGTTAGTATAAAAAATGAGTTAGAGGCAGTCCTAACATGGCAGAGGAATAGGAAGGGGAGACCACTTTCTCCCCCACAAGTTCATCAAAAGAACATTTGAACGCTGAGTAAAACCACGAAACACCTTCTGAATGCCTGCAGAGGACATCAGGCACCCAGAAAAAAAACCCATTGTCTTCAAAAGGAGCTAGGAAAAAATATAAAAGACAAAAAGAGAGACAAAAGAGGTAAGGATGGAGCTCCGTCTCAGGAAGGGGAGTCTTAAAAAAGAGAGAAGTTTCAAAACACCAGGAAATACTTTCACTGCCAAGTCTGTGGCAAGCCTTGGAACCACAGAGGGCAACATAACTGGGAGGAAAAATAAATAAATAATTAAAACCCACAGATTACGTGTCCAATGGTAACTCCCCAAGAGGAGAAGCAGCTCAGATGCCTGTATTCACCACTAGCAAGTGGGGGCTGGACAGGGAGGCATGGACTGCATTGCTTAGAGTAAGAACCAGGCCTGAATGCCCCGAGGGCAATCTGAGGGAACTAACTTGGGCTAGCAAACCAGACGGTGAGATAGGTACCACGTGAAAAGCCCTAACCTAAGAAACCGCCAGGCCCACTCACAGAACAAAAGACTGACTAGAGCTACAGGAAAAGCCCTAACCTAAGACACCATCAGGCTGGTCACAGAACAAAGGACTGAGCAGAGCTAGTCGGCTGCCAGCCATCCCTCTCCAGGGACAGGCAGCCAGAGCCAGAAGGAGACAATCACGGCACAGAGAGGCATTATCTACCAAACTGCAAGCAGGCTTCATTGCTAACTAAGACTTCCTGGGATTCTGGATGGTCAGTATCCACCTGAGAAGGTGTGTCGGTTTTACACCCAGAAAACTGAGTGGCAGGGATGGGGGAGGCGATAAGTCGCAGCAACCGTGCTTGCCAAACACCTGATCACCTGAGCTGCTCGGACCTGGGAAGGGTGCAAAACGCAGGCCCAACCGAGTCTGCACCTCTGAGGACTACCCAAGTACCTGAACCTGAGTGGCTTAGAACTGGGAAGTGCACACAACCCAGGGCCAACTCAGGCAGTTCCCAGCAAAGCAACCTCGAGCCTAAGCAGTGTAGACAGACGAAGCACACACGCCATGAGAGGGGACAAACCCAAAGTGGCTGAGACACTGCAAGCATATACCAATGTCATTTGTTTGCAGCATCCCTCCCTCCCCACAGCACAACTGAAGAAATGAGCCTAAAAACGTGTCCACCACTGCCCCCTTGTGTCAGGGCAGAAATTAGACACTGAGGAGACCAGTAAACAGAAAAAGCTAAAACAGAGGGAACATCCTTGGAAGTGACAGGTGAAATGGATTAGTAGTTAGTACCGATTGCATAGGAAGGTCCGTCTAATCAAGGCTATGGTTTTTCCAGTAGTCACGTATGGATGTGAGAGTTGGACTGTGAAGAAAGCTGAGCGCCAAAGAATTGATGCTTTTGAAGTGTGGTGTTGGAGAAGACTCTTGAGAGTCCCTTGGACTGCAAGGAGATCCAACCAGTCCATTCTAAAGATCAGTCCTGGGTTTTCTTTGGAAGGAATGATGCTAAAGCTGAAACTCCAGTACTTTGGCCACCTCATGCGAAGAGTTGACTCATTGGAAAAGACTCTGTTGTTGGGAGGGATTGGGAGCAGGAGGAAAAGGGGACGACAGAGGATGAGATGGCTGGATGGCATCACCGACTCGATGGACGTGAGTTTGAGTGAACTCCGGGAGTTGGTGATGGACAGGGAGGCCTGGAGTACTGTGATTCATGGAGTTGCAAACAGTCGGACATGACTGAGTTGAACTAAACTGAACATAGGAAGGGGCCTATAGATTTTGAGAAATATAAGCCAGATCAAGGAACTATATGAAAATGAACTGACCCCACACTGCCCACAACAAAACCAGAGAAAGTCCTAGATATATTTTTACTATTTTAACTATCATTCCTTGTGTTTTTTAAATATAAATTTATTTATTTTAATTGGATGTTAATTACTTTACAATACTGTATTAGTTTTGCCATACATCAACATGAATCCTCCACATATATACACGTGTTCCCCATCCCGAAACCCCCCACCTTCCTCCCTCCCCAGACCATCCCTCTGGGTCTTCCCAGTGCACCAGCCCCAAGCAACCAGTATCCTGCATCGAACTTGGATTGGTGATTCATTTCATATATGATATTATACATGTTTCAATGTCATTCTCCCAAATCATCCCACCCTCGCCCTCTCCCACAGAGTCCAAAAGACTATTCTATACATCTGTGTCCCTTCTGCTGTCTTGCATACAGGGTTATCATTATCATCTTTCTAAATTCCATATATATGCATTAGTATACTGTATTGGTGTTTCTCTTTCTGGCTTACTTCGCTGTGGATAATAGGCTCCAATTACATCCACCTCATTAGAACTGATTCAAATGTATTCTTTTTAATGGCTGAGTAATACTCCATTGTGTATATATACCACTACTTTCTTATCCATTCGTCTGCTGATGGACATCTAGGTTACTTCCATGTCCTGGCTATTATAAACAGTGCTGCGATGAACATTGGGGTACACATGTCTCTTTCAATTCTGGTTTCCTCAGTGTGAATGCCCAGCAGTGGGATTGCTGGGTCACAAAGCAGTTCTATTCCCAGTTTTTGAAGGAATCTCCACACTGTTCTCCATAGTGGCTGTACTAGTTTGCATTCCCACCAACAGTTTAAGAGGGTACCCTTTTCTCCACACCCTCTCCAGCATTTATTGCTTGTAGACTTTTGGATTGCAGCCATTCTGACTGGAGTGAAATGGTACCTCACTGTGGTTTTGATTTGCATTTCTCTGATAATGAGTGATGTTGAGCATCTTTTCATGTGTTTGTTAGCCATCTGTATGTCTTCTTTGGAGAAATATCTATTTAGTTCTTTGGCCCATTTTTTTTATTGGGTCTTTTATTTTTCTGGAATTGAGCTGCAGGAGTTGCTTGTATATTATTGAGATTAGTTGTTGTCAATTGCTTCATTTGCTTTTTTTTTTCCCATTCTGAAGGCTGTCTTTTCACCTTGCTAATAGTTTCCTTTGTTTTGCAGAAGCTTTTAAGTTTAATTCGATCCCATTTGTTTATTTTTGCTTTTATTTCCAATATTCTGGGAGGTGGGTCATAGAGGATCCTGCTGTGATGTATGTCGGAGAGTGTTTTGCCTATGTTCTCCTCTAGGAGTTTTATAGTTTCTGGTCTTACGTTTAGATCTTTAATCCATTTTGAGTTTATTTTTGTGTATGGTGTTAGAAAGTGTTCTAGTTTCATTCTTTTACAAGTGGTTGACCAGTTTTCCCAGCACCACTTGTTAAAGAGATTGTCTTTAATCCATTGTATATTCTTGCCTCCTTTGTCAAAGATAAGGTGTCCGTAGACGCGTGGATTTATCTCTGGGCTCTCTATTTTCTTCCATTGATCTATATTTCTGTCTTTGTGCCAGTACCAAACTGTCCTGATGACTGTGGCTTTGTAGTAGGGCCTGAAGTCAGGCAGGTTGATTCCTCCAGTTCCATTCTTCTTTCTCAAGACTGCTTTGGCTATTCGAGATTTTTTGTATTCCCATACAAATTTTGAAATTACTTGTTCTAGCTCTGTGAGAAATAACGTTGGTAGCTTGATAGGGTTTGCATTGAATCTATAGATTGCTTTGGGTAGTATATTCATTTTCACTATATTGGTTCTTCCAATCCATGAACATGGTATATTTCTCCATCTATTAGTGTCCTCTTTGATTTCTTTCACCAGTGTTTTATAGTTTTCTATATATAGGCCTTTAGTTTCTTTAGGTAGATATATTCCTAAGTATTTTATTCTTTTCATTGCAATGGTGAATGGAATTGTTTCCTTAATTTCTCTTTCTATTTTCTCATTATTAATGTATAGGAATGCAAGGGATTTCTGAAAGCAAACCTAAATATATATATATTTTTTTTTAAATAATTTTTGCTACTTTTTTTCTTTAATATTGTATTTTTGAAAATCCAACCTCGACTCTAGATTTTTTAACCTTTGCTTTTTTGTGTTTGTTATCAGTTTGTATCTTTAAAAACTCAATCTTCAGTACCCATTTTTACTTGTGAGCGAGATTACTGGCTTGACTGCTCGCTCCCCCTTTGGACTCTCCTTATTCTCCACCAGGTCGCCTCTATCTCCTCCTTCCCCCTTCTCTTCTCTACCCAACTCTGTGAATCTCTTTGTGTGTTTCGGACACTGGAGAACACTTAGGGAACTGATTACTGGCTGGATCTGTCTCTCTCCTTTTGCTTCCCCCCTTTATCCTCCTGGCCACCTCTGTCTCCTTCCTCCTTCTTCTCTTATATGTATAACTCTGTGAACATCTCTGAGCGGTGCAGACTGTGGAGCACACATAAGGAAGCAATTACTGGCTAGCTTGCTCTCTCCTCTCTTGATTCCACCTCGTCTCATTCAGGTCACCTCTGTCTCCCTCCTCCCTCATCTTTTCTCCATTTAACTTTGTGAGCCTCTCTGGGTGTCCCTCACTGTGGATAAACTTTTCATCTTTAATCTAGTTGTTATATCAACAGTGCTGTGTAGATGGAGAAGTCTTGAGGCTACTGTAAAAATAAGAATGAAAAACAGAAGCAGGAGTCTTAAGTCCAAATCATGAGAACAATAGAGAACTCCTGACTCCAGGGAACATTAATCGACAGGGGCTCATCAAATGCCTCCATACCTACACTGAAACCAAGCACCACCCAAGGGCCAACAAGTTCCAGAGCAAGTTATACAACGCAAGTTTACCAGCAACACAGGAACACAGCCCTGAGCTTCAATATACAGGCTGTCCAAAGTCACTCCAAACACACTGACAGCTCATAACTCATTACTGTACACCTCATTGCACTCCAGAGAGAATGAATTCAGATCCACCCACCAGAACACTGACACAAGCTTCCCTAACCAGGAAACCTTGACAAGCCACCTGTACAACCCCACCCACAGAGAGGAAACTCCACAATAAAGACAACTCCACACACTGCCAAAATACACAAAAGCCACCCCAAACACAGCAATATAAACAAGATGAAGGGACAGAGGAATACCCAGCAGGTAAAGGAATAGGATAAATGTCCACCAAACCAAAAAAAAGAGGAAGAGATAGGGAATCTACTTGATAAAGAATTCTGAATAATGATAGTGAAAGTGATCCAAAATCTTAAAAACAAAATGGAATCACAGATAAATAGTCTGGAGGCAAAGACTGAGAAGATGCAAGAAAGGTTTAACAAGGACCTAGATGAAATAAAAAAGAGTCACTATATAATGAATAATGCAATAAATGAGATCAAAACACTCTGGAGGGAATAAATAGTAGAATAAGGGAGGCAGAAGATAGGTTTAGAGAAGAAGAAGATATAATGGTAGAAATAAATGAACCAGAGAGGAAAAAAGAAAAACAAATTAAAAGAAATGAGGACAATCTCAGAGACCTCTAAGACAATGTTAAACGCCCCAACATTCAAATCATAGGAGTCCCAGAAGAAGAAAACAAAAAGAAAGGCCATGAGAAAATACTTGAGCAGATAATAGATGAAAACTTCCCTAAAATGGGGAAGGAAATAATCACTCAAGTCCAAGAAACCCAGAGAGTCCCAAACAGGATAAACCCAAGGCAAAACACCCCAAGACACATATTAATCAAATTAACAAAGATCAAACACAAAGAACAAATATTAAAAGCAGCAAGGGAAAAACAACAAATACCATGCAAAGGGATTCCCGTAAGGATAACAGCTGGTTTTTCAGAAGAAACTCTTCAGGCCAGGAGGGAATGACAGGGCATACTTAAAGTGATGAAAGAAAATAACCTACAGCCCAGATTACTGTACCCAGCAAGGATCTCATTCAAATATGAAGGAGAAATCAAAAGCTTTACAGACATGCAAAAGCTGAGAGAATTCAACACCAACAAAACAGTTCTCCAACAAATGCTAAAGGATCTTCTCTAGACAGGAAACACAAAAAGGGTGTATAAACTCAAACCCAAAACAATAAAGTAAATGGCAACAGGATCAGACTTATCAATAATTACCTTATATGTAAATGGGTTGAATGCCCCAACAAAAAGACAAAGACTGGCTGAATGGATACAAAAACAAGACCCCTATATATGTTGTCTATGAGAGACCCACCTCAAAGCAAGGGACACATATAGTCTGAAAGTGAAGGGTTGGAAAAAGATATTCCATGCAAATAGAGACCAAAATAAAGCAAGAGTAGCAATACACATATCAGATAAAATAGACTTTAAAACAAAGGCTGTGAAAAGAGACAAAGAAGGACACTACATAATGATCAAAGGATCAATCCAAGAAGAAGATATAACAATTATAAATATATATGCACCAACATAGGAGCAGGAAATGGCAACCCACTCCAGTGTTCTTGCCTGGAGAATGCCAGGAATAGGGCAGCCTGGTGGGCTGCCTGCTATGGGCTCTCACAGAGTTGGACGTGAGTGAAGAGACTTACAAGTAGCAGCAGCAGCAACATAAGAGCACCTCAATATGTAAGACAAATGCTAACAAGTGTAAAAGGGGAAATTAACAGTAACGCAATAATAGTGGGAGACTTTAATACACCAATCACATCTATGATAGATCAACTAAACAGAAAATTAACAAGAAAACACAAACTTTAAATGATACAATAGACCAGTTAGACCTAATTGATATCTGCAGGACATTTCACCCCCCAATAAATGAATTTCACCTTTTTCTCAAGTGCACACGGAACCTTCTCCAGGATAGATCACATCCTGGGCCATAAATCTAGCCTTGGTAAACTCAAAAATATTGAAATCATTCCAAGCATTTATTCTGACTACAATGCAGTAAGATTAGATCTCAATTACAGGAGAAAAACTATCAGAAATTCCAACATATGGAGGCTGAATATCATGCTGCTGAATAACCAACAAATCACAGAAGAAATAAAAAAAAGAAATCAAAATATGCATAGAAATGAATGAAAATGGAAACACAACAACCCAAAATCTGTGGGACACTGTAAAAGCAGTGCTAAGGGGAAAGTTCATAGCAATACAGGGCCAACTTCAAGAAACAAGAAAAAAGTCAAATAAATAACCTAACTCTACACCTAAAGCAACTAGAAAAGGAAGAAATGAAGAACCCCAGGGTTAGTAGAAGGAAAGAAATCTTAAAAACTAGGGCAGAAATAAATGCAAAGGAGACCATAGCAAAAATCAACAAAGCCAAAAGCTGGTTCTTTGAAAGGATAAATAAAATTGACAAACCCTTAGCCAGACTCATCAAGAAACAAAGGGAGAAAAATCAAATCAATAAAATTAGAAATGAAAAAGGAGAGATCACAACAGACAACACAGAAATACGAAGGATCATAAGAGACTACTATCAGCAAATATATGCCAATAAAACAGACAACTTGGAAGAAATGGACAAATTCTTATAAAAGTACAACTTTCCAAAACTCAACCAGGACGAAATAGAAAACCTTAACAGACCCATCACAAGCACGGAAATTGAAACTGTAATCAGGATTCTTCCAGCAAACAAAAGCCCAGGTCCAGATGGCTTCACAGCTGATTTCTACCAAAAACTTAGAGAAGAGCTAACATCTATCCTACTCAAACTCTTCCAGAAAATTGCAGAGGAAGGTAAACTTCCAAACTCATTCTATGAGGCCACCATCACCCTAATACCAAAACCTGACAAAGATCCCACAAAAAAAGAAAACTACAGGCCAATATCACTGATGAACATAGATGCAAAAATCCTTAACAAAATTCTAGCAATCAGAATCCAACAACACATTTAAAAGATCATACAGCACGACCAAGTGGGCTTTATCCAAGGGATGCAAGGATTCTTCAATATCTGCAAATCAATCAGTGTAATATACCACATTAACAAATTGAAAAATAAAAGCCGTATGATTATCTCAATAGATGCAGAGAAAGCCTTTGACAAAATTCAACACCCATTTATGGTAAAAAAAATCTCCAGAAAGCAGGAATAGAAGAAACATAGCTCAACATAATAAAAGCTATATATGACAAACCCACAGCAAACATTATCCTCAATGGTGAAAAATTGAAAGCATTTCCCCTAAAGTCAGGAACAAGACAAGGGTGCCCACTCTCACCACTACTTTTCAAACTACTAGTTTTGGAAGTTTTGGCCACAGCAATCAGAGCAGAAAAACAAACAAAAGGAATCCAGATTGGAAAAAAAGAAGTAAAACTCTCACTGTTGGCAGATGACATGATCCTCTACATAGAAAACCCTAAAGACTCCAGCAGAAAATTACTAGAGCTAATCAATGAATATAGTAAAGTTTCAAGATATAAAATCAACACACAGAAATCCTTTACCTTCCTATACACTAATAATGAGAAAATAAAAAGAAAAATTAAGGAAACAATTCCATTCACCATTGCAATGAAAAGAATAAAATACTTAGGAATATATCTATCTAAAGAAACTGAAGACCTATATATCAGTTCAGTCCAGTTCAGTCCAGTCACTCAGTTGTGTCTGACTCTGAAACCCCATGAATCACAGCACGCCAGGCCTTCCTGTCCATCACCAACTCCTGGAGTTCACTCAGACTCATATCCATCGAGTCAGTGATGCCATCCAGCCATCACATCCTCTGTCGTCCCCTTCTTCTCCAGCCCCCAATCCGTCCCAGAATCAGTCTTTTCCAATGAGTCAACTCTTTGCATGACATGGCCCAAGTACTGGAGTTTCAGCTTTAGCATCATTCCTTGCAAAAAAATCCCAGGGCTGATCTCCTTAAGAATGGTCTGGTTGGATCTCTTTGCAGTCCAAGGGACTCTCAAGAGTCTTCTCCAACACCACAGTTCAAAAGCATCAATTCTTTGGCACTCAGCCTTCTTCACTGGTGAAAGAAATCAAAGAGGACACTAATAGATGGAGAAATATACCATGTTCATGGATTGGAAGACTCAATATAATAAAAGTGAATATACTACCTAAAGCAATCTATAGATTCAATGCAATCCTTATCAAGCTACCAACAGTATTTTTCACAGAGCTAGAACAAATAATTTCACAATTTGTATGGGAATACAAAAAATCTCGAATAGCCAAAGCAATCTTGAGAAAGATGAATGGAACTGGAGGAATCAACCTGCCTGACTTCAGGCTCTACTACAAAGCCACAGTCATCAAGACAGTATGGTACTGGCACAAAGAGAAATATAGATCAATGGAAGAAAATAGAAAGCCCAGAGATAAATCCACGCACCTATGGACACCTTATCTTTAACAAAGGAGGCAAGAATATACAATAGAGAAAAGACAATCTCTTTAACAAGCAGTGCTAGGAAACCTGGTCAACCACTTGTAAAAGAATGAAACTAGAATACTTCCTAACACCATACACAAAAATAAACTCAAAATGGATTAAAGATCTAAACGTAAGACCAGAAACTATAAAACTCCTAGAGGAGAACATAGGCAAAACACTCTCCGACATACATCACAGCAGGATCCTCTATGACCCACCTCCCAGAATATTGGAAATAAAAGCAAAAATATACAAGTAGGACCTAATTAAAATTAAAATCTTCTGCACAACAAAGAGAACTACAAGCAAGGTGAAAAGATAGCCTTTAGAATGGGAGAAAATAAGAGCAAATGAAGCAACTGACAAAGAATTAATCTCAAAAATATACAAGCAACTCCTGCAGCTCAATTCTGGAAAAAATAAATGACCCAATCAAAAAACGGGCTAAAGAACTAAACAGACATTTCTCCAAAGAAGACATACAGATGGCTAACAAACACATGAAAAGATGCTCAACATCACTCGTTATCAGAGAAATGCAAATCAAAACCACAATGAGGTACTATTTCATGCCAGTCAGAATGGCCACTATCCAAATGTCTACAAGCAATAAATGCTGGAGAGGGTGTGGAGAAAAGGGAACCCTGTTATACTGTTGATAGGAATGAAAACTAGTACAGCATCTATGGAGAACAGTGTGGAGATTCCTTAAAAACCTGGAAATAGAACTCCCATATGACCCAGCAATCCCACTGCTGGGCATACACATCAAGGAAACCAGAATTGAAAGAGACACATGTGCCCCAATTTCATTGCAGCACTGTTTATAATAGCCAGGACATGGAAGCAACCTAGATGTCCATCAAGAGATGAATGGATAAGAAAGTAGTGGTACATATACACAATGGAGTATTACTCAGCCATTAAAAAGAATACATTTGAATCAGTTCTAATGAGGTGGATGAAACTGGAGCCTATTATCCACAGCGAAGTAAGCCAGAAATAAAAACACCAATACAGTATACTAACGCATATATATGGAATTTAGAAAGACGGTAACCCTGTATGTGAGACAGCAGAAGAGACACAGATATATAGAACAGTCTTTTGGATTCTGTGGGAGAGGGAGAAGATGGGATGATTTGGGAGAATGGCATTGAAACATGTATAATATCATATGTGAAATGAATCGCCAGTCCAGGTTCAATGCATGATACAGGATGCTCGGGGCTGGTGCACTAAGATGACCCAGAGTGATGGTACGGGCAGGGAGATGGGAGGGGGGTTCAGGATGGGGAACACGTGTACACCCATAGCAGATTCATGTTGATGTATGGCAAAATTAATACAATATTGTAAAGTAATTAGCCTCCAATTAAAATGAATAAATTTATATTTTTAAAAATTCAGTTAATTTATAGATACCAGGTGATGTTGGATAATTGATTGGTATTTAAAAATAACATACAGTAATAGTAGGTCCTTAGTAGATTTTCTGGCACGGTTGTTTAGATTCTGTTTACATGAGAGTTTGTATTAAAACTTGAGTGCATTCTTTAAAACAATGAGTCCTAACCTAGATTCAGGAGGCAATTTTACATATCAAAATTATGTGGAGTAATTTTTTGAACTCTACTGCTCTTAGAGACTGTTCTTTGTTAAGGATTGATTAGTATCTGTTACTGCTTCAGCCCACTCTCCCACATTCTAAATTTTTTATTTAATTGCTAATCTAAAGAACTGTTACTAACTGCAGTACATTGTGTCCTTCAGGTATATTGGGGCAGAAAGTTGAGAATTACTGTACCTGTGTTTGATATTCCACCATTTAGAAATGAAGGATATCAACTTTCAATTTCTTAAAGAGGCATGGTCATGAAAGAAAATGTTATTAAAATAGCTTAAACTTCAAGATTTAAGAATCAAGTATGTTTATATGTAAATGCTTATTTATACATCTTTAATTATCAGCATATATTTATTTCAATTACATATTAAACTGATTTGAACTTATAAGGAAATTACTTCAAATTTTTATTCTTCTTTAAGTCATATGCACAAGTTACACTGTGAGGGAATAAACAACAGCAAATTTTATTTGGGAATATAGGAATCACTTGCTAAAAAAAGCTCCATAAAACATTTTTTTTTTCCATAGTAAAGTTCTTAGAGTAAGCATCAAAATTGGTGTATGACTACTTAAAGAAGTAGTCATGAAGTATTTGAGTCTGAATATTTTCCTATAAAAATATTCCCCCAGCTACACTATTTCCTGCTGCATTTGGAATTGTTGCTCTGTTGATTTTTTCCCCCACAATTTGCTTTTAGTCCAGATATATCCAGAAAATGAATCCAAGACAATTTGCGCAGGACTATGGGTCAAACTCTATCTCATAATTAACTTGTACATTACCACTCATTGGAGTAAGTTCATCAAGAAAAACATTTGTCCTAAGATATTATTATATTATTATTTTAACAACAAATCTTTCAAATACTAAGGATGTAAAACAAATATAGTAGTTGGGGGGACGATAAAGAGATGAACAATGATTAAGTGAAAAATAAATTTGCTAGAGTTGTTTCCATTGTTTTCTGGAACATGTGTTTGAAGTCTTAAGGAGAAGCTACTACTGAGAATAGAACATGGAAGAGATTTTCATGTTAATCACTCTCTTTTCTTCATTGTTTCACATCTGAAGTGATCACTTTCTCAGTTGCACCAGATGCTGTGGAAGCTGTTGTTGTTGTTTTTTAAGAAGCATAGATAGGGATTGTAGGATGGAGGAAAAGAAGGAGGCAAAATGTATCAGGGATAATATATGAGAAAGCAAAAACAGAAGGATATTGACTGAAACACAAGGCTAAAAGAGAAATAAAGATCTCCTAACTATAAGCTAATAAAGAACTATGCATAAAACATTTATGCATAGTGATTTAGACATTCTTTAATTGTCAATTTTTGCATATTGGGCTGCACTTAATATACATTTATGTATGATTGTAATGAATGCTCAAACTCTAAAGCAGTTTTTATATGTAGTAAAATATATTTCAAATCAGAGGAACTGATGTTTCTATTTCTAAGATACTTTGGTTAAAGTTACAATTTTATAGAATTTGGTAGTTTAAACTTTTAATATAGAGTAGCATTCAAGATTTTGGGCTCTGAACTCAAACACTGAGATTTAATGCTGCCCTGATATTTAATTCTGATGTTATTGCTTATCACTTGGATGACCTAGAACAAGTTACATAGCAGCCTCCCTGTGTCTTGAAACTGTAAAATTGTGATAATAATAATAGGTTTCTTTTAAGTTTTGGGAAGAAGAATGAGAAAGTACACATCAAGTTCTAAGAATAGTGTTTGCCCCTAAAGTTATACATATACAGAAATTAAAGTTTTAAGAATTCTTTGTACATCAGCTTCTAATATTTTCTTTGTGCTCACATTTTACAGTCAGCCATATCATATACAGTAAATACATGTTCAACTGAACAGAAATTATCATAGAGCATTTTTCAAAGTATCCATTCATAGGTGAGTTTAGAACTTGTTAGGCTTCAGGTGAAAGTCATGTATAATTTTTACAAAAGCATATAGTTTGTATTTATTTGGCTAACCAGATTCAAATTTCATTCTCTTTTCACATTTTCTCCTACTTACAAATATTTTTTGTCACTGATGTTACATTTTAATTTTATTACGTACTAAAACTATAAGTTTTATGTGCTTCTAAATGACTGCATCAACTACTCCAGTTAACTTGCTGATCTCTGATGGTTGGATTAAACAAATACTGTTACAAAACCTTGAAGGCATGTTGTTGAGTTCTTATTGTTTTAATGTACTTGTGGTTCTCACATTCAAAAGTGTTCAACAGGAGATCATTATTTTTATGAGGAAGTAATGATGGGCATATTATATATTTTGAATAGTCCATAATGTTTTATTCATTTCCAAATGCTCTCTAGTTCAGCATATTCTGTAGATGAGATACCCTGTATCTGTAGCTACAACAGGGTAACAGCAATTTCTTAAGAAATGGTGTTTAACAGAAAATAACAAAATTCTGTAAAGCAATTATCCTTCAATTAAAAAATAAATAAAAATTTTAAAAATGAAAGAAATATCCTAGAAGCCTAGAAAGTGATTACCCAAAAGAAAACAAACACAAAGAACATAAAATTTTTAAAGTTTAGTAAGATTTCTGTACAGTCATTATTTAGCAAATATGAGTATGCTTTTCAGCTTATTTTATATCAATAATATATTGTACAACAATTTTCAAACATGTATTAAACAAAGTTCAGCTTTACTTTAGTAAACACTTTCCTTCCACTATTTTTAATCTGCCTTGCTGAAAGAGACACAGAAAAATATTTCAGATAAGGTCAATATTATAAAATAAATGGGATAACAATAAATACTTGTTCAACCACTTGTAAAAGAATGAAACTAGAACACTTTCTAACACCATACACAAAAATAAACTCAGAATGGATTAAAGATCTCAACGTAAGACCAGAAACTATAAAACTCCTAGAGGAGAACATAGGCAAAACACTCTCCGACATACATCACAGCAGGATCCTCTATGACCCACCTCCCAGAATATTGGAAATAAAAGCAAAAATAAACACATGGGACCTAATTAAACTTAAAAGCTTCTGCACAACAAAGGAAACTATTAGCAAGGTGAAAAGACAGCCTTCAGAATGGGAGAAAATAATAGCAAATGAAGCAACGGACAAACAACTAATCTCAAAAATATACAAGCAACTCCTACAGCTCAACTCCAGAAAAATAAATGACCCAATCAAAAAATGGGCCAAAGAAATAGACATTTCTCCAAAGAAGACATACAGATGGCTAACAAACACATGAAAAGATGCTCAACATCACTCATTATCAGAGAAATGCAAATCAAAACCACTATGAGAAAAAAAAAAACCACTATGAGGTACCATTTCACTCCAGTCAGAATGGCTGCGATCCAAAAGTCTACTAGCAATAAATGCTGGAGAGGGTGTGGAGAAAAGGGAATTCTCTTACACTGTTGGTGGGAATGCAAACTAGTACAGCCACTATGAAGAACAGTGTGAAGATTCCTTCAAAAACTGGAAATAGAACTGCCTTATGATCCAGCAATCCCACTGCTGGGCATACACACTGAGGAAACCAGAAGGGAAAGAGACACGTGTACCCCAATGTTCATCGCAGCACTGTTTATAATAGCCAGGACATGGAAGCAACCTAGATGTCCATCAGCAGATGAATGGATAAGAAAGTTTTGGTACATATACACAATGGAGTATTACTCAGCCATTAAAAAGAATACATTTGAATCAGTTCTAATGAGGTGGATGAAACTGGAACCTATTATACAGAGTGAAGTAAGCCAGAAGGAAAAACACCAATACAGTATACTAACGCATATATATGGAATTTAGAAAGATGGTAACAATAACCCTGTGTACGAGACAGCAAAAGAGACACTGATGTATAGATCAGTCTTACGGACTCTGTGGGAGAGGGAGAGGGTGGGGAGATTTGGGAGAATGGCATTGAAACATGTATAATATCATGTATGAAACGAGTTGCCAGTCCAGGTTCGATGCACGATACTGGATGCTTGGGGTTGGTGCAATGGGATGACCCAGAGGGAGGGTATGGGGAGGGAGGAGGGAGGAGGGTTCAGGATGGGGAACACAGGTATACCTGTGGGGGATTCATTTCGATATTTGGCAAAACTAATACAATTATGTAAAGTTTAAAAATAAAATTAAAAAAAAATAAATAAATACTTGTTCAGCAGTTGTTATAGTATCAATAATATTTTTGCAAAAATTTTACATCTGGTTATAAACTGAAATCCTATTGATTTACAAACTGAAATATTGCCTTCATTTATTTTAAAGGTGACAACAAAATGATAGAAAAGACATCCTATTAATTCATTGACTCCAGGTTAGATAGCATATTTCTTTCAAATTATCTATCCAAAAGGCTAAATTAAGAAGTGACAAAATGAAACCACTTAAAGATTTGACCACATAATCACAAAGTTTTAGAGTTGAAAGGATACACACACACACACACACACACACACACACTATGACTACAGAATCAGTAATCAATCTTTGACAAGCACAACATGAATTCCTAGTGATACGTCCATTATGGTCACTTTTTATTGTCATACTAGAATAAACTCAAACAAAATGTTCTACTGAAATAGTATTCTAAGGGGACTAAAATCTGGGGCCAACACGATAGATAAAATATTGATAGTAAAGTGAAAGTCATTCATTCTGTCGTGTCCGACCTCTTGTGACCCCATGGAGTATACAGTTCATGGAATTCTCCAGGCCAGAATACTAGAGTGAGTAGCCTTTCCCCTCTTCAGGGGATCTTCCCAACCCAGGATCAAACCCAGGTCTCCTACATGGGAGGCAGATTCTTTAACAGTTGAACCACAAAGGAAGCCCCCAAATATTGAAAAATAAAGTGAAAAAAAGGTATTTAATATGAGAATCCAGTCTTCA
Source organism: Bos taurus (assembly GCF_002263795.3). Lineage (NCBI taxonomy): Eukaryota > Metazoa > Chordata > Mammalia > Artiodactyla > Bovidae > Bos > Bos taurus. Next base: position 39,028,675 of record NC_037357.1, on the reverse strand, counting down.
TGTATGCAAAATGCCTACAGTTTACAGTGTTTTATGTTTTTTTTTGTTGTTGTTGTTGTTAAAAAACTCAGAACTTTGAGTATACTAGTAACATTACTATCCAAACTGTGTGGTGACTGTAGCCATGAACTTAAAAGATGCCTGCTCCTTGAAAGGAAAGCTGTGACAAACCTAGAGAGTGTATTAAAGAGCAGAGACGTCAGCTTGCTGACAAAGGTCCATATAGTCAAAGCTATGCTTTTTCCAGTAGTCATGTTCAGATGTGAGAGCAGGTCCATAAAGAAGGCTGAGTGCCAAAGAACTGATGCTATGGAACTGTGGTACTGGAGAAGACTCTTGAGAGTCCCTTGGACAGCGAGAGATCAAATAAGTCAATCCTAAAGGATATCAACTCTGAATACTCATTGGAAGGACTGATACTCAAGTGGAAGGTCTAGTACTTTGGTGATCTAATGTGAAGAACCATCTCATTAGAGAAGAGCCTGAAAGGTTGAAAGTAAAAGAAGAGGATAGCAGAGAATGAGATTATTAGGTAGCATCACTGACTAATGGACTTGGATTTGAGTGAACTCAGAGATGGTTATGTTCAGGGGAGCCTGGTGTGCTGCAGTCCATGGAGTTGCAAAGATTTGAACACAATTTAGCAACCAAACAATAGCAATGACAACAAATCAGTAAGATTTTAATAGACTAGCATGGTGAAATTACTTTGACAATATGAAATTTAACATCTAGCATTTGGGTATAAAATCCCCAAACTTAAAATACAATATGGGAGATATGGCTTATTAGCGAAATACAGAAGAGTTTGGTTATATGCAAGTTTAACCTGCCTAAAATTGTATATAGACAATGAGGGAGGCACATGCATACATAAGTTTATAAATCTGATCATGTCAAATATGCCTGTCTTTTGCTAAAAATTTTACTTTCACTTTAGATTTGAAAGATTTGTTAACAAAAGAAACTACTTGTCTCACACAACAAAAGTGTTGTTATTTAATAGAAGATTATTTGACTTAATTTCAATATACAGTTATTAAAAGAAGAGAAACAATAAAGAAAATAACAGCACATACATACATCCAGACTTGGACAGTGCTGGGAAGTCCCTTTTTGAAAGCAATCTGGAGTCCCAAATGGGAAAACATCTTGGGTGATGCATCCACCCTATGGGTGAGATTTCAAATTGCAGTTTTGGGGGCTCATGTTTACAATCCCAGGCTGCAAACTGGTATCATCATCAGTTTGCATGTAAAAATGCAGCTCTAGTTTTATGTTAACTCTTTTACAATTCTGTTTGTTTCATCTTGTGAGTCACCAGATTTTCTGGACTTTGGGAAATTGGCCAGGCTTCCAGGGACTCAAGAAAATTCCAAGAGCTCTAATTCTGATCTAAAGTGCCACTTGACTTTCTGGTAACACTCAGTGCATTTGTGGGCAGGCATGTAATTCAGGCAATGTCCAGGCAATCAGAAACATGTCAGAGGCCTACACAGCTGCCTCTGAAACTTGAAAAAGACTTCCTCCACTAAAATTTACCCAACAGCTTGAAATATTTGAATTACTTTTAAAACATTACTTCAATTTTTAAATCTAGAACTCCTTCTCTGTTATTCTGGAAATACTTATCCATTGTGTTTCAGAAGTATTTCAAGTTGAGGTGCTATTCACAATAATCAAGTCCCTTGATCACAAGGCCAGAACTAGAACAAATTTCCTTAACAAAATTTCTGCAGTAGGGCTTGGAAAGAGAGGCCATTTTCTCCCTGATCATAAAGCAGAGAAGATAGGAATTAATGATCCTAGCCATAATCTTCCTCTATATGGTAATCACTGGGTGATCGTAGCTCACAGTTTGTTGGGGGCAGTTTCAGTTCATGCCAGTTTTCACCCTGTAGCTATTAACAAAATTCCTTCCTTTTGAATCTCCAAAATGTTCTGGTGTGGACCATAAATTATAGGATCACCCAGACCTTATAAAAAACTGGCCTGAGGAGGAATCCCTGAATCATAGAGCAAGGAAAAATGAGAGAATGAGACAGTGAGAGACTGAGGAAGGAAGGTAAGGGTGAATTGAGGAAAGGAGAGAAAGGGAGAAAAAAGAGAGATCCTTGTTGCACTCTCCCCCCACACAGTTTGTTATTTGTTAGTGAGTTTTATTTCATTAGCCACTTCTGAATATTCATATTTGCTTATGAAAAAGAATCCTGATTAACGCACTGTTCTATAGTTTTTAAAAAAATTAATTAAAAGTCCTTCCTTTATCAAATGATGTCTTTGATAACCCTTTCCTGTCTAACTATCCATTCATTCATCTATCTATTCCTCTATTCAAGAAATATTTATTGAATATCTTCTGTATTTTAACTGGATTAGATAATATCAATACAGAAGTAAAGAGACATACGAGCTTTTTCATGGAATTTAGAATCTAAAAAGAAACTAGAAAATTAGCAAATAATTTAAATATTTTAAGAGTTATAGGAATGTATTGGATGGAATATAGTATTTCTTGCAAATCTCTCACAAGGTCACATTGCTCTAGTCATAAAGAACTATTTGAATTTTCCTAAATCAGGTGATTTTCCCTCATCTTTTTCAGCTAAATAATTCATATCTGTTCTTCAAAATAAAGATCAGGTATCACCTCTTCTGGAAAGGCTAACATGCCTTCATCTTCTCAAGTTTGTTTTAATTGCCCCATTTATATGCTCTCTGATATTACCTATATTAAAAGACACTGCACGACAAAATTTTTAAAAACCTGACTTTTGTTCCTCACTTTCTTAATTTTCTTCGTCTTAATATGCATTTCTTACATTATGGTTTAGCTTTCCCTTTTTTAGAACTTTATATAAATGAGGTAATATTCATTTTATTTTATGTCTGGCTTCTTTTTCTTCAAAATTATGTTCATGAGGTCTGTTCATTAATATTTTGGATTGCTTCTATTTAGATATTATTAATAATGGAGTATTCTGAAAGAGATGGGAATACTAGATCACCTGACCTGCCTCCTGAGAAACCTATATGCAGGTCAGGAAGCAACAGTTAAAACTGGACATGGAACAACAGACTGGTTCCAAATAGGAAAAGGAGTACATCAAGGCTGTATATTGTCACCCTGTTTATTTAACTTCTATGCAGAGTACATCATGAGAAATGCTGGGCTGGAAGAAGCACAAGCTGGAATCAAGATTGCCAGGAGAAATATCAATAACCTCAGATATGCAGATGACACCACCCTTATGGCAGAAAGTGAAGAGGAAGTAAAAAGCCTCTTGATGAAAGTGAAAGAGGAGAGTGAAAAAGTTGGCTTAAAGCTCAGCATTCAGAAAACGAAGATCATGTCATCTGGTCCCATCACTTCATGGGAAATAGATGGGGGAACAGTATCAGAAACAGTGTCAGACTTTATTTTTTTGGCCTCCAAAATCACTGCAGATGGTGACTGCAGCCATGAAATTAAAAGACACTTACTCCTTGGAAGAAAAGTTATGACCACCCTAGATAGCATATTGAAAAGCAGAAAGATTACTTTGCCAACAAAGTCCATCTAGTCAAGGCTATGGTTTTTCCAGTGGTCATATATGGATGTGAGAATTGGACTGTGAAGAAAGCTGAGCACCAAAGAATCAATGCTTTTGAAGTGTGGTGTTGGAGAAGACTCTTGAGAGTCCCTTGGACTGCAAGGAGATCCAACCAGTGCATTCTGAAGGAGATCAGCCCTGGGATTTCTTTGGAAGGAATGATGCTAAAGCTGAAACTCCAGTACTTTGGCCACCTCATGCGAAGAGTTGACTCATTGGAAAAGACTCTGATGCTGGGAGGGATTGGGGGCAGGAGGAGAAGGGGACGACAGAGGATTAGATGGCTGAATGGCATCACTGACTCGATGGACGTGAGTCTGAGTGAACTCTGGGAGTTGGTGATGGACAGGGAGGCCTGGCGTGCTGCAATTCGTGGGGTCGCCAAGAGTTGGACATGACTGAGCGACTGAACTGAACTGAACTGAACTGAATACCAGATGGCGCTAATGGTAAAGAGTGAAAGTTAGTCGTGTCCTACACTTTGTGACCCCATGCAGTCCATGGAATTCACCAAGCCAGATACTGGAGTGGGTAGCCTTTCCCTTCTTCCCAACCCAGGGATCATACCCAGGTCTCCAGCATTTCAGGTGGGTTCTTTATCAGCTCAGCCACAAGGGAAGTCCAAGAATACTAGAATGGGTAGCCTAGCCCTTCTCTAGGGAAAATTGCCCACCCAGGTATAGAACCAGGGTCTCCTGCATTGCAGGTTGTTTCTTTACCAACTGAGTTATCAGGGAAGTGGTAAAGAACCTGCTTGTCAATGCAGGAGATGTAAGAGATGTGGGTTCAATTCCTGGGTTGGGAAGATCCCCTGAAGGAGGGCATAGCAACCCACTCCGGTATTCTTGCCTGGAGAATCCCACAGACAGAGGAACCTGGTGGGCTACAGTCCATAGGGTCACAAAGAATTGGACATGACTGAAGTGACTTAGCACACACAGCACAATATCCTTTAGATCCCTTCAGTTCAGTTCAGTTCAGTTCAGTCGCTCAGTCATGTCTGACTCTTTGTGGCCCCATGAACTGCAGCACGCCAGGCCTCCCTGTCCATCACCAACTTCCAGAGTCCACCCAAACCCATGTCCATTGAGTCGGTGATGCCATCCAACCATCTCATCCTCTGTCAGCCCCTCTCCTCCTGCCCTCAATCTTTTCCAGCATCAGGGTCTTTTCAAATGAGTCAGCTCTTCGCATCAGGTAGCCAAAGTATTTAGAGTTTCAGCTTAGATTCATTTATGTTGTTGCAAATGGCAAGATTTTGTTTAATATTCCCTTGCATATATATTATTAATATGTGTATGTATACCACTTCTTCGTTATCTGTTTATCTTTGGTGGTTTACATATCTTGGCCATTGTAAATAATGCTACCAAATAAAGGTTTTGCTTTCTTCCAGTGAACACTCAGAAGGAAAATTGCTGAATCTTTTGGTAGCTCCATTTTTAGTTTTTTGAGGAACTCCATATAATTTTCCACAGTGACTGTACCAATTTGCAGCTCCACGAACAGTACATGAGGGTTCCCTTCTCTCCAAATCCTAACCAGCACATGTTATTTGTTGTCTTTTGAATGATAATGGTAGTCATCCTGACAGCTCTGAGATGGTATCTCATTGAGATTTTGATTTACATTTCTTTGATGATTAGGGATGATCAACATCTTTTCATGTGTCTCTTGATCACCTATATGGTAAAAGCATGTATTCAGGTTATCTGCCAATTTTTTATCTTTTTTAAGTTGCATGAGTTCTTTGTACATGTTGGATATTATATGTTTATCAGTTATATTGTTAGAAAATATCTTGTCCCATTCAGTAGGTTGCCTTTCTGTTGATAGTTTCTCTCCCTGTTCAGAAACATTTTAGTTTGATGTAGTCCTATTTGTTTACATTTGCTTTTGTTTCCCTTACCTGTCTGTGGAGATAGATCCAAAAAACTATTGCTAAAACTGAAGTCAAAGAGGGTAATGCCTGTTTTCTTCTAGGAATTGTATGGCTTCAGGTCTTCCTTTAAGCCCTTAATCCATTTTGAGTTTATTTTTGTATATGGTGTGAAAAATTTGGCCAGTTTTATTTTTTTGCATGTAACTCTCCAGTTTTCCCAAAACAGATTTGTTGAAAAAAACTGCCTTTTTGCATTTTATATTCATGTCTCCTTTGTTTTAGATTAATTGTCCATATAAGTTTGAATTTATTCTGTTCCATTGACCTATGTGTCTGTTTTTGTCCCAGTATGTGTTCCTTTAATTACTGTATCTTTGTAGTATGGTTTAAGACAGGAGCATAATGCCTTAACTTTTGTGCCACTTTCTCCAGATTGCCGTGCCTATTAAGGTCTTATGTGTTTCCATGCAAATTTTAGAATTACTTGTTCTAGTTTTGTGAAAAATGCCATTGTTATTTTGATAGGGATTGCATAGGATTTGCAGGTTGCCTTCTACAATATGATCACATATATGGATTTTTAAATCCTTTCAGTCATTCTATTTCTTCAGGTTGGAGCATTTAAGCAACTATTGATGTGTGTGTATATGTATATATATATTGGGCTTCCCTGGTGGCTCAGTGGTTAATACTCTGCCTGTGATGCAGGAAACCTGGGTTTGATCCCTGGGTTGGGAAGATCCCCTGGAGGAGGGCATGGTAACCCACTCTAGTATTCTTGCCTAGAGGATCCCATGGACAGAGGAGCCTGGCATGCTGCAGTCCATAGGGTTGCACAAAGTCAGACATGACTGAAGCAGCTAAGCAGCAGCAGTATGTACTTATCACCATTTGATTCGTTTTTTCTGGTTGTAATTTTTGTTCTTCTTTTGCTCTCTTGGCATGTGATTTGATGATGATCTTAGGTGTTGTTCTTGGATTCCTGTCTGTTTTTAGTTTGTGGTTACCATGAGGTTCATATATAACAACCTTATTTTTTTTCAAGTTGATGATCTCATAAATTTGAACGGGTTCTAACCACCTTATATTTTGCTCCCCCTTCTGACATTTAATATCTTTTAGGTCATATTCTACATCTTTTTGTTTTGTGTATTCCTTAATTACTAATTATTTTGCTACTTTTGTCTTTTAACTGTCCTTTTAACTTAAAGGTAAACTTTTAACTTTACTGCTATCACTGTATGTTTGCTTTTACTAGTGAAAATTTTCCTTTCATACTTTTCATATTTATTGTGTGCCTTTGCTGTTCTTCTTAGAGAAATTTTTAACATTTCTTATAAAGCTAGTTTAGAGCTGTGGAACTCAGACTTTTGTCTTTTAAATTTTATTTCTCTTTCAAATCTGAATGATAGTCATGAAGGTTGAATGCCCTTTGCTGTTGTTTTTTTCTTTAATCATTTGAATACAATTTGCCACTTCCCTCTTATTTGCAAAATATCTGCTGAAAAGTCAGCTGCTAGGCTTATAGGAGTTCCCATGAATGCAACTAGTTATTTTTCTCCTATTACTTTTAAGATTCTCTCTTCATCTTTCAGTTTTTCCACTTTAATCATAATATGTCTTGGTGTGGAACTTTTTGCTTTCATCTTGATTGGGACACTTGTGTTCCCTGGAACTGGATGTCTGTTTCCTTCCCCAACTTAGAATAGTTTTTGGCAACCATTTTTTTCAAATAAGTCATCTGCTCATTTATCTCTATCTCTTCTCCTCTGGGACCTCTATACTGAAAATGTTAGTATGCTTGATATTATCCCAGCAATATTTTATTTATCTATCTATTTATTTATTTCTGATAGGTAAGAAGTATATTTATTTATAGAGAAATATACTTCACAGGCGAAGTGCAGGCCATATCACAAGGCAAAAATCACCTGGAAGTATGGCATGGTTAGTTTTTATGCGTAGGGTTATTTCATATGCTAATGAGTAGAAGCATTATTCCAATTATTTTGGAGAAGGGTGGGGATTTCCAGGAATTGGACCACTGCCCAATTTCTGACTTGATGGTCAGCCTCAGAACTGTAATGGGATCAGTAGATGTGTCATATAGCTTGCTGGTGTGCTACAGTGAGCATATACAGAGGCTCAAGGTCTAGTGGAAGTTGACTCCTATACCACCTTGGACCTATTTGGTTCTAATCAGTTTATGTCCTGTCCTTGGACTATGTCATTCTTTTAAAGTTTACACCCTGTCTCCTTTCCTCCTATTTCACTCCTCCCTCAGAAATTTTACTTCTATATCCCTATGGAAGGCAGAAGGGTAATGATCTATCTCCTGAATAAGGGAAATCAATGCTACCTGTCAGGTAGTAAAAAACATCTCTGCATGCCTGATCTAGAGGCCCCAGGGCAGGACAGTGTCTTATTTCAATCCATAGGGACTGAAATTCCTGCATAGCCATCATCTGATTCCTTAGTCGTCCTATGAAACACTTCTTGTAACAGCATCAGAATGCAAAAATTACTATAAATGGCAAAAGACATTAAAAAAAATGGTTAAATATCTGATTACAGTGTAATCTATAAAGAAACTTGGTTAAAATAACCAGGATTATGAATGATGACATTTAACTTCACATTCAAAATAATCTTAGTTATAACATTTCTCTGAGACCCTCAAGGACCATTTAAGCCTTCCCAATGTTAGCTGGAGGCTAAAAGACCTGTAAGTAAAATTTGATATTTGGGAAGTTTGTCAATATTTTTTAAAATACTTAATCAAGATAGATCATAGGTCACTGTGAGACAATAATTATATCATAAGCCAAGATTCAATAAAAGGTTCCAAAGGCAAATAAAGAGCAGATAACTTACAAGGTAAAGAAATTTAAAAAATTTTACCAAAGGCAGTTTGACATTTTAAGAAAACTGGGGGTTAGAGAGAGAAACCAAATCCAGTCTTGTCCTAGCCCATTCCCGACAAAATCCATTTACTCACCTGGATTTAATCAAATCTTAGAAAGTCCTAATAATGTACAGTTATTTCTTTATTATAGTTTTTCATTCCTCATAATGTACAGTTATTTCTTTAGTATAGTTTTTCATTCCTCTTTCCTTTTACTAAAAACATACATCTTACTTTTCTTAAAAGTCTTTCCATATTGAGTTACATTTCTTGATGACAAATTTGCAATACATAAAAGGTCTAGTAAACCTAGATACAACAGAAATATTATACTTAACACTGATGACTCTAAAGACATGTCTATACTAATAAATCCAACAAACTTAAGCCACTGCTGTTGGTCAGTTCAATTCAGTCACTCAGTCATGTCCAACTCTTTGTGACCCCATGGACTGCAGCACGGCAGGCTTCCCTGTCCATCACCAACTCCCAGAGCTTACTGAAACTCATATCTATTGTGTCAGTGATGCCATCCAGCCATCTCATCTTCTGTCATCCCCTTCTCCTCCCACCTTCAATCCTTCCCAGCATCAGGGTCTTTTCCAAGGAGTCAGTTCTTCACATCAGGTGGCCAAAGTATTGGAGTTTCAGCTTCAGTATCAGTCCTTCCAAGAATACTCAGGACTGATTTCCTTTAGTATTGACTAGTTGGATCTCCTTGCAGTCCAAGGGACTCTCAAGAGTCTTCTCCAAAACCACAGTTCAAAAGCATCAATTCTTCGGTGCTCAGCTTTCTTTATAGTCCAACTCTCTCATCCATACATGACTACTGGAAAACCATAGGTTTGACTAGACAGACCTTTGACAGCAAAGTAATGTCTCTGCTTTTTAGTGTACTGTCTAGGTTGGTCATAGCTTTTCTTTCAAGGAGCAAATATCTTTTAATTTCCTGACTGAAGTCACCATCTGCAGTGATTTTGGAGCCCACAAAAATAAAGTCTGTCACTGTTTTCATTGTTTCCCCATTTATTTGCAATGAAGTAATGGGGCCGGATGCCATGATCTTCATTTGTTGAATGTTGAGTTTTAAGGCAGCTTTTTCACTCCCTCTCTCATTTTCATCAAGAGGCTCTTTGTTTCCTCTTTGCTTTCTGTCATAAGGGTGGTGTCATTTGCATATCTGAAGTTATTGATATTTCTCTTGGCAATTTTGATTCTAGCTTGTGCTTCATCCAGCCTGGCATTTAGCATGATGTACTGTGCATAGAAGTTAAATAAGCAGGGTGACAATATACAGCCTTGACATACTCCTTTCCCAATTTGAAACTGTTGCTAATACCAGATATCATTTTAAAGTTGAATATAACCTAGATCATGTTAACCAAAATTCATTCTGGCCAGTTTTATATTCCTAAATATTTACATTAGCATTTAATTTCCTTAAAGTCAATTAAGTAGAACTCTTTAATAAATTAATTTTGATAATACCATACATCTACAGCACACATAGATACTTGCAAACACAAACCAATACCCTATAGTTTTCATTTCAAAATTTCAGCCCTGAGTCAGGTACAGCAGTGCAAAATCCATAAGTTACAAGAGGTTGGGATCAAATTGTGCTTTTGGCAGATGGAACAAATCGAGGTCACCTACCTAGATTGCTGCTCAGTCACTAAGTTGGATATGACTCTGTGACCCCATAGACTGTAGCATGCTAGGTTTCCCTGTCCTTCACTATCTACTGGAGTTTGCAAAAACTCATTGAGTGCATATGAGTCCATTGAGTGCACATCTGTCAGGTTTAAAAATACTGACCTTCAGGCAATCTCCCAGACTAATTACATCAAAATCTATGAGAGTAGAACCTGAACATGAGTATTTTTAAAGCTTCCCAAGTAATTCCAATGTACAGCCAAGGTAAGGAAACACTGTATATGTAAAGGGATCTATATGGTATGAAACTAGCAAGTGGGTCTTCCCAGGTGGTGCAGTGGTAAAAGAATCCACCTGCCAATGAAGGAGACATGGGTTTGATCCCTGGGTGGGGAAGATCATCTGGAGGAGGAAATGGCAACCCACTCCAATATTCTTGCCTGGAGAATCCCATGGACAGAAGGAGCCTGGTGGGCTACAGTCCATAAGGTCGCAAAGAATTGGACATGACTGAAGTAATTTAGCACAGCACAGCACAGCACAAACTAGTGAGTAAGCTGGTTTCTTATTAGAACCTCAGTTTTCCTATTTGTAAAATGAGCATAGTAATATATTCCATTCTTCATAATATATAAGAAATATTTTTTAGACTACAAATAAATGCTGAATGCTAAGTCATGTCAATCTTGTCCAACTCTTTGCAACCCTGTGGACTATAGTCCACCAGGCTCCTCTATCCATGGAATTATCCAGGCAAGAATACAGGAGTGGGTTGCCTTTTCCTTCTCCAAGGGATCTTCCCCATCCAGGGAACAAACCCGTTTCTCTTACATCTCCTACACTAGCAGTTAGGTTCTTTACCACTAGTGCCACCTAGGAAGCCTTAGATCACAAAAATTAGCCTCAAAATCAAGTTTTAAAGTACAGTGAAATGTTAGCGTTAGAATCTAGGAGTCAGTGTAAATGGGTTCTCATTGTTAAATTCTTTCAACTTTATTATATGTTTGAAAATTTTCATAACAAAATATTAAGGGATCAAAAACCCCTATTATGTTTCAGGAGTGTTGAAGTACAGTGATGAATAAAGCCAACAAACTTCTTGCTCTTACAGATCTTGCATTCTAGAAGACTATACAAAAATCCTAATAAGTTAATATTTTCTAGTTTAATATACACTTTGAAAAAAAACTAAAAGGAAATTAAGGGATATAGGTGTTATAGAGGAATTCTTTCATATAGAATAATCTGAAAAAGGTTGATAAAATGAAACTTAGAGACCCATATTTCTTAATGATCATGTTGACTGCTATTTTGTAAAAAGACTGGAGGTAAACAGGTGCTTGCTAGGTGGTGCTAGTGATAAAGAACCCACCTGCCAATGCAGAAGACATAAGAACCATGGGTTCAATCCCTGGGTCAGGAAGATCCCCTACAGGAGGGCATGGCATGCCACTCCAGTGTTCTTGCCTGGAGAATACCAAGGACAGAGGAGACTGGTGGGGTGCAGTCCCTGGGGTTACAAAGAGTCAGACATGACTGAAGCAACTTATCATGCACACGCATGGAAATAAATAAGGATAGTAATAAAGAGACCAATTGGTAGGCTATCACAATAGTTCATAAAAGAGACGATAGTTAAAATATTAGGGATAGTGAGATATGAATAGTTTGGATATTTGAAGGCAGACCTGACAGAGTTTTCTGATGCATTGTATTTGTATATGAGAGAAAGAAAAGGATCAAGGATTACTTCAAGGTTTTTTATCTGAACATCAAGAAGAATGGTGTTCATGTTTGTTGGAAGTCATTCCTCATTGGGATCAAGAACTTTTACTAATCTTGACAATACCTATTCTTTATTCATGAACATGAATATAGGGTTTTCTATTTATTCTCTCAAATTTAACTGGTTGGTGTTATAAAAATAACCTAATAAATGGTAGCTCTTATATACCAGGTATATCCCATAGCCTAACATAAATTTTCACAATTATGTGAGGTAGATTTTTTTTTCCTATTTTATTGATGAAGACAGTAAAGTTCATAGAGGTGAAACATCTTTCCAACGATAGCAGATAACTGAAAGAACCAAAACTTGAAGCTAATTCTCTGATGCTAATTTTTATTGAATTGGCCAAAAAGTTGCTTCAGTTTTTTAAATAAAAATAAGACACATTCACCAAAGGCTTCATTGAACAACATATTCACCTTTTGCCATTTTTCAGGCAACTTCATAATTCCGTCTTCCCCAAATTTTTGTCTTTTTTAGCAAAGAACTGTCCCAGGTGCCTTTTACAGTCTTTCAGGGAGCAGAACTTTTTTTCCATTAAGAGAATTTCATAAAGACCAAAACAAATGATTCAATGTTTGGTGAAACGTTTGATGAATATGACAGAGGAATCAGAACTTCCAGACAAGCTGTAACACTTTTTTGCCTAGTCATCAAAAAAACATGTGGTTTTGCATTATCCTGATGGAAGATTATGTGTTTTCTAATTTTGACTATGTGTTGATTAATTCCAGATGCTTTTTATTGAGTGCTGATTTCAGCTGGTCTAATTGGAACCAGTACTTGTTGGAATTAACCATTTGGTTTTCCAGAAGGAACTCATAATAGAGGACTCTGTTCCAATCCCACCATACACACAACATCACCTTCTTTGGATGAAGACCAGCCTTTGGTGTGGTTGGTAGTGGTTCATTTCACTTGCCCCACAATCTTTCTCATTTCAAGTTATTGTCCAATATCCACCTTCTATAACCTGTAACAATTTAAGGCCAGAACATTTTTTCTATTTTTTATTATTATTTTTTTTTCTTTACACTGATCTGATCTGATTGTATTGATTTTGCCATACATCAGTATGCATCTGCCATGGGTGTACACGTGCCACTATGGAGAACAGTGTGGAGATTCCTTAAAAACTGAAAACAGAAATGCCATACAACCCAGCAATCCCACTGCTGGGCATACACACCCAGGAAACCAGAATTGACAGAGACACGTGTACCCTAATGTTCATTGCAGCACTGTTTATAAAAGCCAGGACATGGAAGCAACCTAGATGTCCATCAGCAGATGAATGGATAAGAAAGCCGTGGTACATATACACAACAGAGTATTACTCAGCCATTAAAAAGGACAGAACATTTTGTTACATTTAAGTAGAGAGCCACATGTGGTCAAGAAGTTTTTGGTTTTTTTTTTTTTTTTTTTGGCTTTTCTTAACTTATGTGGAAGCCAAACATCAAAGTGATTAACATAACCAAGCTGGTGCAAATAATTTTAAATGTTTGATTTGGATAATTTGAGTATGTCAGCTATCTCCAGCATGATGTAACACTGATTCTTCTCAACTAATATCTTGATTTGATAGCTACCAACTTCAGCTGGTCTATTTGACCATGGAGCATCATCCAGCAAGAAATCTCCAGCATGAAAATTTTCAAGCCACTTTTGACATGTTTGGTCAGTCACAGCACCTTCTCCATACACTGCACAAATCTTTTCTTTTGAGTTTTATTTGCATTTTTACCTTTCTTGAAATAATAAAGCATAATATACCAACAATGTTGCTTTTTAGTTTTGTCTTCAATATGAAGCAGGTGACATAAAAATTCACCAATTTTGATTTTTTTTTTCCAAAATGCATGCTGATATGACAGCTATCACAATACAATCTAACAAAGTTATTTCAAATGAAGTTAAAGACAACTAATTGCTACTAGAGCCACCCTATGGAGGAAAAAAAATAAACATTTTGGTCAACCCAGTATTTTTGTTCCTCCCTGCTGGTGTTACTGTTTCAGTTAGTTACTGTTGCTGCTGCTGCTAAGTCACTTCAGTCGTGTCCGACTCTGTGCGACCCCATAGACGGCAGCCCACCAGGCTCCCCCATCCCTGGGATTCTTCAGGAAAGAACACTGGAGTGGGTTTCCATTTCCTTATCCAACGCGTGAAAGTGAAAAGTGAAAAATGAAAGCGAAGTAGCTCAGTCGTGTCCGACTCTTCGCGACCCCATGGACTGCAGCCTACCAGGCTCCTCCGTCCATGGGATTTTCCAGGCAAGAGTACTGGAGTGGGGTGCCATTGCCTTCTCCGTTCAGCTAGTTAAGATGTTAATCAATCTTGAATCTGATTTTTTTATGCTAGTGTTTGTTGATAGGTAAAAGTGGGCAAAATGTTTTCTTATCACAATAAAGTAGATACTTATATTGATAGGTTTTTATAATTTTATAACTTACTAAATTGAGCCACAATGTTATCTGAAATACAGACAGATTAAAAAAGATACTTTTCCAAGCATTTCTGTCTTCTGCACATTTATTTTATTAATTTTCTTGGCCATGCCACACGACACGTGTGATCTTAATTCCCCAAACAGCGATCAAACCCATGCCTACACAGTGGAAGTGTGAAGTCCAAACCACTGGACCACTAGGGAAATCCCTATTTTTTTACACATTTATTTAATTATTTATTTTTGCTTTTTAAATATTTATTTTTAATTGAAATATAATCACTTTATAAATTTGTGTTGATTTCTGCCATATATCAATATGAATCAGCCATAAGTATACATTTATCTGGGCTTCCCCACTGACTCAGCAGTAAAGACTCCCACAATTTTACATATGGTAGTATATAGGTTTCCCTGCCACTCTCTCCATTCGTCTCACCCTCTCCTTTCCAGTCTGTGTCCACAAGTCTGTTCTGTATATCTGCATCTCCATTGCTGCCCTACAAATAGGTTCAACAGTACCATATTTCTAGATTCCATATATATGCGTTAATATATGATATTTGTCTTTCTCTTTCTTACTTACTTCATTCTGTATAATAGGCTCTAAGTTAATTCACCTCATTAAAACTAACTCAGATGTGTTCCTTTGTATGGCTGTTATTCTGTCATATATAATTACCACAGCTTCTTTATCCATTCATTTGTCGATGGACATCAAGATTGCTTCTATGTTCTAGCTATTGCAAATACTGCTGTAATGAACATTGGGGTATATATGACTTTTTCAATTATGATTTTTCTCAGGGTATATGCCCAGTAGTGGGATTGTTGCTTGGGAAACTGAACAGCTACATGTAAAATAATGAAATTAGAACACAACACCATACATAAAGATCAAATCAAAATGGATTAAAGACCTAAATGCAAGACCAGAAATAATAAAAATCTTAGAGGAAAACATAGGCATAATACTCTATGATATAAATCACAGCTAGATCCTCTATGATCCACCTTCTAGAGTAATGGAAATAAAAATAAAAATACACAATTTAAATCTATCAAAATACTTATGTTTAAGGAGATCAGCATTGGGATACATTACACTATTAAAAAGATGGTGTCTAGGTACATGAATGGATGTTCAGACAATAGAGAGACAAAGTAAGGCTTTATTTCAGAGCTGACTGGGTATTTGAATAGCTGTGAATGCTGTCTTTAAATAGTTTCTCTAAGTATTGTGGCCAAATATTTACACAGTGTGTCATGATTACCCCGTTTCTTAAGATAAGGATGAATACCAATAAGTTTGAATGAGGAGAGAAATAAAATACATTTCAAAATGGAGTATGGACTTATGTAAAAAGTAGGTAGTCATGCAAATACACCTATGCATGTACCAAGGAAGAGTATTTTATGAATCATTTAACATAAAAATGCTAATAGTAATTGTTTTTATTTAGCAAAGAGTTCTTAAAATTTCCCAAATAAAAGAAAGTTGGGAGATAAATGTAAGAAATAATAACTTCTTCAGCTTCATTAATATTTCATAACATTAAACACTATACAATGTAGTCATTATGAGGCAAGACTGTAAAATAAATTTTATGTTGATTTTTTTTGGAGAGTGGACTATAATGAAGTTTCTTTAGTTGAATACCTATAGTGAGGATAAAAGAAAGCTCTCTGATGAATCTCTCTACCTTATCTAATGGATAGGGTATAGGTAAGATTTCCCCAGATATATCTTTAGAAAGGAGACATATTTATTTTTGTGGGATGTAACTATGAAAATACACAAATGATAAAACATTGCTAATGTCATTTAAGAAAGTTCAGTTCAATTCAGTTCAGTCACTCAGTCGTGTCTGACCCTTTGAGACTCCATGAATTGCATCACGCCAGGCCTCCCTGTCCATCACCAGCTCCCGGAGTTCACCCAAAATCATGTCCATCGAGTCAGTGCTGCCATCCAGCCATCTCATCCTCTTTTATCCCCTTCTCCTCCAGCCCCCAATCCCTCCCAGCATCAGAGTCTTTTCCCATGAGTCAACTGTTTGCATGAGGTAGCCAAAGTATTGGAGTTTCAGCTTTAGCATCACTCCTTTCAAAGAACACCCAGGACTGATCTCCTTTAGAATGGACTGGTTGGATCTCCTTGCAGTCCAAGGGACTCTCAAGAGTCTTCTCCAACACCACAGCTCAAAAGCATCAATTCTTCAGCACTCAGCTTTCTTCACAGTCCAAGTTTCACATAAATACATGACCACTGGAAAAACCATAGCCTTGACTAGACGAACCTTTGTTGGCAAAGTAATGTCTGCTTTTGAATATGCTATCTAGTATGGTCATAACTTTCCTTCCAAGGAGTAAGCGTCTTTTAATTTCATGGCTGCAGTCAACATCTGCAGTGATTTTGGAGCCCCCACAAAAATAAAGTCTGACACTGTTTCCACTGTTTCCCCATCTATTTCCCATGAAGTTATGGGACCAGATGCCATGATCTTGGTTTTCTGAATGTTGAGTTTTAAGCCAAATTTTTCACTCTCCTCTTTCACTTTCATCAAGAGGCTCTTTAGTTCCTCTTCACTTTCTGCCATAAGGGTGGTGTCATCTGCATATCTGAGATTATTGATATTTCTCCCTGCAGTCTTGATTCCAATTTGTGTTTCTTCCAGTCCAGCGCTTCTCAGGATGTACTCTGCATATAAGTTAAATAAGCAGGGTGACAACATACAGCCTTGACGTACTTCTTTTCCTATTTGGAACCAGTCTGTTCCATGTCCAGTTTTAACTGTTGCTTCCTGACCTGCATACAGATTTCTCAAGAGGCAGGTCAGGTGGCCTGGTATTCCCATCTCTTTCAGAATTTTCCACAGTTTATTGTGATCCACACAGTCAAAGTCTTTGGCATAGTTAATAAAGCAGAAGTAGATGTTTTTCTGGAACTCTCTTGCTTTTTCCATGATCCAGCGGATGTTGGCAACTTGATCTGTGGCTCCTCTGCCTTTTGTAAAACCAGCTTAAACATCTGGAAGTTCATGGTTCACATATTGCTGAAGCCTGGCGTGGAGAATTTTGAGTATTACTTTACTAGCGTGTGAGATGAGTGCAATTGTGTGGTAGTTTGAGCATTCTTTGGAATTGTCTTTCTTTGGGATTGGAGTGAGAACTGACCTTTTCCAGTCCTGTGGCCACTGCTGAGTTTTCCAAATGTGCTGGCATAATGAGTGCAGCACTTTCACAGCATCATCTTTCAGGATTTGACATAGGTCCACTGGAATTCCATCACCTCTACTAGCTTTGTTCGTAGTGATGCTTTCTAAGGCCCACTTGACTTCACATTCCAGGATGTCTGGCTCTAGGTGAGTGATTATACCATCGTGATTATCTTGGTCATGAAGATATTTTTTGTACAGTTCTGTGTATTCTTGCAACCTCTTCTTAATATCTTCTGCTTCTGTTAGGTCCATACCATTTCTTTCCTTTATCAAGCCCATCTTTGCATGAAATTTTCCTTTGGTATCTCTGATTTTCTTAAAGAGATCTCTAGTATTTCCCATTCTGTTTTTTTTTTTTTTTTTTTTTACTCTATTTCTTTGCATTGATCACTGAGGAAGGCTTTCTTATCTCTCCTTGCTATTCTTTGGAACTCTGCATTCAGATCCTTATATCTTTCCTTTTATCCATTGATTTTCACTTCTCTTCTTTTCACAGCTATTTGTACGGCCTCCCCAGACAGCCATTTTGTGTTTTTTGCATTTCTTTTCCATAGTGATAGTCTTGATCCCTGTCGCCTGTACAATGTCATGAACCTCTGTCCATAGTTCATCAGGCACTCTGTCTATCAGATCTAGTCCCTTAAATCTATTTCTCACTTCCACTGTATAATCATAAGAAATTTGATTTAGGCATGGCTTAGTTTCATTGAGTTAGACAAGGCTGTGATCCATGTGATTAGATTGGCTAGTTTTCTGTGATTATGGTCTGTGTGTCTGCCCTCTGATGCCTCTCACAACACCTACCATCTTAGTTGGGTTTCTCTTACCTTGGACGTGGGGTATCTCTTCACAGTTGCTCCAGCAAAGTGCAGCCACTTCTCCTTACCTTGAACAAGGGGTATTTCCTCACAGCCACCCCTCCTGACCTTGAATGTGGAATAGTTCCTCTAGGCTCTCTTGTGCCCGTGCAGCCACCTCATTTAAAGAAAATCATTTCCAAATCACCTCATTAACTACCTTTCATTTTTTTTCCCCTTTCAGATTTCACTATAGCAATTTCTCTTCAGGGATATCAGAAATGCTATTTGTAACAAGATCAAAATCTTGGAATTTTAATGAAAACCATAATGATCTCTGTGGAACTCATTTACAGATGCGATGAGTTTATTTATTTATTTAAATATGAAGTTGATTATGCAGTTTAAAAATATATTTAAGATATAGGTCAAGGTGCTTCATTTACATTATTAGTCTAATTTCTAGATCTGCACTGACCCCTTCATGTATCACTGCCTTGTGGCAAATGGGCTTATATAACTCAATGAAACTGTGAGCCATGAGGTGCAGCGCCACCCAATATGGGCAGATCATAGTGAAGAGTTCCAACAAAATGTGGTCCACTCGTGGAGGAAATGGCAACTTATTCCAGTATTCTTGTCATAAGAACCCTATGAACAGTATGAAAAGACAAAAATATATTACATCAGAAGAGGAGACCCTCAGATTGGAAGATATTCAATATGTTACTGGGGAACAGCAGAGAATGAAGACTAATAGCTCCAGAAATAATGAAGGGGCTGGGCCAAAGTGGAAAAGACACTCAGTTCTGGATGTGTCTAGGAGGAGAAATATCGACAACCTCAGATATGCAGGTTATACCACTTTAATGGCAGAAACAGAAGAGGAACTAAATAACCTCTTGATGCAGGTGAAAGAGGAATGTGAAAAAGCTGGCTTGAAATTCGACATTCAAAAAACTAAGATCATGGCATCCAGTCCCATCACTTCATGGTAAACAGAAAGGGAAAAAGTGAAAATAGTGGGGGGCTTTATTTTCTTGGGCTTCAAAGTCACTGCACATGGTGATTGCTGCCATGAAATTAAAAGACTCTTGCTACTTGGAAGGAAAGCTATGACCAACCTAGGTAGCATATTAAAAAGCAGAGAGATCACCTTGTCGACAGAGGTCCATGCAGTCAATCTATGGTTTTTCCAATAGTCGTGTAAGGATGTGAGAGTTGGACCATAACGAAGGCTGAGTGCTGAAAAATTGATGTTTTTGAGTTGTCATGCTGGAGAACACTTGAGGGTCCCTTGTACAGCAAGGAAATCCAACCAGTCAATTCTAAAGGAAATCAACCTTGAATATTCAATAGTAGGACTGTTGCTGAAGCTGAAGCTTCAATATTTTGGCCACCTGATGTGAACAGCCGGCTTTTTGGTAAAGACTATGCTGGGAAGATTGAAGGTACAAGGAGAAGAGGGCAGCAGAGGATGAGATAGTTAGATAGCATCACTGACTCAATGGAGATGAATTTGAGCAAATTCTGGGAGATAGTGGAGGACATAGGAATCTGGCATGCTGCAGTCCATGGAGATGCAAAGAGTCAGAAGCTAAATTAGTCACTGAGCAACAACAAAGACCTGCATTGAAATTCCAATTTGACTGTTTACCGATATATTAACTTGGGAAAGATTTAGAGTGCTCTAAACATTAGTTTCCTCATTTGACAGATAGAAACAGCAATTTCTCATAACATTGCAATTTATCGTGAACAATAGAGATCAAGCAAATCCACATTTCCATGTTGACAAAGTGTAAGCATAATTATACAATGAAAAGAGAATTTTATAACCAGAGACCTAAATTATAATGCTAACTACTTATGAAATGGATGATTTTTGGTGAATTTTTCAACTTCCTAAAATTTGGTATCCTCCTGTATACAGAGAACATTTAACACTTACCTCAAAGGTTAACAACATTAAATTTAGTATAATATGCATAAAATACCTTGCACAGTGTCTGAAACATAAAATGTGCTTATTAAAAGATAATTTTCAAAATCCAGTAGGTAATTTAGAAGACAATATAAGCATTTGGTTTACCATTTGCATATCAATATTAAGTTATTACTATTATGATGGGTGGGTCATGATGGAGAGTTCTGACAAAACGTGGTCCACTGAAGAAGGAAATGGGAAACCACTTCAGTATTCTTGAATTGAGAACCCAATGAACAATACGAAAATGCAAAAAAGATATGACACTGAAAGATGAACTCCCCAGGTCGGTAGGTGCCCAACATGATACTGGAGAAGAGTAGAGAAACAGCTCAAGAAAGAGTGAAGATGCTGTCCATTTCAGTTCACTTAGTCATGTCCAACTCTTTGGACTGCAGTACTCCAGGCTTCCCTGTCCATCACCAACTCCAGAAGCTTGCTCAATCTCATGTCCATTGAGTCGGTGATGCCATAAAACCATCTCATCCTCTGTTGTCCTCTTCTCCTGACTTCAATCTTTCCCAGAACAGGATATTTTCTTATGAGTCAGTTCTTCACATCATGTGGTTAAAGTATTGGAGCTTCAGCTTCTGCATCAGTCCTTCCAGTAAATATTCAGGACTGATTTTCTTTAGGATCAACTGGTTGGATCTCCTCGCAGTCCAAGGGACTCTCAAGGGTCTTTTCCAACAACACAGATCAAAAGCATCAATTCTTCTGCACTCAGCTTTCTTTATGGTTCAACTCTCACATCCGTACATAACTACTGGAAAAACTATAGGTTTGACTAGATAGACTTTTATCAGCAAAGTAATGTCTCTGCTTTTTAGTATGCTGTCAAGGTTGTTCATAGCTTTTCTACATGGAGCAAGTGCCTTTTAATTTCATGGCTGCAGTCACCATTGTGCAGTAATTTTGGAGCCCAAGAAAATAAAGCCAGTCACTGTTTTCATTGTTTCCCCATCTGTTTGCCATGAAGGATGGGACAGGATGCCATGTTGTTTGTTTTTTGAATGTTGAGTTTTAAGCCAGCTTTTTCATTATCCTCTTTCACTTTCATCAAGAGGATCTTTGGTTCTCTGCTTTCTGCCATAAGTTTGGTGTCATTTGCATATCTGAGGTTATTGACATTTCTCCCAACAATCTTGATTCCAGCTTGTGAAATCTTGATTTCACCTTGAAGAGGCTGAGCAAAAGGGAAAACAGTGCCCAATTGTGGATGTGACTGGTGATGTAAGAAGAGTTTGATGCTGTGAACAACAATATTGTATAGGAACCAGGAATGTTAAGTCCATGTGTTCAGTCACTCAGTCATGTCTGACTCTTTGTGACCCAATGGACTATAGTCTAACATGCTCCTCTGTCCAAAGGGATTCTCCAGGCAAGAATACTGGAGTGGGTTGCTATGCCCTCTTCCAGGGGATCTTCCCAACCCAGGGATCAAATCCAGGTATCCTGCATTGCAGGTGGATTCTTTACTGTCTGAGCCACCAGGGAAGCCCCTTATAAATCAAGCTAAGTTGAAAGTGGTCAAACAGGAGATGATGAGAGTGAACATCATTATTTTAGGAATCAGTGAACTAAAACAGACAAGAAAGAATGGGTGAATTTAATTCAGATGCCCACTATATCTACTACTGCAGGCAAGAATCCCTTAGAAGAAATGGAGTAGCACTCACAGTCAACGAAAGAGTCCAAAATGCAGTCCTAGTTGCAGTGTCAAAAGTGACAGAACAATCTAGTTGTTTTTTCCCCCCTAAGGCAAATCTTTCAGTATCACAGTAATCCAAGTCTATGCCCCAACAACTAATGCCAAAGAAGCTGAAGTTGAACAGTTCTATGAAGAGCTATGTAACCTTCTAGAGCTAACACCAAAAAAAAAAAAAAAAAAAAAGTCCTTTTTATCATAGGGAATAGAATGTGAAAGTAGGAAGTAAAAAAACAACTGGAGTAACAGGCATATTTTCCTTTGGAATATAAAATGAAGCAGGACAAAGGCAAACAAAGTTTTGACAATAGAATGCCTTGCTCATAGCAAACACCATCTTCAAACAACCCAAGGGACAACTCTATATGGACATCACCAGATGGTCAATACCAACATCAGATTGATTATATTCTTTGCAGCTTAAGATGGAGAAGCTCTACATGGCCAGGAAAAAAAAAAAAAAAAAAACACAGGGGACTGACTGTGGCTCAGATCATGAACTGCTTATTGCCAAATTCAGACTTAAATTGAATAAAGTAGGGGAAACCAACAGACTATTCAGATATGACCTAAACCAAATCCTTTAGGATTATATAGTGGAAGTGACAAATACATTCAAGGGATTAGATCTGATAGATAGAGTGCCTAAAGAACTATGGACAGAGGTTCATGGCATTGTATAGGAGGCATTAATCAAAACCATCTCCAAGAAGAAGAAACACAGAAAGGCAAAATGGTTGCCTCAGGAGGTCTTACAAATAGTTGCAAAAAGCAGACAAGTGAAAGGCAAAGGAGAAAAGGAAAGATATAAGCATATGAATGCAGAGTTCCAAAGAATAGCAAGGAGAGATAAGAAAGCCTTCCTAAGTGATCAGTGCAAATAAATAGAGGAAAACAATGGAATTGGAAAGGCTAGAGATCTCTGCAAGAAAATTAGAGATACCAAGGGTACATTTCATGCATAGATAGGCAAAATAAACAACATAAATTGTATAGAACTAACAGAAGCAGATGATACAAAGAAGATGTGGCAAGAATACACAAAAGAAATATACAAAAAAAGATCTTCATAACCCAGATAACCACAATGGTGTGATTACTCACCTAGAGCTAGACATCTTGGAGTGCAAAGTCAAGTGGGCCTCAGGAAGCATCATTGTGAACAAAGCTAGTGGAGGTGATGGAATTGCATTTGAGCTATTTCAAATACTAAAAGATGATGCTGTGAAAGTGCTGCACTCAATATGCCAGCAAATTTGGAAAACTTGGCAAATTTGTCCACAGGACTGAAATAGGTCAGTTTTCATTGCAATCGCAAAGAACAGCAATGCCAAAGAATGTTCAAACTATCACACATTTGCACTCATCTCACATGCTAGCAAAATAATGCTCAAAAATCTCCAAGCTAGGCTTCAACAGTACATCAACCAAGAACTTCGAGATTTTCAAGCTGGATTTAGAAAAGGCAGAGGAAGTAGAGATCAAATTTCTAACATCCCTTGGATCGTAGAAAAAGTCATAGAATTCCAGAATATCTATGTCTGCTTCATTGACTATGCCAGATCCTTCGACTATGTGGATCACAACAAACTGTAAAATTCTTAAAGAGATGGGAATAGCAGACCACCTTACCTGTCTCCTGAAAAAATCTCTATGCAAGTCAAGAAGCGACAGCTAGATCTGGACATGGAACAATCAACTGCTTCCAAATTGGGAAAGTAGTACCTCAAGGCTATATATTGTCATCTAGCTTATTTAACTTATATGCAGAGTATATCATGTGAAATGCTGGACTGGATGAAGCACAAGCTGGAATCAAGATTGCTGGGAGAAATATCAATAACCATATGCAGATGACACCACCCTTATGGCAGAAAGCAAAGAAAAACTAAAGAGCCTCTTAATAAAAGTCAATGAGGAGAGTGAAAAAGCTGGCTTAAAACTCAACATTCAAAAAATGATCATGACATCCAGTCCTATCACCTTATGGCAAGTAGATGGGAAAACAATGGAAACAGTCAGAGACTTTATTTTGGGGGGTTCCAAAATCACTGCAGATGGTGACTGCAGCCATGAAATTAAAAAATGCTTGCTCTTTGGAAGAAAAGTTAATGACAAACCTAGACAGCATATTAAAAAGCAGGGACATTAGTTTACCAACAAAGGCCCGTGTAGTCAAAGCTATGGTTTTTCCAGTAGTGATGTTTGAATGTGAGAGCTGGACCATGAAGAAAACTGAGTGCAGAAGAATTGACGCTTTTGAACTGTGGTGTTGGAGAAGACTCTTGAGAGTCCTTTGGACTGCAGGGAGATCCATCCAGTCAATCCTAAAGGAAATCAGTCCTGAATATTCATTGGAAGACTTGATGATGAAGCTTAAGCTCCAATACTTTGGACACCTGAAGCAAAGAACTGACTCATTGGAAAAGCCACTGATGCTGAGAGAGATTGAGGGCAGGAGGAGAAGGGTACGACAGAGGATGAGATGATTGTATGGCACCACCAACTCGATGGACCTAAGTCTGTGCAAGCCCCAGGAGTTGTTAATGAAAAGAGAAGCCTGGCCTACTGCAGTCCATGGGGTTACAAAGTTTTTGACATGACTGAGCATCTGAACTGAACTGAATTGATTAAGCTATTGGATATTTAGTCTCAGAAATAAATTGCATGTAAGAAAAAATAACTTTGTTTACTAGTGAAAATATGTTCACTAACTGGGAGAAAGTAGCTTATGAAAGTAGCACAGAAGCCTGCTAAGTCACTTCAATTATTTCTGACTCTTTGAAACTCTATGGACTGTAGCCCACCAGACTGAACCCCAAGTGGAACTAGTGATAAAGAACCCACCTGCCACTTCAGGTCACATAAGAGACTTGAGTTCAGTCCCTGGGTCAGGAAGATCCCCTGGAGAAGGAAATGGCAACCCAATCCAGTTTTCTTGCTTGGAAAATTCCATGGACAGAGGAGCCTGGCAGACAACAGTCTATCAGGTTGCAAAGAGTTGGACATGACTGAGCACACATGCAATCAAAAGAAACAAAGAGTATGTAACTCAAAAGAAAATAGGGGACTTGAGTGTGGGGAAAAAGAGTATCAATTAAGCATGGAATACATGATCAAATTTATTTTTCTTAGATAGGAAAACGATGATGAAATGTATATGACTGTCTACCGAATGAATTTCAAAATTTTGGCAAGTGAAATGCAAGGAATCTATGATATGGGCTAATAAGAAAAAAGTATGAGGCAAAAGGGAAAAAGTACCCTGATGACCATACAGAGCTAGTTTACAGTATAATCACTTTTAGTTCACTTGTAACAACAACAACAAATTCTTGAAAACAGAGAGTATGTTTCATGATCACCTAAGAGTCTTTAGTCCTCTGAAAATCTCAGTATCATGCTTAGCTAATTTTTGTATCCTTATCAAAAGGTAATCAGAGAATGTTTCAGAAATGCATTCCCACAACTTCAACAACCTTCATATTTACCTCTGATGCCTTGCCTTGACTTTCTCTTTCAGAATTACAGTAGCTTGTTTATCAAAGCACCTGAAACTCAGTTTTCTCTAGTGCTCCAGTGGTTAAGAACCCATCTGCAAATGCAGGGAACAGGAATTTGATTCTTGGTCTGGAAAGATCACACATGCCATGGATAAACTGAATCTGAGAGCCATGACTACTGAAGCCTGAGCACCTAGAGCCCATGCTCTGCAACAAAAGAAGACACTTCAATGAGAAGCCCATATACTGCACCTAGAGAAAGCCTGCATGCAGCAATGAAAACACAACACAGCCAAATATAAGTAAATACATAAAACTTTAAAAAAAAATCCTGAAATCTAATCTGAACATTGTAAAGTGATCAGAAACTTAGCGTATATTCACTTTTTAGTTGCTTGGGCATAAAATTGCAGTGCAAGATGAAGTTCCTGCCCTCTAAAGAATTCTTTTTTGATAGGTATCAAATGTGTCAATCATTATGATAGAAAACAAAAATGTGTGAAGACCTCAAAATAAAATAAATGAATATAAATGCTCAGAAAGATTTCATGATGGAGGAAAACTTCACATTAGGCTTTGAAGGATGGATAGAACTGAAAATTGGCCAAAATAAAAGGGTGTAGAATTTCCATTTGCTTTCAAAATAGCAATTTTGCATAACATTACAGCAGTTTATTTCTCTTAATCTTTCACCTTTAAGCAACTGATTTCAGCATATGTGCTTCCCTGGTCATTCAGTGGTAAAGAATCAGGCTGCAGTGTAGGAGACCTGGTTTGATCTCTGGGTCAGGAAGATACACTGGATAAGGAAATGGCAGCCCACTCCAGTATTCTTGCGTGAGAAATGCCATAAACAGAGGAGCCTGGAAGGCTACAGTCCATGGGGCCACAAAAGAGTGAGCCATGACTTAGCAACTAAACAACAACTTAGCGTAAATTTACCCTGGATATCTGAATACTCTGGATTTTTACCAACTATTTGATACTTTTCTTTTTATGAATTTCATTTCACAAAGACGTATTTCTTTACTTTTTTCTATGTAATAGCTAAATAAATTAAAAATAAGGACACAAGGTGATTATTAATTGCACAAAATCAATATATACTAAATAAAAGTTTTTCTAAAATAAAAATTAAGACCAAAACTGTGCAAAACATGTGGAGAAATACAGAATTTGACATAGGCTGAATCTTCCAAAGAAGTTTTATTGGGAAATTTTCTCTGATATACTATAAACTAAACACTTGATAAAAGTATACTGTGTATATCACTTTAAAATTTAAATCATAGTTTTTGATTATTATGGGCTGTGTTCTCCTCCAAAGTCATTTGTTGAAGTCCTAACCCCTAACAACTCAACATTTGATTGTATTTGGTTATTTAAAACTGTGCCAAGCAAATATTGTCACTCACCATCTGCCTCTACAAGGATTAGTTTACTAGCCACTACAGTCACTGACCTTCATCACATCCTGAAAGGAGTTCAGGGCAGGGATCATGACCTGGGAGAAAATGGCAGAACAAACCTTCAGATAATTTGATATTTTCAGGACAAGATTTTACATAAGCACATTATTGTATCTTCTCATATCTAGAAAAGCACTAAAATCATTAATGTTGACATCTGCTCCATTTGACTAGCAGCAATCTTCTTGTGACTACCAGCAACGTCTGCCAAAATTTGTGCTTAACAGCATATATCTTCCCTTCACTATAATCGCATTTGTACTGAATCTCCCACCTTGCTTCTTTGGAGCAGTTCCTTGGAGCTATTTGAGAGGCAGTCTCCTGGACTATAGTCCTCTTCTTGCCCCCAGTAAAACTTAACCCATAACTCTTACATTGAGCTGTTCCTTTTTTTTTTTTTTTTTTTTCAGTTGACAGGTGTAATTAAGTTAAAATGAAATTATTAGAGTGGACCCAAATCCAATATGACTAGTGTCCTTATAAGAAGAGGAAATTGGGACACAGACAGATACAGAGTGAATTCTGCTAACAGACTACCTTCAGACTTCAGCTGAAACATTAACTCTTCTGAGTCTCCAGGTTGCCAGCTACCCTGTAGAGTTTAGACTTGCCAGGCTCCACAGTCACATTAAGTAATTCCTTAAAATAAATCTCTCTCTGTCTCTCTATCTCTATATCATTTTCTCTCTACACACACACAGACACGTGCATGTGTGCACACACACACACACACCACTGATACATTGATATTGACAGAAATTTACCATTCCTGGAATTTATTAAAATTGCAACTTCTTTCAAGGATCATTTTTGAAAGATATTCTTAGTATGTTTCTGACATACTTAATCATAAGATTCTAAGATTTCTGAAATGACAAAAGTATTTTTAATATGTTACTGTATTAAACTGTGTAATAACACATTAAAAACTGCATGTTTGCTTGCTAAATCACTTCGGTTGCATTCAACTCTTTGTGACCCTATGGACTGTAGCCCACCAGGCTCCTCTATCCATGGGATCCTCCAGGCAATAATTCTGGAGTGGATTGCTGTGCTGTCCTCCAAGGGATCTTCACACCTCAGGAAATGAACCTGCATCTCTTATGTTTCATGTATTGGCAGGTAGGCTTTTTACCACTAGCACCACCATGAAAGCCCAAACACTGCATATGTATATTCAATAAGAAAGGTAATTTAGCAGTAATGAGCAGAGAAAGAGATTTAATTTGTTGCTTTCTTTCTTTCTTTTACTTACAGAGAGTAATTTTTCTTTTTAATGTATGGACCTTAATTTATAGCATGATTCTGGCTTTAATGAAGTCAAAACAAATTATAAGTTATTATTTCTCTGAGTGGGCTTACATATACACTATAAATGCTTAATATGGGACTTAGTAATTTTCCTTTAAAGTTAGGAAAAATTGTTATGCCCAAATTCTTAAGGAATTTTTTTTTTGAGTTTACAATTCAACATTTTAAAATGCATTCAATCAAAAGCCATAGTGAAGAGATAGGTTACTAGATGTAGGAGGATGCACTGAGCAAGTTTGTGTGGCAGCCATCTCTTAATAGTGGTATTAGCCAAATTTTCTTATTTATATGCTTCTGCATTTTACAAAATATCTGCAGTCAACATATATTACTATAGTAAATATTGTTAAGTAATAAATGGTCTTGAGATCTAAGAAATAAGCATAAAAAGTGAAAGTAAAAGTTAGTCTCACAGTCATGTCCGACTCTGTGAGTCCATGGAATGCAACCTGTGCTGCTCCTCTGTCCTTGGAATTCTCCAGGCAAGAGCATCCCTGTGGCTTAGCTGGTAAAGAATCTGCCTGCAATTTGGGAGATGTGGGTTTGATCCTTCAGTTGGGAAGATCCACTGTAGACGAAATAAGCATATTATTCTTTAAAAATTTGCTGGCAATTACTTTTTTCTGGTTTGAGACAGAAAATGATCTTGTTAGCATTGTATGAATAGAATAGTACTATAAGAATCACAAAATCATGAATCTGGAAGGAAATTTGGTAAATTATCTCTAGATCTTTCAAAATTATCATAATTATATAAAAATTTTAGCATCAAAATCATTTTTCATGGGAAGCAATATATAGGTCATTAAAGAGTTACCTCAATGGGCCTTGGTTACTGAAACTTTGAAACCTTCTATGGTCTCCAAAGAAGGACCAGCTTTCTGAACTGGTGTTCACCTGGCTCCTGAGAGCCATACTCTTGGCACCTGGATTATTCTTCATGATAAACGTGTTTAGTACAATTTTGATTTGATAGATTAGCTTAATAATGTGATTTAAGGTCGTTGCCTGTTTTTTCTCTAAGCAGGGAGGACAGGAATCTTGTTGCAGTGACAAGGAAAAAAAGAGGAATGAGTTCTTTTTTTTTTTTTCCCTTTCCTGAAAACAAAGAAGCTAAAAAGAACAGTCTGAACATTCCTTTTTTTTTTTTTTTTTTACTTTAACTGCTCCTAACTCTGCATGTCTATTACTAAATCTGCTTTTCTACCTGGTAACTCTGCAGCAGCTACATTTCCCACCTATTATCCTTTGACTCTATGCTAAGTATTTCCTGCCCATTTGTCTTTTGTAGCTTTTTTTTTTTTTTTTTTACATATCAGAAAGAAGGCCTCAGAGTCACCTAACTGCCAGACTCAATTACTGGGCTACTGAAGCCAGCCTAAGACTAGATCCTAACACCCAGGAGCCGTCAAATAGGCCCCTAGACTTCTTATGGAATCTGAGGTACAGTTCTTGAGGCATGAGCCTAATGTGTTCCCCTCTTTGCCAGGTGAGAGTTAAAGACACCTTTTTATTTGCTCCAAACTTTGTCTCCATATTTTTTATTCAGCTTCATTGGGCAGAGAAAGCCAAGATTTTGGCCAGCAACACTCTTAGTAGCGAGGTCAGTTACATGGACTGCATACGTGCATGAATGACCCTCATTAAAACCTTGGACATTGAGGCTTGGATGAGATTTCCTAGCTGGCAAAAATTTACATGCACTGTCCTATATCATTGCTGGGAGAATTAAGCTTGTCCCTGTGTGACTCCACTGAGAGGTAAAGTTTGTGCCTTGTTTCTCCTGAAGTTGGCCACACATGCCTTTTTCTTTTTTCTGATTTTGATCTGTATACTTTTGCTGCTTTTGTTCAGGTTCTCAGTCTTGTCCGAATCTTTGCAACCCCATGGACTACAGCACATCAGGCTCCCCTATCCTTCACCATCTCCCAGAGCTTGCTCAAACTCATGTCCATTGAGTTACTGATGTCATCCAGTCAAGGCATCCTCTGCCATCCCCTTCTCCTCCTGCCCCCAATCTTTCCCAGCATCAGGGTCTTTTCCAATGAGTCAGTTCTTCATTTCAGGTGGCCAAAGTATTAGAGCTTCAGCTTTGGTATCAGTCCTTCCAATGAATAATCAAGATTGATTTCTTTTAGGATTGATTGGTTTGATGTCCTTGCTGTCCAAGGGACTCTCAAGAGTCTTCTCCAGAACCAAAGTTCAAAGGCATCAATTTGGTGCTCAGCCTTCTTTATGGTCCAAATCTCACATCCATACATGACTACTGGAAAACCATAGCTTTGATTATATGGACCTTTGTTGGCAATGTAATGTCTCTATTTTTAATACACTGTCTAGGTTGGCCATAGCTTTTCTTCCAAGGAGCAAGTGTCTTTTAATTTCATGGCTGCGATCACCATCCATAGTAATTTTGGAGCCTAGGAAAATAAAGTCTCTCAGTGTTTCCATTGTTTCCCCATCTATTAGCCATGAAGTGATGGGACTGGATGCTATGGTCTTCATTTGTTGAATGTTGAGTTTTAAGCCAATTTTTTCACTCTCCTCTTTCACTTTCATCAAGAGGCTCTTTAGTTCTTCTTCACTTTCTGCCATAAAGGTGGTGTCATCTGCATATCAGAGATTATTGATATTTCTCCTGGCAATCTTGATTTCAGCTTGTGCTTCATCCAGCCCAGTGTTTCTCATGATGTACTCTGCATATAACTTAAATAATCAGGGTGACAATATACAGCCCTGACGTACTCCTTTCCAAATTTTGAACCAGTCTGTTGTTCATGTCTGGTTATAATTGTAGCTTCTTGGACTTCATATAGGTTTTTCAGGAGGCAGTTATGGTGGTCTAGTATTCCCACCTCTTTAAGAATTTTCCACAGTTTGTTGTGATTTACATAGCCAAAGGCTTTATGATAGTAAGTGAAGCAGAAGTAGATGTTTTTCTGGAATTCTCTAGCATTTTCTATCATCCAACAGGTGTTGGCAATTTGATCTCTGTTTCCTCTGCCTTTTCTAAATCTAGCTTTTACATCTGGAAGTTCTCAGTTCACATACTGCTGAAGCCTATCTTGAAGGATTTTGACCACTGATTTGCTAATATGTGAGATGAATGCAATTGTGCAGTAGTTTGAACATTATTTTGCATTGCTCTAGTTTGGGATTGGATTGAAAAGTTCTAGCATTCCTTCTAAGAAATCATTGAGCATGAAGATTGTCCTGGGGAACTCAAATCCAAGTATTTAAACACTATATATTTTTTTAATGGTTAAAACAGATTTACTGAACCAGGGTTCTCACTGTGGAAGAAAAATCATACAGATGTGGAATATGTTTAGACAAGAAAGAATCTATGGAATGGGCTGAAATTGGAAGTATCCGTATTGCAGAAGGAAATGGAGACCTATTCCAGTATTCTTGTTTGGGAAATTCCATGGACAGAGGAGCCTGGCAGGCTAGAGGAGCCTGGCAGGCTGCAGTCCACGGGGTCACAAAGAGTCAGACATGATATTGTGACTAAACAACAACAATAAGAAATTATGATTTTATCTAAATATATACCTGTCCACCTATACATAAATATGTACATGTAAATGCACGTGCATATGCAATATGTATTAACGTGCATATATTTCCTATACTTAGCAAAGAAACAACCTAGAAGCAAAGGCACCCTGGTAACAGTGGACACAACTACCACCTAAATCTTAGTTTCCAATAGGAATTTAAAAGAGACTAAGGCTCCTAGGGGAGATATCTGTTTCCTAGACTAGGGCAGTATAGGTCAAAATGAACACTGAGCCAATATCTTAGGCTGGAGGCATGGTAAAATGACAGAGGAGTCAGCTTGAAAAGTTTTTTGCTAGTGAAATTTGGGCAATCTTAGCACTAAAATGAGCATATTAATGAATCAAACAGTTGGGAAAATTACAAAAATATGATTCTACCCCATTAGTAAATAGATAAATAAACAGGATGCCAAAGGCTGACTTGTGAATGTGAAATAATGAGACAATCTTCATTTGGTAACTATCCCAATAAAGATTGATTCAGGAAAAAATAGATGCCAGTTTTATAATGAAAGTTTAAAGAAGAGCAGGATATTTACATGATTTTAAAGATTCACCAAACAGACAGCATATGTTACAAGGGAAAAATTATTACCATAGAATGGAGTTTGGTTGTAGGTAATTAGATGAACAGTTAGAACCACAACTTGATTGGATACTCAAAATTAATATATTTAGTATAATACAGTTGGAATTCATCTGCCTTTGGATGAGATGTCCTTGAAGAAATGTGATATCACTTTTACAGAATTCTTCTGGAGATGCCTAACTTTAATCATGCATGACAAAATATAAATAAAGCCCAAGTCAATAATGTTTTTTTTTTAAAGGTAGGTTACTATGCTCTTCAAAAATGTCAATTTTATAAACAAAAATGCTGTAAAATGTTCCAGAAAATGGGATTAAAGAGAAATAATTAAAAGTGCTGGTCCTGTACTAGAGGGATAATATGCCACAAAGTGAATTGGGCCAACTGAAAATAAACAATATACACGTGGTTTATAGAAATATAAGTTCAATGGTAAATTTACTGAAATTGAAAATGTTATGATTATTAAGACAGGATCCTTATTGTTAAGTTATACACACTAAAGTATTTAGGTGGAAGGGCCATGATGTATACAACTTACTCTAAAAATATTCTGAAAAAAAAATACTATATATGGAGGGCAGGAGGAGAGAGAAAAAAAGTAAATGATAAAGCAAATAGAGAAAATGCTAACAGTTGGTGAAACTGGTAAAATTTATACTGATATTTTTGTACTATTCTTCTTTTTTCCTCTCCTCATTACTCATTAAAAAAATAAATAAAGTATATCTGATTTACAATATTGCATTAGTTTCAGGTATATAGCATAATGATTTAGTTTTTTTGCAGATTATATTCCATTATAGTTTATTACAAAATATTTTGTATTATTCTTATTCTGGCAAGTTTTCTGTATTTGAAATTGCTTGTAAATAAAAAGTAAAAACAAATTTAAAAATATCAGATTCATCCAAATATTGCATTTGATGTTTTTGAAGGATTTTATGCTGGCAGGTATTGGCAATAATGTTATTTTGAGTCATATATATGTATAAGTCTTTAACATATATATGAGATTGTAAAGTTCACTATGCACAGCTTATTTGAAGAGAAAATAATTCAGGTTATTTCTTTATATGCAAGAAATATGGATAATGAAAATTTATTTCAATATTGATACATCTTGATTTCATCACAGTGCCTAGATTGAATTAACAACTTATTTCACCTACACTGTTAATCAAAAATGTTTTCCTTAACCGCAGAATCTGCACCATTCATAATGATGAGATTATATGATTATGTTTCATAAAGCTGGCTTTGTTATTGCCAAAGCTCATATATTCAAAGTTTTCTATATTTTGCATTTCTTATTTTGTGCCCCTTAATACTCTTCAAAAGTGCCTGCTTGAAGAATTTATCTTTAATGTTCACAATTTTATGACTGTATATTCCTTCTGAGGCCAAGGAATTTTCCCTATGATATTGTTTCTCTTAGTTTTATTTTCCATTTTTGAAAAATCTTCACATGAAATTCTTATTTTTTGATCATTATTATACATAATATTGGGCTTCCCTTGTTGCTCAGTTGGTAGAATCTACCTCCAATGTGGACACCTGGGTTCAATCTCTGAGTTGAGAATATCCCCTGGAGGAGGGCATGGCAACCCACTCCAGTATCCTTGCCTGAAGAATCCTCATGGCAGAGGAGCCTGGCAGGCTACAGTCCATGGGGTTGCAAAGAGTCGGACACACTGAGTGAATATCACTTCACTTTACATACCAAATATTAATATTATTGCTACTAAAACGGTTTTCTTTGTTTAAAAATGGCCACTGAGATTTTCACTAAAATGTTTTTAGGTTTTAATGTTATTATAAATAATTTACTTTTTCTTTTTAAACGGAAGCATTGTCTAAAACATAACAATTTTAAAGATCAGCATTTTTGAAAATACTCTTGAACACACATTTCCCCTTATGAATTCAAAATTATATGGCTGTCTTTTTTCCATTTTACTCCTTTGTTTTATGTTCTATGCATTGTCCTCAGGGTTAAATACCCTGCTGTGTTCCTGTCTTCCTTCAATAGTTATTAGTAATGACTTAGTATTTTCATCACTTTTATAATTGTAATTTGCACTGTTGCTTTTATTTTAATATTTTCAAATGCCTGTATGTACTTATTATATATATACATATATGTGTATATATATATTTTTTTTTTTCCTTATAGGTTTTGTTGTGTCCAAAATTATTGCTCCCAAACATTCTTTTACAATTTCACAGTACAAAATTAAATGTTCCAGCTTGTCTGTGAATCCACATTCTTATTTCAAACAGGCAGAAAAACTGATTCCTTTGAAACATATTCTGACTTTATAGTCTGCTTTCAGCAACTTACACACTATATATCTTAATTCTTTCCTAAGATCTTTATAGTACATTAATCTCAGTATTTACTCACCATTTTTCTACCGACTTTTCTCTGTTTTAGCATGCATTCATGTTTGTTTTTATATTTTGTTTCATATTTTTCCAGAGGGAATGTTAGGTGGTTTACATGAATGCATAGCAACAAAGCTTGATTAAATAATGTACTTTAAAAGTGGGTGAATCAAAGGTGGATACATTGAAAATGACTATAGAAGATCTGATGATGATAAGAGGAAATTTAGCATTCAAAATTCTTGCTGCTTTGTCTTTAAATGGTTCCTTAATTTGACTTAAATTTTCTCTCAGTAAGTACCAGAAAAGGAGGAAATATTAGGTGCATGATTCAAAATATCCACAAAATAAAAACAAAGTGGTTTCACAGCACCACTTTTCCATTTGCTGAAAACACAGAATATGCTCTTGTGGCTCCACACACAGAGAACACTACAATCCCATCATCCTAGTTTCAACAAAATCCCATGCAGCTATTTTACGGGTTTGTTTCTTTAATAGCCGTATACTGCAGGCTGATGGAGTAATGCCAAATTATAGTTAGGAAAAAATTTATCTTTTGAAAAGTTCAGAAAAGATCAAGATACACAATGATCTGTTGGTCTCTAGTTTAAGAATGGGTTTTAGAAGATCCAAAGATCTTGTTTATCTCAACAGATATTTTGATTTATCTCTTAATTTTACTATAACTTCCTGTTGTGTTTTACTTCCTACTTTCCTTTTTTCTTAATAGCTGTTTTTTAAAAAAGAACATTTATTTATTATTTAGCTGCACCAGGTCTTAGTTGCTGCATGAGGAATTTTTTTCATATTTTAGCTGTGGTATGTGATATAGTTCCCTGACTGAGGATTGAACCCAGGACCCCTGAATTGGGATCCTGGAATCTTAGCCAACTGACTACCAGGGAAGTCCCTCCATTTTCTTTTTAAGAATTATCTAGTCTTGGACCTCATGCTGCATACTTTTGAAAGATCCCTTTTTGGTGTTTACTCTAAAGGTTTGTTCCATCCCTTCCTTTCCTGGGTTATTTGGTTTGTTTGGTTTTAGATGTTGATATAATAAAAAAAGTAATCTAATCTACTCACATTTTCCCAGTTATTTTACAAATAAATATGTTGTATTCAAGAATGGTTTTGGTATCTTCAGAAAGAAGATAAAGAAGTCAAAGCTCTTTTAATAATCACACTTGATTCATTACACACATGCAATTAAAAATAGAGAACAACTGTGCACCATTCATTTACAAGTTCTTACAGCCTAATGTAAAAGGATAAAAATGATCTTTCAACTATTGATGAATACTATATTGCTCTTGGGACATTTCGACACTGTATTAATAAGAAACAGAATTTATTATAACAAGGACAAAAGAGGCAGAAGGAGAAAGAGCAACCAAAGCAGCTTAATTTACTTTATATATACTTAATATACTTTATATTCTCCTCATAAGGATGGCTCGCAAATTCTTGATTTAACAATATATTTCAATTTTTTCTTAATTCTTGCCTGTAACTTTTCTTTTTTATTTATTTATTTTTTGCAATTTTTCCCAACTTTATTGAGATATAATTGACACATAAAAATCTTATCTATTTAAATGTACAATATGGTGATTTTATATATGTAATATTATGAAATCATTACCAGAATAAAGCTAATTAACATGTTCATCATCTCACACACTTTTTTTCTTGTTACGTGTGTGTAACTTTTCTTTGAGTTAACTTTCTGTCAAATAATCATCTTGACGCTATTCTGGAGCATCCCACAACTTATTGCATGGTTAAACTTCACTCTTTATGAACTATATTTGCACTTTAAATGCGTGTTTATTCTCTTATCCTTTTCATACTTAAGTAAAAGAGGTAGCAGAAGAGATTGTACTATATTGACCAAAATATAAAAATAAAGGTAAATTATCTATTCACATCTATATTTTGTGCTTTAAATTTTTTGGAACACTTTGGGATTTATACAGAAAATTTGCAAGTACAGTACAAACAACATTTTCTTTGATCCATTTCAGAGTAAATTGTTAATTGATGCCCTATGACTTTCCAGCAATAGTTAAGTCTATATTTTCTACAAAGAAGGACATTCACCATGTCTCAAATTGGGAAATTAACATAAATTCCATACCACCAGCTAATCATCAGACCCCATTCAAGTTCTGCCAAATGTTAAAACAATGTCCTTTATAGCAAAAAAGAACTGTTTCAGAATATACACATTGACCGAGCTTAGTTATTATAGTCTTTATTTTTCCTTCCCTTTAGAACAGTCCCACAATCTTTCTTAGACTTTCATTGCCTTGACATTTTTGAAAAGCACAGACCAATTATAATGTATGTCCCTCAGTTTGGTTTCTTTTGATGGTTCCTCACAATTTCATTAAAGTCATACACCTTTGGCAGCAATATCACAGAACAGATTTTGTGTTCTTCTCATTCCATCTAATAAGGTCACACATTTTTTTTCATTATTGATATTCACTTTGATCATGTCTTGATTAAGAAATTGTATGACAGATTTACCCACTGCAAGCTTTCTATTTTTTCTCTCTATAATCATGACATATTTTAATAGTTGAATCTCTGTAAATATCACATTGTTTATCATAATTACTATTTTTTCCTTTATTAATTTCATAGTTTCCTACTTTATTTAGTTGGATTTAATATACTTTATAATGACTTATTTCAATGCTTAAATTGCCCTAATTTGTCCTTCACCAGTGGGAGCTCATTTAAACTGCCTACTATGTTCTTTTAATATATCCCCATCATTCCTTGAACACTTCTTTGCTTATTGGTTTTAGAAAATGTCTAAGGCTTTTCATGTACTCTTCATGTCCTGGAACTGAAATCATAATTTTTCCCAAGGTGTTCTGAGTGATATTTAGAAACTACTATCCAGCTACTAATTCAGATAAAGCCTCAAAGCCACAAGGTTCATCATAATTTTCTCCTTTTCTGTATTTGTAATTCCCTTCCTCAACAATGAGGAAATGAACTCATTTTACCCTTATTGTGTCTATTTATTTAGTTATTCCTGGGCATGTAACTAGTCTCCCATTGCTACAAATGCAAATACTATTTCTGGCTAATTGCTCTTTTAATCCTTTTGCAGATTTTTTTTGGCTCTTGAAATAATTGTGAGGAGAAACTCAAATGTCTATAGGTTTTCTTTTTTATTATTCCTATGATGACTTATTTTAAATAGCTTCTTATGTAAAAGCTTTTCAAAAGTTCTTAAAATCTAAATAACCACATCTGTTCTTTCTTCCTTTGTCATATTTTGCTTATTCCTCTAAGAAAATAAAATAGCATTTATTATGGTAGCTTTATGTTCAGTGGCTGTACTTCCATTATAGTATATACCAAATATATCTTAACTTGTAATGAAGCTATATTCTTCAGTAATCACATAGTTCTTTCTTGTACTTAAATTATTGAACACATCACACTGAGACTTTTCCAGCTCAAAGCATTTTCTGTCTGTTAATGTGAAATTTTGAGCACAATTTCCTTGCTTTTACACTACAATTTTCTCATATGTTTATATTGATATTATACATGCCAAGGAATATATCATATGAATGTGGAAACATGAGGTTTACCAGTTTTTAAGACCATCTTATCTATGGAACACTCTTTAATTAGATTCTTCCTAGGATCTTGCACTTAGTGCTTATTATTTCCAAAAGTACTTATGTCTTTGGGTTAAAAAAAGGATATATAATTTAGACATATTCTCCACAGATTACTTACTAGTCCCAAAGGGGGAAAAAAAAGTTTCCATTAAACGGAGTACTCTGGTGAACACTACCTCAATCAAGTGACCAAAGCTAACAGTATTAGAACAAGTGGACATCCTGTACCTCTTGATATGATACACTATGAAGGACACCCATGATTTCTCTGATACTCTTTTCTGAAAACACATGAAATCAATATAACCATGAGGAGACAATAAGACAAACCAAAACTAAGAGCTAATTACAAAGCAACAGGCCTGAATTGTTTCAAAATTTTAGTGCTATGAAAAGAAAAAGTTGAGGAAGTTCTCTAAGTTAATAGAAACTAAAGAGAACTAAATGCAATGTTTGATCCTGAATTGGAAAAATGAAATATTTTAAAGATAATATTGGAACAATCAGTCAAAATTTTATGACCTATAGAATGAGTAATATTTCAGTTCAGTTCAGTCACTCAGTCGTGTCCGACTCTTTGCGACCCCATGATTTGCAACACACCAGGCCTCCCTGTCCATCACCAACTCCTGGAGTTTACTCAGACTCACATCCATTGAGTCAGTGATGCCATCCAGCCATCTAATCCTCTGTCGTCCCCTTCTCCTCCAGCCCCCAATCCCTCCCAGAATCAGAGTCTTTTCCAATGAGTCAACTCTTCGCATGAGGTGGCCAAAGTACTGGAGTTTCAGCTTTAGCATCATTCCTTCCAAAGAAATCCCAGGGCTGATCTCCTTCAGAATGGATTGATTGGATCTCCTTGCAGTCCAAGGGACTCTCAAGAGTCTTCTCCAACACCACACTTCAAAAGCATCAATTCTTCGGTGCTCCTCTTTCTTCACAGTCCAACTCTCACATCCATACATGAATGGAAAATCATAGCCTTGACTAGACGGACCTTTGTTGGCAAAGTAATGTCTCTGCTTTTGAATATGCTATCTACTTCGGTCATAACTTTCCTTCCAAGGAGTAAGCGTCTTTTAATTTCATGGCTGCAGGCACCATCTGCAGTGTTTGGAGCCCGGAAAAATAAAGTCTGACACTGTTTCCACTGTTTCCCCATCTATTTCCCATGAAGTGATGGGACCGGATGCCATGATCTTCGTTTTCTGAATGTTGAGCTTTAAGCCAACTTTTTCACTCTCCGTTTTCACTTTCATCAAGAAGCTTTTTAGTTCCTCTTCACTTTCTGCCATAAGGGTAGTGTCATCTGCATATCTGAGGTTATTCATATTTCTCCCGGCAATCTTGATTCCAGCTTGTTTTTTTTCTAGCCCAGAGCTTCTCATGATGTACTCTGCATATAAGTTAAATAAGCAGGGTGATGATATACAGCCTTGACGTACTCCTTTTCCTATTTGGAACCAGTCTGTTGTTCCATGTCCAGTTCTAACTGTTGCTTCCTGACCTGCATACAGATTTCTCAAGAGGCAGGTCAGGTGGCCTGATATTCCCATCTCTTTCAGAATTTTCCACAGTTTATTGTGATCCACACAGTCAAAGGCTTTGGCATAGTCAATAAAGCAGAAGTAGATGTTTTTTCTTGAACTCTCTTGCTTTTTTGATGATCCAGCGGATGTTGGCAATTTGATCTCTGGTTCCTCTGCCTTTTCTAAAACCAGCTTGAATATCAGGAAGTTCACAGTTCACATATTGCTGAAGCCTGGCTTGGAGAATTTTGAGCATTACTTTACGAGCATGTGAAAGTAATATTTAGGATCACGTTTAAGTTTCATTGACTTGACAGTCATATAATGCAAAAAAAAGAAAAACAACCTTGCTCTTAGAAGAAACTGATTAAAATTATTAGAGATAAATAGTACTGATATCTGTAATTTACTCCCAACTCTTCAGGTTAATACAATTATACTTACATATATATATATATTCTTGTATAAACATATACATTCATGCATGTATACACACATATAATGAGAAATCAAGCAAAACAGTGAACCTGAGTGAAAGATGTAGAATTCCTACAATTTTCTATAGCTTTGAATTGTTTCCAAAATATCAACAATTGAAAAAAGTCTTATTCTCCCCCAAACATGTAAAAATCGGCCTTCCCCACCCCACCTCATACTCTTAATCATTTTTGCTGTATAGTAGTTACTCCCTCTAACCTGCTTTCTTTAGATGATATTCTTAGCTGTCATGGGGAGCTAAGAATTTCATTCACCACAATTTACCTACCTTCCCCAACAATGCTCCCTATAGCCTTCCTTAGATTTCCATTCTAACCTTTAAAAATTCTCAAAATCTGGAAATACTTCCTTGTGTCTACCTGAATAAAATAAACCTAAAACTCCTTTTTTTTCCTTCTTTTTCTTCCTGCATTCAATATGTGAACAGACTACTTAAAATCCTCTGAATAAGACGGTACATGTTCATTAACATGAAATTACCTCTTCACTTCTCTTTCAGAAATTGGAAACGTTTTTAATCATAAGATATAATTTTAGTAACTAAAATTGGAATTGTATACATATAAATGTCAAGATAAATTAGAGCAAATTTTCAGAAAACAATCATTACAAAAGATTTTAACTTTAAAAATCTAAACATTTGGCACTGGGAAGACCCAGAGGGATGGTACAGGGAGGGAGGAGGGAGGAGGGTTCAGGCTGAGGAACACGTGTATACCTGTGGCAGATTCATGTTGATATATGGCAAAACCAATACAATATTGTAAAGTTAAAAATACAATAAAATAAATAAAAAAATTTAAAAAAATCAAAACATGTTAAGATTATACATGTAAAGCTGTAGGTAGGTATACATTTAAAAAAATCAAATCTTCCTTTACTATTCCAAGTATGTCTTAAAGTTGAATACTGATTTGAAAAGGCATGCTTTAAAAGAAAAAAAAAAACTTAAAATATTTTATTTAATTTACTAATTTTTGGCTGTACTGGCTGTTTGTTGCTGTATGAGTTTTTCTCTAGTTGTGGAAAGCAGGATCTACTCTCTGGTTCCAGTGATGGGCTTCTCATGGTGGTGGCTTCTCTGGTTGCAGAGCATGGACTCTAGGGCACTCAGGCTTCAGTAGCTGTGACACATGGGCTCAATAGTTTTGGCTCTTGGGTTCTAGAGTACAGGCTCAACAGTTGTGGTGCACTTACTTAGCTGCTCTGTGGCATGCAAGATCTTCCTGGATGAAGGATCTAACCCATATATACTGCATGGGCAACAAGATTCTTTACCACTGAGACACCAGGGAAGCCTGAAAAGGCATGTCTTTAAAGAAAAATTAGAATAAAGAAAGAAAAAAGGAACAATTTTCCCATCAAAGTTAATACATTTTATACATTTTCTCTTCTAGGTTGAGTTCATTTCAGTCACTCAGTAGTGTCTGACTCTTTGCAACCCCTTGGACTGCAGCACGCCAGGCTTCCCTGTCCATCACCAACTCCTAGAGCTTGCTCAAACTCATGTCCATTGAGTCAGTGATGCCATCCAACCATCTCATCCTCTGTGTCCCCTTCTCCTCCTGCCTTCAATTTTTCCCAGCATCAGGGTCTTTTCCAATGAGTCAGGTCTTTACATCAGGTGGCCAAAGTTTTGGAGATTCACCTTCAGCATCAGTCCTTCCAATGAATGTTCAGGACTGATTTCCTTTAGGATTGACTGGTTTGATCTTCTTTCAGTCCAAGGGACTCTCAAGTGTCTTCTCCAACACCACATTCAAAAGCATCAATTCTTCAGTACTC
This sequence comes from Bos taurus, assembly GCF_002263795.3. NCBI lineage: Eukaryota > Metazoa > Chordata > Mammalia > Artiodactyla > Bovidae > Bos > Bos taurus. The sequence goes on along the minus strand of NC_037357.1, from coordinate 38,986,397 downwards.
AGCTTTCTCTATAGTCCAATTCTCACATTTTCTCTTCTAGGTCCATGTGCTGTTTAAGCGTATGAAAATCATTCTCTTGGGAGATTGCAAATGACATACATACACTATCTTGTATAAAATAGATAGCTAGCACTAAGTAGCTCTATAGCACAGGGAGCTCAACTCACTGCTCTGGGATGATCTGGGGGGTGAGATGCAGGAGGGAGGGAGGCTCAAATGAGAGGAGATCAGCATATTGCTGATGAACTTTATTGTACAGTGGAAACTAAGAAAACATTTTAAAGCAATTATTCTCCAATTAAAAAAAGAGAGAAAAAAAAAAGATTCTTCCGGCCATGATGGCAGATACTGTATGAATAGCACAGTTTCAGACATGTCATACTGTAGTACATGGGATTGCAGAGTTGGACACAATTTAGCAACTGAACAACAGCAAGAACAAAAACAATAGCTTCTTAATTAACTATATTTTAAAGGAAATTAAAGCTTTTAGAAGACTCAAATTAAAAGAAAAGGATGTATATGTGATTTGAGAGGATGGTGTCAGCTTTCTAAATGTGATCTCTTACACCTCTATACATGCCTATTTCTATTTAGCTTTTAGAATAATGTAGATTTAATGTATCTGCTATTTGTTGTATTAATTGTATATGTTTCAAGGAACTGACTCATTGGAAAAGACCCTGATGCTGGGAAAGATTGAAGGCAGGAGGAAAAGGGGATGACAGAGGATGAGCTGGTTGGATGGCATCACCAACTCAATGGACATGAGTTTGAGCAAGCTCCGGGAGTTGGTGATGGACAAGAAAGCCTGGCATGCTGCAGTCCAAGGGGTTGCAAAGAGTCGGACACGACTGAAGCGAACTATTTGTTGTTGTTCAGTACCTTGTTGTTCGTGTCTGATCTTTATTGTGTTTCATTTGTCCATTTTGATATTGTTCATTTTATTTTGTACATAATTATTATAGGTCATTCTGAGTTGGAAGTAATGCTTTGTTAGCATATCAGATCACTCTGAATTCTAGTTTAACTTTTAGACTTTAGCAGTACCCTAGAAGTTGACACACAGAAGGTGACAGCACCCCATTCCAGTATTCTTGCCTGGAAAATCTCATGGATGGAGGAGCCTAGTAGGCTGCAGTCCATGGGGTCGCTAAGAGTCGGACACGACTGAGCGACTTCACTTTCACTTTTCACTTTCATGCGTTGGAGAAGGAAATGGCAACCCACTCCAGTGTTCTTGCCTGGAGAATCCCAGGGACAGGGGGGCCTGGTGGGCTGCAGTCTATGAGGTTGCACAGAGTCGGACACGACTGAGGTGACTTACCAGCAGTAGCAGAAGTTGACATAGTTCCTTGTGTGGTTTAAATATTCAGGGAATATTTATTGAGGACTACAAAACTGCAGGGTGTTTTGCTATGGGGCTTATAGAACAAAGAAGATACAAAGAAGATAGCATCTATTCACTCAAGAAATCTCCTAGGAAAACAACCAAGCTACAGTAAATAAATCAGAATTTTTAGTGTACAATTCATATGTGTTCATTAAAAAATTAAAGCAGAAAATAAGGAAGAAAAATTTTTTAAATAACTCTAAATTCCACCATTTAAAGTAATCACTGACAAAATTTTGGAGATCATGCTTTCAAACGTCAATTCTCTGTCTAGATCTCTGTTTCCATCTATCTGTATATGTCTCCTCCTTCTACACAAATTCACACACAGTTTTCCAAGTACAATTTTATACAAATTGTATCACACTACACAAAGTATTATGCATTTTGCACTCAAACACTGAAAACATTCTTATATAGCTTATCAATATCAAATGTATATAATTATTTTGAAAATCTAATTATATAACTATATCCAAATTCATGTTATGAATATCTTATCAATGCTTATCAGTAGAAACTTAGGCTTCTATCATTTTTTCCTGTGATTTTTTGCTGTGACAAATTTCTTCATACATAAATATTTTCACAACTATTCAAATATTCCCTAATATAAATTCCTTAAAGATTATTGTTGAGTTAAATGGAACCTATTTTTAAACATAATAATATTAAATACTCTTAGAGTATATGTATGCATTCCATACTTCTTGACCAATGCTCATTAGTCATATCATTATAATGTTTGACAATAGGGCATATTATTTTATGTTTCCCCTTTTTTACTCTCATGTGCACAGCTCCAGTTGATTTGGTGTCAGATCTATAGTTCAAGCAAAAGTAGAGATGAAAAAATTATCTAATTCCGTAAGTATGTATTGAATGTTTAGACCTTAACACATATGGATTAAAACAGTAACTGGTAATATGCATTTTTCATCATCACTCATTTATTTGATTATGTGTTAATGTCTTTTCAATATATGTTAACTTATAAATATTTTCAGTTCAGTTAATTTGCTCAGTCATGTCTTACTCTTTCTGACCCCATGGACTGCAGCACACCAGGCTTCCCTGTCCATGACCAACTCCCAGAGCGTGCAAAAACTCATGTCCATCAAGTAGGTGTTTCCATCCAATCATCTCATCCTCTGTTGTCGCCTTCTCCTCCCACCTTCATTCTTCCAAGCATCAGGGTCTTTTCCAATGAGTCAGTTCTTCCCATCAGGTGGCCAAAGTATTGGAGTTTCAGCTTATATTCAGGACTGATTTCCTTTAGGATTGACTGGTTTGATCTCCTTGAAGTCCAAGGGACTCTCAAGAGTCTTTTCCAACACCACAGTTCAGAAGCATCAATTCTTTGGTGCTCAGCTTTCTTTAAGTTTCAACTGTCACATGCATATGTGACTACTGGAAAAAACATAGCTTTGATTAGATGGACCTTTGTCGCTAAAGTGATGTCTCTGTTTTTTAATATGTTGCCTAGGTTTGTCATAGTTTTGCTTCCAAGGAGCAAGCATCTTTTAATATCATGGCTGCAGTCACCATCTGGAGTGATTTTGGAGCCGAAGAAAAAAAAGTCTGTCACTGTCACCATTCTTTCCCCATCTATTTGCCACGAAGTGACAGGGCCAACTTGAATGTTGAGTTTCAAGCCAGCTTTTTCATTCTCCTCTTTCACTTTCATCAAGAGGCTCTTTAGTTCCTTTTTGCTTTCTGCCATAAGTGTGGTGCCATCTGCATATCTGAGGTTATTGATATTTCCCCACTGAAATCTTGATGCTGGCTTGTGTTTCATCCAGTCTGGCATTTTACATGATGTACTTATACATATAAGTTAAATAAGCAAGATGACAATATATAGCCTTGACGTACTCCTTTCCAAATTTGGAACCAGTCTGTTGTTCCATGTCCAGTTATAACTGTTGCTTCTTGACCTGCATACAGATTTCTAAGGAGACATGTAAGGTGGTCTAGTATTATGTCACTTTAAGAATTTTCCACAGTTTATTGTAATCCACACAGTCTAAAGCTTTAGCATAATTTATGAAGCAGAGTAGATGTTCTTCTAGAATTCTCTTACTTTTTCTATGATCCAATGGGTATTGGCAATTTGATGTCTGGTTCCTCTGCCTTTTCTGAATCCAAGTTGACTATCTAGAAATTCTTCGTTCATATACTGCTAAAGCCTAGCTTGGAGGATTTTGAACATTACCTTGCTAGTGTGTGAAATGAGTGCAATTGTGTGGTATTTTGAACATTCTTTCACATTGCCTTTCTTTGGGATTGAAATTAAAATTCATCTTTTGAGTCCTTTGGCCATTGCTGAGTTTCCAAAAATTGTTGGCCCATTGAGTGCAGCACTTTAACAGCATCAGCTTTAGGATTTGAAAGACCTCAGCTGGAATTGCATCATCTCCACTAGCTTTGTTTCTAGTGATGCTTCCTAAAGGGCCCACTTGACTTCCCAGTCTGGAATAACTGGATCTAGGTGAGTGATCACACCACTGTGGTTATCTGGGTCATTAACATATTTTTTGTATAGTTCTTCTGTGGATTCTTGCCACCTCTTCTTAATATATTTTGCTTCTGTTACTTCCATACCATTTCTGCCCTTTGTTGTGCCCATCTCTGAGTGAAATGTTTCCTTGGTAACTAATTTTCTTGAAGAGATCTCTAGTCTTTCTTATTCTATTGTTTTCCTCTATCTCTTTGCATTGATCACTTAGGAAAGCTTTCTTATCTCTCCTTGCTATTCTTGGGAACTCTGCATTCAGATGAATATATCTTTCCTTTTCTCCTTTGCCTTTCACTTCTCTTTTCTCAGCTATTTGCAAGGTCTCCTCAGACAGCCATTTTTCCATTTTGCATTTCATTTTCTTAGGGATGGTTTTGATCACCACCTCCTGTACAGTGTCATGAACCTCTGTCCATAGTTCATTAGGGACTCTATCAAATCTAGGAGCAATGGCTGTGCTTTGCTGGAGCAGACATGAAGAGATACCCCACGCCCAAGGTAAGAGAAACCCAAGTAAGATGGTAGGTGTTGCAAGAGGGCATCAGAGGCAAACACACTGAAAACATACTCACAGAAAACTAGTCAATCTAATCACACTAGGACCACAGCCTTGTCTAACTCAATGAAACTAAGCCATGCCTGTGGGGCAACCCAAGATGGGCGGGTCATGGTGGAGAGATCTGACAAAATGTGCTCCACTGGAGAAGGGAATGGCAAACCACTTCAGTATTCTTGCCTTGAGAACCCCATGAACAGTATGAAAAGGCAAAATGATAGGATACTGAAAGAGAAACTCCCCAGGTCAGTAGGTGCCCAATATGCTACTGGAGATCAGTGGAGAAATAACTCCAGAAAGAATGAAGGGATGGAGCCAAAGCAAAATAAATACACAGCTGTGGATGTGACTGGTGATAGAAGCAAGGTCCAATGCTGTAAAGAGCAATATTGCATAGGAACCTGGAATGTCAGGTCCATGAATCAAGGCAAACTGGAAGTGGTCAAACAAGAGATGGCAAGAGTGAATGTCAACATTCTAGGAATCAGCGAACTGAAATGGACTGGAATGGGTGAATTTAACTCAGATGACCATTATATCTACTACTGTGGGCAGGAATCCCTCAGACGAAATGGAGTAGCCACCATGGTCAACCAAAGAGTCTGAAATGCAGTACTTGGTTGCAATCTCAAAAACGAAAGAATGATCTCTGTTCGTTTCCAAGGCAAACCATTCAATATCACAGTAATCCAAGTCTATGCCCAAACCAGTAACGCTGAAGAAGCTGAAGTTGAACGATTCTATGAAGAACTACAAGACCTTTTAGAACTAACACCCAAAAAAGATGTCCTTTTCATTATAGGTTACTGGAATGCAAAAGTAGGAAGTCAAGAAACATCTGGAGTAACAGGCAAATTTGGCCTTGGAATACGGAATGAAGCAGGGCAAAGACTACTAGAGTTTTGCCAAGAAAATGCACTGGTCATAGCAAACACCCTCTTCCAACAACACAAGAGAAGACTCTATACATGGACATCACCAGATGGTCAACAATGAAATCAGATTTGATTATATTCTTTGCAGCCAAAGATGGAGAAGCTCTATACAGTCAGCAAAAACAAGACCAGGAGCTGACTGTGGCTCAGACCATAAACTCCTTATTGCCAAATTCAGACTTAAATTGAAGAAAGTAGGGAAAACCACTAGACCATTCAAGTATGATCTAAATCAAATCCCTTATGATTTTACAGTGGAAGTGAGAAATGGATTTAAGGGCCTAGATCTGATAGATAGAGTGCCTGATGAACTATGGACTGAGGTTCATGACATTGTACAGGAGACAGGGATCAAGACCATCCCCATGGAAAAGAAATGCAAAAAAGCAAAATGGCTGTCTGGGGAGGCCTTACAAATAGCTGTGAAAAGAACAGAAGCAAAAAGCAAAGGAAAAAAGGAAAGATATAACCATCTGAATGCAGAGTTCCAAAGAATAGCAAGAAGAGATAAGAAAGCCTTCTTCAGCGATCAGTGCAAAGAAATAGAGGAAAACAACAGAATGGGAAAGACTAGGGATCTCTTCAAGAAAATCAGAGATACCAAAGGAACATTTCATGCAAAGATGGGCTCAATAAAGGACAGAAATGGTATGGACCTAACAGAAGCAGAAGATATTAAGAAGAAGAGATGGCAAGAATACACAGAAGAACTGTACAAAAAAGATCTTCATGACCCAGATAATCACGATGGTGTGATCACTCACCTAGAGCCAGACATCCTGGAATATGAAGCCAATTTGACCTTAGAAAGCATCACTACAAACAAAGCTAGTGGAGGTGAAGGAATTCCAGTTGAGCTATTCCAAATCCTGAAAGATGATGCTGTGAAAGTGCTGCACTCATTATGCCAGCAAATTTGGAAAACTCAGCAGTGGCCACAGGACTGGAAAAGGTCAGTTTTCATTCCAATCCCAAAGAAAGGCAATGCCAAAGAATGCTCAAATTACTGCACAATTGCCCTCATCTCACACACTAGTAAAGTAATGCTCAAAATACTCCAAGCCAGGCTTCAGGAATATGTGAACCGTGAACTTCCTGATGTTCAAGGTGGTTTTAGAAAAGGCAGAGGAACCAGAGATCAAATTGCCAACATCCACTGGATCATGGAAAAAGCAAGAGAGTTCCAGAAAAGCATCTATTTCTGCTTTATTGACTATGCCAAAGCCTTTGACTGTGAGGATCACAATAAACTGTGGAAAATTCTGAAAGAGATGGGAATATCAGACCACCTGACCTGCCTCTTGAGAAATCTGTATGCAGGTCAGGAAGCAACAGTTAGAACTGGACATGGAACAACAGCCTGGTTCCAAATAGGAAAAGGAGTACGTCAAGGCTGTATATCGTCACCCTGTTTATTTAACTTATATGCAGAGTACATCATGAGAAATGCTTGACTGGAAGAAACACAAGCTGGAATCAAGATTGCCGGGAGAAATATCAATAACCTTAGATATGCAGATGACACCACCCTTATGGCAGAAAGTGAAGAGGAACTCAAAAGCCTCTTGATGAAAGTGAAAACGGAGAGTGAAAAAGTTGGCTTAAAGCTCAACATTCAGAAAACTAAGATCATGGCATCCAGTCCCATCACTTCATGGGAAATAGATGGGGAAACAGTGGAAACAGTGTCAGACTTTATTTTTCTGGGCTTCAAAATCACTGCAGATGCTGACTGCAGCCATGAAATTAAAAGACGCTTACTCCTTGGAAGGAAAGTTATGACCAACCTAGATAGCATATTCAAAAGCAGAGACATTACTTTGCCAACAAAGGTCCATCTAGTCAAGGCTATGGTTTTCCCTGTGATCATGTATGGATGTGAGAGTTGGACTGTGAAGAAGGCTGAGTGCCGAAGAATTGATGTTTTTGAACTGTGGTGTTGGAGAAGACTCTTGAGAGTCCCTTGGACTGCAAGGAGATCCAACCAGTCTATCCTAAAGGAGATCAGCCCTGGGATTTCTTTGGAAGGAATGATGGGAAAGCTGAAACTCCAGTACTTTGGCCACCTCATGCGAAGAGTTGACCCATTGGAAAAGACTCTGATGCTGGGAGGGATTGGGGGCCGAAGGAGAAGGGGACGACAGAGGATGAGATGGCTGGATGGCATTGCTGACTCGATGGACGTGAGTCTGGGTGAACTCCAGGAGTTGGTGATGGACAGGGAGGCCTGGCGTGCTGGGATTCATGGGGTCACAAACAGTCAGACACCACTGAGTGACTGATCTGGTCTGATCTGATCTGATCAGATCCAATCCCTTGAATGTATTTTTCATTTCCACTGCATAATCGTAAAGGATTTGAATTAGGACATAACTGAATGGCCTAGTGGTTTTCTCTACTTTCTTTCATTTAATCTGATTTTGGCAATAAGCAGTTCATGATCTGAGCCACAGTCATCTCCCAGTCTTGTTTTTGCTGACTGTATAGTTTCTCCATCTTTGGCTGCAAAGGGTATAATCAATCTGATTTTGGTACTGACTGTCTGGTGATATCCACGTGTACAGTCATCTCTTGTGTTGTTGGAAGGGGGCACTTGCTATGACCAGTGCGTTCTTTTGGAAAAACTCTATTAGCATTTGCCCTGCTTCATTTTGTACTCCAAGGCCAAAGTTGCCTGTTACTCTGGGCATCTCTTGCCTTCCTACTTTTGTATTCCAGTCCCCTATGATGAAAAAGACATCTTTTTTTTTTTTTTGGTGTTGTTCTGGAAGGTCTTGTAGGTCTTCATATAACTGTTTGCCTTCAGCTTCTTCAGCATTTGTGTTTGGGGCATAGACGGTTACCGTTATACTGAATAGTTTGCCTTGGAAACGAGCCAAGATCATTCTGTCATTTTTGAGACTGAACCGAAGTACTGCATTTCAGACTCTTTTGTTGACTGTGAGGACTACTCAATTTCTTTTGAGGGATTCTTGCCAACAGTAATAGATATAATGGTCATCTGAATTAAATTCGCCCATTTCAGTCCATTTTTGTTCACTGGTTCCTAAAATATCAGTTTTCATTCTTGCCATCTCCTGTTTGAACACTTTCAATTTGCTTTGATTCATGGACCTAACATTACAGCTTTCTATGCAATACTGTTCTTTACAACATTGGACTTTACTTCCATCATCAGTCTCACCTACAATTGTTTGTTGTTTTTGCTTTGGCTCAGTTTCTTCATTCTTTCTGTAGCTGTTTCTCCCCTCTTCTCCAGTAGCAATATCAAGCACCTAGCGATCTAGGGCGTTCACCTTTCAGTGCCCTATCTTTTTGCCTTTTCATACTGTTCGTGGTATTCTCAGGACAAGAATACTGAAGCAGTTTGTCATTCCCTTCCCCAGTGGACCACAGTCTGTCAGAACTCTCCACCATGACCCATCTGTCTTGGGTGGCCCTACGTGACATGGCTTATAGTTTCATTGACTTAGACAAGGCTGTGATCCAAGTGATCAGTTTGGTTAGTTGTCTTTAATTCTTTAATTGTGGTTTCTTTAATAGTGGATAAGGACAAGAGGCTTGTGGAAGCTTTCTGATGGGAAGGACTGGCGATGGGTGAATCTGGAATATGTGGAGGAATAAATACTTTAATTTCACAATTTATTATGTATCAGTATTTGTTTATATAAGTGATTAATGTAATACCAGGTATTTAATATATATTTAGGAATTTTATAAAATATGTTTTTGAACTATTATAGTTTATAGACTCATTAATGTTTACTGTGCTACACATAAGATTTTTAGTGCTTCTTTTTAAAACCCTAAGGATATATACCATATGGCTGCTCTTTTAAAATATGCCTTAGTATATTGTTCTGTTTCTTAACAATTATTCTCAAGGTGATATGTTTCTGCTTCAATATAATTTCTCATTTACAGTTTATGGTAAGTCCTCCTTAATTATTCATTTTTTGCTCTTATGATTGTGATTAAATTTTTAGCTTTTCTAAAGCTAATATAAACACAATGTATGATATACAAAATATTTTGAAATCATTTTGAGATTAATAATTTTATGACTAAGAGATGAAAAGTGTGTATGTAATTAAAGCATTCTAGAGGTTGGTGTTTATGTGGTTCTTTTATATTGCTTTAGCTAACATTATTTCTCTATTTCCTTCTGACTTTCTTGCTCATTCTTTTCCTGATAATTGAATTGGTTGTTAAATAACCATGGTAAATTTTAATGGATGATTGGTTAATAGGATTACAGTTTGACAGCAAGAATATCCATTATGAATTAACTTCTACATAAGCCTAGTAAATATCACAATTCTCAGTGAATTTTTGTATTCCACTTGATACAGAAATATAAAAAAAAGTCATGATACATTGATAAATTATAAAGTATTTGATTGACTCACTAATACATTCCTAAAATTTAATAAATTTTTCTAGCCTTAAAATAGGTGAGTTTATGAAGCTGACTCTTCAGAGATAGACAGTATCTTTGTCTATGCTATTTTAAATCTTTAGATGTATTTTTAATTATGCTTTCTTTTAGAAAATTCCTTATCCATAGATCATTTCCTTTTCCCCTATTTATTTCTTTCTCTCTTCCTTAGTACATACATACAAGTACAAAAAATCAATATATCAATAGTTGTGGTACTTTTATAATTATTTTTAAATGAAATTATACTACAGGGACAGAATCTAAGCATTAAAAGATATGAATTGCTCATTTGCAGTTTTAAATTTATTTAAAAATGAATTGAGATTATGAATTGCTCATTTTAATCTCACATAAAGATATAACTGTTTTACATAGGCCATGCTCACTAATGTCTGAACTAATATCCATTAAGATTTTTAGAACTATCTATAATGGACTGCATTTTCACAAGTACAAGGCTCATATTTGCTTAGTTACTTTGCATGAATTCAAAATAAAATTGACATCTGTCTGAATAATAATTTGCCTCTTGAAATAAAAGACCTTTTATAAGCTAAAATTTTTGAAAATCAAATTAATAAAGGCAAGTTATGCTTCATATTTTCAAAATATAAGTCAGTATGGTTATAATGTAATGCATGAAATAGTTTTTTATTTGGATATATACCTTGGAATTAGGAAGATTGCTTGTTTTTCATGTTTTTGATAAGAAATACATTAAAATGAAAGCTGTCTTTTTTTTTTATTTTATTTTTAAACTTTACATAATTGTATTAGTTTTGCCAAATATCAAAATGAATCCACCACATGTATACATGTGTTCCCCATCCTGAACCCTCCACCCTCCTCCCTCTCCATACCATCCCTCTGGGTCATCCCAGTGCACTAGCCCCAAGCATCCAGTATCGTGCATCAAACCTGGACTGGCATCTCATTTCATACACGATATTTTACATGTTTCAATGCCATTCTCCCAAATCTTCCCACCCTCTCCCTCTCCCACAGAGTCCATAAGACTGTTCTATACATCAGTGTCTCTTTTGCTGTCTCGTACACAGGGTTATTGTTACCATCTTTCTAAATTCCATATATATGCATTAGTATACTGTATTGGTGTTTTTCCTTCTGGCTGACTTCACTCTGTATAATAGGCTCCAGTTTCATCCACCTCATTAGAACTGACTCAAATGTCTTTTTAATGGCTGAGTAATACTCCATTGTGTATATGTACCAAAACTTTCTTATCCATTCATCTGCTGATGGACATCTAGGTTGCTTCCATGTCCTGGCTATTATAAACAGTGCTGCGATGAACATTGGGGTACACGTGTCTCTTTCCCTTCTGGTTTCCTCAGTGTGTATGCCCAGCAGTGGGATTGCTGGATCGTAAGGCAGTTCTATTTCCAGTTTTTGAAGGAATCTCCACACTGTTCTCCATAGTGGCTGTACTAGTTTGCATTCCCACCAACAGTGTAAGAGGGTTCCCTTTTCTCCACACCCTCTCCAGCATTTATTATTTGTAGACTTTTGGATCGCAGCCATTCTGACTAGTGTGAAATGGTACATCATAGTGGTTTTGATTTGCATTTCTCTGATAATGAGTGATGTTGAGCATCTTTTCATGTGTTTGTTAGCCATCTGTATGTCTTCTTTGGAGAAACGTCTATTTAGTTCTTTGGCCCATTTTTTGATTGGGTCATTTATTTTTCTGGAGTTGAGCTGTAGGAGTTGCTTGTATATTTTTGAGATTAGTTGTTTGTCAGTTGCTTCATTTGCTATTATTTTCTCCCATTCTGAAGGCTGTCTTTTCACCTTGCTAATAGTTTCCTTTGATGTGCAGAAGCTTTTAAGGTTAATTAGGTCCCATGTGTTTATTTTTGCTTTTATTTCCAATATTCTGGGAGGTGGGTCATAGAGGATCCTGCTGTGATGTGTGTCAGAGAGTGTTTTGCCTATGTTCTCCTCTAGGAGTTTTATAGTTTCTGTCTTTGAAAACCATGGATATGCGGATAATGAGAACAGTCCTTCACTTGAGAATCAAGGGTTCTGGTTCTAAAGATGTTTGACCGATTTCCAGTTATACACCCTTGGAAAACCCATTAAATATGAGCCTAAATTGCTTTATCTGTTAAAATAGTGCAACAAATTATATTATCTCAAGTATTATTAGTAACAATATTTAAAATGTAATAACATTTTATAATATTAAATATTATATAACAGTATTACTATTTGTCAATATTTAATAACATAATTTAAATATATTAGCATTTAATAATAGATCTAACAGTATTTTATTAAACATTAAAATGATATTTTTACTTAATAACATGGAAAGTATTTCCAATGATAAAATCATACGTTTTTCAAAGAAGTATCAGTTTTAAATGTGCTAGAGTTTTGCAATGAATGAGATTTTTTATGTAATTTAATAATATAATGAATATATCTTAACCACCAAAATGTTGTGATTTATTGGTTGAGATCTTGCTGTAAAAATTTAAAACTGTCTTTTAAAACTGGATTCTCATCACTGTGTCAAAGAAAGAATCAAAAATGAAAATAGAAAATACTTTGATATGAATGAAAATGAAGGTACAACAAGGCTTATGACATACATCTAAAAATGAATAAAGAAAAATATATACCTGCAAATATTTGCATTTAAAAAAGAAGAAATATATCTCAAATAAATGACAAATAAGAAATACATTAAAATGAAAGCTGTCTTTGTTTTTTTTTTTTATTTTATTTTAAGACACTGGAAAAAAAGAGTAAATTTTATTAATGCAATTAGAGTCAGGAAATAATAAAAATAATCTAGCAAGGAAAACAGAAAAAAAAAATTGCAGTTACTAAAATCAGGAAACAAAGAGAGGAAGTTACTACAAACTTTAAAGTCGTAAAAAGGATTAGGGTAGAATATTATAAAGAGAGGAAGTTGAATTACTGACTAAAAATTTTTCTACAAAGAGCCCAGGCCTAAATTGTTTCATAGGTGTATTTAGCCAAAAAATTAAGGGAAAATTATTATCAATTCTTCACAAATTCTCTCAAAAATAAAGAAGAATGAAATTTTCTCAACTCTTTCCATAAGACTACCATCGCTCTGATATCAAAACAAGAAAAAGTTTAGAAGAAAAGAAAACTATGAACAAATAATCTATGAACATAGATGGAAAAATCTTCAATAGGATGCTAACAAATGGCATCATCAATATTTTAAAAGGGTTATATGCCAGGACGAAGTGAGATTTATCACAGAAATGCAAGATTTATTTATCATCTCAAAATCAATCAATCATGGGCTTCCCTGGTGGCTCACACGATAAAGACTCCACCTGCAATGTGGGAGACCTGGGTTTGATCCCTGGGTTGTGAAGATCTCCTGAAAAGGGAACAGCTACACTCCAGTATTCTTACCTGGAGAATGCCATGGTCAGTGAGGCCTGACAGGCTACAGTCCATGGGGTTGTGAAGATTCAGACACATACATCATAGCATTAGTATAAGGAGCATATGGTCATCTCAACTGATATAGAAAAAATATTTGACAAAATACAACAGATATTCATAACAAACACTCAAGAAATAAGAATATAATGGAAATGTCTCAACTCAATAAATAGCATTTATGAAAAATGCACAAGATCATATCATACTTAATGCTGAAAGGTTAAATGATTTTCCTTAAAAATCAAAACAAGGCAAGTGTTTTAGTCACTCAGTCATGTCTGATTCTTTGTGCCCCATGGACTGTAGCCTGCCAGGCTCCTCTCTCCATGGAATTCTCCAGGCAAGAATACTGGAGTGGGTTGCCATTTCCATCTCCAGAGGATCTTCCCAACCCAGAGTTTGAACTTGGATCTCCTGCATTTGCAGGCCAATCGTTTACTGTCTTAACCACCAGGGAAGTCCAAAAACAAGGCAAGGATGTCTGGTATCATCAATTTTATTCAGCATTGTTCTGATGGTGCTGTGCAGCGTAATTAGACAAGAAAGTGAAATAAAGAGTATCCAAGTTGGAAAACAAAAGTTGAATTTTTTTTTTCTATTTTCATAAGACATTATGTTGTGTAAAGAAAAATCCTAATGGATCCATCTCCTAGAGTAATGGACATAAAAACAAAAAGAAACAAATGGGAGTGATTAAACTTAAAAGCTTTTGCATAACAAAAATAACTGTAAACAACCTACGGACTGGGAGAAAATATTTGCAAATGATGCTACCAAAAAGGGTTTAATTTTCAAAATATACAAACAGCTCATACAGCTTAATATAAAATGAACAAATAACCCAATGAAAACATGGGCAGAAGAACTAATAGACATTTCTCCAAAGAAGACATACAGATGGCCAACAGGCACATGAAAAGATATTCAGTATTGCTAATTATTAGAGAAATACAAGTCAAAACTTCACTGAGGTATCACAGACCGGTCAAAATTATTATCATTCAGTTTAGTTCAGTCACTCAGTCATGTCTGACTCTTTGCGACCCCATAGACTGCAGCACACCAGTCTTCCCTGTCCATCACCAACCCCTGAATCATGCTCAAACTCATGTCCACTGAGTTGGTGATGCCATCCAACCATCTCATCCTCTGTCATCCCCTTCTCCTCCTACCTTCAGTCTTTCCCAGCATCAAGGTCTTCTCCAATGTGTCAGTTATTCACATCAAGTGGCCAAACTACTGGAGTTTCAGCTTCAGATGAAATCAATATTCAGGGCTGATTTCCTTCAGGATCAAGTGGTTTGATCTCTTTGCAGTCCAAGGAACTGGCAAGAGTCTTCTCCAACACCACGGTTCAAAAAGCATCCATTCTTTGATGCTCAGCTTTCTTTATAATCCAACTCTCACATCCATACATGTCTACTGGAAAAACCAGAGCTTTGGCTAGACGGACCTTTGTTGGCAAAGTAATATATCTACTTTTTAATGTATTGTCTAGGTTGCTCATAGCTTTTCTTCCAAGGAGCAAGTGTCTTTTAATTTCATCACTGTGGTCACCATTTGCAGTGCTTTTAGAGCTCCCCAGAAAATAAAGTCTCTCACTGTTTCCATTGTTTCCACATCTATTTGCCATGAAGTGATGGGACCAGGTGCCATGATCTTAGTTTTCTGAATATTGAGTCAACTTTTTTCACTCTCTTCTTTCACTTAATTATCATCCTTAACAGTCAACAAATAATGAATGCCGAAGAACGTGTGCAGACAAAGGAACCTCAGTATATTGTTTGTGGGAATGTAAAATCAGTGTAGCCACTATGGAGAACAATATGGATGTTCCTTTAAAAATTGAAGATAGAGTTACCATATGATCCTGCAATCCCATTATTGGGAATATATCCAGAGAAAACTGGAATTCAAAAAGATATATACACCTCAATCTTCATAGCAGCACTGTTTACAATTAGTCAAGATACAGGGCTTCAGAGGTGGCTCAGTGGGTAAGGAATCCACCCACAATGCAGGAGACTTGGATTCAATCTCTGGGTTGGGAAGATCCCCTGGAGGAAAGCATGGGAGCTCACACCAATATTATTGCCTGGAGAATCCCAAGGACAGAGTAACCTAGCGGACTACAGTCCATAGGGTTGCAAAGAGTCAGACATGACTGAAGTGATTTACCACAGACATAAAAGCAACCTAAATGTCCATCAACAGAGGGATATATAAGGAAGATATTTTGCATATATACATGTGTCCTAAGTTGCATTAGTCATGTCCAACTCTTTGCAATCCTATGGACCATAGCCTGCCAGGTTCCTCCATACATGGCATTCTCCAGGTAAGAACATTGGAGTGGGTTGCCATGCCCTCCTCCAGGGAATCATCCTGACTTAGGGATTGAACTGGCTTCTTTTATGTCTCCTACATTGGCAGGCAGGATCTTTACCACTAGCACCACACACACACACATACACACACACACACACACACACACACACACATATATATATATATATATGAGAGAGAGAGACATATATATAATGGAATATCACTTAGCCATAAAAAAAGTGAAATAATACCATTTGTAGCAACATGGATGGACCTAAAGGTTATCATATTAAGTGAAGTAAACCAGAAAAAGACAAATATCATAGGATATCACTTATATGTGAAATCTAAAAAAAAAAGGGGATAAAAATGAACTTATTTACAAAACAGAAATAGACTTATAGAAAACAAATTTACATTTACCAAAAAGAATAGTGGTGGGCAATAGAGATGAATCAGAAGGTTGGGATTAACATATACACATTACTATATACAAAATAGACAAGTAATAAAGACCCACTATATAACAATAGAACTATATTCAGTATATTGTAGTATCTATAATGGAAAAAATTTTATATATATATATATCTGAATCACTTCACTGAACACTTGAACACAAAATTGCAAATTCAGCATGCTTCAATTAAAAAATCCTAATGAATCTATAGCAAGGAAAGATAAGAAAGCCTTCTTAAATGAACAATGAATGAAATAGAAGAAAACAGAATGAGAAAGACTAGAGATCTCTTCAAGAAAATTAGAGATACCAAGAGAACATTTCATGCAAAGATGGGCACAATAATGGATGGAAGAGTTATGGACCTAAAAGAAGCAGAAGATATTAAAATAGATGGCAAAAATACACAGAAGAGCTATAAAAAAAGATCTTAATGACCTGGTGATCTCTTACCTAGAGCCAGACATCCAGGAGTGTGAAGTCAAGTGGACCTTTAGGAAGCATTACTATGAACCAGTTTAGTGGAGGTGATGAAATTCTAGGTGAGCTGTTTCAAATATTAAACGATGATGCTGTTAAAGTGCTGCACTCAATATGCCAGCAAAATTGGAAAACTCAGCAGTGGCCACAGAACTGGAAAAGGTCAGTCTTCATTCCAATCTCAAAGAAGGGCAATGGCAAGAATGTTCAAACTACCATACAATTGCATTCATTTCATATGTTAGCAAGGTCATGCTCAAAATCCTCCAAGATAGGCTTCAACTGTATGTGAACTGAGAACTTCCAGATGTACAAGCTGGATTTAGAAAAGACAGAGAAACCAGAGATCAAATTGCTAATATCCATTGGATTGTAGACAAAGCAGGACAATTAATGGAAAATCAGCTCTTTCATTTACTATCATAAAGCATTTGACTGTGTGGATCACAACAAACTGTGGAAAATTCTGAAAGAGATGGGAATACCAGACCACCTTACCTGTTTCCTGAGAAACCTGTAGGCATGTTAAGAAGCAACAGTTAGAACAAGATATGGAACAATAGACTGGTTTCAAATTGGGAAAGGAGTATGTCAAGGCTGTATATTGTCACCTTGCTTATTTAACTTATATGCAGAGTACATCATGAATAGTGCCGATCTGGATGAAGCACAAGCTGGAATCAAGATTACCAGGAGAAATATCAATAACCTCAAATGCTCAAATGACACCATTCTTATAGAAGAAAGTGAAGAGGAACTAAAAGGCCTTTCGATGAACGTAAAAGAGCAGAATGAAAAAGCTGGCTTAAAACTCAACATTCAAAAAACCAATACAGTATACTAATGCATATGTATGGAATTTAGAAAGATGGTAATGATAACCCTGTATGCGAGACAGCAAAAGAGACACAGATGTATAGAACAGTCTTTTGGACTCTGTGGGAGAGGGAGAGGGTAGGATTATTTGGGAGAATGACATTGAAACATGTATAATATCATATATGAAATGAATCGCCAGTTCAAGCTTGATGCATGATACTGGATGCTTGGGGCTGGTGCACTTAGATGACCCAGAGGGATGGTACGGGGAGGGAGGAGGGATGGGGGTTCAGGATGGGGGACACGTGTATACCTGTGGTGGATTCATGTTAATGTATGGCAAAACCAGTACAATATTGTAAAGTAATTAACCTCCAATTAAAATAAATAAATTTATATTAAAAAAAAAATGAAGATCATGGCATCCGGTCCCATCACTTCATGGTAAATAGATAGGGAAACAATGGAAACAGTGACAAACTTAACTTTCTTGGGCTCCAAAATCACTGCAGATGGTGACTGGAGCCATGGAATTAAGAGATGCTTGCTTTTTTGGAGAAAAGCTATGACAAACCTAGACAGCATATTAAAAAGCAAAGACATTACTTTGCTGACAAAGGTCCATCTAGTCAAAGCTATGGTTTTTCCAGTAGTCATGTACGGATGTGAGAGTTGGACCATAAAGAAAGCTGAACACCAAATAATTGATCTTTTTGAACTGTGGTATTGGAGAACACACTTGAGAGTCCCTTGGGCAGAAAGGAGATCAAACCAGTCAGTTCTAAAAGAAATCAACCCTGAATATTCATTGGAATGGCTGATGCTGAAGCTGAAGCTCCAATACTTTGGTCACCTCATGTGAAGAGCCGACTCACTGGAAAAGACCCTGATGCTGGAAAGTATTGAATGCACGAGGAGAAGGGGGAAACAGACTAGATGGTTGCAAGACATCACTGACTCAATGGACACGAGTTTGAGCAATGTCCAGAAGATGGTCAGAGATAGGGAAGCCTGGTGTGCTGCAGTCCATATGATCACAAATAATTTGACAAAACTGAGCAACTGAACAACAGCTATGAATCTATGAAAAAAAATTGAAGAAATAAATTCAGCAAAATTCAGAACACAAGCTGGGTATGTAAAATCAATTGTATTTATATATCCAACTGATGAAAATTTCCAAAATTAATTTATTCAAAAATTAGATTCAGGTGGGTGCTTCTCGCTGCAGGCTTAGGGGAGTCGCCATGCCTACAACACAGCAGTCACCGCAGGATGAGCAGGAAAAACTCTTTGATTAAGCCATACAGGCTGTGAAGGTCCAGTCATTCCAGATGAAGAGATGCCTGGACAAAAACAAGCTTATGGATGCTCTGAAACATGCTTCTAATATGCTTGGTGAACTGTGGACTTCCATGTTATCACCAAAAAGCTACTATGAACTTTATATGGATATTTCTGATGAACTGCACTACTTGGAAGTTTACCTGACAGATGAATTTGCTAAAGGAAGAAAAGTGGCAGATCTCTATGAACTTGTACAGTATGCCGGAAACATTATCCCAAGGCTTTATCTGTTGATCACAGTTGGAGTTGTATACGTCAAGTCATTTCCTCAGTCCAGGAAAGATATTTTGAAAGATTTGGTAGAAATGTGCCGTGGTGTGCAACATCCCTTGAGAGGTCTATTTCTTCGAAATTATCTACTTCAGTGTACCAGAAACATCTTACCTGATGAAGGGGAGCCAACAGATGAAGAAACAACTGGTGATATCAGTGATTCCATGGATTTTGTCCTACTCAACTTTGCAGAAATGAACAAGCTCTGGGTTCGAATGCAGCATCAGGGACATAGCCAAGATAGATAAAAAAGAGAACAAGAAAGACAAGAACTGAGAATTTTAGTGGGAACAAATTTGGTGCGCCTTAGTCAGTTGGAAGGTCTAAATGTGGAACGTTACAAACAGATTGTTTTGACCAGCATATTGGAGCAAGTGGTGAATTGCAGAGATGCTTTGGCTCAGGAATATCTCATGGAATGCATTATTCAGGTTTTCCCTGATGAATTCCACCTTCAAACTTTGAATCCTTTTCTTCGGGCCTGTGCTGAGTTACACCAAAATGTAAATATGAAAAACATAATCATTGCTTTAATTGATAGATTAGCTTTATTTGCTCACCGTGAAGATGGACCTGGAATCCCAACAGATATTAAACTTTTTGACATATTTTCACAGCAGGTGGCTACAGTAATACAGTCTAGACAAGACATGCTTTCGGAAGATGTTGTATCTTTACAAGTCTCTCTCATTAATCTCACTATGAAGTGTTATCCTGACCGTGTGGACTATGTTGATAAAGTTCTAGAAACAACAGTGGAGATATTTAATAAGCTCAACCTTGAACATATTGCTACCAGTAGTGCAGTTTCAAAGGAGCTCACCAGACTTTTGAAGATTCCTGTTGACACTTACAACAATATTTTAACAGTCTTGAAATTAAAACATTTCCACCCACTCTTTGAGTATTTTGACTATGAGTCCAGAAAGAGCATGAGTTGTTACGTGCTTAGTAATGTTCTAGATTATAATACAGAAATTGTCTCTCAAGACCAGGAGGATTCCATAATGAATTTGGTATCTACACTGACTGAGGATTAGCCAGATCAACCTGTAGAAGAACCTGAGCCAGAGGACTTTGCTGATGAGCAGAGCCTTGTGGGCGGATTCATTCATCTTCTACGGTCTGAGGACCCTGATCAACAGTACTTGATTTTAAATACAGCACGAAAATATTTTGGAGCTGGTGGAAATCAACAGATTTGCTCCACACTGCCACCTTTGGTATTTGCAGCTTACCAGCTGGCTTTTCGCTACAAAGAGAATTCTAAAGTGGATGACAAATGGGAAAAGAAATGCTAGAAGATTTTTTCATTTACTCACCAGACTATTAGTGCTTTGATCAAAGCAGAGCTGGCAGAATTACCCTTAAGACTTTTTCTTCAGAGGGCTCTAGCTGCTGGAGAAATTGGTTTTGAAAATCATGAAACAGTAGCATATGAATTTATGTCCCAGGCATTTTCTCTGTATGAAGATGAAATCAGTGATTTCAAAGCACAACTGGCTGCCATCACCTTGATCATTGGTACTTTTGAGAGGATGAAGTGCTTCAGTGAAGAAAACCATGAACCCTTGAGGATTCAGTGTGCTCTTGCTGCATCCAAACTTCTGAAGAAGCCTGATCAGGGCCGAGCTGTGAGCACCTGTGCACATTTCTTTTGGTCTGGCAGAAACACAGACAAAAATGGAGAGGAGCTGCATGGAGGCAAAAGGGTAATGGAATGCCTAAAGAAAGCTCTGAAAATAGCAAATCAGTGCATGGACCCCTCTCTATAAAAAGTGCAACTTTTTATAGAAATCCTGAACAGATGTATATATTTTTATGAAAAGGAAAATGATGTGGTCACTATTCAGGTTTTGAATCAGCTTATCCAAAAGATTCGAGAAGACCTCCCAAATCTTGAATCCAGTGAAGAAACAGAGCAGATTAACAAACATTTTCATAACACAATGGAGCACTTGTGCTTAAGGCGGGAAACACCAGAATCTGAAGGGCCAATTTATGAGGGTCTCATCCTTTAAAAAGGAGTCAGGCTCCCATCCTCCTTTCCATGCACATCCAGTAAGGGTTTTATTATACTAGGCTTCCCTTCCATAGATTGTGCCTTTCAGAAATGCTGAGGTAAGTTTCCCGTTTCTTACCTGTGGTGTGTTTTACCCAGCACCTCCGGACACTCACCTTCAAGACCTTAATAAAATTATTCACTTCATAAGTGTTCAGGTCTGTCTGCTCATTCTAAGTAGCATGATTGATCTGCTATTTAAAATTCCTGTGATCTGTTTAAAACAAACAAACAAAAAAAAGCCAAAAAATCCCCACTTATCTCTGTTACTAATGAAGCGCCCCTTCCGTTCTTTCTGTTCTGTTTCACTGTTGAGTGTATAATTTCCTTCATTCCTTGGAAGTACTAACCTGTAAGTATCTTTGTTCTGAAATTAATTTAGAGGAAAGAAATACTGTATGTGAAATTCAGCTTGGGCTTCTTCCAAATTGCAAGATCAGGCCATGTGTAATATTTTCCCTAAAATTAGAGAATATTGATGCATGTTTGAGGATTTTAAAGCACCATGGTCTAAACCAGAAGCTATATTTTGCATATTTGGACTCAGCCATCCATTAAGAACTTATGTTGTCTTCTGGACATATTTATCAAAATAATTTTGTTCTAAATAGTATAAAATAGAAAATTTGTGATCTATATAATTTATGTATAACCTTCATTGTTGTAAATTTAGGGGGAAATGCATCATACAGTTATGATTTTTTTTTTCACCAGTGAAACAATAAAGTTGCTATTAACAAAAAAAATTAGATTCAAAAATTCAAAATTCGATTTCAAAAATTTGGTTTATAATAGCATCAATAATGATAAAATATTTAGGAATAAATTGAACAAAAGAAGTGTAGTATGTATACTCAGAGAACTTCAAAAAGTTGTCATAGAAATGGACAAAGTACAAAACAAATGGAAAGAAATCCCATGTTCATGGATTAGAAGATTTAATATTTAGGTCACAATTCTCCCAAATCTACTCCAAATTCAATGTTATTCCCATCAAAATTTCAATCTGATTATTTTAAGAGAATGACAAGTAGCTCCCAATAATCACATGAGCACTCAAGGGACCTATAATAACCTAAACATTCTTGAAACTGAATACTATTGGAAGACTCAAACATCTGGATTCCAGAATTTATTACAAAACTATCATAATAATGACACTGTGGTACTGATATAAGAATGAACATGTAGGTCAATAGGATAGAATTGAGAGATCAGAAATAAACCCTATAATTTCTGGTCAACTGATATTTCTCTAAGGTGCCAAAATCATTCAATGGGTAAAGAATAGTTTTTTCAATAAATAGTGCTGGAAAAACTGTACATCCACATGAAAAATAATGGATTTTGAACGCTTCCTCATAACATGACCAAAAAATAACTCAAAATGTATCAGAGACCTAAATGTGAGAACTAAACCAATTATACTCTTAGAAGAAAATAGAGGAATGGATCTGCATGATCTTAGGTTAGGTAAAACTTCTTAGAGATGATGCAAAAGCACAGCCAGGAATATAAAAAAATAGATAAATTGAATTTTATCAAAATGTATATCCTTTTGCTTCAAAGGACAGCATTCAAGAAGTGAAAAAAGTCCAAAGAATGTAAAAAAATTTTTTTCTAACAGTATATGTATTAAGCACTGTGCAGCTGGAATATATAGAAAAACTCTTAAAACAACACAAAAAGACAAATAACATGATTTTAAAATTGGCAAAGAATCTGAAGAGGCATTTTCTCCAAAGAAGATATGCAAATGTCCCATTCATGAGCAGATATTCAACATCATTAATGGTCAAGGAAAAACATCAAAACCACTACTCCACACCTATTAGGATGGCTAATCATCAAAAGATACATCAAGGTTGTTGAGAATATGGGGATTGGAACCATCATATACTACAGATTAGAATGCAAACTCATGCATTCACTTTGGAAAACATCTGGCAGTGGTTCAAATAGTTAAACATAAAGTTAGTACATGCCCTAGAAATTTCACACCTAGGTATGTATTAATAGTAAAAAAAAAATTGAAAACATGACCACAAAAATAAATTCATACAGAAATGATCTTAGCAGCATTATTTGTAACACAGAAAGTGGAAAAAGCCCCAAAAGCCATCAACTGATGAATGGTTAAACAAAACATGGTACATCTTTCCAATGTAATATTATTTAACCTTAAAAAAGAATGTATTAATAGGATATTGATGTATGCTAAAACACTGATGAAGCTTGAAAACACTATGTTAATTGAAAGAAGTCAGTAACAAAGCACTACTTATTGCTTGATTCAACATATATGAAATGTCCAAAATATGCATATGCCTAAAGATGGAAGTTAGATTAGTGCAGAAATTCTATTAGTTGTTTACTAGGTTATGAGGGTGGGTGGTAGAGGGTAATGAGGAGTGTTTACTAAGTTTCTTTGGGGGTGACAAAACTGCTCAAAATTCAGATTATGTCATTATATGAACAATATTGTTAATATACTAAAAATGTAAATTATACACTTTAAAT
Source organism: Bos taurus (assembly GCF_002263795.3). Taxonomy (NCBI): domain Eukaryota; kingdom Metazoa; phylum Chordata; class Mammalia; order Artiodactyla; family Bovidae; genus Bos; species Bos taurus. Next base: position 38,962,809 of record NC_037357.1, on the reverse strand, counting down.
TGGTGAATTGTATGGTATGTGAGTTATATCTCAATAAAACTTATTAAGTAAAAGGAAAGACTTTATTTGTGACAATGCCTATAACTATAATCTAATGGGACATTAAAATTGTTGCTTGAAAATCAACTTGCGTGATACCCAATGAGTACGAACTAGTCAAATTTTGATAACAATGTTGGTTTCTTTTTAAACTGAAAGGCAACATTAAATATGACCCAAATTTGGCAAATAGCCATGGGGTGACCAGCTGGCTCTGAGGGAATGCCTAATCAGTGCCCTGAGTCTAGAACATTCCCCTATATGGAAGCTGGGTGCCAGCTGTAGCTTGGCCCCAGATTTTTCTTCCTTATTAGAATAAGCCTTTCCTCCTGTTACAAGTATTCAGTGAACTTCCTTGAATTTCTTTCTTTTTTTTTTTTTTTGGTGGGGGGTAACTTTTTATTTTATTTTAACTTTACAATATTGTATTGGTTTTGCCATATATCAACATGAATCTGCCACAGGTATACATGTGTTCCCCATTTTGAACCCTCCTCCCTCCTCCCTCCCCGTACAATCCCTCATTTCTTAAGCATGTGTGGCATGTGGTACTTGGCCAGCCCTATCAGTATATCAGGCACCCAGGGAAGGAGACAGGGTAATCATCTGTAGCCCAAAAAGAGTGTATGAAGTCCATCTTTCTGTGTTGGCTATGAGGAGGTATCTGCTGACCATGGGAGATCAGCACACACTACAAACACTTATATCACTTTGTATCTTTTTTATGTGCATAAAACCTTATGTGCCAAGTCTTCCTTGGCTACTCTGAACCTGTAGAAAATGCCAAGGCTGTGGGCTCCTATTTCTGATGGTTGGCATCATTATGATCTCTGCCATCCTCCATGCAATGGGAATCATCACCTGGAATCGGTAGTTGAACCTTTCTGCTTGATACCCAGCAAATGTGCTCTTCTGCATGTATCCCAGAGAAATAAAAAGGCACACACAAACTGTACATGATAATTAAAAACTTTCTTATTTGTTTTAGCCAAAAACTGGAAACAAAAAAATGCCCCACAATAAGTGAATTTTTAAACCAACTATGGACATTCTTATAACATGCAGGCTAGCAATACAAAGAAATAAAATCTTGATACACACAATTTTGATGAATCTCAAGGATCTTACAATGATTTTTTTTTTAATTTCAGACCCCTGGTGGCTCCATGCCTTTCCCCACTCTCCTCACTGCAACAGTGCATTCTGACTGACCCTTACAGTGAATTTTTAAAAAGCCAAATTCAGTAGGTTAGTAGGTTCTGGCAAGTAGGTTCTGCTTGTTTGTTTTGTTTTTTTTTTTTTTTGATTTTATTTTTTTGTTGTTAATTTTATTTTATTTAACTCTACAATATTGTATTGGTTTTGCCATATATCAAAATAAATCTGCCACAAGTATACATGTGTTCCCCATCCTGAACCCTCCTCCCTCCTTCCTCCCCATACCATCCCTCTGGGTTGTCCCACTGCACCAGCCCCAAGCATCCAGTATCGTGCATCGAACCTGGAGTATTCTTTTCCATAATTTTATCATTCTGAAAATGCTATTAAAAACAAGCAGATGAATAAAAGCAAAAATCTGCTTGTTTTTAATAGCATTTTCAGAATGATAAAATTATGGAAAAGAATAACAGGTTGGTTGCCAGGGGTTAAGTACTTGGCTAGAGGATAATGAAGATGTATATAATATGGTTACATGAGGGAGACTTTTTTACTGAGTAATTCTGTATTTTCATTTCAAGAGTAATGAAATGAATCTACAACTGTAATGAAGTGACAGGTGACACACACATTACATCAATGTCAATTTCCTAATTTTAATACTGTACTTAGTTACTCAAGTTGAATCACTGGGGAAAACTGAGTAAAAGCTATATGGGACTCAGTTCCTCATATTCAACTTCCTGTGAGTTTATAATTTTTGAAAACTAAAAAGTTGTTGTAATTCTTTCAGTGAGTACAAGAACAAAGGTGTTTAAAGAACAGCACTCATTGAGAAACTCTTATATATGTTACAGGTGCATAAAACTCTTGTATATGTAACAGGTGCATAACAGGCCTATAGCAATTCATAGGCCCTTCACTTGTGATAGCAAAAACTGGAAACTTCCAAAATGTTTATATTGTAATTTTTAAAATTAGCATTTGTTAAAATAGAGCACAGGAATATCAATTGATGAACCAGGTTAAACAAAGACCAAAAGGTCATTTGGAAAAAAGAAGTTTATCGCTAACATGTCTTGGGAAACATGCACAACATGATTGATGGGCCACATGGGGATTTCAAAAAAGGGTACAGCAGAATGAGAGCATACAAACTGGAGTATATGCCTTTACTAGGTTCCTAAGGGGTTTTATTTAAGGTGCATAGAAAGGTAAGTAGCTGGAAGAAGGAGAGAAAACATATCCCCAGAAATGTTTCAGAAGTCCTATCAGCATCTATGAACTGTGACTCTGAGGCCTGTTATTCTCGGGCATGCACTCTCCAAAGTGCCTAGTATCAGTTAAAGGCATCTGCAGGCCAGTTAAAACAAAAATATCAACAGCCCATCTACTGGAGAATGGATAAATAACATAATAAATGACATATAACATAAATATAAAATGAATGAACAGATCTTGGCCAAACTTTGGTAAGTTTATTTCTAAGGTTTTAAATCATTTTTTGTGCCATTACAAATGAAGTTATGCTCTTAATTTCATTTTTGGATTACTAATTTCTCAGATTTACTCAAACATATTACATTTATATATTATAATAAGCTGATAAATAAACTCGTGTTTGTTTTATGGAATTGCTTATCTAAATCAGTAAATTGAAGAAAAATATATAACTATATTTTCTTAAAAAAAATGCCTATGTAACAACATTACCAGTGTTCTTTGTTTTTCATGTACATTTGAATTGAGGGCTAGGTCAGTGCTTTTAGCATACAGAACTTTCTTGTAAGGCACCTCAGTTCAGTTCAGTTCAGTTCAGTTGTTCAGTCATGTCCGACTCTTTGAGACCCCATGAACTGCAGCATGCCAGGCCTCCCTGCCCATCACCAACTCCTGGAGATTACCCAAACTCATGGCCATTGAGTCAGTGAAACCATTCAACCATCTCATCCTCTGTTGTCCCCTTTTGTTCCCACCCTCAATCTTTCCCAGCATCAGGGTCTTTTCAAATGAGTCAGCTCTTCACATCAGGTAGCCAAAGTATTGCAGTTTCAGCTTCAACATCAGTCCTTCCAATGAACACCCAGGACTGATCTCCTTTAGGGTGGACTGGTTGGATCTCCTTGCAGTCCAAGGGACTCTCAAAAGTCTTCTAAAACACCACAGTTCAAAAGCATCAATTCTTTGGTACTCAGCTTTCTTTATAGTCCAACTCTCACATCCATACATGACCATTGGAAAAACCATAGCCTTGACTAGACGGACCTTTGTTGACAAAGTAATGTCTCTGCTTTTTAATATGCTGTCCAAATTGGTCATAACTTTCCTTCCAAGGAGTAAGTGTCTTTTAATTTCATGGCTGCAGTCACCATCTGCAGTGATTTTGGAGTCCATAACAATAGTCAGCCACTGTTTCTACTGTTTCCCAACCTATTTGTCATGAATTGATGGGACCAGATGACATGATTTTAGTTTTCTGAATGGTGAGCTTTAAGCCAACTTTTTCACTCTCCTCTTTCACTTTCATCAAGAGGCTCTTTAGTTCTTCTTCACTTTTTGTGATAAGGGTGGTATCATTTGCATATCTGAGGTTATCCGTATTTCTCCTGGCAATCTTGATTCCAGCTTGTGCTTCTTCCAGTCCAGCGTTTCTCATGATGTACTCTGCATACAGGTTAAATAAGCACAGTGACAATATACAGCCTTGACGTACTCCTTTTCCTCTTTGGAACCAGTCTGTTGTTCCATGTCCAGTTCTAACTGTTGCTTCCTGACATGCATGCAGGTTTCTCAAGAGGCAGGTCAGGTAGTCTGTAATTCCCATTTCTTTAAAAATTTTCTAGTTTATTGGGATCCACACAGGAACACATGTATACCTGTGGCGGATTCATTTTGATATTTGGCAAAACTAATACAATTATGTAAAGTTTAAAAATAAAATAAAATTTAAAAAAAATAAAAAATAAAGAAGAAAAAAAAAAAAAGCTTTGGCATAGTCAATAAAGAAGAAGTAGATGTTTTTCTGGAACTCTCTTGCTTTTTCCATGATCCAGCAGATGTTGGCAATTTGACCTCTGGTTCCTCTGCCTTTTCTAAATCCAGCTTGAACATTTGGAAGTTCATAGTTCACATATTGCTAAATCCTGGCTTGGAGAATTTTGAGCATTACTTTCCTATCATGTGAGATGAATGAAACTGTGTGGTAGTTTGAGCATTCTTTGGCATTGCCTTTCTTTGGGATTGGAATGAAAACTGACCTTTTCCAGTCCTATGGCCACTGCTGAGTGTTCCAAATTTGCTGGCATATTGAGTGCAGCACTTTCACAGCGTCATCTTTCAGGATTTGAAGTAGCTCAACTGGAATTCCATCACCTCCACTAGCTTTGTTCATAGTGACGCTTTCTAAGGCCCACTTGACTTCACATTCCAGGATGTCTGTCTCTAGGTGAGTAATCACACCATCTTAATTATCAGCAAGCAATTGTTTTTTTCAGATTAAAAAGAGACAAAAAAAAAAAAAAAAACAACTCGGAATTTCTTTTACCTCCATTTCTGAAAGTTAGTTTTGCTGGATATAACGTTCTTTTCTGACAGATTTTTTTTTTTTTTTCCTTTCAGCATTTTGAATACGTTGTCCCATTTTCTTTTGGCTTTCCTTGGTTCTGATAAATCAGTCCTTTATTATGTTGGAGTTTCCTTATAGTTGATGTATCCTTTTAAGGTACTGCATTTACGATTTTTCTCTTTGTCTTTGGCTTTCAATTTTTTTTTTTTTAACTAGGGTGTATATGCGAATGTATCTTTTGGCTTTTATTACACTTGAAGGTTTTGGTGACTTGCATGTACAGATTAATGTTTTTCATCAGATTTGGGAAGGTTTCAGTCATTTTTTAAAATGTTTTTTCTTCTTTTCTCTTTCTCCTGTCCTTCTGGTCCTGTTAGTGTGTGTTGGTATATCAGTCATGCCCAATCTTTGTAACACCATGGACTGTAGCCTGCCAGGCTCCTCTGTCCATGGGATCTTCCAGGCAAGAATACTGGAGTGGGTTGCCATTTCCTCCTCCAGGAATCTTCCCGATGCAGGGATTGAGGCTCAGTCTCTAGTACTGTTCATAAATGTATGTTTTTGTGCTTGTCCCACACCTCTCTGTGACTTTTTTCAATTCTGTTTATTCTCTCTTTTTCAGATTACATTATCTCTATTCAATGATCTTCAAGTTTGCAGATTCTTTTTAGTCCATCTTAAATCTATAGTTGACCCACTCTACTTAAATTTTGTCTCATTTATTGATTTCTTCAACTCCAAAATTTTCATTAACTTCTTTTAAACAATTTCTATCTCTTTATTGATATTCTTTATTGGATAAGATAGTTATCATCAGTTCAGTTCAGCCATTCAGTCATGTTTGACTCTTTGTGACCCCATAGACTGCAGCACAGCCAGGCCTCCCTATCCATCACCAACTCCCAGAGTTACTCAAACTCATGTCCATTGAGTCGGTGATGCCATCCAACCATCTCATCCTCTATCATCCCTTTCTCCTCCTGCCTTCAATCTTTCCCAGTATCAGCGTCTTTTCAAATGAGTCATTTCTTCGCATCAGGTGGCCAATGTATCAGGGCTTTAGCTTTGGCATCAGTCCTTCCAATGAATATTCTGGACGGATTTCCTTTAGGATGGACTGGTTGGATATCCTTGCAGTCCAAGAGACTCTCAAGGTGTTAGTTATCATAGCTTCTTTTAATAGTTATCATAGCTTCTTTTAATTATTTATTCATGATTTATTTTAGTTCTTTGAACATATTTATGATAGTTGCTTTGAAGTTTTTTTATGTCAAGTTAATCACTGCACCTTTTCAAAAGTAGTTTCTTTTCTTTTTTTTTTAAATTGAATTATAGCTGAATTACATAGCTGTGTCAATCTTTGCTATACAGCAAAGTGACTCAGTTATGCACATATGCATATTCGTTTTTTAGATTCTTTTCCATTTTTATCACAGGATATAGAATATTGTTCCCTGTGCTATACAGTAGGACTTAATTTGTATCCATTCTAAATGTAATAGTTTGGATCTACCAATGCCAAACTTCCAATTCATCCCTCTCTCTCCTACTCTTCCACTTTGCAACCACAAATCTGTTCTCTCTATGAGTCTGTTTCTGATTTGTAGGTTAATTCACACTATATTTTAGATTCCACATGTATGTGACATCATATGATATTTGTGTTACTCTTTCTTACTTCACTTAGTATGATAATTTTTAGTTTCATCCATGTTATTGCAAATGCCATTTTATTTCTTTTAGTGCCTAGTAGTATTTCATTGTATATATGTACCACTTCTTTATTCATTCATCTGTCAATGAACATTTAGGTTGTTTCCACACTTTGGTTATTATGAATAGCACTACTATGAACATACGGGTGAATGTATCTTTTTGAATTATAATTTTGTCCAGGTATATTCCTAGAGTAGAATTGCTGCATTATATGGTAATCTTATTTTTTAGTTTTTCTGAGGAACTTCCATATTGTTTTCCATAATGACTGTAACAACTTACCTTCCCACCAACAGTGTAGGAGTGCTTCCCTTTTCTCCACACCCTCTCCAGCATTTATTATTTGTAGACCTTTTATTGATGGCCATTCTGATCAGTGTGAGGTAGTACATCACTATAGTTCTGATTTACATTCCTCTAAAATTACTGATGTTGAGCATCTTTTCATGTGCCTACTGGCCATCTGTATGTCTTCTTTGGATAAATGTCTATCTAGATAATCTGCTCATTTTTCTATTGTTGGTTTTTTTGTTGTTGAGTTGTATGTATGTTATTTTGTTGTTGTTTGTGTATTTTGGTGATTAAACCCTTGTCTGTAGCATCATTTGCAAATATTTTCTTTCATTATGTAGGTTGTATTTTCATTTTTGTATGGTTTCCTTTGCTGTGCAAAAGCTTTTAAGTTTAATTAGGTCCCATTTATTTATTTATTTTCATTTATTTATTTATTTATTTTTTTGCCCTGGGAGACTGACCTAAGAAAATATTGGTATGATTCATGTCAGAGAATGTTTTGTCTATATTCTCTTCTTGGAGTTTTATGGTGTCATATCTTATGCTTGTCTTTAAGCTATTTTGAGTATATTTTTGTGCATGGTGTGAGGGTGTGTTCTAACTTCATTGATTTATATACAGCTGTCAAACTTTCCCAATACCATGTGCTGAAGAGACAAAGGTAGTCTCTATAGCATATTTTTATTCCTGTGAATGTGCCACACTTTTGTGTTTCATTGACTTTCTTAATTTTTTGTTTATGACTGTACTTTTCTATTGCATAATTATCATCATAGTCTTTTTTGTGCTTAGTTGTTCAGTCGTGTCTGACTCTTTGTGATCCCGTAGACTGTAGCCCTCTAGGCTCTTCTGTCCAAGGGGATTCTCCAGACAAGAATCCTGGAGTGGGTTGCCATGCACTCCTCCAGGGGATCTTCCCAACCCAGGGATTGAACCCTGCTCTCTTACATTGCACGCGGATTCTTTACCATGTGAGACACCAGGGAATTATCATCATAGTTTATTTAATTGTGGTTAGAAAAACATATAACATAAAATTTGCCATCTTAACTATTTTAATTGTATTTTTCAGAAGCGTTAAGTATATTTACATTGTTGTTAAAGGAATCTCCAGAAATGTTTTATCTTGCAAACCTGACATTCCATATTAATTAAACAATAATATCCCATCCCCTCACCAGCCTTGCCAGCTTCTGGTAACCACCATTTCACTTTCTGTTTCCTTGAATTTGACTACTTTATACACATATAAGTAGAATCATACAGTATTTGTCTTTTTGTGACTGGCTTATTTCACTTAGCATAATGACCTCAAGTATCACGCATAGGATGTAACAAGGTTTGCTTCCTTTTTTAGGCCTATTCATAAACATTTGTTTATTCATTTATTTATCAATGGACATTTGGGTTTCTTCCACCTCTTGATTATTGTAAATAGTGTAGCTAGGAACATGAGTATTTGTATACATTTGTATATATTTGTAAACATTCTTTAAGATCCTGCTTTCAATTATTTTGGATATATACCAGATTGCTAGGTGATATATTGGTTCTATTTTTAATTTTTGCAGAAAATGCATAATGTTTTCCATACACTCCATACTGTATACACCATTTTATAACCCCACCAACACTCCACAAGCATTCTAATTTCCCCACATCATCAACACTTAATTTTCTGGTTTTTTTTTTTTTTTTTTAGGTATCCTGATGACACGAGGTGATATTTCACTGTGGTGTTCATTTGCATTTCTTTGATGATTACTTATCTTGAACATCTTTTCATATGCTTGTCGACCATTTGTATATCATTGTTGGAGAAATGCCTATTAAAGGTTTTTGCCTAATTTTTAATCAGATTATTTGATTTTTGTTGTTGAGTTATGAGTTGTTTATATACAATATTAATAGCATTTTAAAATAATGTGTTGTAGAAACTTTGGTCACTGATTTTTCATTACTGGCCCTTGTTGGTTTATATATATATATATATATATATATATATATATATATATATATATATACATACATACACACACACACATACACACACAAATATATATATATATATATATATATTTGATTTGGTCACTTATTTGTCATCACCTTGGATGAACAAATTCCAAGATGTCTATTTCCCTTCTATTATGTAAGTTCTGTTATCCTAGCCAGAATTTTCCCCCTCATTTATATCTTTTAGTCTGGTTACCTAGGGGTCACTCCTGGATCAGCATAAGTCATTTATTATTGGTCAAAGGAGTCCTTAAACTCCCTTAAGAAGTTTGTATTTTAACCCTTTCCTGTTGAATGTGTGTGTGCCTTCAACTGTGTACACAGTTGAAGGAGTTTATGTTTTTTGCCCCCATATTCAGTCATGGACTAATAATATCTTAGAAGCTTATTGTCTGTTGGATTCTGAAAGTGTGTAGCTTTGGCACACACATAGCATTTTACAGACTGTCATGGCTGAGTACAATTTTGTTTTTAAACCTGGCTCCCTAGAAGTCAACTCTCAGTAAAAGTAGCTTATTATTCCATCAATGTTTGGTCAGAATTTACATTTAAACTGCTTGTGTCAGTGAAGATTCTGTCCTGTGTTGACTGTTGTGAATGTAGCAATGTTTTCAAGCATGCTTATGTCCTGATGTGATTGCTCTTGGTTGGGGACAGCCTAACCTATGCACACAGCTTTTCCCACCTCCACTATTGACTGTGATCTCATAATAGCTCTTTTGTCTGTTTCTTTCCCTAGTTCTTTCTGTTAAATTTCTGGTTACTCTAATGTATGCTTGTTTTATGAGGCTGTGACTGTCTTCCTAATTGTTCACCTCCAAGATCTCCATTATTTTTTACAGTGTCCTTATGCATTTATTTGCCATGCTTTGTCCCATATAAAGTAGTTCCTTCAAGTAGAGCTGTCAAGGTGATGAAGCAATGGTTTCTAGTCTTTTAGGCTTGCTCATTCAGCAAGGAACTTCAGAGGGTAAGTTGGATTTAGAGGCACTACAACCCAATATTGGTGGCTGGCTACACCTAGGGCAGAGCTTCTGCCCAATGAATGCTGAGTAGAGGAAGGGAATCCCAGATCTCTTAATATTTCAGTAGCTGTTGCCTGGAATATACCTTCAGCAACATGGTCTTTGGAAAATGAGAAGCACCACTGGCCTGCCCTCCCAGAATGAAACTCATTCCACAATGGGATTTGGAATAAAGGGCATCCAATCCTCATTGTCACACCTAACAAGAGTAGAGCTCCCCAGGAAAAGCTTCTATAACTTCCATAATGTAGGGGATGAAATGTTAAGAGAATGAGTCATGATTGAAATGCTACAGGGTCTCATTCTTACTGAGATTTAGTGGATATTTTGAATGAATGTTTCTCGATTTATATGTTCTTAGGTCAATTCCCAGAGACATTAAATTCTTATTTTTTAAAATAATTTTATTCAGGTAAATTGTTATTTTTTTGGGTAGAGAATCCAGCAGACACCTAACTCCATAGTTTTGGAACTACCTTATAATATGTAACATTTTCATTATTGTTCAGATCCAAATATTTAAAGCTTTCATTATAAACTTTCCTTCAACCCACAAGTTCCTTAGTAAAATTTCTTATTCTTTCTAAATATACAGGTATCAGTATTTAAATTAATATTTTGAACTTTTATATTTATATTTATTTTAATTGCATTTTGGTGAGACTACATAGTCTTATGGTTATTTGAAAATTTTTGAGACTTGCTTCATGGTTTAGTATCAGGATACTTAACATTCTGTGGCATGAGAAGTTATATTCTATCACTGGGGGGCCTGAACTTCACCATTCTGGTCTCAGTGTTACCAGCAATCACAGCCAGCTTTGGTGATAAATCATAGTTTTCTTTTTGTTTGTTTGTTCTGGTGGGGAGGGGGGGACGGTTCTTGAGAATAAACCCTTTATTACCTGCTAAGCAATGCACTAAGAAATTATGCTTTATCTAAAATCCAGTTATCTTCAGTGAGAGGGTTCTTCAATCATCTATTTTGCTATATCAAAAATTTTCATGATCTTCTGTGAACATGCAGGACCCAATATGATGAGCTCTTGAAAGTGGCAATATTTGTAAGCAATTTTCAAGATAGGAGAAGAATATGACACTCCATATATCAATCTTTGATAAATTTAACTTTCTCAGAATACTTGAATAAATTATTTAGTCCACTGAAAAGTGATACAGATTTAAATTCAAATTAGGACTTTTTGTTTTTGTTTTTGTTTTTTTTTATGCTTGTTTTGGATTTTTTTAAAATTCATATAACTATATTGATTTCCTTTCTGGAAAACAGTGTTATTGAATGGAGAGTGGATATAATAATATTTCATTTTAACTTGATAATTTAATTGGGGAGAAATGCTGAATGTCCACTGGCTGAATTTTCTTATAAGATGCGTACAATTTAAGGTGGAAGGAAAATGTTATTTCTAATCTGGAAATTATGAGGTATTTAAAGAACATGCATTGCTAGATATTCTTGGAACAACTCCAATGTGGATAATGAAAACAGTAATGCTGAAATGAGATAATCAAAGAGTTAAGTTGCTAAAAAGATTCAACTGATTTCCCTTCACATGATATCTAATGGTGAACAGATTTCAAAAAGAAAACTAGTTGGTTTGCATTAAATAAGTATGTTTTGCCTTATTCTGTTCACAGCTTACTTATGAGGCAAATGACCTTTAGTATATAGTATATATATAGCATTGACTTTCACTTATACTTTTGCCTTATAGGACAAGATTTCACACCGAAACTAAGTAAATTTCTGGGGCTTCTTTTAATTTTCAAAATTGTGTATGCTATTTTTGTTACTTACATTACTGTGATTTTACTAAATCTCTATAAAGATCAATTTGCATGAATGTTTCAGTGAAAGTCCAGTTAGGAAACAGAAACTACTCCTGGTATTCCAAACAGAAGAAATCAGTTTCTAAGGTATTATGAGGGAGAGCATAAAAACGATGATGGGGAGGAGATAAGGCCTTGAAAATCAAAAAGGAATAATAGGTAATACCAGAGATCAAAAGATGCTAACAGACAATCCTAGACTAGAGGCAAGTGTCAACAACTGGAAGCTGCCACACTTGGAAAGCCAGAAATAAAAAAAAAATTCCTTTCATCTTTCAGCCTTCTGATCTCCTACTAGTGCCTCCTATTGGCAAGAAAGTAGATGGAAACCAGCTGTCAAATGAATGTAGGAATCATAACAATTTGCAGAATTCCAGCTGCAATGTTATAAAGCAAAATATTAAAAAAAAAGATTTGATTCTAAGAGCCAGCATAAATAACCAGAATAATGAACTAATGAAGAAGTAGGAAATCTCTGTGTACTTTTATTTATTAAGTTAAAAAATAGCTAGCACATTATATTTTACTTGTTATAATTTTGAGATGACTTAAAACACAAGGTGTACATTGAATATGTGTTATATACTAAAAGTGTAATAGTAATTCTCAAGAGAATTAAAACAATTTTTAATAAAAACAAGCAAAGCAAAATTAGAACAAAAAGAATTAGTATCAAGTAGAATCATTAGGGATCAGATCAGATCAGATCAGTCGCTCAGTCATGTCTGACTTTTTGCGACCCCATGAATCGCAGCACGCCAGGCCTCCCTGTCCATCACCAACTCCCGGAGTTCACTCAGACCCACGTCCATAAAGTCAGTGATGCTATCCAGCCATCTCATCCTCTGTCGTCCCCTTCTCCTCCTGCCCCCAATCTCTCCCAGCATCAGAGTCTTTTCCAATGAGTCAACTCTTCACATAATGTGGCCAAAGTACTGGAGTTTCAGCTTTAGCATCATTCCTTCCAAAGAAATCCCAGGGCTGATCTCCTTCAGAATGGACTGGTTGGATCTCCTTGCAGTCCAAGGGACTCTCAAGAGTCTTCTCCAGCACCACAGTTCAAAAGCACATCAATTCTTTGGCGCTCAGCTTTCTTCACAGTCCAACTCTCACATCCATACATGACTACTGGGAAAACCATAGCCGTGACTGTCTAGGACCTTTGTTGGCAAAGTAATGTCTCTGCTTTTGAATATGCTATCTAGGTTGCTCATAACTTTCCTTCCAAGGAGTAAGCATCTTTTAGTTTCATGGCTGCAGTCACCATCTGTAGTGATTTTGGAGCCCAGAGAAATAAAGTCTGACACTGATTCCACTGTTTCCCCATCTATTTCCCATGAAGTGGTGGGACCGGATGCCATGATCTTAGTTTTCGGAATGTTGAGCTTTAAGCCAACTTTTTCACTCTCCACTTTCACTTTCATCAAGAAGCTTTTTAGTTCCTCTTCACTTTCTGCCATAAGGGTGGTGTCATCTGCATATCTGAGGTTATTGATATTTCTCCCGGCAATCTTGATTCCAGCTTGTGTTTCTTCCAGTCCAGCGTTTCTCATGATGTACTCTGCATATAAGTTAAATAAACAGGGTGACAATGGGCACATTATTATGCCTATATAACATTTTCTTTCTCATTGTCTAAGTTGTAATTTGGATACAGAAATTAAAAAAAAAAAAACTGTCTTCTATTTTGTAGATGAAGTACTTGAGATTCAGAAAGAGTAATTGATTTGCTCAAGGTCATTGAGTTCGTTGGTATGAAACTGGAACTTGCTCTAAGTGTTTCTAACTCTATACTAAGCACTCATTTTCCTATCTATATCAGGAAATCTGTACTGAAGGCAGGTATGTAGCCTCTTTCCAGAAGACATTTATTTATCTCACTCAGAAACAAGTTATTCATACAGATTAATTCTAAACTCTTTTTAGTGCTTAAATATTTAGACTGTATCAGAAGTTTGCAATTTTAGTATTTACAGAATATATTGCAATTTCACTGTAGTTAAGCCTTCTACTGACCAGAATATAACACCTTTGGAGAAATGTACTAAATTACCTGGTGGGTGCCTATGTGCATGCTAAGTTGCTTTAGTCATGTCTGACTCTCTGCAATCCTATGGACTGTAGCCTGCCAGGCTCCTCTGTCCATGGGATTCTCCAGGCAAAAATACTGGAGTGGGTTGCCGTGCTATCTTCCAAGGAATCTTCCCAACCCAGAGATTGAATCTGTGTCTCTTATGTCTCTTTCATTGGCAAGTGGCTTTTTTACCATTAGCACCACCTGGAAAATTACCTGGTGAGTGAAAACTAATTTAACTATTAAGTCTTTGCAGATTTTATTCAGTTAAGGATACTGAGATGAAATCAAAGACAATTGTCCTTATAAGAGAATGGAGAGATTTCACATACACAGGGAAGAAGGTCATGTGAAGAGAGATTGAGAGGCAGAGATTGGAGGTATGACACCACAAACCAAGGAGCTGCAGAAGCCACAGTCTTAACATTTAGTCAATTGTGATAACATCATTTTTACTCTATGACCTTATATTTTGGCAAAAGATATATTGTCTACTTTGTTATAGAATTTACCACCAATATTTTTATATAAAGTAGTCCTTAATGTAAATTTTTCATGACTGCACAGTGCATTCCAATGACTTATTAAATCACATTACAACACCTACGTACCACTCCCCTTATCAAGAAATTTCACCTCTGCCTTTAAATGTAAAATAACTAAAAATTTAACACAATTCTTGCTGTGGAACATTTATTTGTCATAACTGAATTGTTCAACCCAAATTTTACATTTCTAATTACTTATGAGTTTATGAGATTATTCCCTGACTGAATAGAATAAATGAATGCTGTATGCTTTCTCTACTCAGTAGAATCACTAGCAAAGATTTTTTAATGTTTCTGGTCATTTGTTTCCTTGTGCATTTTCAGGTGTCAGTTTTGTTTCTCAACTGATCTGGCATTCAGATTAGTCTTTTACTCAAAGAATTCGAATGACCACAAATAAAAACCTTAGATTAAATTACTTACAGTGATAATCATCATAATTCAGGTCATGTGCAATTAACACAAAACAATTTAGAAATTAATCACATTCCTAACACATACTTGTGTGTTATTTACCTACTATCAGTCATGTAGGTAATAAAATTCCGTTCAGTTCAGTTCAGTCGATCAGTCATGTCCAACTCTCTGCGACCACATGAATCGCAGTGGGCCAGGCCTCCCTGTCCATCACCAACTCCCGGAGTTCACTCAAACTCATGTCCATCGGGTTGGTGATGCCATCCAGTCATCTCATCCTCTGTCGTCCCCTTCTCCTCCTGCCCCCAACCCCTCCCAGCATCAGAGTCTTTTCCAATGAGTCAACTCTTCTCATGAGGTGGCCAAAGTACTGGGTTTCAGCTTTAGCATCACTACTTCCAAAGTACACCCAGGGCTGATCTCCTTTAGAATGGACTGGTTGGATCTCCTTGCAGTTCAAGGGACTTTCAGGAGTCTTCTCCAACACAACAGTTCAAAAGCATCAATTCTTCGGTGCTCAGCTTTCTTCACAGTCCAAATCTCACATCCATACATGACCACTGGAAAAACCATAGCCTTGACTATACGGACCTTTGTTGACAAAGTAATGTATCTGCTTTTGAATATGCTATCTAGGTTGGTCATAACTTTTATTCCAAGGAGTAAGGGTCTTTTAATTTCATGGCTGCAGTCACCATCTGCAGTGAATTTGGAGCCCAAAAAGAAAGAAAGTCTGACACTGTTTCCACTGTTTCCCATTCTATTTCCCATGAAGTGATGCGACCAGATGCCATGATCTTCGTTTTCTGAATGTTGAGTTTTAAGCTAACTTTTTCACTCTCCTCTTTCATTTTCATCAAGAGGCCTTTTAGTTCCTCTTCACTTTCTGCCATAAGGGTGGTGTCATCTGCATATCTGAGGTTATTGATATTTCTCCCGGCAATCTTGATTCCAGCTTGTGCTTCTTCCAGCCCAGCGTTTCTCATGATGTACTCTGCATAGAAGTTAAATAAGCAGGGTGACAGTATACAGCCTTGACGTACTCCTTTTCCTATTTGGAACCAGGCTGTTGTTCCATGTCCATTTCTAACTGTTGCTTCCTGACCTGCATATAGGTTTCTCAAGAGGCAGGTCAGGTGGTCTGGTATTCCCATCTCTTTCAGAATTTTCCACAGTTTATTGTGATCCACACAGTCAAAGGCTTTGACATAGTCAATAAAGCAGAAATAGATGTTTTTATGGAACTCTCTTGCTTTTTCGATGATCCAGAGGATGTTGGCAATTTGATCTCTGGTTCCTCTGCCTTTTCTAAAACCAGCTTGAACATATGGAAGTTCACGGTTCACATCTTGCTGAAGCCTGGCTTGGAGAATTTTGAGCATTACTTTATTAGCGTGTGAGATGTGTGCAATTGTGCAGTAGTTTGAGCATTCTTTGGCATTGCCTTTCTTTGGGATTGGAATGAAAACTGACTTTTTCCAGTCCTGTGGCCACTGCTGAGTTTTCCAAATTTGATGGCATATTGAGTGCAGCAGTTTCACAGCATCATCTTTCAGGGTTTGAAATAGCTCCACTGGAATTCCATCACCTCCACTAGCTTTGTTCGTAGTGATGCTTTCTAAGGCCCACTTGACTTCACATTCCAGAATGTCTGGCTCTAGGTGAGTGATCATACCATCGTGATTATCTTGGTCATGAAGATCTTTTTTGCACAGTTCTTATGTGTATTCTTGCCATCTCTTCTTAATATCTTCTGCTTCTATTAGGTCCATACCATTTCTGTCCTTTATTGAGCCCATCTTTGCAGGAAATGTTTCCTTGATATCTCTGATTTTCTTGAAGAGATCCCTAGTCTTTCCCACTCTGTTGTTTTCCTCTATTTCTATGCATTGATTGCTGAAGAAGGCTTTCTTATCGCTTCTTGCCATCCTTTGGAGCTCTGCATTCAGATGCTTATATCTTTCCTTTTCTCTTTTGCTTTTTGCTTCTCTTCTCTTCACAGCTATTTGTAAGGCCTCCCCAGACAGCCATTTTGCTTTTTTGCGTTTCTTTTCCATGGGGATGGTCTTGATCCCTGTCTCCTGAACAATGTCATGAACCTCAGTCCATAGGTCATCAGGCAATCTATCAGATCTAGGCCCTTAAATCTATTTCTCACTTCCACTGTATAATCATAAGGGATTTTATTTAGGTCATACCTGAATCATCTAGTGGTTTTCCCTACTTTCTTCAATTTAAGTATGCTAACTTATTTCAGTCGTGTCCGACGGTGTGATCCCATAGATGGCAACCCACCAGGCTCCCCCATCCCTGGGGTTATCCAGGCAAGAACACTGGAGTGGGTTGCCATTTCCTTCTCCAATGCAGGAAAGTGAAAAGTGAAAGTGAAGTCACTCAGTCGTGTCCGACTCACTCAGTCGTGTCCGACTCTTAGCGACCTCATGAACTACAGCCTACCAGGCTCCTCCGTCCATGGGATTTTCCAGGCAAGAGTACTGGAGTGGGGTGCCATTGCCTTCTCCAATTCAAGTTTGAATTCGGCAATAAGGAGCTCATGAGCTGAGCCACAGTCAGCTCCCAGTCTGGTTTTTGCTGACTATATAGAGCTTCTCCATCTTTGGCTGCAAAGAATGTAATCAATCTGATTTCAGTGTTGACCATTTGGTGATGTCCATGTGTAGAGTCTTCTCTTGTGTTGTTGAAAGAGGGTGTTTACAATGACCAGTACATTCTCTTGGCAAAACTCTATTAGCCTTTGCCTTACTTCATTCCATATTCCAAGGCCAAATTTGCCTGTTACTCCAGGTGTTTGTTGACTTCCTACTTTTGCATTCCAGTCCCCTATAATGAGAAGGACATCTTTTGGGGGTGTTAGTTCTAAAAGGTCATGTATTCATAGAACCATTCAACTTCAGCTTCTTCAGTCTTACTGGTTGTGGTATAGACTTGGATTACTGTGATATTGAATGGTTTGCCTTGGTAACAAACAGAGATCATTCTGTCGTTTTTGATATTATATCCAAGTACTGCATTTTGAACTTTTGTTGACCATGATGGCTACTCCATTTCTTCTAAGGGATTCCTACCCACAGTAGTAGATATAATGGTCATCTGAGTTAAATTCACCCATTCCAGTCCATTTTATTTTGCTGATTCCTAGAATGTTGACGTTCACTCTTGCCATCTCTTGTTTGACCACTTCCAATTTGCCTTGATTCATGGACCTGAAATTCCAGGTTTGTATGCAATATTGCTCTTTACAGCATCGGACCTTGCTTCTGTCACCAGTTACATCCACAGCTGTGTATTTATTTTGCTTTGGCTCCATCCCTTCATTCTTTCTGGAGTTATTTCTCCACTGATCTCCAGTAGCATATTGGGCACCTACTGACCTGGGGAGTTTCTCTTTCAGTATCCTATCATTTTGCCTTTTCATACTGTTCATGGGGTTCTCAAGGCAAGAATACTGTAGCTAGTAAAACTTTACTGTAAAATCTTCACCTTACCTTGCCCACCCCACTGCAGTTCCTTCAGTACTCTTATCTGCCTTTAATTTGTGCAGAAAGGGAAATAAAAGCATTAATATTGACTCCTTTCTGCCGGGAGCCGGCATATTGCATATTGAGTGCAGCACTTTTCAGGATCTGGAATAGCTCAACTGGAATTCTATCACTGCCGGTAGCCAGCGTGAGGAACTCCACCCATGACAAAGGTCATGAGGAAGGAGGCTTGGCATACGCAAAGGCGGGATCAAGCCTCAGGAGTCTCCCTGGAAATTCTCGAGCAATCTACCCCCAAAACCAGAGTCTGCCTACTTTCTGCTTTGTGCTTTCACCTACACCTCTGACTTTACGGGGGGCTGTCCCCCACTACCTCTCTGAAAAAAGTTAGCTTACAGCTCCAGTTAATAATTCCTGGGTGTGACAGTGTTTAACCTACAAACTCCTTTGGAAATCCTCTAGCCTGCCTGAATAGGTTTTCCGGCCACATGTGATTGTTCAGAGCCTCCCAACTGTGAGAGGCAGGAGATGTTCTAAACTGTCTAAACACAGATTCTTTTGAGTAGTTAAAAGATTGATTAGAAATTGTATTGGTGAAGGGATTCTCACTTGTTGGGCCAATGTTTGCTGCTAAGTTTCCATATCCCTTACCTGCTGTGTCCCTGGCAGTGTATTGATTAATATAATTGGTGTAAATAGTAGCTTTAATGTTTGTAACCTGGGACCCTTGAGTTAATTCTTTTTCTTGTTATAGCCCACCACACCTTTGCGCTGTAGGAATGCAACTTTATCTAATGCTTTTGGAGGGTGGCTCCTGACCAATCACCTTTAGAGAAAAATAAGTTTTCTGAAGAAAAGGTCTTAAAATGTTAACAGGCCTCTGGGCCAGAAGATGATGCAAATCACCTAAACTTTTGCATATGATAAGTTTGCAGGAAGAAAGCCTGGCTTGCTGCCTGACTCTACCCCTTCCCCCATTATCCTCTATGCATAACTTAAGGTATAAAAACTACTTTGGAAAATAAAGTACGGGCCTTGTTCACCGAAACTTGGTCTCCCCATGTCGTTCTTTCTCCTACCTTCTGGCTGAATTATTCAGCCTCTTTTCTCCACTGAATTTCCTCACTGAGCTATCCTTATTTCAGCCTCTTTTCTTCACTGAATTTTACTGAGCTATCCTCATTCTATTACTCTTTATATCCTTAATTAACATTTAATTAAGCAGTTGTCTCCTGATCTTCGCCTACGCCGTCTCTCCTTCGAATACCCTGGATCAGCCGGGGCTGGTCCCCGGCACCTTTCTTTTTCTCCCCTCTGCCTGCTATTTAACCTCTACTTTACTTAATTCTGATCCAAATTTTACATTGATTTTTCTGGTTGCCTTTACAGATTTTTTGCAGCTGATGAATGACACTAAATATCTACTTCAAATAACGTCACAGAAGTGCAGTACTTGGATGAAATCTCAAAAATGACAGATTGATCTCTGTTTCCAAGGCAAGCCATTCAATATCACAGAATAGAGTTTTGCCAAGAGAATGTGCTGGTCATTGTAAACACCCTCTTTCAACAACACAAGTGAAGACTATACACATGGACATCACCAGATGGTCAATAGTGAAATCAGATTGATTATATTCTTTGCAGCCAAAGATGGAGAAGCTCTATACAGTCATCAAAAACAAGACCAGGAACTGACTGTGGCTCAGACCATGAATTCCTTTTGACCAAATTCAGACTTAACTGGAAGAAAGTGGGGAAAACCACTAGACCATTGAGGTATGCCGTAAATCAAATTCCTTATGACTATACAGTGGAAGTGAGAAATAGATTCAAGGGATTAGGTCTTATAGAGTACCTGAACAACTATGGTTGGAGGTTCATGACATTGTACAGGAGACAGGAATCAGGACCATTTCCAAGGAAAAAAATACAAAAAAGCCAAATGGTTGTCTGAGGAGTCCTCACAAATAACTGTGAAAAGAAGATAAGTGAAAGCCAAAAAAGAAAAGGAAATATACACCCATTTGACTGCAGAGTTCCAAAGAATACCAAGGAGGGATAAGAAAGCCTTCTTCAGTGATCAATGCAAAGAAATAGAGGAAAACAATAGAATGGGAAAGACTAGAGATCTCTTTAAGAAAGTTAGAGATACCAAGGGAATATTTCATGCAGAGATGGCACAATAAAGGACAGAAATGTGATGGACCTAACAGAAGTAGAAGATATTAAAAGAGGTGGCATGAATACACAGAAGAACTGATGGTGTGATCACTCACCAAGAGCCAGACATCCCAGAAAGCACAATCAAGTGGACCTTAGGAAGCATCACTATGAACAAAACAAGTGGAGGTGATGAAATTCCAGTTGAGCTCTTTCAAATTCTAAAAGATGATGCTGTGAAAGTGCTGCACTCAATATGCCAGCAAAGAAAGGCAATGCCAAAGAATGTTCAAACTACCACATAATTGCACTCATCTCACATGCCAGCAAAGTAATGCTCAAGATTCTCCAAGCCAGGCTTCAATGGTACGTGAACCGTTAAAATCCAGATGTTCAAACTGAATTTAGAAAAGACAGAGGAACCAAAGACCAAATTGCCAACGTACATTGGATCATCAAAAAAGTAAGTGAGTTCCAGAAAAAAATGTCTACTTTGCTTTATTTACTATGCCAAAGCCTTTGACTGTGTGGACAAACTCCGGAAAATTCTTCAAGAGATGGGAATACCAGACCACCTGACCTCCCTCTTGAGAAATCTGTATGCAGGTCAGGAAGCAACAGTTAGAACTGGACATGGAACAGCGTACTGGTTCCAAGTAGGGAAAGGAGTACGTCAAGGCTGTATATTGTCACTCCACTTGTTTAATTTATATGCAGAGTGCATCATGAGAAACACTGTACAGGATCTAGCACAATATGGAATCAAGATTGCTTTGAGAAATATCAATAACTTCAGATATGCAGATGACACCACCTTTATGGCAGAAAGTGAAGAATAACTAAAGAGCCTCTTGAGGAAAGTGAAAGAGGAGAGTTAAAAATTTGGCTTAAAACTCAACATTCAGAAAACGAAGATCATGGCATCTTGTCCCATCATTTCATGGCAAATAGATGGGGAAACACGGAGAGACTTTCTTTTTGGCTCCAAAATCACTGCAGATGGTGACTGCAGCCATGAAATTAAAAGATGCTTGCTCCTTGGAAGAAAAGCTGCAGCCAACATATCTGTGTGTGTGAAGTCGCTCTGTCGTGTCCGACTCTTTGCAACCCCGTGGACTGTAGCCCACCAGACTCCTCTGTCCATGTGATTCTCCAGGCAAGAATACTAGAGTGGGTTGCCATTTCCTTCTCCAGGGGATCTTTCTGACCTAGGGAATGAACCCGGGTCTCCTGCATTGCAGGCAGACGCTTTATCCTCTGAGCCACCAGAGGATGGTGACCAACAGAGACAGCATATTAAAAAGCAGATACATGACTTTGCCAACAAAGGTCCATCTAGTCAAAGCTATGTTTTTTTTTTCAGTAGTCCCATATGGATGTGAGAGTTGGACTGTAAAGAAAGCTGAGTGCCAAAGAATCAATGCTTTTGAACTGTGACATTGGAGAAGATTCTTGAGAGTCCCTCGGACTGAAAGGAGATCCAACCAGTCCATCCTAAAGGAGATCAGTCCTGGGTGTTCATTGGAAGGACTGATGTTGAAGCTGAAACTCCAATACTTTGGCCACCTCTTTCAGAGAGCTAACTCATTTGAAAAGACCCTGATGCTGGGAAAGATTGAGTGCAGGAGGAAAAGGGGACAACAGAGGATGAGATGGTTGGATGGCATCACCAACACAATGGACATGGGTTTGGGTGGACTCCAGGAGTTGGTGGTGGACAGGGAAGCATGGTGTGCTGCAGCCCATGGGGTTGCAAAGAGTCGGATACTACTGAGTGACTGAACTGAATTGAACTGTCCTGTCTATTCAAGTCTCTACAAGGAAACTATTTCTATCCTCTGAACTGAATTTAAAGTCAGTTTTATATATCATGTGGACACTTACTCAGTACATCATCACAACTTGCATCTCCTGTACTGCTTATACCTCTTACAGCTGATATTATATAGGGACTTTATGGTATTCTTCCCATCCTTTTTCTCATTATGGATAACACTAGATTAACTTAACATCTGAAGCTCCAGTACTTTGGCCATCTGATATGAAGAGCTGATGCCTCAGAAAGTCCCTGATGCTGAGAAAGTTTGAGGGCAGGAGAAGGGGACAGGCAGAGGGTGAGATGGTTAGATAGCATCACTGACTCAATGTACATTAGTTTGAGCAAACTCTGAGAGATATTGAAGGACAGGGAACACTGGTTTGCTGCAGTCCATGGGGTCACAAAGAGTCGGACAGGACTGAGTGATTGAACAGCAATGACATCTCACATAGTGACATATTCTGCTAGATGTCATATGATTTGTCATCTCTACCAGGATTCCAGATAGAAATAATTAGTCAAGTTTTTTAAACTTTAAAAATACCAATAAGGGCCCTGGTTATGTCTAAAAAAGTAGTTTATTATAAGGTCACAAGGGAAAATAAAGACATGAAAACATCTACCTATTATGCAATCAGCACCAGTGGTAACTGGAAAACCATTTTAGTGTATATTAAAGAACTATCATCTTAGTGTCTCCTTAGCAACATGAATCCATCACTGGCTATGCCAACACCCTACTATTTAGATAACATTTTTACTCATTCTTTGTTTGTAATGCTTCTTTGGAACCCAGACTGGGGCTCTTTTCTAACTCTGTGCTTATGCTAATGCATTGCTTCTTTTGCCAAATAGCTTCTGTCTGTGTGCTTCTATACTATTAATCTGTATTCACTATCTCCCTGAATATCTCATGCTCAACCCCCTGAATAAACAGGATCTGGTTCACATATCCAATCAGTATCTATTGTAGAGTATACCTCTGGAGCAGAATTTTCACATTAGTCATTTAATATGCCAACAATCAGCCATTTGATGTTTGTGTAATAGACATGGAGATGATTCATCTAGATATCCACTTCAAGTGAGGAGTTGTCCCAGCTTCTTAAAGTGCTGTCAGCAAACATTATCCACTGTCAGCCACTTCCATGTTTCATGCAGGTGCAGAAACCTGACTTGCTAAGGACTAGGACCTTTATGTGGTGAACATATCCAGTGACTGACCTCAGTGGAGTGGTAATTTCAAACTCTGCTCACTATGGAACTTTTTGATAGGCAATATGATTCAGAGCTTCATTTACAGTTAACTGGTTTTGTTGACCTGCACGGCAGTTCAAATTCTCTAGGTGAACTCTACTTCCTCTCTCACTTCCACAGGTATTGATCCCTAACAAATAGACTAAACTCCATTTCAGAACCTACTTCCAGAGAGTTAAACCTGTGGCATATGGAGCCAAAATTTTTCCAAGCAAGCAGGTAATAAGGTTTCAGAGGTCACTCATTCACTTACTGGCTAGGAATGAAGACTCTACCACTCTTTCTGGGTGGAACACAGACAGACTTCCTAGCAGAAAATGACAGTCCAGTTATTAAAACTCTCATCAGAAGTAAATTAAGATAGTATACTTGAGGAAATAATAACTATGAAATCATTGAAAATAGATGGCTATTGATAAGTCAGAGAAGGCAATGGCACCCCACTCCAGTACTCTTGCCTGGAAAATCCCATGGACGGAGGAGCCTGGTGGGCAGCAGTCCATGGGGTCGCTAAGAGTCGAACATGACTGAGTGACTTCACTTTCACTTTTCACTTTCATGCATTGGAGAAGGAAATGACAACCCACTCCAGTGTTCTTGCCTGGAGAATCCCAGGGACAGGGGAGCCTGGTGGGCTGCCATCTATGGGGTCGCACAGAGTCAGAAACAACTGAAGTGACTTAGCAGCAGCAGCAGTAGCATTGCTAAGTATCACTGACATATATATATATATATATATATACATATATATATATATATATACATATATTGTTATATATATATATAATGAATATATATATTCATTATTTTATTTATATATATATATATATATATATATATATAAAATAATGAATACTCCAGGCAATAGACAAGTATGTAGAATCCAAGTGTGAAATCAAGAGGCTTCCCTGAAAGCTTACAAACAGAATCTCATTTCCTGAGCAAGAAGGCCTAGGAAGCTAAGGCTCAGACCCAAGAATGAATTATCAGTGGCCAAGCTCCAATGGAGAGTAAAATATTTCATAAGGTTGGTGTGTATTAGTGAACATTTATGAAGGACAAAATAAAGCTTTATACGCTGAATGTAGACATTTGAGAGGCACCCCCCACCCCAAGTTTTGAACCTTCAAACTTTTGTGAACCTTTGGAGCCTATAAAAGTAGCTTACTCCACCCTATTAAGAACTTATAAGTTCTCCTTGCTCAAAGATGATGTAGAGGACTTTCTCCCACATGGCAGCATGCACCACAGTCTTTCACTGTCTCCCTTCCTGGCCACTAGGTGAATTACTAAAGCTAACATTCAGCATAATCCATAATTAGGGCCATTCTATCCCCCAAATGGGACAAAACTGAAGTATATCCCGTAGAAGTGGCCAGATCTTGCAACATGAGCCAGAGGAGTACATATAGGACTGATTTCTTAGGATCTTAGTTCAAAGAAGCCAAAATATTAGATGAAATAGGGGAAATATTGATTTGGCAGTATTTTCATAAGATACAGGGCTTATCACACTGACAAGGATCCTAGGAAATGACATGAACTCACTACCAGAATGACTTGTAGACACATGAAAAATATGGCCATAATTGCTATGGCAGATAGTTGAAGAAAGAGTTAAAAAGTTCTGGGACAAGGCTGAAACTTGGGTGAAACACGTGAGGTGTTTGGGGTACAAAACTAAGGAGACACTTATTCAACTCTGAGAATAAGTGCCTTTTTAAATTTTATGCCTTAAAACATTGATTCTCAAGAAAGCACTCACCCTCAAGGTTGTTGCAAGTGCAGAGTGAGTACTTATATGATCCTGACAAAGTTTGTACCTTAGGAATTTCTCTATCTTCATCCTAACCTTTACCCAGGAAAGTGAGTCTTCTGGTGTATACTACTTAAAATTGTAAAATGCACTGGGTGATTATGTTCCACAGAAACACCTGGAGGATAGAAAATTTGCCAAGGCCATCAGGAATGCACTAGTAAGAGGGGCACTAGCATCACTAATGGCAACCCACTCCAGTACTCTTGCCTGGAAAATCCCATGGACAGAGGGGCCTGGTAGGTTGCAGTCCATGGGGTCTCTAGGAGTCGGACACGACTGAGCAACTTCACTTTCACTTTTCACTTTCATGCATTGGAGAAGGAAATGGCAACCCACTCCAGTGTTCTTGCCTGGAGAATCCCAGGGACGGGGAGCCTGGTGGGCTGCCATCTATGGGGTCGCACAGAGTCGGATACGACTGAAGCAACTTAGCAGCAGCAGCATCACTAAAAAGCCTAGTGGTGTCTCTCCCGTGAAGATCAGGGCTGATGGTAGGAGAGCCCATTACAAAACTAAGCTAACTGACAGTAATGAGGATGAACAATGAGAACTTCAAAGAGTAGAAGTCATTTGGTGGCATTCAACTGCCCAGAGCCAGATAGATGAAATTTATATAATGATTTTATAATGAGTGGCAGTGTCAGAGTAATAACCAAGGGAGTCTGACCCACAGAAAATTAGGGTTAGAGTTAATAAAACATTGTACTCCTAAGGAAAAAATAGGAGGGCAGCCAGCAAGGGTTGTACCATGAGAAGATATCAACAGTAGAATACGAGGGGGATGAAGACTTTTGGGCCAATAACAAAGTCATGATCCCTTGCCCATTCCTAAATATGGGCCAGTTTTCAGATCAAAATATATTCTTGGAAGAGAAGGTCAGGTTATTCGGAGGAAAGATCCAGCAAAAATCATAACAAATAATTTTGGTAAAGATTCTTCCAAACAGTATTTAAAGGGACCACTAGCCATGCACTCAGATAACTATAACCTATGGAAAAAGGATTTGCAAGGAGGAGAACTGGGCATAGGGTTCAATTTGACATTGATACTTGGAGACAAAGTGTTATCATGCCTCCCAGTGAGAATGTAGGCAAAGCTCACTCTGAGGATTTCCTGAATTCCATCCACTGGTTGTTTCTCTTAGTCCCTGCATGTGTAAATTGGGGTTAATATATTTAATAATTGGTGCACCACACTCACTGGGCCATTATTTGTAGGGTAAGATCTATAAAATTATGGAAAAGCAAGTAGAAATTTTCAAAACTGCCCCTTCTTCCTACAAGATACTAAATGAATCCCTAGGGGAGGGATGGTGGAAACTAGCACTGTCCTTAATGATCAGCTTTGAAGGATGATGGTAACCATCTTAGCTCTATTGAACCAGTTTTGCCTACAGAAATCCAATGAATTCTAGAAAAGATCAGTATACTCCCACAACCTCAACCAAGTAGTAACTTCAGTTGTATCCCTTCTTCTGAATGTATTATCTTTGCTGTAACAGACTAACATTAACTCAGGAACATGGTGTGCGGCCACTGATTTAGGAAATGTGTATTTTTCTATCACTATCAGAAAAGCGAATCAAGAGGATCAGAAATAGCTCACATTCACACAGAAAAAGCAAAATATACATTTGCTATTTTGCTTCAGGGTATGTTAACTTATCTGTTCTTGCATTATAATTAAAGATTAGAGCCATTTAAACAACCCATGGAATATTGCATTGATAACTACATTGGTGATATTATACTAATAGGACAAATGAGCAAAAACTAGCATACCAAAAGCCTTGTGAAGGCAAATGTGCTTCACAAAATGGGAGATAAACCCTATGAACTTCCAGGAGCTTGTCACATCAATTATATATTTAAGGGACTAGGAAGCATGCTGAAACACCCTCTCCAAGGTGAAAAAAAAAAACAACAATATATTTTGTATTTCCTACCATGATGGAAGAAGCTCCATCCTTTATTGGCTTTTTTTTTGGTTCTGGAAGCATCATTTTCAAACCTTGGTAATAATGCTGTGGTCCATTATATTGTTAGACTGAAGGTTGCTAGCTCAAGTGGGGACCGGAATAAGAATGTAACCTGCAGCAGTTCCAAGATTCTGCACGAAAGCCCTTACCACTGGACTACGTGACTCAGCATGACTCAGCAGACCCAATGATATTAGATAGGCTTATCCATGCCATGTTGGGTATATGGGTAATTTCACAGGAAAGAAAAATAGAGGCTCTTGGGGATTTAGAACAAGACTATTCAACCTGCAGGAGAGACTTATTTGCCCTTTGCAAAACAATATCTGATTTGGTAGGGACAGAGCAGATCAGATCAGATCAGTCACTCAGTCATGTCCGACTTTTTGTGACCCCATGAATCGCAGAACGCCAGGTCTCCCTGTCCATTACCAACTCCCAGAGTTCACTGAGACTCACGTTCATCGAGTCAGTGATGCCATCCAGCCATCTCATCCTCTGTCGTCCTCTTCTCCTCCTGCCCCCAATTCCTCCCAGCATCAGAGTCTTTTCCAATGAGTCAACTCTTCGCATGAGGTGGCCAAAGTACTGGAGTTTCAGCTTTAGCATCATTCCTTCCAAAGAAATCCCAGGGCTGATCTCCTTCAGAATGGACTGGTTGGATCTCCTTGCAGTCCAAGGGACTCTCAAGAGTCTTCTCCAACACCACAGTTCAAAAGCATCAATTCTTCGGCGCTCAGCCGTCTTTACAGTCCAACTTTCACAACCATACATGACCACAGGAAAAACCATAGCCTTGACTAGACGGACCTTTGTTGGCAAAGTAATGTCTCCGCTTTTGAATATGCTATCTAGGTTGGTCATAACTTTCCTTCCAAGGAGTAAGCATCTTTTAATTTCATGGCTGCAGTCAGCATCTGCAGTGACTTTGGAGCCCCCCAAAACTAAAGTCTGACACTGTTTCCCCATCTATTTCCCATGAACTGATGGGACCGGGTGCCATGATCTTCGTTTTCTGAATGTTGAGCTTTAAGTCAACTTTTCCACTCTCCACTTTCACTTTCACCAAGAGGCTTTTTAGTTCCTCTTCACTTTCTGCCATAAGGGTGGTGTCATCTGCATATCTGAGGTTATTGATATTTCTCCTGGCAATCTTGATTCCAGCTTGTGCTTCTTCCAGTCCAGCGTTTCTCATTATGTACTCTGCATATAAGTTAAATAAACAGGGTGACAATATACAGCCTTGATGAACTCCTTTTCCTATTTGGAACCAGGCTGTTGTTCCATGTCCAGTTCTAACTGTTGCTTCCTGACCTGCATACAAATTTCTCAAGAGGCAGATCAGGTGGTCTGGTATTCCCATCTCTTTCAGAATTTTCCACAGTTTATTGTGATCCACACAGTCAAAGGCTTTGGCATAGTCAGTAAGGCAGAAATAGATGCTTTTCTGGAACTCTCTTGCTTTTTCCATGATCCAGTGGATGTTGGCAATTTGATCTCTGGTTCCTCTGCCTTTTCTAAAACCAGCTTGAACATCTGGAAGTACACGGTTCACATATTCCTGAAGCCTGGCTTGGAGTATTTTGAGCATTACTTTACTAGTGTGTGAGATGAGGGCAATTGTGCGGTAGTTTGAGCATTCTTTGGCATTGCCTTTCTTTAGAATTGGAATGAAAACTGACCTTTTCCAGTCCTGTGGTCACTGCTGAGTTTTCCAAATTTGCTGGCATATTGAGTGCAGCACTTTCACAGCATCGTCTTTCAGGATTTGGAATAGCTCAACCGGAATTCCATCACCTCCACTAGCTTTGTTCATAGTGATGCTTTCTAAGGCCCACTTGACTTCACATTCCAGGATATCTGGCTCTAGGTCAGTGATCACACCATGGTGATTATCTGGGTCATGAAGGTCTTTTTTGTACAGTTCTTCTGTGTATTCTTGCCATCTCTTCTTAATATCTTCTGCTTCTGTTAGGTCCATACCATTTCTGTCCTTTATCGAGCCCATCTTTGCATGAAATATTCCTTTGGTATCTCTGATTTTCTTGAAGAGATCCCTAGTCTTTCCCATTCTGTTGTTTTCCTCTATTTCTTTGCATTGATCACTGAAGAAGGCTTTCTTATCTCTTCTTGCTATTCTTTGGAACTCTGAATTCAGATGTTTATATCTTTCCTTTTTTCCTTTGCTTTTCACTTCTCTTCTTTTCACAGCTATTTGTAAGGCCTCCCCAGACAGCCATTTTGCTTTTTTGCATTTCTTTTCCATGGGGATGGTAGGGACAAGAGTCCTGAAAACAGGACATCAAATTACCATGCATCCAGAACTTTTTCCATCCTGAGCTGAGTTCTGTCATACCCACCAACTCATATGGTCAGGTGGGCCCATAAGCATTCCATCCTAAGATGGAATTGATATAACTAGGATTGAGGAGGAGAAGAACCAGAGCACATAAGCAAGCTGCATGAGCAAGTAGTTCACACATTATGGCATTTGCCATTGTTTCCTTAGTGTCCCTCCCTCTCAGTTCAGTTCAGTCACTCGTTTCCGACTCTTTGTGGCCTCATGGATTGAAGCACGCCAGGCTTCCCTGTCAATCACCAACTCCTGGAGATTGCTCAAACTCATGTCCATCGAGTTGGTGATGCCATCCAGACATCTCATCCCCTCCCTCTCAGCACACAGCTATTTCCCCATTTGGAATTGCTTGCAATATGCTGAGAGAGAATAAAATTGCCAGAGCTTGGTTTACAGATGTGTCAACTTGATATAAAAATGCTTTAAATGGCAATAGCAAGCAAAATCATTTCAAATGAGCAAAGCCTCTTGAGGTGCACTTGATGACACATGTTTATAAAACGAAAAATGGCCTGAAGTTAGAATATATTTAGACTCATGGACCATGCTTGGAAGGTGGAAGGTTGCAAGATCAGGATCTAGGAGGTCTAGGGTGTATACATGTAGATACAGGTAGGGGAGGACATTACTTATGAATAATTTTGTATCTGAAGTGGTGAGGAATCCACCTGCTAAGGCAGGAGACATGAGTTTGATCTCTGGGTCAGGAAGATCCCCTGGAGTAGGAAATGGCACTCCAGTATTCTTGCCTGGAAAATTCCATGGACAGAGGAGCCTGACAGGCTGTAGTCCATTGGATTGCAAAGAGTCAAACATGACTGAGTGACTGACCATGAGCATGACAGAGAATATACCACAAAAGATGCACTAAAGAACCAGTATACAAAGTTATTTGGACAGCTGACTCAGGTCAACCTTTGTCATCAGCCACTTTAGTGCTGGCATAATGGTCACATGAATGGAGGATCCACAGTGGAGGGGATGGAGGCTATACATGAGTCCACTGGGGTTGGCTTCTATTTATTAAAGATTATTTAACTACTGTTGCTTTCAAATATTCAACAGCCAGCAGCAGAGATCAAAGATGCGCCCCCAATAAGTCATTATTCCTCAGTGACACCAACTGGCATTTTGATGTCATATGGACAAAATTACACCTCTTACATTACAGAAAGATCAGAGATTAGTTCTAACAAAGATTGACTTATATTACAGGTATATTTTTGCCTTTACTTCTCAGTGAGTATCACTGTCCACTTCAGGCCATTTTTCGTTTTATAAACATGTGTCATCAAGTGCACCTTTACTGAATATCTGATCCATTGTGACTCATCCGCATAGGATTACACATACTTTCATGTGTGATCAGATAACCCCATTTATAATAATGAAGTGGCAAGAGTGGGACTATGATGATGTGAGACACTGGTAATATCACATACTACATTATCCAGAAACTGAAAGCCTTATAAGAGTTTTGGAACAAACTGCTAAAGGCACAGATAAAATGACAGCTTTGGAGCAATACCTTACAAAGATGGAACACCATGATATACTCATTGACTCTAAGAACTTTGTATGACACATTGATGTCCAAAATAGATAAAATACATGGATCTGAGACCCAAGTTGTGGATGCAAAATTTGTTCTACATACCATCAGATGCAATGAACTACAGGGGAAATGTGTACTTCTCATTACCAGGATTCTAGGTTCTACTGTGAAGTACTGGTCATTGAAGGATGATTAGTTTGCTGGAGAACATAGCAAAAGTCCTGTGAAGAGTGACTACTACCTGGACATTTTTGGAGCCATAAGGCAAGTAGAGGGGCTTCCCTGGTGGCTCAAACAGTAAATAATATGCCTGCAATGCAGTAAACCCAGGTTCTATCCCTGTGTTGGGAAGATCCCCTGGAGGAGGAAATGGCAACCCACTCCAGTATTCTTGCCTGGAGAATTCCATGGACAGAACAGCCTGGCAGGCTACAATCCATGGGGTCACAAAGAGTCAGACATGAGTGAGTGACTAACAGACACAAGGCAAGTATAGGTATCAATATTTTGACAAGAGCAATTTATTTTTATCAGAAGGAGGTATGGCTGCTGATAAGCAATGGCAACAGATAGGAATATATATGGCCTTCACATAATCAATTAAAGTGACTTTTTGTATTTCCTTGCCCATTATGACAGTAAGTGAAAAAGTATGGTTACACTGACTTAAGAAGAACACAAGAGTCTCAGACCCATTAGAAATGAGGATTTATGTCACACCACTAATCCACTGAGGCCAACAAAGATGGCAAATAAACATGAGAGAAATTTATAATGATTATTAGAAGAGGAAGATGATAAGTATCTGTTCTGGCCGTGAGAGCAACTACAGCAACAGAAGCTATTGGTTTGCCCTACTAATTTTCCTCTTCTAAGTTTTTCTCAGAAAGATAAATCCTCTAGAATCCCAGAGGAGCTGTTTCCAAAAAGTATATGAAGAAATGGATCGAGTGGCACAGGTGTTGCTCTAGCATGATTCAGATTCCCCTTCAGGGAAGGACTTGTTACCTCAGCTACTAGGAAGGATGCCAGCAATTTCTGGTAGATCCTTCCAGGTTTGCCTCAGCTGCAGAGAGACACATCATCCAAGAAAGTATTCTTCATAGGATGGCCCTTATTTTGATCATTTGTCACAGTGGGTTTATAAAGGCTCAAACATTTTGGCCCATTGTGGGGTATTCTGAAATGTAATTTATTTTCTATAGTTTTTAATACATTTTCTAAGGTTTTGGGGGGCCTGAATTTTATAGTGAAACTCACGTTTCTTTGCTAAATTTAATCTTAAATATTTAATATTTTGTATGCCATGGTTAATGGAATTTCTTGCACAATTTCTGTCTCAGAATGCTCATTGTTAATGTACAAAAATATAATTTCTATTTGCATACTCATGATATATTCCAAAACTTTGCTATGCTAGTTTACTAGTCCTTTTTTCTTTTTTTTTTTAAATAATTCATTTCTACTAAAGAAGCCTATAACTAAATTCCAAGAGAAAGTGAGTTTGTGCATTTAAAAAATTGATATTGTAAAAAAAAAATTGATATTGTAGAAAACATCTTTATTAACAGTGTCACAAAAAGTACACAGATATCTTTTTAAAAATAAGTTTCTTTTTTTTTTTTTTTTGACTGAACTGAACTGAATTTTATTTATTTATTTTTTAAGGGAATTTCATATTTATTTTTTTTAATTAATTTTATTTTATTTTTAAACCTTACATAATTGTATTAGTTTTGCCAAATATCAAAATGAATCCACCACAGGTATACATGTGTTCCCCATCCTGAACCCTCCTCCCTCCTCCCTCCCCATACCATCCCTCTGGGTCGTCCCAGTGCACTTGCCCCAAGCATCCAGCATCGTGCATTGAATCTGGACTGGTATCTCGTTTCATACATGACATTTCACATGTTTCAATGCCATTCTCCCAAATCTTCCCACCCTCTCCCTCTCCCACAGAGTCCATAAGACTGTTCTATATATCAGTGTCTCTTTTGCTGTCTCGTATACAGGGTTATCGTTACCATCTTTCTAAATTCCATATATATGCGTTAGTATACTGTATTGGTGTTTTTCCTTCTGGCTTACTTCACTCTGTATAATAGG
This sequence comes from Bos taurus, assembly GCF_002263795.3. NCBI lineage: Eukaryota > Metazoa > Chordata > Mammalia > Artiodactyla > Bovidae > Bos > Bos taurus. The sequence goes on along the minus strand of NC_037357.1, from coordinate 38,929,555 downwards.
CTCCAGTTTCATCCACCTCATTAGAACTGATTCAAATGTATTCTTTTTAATGGCTGAGTAATACTCCATTGTGTATATGTACCACAGCTTTCTTATCCATTCATCTGCTGATGGACATCTAGGTTGCTTCCATGTCCTGGCTATTATAAACAGTGCTGCGATGAACATTGGGGTACATGTGTCTCTTTCCCTTCTGGTTTCCTCAGTGTGTATGCCCAGCAGTGGGATTGCTGGATCATAAGGCAGTACTATTTCCAGTTTTTGAAGGAATCTCCACACTGTTCTCCATAGTGGCTGTACTAGTTTGCATTCCCACCAACAGTGTAAGAGGGTTCCCTTTTCTCCACACCCTCTCCAGCATTTATTATTTGTAGACTTTTGGATCGCAGCCATTCTGACTGGTGTGAAATGGTATCTCATAGTGGTTTTGATTTGCATTTCTCTGATAATGAGTGATGTTGAGCATGTTTTCATGTGTTTGTTAGCCATCTGTATGTCTTCTTTGGAGAAATGTCTATTTAGTTCTTTGGCCCATTTTTTGATTGGGTCATTTATTTTTCTGGAGTTGAGCTGTAGGAGTTGCTTGTATATTTTTGAGATTAGTTGTTTGTCGGTTGCTTCATTTGCTATTATTTTCTCCCATTCTGAAGGCTGTCTTTTCACCTTGCTAATAGTTTCCTTTGATGTGCAGAAGCTTTTAAGGTTAATTATGTCCCATGTGTTTATTTTTGTTTTTATTTCCAATATTCTGGGAGATGGGTCATAGAGGATCCTGCTGTGATGTATGTCAGAGAGTGTTTTGCCTATGTTCTCCTCTAGGAGTTTTATAGTTTCTGGTCTTACGTTTAGATCTTTAATCCATTTTGAGTTTATTTTTGTATATGGTGTTAGCAAGTGTTCTAGTTTCATTCTTTTAAAAGTGGTTGACCAGATTTCCCAGCACCACTTGTTAAAGAGATTGTCTTTAATCCATTGTATATTCTTGCCTCCTTTGTCAAAGATCAGGTGTCCATATGTGCGTGGATTTATCTCTGGGCTTTCTATTTTGTTCCATTGATCTATATTTCTGTCTTTGTGCCAGTACCATACTGTCTTGATAACTGTGGCTTTGTAGTAGAGCCTGAAGTCAGGTAGGTTGATTCCTCCAGTTCCATTCTTCTTTCTCAAGATCGCTTTGGCTATTCGAGGTTTTTTGTATTTCCATACAAATTGTGAAATTATTTGTTCTAGCTCTGTGAAGAATACTGTTGGTAGCTTGATAGGGATTGCATTGAATCTATAAATTGCTTTGGGTAGTATACTCATTTTCACTATATTGATTCTTCCAATCCATGAACATGGTATATTTCTCCATCTATTAGTGTCCTCTTTGATTTCTTTCACCAGTGTTTTATAGTTTTCTATATATAGGTCTTTAGTTTCTTTAGGTAGATATATTCCTAAGTATTTTATTCTTTTTGTTGCAATGGTGAATGGAATTGTTTCCTTAATTTCTCTCTCTGTTTTCTCATTATTAGTGTATAGGAATGCGAGGGATTTCTGTGTGTTGATTTTATATCCTGCAACTTTACTATAATCATTGATTAGTTCTAGTAATTTTCTGGTGGAGTCTTTAGGGTTTTCTATGTAGAGGATCATGTCATCTGCAAATAGTGAGAGTTTTACTTCTTCTTTTCCAATTTGGATTCCTTTTATTTCTTTTTCTGCTCTGATTGCTGTGGCCAAAACTTCCAAAACTATGTTGAATAGTAATGGTGAAAGTGGGCACCCTTGTCTTGTTCCTAACTTTAGAGGAAATGCTTTCAATTTTTCACCATTGAGGATAATGTTTGCTGTGGGTTTGTCATATATAGCTTTTATTATGTTGAGGTATGTTCCTTCTATTCCTGCTTTCTGGAGAGTTTTTATCATAAATGGGTGTTGAATTTTGTCAAAGGCTTTCCCTTTTTTCTTTTTCACCCTGTGGATTTCATGGGATTTTCTTTATACAAGATTATGTTTTATTTTGTTTTGTTTTTATGAGTAAAGATACTTTTACTTCTTTTTTTCCCAATATGAATACTTTTAATTTCATTTTCTTGTTTGATCTCCCTGGATAGAACCTTGACCACCATGTTGAATTGTATTGGTGATAGTGGACAATGTTTTTTTTTTTATTATCTTGGGAGGAAATCTGTCAGTTTTTCATCATTAGGTATGATTTTATTTATGGAAATTTTGTAGATACTCTATTAGTTTGAGAAAGTCCTCTTATATTCCTAGTGTGTTGAGTGTTTTCAGCATGAATGATAGTTATATTTTTATCAAATGTCTATTTGCATATCTATTAGGTTAATTACTTTTTAAGGTACATTTTTCTTTAATACAGAGTGTTGTATATTAAGTAAGTGAAGTTCAGTTAAGTTCAGTCACCAAGTTGTGTCTGAGTCTTTGTGACCCTATGGACTGCAGTATGCCAAACTTCCATCACCAACTCCCAGAGCTTGTTCAAACTCATGTCCACCAAGCTGGTGATGTCATCAAACTATCTCCTCCTATGTTGTCCCCTTCTCCTGCCTTCAGTAGTTCCAAGCAACAGGGTCTTTTCCAGTGAGTCACTTCTTCATATCAGGTGGCCAAAGTAATAGAGCTTCAGCTTCAGTGTCAGTCCTTCCAAAGAATATTCGGGACTGAATTCCATTAGGATTGACTGGTTTGCATTCCAAGGAACTCTCAAGAGTCTTCACCAAAACCACAGATCAAAAGCATCAATTCTTTGGCGCTCAGCTTTTTTATGGTCCTACTATCACATCCATACATGACTAACAGAAAAACTGTAGCTTTGACTAGACGATCCTTTGTTGGCAAAGTAATGCCTCTGCTTTTTGATATGCTATTGAGGTTTGTCATAGCTTTTCGTCCAAGGAGCAAGCACCTTTTTAATTTCATGGCTGCAGTCACCATCTACTGTGATTTTGGAGCTAAAGTAAATAAAGTCAGTCCCTGTTTCCATTGTTTTTCCATCTATTTGCACTGAGGTGATGGCATTTGATGCCATGGTCTTCATTTTTTGAATGCTGAGTTAGTTATCAGTCAGGATTTTCACTTTCTTCTTTCACTTTGATCAAAAGACTCCTTTGTTCCTCTTCACTTTCTGCCATAAGGGTGGTATCATCTGCCTATATGAGGTTATTTATATTTCTTCTGGCAATCTTGACTCCAGCATGTGCTTCATCCAGCCTGGCATTGCACATGATGTACTACTCTGCATATAAATTAGATAAGCAGGGTGACAATATACAGCCTTGACATCCTCTTTTCCCAATTTGGAAGCAGTCTGTTGTTCCATGTCTAGTTCTAACTGTTGCTTCTTGACCTGCATACATATTTCTAAGGTGCCATTAAGGTGGCCCGGTATTCCCATCTCCTTAAGAATTTTTCACAGTTTTTTTTTTTGTGTGTGTGTGTGTGTGATCTACAGAGTCAAAGGCTTTGGTGTAGTCAATAAAGCAGAAGTTTCTGGAACTGTCTTGCTTTTTCTATAATCCAATGGATGTTGATAATTTGATCTCTGGTTCCTCTGCCTTTTCTAAATCCAGCTTGAACATCTTCAAGTTCTTGGTTCACATATTGTTGAAGCCTCGTTTGGAGACTTTTGGGAATTACTTGGCTAGGGTTGAGATGAGTACAATTGTGTGTTAGTCTGAACATCCTTTGGCATGGCCTTTCTTTGGGACTGGAATGAAAACTGACTTTTTCCAAGTCCTGTAGCCACTACCAAATTTTCCAAATTTGCTGGCATATTGAGTGCAGCACTTTCACAGTATCGTTTTTTAGGATTTGAAATAGCTCAACTGGAATTCCATCACCTCCACTAGTTTTGTTCATAGTGATGCTTCCTAAGGCCCATTTGACTTCACATTCTAGGATGTCTGGCTCTAGGTGACTGATCACACCATCATGGTTATCTGCATCATTAAGATCTTTTTTGTATAGTTCTTCCGTGTATTCTTGTCACCTCTTCTTAATATCTTCTGCTTCTGTTAGCTCCATACCGTGTCTGTTATTTATTGTGCCATCTTTGCATGAAATGTTCCTTTGGTATCTCTAATTTTCTTGAAGAGATCATCTCTAGTTTTTCCCATTCTATTGTTTTCCTCTATTTCTTTGCATTGATCACTGAGGAAGACTTTCTTATCTTTCTTTGTTATTCTTTGGAACTCTGCATTCAGATGGGTATATCTTTCCTTTTCTCCTTTGCCTTTAGCTTTTCTTCTTTTCTAAGCTATTTGTAAGGCTCCTCAGACAACCATCTTGCCTTTTTGCATTTCTTTTCCTTGGTGATGTCCTTGATCATCGCCTCCTGTACAATGTCATGAACCTCCATCCATAGTTCTTCAGGCACTCTGTCTGTCAGATCCAATCCCTTGAATCTGTTTGTCACTTCCACTGCACTGTATAATCAGAAGAGATTTGGGTTAGATCATACCTGAATAGTCTAGATGTTTCTGCTACTTTCTTTAAGTCTGAATTTGGCAACAAGGAGTTTATGGTCTGAGTCACAGTTAGTTCCCAATCTTATTTTTGATGACTGTATAGAACTTCTTCATCTTCAGCTGCAAAGAATATAATCAATCTGATTTCTGTATGTGTAGAGTCATCTTTTGTGTTGTTGGAAGAGGGTGACTGCTATGACCAGTGTGTTTTCTTGGCAAGACACTGTTAGCCTTTGCCCTACTTCATTTTGTACAACAAGGCCATACTTGCCTGTTATTCCAGGTATCTCTTGACTTCCTACTTTTGTATTTCAGTTCCTTATGATGAATAGGAGATCTTTTTTTTTTTTTTTTTGGTGTTAGTTCTAGAAGGTCTTGTAGGTCATCATAGAACTCTTCAACTTCAGCTTCTTCAGCATTAGTCATTGGGGCATAGAATTGATTACTAGATATTGAATGGTTTGCCTTGGAAATGAACAGAGATTATTTTGTCATTTTTGAGATTGCATACAAGTACTGCATTTGAGACTCTTTGTTGACTCTTAGGGATACTCCATTTCTTCTAAGTGATTCTTGCCCACAGTAGTTGATATAATGGTCATCTGAATTGAATTTGCCCAATCTGGCCCATTTTAGTTCATTGATTCCTAAAATGTCAACGTTCGCTCTTGCCATCTCCTGTTTGACCACTTCCAATTTACCTTGATTTATGGACCTAACATCCCAGGTTCCTATGCAATATTGCTCCTTACAGCATCAGACTTTACTTCCATCACCAGTCACATCCAAAACTGGGTGTTGTTTTGTCACATCCAAAACTGGGTGTTGTTTTCACTTTGATCTGTCCCTTCATTATTTCTGGAGTTATTTCTCCACTGTTCTCCATTAGCATATTGGGCACCTTCCCATCGGAGAATTCATCTTTCAGTGTCATATTTTTTTGCCTTTTCATACTGTTCATGGGGTTCTCAGGGTAAGAATACTGAAGTGGTTTGCCATACCCTTCTCTAGTGGACCACATTTCTTCGGAACTTTCTACCATGACCTGTCCATCTTGGTTGTCCCTACATGGCATGACTCATAGTTTTTGTCTGAACACTGTGAAAAGGCAAACAGCAGACAATAAGTAAAATAGTCTGTCCAAAACCACATAGATAGTGTGAGGACCTTGACAGCAACATATATTCTATACTATAACACAGTGTTCTTTATGACCTCATCTAAAGTAACCTCCTGTTAGCAGTAATAATACTAAAAATAGTAATTAATTTCCCTGGGCAATTTTCATGTATCTTATATATCTTAATACTTTTCATATATTGATTCACATCGTTCTCACAACCCAATTATTTATATATATAACCATTATCCTCAGGTTACATGTGGCAAAATTTATACACAAAAGTGTTAAATTACTTGCTCAGTCTAGCATTTTTAGTAATAGCTTAATGAGAATTCAAATTGCACTGTATGTGCCTTTAACTACTACACCCAGCTGAAAATACTATGCTAAAATTCAGTGAGGTACTCTGAACGTTTTTCATTCTTAGTATAGAAAAAGAGGTGCATAGAATATTCTTCCTTTTGAAAATAAAATAGTTTTAGTGTATTAAAATTTTCTCAATTCTTTAAAAAAGAAATCTAGTGAAGTTTATAGAGAACTTCATAAATTTCTATGATTATAGAAAATTTGTTTGTATTATCTATTTCAGCATCCTGAAAATATACAGCATTACATAATGGTACTTGATAGAAGATTTATCTTCTAGGAGCCACTGACAATTTATGGTTAATAGAAAATGAAGTGATGTCACAGTTATCTATAAAAAGTGAGCAGATTTTAACTAATGTCAAGTTCGGATCTTTTCTCAAGACTATGAAGATAGGAATTAGCTTTGTGAAACAAGTAACTATGTTTTGCCTATTTGTCATTTGTGAGTAAAAATTAGACTGAAAAAAAAATAGGCTCATCTGAAAACATTTGGTAGAAATGAATATATATAAGAACTCTGCTTTTTTCAAGCTACTTTTCGAGGTTGGCAAATATAATGCAATGTAAGATTATTACTACTACTCCACTCAATTGATCATTAAATTGCTTTTAAAAGTCTGCTGCATGTTTAGAAAGTTGTGGGGTTTTTTGCTATATCCTGGGAATAATTTCTTGTTTCCATTCCTATCTTAAGTGCATACCTTCCTGGAATTATTGAATCAATGTGGATAACAAAATAGCAGGAAAATAAAAAATGCTGTTTATCGTAGATTCCAAAGACTCCTGTGCTGTATCTGACCACAATTTTATATAGCAAGATAAATCAATTGACAGTATTTACATTTTTCCTGCCAAAGACTTGTAAAACCATCATATATTTAGATAAATATACTTGTAAATCATGAAGGCACTATAGTAACCTTTGTACCATCTAGTAGTTTTATTAGGCATTAGGTTTTCTGGCTCTAGCATTTGAGATAGCAGATTGGGAATCTGAGTGGAATTTTCTACCTGTTAATTAAAAACATAGTAGTTGCCAATTTCCATTATCATTTCATTGGCAAGAATGCAAACTACTAAATAAAAAGTTATTTGCTGTGTTTTTATAAAGCTTATTGATATATGGAATGTTAGAAATTAGCATATTTATTCTGAAAATTGAATACAAAATTTTGACAGACAGCATTCTGGTGTTTGCATCCTTGAATGTAATTTGTATTTCTGGGAAAGAAGGAAGCTACGTTGATTAAGATTTTGATTACCTCTCATTCTTAATGCAAAGGTTTCCTGCTTACCATACCTTTCATATCCTCAATGAAATCAAATTGATACTATATTGAAAGCCAGAATAATTCTATCACAACTGTATTATGGTGTCCTTTTTCATTTCTCTATAGATTATCTTTTATGAAAGCAGCTAAAAGCAATATATTGAGTCTGATGTCTTTCATTTCTCATGGGAAGAGTAGCACTGTTACAGCACAGATGTGACTGAGTCATTCTTCTGGAAGCTAATTGTGTGAACACCTTAACTTGGTTTCTTATTCTAAGGAAATTCAGGAAACTTGAATACAAAACACTTGTATTTTTTCCCTAACCTGAACTTTACCATTTCCCTCAATTATTGATGGAAGCAACAAATCACAAACATATTACTAGTCCTATGATTTTATCACCAATATAAATTTAAAAAAATTTCATATCACATTACTGTTATTACCTGAAATATCATTTATACTCATCATAGCTCCAGATTTATGTTATTCACTAAATCTTATTATTAAATAGATCAACACAAAAAAGGCATATATTCTTATATCATAATTGTATCACAATTTTTTTAAAATATATGCCTGTATTTCAATATGAAGGCTTTTCTTTGTAATTCTGTCTTATTTTATGCATTTAAAAAAATTGTTCTGTTAAGAATCCAACTGGCTAAACCAAAGTGCCAAAGATGTCCTTGACAAAGACTGTATGAAATAATCAACTTACATAAAGACATTTTTGCCAAAGAGTAGGAAAAAAGCTTGAATTTTCCTGTAGTCCTTAACCTTCCCCAAAGTCCTCTGAAAGCAGTTAAAAAAAAAAAATCTAAAAACCTCGGGCACACCATTCATATAAGATTAACCTTCTCTACTGATCCAAAAACAATATAAGCAATGTTCAAAGCCCTTCCTAATCTCAAGTACCTTACATAGTTCCAAGAATCTGAAGTTCTCAACAATAACTTTCAAGATTCAAGATCTAGGTCTATTCTAACTGGAAAAAAGTATTTATGAAATTAGGTATACAGTTTACTAACGCATATATATATGGAATTTAGAAAGATGGTAACAATAACCGGGTGTATGAGACAGCAAAAGAGACACTGATGTATAAAACAGTCTTATGGACTCTGTGGGAGAGGGAGAGGGTGGGAAGATTTGGGAGAATGACATTGAAACATGTAAAATATCATGTAAGAAACGAGTTGCCAGTCCAGGTTCGATGCACGATACTGGATGCTTGGGGCTAGTGCACTGGGACGACCCAGAGGGATGGTATGGGGAGGGAGGAGGGAGGAGGGTTCAGGATGGGGAACACATGTATACCTGTGGCGGATTCATTTTGATATTTGGCAAAACTAATACAATTATGTAAAGTTTAAAAATAAAATAAAATAAAAAGAAATTAGGTATAATGATAAAAGCCTGAAGAGAAGATAGTGCATCTGTGTTCTCCCTAATTGTGTGAACTTGAAGAAATAACTTTTTTTTTTTACTTTAATTCTTTCACTAGTAAACTGAGTACATGATTATTTTATAGTGTACATTAGAGAATAGTTACTAAGGGGCAAATGGACTTCTACTAAAACTAGTAGAAATGTCTTGGAAAGAGACATATGACGATCAATGTAAGTAGGAGAAGAAATGGAAAATAGACTAACAAAAGCTAGACTTGACATGAGCAGCCCATGAATGGAAAGAAATAATATATAGTGATACCATAACTTGGGCATCCTCAGGGGCTCAGTGGTAAAAAAAATCCACCTGTAATGCAGGAGATTTGGGTTTGATCCCAGCGTCAGGAAGATCTCCTAGAGAAGGGAATGGGAACCCACTCCAGTATTCTTGCCTGGAGAATCTGATGGACAGAGGAGCCTGGTGGGCTGCAGTCCATGGGGTCACAAATAGTCAAACATGATTGAAGAGACTGGACTGCAGCATACCATGACTTAGACACAAATTGCACAGGACATGGAGTGAGGAAGGATATGAATAAAGGACAAGATGATGTCTTAAAGGAGCTTGAAAATGCAGAACACAGTAGATGGTAGAATGAAGGCTAAATGCTAAGAAATTAAAACACTGTTAGAAAAATTAATGTCAAAAAGGCTTGCACTGACATACCATTGCTATTATGTTTCATTATAATAAAATCAGGGGGCCAAATAGAATATATAAAATACAATAAGGGCCTTCTGGATAATCCCAGAATGGAGCTAAGAGGCAGAACTTTTTTTGGAGGCTTCATTTCCCATGTGTTTCCAGGTGGGAGTGTGGATCTCCTGGAGGTACAAGAGATCAAGCCCTGAGTCACTGGAGCGGGAGCACTGACTCCAAACTCTTAGACTACCAGAGAACTAACCCTAGGGAGTATCAAATAGTTAGAACTCACACAAAGGAAACCACTTGAATGTGAGACCCTGAATCACTTAATCACCAGTAGCACCCTGTGCAGAACACCTTATCTGAACAACAAACAAAACAAAAATAAAAGCCTTGTCATCAGCAGACAAGATTACCACCTCATTCAGCCTTGCCCATCAGGGGAAAAACAAACAAAGGAAGAAACAAACAAAAAGATCTAAGTACAAATCTCACCCTGTATGAAGCTTACACAAATCACTGGATCAACCTTAGGAGAATAGAAACCAAAAGGAAGAAATAATTCAAACTTGAAGCCAGGGAAAAGGATACTCAAACACAATAAGTTAAAAATAATAACAATAATGAAAAGGCAGAGAAAAACTACACAAATGAAGGAACAAGCTAGGAACACAGCACTCAATATATATGAGGAAAGAATAGGCACACTTCCGGAAAAAAAAATTCATAAAAATGATAGTAAAGATGATCAAAACTCTTTAAAACAAAATGGAGGAAATGCAAGAATCAATTAATAAAGACCTAGAAGAATTAAAGAATAAACATACAGAGACAAACAACACAATTACTGAAATCAAAAATACACTAGAAGGAATCAATAGCAGAATATCTGAAGGAGAAGAACAAATCAGTGAGCTGGAAAATAAAATGGTGGAAATAACTTCTGGAAAGCAGAATAAAGTTAAAAGAATGAAAAGAACTGAGGATAGTCTCAGAGACCTCTGAGGCAATATCAAATGCACCAACATTTGAAGTATAGGGGTCCCTGAAAAAGCAGAGACATTATTTTGCCAACAAAGATCCGTCTAGTCAAAGCTAGGTTTTTCCAGTAGTCATGTATGGATGTGAGAGTTGGGCTATAAAGAAAGCTGAGCACTGAAAAATTGATGCTTTTGAATTGTGGTGTTAGAGAAGACTCTTGAGAGTCCCTTGGACTCCTAGGAGATCCAATCAGTCAATCCTAAAGAAAATCAATCCTGAATATTAATTGGAAGGACTGATGCTGAAGCTGAAACTCCAATATATTGGCCACCTGATGTGAAGAACTGACTCACTAGAAAAGACCATGAAGCTAGTCCATCCTAAAGGAGATCAGTCTTGGGTGTTCACTGGACGGAGTGATGCTGAAGCTGAAACTCCAGTACTTTGGCCACTTCACGCGAAGAGTTGACTCATTGGAAAAGACCCTGATGCTGGGAGGGATTAGGGGCAGGAGCAGAAGGGGACGACAGAGGACAAGATGGCTGGATGTCACTGACTCAATGGACGTGGGTTTGGGTGAACTCCAAGGGTTGGTGATGGACAGGGAGGCCTGGCATGCTGCAATTCATGGGGTCGCAAAGAGTCGGACACGACTGAGCAACTGAACTGAATGAACTGAAAAATGAGAGATACAAAGGGATAAAATAGTCATGATTTGAAAAAAAAAAAGTTCTCTGGAAAAATAAATATGACCAGAATATGAAATATGTTGCTAAAATAAAAGAAAATAATATTAGTAAAGAGAAAAATATAATATATATATGTATACACATGCATATATTTTAATAAACTAAAAAATGTTTAAAACATAATAAATATCTCTACTCAAATGCAAAGAATTGATTCCAAATGTTACAATGTAGAAAGCAATTCCTTTATCCCATCTTGATTCTGGAGAATGATTTTGTCGGTTCTGAAGTCTAAATGTATCACTGCCATTTTCAGCTTCAACAGCTTTGTCATCCTAGTGTAGTGAGGTCCAGGGTTTGCTTACAAATCAAACCTCTGTGTTTCTAATGGTCTGTAAGAAAAACACATCCTTTTTCAGAGTGGCAAATATTAGATTACCTTAATAGTGCCCTACTTCAGGAAAAGTCATAATACACATGTTCCATAAGTTATGTTTTAAATCTTGTATTAAATAATTATTTAATTAATAATTAATTATTAGCAATTAAGTAATTATTTAATTGTATTAAGTAATTATTTAATTGCATTAAATATTTCAATAATTAAATAATGAAGCATAATATTAAGCCTAAGAACACTAAACAGAGTATAACTCTTGGATATAGATACAAGGTCAGAGTAATTGTGTCTCACAAAAAAAGATTGCCTGTTCAGAAATATGTATATCTGTGTATTAAACAAGTTACCCATCTCCTAAATCTTTTCAGGAAAGCTACCATATCTTCAGAAATATACCACTCTAAGATTGAACAGATGTAAATTTTATTAAACTCTAATTTACAGTTATCTATTTATGATGAATTGGTAGCATTATACCAATATCCTTTTCTTTTCTTTTTTTTTGACTGGTGTTTTTCTGTTTGTTTGTTTTTAATACCATGCATGTTTTTAATAACTAAGAGTCTTCAATACTATTTATCAGGGTAAGAATTTTGATTCTAGATCTTTCTTTTTAAACATATACATCCCTGGTGGAAATTGAGGTGATTCATCAAGCTATAGTGGAAATATTCCCTAAAAACTCATATTCTTTTGTACTAATTTTAAGGTAACAAGATATAATAAAAAAAATTAATGTTCTAATCTAGAATTTACATCTCCTTCCCTTAGTACCTAATCGCAAGAGGAAGATGTCACATTAAGCTGTCATAATGGACAGTATCAAGAGTTTTTCTCATTCTGAGAAATGAATATTCTGTATTATCAATTAATACATAGCAGATTTGATTGCTGAAAATAGTTTCCTGAAGTGGAATCAACTGTATAGGAATTCTAAAATCTCAAATTCTCAACAAAAAAATTTCATGCATGTCTATAATCCTTTGCCAAGAGGGCAAAAAAAAACCTTAGAAGTTAACCAAGTTTTTCTAAGCACCTAAACTTTAATAAGTTTTCTTAAAGAAATAGAATTTATCCATATGTGAATAAGTTACTACATAGTACTGTATGTCCTCCATCCTTTTAGAACTTTAAACAAAGACACAATAAAATTGTACACATCATTTCTACTTCTGAGAGATACTCTTAAAGTTCTAAACCAACTGCAAAAATCTTCAAAACCAAGCCACTGTAACATCAGTAATTATGTACAGTTCTTTAGTTGAGTTCAGTTCAGTCACTCAGTTGAGTCTGACTCTTTGCAACCCCATGAACTGCAACATGCCAGGCTTCTCTGTCCATCACCAAATCCCAGAGCTGGATAAAACTATTGTCCATTGAGTCCTTGATGCCATCCAACCATCTCATCCTCTGTCGCCCCCTTCTCCACCCGCCTTCAATCTTTCCTAGCATCAGGATCTTTTCCATTGAATCAGTTCTTTGCATCAAGTGGCCAGCATTGGACTTTACTTCCATAACCAGTCACATCCAGTAATGGACACTGTTTTTGCTTTGGCTCTGTCTCTTCATTCTTCCTGGGGTTATTTCTTCACTTTTCTCTAGTAGCATTTTCGGCACCTACAGACCTTGGGAGTTCATCTTTCAGGGTCATACCTTTTTCTCTTTTCATACTGTTCATGGGGTTCTCAAGATAAGAAAACTAAAGTGGTTTGCCATTCCTTTCTCCAGTGGACCACATTTTGTCAGAACTCTCCACCATGGCCCATCCATCTTGGGTGACTCTATATGGCATGGCTCATAGTTTCATTGAGTTAGACAAGGCTGTGGTCCATGTTATCAGTTTGGTTAGTTTTATGTGATTGTGGTTTTCATTCTGTCTGATGAATAAGGATACAAGGCTTATGGAAGATTCTTGATGGGAGAGACTGACTGTGGGGAAAACTGGGTCTTGTTCTGAAGGGCAGAGCCATGCTCAGTAAATATTAAATCAAATTTTCTGTTCATGGGTGAGTCCATGTTTCCTCCATGTTGTTTAGCCTGAGGCCAAACCATGAATCCATGACTCCACAGGAGACTACTGGACACTCACTAGCAAGTCTGACTCAGTCTCTTGTGAGGACACTGCTCCCGTCTCCTGGCTCCTGGTGCAAACAAGGTTTCATTTGTACCCTCCAAGAGTCTGTTTCCCCAGTCTTATGGAAGTTCTCTAATCAAATCCCACTGGCCTCCAAAGTCAGATTTCCTGGAGGTTCTCAGTCCCTTTGCCTATCAACTAAAAAAGAAATTATACAACTTAACATTCATGAGAGACAGGTATGTGAGTACTAACAAAATCCTGGGTGGTGTGACCAGAGCCAGCATGGGAGTTCCCACCCATGACAAGGTCATTCGGGAGAGGCCTGATGGGCAAGGTGAGTCAGGGCTCGAGGGGCCCCCCTGGACCTGCCTGAGCGTCTACCCCAAAACCAAAATCTGTCTATTTTACTATTTTACGACTTTCACCAACTCCTCTGATATTAAAGGGGGGCTGTCCCTGACCACATTTCTCTGTAAGAAAATCAACTTAGAGCTCTAGTTAATAAGTCTCCTGGGCATAATAGGTGTGTTCCAATTCAAATCACTCAGATAGCTCTCTAACTTGCCTGACAGGTTTTTGGACTCTTACAGCTACACATGTGATTGTTCATAGCCTCCCAACCACGAGAGGCACAGAAAGCTTAAGATACTCTAACAATGCAGAGCTTCTTGGAGAGTTAGAATTGTTGAGAATAGAACTAGTAGAGGATTTCTTTGTTGAGCTAATGCTTGCTACCAAGTTTCCATATCCCTTACCCACTGTGTCCCTGGGAGTGTATTGATCAATATAGTTGGTATATAGAAAATATAAGTAGAAGTTTTAATGTTAATAATAACCTTAGACCCCTGAGCTAATAAATTCTTCCCTAGATTGTCCCCACTGCACCTTTGCCCTATAGGAATGCAACTCTATCTAGTGTTTTCAGGGAGTGGCACCAAACTTTAAGAAAAATCACCTCTGGAGAAAATAAGTTTTTCTGGTTGACTAACCTTTATCAGAAAAAGAATGTTAGCAGGTCTCCTGACCAGAAGATGATGTAAATCACCTAAAGCCTTTATATATGATAAGTTTGCAGAAATAAAGCTTGGTTTGAATAAGGGTCAAGGACTGCTGACCTTGCACTCCCTATTATCTTCTATGTACAACTTAGGGTATAAAATCTCCTTTTGGAAATAAAGCTACAGATCTTGCTCATCAGGCTTGGTCTCCCTGTGTCATTCTTGTTTCCGTTTCTCTCCTATTCTTTGCTGTTCTTCCTTCAGGATGAATAACTGGAGTGTGGGGGGCCCTCTGAGACCACTTACTTGCCTGGGCTTCTAAGATCCACTTGAGAAGGTGCCTAAGGTGGAGCAACTTCTGTGATTTGAAAAAGCGCTTGCAGCCTCCGTGGTCAATGCAAACCTGGTGTCACAGGTTTTATTGGCTTTCTGCGTAAACCAGTTATATCAAGCCTCTGATCTCTCTGCTTTGCTATCCTTTCACCGACGCCATCCTTCCGAGGGAATCCCTGGATCCAACCAGGGCTGGACCCAGGTAGTTGTGGGCTTCCATAGGAGAACAAGCCTTAGTTTCTACCTTTGAGGTACTCATGGTTCAGTGAAGGAGAAATGAGGTAGAAATTACTATGCAGTCAGTGTAGAACTCTGAGACTTTGGTCTTATTTTCAGTAAACATCCTGATCCATTGTCCTGAATTCTTGGAATGTGTCTTTAGTCTGATAAATTATCAGCACTCAGAACCAGGGAAGGGCAGTAATTAAATTCTGTTCCATATGCTTGAGGGAAAAACAGATGGTCATTAATCTTAAGCCCATACATCTGGTTCCTGGTAAAATGGCCAGAGAGCATGAAAAGGGGTGGTGCCTTAATCCAAGGATCAAGAGAAGCCATAAAATGTTAAGTGTCTTGACCTTTGAATTGTTGGTTAGAAGTGATTGGTTATAAATAATATGATTTAAGGAAGGATATAAAAACTGCTGTAAGTCCACCTTTGGGTGACTCTTTACCCCTTATCAATGTCTATGCTGCCTCCAAAAGATGAGATGGGAATCCAAGTTTTTGTCTGGGAAGCTGAAGAATAGAATCTACAAAGAGTCAAACACTAATGGTAGCAAGCAAATAGGATTTATTAAAGAGGAGGAAAATACAAAGCTCTCAGCATAGACATTGATAAGGGGTAAAGAGTCACCCAAAGGTGGACTTACAGCAGTTTTTATATCCTTCCTTAAATCATATTATTTATAACCAATCACTTCTAACCAACAATTCAAAGGTCAAGAGAGCTTTGTATTTTCCTCCTCTTTAATAAATCCTATTTGCTTGCTACCATTAGTGTTTGACTCTTTGTAGATTCTATTCTTCAGCTTCCCAGACAAAAACTTGGATTCCCATCTCATCTTTTGGAGGCTCATCCGGGATTCCTCAATGTCTACTCAAGGTAACCACAGACACTCACTCTCAACTCTGTCATTCACCAATCATTATCTAACTGCATGGTCTTTTGAGCCACTCTCTGTTTCACAAACATGCACGAGTTCTGAATGCAGACAGAGTTAGTAGTTTTGGGTCTCAGTATTGGCCAGCTGGTTGACTTGGAGGTGCTGAGCAAAACCTCTGCTAGGCTGCTGCCTCAGCGAGAACCACAGAATATCTATCATTACTCTTTCCTAACATCTAAAGTTCATGAGATTTTTCACTTAAGGTAGCATCATTTCAGAGTATGTGTAAATATTACTAAACTTGTGCACTTCAAAGCTTGCTTTAATACTCAAAATTCTCCAAGCTAGGCTTCAACAGTAGCCTTGGTTGAATTCTTCAACCAAGAATTCCCAAATGTTCAACTAGATTTAGAAAAGACAGAGGAACCAGAGATTAAATTGCCAACATCCATTGGATCATAGAAAAAGCAAGAGCATACCAGAAATACATCTACTTCTGCTTCATTGACTATGCTAAATCCTTTGAATGTATGGATCACAACAAACTGTGGAAAAACTCTTAAAGAGATGGGAATAATAGACCCCTTACCTGCTTCTGAGAAACCTGTATGCAGGTCAAGAAGCAACAGTTATAACTGGACATGGAACAACATACTGGTTCCAAATTGGGAAAGGAGTATGTCAAAACTGTATATTGTCATCTTGTTTATTTAAATTATATGAAGAGTACATCATGCAAAATGCCAGGCTGGATGAATCACAGCGGGCATCAAGATTGCTGGGAGAAATATCAGTAACCTCGGATATGCAGTGATACCACCCTTATGGCAGAATGCAAGGAGGAACTAAAGAGCCTCCTTTAGTTGAAAGTTGAAAGAGGAGAGTGAAAAAGCTGGCTTAAATCTAAACATTCAATAAACGAAGATCATGGCATCCAGTTCCATCACTTCATGGCAAATAGATGGGGAAAAAATGGAAAAAGGGACAGACTTTATATTCTTGGGCTCAAAAATCACTGCAGATGGTGACTACAGCCATGAAATTAAAGGATGCTTGCTCCTTGGAAGTAAGGACCACACCTAGACAGCGTATTAAAAGCAGACACATTACTTTGCCAACAAATTCCATATAGTCAAAGCTATGGCTTTTCCAGTAGTCATGTATGGATGTGAGAGTTTGGAGTATGAAGAAGGCAGAGCACTGAAGAACAGATATTTTTGAGCTGTGGTATTGGAGAAGATTCTTGAGAGTCCCCTTGGACTGCAAGGATATCAAACCAATCAATCATAAAGAAAATCAGTCCTGAATATTCATCTGAAGAACTGATGCTGAAGTTGTAGCTTCAATACTTTGGGCACCTGATATGATGAGCTGACTCATTAGAAAATACCCTGATGTGGGAAGCAAAAGAGACACGGACATAAGGGACAGAGTTTTGGACTCTGTGGGAGAAGCCGAGGGTGGGATGATTTGAGAGAATAGCACTGAAGCATGTATATTACCATATGTAAAATAAGTGACCAGTGCAAGTTCATTGCATGAAACAGGGCACCCAAAACTGGTTCTCTGGAAAAACCCAGAAGGATGGGGAGGGGAGGGTAGAGGGAGGGGTGTTCAAGATGAGGGACTTTGTGTACCCGTGCCTGAATCATGTCAATATATTGCAACAACCATCACAATATCACAATAATGTAAAGTAATTATCCTCCAAGTAAAATAAATTTATTAAAAAAAAAAGAAAAGACCCTGATACTGGGAAAGATTGAAGGCAGGAGGAGAAGGGGACAAAAGAGGATGAGATGGTTGGATGGCATCACTGACTGGATGGGCATGAGTTTGAGTAAGCTCTGGGAGTTGGTGATATACAGGGAAACCTGGCGTGCTGCAGTCCATAGGGTCACAAAGAGTTGAACATGACTAAGGACAACAGTTGGACAACAACACGATATGATAAGTGATCCAGAGATGTTCTGGTCTTAAGGCATAGGAAGAGTCATTTCCTCATGGAAAGAATTCTTAATTAGAAAATTTTTTTCAAGCTTTCTGTGGAGTCTAAATAATATTGTGACCACACTGTCAAAAATTGTATTTATCCATGGTCATAGTTTTATAGCCAAAATTTAGACTAAAGAGTGCTCAAATTGGCTCTGATAATAAGGGCAGATTGGTCCCAGCAGGAATTGTCCCTCTGGGGAACTGGGGGTCTTCATTTGTTCAATCCTAGGCTACTAGTTATAGGAGAAAAGTCCTGGACATAAGGGAACTTTGGTCCATTTCCCCATCATGTGTCAATAAAGATCTAATATTTTTAGGCCATTTTTCTTGTCTTTGGATCACAGCTATATGTTGACCGATTTTTTTTTTCCCAAGTGGTTCCCAGGTGGGGTGTAGATCCTTAGAGAAAGCGCTTGCCATATTAGCTCGAGCAGTTTGTATCAGATGTCTGTGCTCTCAAAGCAAACCAAGCCAGTACCTCACCAACTTGGTGTCACACTCCAAATAAAGCAAAATGCAAAGATATTCCCAGAAATCAAAATCCAAGTGGCAAGAATGTCCCCAAAAGATGGAAAAGTCTAGTTCCTCTAGACCTGCAACCTGACAGAGTCAGTCAGCCTTTTTTCAGTTCTGATACAGTTTCAAGCAATTTCTTGTTGGTTTCCTGCAAAGAAGTTACTCTATCATTTCCTCTTTTAGAAGCTTCTAGATACCAATCATACTAGGATTCTCTGATAGTTCAGTTGGTAAAGAATCCACCTGCAATGCAAGAGATGCCGGTTTGATTCCTGGGTCAGAAAGATCCTCTGGAGAAGGGATAGGCTACCCATTCCAGTATGCATGGGCCTCCCTTGTGGCTCAGCTGATAAAGAATCAGCATGTAGTTTGGAAGATTGGGTTCAGTCTCTGGGTTTGGAGGATCCCCTGGAGAAGGGAATGGCTACCCACTCTGGTATTTTGACCTGGAGAATTCCATGGACTCTAAAGTCCACGCGGTCACAGTGTCGGACACGACAGAGGACTTTCACTTTCAGACACCAATCAAAGCAAGCAGAACTGGCTTTATCTAACTGTGCATGCAAAAGTATCAACTTTGGAATATCAAAAGAGCTCCAATTTGGCCATGATAGGTTGAGGTCTCTTTTAGTATAATTTCTCCAATTAACTAGGTACTTGCAAGTATGAGCTCCGTATGTATCGTACGTGAATCTGGCTGATGTGTTAGTCAGAGGTTGAGTTTCTGACACCCCTTTGTTTCTTTTTTTGAGATTCTGTTTCCCATTTTAAGTTGAATTTTCAGGGGTGAAAATCACTAGTGACACTGTGTAGTGGGCCCGTATGCTGCTTGTGAGCTTAACTCCTCCAGGAGTCACCCCAGAGTCATTTGAGCCTGTCTTACATTTCTCAGATTCTGCCTCCAGCAATCTAAGACCACCGTGGCTCCTCAGGTTGCTGAATGACCTTATGTGTGATCCCTGGATGAGCAAGTCTTTTTAATGAATTGGTGAGTTTCCCTATGGGATCACTGCATGCTATGAGGACTAGGTCTCCACTACTCCTGTAGATTTCTGTCAACTGAGAAAACCAAAACCAGCCAGGAGGCGTCTTGCCCATTTCATCAGAGTGAAGCTTTCATATATTTTCCTTTTATCCCAACAAATTCTATAAAGGCAGTTAACTTGAAGAAAAGTGTCAGATCAATCTCTTACTTAACCACTCAGCCAAGGCCATTCATTCCCCTAAAACAGAGCAACCTCAGCATTTTTCAGCCGAGCTCTGGTCATTCCTCAATTTTTTCAATCGAGACACCTCCCCCACAGTACCTTTCCTCTGGGTGGATAATTCCCCTAGCATCTTTCAGCCAGCCCTCCATCCCCAGTATCTAAGTGGGAATTTATTTGTAAATTTCAACCAAGCCCCACTCAGTGTCTAGACCATGAGTGGATATGCCCCAGATGTTTCACCCAGGTCCTTCCCTCCAGTATCTTTCCACCTGGGAGTGGGCAAGTAACCTGTTTCACCACCAAATAAAACTCAGAATCTCAACCAATATGGGATATTTGAAAACCAGGAGACACTTACCCAAATTCATCTGTACTTCCTGAGGAGGCAGATTGGTGCAAGGAGCTGCTGCTGGTACCAAAGCTCTGGTCCCTTAGGGAGTTCAAGCCAAGGAAGGAAGTCTGCTCTGGGATGCTTCATCAGTTGCCATAACTGTCAACTAAAAAAGATGCACAACTTGAGAGTTGTGAGTTCAATTTTATTTGGCCAAAATGAGAACTGCAGCTCAGGAGGCAGTACCTCAGATACCTCTGAGAGAGTGCTCCTCATTTTGTACTTCTACTATAAGTATATCAATATATTTATTTCAACATATAGACTTTCAATAATCTTGCTCTTTAAAATCTATTTGGTCTTTGACTATGTCATAGGAGAAAAATCATAACAAATGTTGCTTTATATGTGCTATGGATTACTATGACTGCTAATCAAATTTCCTTGCCTATTTATCAGTCATTTATATTTCTTCTTTGTTAACTTGCCCATATTGCTTTCTTTTTTTTAAATTAGGATGATCTACTCTTTATTGATTTTTAGAGAATATGGAATTGATAAATATATTAAAATCTCCCATGCTATATATATATTGCTGATTTTAAATCAGCCCCAGTTAAAAAGCACATTATCTCAATAGATGCAGAGAAAGCCTTTGACAAAATTCAACATCCATTTATGATAAAAACTCTCCAGAAAGCTGGAATAGAAGGAACATACCTCAACATAATAAAAGCTATATATGAAAAACCCACAGCAAACATTATCCTCAATGGTGAAAAATTGAAAGCATTTCCTCTAAAGTCAGGAACAAGACACGGGTGCCCACTTTCACCATTACTATTCAACATAGTTTTGGAAGTTTTGGCCACAGCAATCAGAGCAGAAAAAGAAATAAAAGGAATCCAAAATGGAAAAGAAGAAGTAAAGCCCTCACTGTTTGCAGATGACATGATCCTCTACATAGAAAGTCCTAAAGACTCCACCAGAAAATTACTAGAACTAAACAATGACTATAGTAAAGTTGCAGGATATAAAATCAACACACAGAAATCCCTTGCATTCCTATACACTAATAATGAGAAAACAGAGAGAGAAATTAAGGAAATAATTCCATTCACCATTGCAACAGAAAGAATAAAATACTTAGGAATATATCTACCTAAAGACACTAAAGACCTATACATAGAAAACTATAAAACACTGATGAAAGAAATCAAAGAGGACACTAACAGATGGAGAAATATACCATGTTCATGGATTGAAAGAATCAATATAGTGAAAATGAGTATACTACCCAAAGCAATTTATAGATTCAATGCAATCCCTATCAAGCTACCAACTGTATTCTTCACAGAGCTAGAACAAATAATTTCACAATTCGTATGGAAATACAAAAAACCTCGAATAGCCAAAGCGACCTTGAGAAAGAAGAATGGAACTGGAGGAATCAACCTACCTGACTTCAGGCTCTACTACAAAGCCACAGTTATCAAGACAGTATGGTACTGGCACAAAGACAGAAATATAGATCAATGGAACAAAATAGAAAGCCCAGAGATAAATCCACGCACATATGGACACCTGATCTTTGACAAAGGAGGCAAGAATATACAGTGGATTAAAGACAATCTCTTTAACAAATGGTGCTGGGAAATCTGGTCAACCACTTGTAAAACAATGAAACTAGAACACTTGCTAACACCATATACAAAAATAAACTCAAAATGGATTAAAGATCTAAACGTAAGACCAGAAACTATAAAACTCCTAGAGGAGAACATAGGCAAAACACTCTCTGACACACATCACAGCAGGATCGTCTATGACCCACCTCCCAGAATATTGGAAATAAAAACAAAAATAAACACATGGGACCTAATTAACCTTAAAAGCTTCTGCACATCAAAGGAAACTATTAGCAAGGTGAAAAGACAGCCTTCAGAATGGGAGAAAATAATAGCAAATGAAGCAACTGACAAACAACTAATCTCAAAAATATACAAGCAACTCCTACAGCTCAACTCCAGAAAAATAAATGACCCAATCAAAAAATGGGCCAAAGAACTAAATAGACATTTCTCCAAAGAAGACATACAGATGGCTAACAAACACATGAAAACATGCTCAACATCACTCATTATCAGAGAAATGCAAATCAAAACCACTATGAGGTACCATTTCACACCAGTCAGAATGGCTGCGATCCAAAAGTCTACAAATAATAAATGCTGGAGAGGGTGTGGAGAAAAGGGAACCCTCTTACACTGTTGGTGGGAATGCAAACTAGTACAGCCACTATGGAGAACAGTGTGGAGATTCCTTCAAAAACTGGAAATAGTACTGCCTTATGATCCAGCAATCCCACTGCTGGGCATACACACTGAGGAAACCAGAAGGGAAAGAGACACATGTACCCCAATGTTCATCGCAGCACTGTTTATAATAGCCAGGACATGGAAGCAACCTAGATGTCCATCAGCAGATGAATGGATAAGAAAGCTATGGTACATATACACAATGGAGTATTACTCAGCCATTAGAAAGAAAATATTTGAATCAGTTCTAATGAGGTGGATGAAACTGGAGCCTATTATACAGAGTGAAGTAAGCCAGAAAGAAAAACACCAATACAGTATACTAATGCATATATATGGAATTTAGAAAGATTGTAACAATATCCCTGTGTACGAGACAGCAAAAGAGACACTGATGTATAGAACAGTCTTATGGACTCTGTGGGAGAGGAAGAGGGTGGGAAGATTTGGGAGAATGGCATTGAAACATGTAAAATATCATGTATGAAACGAGTTGCCAGTCCAGGTTCAATGCACGATACTGGATGCTTGGGGCTAGTGCACTGGGACGACCCATAGGGATGGTATGGGGAGGGAGGAGGGAGGAGGGTTCAGGATGGGGAACACATGTATACCTGTGGCAGATTCATTTTGATAATTGGCAAAACTAATACAATCATGTAAAGTTTAAAAATAAAATAAAATTTTAAAAAAAAGCACATTTCCGACCTCCTAGAGTAATGGAAAGAAAAACAAGAGTAAATAAATAGGAATTAATTAAACTTAAAAGCTTCTACACAGCAAAGGAAATCATAAACAAGATAAAAAGGCAACCTTCAGAATAAGAAAAAAAATGCAAATGAAACAACTGAGTAAGATTAATCTCCAAAATATACAAGCAGCTCATTCAGCTCAATACCAGAAAAACAAACAACCCAATCAAAAGAAAAAAGGAAAAAGAAATGGGCAGAAGACCTAAACAGATATTCCTCAAGAGAAGTCATACAGATGGCCAACAAACACACAAAAAGATGCTCAACACCACCTATTATTATAGAAATGCAAATCACAACTACAAAGCAGTATCACCCCACACCAGTCAGAAAGATCATAATTAAAAAAGGAAAAAAATCTACAAACAATATATGCTGGAGACTGTGTGGCTAAAAGGGAGCTCTATTGCTCTGTTGGTGAGAATGTAAATTGATGCAATCACTATGGGGAACAGTATGGAGATTCTTTAAAAAAGCTGGAAATAGAACTATCATATGACCCAGCAATCCCACTACTGGAAATATACCCAAGGAAAACCATAATTGAAAATGATTTTTATGCTTTCAGCTTTTTCTATTCTATGCAACAGAATTTTTTTTGAAACCTTGATACTTAAAAATAGACCTAAAACTAAATGGTGATGTATTGTTAAAAATTAGAGTGAAAGAGATGCAGAAGAACTAAAACTAGTTAGTAGTTAGCTTCCCTGGTGGTTCAGTCAGTAAAGAATCCCCCTGCAATGTGGGAGGCCTGGGTTCAGTCTCTGGGTTGGGAAGATCCCCTGGAGAAGGGCATGGCAACCGACTCCAGTATGCTTGCCTGGAGAGTCCCCATGGACAGAGGAGCCTGGCAGGCTACAGTCCATGTGGTCACAAAGAATCTGACATGACTAAGCCACTAAGCACACAGTACAGTAGTTATTGATTTTTAGTGCGCAATTTGTAATCCATATTTTTATTAAAAAGTGTATCTATATTTAAAAAAAATACATGTTTATTAAGATTTTTGTCTGACTACAGGTTGGGATTTTTCATACCAAAATTTGTCACATTTATACAATCACAACTAATAATCTTTACCCTTATGATGCCTTGTCTACAATTGTGTGTTTATATATATTTGTATGTATATGACACATATATGTACATGTAAATTAACTTGGAATATATAATAGTACTGATATTACATAAAATCCCAGATACTCAACTTCTTACTGGATGCTAAAAGAGACAAACAAAAATTTTCAAATTACCAGTCCCTTTTTCCAACTTGTCTTTTCTCCCATGGTTAGGCCACGCCCACCTACATCCCTCCTAATTAAAGTATATTATATGAATTTTCCAGGATTCTCCACATTTTATATCCCCACCACTCACACAATGAATTTAAAGATGACTCCCTGTGTCCTTCTCCAATTTGTTTAAAACTATAAAGTATCTCTAAGAAAGTATTCGATGTTTGTGGCATCTTCTTAGCAACATTCATTACTTTCAGATGAATAAGCATCCTTCATCAATGATATGGAGAGCTATACCTATCATTTACACAGTACCATTAAGCCTTGAGGCTGTGGCCATAGTCTGCTTATTTAATTGGTCTTGTTATACCTACATGTTTACACTGTTTAAATTACTTGATACTTTAAAATACAGATTATAATTTGTGGGACAATGCTTCTAACTCAGTTAGCATTCACACACACAAAAAAAATGCTATAGTATATCACACATTTATCCTTCCAGATGAATTTTAGAAAAATTTTTCAACATTGAGCTATTTCAAATCTCGAAAGATGATGCTGTGAAACTGCTGCATTCAATATGCCAGCAAATTTGGAAAATTTAGCAGTCTCCATAGGACTGGAAAAGGTCAATTTTCATTCCAATCCCAAAGAAAGGTAATGCCAAAGAATGCTCAAACTATCACACAATTGTACTCATCTCACATGCTAGTAGAGTAATGCTCAAAATTCTCCAAGCCAGGCTTCAGCAAGATGTGAACTGTGAACTTCCAGATGTTCAAGCTGGTTTTAGAAAAGGCAGAGGAACCAGAGATCAAATTGCCAACATCCGCTGGATCATGGAAAAAGCAAGAGAGTTCCAGAAAAACATCTATTTCTGCTTTATTGACTATGCCAAAACCTTTGACTGTGTGGATCACAATAAACTGTGGAAAATTCTGAAAGAGATGGGAATACCAGACCTCCTAACCTGCCTCTTGAGAAACCTGTATGCTGGTCAGGAAGCAACAGTTAGAACTGGACATGGAACAACAGACTGGTTCCAAATAGAAAAAGGAGTATGTCAAGGCTGTATATTGTCACCCTGTTTATTTAACTTATATGCAGAGTACATCATGAGAAATGCTGGGCTGGAGGAAGCACAAGCTGGGATCAAGATTGCCGGGAGAAATATCAATAACCTCAGATATGCAGATTACACCACCCTTATGGCAGAAAGTGAAGAGGAACTCAAAAGCCTCTTGATGAAAGTGAAAGTGGAGAGTGAAAAAGCTGGCTTAAAACTCAACATTCAGAAAACTAAGACCATGGTATCCGGTCCCATCACTTCATAGCAAATAGATGTGGAAACAGTGGCTGACTTTATTTTTCTGGGTTCCACAATCACTGCAGATGGTGATTGCAGCCATGAAATTGAAAGACACTTACTCCTTGGAAAGAAAGTTATGACCAACCTAGACAGCATATTGAAAAACAGAGACATTAGTTTGTCAACAAAGGTCTGTCTAGTCAAGGCTATGTTTTTTCCAGTGGTCATGTATGGATATGAGAGTTGGACTATAAAGAAAGCTGAGCACTGAAGAATTGATGCTTTTGAACTGTGTTGTTGGAGAAGACTCTTGAGAGTCCCTTGGACTGCAAGGAGATCCAATCAGTTCCGCCTAAAGGAGATCAGTCCTGAATATTCATTGGAAGGACTGATGCTGAAGCTGAAACTCCAATACTTTGGTCACCTGATGTGCAAAGCTGACTCATTTGAAAAGACCCTGATGCTGGGAAAGGTTGAGGGCAGGAGGAGAAGGGGACGGCAGATGATGAGATGGTTGGATGGCAACACCAACTCAATGGACATGTGTTTGAGTGGACTTCGGGCGTTGGTTATAAACAGGGAAGCCTGGCGTTCTGAGGTTCATGGGGTCACAAGGAGTCGAACACGACTGAGAGACTGAACTGAGAATGAACTGAAGGAAAAGTGGGAGATTGAAGGAGGTTGAGAGTATTTCTGATTTTTATAGATTAAAAACACAGATAAATTTAAAGAAAATTGACATTATTACAATATTAGTATTTCCTACCCAAAAAAGCAAATGTATTTTGCTGTTAATTAACATTTCATTTTATGTTCTTCAATGGGATTTTATATTTGTCTTAGTGTAAGCTCTGCATAATAATCTCCAATTTTATGTCTAGATATTTTATATTTTTATAATTTCCCCAATATATTTTCTAAAGAATTATTTTTGGTATACATTAAAGTTTATCATTTATTGATTTGTAACTGGCTACTTCATCTGACCCTTACTATTTCTAGTAGTTTCTCAGTTAATTTAAAAACATTTCCTAAATGGCTAATCATGTCATCAACAACCTCCTTTTCTTAAATGTACTGTCTTAATTTCTGTTTGTTTAATCCCACTGACTCTAACTTCTGCTCAATGTTATAGCAGTGAATAGACACCTCTGCCTTGCTCATGAAATTAAAATAATCATTTTTGTTTTACTCATTATATATGAAGCTTGGCATTGATGTTTTATCTCCTTGTGAATCTATGTTATGTTAAAGAAGCATCTTTTCAGTCTTATTTATTTCACTACAGTATGTTTGTCAGATATTGTTTGAATTCAGTAAAATTTTTCTTAACCTTCATTAAGATAATACATTTATTCTTGTATTTGTTGGTATGAATAATGTAAGTATATATACTAATGTTAAATCAAGACTTAATTCCAAAATTGAAGTTTATTTGCTAAAGTATTTTATATTTTATATGAATCTAGATTCTATTTACTAAGAGTTTATGTTTTATATGAGTTAAGTAAACAGGGTGACAATATACAGCCTTGTTATATTCATTTCCCAATTTGGAACCAGTCCACTTCTACATGTTTAGTTCTAGCTGTTGTTCTAGACCCACATACAGGTTTCTCAGGTGACATGTAAGGTGGTCTGGTATTTCTATCTCTTTAAGAATTTTCCACAGTTTGTTGTGATCCACACAGTCAAAGGATTTTGTGTAGTCAATGAAGCAGAAGTAGATGTTTTCCTGGAATATCCTTGCTTTCTGTATGATCCAATGAATGTTGGCAATTTGGTCTTTGGTTCCTCTGCCTTTCCTAAATCTATCTTGCACATCTGGAAGTTCTTGGTTCATGTACTATTTGTTGAAGATTATTTTTGAAGGATAAGTGAATCTGCTATGATTCTTTGCTCATGCTTTGTGAGATTTTCACATCAGTATTATGCCAGATTTAATAAGAATTAGAAAGCATTTCCTTTACATTCTATCAATGGGAAATCTTAAATATTTAAGCTATAACACCCATAAGTCTTATTGGGGATGCTTCTGTGATATTATCTTTTATGTGTTATTTCTTCCTTGCTTTTTGGTCCATTTATTTTTTGTAACATATATCAGTTCAATTCAGCTCAGTTGCTCTGTCGTGTCTGAATCTTTGCGATCCTATGGACTTCAGCACAACAGGCTTCCTTGTCCATCACCAACTCCCGGAGCTTACTCAAACTCATGCCCATTGAGTCAGTGATGCCATCCAACCATCACGTCCTCTGTCAGCCCCTTCTCCTCCAGCGTTCAATCTTTCCCAGCATCAGGGTCTTGTGAGTCAGTTCTTCACATCAGGTGGCCCAAGGAGTTTCAGCTTCAACATCAGTCCTTGCAATGAATATTCGGGACTGATTTCCTTTAGGATAGACTGGTTGGATCTCCTTGCAGTCCAAGGGACTCTGAAGAGTCTTCTCCAACACCACAGTTCAAAAGCATCAATTATTTGGTACTCAGCTTTCTTTATAGTCCAACTCTCACATCTATACACGACTACTGGAAAAACCATAGTTTGACTAGATGGATCTTTGTTGGCAAAGTAATGTCTCTGGTTTTTAATATAGATATATACAAACACATAGATATATAACTTATAAATAGTGAATGGGCATATCTATATAGTATGTATAGCTATATATATATATATGTATAAACATACATGTAAATCATAAAATTTATATATATATATATAGTATTTGTTGTTGTTTTTTAGTTGCTAAGTCAAGTCAGACTCTTTTGGGATCCCATGAACTGTAGCCCACCAGGCTCCTCTGTCCATGGGATTTCTCAGGCAAGAATACTGGGGTAGGTTATTATTTCCTTCTCCAGGGTATCTTCCCAACCCAGGGACTGAACCTGTCTCTTGCATTGGCAGGTGGATTCTTTATCACTGAGTCACCAGGAGGCCCACATATAATGTGTGTTATGTGCTGTAGTTAGTCACTCAGTCGTGTCTGACTCTTTGTAATCCCATGAACTACAGAGTCCATGGAATTCTCCAGGCCAGAATACTGGAGTGGGTAGCCTTTCCCTTTTTCAAATGAAAGTAAAAGTCACTCAGTTGTGTCTGACTCTTTGGACCCCATGGACTTTAGAGTCCATAGAATTCTCCAGGCCAGAATACTGGAGTGGGTAGCCTTTCCCTTCTCCAGGGGATCTTCCCAACCTAGGGATTGAACCCAGGTCTCCCACATTGCAGGCGGATTCTTTACCAGCTAAGCAAAAACCATAAGTAACAATATGTAAAAGACCTGTCTTGTCATAGCCTTACATAATTTGAGAATTCAGATGCATATTCTAGCATAATACAATGTCCATTCATTACACAATTGTAAGAAGTCACTTTTCAGAGTCATATGGACATAAATCAATGCCTATAAATATACAAACTGTTTCCCATAAAATCCCATGTTGATGTATGACAAAACCAATACAATATTGTAAAGTAATTAACCTCCAATTAAAATAAATTAAAAACTAAATTAAATAAATAAATAAAAGTGAAAAAATAAAAATAAGCAATAAATGAAGCTAAAATTTCATAGAAACTAGATAATTTGAGCTCCTTAGAAGCTTTAAATAAATAAGTGGAAGCAATCCACCTTTTTCATAGAGATGTTCTTAATTCATATTTTGTATCATCAAAAACTTGAAAAAAAGAAAATATATGTTCTATTCATTCAGGTTGTTGCAATGTGAAACAAATAGGCATTTGTATCAAAACTGGTAGATTTATTCTGTTTTTCACCTCTTTCCAGATTTCTCTATGTTTCTATATGCATTATTAAAGGAGAAAACAGTGTCCAAATTTCATGTGGATAATTTGAACCACTATGATATTCCTCTTCAGAGGGATTAATAAAGGAGTCATTAAAATTAAAGACCTAGATCACTGAGAATAAATCACGTGATTTAAATATGTACAATTTGGGTAATCCTTCAGCATAAATCTGAATCCCAGAAATACAAAAAGCACATAGAAGTAACAGGTAAGGGATGGTAAGGTATTAGAAACTGTATTGACAGACAAGAGTAGTCTCAGTGAACATGGGTCATAACTATATTGCTGGGAAATAATTATAGGAAGTGAGTTCTCACTGTGAATGGAATATCTAATCTTCTGTGTTCCTGTAGCCCAAAAGACCAGTGGAAGTAGTAGCACTCTCCTCTATAGTATTCCAAGAAAGACTTTCACTTGTAACCAGCACATATACTTAGTGGTTATTGGGAGCTTTGTTAAGACAACCATTAGATTTGATTGTGTACCTCAATAGGTCTCCCTAACAGCAAATTTTAAGCCATGAAAGTGAGCAATAGTAAGGCAGTAAGGATAGTCAAAGGATCAAACAGACAATATTTTGATGTCCAGTTCAGTGACAGCAAATAAGAATTCTTAAGGTTAAAATGATATTGTCCCTATCAAATAGAAACTGTATACAATATATGATGCCTAAGATGATGGCCAGGAGTTGCCCCTGAAAAGTTTCTAAAATTAAGAATAAGTAATACCATACTTATCCTCAATAAGTCAGAGTCCATTGTTGTCCTGTAAATGGGTGAGAGTGTTACTGAAAGAGCCAATCCTTGTTTTAACTATCTGCAGTTAAAATGCAGAATTTACAGACTATTTTCATCTAATTTGGGAGAAGTGATTGCAGCATATGAAAATATTAAGAAATATTCAAATAATCTAAGCCTGTGATCCCCATTACTTCTTACATCCTATCTTGTTCCATATTTATTAAAAAAAAAAAAAAGAATCCCTGAATATCTGACTGATTCTTCAGAGAGAACCATCACACATTTTGGCAAAAGAGAGTTCATTTGTTAGCAGTAACTGGTGACAGCAGCAGAGAAATAAAATTCTGAAGAGCTGTATAAATTGATGGGTTGAAAACAAGTGCGTTTTGATCTATAAGAACAAACGAAACAGAAAACAAGAAGTGGAGAGGGGCTGAAAGGATGTGATGTCACAAAGCCGACTGGCTCAACAGTGTTACCAACACTGTTAATCAGTCTAGGAAGCAAAAGGTGAGACTTCCTCTTGGCGACTTAGTCATGCTTTCTCCACTGGCTTTCCCGTCCCTACATTAGTGCTAGGTCGGCCATCCTTGGCTCCTGGGATAGTGAAGACAGGCCTCTAGAACACGGAGGCAGCTGAAGAAAGTCCAATGGAGACCCAAAGCCTGGGTCAGGGCACTTCAATGGAGTCGAATAGTCACAGTGCTACAGATGAGGTTCTTGTCTCACAAAAGGGCAAGAGGAAGCAGACAGGGTACTTGCCAACTGAGTCGGTGAAGATCCTCCATGACTGGCTGTATGAGCACTGGTTTAAAGCCTATCCTTCAAAAGTAGAGAAGTGTATGCTGTCAGAGCATATCAGTTTGTCTTTTCCGCAGATTTCTAACTCGTTCATCAATGCCTGCAGACGCATTCTTCCAGAAATGCTTCTACAGGATGTAAGTGACCCCAACCTGATTACCATGTACCACTAAAAAGGCAATGCTGATGATGTGACCCACCAGCAGAGTGGCTATCCATCTATTGATGACAAGTCAGGGCCCAGAGCTGCAGACAAGATAAAATGTCTGTCCCTGAGCCCCTTGCTGATGATCTAGGGATCAGGGGAACTGCCAAATCTAGAGTTGATCCCAGGCCAGAGGCTCACCCCTAAGGCCCAGCTAAATGAAAAGGTCGTGGTTTTCACTAGTGGGCCATTGTTTATATCTTCTCCTGAACCTGTGGTGACAGGGGAATACAAGGACTTCAGCAGCTTCCAGCTGCTGGTCAATGCAGCCATACAAAAGTCTGCTGAACTTGAGCTACAGAAAAAGAAGAGTCCAACCCATGATTTCCTCCATCTCTAAAAATCCCAGGTAGTTAGTAACTTTTCTACCTTGGTAGATCCATTTATGCTCCCAGAACTAATTTGTAGTTGTGCTTTTATAGAGGCATCTTTCCTTCTAGGGGTTTTATGAGAACTATCACTAGCTAGTGGGACTCAGTTCTGCCAGGTAATTCAGTGTTGCCAGATGGAAGAACTTGTCATCATGATTAACACTACAGCAAGGATCTCTGCTCTTTCTATTGCTTCCCCATCAATTTAAAGGCTTCAGACAATCAGACCAATACATCAGAGACTAGACACAGTGCTAGGACTTCAGAGAAGAATGTTTTGGCTTTTCTAATCAGACATTTTGGTCCCAGAGATGCTGCAGATACCAAGTCACCCCTCTTTCTCCCTCTCTCTATAACTTTCCTTGTTTATTAGCATGAATAATGGAAAGGAAAGATTCTATAATAAAGATGGCTATAGCAGCACAGGCCTCATTTTAATATTGGAGCTTTTGTAAAATTTCAGCTCTGTGTTTTCCTTTGTACAGTTTATTGGTAATCTTAAGGAGTATATAATTCCTGTAAAGGGAAAAGTATGAGAACCAAAATAAAGTGAACTCATGAACATGTTACTGGGGAGGGTGAACTCTTATTTGGGGTACTAGTGAAACATATGCAGTATTGATAAGAAAATTCTAAATGGTAATTTTCTGCTATTGATTGTTAGGTAGTTAATCATAGATAATATTAGTTTTATTTAGTTACATCAGAGGAAAACAGTAAAAACAAACAAACAAACAAAAAAGGACTAAAATTTTCTCAGAAGAAACAGAACAAGATGAAGATGATATTAAAGTAAGGAAAGGCAGGAAAAGATGCACATTATATGAACAAAAATTATATTCAGGTATTATACTGATTTAGTTGTTTTGGTTTGGTTTTGCATTTTAATTCTTTTTTTTTTTTTTCCTTTTAAAGTGTTTGAATTGGTAGAGGTGGAGGTGGAAATAATAGAAGCTTCAGGCAGCATTCACTTGGAAATTATCTGATTGTCCTGTAGAGGTAGCTCTTCCTACTGCTGCAAGTACAGGCAGATTTTCAATAGAGACAGAAAGACACTCTTTCAGAAAGCTATGATTTGGCTTCTCTGTTCTTAGGGTGCTAAAATCTGAGGAATCTAGAGCTAAAAATTGAACTTTAGCTACAATTTCCACTCTTGCCTGAAGTGAAATAGACCATATGTGGTCTCTACTTCTAAGCTCCATTTTTTCTCTCTCTCTATATATATATGTATATGTATATGTATATATATATATATATATATATATATATATATATATATATATATATATCTCTACCTAAGTACTGGCAATTTTCAGTAAAAGATACCTTATTTTATTTAAACCTCTTAAGAAACAATAATTACTCTGGATATTATAATTTTACCAAGAAAGAAGCAAGCCTACTTCCTAAACTATTGTTCTTGCAATAGACTAAAGTGGGTTTACATTTCTAAAGTAAACATGGATTCAGGGGGTTTTGGAAGGTAGAGTGGTAAAAATATTGGTTATATCCTCATTGGATATAAGGTCCTTAAAGGCCCTTAAACACTCAATGAAGCTCCCATACCATTTCTTCTCATAATCTCTTATCTGAGCCATATTCTCCATGTGGAGGCATGTGTGTGTATGTGTGTGTGTGTGTGTGTGTGTTCATGCTCACTCAGTTGTGGTCAATTCTTTGTGACCTCATGGACTGTAGCCTGCAGGCTCCTCTGTCCATGGAATATTCCAGACAGGAATACTAGAGTGGGTTACCATTTCATACTCCAAAGGATCTTCCTGACCCAAGGATTGAACCCAAGTCTCTTACTTCTCCTGCACTGGCAAAAAAAAATTCTTTACCACTGCACCACCTGGGAAGCCTATGAAGCTCTTACTCAAGGAAAACCACACACACACACACACACATATAAAAGCTTGTTATCTGGGTGGAATGATTTTTAAGCTCAGTCTATGCAATCCTGAATTCTTCCTACTTTGTTTTATAAGTTTTATGTCTGAGAGGTTTGGGGACTCCTCAGATTATTCTTTGGCTCAGTGAAAAACAGTGCTTTTGTAGATTTACTGCTGGGATCTGTGAAAGGAAGCTTCTTCTTGTCTAACTACTTACAGCTTGTCTGTGAGGATGAGTCCAGTTGGATTATTGTGGAATGAGTATTGTAGAACCTTTTTTAAGAGGAGCATGTTGGAATGACAGTGATATTCTTTCATTTCCATCTTGCACTTTGTAATGGAGGGTTGTATGATATTGTGGTGGTGTAGTTCTCATTTCATTATGTGGGAAAAAAGTAGGGGGTTCATTCTTTGGTTTCTACTTAGTTTTGTTGTGCTACAAACATCGATTTTCAGTTAAATTAAGAAAAAATATGAGTTTCATTGTTGAAGTTTTGCCAAATAATTCTTAAAATTTATTTACTATAGGTTTAATAAAGATTAACTGTCATTCCTCCAGACTTTAACCAATCTTCAGTTGCAACTTCTCTATGATTATTTTATTGAAGTAAAGCTTAGAAAGCTTTAATCTACCACACTCTGGAGATAAATGGAAATAATCTTCTAAATAAACTGCATTGTTTAAACCTAACTACAATTTCCATGTTACTTGAGTTTCAGAACTCTGCAAACCCCAACAGAGAAAATAATCAATTTCTTACACCATGATTTTGTATAAATAAAATGCTGAAGGTGGCAGGGAGAAACTTTTCTTGAAAAAGATTTTTACTGATATCAGTGAAATTTATCATAGAAAGAATTAAGATGAATGGGAAGTACATGTGGATGGCTCTAACAAGGAATATAGAGCATAATTGGTTATGAATGAAATTGCTCTATTCAGTTCTCCCTCTCTTTCTCTCAGATCATTTAGAATATTCATCAGTCTCTTCAGTTCTGTCCGACTCTGTGCAACCCCACAGACAGCAGCCCAACAGGAATCCCAAATTAAAAGCAGTCTCAAACTAGTACAGCCACTATGGAGAACAGTGTGGAGATTCCTTCAAAAACTGGAAATAGACCTGCCTTATGATCCAGCAATCCCACTGCTGGGCATACACACTGAGGAAACCAGAAGGGAAAGAGACACGTGTACCCCAATGTTCATCGTAGCACTGTTTATAATAGCCAGGACATGGAAGCAACCTAGATGCCCATCGGCAGATGAATGGATAAGAAAGCTGTGGTACATATACACAATGGAGTGTTACTCAGCCATTAAAAAGAATACATTTGAATCAGTTCTAATGAGGTGGATGAAACTGGAGCCTATTATACAGAGTGAAGTAAGCCAGAAAGAGAAACACCAATACAATATACTAACGCATATATATGGAATTTAGAAAGATGGTAACAGTAACCCTGTATATGAGACAGCAAAAGAGACACTGATGTATAGAACAGTCTTATGGACTCTGTAGGAGAGGGAGAAGGTGGGAAGATTTGGGAGAATTACATTGAAACATGTATAATATCATGTATGAAACAAGTTGCCAGTCCAGGTTCGATTCATGATACTGGATGTTTGGGGCTGGTGCACTGGGACGACCCAGAGGGATGGTATGGGGAAGGAGGAAGGAGGAGGGTTCAGGATGGAGAACACATGTATACCTGTGGCGGATTCATTTCAATATTTGGCAAAACCAATACAATATTGTAAAGTTTAAAAATAAAATAAAATTTTTAAAAAAAAGCAGTCTCATAAAAGGATGTCACATAAAAGTATCTAAATCCTCTGGTAGAGAAGCACATTTACAAACTAGTCTTAAGGGATATTTTCAGCTTGGCGTTCTTTCATTTCTCTCGGGAGTACAATTTGCAATATCAGAGATTTCCCTTTAGCTTATCTATAAGTCTATAATGCCTTGCACATTTTTTATAATATGCTCTAATATATGCAATGCATCTCTTTGAAGGGAAAAAGTGAAAATGAGATTCTCCTGAATATTTTATTCAATGATCACTAAGATTCAAAATATATTCAAGCTATCTACTAATCTGTCCAACCAGCAAGGACATAGTTTGTGTACTACGACTTTGGCATTCTAGTAAGTTTCCTTTAGACCACTTTTTTAAAGCAGCTATTTTTGGTTTTCAAATACTTCCCAGTATTTATATTTGATTAATTATAGTTATTATGAGTATTCTATCATATTTGAAGGATCTAAGAATTCTCACCATTCTTTCTAAAAAATGCTTGTTTATTTACACATTTACAGTTAAGAATACACCCTAGACATTTTGGATTTTTTAGTTCATCAGGGTAAAATAAGGACAATAAGAGCAAGATAAGCATGCATTTAGTTACCAACTTCCAGAATGTTAGAATGAGGTCACGTCACATACTTTGGATCAGGAGAAAGCAAATTATCAACAGATCAAATAATGTAATCTTTCACCTAAGAGAGCATATAATTATATATGTATTTCAAAGTACTTCTGAATGACTACTTTATTTTTTAGAACCTCAAGAATAGGCACATATTAAAACACAATAAAAAAAGACTTAAAAAATCCTAAATAATGAAGCTAAGATCAATTGTAAAGGAAAAGTAGAATTCACCTGCAGAAAGTGAAGTACAATAAGCCAACTATGGCCTTTCATAATAGTTTTTAGTACTACTCATATAGGCAGAATACCGGGCTGGGTAGTCTGTAAGCCTAATAAAAATGACCCAATATTTTCTACAAAAAGAAAACTGGAAATGTGATAAACACATTTTATAACACCTTTCTTATTTAGACTTTTTAAAGCTTGTTTTCATTTGCAATAATGCTTTCATTTTGCTTATATCTTCAGTGACACTGGTGAAATTTTTAACTTTTAAGTAAGCATTTTATTTTTTTTTACTTTTTTTTATATAGCATTGAAACATGTATAATATCATATATGAAATGAATTGCCAGTCCAGATTTTGATGCATGATAAGCATTCTTTTTTATGAAAAAGGCAATGGCAATGGGTGGCCAGTGTTTTTCTACTAGATATTCTAAATGCTTCAATCTTCAATCTCTTGTAATACTCATGTATAACAAAGGATTGTTCTTTATGGGTTGCACAAATGTCTTAACAGAGAGGTTTCAGATGTTAAAGTTTGAATCACAGGTTGTTAAATATCCTGGTTCACTACATAATACGATGAAATGTTTAATTACTACTTATTATTATTAACATCCTTTTGAAAATGCTAAAATTCTTATCTTCTTATGCCAAAGAGTACCTAAAGAATCCTAAATTTATTCTTTAGATTTTTAGGTTGTAATGTAGAAAAAGCTGAATAAGAAAGTATTACAATTAGCAGTAATGTATTTAAAAAAAAAAAAAAAACCTTGGAGATTGATCAATACAGCAGAGTAAGAGGATGTGGAGCTTACTTCCCCATGAAAACATCAAAATCTATATGTGGAACCGTTCTCACTGAAAGCTGACTGGAAATTGCCAGAAAGACCCCTGTACAACCAAGGCTGTAAAATAAATCCACAGATGGTTGGGAAGGAAGGGAAAAACAGCAATTGGGTTGCCTCTGGGAGGAAACTAAGAGGGAAAGAGTGAATACAAGTGTGGAATCTACCGTGAGAAGTGAGCAATGAGAGTCACAGATAGGATGGCCCCATCACAGGGTCTTTTGAAGTGGAGATAAACTTCCTTGGCTGGTTGGAGGACTTCTGAAACTAACAGGATAGCTGTGGAAAGTCTGGAATTCACTCAAGAGCAGAGGAGACACAGTGCCTTCCCCTGAGGCAGGAAGGAGAGAAGGAGAGAGGACTGCTCCTGCAGCTGATGTGTTTCCCAGTATTGTCTATGTGCATACTCCAGCCTGAACCAAATAAGGCTCCAGCCCCACTCCATGTCAGAGCATGTCACTGGACCTAGTGCAGCCAGAACTGGGGAGGAGACTCAGGTATAAGACACAGAGGCGACTAAGTCCTGGGGAGTAACTGGGTGGATTGATGGCTGCCACTGTTGGTTCTTAAGTGGCACATCAGAAGCATCTTAGAACTCTGATGGCAGCTGCTCCTCCACAGCTCAATTTCTGATATATATGAAGAGTCCACACAGGCTGCACAACAGAGTGGAAAAAGGTGGGGGCAGTAGAGGCTAGGGAAGTGATAATGTGTGAAGGACAAAGGGTACTTGCACTCAAATCTGTGTCTGAGCAGAGCAGGGGAAGCAATTATGGACACTTGTACAGGTAACATATTGGAGATAGCTTGAGCATGACATGATCCAAGAGCCCACACAGGCCACCCTTACATTATAAATTAAAGGTAACTGAGTACAGTTAGGGCTTCTTCTCTAGCAACTTGGGAGCAGACACTGTCCACATTAAGGAGCTGACAGCCACTGAGCAAGGGGAAGTCCTATTTCACATACAACTCCAACTCTAGCACCACCATCTTCAGCCCAATGTCCTACTAAGGAGATAGCAGCCAGCAAATTCAGAAAAAGACATGCATTTATCCATGGTGAATTCAGCTCTCCCATGAAAGGCAATGGGCAGAAGCATTCTCTATAGGAAAGCTCCCATATAAGCACATCTTTAAGACATCATAATTAACTTTCATAAATAAATTAATGGAGGTAGAGAAAATTAAGTAAAACAAAAAGGCAGAGGAACTGTTGTCAATTGAAAGAACCAGAGAAAATCCCTAAAAAATAAGCTCTGAAAGAGAAATAAAGAATTTATTAGATAAAGATTCCAAAGCATTGGGAATGCAAATCTTAACTAAATTAGGCAAAAGAACAGATGAGCACAGCAGAAATTTTAGTAAAGAACAAGAAAATATAAGCAAACACCAATTAAAAATGAATAATTCAATGTCTTCAATTAAAAAAAGAGAAACATTGTAAATAGTAAACATCAGACTAAGTGATACAGAGAAATGAAGTGACCTGAAAGATACAATACTGGAAATAATGCAATCAGAACAGCACAAAGAAATATAAATTAAAAATAAAACCAGTTGAAAAGATATCTGAGATGATACTAAGCTTATTAACATTTACATTATAGGGGTGTAAGAAGGAAAAAATAGAGAAAAAGGAATTGAAAATATATTTGAGGAAATTATGGCTTAAATTTCGAAGATACACAAGTACAGGAAGCACAGAGGTTTCCAAACAAGAAGAACTTAAAAGGACACACACCAAGACATGCTATAATTAAAATGGCAAATATTAAAGGTAATGAGATAATTTTAAAGGCAATAACATAAAAATAAAGAGTCATATATAACAGACTCCTTATAAGACTATTAACTGATTTCTCTAGAGGGAAGGGGGATGATTTGGGAGAATGGCATTAAAAACAGGTATCAGTCAGTCAGTTCAGTTGCTCAGTCGTGTCCGACTATTCACGACCCCATGAATCACAGCACGCCAGGCCTCCCTGTCCATCACCAACTCCCGGAGTTCACTCAGACTCATGTCCATCGAGTCAGTGATGCCATCCAGCCATCTCATCCTCTGTTGTCCCCTTCTCCTCCTGCTCCCAATCCCTCGCAGCATCAGAGTCTTTTCCAATGAGTCAACTCTTCTCATGAGATGTCCAAAGTACTGGAGTTTCAGCTTTAGCATCATTCCCTCCAAAGTAATCCCAGGGCTGATCTCCTTCAGAATGGACTGGTTGGATCTCCTTGCAGTCCAAGGGACTCTCAAGAGTCTTCTCCAACACCACAGTTCAAAAGCATCAATTCTTCGGCACTCAGCCTTCTTCACAGTCCAACCCTCACATCCATACATGACCACAGGAAAAACCATAGCCTTGACAAGACGGACCTTTGTTGGCAAAGTAATGTCTCTGTTTTTCAATATGCTATCTAGGTTGGTCATAACTTTTCTTCCAAGGAGTAAGCGTCTTTTAATTCCATGGCTGAAGTCACCATCTGCAGTGATTTTGGAGCCCCCCAAAAATAAAGTCTGACATTGTTTCCACTGTTTCCCCATCTATTTCCCATGAAGTGATGGGCCCGGATGCCATGATCTTCGTTTTCTGAATGCTGAGCTTTAAGCCAACTTTTTCACTCTCCTCTTTCACTTTCATCAAGAGGCTTTTTAGTTCCTCTTCACTTTCTGCCATAAGGGTGGTGTCATCTGCATATCTGAGGTTATTGATATTTCTCCTGGCAATCTTGATTCCAGCTTGTGTTTCTTCCAGTCCAGCATTTCTCATGATGCACTCTGCATATAAATTAAATAAGGGTGATAATATACAGCCTTGATGTACTCCCTTTCCTATCTGGAACCAGTCTGTTGTTCCATGTCCAGTTCTAACTTTTGCTTCCTGACCTGTATACAGATTTTTCAAGAGGCAGGTCAGGTGGTCTGGTATACCCATCTCTTTCAGAATTTCCCACAGTTTATTGTGATCCATACAGTCAAAGGCTTTGGCATAGTCAATAAAGCAGAAATAGAAAACAGTTATAATATCATATAAGAAATGAATCGGCAGTCCAGGTTCAATGCAGGATACAGGAAGCTTTGGGCTGGTGCACTGGGATGACCCAGAGGGATGGTACTGGGAGGGAGGTGGGAGGGGTGTTCAGGATGGGGAACACGTGTACACCCATGGTTGATGCATGTTGATATATGGCAAAACCAATACAATATTGTAAAGTAAAAATAATAATAATAATAATAATAATAATAATTTTTTAAAAAATGAAGGTCATAAAAGCATCATTTATTCAAAGTGATAAAAGGGAAAAACCTGGAACCTAGTCTACTCTACCCAGCAAGATTATCATTTAGAATAGAAAGAAAGATGATGAACTTCTCAGACAAACAAAATCTAAATGAGTTTATAAACACTAAACCTACCTTAACAGAAATGATAGAGTATTTTCTAAATGGAAAATAGGAATCTATAGGATAGTGAAAATCCAACTAAGAAAGGACTGAGAGTCAACCACTTAAATAAGCCATTACTAAGATTAAAAGACAAAATTTTGTAAAAGCCACTATAGTTACAATAAGTTAAGGGATAAATATCAGTACATAAATTATGACAATGAAAACACAAAATGTGGAGGAAAGGAATGAAAATTGTTTATCTTTAAAAATGTGATTCAATTTAAATGACAAGTTTAAAACAAGTAGATATAGTAAGGGGTCAACATATACAGACCACATGGCAACCACAACAAAAAACCTACCACAGATACACAAAAAACTAAAAAGCAAGAAATACAAGGATACTACAATACTAAATAAAGTCATCAAACCACAGGAGAAGAAACAAAAAGAAGAAATGTACAGAGAACTACAAAAACAACCAGAAAACAAGTAATAAAATGGCAACAAGTACATATCTATCAACAGTTGCTTTACATGTGCATAGACTAAATGCTTCTATTAAAGACATAGCACTGTTGATTGGAAAAAGAAAAACAAAATTTATCTATATGCTGCCAATAAGAGACTCACATCAAAGCTGAAGTACACAAAAACAGATAGATAATGAGGTGACAGAAAAAGATATTTCATGTAAAAGGAAATGACAAGAAAACAAAGTAGCAATACTAATATCAGACTGTGTGTGTATGTTAGTTGCTCAGTCTTGTCTGGTTGTCTCTGAACCCATGCACTGTAGCCTGCCAGGCTCCACTGTCCATGGAATTCTCCAAGCAAGAATACAGGAGTAAGTAGCCATTACCTTCTCTAGAGGATCTTCCCAACCCAGGGATTGAACCCAGATCTCCTGCATTGCAGGCAGATTCTTTACCATCTGAGCTACCAGGGAAGTCCCACTAATATCAGGCTAAAAAGA
The DNA here is from genome assembly GCF_002263795.3 of Bos taurus. NCBI lineage: Eukaryota > Metazoa > Chordata > Mammalia > Artiodactyla > Bovidae > Bos > Bos taurus. Next base: position 38,888,274 of record NC_037357.1, on the reverse strand, counting down.
CCTTAATCAAAAGCTATAACAAAAGACAAAGAAGGACAATATATAATGCTAAAATGATCAATACAAGAAGAGGACATAACATACATTAGCATATATTTACCTAATATAGGAGCACCAAAATAAATAAATTCAATACTAATAGACATAGAGGGAGAAAATGATAATAATGCAATAATAGTAAGGGACTTCGGGCTTCCAAGGTGGTTCTAGTGGTAAAGAACCCACCTGCCAATGCTGGAGACTTAAGGGATGTGGGTTCAATCCCTGAGTCAGGAAGATCCCCTGAGGGAGGTCATGAAAATCCACTCCAGTATTTTTCCCTGGATAATCCCATGGAGAGAGGAGCCTGGTAGGCTATAGAACAAAGGGTCACAAAGAGCCAGACACGACTGAAGTGACTTAGCACACACACATATGAAATAAAGGACATTAACATCCCACTGAAATCAATGGAAACATCATCCGGATAAATTCAATAAGGCAACAGGGCCTTTAAGAACACAATAGAGTATTTGGATTTAATAGGTACCTACTAGATACTCTATTCAAAAACAGCAGAATGCACATTATTTACAAGTGCACATGGGATGTTCTCCAGGATAGATTGTATGCTAGTTCACAAAACAAATTTCAATATACTTGACAGGATAAAATTATAATGTCAATAATTTTTTATATGATCAAGACAGTATGAAACTAGAAATCAACTACAGAAAGAAAAATGGGAAAATCCCCAAAACATAGAAAGTAAACAACATACTACTAATAAAAGAATGGAAAAATGAGGAAACCAAAGAGGAAGTCAGAAATTACCTTGTAAACTTAAAATGGAAACCCAATTCTTCAAAATCTTTGGGATGCAATGAAAGCATTTCTAAGAGGGACATTTATAGCAGTACAGGCCTCCCTCAGGAAACCAGAAAGATCTCGAATAAAAAACATAAACCACACCCTAAAGGAATTAGAAAAAGAATAACAATCAAAATCAGCAGAAGGAAAGAAATAAAATCAGAGGAGACATAAATAAAAACACATACACAAAATATAGTAATACACAATGAAATCAAAAGCTGTTTTATTGAAAAGATAAAGAAAACTGACAAACTTTTAGTGAGTCTCATCAGGAAGAAAACAGAGAGGACCATATAAGCAATATAAAAGAAAACAAAGAGGAGAAATAATTGCCAATAAAACAGACACACACACACACACACACAATCTGTATATGTATATACATATGTATATAAAGAGATATGTATATATGTATATAAAGAGAAATCAATGGAAACATCATTATATGTACATAAAGAGATACTACAGTTGTATGCTAAAATTTGGACAATCTCAAAGACATGGGCAAATTTCTAGAAACATACAACCTACCAAGAATGAATTAAGAGAAACAGAGAATTTGAACAGATCAATCACTAGATGTGAAATTGAATTTGCAATAATAATAATAATAATAAAATTTCCAACAATCAAAAGTCCAGGATTGGACAGATTAATAGGATAATTCTAATATTATTCCAGAATCTGAAGCTGATGAACCATTCCCAAATTGATTCTATGAAGTCACCATAAACTTGATACTAAAATTAAAAAAGGCTAAAGCCAAATAGAATTAGCTGAGCTTAGAAAAGGCAGAATAACCAGAGATCAAATGGCCAACATTCATTGGATGATAGAGAAAGCAAGGGGATGCCAGAAAACAAAACAAAACAAAAATCTACTTCTGTGTGGTTGACTATGCTAAAGCCTTTGTGTGGATCAAACTGTGGAAGATTCCTAAAGAGATGGGAATAACTGGATCATCATACTGGTCTTCTGAGAAACCTGTATGTGAGTTAACAAGAAACAGACCTGGACATAGAACAATCAACTGTTTCAAAATTGGGAAAGGAGTACAGAAAGTCTGTTTATTGCCCCCTGCTTATTTAAATTATATGCAGAGTACATCATGTAAAATGCCAAGCTAGATTAATTCACAAGATGGAGTCAAACTATCAAAAACCTCATATATGCAGATGATACCACTCTAATTGGCAGAAAGTGAAGAGTAACTAAAGAGCCTCTTGATGAAGTTGAAAGAGGAGAGTATAAAAGTTGACTTAAAACTCAACATTCAAAAAACTAAGATCATGGCATCTGATCCCATTACTTCATGGCAAATAGAAGGGGGAAAAGTGGACGCCATGACAGATTTTATACTCTTGGGCTCCACAATCACTGCAGACAGTGACTGTAGCCTTGATGTTAAAAGATGCTTGTTCCTTGTAAGGAATTTGTTTGAATGACATAAAATGTGTGTGTTTTAGAGAGAAAGAGATTGATAGAGAGAATTCAAGCATTCAGCAAGTGGCAAGATTTACTTCCAAGTCAATTCAGTGTATTAGCAGAATCTTCGCTGTCTACTAAATTTAGTTGGCATGGTGTTCAGGAGATTTTACACCCCTTATTTCATTACAATCTTACAGAATATTTGAGCTTTAATAAGTAAACTGCTTGCAAGGATTCAAGCCAAATGTATCTAGATTCTGAAGTACCAAGAAACTCTAAAAGCAGCTGTTAGAAGATGGTGGAAGAAAAAGATGGAGAGATCACCTTCCTCCCCACAAATACATCAAAAATTCATCTGCATATGGAAAAACTCCTATAAAGCAACTTCTGAATACTAGCAGAAGACATCAAACTTTCAAAAAGGCAAGAAAATCTGCTTAGAATGAGGTAAGGCAAAAGATAAAGACAATAAAGAGAGAGAGAGACAGACAGACAAAGGATTTTAGGACTAGGATTTTTCCCTCAGGAAGGGAGTTGTGAAGGAGGGAGCTTCTGAACTTCAGTGGGGAGTACAATGGTGGGACCTCAGGAGGCAAAACGGAAAATTCACCACAGAAATTTTTGTTAAACAGCACTTTCCACCTGAAAAGCAACTTGCATGTCTCTGCCTGCAGCAGAGGGTGGGGGCGGGGTCCTGAGGTTCGGGTGTTACTATCAGAACCCAGAAAGAGGAATGACTGTGGTTGCTGCTGTGAGCATACTCTGAGGGAGCTATTTCAACAGAATGGAGGGAGTCCAGAGAAATGAACAGCCATCCCAGAGTGGCAAGAAGTCATTGTCCCCAGACACTAACTCCACACTCGCAGACAGTGGCTGAGTGCCTGCTGGTAGCTGCCAAAATCAGCAAAACCTGTCAGAGGGCCAGCTGTAGAATTAGACACAACTGTCACTGCTAAAGCCAGGGAAAGTGGCTGAGGCAGTGGACAAAATGCTACTGATGCAGTCCCAGCCCCAGAGATGGCCACTACCACCAGTCTGTGACAGGCACAGGTTACTGTCACACCTTGCTGAGAGCTTAAGCACCTTGGCTCTTCCTAGGGACCCACGACCAAGGGCCAGTTTCTCTTGCAAAGTACACGACTCACTGCAGACTGTAACGTCCAGCAGATCTCTATCACTGCAGGCTCTCACCAGTACATCCCACTTGTGACTGCCAAACATCCCTTTTCCCCACCCAGAGCGAGAAACTGAGCCCTAGTAGGCCTTGGCCTTCACTCCCTCATGTCTGGGTGTGGAATAGATTGTGGACTTTAGGGGCAACTGTGCACTTTAGGAGCAAGAACAAGCAGGATTAGGGCTTCCCTAGTGACTCAGATGGTAAAGAATTAAACTGCAATGCCAGAGACCCAGGTTCAATCCCTGGGTTGGGAAGATCCCCTGGAGAAGGGCCTGGTTACCCACTCTAGTGTTCTTGCCTAGAGAATCCCATGGACAGAGGAGACTTGCAGGCTATAGTCCATGGGATTGCAGAGAGTCAGACACATGATTGTGCAACTTTCGGTCTCTTTTCACTTTTCACAAGCTGGAATAAGGCTATATCTGAGGTTAAGCTGATTCCACACTGCCAACAACAGGTCCAGAGACCTTCCTAGAAATAATTTAGGACTGCTGTGAGTCTCTCTGGGTGCTCTAGGCTGTTGAGTGTTGCCTTCACTGAGTCTTGGGGCTTTATCTTCTGTGCTATGTGGCTTGTAAGGTCTTGGTGTTATAGTAAGGTGTTGAGCTTTAACCCCTGAGGTAAGAGACCTTGGCCCAGCACTTTGAACCACCAAAGAACTCCTGACCCTAAGAAACATTAATAGACGAGAGGTCTCCCAAAGGCCTCCAACTCAACACTAAGACCAAGACCCACTCAAAGATCAGTAAGCTCCAGTGCCAGACATCCATTCTAATCCTTCAGGAAAACAGGAGCACAACCCAGTACATTAGCAGACAGGATGCCCAAAGCCATACCAAGCCCATAGACATTCCAAAACACACCCCAAAACACACTACTGTACATAGCACAGCCATTTAGATAGACGAGATCCAGCTCCATCCACCAGAACACTAGCACAAGTTCCCCTGAACCAGAAAACCTTAAGAAGGCACTGGTCTAGCCCAACCCAAAGAAGGCAGACTCCACAGTTAAGAGGAATTATGACTTTCCAGCCTGCAGAACAAAATACCCCCAAACACAGCAAAGTAAACAAAATGAAAAGAGACGCATGCAACAGATGAAGGAATATGGTAAAAACTCATAAGACCAAAATAATGAAAATGAAATAGTCTACCTGAAAAAAAAATTCAGAGTAATAATAGTAAGATAATCCAAAATCGAGAAAAGAAAATTGAGGCGTGGATAAATACATGAGAAGCATGGATCAAGAAGATGAAATAAATATTTAACAAGGACCTAGAAGAATTAAAGAATAAACAAGCAACAATAAACAACACAATAACTGAGATTAGAAATATGTTACAAGGAAACAACAGTAGAGTAACCAAGGCAGAAAAATGGATAAGGGAGCTATAATATAAAATGCTGGAAATGACTGAAGCAGAACACAATAAAGAAAAAATAATAATAAAATGTAATGAGGACAGTCTCAGAGACCTCTGGGACAACATTAAACAAAACTACATTAGAATCATAGAGGTTCCAGAAGAACACAATAGGAAAGGGCATGATAAACTATTTGTGATTATAATCAAAAACTTCTCTAAAATGGGAGATAAAATAGCCACCAAAGTCTACAAAGCCCATACCAAACTGAGTAAAGCCCAAGATAAACCCATGGAGAAATATGCCAAGACAGATATTAATCAAACTAACAAAAATTCAACACAAAGAACAAATATTAAAAGCAACAAGAGAAAAGCAATAACAACAACAAAAACAAAGAGATCCCCATAAGGCTATCAGATGATCTTTCAACAGAAAACTTTGCAAACCAGAAAGGAATGGCAAGATATACTTAAACTGATGAAAAGGAAAAACCTAAAACCAAGATTATTATATCCAGTAAGGATCTCATTCAGATTTGAAGGAGAAATCAAAAGCTTTATAGATAACTAAAAGTTAAGAATATTCAACACCACCAAACTAGCTTTACAACAAATGCTAAAGGGACTTTTTAAGACAGGAAACACACAAAAAGAGCATGCAAAACAAACCCAAAAGAATAAAGTAAATGGTAAAAGAATTATATATATTAATAATTACCTTAAATGTAAATGAGCTATATGCTCCAACCAAAAGAAACACATTAGCTGAATGGATACAAATACAAGACCCTTATATATTCTGTCTATAAGAGATCTACCTCAGAACTTCCTCAGGGACACATACAGACTGAAAGTGAGGGGCTGGAAAAAGATACCATGGAAATGAAAATCAAAACAAAGTGAAAGTAGTAATACTCATACCAGATAAAATAGACTAAAATAAAGACTATTGCAAGAGACAAAGTAGGACACTATATAATGATCAAGGGATCAACCCAAGAAGAAGATATAACTGTTACAAATATATATGGGCCCAGCATAGGATCACCTCAATACATAAGGCATATGCTAACAACTCTGAAAATGGAAATCAACAGTAACTCAAAAATAGTGGGAGGGGGGCTTCAGTACCTCACTCACACCAAGGGAAAGATAATCCAGTGAGGAAATTAATAAGGAACCAAACGATTTAAATGATGCATTGGACCAGCTGCACCGAATTGATATCTACAGGACATTTCATCTGAAAACAATAGAGTTCACTTTTTTCTCAGGTGCACATGGAATGTTCTCAAACATAGATCACATACTTGGCCACAAATCAAGTCTTAGTAAATTTTTTTTAATTGAAATAATTTCAAACATCTTTTCTGATTATAACATTATAAGATTAGCTATCACCTACAAGAAAAAAATACAAAAACACAAACACATGGATGTTAAACAATACACTTCTGAATAACCAACAGATCACTGTAGAAATCAAAAAGGAGATCAAAATATGCCAAGGGGAAAAAAAATACAATGAAAATATTGACAGCCCAAAACTCATGGGATGCAGTAAAATCAGTGAGACTAGGGAAGGTTATAGTAATACAAATCTAACTCAAGAAACAAGAGAAACATCACATAAACAGGCTAACCTTACATCTAAAGGAACTAGAAAAAGAAGAACAAAGAATAAAATTCTGCAAAATATGGGCACAGAAGAAACCTACCTCAACATAGTAAAGGCCATATATGATAAGCCTACAGCAAACATTACTCTCAATGGTGAAAAATTGAAAGCATTCCCCCTAAGATCAGAAAGAAGAAAAGGGTGTCCAATTTCACTACTATTATTCAACACAGTTATGGAAGTTCTAGCTACAGCAATCAAAGAAGAAAAAGAAATAAAAGAAATCCAGATCAGAAAAGAAGAAGCAAAGTTCTCACTGTTTTCAGATGACATGATATTGTACACAGAAAACCCTAAAGATCATATCTGTAAATTACTAGAGCTCCTCAGTGAATTTACTAAAGCTGGATATACAAAATCAATGCACATAAATCACTTACATTTCTATGTACTAACAATGAAAAATCAGAAGGAGACATTAAGGAATTGATCCCATTTACCACTGCAACAAAAATAATTAAATATCCAAGAATAAAACTACCTAAGGAGACAAAAGAACTATACACAGAAAATTATGACACTAATGAAATAAATCAAAGATGACACAAACAGATGCAGAGATATTCCTTGTTCCTGGGAAGGAAGAATCAATATTGTGAAAATGACTATATTACCAAACACAGTTTACAGATTTAATGTAAATTACCAATTACATTACCAATGGCATTTTACACAGAACTAGAACAAAAAATTTCACAATTCATATAGAAACACAAAAGACCCTGAATAACCAAAGCAGTCTTGAGAAAGAAAAATGGAGCTAGAGGAATCAACCTTCCTGACTTTAGATTATACTACCAAGCTACAGTCATCAAGACAGTATGGTACTGGCACAAAAATAGGAATAAAGACGAATGGAACAATATGAAAGCCCAGAAATAAGCCCATGCACCTATTGGCACCTTATTTTTGACAAATGAGGCAACAATATACAATGGGGCAAAGACAATCTCTTCAATAAATGGTGCTGGGAAAACTGGACAGCTACATGTAAAAGAATGAAATTAGAACACTTCCTAACATCATATACAGAGATAAACTCAAAATGTATTAAAGACTTAAATGTAAGACCAGAAACTATAAAACTGTTAGAGGAAAACATAGGCAGAAGACTCGATGACATAAATTAAAGCAAGATCCTCTATGACCCACCTCCTAGAGTAATGGAAATAAAAACAAAAGTAAACAAGTGGGACCTGACTAAAGTAAAAAGCTTTTATACAGAAAAGGAACCTATAAGCAAGGTGAAAAGACAACCCTCAAAATGGGAGAAAATAATAGCAAATGAAACAACTGACAAAGGATTCATTTCCAAAATATACAAGTAGCTCGTACAACTCAATGACATAAAAACAAACTACTCAATTAAAAAGTGGGGAAAAGATCTAAACAGACATTTCTCCAAAAAAGATATACATATGGCTAACAAACACATGAAAAGATGCTCAATGTTGCTCATTATTAGGGAAATGCAAATCAAAACCACAATGAGACATCACCTTATACCAGTCAGTATGGCCCTCATCGAAAAGTCTACAAACAATAAATCCTGGAAAGGGTGTGGAGTAAAAGGAATGCTCTTGCCCTGTTGGTGGGAATGTAAATTGATAAAGTCACTATGGAAGATGGTATGGAGATTCTTTCAAAAACTAAGAATAAAACCACCATATGACCCAGCAATCCCACTCCTAGGCATATGCTCTGAGGAAACCAAAATTGAAAGAGACACATGTATCCCATTGTTCATTTCAGCACTATTTACAATAGCTAGAACATGGAAGCAACCTAGATGTCCATTGACAGGTGAATGGATAAAGAAGTTGTGGTACTTATACACAATAGAATATTACTCTACTCAGCCATAAGAAGGAATGCATTTGAGTCAGTTCCAATGAGGTAGATGAACCTAGAACCTAATATACAGAGTGAAGTGAGTCAGAAAGAGAAAGATAAATACCATATTCTAATACATATATATGGAATATAGAAAAATCGTTCTGAAGAATTTATTTACAGGGCAACAATGGAGAAACACACATAGAGAATAGACATATGGACATGGGGAGAGGGGAGGAGAGGGTGAGATGTATGGAAAGAATAACATGTAAACTTATATTGCCATATGTAAAATAGATAGCCAACAGGAATTTGTTACATGTCTCAGGAAACTCAGACAGGGGCTCTGTATCAACCTAGAGGGGTGGGATGGAAAGGGAGATGGGAGGAAGTTTCAAAAGGCAGGGGGTATATGTATACCTATGGCTGATTCACGTTAAGGTTTGACAATAAACAGCAAAATTGTGTAAAACAATTATATTTCAATAAAAATAAATAATAGAAAAAAAGGAATATCTTAGAGGTAAAAATAAGGACAGAAATAAATGAAAACAAAATGAAAGAGACAATAGCAAAGATCAATAAAACAAATATCTGATACTTTGAGAAGATAAATAAAATTGACAAACCATTATCCAAATTCATTAAGGAAGCAAAAAGAAGAAAACTCAAACCAATAAAATTAGAAATGAAAAATAAGTTACAACAGACAATGCAGAAATACAATGTTTCATAATAGACTATTATAAACAACTATATGCCAATTAAATGGACAATCTGGAAGAAGTGGAGAAAACCTTAGAAAAGTATAATCTTTGTAAACTGAACCAGGAAGAAATAGAAAATATGAACAGACCAATCACAAACATGGAAATCACAACTGTAATCAAAAGTCTTCCAACAAACAAAAACTCAGGGCCAGATCGCTTCACAGGTGAATTCTGCTGAAAATTTAGAGAAAAACAATGCTCAGACTCTACCAGAAAATTTCAGAGAAAGGAAAACTCCCAAACTCATTCTACAAAGCCACCATTAGCCTGATATCAAGCAAGACAAAGATGTTACAAAAAAGAAAGTTACAGACCAATATCACTGATGAACCTAGATGCAAAAGTCCTCAATGCAATTCCAGCAAACAGAATCCAACAACACATTAAAAAGATTCTACATCATATTCAATTGGGATTTATCCCAGAGATGCAAGGATTCTTCAATATACACAAATCAATCAATGTGATACAACATATTAACAAAGTGAAAGATAAAAAAAAAAATATTATCAAGTCAATAGATGCAGAGAAAGGCTTTAACAAAATTCATCACCCATTTATGATAAAAAAGGAAAACTCCCCAGAAAGTGGGCATCATATCATATCAGTCGCTCAGTCGTGTATCCCCATGAATCGCAGCACGCCAGGCCTCCTTGTCCATCACCAACTCTCGGAGTTCACTGAGACTCACGTCCATCGAGTCAGTGATGCCATCCAGCCATCTCATCCTCTGTCGTCCTCTTCTCCTCCTGCCCCCAATTCCTCCCAGCATCAGAGTCTTTTCCAATGAGTCAATTCTTCTCATGAGGTGTCCAAAGTACTGGAGTTTCAGCTTTAGCATCATTCCTTCCAAAGAAATCCCAGGGATGATCTCCTTCAGAATGGACTGGTTGGATCTCCTTGCAGTCCAGGGGACTCTCAAGAGTCTTCTCCAACACCACAGTTCAAAAGCATCAATTCTTCGGCGCTCAGCCTTCTTCACAGTCCAACACTCACATCCATACATGACCACAGGGAAAACCATAGCCTTGACTAGACGAACCTTTGTTGGCAAAGTAATGTCTCTGCTTTTGAATATGCTATCTAGGTTGGTCATAACTTTCCTTCCAAGGAGTAAGCATCTTTTAATTTCATGGCTGCAGTCACCATCTGCAGTGATTTTGGAGCCGAGAAAAACAGTCTGACACTGTTTCCACTGTTTCCCCATCTATTTCCCATGAAGTGATGGGACCAGATGCCAATTTCTTCGTTTTCTGAATGTTGAGCTTTAAGCCAACGTTTTCACTCTCCTCTTTCACTTTCATCAAGAGGCTTTTTAGTTCCTCTTCACTTTCTGCCATAAGGGTGGTGTCATCTGCATATCTGAGGTTATTGATATTTCTCCTGGCAATCTTGATTCCAGCTTGTGTTTCTTCCAGCCCAGCGTTTCTCATGATGTACTCTGCATAGTAGTTAAATAAGCAGGGTGACAATATACAGCCTTAACGTACTCCTTTTCCTATTTGGAACCAGTCTGTTTTTCCATGTCCAGTTCTAACTGTTGCTTCCTGACCTGCATACAAATTTCTCAAGAGGCAGATCAGGTGGTCTGGTATACCCATCTCTTTCAGAATTTTCCACAGTTTATTGTGATCCACACAGTCAAAGGCTTTGGCATAGTCAATAAAGCAGAAATAGATGTCTTTCTGGAACTCTCTTGCTTTTTCCATGATCCAGTGGATGTTGGCAATTTGATCTCTGGTTCCTCTGCCTTTTCTAAAATCAGCTTGAACATCTGGAAGTTCACGGTTCACATATTGCTGAAGCCTGGCTTGGAGAATTTTGAGCATGACTTTACTAGTGTGTGAGATGAGTGCAATTGTGTGGTAGTTTTAACATTCTTTGGCATTGCCTTTCTTTGGGATTGGAATGAAAACTGACCTTTTCAAGTCCTGTGGCCACTGCTGAGTTTTCCATATTTGCTGGCATATTGAGTGCAGCACTTTCACAGCATCATCTTTCAGGATTTGGAATAGCTCAACTGGAATTCCATCACCTACACTAGCTTTGTTTGTAGTGATGCTTTCTAAGGCCCACTTGACTTCATATTCCAGGATGTCTGGCTCTAGGTCAGTGATCACACCAACGTGATTATCTGGGTCATGAACATCTTTTTTGTACAGTTCTTCTGTGTATTCTTGCCACCTCTTCTTCATATCTTCTGCTTCTGTTAGGTCCATACCATTTCTGTCCTTTATCGAGCCCATCTTTGCATGAAATGTTCCTTTGGTATCTCTGATTTTCTTGAAGAGATCCCTAGTCTTTCCCATTCTGTTGTTTTCCTCTATTTCTTTGCGATGATCACTGCAGAAGGCTTTCTTATCTCTTCTTGCTATTCTTTGGAACTCTGCATTCAGATGTTTATATCTTTCCTTTTCCCCTTTGCTTTTCGCTTCTCTTTTTTTCACAGCTATTTTTAAGGCCTCCCCAGACAGCCATTTTGCTTTTTTGCATTTCTTTTCCATGGGGATGGTCTTGATCCCTGTCTCCTGTACAGTGTCATGAACCTCATTCCACAGTTCATTAGGCACTCTATCTATCAGATCTAGGCCCTTAAATCTATTTCTCACTTCCACTGTATAATCATAAGGGATTTGATTTAGGTCATACCTGAATGGTCTATTGGTTTTCCCTACTTTCTTCAATTTAAGTCTGAATTTGGCAATAAGGAGTTTATGGTCTGAGCCACAGTCAGCTCCTGGTCTTGTTTTTGCTGACTGTATAGAGCTTCTCCATCTTTGGCTGCAAAGAATATAATCAAATCTGATTTCAGTGTTGACCATCTGGTGATGTCCATGTATAGAGTCTTCTCTTGTGTTGTTGGAAGAGGGTGTTTGTTATGACCAGTGAATTTTCTTGGCAAAACTCTACTAGTCTTTGCCCTGCTTCATTTCCTATCCCAAGGCCAAATTTGCCTGTTACTCCAGGTGTTTCTTGACTTCCTACTTTTGCATTCGAGTCCCCTATAATGAAAAGGACATCTTTTTTGGGTGTTAGTTCTAAAAGATCTTATAGGTCTTCATAGAACCGTTCAACTTCAGCTTCTTCAGCATTACTAGTTGGGGCATAGACTTGGATTACTGTGATATTGAATGGTTTGCCTTGGAAACGAACAGAGATCATTCTGTCGTTTTTGAAATTGCATCCAAGTACTGCATTTTGGACTCTTTTGTTGACCATGATGGCTACTCAATTTCTTCTGAAGGATTCCTGCCAGCAGTAGTAGATATAATGGTCATCTGAGTTAAATTCACCCATTCCAGTCCATTTCAGTTCGCTGATTCCTAGAATATTGACATTCACTCTTGCCATCTGTTGCTTGACCACTTCCAATTTGCCTTGATCATGGACCTGACATTCCAGGTTCCTATGAAATATTGCTCTTTACAGCATCAGACCCTGCTTCTATCACCAGTCACATCTATAGCTAGGTATTCTTTTTCCTTTGGCTCCATCCCTTCATTCTTTCTGGAGTTATTTTTCCACTGATCTCCAGTAGCATATTGGGAACCTACAGACCTGGGGAGTTTCGCTTTCAGTATCCTATCATTTTGCCTTTTCATACTGTCCATGTGGTTCTAAAGGCAAGAATACTGAAGTGTTTGACATTCCCTTCTCCAGTGGACCACATTCTGTCAGATCTCTCCACCATGACCCACCCATCCTGGGTTGCTCCACGGGCATGGCTTAGCTTCATTGAGTTAGACAAGGCTGTGTTCCTAGTGTGATTAGATTGACTAGTTTTCTGTGAGTATGGTTTCAGTGTGTTTGCCCTCTGATGCTCTCTTTCAACACCTACCATCTTACTTGGGTTTCTCTTACCTTGGGCATGGGATATCTCTTCATGGCTGCTCCAGCAAAGCACAGCCATTGCTCCTTACCTTGGACGAGAGTAGAAGGAACATACCTCAGTGTAACAGAGACCATGTAAGACAAACCAATAGCAAACATTTTCCTCAATGATGAAAAAACAAGAGCATTTTCTCTAAAATAAAAATACAAGTGTGCTAACTCTTGTCACTAATATTCAACATAGTTTTGGAAGTTCTAACCACAGTAATAAGAGAAAAAATGGAAATATAAGGAATTCGGATAGATAAAGAAGAACTAAAACTCAGCGTTTGCTGATGACTCGATTCTCTACATTGTTCTTGTTTAGTTTCTCATTCCTGTCTGACACTTGGCAACCCCAGGGACTGCAGAAGGCTAGGCTTCCCTTTCCTTCATCATCCCCCAAAATTTGATCAGACTCATGTCCACTGAGTCAACGATGCCCTCCAAGCATCTCATCCTCTGTCACCTATTCTCATCCTATCCTCAATCATTCACAGCATCAGGGTCTTTTCCAATGAGTCGGCTCTTCATATCAGGTAAGCAAAGAATAGGAACTTCAGGATCATCATCAGCCTTCCCATGAATATTCAAGGTTGACTTTCTTTAGGATTGACTGGTTTGATCTCCTTGATTCACTACATAGAAAAAACTAAAGATGCTGCCATAAAATTGCTAGCACTAATCAATGAATACACTAAAATCACAGGAAATAAAATTAATACACAGAAATGCCTTCCATTCCTATACAATAAAATGAAAAATCAGAAACAGAATTTAAGGAAACAGTTTCATTCATCATTGCAACAGGAATAAAACATCTAGGTATAAATTTACCTGAAGAGACAAAAGATGTATATGAAGGAAACTATAAGACAATGATGAAAGAAATGAAAAATAACACAAACAGATAGAGTTATATATCATGTTCTTCAGGTGGAAGAATCAATATAGTGACAATGACAATAATACCCAAAGCAATCTGTAGATTCAATGAAATCCCTATCAAACTACCAGTGGTATTTTTTATACAACTAGAACAAAAATTTTCATAACTTTTGTGGAAACGCAGATAACCTGAATAGCCAAAGCAAACTTGAGAAAGAAGGATGTAGCTGAAGGATTCAATCTTCCTGACTTCAAACTATACTTCAAAGCTATAGTCACCAAAACAGTATGGTTCGGTTCAGTTCAGTTAAATCGTTCAGTCATGTCCGACTCTTTACGAGCTCATGAACTGCAGCACGCCAGGCCTCCTTGTCCATCACCAACTTCCAAAGACCACCTAAACACATGTCCATTGAGTCCGTGATGCTCTCCCACCATCTCATCCTCTGTTGTCCCCTTTTCCTCCTGCCCTCAATCTTTCCCAGCATCAGGGGTCTTTGCAAATGAGTCAGCTTTTCACATCAGGTGGCCAAAGAATTGTAGTTTCAGCTTCAGTTCTTCCAATGAACACCCAGAACTGATCTCCTTTAGGATGGACTGGTTGATTCTCTCTGCAATCCAAGGGATTCTCAATAGTATTCTCCAACACCACAGTTGAAAAGCATCAATTCTTCGATGCTCAGATTTCTTTTTGTTCCAACTCTCACATCCATACATGACCACTGGAAAAACCATAGACCTGACTAGAAGGACTTTTGTTGACAAAGTAATGTCTCTGCTTTTCAATATGCTGTCTAGGTTGGTCATAACTTTTCTTCCAAGGAGTAAGCATCTTTTAATTTCATGGCTGCTGTCACCATCTGCAGTGATTTTGGAGTGCAGAAAACTAAAGTCAGCCACTGTTTCCACTGTTTCCCCATCTATTTGCCATGAAGTGATGGGACCAGATGCCATGATCTTCGTTTTCTGAATGTTGAGCTTTAAGCGAACTTTTTCACTCTCTTCTTTCACTTTCATCAAGAGGCTCTTTAGTTCTTCTTCACTTTCTACCATACGGGTTGTTTCATCTGCACATCTGAGGTTATTGGTATTTCTCCCAGCAATCTTGATTCCAGCTTGCGCTTCCTCCAGTGTTTTTCATGATGTGCTCTACATATAAGTTAAATAATCAGGGTGACAATATACAGCCTTGATGTACTCCTTTTCCTATTTGGAACCAGTCTGTTATTCCATGTCAAGTTCTAACTGTTGCTTCCTGATCTTCATATAGGTTTCTCAAGAGGCAGATCAGGTGGTCTGGTATGCCCATCTCTTTCAGAATTTTCCACAGTTTATTGTGATCCACACAGTCAAAAGCTTTGACATAGTCAATAAAGCAGAAATAGATGTTTTTCCTGGAACTGTCTTGCTTTTTCCATGATCTAGCAAATGTTGGCAATTTGATCTCTGGTTCCTCTGCCTTTTCTAAAACCAGCTTGAACTTCTGGAAGTCTACAGTTTATGTATTGCTAAAGCCTGGCTTGGAGAATTTTGAGCATTACTTTACTAGCATGTGAGATGAGTGCAATTGTGCAGTAGTTTAAGCGTTCTTTGGCATTGCCTTTCTTTGAGATTGGAATGAAAACTGACCTTTTCCAGTCCTGTGGCCACTGCTGAGTTTTCCAAATTTTCTGGCATATTGAGTGCAGCACTCTCACAGCATCATCTTTCAGGATTTGAAATACCTAAACTGGAATCCCATCAGCTCAACTAGCTTTGTTCATATCGATGCTTCCTAAGCCCCACTTGGCTTCACATTCCAGGATGTCTGGTTCTAGATGAGTGATCACACATCATGATTATCTTGGTCATGAAGATCTTTTTTGTGCAGATCTTCTGTGTATTCTTGCTACCTCTTCTTAATATCTTCTGCTTCTGTTAGTTCCCTACAATTTCTGTCCTTTATTGAGACCATCTTTACATGAAATGCTTCCTTGATATCTCTAATTTTCTTGAAGTGATCTCTAGTCTTTCCCATTCTATTGTTTCCCTCTGTTTCTTTGCACTGATCACTGAGAAAGGCTTTCTTATCTCTCCTTGCTATTCTTTGGAACTCTGCATTCAAATGGATATATCTTACCTTTTCTCCTTTGCTTTTCACTTCCCTTCTTTTCACGGCTATTTTTAAGGCCTCCTCACACAGCCATTTTGCTATTTTTCATTTCTTTTTCTTGGGGAAGGTCTTGATTCCTGTCTCCTGTACAATGTCACGAACCTCCATCCATAGTTCTTCAGGCACTCTGTCTATCAGATCTAGTCCCTTAAATCTATTTCTCACTTCCACTGTATAGTCATTAGGGATTTGATTTAGGTCATACCTGAATGGTGTAGTGGTTTTCCCCACTTTCTTCAATTTAAGTCTGAATTTGCCAATAAGGAGTTCATGATCTGAGCCACAGTCAGCTCCCGGTCTTGTTTTCACTGACTCTATAGAACTTCTCCATCTTTGGCTGTAAAGGATATAATCAATCTGATTTCAGGGTTGACCATCTGGTTATGGCCATGTGTAGAGTCTTCTCTTGTGTTGTTGGAAGAAAGTGTTTGATATGACCAGTGCATTCTCTTGGCAGAACTCTGTTAGTCATTACCCTGCTTCATTCTGTACTCCAAGGCTAAATTTGCCTGTTATTCCAAGTGTTTCTTGACTTCCTACTTTTCCATTCCAGTCCCTTATAATTAAAAGGACATCTTTTTGGGGTGTTAGTTCTAGAAAGTCTTATAGGTCTTCATAGAACCATTCAAAATCAGTTTCTTCAGTGTTACTGGTCAGGGAATAGACTTGGATTTTCGTGATATTGATTGGTTTGCCTTGGAAACCAACAGAGATCATTCTGTCGTTTTTGAGATTGCATCCAAGAACTGCATTTCAGACTCTTTTGTTGACTATAATTACTACTCCATTTCTTCTAAGGGATTCCTGCCCACAGTCATAGATATAATTGTCATTTGGGTTAAATTCATCCATTCCAGTCCATCTTAGTTCACTGATTCCTAGAATGTTGATGTTCTCCTTGCCATCTCATGTTTGACCACTTCCAATTTGCCTTGATTCATGGACATTCCAGGTTCCTATGCAATATTGCTCTTTACAGCATCGAACCTTGCTTCTATCACCAGTCCCATCCACAACTGGGTGTTGTTTTTGCTTTGGCTCCATCCCTTCATTCTTTCTGGAGTTATTTCTCCACTGATCTCCAGTAGCATATTGGGCACCTACCGACCTGGGGAGTTCAGCTTTCAATGTCCCGTCTTTTTGTCTTTTCATACTGTTCATGTGGTTCTCAAGGCAAGAATACTGAAGTTGTTTGCCATTCCCTTCTCCCATGGACCACATCCTGTCAGTATGGTACTGGCACAAAAAGAGAAATGTAGACTAATCAAACAACATAGAAAGTCTGGAGATAAATCCACAAACCTCTGAGCACCTTATATTTGACAGAGGAGCCAAAAATATGCAATGGAGAAAAGATAGCTTTTTCAATAATTGGTGCTGGAAAAACTCTGGCCAGCTAAATGTAAAAGAATGAAGTTAGAACACTTCTTAACACCATACCAAAACTCAAAATGGATTAAAGATCTAAATGTAAGATTAGAACCTATAAAAGAAGAAAACATATGCAGTATACACTTTGACATAAATTACAGCAAGGTCCTCTATGACTCACCTCCTAGAGTAATAGAAATAAAAACAAGAATAGACAAATGGGACCTAGTTAAACTTAAAAGCCTTTCACAGTGAATGAAACTTTAAGCGAAGTGTAAAGCAAACCCTCAGAATAGGAGAAAATAATATCAAATGAAACAACTGAGACAGGATTGATCTCCAAAATATATAAGCAGCTTATGCAGCTCAACACCAGAAAAAATACCCCATCAAAAGTGGGCAGAACACCAAAA
This sequence comes from Bos taurus, assembly GCF_002263795.3. Lineage (NCBI taxonomy): Eukaryota > Metazoa > Chordata > Mammalia > Artiodactyla > Bovidae > Bos > Bos taurus. Next base: position 38,870,469 of record NC_037357.1, on the reverse strand, counting down.
CATACATTTCTCCAAAGAAGACATACAGATGGCTAATAAACACATGAAAAGATGCTCAACGCCACTCATTATTAGAGAAATGCAAATCAAAACAGTAATTAGGCATCATCTCACACCATTTTGAATGGCCATCGTCAAAATATCTAAAAACAAATCCTGGAAAAAAAGTAACTCTCTTGCACTGTTGGTTGGAATGCAAATTGCTATAGCCAGTATGGACAACATTATGTGATTCTTTAAAAAATCAGGAGTAAATCTACCATATGACCCAGAAATCCCACCACTGGCATATACTCTGAGGGCATACCCTGAGGAAACCATAATTGAAAATTTCTTATGTACTCCAATATTCATTGCCACACTATTCACAATAGCTAGGACGTGGAAGTCACCTAGATGTCCATGTACAGATGAATGGATACAAAATTTGTGGTACATATACACAAAAGGATATTTTACAAGTATTCTATTTTTTATAGCTGAATGGATTATTACTCAGCTAGTAAAACGAATACATTTGAATCTGTTCTAATGAGATGGATAGACCTAGAGCCTATTATAAAGGGAAATAAGTCAAGAAGAGAAAGACAATATTGTATATTAACACTTATATATGGGATATAAAAGATAGTATTGATGATCCTACTTGCAAGGCAGCAAAGGAAATGCAGACATATCTATCCTGGACTGGCAATTCATTTCTTATATGATATTATACATATTTCAATGCCATTCTCCCAAATCATCCCCCTCTCCCTCTCCCACAGAGTCCAAAAGATGGTGCTATACATCTGTGTCTCTTTTGCTGTCTTGCATACAGGTTTATCATTAACGTCTTTCTAAACAACAACAGAACTTCATTGATAGAGTTAGTCTTTTGAACACATAGCCTGTGTATTTGAATGCAGAACATGTGCAACATTGGATGTATTGCCTGTCACAACAGTTCCTTAGACAGATAAACTATATCCCTCAGTTGGGTAGTACAAAGATAATTCTGTTGCCATATATTGTGGCAAAGAACTGCTGTGACAGGTACATTATCTATGATGTGTGTCTGTGTGTTGCCCTTTTGCTTCTTCCTTTACAGAAACTGCATCCCTAGAAATTTTGTGGTATCCCAATAAAAAGACTCTGCTCGAGCTATAAATTTCAACATACTAAAAGGACAATTCCAGATTCAAGTAGAATTGTTTTGCAATTATTTAAAAAATCATATTTTATAAATGTTCCCTAATCCTTTTACCCAGTTCATTCAGGGATTTGAAAGATAATACTACTACTAATAATAATCTTCAATTATAGAAAAAGTAAAGTCTTTTTTTTTAGATTATACTCAGCAATAAACATATTGAAAATTATAGTTTTACATTATTTTTTAATTTAAATTTATTTATTTTAATTAGAGGCTAATTATGTTACAATATTGTATTGGTTTTGCCATACATCAACTAGAATCTGCCATGGCTGTGCACGTGTTCCTAATCTTGAACCCCCTCCCACCTCCATCCCCATACCATGCCTCTGGGTCATCCCAGTGCACCAGCCCCAAGCTTCCTTTATCCTGTCTCTTTTTCTGTCTTGCATACAGGTTTATCATTAAGGTCTTTCTAAATTCCATGTATATGCGTTAGTGTACTGTATTAGTGTTTTTCTTTCTGGCTTACTTGACTCTGTATAATCGGCTCCAGTTTCATCCACCTCATGAGAACTGATTCAAATGTATTCTTTTTAATGGCTGAGTAATACTCCATTGTGTATATGTACCACAGCTTTCTTATCCATTCATCTGCTGATGAACATCTAGGTTGTTTCCATGTCCTGGCTATTGTAAACAGTGCTGCAATGAACATTGGGGTACACGTGTCTCTGTCAATTCTGGTTTCCTCAGTGTGTATGCCCAGCAGTGGGATTGCTGAGTCATATGGCAGTTCTATTTCCAGGTTTTAAATGAATCTCCACACTGTTCTCCATAGTGGCTGTACTAGTTTACATTCCCACCAACAGTGTAAGAGGGTTCCCTTTTCTCCATACCCTCTCCACCATTTATTGCTTGTAGACTTTTGGATCACAGCCATTCTGACTGGTGTGAAATGGTACCTCACTGTGGTTTTGATTTGCATTTCTCTGATAATGAGTGATGTTGAGCATTTTTTCATGTGTTTGTTAGTCATCTGTATATCTTCTTTAGAGAAATGTCTGTTCAGTTCTTTGGCCCATTTTTTGATTGGGTCGTTTATTTTTCTCGAGTTGAGCTGTAGGAGTTCCTTGTATATTTTTGAGATTAGTTGTTTGTCAGTTGCTTCATTTGCTATTATTTTCTCCCACTCTGAACACTGTCTTTTCACGTTGCTTAGAGTTTCGTTTGTTGTGCAGAAGCTTTTAATTTTAATTGGATCCCATTTGTTTATTTTTGTTTTTATTTCCAATATTCTGGGAGGTGGGTCATAGAGGGTCCTGCTGTGATTTATGTCGGAGAGTGTTTTGCCTATGTTCTCCTCTAGGAGTTTTATAGTTTCTGGTCTTATGTTTAGATCTTTAATACATTTTGAGTTTGTTTTTGTGTATGGTGTTAGAAAGTGTTCTAGTTTCATTCTTTTACAAGTGGTTGACCAGTTTTCCCAGCACCACTTGTTAAAGAGATTGTCTTTAATCCATTGTATATTCTTGCCTCCTTTGTCAAAGATAAGGTGTCCATATGTGCGTGGATTTATCTCTGGGCTTTCTATTTTGTTCCATTGATCTATATTTCTGTCTTTGTGCCAGTACCATACTGTCTTGATGACTGTGGCTTTGTAGTAGAGCCTGAAGTCAGGCAGGTTGATTCCTCCAGTTCCATTCTTCTTTCTCAAGATTGCTTTGGTTATTCAAGGTTTTTTTGTCTTTCCATACAAATTGTGAAATTATTTGTTGTAGCTCTATGAAAAATACCATTGGTAGCTTGATAGGGATTGCATTCAATCTATAGATTGCTTTGGGTAGTATACTCATTTTCACTATAGTGATTCTTCCAATCCATGAACATGGTATATTTCTCCATCTATTAGTGTCCTCTTTGATTTCTTTCACCAGTGTTTTACAATTTTTACAGTTTGAGTAGGATAGGTCTTAGCTCTTCTCTAAATTTTTGGTAGAATTCAGCTGTGAAGCCATCTGGACCTGGGCTTTTGTTGCTGGAAGATTTCTGATTACAGTTTCAATTTCCATGCTTGAGATGGGTCTCTTAAGATTTTCTATTTCTTCCTGGTTCAGTTTTGGAATGTTGTACTTTTCTAAGAATTTGTCCATTCCTTCCACTTTTCCATTTTATTGGCATATAATTGTTGATAGTAGTCTCTTATGATCCTTTGTATTTGTGTGTTGTCTGTTATGATCTCTCCATTTTCATTTCTAATTTTATTGATTTGATTTTTCTCCCTTTGTTTCTTGATGAGTCTGGCTAAGGGTTTGTCAATTTTTTTTTTTTTTTTGTCCTTTCAAAGAACCAATCTTTGGCTTTTGCTATGATCTTCTTTGTTTCTTTTGCATTTATTTCTGCCCTAATTTTTAAGATTTCTTTCCTTCTACGAACCCTGGGGTTCTTCATTTCTTCCTTTTCTAGTTGCTTTAGGTGTAGGGTTAGGTTATTTATTTGACTTTTTTTCTTGTTTCTTGAGGTATGCCTGTATTGCTATGAACTTTCCCCCTAGGACTGCTTTTACAGTGTCCCACAGGTTTTGGGTTGTTGTGTTTTCATTTTCATTCATTTCTATGTATATTGTGATTTCTTTTTTGATTTCTTCTATGATTTGTTGGTTATTCAGCAGCATGTTGTTCAGCGTCCATATTTTGGAATTTTTAATAGTTTTTCTCCTGTAATTGAGATCTAATCTTATTGCATTGTGGTCGGAAAAGATGCTTGGAATGATTTCAATTTTTTTGAATTTACCAAGCCTAGATTTATGGCCCAGGATGTGATCTATCCTGGAGAAGGTCCAATATGCGCTTAAGAAAAATGTGAAATTCATTGTTTTTGGGTGAAATGTCCTATAGATATCAATTAGGTCTAACTGGTATATTGTATCATTGTGTTTCTTTGTTAATTTTATGTTTAGTTGATCTGTCCATAGGTGTGAGTGGGGTACTAAAGTCTCCCACTATTATTGCATTATTGCTAATTTCCCCTTTCATACTTGTTAGCATTTGTCTTACATATTGCGGTGCTCCTATGTTGGTTGCATATATATTTATAATTGTTATATCTTCTTCTTGGGTTGATCCTTTGATAATTATGTAGTGTCCTTCTTTGTCTCTTTTCACAGTCTTTGTTTTAAAGTCTATTTTATCTGATATGAGTATTGCTAATCCTGCTTTCTTTTGGTCTCTATTTGCATGGAATATTTTTTCCATCCCTTCAGTTTCAGTCTGTATGTGTCCCCTGTTTTGAGGTGGGTATCTTGTAGACAACATATGTAAGGGTCTTGTTTTTGTATCCATTCAGCCAGTCTTTGTCTTTTGGTTGGGGCATTCAACCCATTTATGTTTAAGGTAATTTTTGATAAGTATGACCTCTTTGTCATTTACTTTATTGTTTTGGGTTTGAGTTTATACACCATTTTTGTGTTTCCTGTCTAGAGAATATCCTTTAGTATTTGTTGGAGTGCTGGTTTGGTGGTGCTGAATTCTCTCAGCTTTTGCTTGTCTGTAAAGCTTTTAATTTCTCCTTCATATTTGAATGAGATCCTTGCTGGGTACAGTAATCTGGACTGTAGGTTATTTTCTTTCATCACTTTAAGTATGTAATGACATTCCCTCCTGGCCTGAAGAGTTTCTAATGAAGGATCAGCTGTTATCCTTATGGAAATCCCCTTGTGTGTTATTTGTTGTTTTTCCCTTGCTGCTTTTAATATTTGTTCTTTGTGTTTGATCTTTGTTAATTTGCTTAATATGTGTCTTGGGGTGTTTTGTCTTGGGTTTATCCAGTTTGTGACTCTCTGGGTTTCTTGGTCTTGGGTGATTATTTCTTTCCCCATTTTAGGGATGTTTTCAACTATTTTCTCCTCAAGTATTTTCTCAATGTCTTTCTTTTTGTGTTCTTTTTCTAGGACTCCTATGATTCGAATGTTGAAGCGTTTAATAATGTCCCGGAGGTCTCTGGGATTGTCCTCACTTCTTTTAATTCATTTATATTTTTTCCTCTCTGATTCATTTATTTCTACCATTCTATCTTCTCTTTTTACTAATCCTATCTTCTGCCTCCGTTATTCTATTATTTGTTGCCTCCAGAGTGTTTTTTATCTCCTTTCTTGCATTATTTGTTATATACTGACTCTTTTTTATTTCTCCTAGGTCCTTGTTAAACTTTTCTTGCATTTCCTCAATCCTTGTCTCCAGGCTATTTATCTGTAATTCCATTTTGTTTTCAAGATTTTGGATCATTTTCACTAACATTATTCAGAATTTTTTATCAGGTAGATTCCCTACCTCTTCATCTTTTGTTTGGTTTGGTGGACATTTATCCTGTTCTTTCACCTGCTGGGTATTCCTCTGTCTCTTCATCTTGTTTATATTGCTGAGTTTGTGGTGGCCTTTCTGTATTCTGACAGTTTGTGGAGTTCTCTTTATTATGGAGTTTCCTCACTGTGAATGGGGTTGTATTGGTGGCTTGTCAAGGTTTCTTGGTTGGGGAATCTTGTGTTGGTGTTCTAGTGGGTGGAGCTGGATGTCTTCTCTCTGGGGTGCAATGAAGTGTCTAGTTATGAGTTATGAGATGTCATTGGTTTTGGAGTAACTTTGGGAAGCCTGTATATTGAAGCTCAGGGCTGTGTTCTTGTGTTGTTGGAGAATTTGTGTGGTATGTCTTGCTCTGGAACTTGTTGGCCCTTGGGTGGTGCTTGGTTTCTGTGTAGGTATGGAGGCATTTGATGAGCTCCTATTGATTAATGTTCCCTGGAGTCAGGTGTTCTCTGTTGTTCTCATGATTTGGACTTAAGCCTCCTGCTTCTGGTTTTCAGTCTTATTTTTACAGTAGTCTCAAGACTTCTTCGATACAGCACCATTGATAACACATCTAGGTTAAAGATGAAAAGTTTCTCCACAGTGAGGGACACCCAGAGAGGTTCACAGAGTTACATGGAGAAGAGAAGTGGGAGGAGGGAGTTAGAGGTGACCCGAATGAGATGAGGTGGGATCAAAATAGGAGAGAGCAAGCTAGCCAGTAATCACTTCCTTATGTGTGCTGCACAGTCTGGACCACTCAGAGATATTCCTGGAGTTATACAGAGAAGAGAAGAGGGAGGAAGGAGACAGAAGTGGCCAGGAGGATAAAAGGGGGTAATGAAAAGGAGAGAGAAATCCAGCCAGTAGTCACTTCCCTAAGTGTTCTCTACCGTCTGGAACACACAGAGATTCAGAGAGTTGGGTAGAGAAGAGAAGGGGGAGGGAGGAGACAGAGGAGACCTAGTGGAGAAAAAGGAGAGTCCAAAGGGGGAGAGAGCAGTCAAACCAGTAATCTTGCTCCCAAGTAAAAATGGGTAATGAGGATTGGGTTCTTAAAGGTACAAAATTGATAACAAATACCAAAAATCAAAGATTAAAATTATAGAGTCGAGGTTGGTTTTTCAAAAATACAATATTAAAGAAAAGAAGAAGAATAAAACAAAGTCACAAAAGTTATTAAAAAATATTTGAAGTTTGCTTTAAAAATAGTGGGGTTTTTTTTGAAAAGTAATAGTAGGTTATAAAAATGAAAGTTAAAGGAGTAATAGAAGACTTAAAAATTTTTTTTTTAAATCAAAAGAAAAAAAAAAGAAATGAATGATCATAAAAATAGTAACAACATATCTAGGACTTTCTCTGGTGCTGTTGTGGGCAGTGTGGGGTCAGTTCATTTTTGGATAGTTTCTTGGTCAGGCTTATATTTCTCAAGATCTATAGGCCCCTTCCTATGTAGTTGGTACTAACTACAGGGTTTTAATCTATTGTACCTGTCACTTCCAAGGCCGTTTCCTTAGTTTTAGCTTCTTCTGTTTGCTGGTCTCTTCAGTGTCTGATTTCCACCCTTATACATAGGGAGCGGTGATGGACACTTTCTTTTAGCTTCACTTGTTCAGTCGCGCTGTGGGGAAGGAGGGACGTTGCATACAAATAACATTGTCGTGTGCTCGCAGTGTCTCAGCTGCACTGGGCCTGCCCCTGCTCACGGCGCATGCACCCTCCCTGCCCACACAGCTCAGGCTCTAGTTTGCTCCACTGGGAACCGTCAGAGGCCAGCCCTGGGCTGCATGCAACTCCCAGGTCTAAGCCACTCAGGTTCAGGCACTCAGGTAGTCCTCAGAGGTGCAGACTCTGTTGGGCCTGCGTTTTGTGCCCTTCCCAGCTCCGAGCAGCTCGGGTGATGAGGTGTTTGGCAAGCATGGTCACTGCAACTTATCACCTTTCCCATCCCTGCCGCTTGGTTTTCTGGGTGTACAACTGGCGCACCTTCTCAGGCGGATGATGACTGTCCAGAACCCCAAGAAGTCTTAGTTAACAAAGAATCCTGCTTACAGTTAGGTAGATAATGTCTCTCTGGGGCTGTGATTGCCCCCTTCCGGCTCTGGCTGCCTGTCACCAGAAGGGGATGGTCTGTAGCCGGCTAATTCTGTTCAGCCCTTTGTTCTGTGCACAGGCCTGGCAGTGTCTTAAGGCTTTTCCCATGGTAGCTGTCCCACAGTCTAGTTTGCTAGCCCAAATTAGTTTGCTCTGATTAGCCTCGGGGAATTCAGACCCGATCCTTACTCTAAACAATGCAGCCCGCGCCTCCCTGCCTAGCCCCCACTTGCCAGTGGCGGGTGCAGGCGTCTGAGCTGCTTCTCCACTGGGGGAGTTACTGTTGGGCTTGTAATCTGTGGGTTTTAATTATTTACTTATTTTTCATCCCTATTATGTTTCCCTCTGTGCTTCCAAGGTTCACCACAGACTCAGCAGTGAGAGTGTTGCCTGGTGTTTGGAAACTTCTCTCTTTTTAAGACTCCCTTCCCAGGACAGAGCTCTGTCCCTACCTCTTTTGTCTCTTGTTTTGTCTTTTATATTTTTCCTACCTCCTTTTGAAGACAATGGGCTGCTTTTCTGGGTGTCTGATGTCCTCTGCCGGCTTTCAGAAGTTGTTTTGTGGAATTTACTCAGCGTTTAAATATCCTTTTGATGAATTTGTGGGGGAGAAAGTGGTCTCCCCGTCCTATTCCTCCACCATCATAAGACCGTTCCCCCAGTTTTTACATTCTTAAGTTATGCTATTAAAAATTTAACTTATTCTGTTGTGAATTGTTTTCCAGAGAAATATGAAAAAGTAATAACCAAATAGTTGTTTATTGCCATCAGGCTACAGAAATATGGAGATATAATTACAAGTAACAAGACCACTGAAGCATACCATGGAAATCCTTCTCAAGGCTTATTGTTTCAATAGGTTAAATAAATAAATAAATAAAATAATATAAACCTTTATAAATCCTGAAGGAAGACAACATAGCAAATTTTTATCATAGAAAGGAGAAATAAAAAACAAGGCCATCTTTAAATGCATTAGGATGAATAAAGAATTTTAAATGACAACTTTAATTTACAAAATCCAGTGCTTTAACCCTCTCAAGGGACTAGTTTCTAGACATGATAGTCCCCTCACCAACTGCAGTTATTCAGTGTTTCACAGTTTCTCCAGAAAGATGCTTAACATGAATTATAGAAAGTATAAGAAATCAATAGGATATTAAAGATCTTTAGGGTATTTAAATTATTCTTCTTTATAGTAATTAAACTCATACATATTAAATTAGCAGTATAAACCTTGTGTATTTAGTGTTGGTACTGACATTTCTAAACCTTGGCACAAGCTAAACTGACCAGTGTTCCTGCTCAATTTAAAAATTATTTTTTAAATAATTATTGTGCCACTGATCCAAAGATGGAAATAGAGAAGATAAGTCGTCTATCTACTTCTTTCTAACAATTTAACACATAGCCTTCTCTTTGTTATATATCTGAAATGAAGTGCTACATTGCAATAGTTTTCTGAAGTTGGAGCTTAATATGGATTATTTTTTAAAAATTGGTATGTAGAGACTACTTTAATTGAAAAGCACTTCTTAATGAATTATCTTAGCACCTTATTTCCAAAGTGGGGGATTCCCCAAACATATCTCCAAGCAGTTAATGGGGACATAAGCTTTAGTTCAGTTCAGTCAGTTCAGTCGCTCAGTTGTGTCCGACTCTTTGCGACCACATGAATCCCAGCACGCCAGGCCTCCCTGTCCATCACCAACTCCCAGAGTTCACTCAGACTCATGACCATCAAGTCAGTGATGCCATCCAGCCATCTCATCCCCGTCGTCCCCTTCTCCTCTTGCCTCCAATATCTCCCAGCATCAGAGTCTTTTCCAATGAGTCAACTCTTCGCATGAGGTGACCAAAGTACTGGAGTTTCAGCTTTAGCATCATTCCTTCCAAAGAAACCCCAGGGCTGATCTCCTTTAGAATGGACTGGTTGGATCTCCTTGCAGTCCAAGGGACTCTCAAGAGTCTTCTCCAACACCACAGTTCAAAAGCATCAATTCTTTGGTGCTCAGCCTTCGTCACAGTCCAACTCTCACATCCATACATGACCACAGGGAAAACCATATCCTTGACTGCTGCTGCTGCTGCTAAGTCGCTTCAGTTGTGTCCGACTCTGTGCGACCCCATAGACGGTGGCCCACCAGGCTTCCCCGTCCCTGGGATTCTCCAGGCAAGAACACTGGAGTGGGTTGCCATTTCCTTCTCCAATGCATGAAAGGGAAAAGTGAAAGTGAAGTCGCTCAGTCGTGTCCGACTCTTCATGACTCCGTGGTCTGCAGCCTACCAGGCTCCTCCATCCATGGGATTTTCCAGGTAAGAGTACTGGAGTGGGGTGCCATTGCCTTCTCCAATAGCCTTGACTAGACGGACCTTTGTTGGCAAAGTAATGTTTCTGCTTTTGAATATGCTATCTAGGTTGGACATAACTTTCCTTCCAAGGAGTAAGCATCTTTTAATATCCTACAATTTAACTCAATTCTGCCTATTCAAAGATGGCATCAGACTCCACATAATAAAGGCTCAATCCTATACTGTTTCCCAGCCCCATCAGACACAGTCACAAACCCAGGCTGTGCTTATGAACAATCAACTACAAACTGAAGGTTTGTGAACCCCCCATGGACTTAAAACACCAGTTGCAAGTCCAGGATGTTACCTGTATTTCTAACCAACCATCTATAAATCATAGGTTCCCATGACCTCTTCCTCTGGTTTGATTAATTTGCTAGAGTGTCTTACAGAATTCAGAGAAATATTTTGCTTACTACATCACCAGTTTAATGTAAAAGGATATAACTCAGGGACAATCAAATGAAAAAGATGCATATGTACGTACCCTCTCCAGTTGTGCCACTCTTCCCACATATCCACATGTGTTTACCTTACCTCTGCCCAACACCCTCCACCCAATACATCTTATTCTACCGTTCAGTAATTTTAGCTCTGAGAAAATATCTAGGCTTATGGTTCAAGATGTCAGAGTAGAAGCACATCTCCTGTGGTGTACTCCAGAGTAGAAGCTCAACTCCTCCTGTGAAAACATCAAAACCACAACTGTTGAACAAGAGGATGCTGGAAAACACCAAAAAAAAAGATATCCCACATCCAAAGACAAAGAACAAGGCACAACGAGATTGTAGAAGGGGCACAATCCAGATAAAATCAAATCATATACCCACCAAGTGGGTGACTCACAAACTGGAGAACAATAATATCAAATAAGTTATGCAACTGTTGTGAAGGTTCTAAACCCAATGCCAGGCTTCCCATCCTGGAGACCTTACAAAGAGACTGGGAATACCCAGGGAATCTGACATTGAAGGCCATCAGGATTTGATTAAACACTTTCAAAGTACTGGGAGAAACAGAGACTCCAGTCTAGGAGGGCACAAACAAAACTTTGTGTGCATCAAGACACAGAGGAAATGAGCAGTGAGTCCACAGGAGACTAACCAAAACTATCTGCTAGTGTTAGAGGGTCTCCTGTGGAGGTATGAGTTGGCAGGGGCTCACGACAGGGATGGGGGCACTGGCAGCATCAGTTGATATATCTCTCAGCAATCTTGATTACAGTTTGCAGTTCATCAAGCCTGGCATTGTGCATGATGTACACTGCATATAAGTTAAACAAGCAGAGTGACAATATACAGTCTCGAAATAATCCTTTCCCAATTTGGAACCAGTCCATCGTTCCATATCTGGTTCTAACTGTTGTTTATTGACCTGCATAAAGGTTTCACAGGAGGCAAATAAGGTGGTCTGGTACTCCCATCTATTGAAGAATTTTCCAAAGTTTGTTGTAATCTACACAATCAAAGGCTTTAGTGTAGTCGATGAATCAGATACAGATTTTTTTTTTTCTGGAATTCTCTTGCTTTTTCTACATTCTCATGAATGTTGGCAATTTGATTTCTCGTTTCTCTGTCTTTTCTAAATGCAGCTTGCACATCTGAAAGTTCTCAGTTCACGTACTGTTGAAGCCTCATTTGTAGAATTTTGAGCATTACTTTGTTAGCAGGTGAAATGAATGCAATTGTGCAATAGTTTGAACATTCTTTGGCATTTCCCCTATTTGGGACTGGAACAAAAACTGACCTTTTCAGTCTGGTAGCCACTTTTGAGTTTTACAAATTTGCTGGCATACTGAGTGTGGCACTTCTACAGTGTCATCTTTTAGGATTTGAAATAGTTCAGCTGGAATTTCATCACCTTCACTAGCTTTGTTAGTAATGATGCTTCCTAAGGCCCACTTGACTTCACATTCAGGATGTCTGGCTCTGGGTGAGTGATCACACCATCGTGGTTATCTGGGATCTGGGTCATCAAGATCATATATATATATATATATATATATATATATATATATATATATATTTCTGTGTATTCTTGCCACCTCTTCTTAATATCTTCTGCTTCTGTTAGGTCCATACCATTTCTGTTCTTTATTGTGCCCATCTTTCCATGAAATATTCCCTTGATATCCGTAGTTTTCTAAGTGATCTCTAGTCTTTCCCCCTCCATTGTTTTCCTCTATTTATTTCCACTGTTGACTTAGGAAGGCTTTCTTATCTCTCCTTGCTATTCTTTGGGATACTGCATTCAGATGGGTATATCTTTTTTTTTTTTCTCTCCTTTGTCTTTCACTTATCTTCTTTTCTCAGCTATTTGTAAGGCTCCTTCAGACAAACATTTTGCCTCACCTATTTGTAAGGCCCCCTCAGACAACCTTTTGCCTTATTGAATTTATTTTTCTTGGAGATGTTCTTGATCACCGCCTTCTGTACAATGTTATGAACCTCTGTCCATAGTTCTTCAGGCACTCTGTTTATGATATCTAGTCCCTTGAATATATTTGTCATTCCCACCATACAATCACAAGATACTTGATTTAGGTCATACCTGTTCATGGTCTGAGCCACATGAAGATCAGCAAAAGATGGCAAAATAAAGGACAGAAATGGTATGGACCTAACAGAAGCAGAAGATATTAAGAAGAGGTGGCAATAATACACAGAAGAACTAAACAAAACAGATCAAGTTTTTGCTGACTGTATAGAGCTTCTCCATCTTTGGCTGTAAGGAATACAGTCAATTTGATTTCAGTATTGACCATCTGGTTATGTCCTTGTGTGGAGTCATCTCTTGTTTTGTTGGAAGACTGTGTTTGCTCTGACCAGTGCATTCTCTTGGCAAAACCCTGTTAGCCTTTGCCATGATTCATTTTGTACTCCAGTTCACCATTAACCTTACCATAGAGCCTGTAACCTGGGTAAACTCAAGCCAAAAATCTACCAAGGAGGGAGTGAAACACCCCCACCTCCCCCTTAAGCAGTTAATTGGGTTAAAGCTTTACTGAGAATGGTGCTGCCAAATATTTGTTTATGCTGTTTTCAGTTCAGTTCAGTCACTCAGTCGTGTCCGACTCTTTGTGACCACATGAAGCACAGCACACGAGGCCTCCTTGTCCATCACCAACTCACAGAGTCCACCCAAACCCATGTCCATCGAGTAGGTGATGCCATCCAACCATCTCATCCACTGTCCTCCCCTTCTCTTCCTGCAAAAATCTTTCCCAGCATCAGGGTCTTTTCAAATGAGTCAGCTCGTCGCATCAGGTGGCCAAAATATTGAAGTTTCAGCTTCAACATCAGTCCTTCCAATGAACACCCAGGATTGATCTCCCTTAGGATGGACAGGTTGGGTCTCCTTGCAGTCCAAGGGACTCTCAAGAGTCTTCTCCAACACCACAGTTCAAAAGCATCAATTCTTCGGTGCTCAGCTTCCTTCACATTCCAAATATCACATCCATATATGACCACTGGAGAAACCATAGCCTTGACTAGATGGACCTTTGTTGGCAAAGTAATGTCTCTGCTTTTTAATATGCTGTCTAGTTTGGTCATAAATTTCCTTCCAAGGAGTAAGCGTCTTTTAATGTCATGGATGCAATCACCATCTGCAGTAATTTTCAACCACAGAAAAATAAAGTCAGCCACTGTTTCTACTGTTTCCCCATCTATTTGCCTTGAAGTGGTGGCACCGGATGCCATGATCTTTCTGAATGTTGAGCTTTAAGTCAACTTTTTCACTCTCCTCCTTCACTTTCATCAAGAAGCTCTTTAGTTCTTCTTCACATTCTACCATAAAGGTGGTGTCATCTGCATATCTGAGGTTATTGATATTTCTCCCTGCAATCTTGATTCCAGCTTGTGCTTCTTCCAGCCCAGCGTTTCTCATGATGTACTCTGCATATAAGTTAAATAAGCAGGGTGACAATATACAGCTTTCACATACACCTTTTCCTATTTGGAACCAGTCTGTTTTTCCATGTCCAGTTCAAACTGTTGCTTCCTGACCTGCATATAGGTTCCTCAAGAGGCAGATCAGGTGGTTTGTTATGCTTATCTCGTTCAGAACTTTCCACAGTTTATTGTGATCCACACAGTCAAAGACTTTGGGATAATCAATAAAGCAGAAGCAGATGTTTTTCCGGAACTCTATTGCTTTTTTGATGATCCAAAGGCTGTTGGCAATTTGATCTCTGGTTCCTCTGCCTTTTCTAAAACCAGCTTGAACATCTGGATGTTTACAGTTCACATATTCCTGAAGCCTGGCTTGGAACATTTTAAGCATCATTTTACTAATGTGTGAGATGAGTGCAATTGTGCAGTAGTTTGAGTATTCTTTGTATTGCCTTTCTTTGGGATTGGAACGAAAACTGACCTTTTCCAGTCCTGTGGACACTCCTGAGTTTTCCAAATTTGCTGTCATATTGAGTGGCAGCACTTTCACAGCATCATCTTCCAGGATTTGAAATAGCTGAACTGGAATCCCATCACCTTACTAGCTTTGTTCATAGTGATGCTTCCTAAGGCCCACTTGACTTAACATTCAGGATGTCTGTCTCTAGGTGAGTGATCACACCATCGTGATTATCTGGATCATGAAGATCTTTTCTGTACAGTTATTCTGTGTATTCTTGCCACCTCTTCTTAATATCTTCTGCTTCTGTTAGGTCGTTACCATTTCTGTCCTTTATTGAGCCCATCTTTACATGAAATATTCCCTTGGTATAACTAATTTTCTTGAAGAGATCTCTAACCTTTCCCATTCTACTGTTTCCCTCTATTTCTTTGCATTGATCGCTGAGGAAGGCTTTCTTATCTCTTCTTGCTATTCTTTGGAACTCTGCATTCAAATGGCTATATTTTTCCTTTTATCCTTTGCTTTTTACTTCCCTTATTATTATTATTATTTTTTGCATTTCTTTTTCTTGAGGATGGTCTTGATTCCTGTCTCCTGTACAATGTCATGAACCTCCATCCATAGTTCATCAGGCACTGTATCTATTAGATCTAGTCCCTTAAATCTATTTCTCATAAGGGGTTTGATTTAGGTCATACCTGAATGGTCTACTGGTTTTCCTCACTTTCTTCAATTTAAGTCTGAATTTGCCAATAAGGAGTTCATGATCTGAGCCACAGTCAGCTCCCGGTCTTATTTTCTCTGACTCTATGGAGCTTCTCCATCTTTGGCTGAAAAGGATATAATCAATCTGATTTTGGTGCTGACCATATTGTGATGTCCATGTGTAGAGTCTTTTCTTGTGTTGTTGGAAGAGGGTGTTTGCTATGACCAATGCATTCTCTTGGCAGAACTCTATTAGCCTTTTCCTGCTTCATTCTGTACTCCAAGGCCAAATTTGCCTGTTACTTCAGGTGTTTCTTGACTTCCTACTTTTGCATTCCAGTCCCCTGTAATGAAAAATGCATCTTTTTTGGGTGTTAGTTCTAGAAGGTCTTGTAGGTCTTCATAGAACCATTCCACTTCAGCTTATTCAGCATTACTGGTCAGGGCATAGACTTGTATTACCGTGATATTAAATAGTTTGCCTTGGAAACGAACAGAAATCATTCTGTAGTTTTTGAGATTGCATCCAAGTACTGCATTTTGGACTCTTTTGTTGACTATCATGGCTATTCCATTTCTTCTGAGGGATTCCTGCCCACAGTAGTAGATCCATCTGAGTTAAATTCACCCATTCCAGTCCATCTTAGTTCACTGATTCCTAGAATGTCGATGTTCACTCTTGCCATCTCCTGTTTAAGCACTTCCAATTTGCCTTGATTCATGGAACTAACATTCCAGGTTCCTATGCAATATTGCTCTTTATAGCAGCAAACCTTGTTTCTATCACCGGTTCCATCCACAACTGGATATTGTTTTTGCTTTGGCTCCATCCCTTCTTTCTTTCTGGAGTTATTTCTCCACTGATCTCCAGTAGCATTTTGGGCACCTACTGACATGGGGAGTTCATCTTTCAATGTCTTATCTTTTTGCCATTTCATACTGTTCATATATATGTATATATATTTATACACACACATCAGGTAAATATATATGTTGTTTATTTTATTTTGTTTTGACCTTAAACTCTTATTATTGGAACACTTTTAGCACCTATTAAATTTACCAGGAAAGCATACTGATTTAATTTTATACAACACACATTCATTCAGTGAAAACATAAAACAATCATATAGACATAAAAATATACAATGTACTTAAGAGAATATCCTATTCAGTCCTTCTCAGAAATTCTTGAAGTTCTTATTTATTGACATATCTTTGTATATATAATTTAACTTATTCTTACTTATTAATCAAACTAATAATGAGAAAGCCAGTTCAACATCATCAAATATTTATGACACTATGTATATGCAAAACATCATGGTAGCTCCTGGAATTAAAAAGAATCATAGGACCTGTATCTAATATATATTTTCCTTTGAGATGAGAGGTGGCCTAATATATTTTTCTCTTTGAGAGGTGACCATATTTAGACCTTTCGTGATCTTATGCCTATCTCCTTTTATTTAATCCAAATAAATAAAAGTTTCTGCACAGAGTATATAATACTGAGAGACTTACGAGTCAGCTGAAATTGAGAGAGTCAGTTCCTAGGCAGGTTGATAGGGAATCTAGGGGTCCCCAAGGAGAGAGGGGTCTGGAATTCTCAAAGAGGAAGAAAGGACAAATTTTTTTTCTTTCTCCACATTCCTTAGGGTTATATAACAATAATGTATCCTGCCTAAGGACAGTCTCTGGATCAAACCTTCTGGCTAATTCTGTTATCTTAAAATGTAAATTATGGGAGTAGGTCTGATGAGGTCTTTACAACCTCCAGACATTCTTTGGATTATATAACTTCATTGTTAACACTAGCAAGCGGGTACTTTTTCTGCCCCCTTCTGATGCCTATGTCAGAAGCTTTCTCTATCTCCTTTATACTTTAATAAAACTTTATTACACAAAAGCTCTGAGCGATCAAGCCTCGTCTCTGGCCCCGGATTGAATTCTTCTCCTCTGGGGGCCAAGAATCCCAGTGCATTCGCGTGATTCAACAACAACCTTTCAAAATGCCCCAAAATTTTTTCCATATTCAAAATACTTTTATTTTCAGATTTATATTTGTATTCTTATGAATCTTAATTTTACAGATGATATTTCATGTTGAATTCTCTAAAGAGAAAGAAAACTAACACTTTGATATATTTTCCAACGTGTTTGCTGAGTTCCAAGCTTGACTTCTAATAATACAGTATCAATGAAGTAGGCAAATTCTACATTCTTCCGCAACCATTTCAGAAATGACCATTAGCACTATCTCTTTACTTTTATTAATCAGTGAAAAACTATAAATGGGATTTCAGGGTTATCATAGATTTAGATACATTAAAATCAGAATGTGTACACTTGGAAAATGTGAGTAAAAAAGTATTTTGTTTCAATCAAGATAACTTTACTGAGAATTTAATAATAAACTACTTCACATATGCCCTTTTAAGTTTAGTAAAATGTTCAATGCATCAGAAATAACATCAATAATTTGAATATAAGCAATCATATCTTTAAGCAGTAAAGCAAAAAGAAATATTGCAACAGGTAAAAATAAGTATTATCATAAATATTCTTACTGTTCCCACTAAAATTTAGATCTAATTTTGACCACAGCAAAAGGTTCATTCTTGAATATGTAATATGACTTCATATCTTACTGTGCACAGTCATTCTTCAGATTCCTCAAGAACAAAATGAGACTTCTCAATGCATTATGAAGATACAACATCCCTTATCCCATTTTAAGGAAAGAATAGTAAGTCTGAATTAATTTTATTTTTTAGAAAAATTAAAGACAGCAAAAGAGACATAAATGTAAAGAATGGACTTTTGGAATATGTGGGAGAAGGCGAGAGTGGGATGATTTGATAGAATAGCTTTGAAACACGTATATTACCATATATAAAATAGATGATCAGTGAAAGTTTGATGCATGAAGCAGTGCTCTGGGACAACCCAGAAGGATGGGGTGGGGAGGGAGGCGGGATGGGGATTCAGGATGTGGCAGGGGAGCACATGTGCACCCATAGCTGATTCATGTCAATGTATGGAAAAACACACCACAATATTGTAAAGTAACAACCCTCAAATTAAAATAATTAATTAATTTTAAAAATTATTGCGTATATGAGATCAGCTAATGTGAATCAAGTAAATTCTTATTTGAGGTTTTAAGGAAGAGAAGTTACTGAACTTTCTGTTTACAAACCAATAGGAGTCAAAGGATCATGTACTTCTTGAGATGTGTATTTCTTAATGCATCATATTTACAGCAGTCCCTGAAAGTGGAAGTCCTAGAGATGTAATATTATGCTTAGAAGTGCAACATCCTGCAAGTCATCTTAAAAGTCAATTGTAGCATAAAACTATCACCTTATAAATATATCCAGCATCTGTCATTTGTTTTACTTGAAGCAAAGAGCTTTTAACTTCTTTTTCTATGCCTGTGGTGTCTACATAAGATATTCTCATCTCCAAGAAATGTTTCATTTATAACATAACTAGAACATAAGTGCATTATCACCATACTACTGAGAGGGTCCTAATTTTTTGATGTGAATGCGAGAGTTGGACTGTGAAGAGAGCTGAGCACCGAAGAACTGATGCTTTTGAACTGTAGTGTTGGAGAAGACTCTTGAGAGTCCCTTGGACTGCAAGGAGATCCAACCAGTCCATTCTAAAGGAGTCAGCCCTGGGTGTTCTTTGGAAGGAATGATGCTAAAGCTGAAACTCCAGTACTTTGGCAACTTCATGTGAAGAGTTGACTCACTGGAAAAGACTGATGCTGGGAGGGATTGGGGGCAGGAGGAAAAGGGGATGACAGAGGATGAGATGGCTGGATGGCATCACCGACTCAATGGATGTGAGTTTTAGTGAACTCCAGGAGTTGGTGATGGACAGGGAGGCCTGGCGTGCTGCGATTCATGGGGTCACAAAGAGTCGGACACGACTGAGCAACTGAACTGAACTGAACTGAACTGAGTGTACTGTGGACTATAGCTTGACCCTGGATAGTTTCTTTTAAAACTAATTTTCTAATACTAATGTGTTTTGTTCTCTTTCATCTTTATCAATTGCATGTTTGAGAAACAGTAATTCTTCCCTTTTGAGGACTGTAGTGTGTTTCAGCTAGTGGATGTTTTAGAATTTATACAACAATAAAAGTCATGTGAAACAGTTTTCCTTTAAAAAAAAAAAAAAAAGAAAGAAAAGTTTTGCAGTCACATTTTTCCTGGGTTAAAAATCAGTGAAAATATATGAAACATATGTATGGTACAGAAAACCAGTGAAAAAAACTAGCTCAAATATTTAAATTTCATGGAAATGGTTCTAAGGACATACAGCAAACAAAGAAATATTTATTCAAGAATATCTACTAAAACTTGGCAAGAACAAAAAGAGTTTGTAATACTGGAACTATAGAATTCAACTATCACTATGTACTTCCTACTTCCCAGCTTAACAAGATAGGAACTCCATTCCAGAAAGGTGCAGTCAGGAATACATTGATTCTCTACCCTCCTGATCCCAGTTTGAGGGCTATCTTCTCAGGAGAGACAGTACATTGGCATTTCTAATCCTTATAACTGTTGCTGAGGCTATGTTCTAGGAGACTTCATTTCAGAGGTAGACTCTTCCTTCTTCTACCTAGTTTGCACTTTGTGGTACAGAAAAACTACTTTGAGGGGGAATACTGCTGAGAATACTGGGACCCTGATTTTCCTTGCTCTGCCTTGTATGGTGGGAGTTCTATGTGAGGAGAGGCAAGTCAAGAAAAACTGAGACTACTCACTTCTTTGATTAAGCTACAGATTCTAAAGCTGAGAGAAGCTTGTTTTTATAACTATTATCTAACCAGAGCCATGGCTTGGATATTTCCTTTGGGGGGTGGGGAGGAGGTTTTCTCCTACAACAGGAAACACTAAATTACTTCTGAAAGGATTTGATTTCATTTGCAGCAAAGTGTGGGGTAATAAGGCCTATGAATCCATTCAAAAACAATGGAGGTTGTAATGAAAAAACAATATCCACTGGAGAAGCCCTGAAGATGGAATAGGAATAGGACAGGGAGTAGACCTTCCCTACCATAAATATATTTTCAAAAATCATCTGCATGTGGAATAACTCCCACAGAACCTCTTCTGAACACCATCTGAGGGCCCTAGACTTCCAGAAAGCCAAATCAATACCTTCAGAATGAGATAAGGTAAAAGATAAAGATAAAAAGAGAGAGACATGTGCCCCAACAGTGGGTTGCAGCACTGTTTAAAATAGCTAAGACATGGAAGCAATCTAGATGTCCATTGGCAGATGAGTGTATAAGAAAGCAGTGGTACATATACATGATGGAATATTACTCAGCTGTTAAAAAGAATACATTTGAATCAGTTCTAATGAGGTGGATGAACCTAGAGCCTTTGTAATAATAATTACATAATAATTACATTAAAATTACATAATAATAATTCACTTTGTAATAATACAAAGTGAAATAAGACAGAAAATGAAAGATAAATATCATATATTAATGCATACATATGGAATCTAGAAAGATGGAACTGACGATCTTATTTGCAAGACAGCAAAGGAGTTGTTGTTTCTCAGTCACTAAATTTTGTCTGACTCTCTGCAGCCCCATGAACTGCACCATGCCAGGCTTCACTGTCCTTCACTGTCTCGTGGAGTTTGCTCAAACTTATGTCCATTGAGTCAGTGATGCCATTCAATGATCTCATGTTCTGTCACCCCCTTCTCGTCTTGCCCTCAATCTTTTCCAGCATCAGGGTCTTTTCCAATGAGTCAGCTCTTCTTACCAGGCAGCCAAAGTATTGGAGGTTCAGCTTCAGCACCAGTCCTTCCAATGAATATTCAGGGTTGATTTCCTTTAGGATTGACTGGTTTGATCTCCTTGAAGGCCAAGGGAATATTTTCCAATACCACAGTTCAAAAGCATCAAAACTTCGGCAATCAGTCTTCTTTATAGTCCACCTCTCACATTCATAAATGGCTACCGACATAACCATAGCTTTGACTATATAGATCTTTGTTGGCAACATGATGTCTCTGCATTTTAATATGCTGTCTAGTTTTGTCATAGCTTTCCTTCCAAGGAATAAGTGTCTTTTAATTTTGTGGCTACAGTTACTGTCCATAGTGATTTTGGAGCCCAAGAGGATAAAATCTGTCACTGTTTCCAATTTTTCCCCATCTATATGCTTTGAAGTAAGGGGTCTGTTGCCATGATTTTAATTTTTGAATGTTGAATTTTAAGCCAGCTTTTTCACTCTCATCTTTCACCTTCATCAAGAGGTTCTTTAATTCCTCTTCAATTTCTTCCATTAAAGTGGTATCAACTGTATATATAAGGTTGTCAATATTTCTCCCAGCAATCTTGACTCTGGCTTGTGAGTCATCAAGCCCAGCCTTTCACATGACGTACACTGCATATAAATAAAATAAGCAGGGTACAATATACAGCCTTAATGTATTCCTTTCCCAATTTTTAACCAGTCCATTGTTCATGTCCGCTTGTATCTGTTGCTTCTTGTCCTGCATATGGGTTTCTCAGAAAACATGTATGATGGTCTCGTACTCCCATCTCTTTAAGAATTTTCCAGGGGAGGAGCTGAGATGGTGGAGGAGTAGGACGGGGCGAACACTTTCTCCCCCACAAATTCATCAAAAGAACATTTAAACGCCGAGTAAATTCCACAAAACAACTTCTGAATGCCAGCAGAAGACATCAGGCACCCAGAAAAGCAACCCAAGTCTTCGAAAGGAGGTAGGAAAAAATATAAAAGACAAAAAAAGAGACAAAAGAAGGAGGGACGGAGTTCCATCCTGGAAAGGGAGTCTTAAAAAGAGAGAAGTTTCCAAACACCAGGAAACCTTCTCACTGCCAAATCTGTGCTGAGCCTTGGAAGCACAGAGGGCAACATAACAGGGAGGAAAAATAAATAAACAATTAAAACCTGCAGATTGCGAGCCCTATGGTAACTCCCCCAGCGGAGAAGCAGCGCAGATGTCTGCACACGCCACTATCAAGCGGGGGCTGGGCAGGGAGGCACAGCGCAGGCTGCATCACTTAGAGTAAGGATCTGGCCTGAATACCCTGAGAGCTATCTGAGCGAAATAATTTGGGCTAGCAAACCAAACTGTGGGATATCTACCACGCGAAAAGCCAGCCCTAACCTAAGACACCTCCAGGCCCGTGCAGGAAACAAAGGACTGAACAGAGATAGCCAGCTGCAGACCATCCCCCTCTGATGACAGGCAGCCAGAGCCAGAAGAGGGCAATCGCAGCCCCAGAGAGACATTATCTGTAAAACTGTAAGCAGGCTTTTTTGCTAACTAAAACTTCTTGGTGGTCTGGACGGTCAACATCTGCCTGAGAAGGTGCGCCAGTTGTACACCTAGGTAACCGAGTGGCGGGGAGGCGATAAGTCGCAGCAGTTGCGCTCACCAAACACCTCATCACCTGAGCTGCTCGGACCTGGGAAGGGCACAAAACGCAGGCCCAACCGAGTATGCGCCTCTGAGGACTACCCGAGTGCCTGAACCTGAGCGGCTTGGACCTGGGAGGTGCAAGCAGCCCAGGGCCGGCCATGGATGGCTCCTGGCGGAGCAACCTAGAGCCTGAGCACTGTGGGCAGGGAGGCTACACGCGCCGTGAGCGGGGGCAGACCGAGTGTGGCTGAGGCACTGCGAGCACACGCCAGTGTTATTTGTTTGCAGCGCCCCTCCCTCCCTCCCCACAGCGCGACTGAACAAGTGAGCCTAAAAAAAAAAAAGTTTCCTCCACTGTCCCCTTTGTGTCAGGGTGGAAACCAGACACTGAAGAAACCAGAAAACAGAAGAAGCAATAACAGAAGGAACCGCCTTGGAAGCTACAGGCAAAAGATTAAACCCTATGGTTAGTGCCGACTACATAGGAAGGGGCCTATAGATCTTGAGAAATATGTCAGACCAAGGAACTAGCCTAAAATGAACTGACCCCACAATAATCACAACAAAACCAGAGAAAGTCCTATATATATCTTTACTATTTTTACAATCATTCTTTCTTTCTTTCTATTTTTTAATTAAAAAAAATTTTAAGTCCTCTATTATTCCTTTAATTTTCACTTTTATAACCTACTATTACTTTGCAAAAAAAAGACCCTATTTTTTTTAAAGCAAACTTCATATATATATTTTTTATAATTTTTGTGATCTTGTTTTTGGTTTTTTCTTCTTCTTTTCTTTTTTTGTTCTTCTTTTCTTTAACATTGTATTTTTGAAATTCCAATCTCTACTCTAGATTTTTAATTTTAGCTTTTTGGTATTTTTTTAAATCAATTTTGTACCTATATATATTTCTTTTTATAGTTTTTGTGACTTTTTTTCTCTCTCTCTTTCTTTCTCTTCTTCTTTTATATAACATTGTATATCTGAAATTCCAAACTCTACTCTAGATTTTTAATTTATGCTTTTTGGTATTTGTATTCAATTTTGTACCTATATTTTCTTTATAATTTTTGTGACTTTTTTTTTTCTCTCTCTTTCTTTTTCTTCTTCTGTTTTTTAACATTGTATTTTTGAAATTCCAAACTCTACTCTAGATGTTTAACTTTTGCTTTTTGGTATTTGTTATCAATTTTGTATCTATATTTTCTTTATAATTTTGCGTCTTTGTTTTTGTTTTTGTTTCTCTCTTTCTTTTCCTTCTTCTTTTCTTTAACATTGTATTTTTGAAATTCCAAACTCTACTCTAGATTTTTAATTTTGGCTTTTATGTATTTGTTACCAATTTTGTACATTTAAGAACCCAATCTTCAGTACCCATTTTCCACTAGGGAGCGAGATTACTGGCTTAACTGCTCTCTCTCCCTTTGGACTCTCCTTTTTCTCCACCAGGTCGCCTGTGTCTCCTCCCTAACCCCTCTCTACTCTACCCAACTCTGTGAATTTCTGTGTGTTCCAGACGGTGGACAACACTTAGGGAACTGATTATTGGCTGGATCTGTCTCCCTCCTTTTCATTTCCCCCTTTTATCCTCCTGGCCACCTCTGTCTCCTTCCTCCTTCTTCTCTTCTCTGTATAACTCTGTGAACATCTCTGAGCGGTCCAGTTGTGGAGTGCACATTACTGGCTAGTCTGCTCTCTCCTCTATTGATTCCACCTCATCACATCCGGGTCACCTCTAACTCCCTCCTCCCTCTTCTCTTCTCCATGTAACGCTGTGAACTTCTCTGGGTGACCCTCACAGTGGAGAAACTTCATCTTTAATGTAGATGTTTTATCAATGGTGCTGTATAGAAGGAGAAGTTTAGAAACTACTGTAAAAATAAGACCGATAACTGGAAGCAGGAGGCTTAACTTCCAAGCCCTGACTCCAGGGAACTCCTGACTCCAGGGATCATTAATTGACAGGAGCTCATCAAACGCTTTCATACCTACACTAAAACCAAGCATCACACAAGGGCCAACAAGTTCCAGGGCAAGACATACCAAGCAAATTCTCCAGCAACATAGGAACACAATCCTGAGCTCCAAGATACAGGCTGCCCAAAGTCACCCCAAAACCATAGACATCTCATAACTCATTACTGGACACTTCATTGCACTCCAGAGAGAAGAAATCCAGCTCCACCCACCAGAGCACCGACACAAGCTTCCCTAACCAAAAAACCTTGACAAGCCACCTGTACAAACCCACACACAGCGAGGAAATGCCACAATAAAGAGAACTCCACAAACTGCCAGAATACAGATAGGACACCCCAAACTCGGCAATTTAAACACGATGAAGAGACAAAGGAATACCCAGCAGATAAAGGAACAGGATAAATGCCCACCAAACCAAATAAAAGAGGGAGAGATAGGGAATCTACCTGATAAAGAATTCCGAATAATGATAGTGAAATTGATCCAAAATCTTGAAATCATAATGGAAACACAGATAAATAGCCTGGAGACAAAGATTGAAAAGATGCAAGAAAGGTTTGACAAGGACCTCGAAGAAATAAGAAAGAGTAAATATATACTGAATAATGCAATAAATGAAATCAAAAACACTCTGGAGGCAACAGATAGTAGAATAACAGAGGCAGAAGACAGGATTAGTGCATTAGAAGATAGAATGGTAATAATAAATGAATCATAGAGGAAAAAAGAAAAACGAATTAAAAGAAACAAGGACAATCACAGAGACCTCCAGGACAATATTAAACGCTACAATATTCGAATCATAGGGGTCCCAGAAGAAGAAGACAAAAAGAAAGACCATGAAAAAATACTTGAGGAGATAATAGTTGAAAACTTCCCTAAAATTGGGAAGGAAATAATCACTCAAGTCCAAGAAACCCAGAGAGTCCCAAACAGGATAAACCCAAGGCAAAACACCCCAAGACACATATTAATCAAATTAACAAAGATCAAACACAAAGAACAAATATTAAAAGCAGCAAGGGAAAAACAAAAAATAACACACAAGGGGATTCCCATAAGGATAACAGCTGATATTTCAATAGAAACTCTTCAAGCCAGAGGGAATGGCAAGACATACTTAATGTGATGAAAGAAAATAACCTACAGCCCAGATTATTGTACCCAGCAAGGATCTCATTCAAATATGAAGGAGAAATCAAAAGCTTTACAGACAAGCAAAAGCTGAGAGAATTCAGCACCACAAAACCAGCTCTCCAACAAATACTAAAGGATATTCTCTAGACAGGAAACACAAAAACGGTGTATAAATTCGAAACCAAAACGATAAAGTAAATGGCAAAAGGGTCATACTTATCAATAATTACCTTAAACGTAAATGGTTTGAATGCCCCAACTAAAAGACAAAGACTGGCTGAATGGATACAAAAACAAGACCCGTACATATGCTGTCTACAACAGACCCACCTCAAAACAGGGGACACATACAGACTGAAAGTGAAGGGCTCGAAAAAGATTTTCTATGCAAATACGGACCAAAAGAAAGCAGGAGTAGCAATACTCAGTCAGATAAAATAGACTTTAAAACAAAGGCTGTGAAAAGAGACATAGACGGTCACTGCATAATGATCAAAGGATCAATCCAAGAAGAAGATGTAACAATTATAAATATATATGCACCCAACACGGGAGCACCACAATATGTAAGACAAATGCTAACAAGTATGAAAGGAGAAATTAACAATAACACAATAACAGTGGGAGACTTTAATACCCCACTCACACCTAAGGATAGATCAACTAAACAGAAAATTAACAAGGAAACACAAACTTTAAATGATACAATAGACCAGCTATACCTATTTGATATCTGTAGGACATTTCATCCCAAAACAATGAATTTCACCTTTTTCTCAAGCACACATGGAACCTTCTCCAGGATAGATCACATCCTGGACCATAAATCTAGCCTTGGTAAATTCAAAAAAATAGAAATCATTCCAAGCATCTTTTCTGACCACAATGCAGTAAGATTAGATCTCAATTACAGGAGAAAAACTATTAAACATTCCAACATATGGAGGCTGAACAACACGTTGCTGAATAACCAACAAATCACAGAAGAAATCAAAAAAGAAATCAAAATTTGCATAGAAACGAATAAAAATGAAAACACAACAACCCAAAACCTGTGGGACACGGAAAAAGCAGTCCTAAGGGGAAAGTTCATAGCAATACAGGCATAGCTCAATAAAGAAGAAAAAAGTCAAATAAATAACCTAACTCTACACCTAAAGCAACTAGAAAAGGAAGAAATGAAGAACCCCAGGGTTAGTAGAAGGAAAGAAATCTTAAAAATTAGGGCATAAATAAATGCAAAAGAAACAAAAGAGACCATAACAAAAATTAACAAAGCCAAAAGCTGGTTCTTTTAAAGGACAAATAAAATTGACAAACCATTAGCCAGACTCATCAAGAAACAAAGGGAGAAAAATCACATCAATAAAATTAGAAATGAAAATGGAGAAATCACAACAGACAACACAGAAATACAAAGGATCATAAGAGACTACTATCAACAATGATATGCCAATAAAATGGACAACTTGGAAGAAATGGACAAATTCTTAGAAAAGTACAACATTCCAAAACTGAACCAGGAAGAAATAGAAAATCTTAACAGACCCATCACAAGCACGGAAATTGAAACTGTAATCAAAAATCTTCCAGCAAACAAAAGCCCAGGTCCAGACGGCTTCACAGCTGAATTTTATCAAAAATTTAGAGAAGAGCTAACACCTATCCTACTCAAACTCTTCCAGAAAATTGCAGAGGAAGGTAAACTTCCAAACTCATTCTATGAGGCCACCATCACCCTAATACCAAAACCTGACAAAGATCCCACAAAAAAAGAAAATTACAGGCCAATATCACTGATGAACATAGATGCAAAAATCCTTAACAAAATTCTAGCAATCAGAATCCAACAAATTATTAAAAAGATCATACACCATGACCAAGTGGGCTTTATCCCAAGGATGCAAGGATTCTTCAATATCTGCAAATCAATCAATGTAATACACCACATTAACAAATTGAAAAATAAAAACCATATGATTATTTCAATAGATACAGAGAAAGCCTTTGAAAAAATTCAACACACATTTATGATAAAAACTCTCCAGAAAGCAGGAATAGAAGGAACATACCTCAACATAATAAAAGCTATATATGAAAAACCCACAGCAAACATTATCCTCAAAGGTGAAAAATTGAAAGCATTTCCTCTAAAGTCAGGAAAAAGCCAAGGGTGCCCACTTTCACCATTACTATTCAACATAGTTTTGGAAGTTTGGGCCACAGCAATCAGAGCAGAAAAAGAAATAGGTGATCGTGCCCGCGCCCGCGCCCGGCGTGTGGGTGGCAGCGCGCTTGTGCGCGCGCGCGCAGGGGAGAGGCCAGCCCCGCGGGCCGTTGTGGGCTTCGACTGGAGGGGCGGGAGGGTCACCTGCGAGCGTCTGTGACGCCCACCCGCCCGCCGCGTCTGGAACACGCCGGCTGCGCAGGGCCGCTGGCTGCACACCCAAAAAAAAAAAAAAAGAAAAAGAAATAAAAGGAATCCAAATTGGAAAAGAAGAAGTAAAACACTCACTGTTTCCAGATAACATGATCCTCTACATAGAAAACCCTAAAGACTCCACCAGAAAATTACTGGAACTAATCAATGATTATAGTAAATTTTCAGGATATAAAATCAACACACAGAAATCCTTTGCATTCCTATACACTATTAATGAGAAAACAGAAAGAGAAATTAAGGAAACAATTCCATTCACCATTGCAACGGAAATAATAAAACACTTAGGAATATATCTACCTAAAGAAACTAAAGACCTATATGTAAAAAACTATAAAACACTGGCGAAAGAAATCAAAGAGGACACTAATAGATGGAGAAATATACCATGTTCATGGATTGGAAGAATCAATATAGTGAAAATGAGTATACTACCAAAAACAATTTATAGATTCAATGCAATCCCTATCAAGCTACCAATGGTATTCTTCACAGAGCTACAACAAATAATTTCACAATTTGTATGGGAATACAAAAAACCTCGAATAGCCAAAGCTATCTTGAGAAAGTATAATGGAACTGGAAGAATCAACCTACCTGACTTCAGGCTCTACTACAAAGCCACAGTCATCAAGACAGTATGGTACTGGCACAAAGACAGAAATATAGATCAATGGAACAAAATAGAAAGCCCAGAGATAAATCCACGCACATATGGACACCTGATCTTTGACAAAGGAGGCAAGAATATACAATGGATTAAAGACAATCTCTTTAACTAGTGGTGCTGGGAAAACTGGTCAACCACTTGTAAAAGAATGAAACTACAGCACTTTCTAACACCATACACAAAAATAAACTCAAAATGGATTAAAGATCTCAATGTAAGACCAGAAACTATAAAACTCCTAGAGGAGAACATAGGCAAAACACTCTCTGACACACATCACAGCAGGATCCTCTATGACCCACCTTCCAGAATATTGGAAATAAAAGCAAAAATAAACACATGGGACCTAATTAAACTTAAAAGCTTCTGCACAACAAAGGAAACTATAAGCAAGGTGAAAAGACAGCCTTCAGAATGGGAGAGAATAATAGCAAATGAAGCAACTGACAAACAACTAATCCCAAAAATATATAAGCAACTTCTACAGCTCAATTCCAGAAAAATAAATGACCCAATCAAAAAATGGTCCAAAGAACTAAATAGACATTTCTCCAAAGAAGACATACAGATGGCTAACAAACACATGAACATATGCTCAACATCACTCATTATCAGAGAAATGCAAATCAAAACCACTATGAGGTACCATTTCACGCCAGTCAGAATGGCTATGATCCAAAAGTCTACAAGCAATAAGTGCTGGAGAGGGTGTGGAGAAAAGGGAACCCTCTTACACTGTTGGTGGGAATGCAAACTAGTACAGCCACTATGGAGAACAGTGTGGAGATTCCTTAAAAAACTGGAAATAAAACTGCCTTATGATCCAGCAATCCCATTGCTGGGCATACATGCTGAGGAAACCAGAATTGAAAGAGACACGTGTACCCCAATGTTCATCACAGCACTGTTTATAATAGCCAGGACATGGAAGCAACCTAGATGCCCATCAGCAGATGAATGGATAAGAAAGTAGTGGTACATATACACAATGGAGTATTACTCAGCCATTAAAAAGAATACATTTGAATCAGTTCTCATGAGGTGGATGAAACTGGAGCCAATTATACAGAGTGAAGTAAGCCAGAAAGAAAAACACCAATACAGTATACTAACGCATATATATGGAATTTAGAAAGATGGTAACAATAACCCGGTGTACGAGACAGCAAAAGAGACACTGATGTATAGAACAGTCTTTTGGACTCTGTGGGAGAGGGAGAGGGTGGGATGATTTGGGAGAATGGCATTTAAATACGTATAATATCATATATGGAACGAGTCACCAGTCCAGGTTCGATGCATGATACTGGATGCTTGGGGCTGGTGCACTGGGACAACCCAGAGGGACGGTATGGGGAGGGAGGAGGGAGAAGGGTTCAGAATGGGGAACACATGTATACCTGTGGTGGATTCATTTCGATATTTGGCAAACCAATACAATATTGTAAAATTTAAAAATAAAATAAAATTTAAAAAAATTAAAAAAAAGAATTTTCCATAGTTTTTTTTTTTCCTTTCTGATCCACACAGAGGCTTTACTGTAGTCAATGAAGCAGATGTATTTTTGGAATTCCCTTGCTTTTCCTATGATCCTGTGTCTTTTCTAAAGGGAAAGGCAAACAAAGAGCACAGACTTTTGGATATAGTGAATGAAGGAGAGGATGGGATGATCTGAAAAAGTAGCATTGAAATATATATATTACCATGTGTAAAATAGATAGCCAGTGGGAATTTGCTGTAAGTTACAGGGTACACAAAACTGGTGCTCTGTGTCAACCTAGAGGAGTGGGATGGAGAGGGAGGTTCCAGAGGCAAGGACATATGTATATATTTGGTTGATTCATATTGATATATGGAAGTAACATCACAATATTGTAATTTTCCTCCAATTGAAAATAATATAATATTTTAAAAGAAATAAGGATCCATTGGAAATGTTGGGCAAACTATAAGATGTCTAGTTTGTCAGAGAGAATCAGGTAGATGGTTGCTAAGAGCCTTTCTGGCATTTGAACAAATCTCGAATACTGAGCTTACAATCTATCCCTTAAAAGCATCAGGATTTATTTGTATCAGTTTTTGGATCAGTTCATATTCCAGGGCATTAAAAAAAAAAACAGCAGTCAGTTTACAACTGAGTTGCCTAACAACTAAATTTGGACAAGTAAACAATCTAAAAAAGCTCTACAAAATCTGCCGTCATCTCAGAGTGTATGTGGGTATACTCAAGGACATGCCCTTTGGAAAGCATAATTTGATGTTTCACTGTGTCAAGAAGGGAAATAGACATCTCTAATATAATCCAGGCAGTCACTAAACAAATAAATAAAAATGATATGGATTGAGGCCACCAATACTCAAGAGTTGCCTCACTATAGTGTTTAAAATTTACACATTCTAAAGATGAAGAAGGAAGAGGAGGTGGAGGAGGTATACAAACAAAGAGGAAAAAATGATCAATGCACTGGAAAAGAATAAACAATAAAAACTGCCTGTGAGAGTGACTGAATATCATATTTGACAAGCACTTCAAAGTAAACATTACATATATTCAAACACATAAAGGAAACAATGATTGAAGAAGTAAAGAAGGTTGATAATATCTCATCTGATAGAGAATATCATTAAACAATGAAAATTTTAAGAAATTCTGGAGTTAGAAAACAAAATAACAAAAGAATTCATTAAAGGAAATGGGTGGGTTTGAATTGGCATAAAAAATAAAATTTGGTTTAGGAAATAAACAGTAGTTAAAATAATTAATCCAAAACTAATAAACATATGAAAATATTTATTTTGTTCTTTATCAAAGAAATCCAAGTTAAAGCAATTTCAAATAATATTATCCAAAGACAATATTTTGAAAATGCAAAGACTCTGAAAGATTATGAATATAATTTCATTTCTTGTAGTTGAAAAATGTAATACAATGTTATTTTTAAAGAAAATTAAATGTGATTTTTAATATTTTAAATGTTGTATGCTCTTATTTCATTTATATTTTATTAAGATATAATTCACAAATGATACAGTCCATCAATTTAAAGTGTACGATTTAATATTTTTTAGTATATTCATAGATATATGCAACCAAAGCTGTAGTCAACTTTAAAATATTTTCATCACCTCAACAACAAGCCCAGTATCTTTTAGCTATTACCTCTTATCCCTCCAGGTCTACGCAGTTTATCTTCTACCCCTGTGGATTGGTCTATATTGGATATTTTTTAAATAAATGAAATAATATAGTATGCAATCTTTTATGAGGAGATTATTTCACTTAGCATAATGTTTTCAAGTTTCAGAAAATGTATGTTATTACAATGTATGATATACAACCATTTGTTATCTATTCATCCATTGATAGACATTTGGGTTGTCTCCACCTTTTGGGCTAAGAATAATGCTGCTATGAATATTTGCATACAATTTTTTTTGTGTGAATATACATTTTCGTTTATCTTGGATATGTAAAGTTGCTGAGCCATATGTGAACACTATGAATAACCATTTGAGGATTTCCAGACAATTTTCTAAAGCGACTGCCTTTTTTAACACTTTGACTAGCAGTATATGGTTTTTCCAGTAGTCATGTACAGTTGAGATTTGGACCACAAAGAAAGCTGAGCACTGAAGAATTGATGGTTTCAAATCGTGATACTGGAGAAGACTCTTGGAACTCCCTTGGACTGCAAGGAAATCAAACCAGTCAATCCCAAATGAAATCAACCCTGACTATTCATTGCAAGGGCTGATGCTGAAGCTGAAGCTCCAATATTTGGCTACCTGATGTGAAGAGCTGACTCATTGGAAAAGACCCTGATTCTGGGAAGGATTGAAGGCAAAAGGAGAAGAGGGTGACAGAGGATGAGATGGTTAGAATGGTCAGATAACATCACTGACTCAATGGACATGAATTTGAGCAAACTCTGGAAGATAATGAATGACAGGGAAGCCTGGCATGCTGCAGTCCATGGTGTTGCAAAGAGTCAGATATGACTTAGCAACTGAACAACAATAAAGCAGTATATGATAGCCTGATTTCTCTTCATTCTTGTCAATAGGACTTGACTTTCTACTTACAGATATGTTAGTGAGAATGATGTAGTATTTTGTGTGTATTTTTTATTTTAAATAAGATTACATTTTTAGAGCAGTTTTAGGTTCACAGCAAAATTGAGGGGAAGGTTCAGAGATTTTCCATATAGCTACTATCCCTACACATGCATAGCTTCCTTGATTATCAACTTACGTCACCAGAGTACTGCACATTTATTACAATTTGTAAGCCTCTATTGACATATCATAATCATGAAAAGTCCATATTACATTATAATTCACTATTGGTATTGTACATTAAATGGGCTTTGACAAATGTATAATGACATTATCATACAGAGTATTTTCAGTGGCCTAAAAGTCCTCCAGACTCAACTTATTTATCTCCCCTTTCCAATCCCTTGCCACCACTGTTTGTTTCCATAGCTTTGCCTTCTCCAGAATATCATGTAGTTGGAATTATATAGTATATAGTCTTTGCAGATCAGCTTCTGTCACTTGGCAACACAGATTTAAAGTTCTTCCAAGTCTTTTTGTGAATTGATAGACTATTTCTTTTTGTCACTGAATAATATTCCATTTTCTGGATATATCGCAGTTTATCCATTCATACAGAGGACATCTTGGTTGCTTCCAAGTTTTGGCAATTATGAATACAGCTGGTATAAATACCTGTGTGCAGATTTTTGTGTGGACAGATTTTCACCTACTTTGGGTACATACTAAGGAAATCAATTTCTAGATTGCATGGCAAGAATATATTTAGTTTTGAAAAAGTACATTTAATTTTGTGAGAAACTTCCAAACTGTATTCCAAAGTGTCTGTACTATTTTTCTTTTCCACCAGCAATAAATGAGACTTCTGTTGTTTCACATCCTTACCAGAATTTGGTGTTATAAGTGTTCTAAATAAGTGTGTAAAGGTATCTCATTGTCTTAGTTTTCATTTCGTTTATGACATATGATGCAGAGCATCTTTTCATATGCTAAATAACATCAGTATATCTTCTTTAGTGAGGTGTGTCTGTTAAGGTTTTTAACTTATTATGGTTTTTATTTCCAATTACCTGATGACTAAAACTTTATTAGTCGTTTCCAGATCTTAGGAGAAATATCTATTCACATTCCATGTCCATTTAAATTTGGTTGTCCTTTTGCTATTTAGTTGTAAAAAGTTACTTCATATATTCTAGATGCAAATACCTCATTAGATATATAATCTGAAAATATTTTTTCTCATTTTATAGGCTTTATTTTCACTTTACTGATGATGTCCTTTGAAGCATAGAAGTTTTTAATTTTAATGAAACCCAGTTAATCTAGTTTTTTCCTTTTGTTTTTTTTTTTTTTTTCTGCTTTTAGTTCTAAGAATCTATTGCAAAATCCAGGTCATAAAGAATCACCTCTATGCTTCTGGTAAGATTTTTATAGTTTTATCACATTTAAGTCTCTGATATATTTTTAACTAGTTTTTGTGTATGGTGAAAGGTAAGGGTCTGATTTCATTATTTTGCATATGGATATCCATTTTTTTTCAAGCATCATTTGTTGAAAAGCCTATTCTTCCCAATTGAATGGTCATGTCACAAATTGAGAAACAGCTTTTGACCTGCTAATTGGTCTTAGTAAAGACTGACTACTGAACTATGGGCCAATAAATTACTACACAACCTCAGTTATTATCATGGACTGCATTTTGTTTGACTTGCTAAGCTTTAAATTTAGGTTTTCAAAGAAACATCTCATCATTAAAGAAAAGTGGTATTCACAGGCCCTGAAGACTGTTACCTGATATAGCCCAAATACTCATAGTTTCAGTTTTTGCTACAGTGCCTTCTCTGTCTCTCTCATGACATGTCTATGTGCTCACTGGGAGCTCCTATGATCAATTGACTGAGAGGGGGAAATCTTGGGCCTAGTTTAAATGATTCTGTGTGATGTGTACATATCATCCAAAAGTGGACAGCTGCTACAATACAGTCCCTTTCTGGGATGTTCTTGAAGAATAATGATGAAGGGGAATCCTCTCAGGAGCAGAACTTCAGGCAGTGCACCTAGTTGTTTATTTAGCTTGGAAGGAAATATGGCCAGACATAATTTTGTATCAGCTAATGGGCTTTGGCCAGTGAATAGGCTTAATGGTCAGTGAACTGCAAGGAATATGAATTGAAAAATGGCAATGTCTGGAAAAGAGAAGTATGTCCAAAATTGTATCTGAATGGGCAACAAAATTATTAAAATATTTGTGTCCCATAGGAACATTCACCAAAGGTGATTTCAATAGAGCAGTATTTTAATAATCAAGTGGATAGTGTAACTCATCTGTGGATATAAGTCAGGAAAGGCAGGCAGGGCTGAATCATGGATCACTTGGACTAAGGCCCAGTATGTTTCTTCAGTGACTGTCACGGTAGAGTAATTGAGAAAGGCTCACCACATCCCCTTCCACAATAGTGAAACATAGGTTGGTCATGCTGTTGTTGGAGGCAAAGGGAATACTGAATGAGTCATGAAAGAAAGTATAATAGTTTAAAATAACAGCAATGACCAGTTACAAAAATAAGGACTGTAATTTTCCCCAGCATTTCTTCCTTATGTTCATTATATGTATGCATGTGTTTGTGCATGTAATATCTTTCCTTCTCTTATATAAGATATATTAATATAAGGTGCATTAATTTCCATAATGATAGTTAAGTATTATTCACTTTTCATCATAATACATAGGTTAGAAAATATCAAGATGAGTGAATATGACCCAAGGACTTTGAATTATAAAAAAAAAAAAGTTAGTGAATTTTAGTTGTACAAAGGACAATTATATCACGTTAGCAGGGAGTGTGACATTGTTACTATACTTGGAGATTAAACAGAGTTTAACGTGATATGTATGGGTGCCAAGTTGACAAGGGATGGACAGTGATGGCCAAATTGTATGTGCCAGCTCAGTTAAGCAATGACTTCCAAATGTATGGTCAAACACTAGTCTAGATGTAACTTAAGCACTTTTTCTCTGTGGCTGGTGGGAACAGAAACAGGTCTTATACCTTGTGAACACAAGACAGTAGTTCCTTATCTGATGCTGATCAGTTGTCTCATACAGCACTCAGCACTAAATATTTTAAATGGGATCATCTGTAAATTTCCAGAATTCTCTCTGTAGATAACTCTGCTACACTATTCTGCAAAATCTAGATCTCTTGTTCTCTCTACTATCATGGGAGTGGAATGAAAACGGACATTTTCCAATCCTGTAGCCACTGCTGAGTTTTCCAAATTTGCTGACATATTGAGTGAAGCACTTTCACATCATCATCTTTTAGGGTTTGAAAAAGTTCAGCTGAAAATCCATCACCTCCAATAGCTTTGTTCATAGTGATGCTTCGTGAGGCCAATTTGACTTTAAACTCCAGGATGTCTGGCCCTAGGAGAGTGATTACACCATCATGGTTATCTGGGTCATGAAGATCTTTTTTTCTACAGTTCTTCTGTGTATTCTTGCCACGTTTGCATAACATCTTATGCTTCTGCTAGGTCCATATCATTTCTGTCCTTTATTGTGCCCATTTTTGCATGAAATATTCCCACTGGAATCTCTCATTTTCTTGATGAGTTCTCTGGAAGAGGTCAGATTTCATTCCAATTCAAAAGAAAAACAATGCCAAAGAATGTTCAAACTACCACACAATTGTACTCATCTCACAAATTAGCAAAGTAATACTCAAAATTCTCCAAGTTAGGCTGCAACAGTATGTGAACTGAAAAATTCCAGATGTTCAAGCTGGATTTAGGAAAGGCAGAGGAACCAGAAATCAAATTGTCAACATCTGTAGGATCATAGAAAAAGCAAGAGCATTCCAGAAAAGCAAAACAAAGCGTATACTTCTTTGGCATATTTAATATGCAAAGACTTTGTGTGGATCACAAATTGTTGAAAATTCTTCAAGAGATGGGAATACCAGACCACCTTACCTGCCTCCTGAGAAAACTGTATGCAAGTCAAGAAGCAACATTTAGAACTGGACGTGGAACAATGGACTGATTCCAAATTAGGAAAGGAGTATGACAAGGCTGTGTATTTTCACCCTGCTTATTTAACTTATATGCAGAGTACATCATGAGAAATGCCAGGCTGGATGAAGCACAAACTGGAATCAAGCTTGCCAGGAGAAATATCAATAACCTCAGATATGCAGATGACACCACCCTTATAACAGAAAGCCAAGAGGAACTGAAGAGCCTCTTGATTAAAGTGAAAGAGAAGAGTGAAAAAGCTGGCTTAAAACTCAACATTCATAAAACTAAGATCATGACATCCTGTCCCATCACTTCATGGCAAATTGAAGGGAAACCAATGAAAACAGTGAGAGATTTTATTTTCTTGGGCTCCAAAATCAATACAGATGGTGACTGCAGCCATGGAATTAAAAGGCACTTACTCCTTGGAATAAAAGCTATTTCTAACCTAGACAGCATATTAAAAAGCAGAGACATTACTTTACTGATGAAGGTCCATATCGTCAAAGTATAGTTTTTCCTGTAGTTATGTATATATGAGAGCTGTACCATAAAGAAAGCTAAGCACTGCAGAATTGATGCTTTTTAACTGTGGTGTTGGATAAAAGTTTTGAGAATCCCTTAGACTGCAAGGAGATCAAACCAGTAAATCCTAAAGGAAATCAGTCCTGAATATTCATTGGAAGGGCTGATGTTGAAGCTGAAGTTTCAATACTTTGGCCACCTGATGTGAAGAACTGACTCATTTGAAAAGACCCTGATGCTGAAAAAGATTGAGGGCAAGAGGAGAAGGGGATGACAGAGAAGGAGATGGTTGGATGGCATCACTGACTCAATGGACATGAGTTTGAGCCAGTTCCAGGAGTTGGTGATAGACAGGCAAGCCTGGTATGCTGTATTCCATGGGGTTGCAAAGAGTCAGACACAACTGAGAGACTGAACTGAATGGAACTATCTCATTCCCTCTCTTCTTCTTACTCTGATTCCACAGGATTCTCACTGGTTCCCTACCCCTGAGCCATAGCTTAGAAATTTTCTTAAAGTGGGATACTAGGTGATTACAGGGTTTATGTCATTTTTCTCCCAACTCTCTGGAATCACTGTCTTTTAATGACTGCAATAAAATTTAATGTAAATCATCTTCTGTGTATTGTATCTGCATTTCTGTCTAAGTTACAAAATATATCCTGTCTCTGTTGCTCCACGTTAATCAGAAGTAGAAGTCTCTGATTAGACTACCAGAGGTAATTTTAAAATATAATGCAATGCATGTACATTTTTGATCATGTTCTTACTCTATGGCCTTGTATAAACTAAAACCAATCAGGGGGAAATCATGCAGAATTCAGATACAAATAAAGACAAAAACTAAGCTTACTACTGAGGCATTTAATAACTTGAAGATATATGTGACTATAGTTTTCAACAGAAAGACAAGCATCATAAAATACTATCATATCACAGGAAAAAAGAATAAGGATCATACATAAAAATATTTCAAACAACCAAATATAAAGTTTTATTTCAAAGGCACTCAAAATCTGAAATCTTGCCCCTCATGATTGGCGATTTGCTACAAGGCAACATATATAACTTTTAGAGTGGAATGACCTCTATATAATTATGTGAATAAAGTAGAACCACGAAGCACATTATTTTCAACGCCTTACAAGAGCAGTTAAATTTTGTGATAACTTGAAAAAAACTAAAACCAAATTTATTTTATTGCTTTGTCAGCAAATATACTGTAATTTAGAAAGTAGTGATTAAAGTATAAAAATGAAGTTATAAGAAGCAAGTTTGAAAGATCCATTATCTCATCATTGATGGTTCTGATTTCAAGCAACTTCAGTCTGCAGATGCTTGAAACAGGGTTTCAGTTCCTGGCCAGAGACTGAGGTTCAGGTCACAGCAGTGATAGTGCTGAATCCTAATTACTAAGTCAGTGGTCTGTGACAAGGCCTTGGGCCCCCAGCTTTGAAGAAAAGAATCCCCAAAAAGAAGGAAAGTAGTGAAACAAGTAAAGCATTTATTAGGAGGAAGAATTGTATAGTACATGTGGGTTGACTCATGGGTGAACTAAGGGAGTCATGCCCTCATGGTAGTTTGAATCACTTTTATGGGGCATTTCTTCCGGGTTTCCTTTGGCCAATCTTTCTGCTTTGCCTGGATCTGAGTCCATATTTGCTATATTTCAGGATTTTCCCATGTATGTGCATGCAACTCTCAGTCATCATGGATTTCAGTGAAGAGGCCTATAAGTAGCTTAGCATCACTCCCTTTTTTACCTCCAAGGAGCTTTCTAGTTGGGAAGGTCTCCTTGATTTTGAGAATGAGAAATACGTAGTCTCTCATCTTTTATCCTGATATTGATATTTTGGAATTTCCCTCCACAGGGAATGAATTTAAATTGCAAACCCCAGGATGGAAGGATCATCTACATGCTGCCTCAGCTTTACTGGGAGAAAACATTATATTAATGACTAATATAGTATAATGGAATAAAATGCCTAGATTTTTGCAACTTATGGCAAATTTTCAGAACTCTAAAATAATATATTGATATGTATTACTTTCAGTCCATTCATTGATTTTGCTGAGGAGCTGATTTTCAAATTTCTCACTCCACAATTTCTGAAATCTCTCATATTTTTATTTGAATAAAACTCATTTAATGCAACTACAAACATTAAATTCCATTTATATAACTTATTCCCATTAAACAGATATTTCCCTTCAAAATCTGTCCTCACCCTCTTCCCCTTCGCTAATCCTAACGTGCAAATTTACAGACTACTACACACTGGTTTAGTGTTCAAGGACACTATTTAATGGAATGCATTTGTTATTATTTTTGTTACTCAAAAATTTTAGAAAAGCATGGCTTTTGTGCATTTGGTGGCTCAGACAATAAAGAATCTGTCTGCAATGAAGGAAACCCAGTTTCGATCCCTGGGTTGGAAAGATGCCCTAGAGAAAGAAACAGCAACCCACTCCAGTATTCTTGCCTAGTGAATCTCATGGACAGAGGAGTCTGGTGGGCTACAGTCCATGGGGTAGCAGAATCAGACACTACTGAGTGACTAACACACACAATGCTTTTTAATTAATTGATAATCAGTACATTTTAATAATAAAAATAATTAATTTAATAAATCCAAACAGTTAATTAATATATTTACTTTATCTATCTATGGTTTTTCCATTAATCATGTACGATATGTGAGTTGGAACATAAAGAAGGCCGAGCTCCAAAGAATTGATGCTTTCGAATTGTGGGTGTTGAGGAAGACTCTTGAGAGTCCCTTGAACTGTAAGGAGATCAAACCAGTCAGGTCTATAGGAAATCGATGCTGAACATTCATCAGAAGGACAGATACTAATGCTGAAGCTCCAATACTTTGGCCACCTGATGCAAAGAGGTGACTCATTGGAAAAGACCCTGATGTTGGGAAAGATTGAGCACAGGCAGAGAAGGGAGAGGCAGAGGATGAGATGGCTGGATGCCATCATCACTCAATAGATATGAATTTGAACAAACTCTGGGAGATACTGAAGGACAGGGAAGCCTGGCATGTTGCAGTTCATTATGTCACAAAGAGTTGAACATGACTTAGCAACTGAACAACAAGAACATCACTCAGCCATACATAAGAAAAACTTTGAGTCAGTTCTAGTGAGGTGGATGAACCTAGAGCATATTATATAAAGTGAAATTAAGTCAGAAAGAGACAAAGAAGTACTGTATATTAGTGCAGATATGTGCAATCTAGAAAAAATGGTACTTTTGCAAGACAGGAATAGATGGAGATATAGAGAATGAACTCATGGATATAGCAGGGGAAGGAGAGAGTGGGATGAACTGAGAAAGTATCATTTAGATATATACACTATTTTGTGTAAAAAAAAATAGCAGTGGGAATCTGCTATACAACATAAGGAGTTCAGCCTGGAGCTCTGTGGTAAGCTAGAGGGGTGGATGGGGGCAGTGAGAGGGAGGCTGCTGAGGGAGGGAATATATATACACTAAAGACTAATTTGTGTTGTTGTTTGGTGGAAAAAAAATTATAAGCAGTTATCCTCCAATGAAATAATAATAATAACTAAAAATAAAATTAATGACTCATATTGCAAAGTATTCATTAATAAATCCCAGAGAAAATATAACAATAGTGAATTTTGTCTGATGAATACAGATTGTGAGGTATGGAATTCTTATTGAAAATACACAAATTTAGAAATATTCTTAAAAAAATAATAAATATCATCAGATTAGAGAACCAATTCCAGAAATCCATGAAGAAACTCATAAAACTCATCCATAAAATTTTATTATACTAACATCATTCTCAGTACTAGTTATTATACATGATTTTCTAGAGAGCAGAATTTATACAGCAACAGAGATTTTAAGGAAATTTGTTCACAAGAAAACAAGTGTAAAATCCCCTAAGCAAGCCTGTATGCTGGGAACTCTGGCAAAACATAGGGGAAAGGCTCATGACATTAGTCCTGAGAATGACTTTGTATTTGACACCAAAATCACAAGCAACAAAAGGAAAATACACAAGTAAGACAGCATCAAACTAAGGCACTTCTGAGCAGCAAAGGAAATAATCAACAAAATAAAAATGAAAACTATGGAAAGGAAGAAAATATTTGAATATCATATATCTGATAGCCAAAATATATAAAGAACTCATAGAATTCAACAACAGACCCACAGATATTCTGATTAAAAATTGGGCAAAGGATCTAAATAAACATTTTCCAGAGAGGGCATCCAAATTGCCAACAGGGACATGAAAGTTGTTCAACATTACCAATCTTCAGAAAAATATGAATCAAAATCACAAGATATCATCTCATAGCTGTTATAATATATATTATGAAAAAGACAAAAGATAACCAGTGCTGACTAGGATAAGGAGAGAAGTGTTGATATAAATGTAAATTTCTACTGCCACTATAGAAAACAGTATGGAGAGTCCTCAAAATATTAAATTACAGAAGTACCATATGATCCAGGAATTCCACTTTTGGACTTCTGAGTATATATACAAAATTTTAGAAATCATTATCTTGAAGATATCTGCACTATTGTGTTCACTGGCAGCATTATTCACAATAGCTAAAACACTGAAACATCCTTAGTGTGTATCTACATATGAATAAATAAACAAAACATTTTATATGTAATCTAAATTATACATAATATAGGTGTGTTATGTTATTCAGCCATCAAAAAAAGGAAATCCCGTACTTTACAATAACATGGGTAAACTTGAGGACATTATGTTAAGTGAAATAAGTAAAACAGAGAAAGACAAGTACTGCACACTTTCCCTTACACGTGGAAAGTTAAGGAAAAGCAAAATTCATAGAAACAGAGTAGGCTGGTGATTGTCTGGGGTTGGGTATGGGGAAAATGAAAAGATCTTGATCAAAGGGCACACAGTTTCTATTCTAAGAAAAATGAGTCCTGGGGACCTAACTATAGTTGAAAACCATGTATTTTACACTTGGAAGTTGCTGAGATAGTAAACACTGTTTTCTTACCACACAAAAAAATATTGGTAACTATGTGAGGTAATGGTTGCATTAGCTAACTTTATTGTGGTATTTGTTCCTCTATATATATGTGTGTGTGTGTATGTATGTATGTATGTATATATATTCCTCACATTGTGCACCCAAAATCACATGTATGTCAATTGTTTCCAAATAAAGTTGTAATAATTTAATTTACCATATTAATAGAATAAAGGAAAATTACTACATGATTATTTCAATACATAAAGAAAAACTTTGGCAGTACTTTGCATTCTATAATGGTAAAAATCTTAGAATATTCTGAATAAAAAAGAAGTCCCTCAATCTGATAAAGAGCATCTCAGAATGAAATACACACTATTTAATATGCAATAGTGAAAGACTGATAGTTTTGCCTCAAAGATTGGGGATTGTTGTAGTTGCTCAGTCGTGTCTGACTTTTGTGACCCCATGGACTAAGATTAGGAATAAGACAAGTATTTTTGCTTTCTTCACGTTTTTTCAACATTGTATTATAAGTTCTAGCCTGGCAATTTGGCAAGTTAAGTATATAAAGGCATCCAGTTTGGAGAAAGGAAGAAGTAAAACTGTTTGCAGATGACACAATGCTTAATAAGGAAAATCTCAAAGGATATACACACATGCTATATCTAGCTAAACACATACTATTGGAGCTAATAAACAACTTCAGCATGACTGCAAAATAAAATATATAAAAATCAATTATGAGGGGCAGTCCTAAGATGGTGGAGGAATAGGATGGGAGACCACTTTCTCCCTCACAAATTCATGGAAAGATAATTTGAACTCTGAACAAATTCCACAAAACAACTTCTGAACACTGGCAGAGGACACCAGGCACCCAGAAAGGCAGCCCATTGTCCTCGAAAGGAGGTAGGACAAAATATAAAAGATAAAAAGAGAGATAAAAGAGTTAGGGATGGAGACCCGTTCCAGGGAGGGAGTTGTGAAAGAGGAGCATTCTCTAAACACCAGGAAATCCTCTCATTGGCGGGTCTGTGGGGAGTTTTGGAATCTCAGAGGGCAACATAACAAGGGAGGAAAAAATAAATAAATAAAACCCACAGATTATGCACCTATCTGCAACTCCCAGTGGAGAAGTAGCCAAGACACCCACGCCCACCACCAGCAATTGGGGGCTAAACAGGGAGGTGTGGGCCTCATTGCTTAGGGTAAGTACTTGGCCTGAATGCCCTGAGGACAATCTGAGGGAGGTAATGTGAAATAGAAAACCAAACTCTAGGATAGCCAGAGGAAAAAAAGAGAGAGAGAGAGAGAGAGAGAGAGAGAGAGAGAGAGAGAACTTTCCTGGAAAAGCTCTAAGGCACAACCAGGACTGCTCACAGAACAAAGGACTGAGCAAACACCAGAAGAGAGCTAGCCGGCTGTGAACCAGTCTATCCCCTGTTAGAGGCAGAGAGGCAGGCGGGAGATAGCCAGAGCTGGAGGCAGAGGGGCAAGCTCAGCCCCAGACATGGCATCCTCCACCAAACTGTGAGCCGAACCCCAGTTGCTAACCAAGTCTTCCTGAGATCCTGGATGGTTGATATCCACCAGGAGGGTCTCAGCTAGATATCAGCTCCCCAGAGGAGACACACAGCACACCTGAGACAGCTCTCTGGCTGCACACCCAGGAAACCGAGTGGCTGGGATGGGGGAGGTGATAAGATGCACTGCCCCTCCTGGAGAGAGTGCGCTTGCCAAGCACTTGGTCAACTGAGCTTCTTGGACATGGGAAGGGCACAAAATGCAGGCCCAACCAAGTCTGTGCCTTTGTGGAGTACCCGAGAAACTGAACCTAAATGGCTTAGACCTTGGAAGTGCATGCAACCCAGGACCTGCTTTAGACAGTTCCCCTGCAGAGCAACCTGGAGCCTGAGCAGTGTAGACCAGGAAAGCACATGCACTGTGAATGGTAGCAAACCCAGTGTGGCCCAGACGCTGCAAGCACTCCCCACACACGCCAGTGATATTTGTTTGCAGTGTTCCTCCCTCCCCACAGCACAACTGAACAAGTGAAACTAAGTAAGTGACCACCTCCGCCCCCTTGTGTCAGGAGGAAATTAGACACTGAAGAGACTTGCAAACAGAAGAAGCCAAAATAAACAGAGGGAACCACTAATGAAGTGACAGGTGCAAAAGATTAAAACCTGGTAGGTAGCACCGACTACATTTGAAGGGGTGTATAGAGCTCGAGAAGAAGTATAAGCTGGAACAAGGAACTATCTGAAACTGAACTGACCCCACACTGCCTGCAATAGCTCCAGA
This sequence comes from Bos taurus, assembly GCF_002263795.3. NCBI lineage: Eukaryota > Metazoa > Chordata > Mammalia > Artiodactyla > Bovidae > Bos > Bos taurus. The sequence continues at coordinate 38,825,902 of NC_037357.1, read as the reverse complement.
GAAATTCTTAGATGTATTTTACTATTATCACTTTTGTTTTTAAATTTTGTCTTTTATTACTACTTTAATTTTCATTTTTATAACCTACAATTACCTTACCAAAAAATGACCCTAATCTAAAGCAAATTTCATATATATTTTTATAATTTTTTATTATTCTTTTATTTTATTTTTTTACTTTACAATATTGTGGGTTTTTTTAATATTGTATTTTTAAGAGTCTAACCTCTAGATTTTTAATCTTTGCTTTTTGGTATTTGTTATCAATTTTGTACCTTTAAGGGAGAGGAGCCAAGATGGCGGAGGAGTAGGACGGGGAGAACAATTTCTCCCCCACAAATTCATCAAAAGAGCATTTAAACGTCAAGTAAATTCCACAAAACAACTTCTGAATGCCGGCAGAGGACATCAGGCACCCAGAAAAGCAACCCAACTCTTCGAAAGGAGAGAGAAGAAATACAGCTCCACCCACCAGAACACCGACACAAGCTTTCCTAACCAGGAATCCTTGACAAGCCATCTGTAAAAACCGACACACAGTGAGGAAACGCCACAATAAAGAGAACTCCACAAACTGCCAGAATACAGAAAGGACACCCCAAACTCAGCAATTTAAACAAGATGAAGAGACAGAGGAATACTCAGAAGATAAAGGAACAGGATAAATGCCCACCAAACCAAACAAAAGAGGAAGAGATAGGGAATCTACCTGATAAAGAATTCCGAATAATGATAGTAAAATTGATCCAAAATCTTGAAACTAAAATGGAATCACAGATAAATAGCCTGGAGACAAGGATTGAGAAGATGCAAGAAAGGTTTAACAAGGACCTAGAAGAAATAAAAAAGAGTCAATATATAATGAATAATGCAATAAGTTAAATTAAAAACACTCTGGAGGCAACAAATAGTAGAATAACAGAGGCAGAAGACAGGATTAGTGAATTAGAAGATAGAATGGTAGAAATAAATGAATCAGAGAGGATAAAAGAAAAACGAATTAAAAGAAATGAGGACAATCTCAGAGACCTCCAGGACAATATTGAATGCTACAATGTTCGAATCATAGGGGTTCCAGAAGAAGAAGACAAAAAGAAAGACCATGAGAAAATACTTGAGGAGATAATACTGGAAAACTTCCCTAAAATGGGGAAGGAAATAATCACCCAAGTACAAGAAACCCAGAGAGTCCCAAACAGGATAAACCCAAGGAGAAACACCCCAAGACACATATTAATCAAATTAACAAAGATCAAACACAAAGAACAAATATTAAAAGCAGCAAGGGAAAAACAAAAAATAACACACAAGGGAATTCCCATAAGGATAACAGCTGATCTTTCAATAGAAACTCTTCAAGCCAGGAGGGAATGGCAAGACATACTTAAAATGATGAAAGAAAACAACCTACAGCCCAGATTATTGTACCCAGCAAGGATCTCATTCAAGTATGAAGGAGAAATCAAAAGCTTTTCAGACTAGCAAAAGCTGAGAGAATTCAGCACCACCAAACCAGCTCTCCAACAAGTACTAAAGGATATTCTCTAGACAGGAAATGCAAAAACTGTGTATAAACTCGAACCCAAAACAATAAAGTAAATGGCAACGGGATCATACTTATCAGTAATTACCTTAAACGTAAATGGGTTGAATGCCCCAAACAAAAGACAAAGACTGGCTGAATGGATACAAAAACAAGACCCCTACATATGTTGTCTACAAGAGACCCATCTCAAAACAGGGGACACATACAGACTGAAAGTGAAGGGCTGGAAAAAGATATTCCATGCAAATAGGGACCAAAAGAAAGCAGGAGTAGCAATACTCATATCAGATAAAATGGACTTTAAAACAAAGGCTGTGAAAAGAGACAAAGAAGGTCACTACATAATGATCAAAGGATCAATCCAAGAAGAAGATATAACAATTATAAATATATATGCACCCAACACGGGAGCACCACAGTACGTAAGACAAATGCTAACAAGTATGAAAGGAGAAATTAACAATAACACAATAATAGTGGGAGACTTTAATACCCCACTTACACCTATGGATAGATCAACTAAACAGAAAATTAACAAGGAAACACAAACTTTAAACGATACAATAGACCAGTTAGACCTAAATGATATCTATAGGACATTTCATCCCAAAACAATGAATTTCACCTTTTTCTCAAGCGCACATGGAACCTTCTCCAGGATAGATCACATCCTGGGCCATAAAGCTAGCCTTGGTAAATTCAAAAAAATAGAAATCATTCCAAGCATTTTTTCTGACCACAATGCAGTAAGATTAGATCTCAATTACAGGAGAAAAACTATTAAAAATTCCAACATATGGAGGCTGAACAACACGCTGCTGAATAACCAACAAATCACAGAAGAAATCAAAAAAGAAATCAAAATTTGCATAGAAACGAATGAAAATGAAAACACAACAATCCAAAACCTGTGGGACACGGTAAAGGCAGTCCTAAGGGGAAAGTTCATAGCAATACAGGCACACCTCAATAAACAAGAAAAAAGGTCAAATAAATAACCTAACTCTACACCTAAAGCAACTAGAAAAGGAAGAAATGAAGAACCCCAGGGTTAGTAGAAGGAAAGAAATCTTAAAAATTAGAGCAGAAATAAACGCAAAAGAAACAAAAGAGACCATAGCAATAATCAACAAAACCAAAAGCTGGTTCTTTGAAAGGATAAATAAAATTGACAAACCATTAGCCAGACTCATCAAGAAACAAAGGGAGAAAAATCAAATCAACAAAATTAGAAACGAAAATGGAGAGATCACAACAGAAAACACAGAAATACAAAGGATCATAAGAGACTACTATCAACAATTATATGCCAATAAAATGGACAACGTGGAAGAAATGGACAAATTCTTAGAAAAGTACAACTTTCCAAAACTGGACCAGGAAGAAATAGAAAATCTTAACAGACCCATCACAAGCATGGAAATTGAAACTGTAATCAAAAATCTTCCAGCAAACAAAAGCCCAGGTCCAGACGGCTTCACAGCTGAATTCTACCAAAAATTTAGAGAAGAGCTAACACCTATCCTGCTCAAACTCTTCCAGAAAATTGCAGAGGAAGGTAAACTTCCAAACTCATTCTATGAGGCCACCATCACCCTAATACCAAAACCTGACAAAGATGCCACAAAAAAAGAAAACTACAGGCCAATATCACTGATGAACATAGATCCAAAAATCCTTAACAAAATTCTAGCAATCAGAATCCAACAACACATTAAAAAGATCATACAGCACAACCAAGTGGGCTTTATCCAGGGATGCAAGGATTCTTCAATATCCGCAAATCAATCAATGTAATACACCACATTAACAAATTGAAAAATAAAAACCATATGATTATCTCAATAGATGCAGAGAAAGCCTTTGACAGAATTCAACATCCATTTATGATAAAAACTCTCCAGAAAGCTGGAATAGAAGGAACATACCTCAACATAATAAAAGCTATATATGACAAACCCACAGCAAACATTATCCTCAATGGTGAAAAATTGAAAGCATTTCCTCTAAAGTCAGGAACAAGACAAGGGTGCCCACTTTCACCATTACTATTCAACATAGTTTTGGAAGTTTTGGGCCACAGCAATCAGAGCAGAAAAAGAAATAAAAGGAATCCAAATTGGAAAAGAAGAAGTAAAACTCTCACTATTTGCAGATGACATGGTCCTCTACATAGAAAACCCTAAAGATTCCACCAGAAAATTACTAGAAATAATCAATGACTATAGTAAAGTTGCAGGATATAAAATAAACACACAGAAATCCCTTGCATACCTATACACTAATAATGAGAAAACAGAAAGAGAAATTAAGGAAACAATTCCATTCACCATTGCAACAGAAAGAATAAAATATTTAGGAATATATCTACCTAAAGAAACTAAAGACCTATATATAGAAAACTATAAAACACTGGTGAAAGAAATCAAAGAGGACACTAATAGATGGAGAAATATACCATGTTCATGGATTGGAAGAATCAATATAGTGAAAATGAGTATACTACCCAAAGCAATTTATAGATTCAATGCAATCCTTATCAAGCTACCAACAGTATTCTTCACAGAGCTACAACAAATAATTTCACAATTTGTATGGAAATACAAAAAACCTCGAATAGCCAAAGCGATCTTGAAAAAGAAGAATGGAACTGGAGGAATCCACCTACCTGACTTCAGGCTACAAAGCCACAGTTATCAAGACAGTGTGGTACTGGCACAAAGACAGAAATATTGATCAATGGAACAAAATAGAAAGCCCAGAGATAAATCCACGCACATATGGACACCTTATCTTTGACAAAGGAGGCAAGAATATACAATGGATTACAGACAATCTCTTTAACAAGTGGTGCTGGGAAATCTGGTCAACCACTTGTAAAAGAATGAAACTGGACCACTTTCTAACACCATACACAAAAATAAACTCAAAATGGATGAAAGATCTAAACGTAAGACCAGAAACTATAACACTAGAGGAGAACATAGGCAAAACACTCTCCAACATACATCACAGCAGGATCCTCTATGACCCATCTCCCAGAATATTGGAAATAAAAGCAAAAATAAACAAATGGGACCTAATTAACCTTAAAAGATTCTGCACAACAAAGGAAACTATTAGCAAGGTGAAAAGGCAGCCTTCAGAATGGGAGAAAATAATAGCTAATGAAGCAACTGACAAACAACTAATCTCAAAAATATACAAGCAACTCCTACAGCTCAACTCCAGAAAAATAAATGACCCAATTAAAAAATGGGCCAAAGAACAAAATAGACATTTCTCCAAAGAAGACATACAGATGGCTAACAAACACATGAAAAGATGCTTAACATCACTCATTATCAGAGAAATGCAAATCAAAACCTCTATGAGGTACCTTTTCATGCCAGTCAGAATGGCTGTGATCCAAAAGTCTACAAGCAATAAATGCTGGAAAGGGTGTGAAGAAAAGGGAACCCTCTTACACTGTTGGTGGGAATGCAAACTAGTACAGCCACTATGGAGAACAGTGTGGAGATTCCTTAAAAAACTGGAAATAGAACTACCTTATGATCCAGCAATCCCACTACTGGGCATACTCACTGAGGAAACCAGAAGGGAAAGAGACACGTGTACCCTCATGTTCATCGCAGCACTGTTTATAATAGCCAGGACATGGAAGCAACCTAGATGCTCATCGGCAGATGAATGGATAAGAAAGCGGTGGTACATATACACAATGGAGTATTACTCAGCCATTAAAAAGAATACATTTGAATCAGTTCTAATGAGGTGGATGAAACTGGAGCCTATTATACAGAGTGAAGTAATCCAGAAAGAAAAACACCAATACAGTATACTAACGCATATATATGGAATTTAGAAAGATGGTAACAATAACCTTGTGTATGAGACAGCAAAAGAGACACTGATGTATAGATCAGTCTTGTGCACTCTGTGGGAGAGGGAGAGGGTGGGGAGATTTGGAAGAATGGCATTGAAACATGTGTAATATCATGCATGAGACGAGTCGCCAGTCCAGGTTTGATGCATGATGCTGGATGCTTGGGGCTGGTGCACTGGGACGGCCCAGAGGGAGGGTATGGGGAGGGAAGAGGGAGGAAGGTTCAGGATGGGGAGCACAGGTATACCTGTGGCGGATTCATTTCGATGTTGGGCAAAACTAATAAAATATTGTAAAGTTTAAAAATAAAATAAAATTTAAAAAAAAATAGGGCATAAATAAATGCAAAAGAAACAAATGAGACGAGAGTAAAAATCAACAAAGCTAAAAGCTGGTTCAACGAGAAGAAAAATAAAATAAACAAACAAGTAGCCAGATTAATCAAGAGACAAAGAGAGAAGAATCAAATCAACAAATTAGAAATGAAAATGGAGAAATCACAACAGACAACACAGAAATACAAAGGATCATAAGAGACTACTATCAGCAACTATAGGGCACTAAACTGGACATCTTGGAAGAAATGGACAAATTCTTAGAAAAGTGTAACTTTCCAAAACTGAACTAGGAAGAATTAGAAAATTTTAATAGACACATTGCAAGCACAGAAATCAAAACCGTAATCAGAAATCTTCCAGCAAACAAAAGCCCAGGACCAGACGGCTTCATAGCTGAATTCTATCACAAATTCAGAGAATATCTAACACATATCCTACTCAAACTTTTCCAGAAAATTGCAGAGAAAGGTAAACTTCCAAACTCATTCTATGAGGCCACCATCACCCTAATACCAAAACCAGACAAAGATGCCACCAAAAAAGAAAATGACAGGCCAATATCACTGATGAACATAGATGCAAAAATTCTTAACAAAATCCTAGCAAATAAAATCCAACAACATATTAAAAAAATCATACATCATGACCAAGTGGGCTTTATCCCAGGGATGGAAGGTTCCTTTAATATTCACAAATCAATCAATGTAATACACCACATTAACCAATTGAAAGTTAAAAACCATATGATTATCTCAGTAGATGCAGAGAAAGCCTTTGACAAAATTCAACATCCATTTATGATAAAAAGCCTCCAGAAAGCAGGAATTGAAGGGACATGCCTAAACATAATAAAAGCTATATATGACAAACCCACAGCAAACATTATCCTCAGTGGTGAAAAACTGGAAGCATTTCCCCTAAAGTCAGGAACAAAACAAGGGTGCCCACTCTTACAACTACTATTCAACATAGTTTTGGAAGTTTTAGCCACAGCAATCAGAAAAGGAAAATAAATTAAAGAAATACAAATTGGAAAAGAAGAAGTAAAACTCTCACTGTTTGTAGATGACGTGGTGCTCTACATAGAAAACCTTAATGACTCCACCAGAAAATTACTAGAGCTAATCAATGAATATAGTAAATTTGCAGGATATAAAATTAACACACAGAAATCCCTTGCATTCCTAAACACTAATAATGAGAAAACAAAAATAAAAATTAAGGACTCTGCTGTCCATAGCGTTGCACAGTCGGACATGGCTGAATCGACTTAGCAGCAGCAGCAGCAGGCTTTTTAAATGGTATATAAAAATGAAGGAAAGAAAGAAACAGTAGAGTCAAAGTCAGAGATGGCAATCTGACAAAGGATGGAGTGATCCAATGTGATAAGGCCTCAGACTGTGATTCCTGGCTTTTAAGATATGGGAAGGAGTCATGAGACAACTCAGCTGTTAAAGAATCAGCCTGCAATGCAGGAGACCCTGTTTGTTTATTTTTTAATATAAATATATTTATTTTAATTGGAGCCTAAGTACTTTACAATATTGTAGTGGTTTTGCCATACATTGACATGAATCTGCCATGGGTGTACATGTGTTCCCCATCCTGAATCCCCCTCCCTCCTCCCTCCCCATCCCATCCCTCTGGGTAATCCGAGTTCACCAGCCCTGAGCACCCTGTCTCATGAATCAAACCTTGACTGGTGATTCATTTCACATATGATAATATACATGTTTCAATGCCATTCTCCCAAATCGTCCCACCCTTGCCCTCTCCAACAGAGTTCAAAAGACTGTTCTATACATCTGTGTCTCTTTTGCTGTCTCACATATAGGGTTATCATTACCATCTTTCTAAATTCCATATATATGTATTAGTATACTGTATTGAAGTTTTTCTTTCTGACTTAGTTCACTCTGTATAATAAGCTCCAGTTTCACCCACCTCATTAGAACTGATTCAAATGTATTCTTTTCAATGGCTGAGTAATACTCCATTGTGCATATGTACCACAGCTTTCTTATCCATTCGTCTGCTGATGGACGTCTAGGTTGCTTTCATGTCCTGGCCATTATAAACAGTGCTGCAATGAACATTGGGGTACACGTGTCTCTTTCAATTCTGGTTTCCTTGGTATGTATTCCCAGTAGTGGGATTGCTGAGTTGTATGGCAGTTCTATTTCCAGTATTTTAAGGAATCTCCACACTGTTCTCCATAGTGGCTGTGCTAGTTTGCATTCCCACCAACAGTGTAAGAGGGTTCCCTTTTCTCCACACCCTCTCCAGCATTTGTTGCTTGTAGACTTTTGGATAGCAGCCATTCTGACTGGTGTGAAATTGTACCTCATTGTGATTTTGATTTGCATTTCTCTGATAATGAGTGATGTTGAGCATCTTTTCATGGGTTTGTTAGTCATCTGTATGTCTTCTTTGGAGAAATGTCTGTTTATTTCTTAGGCCCTGGTTTGCTTCCTGGGTTGGGAAGTTCTGCTGGAGAAGGGTTGGCTACCCACTTCAGTATTCTTGGGCTTCCCTGGTGGCTCAGCTGGTAAAAAATCCACCTGCAATGTGAGAGACCTGGGCTGGATCCCTGGGTTGGGCAGGTCCCCTGGAGAAGGGAAAGGCTATCCACTCCAGTATTCTGGCCTAGAGAATTACATGGGCTATAAAGTCCATTGGGTTGCAAAGAGTCAGACATGACTGAGTAATTTTCACTTTCACTTTCATGAGAAAGAATGGGGCGGCCTCTAGAGGCTGGGAAAGTCAAGGAAATGGATCTCTTCTAGAGCTTCTAGAAAAGAACAAAGGTCTACAAACACAATGATATTCATTTTAGACATCTGACATTCAGAACTATAGGACAGTAAGTTAGTGTTTTAAAACATCAAGTTTATGGTAATTTATTAGAGCACCAATGGAAAGCTAAGTAGGTTTAAGCAAACTTCTCAGTAAAGTACATAATCTCCCAAGAGAGAAAAAAAAAAAAAATTCTCTCTTAAAACATTCAAAATCAAAACAGTGTTTATTTCATATTTTGTTTCAGAGCTAGAAATTCTTAGACAATATTTTGATCTAAACAATGACTTCAAATAAATTTTCAAGTAACCTGAGTTTTATGTTTATCACAAACATATTTCTTCAAATCATTTACTTTTCTTATATTGTAAAGTTTAAAAATAAAATAAAATTTAAAAAAATAAAATAAAATCCAATAATCCAGAATGCAAAAAACAAAAAAACACTGTATTTTTGAAAAACCACTTAGAGAATTAAAGATCTCTGCTACAATGAAAGAACTTCAATTTGATAATAAATTCTGAGAACAGGACATTTCAGTTTTTCTTGTATTAATTGGATATGAGAAATAGAAAATATAGTTATAAATTATCTTTGGATATACATAAGCTTATGTTTTATTTCAAAACTCAATATACTTATATTCTTTGAATATACTGTAATAATCTATTCAAAATACAATTGATGGTTGCCGTTTACTGCTCAGAAAATTTGAAAAGTCTCTTGATCTAAGTGCAATTTATTATATACAAGGAAAAGTTATCTGAACATTAGGTATTAAAAGTGTTAGGAGTATTGAAAAAATTAAACTGTCAAAATAAAAAAGTAGGCAAGTTATAGGTTATGAAAGACATCATATATGTGTACAAAGTCACAAATATGGTGAAATCTGTTGAGATAGTGTAAGGTACATAAAATGTAATTTTTAATATAATGTATTTAGAACAGTTACAACAACTTTTATTCATTAGCTATTGACTGAAGTAATTATTATAATCCCTAGTTGCCCAGCAACTTCCTAATTAAAGATATCTTCTAGCTATATTAGTAAATCAGTAATTATGCTTCAGCTTCTATTTCCCACATGGTTAAAATGTTCATGTAATTTACTGGATATAAGTAAACACAATGATTACAGAACAATTGGTTGTATTGCTATAAGCATTTACAAATTTTAGGCACTAAATTATCTAAAACCATCCTCACATAAAAGACAAAGTTTAAAATTTCATATTTCAATACTATGTCTAAACTGACCATAATAGGATCAGATGAATAAACCTCTATTCATTTATCAAATGGACACATTTGTTAAGAAATCAGGAATGTAATGGTGTGGTTCTTCAAAGAATCTATTTTTATGAGCTTAATTTTACTAAGAACACTTATACTCAGTAATGGGAAAATCATATAAAAGATCATTAATTAAACAAATTAAAATATTGCATTAATAAATTTAAATTAAAAAGTAAATAAATATAAAATAATTGATCATTCAAAGATATTTTGCCAATAACTATCAGCACACAAGCTGGTATTAGATTGATTCATATGACTTCAATAAAGCAATAGTAGCAAAGGTGCCAAATGTCAATAATTAGAGTATATTCCAGTCTTTGAAACTAAGAGTTTAACAGTGCATACTAGTACCTGATGGACCTGGGTACTAGTAATGAAGAAATCCACATATTAAATACATACACAGCAAAAGAGTTAACAATTTTCTAAAAAAACTTAAAAAAATCAATATTATTATTATAGGCTGGCTGAATTTTAACATATTTGATTGTTGCCTTCTTACGCCTCTATGCCATCAACAAGAAAGCCTAAGTAGGCAATCTGAATGTTGAATTATATGGTGCAGATTGAGCTAAACACTTTCAAAATAGAGACAAAGAGAGTGTATGTGCTCTGCCCACATAAGAAAAGACAGTCAAAAAGGCTATGGAGTTACAATATTTTTGCACGTTTATTTTGTATGGTAACCATTTGCCATTGCCTTCTCCATACCAGCAATCATTTGCAAAGAGTATCTCCAATCATGACACCCCTCAAAAAATATATGAAATGAATTGCTACTCCAGGTTCAATGCATTATACAGAATGCTTGGGGCTGGTGCACTGGGATGACCCAGAGGAATAGTACGGGGAGCGAGGTGGGAGGGGGGTTCAGGATGGGGAACACTTGTATACCCGTGGCAGGTTCATGTTGATATATGGCAAAAGCAATACAATATTGTAAAGTAATTAGCCTCCAATTAAAATAAATAAATTTATTTTTAAAAAAAAGAACAAGAGAATCTCTGAAGAAATAATACTTTGTAAATAGAAAAACAAAATATTAGAAGATGTGACTATATTCTTCAAGGTCACAAATTTATGTATTGATATATTTAGACTTTATCTTGGTCCTTCTGTTTCCAAACTTTTCATTTGCCATCTTGAAGTATTTAAAAAAACAGACTATTTTTAAACAACTGAAAATCAACCTAAATTGTTGGTGAGATAAAACTATAATAAGACTGAAAAACAATACTTTAGGTAGCTATGAATTCAATTTTAGAGACATTGCAAATTGCTAAGCCATCTTACAGGAAATAATGTGAAAATGAAGAATCACATGTTTATATATCCAAGCAAGTTAAGCATTTTGTTCAGATTCAGCTGACATAGCTTTAAGAATTTTAGTCTTCACAACACAAAATCAATTACTTCAACCCTTAAACTCAAATGATAATTTGAATAGTACTAATAGAGAAGGAAAACTAAGCCAAAATATTTCACAACTAATCTGTAGCCAATATTTCTTAAAGATTAACAAGACTGATAAATTGAGTGAGATATTTGAAATATACCATGATTTATTCAGAAAAGATACTACTCTGAGTTATAAGATTTTCTTGAAAAAAATTATATTAAAAACTATAATAACTATCAAAATTAACTAAAATAAATAATCTTTCAAAAGAAAAATAAAGTAGTTATTTAGATACTTTTTGATGTATTCATTTATTTTACCCTTCTCAGCTAAGCTTTATGTTTTTCATCTGCTGCCATGAGAAATTGATAAATATTAGCATAAATGTCTGTATTTATTCTGTGGCATCTTGCCAAATAATTATATATTAAGCACATTTGTTTTATGAAGAAATTAACATTTTTGAGGTTTACTCTGTAAAAATTTTATAACTCACTTCCTTTTGCAATTTTTTGTTGACCAAATATTATTTCAGAAAATGGTACCTTAATCATAAATGACATAATTGCAAGCAAATTTTCCTATGTGGATTAATGAACTGGTAGTAGTTTTTGTAGTTAAAATCAATAAAATAATTACAATAACAAGATAATGAAAGTAAAACATATGACACAGTATAAGTATATGTTATTAACAACAACAACAGCTAAAACCTTTTCTGCCTACCAAGAAGTAGCAAAGAATTTAATACTTGTAGGGAAAGAGTAAATTAGCCAAGATGGTGTGGTTAGGCTCTCTCACCCTATGGCCACTTGCTCTTGTCCCATGCTTTGTAAATAACGATTATATAATAGCTGAGATCACTTATATCACTGTGCATGTGCATCACAAGGTACTCTCTTGGTCAAGAGCTAGTTTGTGCTTTAGGGATATATAAGCTCCACCTAGAAAGCAGCAGCAATTACTCCTGCATCATGGTTGTGTCCATTGAGTCAACTATGAGTGAAGAGAATATAGCATGTCTACTGCTACAGCTGTTGTGTCAGCCAGGAGAGAGGTTATATTGTGTTAGGTTATGCTATGGCTGGAATCAAGACTGCAGGGAGAAATATCAATAACCTCAGACATGCAGATGACACCATCCTTATGGTAGAAAGTGAAGCAGAACTAAAGAACCTCTTGATGAAAGTGAAAAAAGAGAGTGAAAAAGTTGGCTTTAAAGCTCAACATTCAGAAAACTAAGATCATGGCATCTGGTCCCATCACTTCATGGCAAATAGATGGGAAAACAGTTGAAACAATGGCTAACTTTATTTTTTGGGGCTCCAAAATCACTGCAGATGGTGACTACAGCCATGAAATTAAAACATGCTTACTCCTTGGAAGGAAACATATGACCAACCTAGACAGCATATTAAAAAGCAAAGACTACTTTGCCAACAAAGGTCCGTCTAGTCAAGGCTGTGGTTTTTCCAGTAGTCATGTATGAATGTGAGAGTTGGGCTGTAAAGAAAGTTAAATGCCAAAGAATTGATGCTTTTGAACAGTGGTGTTGGAAAAGACTCTTGAGAGTCCCTTGGACTGCAAGGAGATCCACCAGTCCATCCTAAAGAAGATTGGTCCTGGGTGTTCATTCGAGGGACTGATGTTGAAGCTGAAACTTCAATACTTTGGCCACCTGATGCAAAGAATTGACTCATTTGAAAAGACCCTGATGCTGGGAAAGATTGAGGATGGGAGGAGAAGGGGATGACAGAGGATGAGATGGTTGGATGACAGCACCAACTCAGTGGCCATGAATTTGGGTAAACTCCGGGAGTTGGTGATAGACAGGGAGGACTGGTGTGTTGTAGTCCATGCCATCTCAAATAGTCTGACACGACTGAGAGACTGAACTGAACTGAACTGAACTTATCCTATGGCTGCTGCATCATCCAGGGGAGGATAAACATGTCTGCAGTTCCTATTGCTCCCTGAGTCTTCTTCCAGCCTTTTAGCTCACACCTCGCCTGGCTACCCTGGCTTCAGCAAACAATGCAAACAGTATGAACAGTGAGACGACTGGCATCATGAACAAGATCAGCAATACAACTGGCATAGTCCGCAGGTTGAGAAACAAGACAGTACTGAACAGTTTCTCTTCTTAGTAGAGCTCTGATACATTTAAATGTAAACAGAGGACATTAAAAGAATAAGTTGTTGGTAACATCATTGAAGCTGTACTGTTGGAAAGTAACAAAGAATACCATTGACATTTCTTACAGAGATTCTGTGTGAATTTATATATTGTTTTTGAACAGTGTTATGTCTTATGAAATAGGATGTCACTTGATAGTCATTCAGTTCAGTTCAGTTCAGTCGCTCAGTCATGTCTGACTCTTTGCGATCCCATGAATTGCAGCATGCCAGGCCTCCCTATCCCTCACCAACTCCTGGAGTTTCACTCAAGCTCACGTCCATTGAGTCGGTGATGCCATTCAGCCATCTCATCCCTGTCTTCCCCTTCTCCTCCTGCCCCCAATCCCTCCCAGCATCAGAGTCTTTTCCAATGAGTCAACTCTTCGCATGAGGTGGCCAAAGTACTGGAGTTTCAGCTTTAGCATCATTCCTTCCAAAGAAATCCCAGGGATGATCTCCTTCAGAATGGACTGGTTGGATCTCCTTGCAGTCCAAGGGACTCTCAAGAGTCTTCTCCAACACCACTGTTCAAAAGCATCAATTCTTCAGCACTCAGCTTTCTTTACAGTCAAACTCTCACATCTATACATGACCACAGGAAAAACCACAGCCTTGACTAGACGGACCTTTGTTGGCAAAGTAATGTCTCTGCTTTTGAATATGCTATCTAGGTTGGTCATAACTTTCCTTCCAAGGAGTAAGTGTCTTTTAATTTCATGGCTGCAGTCACCATCTGCAGTGATTTTGGAGCCCCCATAAATAAAGTCTGATGCTGTTTCCAATGTTTCCCCATCTATTTCCCATGAAGTGATGGCACCAGAGGCCATGATCTTCGTTTTCTGAATGTTGAGCTTTAAGCCAACTTTTTCACTCTCCACTTTCACTTTCATCAAGAGGCTTTTTAGTTCCTCTTCACTTTCTGCCATAAGGGTGGTGTCATCTGCATATCTGAGGTTATTGACATTTCTCCCGGCAATCTTGATTCCAGCTTGTGCTTTTTCCAGCCCAGCGTTTCTCATGATGTACTCTGCATGTAGGATATACTATGCATTTAATGATAGTCATTAAATTGTATATATTTCAAATTGATATCAAATGGAAATAAACCACTCCAGATATACAGTAAGAACTCAGAATTAGAAGCATTTTTATGTGGACTTGAAGTTAATCAAGTCTCTTCTATCAGGGAAAATACATACAACAATCTAGGACAAGTATTTTTATTTCCCTAATTAAAACTCTTAAATGACCCAAATCTATTTGTACCTAGCAGTATATGTGCACAGATCATATTCGTCTCTTTCCGTAAGTTAACTATTTTAATGTAACTCAATAATATGATTTATTTTCCATGAGAATTCAAAAAATTCCATATAATAATTTTCATTCACTCCCATAGTAATAAGTTTTATGTTGGCCTAAAAACAAGATGGTTATCTTAAATCTCCTGATAGAAATTAGTTTTGCAATGATTATCCCTAGTTGTATTTCTCTTTGAGATACAGGAAAGTAGCAGTTAATGAATATTAGACTTTTTTTCTGTTTTCATATTAATTCATCAATATGAATAAACTCATTAAAAGACAAAGATAAAATTATCATTATCAAAAGCAACAAAACTATAAATGTAGTAGAAAAAGTGAAATATTGAGTTAAATTATTGTTTGTAATGTAGGAAAAGTGCTGCTTTTTTCTGCTTTTATGTATTTCCAAAACTAAGTTGAAGAATTAAAGGTTTTGAATTGTGTTGTCGGAGAAGACTCTTGAGATTCCTTGGACAGCAAGGAGATCAAACCCGTCAAACCTAATGGAAATCAGTCCTGAATATTCAATGGAAGGACCGATGCTGAAGCTGAAGCTCCAATACTTTGGCCACCTGATGTGAAGAACTGACTGACTGAAAAAGACCTTGATGCTTGGAAAAGGGGACGACAGAGGATGAGATGGTTGGATGGCATCAGTGACTCAATGGACATGAGTTTGAGCAAGCTCTGGGAATTGGTGATGGACAGGGAAGCCTGGCGTGCTGCAATCCATGGGGTCGCAAAGTCAGACATGATAGATTAACTTAACTGAACTGAAAACTAAGCTGAAGCTCCAATACTTTGGCCACCTGATGCAAAAAAATCAGTTCACTGGACAAGACCCTGATTCTTGGAAAGATTGAGGGCAAAAGGGGCAGTAAAGGACGAGATGTTTAGATAACATTGCTGACTCAATGCACATGAATCTGAGCAAATTCCAGGAGATGGTGAAGGACAGGGTAGCCTGGCCTGCTGTAGCCCATGGGGTCACAACGAGTCAGACATGACTTAGTGACTGAACAACAACAACAACAAAAAAAAAAAACTAAGCTTGATGAAGTCTTGTTCAGTGTTATATTCTGTAGCATAGCAGGAGTGAAAAAAAAAAAAACTCTTCTCTTCTAGATTCTTTGACTACTCTAATAATTTAACTTACATAAAACATATTAACAGGAGAAAAATGAATAAAATTTTAATAGACTGTATACATGGGAGACATCCAGGAAAACTGAGTAACTCTCCAAAATGACCAAAGACATTGCTTTAAATATAAAGACAAAAGATGTTGGGAGTGGGAAGTCAGTTATGGGAGATTACTAAGAAAAGCACAGTAAACAAGAATAATGTTATGCAGCTTTAAGTAATTTCTTTCTCCATTGATAAGAATTTCTAGAGATTTAGAGTCATCCCCCTTTTCCTGGTACAGCAAGCATACACATTTATTTAATACAAGTTTTACATGACACAAGGGTCTCCATTAGAAATGAAGACCCAAAGAGGAGGCAAAACCTACATGTTTTTATTTTAGATTGAGGAGGTAAAGAGGAATACTTCTACTCTGTATTGCACTATGTTCAATCACTATTGCTTGACAAAAGGACTGTATCAAAGCTTATATATAAAGTATGACAATCAAAAATATCAAAATCCAGGTTAAGGGTTAACAGTTCCCAAGTCTCAGTTTCCTCCATGTTGTTGCTTCTGGTTAACAGTTCCCAAGTCTCAACTTCCTCCGTGTTGTTGCTTCTGTAATATCCAGCTCATAGTTTACAACCCACATATAGAATCCACTCATCTATTTATGTGTTAATTCATTAGGCAATTCCAGAACTATTTAAGAGATTGTATTGTGCTCAAACTTACTTGCCAGAGAGAAAGTAAACTTTCCTCTACCCTACCCTACCAGGTTCTGGCCAATCTAAGAATTGAATTGACATGAGCTAGATTAACAGAAAAACCAATTTAATTTCATACATGCAGGAATCTCACAGATAGAGGTGTTCAGAGACAGAAAGGTAACATGAGGCATATATACCATCCTAAGCTAAGAAATTGGAGAAGGAAATGGCAACCCACTCCAGTACTCTTGCCTGGAAAATCCCATGGATGGAGGAGCCTGGTGGGCTGCAGTCCATGGGGTCGCTAAGAATTGAATACGACTGAGTGACTTCACTTTCACTTTTCACTTTCATACATTGGAGAAGGAAATGGCAACCCACTCCAGTGTTCTTGCCTGGAGAATCCCAGGGACAGGGAAGCCTGGTGGGCTGCCATCTATGGGGTCCCACAGAGTCGGACACGACTGAAGAGACTTAGGAGCAGCAGCAGCAACAAACTAATAAATGGGATAAGCGTCTGGGGCTTTCAAATGCAGGAGAGTCATTTACAGGAGAAAATAAGAGCAGATGTTTGGTAATTAAATGTTTGCCGTGACTTAAAGACGGGGCTGCTTAGATAAAATTTATCTCTAGGAAAAGTTTTTTTTTTTTTTTTTTCCTGGGAAAAAAATCTCTAAATCAAATTCTACTAAGTAGTTGAGGGATGGACAGTAGTCTTTTCTAGACTGTGTTTCTATTGACTTTAGCTGAAAATAATCCACATGTCAAAGTGGAACATCTTGGGGAAGTTTGTTCTAAATCCCTACATTTATCTCTTATGAAATTTCCCTAGAATATTCACAGTTCAGAAGTTAAGCTGGTAGATTGCTCCATCTCATTCAATGGCATTTTAGGCCTAAGAGTAGATCAGTTCAGTTAAAATGCTATTCTTCTCACTTGAGAAGGTAGTGATGCAAATGAGCTCTCGAAATTAGACCTATGGTTCAAGCGACCAGGTATTTAAAAAGAGGCATTTTTATGGAAACTGGGATGACCCAGAGGGATGGGATGGGCAGGGAGGTGGGAGGTAGGTTCAGGATGGGGAACACATGTACACCCGTGGCGGATTCATGTCAATGTATGATAAAACCAATACAATATTGTAAAATAATTAGCCTCCAAAAATAAATAAATAAATAAAGTGAAAAAAAATCCATACTAACAACAACAACAAAAGTAATGGTTAAAGATTGGAATAAACTATAATCCCAGTTTCTTATTTCTGAAGACAACTAGTTGAGAAAATTTCTAAATGTCTGTCTCAAAGCATCTTCAGATGAGGGCAGGCACTGACAATCTGATACATTTTTTCTGGTTTGCAGTTTGAATGTCCCTGTTGATCTTTCTGAGTGGCCACATAGCAACAGTCATGAAGATTGTCCATACAAGAGCTGTTGTGGTAATTTCTCTGAAATTTATAACAAGCTGTCCAACCTTAGTTTGCATAGCTTCAAAAAAATAATAATATATTTATCTCTTAAGTATTTCAAGTCAGGAAGGTGGAAAAAAATAGAAAAAAATTAGTTTGGAGAGTTGTAGCCAAATATTGGAGGAAACAAGTAGAATTCCAGACCCAGTCCAGTTTGCAAACCTTAAAAGAAAATGGCCAGTTATAGAATCTAATGTCAGTAAAAATATATTAGTGAAAAATAATTTTCCTCTCTAAAATTACCCTCCCCACTGTTTTATTTTTTTTAACCAAAAAGAGCTAAATCAAGACTAATTGGCTTGCAAAATAAATTGTTTCAATAAGCTGAGTCTCATTATTTACATAATACATCAAGAACAATGGTGATCACAACAAATCTTTTAATCTGCTTTGCCAGAGTTTTTTTATGAGAAATTCCAGGTTGAACTTTTAAATGCTTTTAGAGGGCAAGAAGGCAAGCCAAGAACTTGCTATCAGACTTACCTGCAATACCAGTAGATTTGGGTGAATTACTCTTCTCTCAAGGTACCCAAAATTGTCTGCTCTTTTTCTGAAGCCATGCAAGCTAGGATAGAACACTTTATATACATTTCAGAGAAATCACCATAACAACTCATATGTGAATAATCTTCATGCCTGTTGCCATCCAGCCACTCAGTGACCTCCTTACTTACCTGGCAAGGCTGGTGCGAACCCTATAAACAATGTATTAAGCTGTTTTTCCAAAGAGCTTTATTGGCTCCATAAAGTAAATTTTAGTTCCTTTTAAGCTGTCTGGTCATATCTGAATCTATGCACATGTCTGTTAAATTTAGTTAACATTCTAGTTAAAACCTTAGAAATGCAATTGGTTTCCAGTTGTGCCCTGTGGGACAGAAGGGCCTGGTGGGCTAAAGTCCATGGGATTGCAGTCAGACATGACTGAGCACAAACACACACACACATACACACATAAGAAAAACAGATTCTTATTGAACTTATGCAGATAACTATATTATCAAGAAAATAAGAATACTCACTATGAATTTATGAATTTTGGAGATATCAGGTAGGGAGGAAAAGATACATTTTTTAATTCTGCTTACAAAGCTACACTTTGCCATACTACTGTTAAGTCATAGTTAGCTTAATAGGAAAAGTTCCCTGTATATGGAAATTAAAGCATTAAAGAATCAGCAATAATAAGTCATGGAAACTGCAATCACCCTCATCAGTTTATTTAATCCTATATAATTAATTCTTGATCTTGATTTTTTTTTAATTTTATGGAGCTATCAGCTTCTCCATTGGAGTTCTGTAATTATTGCCCAGTTCAATTTTATGATTTGAAAGGTATCAGAAGCCTAAATTTAAGAGTACTTGTCAAAGTCCTTCTTCTAAGTCTCTCTGGAAATGAAACAGATTTATAAAAGTATCAGATAAAATAATAACTGTCTGTAAAAATACTTGAAAATGACCACAGCTAAATAGTTGATGACAGCTAATTATAACACAATTGACAAGGGATTTTGATTATTTCTGTGACATACAATATATTATATCAGTAACTAGAAATATGACTGATAACATTACCTCAAGACATATCAGCAAAATGGATCAGATTTCTGGGAATTTAATATTATTTCTGTAACATTTAAGTTAAAAACATATATACAAACAGACATAATCTAAGAAGATTTTAGCATCACTTATTTGACAGTGTGTCTCATGTAATTTAACATATCAAACAACCCTAATTAGTGTAGCATTTGTTTGTTTGTTTGTTTGTTTGTTTTAATAAGGTGAGAGAACACATCTTTTGAGAAGTTTCAGGGGACCTCTGAAAAATCCCTAAGTTAGCTAGAGTTAGAAAAGATTTCATTTAGAATATGACTTTGGAAGGTTTGTAAAAATATAAGAAGTTTTGGATGCTTTACTAATAGGATCACAAATTATTATTTTCATAATAATACTTAATTATCTATTTGTCCAAAGTGGCAGTGAAAGACTTCAAAGGCAAAACAAGAGATTGCATAAACCTTATAATAAATTCATGCAATTTTGACTGATTTGACATAAGTCTTCGTCTCTATCTCTTAGTCTTATATATATCTTAGTCTCTCTCTCTCTCTCCTTGTTTCTCTCTCTCTCACAAAACACATCTCCATATCTTATACCTTCTCTAAACCAAAAACTTGCTTTCCTTGCATACAGTTGTATCTCCTATTATTTCCAGTTATCTTAGTTACATATTTTCATTTGAATTTTTAAATGTTAGAAACCTTACTTTTTAGTGAGAACTTAAGAGGTAAGCACATGTGAACTACTTGTTAGAACAGAATTCTATAGGAAAATAAATGAATAAATTCCAAAATTCTCAAAGCATGTGTCTTTTTTTATGGTACAAATGCTCAAGGTGGCACGACATGTTTACTAACAAATTCTCATTTATCTTTAGCTTTTCTGCAATAAAAAGCCAAAAAGTAGGTAAACCTACATTAAATAATGAATGATTCTGTGTTTTATCATATTTGAAAATGATCTAGATATTCAATGAATTTAAATTAAGTCATTATTTAATTTACCAAAATTCTAATGATATAACTTACCAGAGAGATTTGGGAAAATATTAGAGCAGACATATAAAGTAATAGTTGTTTAAGGGTTCACCTAAAAACTTTTTTTATATCATTTATATCCATTTAATTCATTTATTCTCAACAATTATGTTGAAATTCCTTATAAAGATTTTAAGAGAAATTAAAGCAGTTAGCCATCATCATTTTTTTTTTTTGGAAAAAAGTTGCACAGACATAAGATAAATTTATTTTAAATAAACCTAAGTAGAACAAATTATTATACTTCATGTTGATTACTCTAAAGATATTTCTTTATTAATTATACCAAAAAACTTTAACTAGCTTTTATTACAGAAAATTATCTTAGATTATGTAAAATAAAAAAGAAAAACACGGGTTAATTTCTACCATATTTTTGAAGGTATACTCAATTTATATAGTGCTTGTTTGCTTTCAAGCTAATTAAATAGAATTTTTATACTAAATTTTGATAAACCATCTAAAAGTAGAATACCTTATCTATAACATACATACATAGACATACAGTTAGATATTAGAGACCTTATATCTTTTGCTTTAATTTTTTTCTTGAACCAGATTTTTGGGCAAGGGTATTTCTATAGAAGTTTGTATTTATAAAACGTCCCCTTTCCCTATACTTTTCCTTCATTCTTAGAAATTGCAGATAGTGTAGATAAGAGTTTCTGGAGAAAAACCCCTACAAATGGAAATTCTCTTTATAACTGTAAATTTGCCTTTTAAAAGAATAACTTCTACATATGCATGGCCAATAGGCACACAAAAACATGCCCAGTATTGCTAATTATTAGAGAAATACAAATCAAAAGTACCATGAGGTATTATCTCATACCAGTCAGAATAGCCTTCATTAAGAAGCCTACAATTAATAAGTGCTGAAGATGGGGTAGTGAAAAGGGAACCCTTCTACACAATTGGTGTGAATATAAATTGGTGTAGCCACTGTAGAAAACTGTGGAGGTTCCTTTAAAAAACTGAAAATAGAGTTACCATAAGATGCAACAATCCCACTCCTGTGCATAAATCCACAGGAAATTCTAATTTGAAAAGATACATGCGTGTCAGTGTTCATAGTAGCATTATTTACAATAGCCAAAACATAGAAACGACCTAAATGTTCATGGATGGAATGGATAAAGATATGATATATATTTCCACCAATCCCATGGAATTCCTTCGATTAAGCATGGTGGCCTTCAAAACCAAATGCTACAGGAGCTTCTCTTCCTGGTGCTAGATCCCCAAGCTTGGGAACCTGAAGTGGAGGTCAGAAATCTCACTCTTGTGAAAGAACCTCTGCAATATAATTATTCTCCAGCTTGCAGTCACTCACTTGAAGGTCAGGATATTTCATTATATCATGAATCCACCCCAACACACACACACACACACACACACATACACTGATCTCATTATGGTTCCTTCCTCACGTCTTTAGTTATAGAATATCTTTTCTGGTAGGTCCCATTCTTTTCCCCTGATGGTTGTTCTGTAGTTAGTTGTGATTTCGGTGTGCTGGAGAGAGGAGGTAAGCTCAGAGTCCTTCTACTCACCATTTTGGTCACTCTGAGGCAGAATATAGATGGGGCCATGCATCTGTAAAGCAATCGGAGATTCATTCTCTACTGACAGAAACTCCAAGACAAAAATACGGGGATGATTAAGGGAGAAGGATTAAGGCAGAAGGCTGGGCTTTGCCCCGACCACATATTTCTTGTTCTTGAGGTCAGGAGACATCCCTGACCACACATGAACAGAAAAACCTCTTTGAAGGACAAAGGAGAGTCATATCAAGGGATGTTCTATCCAGATGCCTTTTCGAGAGGATCCATCTTGACTAAGAGATGCTTGTACACATGTGGGAGGCTCCTGAGATATAACAAATATGGACTGTGAACCAGGCAAACAAAAATGATTGGCCAAAGGATACCCAGAAGAAATGCCCTGTGAAAATAATTCAATCTGCTATGAGATTGCGACTTAGCAACTCTCTCCCTCTCTGAGTCTGCTCGTGTGTCTATCCACACATACTGTACTCTTTTCCTCCTAATATATACTTTACTTGCTTCACTACTTTCTGTCTTTGTGGAAATTATTTTCTACAAAACCAAAGGTTCAGGTCCCTTATCACTGATCACTGGTCTAGTGTCTAGGATCTGGCACTTTCACCACCATGACCCAGCCTAAATCTTTGAAAAAGACTCAAGCTTCTCCAAGCCATTGCAGGCCAAGGCCACCCGAAATAAATTCTCTCTCTCTCTCTCTCTCTCTCTCTCTCAGTCTCTTTCCTTTCTACTAATTAACCTAATGTTTTTATTAGCGTCTGTAAGACTTGTTAGGGGATGCTGAGAATGTAAGTTCAATAAATCTTCTCAGGATGTTACCCATGCTTCTGACCAACTGGCTATACCTCTTAAAAATCCCAGTCTATTTGACTGACCACACTGATTATAGGCACCTTTCAAATGATGGGGGCAAGAGGGAATATTCTCACTGATCATAAAGTTAAGCTCTCAGGACATAGAACAAGACAAAGAGAAACAGGTGAAGAAAAACAGAAACCATACCTGGAAGGAGATGGATCAATAAAGCCAAATACTAAGTCTAAGTAAGTAGGCCCATAAATATTTTCTCTTTGTTTCCCAGGTGGCACTAGTGATAAAGAATCTGCCTGCCAATGCTAGAGACCTAAGAGACACAGGCTTAATCCTTGGATTGGGAATATCCCCTGTAGGAGAAAATGGCACCCCACTTCAGTATTCTTGTTGGGAGAATCCCATGCTGGCTACAGTCCATGGGGCCAGAAAAAGTCAGGAACGACTGAGTGTCTAAGCACAATTTAAATTTAGGGGGAAAAAAAGACTCTTACCACTCTCATTTCCAATAAATTCTGCAGCAGGGAGCCATCCTGGAGACTAGTGTAGCAGGAACTCTTACCTTCTACTAGTGATTGTCAAATATTCCAGGATTTCTCAGTTGCAGTGATCTCAAAGGGACCAGAGTCTTGGCAAGGAAGTTTATCCTCACTGGCTATGCCAACTGTTGGGAAGAAAGAAAACTTTCTTCTACTCTTCTAGTTTGCTCTGGCTAGTTTAAGAAGTAAATTGACATGAGACAGATTTACAAGAGAAAACAAAATTTAATTTTGTATGTACAGGAATTCCACATACCTATATGCATGAGATGTTCAGAGATAAGAAAGTAAAATGAGGTATATATGCCATCTTGAGTTAATAAACAGGATAGGTTTGGGACTTTCAAGGACAGGCAGACCATTCACAGGACAATAAAAGAGCAGATGTTTGGTAACTATATATTTGTCCTGCCATACAGATGAGACCACTTAGATAAAATTTATCTATGGTAATAAATCTTTTTCTGGGAAAAATCTCCAATTTAAATTATTATAGATAATTAAGGGATAATTAAGGTTGGATGGCATCATCAACTCAATGGACATGGGTTTGGGTGGACTCTGGGAGTTGGTGATGGACAGGGAGGCCTGGTGTGCTGCAGTTCATGGGGTCGCAAAGAGTCGGACATGACTGATCAACTGAACTGAACTGAAGGGAGGACCAATTGTTTTCCTTAAGTCCATAGTGTCTTGATTGCCTTAGCTCAAAATAATCCACTTGCCAGAATGGAAAACCTTAGGGAGGACACTGGTTTGTGTATATTTGAGAATTGTCCATGAGAACCTAAAATCAACTAGTCTTTACAAAGATCTTTATAATTGCACTTAGTGGAACTAGAAGAAAATAAGAAACATTTTTTTTTCTCTCAATATTTGCATGTAATCATATTCAACAACATCCTCTTTCTGACACCATTAGACAACTCTATGGTTTCATCAGCATAACTGGCTACTGCCAAATTTGGATTCCTGGATATGGAGAGCTGGTTCAACCTTTATATAAATTACTAAAAGAGACTCAACAATCAGGACAGAAGGTATTGAAATGGAAACCGGGAGAAATACATGCGTTTGAAGTTTTACAACAGGCTCTTCTTCAGGCTCCTACTCTCAGTCTGCCTACAGGAGAGTGATTTACTTTGTAACAGAGAGATAAGTAATAGTGCTGGGAGTCCCAACTCAGCCCAAAGGAAGCTTACAGAAACCTGTTACTTATTTAAGCAAAGAACTTGTTTCTGTAGTCCAAGTATGGCCACATTGTCTATGAATAGTGGCCTCAGTAGCTCTGATGGCTCAGATGGTAAAGAATCTGCTTGCAATGCAGGAGACCTGGGTTCAATCCCTTGGTTGGGAAGATCCCCTGGAGAAGAGAATGGCAATCCACTTCATATTCTTGCCTGTAGAATTCCATGGACGGAGGAACCTGGTGGGCTACCTTCCATTGGGTTGCAAAGAGTCAGACACAGCTGAGCAACTAACACAATCATTTTCAACAAATATCAAATTACTCAGTACAACGCAAAAACAAGAATATTCTGTACTTTCTCTTCTCACCCAGATTCACCTAAATAAAACAAGAACTTATTCAGAATAAATACTTGAAGATTTTTCTTTACAAAGTTATTCAAACCAGTTCAAAGTTATTAACAGGAAATCAAACTCTATATTTGAAAATGCAAACATGTCTTCATGTAAACACATAATGGATAGAAAGAGTTTCTATTTCTTGTGTTAGTAACTCAGTAACAATTGTGTTATTAATGTTAGGTAGTTAGAATAGGAAACAGGAGTCCAAAATGGCGGTGGCTAAAAGACAAGGAAGGGAAAAGCCTGCGAAAATAGAACAAAGGAGGGTCAAAGAAAGGTTTGAGGACCAGAGGACCTCAGATAGAACAAACAGAACTCCTGGCTAGCCCAATTTACATAGGGCAGTCCCAGGGAGATGAAAAATCATATAAAAAGAGGAGCCAATCATTGGGGAATCACCCACTCCTCAGTCTTTTGACAGTGCCTTGGAGCTGTCCTGCCACCTCTAGGCCTGTCTTTTGGCTTACGGATTTGAGATTAAAGTTTACTTGAATTTGACTTGTCATCTTGGACCCAATTGATTTTAATTGGTTTACATTATGCTCTTGTCATTCTTTCAAAGGTTGTGCTCTACCCCCTTCCCTCCTGTTTCATGCCCTGTCGAGGCCACAATGTTGCCTCCACAATCTTCTGTAGGGACAACAAGAAAATAGCTGGCCTTTGGGAGGGAAATACTGTATAATATCCATCCACTCTAGATATATTCAGCCCTTCATCTTCCATGTTTCCTACAACATGTGCAACAACAACATCTCTCAGTGAACCCACTAGGGTGGGCAACAGGCACAAAATGACTGCAAGAAGTCTAACAGCTGGCATCCCTTCAAAGGCAATTTGGCTTCCAGGGATAATGTTTGCCACTTTAGGAGTTAGCCCTGCAGGTGGTTTGGGCCCAAACCTTTGCCACCCTTCTCCTAAAGTTACAAACATATCCCTGGATCAAATCTCCACTCCACTTTTATCCAGAACATCTGTTCTGTTGCCTCTTAACAAATTTGTTCTTAAGCCAATTACTAACTCCTACAATTAGGACCCTGCCCCTTGTGGGCAACGTTGCTCCACCTGTTCTATTATTAAAATACTTTAATGCCCCTAAGAGGGCCAGATAACCCGCTCCTTTGTCAGTACTTCTGTTATTACCTAAAGTGGGTCTATGACAACGAAATGTTTACCATTGGAGACACTGTAACCTGCTCTTATGGAGGACTAGGGGAGGAAATCAGTGACTTACAATCCCTTAGAGCAATAAGAGGATAAAACTTATGACTGTTTCACTGTTTATCAGTCTCAGGGCACAGGCTTGGTTTGCTTTACATCATGATATCTCTTCCCATCCGCAGTGGACAAACCAGCAATGAGTTAAGATTACAACCCTTTAATCCTACCCAGCACTGGTCATGCTGGAGACCTCGGGGATGCCCAACTCCAGTCCAGGGGTCCCAGGAGGTCAACCTGCCTTGACCTGCCTAGGGATCAGGTCCTTGAAAGGTTGTCACGCCTCGACCTGCTTGGGGATCTGCCAGTCCAGGGGTCCCAGGAGGTTGTCACGCCTTGACCTGCCCAGGGACCCAATTCCCAGGAGGTCATCACACCTCGACCTGCCAGGGGATTCAATCTCCAAGAGGCTGTCATGCCTCAGCCTGCCTGGGGATGCCTGGCTCTCTGGTTGCAACAGTACTGGGTAGGAGAAGCTTCAGAAAGACTCACCCCTAAGGAAGTCCACGCATGGAAATAGAAGGAAGCCTATTACCTGTTGGACTGTACCCAGGCTCAGCAATAACTCAGAAGCCCAATGAGAACCCCATTGCCTTTCTGGAAAGGCTAAAAGAGTCACTCCAAAAGTTTACCAATCTGGACTTAGACTCTTACAAGAGATAGGTGATTTTAAAGGACAAATTCCTGTCCCAGTGTGCATCAGATATCAGAATTAAGTTACAACAGCTACAGCAACAGGACCCTGCTTCCTCTTTAGATGAGATGGTCCAGACAGCCACCAATACCTTTTATAACAGAGAACAGGAGAAGGAGGCCAAGGACCAGGAGAGGGAGAGAAGGAAAGAGACAAGGCATGCCCAGATGCTGGCCACCCTCCAGGGAAGCCTATGGCAAACCCCGAGTCCTGGAAGGACAAGGCACGAGGCAAGTGCCTAATCTGAAGATAGGCGGGGCATTGGGCCAAAGAGTGTCTGAACTGTGACAAGTCTCCTAAAACAGCTTGCTACAAATGCCATCAACTGGGACATTGGGCAGCACTCTGCCCTCCAGACCCAAGAGCCTCAGGGTCAAGCACCAAGCCTTCCCTCATGATGGTTCAAGAGGACTGAAGTGGCCCGCTCCAGCCAGCCCACCTGTCACAGATAACCATCATGGGGCTGGAGCCAAGGGTGCAACTGGATGTGGCAGGTAGGTCCAAGAATTTCTTGGTTGACATGGGGGCTACCTACTCTGTCTTGATCTCCTACTCCAGAGCCTTCTCCTCCCAAACCTGTACCATTTTGGGTGCTACAGGAAAAACAACTACTAAAAGATTCACTCGAACACTTCTTCGTTGCTGGGATGGACAAATATTTTCCCACCAGTTTCTGGAGGTCCTTCAGTGTCCTACTCCTTTACTGGGAAGAGATATACTTACTAAACTGGGGACCACCCTTGTAATGGGAAGCTTTTCAACCCCTAGAGCCTTACAGCTTCTGGTTACTACTAAAGAACCCATTACACCTTCTCCAATAGAAAGGGACCAAAACTATGGGAGGACAAAATTAACCCCCAGGTGTGGGACCAGGGGACTCCTGGACGAGCCCACCAAACTGAACCGGCCGTCATTGTCCTCTGAGATCCCACTCGGTTTCCTAACCAGAAACAATATCCCCTCAAAAGAGAGGCTTGGGAGGGACTACAGCCTTTAATAAATAAATTCCTTGCTTGTGGGCTATTGGTCCCTACCAATTCGCCATGTAACACCCCAATCCTCTCAGTAAAGAAAAAGGACATAACCTGGAGAATGGTTCAAGATCTCCAGATGATAAATGAAGCTGTAACCCCCTCCATCCCACAGTACCCAATCCCTATGTAATCTTGGGAGAAATCCTACCCAGTGCCAAGTGGTTTACAGTCTTGGATCTCAAAGATGCATTTTTTTGCATACCACTGGCTAAAAAATCCCAATATCTTTTGCCTTTGAGTGGGAGGCCCCAAGAGAAAAACATCAACAGATGACTTGGACAGTATTACCTCAGGGGTTCAGAGATAGCCCCCACCTGTTTGGACAGGCACTTAGCCGGGATCTCCTAGATCTGGACCTGGAACCTAATGGGAAAATATTACAATACATAGATGACCTACTAATCTGCTCTCCAGATGAGAAAAATGCCCAACAACTGCAATTCAGGTTCTAAACTTTTTCACAGAAAGGGGATATAAAGTCTCCTGTGCTAAGGTACAGACGGTAGAGACAAACCTGGGAGTTCAGATTACACATGGGTCCAGGAGGCTGTCCTCTGATTGGGTATAAGGAATCCTCCAGTTGCCCTCCCCTACGACTCAAAAACAATTGCAAGCTTTCCTTGGGCTAACTGGGTATTGCAGAATCTGTATAGCCAACTATGGTCTAATTGCCCAGCCCTTATATGAAAGCTTAAAGGGAAGAGATGATTCAATCCCACTGATGTGGGGAACTCCTCAAAAGAAGGCAGAGGCTACACTAAAACAGGCCTTATCTCAGGAACCTGCCTTGAGGTTGTCAGACCCAGAAAAAGCATTCTAACTTTATGTCCGTGAGAGAGAGAAAATAGCCTTAGGAGTGTTAACTCAAAGGTTGGGATCTGAGTCCCAGCCTGTAGCTTACTTATCCAAGAGGCTCAATCCAACCGCCCAAGGCTGGCCCCCCTGCCTTTGAAATATTGCAGCTATTCTATTGCAATCATGATAGAAGATGCTTTAAAACTCTCCTTTGGGGGCAAACTAACTATTTTTACCAGCCACCAAGTAAAACAAATCCTAAATGGGAGAGGCCATTTATGGATGTCTAATCAAAGAATCCTCAGATATCAAGTAGTGCTGATGGAAAATCCAGGCCTCACTATATTCCCTTGTGAGGTTCTTAACCCAGCCACCCTCCTTCCTACCCCTGAGGGCTCTCTCCCCTTTCACTCTTGTCTAGAAACCTTGGACCACTGGACAAAGCCCTGAGAGAGATTGTCAGAACGTCCTCTGACCAATCCTGAGGAAATCTGGTACACTGATGGAAGCAGCTTTGTCTTCGATGGAAAAAGAAGAGCTGGCTATGCAGTAGTCTCCAATTCTGAGACAATAGAGGCTAAACCTCTGCCACCAGGTACTTCAGCCCAATTACCTGAGCTCATAGCCCTGACTCGAGCTTTAGAGCTTGGAAAACGTAAAAGAATAGCCTTTTACACTGACTTCAAGTATGCCTTTCTGGTGCTACATGCACATGCTGCTATTTGGAAAGAAAGGGGACACTTGATCACCTGAGATTCCCCAATCAAATTCTTAGATTCTTGGAGGAAGTCCATCTGCCCACTGATGTTTCAGTATCCCACTGTAAATGACACCAAAAACGGAGCGTGGAAGTGGCACGAGGGAACCAAGCAGCTGATCAGGCAGCTAAGAGAGCAGCTTTACAGAATGATGACCTAATAGGGGTGGCCACCCTAGATCCACAGACTAATTTGCCAGAAACTCCTTCATATACTGAAGGTGAGACTCTTAAAGCTAAGAGTGAGGGTTTTTAAGAAGATCATATGGGGTGGTTCCAAAAGGAGGGACTCCTTTTTCTGCCTGGGAACCTCCAATGGAAGTTGGTTAACTCCTTACATGACACCTCTCATTTAGGGGAAAAGACCCTCCAAATATTACTAGAAAGGTTCTTCAGAG
Source organism: Bos taurus (assembly GCF_002263795.3). NCBI lineage: Eukaryota > Metazoa > Chordata > Mammalia > Artiodactyla > Bovidae > Bos > Bos taurus. The sequence continues at coordinate 38,795,859 of NC_037357.1, read as the reverse complement.
GAACAGGCCTCCAGACAACTATAAGGCAGGTGGTCTCCTCTTGTCCCACTTGCCAGTTAAACAACCCCCAAGTAGCTTGAAGACCCCAGCTGGCCCAGCCCATCCAACGACATGGGGCCTACCCAGGAGAGGACTGGCAGATGGATTTCACCCAGATGCCAGTTTCTCAAGGGTATAAATACCTATTAGTCATGATAGATACATTCACAGGATGGATTGAAAGCCTTCCCACCTGGACTGAGAAGGCTGAGGTGGTGATTAAAATACTGCTCCATGAAATCATTCCAAGATTTGGTCTGCCGAGGTAGACAAAGTGACAATGGGACATTTACTTCTAAGGTCACCCAAGGAGTCTCTAAAGAACTGGGCATCACTTATTATCTCTATTGTGTTCGGAGGCCTCAGTCTTTAGGAAAAGTAGAAAGAGCCCACCAATTCTTAAAATCAGCGATAAAAAAGATAACCCAGGAGACCTCCCTGGGATGGAAGAAGGCTTTACCAATAGCTCTCCTCCACACCTGTATTGCCCCTAAGGAACAGGTTGGTCTAAGTCTTTATGAGATGCTATATGGGAGACCTTTTGTTTATGTCAATGACCTCTTCCTAGATCCAGAGGTGCAGACCCTCCAGTCTTATACCATGGCCATTGGGGAATTCCAACAGGATATACGCTTGTGGGGTGTGAACCAGGACCCAAAAGATTCTAAGGAGTCACCACTATATGCTTCAGGGACACAAGTCCTAATTAAAGTCTGGAAAGATGGGTCCTCAAAGGCTCAACTCTAGCCCAATGTACCCTCCTTGATTACATAAATGCTTTAAAAAAGATCAAATACAAGTTTCCAATTGGCATTTATAGTGGAAATTTTATGGTTGCAGAAGTATTTCACAGTTAATATTTGTTGGCGAAACTGGTTAGTAAGAACTACAAAAATCCCACCACAAGTACCTGCCCTAAAGAAAAGTTTGTTGAATGACCTGAGTCATTAAGAAAATAGCAAGGCCTGAGAATTTTAAGCATTTGGTTTTTTAGAAGCCAATTTGGACAGCTATATATTCATAACCATAGAGTGAGAGATACACTAGCCTTAAAACTTTTATCCAGAATTGTGTATATAACTGTTTTGCCTTTCAGTTATACCCAATAAAGATGACCGTGTGTGTGTGTTAGTCACTCAGTCATGTCTGACTCTTTGTGACACCATGGACAGTAGGCACCTAGGCACCTCTGTCCATGGACTTCTCTAGGCAAGAATACTGGAGTGGATTGCTGTTTCCTCCTCCAGGGCATCTTCCTGACTCAGGGATCAAACCCATATCTTCTGCATTGGAGACAGGTTCTTTAGTATCTGAGCCACCAGGGAAGCCCAAAGATGACTTTTTTATTTTATTTTATTTTTTTCTGAAAGTCACTCAGTCGTGTCCGACCCTTTGTGACCCCATGTACTATACAGTACCTGGAATTCTCCAGGCCAGAATATTGGAGTGGGTAGCCTATCCCTTCTCCAGCGGATCTTCCCAACCCAAGAATTGAACCAGAGTCTCCTGTATTGCAGGTGGATTCTTTATGAACTGAGCTATCAGGTAAGCTATTATCATATAAAAATCAGTATTTCATCTAATAATTTATATTTGGATATTTAAATGCAATCGAACATGTTCTTTATAGACTTATATAAATATTTAATTAGTTGAAAAATTCACTGTCAAAGTATGAATACAAAACTGAAATATTGGTTTAAATATTCTTATTGTTACAGTCTATTCTTATATTGTTATGTAAGAAACTATTTTATATGTTAGCTTTGTTTCACAGTATAATTTGTGGAATTTTAACAAATAGTTTTGAATAACAATTAGAGTTAATACTTTTGTTAATGGTTTGGGTTTGGTCCATAAAACGAAAAAAAAAAAAAAAAAATACCAGTGTGTAAATTTGTTTTAGACAGAGCCCGAAAATTATTAGTAGATTATGCATTTGAACTTACTGTTATAGAACTTGATAAAGAAAAATTGCAAGTCAAATATTGCTTCATTTTGTAAACAATCTATTTGTGAAGAGATATTTACTGGTTATTTGGCCATGTGTGTATATATACATTTTTTTTTTTTTCCAAAAGGAGATGTGTGTGGGGGGGGGGCATACCTGTACACTTATACATGGGAACCATTTGAATCTTGAAGAAAAAAACTTTGTTTCCAAGATTTGGTTTTGTTACATTCATGACACCTTAAACCAAATTATTTTAACTGATTGCCACTGGGTCAAATTCCCACAGGCTAAATTTCAACACTTTCTCCTACTCTGGCTTAGAGAATGACTGTGGATATAGATGAGGGAAAACATTTTGGACCTAACAATACACTGTAGTTGGGAAACTCTTCTAGCACAGGCTTCCTTCTCAGGACTGATAAAGAACCATTATTCTAATTTTCTGGCAAGGCTTCTTTTCACATCAGAGATGAAGTGACTCGGGTGTTTATTCATTTGAATTACTTGACCAAAAGTGAATAGTACTGTAAAAATAATTTTCAGAAGTGTGTTTACAAGAAAATAGACTGCCTGTTTAAACTTACACTCCTGTATTCATTGATTCTCTTTTCCATAGAATTTTTATTTGGTTGTAGTGGCTTGGAAAAAGTATTTTACAATTAATTCACATTTGCATTTAATCATGTGGAAAGAAACACACAAATATGTGACTTATATAGAAACCATTGAGAATTAGATTATTCAATTTTTAGAACTCTAGCATATTTAAAATAGCTTATTAATGCCAAACCTACAAAATAAATATTAAGTACTGCAGCATATACATTATACACTTCATACTCAATTATTGAAACAAGATTTTCTATTCCACTATGATACATATGCATATCATATATCTAAAAACACATATGCCCAAGTACAGCTATTTATATATTAATAATTTTAAATATAATTCATCAGCATAAAAGATTATTGGGTAAATTACAAAATTTACTATAAGGAAATTATTGTAAATGGGGAAAAATCACACTACTGGATATTAAGGATAACAGATGCTTATCAGTTATAGACATGAGTCATATGATTTATATGATTGCTGTTCACTTTGCCTGCCTGTAAAAAATTAACTGTACTTCAATTTTGAATAATGAAAGTATATTAATGCAAAAATAATTTTCTTTATAGTTGTAAGATATCAATATGTGTGATTGTACAGAAATCATTTATTTTTAATCACACCAAAAATAGTTTCTTACAAATGAGAGGTTGGGGTGAGTAGATGTAAGCTTTTATATGTACAATGGATACAAAAACAAGGTCTTAATGTATACCACAGTGAACTATATTTAATATCCTATGATAGATATCCAGGGGGCAGTCCTAAGATGGCGGAGGAATAGGACAGGGAGACCACTTTCTCCCCTCAAATTCATCAAAATAACATTTAAACGCTGAGTAAATGCCACAAAACAACTTCTGAATGCTGGCAGAGGACATCAGGCACCCAGAAAAGCAGCCTATTGTCTTTGAAAGGAGGTAGGAAAAAATATAAAAGACAAAAAAAGAGACAAAAGAGGTAGGGACGGAGCTCCGTCCTAGGAGGGGAGTCTTAAAAAGAGAGAAGTTTCTAAACACCAGGAAACACTCTCACTGCTGAGTCTGTGGTGAGCCTTGGAAGCACAGAGGGCAACGTAACAGGGAGGAAAAATAAATAAATAATTAAAACCCACAGATTATGAGCCCAACGGTAATTCCCCCAGCAAAGAAGCAGCACAGACACCTGCATCCACAACTAACAAGCAGGGGCTGGGCAGGGAGGCTCGGGCTGCATTGCTTAGAGTAAGGAACAGGCCTGAATGCCCAGAGGGCAACTCTGAGCGAACTCACTTGGGCTAACAAACCAGACTTTGTGATAGCTACCACGCTAAAAGCCAGCCCTAACCTAAGACACTGCCAGGCCCACACACAGAACAAATGACTGAACAGAGATAGCCGGCTGCAGAGCATCCCCCTCCGGTGACAGGCAGCCAGAGCCGGAAGGAGGCAATCACAGCCCCAGAGAGACATTATCTACCAAACTGCAAGCAGGCTTCTTTGCTAACTAAGACTTCTTGGGGCTCTGGACCGGCAACATCTGCCTGAGAAGGTGCGCCTGTTGTACACCCAGAAAACCGAGCAGCAGGGATGGGGGAGGCAATAAGTCACAGTGACAGTGCTCGCCAAACACCTCATCACCTGAGCTGCTTGGACCTGGGAAGGGGACAAAACACAGGCCCAATGGAGGCTGCACCTCTGAGGACTACTAAAGTGCCTAAACCTGAGCGGTTTAGACCGGGGAAGTGCAGGCATCCCAGGGCCAGCTTTGGACAGTTCCCTGCAGAGCAACCCAGAGCCTGAGCAGTGTGGGCAGGGAGGACACATGCGCCGTGAGCAGGGGCAGGCCCAGTGTGACTGAGACACTGTGCGCACACACCAGTGTTATTTGTTTGCAGAGTCCCTCCCTCCCCACAGTGCAACTGAACAAGTGAGCCTAAAAAAGTGTCCACCACCATCCCCCCTTGTGTTAGGGAGGAAATCAGACACTGAAGAGACCAGCAAACAGAAGAAGCTAAAACAGAGTGAACCACCTTGGAAGTGACAGGTGCAATAAATTAAAACTCTGTAGTTAGTACCGACTACATAAGAAGAGGCCTATAGATCGTGAGAAATATAAGCCAGACCAAGGAACTATCCGAAAATTAACTGACCCCACACTGCCCACAACAACACCAAAGTCCTAGATGTATTTTTACTATTTTTATGATGATTCTTTTTTAAATGTTTTTTAATTTTTAAGTCCTCTATTACTCCTTTAATTTTCATTTTCATAACCTACTATTACTTTGCAAAAAAGAAAAGACCCTATTTTTTAAGCAACTTGTGACTTTTTTTTCCTTTCTTTTCTTTAATATTGTATTTTTGAAAATCCAACCTCTACTCTAGAATTTTAATCTTTGGTTTTGGTATTTGTTATCAATTTTGTACCTTTAGGAACCCAATCTTTAGTACCAATTTTTACTTGGGAGTGAGATTACTGGCTTGACTGCTCTCTCCCCTTTTGGACTCTCCTTTTTCTCCACCAGGTCGCCTCTGTCTCCTCCCTCCCCCTTCTCTTCTCTACCCAGCTTTCTGAATCTCTGTGTGTTCCAGACGGTGGAGAACACTTAGGGAACTGATTACTGGCTGGATCTGTCTCTCTCCTTTTCATTCTCCCCTTTTATCCTCCTGGCCACCTCTGTCTCTTTTCTCCCTCTTCTCTTCTCTGTATAACTCCATGAACATCTCTGAGTGGTCCAGACTGTGGAGCACACATAAGGAAGTGATTACTGGCTAGCTTGCTCTCTCCTATTTTGATCCCACCTCATCTCATATGGGTCACCTATAACTCCCTCCTCCCTCTTCTCTTCTCCATGTAACTCTGTGAACCTCTCTGGGTGTCCCTCATTGTGGAGAAACTTTTCATCTTTAACCTAGATATTTTATCAATGATGCTGTATAGAAGGAGAAGTCTTGAGACTACTGTAAAAATAAGACTGAAAACCAGAAGCAGGAGGCTTAAGTCCAAATCCTGAGAACATCAGAGAACACCCGACTCAAGGGAACATTAATCAATAGGAGCTCATCAAACCCATCCATACCTACACAGAAACCAAGAACCACCCAAGGGCCAACAAGTTCCAGAGCAAGACATACCACACAAATTCTCCAGCAACACAGGGACACAGCCCTGAGCTTCAATATACAGGCTGCCCGAAGTTACTCCAAAAACATTGACATCTCATAACTCGTTACTAGACACTTCATTGCACTCCAGAGAGAAGACATACAGCTCCACCCATCAGAACACTGACACAAGCTTCCCTAACCAAGAAACCTTGACAAGTCATCTGTACAACCCCACCCACAGTGAGGAAACTCCACAATAAAAAGAACTTCACAAACTGCCAGAATATAGAAAGGCCACCCAAAACTCAGCAATATAAACAAGATGAAGAGACAGACAAATACCCAGCAAGTAAAGGAACAGGATAAATGCCCATCAAACCAAAAAAAAAAGAGGAAGAGAGAGTGAATCTACCTGATAAAGAATTTTGAATAATGACAGTGAAAATGATCCAAAATCTTGAAATCAAAATGAAATCACAGATAAATAGCCTGGAGACAAGGATTGAGAAGATGCAAGAAAGGTTTAACAAGGACCTAGAAGAAATAAAAAGGAGTCAGTATATAATGAATAATGCAATAAATGAGATCAAAAACACTCTGGAGGCAACAAATAGTAGAATAACAGAGGCAGAAGATAGGATTAGTGACGTAGAAGATAAAAAGGTAGAAATAAATGAATCAGAGAGGAAAAAAGAAAAACGAATTAAAAGAAATGAGGACAATCTCAGAGACCTCCAGGACAATATTAAATTCCCCAACATTCGAATCATAGGAGTCCCAGAAGAAGAAGACAGAAAGAAAGACCATGAGAAAATACTTGAGGAGATAATAGTTGAAAAATTCCCTAAAATGGGGAAAGAGATAATAACCCAAGTCCAAGAATCCCAGAGAGTCCAAAACTGGATAAACCCAAGACAAAACACGCCAAGACACATATTAATCAAATTAACAAAAATCAAACACAAAGAACAAATATTAAAAGCAGCAAGGGAAAAACAACAAATAACACACAACGGGATTCCCATAAGGATAACAGCTGATCTTTCAAAAGAAACTCTTCAGGCCAGGAAGGAATGGCAAGATATACTTAAAGTGATGAAAGAAAATTACCTACAGCCCAGATTGTTGTACACAGCAAGGATCTCATTCAAATATGAAGGAGAAATCAAAAGCTTTACAGACAAGCAAAAGCTGAGAGAATTAAGCACCACCAAACCAGCTCTCCAACAAATGCTAAAGGATCTTCTTTAGATAGGAAACACAAAAAGGGTGTATATACTTGAACCCAAAACAATAAAGTAAATGGCAATGGGATCATACTTATCAAAAATCACCTTAAACATAAATGGGTTGAATTCCCCAACCAAAAGACAAAAACTGGATGAATGAATAAAAAAAAAAGACCCCTATATATGTTGTCTACAAGAGATCCACCACAAAACAGGGGACACATACAGACTTAAAGTGAAGGGATGGAAAAAGATATTCCATGCAAATACAGACCAAAAGAAAGCAGGAATAGCAATAGTCATATCAGATAAAACAGACTTTAAAACAAAGGCTGTGAATAGAGACAAAGAAGGACACTATATAATGATCAAACAATCAATTCAAGGGGAAGATATACAATTATAAATATAAATGCACCCAACATAGGAGAACCGCAATATGTAAGACAAATGCTAACAAGTATGTAAGGGGAAATTAACAATAACACAATAATAGTGGGAGACTTTAATACCCCACTCACACCTATGGACAGATCAACTAAACAGAAAATTAACAAGGAAATACAAACTTTAAATGATAAAGTAGACCAGTTAGACCTAATTGGTATCTATAGGACATTTCACCCCAAAACAATGAATTTCACCTTTTTCTCGGGTGCACACGGAACCTTCTCCAGGATAGATCACATCCTGGGCCATATCTAGCCTTGGTAAATTCAAAAAAAATTGAAATCATTCCAAGCATCTTTTCTGACCACAGTGGAGTAAGATTAGATTTCAATTACAGGAGAAAAACTGTTAAAAATTCCAGCATATGGAGGCTGAACAACACGCTGCTGAATAACCAACAAATCACAGAAGAAATGAAAAAAGAAATCAAAATATGGATAGAAATGAATGAAAATGAAAACACAATAACCCAAAACCTGTGGGACACTGTAAACGCAGTGCTAAGGGGAAAGTTCATAGCAATACAGGCATACCTCAAGAAACAAGAAAAAAATCAAACAAATAACCTAACTCTACACCTAAAGCAACTAGAAAAGGAAGAAATGAAGAACCCCAGGGTTAGTAGAAGGAAAGAAATCTTAAAAATTAGGGCAGAAATAAATGCAAAAACAAACAAACAAACAAACAAACAAAAGAGACCATAGCAAAAATCAACAAAGCCAAAAGTTTGTTCTTTGAAAGGATAAGTAAAATTGACAAACCATTAGCCAGACTCATCAAGAAACAAAGGGAGAAAACTCAAATCAATAAAGTTAGAAATGAAAATGGAGAGATCACAATAGACAACACACAAATACAAAGGATCTTAAGAGACTACTATCAGCAATTAAATGCCAATAAAATGGACAATGTGGAAAAAATGGACAAATTCTTAGAAAAGTACAACTTTCCAAAACTGAACCAGGAAGAAATATAAAATCTTTACAGACCCATCACAAGCACGGAAATTGAAACTGTAATCAGAAATCTTCCAGCCAAAAAAAAAAAAAAAAAAACAAGTCCAGATGGCTTCACAGCTGAATTCTCCCAAAATTTAGAGAAGAGCTAACGCCTATCCTACGCAAACTCTTCCAGAAATTTGCAGAGGAAGCTAAACTTCCAAACTCATTGTATGAGGCCACTATCAGCCTAGTAACAAAACGTGACAAAGATCACACACACACATACACACACACACACACACAAATTACAGGCTGATGAACATAGATGCAAAAGTCCTTAACAAAATTCTAGCAATCAGAATGCAACAACACATTAAAAAGATTATACACCATGACCAAGCGGGCTTTATCCCAGGGATGCAAGAATTCTTCAATATCCACAAATCAATGTAATACACCATGTTAACAAATTGAAAAATAAAAGCCATATGATTATCTCAAAAGATGCAGAGAAAGACTTTGACAAAATTCAACATCCGTTTATGGTAAAAACTCTCCAGAAGGCAGGAATAGAAGGAACATACCTCAACAAAATAAAGCTGTATATGACAAACCCACAGCAAACATTATCCACAATGGTGAAAAATTCAAAGCATTTCCCCTAAAATCAGGAACAAGACAAGGGTGCCCACTTTTACCAATACTATTCAACATAGTTTTGGAAGCTTTGTCCACAGCAATCAGAGCAGAACAAGAAATAAAAGGAATTCAAATTGGAAAAGAAGTAAAACTCTCACTGTTTGCAGATGACATGATCCTCTACATAGAAAACCCTCAAGACTCCACCAGAAAATTACCAGAGCTAATCAATGAATATAGTAGAGTTGCAGGATATAAAATCAACACACAGAAATCCCTTGAATTCCTATACACTAATAATGAGAAAATAGAGAAATTAAGGCAACAATTCAATTCACCATTGCAACGGAAAGAATAAAATACTTAGGAATATATCTACTTAAAGAAACTAAAGACCTATATATAGAAAACTATAAAACACTGGTGAAAGAAATGAAAGAGGACACTAATAGATACAGAAATATACCATGTTCATGGATTGGAAGAATCACTATAGTGAAAATGAGTATACTACCCAAAGCAATCTATAGATTCAATGCAATCCCTATCAAGCTACCAATGGTATTTTTCACAGAGCTAGAACAAATAATTTCACAATTTGTATGGAAAGACAAAAAACCTCAAATAACCAAAGCAATCTTGAGAAAGAAGAATGGAACTGGAGGAATCAACATGCCTGACTTCAGGCTCTACTACAAAGCCACAGTCATCAAGACAGTATGGTACTGGCACAAATATAGAAATATAGATCAATGGAACAAAATGCAAAGCCCAGAGATAAATCCATGCACCTATGGACACCTTATCTTTGACAAAGGAGGCAAGAATATACAATGGATTAAAGGCAATCTCTTTAACAAGTGTTGCTGGGAAAACTGGCCAACCACTTGTAAAAGAATGAAACTAGAACACTTTCTAACACCATACACAAAAATAAACTCAAAATGGATTAAAGATCTAAACGTAAGACCAGAAACTATAAAACTCCTAGAGGAGAACATAGGCAAAACACTCTCTGACATACATCACAGCAGGATCCTCTATGACCCACCTCCCAGAAGATTGAAAATAAAAGCAAAAATAAACAAATGGGACCTAATTAAAAGTAAAAGCTTATGCACAACAAATGAAACTATAAGCAAGGTGAAAAGACAGCTTTCAGAATGGGAGAAAATAATAGCAAATGAAGCAACTGACACACAACTAATATCAAAAATATACAAGCAACTATTTGGACTCTGTAGGAGAGGGAGAGGGTGGGATGATTTGGGAGAATGGCATTGAAACATGTATAATATCATATATGAAACGAATCGTGAGTCCAAGTTCGATGCGTGATACTGGTTGCTTGGGGCTGGTGCACTGGGACGACCCAGAGAGATGTTGCGGGGAGGGAGGAGGGAGGTGGGTTCGGGATGGAGAACACGTGTATACCTGTGATGGAATCATGTTGACATATGGCAAAACTAATACAATATTGTAAAATAATTAACCTCCAATTAAAATAAATAAATTTATATAAATATATATATATATACATATACAAGCAACTCCTGCAGCTCAATTCCAGAAAAATAAATGACCCAATCAAAAAATGGGCCAAAGAACTAAATAGACATTTCTCCAAAGAAGACATACAGATGGCTAGCAAACACATGAAAAAATGCTCAACATCACTCATTATCAGAGAAATGCAAATCAAAACCACAATGAAGTACCATTTCAAGCCAGTCAGAATGGCTGTGATCCAAAAGTCTACAAGCAATAAATGCTGGAGAGGGTGTGGAGAAAAAGGAGCCCTCTTACACTGTTGGTGGGAATGCAAACTAGTACAGCCACTATGGAGAACAGTGTGGAGATTCCTTAAAAAACTGGAAATAGAACTGCCTTATGATCCAGCAATCCCACTGCTGTGCATACACACCGAGGAAACCAGAATTGAAAGAGACACGTGTACTGCAATATTTATCACAGCACTGTTTATAATAGCCAGGACATAAAAGCAACCTAGATGTCCATCAGCAGACAAATGGATAAGAAAGCTGTGGTACATATACACAATGGAGTATTATTCATCCATTAAAAAGAATACATTTGAATCAGTTCTAATAAGGTGGATGAAACTGGAGCCTATTATACAGAGTAAAGTAAGCCAGAAAGAAAAACACCAATACAGTATACTAATGCATATATATGGAATTTAGAAAGACGGTAATGATAACCCTGTATGCGAGAGAACAGTTGAGACACAGATGTATAGAACAGTCTTTTGGACTCTGTGGGAGAGGGAGAGGGTGCGATGATTTGGGAGAATTGCATTGAAACATGTATAATATCATATAAGAAGCAAATCGCCAGTCCAGGTTCGATACAGGATACAGGATGCTTGAGGCTGGTGCACTGGGATGAACCAGAGGGATAGTATGGGGAGGGAGGTGGGAGGGGGGTTCAGGATGAGGAACACGTGTACACCTGTGGCAGATTCATGTTGATGTATGGCAAAACCAATACAAAATTATAATTAGCCTCCAATTAAAATAAATAAGTTTAAATTTTAAAAAATCCTATGATAAACCATAATAGAAAAGAATATAACCAAGAACATATATATATATATATATATATATATATATTCATATATATAACTGAATCACTTTGTGTACAGCAGTAACTAACACATTGTAAATCAACAATTGAAATAAAAATGAAAGATATTTCCCATAAATAACTTTTTCTCATCCCTTCTTAGGAAAATGAAATTTTAAAATGAACAATATTTGTTATCTCAAATCCTCCTGAAACTATCCTATAATTATTGGACCTTGAAAATTTCTTTAAAACATAATATTCTGAGTGCTGAAATCAGAAGGGAGACAGATGAGGAGTGACTTCTAGTGGAATTATTTTTTCAAGTTATGAAATGTTCTAAAATACATTGGTAAAAAATCTCTCTGTCAATGTAGAAGGTGCAGAAGACATAGGTTCGATCCCTGAATCAGAAATATTCCTGGAGGAGGAAAGAGTAATCCACTCTAGTATTCTTGTCTGAAAAAAACTATGGACAGAGGAGCCTGTTTGGCTTACAATCCATGGGGTCACAAAGAGTTGGACAAGACTTAGCAACTGAGCACATGATAGTTGCACAATTCTTTGAACATATAAGAAAAAGTCTCTAAATTGTATGTTTTAGAGAGTTTCATGATGTATATCTCAATGAAATTGTTTAAAAAAAAAAGGAAGAAAGACTATCGAGGAATATTCAAAGAGATCAGGGAACCCAAAAATTACACCTAGAGATCTCTTTGGAATGAAAGAATTAAAATATAGTCAGAATAAATAATAATACTTCAATTTTCTTTTTCACAATGATAAATTAAGAAACAGATCTAAACTATTTTACTGCATGCAGTTATACATGTATACACATTTGTTATATGTGTATGTATATTATATTGCTCATAAGTCATTCTCAAACTTGTAGGTTAAAACATATAGAAAATATTAGATTTAATGTTTGTATTGTAATATGCTAACTATGTTAATATTATATTATTGAGTTATTCTTCATCACAGCTTCATCAAAGAAGTGCTATCAATATGTTCAGTTTACAGATAGAATAGCCATTAAATGATTCACCCAAGGTTATATTTCTAGCATGTCTGAAAGAGAAAGTAGTGGGATATTTTAGGGTGGCATATTCTGTATCATTAAGTATCTATTATCTATTATCTTAAACTCCAATAACATTAAATATAAAGTCCTATAAAGTTTGGTCACGTTGTGAGATATTCAACAAACTGATAACATTTATTATTCATCTGCAACTCTGAAATATTCCCTTTGTGATATCTCTAACAGCTCCATCATCAATAAAACAAAAAAGAGGAATGAAGATTGTATTGCCACGAGTTTGGTTATTTCAGTATTAGCTTTGTACCTGGTAACAGGGCTCTCTTTTCTGAATATGTATACATAAGGGAGTGATATAGTATCCACTCACACATAGCTGAGCATTATAATTTATTTGAACTCACAATTTAAGCTTCCAGTGATTTTTATATATTTGTTGAATAAATGTGCTTGACAACTTCAATTGATTCCTTTGTTCATAGATTACTCACTATTTAACCACCACTGCCAAAACACCAACATTCTTTTGAGAATTTCTATACATAAAATATAAAAGCTAAAGAAACAGAGCTAAAAGTTTAAGGCAATGGCACCCCACTCCAGTACTCTTGCCTGGAAAATCCCATGGATGGAGGAGCCTGGTAGGCTGCAGTCCATGGGGTCGCTAGGAGTCGGACACGACTGAGCGACTTCACTTTCACTTTTCACTTTCATGCATTGGAGAAGGAAATGGCAACCCACTCCAGTATTCTTGCCTGGAGAATCCCAGGGACGGGGGAAACTGTTGGGCTGCCGTCTATGGGGTCACACAGAGTCGGACACAACTGAATTGACTTAGCAGCAGCAGCAGCAGCAGCAGCAGGGGCAGTATTCAGTCATTCAATACACTCAGTTATGAATTATTTATTGTAATTTCATTTGAATCCTCTTTTATCAAGTAAGTAAAAAGAGCATGATGGATACTCAAATTATGCATTAAATAACAAGCTGTTTTTTGAATCTACAGTAATTAGTTTTCCTTTTACAGAAAATTTTTATGGAAGTTCCTAACTTAAAACATTCAAAGCTCTTAACATATTACAAACTTCCCTGTCCTATATTAAAGAAATGCTTCATTATATAAAGGGAAATTTTATATATATGTATGAGGTATGGCCTAGCTGGAGTTAGTTTCTGAAAAAATTCTAGCAAGTCCAATACCAATCATTATTTCTACTTAAAAAAGGAAAAATGTAAGAAATATGGATTCTGCTGTTTTATTCTAGATAAGCTTTTGAGATCAGATCCTTTGCATTCAAAAGTATAAATATCAAAATTTTAGGATTATTTGGAAACAACACAAATAAATTGGAAAACTAAATATTCACATTAATCAAATTATATTTTTATGGGCATTAGTGTTTATTGCCTCTCTTCTATGTATCTTTTATTTTCACAAAGTAAAAACATCCATAGATGAGCCATGCTGCTTGTTTTGTAAGTTTAGGTTAAATTACTTTCCTACACATTGTTGACTTATCTATAAATCAGAGAAAACAATAAACTGGCTTAATATATACAAAAACCTTCCATATATCAGCCAGAATGGTAGGTAGCTCAACTGGAATAATATCTCAAAATTTTTGGTTGACATATTCCTGCTATATATCAGAGTAGAGATCGGGGCATTTGGAATGAAATGGCACTGAAATGCTCTCATGCCAACATAGCAGTGTTTCTCAAAGAAAGAACCTAGAATCACATGCATTGGAGTAAGTTCTAAGGACTTCTCAATTTACTTAAGATGTAGAAATTCACAAATCACAATCACTCTTTCCCTAATACCAAGAATAAGCCTGATAATCTACAAAGGCTTTTTTTTTTTTTTCTTAACCCACCAGAGATACGAGAATGTAGGGAAATTTTAACTAACTAAAATGGAGAAAGTGTCAAGCCTTTTGTAGCACAGAGGAAATTAATGATTAATTTCTTTCTTGTAGAGTGGTGGGGAAAAGAAATTTATTATAGATAAGTAGGAACCACTCAAAAATTTAACATATCTTTAATGGCCATGTATAAGCTGGTTTGATGAACTGGAATCCAGAAAATTTCCAATAAATGATCAGGTTTCCTCAACACTTCCTCATAGGATTTCAAAGCATCTATGGTATAAAGTATTGAGTTTGGAGGCATAGGAACAGAGCTAAGTGAGGAAAGGCCCCTAAGACTTATTCTCCTACTTCACTCCCTAAATGAAAATAATTCAAGGTGGATCATTGACCAAACCTTAAAGGCTAGATCCACAACACCTTTAGAAAAAAATACAGGAGAAAATTTTCACATTGGGTTGAGCAAAGACCTTCCAGTCAGGTCACAACAAGTACTATGCATAATGACAAAAAATAAAACAATAAATTTTTTATAATTCTGTTTATCAAAAGACACAATACAATAAGATGGATGTGTAAACTTCATTCTGGAAAATATTTTCAGTGCATATATCTGACATAAGACTTTAGCCAAGACATACAAAGAATTACTGTAAAATCAATAATGAACAAAAAATCCACTAAAAAATTAGTCAAAAGATTTGAACAGATTTGAGCAAAGGATGAGCTATACCTGTGATCATTATACATCTGAAATGCCCTCAACATCATTAGGCATGAGGAAAATGCAAATTAAAACAACAATGAGATATCAGGTACACATTAAAATAATGAAAATAAAAGGAACTGATACAAATAAATTTTCGCACCTGGAACTCATATACATTGCTAGTGGGAATGTGAAGTGCTTTCAAGTAGCTCTTTAAAAGTTAAATATATGCAGCCTATGACACATCAACTCCTTTCCTATGTAATTACCACCTCCCCAAAGAACAAAATCAGCTTTCTACTTGAAGATAAGAATAGTAATGTACATAGCACTTTTATTCATAACATCCAAAAAATTGGCAACAATTCAGATATCCATCAGCAGATGAACGGATAAATAATTTGCAGTATACTTTCAACTTGAAATCCTACTCAATGATAAAAAAAGAAAAAAAAATGCTGATACACAAAACATCAGGGAAGACTCTAAAAGCTGTTAAGTTGAATGAAAGAAGTCAGATAATATCTTATTTCTTTATCTTTTTTGTTTGATAGATACACATTTACAATTGTCAAAATATATTAACTTGAACAATTAGAATTGTGTATTTTCTTATATATTAATCATAAATTAATGGAAATTATGACAACTTTAACAACAATTTGTTAAAATATTTATGGATCTTACTATAAACTTTGGCTTTCTAGGTTTAAGGACTTAGAATGTACAATAATAGTCATAATACTAGAAAATTCTAATACACACTAAAATTTGCAAAGCACTGCCCTATAATCAACTTTATTTTTGCTATCATATTAGCAAATATTGTCAGTTTTGTTATGGATATATGTGATGAAGGAAAATTACATGGCTCAAAATAGCCTGGAGTTAAAATTCCCCACCAGGTCCTCCCTACCATTCTATGCAAAACAAATAACTCTCCACGTGAAGGAAAAAAAAAAAAAAGGACATTAAGGTTGATTATGCCCAGCTCCCAGCCGGTCCAGCCTCTAGCCAATCTCCAGAATTCCTTGCCCCAGCCTTTGTTTAAGACATGACTACTTCGAACAACCTTGGAGAAGAACAGGCCCCCTTAAGACAGTTCAGTTCAGTTCAGTCCAGTTCAGTTCAGTCACTCAGTCATGTATGTCTCTTTGCGACCCTATGAATCGCAGCACACCAGGCCTCCCTGTCCATCACCAACTCCCAGAGTTCACTCAAACTCACGTCCATCGAGTACCAACTCGATGGAAGAATTGACGTTTTTGAACTGTGGTGTTGGAGAGGAGTCCTTGGACTGCAAGGAGGTCCAACCAGTCCATCCTGAAGGAGATCAGTCCTGAGTCTTCATTGGAAGGACTGATGCTAAAGCTGAAACTCCAATACTTTGGCCACCTAATGCAAAGAGTTGACTCATTGGAAAAGACCCTGATGCTGGAAGGGATTGGGGGAAGGAGGATAAGTGGATGACAGAGGATGAGATGGCTGGATGGCATCACTGTCTTGATGGACATGAGTTTGAGAGAACTCTGGGAGTTGGTGATGGACAGGGAGGCCTGGCATGCTGTGATTCATGGGATCGCAAAGAGACATACATGACTGAGCGACTGAACTGAATTGGACTGATATTTCTTTATATTTTTTATGATAATGGATAACATGCTTGATTAATATGAATGGCTTACCAGACCTTCTGAAATTTAAATATTGAGTGCGGGATGTTTTGTTTTCCTATAAACAAAAGCTTTGTAATGGGTCACAGTTTAGTTAGTTTAAAATCATTTGGTATTTTTGGTTTTGTTTTTTAAAGTTTCTTTTTTTAAATTTTATTTTATTATTTAACTTTACAGTATTGTATTGGTTTTGCCATATATCAACATGAATCTGCCACAGGTATACACGTGTTCCCCATCCTGAACCCTCCTTCCTCTTCCCTCCCTGTACCATCCCTCTGGGTCATCCCAGAGCACCAGCCCCAAGCATCCAGTATCGTGCATCGAACCTGGACTGGCAACTGGTTTCATATATGATATTATACATGTTTCAATGCCCTTCTCGTTGGAAGATATTCAGATAATTTATTTCAGGACTACATTTCTCCACCACATATGAAAGACCTTACTCAGTGTTCTGTAGATCACTGAATTTCTCTATTTGTACAGACTCTTTACAGTGTAAAGAGTAGCTATTTTTGTCCCCCTCAGAGTTTCAGCAAAAGGAACACAAGGAGACTTCTGGGCGTTATTTGGATTACATGTTTCAGGAACATAGTTTAGAAATTTTCTATTTCTTTGGATACATTGACTCATGTTTGATTTTTTAAAAAAATATTTTCCTATTGGTTCCTGATGTTCAGTTTATTTTTCTTTTCCATTTACTTTCTCTGCTTTCTATATTTGATATTACTAATGATTTGTCTCCAAATTCACACTCACTTTTAACTGTGTTTCCATTCTGCTACTGAGCCCATCCTATAAGCTGTTTTATTTCAGATTTAGTATATTTAATTTTAATTTCCCAAGAAAGATCACATTTATTATGTTATGACTCTTTAAAATTAGTTCTGTATTTTCTTGTTGTTGAAATTTCTATTAAGATGCTTCAAAATAATATGCAAAAAGTTGGATATATCCTGACAAACTTACCATTGTTGACAAAACATCACATCATACTTTGATGAAAAGTTATGTCACTTAAGTAGAGTTAATCCAAATTCCATTCTTGCTAAATTAATTTTGATCATATTTTTCACAGGTAGTCTCCACAGATACTAAAATATCTAATTGCAGTGAATAACTTTCAAATACATTAACCTTAATACATTTCTTGGTTGGGTTTTACATCCAAATATTATACAATATATAAAAGCTTCTTTCCTTGTCTCAAATAGTCAGTTCATTATTGAGAATATTGGGATCATCTTTCTCAAGATTTGTGTGAACCTATATTTTCTGTACATTATCTTTTTCTTAATATTAAAAAAAATATCGTTCATGACATTTCAGTTCAGTTCAGTCACTCAGTCGTGTCCGACTCTTTGTGACCCCATGAATCACAGCACGCCAGGCCTCCCTGTCCATCACCAACTCCCGGAGTTCACTCAGACTCACGTCCATTGAGTCAGTGATGCCATCCAGCCATCTCATCCTCTGTCGTCCCCTTCTCATCCTGCCCCCAATCCCTCCCAGCATCAGAGTCTTTTCCAATGAGTCAACTCTTCGCATGAGGTGGCCAAAGTACTGGAGTTTCAGCTTTAGCATCATTCCTTCCAAAGGAATCCCAGGGATGATCTCCTTCAGAATGGACTGGTTGGATCTCCTCACAGTCCAAGGGACTCTCAAGAGTCTTCTTCAACACCACAGTTCAAAGGCATCAATTCTTCAGCGCTCAGCTTTCTTCACAGTCCAACTCTCACATCCATACATGACCACAGGAAAAACCATAGCCTTGACTAGACGGACCTTTGTTGGCAAAGGAATGTCTCTGCTTTTCAATATGCTATCTAGGTTGGTCACAACTTTCCTTCCAAGGAGTAAGCGTCTTTGAATTTCATGGCTGCAGTCACCATCTGCAGTGATTTTCAAGCCCAGAAAAATAAAGTCTGACACTGTTTCCACTGTTTCCCCATCATGACATTTATGAACCTTCAATTGTTCATATACTTGTAAACTACTCATAAATGACTTTTACAACACAGTTATTTGCCATGTATTTTACAAATTCAAACAAAATCCTAAGCTCATAGTTCATTCTACATTGACCAAAGATTGCATGTGCATGCATGCTAAGTTGCTTTGGTCATGTCCAACTCTGTGCAACCCCATGGACTATAGTGCTCCTGGTTCCTTTGTCCATGGAACTCTCTAGGTAAGAGTACTGGAGTGGGTTGCCATTTCTTCCTCAAAGATTACACATCTGTTATTAATCTATCATTGCACTGGGTGAATATTTGTTGAGCATCAGTTTGTGTCAGCACTTTTGTAAGATATTAAGATACAGATAATTATCCCAGTTTTGGTAGCAACACAGATAATTATCCCAGTTTTGTATAATCTATATAAGCTGCTCAAAGTTTACTTCTTCAGAGTAAGTAACTTTATCTTTCAGGACAATTCCAACTGCAACAGCAGAGTTAACATGAGGTTCATATTCTAATTATCTATTAATAAAGTTCATGATAGGATTTTGCAGGATTAATAATAATTAGTAGCATTCAGTATTCATGTTGGCTACATTCATTTTATTTTATTTTATTTTTAAACTTTACAATATTGTATTAGTTTTGCCAAATATCGAAATGAATCCACCACAGGTATAACCGCGTTCCCCATCCTGAGCCCTCCTCCTTCCTCCCTCCCCTACCCTCCCTCTGGGTCGTCCCAGTGCACCAGCCCCAAGCATCCAGTACCGTGCATCGAACCTGGACTGGCGACTCGTTTCATACATGATATTATACATGTTTCGATGCTATTCTCCCAAATCTCCCCACCCTCTCCCTCTCCCACAGAGTCCATAAGACTGATCTATACATCGGTGTCTCTTTTGCTGTCTCATACACAGGGTTATTGTTACCATCTTTCTAAATTCCATATATATGCATTAGTACACTCTATTGGTGTTTTTCTTTCTGGCTTACTTCACTCTGTATAATAGGTTCCAGTTTCATCCATCTCATTAGAACTGATTCAAATGTATTCTTTTTAATGGCTGAGTAATACTCCATTGTGTATATGTACCACAGCTTTCTTATCCATTCATCTGCTGATGGGCATCTAGGTTGCTTCCATGTCCTGGCTATTATAAACAGTGCTGCGATGAACATTGGGGTACATGTGTCTCTTTCCCTCCTGGTTTCCTCAGTGTGTATGCCCAGCAGTGGGATTGCTGGATCATAAGGCAGTTCTATTTCCAGTTTTTGAAGGAATCTCCACACTGTTCTCCATAGTGGCTGTACTAGTTTGCATTCCCACCAACAGTGTAAGAGAGTTCCCTTTTCTCCACACCCTCTCCAGCATTTATTGCCTGTAGACTTTTGGATTGCTGAGGCTAGTTACCTTACCACATTGTAGTGATTTTTGCCATACATTGACATGAATCAGCCACGGATGTATATTTTAATAAAAGTGAAGAGGGAGGGAATAAGAAGACACTATTTTTTTAGACCATTCACTGTGTCATATATTGAGTTAGGGATCTTACAAATGATAGAACTTTTATGTTTATGAAAACCTCTTTAGAATACAAAATATTTCGCCCTTTTTAGATTTGAAACATTGGTAGGATACAATTTTGCATGAATCTATCATGGTTTAGTTGACAGAAAAAGAATGAACTGTCCTTTGTTCCAGACTATACTTTTAAGGATTCATGTTTAGAAAAAACGTCTTGAAATATAGACATGCTGTCTTCTTCCGTAAATAATGAGAAGATATACATTTTCTCCAATTTAATGAAACATCAGACATACTCACTGCCCAGTATAAATGTATGGGTACCATAAATTCAGTGTATTTCAGTTGTGATTCAAAATTACTGAGTACATAGCATCCATCTGAATCATATCACATCAAAACCAAGACACTTAGAAGCGACAAAAGCTGACACTCACATGATCATATTTATAATACTTGCTCTCTTGTTACTAATAAAGTTATTTGTATCAGACTCCAAAGTCACATATCTTTTGTCAGGCACTGTGGAACTTTGGTGGCTAAATTATTAGCTTAATAAGATATCAGAATCTTCATAGTTCTTGATAAAAATATACAGTGTAAGTAAATTGCCCTATGATTGCGCCCCTAAAAATGACAGAATTAGGAATCTGAACCACGTGTGCCTCAAAAAAAAGTACTTTTTTTCTACTAAAAACCACCACTATATATCATAAAGTACATAAACAATACTTTAGAGACAATATTATATCATAGATATTTCAGTAAGTGAATATGGGGATTGTATTCTCATGCTGGTAGCAAAATAATTTGTAAGTTGTTGTTCATTGTTCAGTCACTAAATCGTGTCTGACTCTTTGTGATCTCATGCATTGCAGCACACAAGGCTGCTCCGTCCTCCATTGTCTTCCAGTGCTTGCTCAAACTCATGTCAATTGAGTCAATGGTGACACTCAACCATCTCCTCCTCTTTTTCCAATGAGTTAGCTGTTCATTTCAAGTGGCCAAATCACTGGAGCTTGAGCTTTAACATCAGTCCTTCCAATGAATATTCAGGGTTGATTCCCTGTAAAATGGACTTGTTTGCTGTCCAAGGGACTTTCAAGAGTCTTCTCCAGCACCACAATTCGAAAGCATCAATTCTTCAGTTCTCAGCTTTCTTTATGGTACAAATCACACATCTGTACATGGCTACTGAACAAAACATAGTTTTGACTATACAGACCTCTTTCTGCAAAGGGATGTCTTTGCTTTCTAATACTCTGTCTCTGTTTGTTATAGCTTTCCTTCCAAAGAGCAAGCATCTTTCAATTTCATGGTTGCAAATATGGTCCACAATAATTTTGAAACCCAAGAAAATAAAATCTGTCACTGTTTCCAATTTTTCTCCTTCTATTTGCTATGAAGTTATGGGACTGGACATAATGATCTTAGATTTTGAATGTTGATTTTAAGCCAGTTTTTTTGTTTATTTATTTATTTATTTTGGTCTCCTCTTTCATCCTCATCAAGAGGCTCTTTAGTTCCTCTTCCCTTTCTGGGCTTAGAGTGGTATAATTTGCATATCTGAGGTTGCTGATATTTCTCACAATAATGTTGATTCAAGTTTGTGATTCATTCAGCCTGGCATTCAGAGAAGGCAATGACACCCTACTCTAGTACTTTTGCCTGGAAAACCCCATGGATGGAGGAGCCTGGTAGGCTACAGTCCATAGGGTCGCTAACAGTCGGACACAGCTGAGCAACTTCACTTTCACTTTTCACTTTCATGCATTGGAGAAGGAAATGACAACCCACCCCAGTGTTCTTGCCTGGAGAATCTATGTCTATGTCAATGGGGTCACACAGAGTCAGACATGATCGAAACGACTTAGCAGCAGCAGCCTGGCATTTTACATAATGTATTCTGCATAGAAGTTAAATAAGGAAGGTGAGAATACAGAGCTTGACGTACTCTTTTCCCAATTTTGAACCAGTCCATTGTTCCATGTTTGGTTTTAACTTTTACTTTTGACATGCATAGAGATATCTCAGAGACAAATACTGTGGCCTGTTATTTTTGTCTCTTTAAGAATTTTCCCTCATAGAATGAGTTTGGAAGTTGACCTTCCTCTGCAATTTTCTGGAAGAGTTTGAGTAGGATAGGTGTTAGCTCTTCTCCAAATTTTCAGTAGAATTCAGCTGTGAAGCTGTCTAGACCTGGGCTTTTGTTTGCTGGAAGATTTCTGATTACAGTTTCAATTTCCTTGCTTGTGACGGGTCTGTTAAGGTTTTCTATTTCTTCCTGGTTTAGTTTTAGAGTTATACTTTTCTAACAATTTGTCCATTTCTTCCACATTGCCCATTTTATTGGCATATAATTGCTCATAGTAGTCTCTTATGATCCTTTGTATTTCTGTGTTGTCTGTTGTGATCTCTCCATTTTCATTTCTAATTTTGTTGATTTGATTTTTCTCCCTTTGTTTCTTGATGAGTCTGCCTAATGGTTTGTCAATTTTATTTATCTTCTCAAAGAACCAGCTTTTGACTTTGTTGATTTTTGCTATGGACTCTTTTGTTTCTTTTGCATTTATTTCCGCCCTAATTTTTAAGATTTCTTTCCTTCTACTACCCCTCAGGTCAGATCAGATCAGTCGCTCACTCATGTCCGACTCTTTGCAACCCCATGAATTGCAGCACGCCAGGCCTCCCTGTCCATCACCAACTCCCAGAGTTCACTGAGACTCACGTCCATCGAGTAAGTGATGCCATCCAGCCATCTCATCCTCTGTCGTCCCCTTCTCCTCCTGCCCCCAATCCCTCCCAGCATCAGAGTCTTCCAATGAGTCAACTCTTCGCATGAGGTGGCCAAAGTACTGGAGTTTCAGCTTTAGCATCATTCCTTTCAAAGAAATCACAGGGCTGATCTCCTTCAGAATGGACTGGTTGGATCTCCTTGCAGTCCAAGGGACTCTCAAGAGTCTTCTCCAACACCACTGTTCTAAAGCATCAATTCTTCAGCACTCAGCCTTCTTCACAGTCCAACTCTTACATCCATACATGACCGCAGGAAAAACCATAGCCTTGACCAGATGAACCTTTGTTGGCAAATTAATGTCTCTGCTTTTGAATATGCTGTCTAGGTTGGTCATAACTTTCCTTCCAAGGAGTAAGCGTCTTTTAATTTCCTGGCTGCAGTCACCATCTGCAGTGATTTTGGAGCCCAGAAAAATAAAGTCTGACACTGTTTCCACTGTTTCCCCATCTATTTCCCATGAAGTGGTGGGACCGGATGCCATGATCTTCATTTTCTGAATGTTGAGCTTTAAGCCAACTTTTTCACTATCCTCTTTCACTTTCATCAAGAGGCTTTTTAGTTCCTCTTCACTTTCTGCCATAAGGGTGGTGTCATCTGCATATCTGAGGTTATTGATATTTCTCCCCACAATCTTGATTCCAGCTTGTGTTTCTTCCAGTCCAGCGTGTCTCCTGATGTACTCTGCACATAAGTTAAATAAACAGGGTGACAATATACAGCCTTGACGAACTCCTTTTCCTATTTGGAACCAGTCTGTTGTTCCATGTCCAATTCTAACTGTTGCTTCCTGACCTGCATACAAATTTCTCAAGAAGCAGATCAGGTGGTCTGGTATTCCCATCTCTTTCAGAATTTTCCACAGTTTATTGTGATCCACACAGTCAAAGTCTTTGGCATAGTCAATAAAGCAGAAATAGATGTTTTTCTGGAACTCTCTTGCTTTTTCCATGATCCAGTGGATGTTGGCAATTTGATCTCTGGTTCCTCTGCCTTTTCTAAAGCCCGCTTGAACATCAGGAAGTTCACGGTTCACATATTGCTGAAGCCTGGCTTGGAGAATTTTGAGCATTACTTTACTAGTGTGTGAGATGAGTGGAATTGTGTGGTAGTTTGAGCATTCTTTGACATTGCCTTTCTTTGGGATTGGAATGAAAACTGACCTTTTCCAGTCCTGTGGCCACTGCTGAGTTTTCCAAATTTGCTGGCATATTGAGTGCAGCACTTTCGCAGCATCATGTTTCAGGATTTGGAATAGCTCAACTGGAATTTCATCACCTGCACTAGCTTTGTTCATAGTGATGCTTTCTAAGGCCCACTTGACTTCACATTCCAGGGTGTCTAGTTCTAGGTCAGTGATTGAAGACCTGCCCAAAAGATGAGTATCAGTAACAAAAATACGAATGGGCTCATTCATCCAATCAACAGGCTGAAAAGAAGGTGGATTAGGCAAATAGACCCAATGAACTTTTTCTGCGCTGGAGGGCCTCAGCTGACAAGTCAACACAGCAAGCATAGCCACAAACATTACCATATGAGTGGCCTCATGGCTCCCCCTTTCTATTAATTCTTCAGCCTGCTGAGCGAGATGTTTCAGTTGGCCCCAACTTGACACCGTGCTGGAGGTAGTTGCTTGAGTACGATGATAGCAACGAGATGGAGCAGAATACAGTTGGACTCGATCAGCATGTCTCTCCTGAAGCGCCAGGTGCCTGAAGCAATGTACTAGTGGCGAAGCCTCAGGTGAAGGGTCACTCGCCCTTCAGTTTCTCCTTGGCTCCCTCAGGTCTGAACTCGATGAGCTTCTGATCTCCCCATCTTCCCTTCGTCCCAGACTCCAGGACTCCAGGGATCTCAGTGACCCCATGGGTCTTCGTGATCTTGGAGATCTCATGGGACTGGACATGTTGAATCAGTCTGTCAGGAATCCAAACACGAGAAGTGGAATCCTGTGGAAACACACAAGCATACACTCTCCCGCAAGTTAAGAGCACATCTGGCCTTTTCCACTCTCCGGAAAGGAGGTCCTTCCACTTGACCAGGGGCCGAGTCATAGCCCCTTAAGGAATCCAGTGTTTCATCATTGCAGTCTCCCCCTGTGTGTCCACGTTTAAATGATTAATTACAAACAAAGCATGGTGTAGAGCATGATGTGGAGAGGAATACTTAAATTCTCCCTGCCTTAATTTAGCTATCTGATGTTTTTAAAGTCTGGTGTGCCCTTTCCACTATGGCATGGCCTTGTGTAGTATAAGGTATTCTTGTTGACCGCATTATAGAAAATTGTTTACAAAATCTCTTAAAAGCAGCAGAAGTATAAGCTGGGGCATTATCTGTTTTTATCTGTTCAGGGAGTCCTCTTTGGGAAAAGCACTGAAACAAGTGCTGAATCACATCATTTGCTGCTTCACCTGATCTAGCAGAGGCTATAAAAACATGAAAAAAGGTATCCACGGTAACATGCACAAAGGACAGTTTTCCAAAGGCCAGGGTATGAATCACGTCCATTTGCCAGAGAGCATGAAGCTTAAGGCCTCGGGGATTTACTCCTAATGGTAGAGATGGATTAGAGGTTAGCAATTTGGACAAAACTTAACTATTTTTCTAGCTGCCTCCCTAGGGATATGAAATTCATACCTTAAAACAGCTGCATTTTGATGGTGAATTTTGTGAGAATTTTTGGCCTTGTCAATCTTTTCATGTAAGTTTAAAGCAATTACTTTAGTTAATGCATCTGCCAAAGCATTTCCTTCATGCAAAGGGCTGGGAAAGCTGGAATGGGCTCTAATATGTCCCACAAAATATTTCTTATCTCTATGGTTAATCTCCTGTAAATCAGATAGGAAGGAGAAGATGGTACTCTTATTTTCTGGAATATTAGCAGTCTCAATATGAGGAATCAACCCTACAATATATTGAGAGTCAGTCAAGGTACAGCCTTTCAAAGGCTGAAAAGCCCAAATAACCGTTCTTAGCTCTCTGGGCCAATGTCTTTTCAGTTACCTGAACATGGGATTTTCCATTAATAATTATAACTGCTTTACCATTGAAGGAACCATTTGTGAAAACTAAAATTGCCCCTTCCAAAGGTTGAATAGAAAATTTTCTTGGAAAAATCACAGAATGTGTTTTCAAACAATGCAAAAGGGGGCTTGAGGGCAAATGAAATAAAATCTGACCCCTGAAATCTATCAGGGCAACTTGCCAATCATCACTATTTTGTAAAAGAAATTGCAGTTGATCATTATTGAATGGAATCACTATATTTGCTACCTCCTTTCCAAAAAGTTCCACACTTCTTTTTCTACCTTTTATAATTAATTGTGCCACCAAGCTGGGATAAGACAAAACTGTTTTTCTTGGGTTCACTGGTAGATGGATCCATTCCAATGGGCCTTCTTGCCACAAGCATCCTGTAGGTGTATGTTCCATGGTGAGAATAATTAAATCCCGTCCTCTGTAATATTAACCCTAATTAACTGATCATTTAAAGCCTCATCCACTTTAACAAGAGCTGACTCCACCTCACTAGTCAATTTTCTCTTAGAACTGGGATCCAGATCACCCTTTAAGCAATCAAACAAAGGCTTTAATTCTGCAGTAGTCAGTCTTAAATGTGGGTGTATCCAATTAATATCCCCTAATAATTTCTGCAAATCATTTAAAGTTAGTAAATGATCTCTCCACAGCTGCAAAGGGGCATGACTCACAGTATGGGTATTTAACACCCTCCCTAAATAAGTGAAAGGAGGATCTACTTGTATCTTATCTGGAGCTATCTTTAAACCCCAGTTTTCCAAAGCCTCAATCAATTCAGATAAGCTTTGTTGCAAGAAGGCTCTATCCTATTGGGCAGCCAAAATATCCTCCATATAATGTATCAAATACAGATCTTTATACTTTCCTCTAACATTCTGCACAGCTTGATCCACAAATTTCTGACACAAGGTGGGGCTATTTTTCATTCCCTGAGGCAAAACCTTCCATCGATGGGCTGTTTAAAATTAGCTGAAGGGAGACTGAAAGAAAACCTTTTACACTCCTGAACAGCCAGGGGGATGGTAAAGAAACAATCCTGTAGATCTATGACTATCATTATATTGAAAGGACACAGCTATTGGGGAAGGCAGACCCAGCTGAAGGGCACCCATGTCTTCCATAGTTGCATTTATAGCTCTCAAATATTGTAACAATCTCCATTTCCTTATTCCTTCTTAATGACAAAAATAGGAGTATTCCAGGGGCTATTAGAAGGCTCTATATGGCTGGCTGTCAGTTGTTCCATAACTAAATCCTCAGGTGCCTGCAGCTTTTCAGCTGTTAAGGGCCATTGCTCCACCCATACCAGATCATCAGATTTCCAGGTAATAGGGTTGGCAGCAAGAGCAACAGCCTCTAGGATAATTTTGAATACCCTAAACCTTCTCTATTCTTTTTAGGAACCCTTTCTAATGGAGAAACAATTCCCTGCTGATCTTTACCAATCCCCTTTTCAGGATTATACCTCATTTGCAGCATTGGGTTAGTAACCTTTTCATCTGGGCTGTATAAAGACATTTCCATCTGAGATAATATATCTCTCCCCCATAAAGAAAAAGGTAGTGAAGGAATCACATATGGACAACAGGTGCCTTGTGCCCCCTTCTTATCTGACCATGTCAAAATTTGTGAGCTCTTAGCAACAGAGTGCCCTGACCCTATTCCCACCAAGCCAGCATTGGTCAGAAGTGTCAGCCAGGATGAGGGCCAATCTTTTCCAGCAATGCGAGAGACATCTGTTCCAGTATCCAACAGCCCTGACATTCTATTTCCTCGAATTAAAAGATCCTTCAAAGGCCTTGAAGCTGTAGTTTCCTACACCCAAAAGGCTAGATCACTAGATCCAAATCCTCTGGGACCCTTAGCTTGAGAAGACAAGGTTCCTCTTGTCTAATAATAAGGCAAAAGCAAAAGCTGTACTATTCTTTGGCCTTTATTAATTTGCACAGTTTTGGCAGTTAGTGGGATCAAACCTTTAATTTCCCCAGTATAATCAGAATCTACTACACCAGGCACTACCAAAATTCCTTGAAGAGAAAGCGAGCTATGCCCTAGCATAAGCCCCACAATGCCATCAGGCAGAGGGGCAGGCACTCTTGTTGGAATCGAAGTAACTGATATGTCAGGGGTTAATACTGTTGCCGTGGTGGAACTGAGGTCCAGTCCTG
Source organism: Bos taurus (assembly GCF_002263795.3). Lineage (NCBI taxonomy): Eukaryota > Metazoa > Chordata > Mammalia > Artiodactyla > Bovidae > Bos > Bos taurus. The sequence continues at coordinate 38,767,522 of NC_037357.1, read as the reverse complement.
TGCTACCTGGGGTTGCTCTAAGGAGTTCTGATATGGAACAAAGGGAATAAAGGGATTCAACGCAATTGCCCTTATTGTTGTCTGGGGCCAGGGCTGTCCCTGCTGCCCGTTTCCCTGAAACTGGGAAAAATTACTTCCTTGTACTTGGTGGGTAAGTGTAGTCCCATCCTTATGGAATTTAAATCTATAGTCTTTTGCCCAATGATACCCTTTCTGGCATCAGGGGCAAGGTGTCTTTGGAGGGTTGGTTTTAGCCTGTATTGACATGGCTTGTTGTCTCTGCTTGGTAGGACATTGCCAGCAAAAATGCCCCATTTGGCCACAAGAGAAACACTTTTTATTTGTAGAATCGTTTCCATTAGGGTTAATCTTTTTTTTTTTTTTAAGCCTGGGTGAGGCCCCCTTGAAAGGGTTTTCTCCAAGGAGCTCTGTATATTGTGCATGCATCTGCTTCAAAAGCTCCTTTGTTTCAGAAAACTCTTTATCTTCCTCAGCATCAGGCAATGCTCTGGGAGGATTTGGGGGCAAAGTGCAGAACTCCTGGGCCCTGTGAGGTGCAAGAGGTGGCAGTGATCACCTTAAATCAGAAAGTGATGGATAAATTTTTAAAGGTTTGTGTAGAGGAGGCGGGGCCTCTCTAGGGCGTCTGGCCACAGCGTCCTGCAAGTCCTCTCCTTCCTTCAGAGGTAGAGCACAGTCTCCCTCCTTTTCTTCATCAATGGCAGAAAACATGATCTGCACAGAAGGTGGAGACCCACCATCCACCACTGTAGCCTCTCCCATAGACTGTCTAACAGCCTCATGTTGAGGGTCCAGGACATCCCTAATCATATTCCACAGAGCAAAAGCATCTACAGGAAACTTTTCTGGCCCATGCAAAGTATAAAACAAATGTAACTGATCTCCAACCATAGTCCAGGTTTCTAGATTTATGGTACCCTCCTCAGGAAACCATGGGCATTGCTCTTGGACAAAAATTAGAAATTTAGATAGTCTTCTGTGCTTACTTTAATGCCTCTATGGGCTAACATATGAAGTAATATTTCAATAAACATTTGTCTATTCTTGGAGGCAGAGAGACCCTTTTTCCTAGAGAATATTCTTATTCCTTCTGTACCCTCCTCACCTTGCCTAAACTGCAGAGGGGTGCCGGCCACCCACAGGTGCAATCCTCACCACTCCACGTTGCAGTCACGAAGTTTCTTACCCTTCAGATGTCCCTGTTCGAGGACGCCACTTACTGGAGTCCAGCTCCGCTGCCAGGGAATCAGCCTGAAGGGGTGAGTGGTGTCGGTGGATGATGATGTAGCCTCTGACTCATAGTGTGGAACTACATGTTTATTTCAAGCTTCAGGTTCTCTTTTATAATTTGACAAAAGCTTTAGGTCAGAGGTTTGACGTTTTTAGTTTCTCCCACCCAGATTTACTGTACTTAACTTGTGATTATGTTGTAACTCATGCTACATTTCTCAGTTTATTTCTTATCTTTCTAAATCCTCTTTGCCCCTTGCATCTTAAGCTCACTATCTCCTAAATAGGCTTCTAGCTATTCTTAATTATTCCTAAACCCTAAACTCAGCAGTCTTCTTTTGCCATAAATATTTCCCTCACAAACAGGTCTCAGATAACAATCCTTCCCATGGCCTCGAGCTGCGGCCTACATGCTCATCCTGGGACATTCTTTGTAAGGATGCTTGAACAAATGTCAACGGTTATTTTACAGATTATTTTCTGGGCACAACTGTAGAAAGCTTTGTGCGTTCTCATGCTTCCTTCAAGCACCTTAACATTCTTTCCAGCCAACTCAACCGAAGAAAGGAAGAACAAGTCAGCATCACAAGGCCTAACTCCTTCATCCGAGGGCCGTGCCTGCAAGATGAGGAGAGGGGGTTGGGGCTGTGCCTCCATTTTGTCAGTAATGCCTAACGTGGCTCCCAAAACAAGAATGGCATTGAAACATGTATAATACCATATATAAAATTAATCGCCAGTCCAGATTCAATGCAGGATACAGGATGCCTGGGGCTGGCGCACTGGGATGACCCAGAAGGATGGTACGGGGTGGGAGGTGGGAGGGGGGGTTCAGGATGGGGAACATGTGTACACCTGTGGCAGATTCATGTTGATGTATGGCAAAACTAATACAATATTTTAAAGTAATTAACCTCCAATTAAAATTAAAAAGAAAAGAAAATTACAGGCCAATATCACTGATGAATATAGTTGCAAGAATCCTCAGCAAAATTCAAGCAAACAATTTAACAACACATTAAAAAGCTCATAAACCATGATCAAGTTGGTTTATTCAAGGCATACAAAGGTTCTTCAATATAGGCAACTCAATCAGTGTGATATACCATATTAATAAATTGAAAGATTAAAAAACTATATAATAATCTCAATAGACATACAAAAATCCTTTCACAAAATTCGGCACCCATTTATGATAAAAATACTTCAGAAACTGGGCACAGAAGGAAACTACCTCAACATAGTAAAGGCTATATATGATAAACCCAGAGCAAATATTATTCTCAGTGGTAAAAAAAACTGATAGCATTCCCTCTAAGATCAGGAACAAGATCAAGAGTGTCCACTCTCTCCACTATGATTCAATATTATTTTTAATTTATTTTAATTGGAGGCTAATTACTTTACAATATTGTAGTGTTTTTTGCCATACATTGATATGAATCAGCCATGGGTGTACATATGTCCCCCATCCTGAACCCCCCAACCCACGTCCTTCCCCATCCCATCCCTCAGGGTCATCCCAGTGAACCAGCCCTGAGCACCTTGTCTCATGTATCAAACCTGGACTGGCGATCTGTTTCACATATGATAATATACACATTTCAATGTGATTCTCTCAAATCATCCCACCTTCGCCTTTTCCCACAGAGTCCAAAAGACTGTTCTATATATCTATGCCTCTTTTTCTGTCTCGCATATAGGGTCATCGTTATCATCTTTCTAAATTCCATATATATGTGTTAGTGTATTGGTGTTTTTCTTTCTGGCTTACTTCACTCTGTATAATAGGCTCGTTTCACCCACCTCATTAGAACTGATTCAAACATATTCTTTTTAATGGCTGAGTAATACTCCATTGTGTATATGTACCACAGCTTTCTTATCCATTCATCTGCTGATGGACATCTAAGTTGCTTCCATGTCCTGACTATTGTAAACAGTACTGCAATGAACATTGGGGTACACATGTCTCTTTCAATTCTGGTTTCGTCAGTGTGTATGCCCAGCAGTGGGATTGCTGGGTCGTAAGGCAGTTCTATTTCTAGTTTTTTAAGGAATCTCCACACTGTTCTCCATAGTGACTGTACTAGTTTGCATTCCCACCAACAGTGTAAGAGGGTTCCTTTTTCTCCACACCCTCTCCACCATTTATTGTTTGTAGACTTTTGGATAGCAGCCATTCTGACTAACATGAGATGACAACAGACAACAGAGAAATACAAAGGATCATAAGAGACTACTATCAGCAACTATATGCCAATAAAATGGACAACTTGGAAGAAGTGGAAAAATTCTTAGAAAAGTGTAACTTTCCAAAACTGAACCAGGAAGAAATAGAAAATCAATATAATTTTGAAAGTCCTAGCTATGGCAACTAGAGAAGAAAAAGAAATGAAAGGAATCCAGATCAAAAAAGAAGAAGTAAAACTCTCACTGTCTCAGATGACAGGATACTATACATAGAAAACCCATGGGAAATTATCAGAAAATTATTTGAGTTAATCAGTGAATTAATTAAAGTCATGGGATACAAGGTCAATGAACAGAAATCACTTGGATCCCTATATACAAACAATGAAACATTAGAAAGATAAATTTAAAAATCAATCCCATTCACCATTGCAACAACAAAAAATAATAAAATATCTAGGAATAAACCTACCTAAGGAGACAAAAAACTTTATACCAAAAATTATAAGACACTGATGAAAGAAATCAAAGATGGTATAAACAGATGGAAAGATATTCCATGTTCCTGGATAGGAAAAAACAATATTGTGAAAATGACTATACAACTAAATGCAATCTACAGATACAATGCAATCCCTATGAAATTACCAATGGCATTTTTCACAGAACTGAAACAAACAAACAAACAAAAAAATCACGTTCATATGGAAACACAGAACACCCAAATGGCCAGAGCACTCTTGAGAAAGAAGAATGGAGCTGAAGGAATCAACCCTCCTGACTTCAGAGTATACTACAAAGCCACAGCCATCAACACCATATGGTACTAGCACAAAAACGGGAATATAAACCAATGGGACAAGATAGAAATCCCAGAGATATAGCCACACACCTATCGATACCTTATATTTAAGAAAGGAGGCAAGAATATACAATGGGGGCAAAGATAGCCTTTCCATAAGTGGTGCTGGGAAAACTAGACAGCTACATGTGAAAGAATGAAATTAGAACACTTCCTAATGTCATACACAAAGATAAACTCAAAATGGATTAAAGACTTAAATGTAAGACCAGAAACTATTAAACTTTTAGAGGAAAACATAGCCATAATGCTCAATGACATAAATCAAAGCAAGATCCTCTATGACCCACCTCCTAGAGTAATGGAAATAAAAATAAACAAATGGGACCTAATTAAACTTTAAAGCTTTTGCACAGCAAAGGAAGCTATAAACAAGGTGAAAGGACAACACTCAGAATAGGAGAAAATAATAGCAAAGGAAACAACTGACAAAGAATTAATTTCCAAAATATGCAAGCAGTTCATACAACTCAACACCAGAAAAATAAACAATCAAAAGTGGGAAAAAGCCACAAACAGACATTTCTCCAAAGAAGACATACAGATGTCCAACAAACACATGAAAAGTTGCTTAACATTACTCATTGTTAGATAAATACAAATCAAAACTACAATGAGATACCACCTCACACCAATCAGAATGGCCATCATTAGAAAGTATACAAAAAATAATTGCTGGAGAGGGTGTGGAGAAAAGGGAACTGTCTTGCTTTGATGGTGGGAATATCAATTGATACAGCCACTATGGAAGATAGTATGGAGATTCCTTAAAAAACTAGCAATAAAACCACCATATGACCCAGAAGTCCTACTATTAGGCATATATACTGAGGGGAAAAAATTTAAAATACACATGTACCCCAATGAACAATGAACATTGAATCACTATTTACAGTAGCTACAACATGGAAGCAGCCTAGATGTCCATCAACAGATGAATGGATAAAGCAGCTGTGGTACATATATACAATGTAGTATTTCTCAGCCATAAAAAGGAATGAATTTGTCAGTTCTAATGAAGTGCATGAATCTAGACCCTATTTTAGAGTGAAGTAAGTCAGAAACAGGAAGATAGATATTGAATGCTAATGCATATATATGGAATCTAGAAAAATTGTACTGATGAATTTATTTGCAGGGCAGTAATGGAGAAACAGACATAGAGAACAGACTTATGGACATAGTGGGGAGGGGAGAAAGGACAGGGTGACATGTATGGAGAGAGTAACATGGAAACTTACAATACCATATGTAAAATAGATAGCCAATGGGAATATGCTATATGACTCAGGGAACTCAAAGAGGGGCTCTATAACAATCTAGAGAGGTGGGATGGGGAGGGAGATGGGAGGGAGTTTCAAGAGGGAGGGAACATATGTATACTTATGGCTGATTCATGTTTATCCTTGGCAGAAAACAACAAAATTCTATAAAGCCATTATCCTTCAAATTAAAAAAAAAAAAAAAAAAAAACTACACAAAAGTGGCAATGAACAACCTACTTACATTTCCATGACTGAAAATGTTTAGACCAACTCTATGGTTATTTAAGACTATTATACAGATGATCTCTGGATTGCATATAAAGCTGGATTGGAGACCTTATGAGGTTTCTTGATTCTGAAATTCTACAAGTATAGAAAATGTATAATCTTAGACTGGTTTCATTATTTAAAATTTACTCTTTCTTGCTTATAGGCTAGAAGTCAGAATATCTGAGGATGTGTGTGTGAGAGAGAGAGAGAGAGGTTAAAGAGTGAAAGTGTTCTTTGAGGCTAGGTCTTGAAATTTGAAGTTATTACTCACCCCTCCCCCCCGCAAAAAAAAAAAAAAAAAAAAAAAACTAACTAAATGAGCAGTTTTGATAGCAAACAAATAACAAAAACTTAAAAAAAATCCAAAGATACTGTAAAATGAGAATCTGACCCTTAACAAAATTAATGTTAATTATAATATCAAAACTGGACTTCCAAAACAGAAATCTTTGTTCACTAAGTGCAAGAACAAGTGTGATAATTGCTCATAGTGTTGGTGATGGACAAGTTAATAGTTTTCATAGGCAGGAAAGTCCAAACCAACCTAGTTGTGTTGTTTGTATATTTTCCCTAAAATCTGAGCTAATTGTATCATATATGGGATAATTTGGCTTAAAGGACTAGGGGTGAAACATTCTAGAAAGTGTTTCTCAACTGGAACACTATTGACACTTTTGTTAGAACAAGTTTTCATTGAATAAGACTGAAATCATACCATATTTAACATCAACTGCACATTGAATACTAGTGACATTTCTGTTATTGTGAGAATGTCAAAACATCTCAAGATTAAGACTACTTGTTGTGATTTAATCTTAAAAATTAGCAGTTGAAGCACTTTCAAGGGATTTCTTTCACTAGTAACTGCCATAAACTGATTTGTTGGGGATAAAATATTATTTTCCATCTTTCACACACACACACACACACACACAAATGAGCTACTTAAGCTCACACAACTAGTGACAGAACCAAGATTTAATCAGTCATTCTGACATCTATTATATTGTTCTTTTGTTTAAAAAAGGTTGCCTTTCTAGTATGTGTAAATATATATATGTATATATATGTGTGTGTGTGTATATATATCTATATATATGTATGTATGTATGTATATACTGGAGAAGGAAATGGAAACCCATTCCAGTATTCTTGCCTGGAGAATCCCATGGACGGAGGAGCTTGGTGGGCCACAGTCCATAGTCACAAAGAGTCAGACACGACTGAGCGACTTCACTTTCACTTTTCATATACATATACATATATATACACACACACACACACACACACACATATATATATATATATATATGGCAGATAAATTGCCAGTATAATGTTCAGTTCCATCACTCAGTTGTGTCTGACTCTTTCCAAGTGCATCATGCCAGGCCTCCCTGTCCATCACCAACTCTCAGAGTTTACTCAGACTCATGTTCACTGAGCCAGTGATGGCACCCAACCATCCCATCCTCTATATTCCCCTTCTCCTCCTGCCTTCATTCTTTCCCAGCATCAGGGTCTTTTCCAGTGAGTCAGTTCTTCGCATCAGATTGCTAAAGTATTGCAGTTTCAGCTTCAGCATTAGTCCTTCCAATGAATATTCAGGACTGATTTCCATTAGGATGGACTGGTTGGATATCCTTGCTGTCCCAAGGGACTCTCAAGAGTCTTCTCCAACACTGAAGTTCAAAAGTATCAATTCTTTTGCATTCAGCTTTCTTTGTAGTCCAACTCTCACATCCATACATGACTACTGGAAAAACCATAACCTTGACTAGACGGACCTTTGTTGGCAAAGCAATGTCTCTGCTTTTTAATATGCTATCTATGTTGGTCATAGCTTTTCTTCCAAGGAGCAAGCATATTTTAATTTCATGGCTGCAGTCACCATCTGCGCTGAAGTGTAACATACTACAAAACCTATGAAGTAATTTGAAAATTCTTGAGTGGAAATACAAAGGAAATTTTAACATAGTAAATTCAGTTGCTCTCTATGTCTGAATTTTTTAATGTTGTCAAAATCTATATTATTCTGGTAGCATATTTAAAGAACATTGTTGCATCACCAGTAAATTATTTAAATCTGATAACCACACAACACTGTGTAGTAATCTGAGTGGAAATGATAATAGTCTTGACCACATTCTCTTATATACTTGAGAGCCAACATCCTCACATACGTAATTTTCTTCCAATCATTTTTTACTGGAGACTTGATTCTAAAACAAGCATCTTATCTTTTACTTTCAAAAAGTATAATTTGTTGTGTACTACAATGAGACTCATTCATTGCGTCAGTCAGTATTCTGACAGACATTTAAGTAATATGCATTTTCAGGACTTCCCAGGTGGCTCAGTGGTGACGAATCTGCCTGCCAATGCAGGAGTTGTGGGTTTGAACTCTGGGTCAGGTAGATCCCTGGAGGAGGGCATGACAACCCACTCTGATATTATTGCCTGGAAAATGCCATGGACAGAGGAGCCTAGTTGGCTACAGTCCATGTGTGCATGCTAAGTTGCTTCAGTAGTGTCCAATTCTTTGTGACCCTATGGACCATAGCCCACCAGACTCCTCTGTCCATGGAAATTTCCAGGCAAGAATACTGGAGTGGATTGCCATTGCCTCCTCCAGGGGATCTTCCCCACCCAGGGATCAAAGGTATGTCTCTTATACCTCCTGTGTTGGTACTAGCACCATCTGACTACAGTCCATGGGGCCTCAAAGATTCAGACACAGCTGACAGACTGAGCATGCATGCACACATGCATTCTCAGTTATATATATTGACTAAACTTGACTATCATCTAAACATAATTTTTGTGTTCAGTGCACACACACCAAGTGACACTGAATTATTATCTTCAAAATAATCTATTTGAGAAGTAGGACTGGGCTTCCTTGGTGGCTCAGGTGGTAAAGAATCCTCCTGCAATGTGGGAGACATGGGTTCAATCCCTAGATTTGGAAGATCCCGTGGAGAAAAGAACAGCTACCCACTCCAGTATTATGGCATGGAGAATTCCATCAACCATATAGTCCATAGGGTTGCAAAGAGTCAGACACAACTGAATGACTTTCACTTTCACTTTTAGCTGGGTGAAGCACTTGTTAAAATGAACAAACAAACAAATCTAATCTGGTACTTGTATATAACTCAGATTCTTTCTAGACATTAAATATTTGAGTAAAAGGGAGTTATAATGCTAACTTTCAGATCAAATTCTTACAAACATACCTATTACAAACATGGGCTGCTGCTGCTGCTAAGTTGTTTCAGTCATGTCCAACTCTGTGTGACCCCATAGACGGCAGCCCACCAGGCTCCCCCATCCCTGGGATACTCCAGGCAAGAACACTGGAGTGGGTTGCCATTTCCTTCTCCAATGCATGAAAGTGAAAAGTGAAAGTGAAGTTGTTCAGTCGTGTCCAACTCTTAACGACCACATGGACTGCAGCCTACCAGGCTCCTCCATCCATGGGATTTGCCAGGCGAGAGTACTGGAGTGGGTTGCCATTGCCTTCTCCTAAAAACATGGGCACTTGTTAACTAATTGTTTTTAATTGTACTAAAAGAAACACCTTAACAACCTATCTTTATGCTATAAGTATTTGCAACTCTCTGTTAGTTCATCTACTACCACCTTCTGTAAGAAGATACTTTGAGACAAACACTAATATTTCTAAAACTAGATTCTATCATCCATATAATTGGCAACAAGCAAGGGATATTTAACATCTTAGACTGGAGCATCAAACCTAAGAGCATGATTCTTATAGATTTTATGTTATATTTCATGCATGGGTAAGGAATGTCTTCAAGTATTTTTACTGAAAAATATGAAAGTGAAAGTGTTAGTGGCCCAGTTGTGTTCAGACTCTTGGCGACTCCATGGACTATAGCCCACCAGGTTGCTCTGTCCATGGCATTATCCAGGCAAAATACTGGAGAGAGTTGCCATTCCCTTCTGCAGGGTATCTTCCCAACCCAGGGATAAAACCCAGGTCTACAATTCAGGCAGACTCTTTACCATCTTAGACAGCAGGGAAGTCAAAATTACTAACTAAATCATGAAATAGGGATGCTGAATGCTAAGTCACTTCAGTCGTGTCTGACTCTTTGCTACCCCCATGGACTGTAGTCCACCAGGCTCCTCTGTCCATTGGATTCTCCAGGCAAAAATACTGGAGTGGGTTGTAATGCCTTTCTCCAGAGGATCTTCCCACTCCAAAGATCCAACCTGCATCTGGTGCGTCTCCTGCATTGCAGGCAGATTCTTTACCATGTGAGCCACCAGGGAAGCCCTCAGTATTCTTATCATAAATAACTTTAATTTTTCCAAGGAGAAAACATAACCAACATTCATCACACCACTATTACATGCTACTATTCACTATTTTTCACCAAAAATCCATCTGCCACTGTGATAATACTCAATTGATGTTGATTGAGATACATAGAAACATCTATACCAAAGAGTATGCCAGGTCATTTCTAGTGTGCATCTCTTTTTCATGTAATACTTGTGCAGTGAAGTTGCTCAGTCATGTCCAATTCTTTGTGACCCCATGAACTGTAGCCTACCAGGCTCCTCTGTCCATAGAGTTTTCCAGGCAAGAATACTGGAGTGGGTTGCCATTTCCTTTCTCCAAGGGATCTTCCCGACCCAGGGATTGAACCTGGGTCTCCCACATTGCAGGGTAAAGCAGACACTTTACCATCTGAGCCACTAGGGAAGCTCCCTTAAGTACTCCTCAATTATACATGCTTCATTAGTATATCAGCTGACTAGTCTTCAAGTATGCTTTCTGAGTGTTGACTTAACCTAAAATATATACACCATATCAAACTCAGTGAACCAACATATTTTGTGTTCAGTTCAGTTCAGTCGCTCAGTCGTGTCTGACTCTTTGCGACCCCATGAATCGCAGCACGCCAGGCCTCCCTGTCCATCACCAGCTCCAGGAATTCACCCAGACTCATGTCCATCGAGTCAGTGATGCCATCCAGCCATCTAATCCTCTGTCGTCCCCTTCTCATCCTGCCCCCAATCCCTCCCAGCATCAGAGTCTTTTCCAATGAGTCAACTCTTCGCATGAGGTGGCCAAAGTACTGGAGTTTCAGCTTTAGCATCAGTCCTTCCAAAGAAATCCCAGGGCTGATCTTCAGAATGGACTGGTTGGATCTCCTTGTAGTCCAAGGGACTCTCAAGAGTCTTCTCCAACACCACAGTTCAAAAGCATCAATTCTTCAGCGTTCAGCCTTCTTCACAGTCCAACTCTCACATCCATACATGACCACAGGAAAAACCATAGCCTTGACTAGACGGACCTTTGTTGGCAAGGTATTTTGTGTTACATTATAGGCTTTGTAATGTGTCAAAACTACCATTGAACTGGAAGACATTCCATTAGTGCCCCAAATCAAAGAGATATTTAGAAAATATAACTTCTTAAAGAAACATAGAAAAGGTTGAATTTTATCACAAAATCATTTTCTTATGCATTCTTATTCTTAATGATTGTCTTATACGTTGTCATATTCATTTTCTGAAACCAATGAGAAAACACATTTTGTTAGTCAATAGTCCTCTCTCAAATACCATTAATGATTATAATCTTTTTCAGGTCAGTAAGGCTGCAGATTACCAAGACTTCTCTGGAAAAAAAAAAAAAAAAAGCACTAATAAGCTTTTCAGATACAAATTTGTAATATCTAAACTTCTCTGATCATACAGAATATCATCTCTATATATTCCATGGAAAGTCCAGGTAAGCTAGTAGGTCAACTTCTACATTTGTTTTTTTCTTGGATAAGTAGAATGACCTTGAGATTCTCAGTCATTAACTTGAATATAGGAGTCCAGGACCCTTGCCAGCTGATTGGTAGCAGTATTCCATTGTTTTAATATAATTTGTAATTATCCTGTCTCCAAGACTCTTATTAGGAGATTCCCTTGAGTATCCATGGTCACAATTATCATCCCAATGAAACACAGACCTGAGTTGAGTATATTAGCATGATCCTTATTTATGCTATTTTATATCTACTCCTTATAAACTCCCTCATTCTTCTCTGCTAAAATTTTTCATTAACCCTATCATGAAAAGACCTTTTGCTAGTCTTTTATTATATGCTGTATAATGATGATGCCATTTTTTAAGCCAGTAGAATAAAGCACTAATAGGCTTTTCAGATATCTGTTAGTAATATCTAAACTTAGTAGACCACAATAACATTAGTTAGTTAGTTAGTTCAGTCGCTCAGTCATGTCTGACTCTTTGCAACCCCATGAATCGCAGCAGGCCAGGCCTCCCTTTCCATCACCAACTCCCGGAGTTCACCCAGACTCACGTCCATTGAGTCAGTGATGCCATCCAGCCATCTCATCCTCTGTCATCCCCTTCTCCTCCTGCCCCCAATCCCTCCCAGCATCAGAGCCTTTTCCAATGAGTCAATTCTTCGCATGAGGTGGCCGAAGTACTGGAGTTTCAGCTTTAGCATCATTCTTTTCAAAGAAATCCCAGGGCTGATCTCCTTCAGAATGGACTGGTTGGATCTCCTTGCAGCCCAAGGGACTCTCACGAGTCTTCTCCAACACCACAGTTCAAAAGCATCAATTCTTTGGCGTTCAGCCTTCTTCACAGTCCAACTCTCACATCCATACATGACCACTGGAAAAACCATAGCCTTGACTAGACGGACCTTTGTCGGCAACTACCAATTTGGTTCCCAGAATGCACAGAAAAGAAAATCCACTTTAATGACATGAAACTGGAGTAGGCAACATTTTGAAAATGCCTGAGGTCTATATTAGCCAAGATGACAGATTAAAAAGACCCTGAGTTGGTCTCCTCTCATGGAGACAGCACAGTTGCAACTATTTACATGACAGTCATGATGGAAAAACCATAACCTACTAGAAAAGGTCTTATACAACCAAAGATACAAATAAGGAACCAGAGCAAGATGGTTAGGAAGAATGGAGTTGCAATATAGTCAATTCTCATACCCCTGGGTAGGAAACTCATAAATGAAAGAATAGTTGCTGCCAATGCAGAAAACATAAGAGATATGGGTTCAATCCCTGGGTGGGAAAGATCCCCTGGAGGAGGGTATAGCAACCCACTCCAATATTCTTGCCTGGAAGATCTCATGGACAGAGGAGCCTGGCGGGCTACAGTCCATAGAGTTGCAAAGAGTCATACATGAGTGAAGTGATTTAGTATGCACACACACAATTGCAGAGGTCTCCCTAAGGATTAAGGGGTCTGAGCCCCACATTGTGCTCCCAAGACAGGGAGTTCTACATTGGGTACATGAGCTCCCCATAAGATTTGACTCTTAAGGCTATTGTGGATTAATTTCAAGAGTCCCAGAGGGCTGGTATGAACATAGACTCCACTCTTAAATAGCCCTGGTGGCTCAGAGGGTAAAGTGTCTGCCTGAAAAGCAGGAGATCAGGGTTCGATCCCACACACAAAATCTCATAAGCTCTAGGGCCCAGGGCAAAAGCAGTAATTTGAAAAGAGCCTGAGTCAGATCTACCTGCTGATCTTGGTGAATCTCCCAGAGAGGCAGCCAGCAACAGAAGTTCACCCTGGGGACGTAGACACTGGCAGCAGACAGTTTTAAGAGCTTGTCTTAGCATGTGGACAGTGATGTTGGCAAGTGCTATTTTGGTTTCCTCCTTCTAGCTTATTAGCCTCAGGATTCAACCTTTCTCTGGACCAACAGCATATAGGCAGCTATACTAGGATGCATCATGTTAAGCTACAAACTGGTCAAGTAAACAGACCTCCCTCCCTCATGGCAAAGAGCTTGCATAACTCAATTAAGCTATGAACCATGTTATGCAGGACCACCCAGGACAGATGGGTCATAGAGAAGAGTTCTGACAAAAATGGAGAAGGAAATGTCAACCCACTTTAGTTTGCAGGCCTGTAGAATTCCATGGTCAGTATGAAAGGCAAAAATATATAATATAATAACAGAAGATGAGCACCCCTCACAATATGCTACTGGGGAAGAATGGAGGGCAGTTACTAATAGCTACAGCAAGAATGAAGCAGTTCAGCCAAAGAGGGAATGACACATAGCTGTTGAGGTGTTTGGTGGTGAAAGTAAAGTTTGATGTTGTAAAGAACAATATTGCATAAAGAATAGGGACGTTAGGTCCATAAATCAAGGTAAATTGTACATGGTGAAGCAGGAGATGGCAAGATTAAACATGAGTGAACTAAAATGAATGGGAATAGGCAAATTTAATTCAGATGACAATTATATCTACTACTGAGGGCAAGAATCCCTTAGAAGAAATAGAGTATCCCTCATAGTCTACAAAAGAGTCTGAAATGCAATACTTGGGTGCAATCTCAAAAATGACAGATGATCTTGTTTCATTTCTAAGGCAAACCATCCAAAACCAGAGTGATTCAAGTCAGTGCCCCAACCATGGATACTGAAGAACCTGAAGTTGACTGGTTCTATGAAATCTTCAAAGCCTTCTAGAACTAACACCAGAAAAATATGTCATTTTCATAATAGGGGACTGGAATGGAAAAGTAGGAAGTCAACAGATACCTGGAGTAACAGGCAAGTTTGGCCTTAGAGTAAAAAATGAAGCAGGGCAAAGACTAACAGAGTTCTATAAAGACAACACACTGGCCATAGCAAACACTCTTTACCAACAACCCAAGAGATGACTCTACAAATGCATATCACCAGATGGCCAATACCAAAATCAGATGTTCTTTGGAGCCAAAGATGGAGAAGCTGTATAAACTCAGTGGAACAAGACCTGGAGCTGACTGTGGCTCCGATCATGAGGTCCTTATTGCAAAATTCAGGCTTAAATTGCATAAAGCATGGGAAAACACTAGGTCTTCATATGACCTAAATCAAATCCCTTATGATTATAGTGAAGGTAACAAATTCAAGGGATTAGATCTAGTAGACAGAGTGCCAGAAGAACTGTGGACAAAAGTCTGTAAAATTGTACAGAAAGCAATGACAATAAGCATCACCCCCGAAAAAAATAAGTGTAAAAAGGCAAAGTGGTTTTTTGAGGAGTCTTTACAAATAGCTGAGGAAAGAAGAGAAGTGAAAGGAAAGAAAGGGCAAAGTAGATGCAACTGAATGCAGAGTTCAAGAAAATAGCAATGAAAGTTAAGAAGCATTTCATAAATGAACAATGCAAATAAATAGAGGTAAATAATAGAATGAGAAACTCTAGAGATCTCTTCAAGAACATTGGAGATATCAAGGAAGTATTTCATGCAGGGATGGGCATAATAAAGGATAGAAATAGTAAGGACCTAGCAGAAGCAAAAGAGATTAAGAAGAGGTGGCAAGAATACACAGAAGAACTATAAAAGAAAGATCTTAATGACCCAGATAACAAAAATAGTGCAGTCATTCACCTGGAGATAGATATCCTTGAGTGTGAAGTCAATTAGACCTTAGGAAGCATTACTATGAACAAAGCTAGGGGATATGATAGAATGCCTGCCAAGCTATTTAAAATACTAAACGATGCTGTTGAAATTCCATACTCAATATGTCAGCACATTTTGAAAGCACAGCAGTTGCCACAGGACTGGAAAAGGTCAGTTTCCCTTCCAATCCCAAAGAAGGGCAATGCCAAAGAATGTTCTAACTACCATACAATTTCACTCATTTCACATATTAGCAAGGCTGTGCTCAAAGTCCTGCAAGTTAGGCTTCACTCGTTTGTGAACTGACAACTTCCAAATGTGCAAGCTAGATTTTGAAGAGACAGAGGAACCAACATTTATTAGATCATAGAGAACACAAGGGAGTTCCAGAAAAACATTCTCTTCTGCTTCATGATCATGTGGCTCACAACAAACTGTGGACAATTCTTAAAGAAATGCAAATTCCAGATCACCTTATTTGTCTTCTTAGAAACCTGTATGCACCTTAAGAAGCAATAGTTAGAACTGGATATGGAAAAATAGACTGGTTCAGAATTGGGAAAGGAGCATGACAAGGCCATATATTGTCACCCTGCTTATTTAACTTATCTGCAGAGTACATCAAGTGAAATGCCAAGCTGGATGAATCACAGGATGGAATCAAGATTGTTGGGAGAAATATCAGCAACCTCAGATATGCAGATGATGTCACTCTAAAAGGAGAAAATGAACAGGAACTAAATTGCCTCTTGATGAGAGTGAAAGAAGAGAGTGAAAAAGCGGGCTTAAAACTTAACATTCAAAAAACAGATTATGGCATCCAGTTCCATCACTTCATGGCAAAGAGAAGGGGAAAAAGTGGAAACAGTGGAAGATTTTATTTTCTTGGGCTCCAAAATCACTGCAGATGGTGTCTGCAGCCATGGAATTAAAAGACACTTTCTCCTTTAAGGAAAGCTATGACAAACCTAGAGAGCATATTAAAAAGCAAAGACATTGCTTTGCTACAAAGGTCCATATAGATGAAGATATGCTTTTTTTCACTAGTCATATATGGATGTGATTTGGACCATAAAGAAGGCTGAACATCAAAGAGTTGATGCTTTCAAATTGTGGTGCTGAAAAAGACTGCTGAGAGTCCCTTGGACTGCAAGGAGATCAAACCAGTCAATCCTAATGGAAATCAACTCTGAATATTCAGCTGTTGCTGAAGCTGAAACTCTAATACTTTGGCCACCTGATGAGAAGGGCCGGCTTATTGGAAAAGACCCTTGATGCTGGGAAGGATTGAAGGCAAAAGGACAAGGGGATGGCAGAAGTTCAGATGGTAAGATTGCAACACTGACTCAACAAAAATGAATTTGAGTAAACTCCAGGAGATAGTGGAAGATAGAGGAGCCTAGCTTGCTACAGTACATGGGTCACGGAGAGTCGGGCATGACTTAGCAACTGAACAACAGCAACACACATCTGCACCCACTAGCAGACTAGTTCTCTTAAAGACCTCTGGTGCCTCCAGCCAACCTGGTGAAGGCTCTTCTCACGAGAGTATCCAGAACACGGTCTCATACACCACTGCACATACACTAGACTTCAAACCCCCAGGGCCCTCCAGTCATAGGCCCCAGGACCCAACTTCATCCAGACAGGCACTAACTTCAAAATCACCTGGCTCCATCCTCTAGCAAGCCTGCTGTAGCCTTGGGGCCAACCTCACACTGCAGTAGGTAGATGACAGCCACAGGACAGCTGCAGCCTCATAGTCAATGGACTCAGCTCACCAATCAGCAAGTCAGTACCTGCCCACTCACTAGCATACCAACACAAGCTTCAGGACACCCCAAACCCCACAGTTAACTGTCAGTAACTGGACCCATACACCAGTACTCTGAAACCAGTTCTGGCACCTTAGGCCCTGCAACCACAACCTAGGACCTGGCTCTGCTCACCACTGGGATAGTACTACCCCATCATAGCTTCATCCATCAGCGGGCTGGCATCAACCCCAAGGTCTCTTGGACCTTGAATCTGCCCAATCATGAGCAGGCACTGGCTCCAGAGACTCCTTAGGTTCCACAACCAGCTGCTTCATGTCCCAGCCCCTCCAACTAGTGGTCAGCAGCCTCTGAACAAGGCAGGACCAGACAGGCAACTATACTGAGGCAAACAAAGTCTACAAAACCACCCACACTAGTCAGTTGGCCACAACAAAAGGACCCACACAGCCCATAAAGGAGTCAACCCTGAAACATATAGCTCTGGTGACAAGGAGATAGTGTGCTCCTGGGATGCATAGAATGTCTCCTACAAAAGGACACTTTTCCAAAGTCAGAAAACATTTCCAACCTACTAGAGATATATTAATAGAAATAAAAATTAGTAAGGCAAAATGAAGTGACAGTGAAATATATTCCAAATGAAGGACTAAAATAAAATCCCAAAAGAAGAACTAAGTTAACTGGAGAGATGGAACCTACCAAAGATTGAGTTAAGGGTAGTGATTATAGATGATTAAAAAGCTTAGGAGAAGAATGGATGCTCAGAGTGAGAAGTTAGACATTTTTAACAAAAATAAAGTATAAATAAACAATAAAGACTACAGTAACTGAAATGAAAAATACACTATACTGAATCAAGAGTAGACTAAGTGATATAAAAAGATGGACCTGCCACCGAATAGAAAAATAGTGAAAAGAAATGAACATAGTTTAAAAGACTTCTAGAATAACATCAAGCACACTGATATTTGCATTATAGAGGTCTTGGAAAGAAGAGAGAAAGGGCTGAGAACATATTTGAAGACACAAGCTGAAAAGATCCCTAACCTAGGAAAGGAAACAGATCTCCAAGTCCAGAAAGTACAGAATGTGCCATACAGGATTAAATCAAAGAGGAATATCCCAAGACACATTATAATTAAAACGACATTTTTTTTTTTCAAGAAAGGATACTAAAAGAAGCAAGTGAAAAAATCAACAAGTAACATTCAAGGGAACTCCCATAAAGCCATCAGCTGATAACCAGGAACTCTGCAGACCAGAAGGGAGTGGCACAATATATTTAAAGTGATAAAAAGGAAAAGCAGACAATGAAATATACTTTTCCCAGAATGACTCTTGTTCAGATTTAATGAAGAAATCAAAAGCTTTAGAGACAAGCCAAAGCTAAAAGAGTTCAGTACCACCAAATCAGTTTTGCAAAAACAAGTTAAAGGAACATATTGAAACAAAAAAGGCCACAAGGAGAAACGTGAAAATCACCAAAGGATAAATCTTATTGGTAAAGGCAAAACATACACTAAAGATATGAAATTTACCATACACAAAGCTAGCAGGAAATTTAAAGGCAAAAGCAGTAAAATCAATTATATCCACAATAAGCAGTTAATGGGTACACAATTAGATAAAAATATGATGACAAAATAGCAATCATGTGAGAGGTGGAGCACAAATATATTTGATATTAAAAGGTCAGCAACTTAGAACAAATATATATATATATATATATATATATATATATATATACACACACATACATATATATATATATATATATATACACACACACACACAAATCTCATGGTAACCACAAGCCTAAAATCTATAATAGATACAAATGAAAGAAAAATAAAGGAATTCAAAGATAACAATAAAGATAGTAATCAAATCACAATAGAAGAGAATTAAATGAAAATGCCTGAGGTCAATTGAATCTATTTATCTGGTCATACTATAGCAACTTAAAAAGGAAATCACAAATGTATTAGCAAGTCAATAAACATTGTGATCACTTTGGAGATTTTTTTAAAGGGCAAAGAATCTTGACTATTTTTAAAGTTTTATATATCAACTATACATTATCTGCTTTACATTATCTTTCTTCATTTGCCCTATTTTTACTTGATTTTCTATGGAAAAGTTGTATACGATTAAAGAAAATGGTAGCAAAAATCACAACTAATTAATTAAAAACATAACTTCAATTATGAATTTAAGAAAATAAAAAAAAAAGCTAAGGATACAGTCGAAGTTACCTAATTGTCCTTTTTCAAGGCACTCCTATCCCTATTCTACTACCAAAAAAAAATCATGACCATGAAGTTAACATAAATTTTTTATATCCTTATTTTTATAAGTTATGTTTCACATACATTCCTGTAAGATTGAACAGGACCACATCCAAAGTAGCACTTTGTTTCTCCACCCCACAAAGTGACTAGAACTAGAAATTAATATGGAGACTTGTTTGTGGATTGTATATATTACATATTTGTTAAGCATTTCATTTTCTCCTTAATGTTTTTTAGACTATCTACACTGATACATAGATTTCACTTTTATTTCTTAATTTTATTAAATTTTATAAATAAACTTTTATTTTAAAATTCATATTGTTGTTCATTTAGGTTATTTCCCAGTTTTTGCTATTGTAAACACTGATACAGTGACAATCCCTGTTTATCTCTCCTTATGCACACGAAATATTATTTTTACAATATACACTTCAGTTCAGTTCAATTCAGTCGGTCAGTTGTGTCTGACTCATTGCGACCCCATGGACTGCAGCATACCAGGCTTCCCAATCCATCACCAACACCCTGAGCTTGCTCAAACTCATGTCCATCAAGTAAATGGTGCCATCCAACCATCTCATCCTCTGTAGACCCATTCTCCTCCCTCCTTTAATCTTTCTCAGCATCAGGGTCTTTTCAAATGAGTCAGTTCTTCACATCAGGTGACCAAAGTATTGGACTTTCAGCTTCAGCATCAGTCTTTCCAATGAATATTCAGGACTGATTTCCTTTAGGATGGGCTGGTTGGATATCCCTGCTGTCCAAAGGACTCTCAAGGGTCTTCTCCAACACTAAAGTTCAAAAGTATCAATTCTTTTGCATTCAGCTTTCTTTATAGTCCAACTCTCACATCCATACATGACTACTGGAAAAACAATAGCTTTGATTAGATGGACCTTTGTTGGCAAAGTAATGTCTCTGCTTTTTAATATACATTTAGAAATGGCATAATAATTATAATCTAAAAAGTAGTTATGACAAATCTAAAAAGGTGTTATGACAAATTATAATCTAAGGTGGTTATGACATATTTATAGCACCATAGAAAGAGTACAAATTTCATACTTCCCTTATTTTTTTGCCATCAGGTATCATTACCAAATATTTTGTTCTGATCTACATTTTCCTAATTACCTATAAAGAGGTAAGGTCTCAGTTATTCTACTTTACCTTCTGATAAGTATTGTTAAATTAGACAGATTCTCCTAAGACTCTATTTTTGCCAATACAATTTCTGAGGGTACGATATATCTTGAATGGATATGAGAAGAATACTGTGGAATAACTTTTCCAAATGCTAGAAAGAAAACCTTCAAAACTAATTTTTGTTTGATTAAAGCTCCTGAATAATAGGACTGACACAGTTTACAGGGACAGACAAATGAGCATAGTAGAGTTACCCCTGTGTAAACTGCCAAGATAAATTTTAACTATCACATTAATAGAGCTGAATTTATTTAAAATGGAGAGGAACTCAAAGAGAACAGATTTCTGTGAGTTTACCAAAATAATCTAAAATAATAATTTATCTTTTACCTTAAAAAGGTAACTAAAATATTAGTAGCTAATTTATGAGTTTTGTATTATATTAGTTAACAAAATCAATCTTATGGAAAGTTAGGCCATTAGTATGGACCTTATAAGAAATACTAATACTACTAGTACTAATAAAATAGCTAACACAAAGTGCTTAATATACTTAAGGTAGTTTAATCATTTAATTACCATAGCAACCTTAAGAGATAGTCTTATTATACCTGAATGTGCAGATGAGGAAAAGAGACTTACATTTTACTCACATCAGAGAGTTAACTTGTAACAGCTGGAATCTGAGCCTGATTACAAAACTTCTTCTTATAAGCCTCATGTTATATTTGTGTCAGCTGTTTCAAGGAGCTTTTATCATGGTTGTCTTTCTTTGTTTCATATGCTGATTATTTTTCAAGATAATTTGATACATTCATGGAAAGTATTTTTCGGGCACTTTATAAACTATTCTCTTGGTAAATATGATATCACAGAAACAGAAAGCCAATAAGCAATATTTTTCGGTCTCATAAAAGGTGTCATAAAAGAGACTTATTGAGGAAAATTACTGTATAGCATATTGGAGAAAAAAAAGGGAAATCCAATAACATTAAAGTTGCATGTAGATTATTTCTATTACTAAAAGCAGTGAAATATTTAATTTATGCTATAAGGCTGAAATTGCTCAATTACCCTCTCAAATTCTATGTATGACTGAAATATTTTCCTCATTCTCATTATTATTATCAAAAACAATTGAAAAATCATTTCATAATTCTATCATGCAAAATTTCAAGTTCAGATTTGTATTTTTGAAACTTCTACTTAAAATGCAAAAGAGAACGTCTAAATCAAGATGGTGGAGTAAAAGATCACAACCATGGGGATCTCCCTAAGGAGTGAGGGATCCAAGCCCAGTTCAGAATCCCCAGTCCAAGGGTCTTGTACTACGAAGGCCAGATCCTATAATTTCTGGCTTTGAAGCCAGTGCGGATGACAGCCAGAAGAGCCTGAAGGTTGTGGGAAACAAACTCTGGTCTTGAAGTTCTCACCTAAAAACTCACTCATTCTGAGTTCTAGGGGCTTTCCTGGTGGCTCAGCTGCTAAAGAACCTGTCTGCCAATGCAGGAGAGACAAAGAGATGTGCAACCTGCTCCAGTATTCTTGCCTGGAAAATTCAATGTACTAAGGAACATGGCATGCTACAGTCCATGGGGTTGCAAAGAGTCAGAGTTGAGTGAGCTCACATGCCCACACTCTGAATCCTAGTGGAGAAGTAGCAGCTTGAAAAACTCCTGGGTCATATGAGACGGAGACTGATTTGACCAATTTTTAGATGTGTGCCAGAGAACCAGGAAATTGATGGAACTTTCTCCAGGTACAGAAACATTAGTGAGTGCCTTTTTTTTTTTTTTTTTTAACTCTCCTGACACCTAGTGCTGGCAGGCATAATTTCTGCCACTTTTCATCAACTTAGCTAACACAGTGTACCTCACCCTCATGTTCTCTAGGGTAAGCCCCATCCAACCTGGGCACTCCAATCAATAACTCTGAAAGGTTGCTGCTGCGAGCCATGTGTTATGCTTGGATTTGTAACTTCCAGAGGAGAGGATTTTGATCTGGTGTCAGAGACAAGGTTTGACTACTGGGATATTTATGTATAGCAAAGTTTCATTAAAGTATAACAGAGATAGAGAAAGCTTCTGACATCAGACGGGGACAGAGTGTCCCCTTGCTAGTTTTTAGCAAGGCATTTTATGTCTGTTGGCATATCAACAGTATATGCCAACAACAGTAATATCAACTTGAGATATGCATATGATACCACCCTAAAGGCAGAAAGTGAAGAAGAACTAAAGAGCCTCTTGATGAGGGTGAAAGGAGAATGGAAAAACTGGCTTAAAACTAAACATTAAGTAAGTTAAAATCATGGCATCCAATCCTATCATTTTATGGTAAATAGAAGGGGGAACAGTGGGAAAATGACATATTTTACTTTCTTGTGATCCAAAATCACTGCAGATGGTGATTGCAGCCATTAAATGAAAGGACACTCGATCCTTGGAAGAAAAGTTATGACAAACCTAGACAGCATATTAAAAAGAAACATTACTTTGCCAACAAAGGTCCATCTAGTCAAAGCTATGGTTTTTCCAGTAGTCGTACATGGATGTAAGAGATGGACCATAAAGAAGTCTGAGGCTGAAGGATTGATGCTTTTAAACTGTGGTGCTGGAGAAGACTCTTGAGAGCCCCTTCTTTTGGACTACAAGGAGATCAAACCAGTCAATCCTAAAAGAAATCAACCCTGAATATTCATTGGACGGACTGATGCTGAAGCTGAAGCTCCAATACTTTGGCCACCTGATGCAAAGAACTGACTCATTTGAAAAGACCCTGATGCTGGGAAAGATTAAAGACAGGAGGAGAAGGGGATGACAGAGGATAAGATGGTTAGATGGTATCAGCGACTCAATGGACCTGAGTTTGAACAAGCTCTGGGAGATGGTTAAGGACAGGGAAGCCTGGTGTGCTGCAGTCCATGGGATCCCAAAGAGTTGGGCACTACTGAGCAACTGAACAACAATAAACTGGAATATCTGGCTGTGATCACCAAAGAGAATTGCCCCACTGGGCCCATGATATATGGTAGAGAGCAATGCAATATTATAAAGCAATTATCCTCCAATTAACAATATTTTTTTTAATGAGGGCAGTTTAAGGGATTTCTGGGACAAAATAAAGCATACTAACATCCACATTGTTGGACTCCAAGAAGAAGAGAAAATAATAGAAAATTTGTTTGAAGAAATAATATCTGAACAATTCCCCAACCTGGAAAAGAAAACTCACACCAAGACACAAAAAAACAGCAAGAGACAACCAACTATTAACAGTTATGCACAAGGAAACATTCATAAGACTATAAGCTGATTTTTAGCAGAAACTTTACTTGACAGAAGGAACTAGCACAATATACATTCAAAGTCCTGAAATTTTATATATATATATATATATATATATATATATATATATATATATATATATCAGATCAGTCACTCAGTCGTGTCCGACTCTTTGCGACCCCATGAATCGCAGCACGCCAGGCCTCCCTGTCCATCACCAACTCCCGGAGTTCACTCAGACTCACAATTCAATATCCATTTATGATAAAAAATCTCAATAAATTGGGTATAGAGGAGACATACCTTAACATCAGAAAAGCCATATATGAGAAGTCCACATCTAACATTATACTCAAAAGTGAAAAACTGAACTTTTTCCCCCCTAATATTAGAGACAATATCCACTCTCACCACTTTTATTCATCACAATATTGGAAGTTCTAGCCAAAGCAATCAGAAAATGAAAAGAAATAAATGTCATCTGAATTGGGAAATGAAGAAATAAAGCTGTCAGTATTTGCAGACAGCATGATAATATTTAAAGAAAACCCTGAAGAATACACACACACAAAATTAGAACTACTAAATGAATCCAGACATTTGTAAGTTACAAATTAATATATAGAAATCTGTTGCTTTTATATACACTAACAACAAACTCAGAAAGAGAAAATAAGGAAACAATTGCAACAATTGCATCAAAAAGTATAAAATTCCTAGGAATAAATTTAACTAGGGAATTGAAATACCTGTATTTAATAAACTCAGAGCTACTGATACTGAAGATAAGACAAATAAATGAAAAAAAAATAACATACTCATTGATTGGAAAAAATTAATATTGCTAAAATATTCATACTACCCAAAGCAATCTACAGATTCAATACAATCCTTATCAAAATACCAATGGCATTTTTCACAGAACTGGAATAAATAATACCCAGATTTGTGTAGAATCCCAAATGACCTTGAATAGTGAAAACAATCTTAAGAAAGAAGAACAAAGCTGGAGGTAGCAAGCTCCCTAACTTCAGATTATACAGACTCAAAGATATGGAAAATCAAACTGATGGTGAGCAAAGGGGAGGGAGTGTTTGGTGTGATAGTTACAGCAAATTAAGAGATACACACTTCCATTTATAAAACCCACAAGTCATGGGGATATGATATACAGCATAGAAAGTATACTCACTGGCAGCATGACAACTTTGTGTAGCTGAAAATGGTCACTAGATTTATCATGGTGATTAATTCATAAGATACATAAATGTTCAAATGAGCTTCCCAGGTGGCCCTAGTGGTAAAGAACTTGCCTGCCAATGCAGGAGATGTAAAAGACTCAAGTTCAATCCCTAGGTCAGAAAGATCTCCTGCAGGAGGGCATGGAAACCCACTCCAGTATTCTTGCGGGGAGAATCCTGTGAACAGGAGCCTGTCAGGCTACAGTCCATAGGGTCTCAAAGAGTCAGACATAACTGAAGCAACTTAGCATGCAGGCATTCAATATATTGTATACCTGAAACTATAATATTGTATATCAACTCTACCTCAGTATTTTGAAAAAAAGAAAATGAAACATATCAAAAAAGTAACATGAAAGAAATCCTGTGAATAAAGCTTTATGCATCTTCAATATAAACTTTTATCCTCTTTATTTAAATCAATTCATTAAGCTTGTTTATTTCAGTATCCCAATTCAGATGATACTCCATATTGGCTAAAAGAAAATTTCTTTCCTACTAAATGGGATATCACATATACACATTTTATCAGTTCAGAAGCAGTCTCCAAATGAAAACAATGCAGATGTTTAATGCACCCATTGTTTTATAAAGCAGATTGTAACTAGTAAAAAGTTCCATTCTGAAAATCTCTTCTGCATTGTCTTCTAATTCACAACTCTATGTGTCCTTCCTTTCCTTTTCCAATTTTCTTATTACACAAGAAGAGTACAACATAAACACGCACACGCACACACAGTCACACATACCCATTACCAACCTCCTTATTTCTCCATGGTCATTCTTTTGGGAAATTCATCCCAACATTACTATGATGTTGTTTATGATAACTACATCCAGGAATTAGCATCACTTATTCTTAAGTAATTAATGATGATATGTTCTATTATTTCAATCAATCAATAAAAACATACTGACTTTGTGTCAGAAACTGTGCTATGTGGTCAAGACGTACATAAATAAGACATGATTTCTGCCTACAGATGACTTATGACTGGAGAAGTTTTTCCAGAAACATGACAGTGAAATCACTTATTTTAATATATACACTAAATATTTACAACTAATTATACCCAAAGGATCAATGACTCATCCAAGAATTCTCACATATCCAAGTGTATAACTTCAAATAATCCCTTGAGCATCTGTAAACACACACACACACACACACACACACACCTCAAGTTCAATTCTTAACTATATGTCTAATAAATATCTTCGTATATCAAAAAGAATTAAAGAGTACTTTGTATTTGATTCAAGATTTTGTAGCATCTTGAATTAACAGATCTAAACTACTTAATGGTAATGTAAATATTTAGAAAATAACAGATCATACAATTTACACTAGCAAACATATGTTTTAATATGTTTTTAATAAAAATAAATTACCTATTAGCTAATATTTGTTCAACATTATCAAATAATATTGGAAACTGGCCTACAATGTGACCAAACTTCGTAGATATGGTATTATTAAATTGTATGTTGAACTCTTTATAAGACTTATTTGCATTCAGACTTTTAAGTGGCTGAGTTGCTCTATGTGACAGAGTCTGTGCTAGGGAGTTTCATCAACTTTATCACTTTTAAAACTGTCAGATGTCTTCTAATTCAGGCAAAGTATTTTATATATGATTTAAATGAAGATGAGAGAAAGATAAATTCACTTGCACAGTTTTAAACCACTATTTATAAATGGTTATGTGAATGCATGCATGCTAAGTCCCCTCAGTCGTGTCCAACTCTTTGTGACCCTATGGACTATAGTCCACCAGGCTTTTCTTTCCATGGGATTCTCCAGGCAAGAATACTGGAGTGGGTTGCCATTTCCTACTCCAGGGGATCTTCCCAACCCAAGGATAGAACCTAAGTCTCTTGCATATCCTGCATTGACAGGTGGATTTTTTACCACTGAGCCACTGGGGAAGTCCTGTAATGGCTATATGGGGTCTCAAAGTTAGGTCTTCTTGACTCTAAATTCAATACTATTTCTACTATAACATATGTTGATGATTACACCTTTATATATACACTTGTAACTATTTCACCTATATCAAATATGTTATTGCTCAAGTTATTTATAGCTAGTAAAATTATTTGACCTCCATTAATACCTCTAGCATATAGTAGACAAATTATTTTCTGGATAGAGGTATTACTCACATTATGCTACAGAAATAGTCCAGAAAATTTTTATGTCAAAATTTTAAGGATATAATTATATTCAACCTGCTGGACTGGGGCAGTAGTTTTAACTGGAAGGAAAAAAAAAAAAAAATATATATATATATATATTTTTTTTTTTTTTAAAAAGCTCTGTAAAAATTGACCTACCTTAAAAGATATATAAATTTACATGTCTGTAAGAATTTTCTTAGATTTATGATATTTCTTAGAATTATGATAAAGGGAACAGAATACAACCTTCTCAATATAGTAACAATGGCATGCTAGAGTTCAATAAAAGCATTACTGACACTATAAGTGATTTAATGATAAGAAAGAAGTTACAATGACAGAAGATGCAGTGGCAAACAATTATTTCCTTATCTAGTCACTTGGTATAAATTTCAACTTATATCTCTTTTAAGTGACACATTTATACGTTGTTTGGTACTTAGACTATAACAGCAATCAATCTGTTCTGTAGATATAATCTGTCCTGCAATCATTCCTTGCATGGAGTTTTTTTTTTTTTTAATCACTCTTCTTACTTTAATAGTTTCATTTAAAAAATGGCAAGTTAATACTATATTATGTTTCTAGTCCCTTCAAGTGAAATCAATGTTAGTAGGATTGTTGTAACTTTTCCCTTGAGATCAAAATGAGCAATTTGAGTTGTTATAGGATCAGCCTCTTCACGCACTTTGAGTGTTAAGAACAGTGAAGTATACAATTTCTTTTGTACTATTACATTAATAATGCTTAAATATGCAAATCAATAGCAGCATACACGATCAATTCAAATTTGGAACTAAAATAACACATTACATTTCTTATAAGGAGAAGGTAATATCATTATAAATTTCAGATAAAATATTTCATGAGGTAGAGATCATTAAAATGCTGTAGAGGTCATTAAAATGCTGAACAATTGAAATACATTGAAAATGAAATGCAAAAGATACAATAATGGTTCAATTTTATTTTCATCACTAATAAAAGACCTATGATTTAAATTTACATATCTTCAAGACAGAGTTTGGAATGGCAAGCTCACATTTTCATGGTTCAAAGTATTTATCTTCTTTTGATAACAGTCTACCATTATGCACACACACACACACACACACACACAAAATAGATCATTACCAGTTACCTGCCATTTAGACGACTGACTACAATCTGCACACCAAAACCAGAAGTCCTATATGAATGCTTGGAAGAATCTGTGCTGTCCTGACAATTTGACAACCAAATTTTATTTTATTTATTAATTTTTTTTGACAACCAAATTTTAAAGTGTTCAAACATAAGGAAAAAATTCCAAATTGACCTTGAAATTTCCTTCAATTACAAGAAACATTAGAGCTGAGATTTGCCTTTATGGTAAGAATAACACAATATTTTTATCAACTAAAAGGGTGCCCCAATTTTAATATGTTTTAAATTTTAACAGTTATTTCTTAGGAAATGCACAGAGAGCTCTATCTCTGTGATTTTAAACAGTAGAACTTGATTTTTATTTATTTTTTAAATTTTATTTTATTTTTAAACTTTACAATATTGTATTAGTTTTGCCCAACATCGAAATGAATCTGCCACAGGTATACCCGTGCTCCCCATCCTGAACCCTCCTCCCTCCTCCCTCCCCATACCCTCCCTCTGGGTCGTCCCAGTGCACCAGCCCCAAGCATCCAGTATCGTGCATCGAACCTGGACTGGCAACTCATTTCATACATGATATTATACATGTTTCAATGCCATTCTCCCCAATCGCCCCACCCTCTCCCTCTCCCACAGAGTCCATAAGACTGATCTATACATCAGTGTCTCTTTTGCTGTCTCGTACACAGGGTTATTGTTACCATCTTTCTAAATTCCATATATATATGTTAGTATATTGTATTGGTGTTTTTCTTTCTGGCTTACTTCACTCTGTATAATAGGTTCCAGTTTCATCCACCTCAATAGAACTGATTCAAATGTATTCTTTTTAATGGCTGAGTAATACTCCATTGTGTATATGTACCACAGCTTTCTTATCCATTCATCTGCCGATGGGCATCTAGGTTGCTTCCATGTCCTGGCTATTATAAACAGTGCTGCGATGAACATTGGGGTACACGTGTCTCTTTTCCTTCTAGTTTCCTCAGTGTGTATGCCCAGCAGTGGGATTGCTGGATTATAAGGCAAAAGAGGTAGATGATATGTCCCTCAATCTAAGTTTATTTTCCATTACTTTGAAATTCACACCTCTCAAACTTATTTAACATTCCTTTTGTACTACTTATTTTTCAACTCTCCTTTTATATCTCATAATTGCAAAGTTAATTCTAGCCTTCTATTATTTCAAATTTAAATTTATTTTAGAAATGCTTATGATTTTCTGGGAAGATTTTTAATGAAATTTGGAGAAAAATGTTATGTTTTTCTCTGGCTTTATTCTATTTAAAATTTCAACTTAAAAATTTTTGTTTAAGGGTCCTTAATATCAAGTGTCCTTTACAATATCAAATATGTATTAAGATAAAGTTCTATTTTTATGATGCTGTACCTATTTTCAAAGACTGATAGACACAAATTTACACCTCTAAAATAGAATGAGAAAATTTCTTTCTAAACTAAATTTATTAAGTGTTTTTGTGTGGAATCAATGTAGATTCTGTGACTTTTAGCACAGTGAATTTTGAAGAATCATATTCATGGATGAAAAAAGTTAGAGATCAGTTAGCGAGAGAAACAAAGATCATTTTGTATTCTGAATTAAGATTTTTTATAGGTATAGCAAAACTTTTACCCCTATAACTGGAATGAGTCAATCTCTAATGAAAGACATATCATTAGACTATGACAACTAACACTTAAAATGTATTTAAAGTTAACTTTTATTCAAGAAGTACATATGTCCTTCACCTTCTTTCTCCCTGTGTTTGAATCCATATTTAAAACATAATATTTTAGCAAATATTAATTTTAATAAAAAATTATATGGAACTACCTATTGTGCTAATTTTAGATATTCTTGAAATGTCTTAGGTTATCTAGAAAAATCCATAAGAAGTACTGAAAACTAAATTCAGCCAGCTCTTTGTGACAACCGCTTAAAACTCAAACAAAAACATTGAAGAGGAAATATTCAGCTTTTCTAAGACTGTTTTGTTTTTAAATTAAAATTTGATAAATTGATGGCAAACAACTTCATGGGTGAATGTTTGGAAAGTTTTTTTAAAAAAGCCCCTAATTTTGTTTTACTTAAAATTTTACCTATAGGGGGAGGTGCTATGATGGCAGAGGAATAGGATGGGGAGACCACTTTCTCCCACACAAATTCATTGAAAGAGCATTTGAACACTGAGCAAATTCCACAAAACAACTTCTGAATTCTGGCAGAAGACATCAGGCGCCCAAAAAGGCAGCCCATTGTCTTTGAAAGGAGGTAGGAAAAAATATCAAAGATAAAAAGAGTGACAAAAGAGATAGGGATAGAGATCCATCCCAGGAAGGGAGTCTTAAAACAGACGTTTCCAAACACCAGGAAACACTCTCACCGGCGGGTCTGTGGTGAGCCATGAAATCTCAGAGGGCAACATAACTGGGAGGAAAAATACATGAATAATTAAAACTCACAGATTATGTGCCTAATGGCAACTCCCATCGGAGAAGCAGTGCAGATGCTTGCATCCGCCACTAGAAAGCGGGGACTGGACAGGGAGGAACGGGCTGCATGGCTTAGGGTAAGGAACCGGCCTGAATGTCCCCAAGGGCAATCTGAGGCAACTAACTTGAAATAGCAATCCAGACTGTGGGATAGCTATCCCATGAAAAGCATTAAGCTAAGACACCCCCAGGCCCACTCACAGAACAAAGGACTGAGCAGACCCAGCCGGCTGTGGACTGGCCCATCCCCTGCTGGAGACAGGCAGGTAAGGGCAGCCAGAGGCCAAAGGGGGCAATCGCAGCCCCAGAGAGGCGTCATCTACCAAACTGCAAGCAGGCATCATTGCTAACCAAGACTTGGGATTCTGGATGGTCAATATCTACCAGGAGGGTTGCAGCCAGAGATCAGCTCCCCAGAAGAGACACACGGCACACCTGAGAAGACATGTGGGTTGTATACCCAGAAAACCGAGTGGCTGGGATGGAGGAGGCGATAAGCCACAGCCCTCAACTGGGGGTGCCTGTGCTTGCCAAACACCTGATCACCTGAGCTGTTCAGACTTGGGAAGGGCACAAAATGCAGGCCCAAGCAAGTCTGCACCTTTGTGGAGTACCCGAGAACCTGAACCTGAACCTGAGCAACTTAGACCTGGGAAGTACATTCAACCCAGGGGCCCACCGCAGACAGTTCCCAGCAGAGCAACCTAGAGCTTTAACAGTGTAGACTGGGAAAACACATGCCGTGAGTGGGGGCAAACTCAGTGTGGCAAAGACACTGCAAGCACTCCCCACACATGCCAGTGATATTTGTTCGCAGTGTTCCTCCCTCCCTACAGCACGACTGAACAAGTAAGCTTCAAAAAGTGACCACCACCCTCTTGTCTCAGGGTAGAAATTAGACACTGAAGATACCAACAAACAGAAGAAGCTAAAATAAACAGAGGGAACCACTTTGGAAGTGACAGGTATAATAGATTAAAATCTTGCAGTTAGCAGAGACTACATAGGAAGGGGCCTATAGATTTTGAGACGAGTAAGCCAGATGAAGGAACTATATGAAAATGAACTGACCCCACAATGTCCACAACAAAACAAGAGAAAGTTCTAGATATATTTTTACTATTATCATTTTATTAATTTTTAAAACTTTTGGTCATTTTTAAGTCCTCTATTACTCCTTTAATTTTCATTTTTATAACCAACTATTACTTTGCAAAAAGAAACACCCTATTTTTAAAGCAAACTTCACACACACACACACACACACACACACACACACACATATATATATTATAATTCTTGTGACTTTGTTTTTTCCTTTAATATTGTATTTTTGAGAAACTGACCTCTATTCTAGATTTTTAATCTTTGCTTTTTAGTATTTGTTATCAATTTTGTACCTTTAACAACCCAACCTTTAGTACCCATTTTTACTTGGGAGCGAGATTACTGGCTTGATTTCTCTCTCCTCCTTTGGACTCTCCTTTTTCTCTACCAGGTCCCCTCTATCTCCTCCCTCCCCCTTGTTTGCTCTACCAAACTCTATGAATCTCTTTGTGTGTTCCAGGCTGTGGAGAACACTTAGGAAACTGATTATTGGCTAGATTTTTCTCTCTCCTTTTGATTCCCACTTTTATCATCCTGGACACCTCTGTCTCCTTCCTCCCTCTTCTCTTCTCTGTGTAACTCTGCGAACATGTCTGAGGGATCCAGACTGTGTATAGCATATAGGGAAGTGATTACTGGATATCTTGCTCTCTCCCCTTCTGACTCCCCCTCTTCTCCTCCTGGTCACCTCTATCTCCCTCCTCCCTCTTCTCTTCTCCATGTACCTCTTCTCTTCTCTGTGTACCTCTCTGGGTGTCCCTCACTGTGCAGAAAGTTTTCATCATTAACCTAGATGTTTTACCATAGGTACTGTATATATGGAGAAGTCTTAAGGCTACTTTAAGAATAAGACCGAAAACCAGAGGCAGGAGACAAAAGTCCAAATTCTGAAAACACCAGAGAACTCCTGACTCTAGGGAACATTAATCCATAGGTGCTTATCAAACGCCTCCATACCTACACTGAAACCAAGCACCACCCAAAGGCCAAAAAGTTCCAAAGAAAGACATACCACTCAAATTCTTCAGCAACACAGGATTGTAGCCCTGAGCTTCAATATACCAGCTGCCCAAAGTCAAACCAAATTCATTGACATCTCAAAACACATTACTGAACACTTCATTGCACTCCAGAGAGAAGAAATACAGCTCTATCCACCAGAACACCGACACAAGCTTCCCTAACCAGGAAATCTTGACAAGCCACCTGAACAACCCCACCCCCAGCGAGGAACCTCCACAATAAAGAGGAACCACAAACTGCCAGAATATGGAAAGGCCACCCCAAACACAGCAATATAAACAAAATGAAAAGGCAGAGAAATACCCAGCAGGCAAAGGAATAGGATAAATGCCCATCAAACCAAACAAAATAAGAAGAGATAGGGAATCTACCTGATAAAGAATTCTAAATAATGATCGTGAAAATGATCCAAAATCTTGAATACAAAATAGAGTTACAGATAAATAGCCTGAAGACAAGGATCGAGAAGATCCAAGAAAGGTTTAACAAGGACCTAGAAGAAATAAAAAAGAGTAAATATATAATGACTAATTCAATAAATGAGATCAAAAACACTCTGAAGGAATCCAACAGTAGAATGACAGAGGCAGAATATAGGATTGTAGAAATAAATGAAACAGAGAGGAAAAAATAAATAAATAAAAGAATTGAGGACAACCTCAGAGACATCTGGGACAATGTGAAATGCCCCAACATTCAAATCATAGGACTCCCAAAAGAAGAAGACAAAAAGAAAGACTATGTGAAAATACTTGAGGAGATAATAATTGAAAACTTCCCTAAAATGGAAAAGGAAATAGTTGCCCAAGTTGAAGAATCCCAGAGAGTCCCAAACAGGATAAACCCAAGGCAAAACACCCCAAGACACATACTAATCAAATTAACAAAGATCAATCACAAAGAAAAAATATTAAAAGCAGAAAGGGAAATGCAACAAATAACACACAAGGAGATTCCCATAAGGATAACAGCTGATCTTTCGATAGAAACTCTTGAGGCCAGGAGGGAATAGCAGGATATACTTAAAGTAATGAAAGAAACTAACCTACAACCCAGATTACTGCACCCAGCAAGGATCTCATTCAAATATGAAGGAGAAAGCAAAAACTTTACAGACAAGCAAAAGCTGAGAGAATTCAGCACCACAAAACCAGCTCTCCAACAAATGCTAAAGGATCTTCTCTAGACAGAACACATAGAAAGGATGTGTAAACTCGAACCCAAAACAATAAAGCAAATGGCAATGGGATCATACTTATCCATAATGATCTTAAATGTAAATGGGTTGAATGACCCAACCAAAAGACAAAGATTGACAAAATGGATACAAAAACAAGACCCCTGTATATATTGTCTACAAAAGACCTGCCTCGAAACAAGGGAAACATATAAACTAAAAGTGAAGGGACAGTAAAAGATATTACATGCAAATAGAGACCAATGGAAAGCAGGAGTAGCAATATTCATTTCAAATAAAATAGACTTTAAAACAAAGGCTGAAAAAAGAGAAAAAGAAGGACACTATATAATGATCAAAGGATCAATCCAAGAAGAAATAACAATTATAACTATATATGCATCCAACATAGAAGCACCACAATATGTAAGACAAATGCTAACAAGTATGAAAGGGGAAATTAACAATAACACAATAAGAGTGGGAGACTTTAATACCCCAATCACACCTATGCATAGATCAACTAAACAGAAAAATAGCAAGGAAACACAAACTTTAAATAATACAATAGACCAGTTAGACCTAATTGGTATCTATAGGAAATTTCACCCAAAAACAAGGAATTTCACCTCTTCTTAAGTGCACATCGAACATTCTCCAGGATAGATCACATCCTGGGCTATAAATCTAGCTTTGGTAAATTAAAAAAAAATGAAATCATTCCAAGCATCTTTTCTGAAAACAATGCAGAAATATTATATATCAATTATATGAGAAAAAATATTAAAAATTCCAACATATGAATTCTGAACAACATGCTGCTGAATAACCAACAAATAACAGAAGAAATAAAAAAGAAATAAGAATGTGCATAGAAATGAGTGAAAATGAAAACACAACAAACCAAAACTTGTGGGACACTGTAAAAGCAGTGCTAAGGGGAAGGTTCATAGCAATAAAGGCTTACCTCAAAAAACAGGAAAAAAGTCAAATAAATAACCTAACTCTACACCAAAAGCAAATAGAAAAGGAAAAAAAAAATGAAGAACCCCAGGGTTAGTAGAAGGAAAGAAATCTTAAAAATTAGGGAAGAAATAAATACAAAAGAAACAAAAGAGACCATAGCAAAAATCAACAAAGCTAAAAGCTGGTTCTTTGAGAAGATAAATAAAACTCACAAAACATTAGCCAGACTCATCAAGAAATGATGAGAGAAAAATCAAATTAACAAATAGAAATGAAAATGGAGAGATCACAACAGACAACACAAAAATACAAAGGATCATAAGTGACTATCATCACTTATATGCCAATAAAATGGACAACTTGGAAGAAATGGAAAAATTCTTAGAAAAGGACAACTTTCCAAAACTGAACCAGAAAGAAATATAAAATCTTAACACACCCATCTCAAGCACAGAAACTGAAATTGTAACCAGAAATCTTCCAGCAAACAAAAGCCCAGGTCCAGATG
The DNA here is from genome assembly GCF_002263795.3 of Bos taurus. Taxonomy (NCBI): domain Eukaryota; kingdom Metazoa; phylum Chordata; class Mammalia; order Artiodactyla; family Bovidae; genus Bos; species Bos taurus. The sequence goes on along the minus strand of NC_037357.1, from coordinate 38,731,895 downwards.
GCTTCACAGCTGAATTCTACCAAAAATTGAGAGAATAGCTAACACCTATCCTACTCAAACTCTTCCAGAAAATTGCAGAAGAAGGTAAGCTTCCAAACTCATTCTAAGAAGCCACCATCACCCTAATACCAAAACCTGACAAAGATGCCACAAAAAAAGAAAACTACAGGCCAATATCACTGATGAACATAGACGCAAAAATCATAAACAAAATTCTAGCAAACAGAATCCAACAAATTATTAAAAAGATCATACACCATGATCAAGTGGGCTTTATCCCAGGGATGCAAGGATTCTTCAATATCCACAAATCAACCAATGTAATACACCACATTAACAAATTGAAAAATAAAAACCATACGATTATCCCAGTAGATGCAGAGAAAGCCTTTGACAAAGTTCAACATCCATTTATGATAAAAACTCTCTAGAAATCAGGCATTGAAGGAACATATCTCAACAAAATGAAAGCTATATATAACAAACCCACAGCAAACATTATCCTCAATGGTGAAAAATTCAAAGCATTTCCCCTAAAGTAAGGAACAAGACAAGGGTGCCCACTCTCATCACTACTATTCAACATACTTATGGAAGTTTGGGCCACAGCAATCAGACCAGAAAAAGAAATAAAGGGAATCTAGATTGGAAAAGAAGAAGTAAAACTCACTGTTTGCAGATGACATGATCCTCTACATAGAAAACCCTAAAGACTCCACCAGAAAACTACTAGAGCTAATCAATGAATAGAGTAAAGTTGCAATATAAAATCAACACAGAAATCCCTTGCATTCCTATACACTAACAATGAGAAAACAGAAAGAGAAATTAAGGAAACAATTCCATTCGCCATTGCAACAAAAATAATAAAATACTTAGGAATATATCTACCTAAAGAAACTAAGGACCTATATATAGAAAACTATAAAACACTGGTGAAAGAAATCAAAGAGGACACAAATAAATGGAGAAATATACCGTGTTCATGGATCGCAAGAATCAATATAGTGAAAATGAGTATACTACCCAAAGCAATCTATATATTCAAAGAGATCCCTATCAAGCTACAAAAGATATTTTTCACAGAACTAGAAAAAATAATTTCACAATTTGTATGGAAATACAAAAAACCTCGAATAGCCAAAGCAAACTTGAGAAAGGAGAATGGAACTGGAGGAATCAACCTACCTGACATCAGACTCTACTCAAAGCCACAATCATCAAGGCAGTGTGGTACTGGCACAAAGACAGAAATATAGATCAATTGAACAAAATAGAAAGCCCAGAGATAAATCCATGCACCTATGGACACCTTATTTTTGACAAAGGAAACAAGAATATACAATGGAGAAAATACAACCTGTTTTACAAGTGGTGCTGTGAAAACTGGTCAATTACTTGTAAAAGAATGAAACTAGAATACTTTCTAACACCATACACAAAAAGAAACTAAAAATGGATTAAAGATCTAAACATAAGACCAGAAACTATAAAACTCTTAGAGGAGAACATAGGCAAAACACTCTCCGAACTAAATCAGAGAAATGCAAATCAAAAGCACAATGAGGTACCGTTTCACGCCAGTCAGAATGGCTGCTATCCAAAAGTCTACAAGCAATAAATACTGGAGAAGATGTGGAGAAAAGGGAACCCTCTTACACTATTGGTGGGAATGCAAACTAGTACAGCCACTATGGAGAACAGTGTGGAGATTCCTTTAAAAATGAAATAGAACTGCCATATGACCCAGAAATCCCACTGCTGGGCATACTCACTGAGGAAACCAGAATTGAAAGAGACACGTGTACCCCAATGTTCATCACAGCACTGTTTATAATAGCTAGGACATGGAAGCAACCTAGATGTACATCAGCAGATGAATGGATAAGAAAGCCATGGTACATATACACAATGGAATATTACTCAGCTGTTAAAAAGAATACTTTTGAATCAGTTCTAATGAGGTGGATGAAACTGGAGCCTATTATACAGAATGAAGTAAGCCAGAAAGAAAAACCTCAATACAGTATACTAACACATATATATGGAATTTAGAAAGATGGTAACCATAACCCTGTATGTGAGACAGCAAAAGAGACACAGATGCAAAGAACAGACTTTTGGACTCTGTGGGAGAGGGTGAGGGTCGGCTAAATTGGGAAAATGGCATTGAAACATGTATATTTTCGTATGTGAAACAAATCACCAGTCCAGGTTCAATGCATGAGACAGGATGCTCGGGGCTGGTGCACTGGGATGACCCAGAGGGATGGGATGGGGAGGGATGTAGGATGGGGGTTCAGAATGAGGAACACATGTACACCCATGGTGGATTCATGTCAGTGTATGGCAAAACCAATACAATATTGTAAAGTAATTAACCTCCAATTAAAATAAATGAATCTATTTTTTTAAAAAAAGAAAATAAACAGGAGAGTCCATGGGAGACAAGGAAAGACTAAGGTCCTGGTTCAGAATGGAGAAGACCAGGAAGACACAGAAACTGAATGTAACGTGGGATCTTGAGTCATATCCTGGGACAAAAAGGGAACATTATGGGGGAAATGATGATACTCAAATACAGTCTGTGGTTTAATCGAAAAAAAAAATCTATAAATGTTTACCACAGATCATAGTTTTATAAAGGAAATGAAATAATTTTATAGTTGGAAAAACTGAGACCAGAAGATTTTCAGTAGCATAACTAAATGTGAACAGCTAAATAGTACAGAAGCAGAATTAATGTACTAACATTTGTAAACTTGAAATATGATTAATATATTTATAAATTAGTGTTGAATATATAAATATTCCATTGCATGTTATCCAGTAGGTAAGAGCAAAGTCCCTTTATATCTCCTTTCCATTAGCTCTATTGAGGTTGTAATAAACATACTATTGTCACTTTAATGAAGTATAATAAGATGTTCAGTTCTAAACAATTACCCATTTTCTTTTTCATGTTGAACAAAGGAAGACAGGCCATTTTAATGTCAACAGAAATGGTACAAAATCTTTTGAATTGCACAGTATCAGACAATTACAGGTTTGTAGTGAACCATATTTGTCAATGTTAGTTGTAAGACTGTAGCTGAGATTTATATTATGAAAAATTCTCCTGTAAATGAGTGTTTCCATGTTTCATTGCTTTGAAAATAAAAGTATTTATATCAGCTAAGAAACACCATTATTAGTTCAGTAAACTTATTTATGGGCAAAACTGGCAACACTATATATATCTATCTGTATCTATATCTATACATATTTTGTTTTCTATAATGTACACATGTTCCCCATCCTGAACACCCGCCACATCCCTCCCCATCCCATCCCTCTGGGTCATCCCAGTGCACCAGCTCCAAGCTTCCTGTATCCTGCATCGAACCTGGACTAGCAATTCATTCCTTATATGATATTATACATGTTTTAGTGCCATTATCCCAAATCATCCCCCATCTCTCTCCCACAGAGTCCAAAAGACAGTTCTATACATCTGTGTCTCTTTTGCTGTCTCACATACAGAGTTGTTGTTACCATCTTTCTAAATTCCATATATATGCGTTAGTATACTGTATTGGTGTTTTTCTTTCTGGCTTACTTCACTATGTAGGCCCCAGTTTCATCCACCTCATTAGAATTGATTCAAATGTGTTCTTTTTTTTTTTTTCAAAAGCATCAATTCTTCTGTGTTCAGCTTTCTTTATTTTATTATTATTATTATTTTTTTTTTTTTTTGTGCTCCCAACATAAGGCTGAGTAATACTCCATTGTGTATATGTACCACAGCTTTCTTATCCATTCATCTGCTGATGGACATCTAGGTTGCTTCCATGTCCTGGCTATTATAAACAGCTCTGCGACGAACATTGGGATACATGTGTCTTTTTCAATTCTGGTTTCCTCAGTGTGTATGTCCAGCAGTGGGATTGCTGGGTCGTATGGCAGTTCTATTTCCAGTTTTTTAAGGAATCTCCACACTGTTCTCCATAGTGGCTGTACTAGTTTGCATTCCCACCAACAGTGTAAGAGGGTTCCCTTTTCTCCACATCCTCTCCAGCATTTACTGTTTGTAGACTTTGGATAGCCATTCTAACTGGCATAAAATGGTACCTCATTGTGCTTTTGATTTGCATTTATCTGATAATGAGTGCTGTTGAACATCTTTTCATGTCTTTGTTAGTCATCTGTATGTCTTCTTTGGAGAAATGTCTATTTAGTTCTTTGGCCCATTTTTGATTGGGTCGTTTATTTTTCTGGAATTGAGCTGTAGGAGTTGCTTGTATATTTTTGAGGTTAGTTGTTTGTCAGTTGCTTCATTTGCTACTATTTTCTCCCATTCTGAAGGCTGTCTTTTCACCTTGCTTATAGTTTCTTTTGTTGTGCAGAAGCTTTTAATTTTAATTAGATCACATTTATTTATTTTTGTTTTTATTTCCAATATTCTGGGAGGTGGGTCATAGAGGATCCTGCTGGGATGTATGTCGGAGAGTGTTTTCCCTATGTTCTCCTCTAAGAGTTTTATAGTTTCTGGTCTTATGTTTAGGTGTTTAATCCATTTTGAGTTTATTTTTGTGTATGGTGTTAGAAAGTGTTCTAGTTTCATTCATTTACAAATGGTTGACCAGTTTTCCCAGCACCACTTGTTAAAGAGATTATCTTTTTTCCATTGTATATTATTGCCTCCTTTGTCAAAGATAAGGTGTCCATAGGTGCATGGATTTATATCTGGGCTTTCTATTTTGTTCCATTGATCTATATTTCTGTCTTTGTGCCAGTACCATACTATCTTGATGACTGTGGCTTTGTAGTAGAGCCTGAAGTCAGGCATGTTGATTCCTCCAGTTCCATTCTTCTTTCTCAAGATTGCTTTGGCTATTCGAGATTTTTTGTATTTCCATACAAACTGTGAAATTATTTTTTCTAGCTCTGTGAAAAATACCATTGGTAGCTTGATAGGGATTGCATTGAATCTATAGATGCTTTGGGTAGTATATTCATTTTCACTATATTGATTCTTCTGATCCATGAACATGGTATGTTTCTCCATCTATTAGTGTCCTCTTTCATTTCTTTCACCAGTGTTTTATAGTTTTCTATATATAGGTCTTTAGTTTCTTTAGGTAGATATATTCCTAAGTATTTTATTCTTTTCGTTGCAATGGTGAATGGAATTGTTTCCTTAATTTCTCTTTCTGTTTTCTCATTATTAGAGTATAGGAATGCAAGGGATTTCTGTGTGTTGATTTTATATCCTGCCGCTTTACTATATTCATTGATTAGCTCTAGTAATTTTCTGGTGGAGTCTTTAGGGTTTTCTATGTAGAGGATCATGTCATCTGCAAACAGTGAGAGTTTTACTTCTTCTTTCCCAATTTGGATTCTTTTTATTTCTTTTTCTGCTCTGAATGCTGTGGTCCAAACTTCCAAAACTATGTTGAAGAGTAGTGATGAGAGTGGGAACCCTTGTCTTGTTCCTGAATTTAGAGGAAATGCTTTCAGTTTTTCACCATTGAGGATAATGTTTGTTGTGGGTTTTTCATATACAGCTTTTATAATGTTGAGGTATGTTCCTTCTATTCCTGCTTTCTGGAGAGTTTTTATCATAAATGAATGTTGAATTTTGTCAAAGGCTTTCTCTGCATCTATTGAGATAATCATATGGTTTTTAGTTTTCAATTTGTTAATGTGGTGTATTGCATTGATTGATTTGTGGATATTGAAGAATCCTTGCATCCCTGGGATAAAGCCCACTTGGTCCTGGTGTATGACCTTCTTAATGTGTTGTTAGATTCTGATTGCTAGAATTTTATTAAGGATTTTTCCATCTATGTTCATCTGTGATATTGGCCTGTAGTTTTCTTTTTTGTGTGGCATCTTTGTCAGGTTTTGGTTTTAGGATGATAGTGGCCTCATAGAATGAGTTTGGAAGTTTACCTTCCTCTGCAATTCTGGAAGAGTTTGAGTAGGATAGGTGTCAGCTCTTCTCTAAATTTTTGGTAGACGGCTGTGAAGCCTTCTGGACCTGGTCTTTTGTTTGCTGGAAGATTTCTGATTACAGCTTCAATTTCTGTGCTTGTGATGGGTCTGTTAAGGTTTTCTATTTCTTCCTGGTTCAGTTTTGGAAAGTTGTACTTTTCTAAGAATTTGTCCATTTATGCCACATTGTCCATTTTATTGGCATATAATTGCTGATAGTAGTCTCTTATGATCCTTTGTATTTCTGTGTTGTCTGTTGTGATCTCTCCATTTTCATTTCTAATTTTATTGATTTGATTTTTCTTCCTTTGTTTCTTCATGAGTCTGGCTAATGGTTTGTCAATTTTATTTATCCTTTCAAAGAACCAGCTTTTGGCTTTGTTGATTTTTGCTATGGTCTCTTTTGTTTATTTTGCATTTATTTCTGCCCTAATTTTTAAGATTTCTTTCCTTCTACTAACCCTGGGATTCTTCATTTCTTCCTTTTATAGTTGCTTTGGGCGTAAAGTTAGGTTATTTATTTGACTTTTTTCTTATTTCTTGCGGTATGCCTTTATTTCTATGAACATTCCCCTTAGCACTGCTTTTACAGTGTCCCATATGTTTTGGGTTGTTGTGTTTTCATTTTCATTCATTTCTATCCATATTTTGATTTCTTTTTTTTTATTTCTTCTGTGATTTTTTGGTTATTCAGAAGCGTGTTGATCAGCCGCCATATGTTGGAATTTCTAATAATTTTGCTCCCGTAATTGAGATCTAATCTTACTACATTGTGGTCAGAAAAGATGCTTGGAATGATTTCAATTTTTTTGAATTTACCAAGGTTAGATTTATGGCCCATGATGTGATCCATCCTGGAGAAAGTTCTGTGTGCACTTGAGAAAAAGGTGAAATTCATTGTTTTTGGGTGAAATGTCCTATAGATATCAATTAGGTCTAACTGGTCTATTGTATTATTTAAAGTTTGTGTTTCCTTGCTATTTTTCTGTTTAGTTGATCTATCCAGAGGTGTGAGTGGGGTATTAAAGTCTCCCACTATTATTGTGTTATTGTTAATTTCCCCTTTTCATACTTGTTAGATTTATCCTACATATTGTGGTGCTCCTATGTTGGGTGCATATATATTTATAATTGTTATATCTTCTTCTTGGGTTGATCCTTTGATCATTATGTAGTGTCCTTCTTTGTCTTTTTTTACAGCATTTTTTTAAAGTCTATTTTATCTGATATGAGTATTGCTAATCCTGCTTTCTTTTGATCTCTGTTTGCATGGAATATCTTTTTCCAGTCCTTCACTTTCAGTCTATATGTGTCCATGTTTTGAGGTGGGTCTCTTGTAGACAACATATATAGGGGTCTTGTTTTTGTATCCATTCAGCAAGTCTTTGTCTTTTGGTTGGGGCATTCAACCCATTTACGTTTAAGGTAATTATTGATAAGTATGATCCCATTGCCATTTACTTTATTGTTTTGGGTTCAAGTTTATACACTATTTTTGTGTCTCCTGTCTATAGAATATCCTTTAGCATTTGTTGGAGATCTGGTTTGGTGGTGCTGAATTCTCTCAGCTTTTGCTTGTCTGTAAAGCTTTTGATTTCTCCTTCATATTCTAATGAGATCCTTGCTGGGTAGAGTAATCTTGGCTGTAGGTTATTGTCTTTCATCACTTTAAGTATGTCCTGCAATTCCCTCCTGGCCTGAAGAGTTTCTATTGAAGGATCAGCTGTTATCCTTATGGACATCCCCTTGTGTGTTATTTGTTGGCTTTCCCTTGCTGCTTTTAATATTTGTTCTTTGTGATTGATCTTTGTTAATTTGATTAATATGTGTCTTGGGTGTTTTGCCTTCGGTTTGTCCTGTTTGGAAGTCTCTGGATTTCTTGGACTTAGGTGATTATTTCCTTCCCCATTTTAGGGAAGTTTTCAACTATTATCTCCTCAAGTATTTTCTCATGGTCTTTCTTTTGGTCTTCTTCTTCTGGGACTCCTATGATTCGAATGTTTTGGTGTTTAATATTGTCCTGGAGGTCTCTGACATTGTCCTCATTTCTTTTAATTCATTTTTCTTTTTTCCTCTCTGATTCATTTATTTCTACCATTCTATCTTCTATTTCACTAATCCTATCTCTGCCTCCGTTAGTCTACTATTTTTTGCCTCCAGAGTGTTTTTGCTCTCATTTATTGCATTATTCATTATATTTTGACTCTTTTTTTATTTCTTGTATGTCCTTGTTAAGCCTTTCTTGCATCTTCTCAATCCTTGTCTCCAGGCTATTTATCTGTGATTCCATTTTTATTTCAAGATTTTGGATCATTTTCACTATCATTTTTCAGAAATATTTTTCAGGTAGATTCCCTATCTCTTCCTCTTTTGTTTGGTTTGGTGGGCATTTATCCTGTTCCTTTACCTGCTGAGTATTCCTCTGTCTCTTCATCTTGTTTATATTGCTGAGTTTGGGGTGGTCTTTCTGTATTCTGACAGATTGTGGAGTTCTCTTTATTATGGAGTTTTCTCACTCTGGGTGGGCGTGTATCTGTGGCTTGTCAAGGTTTCTTGGTTAGGGAAGCTGGTGTCAGTGTTCTGGTGGGTGGAGCTGGATTTCTTATCTCTGGAGTGCAATGAAGTGTCTAGTAATGAGTTATGAGATGTCAATGGATTTGAGGTAACTTTGGGAAGCCTGTATATTGAATCTCAGGGCTGTGTTCATGTGTTGCTGGAGAACTTGAGTGTTATGTCTTGCTCTGGAACTTGTTGGCCCTTGGGTGGTGCTTGGTTTCAGTTTAGGTGTGTAGGCGTTTGATGAGCTCCTATCGCTTTATGTTCCCTGGATTCAGGTGTTTTATGATGTTCTCAGGATTTGGACTTAAGCCTCCTGCTTCTGGTTTTCAGTCTTATTTTTACAGTAGTCTCAAGACTTCTCTTTCTATATAGCACCATTGATAAAACATCTAGGTTAAAGATGAAAAGTTTCTCCACAGTGAGGGACACCCAGAGAGATTCATAAAGTTACATGGAGAAGAGAAGAGGGAGGAGGGAGTTATAGATGACCTGAATGAGATGAGGTGGAATCAAAATAGGAGAGAGCAAGCTAGCCAGTAATCACTTCCTTATGTGCTCTCCACAGTCTGGGCCGCTCAGAGATGTTCATGGAGTTATACAGTGAAGAGAAGATGGAGGAAGGAGACAGAGGTGGCCAGGAGGATAAAAAGGGGGAATGAAAAGGAGAAAGACAGATCCAGCCAGTAATCAGTTCCCTAAGTGTCCTCCACCATCTGGAATACACAGAGATTCAGAGAGTTGGGTAGAGAAGAGAAGGGGGAGGGAGGAGACAGAGGTGACCTAGTGGAGAGAAAGGAGAGTCCAAAGGGGGAGACAGCAGTCAAGCCAGTAATCTTGCTCCCCGGTAAAAATAGGTACTGAAAATTGGGTTCTTAAAGGTACAAAATTGGTAACAAATACCAAAAAGCAAAGATTAAAATTCTAGAGTAGAGGTTGGATTAAAAAAAATACAATATTAAAGAAAAGAAGAAGAAAAAAATCAAAGTCACAAAGTTTTTAAATATATATATATATATGAAGTTTTCTTTAAAAAATAGTCTTTTTTTTGAATAGTAGGTTATAAAAATGAAAATTAAAGGAGTAATAGAGGACTTAAAATTTTAAAAAGTTTAAAAAATGAAAAAGAAAAGAAAGAAAAGAAAAGAAGAAGAAAAAAATAAAAGAATGATCATAAAAATAGTAAAAATTTATCTAGGACTTTCTCTGGTGGTGTTGTGGGCAGTGTGGGGTCAGTTCATTTTCGGATAGTTTCTTGGTCCTGCTTGTATTTCTCAAGATCTATAGGCCCCTTCCTATGTAGTCAGTACTAACTACAGGGTTTTAATCTATTGCACCTGTTAATTCCAAAGTGGTTCGGTTTTAGCTTCTGTTTGCTGGTCTCTTCAGTGTCTGATTTCTGCCCTGACACAAGGGGGTGGTGGTGGACACTTTTTTTAAGGCTCACTTGTTCAGTAGTGCTGTGGGGACGGAGGGATGCTCCTAACAAATAACACTGGCGTCTGCTCGTAGTGTCTCAGCCACACTGGGCCTGTCCCCGCTCAAGGCACATGCACCCTCCCTGGCCACACAGCTCAGGCTCTAGGTTGTTCCACCGGGAACTGTCCGAGGCCGGCCCTGGGCTGCATGCACCTCCCAGGTCTAAGCCGCTCAGGTTCAGGCACTCGGGTAGTCCTCAGAGGCACAGACTCGTTTGGGCCTGCATTTTGTGCCCTTCCCAGCTCCAAGCAGCTCCGGTGATGAGGTGTTTGGTGAGCACAGTCACTGCAACTTATCACCTCTCCCATCCCTGGTGCTTGGTTTTCTAGGTGTACAACCTGCGCACCTTCTTAGGCAGATGACTGTCCAGAACCCCAAGAAGTCTTAGTAAGCAAAGAAGCTGACTTGCAGTTTGGTAGATAATGTCTCTCTGGGGCTGCGATTACCCCCTTCTGGCTCTGGTTGCCTGTCACCAGAGGGGGATGGTCTGCAGCAAGCTAGTTCTGTTCAGCCCTTTGTTCTGTGTGCAGGCGGTGTCTTAGGGCTTTTCACGTGGTAGCTACCCCACAGTCTGTTTTGCTAGCCCAAATTAGTTTGCTCTGATTACCCTCGGGGGCATTCAGGCCCAATCCTTACTCTAAGCAATGCAGCCCGCGCCTCCCTGCCCAGCCCCCGCTTGCTAGTGGTGGGTGCAGTGGAAGCAGCATCTGCACTGCTTCTCCACTGGGGGAGTTACCATTGGATTCATAATCTGTGGGTTTTAATTATTTACTTATTTTTCCTCCCTATTACGTTGCCATCTGTGATTCCAAGGTTTGGCACAGACTTGGCAGTGAGAGTGTTTCCTGGTGTTTGGAAACTTCTCTCTTTTTAAGACTCCCTTCCTGGGGTGGAGCTCTGTCCCTACCTCTTTTGTCTCTTTTTTGTCTTTGATATTTTTCCTACCTCCTTTTGAAGACAATGGGCTGCTTTTCTGGGTGCCTGATGTCCTCTGCCGGCATTCAGAAGTTGTTTTGTGGATTTTACTCAGCGTTTAAATGTTCTTTTTATGAATTTGTAGGGGAGAAAGTGGTCTCCCCATCCTATTGCTCCGCCATCTTAGGACCGCCGCCCTAATATTTTCAAAGATAGGTATAGTAAGAGTATAAAATACCCTGAAGTTGAATAAGTGTTGAATAAGAAACTGCTCTTTCTTGTAAATTGTATTTTTTTTAACTAAAGGAATATACTTTGAAGTCAAATATTAATTCTGACAATTATATGGATATAATAGAAATCACCTAGAGCCAGGCATTCTGGAAAGAGAAGTTAAGGGGACTTAGGAAGTATCACTATGAATAAAGTTAGTGGAGCTGGTGGAATTCCAGCTGAGCTATTTCAAATCCTAAAAGATGATGCTGTGAAAGTGTTGCACTCAATATGCCAGCAAATTTGGAAAATTCAGCAGTGACCACAGGGCTGGAAAAGTTTAGTTTTAATTTTAATCCCAAAGAAAGGCAATGCCTAAGAATGTTCAAACCACTGCACAATTGCACTCATCTCACATGCTAGTGAAGTAATGCTCAAAATTCTCCATGTTAACTTTCAACAGTACATGAACTGAGGACTTCCATATGTTCAAGCTGGATTTAGAAAAGGCAGAAGAACAAGAGATCAAATTTAAAACATCTGATGGATCATAGAAAAGGCAAGAGAGTTCCAGAAAAGCATCTACTTCTGCTTTATTGACTATGCTAAAGCCTTTGATTTTGTGGATCACAACAAATTGTGGAAAATTGTTCAAGAGATGGACATACCAGACGACCTTACCTGCCTCCTGAGAAATGCTTATGCAGGTCAAGAAGCAACAATTAGAACCTGACACAGAACAACAGACTGGTTCCAAATAGGAAAGGGGGTATATCAAAGCTGTATACTGTCACCCTAGTTATTTAACTGATATGCAGGGTACATCATGCAAAATGCCAGGTTGGATGAAGCACAAGCTGGAATCAATATTTCTGGGAGAAATATCAATAACCTCAGATATGCAGATGACACCAACCTTATGGCAGAAAATGAAGAGGAACTAAAGAGCTTCTTGATGAAAGTGAAAGAAGAGAGTGAAAAAGCTGGCTTAAAACTCAGTATTCAAAAAACGAAGATAATGGTATCTGGCCCCATCCCTTCATGGTAAACAGATGGGGAAACAACAGAAACGGTTACAGGCTTTATTTTCTTGGGCTCCAAAATCACTGAAGATGGTGACTGCAGCCATGAAATTAAAAGACGTTTGCTCCTTGGAAGAAAAGCTATGACAGACCTAAACAAACATATTAAAAAGCAGAGACATTACTTTTCCTACAAAGGTCCATCTAGTTAAAGCTCTGGTTTTTCGAATGGTTGTGTATGGATGAGATTTGGACCATAAAGAAAGCTGAGTGCAGAAGAATTTATGCTTTTGAACTGTGGTGTTGAAGAAGACCCTTGAGAGTCCCTTGGACTCCAAAGAGATCAAACCAGTCAATCCTAAAGGAAATCTACCCTGAGTACTCATTGCAAGGACTGATGTTGAAGCTCCAATACTTTGGCCACCTGATGAAAAGTACTGACTCATTGGGAAAGACCCTAATGCTGGGAAAGTTTGAAGGCATGAGAAGAAGGGGATGACAGAGGATAATATGTTTGAATGGCATCACTGAATCTATGAACATTAGTTTGAGCAGGCTCCAGGATTTGTGATGGACAGGGTAGCCTGGCATGCTGCAGTCCATGGTGTTGCCAAGAGTTGGATGCAAAGAGTCAGACATGACTGAGAGACTGAACTGAACTGAACTGACATTATAGAAATAAACTGTGTTTGAATGAAGACAATCAGTTTATATTTTACCAAGTTACCAGACAATGTGTTACAACATTGTGACACATAATGTTCAAAACATGCCTAATATTCCTAGAATATTGATTGAATCACAGGTCCTTCATGCTTCTTCAATGTTTTTTCATTATTTATAGGGATACATTCAATATTCTCAACTACCAAACCTTAACTTAGTGTTTATACATCACTCATACTGTGTAAAGCTATACAATATCTTTGGTTTTCTGTAGGAAATGCAATTATAAATAGCCTCTCCAACTATTCTTTATTGTTGTTTTTTTTTTTTAATTGAAGGATAATTGCTTTACAATATTGGTTTTATTTCTGCCAAACATCAAAATGAATTAGCCATAGGTGTACCTATGTCCCCTCCATCTTGAAATTTGCTCCCACCTCTCACCCTTTCCCATCCCTCTAGGTTGTTACAGAGCCCCAGTCTGAGTTTCCTCTGTCGTGCAGCAAATTTTTATTGGATACTATTTTACATATAGTATATAAGCTTCCATGCTACTCTCTCCATTCATCTCACCCTTTCCTTCCCTTCCTTCTTGTTCATAAGTCTGTTCTCTATGTCTGCGTTTCCATTATTGCCCTGCAAATAGGTCTTTCAGTGACATCTTTCTAGATTCCACATATATGCACTATATTTTTTTTTTCTCTTTCCGACTTAACTTACTTTACTCTGTATAATAGGTTCTAGGTTCATCTACCTAATTAGAACTGACTCAAATGAATTCCTTTTTATGGCTGAGTAATATTCCATTATGTATATGAACCACAGCTTCTTTATCCATTCATCTGTTGATGAACAAAACTAGGTTTAAAACCAACATATGATCAAGTAATATCACTTCTAGGAATATACCCTTAGGAAACTAAAACTGAAGAAGATGTATGTACCCCAGTGTACACTGCAGCATTATTTACAATAGCTAAGACATGAAAGCAATCCAATTATTATTATAAAAGAGTTGTTTTTATATTTCTCAGTGGAACACCAAGTCTTCACATTGGCAGTGCAAGGATTCATTAAGAACATATTTTCAAACCAAATTGTCTAAAGAATGCTACTTTTGTATTTTTTTATTGTGTCATATCAAGGTTCTATGTTATGTTTTTGTAGAGGAAAAAAAAAGAATCAAATGCTAAATAAAAATTTAACCCTTTAAACTATGCCACCAATTCTTCTGAATGTGAATAGTTTATAACATATAGAAACTAAAAAAAAATATTTAGTGAGATTTATAATAAAACCATTCATGTTATTAAAAAATCTTGTATTTTAAACAAACCAATCCTCTTTGTATCTAATACATTTGTGATATTTCACTTCTACTTTCTTTCTCTTCCTTCATTCATTTTCACTTTGTTTCTCCTTAATAAGCTGTACTATAAAAGATAAGCTCAGTTCTTTCCTTTCCATTAAGTTTCATAACATTATTTCTTCTAGTCCAAAGCAATAGCTTACTCTTTTGAATTCATAGCACTCAATGACTCAATATAATAGTATTAAAATATCAACTGTTTAAAGGTAGATTTGTTTCTTTTTTGATATTACTTCAGTACAGTTCAGTTCAGTGGCTCAGTCGTGTCCGACTCTTTGTCACCCCATGAATCACAGCACACCAGGCCTCCCTGTCAATCACCAACTCCCAGAATTCACTCAAACTCATGTCCATCCAATCAGTAATGCCATCCAGCCATCTTATCCTCTGTCATCCCCTTTTCCTCCTGCCCCCAATCCCTCCCAGCACCAGAGTCTGTTCCAATGAGTCAACTTTTCTCATGAGGTGGCTAAAGTACTGGAGTTTCAGCTTTAGCATCAGTCCTTCCAAAGAACACCCAAGACTGATCTCCTTTAGAATTGACTGGTTGGATCTCCTTGCAGTCCAAGGGACTCTCAAGAGTATTCTCCAACACCACAGTTCAAAAGCATCAATTCTTCACAGTCCAACTTTCACATCCATTCATGACTACTGGAAAAACCATAGCCTTGACTAGACGGACCTTTGTTGGCAAAGTAATGTCTCTGTTTTTCAATATGTTATCTAGGTTGGTCATAACCCTCATTCTAAGGAGTAAGTGTCTTTTAATTTCATGGCTGCAGTCACCATCTGCAGTGATTTTGGAGCCCCCCAAAATAAAGTCTGACACTGTTTCCCCATCTATTTTCCATGAAGTGATGGGACCAGATGCCATGATCTTGTTTTCTGAATGTTGAGCTTTAAGCCAACTTTTTTACTCTCCTCTTTCACCTTCATAAATAGGTTTTTTAGTTCCTCTTCACTTTCTGCCATAAGGGTGGTATCATCTGCATATCTGAAGTTATTGATATTTCTCCCAGCAATCTTGATTCCAGCTTGTGCTTCATCCAGCCCAGCGTTTCTCATGATGAACTCTGCATATAAGTTAAATAAGCAGTGTGACAATATACAGCCTTGATGTACTCCTTTTCCTATTTGGAACAAGTCTGTTGTTTCATGTCCAGTTCTAACTGTTGCTTCCTCAACTGTATATAGGTTTCTCAAGAGGCAAGTCAGGTGGTCTGGTATTCCCATCTCTTTCACAATTTTCCACAGTTTATTGTGATCCACACAGTCAAAGGCTTTGTCATAGTCAATAAAGCAGAAATATATGTTTTGCTGGAACTCTCTTCCTTTTTCCATGATCCAGCAGATGTTGGAAATTTGATCTCTGGTTCCTCTTCCTTTTCTAAAACCAGCTTGAACATCAGGAAGTTCATGGTTCACGTATTGCTGAAGCCTGGCTTGGAGAATTTTGAGCATTACTTTACTAGCATGTGAGATGAGTGCAATTGTGCAGTAGTCTGAGCATTCTTTGGCATTGCCTTTCTTTGGGATTGGAATGAAAACTGACCTTTTCCAGTCCTGTGCTTAGTTATTATAATTATTAAAAAATAATAATATTCATGTGAATATGTCTTCTTCCCTTAAATTTTCTTCAGCTATTTGAAAGCATGACCGTTAACAGGATACTTTTTGCATCTTACTTATTGCCATTATCCTTTACGTAGCTAATGCTCAATAACAGCTGATGTAATTTGACAATCAAATTTTTTAATTTAAAGTAATCAGCCTCCAGTTAAAAAATAAATTAACTTAAGAGAAACAAACACAATTCAGTAAGCCAAAAAAAGAAAAAGAAAGAATACTGGGACGGGTTTCCATTTCCTCCCCTGGGGGATCTTCCCAACCCAGGGATCGAATCCACATCTCCTGCAGCTCCTGCATTGGCAGGAGGGTTTTTGCCACTGAGACACTGGGAAGTCTTTCTACTGTCTTTAGCTGTTGAATAAAATCTGTTTTCATGGTTTAAAAAAAATTTTTGTATTATGGTAAAAAAGAACCGCAGTAGGTCAAATACTTTTGGATACTCTTTTATATATATATTTTTTTAATTTTTTAAACTTTTATTTTCTATTGAGGTATAGTTGATTTGCAATATTGTGTTAATTTCAGGTATACAGCAATGATTTAGTTACACTTATATGTGTATCAATTATTTTTCATACTTTTCCCATATTGATTATTTAATAAGTATTGAGTAGAGTTATCTGTGCTATACAGTAGATCTTGTTGATTATCTGCTTTATATATAGCAATGTGTATGTGTTGATCCCAATCTCCTGATTTATCCCTCCTCAAATCTTAACCATTTAGTTACCATAAGTTTTTGTATTATGTCTGTTTGTTTGTTTTGTAAATAAGTTATTTTGTTTTATTTTTTACATGCCACATATAAGTGATACCATATGTTTGTCTTTCTCTCTCTGACTTAGTTAACTTAGTATGGTAATCTCTAGGTTCATCCATGTTTCTGCAAATGGCATTACCTCATCCTTCTTTTATGCCTAAGTACTATTGCATTGTATATATAGACTACATCTTCTTTATCCATTCATCTTTCAATGGATATTTAGGTTGCTTTCACATCTTGGCTATTGTACATAGTGTTACAATGAACATTGTGGTGCATGTATCTTTTTAAATTATTATTTTCTCCTGATATATAGCCAGGAAGTGGAAGTGAAAGTCACTCAGTCGTGTCCAACTCATCACAACTCCAAGGACCATGGGGTCCATGGAATTCTTGAGGCCAGAATACTGGAGTGGGTAACCTTTCCCTTCTCCAGATTATCTTCCCAACCCAGGGACTGAAGTCAGGTGTCTCTCATTACAGAGGTATTCTTTACTAGCTGAGCTACAAGGGAAGCCCAGGAGCACCACACTAACAAATTAAAGAATAAAAATCATGTGATCATCTCAATAGGTGCAGAAAAATCTTTGACAAAATTCAAAATCCATTTATGATAAAAGATCAACAAAGTTGGTACTAAGGGAATACATCCAAACATAATAAAAGCTATGTATGACAAATGCACAGCTACTATTATACTCAATGATGAAAAGCTGAAATAATTTCCTCTAAGACAGTCTTTTTGATAAGTGGTGCTGGGAAAACTGGATAATCATATGTGAAAGAAAGCAAAAGAGACACAGAAGTATAGAATAGTCTTTTGGACTCTATGGGAGAGGGGGAGGGTGGGATGATTTGGGAGAATGGCATTGAAACATGTATAATATCATATGTGAAACAAATTGCCAAACCAGGCTTGATGCATGATACAGGATGCTTGGGCCTGGTGCACTGGGATGACCCACAGGGGTGGTATGGGGGGGGGGTAGTTGGGAGGGGGGTTCAGGATGGGGAACACGTGTACACCCGTGGTGGATTCATGCTGATGTATGGCAAAACCAATACAATATTGTAAAGTAATTAGGCTCCAATTAAAGTAAATAAATTTATATTAAATAAAAAGAATATTTTCTATCAGCAGACACAAAAATAAACTCAAGATAAAGACATAAATATAAGGCAGAAAATTATGAAACATGTAAAAAAAAACATAGACAAAACACACTTTAAGTGACAACAATATTTTTGGATCCATCACCAGAATAAAGAAAATGAAATAGAAAATGAACAAACAGGATCTCAGTAAACATAATAGCTTTTGTAGAGCAAAGAAAAAGATAAAATGAAACAGAAATCTACAGAATGGAAGAAACTATTTGCAAGCAATGCAACTGATGAGAGATTAGTCTCCAAAATATAAAAACAGATCATACAGCTTAATATGAAAAAACAAATAATCCAATCAAAAATTGGGATAAAATTTAAATAGACATTTCTCCAAAAAAGACAAGCTAATGGCAAAAGACATATGAAAATATGCTCAATATTATTAGTTATTAGAGTAATAACAAAGCAAAACTAGAATTAGGTGTCACCTCACATCAGTCACGTCATGTCACAGAGGAAATGATCAAGACTATCCCCAAGAAAAAGAAAAATAAAAAAAGGCTAAATGGTTGTCTGAGGAGGCCTTACACATGTTGTGAAAAAAAAGAGAAACTAAAAGCAAAGGAGAAAAGGAAAGAAAGATACACCCATCTGAATGCAGAGTTGCAAAGAATAACAAAGAGTGATAAGAAAGCCTTCCTACGTGATCAATGCAAAGAAATAGAGGAAAACAATTGAATGGGAAACACTAGAGATCTCAAGAAAATTAGAGATACCAAGGGAACATTTCATGCAAAGATGGACTCAATAAAGTACTGAAATGGTATGCAGAAGATATTAAGAAAAGGTGACAAAAACACACAGAAGAACTATACAAAAAAGAACTTAATGATCCAGATAAACACGACTCACCTAGAGCCAGACATCCTGGATGTGAAGTCAAGTGGGCCTTTGGAAGCATCATGATGAGCAAAGCTAGTGAAGGTGATGGAATTCTAGCTGAGCTAATACAAGTCCTAGAAAGTGCTTCACTCAATATTCCAGAAAATTTGGAAAAGCCAGCTGTGGCCACAGGGCTGGAAAGGTCAGTTTTCATTCCAAACCCTAAGAAAGGCAATGCCAAAGAATGCTCAAACTACCATGCAATTGCACTTATCTCACACATTTGCAAAGTAATGCTCAAAATTCTCCAAGCTAGCCTTCAACAGTACTTGAACTGAGAACTTCCAGATGTTCAAACTCAATTTAGAAAAGGCAAAGGAACCAGAGATTCAACTGGCAACATCCGTTGGATCATAGGAAAAGCAAGAGAATTTCAGAAAAACATCTACTTCTGCTTTATTGACTACACAAAAGTCTTTGACTGTGTGGATCACAACAAACTGTGGAAAATTCTTCAAGAGATGGGAATACCAGACGACCTTACCTGCCTCCTGAAAAATCTGTATACAGGTCAATGAGCAATAGTTAAAACAGACATGGAACTACAGATTGGTTCCAAATTGGGAAAGGAATATGTCAAGGCTTTATATTGTCACCTTGCTTATTTAACTTAACTGCAGAGTACATCATGCAAAATGCTGGGCTGGATGAAGCACAAGCTGGAATCAAGATTTCCAGGATAAATATCAATAACCTCAGATATACAGATGACACCACCCTTTTGGCAGAAAGTGAAGAGGAACCAAAGAGCCTCCTGATGAAAGTAAATAAAGGGCATGAAAATGCTGGCATAAAACTCAACATTCAAAAAACGAAGATCATGGCATCCAACCACATCCCTTCAAGACAAATAGATGGGGAAACAGTGCAAACAGTAATGGGCTTTATTTTCTTGGGCTCCAAAGTCACTGAGGATGGTGGCTGCAGCCATGAAATTAAAAGACACTTGCTCTTTGGAAGAAAAGCTATGACAGACTTGGCATATTAAAAAGCAGAGACACTACTTTTCCGTCAAAGATCCATCTAGTAAAAGCTCCAGTTTTTCCAGTAGTCATGTATGGATGTGAGAGCTGGGCTATAAAGAAAGCTGAGTGCTGAAGAATTGATGCTTTTGAACTGTGGTGCTGGAGAAGACTCTTGAGAGTACTTTAGGCTGCAAGGAGATGACACCAGTCAATCCTAAGGGAAATCAACCTTGAGTATTCATTGGAAGGACTGATGCTGAAGCTGAAACTCCAATACTTCAGCCACCTGATGTAAAGGACTGATTCATTGGAAAACACCCTGATGCTGGGAAAGATTGAAGGTGGGAGGAGAAGGGGATGACAGAGGATGAGATGGTTGGATGGCATCACCAACTTGATGGACATGAGTTTGAGCAGGCTCCAGGAATTGGTGCTGGACAGGGAAGCCTGGCGTGCAGCAGTCCATGAGGTTTCAAAGAGTCGAACGCAACTGAGTGACTGAGCTGAACTGAACTCACACCAGTCAGAATGGGCATTATTAAAAATTCTATAAATAATAAATGCTGAAGTAGGTGTTGAGAAAAAGGAACCCTCCTACACTGTTGGTGGGAATGTAAAGTGGTAAAGCCACCATGGAAAACACTTGGAAGATTCTAAATGCTAAGACCAGAGTTGCCGTCTGATCCAGATATTCCACTCCTGGGTGTATATCTAGTCATTGTTGTTGTTCAGTCATGTCCCACTCTTTGCGACCCCACATACTGCAGTATGCCAGTCTGAGGAACTCCTGATTCTTCTTGGTCTTTGGCAAACATTTTTTGTGTCTTCTCCATTCTTTTCCAGAAATTCTGCATCATCTTCACTATCATTATTCTGGAAGGTTGTCTATATTCACTTTGTTTAGTTATTTTCTTGGGTTTTATCTTTTCCCATCCTCTAGGACATAACTCTCTGTCTTTCATTCTGGTTGACATCCTGTGATGTGGTTTTCTTTTTAACCATTGCAGAATTGTGGTTCTTCTGGGTTTGTCTGTCTGTTCACTGGTAGTTGAGGGTAAAATGCTTGTGCAAGCTTCCTGGTGGGAGGCCCTGGTGGGAAAATCTGGGTCTTGCTCTGGCAGGCAGGGCCATGCTCAATGAAACCAATTATCGTCTAATGGATGTGCTTGTGCTCCCTCCTTGTCAGTTGTTTGACCTGATGGGTCCCAGCCTTGGGGTCTACCAGTCCTATGATATGGTTAATGGAGAACTCCAAGAGGGCTTATGCCAAGTGACACCTTCTAGGACTGCTGCTGCCAATGCACCCATCCCCATGGCAAGCCACTGCCAATCCACACCTCCATAGGAGACCCTCTAACACTAGTAAATATGTCTAGCTCAGTCTCCTGTGGGGTCACTACTCCTTCCTCTTGTCTCTTGATGTGCACAAGATTTTGTTTTTGTCCTCCAAGAGTGGAGTCTTTCTCTCAGTCCTGTGGAAGTTCTGTAAACAAATCCCTCTGGCCTTAAAAGTCAGATTCTGTGGGGATTCCCAGTCCTTTTTCATGATCCTCAGGCTGGGAAGCCTGATATGGGATTCAGAACCTTCACAACAGTGGGATAACTTCTTTGATATTATTGTTCTCCAGTTTGTGAGTGAGCCACCTGTTGTGTATAATATTTGATTTTATTGTGGTTCCACCCCTCACACCATCTTGTGTTTTCTTCTTTGTCTTTGGATTTGGGTATCTTTTATGGTTAATTGCAGTGTCCTCTTGTCAATGGTTGTTCAGTAGCTAGTTATGATTTTGGTGCTTTTGCAGAAGGAGATGTGTGCATGTCCCTGTACTCTGCCATCATCAAAGCTTTTGATTTCTCCATAGAATATGAATGAAATCCTTGCCATTTAAAGTAAGCTTGGTTGTAGCTTTTCCCCTTTCATTACTTTAAATATATCATGCCACTCCTTTTTTTTGGCCTACAGAGTTTCTCCTGACAGATCAGCTGTTAACCTTATAAGAATTCCCTTGTATATTATTTGTTGCTTTCCTTTACTTGTTTTAACATTGTTTTCTTTGTGTTTAACTTTTTTTAGTTTGAGGCAGAGGAGCCAGAGATCAAATTGCCAATATCTGCTGGATCATGGAAAAAACTAGAGAGTTCCAGAAAAACATCTATTTCTGCTTTATTGACCATGCCAAAGCCTTTGACTGTGTGGATCACAATCAACTGTGGAAAATTCTGAAAGAGATGGGAATACCAGACCACCTGATCTTCCTCTTGAGAAATTTGTATGCAGGTCAGGAAGCAATAGTTAGAACTGGACATGGAACAACAGACTGGTTCCAAATCTGGAAAGGAGTATGTCAAGGCTGTATATTATCACCCAGCTTATTTAACTTATATGCAGAGTACATCATGAGAAACGCTGGATTGGAAGAAGCACAAGCTGAAATCAAGATTTCCAGGAGAAATATCAATAACCTCAGATATGCAGATGACACCACCCTTATGGCAGAGAGTGAAAAGGACCTAAAAAGCCTCTTGATGAAAGTGAAAGTGGAGAGTGAAAAAGTTGGCTTAAAGCTCAACATTCAGAAAACGAAGATCATGGCCTCTGGTCCCATCACTTCATGGGAAATAGATGGGGAAACAGTGGAAACAGTGTCAGACTTTATTTTGGGGGGCTCCAAAATCACTGCAGATGGTGACTGCAGCCATGAAATTAAAAGACGCTTACTCCTTGGAAGGAAAGTTATGACCAACCTAGATTACATATTCAAAAGCAGAGACATTACTTTGCAAACAAAGCTCCGTCTAGTCAAGGCTATGGTTTTTCCTGTGGTCATGTATGGATGTGAGATTTGGACTGTGAAGAAGGCTGAATGGCGAAGAATTGATGCTTTTGAACTGTGGTGTTGGAGAAGACTCGTGAGAGTCCCTTGGGCTGCAAGGAGATCCTACCAGTCCATTTTGAAGGAGATCAGCCCTGGGATTTCTTTGGAAGGAATGATGCTAAAGCTGAAACACCCGTACTTTGGCCACCTCATGTGAAGAGTTGACTCATTGGAAAAGACTCTGATGCTGGGAGGGATTGGGGGCAGGAGGAGAAGGGGACGACAGAGGATGAGACAGCTGGATGGCATCCCTGACTCAATGGACGTGAGTCTCAGTGAACTCTGGGAGTTGGTGATGGACAGGGAGGCCTGGCGTGCTGCGATTCATGGGGTCGCAAAGAGTCGGACACGACTGAGTGACTGAACTGAACTGAACTTTCTTAGATTGATTAATATGTGTCTTGGTGTATTTTCCCTTGTGTGTCCATGCATGCTATGTTGCTTCAGTCATGTCTGACTCTTTTTGATTCTATGGACTGTAGCCTGCTAGGCTCCTCTGTCCATGGAATTCCCCAGCAAAAATATTGGAGTGGGTTACCATGCCTCCTTCCAAGGGATCTTCTCAACCCAGGGATTGAAACTGTGTCTCTTACATCTCCTGCATTGGCAGGCAGATTCTTTACCAAAAGTGCCAGTTGGAAAGCCATTTCTCCTTATTTTCTGGTACACTTTCTCTTCTTCTGGAACTTCAATAATTCTAATGCTCGTGTGTATAATGTTTACCCAGAGGTCTCTGAGACTTTCATCAATTCTTATCATTCTTTTTTCTTTATTCTGCTCCTTAGTAGTTATTTCCTTTATCCTATCTTCCAGCTCATTTATCTATTCTTCTACCTCTGTTATTTTGCTATTGATTCTTTCTAGTGTGTTTTTAATTTCAGTTATTTTGCTATTCTTCACCATTTGTTTCTTCTTTAGCTCTTCTTGGTCCTTGTTAAACATTTATTGTATTTTCTTCATTATTTTTCCTAAATTTTGTTTCTTCTTTACTATCATTACTCTGAATTATTTTCCAAGTAGATTGCCTAGTTCCTCTTTGTTTATTTGGACTGTGGCTTTTCATGGTGGGAGGGATTGGTGCCTGAATTCTGGTGGGAGGATGTGAGAGTTGAGGTGTTTTTGTTTTTGTTTTTTTTTCGTTCTGACAGGCAAGGCTGTTTCAGGTGGTGTGTTTTGGAACATCAGTGGACTTTGTATGGTTTTAGGAATGTTGTCTGCTGACGTTTGGGTCTGTATTCCTGTCTTATTGTCTGGTGTGCAGGAAGTCTGGTGGAGCTGAGCCTTGAGTTCAGATAAAGTCATTTTCAAACTTCCTCAGCAATTAATATTTCTAGTGTCCAGGGATTCTCTGGTGACCCCCTGTTTTAGACTCAGTTCTTCCACTCAAGAGGCTCAGGCATGGCTTCCGGTCATGGAACCAGGACCCGGGAAGATGTTTGCCATGTCAATTAAGGGGATGAAAGAAAAACAAAAACAAACCAATGGTAGAAACAAACTCAAACAAAGGGAAACAAGAACAAACCAACATATATACACCCAAACACAAAAGAAGCAAAAACTGAGCCAAAGAAAACAAAACAAAAAAAATAATAATAAAATAAAATAAGAGAACAATTAGACAAACAAAATCAATAACAAATGAAATCAAAGAGTTAAAAACAAAACTAACAAAAGCACAAAACAAAAAACATAACCAAAGCAGAGTGCCAAATGAAGAATAAAGGAAAGAAAACAAAACACTAAAAAGTGATTTTAAAAAGCCCACAAAACAGTGGAAATTTAAAATTAAAACAGAAATACATATAAAAAAGATATTGATATTTAAAAAATGAAAAGAGAAAAGAAAACTAAAAGTACAAGAGAAAAACACAGAACACTGGAAAACCCAAGTAAAAGTAGAAATATATTATAAACAAAAAGTATGAAAAAAAATCCCCAAAGAGGAAAGAAAAATAAAAATAATAATGAAAACAACTACTACAAGTACAGAGAAGAGAGAAGAAAAAAAAAAAAAAACAGAACCAAAAATAGAATTATTATAATCAAAATAATAGTGCATGTTTTCCTTGGGTCTCTGTTGTCAGTTTCATTGTGCCCACTATGAGCCACTAGTTCGCCTCTGCTTCCTCAGGAGGCCCTCTGATATCTCTAGGCTGGCTTTGGACCTGAGGTGGGCCCTGTGGGACCACTCGGACTCTATTGTTATTCAGACAGTCAGTCACATCAGAATCTTTGTGACCCCACGGACTGCAGCAAGCCAGGCTTCCCTGTCCTTCACCATCTCCTGGAGCTTGCACAAACTCACGTCCATTGATTTGCTCATGCCATCCAATCATCTCATCCTCTGTCATCCCCTTCTCCTCCTACTTTCAATCTTTCCCAGCCTCAGGGTCTTTTTTACTGAGTCAGCTCTTTGAATCAGGTGGCCAAAGTATTACAGCTTCAGCTTCTTCATGAGTCCTTCCAATGAATATTCAAGATTGTTTTCCTTTAGGATTGACTAGTTTGATTTCCTTGAAGTCCAAGGGACTCTCAAGTGTATTTTCCAATATCATGGTTCAAAATCATCAATTCTTCAGCACTCTACCTTCTTTAGGATTCAACTCTCACATCCATACATGACTACTGGGAAAACCATAGTTTTGACTATACAGACCTCTGTATACAAAGTAATGTCTCTGCTTTTTAATATGTTGTCTAGGTTTGTCATAATATATGCTGTATGGCATACTATATGGTGCACATCATACTATATTTTGTCTAGGTTTGTCTACATAGTTCAGACTTTAATCATGTTCTATTCCTACGTGTGCTTGCCCCCATTATCCACATATGCCAGTGTTAGGTCATTTTCATTTGTGGAAAAAAATCATTGTCCTGTCATATATTCCATATATACAGAGTCTAATTAGTTGATTATGGTGATTTAAATCTCCAATTTTTTCAAATGATTGAAAGGTTTTTGATCATCTTTCTTGTCACTCTGCCCCTGGGGTTCATTTGTGGTTTTATCCCCACACCTGCATGTGGTCCAACACAGAGAAATTGGTTCCCAAGGCTGCCCTGGAGGTCTTGGGTCTGCCTAGGTCATGAACTCTTTATTGTCAAATTTATACTTAAATTGAAGAAAGAGGGGGAAACCACTAGACGATTGAGGTGTGACCTAAATCAAATCCCTAAAGCAGAAGGAGAAATAGATACAGTGGAAGTGAGAAATAGATTTAAAGACTAGATCTGATAGACAGAGTCCCTGATGAATTACGGATGGAGGTTCGTGACATTGTACAGAAGACAGGGAGCAAGACCATTCCCAAGAAAAATAAATGCAAAAAAGTAAAATGGCTGTCTGAGGAAGCCATACAAATATCTGTGAAAAGAAGAGAAGCCAAAGGCAAAGGAGAAAAGGAAATATATACCCATCTGAATGCAGAGTCCAAAGAATAGCAAGGAGAGATAAGAAAGCTTTCTTCAGTGATCAATGCAAAGAAATAGAGTATGACAATAGAATGGGAAAGACTAGAGATCTATTCAAGAAAATTAGAGATACCAAGGGAACATTTCATGAAAAGATGGGCTCAATAAAGGACAGAAATGGTATGGGCCTAACAGAAGGAGAATAAATTAAGTAAAGGTGGCAAGAATACATAGAACTGTACAAAACAAGATCTTCATGACCCAGATAATCATTATGGTGTGATCACTCACCTAGAGCCAGACATCCTGGAATGTGAAGTCAAGTGGGCCTTAGGAAGCATCACTATGAGCAAAGCTAGGGGAGGTGATGGAATTCCAGTTGAGCTATTTCAAATCCTGAAAGATGATGCTGTGAAAGTGCTTCACTCAATCTGCCAGCAGATTTGGAAAACTCAGCAGTGGCCACAGGACTGGAAAATTTCAGTTTCCAGTTCAATCCCAAAGAAAGGCAATGCCAAAGAATGCTCAAACTACCGGACAATTGCACTCATCTCACACGCTAGCAAAGTAATGCTCAAAATTCTCCAAGCCGGGCTTCAACAATATATGAACCATGAACTTCCAGATGCCCAAGCTGTTTTTAGAAAAGGCAGAGGAACCAGAGATCAAATTGTCAACATCCGTTGGATCATAGATAAAACAAGAGAGTTCCAGAAAAACATCTCCTTCCGCTTTATTGACTATGCCAAAGCCATTGACTGTGTGGATCACAATAAACTGTGGAAAACTATTCAAGAGATGGAAATACCAGACCACCTGACCTGCCTCTTGAGAAATCTGTATGAAGTCAGGAAGCAACAGGTAGAACTGGAAATGGAACAACAGACTGGTTCCAAATCTGGAAAGGAGTACGTCAAGGCTGTATATTGTCATCCTGCTGATTTAACTTATATGCAGAGTACATCATGAGAAACGCTGGGTTGGAAGAAGCAAAACGTGGACTCAAGATTGCCGGGAGAAATATCAATAACCTCAGATATGCAGATGATACCACCCTTATGGCAGAAAGTGAAGAAGAACTAAAGAGCCTCTTGATGACAGTGAAAGTGGAAAGTGAAAATGTTGGCTTAAAGCTTTGTTCAGAAAACAAAGATCATGGCATATGGTCCCATCACTTCATGACAAATAGATGGAGAAACAGTGGAAACTGTGGCTGACTTTATTTTGGATGGTTCTAGAATCACTGCAGATGGTGACTGCAGCTATGAAATTAAAAGACGCTTACTCCTAGCAAGAAACGTTATGACCAACCTAGATAGCATAGTCAAAAACAGAGACATTACTTTGCCAACAAAGGTGTATCTACTCAAGGCTATGGTTTTTCCAGTAGTCATGTATGGATGTGAGAGTTGGACTACAAAGAAAGCTAAGTGCTGAAGAATTGATGCTTTTGAACTGTGGTGTTGGAGAAGACTCTTGAGAGGTCCTTGGACTGTAAGGAGAATCAACCAGTCCATCCTAAAGAGGATCCATCCTGAATGATCATTGGAAGGACTGATGTTGAAGCTGAAACTCCAATACTGTTGCTACCTGATGCAAAGAGCTGACTCATTAGAAAGACCCTGACACTGGCAAAGATTGAAGGCAGGAGTAGAAGGGGACAACAGAGGATGAGATGGTTGGATGGCATCACCAACTCAATGGACATGAGTTTGGGTAAACTCCAGGAGTTGGTGATGGACAGAGAGGCCTGGCGTGCTGCAATCCATGGGCTTGCAAAGAGTCAGACATGACTGAGCGACTGAACTGAACTTAACTGAGGTGAGGACATGGCATAGAGTTGGCACAGATGCCTGGACCATGGGAGCCTTACTAGAGCTCAGTGTGCCAAGAATCTGATAGCCATCGGCACAGGTGATATGGTCCTATTGGGAGCCTTTTTTTTAGCCTCCAGCAGCAGGCATAGGAGGGCCAGCTTTGGTAAGATTATCTGCAATGCCCAGTGGCAGGCCTGCAAGGGGCAACTCTGGTTGGGCCTTCTCTATTGCTTGGTGGCAAGTGCCTGAGTATGAAGAGAAAGAAGTAAGAGTAGTGGCTCCACCCCTGCATGTGACTCAGCAGTAGTACCCTGTTTCCATGGCAGTCTAGGTTTCCTCCAGAGGTGTTTTATTTTACAGATTTCCTCCCTCCCATTTCCTCAGGGTATCTCCCAATGTTAACAGCAGTCCTTGTCCCAGGATTGCTCTCCAATCCCCATGCTCTTGGTCCCAGCAACTGTGTGCACTGTTGGATACACATCCCAGTCTAGGGCACTAGGGCTGTGGCATGGATTGTCTGTGTTTATCCTTGTATCCAATCATAGACTGGCTGCTTCACCTTTCTCCAACAACCTCAACTGGTTCCCTTCTGTGCCAACCGATTTGCCTGTCAGTGAGAGGGCTTCCTCAAGTGTGGAAATCTTTCCCCTGCCTTAGATCTTCCACCCCAGGGTGCAGTTCCAGTCCGGCTTCCTTTCCTCCCCCTTCTCCCTTCTTTCCTACCTCCTTTCTTCCTCCTTCTCCTTCTTTCTTTGTTTTACCCATTCATGAATTCTTATACTCCTTTCTGGTGATCAAGGTCTTCTGCTAGTGTTCAGTCAGTGTTTTGTGAGAACTGTTGCATCTGTAGATGTATTCTTGATGCATCCAAGGAAAGAGATGCACCCCAGGTCCACTTTTTCCTCTGTCATCTTGGAAATGCTCTTTCTTTTTCAACTGAATCAAAATTCTATACTATTACATTTTTTTATCTCTCTATCCTACGTGCACACGAAAAATAAACAATTTTGTCCATCCTAATGCTAGTCCACTAAGGAGGTAAAAGAAAACATAACTCTCAAGAGGTTGATTATTTTATGACCTGTATATATAAATTCTAAAACCAGGAAACCTGTTTTTAATTCAATGTAATATTCATACACAAAGTCACTTTTCTAAAGAAATGCTTCAGTTCAGTTCAGTTCAGTTCATTTGCTCAGTCGTGTCCGACTCTCTGTGACCCCATGAATCAGCACGCCAGGCCTCCCTGTCCATAACCTCTCCCAGAGTTCACTCAAACTCACATTCATCGAGTCGGTGATGCCATCCAGCCATCCCATCCTCTGTCATCCCCTTTTCCTCCTGCCCCCAATCCTTCCCAATATCAGAGTCTTTCCCAGTGAGTCAACTCTTTTCATGAGGTGGCCAAAGTACTGGAGTTTCAGCTTTAGCATCATTCCTTCCAAAGAACACCCAGGGCTGATCTCCTTTAGAATGGACTGGTAGGATCTCCTTGCAGTCCAAGGGACTCTCAAGAGTCTTCTCCAACACCACAGTTCAAAAGCATCAGTTCTTCGGCACTCAGCTTTCTTCACAGTCCAACTCTCACATCCATATGTGATCACTGGAAAAACCATGGCCTTGACTAGACGGACCTTTGTTGGAAAAGTAATGTCTCTGCTTTTGAATATGTAATCTAGGTTGGTCATAACTTTCCTTCCAAAGAGTAAGTGTCTTTTAATTTCATGGCTGCAATTACCATCTGCAGTGATTTTGGAGCCCCCCAAAATAAAGTCTGACACTGTTTCCACTGTTTCCCTATCTATTTCCCATGAAGTGATGGGACCAGAGGCCATGATCTTCGTTTTCTGAATGTTGAGCTTTAAGCCAACTTTTTCACTCTCCACTTTCACTTTCATCAAGAGGCTTTTGAGTTCCTCTTCACTTTCTGCCATAAGGGTGGTGTCATCTGCATATCTGAGGTTATTGATATTTCTCCTGGAAATCTTGATTCCAGCTTGTGCTTCTTCCAGCCCAGCGTTTCTCATGATGTACTCTGCACATAAGTTAAATAAGCAGGGTGACAATATATAGCCTTGACGTACTCCTTTTCCTATTTGGAACCAGTCTGTTGTTCCATGTCCAGTTCTAACTGTTGCTTCCTGACCTGCAAGAGGCAGGTCAGATGGTCTGGTATTCCCATCTCTTGAAGAATTTTCCACAGTTTATTGTGGTCCACACAGTCAATGGCTTTGGGATAGTCAATAAAGCAGAAATAGATGTTTTTCTGGAACTCTCTTGCTTTTTTGATGATCCAGCAGATGTTGGCAATTTGATCTCTGGTTCCTCTGCCTTTTCTAAAACCATCTTGAACATCTGCTCTTTATTTAATTGCAAAAAGGTTTAGGTAAAGACAACCTTATTGTGAAGTGATGGTAGAACAAAAATATTTATAGAATTTCATGTACATCGAAAAATTTAAAAAAGATCATCACATCCTGTCTTAAGGCTTTTAATAAGGCCTATAAAGTAGGAATGTTGTTACAAAGAAAGGTTCAGGATAAAAATTTCTTAGAGCTAATTGTAAGCTCTATTACTCATTAGGAGTTTAACTTTAGACAAATTATTTTAAAGCCTCAGGTTTTTTATTTCATTTTTGAAAAGAGGATGATGAAAACCAACTTGTAGAGATGTTGTGAGAACTAGGTGAGATTATTCACATTGCTAAATTCTTTTCATGATAGATTTAAGTGCATGTGCTCAGTCACTTCAGTCGTGTTCAACTCTATGTTCATAGTGTTCAACACTAGTGTTCAACACTATGGCAAAGAGTGTAGCAAAGCCCCTTAGGCTCCTCTGTCCATGGGATTTTCTCAGCAAGAATACTGAAGTGGGTTGCCATGCCCTCTTCCAGGTGTTCTTCCACACCCAGGAATAGAAACTGCATCTCCTGAATTGCAGGCAGATTCTGTACCACTGAGCCCCCATGAAAGCCTGGTTTAATGCATGGCAAATGGCAAACCATCACTATAAAAATTATGTATGTTTATTTCTTTCAGTCCCACTCTAGAATGGCAACGTTTTTTGTACTTCTAGTTCTAATCCTGAGAGAGTATTTTCCCATTTATAAGTATTTTGTCTGTATAGGAATAACTCTTTCAGTCAAGATATATCTTGGCTTGCTGGACAATCCATAGATGACTCATCTGAGGGTACAGTTCTCTACTGCTGAGAGAATAGTCTCATGATGTGAAAATTGCTTCCTAGGCATCAGGGACTTGAAATGGTAGCACTCCCATAAAATAGAGTTGTGGGAATAGTAGACAAGAACTGATGGCATGACCTAATATAATTACACTTTTTTTTTTCCAAGTAGTGGGCATGTATAATATATAATCTTCCAAAATCAGAGAGAATAATAAAAGGGGGAATGTTGAGAACAAAACGTGGCCTTTTAGAGAAGCAATGAATAGATTAAGAAGCTGTATGAAACAGAAAGAATTTATATGATATTTTAAAAAAGAGTGGGTCCTTCATGTATATTGCAAAGCTTCTTGAATGTCAAAGTAAAACATCTGAAAAAAGATTTCCAATTAATGATTTTGTTTAATTCCAATTGTATATCAATATTTTTCTCCCAATTTTATATTATCCATGAGCAAGTAAACAACTAATATTTGATTGTATAGTAGTCAACATTCTCAATTTTTTTACAGAGGAATCAGTTAACTGTTTCAATTATTACTTCATTTTCTTTTTTTTATTATTTTATTTTTTAACTTTACAATATTGTATTGGTTTTGCTATATGTCAACATGATCCACCACAGGTATACATGTGTTCTCCATCCTGAACCTTCCTCCCTCCTCCCTCCGTGTACCATCCAGTATTTCTATATTTCACTATTCATGAATACTTAAATGGCTGCCCATAGATTATCTGAATTATGTTGGAAATCATGTAAAATTAGTTAAATTGAAGAGTATTTAAAAGAAATAGGAAAGGAAGTTAAGAAGAACCAGAGTTTAAAAGTATATAATGATATAAATTTTATGTTTATACTTTTAACCTGGTAAATACAAACATTAGGTCATATTGTTTCAAAAGAAATTATTATTTTTTGACCAAAATACATAAATCAGGAGGGTAAGAGAAACAATTTTTTATTATTATTTTCAAAATATCTACCAGTCAGATTAAGAATAGAGAAATCTCCCTTTCTCATCTAGTTAGAATGTAAAAATTACACAGTGTAAAATACATTATACAAGATAGTTTTAGTTGTTTCCCAGAGAGTATCTACTGTGTAGTTCCAAGAGGTTCCTTCTCTCATTTTCCTCCTTAGGTTAAAAAAAAAAAAAAAAAGATAGAAGAATAAATAATATTTTCCAAATACAAAGTGCTTAGATAAGGGTCAATCTAAATATATAAATCCCTGATTACAAAGTCCACTAGCAGTCTTTGCTGTTGCTGCTGCTGCTGCTGCTAAGTCGCTTCAGTCATGCCCAACTCTATGTGACCCCATAGATGGCAGCCCACCAGGCTCCCCTGTCCCTGGGATTCTCCAGGCAAGAACACTGGAGTGGGTTGCCATTTCCTTCTCCAATGCATGAAAGTAAAAAGTGAAAGTGAATTCACTCAGTCGCATCCGACTCTTAGCGACCCCATGGACTACAGCCTATCAGGCTCCTCCATCCATGGGATTTTCCAGGCAAGAGTACTGGAGTCTTTAGAATATGAATAATAGATCAGAGCACCAAGTATCTTTAAAAATCTTTATATGTGACAAACATGGTATACTGGTATTAGAATCACAAATTATTGAGTCAAAGGTTCTGTACCTTATTTTTTTTTCCAGTATCCTAGAGTTATTATTTTGTGTGTGTGTGTGACTATATAGTCCATGGGGTATACAATCCATGGAATTCTCTAGGCCAGAGTACTGGAGTGGGTGGCCTTTCCCTTTTCTAGGGGATCTTCCCAATGCAGGGACTAAGCCCATGTCTCCCACATTGCAGACAGATTCTTTACCAGCTGAGCAATCAGGGAAGCCAGGAGTTAGTTTCTGTTTTATAAGTTTGATAATTTGCTCTCCTCTCTTACATCTTTGTAAAAGATTTTAAATTAGTTTGCATTTGCAAAGCAATTGCGTGTCAATTCAGTTAGTCTTTCACTTAAACTGAAAAACTGAATCCAAGAAAGTTAAAATAGTGAGTCATTTTTCCTTTTGAGCTAAAAGAACTATTACTACCACAGTGATTAATAAGACATCTGTATTAAATAGGATTATAGTAACCCTAATTCTTGCCTAATTGCTTTTACTTTTTCTCAATAAAAACACTTTTATAGAAAGATATTTTCTTATTGTAATCAGGAAGGTGAGGTGACATCAAAAGTATCTTTATCATTGCATTAAATTGGGTTAACAAAGTGACAGCACGACAAAGGCGCATAGTGTCATACTTGTCCATGTCATTCTTAATATTTTACTCTCCCATCTCTGTTTTATGAAGTATGTTTTCCTTGGAAATATTTCTGTGGCTTTTTAAATGCTACTTTTATGTTTAATTTATATTGTTTCATTCAGCCATTACTAGAAGTCTCGTCAATGCTATTTACCTCTCATAATTGATTCAATATTCAAACAAGCTGCAATTCAAAATGTTGCTCTTTAGTCTCTTTTAATTAGTTCTGTATACTCACAACAGCTTCTTAGTATGCTTTCTTTTTTCCTTTCTTTTTTCTTTTTTTTTTTTTTTTGCTCTTATTTTGTAGTCTGTCCATTCATGTAAAAAATATTGTATCAATTCACCCATTTTTATTGCAATTGTTACAACTTGGAATGTGTCATTTTCCATCTAATAATTAAAATAAAAGCATGAATCACTTAATAGTAGGAATTATAAGAATATGTTCTTCTAATAGAAGATTTCTGTGAATAAGGAAGGGGAAAAAAGGAGGGAGTATCTTCCTATAGCATATTTCTTAAGTAATATATTTCTCCAAAAATGATAGAGAAAAACAGATCAGAATGGTGTAAAATGTACTAATAGGGTAATACAATAAAATTTCCACGTGAAATTTGTATCAATTTGAACTGCTGAATTAAAAAATGAAGTCACAAATTAGTTCTCAATTGGACCAAAGCTGTCATTTAGCTTAAAACAGCAATACAAATGTTTCAGCCAGCAAAGTAAGTTGACAGCTGCTTAGTAAATACAAGAATCATTACTTGAGTCAACCTACAGAACATTTTCCTAAATATGTATGTGGGGTTCCCTGGTGGCGCTTGTGGTAAAGAATCCATCTACCAATTCAGGAGATGCAAGAGAGAGATCTTCCCCTGGGTGGGGAAGATCCCATGGAGTATTGAAATACCAACTCACTCCAGTATTCATGCCTGGAAAATTCCATGGGCAGAGGAGCCTGGTGGGCTACAGTCTATGGAATCGCAAAGAGTCAGACACGACTGAGTGACTGAGAATATATGTACTTAGTCAAAGGATGAAAGTCTTTCATATAGATTTTGAAAGGATATTATAAATTCCAAAGTCTTCAGTGCTACATAGAGATTTTAAATCAGCTTTACCTTGTTTAAAATACGTACAAGTGTGCATGTGTAATACAGGGCTTTAGAGATAGATACCCAGTGCTAGAATTATACTGAGGACTTCCTTGGTGGCGCAGATGGTAAAGCATCTGCCTACAATGCGGGAGACCTGGGTTCAATCCCTGGGTTGGGAAGATCCCCTGGAGAAGTGCCAGGAGCCAGCATGGGAGTCCCCACCCATGACAAGGTCATGTGGGAGAGTTCTGGTGGGCAAGGCGAGCCAGAACTCGAGGGGTGCCCCTCTGGGCCTGCCTGAACGTCTACCCCCAAACCAGAGTCTGTCTGTTTTACTGCTTCATGACTTTCACCAACTCTTCTGTCAGTCATGGGGGGCTATCCCCAGCCACCTTTTCTCCGAAGGAAATCAACTTAGAGCTCTAGCTATTTAGCCTCCTGGGCATAATAGGAGTGTTTCAATCCAAACCCCTCAGATGGCTCTCTAACTTGCCTGACAGGTTTACCCAGACTCCTACAGCTATGCATACGATTGTTTATAGTCTCCCAACCGCGAGAGGCATGGGAAGCTTAAGATATTCAAATAGTATAGAGCCTCTCAGAGAGTTAGAAATTGTTAGAACTAGTAGAAGATTTCATTGTTGAGCCAGTGCTTGCTACCAAGTTTCCACATCCCCTGTATTGTATCCTTGGAAGTGTATTAATTAATATAGTTGGTACATAGAAAAAATAAGTAGTGGCCTTGGTGCTAACAACTTTAGACCCTTAAGGTAATAAATTCTTTCCTTGTTGTAAACCCACTGCACCTCTGCCCTATAGGAATGCAACTTTATATAACATCTTTGGAGGATGGCGCCAAACTTTAAAATAATTACTCTTAGAGAAAATAAGTCTTATGGTTGACAAACCTTTATCAGAGTCATAAAATGTTAACAGGCTTTCTGGCCAGAAGATGATGTAAATCACCTAAACCATATATATAAGATAAGTTTGCAGAAAAGAAAGCCTGGTCTTGATAAGGATCAAAGACTGTTGACTTTGCATGATTTCACACCCCCTATTATCCTCTATGCACAACTTAAGGTATATAAGCTCCCTTTGAAAATAAACCTACAGGCCTTGCTCAAAGCTTGGTCTCCCTGTGTCGTTCTTTCTTGTTTCTTTTTCCTGCTTTTCTTTTCACCCAAAAACAATGTATTTCAGCTTTTTCTCAAGCGCACAAGGAACACTCTCCAGTATAGATCACATTCTGGGCCACAGAAATAACACTGGTAAATTTTTTTTTAATTGATATTATTTCAAGCATCTTTTCTGATTACAATGCAGTAAGATTAGATATGAACTACAGGGGGAAAAAAGTATTAGAAAACCCCACAAATACATGAAGGCTAAACAATATTCTTCTGAATAACCAGCAGTTCACTGAAGAAATAAAAAAGGAAATCTATATATGCATAGAAACAACTGATAATGAAAACAGAGCAACCCCAAAGCTATGGGATTCAGTAAAAGCAATGATGAAAGAGGAGTTCATAGTAATACAAGTATATCTCAAGGAACAAGAGAAATATCAAATAAACAGCCTAAATTTACACCTAAATCAACTAGAAAAAGAAGAAGAAGAACAACAACAACAACAAAAACAAAGTTAGTAGAAGGAAAGAAATAATAAAAATCAGAGCAGAAATAAACGAAAAAGGAATGAAAAAGACAATAACAAGATCAATAAAACTAAAAAGTTGTTCTTTGAGAAGATAAACAAAATAGACAGTTGGCTAGACTTATTAAGAAAAAAAGGGATAAGACTCAAATCAATAAAATCAGAAATGAAAATGGAGAAATCACAACAGACAACAGATAAATACAAAGGATCATAAGAGACTACTATGAGTATCTGTATGTCAATAAACTGGACAAAGTGGAAGAAATGGACAAATTCTTTGAAAAGCACAACCTTCCAAAACTGAAACTGAAAGAAATAAAAAATTTGAACAGACCAATAAGCAGCAAGAAATCAAAACTGTAATTAAAAATCTTCTAAAGAAAAAAAGCCCAAGACCAGATGGGTTCACAAGTGAATTCTACAAAGAATTTAAATAAGAGCTAACACCTATCCTATGCAAACTCTTCCAGAAAAATTGCAGAGGAAGGAAAACTCCCAAATTCTACAAGACCACCATCAACCTGGTAACAAAGGCAAAGCTGCCACAAAAAAAGAAAACTACAGGCCAATATCACTGGTGAATATATATGCAAATATCCTCAACAAAATTCTAGCAAACAGAATCCAACAGCATATTAAAAAGATCAGACATCATGATCAAGTGGGCTTTAATCCAGTGATGCAAGGATTCTTCAATACTCACAAATCAATCAACGTGATATACCATATTTAAAAATTGAAAGAGAAAACCATGTGATAGTCTTTCACAAAATTCGACACCCATTTATGATAAAAGAAAAACTCCAGAAAGTAGGCATAGAAGGAACATAACTCAACATAATAAAAGCCATATACAACAAACCCACAACAAACATTATCCTCAATGGCAAAAAATTGAAAATATTTTCTCTAAAATCAGGAATAAGACAAGGGTGCCTACTGTCACCACTGCTAGCCAACATACTTTTGGAAGTCTTAGCCACAGCAATCAGAAAAGAAAAAGATATAAAAGGAATCCAGATTGGAAAAGAAGAAGTAAAACCCTCACTGTTTGCAAATGACATAATTCTCTACATAGAAAACCCTAAAGATGCCACCAGAAGATCACTAAAGCTAATCAATGAATATAGGAAATTCACAGGATATAAAATTAATACACAGAAATATCTTTCATTCCTATGAACTAACAATGATATATCAGAAAGAAAACTTAAAGAAGCAATACTATTCACCATTCCAGCAAAAATAATAGAATAAATATTTTATTCTTTTTGTTGCAATGGTGAATGGGATTGCTTCTATTTGCCTAAAGAGACAAAAGACCTATATACAGAAAATTATAAAACACTGATGAAATAAATCAAAGATGGCACAAATAGAAGGGAAAATAAACCACTCATGTTCTTGAATTGAAAGAATCAATATAGTGAAAATGACTATACTATCCAAAGCTATGTATAGATTCAATGCAATTCCTACCAAACTACCAATGGTATTTTGCACAGAAATAGAAAAAATAATTTCATAATTTGTATGGAAATGAAAATGACCCTAAATATCCAAAGCAATCTTGAGAAAAATGAATGGAACTGTATTAAACAACCTTCTTGACTTCAGGTTATACAACAAAGCTACAGTCATCAAGACAGTACAGTACTGGCACAAAGCCAAAAATATAAATCAATGGAACAAAATAGAAAACACAGAGGTATATCCACAAACCTATGGACACCTTATCTTTTACAAAGAAAGGAAAAGATATACAACCAAGAAAGGAGTTTTTCCAATAAGTGGTGCTAGGAAAACTGGTCAACTATGTGTAAAAGAATGACAGTAGAACACTTTCTAACACCATCACAAAGAAATTCAAAATGGATTGAAGACCTAAATGTAAGACCACAAACTGCAATACTCTTTGAGAAAACATAAGAATTACACTTTCTGAATTAAATCACAGTAATATCCTCTGTGACTCACCTCCTAGAGTAATGCAAATAAAACAAAAATAAGCAAATGGGACCTAATTAAAGTTAAACGCTTTTACATAATGAAGGAAACTATCAGCTCAGTTCAGCTGCTCAGTCGTGTCCAACTCTTTTCCCCCCCATGAATTGCAGCACGACAGGCCTCCCTCTCCATCACCAACTACTGGAGTTTACACAAACTCATGTCCATCGAGTCGGTGATGCCACCCAGCCATCTCATCCTCTGTGGTCCCCTTCTCCTCCTGCCATCAATCCCTCCCAGCATCATCGTCTTTTCCAATGAGTCAACTCTTCACATGAAGTGGCCAAAGTACTGGATTTCAGCTTTAGCATCAGTCCTTCCAATGAACACCCAGGACTGGATGGACTGGTTGGATCTTCTTGAGATCCAAGGGACTCTCAAGAGTCTTCTCCCACACCACAGTTCAAAAGCATCAATTATTTGGCATTCAGCTTTCTTCACAGTCCAACTCTCACATCTATTCATGACCACTGGAAAAACCATAGCCTTGACTAGATGGACCTTTATTGGCAAAGTAATCTCTTCTTTTTAATATGCTATCTAGATTGGTCATAACTTTCCTTCCAAGGAGTAAGCGTTTTTTAATTTCATGGCTGCAGTCACCATCTGCAGGGTTTTTGGAGCCCAAAAAATATAGTCTGACACTGTTTCCACTGTTTCCCCATCTATTTCCCATGAAGTGATGGGACCGGATGCCATGATCTTCGTTTTCTGAATGTTGAGCTTTAAGCCAACTTTTTCACTCTCCTCTTTCACTTTCATCAAGTGGCTTTTTAGTTCCTCTTCACTTTCTGCTATAAGGGTGGTGTCATCTGCATATCTGAGGTTATTGATATTTCTCCCAGCAATCTTGATTCCAGCTTGTGCTTCTTCCAGCCCAGTGTTTCTCATGATGTACTCTGCATATAATTTAAATAAGCAGGGTGACAATATACAGCCTTGACATACTCCTTTTCCTATTTGGAACCAGTCTGTTGTTCCATGTCCAGTTCTACCTGGTGCTTCCTGAGCTGCATACAGGTTTCTCAAGAGGCAGGTCAGGTGGTCTGGTATTCCCATCTCTTTCAGAATTTTCCACAGTTTATTGTGATCCACAGTCAAAGGCTTTGGCATAGTCAATAAAGCAGGAATAGATGTTTTTTTCTGGAACTCTTTTGCTTTTTCGATGATCCAGTCGATGTTGGCAATTTGATCTCTGGTTCCTCTGCCTTTTCTAAAACCAGCTTGAACATCTGGAAGTTCAAGGTTCACATATTGCTGAAACCTGGCTTGGAGAATTTTGAGCATTACTTTACTAACGTGTGAGATGAATGCAACTGTGCAGTAGTTTGAGCATTCTTTGGCATTGTCCTTCTTTGGAATTGGAATGAAAACTGACCTTTTCCAGTCCTGTGGCCACTGCTGAGTTTTCCAAATTTGCTGGCATATTGAGTGCAGCACTTTAACAGCATCATCTTTCACAATTTAAATAGCTCAACTGGAATTCCATCACCTCCACTAGCCTTGTTTGTAGTAATTCTTCCTAAGGCCCACTTGACCTCATACTCCAAGATGTCTGTCTCTAGATGAATGATCACACCATCGTGGTTATCTGGGTCATTAAGGCTTCTTTTGTACAGTTCTTCTTTGTATTCTTGCCACCTCTTCTTAATATCTTCTTGCTTCTATTATATCCATACTTTTTCTGTGCTTTACTGTGTCCATGTTTGCATGAAATGTTCCCTTTGTATCTCTAATTTTCTTAAAGAGATCTCTAATCTTTACTATTCTATTGTTTTCCTCTGTTTCTACTCATTGTTCTCTTTAAAAAACGTTTTTATCTCTCCTTCCTATTCTTTGGAACTCTGCATTCAGATGGGTATATCTTTCCTTTTCTCCTTTGCCTTTTGCTTCTCTTCTTTTCTCAGGTATTTGTAAGGCCTCCTCCAACATCCATTTTGCCTTCTTCTCCTTGGGGATGTCTTTCATCACAATTTCCTATACAATGTTACAAACCTCCATCCATAGTTTTTCAGTCACTCTAACAGATATAATCCGTTGAATCTGTTTGTCAATTCCAGTGTATAATCATAAACGTTTTGTTTTAGGTCATATTTGAATGCCCCAGTGGTTTACCTTCTTCTTTCAATTGAAGTCTGAATTTTGCAATAAGGAGTTCATGATCTGAGCCACAGTCAGCTCCCGGTCTTGTTTCTGCTGACTGTATAGAGCTTCTCAAGCTTTGGCTGCAAATATTACTATCAATCTGTTTTTGCTATTGACCATCTGGTGATGTCCATGTGTAGAATCATCTCTTGTATTGTTGAATGAGGGTGTTTTCCATGACCAGTGCATTCATTGGCAAAACTCTGTTAGCCTTTGCCCGGCTTCATTTTGTACTCCAAGGCCAATCTTGCCTGTTACTCCAGGTATCTCTTGACTTCCTATTTTTGCATTCCAGTCCCCTATGATGAAAAGGACATCTTTTTTTTTTTTCGTATTAGTTATAGAAGGTATTGTAGGTCTTCATAGAATTGTTCAACTTCAGCTTCTTCAGCGTTAGTGATGGTGGCATAGACTTGGATTATTGTGATATTGAATAGTTTGCCTTGGAAGAAACCAGAAATAATTTCATCATTTTTGAGATTGCACCCAAGTACTGCATTTTGAACTCTTTTGTTGACTACAACAATCCTTTTATTCTAAAGGATTCTTGCTCACAGTAGTAGACATAATTTTCATCTGAATTAAATTCTCCCTGTCGCTTCCATTTTAGTTCACTGATTCCTAAAATGTTGATGTTCACTCTTGCCATCTCGAGATTGGCCACTTTGAATTTACCTTGATTTGTTGACCTAATATCCCAGGCTCTTATGCAATAGTGTTCTTTACAGTATCAGACTTTACTTTCACACCCACAATTGGGTGTCATTTCTCCTTTGGCTCGGCCTCTTCATTCCTTCTGTAGCTATTTCTCTGCTCTTCTCCAGTAGCATATTGGACACCTACTGACCTGGGGGATTCATCTTTCAGTGTCATATCTTTTTGTCTTTTCATACTGTTCATGAGATTCTCAGGGCAAGATCACTGAAGTGGTTTGTCATTCCACTCTGGAGTGGACTACATTTTGTCAGAACTCTCCACCATGACCCATATGCCTTTGGTGGCCCTTACCTGGCAGGCTCATAGTTTCATTAACTTACACAAATCTGTGATCCATGAGATCATTTTGGTTAGTTTCCTGTTATTGTGGTTTTCATTCTCTCTGCCTTCTGATTGATGAGGATAAGAGACTTTAATAAGCTTCCTGATGGGAAGGACTGGCTATGGGAAAACTGGGTCTTTCTCTGGTGGGCAATGCCATGGTCAGTAAATCTTTAATTTAGTTTTCTGCTGGTGGGTGGGTCTATGTTCCCGCCTATAGTTTGGCCTATAGATAAATACTTTAAGGTATGAGGCACAATACCATAAGATTTTAGACCAAAGCTCATCCTCTGAGGGGAAGCACTTTCCTTTTGAGAAACAGCTTTTAGCTTGTTACTGGGCAATAGTAAAGATGGAACCACAAGCTACAACGTTTCCTAGCTATCATGCTACCTGTGATACCTACAATAGAGTAGATGTTATCTAACCCACATGTAACATTGGGTATGCATTGCAACATTATGTAATAAAATGGATGTGGTATACATGATATTGTGCTTAGGTGGGCTCTGAAGGCACACGAAAGTTATTTAAAGTAGTAGTCCAGATGTTCATCTTCCCCAGCCATGATATATTATCTTTATACTATATTAAGATATTAAGATAATACTATATTATATTTCCTAGATTATGCCTGTGGCCTCACAGAGAGTTTACTACAATTAATTCACTGAACAGTCAAAATCTCAGGCCTAGTTTATAAATGATTCTGCATTATAGGCAGGTGCAACCTGAAAGTGCAAATCTATACAATACTACAGTGTTTTTCTGGACATCCCTGAGATAGAGAGTGGTGAAAGGATACCCTCCCAATGGGCAGAACTTCAAGCAATGTACTTAGTTGTTTATTGCGCTTGGAAGGATAAATGATAAGATATGCAATTACATATTGATTCAAGCTCTGTGACCAGTGGTTTCTGTGGATGGTTGTTGATTATGCAATGGACATGATGGGAATATTGGTGAGAAGGTTGTCTGGAAAAAGATATATGGATATATTTTTCTGAATGGACAGAAAGTGTGAAGGTATTTATATTACAGTTGAATATTTAACAAATAGTGACCTCAGAAGAAGAGGGTTTTAATAATCAAGTGGATAGCATGACTGGTTCTGTAATACCAGTCAGCCTCTTTCCTCAACCACCCTTGTTATCATCCAATGATATCATGAACAAAGTGTCCATGGTGATTTGGATAAAAGTTATGCCTCAGTTGAGCAACATGGACTTCCACTCACCAAGGCTGACCTAACTACGGCCACTTTTGAATGCTTATCTACTAGCAACAGGGACCTACACTGAACCTTTAATTATAGAACCATTCCTAGGTTAATATGCTATCTGGTTACAGATTTATTAAATTGAACCTCTTCCATAATAAAAGGAGTAGTGTTTTTTTCTTACTGGAATAGATATTTACACTGGATTTAGTTTTGCTTCCATGAAGGTAATGTTTCTGCCAAAACTACTATCAGTGCACTTGTATATGACCTTATCTGTGCATGTGTGCTCAGCTGATCAGTTGTGTTTGACTCTTTGCAACCCCATGCACTGTAGCTCACTAGGCTCCTCTGTTCATGAGATTATCCTGCCAAGAATACTTGCGAGTGTATTGCCATTTCCTCCTCTAGGGGATCTTCCTGACCCAAGGATCTGACCTGTGTCTCCTGAGTCTCCTGCATTGACAGGCAGATTCTTTATCACTGAGCTACCTGGGAAGCCCATGACCTTATCCACCATCATGCTATTCCACAGGCATTACTTCTGATAAAAGAATGCATATCACATAAAACAAAGTGTGCAATGGAGCTATTTTTATAGAATTCACTTGTCTTACCAAGTTTGCCATCATCCTAAAGGAATGGCTTGATCGGACAGTGGAATGGCCTTTTGAAAATCCAGTTGCAGTGATATCTAAGTGGCAATGCATTGCAGAGCTTCTTCAAGAAGTTGTTTATGCTCTGAATTAGTATCCAATATATGGTGTTATTTCTCACATAGCCAGTATTAGGAGCCCAGGAATTCAGAAGTGAAAATGGGAGTTCATTAGTCCCCAACATTATGCTAAACTATTCTAAAGGTCTTATTGTCAAAGAAAGAATGGTCCTAGTAGGAGAAACAATAATGAGTCCAGTGAATTGAAATTTAAGACTGCCATCTGGCCACTTTGGGCTCCTCAGACCTCTGAGTCAGAAGCAAAAAGTGTATAATTATTATGGTGACTAGGGAAATTGATTTTGATTTCCAGTGGGGAATGTACTGCTACTCTACAATGGGAATAGTGTCTGGAATAAAGGATATCCCTTAATGTGTCTCAGTATTACCATAACCTGTGATTAAAATCATTGGAAAATTGTAAGGCATAGTAATTATGACTTTGCCATAAAGAAATGAAGATTTTAGTAACCCCATTAGGTAAAGAGCCATGACCAAGTGAAGTGCTTACTGAGGGCAAAAGAATATAGAATAGGTAGTGCACAAAGGCAGTTTTACATACCTCCCATGATTACATAACTGGTTATGAAAATGAAACCTATTTTGTTGAGAAACTGTTTTTGTTGTTGTTGTTTGTTTGTTTTTAAATAAACATATTTATGTGTGTCAGTTAGTCAGTTCAGTCACTCACTCATGTCTGAAACTTTGTGACCCCATGGACTGCAACAAGACAGGCTTCCCTATCCATCACCAACTCCCGAAGCTGAAAGGTTGTTGCTGAACCACGAAAATACACCAGGATTCTTGGCCTCCAGAGAATAATTCAATCCAGGGCCAGAGATGAGGCTTGATCACTCAGAGCTTTTGTGTAATAAAATTTTATTAAATTATAAAGGAGATAGAGAAAGCTTCTGACATAGGCATCAGAAAGGGGTAGAAAGAGTACCCCCTTGCTAGTGTTAGCAAAGAAATTATACACTCTCTAATTAGTTATTACAGTGAATCAAAAGAATGTCTGGAGGTTGTAAAGACCTCACTAGATCTACTCCAATAATTTACATTTTAAGGTAACAGGATTAACCAGAAGGTTTTTTCCAGAGATTGTCCTCAAACAGGATACATTATTGTTATATGATCCTAAGGAATGTAGAGGGGGAAAAAAAAGTTTGTCCTTTCTTCTTCCTTGAAAATTCCAGACCCCTCTCTTCTTGGGGACCCCTAGACTTCTTATCAACCTGTCTAGGAAATGACTCTCTCACCCCCCCTTTTTTTAAGGAGAATTATGTTGCCAAGGGAAAGGGGTGTCATTTTCGTTCTGTAACTACTTCCTTCTGTTTAGGCGCATGGTCCCTAAATTGTTAAGGCAACATATTCCCCTAACCCTCATATTGAAGGTCTCTGATCCAGGGTCCCCAAGTAAT
The DNA here is from genome assembly GCF_002263795.3 of Bos taurus. Taxonomy (NCBI): domain Eukaryota; kingdom Metazoa; phylum Chordata; class Mammalia; order Artiodactyla; family Bovidae; genus Bos; species Bos taurus. Next base: position 38,687,434 of record NC_037357.1, on the reverse strand, counting down.
AGTTGCAGGAGGCTGTGGCACTTGTAGGAGCTTGGACAACCATTTGTAACTTAAAAGCTTTTAGACGGTTAGAAAACCCCATTATACAGTTACAGACTTAAAGCAAAATAGTCATTAAACCAAGTTAAAATCAAAATGAAAAGTCACATTATGTCCATAGTTACATCAGTCCATCTTAAGGGTGTTAGATGTCATCGAATGAAGAAGAGGCATCACATGCGATTGTTGTTGAAGGTATTTGCAGACTTGGAGAAAGTCTTTTCCTCAAAGTAGAGATGTCTACCATGGGAAGCCTTCCACTGATGAAGAGGGGAGTGCTCTACAGACCCAGCAGTTAGACTGATTGTGAAATGCTGTGTAGGAGTGAGCCCAGGACAAGAAGGCATTGTCTTGAGGATCAAATGGTAGACTCAGGATTTTTGGAGTCAGCAGAAATAGGCTCACATAGATTATCAGGCCCGTCTGAAAAGTACAAAGTCAGAGCACAGAAAGTAAAGACATAAAATGAACTAACTTAGTTCTGGTCAGGGTGCCACCTCTTAACTCGAGTGTGATATACCCATGAATCAATTCCTGGCACCTTGACAGCTGTGGGAGAAGAAAGAATAACCAGGTAAGGGCCTTCCCAGAGGGGTCAAATGATGGGCCCCCAGGCCCCAGTGTTTTTATGAGGACCTCGGTTCCTGGTTGAAATAGAGGCTTGCTTGACTCAGAGGCTGGATCAGGAGTCGTCTCCCGGAGTTCTGTTAATCCCTATTGAAAAGCTGAGAGCTGAGTTACCTTACTAGTTAATTCCAAGGCTTCAGGGTCTATAACAGTGTGCATAAGAAAGGCTTTCCATAAATACATTTAAAGGGGGACAGTCCCTCCTTTTTTAAATATCTTTTTAATTCTTCCTCAGTATATTGTGGTTTTTCTTGTTCCACAGGACTTGTCCAGATCAAAGGCGTCTGTAGTGAAGGAGTTTCATAAAGTGCCACTTTTCTGGCTTGGCAGTCAGCCAGCTGATTATCTTCAGCTACTTTACTCCCACCCCTGTTGTGTCCTTTGCAATGCATAACAGCTATTTCTTTAGGATAATATATAGCAGGTAAAAGTCTCTCAATCTCTCTGAAATGCTCAGTAGGTTCTCCTGTTGCTGTTTTAAACTGTCTCTCTTTCCATATTACAGCAAGAGCATGTAAAGTCAAATAAGCATACCTAGAATCAGTGTAGATATTTACCCGCTGCCCTTTGCTTAACTCTAGAACTTGGGTCAGAGTCACAAGCTACACTAACTGAGCACTAGTTCCCTGGGGGAGAGACCTTGCTTCTAAAATATGTTCAGCAGTCACCACAGCGTAACCTGCTTTACACTTTCCATCCCGAACAAAAGAACTGCCATCAGTAAATATTTCCATGCCAAGATTGTCTAATGGAGTATCCATTATATCTTCCCGAGATGCATAGTTTAAAGTTAGGAATTGGGAATAATCGTGATCAAGTGTTTCATTTTCCTTTTCAGGAAGGAAAGTGGCAGGATTTAAATTTCCACAGACTTTAAGCTTAGTTACTGGTCCTTCTAACAACAATGACTGATATTTAAGAAGCCTACTGTCTGTCATCCAAATATTAACCTTAGAGTTTAAGATTCCACTCACATCATGATAAGTCAGTACAGTAACGTTTCATCCATTAATTATTTTTAAAGCTTCAGGCACTAATAAAGCCACTGCCCTAATTACTCTTAGGCAGTGGGGCCACCCACGTGAAATTACATCCAATTCTCTGCTTAGATAAGCAAGGGTTGCTGGTGAGGCCCTTGGGGTTGTGTCAAACTCCCAAGGCCACACCTTTTCTTTCAGTGACAAACAAATTAAATTCTGACCCTGTGGGCAAGCTCAGAGCAGGAGCTTGCAGGAGGGCAGAACCTTAAAAGCCTTTTGAGTATTTGGAGACCAAACCAGTTTGTCATGTTGGGCCTGCTGAGTTATAGCTATAAGTTTATATAAAGGCCGGGAAAGTTCCCCATACATCGGAATCCAAATGCGACAGTAGCCTGTGATTCCCAAAAATCCTCTCAATTGTCTTAAAGTCATAGGTAGGGGATGATTTAGTATAGGTTTAATTCTCTCGGGGCCTATGGCCCTAGTCCCTTCTGATATGATTAGGCCCAGATATCTAACAGATTTTTTACAAAGCTGAGCCTTTTCTCTTGATGCCTTGTAACTGCAGCCTGCCAGACAGTTTAAGAAATCTTCTGAGGCTCACGAATAAGCTTCCTCTGTCTCAGCACAGAGCAAAATATCATCTACATATTGTAACACCACTGCTTTGGCGCTATTAAACTTTTGCAGATCCCGTGACAAACTTTGTCCAAATAAGTGAGGACTGTCACGAAATCCCTGGGACTAAACTGTCCAGGTTAACTGAGTAGCTCTCTGCGTAGGGTCCTCAAAGGCAAACAGAAATTCACTTTCCTCTGCCAAAGGCACCGAATAAAAGTCATCTTTCAAATCAATCACTGAGAAATATTTGGCTCATTCAGGAATTTCAGACAATAAAGATTAGACACCACAGGGTGTGAAGGAACTACAGCTTCATTTATTATTTGTAAATCTTGAACTAGTCTCCATTTACCATTTGATTTCTTTACACCCAAAATAGGAGTGTTGCATGGGCTGTTACAGGGAATTAACAGTCCCTGCTCCTTTAAATTTTTGATGATGGGTTTTGACCCTTCCTTAACCTCAGGTTTCAGTGGATACTGCTTCTTATGTGGAAATAAGTGCGGGTCTTTGAGCTTGACAACTACAGGAATAGCATTTTGTGCTCGACCCACAGATTTTCCATCAGCCCCTGCTCTAGGATTTACATTTTGTTCAATTAAAGGGAGAGAAAGGGAAGGCTCTATATTCATGAAAACAGAGGCACGGACCTTGCTCAGTATATCCCTCCCCAAAAGGAGTGAGGGAAGCTCTGGCACAATCAGAAACTTGTGTGAAAATAGCACCGAATCCCAGTCACAACTGACAGAAACACTGAAGTAATACGTTTTGGCTCGTCCAGACAGTCCCATTACAGAAGCGGATCAGGAAGTAAGTGGGCCAAGGGGCTTCAGTAAGCACGGAGTAAGTTGCCCCAGTATCTAAAAGGAAATTGATGGATTGGCCCCCCACAGTTATTAATACCCAGGGTTCCTCAGGTGTAATTAGGACAGGAGCTTGTGTGGGGACCCCCGGGCACCTTCAGTCCTGATTGTCTTGAGAGTCAGACCCCTGAAACCTATCCCTCTGGGGGCAGTCTCTCTGCCAGTGTGGTCTTTTGCAGTCCGGACATGGAGCTGGGGGCAGCTAAGATGCCTGAGGGCGATCCTGCTTCAGATGCCCCCCCGCCTTTCCACAGTAATAGCAAGCCCATCCATTTTCACCTGGGACCCTCTGGGCATTTTTCTCAGGCTGTTTAAGAATGGTTTTCATAGCCATTGTGAGGGCTTCCACCTGTTTCTTTGTCCTTTTCTGCCTTTCTTTCTTTTCCTCATATTCCCTACCATAATAGACTATCTGAGCCAGTTGTAACAGAGTATGTAAAGACTGATTTGGTCCATATGCCCATTTTAATAGCTTACAGCAGATATCTGGAGCCGGCTGAATGAGGAATCTATCCTTTAAGATCACTTTTCCCTCTTCACTTTCAAGATCAATCTCAGTGAATCTGCGAAGGGCTTCTCTCAGTCTATCTAGGAATTTACCAGGAGCTTCCTTCTCCTCCTGTTCTGTTTGCCACTTTGCCATAGTTTAAAGGGTTAGAACGCACCTACCTGAGTCCTTCAAGAATACATCTGACAAAATGACTCTGATCCCATCTTCCTTTAGCTGTGTTGTAGTCCCAGTCTGGTTCTGTAGTTAGGACTGCCTGATTCCCAGTGGGGAGGGCGGTTATCTTGTCCTCCCTCTTCTCTTCTGCTTCATTACCAAACCATTTATCTTAATAAGCAACTACTTTTCCCAAAACTTGAGTCTTTGAGTCAGAGGTCAGCATTTGTCCCAAGATATACATCACATCTTTCCAAGTAAGGTCATAAAGCAGAGTAACACCTTTAAAAGCTCTAATATATTTTTCTGGGTCCTCTAAATAGTCTCCCAGATCCACCTTGATTGTTTCTTTTGTATTTCTTGATAATAAAAAGGCTTATTAACTCTCATAGACTGATTATTTCTCCCAGAGAGTGCTTCATGAAGAGGCAAAAGCTTGTGTGGCTGTTCCTCAGTCTCTCTGGCTGCTCTGTGTATATGATCCCAGGGACAGATTAGACAAAGCTGCTTTTCTTTATCTCTTTGTCTCCTGTCCTTCATCTCATCTAGCAAAGTAGGAGGATAGGCGGGAGCTGAGGGAGTCACACCCAAATCTATACCCTTAGGAAATAAGTCTGGCGTATTTTGTGGAGAGAAAAAAGGCAACACATATACTACTCCTACCCATTTTCCTTGTTTTCTACAGAACCGGTCTAATTGTAAAACAGTATTGTACTTAAGAGATGCTCCAACTGGCCACCATTCACTGTCCTCCAGTGGGTACCCCGGCCATGCAGTATCACATGGGAAGACCAGGTGTGTCTTCTTTAAGCCCTGGGGATCAAATCTATCCCAGTTTTTCAGGGTACAGTTCAAAGGAGTGAGGCTGAAATTGTTAGCTCCCATCTAGAGGAGCTATCCACGTTGAAGGTCAGGAAAGATGGCGGTGAGGAGATAACCCTTGTCCAAGGTAAGGAGCAATGGCTGCACTTTGCTGGAGCAGCCGTGATAAGATATCCCATGTCCAAGGTAAGAGAAACCCAAGTAAGATGGTAGGTGTTGCAAGAGGGCATCAGAGGGCAGACACACTGAAACCATGCTCACAGAAAACTAGTCAATCTAATCACACTAGGACCACAGCCTTGTCTAACTCAATGAAACTAAGCCATGCCCATGGGGCAACCCAAGACGGGTGGGTCATGGTGGAGAGATTTGACAGAATGTGGTCCACTGGAGAAGGGAATGGCAAACCACTTCAGTATTCTTGCCTTGAGAACCCCATGAACAGTATGAAAAGGCAAAATGATAGGATACTGAAACAGAAAGTCCCCAGGTCAATAGGTGCCCAGTATGCTACTGGAGATCAATGGAGAAATAACTCCAGAAAGAATGAAGGGATGGAGCCAAAGCAAAAACAATACCCAGCTGTGGCTGTGACTGGGGATAGAAGCAAGGTCCGATGCTGTAAAGAGCAATATTGCATAGGAACCTGGAATGTCAGCTCCATGAATCAAGGCAAATTGGAAGTGGTCAAACAAGAGATGGCAACAGTGAATGTCGACATTCTAGTAATCAGAGAACTGAAATGGACTGGAATGGGTGAATTTAACTCAGATGACCGTTATATCTACTACTGTGGGCAGGAATCCCTCAGAAGAAATGGAGTGGCCATGATGGTCAACAAAAGAGTCCAAAATGCAGTACTTGGATGCAGTCTCAAAAATGACAGAATGATCTCTGTTCGTTTCCAAGGCAAACCATTCAATATCACAGTAATCCAAGCCTATGCCCCAACCAGTAACGCTGATGAAGCTGAAGTTGAACAGTTCTATGAAGACCTACGAGACCTTTTAGAACTAACACCCAAAAAAGATGTCCTTTTCATTATAGGGGACTGGAATGCAAAAGTAGGAAGTCAAGAAACACCTGGAGTAACAGGCAAATTTGGCCCTGGAATACAGAATGAAGCAGGGCAAAGACTGATAGAGTTTTGCCAAGAAAATGCACTGGTCATAGCAAACACCCTCTTCCAACAACACAAGAGAAGACTCTACACATGGACATCACCAGATGGTCAACACCAAAATCAGATTCATTATATTCTTTGCAGCCAAAGAGGGAGAAGCTCTATACAGTCAGCAAAAACAGGACCAGGAGCTGACTGTGGCTCAGACCATGAACTCCTTATTGCCAAATTCAGACTTAACTTGAAAGTAGGGAAAACCACTAGACCATTCAGGTATGACCTAAATCAAATCCCTTATGATTATACAGTGGAAGTGAGAAATAGATTTAAGGGCCTAGATCTGATAGATAGAGTGTCTGATGAACTATGGAATGAGGTTCATGACATTGTACAGGAGACAGGGATCAAGACCATTCCCATAGAAAAGAAATGCAAAAAAGCAAAATGGCTGTCTGGGGAGGCCTTACAAATAGCTGTGAAATGAAGAGAAGCAAAAAGCAAAGGAGAAAAAGAAAGATATAAACATCTGAATGCAGAGTTCCAAAGAATAGCAAGAAGAGATAAGAAAGCCTTCTGCAGTGATCAATGCAAAGAAATAGAGGAAAACAACAGAATGGGAAAGACTAGGGATCTCTTCAAGAAAATCAGAGATACCAAAGGAACATTTCATGCAAAGATGAGCTCGATAAACGACAGAAATGGTATGGACCTAACAAAAGCAGAAGATATTAAGAAGAGATGGCAAGAATACACAGAAGAACTGTACAAAAAAGATCTTCACGAACCAAATAATCACGATGGTGTGATCACTGACCTAGAGCCAGACATCTTGGAATGTGAAATCAAGTGGGCCTTAGAAACCATCACTACAAACAAAGCTAATGGGGGTGATGGAATTCCAGTTGAGCTATTCCAAATCCTGAAAGATGATGCTGTGAAAGTGCTACACTCAATATGCCAGCAAATTTGGAAAACTCAGCAGTGGCCACAGGACTGGAAAAGGTCAGTTTTCATGCCAATCCCAAAGAAAGGCAATGCCAAAGAATGCTCAAACTACTGCACAATTGCACTCATCTCACATGCTAGTAAAGAAATGCTCAAAATTCTCCAAGCCGGGCTTCAGCAATATGTGAACCGTGAACTTCCTGATGTTCAAGCTGGTTTTAGAAAAGGCATAGGAACCAGAGATCAAATTGCCAACATCCACTGGATCATGGAAAAAGCAAAAGTTCCAGAAAAACATCTATTTCTGCTTTATTGACTATCCCAAAGCCTTTGACTGTGTGGATCACAATAAACTGTGGAAAATTCTGAAAGAGATGGGAATACCAGAACACCTGATCTGCCTCTTGGGAAATTTGTATGCAGGTCAGGAAGCAACAGTTAGAACTGGACATGGAACAACAAACTGGTTCCAAATAGGAAAAGGAGTTCGTTAAGGCTGTATAATGTCACCCTGTTTATTTAACTTATATGCAGAGTACATCATGAGAAACGCTGGACTGGAAGAAACACAAGCTGGAATCAAGATTGCCGGGAGAAATATCAATAACCTCAGATAAGCAGATGACACCACCCTTATGGCAGAAAGTGAAGAGGAACTAAAAAGCCTCTTGATGAAAGTGAAAGTGGAGAGTGAAAAAGTTGGCTTAAAGCTCAACATTCAGAAAACGAAGATCATGGCATCCGGTCCCACCACTTCATGGGAAATAGATGGGGAAACAGTGGAAACAGTGTCAGACTTTATTTTGGGGGGCTCCAAATTCACTACAGATGGTGACTGCAGCCATGAAATTAAAAGACGCTTACTCTTTGGAAGGAAAGTTATGACGAAGCTAGATAGCATATTCAAAAGCAGAGACATTACTTTGCCAACAAAGGTCCGTCTAGTCAAGGCTATGGTTTTTCCTGTGGTCATGAATAGATGTGAGAGTTGGACTGTGAAGAAGGCTGAGTGCCGAAGAATTGATGCTTTTGAACTGTAGTGTTGGGGAAGACTCTTGAGAGTCCCTTGGACTGCAAGGAGATCCAACCAGTCCATTCTGAAGGACATCAGCCCTGGGATTTCTTTGGAAGGAATGATGCTAAAGCTGAAACTGCAGTACTTTGGCCACCTCATGCGAAGAGTTGACTCATTAGCAAAGACTCTGATGCTGGGAGGGATTGGGGGCAAGAGGAGAAGGGGACGACAAAGGATGAGATGGCTGGATGGCATCAGTGACTCGATGGACGTGAGTCTGAGTGAACTCCGGAAGTTGGTGATGGACAGGGAGGCCTGGTGAGCTGCGATTCATGGAGTCGCAAAGAGTCCAACACAACTGATCGACTTATCTGATCTTATCTGATCTGTAAGAGAGAAAAGAAGTGACCAGCGCCCTCTTTCTACCGGAGGCATTCCTCCCTGGTCTAGATGGGGGTATAGACAGACTTTACAGCTAAGCTTTTCTTTCCTCTTCGGACTTTGTCCCTTACCAACGCAAGTGACATACTCGTCCCTCCTGGTTCTACCTCCGAAACAGGGTGGAGATGCACCAGAGGTAGACCTGATGGCATCCCTGACTGACGTCCAGCTCCTTACTATTAAAACCTTGCTTGCCTCTGATGCCACCCGGGGTGCAATCAGAGTAACCTTCCGGAATGCCTCCCAGGCTAAGACTCTGGGGAGAAACATTCTCATCACCTGAGTGCCTGTGCACGACTTTGAGTATATTCCTGACCACAATAAGACTGATACAAACATAAAACTGAGATGTTCCTTCCAAGAGACACCAAACCAGTATAGGAGCCTCCTAAGCATCACCACACCAGTATAAGAATCTCCTCTGGTCCACTAAGAGCCAGTATTACCAAAGGAAAAAAATCCACTGTAGTTCCAATCTGAGTAACCTTTAACCTCAGAGATGCTCTTGGAGCTAGAGCTCTAACTTCCAAAGTTTCCATGTCTAGTGAGGCTAGGCACTTCCTGACTACCAATCCAAGCTTGGGATCTAAGTAACAGTATACAGTAACAGCATAGATCACACGTCCTTAAAAGTCTATGATCCGACAGATTAGGTTAGTACTTCTAATTTCCAGGCTTCCCTGGTGGCTCAGATGGTAAAGCATCTGCCTACAAGGCAGGAGACCAGAATTCAATCCCTCATTTGGGAAGATCTCCTGGAAAAGAAAATGGCAACCCACTCCAGTATTCTTGCCTGGAAAATCCCTTGGACAGAGGAACCTGGTAGGCTAAAGTCTGTGGGGTTGCAAAGAGTCGGACATGACTGAGTGGCTTCACTTTCACTTTCTAATTTCCAAGGAGTTATGAAATGGTCAAAGAGACCAAAAAGTTTGACTGAGAAAGGAGAGTTAGGTCCACATGCTTTGCCCGTTTCTGGTGGGTTCCCCAAAGGAGACTTTGGGTGCCTCTTGGCATTGGCAGGTTGATATAAACCCCTGACAGTTTTCTGCCATAAGCCATATGAGGTTGCCCCGGAACCACAGAGCAGGGCTCCTTACTTGCTTGGCGCAGGGCATTTCATTCATTCACACAAGCACACCGTAGAGTTAGTAAGGTACAGCAGAAAACGTGTTTGCTAGGGGAAGAGAGAACTAGAGCTCCAAGCATCCTTACCTTGTCCTGAAGAATCCCAAACGAGCCCTCAAGATGAAAGGGTGTTACTGAACCATGAAAAGACACCGGGATTCTTGGCCTCCAAAGGAGAATAATTCAATCTGGGGCCAGAGATGAGGCTTGATCGCTCAGAGCTTTTGTGTAATAAAATTTTATTAAAGTATAAAGGACATAGAGAAAGCTTCTGACATAGGCATCAGAAAGGGGTAGAAAGAGTACCCTCTTGCTAGTGTTAGCAAAGAAATTATACACTCTCTAATTAGTTATTACAGTGAATCAAAAGAATGTCTGGAGGTTGTAAAGACCTCACTAGATCTACTCCCATAATTTACATTTTAAGGTAACAGGATTAACCAGAAGGTTTTTTCCAGAGACTGTCCCCAAGCAGGAAACATTATTGTTATATAATCCTAAGGGATGTGGGGGGGGGACTTTGTCCTTTCTTCCTCCTTGAGAATTCCAGACCCCTCTCTCCTTGAGGACCCCCCTAGACTTCTTATCAACCTGTCTAGGAAATGACTCTCTTAAAGCTTACTCAAACTCTTGACCATCAAGTTAGTGATGCCATCCAACCATCTCATCCTTTCATTTCCTTCTCTTCCTGCCTTCAATCTTTCCCAGCATCAGGGTCTTTTCAAATTAGTCAGTTCTTCACATTAGGTGACCAAAGTATTGGGGTTTCAGCCTCAGAATCAGTCATTCCAATGAATATTCAGGGCTTATTTCCTTAAAGGTTGACCAGTTTGATCTCCTTGCTGTCCAAGGGACTCAAAAGTCTTCTCTAACACCACAGTTCAAAATTATCAATTCTTCAGCACTCAGCTTTCTTTATAGTCCAACTCTCACATCCATTCATGACCACTAGAAAAACCATAGTTTTGACTAGATAGTCCTTTGTTGGACTTTGTTGCTCTTTAATATGCTGTCAAGGTTGGTCATAGTTTTTCCTCCAAGAAGCAAGTGTCTTTTAATTCATGACTGCAGTCACCATCTGCAGCAATTTTGGAGCCAAAAAATAAAGTGTGTCACTGTTTACATTGCTTCTCCATCTATTTGTCATGAGATGGGATTGGATGCCATGATCTTAGTTTGCTGAATATTGAGAAAAAGCCAACTTTTTCACTCTCCTCTTTCACTTTCATCAAGAAGCTCTTTAGTTCTTCACTTTTTGCTATAAGGGTGGTGTCATCTGCATATCTGAGATTATTGACATTTCTTCTGGCAATCTTGACTCCCACTTGTGCTTCATGCACCCATTGTTTCTCATGATGTACTCTGCATATAAGTTAAATAAGCAGGGTGACAATATACAGCCTTGACGTACTCCTTTTCCTATTTGGAACCAGTCTGTTGTTCCATGTCCAGTTCTAACTGTTGCTTCCTGACCTGCAAGAGGCAGGTCAGATGGTCTGGTATTCCCATCTCTTGAAGAATTTTCCACAATTGGTTGTGATCAACACAATCAAAGTCTTGGGAATAATCAATAAGGTGGAAGTAGAAGCTTTTCTGGAATTCTCTTGCTTTTTCTATGATCCAACAGATCTTGGCAATTTGATGTCTAGTTCCTCTCCCTTTGCTAAAACCAGCTTGAAAGTTCACAGTTCACATACTTTTGAAGCCTGGCTTCGAGAATTTTGAACATTACTTTGCTAGCATGTGAGATAAGTGCAATTGTGCAGTAGTTTGAAAAATCTTTGGCATTGGCCTTCTTTGGGATTGGAATGAAAAATGACCTTTTCCAGTCCTGGGACTGGAGTTTTCCAAATTTGCTGACATATTGAGTGTAGCACTTTCACAGCATCATTTTTTGGATTTTAAATAGCTTAACTGGAATTCCACCACCTCCACTAACTTTGTTTGTAGTTATGCTTCCTAAGGCCCACTTGACTTCACATTCCATGGTGTCTGGCTCTAGCTGAGTGATCACATCATCATCATTATCTTGGTCATGAAGATCTTTTTTGTATAGTTCTTCTGTGTATTATTGCCACTTTTTTTATTAATATCTTCTGCTTCTGTTAGGTCCATATCATTTATTTGCTTTACTCTGCCCATCTTTGCATGAAATATTCCCTTGGTATCTCTAATTTTCTTAAAGAGATCTCTAGTCTCTCCCATTCTATTTTGTTCCTCTGTTTCTTTGTATTGATCATTGAAGAAGGTTTTGTTATCTCTCCTTTCTATTATTTGGAACTCTGCATTCAAATGGGTATATATTTCCTTTATGGGTATATATATATATATATATATATATATATATATATATATATAATTATTATTATTTATGTGTGTAATACATATAATTACTAAATAATCTATCATGTATGTGGTGGTGGTTGGAGTGGTGGTTTAGTCACTAAGTCAGACACTGTCTAATTCAGTCTGATACTTTGTGACCCCATGGACTGTAGCCTGCAAGCCTCCTTTTTCCACGAGATTTCCCTGGCAAGAATACTGGAGTTGGTTGTCATTTCCTTTTTCAAAGGATCTTCCTGACCCAGGGATCAAAGTTACATCTCCTGCATTGCAGGGATTCTCCTACATTGCAGGTGGATTCTTTAACACTGATCAACCATGGAAGCCCATTATAAAGTGTGTAATATATATATTATATAACATAACTAAGTTGTCTTTATATAATAATATTTAAATATTTTTAACTTTATAATAATTGAATTGCAAGTTATCAAGAAAAAGAATGAACACCACAAAAAGACTTTACCTCCTCTTCTGGGGAAATGGTTGTGTGCTTTTGGTTGTACAGAAGATAGTTGTGTCATAATAAGCAGACTCTTAATCTTATTATTGTATTTATTTGAATATGAAGTATGATTTAAAGAGTTGCATGTAGGTGCCAAGTAGACAAGTGATGAACTTGTGATGGTTAATTTTATGTGTAAACTTGGCTAGGCTATGTACCTGATTATTTAGCCAGACATAACTGGATGTTCCTGAAAATAATTTTTGTGTAAGATTAACATTTAATTCAGTAGAATGTAATAAAGATTACCTTCCATAATGTGCAGAGGGGAGGCCTCATCAAGTCAGTTGAAAACCTTAAGAATAAGATTGACTTCCCTGAAGAAGAGGAAATTCTACCCATACACTGTCACATTGTCTTAGGACTCGAGCTACAGTATCAACTATTCTCTGGGTCTCCAGCATGTCAGGGACTTCCCAGGTGGCTCAGAGGTAAAGAATCCGCCTGCAATGCAGGAGACGCAGGAAATGTGGATTTGATCCCTGAGTGGGAAAGATCCTCTGGAAGAGGGAATGGGAATCCGCTCCAGTATTCTTGCCTGGAGAATCCCATGGGCAGAGGAGCCTGGCAGGTTACAGTTCATAGGGTCGCAAAGAGTCAGACATGACTGAAGCAACTGAGCATGCACACATGCTAGCATATCAGACTACCCTGGATCTTTTAGAATTGTCAGCCTCCAAAACAGAATGATTAAATTTCTTAAATTTCTTTCTCCCCACACAAACACATGCTCTCACACACACACAAACTCAATTCTCTTCATTCTGTTTCTTGGAGAACCCTTAGTACCATAAGGATAAAATATGATGATCAGCCTAGATTAATCACAATTCATTTCTGGGGTGGAAGAAAGCCCAATGTTTGCATAATACATATTCTTGTAATACTGCAGCAAAATTGAGTATTTGTTAACAAAAAGAAATGTGGTGGAATTTACACTGGGTAGCAACAAATAGTGTCTGTTATAATTATATTTTGAACATCTCCAACTTTGTAAAGTTGACTACTTTTACTAAGCACAAATTTTTATCAACAAAGTACAGTTATTCTTCAATAAGGAAACACAAACGGCTAGAATTTTTTCTTACTTTCTAATCTCCTCTCTACCATCCTGTAAAATCTGCATCTCAATTTTAGTTTCCCTTCTATCAGAATGGGGAGGGTGTGGCTGTAAGGAAAGGAAGAATGAGAATCGAGTGTACTTTGGTTTAAAGAGTGAATATAAACATATTTGTACCCACAGCTAAGAGGTAACAGCAACATTTATGTTTTGAGTGTCAGATATGACCAGGATCTTGGGATATAGCAATTAATAAAATAGAAAGGGAAAAACAGCTCCCATGGAGGTTACTTTCTGGTGAACAGATTCAGTGCATTAATATCTAACATGCCAAATCAATATCTCATTCCATTTGGTTCTTGTAGCATTTTTTAACAGCTTTATTGAGGCATAATTCACAAAATATGCAATTCACCCATCTGAAGTTTAAAATTAAATAACATTTTATTAATATCACAGATATATGCAATTATCACCATGGTCAGTTTTAAGACCTTTTCATCATACCCAAAAGAAACTTCACATTATGCCTACAGATTTTTCTCTTTCTTCATGCAGCTCTATTGTTTTTTGGTCATATATTCTGAGGCTCTGCTATCTTGTGCATGTACATTTAGGATCATGATGTCTTCTGATGTACAGATTCATTTATCATTATGCAGTGTCTCTATATTTCTAGTATATTTCATTGCTCAGAAGTTTTGTAGCTGCCACTGTAGCCATTATATCATCCCACTTCTGCATATAGGTCTAATATGTGAGATGGACAGAAACCAGGAGCTCTGCTAAACACTAAGCCACAGATAGATTGGGCCACTTCTTCCAGGAGCTATGAGTTTTCCCTACTGGAATCTTCTTCTTCTTCTTTTTTTTATTCTCAAAGGATAATCTATTTGTAGTTATGGGTTTCAGATGTATCAAGTAAGTGTTCAGTACAATATATATTGGAGATCAAAAACAAAACATAGAACTCACCATGATTACACTTTTAAAACCCTTATATCTCTAGCCATTCCATCTTTGTTTTTCCATGTTTCAGAATCCTTTGGTTATTAAATTATTTCAAGGATATTTAGTTTTATTAAAAGTGAAGGAACAGAAAAAATTGAGACCAGACCATTTTGTCTCAGAACTGCAACCCTGCCAGAGTCCAACTCCAGCAGCCAGGGATTCAACCTGAAGAGATGGACAGTGTCGGCGAGTAATGAGACAGCCTCTCATTTTTCTTTTGGACTGCCTATTTATTCCAAGTTTAAGATTCTCTTTTATACTTTTACAAAAACATTAAGCCAGAGGTTTGGCATTTTCAGTTCCCCCTCTCCCAGATTTATTATCTCCATAAATCATTGTTGCTCTTCAAACAGAGTTCCTACTTCAGTGATTCTCTGGAATCAGCCTTATCATCTATTATCTACCTCTTCTAATGTGTCCTATAGTTAACTTGTGATTACATTGTAACTCATGCTACATTCCTCAGTTTACTACTTATCTTCCTAAGTCCTGTTTGCCCTTAACATCCTGAGCTCACTATATCTTAAAAAGGCTTCTAGCTATAGTGTCTCTAAAAATTCCTAACTTCTATAAGCATAGTAAAATACGCTAACTTTACAACATTCCTTAAATCTTTAACTTCTAACTATTTTAATTATTTCTAAGTCCTAAATTCAGTAAACTCCTTTGCCATAAACATTCTCCTCACAGATAGACTTCAGATATCAATCCCTCCCATGACCTCAAGCTATGGCCTATGTGCTCATCCTGGAACACTCTGTTGTAAAAGTCCTTGAACAAATGTCAATGATTAACTTTATGAATTATTTTCTGAGCACAGCTGCAGAAGGCTTTGGGCCTTCTCATGCTCCTCTCAAGAACAATAAGCACCTTAATATTCCTTTTTAGTCAACTCAGCCAAGGAGAGGAAAAGACAAGTCAGAATTACAAGGCCTAAGTCCTTCATCCCAGGATCCATGCCTGCGGAATGCGGAGAGGGGGCTGGGGGCCGTGCCTCCATTTTGTCAGTAATGCCTAACGCTGCTCCTGACACAACCCTCCAACCATTTTTAAAATATACATTTTTTCTCTGTACTTAGAAACATTTTACTAGATATGTATGGCAGAAGATAGCTCGTTTCTTCCCATAAAGAACATACTATATAGTACAGTAATTTTTTCTTGCTTCTACATTAGAATCACCTAGTACAGTAAGTCAGATGGTCTGGAAATTAGATTTGGAGACTCTAAAAGTTGCATGCATGAAGTTTATTGAGACTTGTCCCTGTGCTTAACAACTGTAAAGGAAGCAAGAATCAACAGTGGCAGAAGTTAAATAGCAGTACAATGGCAACAGAAGTCTCTGCTGTTCTACCAGTAAGTTCTGGAGCTGAAATGGTCTTTCAGAGTTGTCCCAATTGAAACAAGGGGCAGCGAGGAGGCAAAACTTGTACTCATTAAATGACAAATCATTGGGAGTGAAGCTACTTCTAGGATAGAAGTATAATCTTGAGAGAGGTAGCTTCCTTTTGCAGACAGTGATTTTTTTGATAGGGTTTCAGCTGTGATACATCAACAACTATCTGGCAGTGGAGGGAATAAATGACTGGGTCTTGTAGAGAGATTTGTCAAATGTATGTGAGCATCCACTACGCCTGGATAACTTGCAAATTTTTCAGCTATTCAAGCTCTAAATTAGAATATTCTCACTCAGAATATCTGTAGTTGAACATAGACATGTGTACTTTCCAAAAATCTCTACAAATATTTCTTGTACACAACCAGGGTTGAAAACTGCTTATTTATTTTGTGATTGTAAACATGCTTCATATGTACACCCACCTGTGGAGGAGATACAGAGGAAAGCAGAGAATAGTATGGGGTTGGGTGGCATTGATCTGCAAAAAAAATTTAGAAAACCTAAAACTTGTACTTAATCATAAAGGAAATGTGGGAATTTAATTAGTGGTAGTAAATTTAGAATTCTCAGGAAGGTGTACAGTTAAGTGATATGAGTGAAAGCTAAATATGCATAGAAAATTCACGGGGCATTTATCATATAGTGATTTTGATTATAAATTTATAGATAGACATGAGGGTCATTTCCTAATCTATTAATAAACTGCTGTGTGATAGTCTATAATAGACATTTGAAGTATTACCTTCCTCATAATAAAGTTCAGGTTCAACAAGTATTCACTGAATGTTTACTATGTATAACTCACTTCTCTAGGTATTAGAAAGAAAGAAAGAAAGAAGAAAGAAAATGAAGTCGCTCAGTCGTGTCCAACTCTTTGCAACCCCATGGACTGAAGCCTACCAGGCTCCTCCATCCATAGAATTTTCCAGGCAAAAGTACTGGAGTGGGTTACAATTTCCTTCTCCAGGGGATTTTCCCAACCCAGAAATTGAACCCAGGTTTCCTGCATTGTAAGCAGATGCTTTACTGTCTGAGCCACCAGGGAGGTCCTAGGTATTAGAGCACAGAATTAAACCAGACAGACATTGTCTTTACTCTTGTAGGCATAATATTTAGCTACCAAAATTGTTGTTAGGATAAGTTATATTGCATCTGCAATGCTTAACACACAGCATAGGACATATTTGCTCAATGAGTGTCAGCTGTTATTTGTGTTAATAACATAATTATAGTTGGAGGATATTTGAAGACAGGAAAAATCAAGCCTCTATATATATATAGTCAAGATCAATTAGCAGAAGGCATTGACTACCAAATTAAAGATTTTGGTTTTGAATTTATAATTTATAGAAAGGAAACTTGGCTTACTTTTGTAAACTTTTTGAAACATAGGAAATACTTTTAAAAATGTGTTTTATAATGTCAAAGATGCCAAAATGACCAAATAGGGAAAGAAAACTTTTTTCAAGAAATGGGTATATTTCTGTGCATGAAAAAATAAATCATCTAACTTACTTCAAGTATAAAAATTATTCAATATGAATTACAGAATTAAAAGTAAATTTTCAAATTACAAAATTAAGAGAAAACATAGTAAAATATTTCTGTTACGTCAATTAAAGCAACTGCATCTTAGGACATAAGAAGCAATAAGCATAAAAGAAAATATTAAAAAAACTAGACATAACCAAAAGTTAAAGTTTCTTCTTAGCATTAAGAAAATTAATAGATAAGTCAAGACATGGCAAAAATATTCAAAAAAAGATATATCTGGCAAAGTACTGGTATTAATCATAAATCTAATTATTGCAAATGCTTTTTAAAAACACATTTCAATTTTTATTTTAAGAAATGGAACTGATATTAATCATTTAGCACATGAAAAAGTCATCACAGGTTTTTGTTTTTTGTTTTTTTTAGTTAAATACACACTATGGTTCTGTTGCTGTTGTTAACATCTTTTCTGACCACAATGCAGTAAGATTAGATCTCAATTATAGGAGAAAAACTATTAAAAATTCCAACATATGGAGGCTGAACAACACACTGCTGAATAACCAACAAATCACAGAAGAAATCAAAAGAAATCAAAATTTGCATAGAAATGAATGAAAACGAAAACACAACAACCCAAAACCTGTGGGACATGGTAAAAGCAGTCCTAGGGGGAAAGTTCATAGCAATACAGGCACACCTCAAGAAACAAGAAAAAAGTCAAATAAATAACCTAACTCTACACATAAAGCAACTAGAAAAGGAAGAAATGAAGAACCCCACGGTTAGTAGAAGGAAAGAAATCTTAAAAATTAGAGCAGAAATAAATGCAATAGAAACAAAAGAGACCACAGCAAAAATCAACAAGACCAAAAGCTGGTTCTTTGAAAGGATAAATAAAATTGACAAACCATTAGCCAGACTCATCAAGAAACAAAGGGAGAAAAATCAAATCAATAAAATTAGAAATGAAAATGGAGAGATCACCACAGACAACACAGAAATACAAAGGATCATAAGAGACTACTATCAACAATTATATGCTAATAAAATGGACAACGTGGAAGAAATGGACAAATTCTTAGAAAAGTACAACTTTCCAAAACTGGACCAGGAAGAAATAGAAAATCTTAACAGACTCATCACAAGCATAGAAATTGAAACTGTAATCAAAAATCTTCCAGCAAACAAAAGCCCAGGTCCAGACGGCTTCACAGCTGAATTCTACCAAAAATTTAGAGAAGAGCTAACACCTATCCTGCTCAAACTCTTCCAGAAAATTGCAGAAGAAGGTAAACTTCCAAACTCATTCTATGAGCCCACCATCACCCGCATACCAAAACCTGAAAAAGATCCCACAAAAGAAGAAAACTACAGGCCAATATCATTGATGAACATAGATGCAAAAATCCTTAACAAAATTCTAGCAATCAGAATCCAACAACACATTTAAAAGATCATACACCATGACCAAGTGGGCTTTATCCCAGGGATGCAAGGATTCTTCAATATCCACAAATCAATCAATGCAATATACCACATTAACAAATTGAAAAATGAAAACCATCTGATCATCTCAATAGATGCAGAGAAAGCCTTTGACAAAATTCAACATCCATTTATGATAACAACTCTCCAGAAAGCAGGAATAGAAGGAACATACCTCAACATAATAAAAGCTATATATGACAAACCCACAGCAAACATTATCCTCAATGGTGAAAAATTGAAAGCATTTCCTCTAAAGTCAGGAACAAGAAAGGGTGCCCACTTTCACCACTACTATTCAACATAGTTTTGGAAGTTTTGGCCACAGCAATCAGAGCAGAAAAAGAAATAAAAGGAATCCAAATTGGAAAAGAAGAAGTAAAACTCTCACTATTTGCAGATGACATGATCCTCTACATAGAAAACCCTAAAGACTCCACCAGAAAATTACTAGAAATAATCAATGACTATAGTAAAGTTGCAGGATATAAAATCAACATACAGAAATCCCTTGCATTCCTATACACTAATAATGAGAAAACAGAAAGAGAAATTAAGGAAACAATTCCATTCACCATTGCAACGGAAAGAATAAAATACTTAGGAATATATCTACCTAAAGAAACTAAAGACCTATATATAGAAAACTATAAAACACTGGTGAAAGAAATCAAAGAGGACACTAATAGATGGAGAAATATACCATGTTCATGGATTGGAAGAATCAATATAGTGAAAATGAGTATACTACCCAAAGCAATTTATAGATTCAATGCAATCCCTATCAAGCTACCAACAGTATTCTTCACAGAGCTAGAACAAATAATTTCACAATTTGTATGGAAATACAAAAAAACCTCAAATAGCCAAAGCGATCTTGAGAAAGAAGAATGGAACTGGAGGAATCAACCTACCTGACTTCAGGCTCTACTACAAAGCCACAGTTATCAAGACAGTATGGTACTGGCACAAAGACAGAAATATAGATCAATGGAACAAAATAGAAAGCCCAGAGATAAATCCATGCACATATGGACACCTTATCTTTGACAAAGGAGGCAAGAATATACAATGGATTAAAGACAATCTCTTTAACAACTGCTGCTGGGAAATCTGGTCAACCACTTGTAAAAGAATGAAACTAGAACACTTTCTAACACCATACACAAAAGTAAACTCAAAATGGATTAAAGATCTAAACATAAGACCAGAAACTATAAAACTCCTAGAGGAGAACATAGGCAAAACACTCTCTGACATACATCACATCAGGATCCTCTATGATCCACCTCCCAGATTATTGGAAATAAAAGCAAAAATAAACAAATGGGACCTAATTAACCTTAAAAGCTTCTGCACATCAAAGGAAACTATTAGCAAGGTGAAAAGACAGCCTTCAGAATGGGAGAAAAAAATAGCAAATGAAGCAACTGACAAACAACTAATCTCAAAAATATACAAGCAACTCCTACAGCTCAAGTCCAGAAAAATAAATGACCCAATCAAAAAATGGGCCAAAGAACTAAATAGACATTTCTCCAAAGAAGACATACAGATGGCTAACAAACACATGAAAAGATGCTCAACATCACTCCTTATCAGAGAAATGCAAATCAAAACCACTATGAGGTACCATTTCACACCAGTCAGAATGGCTGTGATCCAAAAGTCTACAAATAATAAATGTTGGAGAGGGTGTGGAGGAAAGGGAACCCTCTTACACTGTTGGTGGGAATGCAAACTAGTACAGCCACTATGGAGAACAGTGTGGAGATTCCTTCAAAAACTGGAAATAGAACTGCCTTATGATCCAGCAATCCCACTGCTGGGCATACACTCTGAGGAAACCAGAAGGGAAAGAGACACATGTACCCCAATGTTCATTGCAGCACTGTTTATAATAGCCAGGACATGGAAGCAACCTAGATGCCCATCAGCAGATGAATGGATAAGAAAGCTGTGGTACATATACACAATGGAGTATTACTCAGCCATTAAAAAGAATACATTTGAATCAGTTCTAATGAGGTGGATGAAACTGGAGCCTATTATACAGAGTGAAGTAAGCCAGAAGGAAAAACACCAATGCAGTATACTAATGCATATATATGGAATTTAGAAAGATGGTAACAATAACCTGGTGTACGAGACAGCAAAAGAGACACTGATGTATAGAACAGTCTTATGGACTCTGTGGGAGAGGGAGAGGGTGGGAAGATTTGGGAGAATGACATTGAAACATGTAAAATATCATATAAGAAACGAGTTGCCAGTCCAGGTTCGATGCACGATACTGGATGCTTGGGGCTAGTGCACTGGGACGACCCAGAGGGATGGTATAGGGAGGGAGGAGGGAGGAGGGTTCAGGATGGGGAACACATGTATACCTGTGGCGGATTCATTTTGATATTTGGCAAAACTAATACAATTATGTAAAGTTTAAAAATAAAATAAAATTAAAAAAAATAAAAACACATTTAAATTTTTATTTTAAGAAATGGAACTGATATTAATCATTTAGCACATGAAAAATTCATCACAGGTTTTTGTTTTGTTTGTTTGTTTTTTAGTTAAATACACAGTATGGTTCTATTGCTGTTGTTTAGTCACTAAGTTGTGTCTGACTCTTTTGTAATCCCAGGGACTGTAGCCTGACAGGCACTTTGTCCATGGGATTTTCCAGGCAAGAATACTGGAGTGGGTGGCATTACCTTCTCCAGGGGATCTTCCTGACTCAACAATTGAACCACATCTCCTGAATTGGCAGGCAAACTCTTTATCACTGAGCCACCAGGGAAGTTTATGTTTCTATTATACATTCATATCAATGGCTAAAAATCATAAAACTAACAACACTGAATTCTGTCTGGGCATGAAACATATTGACTCTAATTGTCAGCAGTAGTGTAAAATGCCACAATAAGTTTGGATAAGTTCAGCATGTTCTTAAAAAATTAAACAATACTTACTTTTAAGACCCAAAACTGGATATGATACAGATATACATTGATAAGACAATAGTTAAACAAGATAAGGATAACATTATTAAGCACTATCAAGCTCCATCTATGCCCCTAAACCCTTGTCAACCATCAATCATTTTATCATTGTTATAGACTTGTTTTTAGCTAGAGTATTATATTTTTAGAGTCATATAATATGTAACCATTTTTGACTGGCTTCTTACACATAAGAATATCCATTTGATTTATCCATATTCTCTGTGATTTGATATTGCATTTCTCTTTTTTTGATTAATGGGCTATTTTTAAAATCATTTTTGAGTTTACAAAAATATTGAACAGAAAATGCAGAAGTTTCCATATTCCCTTATCTCTTCCTCCAGTTTACCCTATTATTAACATCTTGCACTTGTGGGTGCATTTATTAGAATTGATAAATCAATACTGACACATTATTGATAATAAAAGTCCATAGTTTATGTTAGGGGTTACTTTAGGAACTGTAAATTCTATGAGTTTTGACGAATAAATAGCAATATGTATCCCCAATGGTTCAGCAATAAAGAATCCACCTACAATGCAGGAGACGCAAGTTTGATCCATGAGTCAGGAAGATACCCTTGAGAAGGAAATGGCTACCCATTTCAGTATTCTTGCCTGGATAATTCCATGGACAGAGGAGCCTGGTGATCTACAGTCCATAGGGTCACAAAAAGTTGGACATCACTGAGCATGCATGTATCCATCATTAAATTACAGAATAATTCCACTTCCCCCATATCCATTGTGCTCCACTTACTAATCGATCACTTTCTTCCCCAAATTCTGGCAACCACACATAGCCTCTATAGTTTTATCTTAAGAGGAAGGTCAGGTGGTCTGGTATTCTGATCTCTTTCTGAATTGTCCACACTTTATTGTGATCCAGACAGTCAAAGGCTTTGGCATAGTCAATAAAGCAGAAACAGATGTTTTTCTGGAACTCTTTTGCCTTTTCAATGATCCAGCAGATGTTGGCAAATTGATCTCTGGTCCTTCTGACTTTACTAAAACAAGCTTGAATATCTGGAAGTTCAAGGTTCATGTATTGGCTTGGAGAATTTTGAGCATTACTTTACTAGTGTGTGAGATGAGTGCAATTGTGCAGTAGTTTGAGCATTCTTTGGCATTGTCTTTCTTTGGGATTGGAATGAAAACTGACCTTTTCCAGTCCTGCTACCAATGCTGAGTTTTCCAAATTTGCTGACATATTGAGTGCAGCACTTTCACAGCATCAAATTTTAGGATTTGAAATAGCTCAACAGGAATTCCATCACCTCCACTAGCTTTGTCCCTAGTGATGCTTCTTAAGGCCCACTTGACTTCACACTCCCGGATGTCTAGCTCTAGGTGAGTGATAACACCATCATGATTATCTGGGTCATTAAGATCTTTTTTGTACAGTTCTTCTGTGTATTCTTGCCACCTCTTCTTAATATCTTCTGCTTCTGTCAGGTCCATACCATTCTGTCCTTTATTGAGCCCATCTTTGCATGAAATGTTCCTTGGTATCTCCAATTTTCTTGAAGAGATCTCTAGTCTTTTCCATTCTATTGTTTTCCTCTATTTCTTTGCATTGATCACTGAGGAAGTCTTTATTATCTCTCCTTGCTATTATTTGGAACTGTGCATTCAAATGGGTATATATTTCCTTTTCTCCTTTGCTTTTCACTTCTCTTCTTTTCACAGCTAATTGTAAGGCCTCCTCAGACAACCATTGTAGTTTTATGCATTTCTTTTTCTTGGGGATGGTCTAGACCTCTGTCACCTCTCTTGAGAAACCTGTATGCAGATCAGGAAGGAACAGTTAGAACTGGACATGGAACAACAGACTGGTTCCAAATAGGAAAAGGAGTATGTCAAGGTTGTATATTGTCACCCTGCTTATTTAAATTATATGCAGAGTACATCATGAGAAATGCTGGGCTGGATGAAGCACAAGCTGGAATCAAGATTGCCAGTTCAGTTGAATTGCTCAGTCGTGTCTGATTCTTTGTGACCCCAGGAATCAGGCGACCCCATGAAACAGGCACTCTATCTATCAGATCTAGTCCCTTATATCTATTTCTCATTTCCACTGTATAATCATAAGGGATTTGATTTAGGTCATACCTGAATGGTCTAGTGGTTTTCCCTACTTTCTTCAATTTAAGTCTGAATTTGGTAATAAGGAGTTCATGATCTGAGTCACAGTCAGCTTCTGGTCTTGTTTTTGTTGACTGTATACAGCTTCTCCATCTCTGGCTACAAAGAATATAATCAATCTGATTTCAGTGTTGACCACTTGGTGATGTCCATGTGTAGAGTGTCGGGAGCCACCACAGGAGATCCCACCCATGACAAAGGTCATGTGAAAGAGACCTGACAGGCAAAGGCGGGATCAGGCCTCAAGAGACCCCCTAGATCTGCTCAAACATCTACCCCTGAAACAAAAATCTGTCTGTCTTACTATTTTGTGCCTTTCACCAACTCTTCTGTCATTAACAGGGGGCTATCCCCGACCACCTGTCTCTGGAAAAAGTCAACTTAGGGCTTTAGTTAATAAGTCTCCTGGGCATGAAAAAAATATTTCTATTTTAACCCCTCTGTTGACATTCTAGCTTGCCTGACAGGTTTATCCATACTCTTACAATTAGCACACATAATTGTTCACAACTCCCCAACCTTAAAAGGCACGGGAAGCCAAAACATTCTGAAAGTCCTAATGAACATAGAGCTCTTTAAGAGATGAAAAATTATTAAAATAGACAGTACTGGTAAAGGGCTTAGTTATTGGGCCAATGCTTGCTGCCAAGTGCCCATATCCCTTATCCATTGTGCACCTGGGAGTACATTGGTTAACATAGTTAAAATGTAAGAAAAAAAAAAAAAAACAAGCAGTAGCCTTAAAATTAACCACATCAGACCTTTGAGCTAATTGGTTCTTTCTTTATTGTAACCTACTACACCTTTGCTCTGTGAAAATGTAACTCTGTTTAGTACTTTCTGAGGCTGAGAAAAATAAAGAAAAAAACACTTTAAGGGAAAACAAGTCTTCTGGCTGATCAGCCTTTATCAAAAAAAGGTCATAAAATGTCCACAGGCCTCCAAGGCCAAAAGATATTGTACACAACATTGTTTATGAGAAAGGTATGCAAAAAAAAAAAAAAATCCTGGTTTCAATAAAGACAAAACAAATATAATGGTTGGGCTGACTCTGTATGACTGCATCTTTCATTTCCCTCTATGTACAAGTCAAGGTATAAATGTTCCTTTTGAAAATAAAGTTATGGGCCTCGCTCACTGAAGCTTGGTCTCCCCGTGTCATTCTTTTTTTCCTTTTCCCTCCTTTTCTCTCTCTGTTCTTCTTTCAGGATGACTCCTTGGAACACAAGAGCTTTATTGGCTTTCTGTGTAAACCAAAGAAGATCAAGCCTCTTTCTCTTCTCTTTTATCTATCCCTAATCGTCTATGCCATCATCCTGAGGGTACCCCTGGATCCTGCTGGGGCTGGACCCTGACAACTGGCACCCGAACAGGGACCCAAAGGTAAGTCTCCCCCATTGTACAGTTTTCAGATGGCTTAAGACCCCACTCAGGGTGTCGCGGACCCCCCTACATAAGATAAGTAAGGTGAGGAGTAAGAAGTAGGAATCGTTTGGACAAAGAAGTAAAAAAGATAATAGATTTTCTGAAATGGGTAACTCTGAAACTAAAAAACAAAAACTCTTTATAAAAATAATCTTAAAACTGTTAAACAAACAAAAAAATAATAATAAGGTTAAAAAAGCTAGTATTCAATCCTTTTTTACATTTAAACAAAAACAGTGTCCCCTGTGGCTGAGTGCCCTGGCGAGCTCCCTCCCCCTCTACACAAACTTTTAAAAACTTATTACACTTTACATGGCCCGAAAAAAGTCCCCACTGACACCTTTTCTTTATAAAACATGATTAGAGATGCTTTAAATCCTGCTCATTAATCTAAAGGGTAAGTAATTTGAGATTGTAATGCAGGGTGGTTATGATTGTACCTGTGGGTGGCCGACAAGTTTGCACAAAAGATAAAAAGTGAAAAGGGGAATACGGGAGAAGAAAAAACAGTGGTTGTAGAGGGCCGCAGGAAAAAAAAAAAAAGAGAGAAAGAGAGATTATAAGGGACAAAAAGAGACGAGGCAAGACAGCAAGAGAGAAAAAAAAAAGGAGATAAAAACTTAAAGACAAGAACTCTGTGAGTCCCAAAAAAAGAACTAGACAAAACCAAAAAAGACTTAGAGAAAAAGTGGTATGTGGGGTGGGGGTGCTACAAAAGAAAAAAAGAGTGAGAGAGAGACTGAGAAAGATAAGAGATTCGAACGCCAGAGACACAGAGACAAAAGGTGAGACTAGAGAGAGAAAGACAGGGTAAAGAAAAGATAAAAAGTTTTTTGAACAAAAGAACTTTTAAAGCAGATGCGTACACAATATACAGAGTGTGCTCCTTGGAAAAAAACCCCCTCAGGGGGACCTCACCCAGGCTAAAAAAAAAAAAAAAAGTGAAACGGTAAGGAGACTTAACAACAATATTAACCCTTGACGTGCCGGTTATTCCAATTCCAACAGGAGTGGCTGGCCCCCTACCTAAAGACATTGTAAGATTTGTGCTGAGGCATAGCTCACTTTCTTTTCAAAAAATTTCGGTGGTGCCTGGTGTAGTCGATTCTGATTATATTAAAAAAATTAAAATTTTGATCTTGCTGCCTACCAAAACTGTACAAATTAATAAAAGTCAAAGAGTAACACAGCTTTTGCTTTTACCTTATTATCAGACAAAAAAAAAACCCTTGACTTCTCAAGCTAGGGGCCATGGAACATTTAGATCTAGTGATCTAACCTTTTGGGTACAGAAAATTACAGCTCCAAGGCCTTTGAAAGATCTTTTAATTCAAGAAAATAAAATGTCAAGGCTGTTATAAACAGTTATTTAGGCTTTTCCACATTTAAGAGACCACACCTTCAATCTTTTGACTGACTCAGGATATATTGTAGGGTGATTTCTTCATATAGAAACTAATATTCCAAAAAATAAAACTACTATCTTCTCCTTGTTATCTGATTTACAAAAAGAGATTAAACACAGAGATAAAAAATATTTTGTGGGACAGAGAGCCCATTCCGGCTTGTTTGGCCCTTTACATATAAAAAATGCTTTGGTAGATACATTGACTAAAGTAATTGCTTTAAACTTACATAAAAAAATTGATAAGGCCAAAAATTCTCACAAAATTCACCATCAAAATGCAGGTGGGTTAAGGTATGAATTTCATATCCTGGCCTGATGTGTTGCTAACTTGTGGGAGAGGGTATGTTTATATTTTTCCTCAGGACGCAGATTCGCCAATTTGAATCACGGAGAGCCGCCAGCCACGCCCCACACCCTCCTCACTACACCCTGTGACCTAGAGCCAAAAAAGTTTGTGCGGGGAGTAAAAGCCAGAAAAGAGAGCACACCCGCAGAGTGCCGTCCAGACCAGCGCAGCTCCAGCCGACAAGAGGAGAACGCCCAGAGCCCAGGCGGTGGCTAGCTTAAGTCCGCGACCCCCGCCCCTCTGCCCACCATGGGCGCCGCAGCCCACAGCCTGCCACTCGCATTCTGCCTCCTACTGCTGGAGACACTGCTCCCCCGGGCCAACGCCTACAGCTGCTCCCCAGTGCACCCACAACAGGCGTTTTACAATACAGACATAGTGATCAGGGCCAAAGCGGTCAGTAAAAAGGAGGTAGACCTAATATAGTAACTTGTGAACAATGTATACTCTCATCCTGTTTGACCTCTCAATATAATGTTTGCTCCTTTATAGTGTTACAGTGTCCAGCCTATCTCATGGTGCCTGTGACTGTGACCTATTGGTATGATAACTATGGTCTTGCTGTGTTACAACACCTACAAAATTTGATGCGATCACAACGGTTTGTGGGCTTACTTATCTTGGAAATATCAGCTTTAATAACTACAATTACTTATGTTACTGTGGCAACAATATCATTGACTCAACAAGTATATACTGCTCAATATGTTAATACTGTGTCTAAAAATGTCTCTTTAACACTCACAACACAAAAATTATAGATAAAAAGTTAAAAATAAAGGTAGATGCCCTATAAAAAGTGGTAACACATATTGAGACTAAATTACAGAAATTAAAGATGAAGTTGACACTGTAGATTTGTGTAACACCCCTAAAAGTAAATGAGACATATTATAACTGGGAAAAGATTAAAAACCACATTTTGGGGGTATAAAATAGTTCCAACATTAGTTTAGATTTAAGAAAACTTCACAATCAGATAAAGACCATGAAACATTTCCAATTAGATTTTACTGCCACAAGAACAGCAAATGACTTTTTCCACGCATTTTCTAACTTTATTTAAAAAAAAAAAAATTCTGTCTACTATTTTTAGCTATACTGCTGTGGCCGCTCTAATTCTGCTTCTCATAATTATTCTTCCTTGTATTGTCAAAACTCTTCAACAGAACACTCAAAAGCTCGCGACTGAATTACATCTGGCTGTCTTAAAAAATAAAAAAGGGGGATACGCCGGGAGCCACCACAGGAGATCCCACCCATGACAAAGGTCATGTGAAAGAGACCTGACAGGCAAAGGCGGGATCAGGCCTCAAGAGACCCCCCCCCCAGATCTGCTCGAACATCTACCCCCAAACCAAAATCTGTCTGTCTTACTATTTTGCCCGTATCCCTTATCCATTGTGCACCTGGAAGTACATTGGTTAACATAGTTAAAATGTAAAAAACAAAAAAAATAAGCAGTAGCCTTAAAATTAACCACATCAGACCTTTGAGCTAATTGGTTCTTTCTTTGTTGTGACCTACTACACCTTTGCTCTGTGAAAATGTAACTCTGTTTAGTACTTTCTGAGGCTGAGAAAAATAAAGAAAAAACACTTTAAGGGAAAACAAGTTTTCTGGCTGATCAGTCTTTATCAAAAAAGGGTCATAAAATGTCCACAGGCCTCCAAGGCCAAAAGATATTGTACACAACATTGTTTATGAGAAAGGTATGCAAAAAAAATCCTGGTTTCAATAAAGACATAACAAATGTAATGTTTGGGCTGACTCTGTATGACTTTGCATCTTTCATTTCCCTCTATGTACAAGTCAAGGTATAAATGTTCCTTTTAAAAATAAAGTTATGGGCTTGCTCACCAAAGCTTGGTCTCCCCGTGTCATTCTTTTTTTTTTTTTTTTTCTTTTCCCTCCTGTTCTCTCTCTGTTCTTCTTTCAGGATGACTCCTTGGAACACAAGAGCTTTATTGGCTTTCTGTGTAAACCAAAGAAGATCAAGCCTCTTTCTCTTCTCTTTTATCTATCCCTAATCGCCTATGCCGTCATCTTGAGGGTACCCCTAGATCCTGCTGGGGCTGGACCCTGACATGTAGAGTCTTCTCTTGTGTTGTTGAAAGAGGGTGTTTGCTATGACCAGTGCATTTTCTTGGCAAAACTCTATCAGTCTTTGCCCTGCTTCATTCCATATTCCAAGGCCAAATTTGCCTGTTACTCCAGGTGTTTCTTGACTTCCTACTTTTGCATTCCTGTCCCCTATAATGAAAAGGACACCTTTTTTGGGTGTTAATTCTAAAAAGTCTTGTAGGTCTTCATAGAACCATTCAACTTCAGCTTCTGCAGTATTACTGGTTGGGGCATAGACTTGGATTACTGTGATATTGAATGGTTTGCCTTGGAAATGAACAGAGATCATTCTGTCGTTTTTGAGATTGCATCCAAGTACTGCATTTTGGACTCTTTTGCTGACCATGATTGCTACTCCATTTCTTATAGGGGATCCCTGCTCACAGCTGTAGATATAATGGTCATCTGAGTTAAATTCACCCATTCCAGTCCATTTCAGTTCGCTGATTCCTAGAATGTCGACATTCACTCTTGCCATCTCTTGTTTGACCACTTCCAATTTGCCTTGATTCATGGAGCTGACATTCCAGGTTCCTATGCAATATTGCTCTTTACAGCATCGGACCTTGCTTATATCACCAGTCACAGCCACAGCCGGGTATTGTTTTTGCTTTGGCTCCATCCCTTCATTCTTTCTGGAGTTATTTCTCCACTGATCTGCAGTAGCATATTGAGCACCTACTGACCTGGGGAGTTCCTCTTTCAGTATCTTATCATTTTGCCTTTTCATACTGTTCATGGGGTTCTCAAGGCAAGCATACTGAAGTGGTTTGTCATTCCCTTCTCCACTGGACCACATTCTGTCAGACCTCTCCACCATGACCCACCCATCTTGGGTGGCCCCACGGGCCTGGCTTAGTTTCATTGAGTTAGACAAGGCTGTGGTCTTAGTGCGATTAGACTGACTAGTTTTCTTTGATTATGGTTTCAGTGTGTCTGCCTTCTGTTGCCCTCTTGCAACACCTACCGTCTTACTTGGATTTCTCTTACCCTGGACATGGGGTATCTCTTCACAGCTGCTCCAGCAAAGTGCAGCCGCTGCTCCTTAACCTTGGACGAGGGGTATCTCCTCACTGCCGCCCCTCCTGACATTGAACATGGAATGGCTCCTCTAGGCCCTCCTGCGCCAGTGCAGCCACCGCTCCTTGAACATGGGGTTGCTCCTCCTGGCCATCGCCCCTGGCCTCTTAGCACAGGTGGCTGAGATGGCACACATAGCATGACCAAGAGGAGCTACCCATATCCAAGATCAGGGGCAGAAGCTGGGAGGACCCCATGCCCGAAGGATGGCGGCCAAGAGGAATTCCCCAGGTCTGAGGTCAGGGCAGCGGCCGAGAGTGCCAGGCTGCAACGGCACAGAAATGGCTGAGAGGAGCTACCCCACGTCCAAGGTCAGGGGGGAGTGGCCGGGAGGAACTACCCCACGTCCGAGGTCAGGGGCAGCAGCCGAGAGGAGCTACCTTGCGTCCAAGGTCAGGGGCAGGGGCTGAGAGTGCCAGGCTGCAACAGCATAGGAGCAGCTGCGAAGAACTACCCCCCACCTGAGGTCAGGGGCGGCAGCTGGGAGGAGCTACCCAACGCCCGAAGATTGCCAGAGAAATATCAATAACCTCAGATATGCAGATGACACCACCCTTATGATACAAGATGAAGAAGAACTAAAGAACCTCTTGATGAAAGTGAAAGAGGAGAGTGAAAAAGTTGGCTTAAAGTTCAACATTCAGAAAATGAAGATCATGACATCTGGTCCCATCACTTCATGGGAAATAGATGGGGAAACAGTAGAAACAGTGTCAGACTTTATTTTTGGGGGCTCCAAAATTACTGCAGATGGTGATTCCAGCCATGAAATTAAAAGACGCTTACTCCTTGGAAGGAAAGTTGTGACCAAACTAAACAGCATATTAAAAAGCAGAGACATTGCTTTGCCAACTAAGTTCCATCTAGTCAATACTATTTTTTCCCCCAGTGGTCATGTATGGATGTGAGAATTAGACTATAAAGAAAGCTCAGCATTGAAGAATTTATGCTTTTGAACTCTGATGCTGGGGAAGACTCTTGAGAGGCCCTTGGTCTGCATGGAGATCCAACCAATCCATTCTAAAGGAGAGCAGTCCTGGGTGTTCATTAGGACTGATGTTGAAGCTGAAACCCCAATACTTTGGCCACCTGATGTGAAAAGCTGACTCATTTTAAAAGACCCCTATGCTGGGAGAAATTGAGGGCAGGAGGAGAAGGGGACAACAGAGGATGAGATGGTTGGATGGCATCACTGACTCATTGGACATGAGTTTAGGTAGGCTCTGGAAGTTTGTGATGGACAGGGAGGCCTGCCGTGCTGCAGTTCATGGGGTCACAAAGAGTCAGACACGACTGAGTGACTGAACCGAACTGATAGTTTTATCTTATCCAGAATGTAAAAAAAAAAAAAAGAAAAAGAAAAAAGAAAATAAATTATATAACATCTATATTCAATCTTAACTCATTCAGTCTTAACATAAATTTCCTATTGTGTTTGGGCTGCATGCTGCTGCCAAGTCGCTTCAGTCGTGTCTGACTCTGTGTGACCCCATGGACTGCAGCCCACCAGGCTCCTCCGTCCATGGGATTTTCCAGGCAACAGTACTGGAGTGAGGTGCCATTGCCTTCTCCCTTGGGCTGTATAGCACCTCAAATTTTCAGATTAAAATAAATAAATAAATAAATAAGCGCCAAAAATGTAAGTGACTAATCCAAGACTGCAGGACCAATTAGTACTAGAAAATGAATAAAAATCTGTCTCCTTAGTAGTAATATAGTTCACTTTCCTGGTGCCCCTAGAAACTATTTCCATTGCTAGTCAATAGCAAGATTTTAGGTGCTCATAGAACTGTTGGTGTCTTGTATTAGTAGAATATGTACAATTCCTTATATATGGTCACTTTTAAATCCCTGGAATTCTATTTTAAAAGTCTTTCTCTAGAAAAGAAATACATAGGTATATAACTATATTAGATAAGTGATAAATAAACTTAAATAGATGTTATATACTTTGCCTCCTGATTATACTTCAAATGACAATTTCTTACATAACATTTTCTCTAGCTAATTGAGATACTTCTGTTGCTAAGTCACTTCAGTCGTGTCTGACTCTGTGCTACCCCATGGCCGGCTCCCCTGTCCCTGGGATACTCCAGGCAAGAACACTGGAGTGGGTTGCCATTTCCTTCTCCAATGCATGAAAGTGAAAAGTGAAAGGGAAGTCGGTCAGTTGTGTCTGACTCTTAGCGACCCCGTGGACTGCAGTCTACCAGGCTCCTCCATCCATGGGATTTTCCAGGCAAGAGTACTGGAGTGGGTTGCCATTGCATTCTCCAAGTTGAGATACTGCTGCTGCTGCTGCTGCTAAGTCACTTCAGTCATGTTCGACTCTGTGCAACCCCATAGACGGCAGCCCCCCAGGCTCCCCCATCCCTGGGATTCTCCAGGCAAGAACACTGGAGTGGGTTGCCATTTCCTTCTCCAATGCATAAAAGTGAAAAGTGAAAGTGAAGTCGCTCAGTCCTGTTTGACTCTTAGCGACCCCATGGACTGCAGCCTACCAGGCTCCTCCATCCATGGGATTTTCCAGGCAAGAGTACTGGAGTGGGGTGCCATTGCCTTCTCCGAAGTTGAAATATTAGAGAGAGCCAATTTGGAAAAGTATTTAAGTCCCATGGAAGTGAACAGAAAAGAATACGTTTTAGTGTTGCCAATTGTATTGAGGCAAACAAATAGAAGCAACAGAATCCATACGAAATACATACATACAAAAACACATACACACATACTGAAACAATGAGGAAGGTAAAATTTATTTTCATCATCTTTGATCATTTTAGGAATTTTTCATAATTGGAAAGCTGCAACTTGGAGGCATATAGTATTTTAAATCAGACCATTCAAAAACTTTTTTCATGATTAATGTTGTTTTCGTACCTAATTTTCAAAATATAACTTAAAATATCTCACTGTAATACATTACATTTTGTTGTAGGATATTTGAGTCCTCAAAATGTAAGTTTTGAAAGGGTGCATAGATTATTATAGGATTAAAACATTATTAGAGTGAATATATGGAAAATTATTTAGAAATTATTTAATTATGAATTTACTAGCTATTCTCTGTATATTTTAAATGTGTATATATTAACAAACTTTTTATTTAAAAAATAAAGTTAAATTAACCCTTTTTAATCTGGGACTATTTTTTTTTTCTCTTCTAAGTAAATACAAATTATACTTTAACCTTCTATAATATGGGCTTCCCTGGTGGATTAGACAGTAAAGCATCTATCTGCAATGCAGGAGACCCGGGTTTGATCCCTGGGTCGAGAAGATCCCCTAGAGAAGGAAATGGCAGCCCACTCCAGTACCCTTGCCTGGAAAATCCCATGAATGGAGGATCCTGGTAGGCTATAGTCCATGGGGTCACAAAGAGTCAGACACGACTGAACAACATCACTTCATGCCAAATGAAAAGGGAAAAAATGGAAGTAAGGACAAATTTTACTTTGTTGGGCTCAAAAATCACTGCAGATGGTGACCAAAGCAATGAAATTAAAAAGATGCTTGCTCCTTAGAAAGAAAGCCATAACAAACTTAACATATTAAAAAGCAGAAACATCATTTTGCTGACAAATGTCCATATAGTCAAAGCTATGGTTTTTTTAGAGTAATCATGTACAGATGTGAGAGTTGTACCATAAAGAAGGCTGAGCACTGATGAATTGGTGCTTTTGAATTGTGGTACTGGAGAAGACTCTCAAGAGTCCCTTGGAATGCAAGGAGATCAAGCTAGTCAATCCTAAAGGAAATCAACCTTGACTTTTCACTGGAAGGACTGATGCTGAAGCTGAAACTCCAATACTTTCACCACCTGATGTGAAGAGCTGACATTGGAAGAGATCCTGATGCTGGAAAAAACTGATGCTAAAGGAGAAAGGAACTTCAAAGGATGAGAAGGTTAGATAACATCACTGATTTGCTGGCCATGAATTTGAGCAAACTCCAGGAGATAGTGAAGTTCAGGGAAGTCTGGTATGCCATGGGTCACAGTGAGATATGACATAGCAACTGAACAACAAAATTACATAAATAAGAGACAGATATGTAATAGTCATAGAAGAAAAGTGCAAATTTTGAAATGGAGCAATATATACAAAACACTGAGTATTATTGGATTGGAATTTGGTCGGTTCAGTTCAGTCACTCAGTCATGTCCAACTCTTTGTGACCCCATGGACTGCAGCACCCCAGACTTCCATGTCCATCACCAACTCCCAGAGCTTACTCAAACTCATGTCCATCACATTGGTGATGCTATCCAACCATCTCATTATCTATTGTCCCCTTCTCCTCCCACCTTCAATCTTTCCCAGCATCAGGATCTTTTCTAGTGAGTCAGTTCTTCGCATCAGGCGGCCAAATTACTGGAGTTTCAGTTTAAGCATCAGTTATTCCAATGAATATTGAGGACTGCTTTCCTTTAGGATAGACTGTTTTGATTTCCTTGCAGTCCAAGAGACTCTCAAGAGTCTTCTGCAACACCACAGTTCAAAAGCGTCAATTCTTCATCACTCAGCTTTCTTTATAGTTTCTTTATAGTCCAACTCTCACATGAATATATGACTACTGGAGAAACCATAGCTTTGACTAGGTGGACCTTTGCTGTCAGAATAATGTCTCTGCTTTTTAATATGTTGTCTAGGTTGGTCATAGCTTTCCTTCCAAGAAGCAAGCGTCTTTTAATGTCATTGCTACAGTCATCATCTGCAGTGATTTTGGAGCCCCTCCAAAAAATAAAGTATCTTACTGTTTGCATTGTTTCCCCATATATTTGCCATGAAATCCCCTGGAATTGGATATATTAGCATAGACTAATTTTTCGTAGGTAAAAGTTGTCTTAAATATTAAGTTAGTTCATCTGAATTGACTGACTTTTAACAATGAAATGAATGCAAACTATTTGCATTCAAGCATACATAAGATGAAACGCTAAGTATTAAAGTGTGCATGTGTCCTACTCTTACTCTGAGTAGGACTCAGTAGTGTCCTACCCTTTTTGACCCCATTGGGTATAGCACAGAATTCAGCAAGCAAGAATACTGGAGTGGATAGACTTTCCCTTCTCTAGGGGATCTTTTGACCCAGGGATCAAACCCAGATATACTGCATTGCAGATTCTTTACAGGGAAGCCCTTAAAAGTTGACTTAACAAAATCTGAATAGAGATATTTAGTGTGTGTGTGTATGAATGAATAATTCTCCTATGATACTGAGTACATAGAACATCCAAATCTTAACTTCTAAATACAAAAGTATTTAGGTAAGAAAACTTACCTGAAGAAGCTAGAATTTTAGGGGAAATGGCTCATTCCATCACTGGGAAAATAAAATATAAGGTGCACCAGAAACATTTTGTGCCAGGAAGCAGGGAGTATGCAGAGAATAATTGAGGCATATCAAAAGGACAAAAATGAACATTTGAATAGACCTCACTGTTCAAATTTGGGAAAATTAAAATAATGGTAATAATTATAGCCCACTGAATAAAATAGTGATAGTTTAATGGTGACCAATGAACAGTGCCACCAGATTTGTAGCTTCAAAGGAGAAGATTTAACTCCAAGACCAAAGATGGGTCTTAGTCACTCAGAGCTTTGTGCAGATTTTTATTTAAAGTGAAAGTGATGGAAAAAGCTTTTGACATAGATTTCAGAAGGCGGCAGGAGAGTACCTGCCTCACTAGTTTAAGTGGGACCTTATATACTTCTCATCTGGCTGTTGAGAATAGATAAAAAGAATACCTCAAGGTTCTAAGAGTTCCACCAGACTCTTTCCCAAGGCATACGTCTTGAGATAACTTTGACCCAAGATTAGCCAAGGAGAAAGGGTTCCAGGCAACATCTCTTGGTGATACATACTATTGCTATGTAATCAGGAGTACAAGTATTGAGAAACAGGTTCCCAGGCAAGATTTGTTACAATTGCAATTATTAACATAGAGCCCAAATTAAGCATTTACATGAGTAAGAAATTGTGCCATGCAGTCATTAGTTCTGGACCTAAAGAAAGGCCAGTTCTTGGGCAATATCTTGCACAATGCTCAAGGAAAGCATGAGCAGGAATGTTCACCTCCTCCTTAAAGGGCCCTAAACTTTAACTTTCTCAATAGGAAACAATGAATCCTTAAAAATAACTAAGTAAATGACTAAATTGGAATTTTTATGAGGAACAGGATATTTACATAATTGTAAAAATGTTCCCATAAAACAATTAAATAAAATATGAAAAAAATTATTTTATAGTGCAGAAGACTGTCAAACAGCCACCTGTTCAGGTAAAGGGAAAAATATAAAAGTAAGTATGATATTCTATCAAAAGTTCATAACCTCAAATTGTCTGGTCATGAGAACCACCAAAAAACTTCAAATTGGAAAGAATTTTACAAAATAAGTATTCTTTAATATTCAAAAGGTGAAATCATGAAATGCAAGGGAAAAATGGATAATAGTTCTGGGCAGAATGAGACCAAAAGACATAAAAACTAAAAGCAGTGTGTGATTATGAATGAAATTCTTTTGATATAAAACACTCCATTTGGATAATTTCATAAATTTCAGTAGAATGAGAGAATAAGAAATTAATGTCAATTTTATAACTTGATGGTCATACTGTTGCAACATTAAAAAACTTTTTTGGGGGGTTAAGAAACATGTCTGAGGACACTGGGGAATCATATTAGAAATTTATCCTCAAATATTTCCAAGAAAAAAAGTTTTGTATACTGATTTTCAATTTTCAGATATGTTTTAAAATAATGAAAATGGGCGAGTATCAAGATAGTGGAGAAGTAAATACAGAAGATCACCTTCCTCCCCACAAATACATCAAAAATACATCTGCATGTAGAAAAACTCCCACAGAACACCTTCTGAATGCTGGCAGAAGATCCCAGATTTCCAAAAATGCAAGCTAGTCTTCTCAGAATGAGGTAAGGTAAAAGATAAAGATTTTTTTAAAAAAAGGAAAGAAAGATAAAGTATTTTGGGAGGGGAACCTGTGTCTTGGGAAGGGAGTCATAAAGGAGAAAAAGTTTCTGCACACACAGAAACTGCCTCTCATGTGGGGACAAGGTAGGAGGCTTTGGAACCTCATTCAGGAACAGAAACAGGTGCTTGGAAGGCAAACCAGAGAATTTACCACAGAGATCATTGCTGAACTACACTTTCCAGCCAAGAAGTTGCTTTCACAGCTGCCATGGCAAGTGGGGGCTGGGTGCTGAGGCTGAGGCTTCAGGAGTCAGACTCCAGGTAGAGGACCAGGGTTGACTGCTGTGAAGATATTCTGAGGAGGCTAGTACAAAACAGCTGAGGGAGTCCAGGGAAAAGCCTGGGCCTCCCAGAGAGATAAGAGTTCGTCACTATGGGGACCCTCTAACTCCTTACACTTGCATATTGCAGGAATCCACTTTTGTGAATGCCAGCCTCAGAGGTAGATATGCCCAACCAAAGCTGGTGAGTGACATAGGTGGAACTAGATTCAACTGAAGTTTACAATCCCAGGGGCAGAAGACAAGCCAACTGGCCACTTTCAAAGCCATGGTGAAGGTCTGAGGCATGGGACAAAATGCCACTGATACAGTCTCAACCCCAGAAATAGTAGCTGCTAGTAATCAATGAGCAGGCACAGGTTATGACCCAAAACTTCCTGGGACCATATGCAACTTGGCTATGCCCAGGGACACAAAAACCTGGGCTAATTGCCCTGGCAGGACACACATCTTGTCCCAGACTGCTGTGACTTCCTACAGGCTTTGGCTGCAGCAGCCATTCCCAACACACCCCAACTGCGGCTGCCATAACCTTCCCTCTCCCCAGCCCAACTGAACAAGTGAGACCTAATAAGCCACTGCTGGTTTGGGCAGGGAGCAAACACCAGAGTGTGGCCTACTAGCAGAGGCAGACCCAAAACCAAAATGGAGCATCGGGTGTGGGGGTATGCTGTGTAAGCAAAGAAAAGGAAGGGAAGTCACTCCTGTAGCCACAGATGCAGAGGATTAAATCCCCTCAATTAGACTGAGACTGTGGACTTTGGGGGCAGTTGTGGATTTTATGAGCAAATACAAGCTAGAATAAGGCCAGATCTGAGTCTAAGCTGACCTCATAGCATCCACAACAGTTCCAGAGACCATCCTAGAAATATTAGAGGACTTTCTGAGTAGGCAGATTGTCCGGAGCACATTGTGTGGAGATGACAATGGAGGGCTCAGGAGGACATTCTTCCTACTACCACTCTTGCTATATATATATTTATTCTTTTTTTTTCTTTTTGTATCATTCTAATGTTCTTTATGATTTAACTTTTATTTTTCTTACTTTTTTCCTTTTTAAAAAGCATCTTAGTTTTAAATAAACTTAGCTTATTTTTACAACACTCTTTAGTTATGTTGCATTTTATTCCATGTGAAAGGTTGTCGCTATGAGCCATGAACAACACCAGGATTGTTGGCATCCGAAGGAGAGGAATTCAATCCAGGGCCAGTGATGAGGCTTGATTGCTTAGAGCTTTTGTGTAATAAAGTTTTATTAAAGTATAAAAGAGATGGGGAATGCTTCTGACATAGACATCAGAAGGGGGAATAAAGAATGCCCCCTTGCTAGTTTTTAGCAAGAAGTTATATACCTATTAGCAAGCTGCTAATTAGAAAAAGGAAATGTCTCAAAACTCAGGGAGTGGCACCAGGCCCCTCAACCACAGGATGAATTTTGAGATAACATTGTGACAAGGTGACCATCCTGAGCCATAAAATAATTGACATGAATCTTGAAGAAAGGCAGATTTCCAAGCAAATACATGGTTTCATTAACCTACCTTAAGAGAACATTTCCATGGATAAAACATATGGGTCTGTTGAGCCATTGCTGGTTCTGGAACTTAGGTGGAACTGACTTGAAGAAACACAGAATCTAAGGTAAACAACATTCAGGTATGACCCAAATCAAATCCCTTATGATTATACAGTGGAAGTGAGAAATAGATTTAAGGGACTAGATCTGATAGACAGAGTGCCTGATGAACTATAGACGGAGGTTCACGGCATGGTATAGGAGACAGGGATCAAGACCATCCCCATGGAAGAGAAATGCAAAAGAACAAAATGGCTGTCTGGGGAGGCCTTACAAATAGCTGTGAAAAGAAGAGAAGCGAAAAGCAAAGGAGAAAAGGAAAGATATAAGCATCTGAATGCAGAGTTCCAAAGAATAGCAAGAAGAGATAAGAAAGCCTTCTTCAGTGATCAATGCAAAGAAATAGAGGAAAACAACAGAATGGGAAAGACTAGAGATCTCTTCAAGAAAATTTCTGCCAACCATGAAACATTTACAAGGTACTTGTCAAACCCCACACACTGGGAACAGACTTCACAAATAAGAACTAAGATCTTCCAGCTGGCATAAAGAAGGTATCAAACACAGTAAATTAAAAAAAATGAAAAGACAGAGAAATATGTAGCAGATTAAGGAACATGATAAAAACCTATAAGACCAAACAAATGAAGAGAAAATAGGCAGTCTACCTGAAAAAGAAGTCAAAGTAATTGAAAAGATGATCTGAAATATTGGTAATAAAATGAAGGCACAGGTAATAGAATGGAGGCATGAATCAAGAAGATACAAAAAGTCTTTGACAATGATCTCAAAGAAATAAAGAATAGACACTCAGCAGTGAATGAAAAAATAATTGAGATTAAAAATACACTAGAGGAAACCATTAGCAGAATAACTGAGGAAGAAGAACAGATAAATGACTTGAAAGATCAGTCAGTCATTTCAGTCATTCAGTCATGTCTGACTCTTTGGGGCCCATGGACTGCAAGCACAACAGGCTTCCCTGTCCATCACCCACTCATGGAGCATGCTCAAACTCATGTTCATGGAGTCGGTGATGCCATCCAACCATCTCATTCTCTTTTGTCCCCTTCTTTTTCTGCCTTCAACCTTTCCCAGCATCAGGGTCTTTTCCAATCAGTTAGTTTGCATAACGTGGCCAAAATATTGTAGTTTCAGCTTCAGCATCAATCTTTCCAATGAATATTCAGGATTGATTTCCTTGAGGATTCACTGGTTTGATCTCCTTGCAGTTCAAGGGACTCTTAAGAGTCTTCTCTAATACCACAATTCAAAAGAATCAATTCTTTGACACACAGGTTTCTTTAAGGTCCAACTCTCACATCCATACTTGACTACTGGAAAAGCCATAGCTTTGAATTTACAGACCTTTGTTGGCAAAGTAATGTCTCTGCTTTTTAATATGCTATCTAGGTTGATAATAGTCAGGCACGACTGAGCAACTTCACTTTCACTTTTCACCTTCATCCATTGGAGAAGGAAATGGCAACCCACTCCAGTATTCTTGCCTGGAGAATCGCAGGGACAGAGGAGCCTGGTGGGCTGCCATCTATGGGGTCACACAGAGTTGGACATGACTGAAGCAACTTAGCAGCAGCAGCAGCAAGTTGATCATAGCTTTTCTTCCAAGGAGCAAGTGTCTTTTGATTTCATGGCTGCAGTCACCATCTGCAGTGATTTTGGAGCCCCAAAAATAAAGTCTGTCACTGTTTCCATTGTTTCCCCCATCTACCTGCTGTGAAGTGATGGGATGAGATGTGATGCCATGATCTTTTCACTTTTTTTTTTTTGAATGTTGAGTTTTAAGCCAACTTTTTCACTCTCCTCTTTCACTTTCATCAAGAGACTCTTTAATTCCTCTTCACTTTCTGCCATAAAGGTGGTTTCATTTGCATATCTGAGGTTACTGACATTTCTCCTGGCAATCTTGATTCCAGCTTGAGCTTCATCCAGCCCAGCATTTCACATGATGTACTCTGCATATAAGTTAAATAAGCAGGGTGATAATATGCGTGATGTACTCCTTTCTCAATTTGGAACCAGCCCATTGTTCCAAGTCCAGTTCTAATTGTTGTTTCTTGACCTGCATACACTGTTCTCAGGAGGCAGGTAAGGTGGTCTTGTATTTTGATCTCTTTAAGAATTTTCCACACGTTGTTTTGATCCACACAGTCAAAGACTATGGCATAGTCAATAAAGCAGAAGCAGATGTTTTTCTGTAACTCTTTTGCTTTTTCGATGATCCAGTGGATGTTGACATTTTTATCTCTGGTTCCTCTGCCTTTTCTAAATCCAGCTTGAACTTCTGGAAATTCTCAGTTCACATCCTGCTGAAGCCTAGCTTGATGTACTGTGAGCATTACTTTGCTAGTGTGCTAAATGACTCCATTTGTCTGCTAGTTTGAGCATTCTTTGGCATTGCCTTTCTTTTGGATTAGAATGAAAACTGACCTTTTCCAGTCCAGTGGCCGCTGCTGAGCTTTCCCAAATTACTGGCATATTGAGCAAAGCACTTTCACAGCAACAAATTTTAGGATTTGGAACAGCTCAACTGGAATTTCATCACCTCCTCTAGCTCTGTTCATAGTGATGCTTCCTAAGGCCCACTTGACTTCAATTTCCAGAATGTTGGCTCTATGTGAGTGATCGCACCATCATGGTTATCTGGGTCATTAAGATCATTTTTGACCTGGAAGATAGAAAAAACATAAGCGGAGAAGAATACAGAAAAAGGAATGAAAAGAAATGAGTACTGTCTCACAGACCTCTGGGACAACATTATGCATACCGACATTCAAATTATAGGGTTTCAGAAGAAAGAAGAGAAAAAGAAAGAGTATGAGACAATATTTGAGTAGATTGTAGTCAGAAATCTCCCTAACATGGGAAAGGAAATAGCCACCAATTCTAGGAAGCCCACAGAGTCTCATATAGGATGAACTCAAATAGAAATATGCCAAGAAACATCAAACTAATGAAAAGCAAACACAAAGAAAAAAAAAAAATAAATGAAGCAAAAGAAAAGCAAAAAATAACATATAATGGGATCCTCATGAAGATAACAGCTGATCTCTCAACAGAAATTCTACATGCCAGAATGGAGTGACATGATACACTTAAAA
This sequence comes from Bos taurus, assembly GCF_002263795.3. Classification (NCBI taxonomy): domain Eukaryota; kingdom Metazoa; phylum Chordata; class Mammalia; order Artiodactyla; family Bovidae; genus Bos; species Bos taurus. Next base: position 38,645,368 of record NC_037357.1, on the reverse strand, counting down.
TGATTAAAGAAAAAGAAAAAAAAAAGCTTACAACCAAAATGACACTGCCTAACAGCAAGGCTCTGATTCAGATCTGAAGGAGAAATAATTTTTTACAGATAAGTAAAAGTTAAGACAATTCATCACCACCAAACAAGCTTTATAAAAAATGCTAAATGAATTTCTCTAGACAGTGAACACAAGAGAAAGAAAAGCCCTACAAAAACAAACCCCAAACAATAAATTAAATGTCAATGAGATTTTATACATGAATAATTAATGTAAAAGCAAATAGACTAAGTGCTCCAACCAAAAGATACAAATTGGCTGAATGGATACAAATACAAAACCCCTATATATGCTCTCTACAAGGGACCCACTTCACAACTAGAACACATAAAGACTAAAAGTTAGGGGTGGGAGAAAGATATTCCATGTAAATGCAAATCAAAGAAAAACGGGAGTAGCAATAATTATTACCAAATAAAACCAACTAGAGACAAGTTAGGTTACAATATAATAATCAAAGGATCAATCCATGAAGAAGATATAACAATTATAAATATATATATATACACCCAACATAGAAGCACTTCAATAAATAAGGCAAGTGTTAACAATTGTAAAAGGGGAAATTGCCAGTAACACATTAATAGTAGGGGACTTTATCATCCCATTCAAACAAATGAACAGATCATTCAGAGAGAAAACTAATAAGGAAACACAAACTTTAAGCAATACATTGTGAGAGTTAGACCTAGTTGATATCTATAGGATATTTCAGTCAAAAACAATAAATTTCATTTTTTTTTCTTAAATACACATGGAACGTTCTTCAGGATAGATCACATCTTGAGAAATAAATCAAGCCTTCAGTACACTTCAGTTCAGTCAGCACAGTCGTGTCTGACACTCTTTGTGACCCTATGGACTGCAGTTCACCAGGCTTCCCTGTCCAACACCAACTCACAGAGCTTTCTCTAACTCATGTTCATTGAATCAATGATGCCATCCAAACACCTCATCCTCTGTTATCCCCTTCTCCTCCTGCCTTCAACCTTTCCCAGAATTAGGGTCTTCTCCAATGAGTCAGTTCTTTGAATCAGGTGACCAAAGTATTGGAGCCTCAGCTTCAGCATCAATCCTTCAAATGAATATTCAGGGTTGATTTCCTTTAGTATTGACTGGTTTGATATCCGTGCTTTCCAAGGGATTCTCAAGAGTCTTCTCCAACACCACAGTTCAATAGTATCAATTCTTCAGTGCTCAGCTTTCTTTATGGTCTAACTCTCACATTCACACATGACTACTGGAAAAATTATAGATTCGACTACATGGATATCTGTTGACAAAGTGATATTTCTGCTTTTTAATATGCTATCTAGTTTTGTCATAGCTTTAGTTTCAAGGAGCAAGCGTCTTTTAGTTTCATGGCAGCAGTCACCATCTACAGTGATTTTGTAGTCCAAGAAAATAGTCTGTCACCGTTTCCATTGTTTCCCCATCTATTTTCCAAGAAGTGATGGGACAGGATGCCATGATCTTTTTTTTTTTTAAGTGTTGAATTTTAAGCCAGCTTTTTCACTCTCCTATTTCACTTTCATCAAGAGGCTATTTAGTTATTCACTGTCTGCCATAACGGAGGTGTCATCTGCAAAACAGGTTATTGATATTTCTCCTGGCAATCTTGATTCTTGCTTGTGCTTCATCCTGCTTGGCATTTCCCATGTTGTACTTTGCATATAAGTTAAATAAGCAGGATGAAAATATACAGCCTTGATGTACTTCTTTCCAAATTTGGAATGAGTCCGATCTTCCATGCCCAGTACTAACTGTTGTTTTTTTTGTTTTTTTTTTCTAATTTTATTTTATTTTTAAACTTTACATAATTGTATTAGTTTTGCCAAATATCAAAATGAATCCGCCACAGGTATACATGTGTTCCCCATCCCGAACCCTCCTCCCTCCTCCCTCCCCATACCATCCCTCTGGGCCGTCCCAGTGCACCAGCCCCAAGCATCCAGCATCGTGCATCAAACCTGGACTGGCAACTCGTTTCCTGCATGATATTTTACATGTTTCATTGCCATTCTCCCAAATCTTCCCACCCTCTCCCTCTCCCACAGAGTCCATAAGACTGTTCTATACATCAGTGTCTCTTTTGCTGTCTCGTACACCGGGTTATTGTTACCATCTTTCTAAATTCCATATATATATATATATATATATATATATGCGTTAGTATACTGTATTTATGTTTTTTCCTTCTGGCTTACTTCACTCTGTATAATAGGCTCCAGTTTCATCCACCTCATTAGAACTTATTCAAATGTATTCTTTTTAATGGCTGAGTAATACTCCATTGTGTATATGTACCACAGCTTTCTTATCCATTCATCTGCTGATGGACATCTAGGTAACTGTTGTTTCTTGACCTGCATACAGATTTCTCAGGAGACAGGTAAAGTGGTCTTGTATTCTGATCTCTTTAAGAGTTTTCCACAGGTTGTTGTGACCTACAAAGTCAAAGGCTTTGGCGAGGTCAGTAAAGCAGAAGTAGATATTTGTTCTGGAACTCTCTTGTTTTTTCTGTCATTCAACAGATGTTTGTAATTTGATTTATGGTTCCTCTGCCTTTTCTACATCCAGCTTGAACTTCTGGAAGTTCTTGGTTCGCATCCTGTGAAGTCTAGCTTAGAAAATTGCGAGCATTACTTTGTTAGTGTGTGAGGTGACTACAACTGTGCATTAGTTTGAACCTTCTTTGACTTTGCCTTTCTTTGAGATGGGAATGAAAACTTACCTTTTCCAGCCCTGTGGCCACTGCTGAGCTTTCCCAATTTGCTGGCATATTGAGTGCAGCACTTTAACAGCATCATCACTTAGGATTTGAAATAGTTCAGCTGGAATTTCATCACCTCCACTAGCTTTGTTCATTGTGATGCTTCCTGAGGCCCACTTGACTTCACACTATAGGATGTCTGGCTCTAAGTGAGTGATCATAGCATAGTGTTTATCTGGGTCATTGAGACTTTTTTGTATGGTTCTTCTGTTTACTCTTGTTACCTCTTAATATCATCTGCTTCTGTTAGGTCTATACCTTTTCTGTCCTTTATGGTTTCCATCTTTCCAGGAAATGTTCCCTTGGTATCTCTAATATCCTTGAAGAGATCTCTAGTCTTTCCCATTCTATTGTTTTACTCTAATTTTTGCATTGATCACTGAGGAAGGGTTTCTTATCTCCCCTTGCTATTCTTTGGAACTCTGCATACAGATGGATATATGTTTCCTTTTTTTTTTTTTTTTTTGCCTTTCCCTTTTGCTTATCTTCTTTTCTCAGCTATTTGTAAGGCCTCCTCAGACAATCATTTTGCCTTTTTGCATTTCTTCTTCTTTGGGATGGTTTTGATCATCACCTCTTGTACTGTGTTATGAACTTCCATCCATAGTTCTTCAAGCACTCTATCAATCAGATCAAATCCCTTGAATCTATTTGCCACTGTCACTAACTGTAAGGTCATACCCGAATGGTCTAGCGGCTTTCCCTACTTTCTCCAATTTAAGACTGAATTTGGCAATAAGAAATTTATGATCTGAGCCAGCTCACAGTCTCGTTTTTTGCTGACTGTATAGTGCTTCTCAATCTTTGGCTGCAAAGAATGTAATCAATCTGATTTTGACATTGACCATCTGTGATGTCCATGTGTAGTCCTCTCTGGTGTTGTTTGAAGAGGGTGCTTGCTATGACCATTGCATTCCCTCAGCAAAATACTGTGACCCTTTTCCCTGCTTCATTTCCTACTCTAAGGTCAAACTTGACTGTTATTCCAGGTATCTCTTAATTTCCTACTTTTGCATTGCAGTATCCTATGATGAAAAGCATTTATTTTGGGGGTGTTAGTTCCAGACAGTCTTGTAGGTCTTTGTAGAACTATTCAACTTCACTGTGTTTGGCACTAGTGCTTGGGGCATAGACTTGGATTACTGTGATGTTGAATGGTTTACCTTGGAAATGAATAAGGCCATTTTTGAGATTCTAACCAAGTACTGTATTTCAGACTTTTATTTGACTATGATGGCTATTCCATTTCTTCTAAGGGATTCTTGTCCACAGTAGTAGATATAATGGTCATCTGAATTAAATTCACCCATTCTGGTCTGTTTTTAATTCACTGATTCCTAAAATGTCGATGCTGACTCTTGCCATCTCCTGTTTGACCACTTCAAATTTACCTTGATTCATCGACCTAACATTCCAAGTTCCTATGCAATTTGTTCTGTACAGCATCAGGCTTTACTTTCATCACCAGTCACATCCACACGTGTGTATTGTTTTCCCTTTGGCTCCATCTTTTCATTCTTTCTGGAGCTATGTCTCCACTCTTCTCTAGTAGCATATTGGGCATCTACTGACCTGAGGAGTTCATCTTTAAGTGTCATATATTTTTGCCTTTTCATTCTGCTCATGGGGTTCTCAAGGGAAGAATGCTGAAGCAGTTTGCCATTACCTTCTCCAGTGGGCCACTTTTTGTCAGAACTCTCCACCATGACCCATCTGTCCTGGATGGCCTTACACAGCATGGTCATAGTTTTGTTGAATTAGACAAGGCTGTGATCCAAGTGAACAGTTTGGTTAGTTTTTTTGTAATTGTGGTTTCCTTTCTGGCTGCCCTCTGGTGGATAAGGATAAGTGGCTTGTGGAATCTTCCTGATGGGTGGACTGGCTGTGTGGGAATCTGGGTCTTCCTCTGATGCTCAGTAAACCTTTAATCCAATTTTTTTGGTGATTGGTAAGGCTGTGTTCCCTCCCTGTGGTTTGGCCTGTGACCAAACCCTGGTAGGGATGATGGTAGTAATGGCCACCTCCTTCAAAAAGATTTATGCCAGTACTGTTTTACTCTGTGCCCCTGACCCCATCGCAGGCCTCTGTCAACCTACATCTCTGTTGGAGTCTCATAGACATTCACAGGTAAGTTTGGCTTAGTCTCTTTTAGGGTCTCTGCTCTTTTCCCTTGGGTTCTGGTTTGCACAAGGTTTTGTTTGTGCCCTCCAAGAGTCTAGTTCCCCAGTCCTTTGGAAATTCTTTAGTCACATCCCATTGGCCTTCAAAGTCAAACTCCCTGGGGGTTCTGAGTCCCTTTGCCAGATCCCCAGTTTGGGGAATCTTTTGTGGCCCTAGAAATTACACAACATTGCAATAACTTCTTTGGTATAATTGTTCTCCAGTTTGTAGCTTGTCTGCTTGGTGTCTCTATGGTGGGGTTCACACACCACCTCTCCCAGTTATGCTGCAGCCACTTACCCTGTAGCAGGTCACTGCTGACTGCCTCCATAGAAGACACTCAAAGGCAGGTCTGGCTCAGACTCTGTGGGTTCTCTGGGTCCTGTTGTATACAAGGCTTTTTTGAGCCCTCTGAACATCTCTGGCAGGTATGGGATTTGATTCTAAATGCAATTTCACCACTACTACTATCTTGGTGGGGCTCCTCCTTTGCCCTTGTTCATGGAATATCTTTTTTTGGTGGAATCCAGCATTTGCCTATCAGTGGTTAGTTGCAATTTTGGATTTCACACATGAGAAGATGAGTGCATATCCTTCTATTCTGCCATATTGAGATTTAATCAATCAAAACTTGGCAATATTAAAAGAAAAATTAAATAATTTCAAATAACATTTTTGACACCAATGTTATAAGATTTCATTTCAACTAGAGAAAAAAAAAGTATATTAAAAAAAAATAACCTCATGGAGGCTAAGCAATACACTTCTGAATAATCAAGACGTCCCTGGAGAAATCAAAGGTAAAATAGAAAAATTGTAGAAATAAATGATAATGAAAACACAACTCAAACCTTTGTGTGTGCTTAGTTGCTCAGTCTTGTCCTACTCTTTGTGACCCCATGTACTGCAGCCTGCCAGGTTCCTCTGACGATGGGGATTCTCTAGGCAAGAATACTGGAGTGAATTGCCATTTCCTTCTCCAGGGGATCTTCCCAACCCAGGGATCAAACCAGGTCTCCCGCATTACAGGCAGATTCTTTATCATCTGAGCCACCAGGGAAGCCACTCAAACCTCTGGGATGTAATGTGGGAGAAGTTTATAGCAATATGAGTCTATATCAAGAAACAAGAGAAACACCAAATACACAATCTAACCTTATACTTAAATCAAATAGAACAAGAAGAATAACAGCAATAAAAACAAAGTTAGTATAAAGAAAAAAGTCATAATGTTCACAATAGAAATAATTGGAAAAGAAACAAAGGAGATAATAACAAAAATCAGTAAAACTAAAGGCCGTTTCTTTGAGAAGATTAAAAAAAAAAAAGAAAAACCATTAACTGGACTCATCAGTAAAAAAAGGAGAAGGCTTAACTCAATAAAATTAGAAATAAAAAAGGAGAAAATGCAACAGACAACACAGAAATACAAAGGATCATAAGAAACTGTTACAAAAAACTAAATACCAATAAAATGAAAAAACTTGAAGAAATGGAAAAATTCTTAGAAAAGTATAACCTTCCAAAATTGGACAACGAATAAATAGAAAATATGTAACGACCAATCACAAGCATGGAAATCAAAACAGTAATCAAAAATTTTCCAATAAACAAAATTTCAGGACCCGATAACTTCACAAGTGAATTCTACCAAAATTTTAAAGAATAATCAACACTAGTTCTGCTCAAACTCTTCCAGAATATTGGAGAAGGAAAATTCCCAAACGCATTCTATGAGGCCACCATCACCCCAATACCAAAACTGGCCAAAGTTACAAAAAAAAAAAAAGAAGAAGAAAAAGAAAAACTGCAGGCCAACATTACTGATGAACATATTTGCAAAAATCCTCAACAAAATCCTAGCAAACAGAATCCAACAACACGTCAAAAAGTTCATTCACCATGGTCAATTTGCTTTTATCCCAACAGTACAGGAAGAGCTGAGAGGAGCAACCCCATGTCCAAGGAGTGGTGGCTGCGTGGGCACAGGAGGGTCTAGAGGAGCTACTCCACGTTCAAGGTCAGGAGGGGTGGCAGAGAGGAGAAACACCTCTTCCAAGGTAAGGAGCAGTGACTGCACTTTGCTGGAGCAGCCGTGAAGAGATATCCCATGTCCAAGGGAAGAAATACCAAAGTAAGATGGTAGGTGTTGCAAGACGGCATCTGAGGGCAGACACACTGAAACCATAATCACAGAAAACTAGTCAATCTAATTACACTAAGACCACAGCCTTGTCTAACTCAATGAAACTAAGCCATAACCGTGGGGCCACCCAAGATGGGTGGGTCATGGTAGAGAGGTCTGACAAAATGTGGTCCACTGGAGAAGGGAATGGTGAACCACTTCAGTATTTTTGCCTTGAGAACCCCATGAACGGTATGAAAAGGCAAAATGAAAGGATACTGAAAGAGGAACTCCCCAGTTCGGTAGGTCACTAATATGTTACTGGAGATCAGTGTAGAAATAACTCCAGAAAGAAAGAAGGGATGGAGCCAAATGAAAAACAATACCCAGTTGTGGATGTGACTGGTGATAGAAGTAAGGTCTGATGCTGTAAGCAACAATATTGCATAAGAACCTGGAATGTCAGGTCCATGAACCAAGGCAAATGGGAAGTGGTCAAATAGGAGATGGCAAGAGTAAACGTCGACATTCCAGGAATCAACTAACTAAAATGGACTGGAATGGGTGAATTTAACTCAGATGACCATTATATCTACTACTGTGGAGAGGAATTCCTTAGAAGAAATGGGGTAGCCATCATGGTCAACAAAAGAGTTCAAAATGCAGTACTTGGATGCAATCTCAAAAACGACGGAAAGATCTCTGTTTGTTTCCAAGGTAAACCATTCATTGTCACAGTAATCCAAGTCTATCGCCCAACCAGTAACACTGAAGAAGCTGAAGTTGAACGGTTCTATGAAGACCTACAAGACCTTTTAGAACTAACACACAAAAACGATGTCCTTTTCATTATATGGGACTGGAATGCAAAAGAAGTCAAGAAATACCTAGAGTAACAGGCAAATTTGGCCTTGGAATACAGAATGAAGCAGGACAAAGGCTAATAGAATTTTGCCAAGAGAACAGACTGGTCATAGAAAACACCCTCTTTCAACAACACAAGAGAAGACTCTACACATGGACATCACCACATGGCCAACACCGAAATCAGACTGATTATATTCTTTGCAGCCAAAGATGGAGAAGCTCTATACAGTCAGCAGAAACAAGACCAGGAGATGACTGTGGCTCAGATCATGAAATTGTTATTGCCAAATTCAGAGAGAAATTGAAGACATTAGGGAAAACCACTAGACCATTCAGGTATGACCTAAATGAAATCCCTTATGATTGTACAGTGGAAGTGAGAAATAGATTTAAGGGACAAGATCTGATAGATAGAGTGCCTGATGAACTATGGACTGAGGTTCGTGACAATGTACAGGAGACAGGGATCAAGAGCATCCCCATGGAAAAGAAATGCAAAAAAGTAAAATGGCTGTCTGGGGAGGCCTTACAAATAGCTTTGAAAGAAGAGAAGCAAAAAGCAAGGGAGAAAAGAAAAGATATAAGCACGTGAATGCAAAGTTCCATAGAATACCAGGAAGAGATAAGAAAGCCTTCCTCAGCAATCAATGCAAAGAAATAGAGGGAAACAACAGAATGGGAGGGACTAGAGATCTCTTCAAGAAAATAGAGATACCAAGGGAACATTTCATGCAAAGATGGGCTCAATAAAGGACAGAAATGGTATGGACCTAACAGAAGCAGAAGATACTAAGAAGGGGTGGCAAGAATACACAGAACTGTACAAAAAAGATCTTTAAGATCAAGATAATCACGATGGTATGATCACTCACCTAGAGCCAGACATCTGGGAATGTGAAGTCAAGTGGGCTTTAGAAACCATCACTACGAACAAAGCTAATGGAGGTGATGGAAAGCCAGTGGAGCTATTTCAAATCCTGAAAGATGATGCTGTGAAAGTGCTAAACTCAATATGCCAGCTAATTTGGAAAACTCAGCAGTGACCACAGGACTGCAAAAAGGCCAGTTCTCATGCCAATCCCAAAGAAAGGCAATGCCAAAGAATGCTCAAACTACCACACAATTGCACTCATCTCACATGCTAGTAAAGTAATGCTCAAAATTCTACAAGCCAGGCTTCAGCAATATGTGAACCGTGAACTTCCTGATGTTCAAGCTGGTTTTAGAAAAGGCAGAGGAACTAGAGATCAAATTGCCAACATCCGCTGGATCATGGAAAAAGCAGCAGAGTTCCATAAAAACATCTATTTCTGCTTTATTGACTATGCCAAAGCCTTTGACTGTGTGGATCACAATAAACTGTGGAAAATTCTGAAAGAGATGGGAATACCAGACCACCTGACCTGCCTCTTGAGAAATCTGTATGCAGGTCAGGAAGCAACAGTTAGAACTGCACATGGAACAACAGACTGGTTCCAAATAGGAAAAGGAGTATGTCAAGGCTGTATATTGTCACCCTGCTTATGTAACTCATATGCAGAGTACATCATGAGAAACGCTAGACTGGAGGAAGCACAAGCTGGAATCAAGATTGCTGGGAGAAATATCAATAACCTCAGATATGCAGATGACACCACCCTTATAGCAGAAAGTGAAGAGGAACTAAAAAGCCTCTTTGTGAAAGTGAAAGAGGAGAGTGAAAAAGTTGGCTTAAAGCTGAACATTCAGAAAATGAAGATCATGGCATCCAGTCCCATCACTTCACGGCAAATAGATGGGGAAACAGTGGAAACAGTGTCAGGCTTTATTTATTTGGGCTCCAAAATCACTGCAGATGGTGACTGCAGCCATGAAATTAAAAGACGCTTACTTCTTGGAAGGAAAGTTATGACCAACCTAGAGAGCATATTGAAAAGCAGAGACATTACTTTGCCAACAATGGTCCGTCTAGTCAAGGCTATTGTTTTTCCAGTGGTCACATATGGATGTGAGAGTTGGACTATAAAGAAAGCCAAGCACTGAAGAATTAATGCTTTTGAATTGTGGTATTTTGAAGAAGGCAATGGCAACCCACTCGAGTACTCTTGCCTGGAAAATCCCATGGACGGATGACCTTGGTGCGCTGCAGTCTATGGGGTCGCTAAGAGTTGGACACGACTGAGCGACTGCACTTTCACTTTTCACTTTCATGTATTGGAGAAGGAAATGGCAACCCACTCCAGTGTTCTTGCCCAGAGAATCCCAGGGACGGGGGAGCCTGGTGGGCTGCATAGTCCAGTCTATGGGGTCGCACAGAGTCGGACACGAAGCGACTTAGCAGCAGCAGCAGCAGAATACTCTTGAGAGTCCCTGGAGCTGCAAGGAGATCCAACCATTCCATTCTGAAGGAGATCAGCCCTGGGTCTTCTTTGGAAGGAATGATGCTAAAGCTGAAACTCCAGTACTTCAGCCACATCATGCGAAGAGTTGACTCATTGGAAAAGACTCTTATGCTAGGAGGGATTGGAGGCAGGAGGAAAAGGGGATGACAGAGGATGAGATGGCTTGATGACATCACCAACTAGATCGAAGTGAGTTTGAGTGAACTCCGGGAGATGGTGATGGACAGGGAGGCCTGGTGTGCTGCCATTCATGGGTTCACAAAGAGCTGGACACGACTGTGGGACTGAAATGAACTGAACTGAACTGAATTGATGTAAGAATCCGTTAATATATGGAAATCAATCGTTGTGATACACCATATTAACAAATTGCAATATGAAAAAATATTATCATCTCAATAAATGTGGAGAAAACTATCGACAAACTTCAGCACCCATTTATGATTTAAAAAAATAAAAATCTCCAGAAAGTAGTCTACAAGGAGCCTACATCAACATAATAGATGGAATATACAACAAACCCATAGCAAAACGTTGTCCTCAATGGTGGAAAATTGAAAGCATTTCCTTTAAGATCAGGGATAAGGCAAGGATGTGCATTCTTGTCACTTTTATTTTCAACACAGTTCTGAAAGAAGAGGGAAAAGAAATAAAAAGAAACCAGATTGGAAAAGAAGTAAAACTCTCACTGTTTTCAGATGACATGATACTATATATAAAGAATCCTAAAGATGCCACCAGAAAATTACTAAGGATAATCAATGAATAAAGTTGTAGGATATAAGATTAATGCATAGAAATCTCTTGGATTCATATATACTAACAATGAAAAATCAAAAAGAGAAATTAAAGAAACAATTTCATTCATCATTGCAAAAAAAAGAATAAAATACCTAGGAACAGACCTGCCTAAAGCAACAAAAGATCTGTATGCAAAATGACTAAAACACACTGTTGAAAGAAGTCAAAGATTACAGAAACAAATGGAGAGATACACCATGTTCTGGGATTGGGAGAATCAACATTGTGAACATGACCCTTGAACCCAAAGCAATCTGTAGATGAAATGTGATCTCTATCAAACTATTAATGTTATCTTTCACAAAGCAAGAACAGAAAATTTTACAATTTGTGTAGAAACACTAAAGACTCCAAATAGCCAATCAATATTGAAAAGCAAAATTGGAGCTGGAGGAATTAACTTCCCTGACTTCAAACTCTATTACAAAGCTATAGTCAACAAGAAAGTATGGTATTGGCACAAAAGTAGAAATATAGACCAATGGAAAAAGATAGAAAGCCCAGAGATAAAACCATCCATCTTTTGTTTGACAAAGGAGGCAAGAATATAAAATGGAAACAAGACAAACTCTTCAGTAATTGGTTCTGGTTAAATTGGACAGATACATGCAAAAGAATTGAACTACATACTTCCTAATACTATACACACACACGCACACACACACAGATTCAAAGTGGATCAAATGCTGAGGTGTAAGATGAAAATCTATAAAGCTCTTAGAATAAACATAGGCAGTACTGTCTGACATATATCAAAACAAGATCCTCTTTGAATCTCCTCATACAGTATTGGAAGTAAAACAAAAATAAAAAAATGGGACTTAATGAAACTTAAAAGCTTTTGTACAACAAAGGAAACAATAAAAAGAGGAGAAGACAACCATCAGAATGGGAGAAAATAATTGCAAATGAAGCTGATAAAGGGTTAAACTTCAAAATATGTAAACAGCTCATATAGATCAATATCAGATAAACAGCCCAATCAAAAAATGGGCAAAAGATCTAAATAGACACTTTGTCAAAGAAGACACACAGATGGCCAATAAACACATGAAAAGATGTTCAACATCACTAAATAATCAGTTCAGTTCAGTTCAGTTGCTCAGCCGTGTGCAACTTTTTGTGAATCCATGAATCACAGCACGCCAGGCCTCCCTGTCCATCACCAGCTCACGGAGTTCACTGAGACTCACGTCCATTGAGTCAGTGATGCCATCCAGCCATCTCATCCTCTGTCATCCCCTTCTCCTCCTGCAACAATCCCTCCCAGCATCAGAGTCTTTTTCAGTGAGTCAACTCTTCACATGATGTGGGCAAAGTACTGGAGTTTCAGCTTCAGCATTAGTCCTTCCAAAGAAATCCCAGGGCTGATCTCCTTCAGAATGGACTGGCTGGATCTCCTTGCAGTCCAAGGGACTCTCAAGAGTCTTCTCCAACACCACAGTTCAAAGGCATCAATTCTTGAGCGCACAGCTTTCTTCACAGTCCAACTCTCACATCCATACATGACCACGGGAAAAACCATAGCCTTGACTAAACGGACCTTTGTTGGCAAAGTAATGTCTCTGCTTTTCAATATGCTATATAGGTTGGTCATAACTTTCCTTCCAAGGAGTAAGCGTCTTTTAATTTCATGGCTGCAGTCACCATCTGCAGTGATTTTGGAGCCCAAAAAATAAAGTCTGACACTGTTTCCACTGTTTCCCCATCTATTTCCCATGAAGTAAAATTCATGTGAAATTTAGTAATATGCACTAAATATTCAGTTCAGTTCAGTTCAGTCACTCAGTCGTGTCCGACTCTTTGCGACCCCATGAATCGCAGCATGCCAGGCCTCCCTGTCCATCACCAACTCCCGGAGTTTACTCAGACTGATGTCCATCGAGTCAGTGATGCCATCTAGCCATCTCATCTTCTGTCGTCCCCATTTGCTCCTGCTCCAATTCCCTCCCACCGTCAGAGTCTTTTCCAATGCGTCAACTCTTGGCATGAGGCGGCCAAAGTACTGGAGTTTCAGCTTTAGCATCATTCCTTCCAAAGAAATCCTAGGGCTGATCTCCTTCAGAATGGACTGGTTGGATCTCCTCGTAGCCCAAGGGACTCTCAAGAGTCTTCTCCAACACTACAGTTCAAAAGCATCAATTCTTCGGCGCTCAGTCTTCTTCACAGTTCAACTCTCACATCCATACATGACCACAGGAAAAACCATAGCCTTGATTAGACTGACCTTTGTTGGCAAAGTAATGTCTCTGCTTTTCAATATGCTATCGAGGTTGGTCATAACTTACCGTTCAAGGAGTAAGCATCTTTTAATTTCATGGCTGCAGTCACCATCTGCAGTGATTTTGCACCCCCCAAAAATAAAGTCTAACACTGTTTCCACTGCTTCCCCATCTATTTCCCATGAAGTGATGGGACCGGATGCCATGATCTTCATTTTCTGAATGTTCAGCTTTAAGCCAACTTTTTCACTCTCCTCTTTCACTTTCATAAAGAGGCTTTTGAGTTCCTCTTCACTTTCTGCTATAAGGGTGGTGTCATCTGCATATCTGAGGTTATTGATATTTCTCCCAGCAATCTTGATTCCAGCTTGTGCTTCCTCCAGTCTAGCGTTTCTCATGATGTACTCTGCATATGAGTTACATAAGCAGGGTGACAATATACAGCCTTGACATACTCCTTTTCCTATTTGGAACCAGTCTGTTGTTCCATGTGCAGTTCTAACTGTTGCTTCCTGACCTGCATACAGATTTCTCAAGAGGCAGGTCAGGTGGTCTGGTATTCCCATCTCTTTCAGAATTTTCCACAGTTTATTGTGATCCACACAGTCAAAGGCTTTGGCATAGTCAATAAAGCAGAAATAGATGTTTTTATGGAACTCTCTTGCTTTTTCCATGATCCAGCGGATGTTGGCAATTTGATCTCTAGTTCCCCTGCCTTTTCTAAAACCAGCTTGAACATCTGGGAGTTCATGGTTTATGTATTGCTGAAGCCTGGCTTGGAAATTTTTGAACATTACTTTACTAGAATGTGAGATGAGTGCAGTTGTGCAGTAGTTTGAGCATTCTTTGGCATTGCCTTTCTTTGGGATTGGCATGAAAACTGACCTTTTCCAGTCCTGTGGCCACTGCTGAGTTTTCCAAATTAGCTGGCATATTGAGTTTAGCACTTTCACAGCATCATCGTTCAGGATTTGAAATAGCTCCACTGGCTTTCCATCACCTCCATTAGCTTTGTTCGTAGTGATGGTTTCTAAGGCCCACTTGACTTCACATTCCAGGATGTCTGGCTCTAGGTCAGTGATCACATCATCGTGATTATCTGGGTCTTGAAGTTCTTTTTTGTACAGTTCTTCTGTGTATTCTTGCCACCCCTTTTTAATATCTTCTGCTTCTGTTAGGTCCATACCATTTCTGTCCTTTATTGAGCCCATCTTTGCATGAAATGTTCCCTTAGTATCTATGATTTTTTGAAGAGATCTCTATTCTTTCCCATTCTGTTTTTTTCCTCTATTTCTTTGCATTAATGGCTGAGGAAGGCTTTCTTATCTCTTCTTGCTATTCTTTGGAACTCTGCATTGAGATGCTTATGTTTTTCCTTTTCTCCTTTGCTTTTCACTTCTCTTCTTTCACAGCTATTTGTAAGGCCTCCCCAGACAGCCTTTTTGTGTTTTTTGTTTTTTTTGCATTTCTTTTCCATTGGGATGGTCTTTATCCCTGTCTCCTGTACAATGCAACGTACCTCGTTGCATAGTTCATCAGGCACTCTGTCTATCAGATCTAGGCCCTTAAATCTATTTCTCACTTCCACTGTATAATCATAAGGGATTTGATTTAGGTCATACCTGAATGGTCTAGTGGTTTTCCCTACTTTCTTCAATTTAAGTCTGAATGTGGTAATAAGGAGTTCATGATCTGAGCCACAGTCAGTTCCTGGTCTTGTTTTGGTTGACTGTATAGAGCTTCTCCATCTTTGGAAGTGGTAAAACAAGAAATGGCAAGAGTGAATGTCGACATTCTAGGAATCAGCAAACTGAAATGGACTGCAATGGGTGAATTTAACTCAGATGACCATTATATCTACTACTCCGGGCAGGAATCTCTCAGAAGAAATGGAGTAGCCATCATGGTCAACAAGAGTCCGAAATGCAGTACTTGGATGCAATCTCAAAAACTACAGAATGATCTGTTCGTTTCCAAGGCAAACCATTCAATATCACAGTAATCCAAGTCTATGTCCCAACCAGTAATGCTGAAGAAGGTGAAATTGAACGTTTCTTGAAGACCTACACGACCTTTTAGAACTAACACCCCAAATAGATGTCCTTTTCATTATAGGGGACAGGAATGCAAAAGTAGGAAGTCAAGAAACACCTGGAGTAACTGGCAAATTTGGCCTTGGAATATGGAATGAAGCAGGGCAACGACTAATAGAGTTTTACCAAGAAAATGCACTGGTCATAGCAAACACCCTCTTCCAACAACACAAGAGAAGACTCTACACATGGACATCACCAGATGGTCACTAAATATCAGAAAAATGTAAATCAAAGCTATAATGAGGTATCATCTCTCACCAGTCAGAATGGCCATCATCAAAAAATCCACAAACAATTGATTCTGGGTTTGATGTGGGGAAAAGGAAACCTCTTGCACTGTTGGTGGGAATGTAAATTGATATAGCCACTATGGAGAACCATAAGGAGATTTCTTAAAACGTTAGGAATAAAATTACTATATAACCCAGTAATCCCACTACTCGGCATATACTCTGAGAAAACCATAAATGAAAAAGACTCATCTACCCCAATGTTCATTGTATCTCTATTTACAATAGCGAGGACATGGAGGCAACCTAGTTGTCCATCAACAGCAATGACATGGAAGGAACCTAGATGTCCATCAACAGATGAGTAGGAAAAGAAGCTGTGCTACATATATGCAATGGAATATTATTCAGCCATTAAAAAGAACTGTGTGTATTTTAGTCACTCAGTTGTATCCAACTCTTTGCAACACCTTGGACTGTAGTCAACCATGCCCCCCTGTCCATGGGATTCTCCAGGCAAGAACACTGGAGTGGGTTGCCATTTCTTTCTCCAGGGGATCTTCTCAACCCAGGGATTGAACCTGGGTGTCCTGCATTGCAGACAGATTCTTTATCATCTGAGGCACCAGGTAAGTCCTAAAAAGAATTAATTTGAGTCATTTCAAGTGAGATGGATGAACCTATAACTGACTTACAGAGTGAAGTAAGTCAGAAAGAGAAAAACAAATATCCTATATTAATACACATATATGGAATGTAAAAAACTGGTATTGAATCTATTTGCAGGGAAGGAATGGAGATTCAATATCAAGAATTTACTTTTAGACACTTTGAGGGAAGGAGAGATTGGGACAAGTGGAGAAAGTAGCATTGATACATATACACTACCATGTGTAAAATTGATGGCTGGTGAGAAGTAGCTATATAATACAGGGAACCCAGACAGGCACTTTGTGATGATCTGGAGGAGTGCTCTGAGTGGATGGCAGGGAGGCTCAAGATGGAGGTGATGTATTTATAATTAGGGTTGATTTTCATTGTTGTATGGCCAAAACCATTACAACACTGCAAAGCAATTTTCCTCACATTAAAAAATAAATACAAAAATATTGAAAATGTAATGTTATCATCAAATGTACATGATTCAGACCTCTGGTTTAAGCTTAGAGATAAATAGAGCTGGAAAGAATGTTGCTATCACCTTTATAGCAAGAAAAACTTGGATAACCTACAAATTAATGACTTACTGAACCCATCAGAGAACTGAGGTGATAGGGCACCAAAAAAACACGAAATATGGAACATTCAGGAAAAACAGAATCTGAGAATTTGTTTAGAGGAACTGATTTTACTGAATGCAACAGAGAAATAATGATAATAACATTATTATTTTTAATAATATCATATTCAATTATTTATAACACTATACTTAATTATAATACTATAGTCAATTTTTGTAATAAATGGCTAAAGGCTGAATGTATGTTAGCTGAGAGTGTGAATCCCCCAAAGTTTGCATATATAGGGAGCTTTCACCCTGTTGTGCAGCTTTTTCTTCATGAAGCCCATTAAGAACTCATAAAAAATATTGTGGACAACACTGAGAAATGCTTTCTCTTGACCATGGACTTGTGAGGAGGAAAATAGGTGTTGACACAATTTTGCACAACTCACATAACTATCTCCCCAAAGAAATAAATATCTTTATATTGAAGAAACAACAAAAAGTCACCTTAATTCAATGGTGCATAAGGTACAAGAAAAAAAAATAGCCTTACATCTGGTTGAGGGTAATACTGCATAATTGGCCCCACACTACAGATTGAAGATAAAAAGAAGCACTTATGAAAATTATATTTTCCCCAGTATTAGTAACATTTTAGCACATATCTAAAACTAAGGCTCAATCAGAACATCAGATTATGTCCTCTTTTTACTCCCTATGCTATCAAGTATTGAGAAACTAACAAGTATTGAGAAAAAATAAGAGTGAATACAGCTTGAAGAGCTACAAGAGACAGACTCTTCCTAGGACACAGAGAAAAATGAAGACTCAAACCTAGGATAATAGAAGACATTGAGAAAATAACCTCAATACTATTTATTCTCTTAACAAAGTATGCACTGATCACAGCAAACACCCTCTTCTGACAACACAAGAGAAGACTCTACACATGGACATCACCAGATGGTCAACACGGAAATCAGACTAATTATATTCTTTGCAGCCAAAGATGGAGAAGCTCTGTACAGTCAGCAAAAACAAGACTGGGAGCTGACTGTGACTCATATCATGTCAAATTCAGACTTAAATTAAATAAAGAAGGGAAAACCACTAGACCATTCAGGTATGACCTAAATCAAACCTTTTACGATTATACAGTGGAAATGAGAAATAGATTCAAAGGATTAGATCTGACAGACAGAGTGCCTGATGAACTACGGATGGTGGTTTGTGACGTTGTACAGGAGACAGGGATCAAAACCATCCACAAGAAAAAGAAAGGCCAAAAAAAGCAAAACAGCAGTCTGAGGAGGCCTTACAAATAGCAGTGAAAAGAAGAGATGTGAAAAGCAAAAGAAAAAAGGAAAGCTATACCCATTTGATGTAGAAGGCAATGGCGACCCACTCCACTAATCTTGCCTGGAAAATCCCATGGATGGAGGAGCCTGGTAGGCTGCAGTCCATGGGGTCGCGAAAAGTCAGACATGACTGAGCAACTTCACTTTCACTTCTCACTTTCATGCATTGGAGAAGGAAATGGCAACCCACTCCAGTGTTCTTGCCTGGAGAATCCCAGGAACAGCGGAGCCTAGTGGGCTGCCATCTATGGGGTCGCACAGAGTCAGACACGACTGAAGCGACTTAGCAGCAGCAGCAGCATACCCATTTGAATGCAGAGTTCCAACGAATAGCAAGGAGAGATAAGAAAGCCTTCTGCAGTGATCAGTGCAAAGAAATAGAGGAAAACAATAGAATGGGAAAGACTAGAGATCTCTTCAACAAAATTAGAGATACCAAGGGAACATTTCATGCAAAGATGGGCTCAATAAAGGACAGAAATGGTATGGACCTAACAGAAGCAGAAGATACTAAGAAGAGGTAGCAAATATATACAGAGGAACAATACAAAAAAGATCTTCATGACCCAGATAATCACAATGGTGTGATCACTCACCTAGAGCCAAACATCCTAGAATGTGAAGTCAAGTGGGCCTTAGGCTTGCATCACTATAAACAAAGCTAGTGGAGGTGATGTAATTCCAGTTGAGCTATTTCAAATCCTATAAGATGATGCTGTGAAAGTGCTGCACTCCTTATGCCAACAAATTTGGAAAACTCATCAGTGGCCACAGAACTGGAAAAGGTCAGTTTTCATTCCAATCCCAAAGAAAGGCAATGTTAAAGAATGCTCAAATTATTACACAATTGCACTCATCTCAAATGGAGAAGGGAAAGGCTACACACTTCAGTATTCTGGCCTGGAGAATTCAACAGACTGTATAGTCCATGGGGTCACAAAGAGTCGGAAAAGACTGAGTGACTTTCACTTTCATTTTCAAACACTAGTAAAGTAATGCTCAAAATTCTCTAAGCCAGGTTTCAACAGTACGCGAACCACGAACTTCCAGATGTTCAAACTGATTTTAGAAAAGGCAGAGGAACCAGAGATCAAATTGCCAACATCTGCTGGATTATCAGAAAAGCAAGAGAATTCCAGGAAAAAACATCTATTTCTGCTTTATTGACTATGCCAAAGTCTTTAACTGTGTGGATCACCACAAACTGTGGAAAATTCTTAAATAGATGGAAATACTAGACCACCTGACCTTCCTCTTGAGAAATCTGTATGCAGGTCAGGAAGCACCAGATAGAACTGGACATGGAACAACAGACTGGTTCTAAATAGGGAAAGGAGTAAGTCGAGGCTGTTATATTGTCACCCTGCTTATTTAACTTATATGCAGAGTACATCATGAGAAACACTGGGCTGGAGGAAGCAAAAGCTAGAATCAGGATTGCCGGGAGCAATATCAGTAACCTCAGATATGCAAATGACACCACTGTTATGGCAGAAAGTGAAGAAGAACTAAAGAACCTCTTGATTAAAGTGAAAGAGGAGAGTGAAAAAGTTGGCTTAAAGCTCAGCATTCAGAAAACTAAGATCATGGCATCTGGTCCCATTACTTCATGGCAAATAGATGGGGAAACAGTGGATGACTTTATTTCTTTGGGCTCCAAAATCACCTCAGATGGTGACTTGCAGCCATGAAATTAAAAGATGCTTACTCCTTCGAAGAAAAGTTATGACGAACCTACAGCATATTCAAAAGCACAGACGTTACTTTGTGAACAAAGGTCTCTCTAGTCAAGGCTATGGTTTTTCAGGTAGTCATGTATGGATGTGAGAATTGGAATATAAAGAAAGCTGAGTGCTGATGAATTGATGCTTTTGAACTATGGTGCTGAAGAAGACTCTTGAGAGTCCCTTGGAGTGCAAGGAGATCCAACCAGTCCATCCTAAAGGAGACCAGTCCTGAATGTTCATTGGAAGTACTGATGTTGAAGCTGAAACTCCAATACTTTGGCCACCTGATGCAAAGAGCTAACTGATTTGAGAAGACCGTGATGCTGGGAAAGATTGTAAGCAGGAGGAGAAGGGGATGTTGGAGTATGAGATGGTTGGATGGCATCACTGGCTCAATAGACACGAGTTTGAGTAAGCCCCAGGAGTTTGTGATGGACAGGGAGGCCTGGCATGCTGCAGTGCATGGGGTCACAGAGTCAGACATGACTTAGCGACTGAACTGAACTGAACTGAACTCTTAACAAACATGTCATTAGAAAAATTTAAAGCCTACTGTGAACTGAAGGTAAAGAGAGTAACAATACTAGCTTACTCCCGACTAGAATAACACAAGTCTCAACAACAAAGGCCTAGTAGAAGAAAAGGTATACTCATCATTATGTAAAAAAAAAAATCTCAGTATTTACTGCTTTTCTTGACATGTCTAGTTTTCACAAAAATGTATAAGGGATATTAGGAAAGAAGAAAAATGCATTCTCAAATGACAAGTTTTTATGGCCTAACATCTTTGTAAAGTTTTATTTCGAGTTAGAAGATATTGCTTTGCAGTTGGTTTCTGACATACATCAGCATGAATGAGACACAGGTACACATAAGTCCCCTCCCTCTTGAACCTCCCTCCCATCTCTCACCCCATCCCATCATATCCCATCCCATCTGATCCATCCCTTTAGGTTGTCACAGAGCACCCAGTTTAAGCTCCTTGTATCATTCAGCAAATCCCCACTTCCTATCTATTTTATATTTAAATATATATATATATATATATATATATATATATATATATATCAATGCTCCTCTCTATATTTATCCCACCTTCTCTGTCCCCTCACTCTGTCCACAAGTCTGTTCTTACTGTCTGTAGAGTGAAGGAAGTCAGAAAGAGAAAAACAAACATCGCATATTAACGCATATATATATGGAATTTAGAAAGATGGTACTGATAAACCTACTTGCAGGTCAGTGATAGAGATGTAGGCATAGAGTTATTAATTATTAAATTATTATTATTTATTAAATAATTATTTATTTATATTAATTATTAAAACAAGCCTCAGATATGCCAAAAATATTGACATTGTCTCACACAAAAGATTTTAAATAAGCATGATGAACATGCTTGTCTCTGATGATAAAAGTGGATAATATGAAAGATTATAATGCTTTCAACAAGCTCACTGATAACTTGAACATAACCAAGGAAAGAATAGGTAAACTTGAAGTTAAATTAATTAAAATTACTCAAATAAAGACAGAAAGAAAGTGGGAAAATATGCTACTGCATTAGAGAGATATAGAAAAATCTCAAACATTCCAAAATATGTACAATTGAGAAGAGAACTCAAATGGGGAAAAGGGAAAACAGCAAAGAAGAAATATCTGAAGAAATAATGACCAGGATTTTGCCATATTAATGACAGAACTCAAAACTTAAAATACAATAAGCTGGGGAGGGGGGGGGCGGTCCTAAGATGGCAGAGGAATAGGACAAGGAGACCACTTTCTCCCCCACAAGTTGATCAAAAGAACATTTAAACGCTGAGTAAATTCCACAAAACAACTTCTGAATGTCAGCAGAGGACATCAGGCACCCAGAATAGGAGCTCACTGTCTTCAAAAAGAGGTAGGAAAAAATATAAAAGACAAAAAAAGAGATAAAAGAGGTAGGGATGGAACTCTGTCCTGGGAAGGGAGTCTTAAAAAGAGAGAAGTTTCCAAACACCAGGAAACACTGTCACTGCTGAGTCTGTGGTGAGCCTTGGAAGCACAGAGGGCAAAATAACAGGGAGGAAAAATAAATAAATAATTAAAACCCACAGATTATGAGCCCAATGGTAACTCCCTGAGTGGAGAAGCAGCCCAGACGCCTGCACCCACCACTAGCAAGCAGGGGCTGGGCAGGGAGGCACGGGCTGCATTGCTTAGATTAAAGACCGGGCCTGAATGTCCCAAGGGTAATCTAAGCGAACTAACTTGGGCTAGCAAACCAGACTGTGGAATAGCTACCACGTGAAAAGCCCTAACTTAAGACACTGCCAGGCCTGCACACAGAACAAAGGACTGAACAGAATTAGCTGGCTTCAGACCATCCCCCTCCAGTGACAAGCAGCCAGAGCCAGAAGGGGGCAATCACAGCCCCAGAGAGACATTATTTACCAAACTGAAAGCAGGCTTTTTTTGCTAACTAAGACTTCTTGGGGTTCTGGACAATCAATATCCGCCTGAGAAGGTGCACCAGTTGTACACCCAGAAAACCAAGCAGCAGGGATGGGGGAGGCAATAAGTCGCAGTGACTGCACTCGCCAAACACCTGGTCACCTGAACTGCTCGGATCTGGGCAGGGCACAAAACGCAGGCCCAACCAAGTCTGCACCTTTGAGGACTACCCAAGTGCCTGAACCTGAGCGGCTTAGACCTGGGAGGTGCATGCAGCCCAAGGCTGGCCTTGGACAGTTCCAGAGGAGCAATCTAGAGCTGAGCAGTGTGGGCAGGGAGGGCACATGCCCCATGAGTGGGGGCAGGTCCAGTGTGGCTGAGACACTGCGCGCACACACCAGTGTTACTTGTTTGCAACGTCCCTCCCTCCCCACAGCGCGACTGAACAAGTGAGCCTAAAAAAGTGTCCACCACTGCCCCCTTGTGTCAGGGAGGAAATCAGACACTGAAGAGACCTAAACAGAAGAAGCTAAAACAGAGGGAACCGTCTTAGAAGTGACAGGTGCAATACATTAAAACCCTGTAGTTAGTACTGACTACATAGGAAGGGGCCTGTAGATCTTAAGAAATATAAGCCAGACCAAGGAACTATCCAAAAATGAACTGACCCCACAATGCCCACACCACCAGAGAAAGTCCTAGATATATTTTTACTATTTTAATGATCATTCTTATTTTTTTAATTTTAAGTCCTCTACTACTCGTTTAAT
Organism: Bos taurus; assembly: GCF_002263795.3. NCBI lineage: Eukaryota > Metazoa > Chordata > Mammalia > Artiodactyla > Bovidae > Bos > Bos taurus. The sequence goes on along the minus strand of NC_037357.1, from coordinate 38,622,149 downwards.
TTTCATTTTTATAACCTACTATTACTTTGCAAAAAAAAAAAACCCTATTTTTTAAAGCAAACTTCATATATATATATATATATATAATTTTTGTGAATTTTTTTTCTTCTTTTTTTAATATTGTATTTTTGAAAATCCAACCTCTATTCTAGATTTTTAATCTTTGCTTTCTGGTACTTGTTATCAATTTTGTACCTTTAAGAACCCAATCTTCAGTACCAATTTTTACTTGGGAGTGAGATTACTGGCTTGACTGCTCTCACCCCTTTGGACTCTCCTTTTTCTCCACCAGGTCGCCTCTGTCTCCTCCTTCCCCCTTCTCTTCTCTACCCAGCTTTCTGAATCTCTGTGTGTTCCAGATGGTGGAGAACACTTAGGGAACTAATTACTGGCTAGATCTGTCTCTCTCCTTTTGATTCCCCCCTTTTTTCCTCCTGGACACCTCTGTCTCCTTCCTCCCTCTTCTCTTCTCTGAATAACTCCGTGAACATCTCTGAGTGGTCCAGACTGTAGAGTGCACATAAGGAAATGATTACTGGCTAGCTTGCTCTCTCCTCTTTTGATTACACCTCATCTCATTTGGGTCACCTCTAACTCCCTCCTCCTTCTTTTCTTCTCCATGTAACTCTGTGAACCTCTCTGGGTGTCCCTCACTGTGGAGAAACTTTTCATTTTTAACCCACATATTTTATCAAAGGTGCTGTATCAAAGGAGAAGTCTTGAGACTACTGTAAAAATAAGACTGAAAACCAAAAGCAGGAGGCTGAAGTCCAAATTCTGAGAACACCAGAGAACTCCTGACTCCAGGAAACATTAATCGTCAGGAGCTCATCAAACGCCTCCATACCTACACTGAAACTGAGCACCACCCAAGGGCCAACAAGTTCCAGAGCAAGACATATCATGCAAATTCTCCAGCAACACAGGACCAGAGCCCTGAGCTTAGATATAGAGGCTGCCCAAAGTTACTACAAACCCATTAACATTTCATAACTCAATACTGAACATTTCATTGCACTCCAGAGAGAAGAAATCCAGCTCCACCCACCAGAACACCAACACAAGCTTCCCTAACCAAGAAACCTTGACAAGCCTCCTGTACAACCTCACCCACAGTGAGGAAATACCACAATAAAGAGAACTCCACAAACTCCCAGAATACAGAAAGGCCACCGCAAATTCAACAATATAAACAAGATGAAGAGACAGAGCAATACCCAGCAGGTAAAGGAACAGGATAAATGCCCACCAAACCAAGCAAAAGAGGAAGAGATAGGGAATCTACCTGATAAAGAATTCTGAATAATGATAGTGGAAGTGATCCAAAATCTTGAAATCAAAATGGAATCACAGACAAATAGCCTGGAGACAAGGATTGAGAAGATGTAAGAAAGGTTTAACAAGGACCTAGAAGAAATAAGAAAGAGTCAATATATAATGAAAAATGCAATAAATGAGATCAAAAACATTCTGGAGGGAACAAAGAGTAGAATAAGGGAGGCAGAAGATAGGATTAGTGAAGTAGAAGATAGAATGGTAGAAATAAATGAATCAGAGAGGAAAAAAAGAAAAACGAATTAAAAGAAATGAGGACAATCTCAGAGACCTCCAGGACAATATTAAACGACCCAACATTCGAATCATAGGAATCCCAGAAGAAGACGACAAAAAGAAAGATCATGAGAAAATACTTGAGGAGATAATAGTTGAAAATTTCCTTAAAATAGGGAAGGAAATATTCACCCAAGTCCAAGAAACCCATAAAATCCCAAACAGAATAAACCCAAGGTGAAATGCCCCAAGACACATATTAATCAAATTAACAAAGATCAAACACAAAGAACAAATAATAAAAGCAGCAAGGGAAAAACAACAAATAACACACAAGGGGATTCCCATAAGGATAACAGCTGATCTTTCAAGAGAAACTCTTCAGGCCAGGAGGGAATGGCAAGACATACTTCACGTGATGAGAGAAAATAACCTACAGCCCAGGTTACTGTACCCAGCAAGGACCTCATTCAAATATGAAGGAGAAATCAAAAGCTTTACAGACAATTAAAAGCTGAGAGAATTAAGCACCACAAAACCAGCTCTCCAACAAATGCCAAAGGATATTCCCTAGACAGGAAACACAAAAAGGGTGTATAAACTTGAACCCAAAATAATAAAGTAAATGGCAACGGGATCATACTTATCAATAATTACCTTAAACGTAAGGTAATTTGGTTGGGTTGAATGCCCCAACCAAAAGACAAAGACTGGCTGAATGGATACAAAAACAAGACCCCAAGAGCAGATGAATGGATAAGAAAGCTATGGTACATATGCACAATAGAATATTACTCAGCCATTAAAAAGAATACATTTGAATCAGTTCTAATGAGGTGGATGAAACTGGAGCCTATTATACAGAGTGAAGTAAGCCAGAAAGAAAAACACCAATACAGTATACTAACACACATATATGTAATTTAGAAAGATGGTAACGATAACCCTGTATGCGAGAGAGCAAAACAGACACTGACGTATAGAACAGTCTTTTGGACTCTGTGGGAGACGGTGAGGGTGGGATGATTAGGGAGAATGGCATTGAAAAATGTATAATATCATATATGAAACGAATTGCCAGTCCAGGTTCGATGCAGGATACAGGATGCTTGGGGCTGGTGCACTGAGATGACCCAGAAGGCTGGTATGGGGAGGGGGTGGGAAGGGGGTTCAGGATGGGGAACACATGTATACCCATGGCAGATTCATGTTGATGTATGACAAAACCAATAAAATATTGTAAAGTAATTAGGCTCCGATTAAAATAAATGAATTTATATTAAAAAATTAAAAAAAAAACAAGACCCCCTATATATGTTGTCTACAAGAGACCCACCTCAAAACAAGGGACACATACAGACAGAAAGTGAAGGGCTGGAAAAAGATATTCCACGCAAATAGAGACCAAAAGAAAGCAGGAATAGCAATACTCATATCAAATGAAATAGACTTTAAAACAAAGGCTGTGAAAAGAGACAAAGAAGGACACTACATAATGATCAAAGGATCAATCCAAAAAGAAGATATAACAATTATAACTATATATGCACCCAACATAAGAGCACTGTAATATGTAAAACATATGCTAACAAGTATGAAAGGTGAAATTAACAATAACACAATAATAATGGGAGACTTAATACCCCACTCACACCTATGGATAGATCAACTAAACAGAAAATTAACAAGCAAACACAAACTTTAAATGATACAAAAGACCAGCTAGACCTAATTCATATCTATAGGACATTTCACCCCAAAACAATGAATTTCACGTTTTTCTCAAGCGCACATGGAACCTTCTCCAGGATAGATCACATCCTTTGCCATAAGTCGAGCCTTGGAAAATTCAAAAAAATTGAAATCATTCCAAGCATCTTTTCTGACCATGGTGCAGTAAGATTAGATATCAATTACAGGAGAAAAACTATTAAAAAACTCCAACATATGGAGGCTGAACAACATGCTGCTGAATAACCAACAAATCACAGAAGAAATCAAAAAGGAAATCAAAATACGCATAGGAATGAATGGAAATGAAAACACAATAACCCAAAACCTGTGGGAAAACCTGTAAAAGCAGTTCTAAGGGGAAAGTTCATAGCAATACAGGCTTACCTCAAGAAACAAGAAAAAAGTCAAATAAATAATCTAACTCTACACCTAAAGCAACTAGAAACGGAAGAAATGAAGAAGCCCAGGGTTAGTAGAAGGCAAGAAATCTTAAATATTAGGGCAGAAATAAATGCAAAATAAACAAAAGAGACCATAGCAAAAATCAACAAAGCCAAAAGCTGGTTCTTTGAAAGAATAACTAAAATTGACAAACCATTAGCCAGACTCATCAAGAAACAAAGGGAGAAAAATCAAATCAGTAAAATTAGAAATGAAAATGGAGAGATCATAACAGACAACACAGAAATACAAAGGATCATAAGAGACTACTATCAGCAATTATATGCCAATAAAATGGACAACTTGGAAGAAATGGACAAATTCTTAGAAAAGCACAACTTTCCAAAACTGAACCAGGAAGAAATAGAAAATCTTAACAGACCCATGACAAGCACAGAAACTGAAACTGTAATCAGAAATCTTCCAGCAAACAAAAGCCCAGGTCCAGACGGCTTCACAGCTGAATTCTACCAAAAACTTAGAGAAGAGCTAACACATATCCTACTCAAATTCTTCCAGAAAATTGCAGAGAAGGGTAAACTTCCAAACTCATTCTATGAGGCCACCATCACCCTAATACCAAAACCTAACAAAGATCCCACAAAAAAAGAAAACTACAGGCCAATATCACTGATGAACATAGATGCAAAAATCCTTAACAAAATTCTAGCAATCAGAATCCAACAACACATTAAAAAGATCATACACCATGACCAAGTGGACTTTATCCCAGGGATGCAAGGATTCTTCAATATCTGCAAATCAATCAATGTAACACACCACATTAACAAATTGAAAAATAAAAGCCATATGATTATATCAATAGATGCAGAGAAAGCCGTTGACAATATTCAACATCCATTTATGATAAAAACTCTCCAGAAAGCAGGGATAGAAGGAACATACCTCAACATAATAAAAGCTATATATGACAAATCCACAGCAAACATAATCCACAATGGTGAACAATTGAAAGCATTTCCCCTAAAGTCAGGAACAGGACAAGGGTGCCCACTCTCACCACTACTATTCAACATAGTTTTGGAAGTTTTGGCCACAGCAATCACAGCAGAAAAAGAAATAAAAGCAATCCAAATTGGAAAAGAAGAAGTAAAATTCTCACTGTTTGCAGATGACATGATTCTCTACATAGAAAACCCTAAAGACTCCACCAGAAAATTACTAGAGCTAATCAATGAATATAGTAAAGTGGCAGGATATAAAACCAACACACAGAAATCCCTTGCATTCCTATACACTAATAATGAGAAAATAGAAAGAGAAATTAAGGAAACAATTCCATTCACCATTGCAATGAAAAGAATAAAATACTTAGGAATATATCTACCTAAAGAAACTGAAGACCTATATATAGAAAACTATAAAACACTGGTGAAAGAAATCAAAGAGGACACTAATAGATGGAGAAATATACCATGTTCATGGATTGGAAGAATCAATATAGTGAAAATGAGTATAGTACCCAAAGCAATCTATAGATTGAATGCAATCCCTATCAAGCTGCCAACAGTATTTTTCACAGAGCTATAAAAAATAATTTCACAATTTGTATGGAAATACAAAAAACCTCGAATAGCCAAAACTATCTTGAGAAAGAAGAATGGAACTGGAGGACTCAACCTGCCTGACTTCAGGCTTTACTACAGAGCTACAGTCATCAAGGCAGTGTGGTACTGGCACAAAGACAGAAATATAGATCAATGGAACAAAATAGAAAGCCCCAAGATAAACCCACACACCTATGGACACCTTATCTTTGACAAAGGAGGCAAGAATATACAATGGATTAAAGACGATCTCTTTAACAAGTGGTGCTGAGAAAACTGGTCAACCACTTGTAAAAGAATGAAACTAGAACACTTTCGAACACCATACACAAAAATAAACTCAAAATGGATTAAAGATCTAAACGTAAGACCAGAAACTATAAAACTCCTAGAGGAGAACATAGGCAAAACACTCTCTGACATAAATCACAGCAGGATCCTCTATGACCCACCTCCCAGAATATTGGAAATAAAAGCAAAAATAAACAAATGGGACCTAATTAAACTTAAAAGCTTCTGCAAAACAAGGGAAACCAAAATCAATGTGAAAAAAAAACAGCCTTCAGGATGGGAGAAAATAGTAGAAAATGAAGCAACTGACAAACAACTAATTTCAAAAATATACAAGCAACTCCTGCAGTTCAATTCCAGAAAAATAAACGACCCAGTCAAAAAATGGGCCAAAGAACTAAATAGACATTTCTCCAAAGAAGACATACAGATGGCTAACAAACACATGAAAAAGTACTCAACATCATTCATTATCAGAGAAATGCAAATCAAAAGCACAAGGAGGTACCATTTCAGGCCAGTCAGAATGGCTATGATCCAAAAATCTACAAGCAATAAATGCTGGAGACGGTGTGGAGAAAAGACTTACACTGTTGGTGGGAATGCAAACTAGTACAGCCACTATGGAGAACAGTGTGGAGATTTCTTAAAAAACTGGAAATAGAACTGCCTTATGACCCAGCAATACCACTGCTGGACATACACACTGAGGAAACCAGAATCGAAAGAGACACGTGTACCCCAATGCTCATTACAGCACTATTTATAATAGCCAGGACATGGAAGCAACCTAGATGTCCATCAGCAGATGAATGGATAAGAAAGCTGTGGTAATATACACAATGGAGTATTACTCAGCCATTAAAAAGAATACATTTGAATCAGTTCTAATGAGGTGGATGAAACTGGAGCCTATTATACAGAGTGAAGTAAGCCAGAAAGAAAAACACCAATACAGCATACTAATGCATACATATGGAATTTAGAAAGATGGTAATGATGACCCTGTATGCGAGACAGCAAAAGAGACACAGATATATAGAACAGTCTTTTGGACTCTGTGGGAGAGGGCTAGGGTGGGATGATTTGGGAGAATGGCATTGAAACATGTATAATATCATATAAGAAACAAATCGCCAGTCCAGGTTCTATGCATGATACAGGATACTTGGGATTGGTGCACTGGGATGACCCAGAGGGATGGTACAGGAAGGGAGGTGGGAGGGGGGTTCAGGATGGGGAACACGTGTACACTTGTGGCGGATTCATGTTGATGTATGGCAAAACCAATACAATATTGTAAAGTAATTAGCCTCCAATTAAAATAAATTTAAATTAAAAAATAAAATACAATAAGCTTAGAGAATGTTAAACAGTATGAGTTTATAAACAAGCACATAAACTTATTTTCAAAAATTTCAAGATTAAGACAAGTAATATATTGCAAGGGTTGAGTCTGGCTCAACAAGCCAGGGTTTCCCAAAAGTGCAATATGGTTAAAGAATGAGAAAGACACAAGAATTGAAAGCGGGGATCAGGAGACCAACACCGCTCCATGGTGAAGGCACCCAAACTGATCAAGTCAGCTTTATTATATGTTTTCAGGCATGGGAGTACCTGCAAGGGAGAATGTGCTCTCAGAAGCATGTAGAGCCATAAGGCTGTTAAGATAGGCTAGGAATGTAACATAAAGTTTAACTAAGAAAGATTTCCTTTTATTAATGATTTAGGTTGATTTCTAAATAACAAAGCTCCAGATATGAAAAACATTTAACTCAGAGATTCCAGGTCATGGAACATTCTGATGATGGCTTTCCACCTCCAGGCACACATCCTGCTTTCAAGATGTTTTTTGTTGTTGTTGTTGTTGTTCCCTCTGGACTTAATCTAAGAATCATATGTCTTTAGGTATCTGGTCAGCAGGATTGATAATGTTTTTGCATGCCTTTCCTGGAGTCTTCTTTTTCTCTCTTGTACTTGCTTCCTACAGCAAGTAGCCAGAAGGAAAAAAAAAAAGGAATTCACCAGTCAGTGTCAGGTCAGTTTATTTCTCTTCCTCAGTTCTTATCTCTTCACAACAAAACTTTGGAGTGAGGGACTAAAGGATTTAAAACAACAGACAAGTTACAGCTCCGTTCAGCTCAAGCAGACAGATCTTTTATTAGACAGACACTCCCAAGACATGAGACCAGAATGACCGCAAAGGAGTCCTGTCTTTCCCTTTTGGCTTGCCTTTTTATACTTTGTTTACTCCTTTTGGTTGTGCCCTGTGCAAAAATAGGGTTTGTATGCACCACCAATCAATGAAAGGGAATGCAAATGGACATATGCTCAAGGCCAATTGACAATTGCAAGTTATGTAACAACAGGCTGTGTTTATTTATATCTTCTCATAATTCATTCTGTTATAATCAGATATAGAATATTTATGAAACCTTAATGGGCTCCTAGCTGCCAAAACTTCAGAGAAGGCAATGGCAACTCACTCCAGTACTCTTGCCTGGAAAATCCCATGGATGGTGGAGCCTGGTAGGCTGCAGTCCATGGGGTTGCTGAGTCAGACATGACTGAGCGACTTCACTCTGACTTTTCACTTTTATGCATTGGAGAAGGAAATGGCAACCCACTCCAGTGTTCTTGCCTGGAGAATCCCAGGGACGGGGAAGCCTGGTAGGCTGCTGTCTATGGGGTCACACAGAGTCAGACACAACTGACATGACTTAGCATAGCATAGCATAGCTGCCAAAACTTACTTGGAAGAGCTCCTGTAGTTATTTTGTATCCACTGTGTACCTAGGACACATGCGCAGAAGTTGGAAAACTCTCTGTGGTTATTTTTGTAGAATATCTGTGAGCTCTCCTGAATGTGTCTGGGATGGATTTTAGAGATAAGCTTGCATCCATTTCAGCTAGGCCACCCCTTGTTAATCATGACTAACTTCCTACCTAAAACATTTAAAAGAACACAGGAAAGAAATATAGCACAGCTGTTGTCAAAAACACATAAATATGAAAAATATGGAGTATACCTTTAAAATGTGTATATATGTATGTTTTCACTACAGAGCTTTAGACTTTTTGAAAGTATCCTTCAAATGTGAAGAAATAAAAACATTCTTAGATAAATAATAATTTAAAAGTAACTATTCACAGTATCATCTACTACAAATGTTAACAAAGATACATTCAAGAGGAACAAATATACTAAAATCATAAATTTATATCAACAGATTATAATGAAGATGACTGTAAATGGATTAAATAAAAGTAAAATTAAATAATTTGTTAGTTTAATTATGCTTAAAGATAACTAACACAAAAATAGAAAAATATTTTTTGCTACTAACATATATAAAAATAAATTATATGACAAAAATAGCACAAAAAAGGGAGGAAAGAATTGGATATACAGTGTTTTAAATTCCTTACATTATGTGCATGTATCCAAGTCGCTTCAGTCACGTCTGACACTTTGCGACTCCATGAATACAAAGAACACAGAGACAGGCTCCTCTGTCCATGAGATTCTCCAAGTAAGAATACTAGAGTGGGTTGCCATGCCCTCCTCCAGGGGATCTTCCTGAACCAGGGTTCGAACCTAGGTCTCTTATATCTCTTGCATTGGCAGGCAGGATCTTTACCACTAGTGCCACCTTGGAAGCCCACCTTATACTACACATATTGGTAAACAATATTTGAAGATAGATTCAGATTGTTTAAAACTGCATATTAAGAAGTTTTGGTTTCAGTCCAAACAAGTAGAGACTAGAAGTCATTACTCCCATTCTTATAAAACAAAAAAGCTGGAAAAGATTTAAATTGCTAACTTTCTTTAGAACCATTGAAAGCTCAGTTTTCAAGGTAGAATTGTAAATGTATAAATGTTAATCTTAAAAGTTTACATTTTCTCTATTGCAAATAAAATGAAAACAAATTCTCCCTATTTTCTTAAAAATATAATTTAAATCATATATTAAAAACATGTTTAGCATTTCTTAAAAGGACTTAGGTAGTAGTTTCTTAAACGATTTTCTTAAAAGCACTTCTTAAAAGCACTTTTCCAGTAGTCATATATGGATGTGAGAGTTGGACTATAAAGAAAGCTGAGCACCAAAGCATCCTAAAGAGGAAATCAGTCTTGAATATTCATTGGAAGGACTGATGTTGAAGCTGAAACTCCAATACTTTGGCCACCTGATGTGAAGGACTGACTCCTTAGAAAATACCCTGATGCTGGGAAAGACTGAAGGCAGGAGGAGATGGGAACAACAGAAGATGAGATGGTTGGATGGCATCACTGACTCAATGGACATGAGTTTGAGCAAGCTTCTGGAGTTGGCAATGGACAGAAAAGCCTGGCATGCTGCAGTCCATGAGGTTGCAAAGAGTCAGACATGACTGAGTGACTGAATTGAACTGACTGAAAACAACTTAAAATTTTAAAGCATTTATCTTTTTATTTTTGAGATGTAAAACTGTTTAGAAGTTAAATAATCTTTTTATTTTTGAGATGTAAAACTGTTTAGAAGTTAAATAATTATCAGCTATTTTACATTACAGAAATTTATTTTTTAGAGGCTTTTTAAAATGTGAACATAAGGATATGGGCCAGGTCTTTCTGTCTTTGTGGGAACTGAGCCTAGCTGCCTACTCTAATTTGTAACTTAAGCAGAGTTTTAGTTTTCTTTTGGCTAAAAACAATTAATAATATATAATTTTCTTTTTCTGTCTAGCTATATAAAAAATTGACATTTATTTCTGTCTTTGCAACATTTTTGGTGCATTCTCTTTGATATGCATCCTGGTCTAACTTAATGCTTATTCAATAATTATTTTTTTTATATGTATGGCAGAAACCAACACAATACTGTAAAGCAATTATCCTCCAATTAATAATAATAATAATTAAATAAAAATAATTTTAACCACACCCTCCCCAAAAAAGAGGATAAGGGTTTGCCTCACAGATATCAACCAAACTAGAAGTCCTCTAGGGAGCTTAAGGATACTGTTTCCTACTATTTCAGCAGGAGGGCAAGGCTTAGTAGGGTTTCTCTGGCAAAGATCTATAAATGTGGCTTTTGCCTAGAGGAATTAAATCATTTTATTCTTTTCTACATCATGGAGAAGAATTATGAAGTGACGTTCAACCATGCATGCTCAGTCGTGTCCAACTCTTTGTGACCCCATGTACTGTAGCCCACCAAGTTCTGTCCATGGGATTTTCCAGGCAAGAATACTGTAGTAAGTTGCCATTTCCTTCTCCAAGGGATCTTCATGGCCCAGGGATCAAACCCTCATCTCCTGCATCTCCTGCATTGGCAGGCAGATTCTTTACCACTGAGCAACCTGGGAAGCCCTAAGGCTTGGCAGCAGATTAAAAAAAAAAAAGTCCCCAGAAAATTCAAGCCATCACTTCCAAATCTAAAGAGAAAAACTTATCCAGAAAGACACAGCCACAATCTGTTCACTTAGAACAAAAACTGCTAGTGTCAAACACTAGTATAAACACTTATACGATAATTTTGGTAAGTTGCTGGAGGCTGATTGTAGACTAACATAAGAGTACAAATTCCTAGAGGTTACAATTTTGTGAGGCTCCCGCATTTTTTTAGGCTATATCAACATGAAAATTCTCAGGTGAAAAACTGAGAAAGATGGTCTCATGTCTCCAGAAAGGAAGAAAAACCAATATAATCAAATTATTCTCTATAACATAGGCTTACTCTCTTGGGGAAAAGATACAGCTGAGGTATTTATCCCTGCTGTAAGAATGTATTTCTTCCAACTCCAGTTCCCTTTACCTTTACTATTTCAAGTAAGGGGAAAAAACAAGGTCAACAGAGGTCAAGGATTCAAGAAAATTAATTTGGAGTACTGAAGACACGAAAGGGAGTAGGCAACAGGGAAAAAGAAAAGCTAGCCTACAGGAAAAACACTGCAAAGGTCACAGTTCTGAGACATCAGTTCAGTTCAGTTGCTCAGTCGTGTCTGACTCGTTGTGACCCATGGACTGCAGCATGCTAGGCATCCCTGTCCATCACCAGCTCCCAGAGTTTACTCAAACTCATGTCCATTGAGTCAGTGATGCCATCCAACCATCTCATCCTCTGTCATCCCCTTCTTCTCCCACCTTCAATCTTTCCCAGCATCACGATATTTTCAAATGAGTCAGCTTTTCACGTGAGGTGGCCAAAGTATTGGAGTTTCAGCTTCAGCATCAGTCCTTCCAATGAACACCCAGGACTGATCTCCTTTAGAATGGACTTGTTGGATCCTTGCAGTTTAAGGGACTCTCAAGAGTCTTCTCCACCACCACAGTTCAAAAGCATCAATTCTTTGGTGCTCAGCTTTCTTTATAGTCCAACTCTCACATCCATACATGATTACTGGAAAAAACATAGCCTTGACTATAGATGAGGCAATGTAATGTAATGTCTCTGCTTTTTAATATGCTGGCTAGGTTGGTCATAACTTTCCTGCCAAGGAGTAAGCATCTTTTCATTTCATGGCTGCAGTTCACCATCTGCAGTGATTTTGGAGCCCAAAGAAATAAAGTCAGCCACTGTTTCCACTGTTTCCCCATCTATTTCCCATGAAGTGATGGGACCAGATGCCACCATCCTACTCTTCTGAATGGTGAACTTTAAGTCAATTTTTTCACTCTCCTCTTTCACTTTCATCAAGAGGCTCTTTAGTTCTTCTTCACTTTCTGCCATAAGTGTGGTGTCATCTACATATCTGAGGTTATTGATATTTCTCCTGGCAATCTTGATTCCAGCTTGTGCTTCATCCAGCCCAGCATTTCTCATGATGTACTCTGCATATAAGTTAAATAAGCAGGGTGACAATATACAACCTTGACATACTCCTTTTCTTATTTGAGACATAGATCCTCTAAAATTTTGGGAAACATTGAGATTATAAAATAATCTTTCTCCCTTATGTTTTACCATCACATCAACATGGCTTCAGCAATAATAACAATGTGTCAAAATCAAAAGAGTTGCAAGATCCAGTGTTTGAGGAAAAGTAGGGAGACATATGACAATAGTAGAAACAGAAAAAGAACACTAAAGCAATGTGAAGCCATTGACAGCTATAGGAACAATAAATATTACACATGACACAATTTATGGCCAGGTTAACATAAATCTTCTAGATAAAATTTACCTCAATTTTTATTGCATGGCATCATGGGCTTTCCTGGTGGCTCAGATGGTAAAGAATCTCCCTGCAATGCAGGAGACCCAGGTTTGTTCCGTGGGTCAAAAAGGTCCCCTGGAGAAGGGAATGACAACCCACTCCAGTATTCTTGCCTATAAAATTCCATGGACAGAGGAGCCTGGTGGACTACAGTCTATGGGGTTGAAAAGACCTGGACACAACTGAACAACTAATATATTCACACTATGTTAAGCTTTCAAAAATATTTTGCAAGGAATGCCAAAGGCAAGAAAAAAAATCACCATCTCAAGCAACAAAACAGGCAGGAGAATTAGACTTACAGATTTTGGAATTGGCAGACTGAGAATTTAAAATAAACATGGTAAGTGTGTTAAGGATTCTAATGGAAAAAGTAGAAAATATCAATAAACAAGTTTCTAATTAAGTAGAGTGATAGATACTCTAAGAATAAAGCAAAAACATTGTCATAAAAATCAATGTAGGATAAATTTAAGAATGTCTCTGATGGGCCCATTGGTAGACTGAAAGTGAAAATCCCTCAGTCATGTCTGACTCTTTGTGACCCCATGGACTATACAGTCCATGGAATTTTCCAGGACAGAATACTGGAGTGGGTAACCTTTCCCTTCTCCAGGGTATATTGGTAGAATAAACAGTTGAAAAAAGAATCAGTAAGCTTGAAGTTAGGTCAATAGAGACATCCCTGTAGCTCAAATGGTAAGCAATCTGCCTATGATGCAGGAGACCAGGGTATGATCCTTGGGTTGGGAAGATCCTCCAGAGAAGGGAATGGCAATCCACTCCAGTATTCTTGCCTGGAGAATCCCATGGCCATAGAAGCCTGGCAGGCTACACTCCATGGGGTTGCAAAGAGTCAGACACTACTGAATAACTAACATACACACACACTAGGGCAATAGAAACTCAACCAAGCTAAAATTCAATGAGTAAACAACAAGTACAAATAAGACCAAAATATCCAGGAATTGTGAGGCAATTTCAAAGAGTATAACATACATTAAATTGGAGTGCTCAGGAAAAGAAAGAGAGATACAGGATAAATATTTTGAAGAAATAATGATTGAAAATGCTCTAAAATTATTTAAAAGTGTCAAACCATAGAAATAGGAAGCTCAAAGAACACTGAGTGGGAAAAGATTCAAATAAAGAAGCAATTTACATTAAAGTTGAAACAAATAAAAATAAAAACCCTTCGACTTGGCAAAACATATCACTACAGAAAACTAAAGACAAAGAGTAAATCTTCACAAAAAGTAGGAAAAAAGTTAAAAGCTTACCTATACAGGATAAAGAATAAGAAATATGCAGGGTACTCTTCATAAATTTTTCACAAATTCTTTTTGAGAGTCGAGGACAATTTTTAAATGTTAAAAGTAAAAATAATAATAATAAATACCAATCAAAAATTCTATATCCATTTAAATTGTCCTTCAAAAGTGAAAGAGAAATAAAGATTTAATCAGGAAAATAAATACTCAGGGAGTTCATTTCCAGCACACCTTCCATACAAGAAAGGTTTAAAGAAGTCCTTTAACCAGAGAGCAATGATATAAATAAGAAACTTCAATATAAATAATGAAATGTGTCAGAAAAAAATATAAATGAAAGCAAAATAAAACACTATTTTCTTACTCAACTGAAGTAAAATGTTTATTTAAAATAATAGTATCAAAATAATATGTTTATATACTATAGAATATGCATTAAAAAATGACAGTAATGTCACAGCAAAGGGAAGGAGAAACTGGATACTCTGTTATGCTGCTGCTGCTGCTGTTAAGTTGCTTCAGTCGTGTCCCACTCTGTGCGACCCCATAGACAGCAGCCCACCAGGCTCCCCCGTCCCTGGGATTATCCAGGCAAGAACACTGGAGTGGGTTGCCATTTCCTTCTCCAATGCATGAAAGTGAAAAGCGAAAGTGAAGTCGCTCAGTCATGTCCGACCCTCAGCGACCCCATAGACTGCAGCCTTCCAGGCTCCTCCATCCATTGGATTTTCCAGGCAAGAGTACTGGAGTGGGGTGCCATTGCCTTCTCCATCTGTTATGCTAACTGCAGCAAAATTGAAGCACTATAGTGTTAATTGAAAGTGGATATGTATGCAGGTCAGGAAGCAACACTTAGAACTGGACATGGAAAAACAGATGGTTCCAAATAGGAAAAGGCGTACATCAAGGCTGTATATTGTCACCCTGTTTATTTAACTTATATGCAGAGTACATCATGAGAAATGCTGGACTGGAGGAAGCACAAGCTGGAATCAAGATTGCCGGGAGAAATATCAATAACCTCAGATATGCAGATGAAACCACACTTATGGCAGAAAGTGAAGAGGAACTAAAGAGCCTCTTGATGAAAGTGAAAGAGGAGAGTGAAGAAATTGGCTTAAAGCTCCACAATCAGAAAACTAAGATCATGGCATCTGGTCCTATCACTTCATGGCAAATAAATGGGTAAACAGTGGACACAGTGGCTGACTTTATTTTTCTGAGCTCCAAAATCACGGCAGATGGTGATTGCAGCCATGAAATTATAAGACCCTTACTGCTTGGCAGAAAAGTTATGACCAACCTAGACAGCATATTAAAAATCAGAGACATTACTTTGCCAACAAAGGTCTGTCTAGTCAAGGCTATGGTTTTTCCAATAGTCATGCATGGATGTGAGAGTTGGACTGTGAAGAAAGCTGAGCACCGAAGAACTGATTTTTTTTAATATTTATTTTATTTTATCTTTTAACTTTACGATATTGTATTGGTTTTGCCATATATCAACATGAATCCGCCACAGGTATACACGTGTTCCCCATCTTGAACCCTCCTCCCTCCTCCCTCCCCGTGCCATCCCTGTGGGTCATCACAGTGCACCAGCCCCAAGCATCCAGTATCGTGCATCGAACCTGGACTGGTGACTCGTTTCATATATGATATTATACATGTTTCAATGCCATTCTCCCAAATCATCCCACCCTCTCCCTCTCCCACAGAGTCCAAAAGACTGTTATATACATCAGTGTCTCTTTTGCTGTCTTGTATATTTATTATTGTTACCATCTTTCTAAATTCGGAAGAATTGATGTTTTTGAAGTGTGGTGTTGGAGAAGACTCTTGAGAGTCCCTTGGACTGCAAGGAGATCCAACCAGTCCATCCTAAAGGAGATCAGTCCTGGGTGTTCATTGGAAGGACTGATGTTGAAGCTGAAACTCCAGTATTTTGGCCACCTGATGTGAAGAGCTAACTCATTTGAAAATACCCTGATGCTGGGAAAGATTGAGGGCAGGAGGAGAAGGGGACGACAGAGGATGAGGTGGTTGGATGGCATCACTGAATCGATGGAGATGGGTTTGGGTGGAGTCCAGGAGTTGGTGATGGACAGGGAGGCCTACTGTGCTGTGGTTCATAGGGTTACAAACAGTCAGACACGACTGAGTGACTAAACTGAACTCAACTGATAGATTAGTTCAAAATATATATTGAAAACTCTAGGAAAACCACAAAGTTTTTGAAATATATATATATATATATATATATATATATATATAATTGATACAGTAGAAGAGGCAAAACAGAATCATTTAAAATACCAATTAAAATTAGATGGAAGTGTGAGGATAAATATTTTAAAAAATCAATTGTAATGAATAGGACAAGTCACTTATAGGATAGATATCAATCCAACTATATCATATATCAATAATTACCTTTAAATGTGAATTGCATAAATACACTAATTGAAAGACAAAGATTGTTGGAGTGTAGTTTTGAAAGTAGTTAATATGTACAATAAATTCACTTTTAAAGTTTTAGTTATGACAAAAGTTAGAAAATGGATAAAGGTTTATCTTGCTAACACTAATCAAAATAAAGTAAAATTAGCAATAGTAATTTCAGAAGAAACCAATTGACAAACAAAATTATCAGAGAAAGAAACGTATTTCACAATGATATATCAATTATCCAATTGTCTAGGATATAGTCCTAATACATTTTAGAAGAGATCATAAAAACTCATGAAACAAAAACTGATAAAACTGCAAGAAATAGACCAATTCATTATTTTTTTTTCAATTCATTATTATAGTTGGATACTTCTGATAAAATAGGAAGAAATTCAGTAAAGATATAGACGACTTGAAAAGTACCATCTGTCTAATTGAAATCTTAGAGTGCTCCATTCAAGAGTAATAGAATTCTCCTTTAAGATCATATGAAATAGTCATACAGATAGGCCACATTATGTGTCATAAATTAAAGTTAATATTAAAAAAATATAAATCATACAAAATGCGCTCTCAGTAACACACTTATTACTATAGAAACAGCAAGAAAAATGTTGAATTTCCAAAAGCATTTTAAACTATTCACTTTTAAATAATCCATGGTTCAAAAATAAGTAGCAATATATATCACAAATGTTTTGAACTAAATGAAATTCAAAATATAACATCAACCTTTATGTTGATACATCACAACTTGATACAGACACAACTTATTGACTAAAACAACAATGCTATTTATACTTGCTCACTTTGACTCATCTCATATTAATAAATGATAGTCACTATTGAGTGCTGCTTATGCCAGTCATAGTGTTAAACATTTTGATTACAGCATCTCATTTACTAGTAAAATATCATGAAATCTGTGCTTAGGGGAAATTTTATGGAATTAAATAAATTAGAAAGTAAGAATTGAAAATCAGTAACTAGGTCCTTTTTTTTTTTTTTTTGCCATTCCATGGGGCTTCAGCAGTGAAAATACGGAATCTTAACCACTGGACTGCCAGGGAATTTTGTAGATCTTGATTAGTCTACTTAATTATATTTGAGCCTGGAGTCAGCTGCATTGATTTGTCTAGTTTAGTACAGTAAGGAGATCAGGTCTTGTAAAAAATAAAAATCATACACACACACACACACACACATGAAATTTTCTCTCTTTCCATTTCTGGCTTTCATTGATTTTTCAGAGTTGCTTTAAATTATATTATTTTGCAAAAATGTGATTTAAATATTATATTCAAATTACAAATCAAATAATATCAACAGAGTATTTTACTCAATCAAGTAGATCTGGTCATTAATTAAACTTTAAAAAAATAATGAATTGATCAAGCTAAATCATACAATCTCACTCAGAGAACTAGCAGGTAAATTTCTAATTAAAAAGTTAAAACTTAATGCTTTTTGTTGGAGAACGAAATGGCAACCCACTCTAGTATTCTTTCTTGGAGAACCCCATGGACAGAGGAGCCTGGAAGGCTACAGTGCATGGGATCACAAAACAGTCAGACACAACCTAGTGCCTAAAACAACAATGCTATTTATACTTGCTCACTTTGACTCATCTCATATTAATAAATGATAGTCACTGTTGAGTGATGCTTATGCCAGTCATAGTGTTAAACATTTTGATTAGAGCATCTCATTTACTAGTTACAAAAACTCTGCAAGGTATTACCATTTCTTTAGATAACTAAACTGAGATTCAAATAGATTAAATAATTTTCCCAAGGTCACATAGCTGATATATGAAAGAACTCAGAATTAAAGGTAGATTTTCCTGATTACAAAGACCAGGTTT
Source organism: Bos taurus (assembly GCF_002263795.3). Taxonomy (NCBI): domain Eukaryota; kingdom Metazoa; phylum Chordata; class Mammalia; order Artiodactyla; family Bovidae; genus Bos; species Bos taurus. Next base: position 38,603,772 of record NC_037357.1, on the reverse strand, counting down.
TCAACAATCAAATTATACTACTAAAATTAGTGCATAAACTTTAGAAAAGCATTCCAAGTGTAGATTAATTTTATGCTGCACTCTACTTCAGTATCAGACACAAAATTGCAAAGAAAACTTTCATATTGTATATCTTCTATTAACATCAATATTAAAGTTAGGAATTTTAATATGTTGTAAAAATTTGGAGATCAATCAAAATGTTAATCAGCATTTATTTTAAAATGCTGACTTAATCTGATAAAAGGAACAAGCACACTCAAAATGAATTACTAGTTTACTTTCTTACTTTTAATTAGGAGTTTCCTTGTTATTAGCATTTGACTTTGAAAGTAAAGGTACCTTATATATCTTTTTTCTGAAAAACATTAATTTAAATTTCTGCCCCCAAAATAGTGTTTCTAAAAGAACAATTTCTGTTAAATTTTTCCCATTTCCTTTTCCATCTGGCTATCATTACCTTCCACTATGCATCTTTGTTTCTTCTTTTTTCTTCCTTTTGTCTTTACATCATATCAATAATTTTTTTAGCTTTTGAGATTTTGTTGATTTCATGATAGCATTTTATTTACAATCAAATGCCAGATTCAGAAATAGGTATATGCCTGGGGTATATAGTTTTGCTTCAGAATAGCCCTTAATTATATTAGTACAAGTGTATCATTATTATTCTATTGAAAGTTATTGGTATAAGTATATAATTGCCCTTAAGAATTAATAATGATGCTTTTTACATACTTTATATGCTATATGAGGCATTAAATGTGCCTTATGTCAATGCAATGAATAGGCTTATTCTGAATAAATGAGGTTGAAAATATATTCTTTGAGTTAAAGGACAGTAGCTCTTTGAAGAATTATGGCTCTATGTTAAAGCAGTTAATTTTTAAGAAAATTCTATTTAAGATATTTTTCCATATACCCCTAAGCATATGAGAGCTGGTTTAATAGAATTTTTTATTATATTCTATTTGATCTATACCTACCATTACATCTCTTTCCTTAGCTTATCCCTTTTTACTCATCCGTAACAAAGCTACATGCATTCTATGGAAGGCAAAATGCCAGCTAGTGCTTATTCATACAGGATCTACAAAAAGAATTTAATTGTGTAGCAATAATGTCACTTATTTTATGTTTACCCAACAGAGCTGTTCTGAAGCAAAACTAATTCTTAGTCCCAAACCTCTTGAATATATGTGACTTCTCAGTACACAACCAAACAATACTGATCCCAAAACAAATGACAGCACCAATTCATTTCCATAATTATTTGTTTGCTCACTTTATAAAATATGGAACTTATTTTTCCCCAAACTTTGTGAAATAATATTAGTAAATCAGCATCCAAAGGCTTCTCTATTCTCATTTGATGGGACATTTCAGAAGAATAGGACATTTGATTTGAGTGCTATTCTTTGTCTAAATAATCCACAAAGAACGCCCCTGCCCTTGTGAATGAGACATTGTTTTGGCAATGGTATATATCTTTCCAGAGGTCAGTTCCACAGATCAGAGAAAATGGATTGGAATGAAAGCATGCATAATTTATTATAAATGACTTACTTATAGGCATTTGGGGACCACAGAAAACTTCAACCTAAATATTTTCAAACAGGCTTCTAGAAGAGAAGTCTTCCTGAATATCTCCATTTGTGAGAAATATTAAAACTGATAAATGTTTGTGAGCTATATCAGGTCAAATCCAACATGTTTATGGGAAAATTTTCAACATAACTAACCTATTCTTGTGGTTATAATTAAAGGATATTCTACTTCAGTGTAATATAAATTTACATTTTTGTTAGAAGTCACATTTACTCATAGAAATAGTACACTATTAATACACACTAAATAAAACATTGTTGTTGTTGTTGTTTAGTTGCTCAGTCATGTCCAACTCTTTGCAACCCCATGGACTGCAGCACACCAGGCTTCCCTGTGGTTCACCATCTCCCAGAGTGTGCTCAAACTCATGTCCAGTGAGTCAGCGATGCCATCCAACCATCTCATCATCTGTCTTCCACTTCTCCTCCTGCCTTCAATCATTTCCAGTATCAGGGTCTTTTACAATGAATTGGCTTTTTCGCATCAGAAGGCCTAAGTTTTGGAACTTCAGCTTCAGCATAAGTTCTTCCAATGAATCTTCAGGGTTGATTTCCTTTAGGATAGACTCATTTGATCTTCTTTCTGTCCAAGGGACTCTCAAGAGTCTTCTCCAATGCCACATTTTAAAAGCATTAATTCTTTGATGCTCAGCTTTCTTTATAGTCCAACTCTCACATTCATACATGACTAATGGAAAAACCATAGTTTTGACTAGATGGACCTCTGTCAGCAAAGCAACCTCTCTATTTTTCAATATGCTGTCTAGGTTGGTCATAGATTTTCTTCTAAGGAGCATGTGTCTTTAATTTCATGGCTGCAGTCACCATCTGCAGTGATTATGTAGGCCAAGAAAATAAAGACTGTCACAGTTTCCATTGTTTCCCCATCTATTTTCCATGAAGTGATGGGACTTAATACCATGATCCTCTTTTCTAAATGCTGAAATTTAAGCCAGCTTTTTCACTCTCTTCTATCACTTTCATCAAGAGGCTCTTTAGCTCCTCTTCACTTTCCGCTATAAGGATGTATCATCAGTGTATCTGCAGTTACTGATGTTTCTTCATGCAATCTTGATTCCAGCTTGTGCTTCATGCAACCTGGCATTTCACATGACATACTCTGCATATAAGTTGAATAAGCAAGGTGACAGTATACAGTCTTAACATACTTCTTTCCCAATTTTGAATCAGTCCATTGTTCCATGTCCACTCCTAACTGTTGTTTCTTGATCTGCACACAGATTTCTCAGGAGGCAGGTAAGGTGTTCTGATATTCCCAACTCTTAAAGAATTTGCCACACTTTGTTGTGATCTACACAGTCAAAGGCTTTGGCATAATCAGTAAAGCAGAAGCAGATGTTTTTCTGGAACTCTGTTGCTTTTTCAGTGATCCACAGGATGTCAGCAATTTGATATCTGGTTCCCCTGCTTTTTCTAAAACCAGCTTGAACATCTGGAAGTTCATGGTTCACATATTGCTGAAGCCTGGCTTGGAGAATTTTGAGCATTACTTTGCTAGAGTGTGAGATGAGTGCAATAGTGTGGTACTTTAGTAATCTTTGGCAATGTCCTTCTTTGAGATTGGAATGAAAATTTACATTTTACAGCTCTGTGACAACTCTTGAGTTTTCCAAATTTGCTGGCATATTGAGTGCAGTACTTTCACAGAATCATCTTTCAGGATTTGAAATAGCTCAACTTGAATTCCATCACCTCCACTAGTTTTGCTCATAGTGATGCTTCCTAAGGCCCACTTGACTTCACATTCCAGGATGTCTGGCTCTAGGTGAGTGGTCAAACCATCATGGTTTTCTGGGTCATGATGATCTTTTTTGTATAGGTCTTCTGTGTATTCTTGCCACATTTTCTTGATATCTTCTACTTCTGTTAGGTCCATACCGTTTCTGTCCATTATTGTGCCCATCTTTGCATGAAATGTTCCCTTGGTATCTCTCATTTTCTTGCAGAGATCTCTAGTCATTCCCATTCTATTATTTTCTTCTATTTCTTTGCCTTATTCTCTGAAGAAGGCTTTCTTGTCTCTCTTTGCTATTCTTTGGAACTTTGCATTCAAATGGGTATATCTTTCCTTTTCTCCTTTGCTTTTAGCTTTTGTTCTTTTCTCAGTTATTTGTAACGCCTCCTCAGACAAGTATTTTGCCTTTTTGCACTTGTTTTTCTTGGGATGGTCTTGATAACTTTCTCCTGTACAATGTCATGAACCACCTTCCATAGTTCTTCAGACTGTCTGTCTATCATATCTAATCCCTTGAATCTATTTTTCACTTCCACTATATAATTGTAAAGGATTTGATTTAGGTCATACTTGAATGGCCTAGTGGTTTTCCCTACTTTCTTCAATTTAAGTCTGAGTTGGCAATAAGGAGTTCATGATCTAAATCACAGTCAGCTCCCAATCTTGCTTTGGCTTACTCTATAGAGCTTCTCCATCTTTGGCTGCAAAGAATATAATCAATCTGATTTCAGTATTGACCATCTGGTCATGTCCATGTGTAGAGTCTTCTCTTGTGTTGTTGGAAAAGGGTGTTTGCTATTACCAGTGTGTTCTCTTCGCAAAAGTCTGTTAGCCTTTGCCTTGTTACATTTTGTACTCCAAGGCCAAACTTGCCTGTTACTCCAGGTATCTCTTGTCTTCCTGCTTTTGCATTCCAGTCCCCTATAATGAAAAGGATATCATTTTTGGTTGCCTGTTCTAGAACGTCTTGTAGGTCTTCATAGAACAATTCAACTTCAGCTTCTTCAGGATTACTGGTTGGGGCACAGACTTAGATTACTGTGATATTGAATGGTTTCCCTTGGAAATGAACAGAAATCATTCTGTCATTTTTGTGATTGCACCATTGCAATCAGAATCTTTTGTTCACTATGAGTGCTATTCCAGTTCTTCTAAGGGATTCTTGCCCACAGTAGTAGATATAATGGTCATCTGAATTAAATTCTCCCATTCCAGTCCATTTTAGTTCACTGATTCCTAAAATGCCAATGTTCACTCTTGCCACTTCTAATTTACCTTGATTCATTGACCTAATATTCCATGTTCCTGAGCAATGTTGTTCTCTACAGCATCGGACTTTGCTTTCATCACCAGTCACATCCACAACCAGGTGTTGCTTTGGCTTTGGCGCCCTCTCTTCATTATTTCTGGAGCTCTTTCTCCACTTTTCTTCTGTAACATATTGGGCATCTACTGACCTGGGGAGTTCAGCTTTCATTGTCCTATCTTTTTGCCTTTTCATACTGTTCATGGGGTTCTCAAGGCAAGAATACTGAAGTGGCTTGGCATTCCCTTCTCCAATGGACCACGTTTTGTTAGAACTCTCCACCATGACCCATCTGCCTTGGGTGGCTCTACCTGGCATGGCTCATAGTTTCATTAATTTTGACAAGGCTGTGGCCTATGTGATCAGTTTGATTAGTTTTCTGTGATTGTGGTTTTCATTCTGTCCGCCCTCTGATGGACAATGATAAGAGCCTTATGGAAGCTTCCTGATGGGAGAGGCTAACAGTGGGGGAGCAAGTCACACCATGCAGCTTGGAGGATCCTAATTCCCTGACCAGGGATTAAACCTGCTCCTTCAGCAGTGAAAACATGAAGTCCTATGCAGCTTCCCTGATAGTTCAATTGGTAAAGAGTCTGCCTGCAATGGAGGAGACTCTGGTTCAATTCCTGGGTTGTGAAGATCTTCTGGAGAAGGGATAGGATACCCACACCAGTATTCTTCAGCTTCCCTTATGGCTCAGCTGGTAAATAATCTGCCTGCAATGTGGGAGACCTGAGTTTGATCCCTGGGCTGGGAAGATCCTCTGGAGAAGGAAAAGGCTACCCACTCCAGTATTCCAGCCTGGAGAACTCCATGGACTGTATAGCCCATGGGGTCATATGGACTTGACTGACTTGACTGAGAAACTTTCACTTTCACTTTCAACCACTGGACTGCCCGGGAATTCCCTATGGTGTATCCATTCTGACATTAATGCACAACAGGAATAGGCTATGAGAAACTTATTTAGCTTATTAAGTCACAAACTCTGGATCAGACTGCCATGAATTGACTCCTGGATCTTCTACTTCCTAACTTGGAGAGAAAGGGCAATTTACCTAACCTCTCAGTTCCTTCGTTTTTTCTTGTGCAGGATGGGGATAATAATATTAACATATTTCATGAAGTTGTTTTGAAGAAGTATTTACATGTCTAAATCACTTAAAAGTGTGTTCATGTATATAGTAGGTGGTACTATATAAAATGTGCTTGCAATTATGATAAACAATAGGAATGATTAATCTACCCTACTGGCATCAGTGCTACATAAGTTTGCTAAATAAAAATAATTTTGGAAAATGACAAATAAAATGTTACTCTAGAAGCAAAAATCCAAGTTCTAGAGATAGATACTGTTTAACAATATGGATTATAAAATGTTCCTTGTCATAAAATGGCATACTAGATTGATAGAATTAACCTAGATATAAGATTACTCTGGAGGTTATGTAGAAAACCAGGAGTCATTGTGAGAGTGATCATTATTATGGTGATATAGTGTGTGACAGAGGGAAGGCAACAATGTAGAGAAGGAGAGGAAGCTGTTTACTTAGCTATTATACCACTCAATTTCTAGAAATTTCTCAGAACTGTTTGGGAACATGATGCTACTTTTCAGTTCTCACTCAGAGATGTACTTGTTACCTCTGAGGTTAAAATAGTGTTATTGTAGCTATAATTTCGTCATCAGGTTGATCAAGGGACAAAGTTCACAGTAGAAATAATTAGGCAAGTATTTCAAAATTCTGTGTCCAGTTAGTTCATTCTCAACCAAACTGGAAAAGATAGTCAGCTTGCTCTGAAACCATTTTATCTATAGGATATGGTATGACTACAAATTATTTACTTAAGCAAACCAAATAGCATTCTTCTGTCAAATCCTAACTTCTGAGCTAACACGGTAGATTTATTTTCCCCAGTTGAAAGGCATGCTGTAACTTGAAAAATGACTCCCGTAAGAATACACAGAAGAACTATACAAAAAAGATCTTCACGACCCAGATCATCACGATGATGTGATCACTGACCTAGAGCCAGACATCCTAGAATGTGAAGTCAAGTGGGCCTTAGGAAGCATCACTATGAACAAAGCTAGTGGAGGTGATGGAATTCCAGTTGAGCTATTTCAAATCCTGAAAGATGATGCTGTGAAAGTGCTGCACTCAATATGCCAGCAAATTTGGAAAACTCAGCAGTGGCCACAGGACTGGAAAAGGTCAGTTTTCATTCCAATCCCAAAGAAAGGCAATGCCAAAGAATGCTCAAACTACTGCACAATTGCTCTCATCTCACATGCTAGTAAAGTAATGCACAAAATTCTCCAAGCCAGGCTTCAGCAATATGTGAACCGTGAACTTCCTGATGTTCAAGCTGGTTTTAGAAAAGGCAGAGGAACCAGAGATCAAATTGCCAACATCCACTGGATCATGGAAAAATCAAGAGAGTTCCAGAAAAACATCTATTTCTGCTTTATTGACTATGCCAAAGCCTTTGACTGTGTGGATCACAATAAACTGTGGAAGATTCTTCAAGAGATGGGAATACCAGACCACCTGACCTGCCTTTTGAGAAACTTGTATGCCGGTCAGGAAGCAACAGTTAGAACTGGACATGGAACAGCAGACTGGTTCCAAATAGGAAAAGGAGTATGTCAAGGCTGTATATTGTCACCCTGCTTATTTAACTTATATGCTTACTTAACTTATTTAACTTAACGCTGGACTGGAGGAAGCAAGCTGGAATCAAGATTGCCGGGAGAGATATCAATAACCTCAGATATGCATATGACACCACCCTTATGGCACAAAGTGAAGAGGAACTAAAAAGCCTCTTGATGAAAGTGAAAGAGGATAGTGAAAAAGTTGGCTTAAAGCTCAACATTCAGAAAACGAAGATCATGGCATCCGGTCCCATAACTTCATGGCAAATAGATGGAGAAACAGTAGAAACAGTGTCAGACTTTATTTTGGGGGGCTCCAAAATCACTGCAGATGGTGCCTGCAGCCATGAAATTAAAAGATGCTTACTCCTTGGAAGGAAAGTCATGACCAACCTCTATAGCATATTCAAAAGCAGATACATTATTTTGCCAACAAAAGTCCATCTAGTCAAGGCTATGGTTTTTCCTGTGGTCATGTATCAATGTCAGAGTTGGACTGTGAAGAAGCCTGAGCACCGAAGAATTGATGCTTTTGAACTGTGGTGTTGGAGAAAACTCTTGAGAGTCCCTTGGACTGCAAGGAGATTCAACCAGTCCATTCTGAAGGAGATCAGCCCTGAGATTTCTTTGGAAGGAATGATGTGAAAGCTGAAACTCCAGTACTTTGCCCACCTCATGTGAAGAGTTGACTCATTGGAAAAGACTCTGATGCTGGGAGGGATTGGGGGCAAGAGGAGAAGGGGACGACAGAGGATGAGATTGCTGGATGGCATCACTGACTCGATGGATGTGAGTCTGAGTGAACTCCGGGAGTTGGTGATGGACAGGGAGGCCTGGAGTGCTGTGATTCATAGGGTCACAAAGAGTCGGACACGACTGAGCGACTGAACTGAACTGAACTGAGAGCTCATTATGACAAGCAAGTGCAAATTACTGGCTTTTTGCCTTTAAATTGCCTGGTTTTTAAAAAGCCTCCATTTACCAGTTTATTATAGCCTAAGGGCTTCCCCAGTAGCTCAGTTGGTAAAGAATCTGCCTGCAATGCAGGAGACTCTGGTTTGATTCCTGGGTCAGGAAGATGCCCTGCAGAAGAGACAAGCTACCCACTCCAGTATCCTTGCCTGGAGAATCCCCATCGACAGAGGAGTCTGAGGGGCTACAATCTATGGGTTTGCAGTGTTGGACACGATTCAGTGACTTTCGCATATATAGCCTAAATATGTTAAAGACATTCTCTTTAATTCTGAATTTTGTAGTCTATTCTAGAAGCGATGTATTAAATGCAATGTCTCTATCCTCTCACCTCACAAAATAGTAGGGTTATTTAACTGAGTAATGGATTATATCAGCCACCACTAGTAGATCACAATGGTAAAAGGGAAAAACTGAAATATGTTTAACCTACTGAGTGAGAGAAAGGGAGAGAGAGAGAAGGAGGGAGGAGAGAAAATAATAAAATAGTTGTATAATTTTTTCTTATTTTATCCATAAGTATCTAAACAGAACTATTTAGTAGATATCTTTTATTTAAATGGGACTCACTGTGTTGAAAACTAACAATGTACAATGTCTGACCAGTAGGCTTATCAGGTTTAACTTTCTCAAAAATAATTTCTCAGTCCTATCAAGTAAATGTCACACTCTGATATATATTTAAAAAGTGTTTCCATATAAGTATAAACTTATGTGTATGCAGTCAATATTGATATAGGATGAATTTACTGCAAATCAGTCAGCAAACCAAAGCTGTAAGGTTTGATTATCTGCCATTTCACTGTACTGCTGCTGCTGCTGCTAAGTCGCTTCAGTCGTGTTCAACTCTGTGCGACCCCATAGATGGCAGCCCACCAGGCTCCCCCGTCCCTGGGATTCTCCAGACAAGAACACTGGAGTGGGTTGCCATTTCCTTCTCCAATGCATGAAAGTAAAAACTGAAAGTGAAGTCGCTCAGTCATGTCTGACTCCTAGCGACCCCATGGACTGCAGTCTACCAGGCTCCTCCATCCATGGTATTTTCCAGGCAAGAGTACTGGAGTGGGGTGCCATTGCCTTCCCCGGTTTCACTGTACTAGCACTGCCAAATCAAGTTGCAAAGACTCTCTTGTGATCCGTGGGCATAATAATCTACAAATGGGGATGTCAGTGGTGGAGTGAGGAACTATATGCAAGTAGTACTGCACTCCTGTTGTGCTTGGTGTGGAATTTACAGGTTTTTGCATATTCCATTTGAAAATAGATGACCTTTAATCCTCTGTATATTGAATTTTCTAATCATCCTGATTATAATTGAGAGATGAAAATTCAAGTCTTCAGAAAAGAAAAGATCACACAAAGATAATTATGTGTGTGTGTACCATGAGTTTTCAATTACTCCTTTCAGCTGGGACAAAAAGCCATTAAATTGACTGTGTTGTGATCCAAGAATTAATCCTTTTTCAAATGTTGCCTATTTTGATTAGAGCTTCAAATTGTTGGCTCTGTCACTAAATATAAAAGCTATCATAGTTCATGGAAAGTTCCTATACTTTTGCTATTACAGTAAAGGCAGTATAAATAATATCAAGAAATGCATCATTTTAAATCTTTTTGTATTTTATTTAAAACAATATTCCCCCAAATAATACATTTTAATAGAAACATTATCTCAACACTAGATAGACTCTTAGAGCACATCTATTTGAGCTTCTCATTTCTCCCAAGAATATATCAGAATACATTCTAAAATGTCTATCTCAGAAGGCAGCAGCTGGAATCAAGATTGCCGGGAGAAATATCAATAACCTCAGATATGCATATGACACCACCCTTATGGCACAAAGTGAAGAGGAACTAAAAAGCCTCTTGACAAAAGTGAAAGAGGAGAGTGAAAAAGTTGGCTTAAAGCTGAACACTCAGAAAACAAAGATCATGGCATGTGATCCCATCACTTCATGGGAAATAGATGGGGAAACAGTGGAAACAGTGTCAGACTTTATTTTGGGGGGGCTCCAAAATCACTGCAGATGGTGATTGCAGCCATGAAATTAAAAGACACTTACTCCTTGAAAGGAAAGTTATGACCAACCTAGATAGCATATTCAAAAGCAGAGACATTACTTTGCAAACAAAGCTCCGTCTGGTGCTGCTGCTGCTAAGTCGCTTCAGTTGTGTCCAACTCTGTGCAACCCCATAGACGGCCTCCTACCAGGCTCCTCTGTCCCCAGGATTCTCCAGGCAAGAACACTGGAGTGGGTTGCCATTTCGTTTTCCAATAGTCATGGCTATGGTTTTTCCAGTGGTCATGTATGGATGTGAGAGTTGGACTGTGAATAAAGCTGAGCACCGAAGAACTGATGCTTTTGAACTGTGGCGTTGGAGAAGACTCTTGAGAGTCCCTTGGATTGCAAGGAGATCCAACCAGTCCATTCTAAAGGAGATCGGTCTGAAACTCCAGTACTTTGGCCACCTCATGTGAAGAGTTGACTCATTGGAAAAGACTCTGATGCTGGAAGGGATTGAGGGCAGGAGGAGAAGGGGACAATAGAGAATGAGATGGCTGGATGGCATCACGGACTCGACGGAGTGAGTTTCAGTGAACTCCAGGAGTTGGTGATGAACAGGGAGGCCTGGCTTGTTGCAATTCATGGAGTCCCAAAGACTCAGACATGAAATGACTGAGCAACTGAACTGAACTGAACTGAACTGAATTGTTAGATTTAGATCTTCATTATATAAAGCCAATTCTCTCCTCTCTGTAGTGTCCAATTTACTAGTCCCTCTCTTAGATTATGGGATATCAAAGCAAGTAAATTTCCACTTTTTATTTAAGAATCTTTCAAAATATGAAGACCACATTCTAGTCTCAAGTCTTATATCTCACATAAATAGCCTCAGCATCTTCAACCTGATTATTGAGGTTTTTCTTTAAGTATGGCTGCCAGAATGAAATATTCAAAAGACTATCATTTATGTTCACCAACAGATGAAAGGGAAAACAAAACGTCATACTTAGATTCAGTGGAGCATCATTCAGCCTTAAAAAGTAAGGAAATCTTGTCACATGCTACAAAATGGATGAACCTTAAAAACATTGTGCTAAGTGAAATAAGCCAATCATGAAAAGACTGTATGATTCCACTTATATGAAGTGCTGCTGCTGCTGCTGCTGCTGCTAAGTCGCTTCAGTCGTGTTCAACTCTGTGCGACCCCATAGATGGCAGCCCACCAGTCTCCCCCATCCCTGGGATTTTCAAGGCAAGAACACTGGAGTGGGTTGCCATTTCCTTCTCCAATGCATGAAAATGAAAAGTGAAAGTGAAGTCGCTCAGTTGTTTCCGACCCTCAGTGACCCCATGGACTGAAGCCTTCCAGGATCCTCCGTCCATGGGTTTTTCCAGGCAAGAGTACTGGAGTGGGGTGCCATTGCCTTCTCCAATATGAAGTGCTAGGGTAGTCCAATTCGCAGGGACAGAAAGTGGACTTGGGCTTTCCAAGGGCTGGGGAAGGAAGGGAATGGGGAACAGAGTTTCAATGAGTTTCCATTTTTCAAGATAAAAGAGTTCTGGAGACTTGTTAAACAGCAGTGTCAATGTACCTAAGAATACTGAATTGGACACTTATAAATGATTAAGACGGAAAATGTTGTGTGTATTTTGCCACAATAAAAACAAACAAAAAGAAAAAAAAAAAAGGACTATCATATGCTTTGAGGCAATCCTTTGCATTTGTAAGTTTTTATTACAATTTTGATTGAAATAAATAATGAAATAAAGAAATGTTGGTCAGAGTGACCACGTTAACTCTGGAAATTAGTGGAATGTATACAAATAAAATATGTTTCAGGGATCTTTTCTTAGAACCAGCACATTTAAGACCATATTTTAAAAAGTCACTAAGGACTCACCTAATACCTACCATACCAAAATAGCAGCATGGGTTTATAAGAAGCAAACTTTGATTCTATATTTATTTGTAATTTTCTTCACTGATCATGCATGTCAAATCTCTTTTTCATTAATAAGGTTTTGTTTAATGCTTTCCTTCTGAAGATTTCGTTTACTACTGTGTTCCTTCCATTAAATAGAACTACTAACCCTGAAATTAGTGTAAGAGATAACCAAAGAAAAACTTTCAAGAGTGATATTATGGACTGAATTGTATCCTTTAAAAATTCATATGTTGAAGCCTCAATCTCTACTGTGACTATATTTGGAAATATGGCCTCTAAGAAAGTAAAGTTAAATAAGATCATAAGGGTGGGGTTCTAATTTGATAGAACTGGTGCCCTTAATGTTAAGAGGAAAAGACACGAGACATATCTGTCTCTCTTTCAAATGGCAGAGAGGAAAGGCCATGTGAGGACACAAAAAGAAGGTAGACCTTTGCAAGCCAGGAAGAAGGATCACACCAGAAGTCCACCCTGTTGGGACCTTGATCTTAGACTGCCAGCCTAAGGAACTGTGAGCAAATAAATTTCTGTTTAAGCCACCCTGTAGTATTTTGTTAACACAGCCCAAGCAGACTAATGAAGGTAATAAGAGAAAGGTGAACTGGTTATGGATATCAGAGCTGGAGAAACAACTCTGTGATATAGTGTCTTACAATCCCCATCCAACAGAAGGCAATTTATATCTAGTATTTCCTGGTCATCAATCTAGCAACAGAAGGCAGTGCAGGCAGGTTACTTCCTTCCCTGGGTAGATCAAAGAAAGCCACTGATACCATCAAGTGAGACTAACAATACCAGGTAAAACCACTACCACTACCACAGGTGAAGTAGATCAACCCATCAAGAGCCCCACTGACTGTTAAGGATGGGGGAATCATTCTCCTCCAGAAACTTTCCTTCCCCCACCAAAAAACACCATAACTGGCAGGCAGCACCAGCAACAAGGATTGTACTTAGTACTCATGGTCTTGAAAATTCTTTCTCATCCAGAAACAAGAGATGGATAAAAGGGATCCCAGAAGAAACAGAAACTGGCTAACTGGTAAGTATTCTCCTGCCTGTGACTGAGAATCCTCTCCCTAGTTAGAGATATCAGGTGGCCAAGAGAAACCAACAAGATAGATCACACTACAAGAAGGGCCCAGCTCAGGAAATGCTTATGATGAAATATGATTTTGTCACGTGTATGCTTTCCAATATGTATGCCTTTAAAAATGTCCTTCTCTTGCCTTTTGCACTTGCTAGAGATTCCAAAACCATGTTGAATAAAAATGGTAAAAACTTACATCCCTTGCCTTGTTCCCTATCTTAGAAGAAAACATTTAAATTTTCACCATTTAGTCTTTCACCATGTTAGCTTGGGATTATTTTTGTATATGGTCTTCATCAAGTTTAAGTTTCTCTCTATTCTTAGTTTGCTGATATTTTAATTTTTATTTATTTTTCCATGAATGGGTGCTGGATTTTGTCTAATACTTTTCCTACATCAGTTGATAATATCCCAAGATTATTCTTCTTTACCTGTTGGTATGATGTATTGTATTAATATTACATCAATTGACTTTCAAATGTTGAATCAGTCTTACCTACCTGGAATAAATCCCACTTGGTAATGATATGTAATACTTTTTTATAAATTGCTCAATTTTATTTGCAAAAATTTTGTTTAGGTCTTTGCATCTCAATTTATGAGAAATATTTGTCTTAAATTTTTTCTACTTGTTATATCTGGAGGAGGTCATGGCAACTCACTCCAGTATTCTTGCCTGAAGAATTTCCATGGACACATAGTTACTTGTTCCACCAGGAGCCTGGTGGGCTACAGTCCATGGGGTCACAAACAGTCAGACACACTGAGTGGCTAAGCACACAGCACATATTTGGTTTGATATCTGGGTAAGAAAGCTCTCATAAAATGAACTGGGAAGTGCTTATTTTTCCTAGAATAGATTGCATAAATCTAGTATTAATTCTTTAAATAATTGGTAAAATTCTCTAGTGAAACTGTCTAGGCCTGGAATTCTCTATTTCAAAGATTGTAACCACACATTCAAATTCTTTCATGGTTATGTAACTATTAAAATTCTCTATTTCATCTTATTTGACTTGTGTGGGTGTTTTGCATAAAACAAAGTATTATTTACTGGAAAGATAAATTATTTGAGATTTACCAATATTTTCTTTGTTTTCTGTGCATGAAATAATTGTGAATAAAAGCAAGATGTTTCATTTTTCTAGCAGGTAGAGCAGGAAATTAACTGATGTGACACAATTTAAAGACATGAAATTCTCATCTTTTGGATTATATTCTTTTCAGAAAGCATGAGTCCTCAAGGTACAGAGGTATTATGTTGGTGTTGATTCAAGGTTTCTGAAGGTTGGCAGTATTAGAAGATAAAGAATGACACCTGCATGTTTCCTTTACATAAATTATTTGGCTTTAAAGTATATTATGGAAAGAGCCCAAGAACAAGTAACATGAACATATTGCTTTGGCATGCATTACCATGACAAGTCTGTCTTAAGTGAAACTGGAAAATCCCAGCATGTCTATTCAAATTTCTATAAGACAGAGTAAGTAAAGCTATGGTAAGTTGTTTCTCTGACTAGTAGACAATCACCAAAGCTATGGCCTTTCATATTCCCCCTTTTCATACCTCACCTAACTTTCTTTCTGTTCTTTTAAAAAATGTATTACATTTCATAGAGAAATTAGGTTAAAATTACTATGTGAAATACTGGCATATACAGAAAATACAAAACATTATTTTGTGGAGTTAAACATAAGTTATAGCAACATTTTAACCCTTTCAACATAAAATTTAATTATTATTATTTTGAATTGTGGCAAAGCACACATAGCATAAGACTTATCATCTTAACCATTTTTAAGTAGATAGTTCATTGGCATTAAGAACACTCACACTGTGTGCAATTATCACCATTAACCATCTCCGGAACTCTTTATTTTGCAAAAATAAAACTGTGTGATTAAACAGTAACTCTACATTCTCCTTATTATCCCAGTGTTAGGTAACAACAATCTACTTTCTATCTCTGTGAATCTGAGTACTCTAGGTACTTCTTATAAGTGGAACTATACAATATTTGTTCTTTTATAACTGGATTATTTCACTTAGCATAAGGTCCTCAAAATTCATCTGTGTTATATCATGTCAGACTTTCCTTTGTTTTTAAGGCTGATTGAAATCCTAAGGTATAGAAATAGCACATATTGTTTATCCATTCATTTATCTATGGTCACTTGGATTGCTTCCGCCTTTTAGCCATTATGAATAATGCTTCTGTGAATATGAATATACAAATACTTTGAATACCTAATTTCAGTTATTTTGGTTATATATCCCAAAGTGGAATTTCTATATCATATGGTAACTCTATTTTAACTTTTTTCATACTGTTTTCCATAGGGGCTACATTTTACCTGCTGACTGACAGTGCACAATGATTGTAATTTTTCCATATCCTCCTGAAAAATTCTCATATTCTCTTTTGTATTGTCTTTGATATGGTCTCTTTGATATGGTCATTTTAATGGGTATAAAGTGATATAATGTGATTTTAATTTGTTTCCCCCTAATTATTAATGATGTTGAACATCTTTTCATGTGTTTATTGTCTATTTGTATTATCTTCTTGATAAAATACTATTCAAGATTTTGTCTATTTTGTAAAATTGGGTCATTCATTGATCTTCTCCATTTTTCCCTCTTAAGTTTCATTGGTTTCTGTTGTTATTATTCTTATTTTATTTTTTTGATTACCTTTGTTTCTTCTTTTCTAGTTTCTTGAGGTAAAAATTGGATTATTGAGTGGAGATTTTTCCTCATTCATAATGTAACGTTTAGCAATATCAATTTCTCTTTCAGCATCATTTTAACCTGATGCTCATTTTTATACATCACTTTTTAATTTTAATTGATTTTTCTATGGGTTTATTTTACTTCTTTTGAGACTCCTGCTTTGATTCATGGGTTATTTAGAAGTGTATACGTTTCGCTTTCCCCAAAATCTTCATATATTTTGATATATTCTTTCAGTAATTCATTTCTAATATAATTCCATTTTCATCTGTGAACATAGCTGTGCAAATTTAATTAATTAAAATTATTGAACTTTAATAAATCAGTATGTTCTCTCTTGGTGAATATGATTTGACCACTTAAAAGTGTATTCTGCTGTATTTATGGCATGTTCAACTCATGCCAATTACATTCTATTGGTTGATATATATCCTTGCTGATTTTCTGTTTAGCAGTTCTATCTTTACTAATAAATGGTTCTTGGCATCACCGACATTAATTGCAGATTTATTTATTTTTTCTCTCATTTCTCTCACTTTTTGCTTTATATATTTTGAGGCTCAGATTTTTGGTGATATTTAGGATCGTTATGCCTGCTAGGTTAACTGATTGTTTTTCATTATATATTGCCTCTATTACACCCCAGTATTTGTCTTTGTTCTTAAATTTACTTTATCTGATATTGATAGTCATTATTGGTTTTTATTTAATGATTTTATTATATTTTTACTTTATTTTCACTTTCAACTAACCTATACCATTGTACTTAAAGTGAGTTTCTACTATAAAGCATATATATGAGTCATATTTTGTTTCTCAATCTGCCAACCTATTCTTTTTAATCGAATATTAAATGATTTACATTTAAAGATATTACTGATGTGTTAAGGGATAAATCTCCCATTTTATTATTTGTTTTCTATTTATTAGTTTGTTTGTTTCTCTGTTTTCTTTTGTTGTTTTACAATTATTTACTTGAACATGTTTTTAAAGATTTCATCTTGATTATAATCATTCAATTATCCTCACATTACATTGTCTTGAGTCTTATTTATGCTAAGTAAGGGTGGATGCTCAGATTGCTGCAAGACACAGCTTGTACTACACAGATGGAGAAACTTGAGCATGGACTGCTTCAATCAAGCAGGTAATGGAATATCAGCTTATCACTTGATCACACTGATACTACTTCAGCAGCATAATAGGGGCACTGCTGTATTTTTTCACTGGAAAGGAAATAAAATATCCCAGCTCAATACACTACTACTATTGAGCAGGTGAACCAGAATACCACCACCTGCTTCAACCAGGCAGATTAGCTCCCTACTCTGCCCAGCAAACACTATTGGAACCATTGGAAGCTTTTTTGGGTAGTGGACGAGCAGATTGTAATATTTGCCCCCTGCTTGACTCTTCTAAAATTACAGTTTGTTTTTGTTGTTGTTGTTGTTGTTGTTGTTGTTAGTTGATATTTGCCTGATTCAGGGTAGATATTGTTAAAAAGGTATTTTCTTGTTTGACCACCATTTTCCTGGTCCTTTATCCAGGGATTCCTGGATTGTGCCTAATCACTTTTCTGAGTTGGAGACTTCTGAAGCCCCTAACAAGGATACGTTGAGAGTAATAGCTATGTTATAAAAAACAACAGCTGGTTTCATGGGGAGGGAGGAGGGAGGAGGGTTGAGGATGGGGAACACGTGTATACCTGTGGTGGATTCATTTTGATATATGGCAAAACCAATACAATATTGTAAAGTTAAAAAATAAAATAAATTAATAATAATAAAAAAGCAACAGCTGCTTTTGGATTCTTCAAATCCCAAAAGTCCTTGGCAGTCCATCTTTTCTTTCCAGTGTTCAGAGTCTTCTTATGCTTGTTGGTTGTGTTGTACCTAGATTTTCTTGTCATAAGTGGAAGGGCCTTTGAGGAAGTTGGATATTACTTTTTGACTGGAATATAAAGTCTTTGATGAAAGGTTTATATTGTGTTAGAACATATTTTATAAACATGGAAATATAGCAGATTTGGGGATGATGAAATGGTACTAACATAGTTTTTAATCTTATAATAATAAATTGTAAACTAGATAAACAAATAACCAAAAATACCCACAGATAATGTCTATAACAAAAATAAATGGCAAATTATTCCCATTAAATCTCACAAAAAGTGTATGGGTACAATTAACTGATAACTGCAAGTGCTGCATGATACTTAGATCTGTTCTGTTAGCAGAAGAAAGTAATGGGGTTTTGCACAGAACTGATATACCAAAGTGAAACAACAGATAAGAATTGGATATTTCAGAAGTTGTATTTGAAAACTGAGAGGGTAACAGGCAGGAAGGCTAGAGGCCCCCAAACGGAGGAAATAGGCTGCAAGTGTTAGACAATTTTTTCTCTCTCTCTTAAGTGGCAGGAGGAAACAAACTACAAGTGTCAGATTGTTTTCCCTTCTCTATACAAAATTAAAAGGAAGTTTCTTGTAAAATTCTGTGTTGCCACAATGACACCTGGTTCCACCTAAGCTTAACTTTTCTCAAACCTTGAGCTAACCAATGCGTTTTTCTTATGGAAATGTTTTTCTTAAGCTATGTTAATGAACTATGTATTTACCTAGTCTTTCTTCAAGCCTGTTCCATTTAAGACTCAGAATCTACTTCACAAACCAGTATGTTTTACTCAACAAACCAGTATGTTTTACTCATGCAAATATTCTCTTAAGCTATGTTAATGAGACTGTATATTTGCTTGGAAACCTGCCTTTCTTCGAGATTCATGTCAATCATTTTATGGCCCGGGATGACTCACCTTGTGCCAATGTTATCTCAAAATGAATGTTGTGGGTGAGGGACCTGGTACTACTCTCTGAGTATTGAGACATTCCCTTTCTCTAATTAGCTGTCTGCAAGTAGGTATATAACTTCCTGCTAAAGACTAGCAAGGAGGCACACTTTCTGACCCCTTCTGATGTTTGTGTCAGAAGCCTTCTCTATCTTTTTGACACTTTAATAAAACTTTATTACTTAAAAGCTCTAAGTGGTCAAGCCTCATCACTGGGCCCGGATTGAATTCCTCTCTTTTGGAGGCCAAGAACCCTGGCATCTTTCACGGCTTAGCAACAACTTTTCAAAACAACAGCAAAAACTTAGAGGGGCTTTGACTACTCCACTAGCTAATGAGTACATGGGAATAGATGAAAAGAATGATAAAATCTTTGAAGCATTCTCATCCATGAACTCTCACTTTTAACTCACTAAAACACCCTTGTGGAAGAAAGGCCTACAGTAGTAAGAAACTCTTTGGAATAGATCTCAAACTGATAAGTGTTGGGAAACTGAGATAACTAATAAATAATAATAACCCGAGAGAAACAGAGAAATTTCAGAAAATAAGGTAAGTATCTTTGAACTATTTACAACCATAAATTTCAAAGTAGTATGTTGAGCTAAATTTAGCTATATTGAGCTAATTTTTTTCAAATGTTCAGGAAATATAACTTCACATTAAATATGAACAAGTGAAAAATCATTAAAATTCTGTTGTGGTGGGCATAAAAATAACCCCTCAAAAATAGTCATGTCTAAATTCCTGGAAATATTGGCTTTGTAGGTTATATGACAAAGGGGAATTAAAGTTGCAGATGGAATTAAGATTGCTAATGTTAGGTAGGAAGTTAGGGATGGGCAACCGAGAGTTGGCTGGCTGAAAGGGATGCAAACTGATCTCTAAACTGCATTCCAGACACACCAAGGAGCACTCACAGATATGCTACAAAATAACCACAGAAACTTTTCAACTCCTGCACATGTGCCCTAGGCATACAGTGGGTATAAAATAACCACAGGGGCTTCTCCAAGTAACCTTAGGCAGTTAGGAGCCCATTAAGGTCTCATGAATATTCTACATCTAATTATAACAGACTGAATGATGGGAAGACATGTGGCAAGACAAAAAGCACAGCCTGTTGATATATAACTTGGAGTTGTCAATTGCCTTGAATGTATGCCTATTTGCATTCCCTTTCATTGACTGGTGGTGGGTATAAGCCCTACTTTGCACATGGCATAAACAAAATGAGGAGACTGGAGGTATGAAAGGATAGGTCAAGAGAAATCAACAGGAAGGATCAGGAGGACTCCTTTGGGGTAAACCTGCTTCCATGCCTTGGGAGTGTATGTCTAATAAAAGATATGTCTGCTTGAGCTAAACTGAGGTGTAACTTGTCTGTTGTTTTAACCCATTATTCAATTCTTCCAAATGTTTGCTGCAGCGAGACAAGAACTGAGGAGGAGAAATAAACCAACCTGAAGCTAAGAAACTGACCTTAAAATAAGGGATTAACTTGTATGGTTTGGATAGGTCCAATGTTTCAAAAAGTCCTTAAGTAGAAGAGAGATGCAGAAGAGGCTATGAGATGCAGAAGAGGATGTTGAAAGGATGAACTGTGAAGAAGATACAAGCTGCTGTTGCAGCCTTTGATAATGGAAGAAGAGACTCAAAAGCAAGGATTTTTTCTTTTTCAAGACTGCTTTAGCTATTCGGGATCTTTTATGTTTCCATAGGAATTTTTTTGAAAATTTTTGTTCTAGTTCTGTGAAAATGCCATTGGTAATTTGATAGAGATTGCATTGAATCCGCAGATTGCACTTGGCAGTATAGTCACTTTCACAGTATAGATTCCTCCTACCCAGGAATGTAGAATACCTCTCCATCTGTTTATGTCATCTTTGATTTCTTTCATTAGTGTCTTATAATTTTCTGTGTACAGTTATTTTGTCTCCTTAGGTAAGTTTACTCCTAGATATTCAAGTCTGTTTGTTGCATTGATGAATAGGATTTATTCCTTAATTTCTCCTGGATTAAAGACCTAAATGTAAGACCAGAAACTATAAAACTCTTAGAGGATAACATAGGCAGAACACTCAATGACATAAATCAAAGCAAGATCCCCTATGACCCACCTCCTAGAGGACTAGAAATAAAAGCAAAAGTAAAAAAGTGGGACCTGATCAAACTTAAAAGCTTTTGGACTTAAAAGCAAATGAAACTATAAGCAAGGTGAAAAGACTACCCTAAGAATGGGAGAAAATAATGGCAACTGAAACAACTGACAAAGGATTAATTTCCAAAATATACAAGCAGCTCATACAACTCAATACCAGAAAAACAAACAACCCAATCAAAAAGTGGGGAAAATACCTAAACAGACATTTCTCCAAAGAAGACATACAGATGGCTAACAAACACATGAGAAGATGCTCAACATCGCTCATTAATAGAGAAGTGCAAATCAAAATTACAATGAGATATCACCCCAAACCGGAATTGCCCTCATAAAAAGTGTACAGGCATTAAATTCTGGAGAGGGTGTGGAGAAAAGGGTACACTCTTGCACTGTTGGTGGGAATGTAAATTGATACAGCCACTATGGAAGACAGTATAGAGATTCCTTTAAAAATCTAGGAATAAGACCACCATGTGACCCAGCAATCCCACTCCTTGTCATATACCCTGCTGCTGCTGCTGCTGCTGCTAAGTCGCTTCAGCCGTGTTCAACTCTGTGCGACCCCATAGACGGCAGCCCACCAGGCTTCCCCGTACCTGGGATTCTCCAGGCAAGAATACTGGGGTGGGTTGCCATTTCCTTCTCCAATGCATGAAAGTGAAAAGTGAAAGTGAAGTCGCTCAGTTGTGTCCGACTCTAGCGACCCCATGGACTGCAGCCTACCAGGCTCCTCCATCCATTGGATTTTCCAGGCAAAAGTACTGGAGTGGGTTGCCATTGCCTTCTCCAGTCATATACCCTGAGGAAACCAAAATTGAAAAAGACACATGTACCCCATTGTTCATTGCAGCACTATTTTCAATAGCTAGAACATGGAATCAACCTAGATGTCCATCGACAGATAAATGCACAAAGAAGTTGTGGTATTTATACACAATGGAATAATACTCAGCATAAAAAGGAAAACATTTGAGTCAGTTCTAATGAGGTGGATGAACCTAGAACCTATTATACAGAATGAAATAAGTCAGAAAGATAAATATCATATTTTAGTGCATATATACAGAATCTAGAAAAATGGTACTAAAGAATTTATTTACAGGGCAGCAATGGAGAAACAGAGAATAGACTTATGGACATGGGTAGGGGAAGGAGAGGGTGAGATGTATGGAAAGAGTAACATGGAGTCTTACATAAGTAAAATAGATAGCCAATGGTAATTTGATAAATGGCTTGGGAAACTCAAACAGAGGCTCTGTACCAACCTAGAGGGGTGGGATGGGGAGTGAGATGGTAGAGAGGTTCAAAAAGGAGGGGATATATGTATACTTATGGCTGATTCATGTTGAGGTTTGACAGAAAGCAACAAAATTCTGTAAAGCAATTATCCTTCAATTAGAAAAATAAATAAAAAGAACAGTCAATGAATACAGGTAAGTTTCTAGAAGCTGGAAAAATCAAGGAAGTATAATCTCATGTAGAACCTTAAGAAAGATACACAGCCCTGCAAATACTTGGATCTTAGCCCAATGGGATTAGTATCAAGCTTCTGCTCTACCCCTATATAAATGAACCAATGATGGTGTTGTGGACTAAATGTTTATTTCCTTAAAATTCATGTTCAGATCAGATCACATCAGTCGCTCAGTCGTGTCCGACTCTTTGCGATCCCATGAATTGCAGCACGCAAGGCCTCCCTGTTCATCACCAACTCCCGGAGTTCACTCAGACTCACATCCATCGAGTCAGTGATGCCATCCAGCAATCTCATCCTCTGTCGTCCCCTTCTCTTCCTGCCCCCAATCCCTCCCAGCATCAGAGTCTTTTCCAATGAGTCAACTCTTCACATGAGGTGGCCAAAGTACTGGAGTTTCAGTTTTAGCATCATTCCTTCCAAAGAAATCCCAGGGCTGATCTCCTTCAGAATGGACTGGTTGGATCTCCTTGCAGTCATGTTAAAGCCTGTTAAAAGATAAGCTGAGACATACTAAAATTATTTAGAACCTGTCTGAGCAAAAATAAATTCAAATTGGGCAGCATCCAATGTAGAGGACTATTAGGTGCTCTGAGGAGCTGTACAAAATGAAAGACACAGGCAGATGGAGCAGAAATAAGGACATAATGCTAGTTATATTAGGAATGAAGCAGATTTATTATTGGAAGGATATATTTCTTTAGAGAATGATAGGGGTCTGTCAGGCAGGTAACTTAACTAGCACTGATCATGTGATTCCTGTGTTGTTTAGTTTAAGATTCTATTTCTGGGATAGCCAAAATTATAATTAATGTTAAGTTTTGGTTTGGTGTTATGGGACTTAGTATAAGATGCTCCTTTTTTTTTTTTTCAAGATAGTGGAAGAGTAAGATGTGAAGATGATCTTCCTCTACATAAATATATCAAAAATATATCTGCGTGTGGAACAACTCATACAAAACACCTACTGAACTCTGGAAGAAGACCCCAGACTTTTAAAAGAGCAAACTAATCTCTACACAATGGGGTAAAGCAAGAGAAATAAGGAAAAAAGGAGAAAGGAAATGGAACGGGACCTGTGTCTCTGGGAGGAAATTGTGAAGGAGGAAGTTTCCACACATTTGGAAAACCCCTCATGGGCAAGGGCAGGAACCTCAGAGGGAAATTCAGCAACAGGTGCATGGAGGACAAAGTGGAGAAAATTCGCTACACAGATCAATGCTGACCAGGACTTCCCAGCTTGAGATGCTTGTGTGCATGACCACCATGGTGGATGGTGGCTGTGTGTTGAGGCTCAGGCTTCAGAAGTCAGGCCCCAGGGAGAAGACTGGAGTTAACTGCTGTGAGAATACTCTGAGGAGTCTAGCATAACACAGCTGACAGGGTCCAGGGATAAGTCTGGGCCAGTCAGAGAGGGAAGAGATCATTGTCAAAGGGATGCTTTAACTCCATGCACACTCAGGCAGGACACTGACTTCAGGAGTGCCAGAGACAGGTTCAGTCTGTGACCTCAGAGGTGGGCAAGCTATCTGGCCACTGCCAAAGCCTTCACGAGTGCCAGAGGTGGGGGGCAAGATGCTACTGCAGTCCCTGACCACAGAGGTGGGCATGATTGTCACTGCAGCAGCCACCAAGCTGTGAGCAGTGGAATTCACTGCCCACACCTTGCTGGGAGCCTGTGCAGTTTGACACTACTGAGGGACCCACAACCTGGTGTCAATTACCCTGGGAGAGTGCATGAAGGCCTCAGGCTAGCAACTTTCAGCAATATTTTTGTATAAGACTACAAACCTTACCGTTAGCAGACAGGCTGCCCAAAACCATATGAATTTCACAGACACCAAAAAATACTCTACTGGATGCATCACTTCCCTTCAGAGAGACAAGATCCAATTTCACCCACCAGAACACAGGTACCAGTCCCTCCCACCAGAAAACTCTCACAAGGCAATGGTCAAACCCCATCCACTGGGGAAAGACTCCACAAATAAAAGTAACTACAAGTTTACAGTCTGCAGAAAGGAAACCCCAAAGACAGTAAAGAAAATGGAAGGACAAAGAAACATGCACCAGTTGGAACATGGTAAAAACCTACAAGACAAATGAAGAGAAAATAGACAGTATACGTGAAAAAAATTTTTCAGAGTAAAGATAGTAAAGTTGATCCAAAATCTAGGAAATAAAATGGAGACAGAGATAAATGGAGTGTAGGCAGAGGTCAGAAAGATACAAGAGATTGTTAACAAGAATATAGAAGAAATAAAAAATAGATGATCAGCAATGAACAACACAATAACTAAGAAAGATTACAGGGGATCAATAGCAGAATAACTGAGGCAGAAGAATGGATATGTAAGCTGGAAGATATAATTATGGAAATAACCAAAGCAAAGCAGAATAAACAAAAAAAGAATTAAAAGGAATGAGGACTGTCTTAGAGACCTATGGGACAATGTTAAACATACCAATATTTGAATTATAGGACTCTGAGAAGAATAAGTGTAAAAGAAAGAGAATGAGAAAGTCTTTGCAAAGATTGTAGTCAAAAACTTACCTAACGTGGGAAAGGAAACAGCCTCCTAAGTCCAGGAAGCCCAGAGAATACTAATATGTATATGTATACACACACACACACACACACACACATATACATTGTCTACAAGAACCTCACTTCAGACCTAAGGACACACACACACACTGAAAGTGAAGGGCTGGAAACAGGTATTCAGCACAAATGGAAATAAAAAGAAAGCAGAAACAGCAATACTTATATAGATAAGATACACTTTAAAAAAGAAGACTATTATAAGAGACAAGGAAGGACACTACATAATGATGAAGGGATCAATCCAAGTAGATATAACATTTTTAAATATATATGCACCCAACATAGGGGACATCAATACATAAGGGCCTCCCTGGTGGCTCAGATGGTAAAGAATCCACCTGCAATGTGGGAGGGAGACCTGGGTTTGATTCTGGGTTTAGAAGATCCTCTACAGGAGGGCATGGCAACCCACTCCAATATTCATGCCTGGAGAATCCCCTTGGACAGAGGAGCCTGGCAGGCTATAGTCCATTGAGTTGCAAAGAGTCAGACACAACTGAGCACAATGATTATAAAACAGGAAATTGACTTTAGTTTTTTAAACTGCAGAACTTTAACACTCCACTAGAAACAATGGACAGATCATCCAGACAGAAAATTAATAAGGAAATACAAGCCTGAATTAATACATTGGATCAGATGAACCTAACTTATATCTACAGGAAATTCCATCCAAAATCAGTAGAATTCATTTTTTTCCTCCAGTGCATATGCAACATTCTCCAGGATAGATCACATCCTGGGCCCAAATCAAGTCTTTGTAAACTTAAGAAAATTGAAATTGTATCAAACATTATTTCTGATCACAATAGTATGAGATTAGGTATCAATTACCAGGAAAATAAACTGTCAAAACAGAAAAAACATGGAGGCTAAACAATACATTTCTAAGTAAGCAAGAAATCAGTGAAAATATCAAAGAAGAAATGTTAAAAATGTAGAAGAAATGTTAAAAATGTAGAAGCAAATGACAATGAAAATACGACCACACTAAAGCTTTGGGATGCAGTTAAACCCTTTTAAGAGGGAAGTTTATAACAATACAACCCTACCTCATGATACAAGAAAAACATCAAATACAAAGCCTAATCTTACAACTAAAGAAACTAGAAAGATAATAATAACAACAACAAAACACCCAAAGTTAGTGGAAGAAAACAAATCATACAGTTCAGAGCAAACATAAATGAAAAAGAAATGAAGGAAACAATAGCAAAGATCAGTAATACTAAAAGCTATTTTTTTAAGATAAACAAAATAGACAAACTCTAAGGCAGACTCATCAAGAAATCAAGGGAGAAGGCTCAAATCAATAAAATTAAAAATGAAAAAGAAGTTACAAAAAACAATACAGAAATGCAAAGGTTCATAAGAGACTACTATGAGCAACTATATGGCAATTAAATGGACAAGCTGGAAGAAATGGACAAATTCTTAGAAAAGTATCACTGTCCAAAAATGAACCAGGAAAAAATAGGCAATATGATCAGAGCAGTCACAAGCACAGATATCAAAACCATGATCAAAAACATTCCAACAAGCAAAATCCTAGGGCCAGATGTCTTCACAGGCAAATGGTATCAAACATTTACAGAATAGCTAACAACTATCCTGCTCAAACCCTTCCAGAAATTTGCAGAGGGAGAAAATCTCCCAAACTCATTCGATAAGGCCACCATCACCCTGATACCAAAACCAGACAAAGATATATAAAAAAAAAAAAAAAAGCAGGCCAATATCACTGATGAACACAAATACAAAAATCTTCAATGAAATTATTGCAAACAAAATCCAACAAAACATTAAAAGGATGATACACTATGATCAAGTGGGTTTTATCCAAGTGATGCAAGGATTCTCCCAAATATGCAAATCAATTAATGTGATATACCATATTAACAAACTGATAGTAGAAAGCCATATGATCGCATCAATAGATTCAGAGAAAATTTTCAACAAAATTCAACACCCATTTATGATAGAAACTCTATAGAAAATTGATATAAAAGAAGCCTACCCCATCATAATAAAGGCCATATATGACAAACCCATGGCAAACATTATTCTCAGTGGTGAAATATTGAGATAATGTATCTAAGATCAGGAACAAGATACTACTACTACTAAGTCGCTTCAGTCTCGTCCAACTCTGTGCGACCCCATAGACAGCAGCCCACCAGGCTCCACCATCCCTGGGATTCTCCAGGCAAGAACACTGGAATGGGTTGCCATTTCCTCCTCCAATGCATGAAAGTGAAAAATGAAAGTGAAGTCGCTCAGTCA
This sequence comes from Bos taurus, assembly GCF_002263795.3. Classification (NCBI taxonomy): domain Eukaryota; kingdom Metazoa; phylum Chordata; class Mammalia; order Artiodactyla; family Bovidae; genus Bos; species Bos taurus. The sequence continues at coordinate 38,576,320 of NC_037357.1, read as the reverse complement.
TGTCCGACTCTTAGTGACCCCATGAACTGCAGGCTACCAGGCTCCTCCATCCATGGGATTTTCCAGGCAAGAGTACTGGAGTGGGTTGCCATTGCCTTCTCCAATACTACACATAGAAAACCCTGAAAATGCCACTAGCAAAATTCTAGAGCTAATCAATGAGTTTATTAAAGTCACCTGATATGAAATTAATACACAGAAATAACTTGCATTCTTACATGTTAACAATGAAGCTTCATTAGAAGGATTTAAGGGAAAAGTTCCATTAATCATTGCAACAAAAAGAACAAAGTACTTAGGAATAAACCTACCTAAGTAGACAAAAGATCTGTATGCAGAAAACTACAAGATGTTGATGAAAGAAATCAAAGACAACACAAACAGATGGCGATATATACCATGTGTTTGGTTTGGACAAATTAATTTTGTGAAAATGGCTACACTACTCAAAGCAATCTACAGATTTAATGCAATCACTATCAAACTGCTAATGGTATTTTTCACAGAACTAGAGCAAACCACTTCAAACTTTGTATGGAAACAAACAAAACAAACAAACAAAAAACCTGAATAGTGAAAGCAATCTTGAGAAAGAAAAATAGAGCTGGAAAAATCAACTTTCCTTACTTCAAAGTATACTAAAAAGCTACAGTCATCAAGACAGGGTGGTACTGGCACAAGGACAGAAATATAGACAAATGGAGCAAGATAGAAAGCCCAGAGAGAAACCCACACTAATATGGGCACTTTATCTTTGACAAAGGGGGCAAGAATATACAATGGAAACAAGACAACCTCTTCAATAAGTGTTGATGGGAAAACTGGACAGCTATATGTAAAAGAATGAAATTAGAACACTTCCTAACACCATACACAAAGATAAATTCAGAAAGGATTAAATACCTAGATATAAGACCAGAAACAATAAAACTCTTAGAGAAAACATAGGCAGAACACTCTATAACATAAATCACATCAAGGGCCTCTATGACCCACCTCCTACGAAGGTGGTGGAAATTATGAAACTTTATTGGCAAAGTGATATCTCTACTCTTTAATACGCTGTCTACATTTGTCATAGCTTTCCTTCTAAGGAGCAAGTTCCCTTTAATTTCATGGCTTCAATCACCATGCAGTGATTTTGGAGCTCAAGAAAAGAAAATCTGTCACTGTTTCCATTTTTGCCCCTTCTATTTGACATGAAGGGATGAGACCTGAAGGCATGACCTCAGTTCTCTTCAAATACATTTTGTAAGTTCCAGGTACAGCAAGACTATGAAAATTTGTAAGAAACACAATAACCAGCTCAGTTCAGTGTGTGAGACAGATTTCTATATGAGGGTGCATGTGGCATATTCGGTTGCTTCAGTCATGGCTGACTCTTTGTGACTGTATGGACTGTAGCCCACCAGGCTTCTCTGTACTTGTGATTCTGCAGGCAAGAATACTGGAGTAGATTGTCATGACTTCTTTCAGGAGATCTTCCTGACCTAGGGATTGAACCCACATCTCCTGCATTGCAGGCAGATTCTTTACTGCTGAGCCACCAGGGAAGCACCTATGTAGGAGTAGAACATTATTAAAAAAAACACACTTGCAAATAAAAATGCAAGACTAATTTCTATATGCTCTTTTTGTTTGTTTTTGTATTTAATTTTTATCCTTTTTACCAAAACATATTTCATCAAATATATTATTTTCAGGTAATAGCATAGTGATTCAGTGTTTTTATAGAATATACTTTGATAAAAGTTATTGCAAAATAATGGCTAAATTCCCCCATGCTATACAATACATCATGTTATCTATTTTTAAATTCTTCATTACTTTTAATTGGAGGATAATGAATTTTCAATACAGTGATGGTTCTTAGTTTTTTTTTTTTTAATGTTGAATTCAAAGCCAGCTTTTTCACTCTCCTCTATCACCCTCATTAATAGTCTCTTTAGTTCCTTTTCACTTTCTGCCATTAGAGTGGTATCATCTGTATATCTGAGTTTGTTGCTGTTTCTCCTGAAAATCTTGATTGCAGTTTGTGCTTCATCCAGCTTGGCATTTCTTACAATGTACTCTGCATGGAAGTTAAATAAGCAGGGTGACAATATACAGCCTTGATGTAATCCTTTCTCAATTTGAAACCAGTCAGTTGTTCTATGTCCAGTTCTAATTATTGCTTCTTGATCTGCATACATATTTCTCAGGAGACAAGTAAAGTGATCTGGTATTCCCATATATTTAGGAGTTTTCCACAGTTTCTTGTGATCCACAAAATCAAAGTCTTTAGCATTGTCAATGAAGCAGAAAAAGATGTTTTTCTGAAATTGACTTACTTTTTCCTATTATTTAATGAACATTGGCACTTTGACCTGTGGTTCCTCTGCCTTTTGTAAACCAAGCTTATACATATGGAAGTTCTGGGTTCATACACTGCTGTGGCCTAGATTAAAGGTCTTAAATCCTGAAAGATGATGCTGTGAAAGTGCTGCACTCAATATGCCAGCAAATGTGGAAAACTCAGCAGTGGCCACAGGACTGGAAAAGATCAGTTTTCATTTCAATCCCAAAGAAAGACAATGCCAAAGAATGCTCAAACTACCACACAATTGGACTCACCTCACACACAAGTAAAGTAAAGTTTAAAATTCTTGAAGCCAGGCTTCAGAAATACGTGAACCGTGAACTTTCAGATGTTCAAGCTGGTTTTAGAAAAGGCAGAGGAACCAGAGATCAAATTGCCAACATGCGCTGGATCATTGAAAGAGCAAGAGAGTTCCAGAAAAGCATCTGTTTCTGCTTTATTGACTATGTCAAAGCCTTTGACTGTGTGGATCACAATAAACTATGGAAAATTCTGAAAGAGAATTGGCATACCAGACCACCTGACCTGCCTCTTGAGAAACCTGTATGTAGGTCAGGAAGCAACAGTTAGAACTGGACATGGAACAACAGACCGGTTCCAAATAAGAAAAAGAGTATGTCAAGGCTGTATATTGTCACTCTGCTTATTTAACTTACATGCAGAGTACATCATGAGAAACACTGGGCTGGAAGAAGCACAGGCTGGAATCAAGATTGCTGGGAGAAATATCAATAACTTCAGATAGGCAGATGACACCACCCTCATGGCAGAAAGTGAAGAGGAACTAAAGAACCTCTTGAAAGTAAAAGAGAAGAGTGAAAAAGTTGGCTTAAAGCTCCACATTCAGAAAACTAAGATCATGGCATCTGGTCCCATCACTTCATGGCAAATAGATGGGGAACAGTGGAAACAGTGTCAGACTTTACTTTTGGGGGCTCCAAAATCACTGAAGATGGTGACTGCAGCCATGAAATTAAAAGACACTTACTCCTTGGAAGGAAAGTTATGGCCAACCTAGACAGCATATTAAAAAGCAGAGACATTACTTTGCCAACAAAGGTTCGTCTAGTCAAGGCTATGGTTTTTCCTGTGGTCATGTATGGATGTGAGAACTTGACTGTGAAGAAAGCTGATCACCAAAGAATTAATGTTTTTGAACTGTGGTGTTGGAGAAGACTCTTGAAAGTCCCTTGGACTGCAAGGAGATCCAACTAGTCCATCCTAAAGGCGATCAGTCTTGCGTGTTCACTGGAAGGACTGATGCTGAAAGTGAAGCTCCAATACTTTGGCCACTTCATGCGAAGAGTTGACTCACAGTCGTTTAATGGAATTTTCTTCTCAGATGTGAAATAGATCAGCTGGAATTCCATCACCTCCACTAGCTTTGTTCTTAGTAATATTTCCTAAGGGCCACTTGACTTCACAGTCCAGAATGTCTAGCTCTAGGTGTGTGACCACACATCGTGGTTATCTGAGTTATTAAGACCTTTTTTGCATAGTCCTTCTGTGCACTTTTTGGAGAAAGAAATGGCAACCCACTCCAGTATTCTGGCCTGGAAAATCCCATGGAGTGAGGAGCCTGGTAGGCTACAGTCCATGGGGTCGCAAAGAGTTGGACACTACTGAGCGACTTCACTTTCTCTTTCACTTTCTGTGCACTTTAGCCACCTTTTCCTAATCTCTTCTGCTTTGGTTAGGTCCTTACTATTTATGTTTTGGTTTTTTTTTTTTTTTTAGTCATGTCTGTTCTTGCATGAAATCCATTGATATCTCCAATTTTCTTGAAAAGATCTCTAGTCTTTCCCATTCTATGGTTTTCCTCTATTTATTTGCACTATTCATTTAGGAAGACCTTTTTTCTTTTTTTTTTTTTTTTTTTATCTTAAGACCTTCTTATCTCTCCCTGCTATTCTCTGGATCTTTGCAATCATTTGGGTATATCTTTCCCTTTTTTCCTTGCGTTCTTTCTGTTGTTTCCTCAGCTATTTGTAAAGCCTCTGCAGACAACCACCTTGCCTTCTTAAATTTCTTTTTCTTTGGGATGGTTGTGGTCACTGCCTCCTGTACAATGTATCCTGTACAATTTTACAAACTGTCATCAATATTTATTCAGGAACTCTGTCTACCATATATAATTCCTTAATCTGTTTGTCACCTCCACTGTATAATCTAAGGGATTTGATTTACATCATCCCTGAATGGCCTTGTGTTTTCCCTACTTTCTTCAATTTAAGCCTGAATTTTGCAATAAGCAGCTCATGATCTGAGCAACAGTCAGCTCCCGGTCTTGATTTTGATGACTGTATAGAGTTTTCCCATCTTTGGCTGAAAATAATATAATCAATCTAATTTCAGTATTGATATCTGGTGACATTCATGTGTAGAGTTGTCTCTTGAGTTGTTGGAGCAGGATGTTTGCTATGACCAGTATGTTCTCTTGACAAATCTCTGCTATCCTTTGCACTGCTTCATTTTGTACTCCAAAGCCAAATTTACCTGTTACTCCAGGTATCCTTTGACTTCCTAATTTTACATTCCAATCCCCTATGATGAAAAGAACATTTTTTTTTTTTTGGTGTTTGTTCTAGAACATCTTGTAGGTCATCATAGAGCTGTGCCATTCAACTTCAGCTTGTTTGGCATTTCTGTTTGGGGAATAGACTTGTATTACTCTGATGTTGAATGGTTTGCCTTAGAAATGAATCAAGATCATTCTGTCATTTTTGAGATTGTACCCAAGTACCACATTTCAGACTCTTTTGTTGACTACATGGGTTATTCCATTCATTCTAAGGAGTTCTTGCCCATAGTAGTAGATATAATTGTCACCTGAATTAAAATTGCCTATTCCCATCCATTTTAGTTTACTGATTCCAAATATGCCAATGCTCACACTTGCCATTTCCCTACCTTAATTTCTGGACCTAACATTCTCATTTTCTATGCAAAATTGTTCTTTACAACATCAGACTCTATTTTCATCATCAGACACATCCACAACTGAGCATCATTTCTGCTTTGGCCCAGCTGCTTTGTTCTTTCTGGAGATTTTAGTAATTGCTCTCCACTCTTCCCCAGTAGCATATTCAACACCTTCTGACCTGAGGGGGCTCATCTTCTGGTGTCACATCTTTTTGCCTTTTCATTATGTTCATGGGGTTCTCACAGCAAGAATACTGGAGTGGTTTGCCATTCTCTCCCCCAGTGGATCACCTTTTGACAGAACCCTTCACTATGACCTGTCTTTCTTGGGTGATCTAAGAAATATGGCTCATAGCTTCATAGAATTACATAATCCCCTTCAACATGACAAGGCTCTGATCCACTTAGGTGAATGGTTTTAAGCATGGATCTAAGCAACAGTAATCAATGAGCCATTTTAGCATCCATTGATTATTATTGCTTAAATCCATTCTTTTATTACAGTTTGCAAACTCATGATGCTTCTAATACTAGAATTCAATCTGATTCATTACTTGAAATTTTGTAAAGATATATGAATATATATATATACAGTGCTTGGATTACCTTCTGAGTTGGACTTTATACAGAAAATGTTGAATAAATGTGAGCACATTTCCCATCATATAAAATTTTTAAGCATAGCTGAAATTATTCCAGATGTAATTAAAAGAGAAGATGCTTGAAATCATTAAGAACTCCTGAATTTGACTATATTTGATATGCTTCAATCAATTATAGTAATTTTATGATGAAATTATTTAATTCTTGTCCAAAGGAACTCACTTAAAATATATCTTGATCTTTTTGATATTACTACAGTTGTTTTTCCATTTCTATGCTTTATGATATATCAAGTATTCCAGTATTGTCATAAATATTTACTTGCTTATTTCAAGTATTTGCCTTTTTTTTTAAGGATTCTGGTTTCTTTTTAACAGTAAATGATACTCAGAAATTATGATGTGGACGTGAGAAGAACTTGTTGCTAATACTTTTATCTTTATTCCTAGGCTTTTCCCAAGGAACACCTGAGAAATGTATATTTTTACAATATAAAAATAAATCACATATTCATGCTAGCATTTCTATTTTAAATTTAACCATACAATAGATTTCCTAAGATTTTATTTTATACTTAAATCTCCATTTTCTTGTGCTGAAAATACTGACACTTATCATTAATATAACCTTATTTAGTTTTAGTCGACAATATACTTGTGATAATCCAAAAATAAGAACACAAGGTGGGAGGAAGGATGAATTAGGAGTTTGACATTAGCAGATACAAACTACTATGTATAAAATAGAAAACCAACAGGGTCTAATCTGTAACACAGGAAACTTTATTCAAGATCTCATAACAAAACATAATGAAAAAGATCATGGAAAGGAATATATATATATATATATATATATATATATATATAAATAAATGTCTTAACTAGGGCTTCCCTGGTGGCTCAGATGGTAAAGAATCTGCCGGCAATGCAGGAGGCCTGTGTTTGATCCCTGGGTTGGGAAGATCCTCTGGAAGAGGGCATGGGCATGGTAACCTACTCTAGTATTCTTGCCTGGAGAAGCTCCACAGACAGAGACGCCTGCTGAGCTACAGTCCATGGGGTCACAAAGAACCATACATGACTCTCTCATGTATGTGTGTATATATATATGTGTATATATATATGTATATATATATATATATATATATATGCATGCATATATATATATATATACACACACTCATGTATGTTTGTGCGTGTGTGTGTGTGTGTGTGTGTATCATTTTGCTGTACTCCAGAAACTAACATGACAACATTAAAAATACTTATAATGAATTTAACAAAACACTTTTTAAGTAAAAAACAAAAATTGTTGACGTTAAATTAGAACTAAAGAAGTACGTAGATCTTTTCTATGAATTGGAAGACATGATATTGTTAAGACGGCAATAATTCTTGAATAGAGCTAAAGCATCAATACAATTCCTATCAAAATCTCAGCTGTTTCATTTTTTTAACTGAAATGATAGTACAAAAATTTACATGGAAATTCAATGGACCCGAAATAGATAAAACAATTAAAAAAAAAACAGATTGGTAAGAATTATAATTTCTAATATCAAAACTTCCTGCAAAACCACAGCAGCCATGATGCTATGGTGATGATATAATTGAAAAGAAATGAGAAGTCAGAAGTAAATTTAACTAATTACTTACTAAGTTTCCAAGATACTTCATTGTGGGGGGAAAGCCTAATCAAAAATGTGCAAAATATTTGAGTGGACACTTGACCAAAATATAAATATCTGTGCTTAGCCGCTTAATCGTGTCCAACTCTTTGGGACCACATGGACTGTAGCTGGCCAGGCTCCTCCATCCATGGCGCTTCTCCAGGCAAGAGTACTGGAATGGGTTGCCATGCCCTCCTCCAGGGGATCTCCCAACCCAGGGATTGAACCCAGGCCTCCGCATTGCAGGCAGATTATAGTCTGAGCCACCACAATAGTCTGAGCCACCACGAAAGACCTAGTTAAGACATTAAAATGCAATGATACCACTAGTCATGATGGAAATATAAGTTATAACCAAAATGAAACGGCACTTCATACCCATTAGAATGGCTCTAACACATAAGACAGAGATATATGGCAAGACCAATACAATATTGAAAGTTAAAAAATAAAATAAAATTAAAACAAAAACATGTTGACAAGAATATGGAGAAAGAAAATCTTCATATATTCCTGGAAGAACTATAAATGGCACAGTAACTTTGGGAAATATTTGAATTTTTTGTTAACAAATTAAACATAAAATTAACATACTACACATAATACTCAAAAAATACTCAAAAACACTCAAAAATACCATCACTTCAGTTCAGTTCAGTGACTCAGTCGTGTCCGATTCTTTGCGACCCCATGAATTGCAGCACGCCAGGCCTCCCTGTCCATCACCAACTCCCGGAGTTCACTCAGACTCACGTCCATCCAGTCAGTGATTCCATCCAGCCATCTCATCCTCTGTCGTCCCCTTCTCCTCCTGCCCCCAATCCCTCCCAGCATCAGAGTCTTTTCCAATGAGTCAACGCTTCGCATGAGGTGGCCAAAGTACTGGAGTTTCAGCTTTAGCATTATTCCTTCCAAAGAAATCCCAGGGCTGATCTCCTTCAGAATAGACTGGTTGGATCTCCTTGCAGTCCAAGGGACTCTCAAGAATCTTCTCCAACACCACAGTCCCAAAGCATCAATTCTTTGGCGCTCAGCTTTCTTCACAGTCCAACTCTCACATCCATACATGACCACAGGAAAAACCATAGCCTTGACTAGACGGACCTTTGTTGGCAAAGTAATGTCTCTGCTTTTGAATATGCTATCTAGGTTGGTCATAACTTTCCTTCCAAGGAGTAAGCATCTTTTAATTTCATGGCTGCAGTCACCATCTGCAGTGACTTTGGAGCCCAGAAAAATAAAGTCTGATACTGTTTCCACTGCTTCCCCATCTATTTCCCATGAAGTGATGGGACAGGATGCCATGTTCTTTCTTTTCTGAATGTTGACCTTTAAGCCAACTTTTTCACTATCCTCTTTCACTTTCATCAAGAGGCTTTTTAGTTCCTCTTCACTTTCTGCCTTAAGGGTGGTGTCATATGCATATCTGAGGTTATTGATATTTCTCCTGGCAATCTTGATTCCAGCTTGTGTTTCTTCCAGTCCAGTGTGTTTCATGATGTACTCTGCATATAAGTTAAATAAGCAGGGTGACAATATATAGCCTTGGCATACTCCTTTTCCTATTTGGAACCAGTCTGTTGTTCCATGTCTAGTTCTAACTGTTGCTTCCTGACCTACATGCAGGTTTCTCAAGAGGCAGGTCAGGTGGTCTGGTATTCCCATCTCTTTCAGAATTTCCCACAGTTTACTGTGATCCACACAGTCAAATGCTTTGGCATAGTCAATAAAGCAGAAATAGATGCTTTTCTGGAACTCTCTTGCTTTTTCCATGATCCAGCGGATGTTGACAATTTGATCTCTGGTTCCTCTGCCTTTTCTAAAACCAGCTTGGACATCTGGAAGTTCACGTTTCATGTATTGCTGAAGCCTGGCTTGGAGAATTTTGCGTATTACTTTACTAGCATGTGAGATGAGTGCAATTGTGTGGTAGTAGTTTGAGCATTCTTTGGCATTGCCTTTCTTTGGGATTGGAATGAAAACTGACCTTTTCCAGTCCTGTGGCCACTGCTGAGTTTTCCAAATTTGCTGGCATATTGAGTGCAGCACTTTCACAGCATCATCTTTCAGGATTTGAAATAGCTCAACTGGAATTCCATCACCTCCACTAGCTTTGTTCCTAGTGATGCTTCCTAAGGCCCACTTGACTTCACATTCCAGGATGTCTGGCTCTAGGTCAGTGGTCACACCATTGTGATTATCTGGGACGTGAAGATCTTTTTTATACAGTTCTTCTGTGTGTTCTTGTCACCTCTTCTTAATATCTTCTGCTTCTGTTAGGTCCATACCATTTCTGTCCTTTATTGAGCCCATCTTTGCATGAAATGTTCCCTTGGTATCTCTAATTTTCTCAAAAATATCTCTAGTCTTTCCCATTCTGTTGTTTTCCTCTATTTCTTTGCATTGATCACTGAGCAAGGCTTTCTTTTCTCTTCTTGCTATTCTTTGGAACTCTGCATTTAGATGCTTATATCTTTCCGTTTCTCCTTTGCTTTTCACTTCTCTTCTTTTCACAGCTATTTGTAAGGCCTCCCCAGACAGCCATTTTGCTTTTTTGCATTTCTTTTCCATGGGGATGGTCTTGATCCCTGTCTCCTGTACAATGTCACGAACTTCATTCCATAGTTCATCAGGCAGTCTGTCTATCAGAACAAGACCCTTAAATCTATTTCTCACTTCCACTGTATAATCATAAGGGATTTGATTTAGGTCATACCTGAATGGTCTAGTGGTTTTCCTTACTTTGTTCAATTTAAGTCTGAATTTGGCAATAAGGATTTCATGATCTGAGCCACAGTCAGCTCTCACTTCCACTGTATAATCATAAGGGATTTGATTTAGGTCATACCTGAATGGTCTAGTGGTTTTCCTTACTTTGTTGAATTTAAGTCTGAATTTGGCAATAAGGATTTCATGATCTGAGCCACAGTCAGCTCCTGGTCTTGTTTTTGTTGACTGTGTAGAGCTTCTCCATCTTTGGCTGCAAAGAATATAATCAGTCTGATTTCAGTGTTGACCATCTAGTGATGTCCATGTGTAGAGTCTTCTCTTGTGTTGTTGGAAGAGGGTGTTTGCTATGACCAGTGCCTTTTCTTGGCAAAACTCTATTAGTCTTTGCCCTGCTTCATTCCGTATTCCAAGGCCAAATTTCCCTGTTACTCCAGGTGTTTCTTGACTTCCTACTTTTGCATTCCATCCCTTATAATGAAAAGGACATCTTTTTTGGGTGTTAGTTCTAAAAGGTCTTGTAGGTCTTCATATAACCATTCAACTTCAGCTTCTTCAGCATTACTGGTTGGGGCATAGACTTGAATTACTGTGATGAATGGTTTGCCTTGAATGAACAGAGATCATTCTGTCATTTTTGAGATTGCATCCAAGTACTGCATTTCGGACTCTTTTGTTGACCATGATGGCTACTCCATTTCTTCTGAGGTATTCCTGCCCGCAGTAGAAGATATAATGGTCATCTGAGTTAAATTCACCCATTCCAGTCCATTTCAGTTCGCTGTTTCCTAGAATGTCAACATTCAGTCTTGCCATCTCTTGTTTGACCACTTCCAATTTGCTTTGATTCATGGACCTGACATTCCAGGTTCCTATGCAATATTGCTCTTTACGGCATCGGACCTTGCTTCTATCACCAGTCACATCCACAGCTGGGTATTCTTTTTGCTTTGGCTCCATCCCTTCATTCTTTCTGGAGTTATTTCTCCACTGATCTCCAATAGCATATTGGGCACCTGCTGACCTGGGGAGTTCCTCTTTCAGTATCCTATCAATTTGCCTTTTCATACTGTTCATGGGGATCTCAAAGCAAGAATACTGAAGTGGTTTGCCATTCCCTTCTCCAGTGGGCCACATTCTGTCAGATCTCTCCACCATGACCCGCCTGTCTTGTGTTGCCCCACGGGCATGGCTTAGTTTCACTGAGTTAGACAAGGCTGTGGTCCTAGTGTGATTAGATTGACGAGTTTTCTGTGAGTTATGTTTTCAGTGTGTCTGCCTTCTGATGCCCTCTTGCAACACCTACCATCTTACTTGGGTTTCTCTTACCTTGGGCATGGATTATCTCTTCATGGCTGCTCCAGCAAAGCACAGCCATTGCTCCTTACCTTGGACGAGGGGTATCTCCTCACCACCGCCCTTTCTGACCTTCAACATGGGATAGCTCCTCTGGGCCCTCCTGCACCAGCCCAGCCACCACTCCTTGGACGTGGGGTTAGTCCTCCCAGCCGCCGCCCCTGGTCTCCACACGCCGCCCACCCGCATGTGTTTGCAAGCCTTTCTTTGGAAGGTCCAAGTTAGCTTCTACAACGGGAGAACTCCAGATCTGCCCAGAGGCCCGATATTGCAGAGTCACAGCCGAGATGCTGCTGTGCGCTGGGCGAGCCTCGCCAAGACATTCCTAGCTTCTAGCATGACTGCCCAGGCAGGAGCAGGCTGCAGGATTGTGGGAGACCTGACTGGCGCCTTACTGGCCTCAGCTCCGCTCTTGCCTTCCCTTTGGACCTAGGGTCCAGGCCTACTTGGAGAGGGGTTAGGGTCTGCTTGTGTCCAAACTGCCAAGGCCTCCAGCAATGAGAGCTCTGTCAGAGGGAAGGGAAGAGCACGTGGATGGATTCCCAAGCTGTGGCTTGGCTGCACAGACTCAGCGCCACACAGAAAGAATCAGGCCCCCAGTGCCCCTGGGTTGGGGATGCAACAACACACCCAGAGTATTCCTCCGTGTGCACCAAGAAAGTGCCTGACAGACTTAGTTTCCCTAGAGCTCTGCTACAGAGTAGAGATGTGTGGATGTGGTTTGGGCCTTCCCCCATGTGTTTGAGCTCCCTACCACAGCCCCAGCTCAGGGGAACCAGCCTCTGAGGAAAGACCTCCAGGAAGCGCTTTTTGCCCAGGCCTGGAAGCCCAGTTCACAGCAGGCAGGGAAGCGAACCTCCTTTGGGGAAGAAGAGAAGGCCCACTGGCGTGTGTTTGCAAGCCTTTCTTTGGAAGGACCAAGTTAGCTACTATAACGGGAGAGCTCCAGATCTGCTCAGAGGCCCGATATTGCAGAGTCACAGCCGAGATGCTGCTCTGCACTGGGCGAGCCTCGCCAAGACATTCCTAGCTTCTAGCGTGACTGCTCAGGCAGGAGAAGGCTGCGGGAGTGTGGGAGACCTAACTGGTGCCTTACTGGCCTCAGCTCCACTCTTGCCTTCCCTTTGGACCTAGGGTCCAGGCCTACTTGGAGAGGGGTTAGGGTCTGCGTGTGTCCAAACTGCCAAGGCCTCCAGCAATGAGAGCTCTGTCAGAGGGAAGGGAAGCACACCTGGATGGATTCTCAAGCTGTTGCTTGGCCGCCCAGACTCAGCGGCCGCACAGAGAGAATCAGGTTCCCAGTGCCCCTGGGTTGGGGATGGGGCTCCACAGCCAGAGCGTTCCTCCATTCTCGGCAAGAAAGTGCCTGACAGACTTCACTTCCCTAGAGCTCTCCTCCAGAGCAGAGACGTGTGGATGTGGTTTGGGCCTTCCCCCATGTGTTCGGGCTCCGTAGCACAGCCCCAGCTCAGGGGAAACGGCCCCTGAGCAAAGACCTCCAGGAAGCGCTTTGTGGCCAGGCCTGGAAGCCGAGTTTACAGCACGCAGGGAAGAGAGCCTCCTTTGGGGGAGAAAAGGCAGCCCGCTGGTGGGTGCTTGCAAGCCTTTATTTGGAAGGACCGAGTTAGCTTCCACTAGGGCAGAGCTCCAGATCTGCTCAGAGGCCTGATATTGCAGAGTCATGGCTGAGATGCTGCTCTGCCCTGGACGAGCCTCGCCAAGACATTCCTAGCTTCTAGCGTGACTGCCCGAGAAGGACCAGGCTGCGGGAGTGTGTGAGACATGACTGGCACCTGACTGGCCTCAGCTCCGCTCTTGCCTTCTCTTTCGACCTAGGAGCCAGACCTTCTTGGAGAGGGCTTAGGGTCCGGTGGTTTCCAAACAGCCAAGGCCTCCAGCAATGAGAGCTCTGTCAGAGGGAAGGGAAGCTCAACTGGATGGATTCTCAAGCTGTTGCTTGGCTGCCCAGACTCAGCACCACTCGGAGAGAATCAGGCTCCCAGTGCCCCTGGGTTGGGGATGGGGCTCCACAGCCAGAGTGTTCCTCCATTCGTGCCAAGAAAGCGCCTTATAGACTTCACTTCCCTAGAGCTCTCCTCCAGAGCAGAGATGTGTGGATGTGGTTTGGGCCTTCCCCCGTGTGTTTGGGCTCCGTAGCACAGCCCCAGCTCAGGGGAACCAGCCCCTGAGCAAAGACCTCCAGGAAGCACTTTGCGCCCAGGCCTGGAAGCCCAGTTCACATCACGTGGGGAAGTGAGCCTCCTTTGGGGGAGAAGAGGCAGCCCGCTGGTGGGTGCTTGCAAGCCTTTATTTGGAAGGACCAAGTTAGCTTCCACTAGGGCATAACTCCAGATCTGCTCAGAGGCCCGATATTGCAGAGTCCCATCCGAGATACTGCTCTGCCTCCTAGAGATCGAATCCCCGGGCAGATTGAGGCATGACAACCTCTCGAGGACCAGATCCCTAGGCAGGTCAAGGCGTGATGACCTCCTGGGACCCCTGAACTGTAGTTGGGCATCCCCAAGATCTCCAGTGTGACCAGTACTGGGTAGGATTAGGGGGTTGGATATTATAGAGTATTTATCCCCCAAGGCCAGCTATTTTCTAGTTGTCTCTCCAGAAGATTGTAGAGGCAACCTTGTGGGTCTGGGTGGGGCTCAGGAAAAGAGCATGAAACAGGAGGAAAGGGGGCAGAGCTGAACCTTTGAAAGAATGACAAAGCACAAGGGTATCAGATCAGATCAGATCAGTCGCTCAGTCGTGTCCGACTCTTTGCAACCCCATGAATCGCAGCACGCCAGGCCTCCCTGTCCATCACCAACTCCCGGATTTCACTCAGACTCACATCCATCGAGTCAGTGATGCCATCCAGCCATCTCATCCTCTGTCGTCCCCTTCTCCTCTTTCCCCCAATCCCTCACAGCAACAGAGTCTTTTCCAATGAGTCAACTCTTCACATGAGGTGGCCAAAGTACTGGAGTTTCAGCTTTAGCAGCATTCCTTCAAAAGCAATCCCAGTGCTGATCTCCTTCAGAATGAACTGGTTGGATCTCCTTGCAGTCCAAGGGACTCTCAACAGTCTTCTCCAAAACCACAGTTCAAAAGCATCAGTGCTTCGGTGCTCAGCCTTCTTCACAGTCCAACTCTCACATCCATACATGACCACAGGAAAAACCATAGCCTTGACTAGACGGACCTTTGTTGGCAAAGTAATGTCTCTGCTTTTCAATATGCTATCTAGGTTGGTCATAACTTTCCTTCCAAGGAGTAAGCATCTTTTAATTTCATGGCTGCAGGCACCATCTGCAGTGATTTTGGAGCCCAGAAAAGTAAAGTCTGACACTGTTTCCACTGTTTCCCCATCTATTTCCCATGAAGTGATGGGACCGGATGCCATGATCTTCGTTTTCTGAAGGTTGAGCTTTAAGCCAACTTTTTCACTCTCCTCTTTCACTTTCATCAAGAGGCTTTTGAGTTCCTCTTCACTTTCTGCCATAAGGGTGGTGTCATCTGCATATCTGAGGTTATTGATATTTCTCCTGGCAATCTTGATTCCAGCTTGTGTTTCTTCCAGTCCAGCGTTTCTCATGATGTACTCTGCATATAAGTTAAATAAACAGGGTGACAATATACAGCCTTGACATACTCCTTTTCCTATTTGGAACCAGTCTGTTGTTCCATGTCCAGTTCTAACTGTTCCTTCCTGACCTGCATACAAATTTCTCAAGAGGCAGATCAGGTGGTCTGGTATTCCCATCTCTTTAAGAATTTCCCACAGTTTATTGTGATCCACACAGTCAAAGGCTTTGGCATAGTCAATAAAGCAGAAATAGATGCTTTTCTGGAACTCTCTTGCTTTTTCCATGATCCAGCGGATGTTGACAATTTGATCTCTGGTTCCTCTGCCTTTTTGAAAACCAGCTTGAGGTAAACCAATTAAAATCAATTGGGTCCAAGATGACAAGTCAAATTCAAGTAAACCTTAATCCCCAATCTATAAGCCAACAGACACACCCAGAAGTGGCAGGACAGCTCCAAGGCGTGGTCAGTAGTGGGAGGAGTGGCTGCTTCCCCAATGTCTGGGATGATCATCCCACTCTTTAACATATTAATTCCACCCCCTCACAAAACATAGCCAGGCCTAATTCCATGGCCCCAGCCCTTGCCCTCGGCAATGGTTCACACCCTGAAGAGTGGCTTTTCTCCATCTGGATCCTAACAAATCCACCTCTTATCACTTTGTCTCTCAATGAATTTTTGCAATGAGACATCAGAGCCTGAGTGTCATTAGTTTTGGTCGGGCTTGAGTCCCGAAAGAGAGCTGAAGGACAGGAGGAAAAAGCAGTGGGAAAAACGTGCCAAGGAATCCCCTTCATAGCCCACCAGAAATTTTGCTAAATATCTGATCGGTGCTCACAATTTCATTGGTCTGATCCTTGGCACAGAGAAGAGAAAGGGCAGAAGATCCCCCACCGGCTTGCGTAACAGCTACTGGAGCTCAGCAGATAGCACCTTTGGGACTTGCTGAGGAGTAGCCTCTCCAGAGTCCCTAATTGTGCCCCTCGCCGCCCGCCTGTTCGCGGGAGGTTCGAGGAAACAAGAAACGAGAGATTGTAAACATCCCTCCAGCCATAGGAGAGAGGACCGCTTACCTTAACCGGAGGTCTTCTGGAATCTGAGACTGGGCCGCATGAGCTTTCTGCTGAGTTCGTTTTTCGCTGTCCCAGTTTCCAGCACCATGGGCCTTCCCCTGCGCTGGGTTTCTTCGCCTTCTCCTTCTAGCGCGGGAGCTTCGCTGAGTTGGGCTCCTGCTGTGCTTGGCCTCTTCCTCGCAGAGGTTGTTTCAGCCAGGTTAAACCCGAGTCACGTCACCATAGATGTCACGCGAGTGTATGTTCCTCAGTTCTTTGTCTCATCACAACAAAGATTTGGAGTGACGGACATTAAAGCCCTCGGAGCATCACAGCTCTCGAGTCTTGGACAAACCTTGTTATAGCTCTTAGGCAAATCAGTGTTACAGCTCTATTTTATTTAGAAGATAGCAGGAGAATCCATCCTCGAAGCATGAGGGCATGCCAACCCAAAAACTTGAAGAGAAGATAGTGGAGGAGTGAGTGGGGGAGGGAGAGAGAGAGAGAGAGAGAGAGGGAGAGGGAGAGAGAGAGAAAGAGTGCATGCACGTGGGAGAGAGAGAGAGCGAGAAAGCACTTTGGCTCCTCCTTTTATATGTTTTTTCCTCCACCTGGGCCTGCCCTATGCAAATTGGGCTTAGCCAGGAGTGCTGTTTGTTCTACCTGAAGTCTTCACTCTGGTCCTTGGACCTTCCTTTGACCTTCCTTTGTTATATTTTTGCGGGCTTTTCCCTTCCTTGTCTTTTAGCCACCACCATTTTGGACTCCTTTTCCCTATTCTACCTACCTAACAGTAAAGAATCTGCCTACCAATACAGGGAACACAGGTTCAATCCCTGGTCCTAGAAGATTCCACATGCCCAGGGCAACTAAGCCCCTGAACAACTATTGAAGTTTGCAAGCTCCAGAGCCCAAGTTCTGCAACCAGAGAAAGAACTGCCATGAGAAGTCATGGCACGGCAACTAGAGGGTAGCCTCTGCTCACTACAATTAGACAAACTAGCAATAAAGACCCAGCATAGTCAAAAATAATTTAATGTAAAAAAAAAAAAAAGGACAGTTTTTTGAAGAAATGACTGAGACTAGGGGAGAGACTGTAAATATATGAGCCAGGGTAATCTTAAATTATGAGAAAGTAAAGAAAGTAAAGACAACTATCAAGCTGTCCAAACTGATAAAAATGAATGATTACACAGTTTTATCTGTATATACTAGCAAATAACAATCTGAAAAGGAATTTGTCAACATTAATAAAATACTTTGCCATGGATGTAATGAGGATGATAAGACTGGCACACTGGAAATTATACACAATTGCTGAAAAATACCCTAAATACATGTACAGATATTCCATAGTGATGGAAAGACTTAAGTTGGCAATACCATGGAATGTATCTTCAATCTGAAATGAAGATTCAATATGAATTACAAAAGGCTGAAAGGTTGTTGCTAAACCACAAAACATGCCAGGATTCTTGGCCTCCAGAGGAGAAGAGTTCAATCCAGGGCCAGTGACGAAGCTTGATCACTCAGAGGTTTTGTGTTATAAAGTTTTATTAAAGTATAAAAGAGATAGAGAAATCTGCTGACATAGACATCAGAAGGGGGAAGAAAGAGTACCCCCTGCTAGTCTTTAGCCAGATGTTATACAGCCACTAGCAGTCTGCTAATTAAAGAAAGACAATGTCTCAGAGAATGGCACCAGGCCCCTCACCAGCAACATGCATTGAGATAACATTGGCAGCAGGTGAGTCATCCTGTTAGGGGAAGCACACTGATTGAAACCGCCCACCCTGGCCAGGCACCATAGTAACTATTTGCATGAGTTGTTTTATGACAGGAGATCCTGATAAGGAATATGAAACTAATAAGCCACCACCAACCAGAAGAGTTCAAGAAAGGTCAAAAGGAGACACCGCATGTCCGTCCACTTCCCAGAATCCCTCTCGCTAGCATCCATCTTGGCTGAGCGATGCATGCACCAACAGGAAAGACTCTGAATTAGAATGATTGGTCAAAGACCAGCCAGAAACTAATCCCATCACCATAAAACCCGACATTGCGAGCCACGCGGCAGAGCAGTTCTCCTGGGTTCCATTACCCTACCGCTCTCCACCCGGGTGCCCTTTCCCAATAAAGTCTCTTGCTTTGTCAGCACATGAGTCTCCTCGGACAATTCATTTCCGAGTGTTAGACAAGAGCCCAGTTTCAGGCCCTGGAAGGGGTCCACCTTCCTGCAACAATCCCGAGCAATAAAATGATTGACATGAATCTTGAAGAGAGGCAGATTTCCAAGTAAATATATAGTTTTATTAACATAGATTAGGAGAACAAGGTATGAGTAAAACATACTAGTTTGTCAAGTCAGTTCTGAGCCTTTAGGGGCAACCGACCTGAAGACAGAGTCTTGGGTAAATACATAGTACATTAACATAGCTTAAGACAAACATTTCCATAAGAAAAGTGCATTGCTTAGCTCAAGGTCTGAGAAAAGTTAAATTCAGGTGGAGCCAGGAGTGGTCATGGCAACACAGAATTTTCAGAGAAACCTCCTTTTAAATTTGTATCGAGATGGAGAAAAATTGCAACACTAGTTTCTTTCCTCCTGCCTCTTAAGAGAGAGATAAAAAAACGTCTGACACTTGTAGCCTATTTTCTCTGTCTGGAGACCCCTGGCCTTCCTGCCTGTTACCCTCTCCAGGCCTGTAGGAAGCAATACACAAGCTGACCCTAACGTACACGTGGAAAGACAAGGGACTCCAAGGAGCCAAAACAATCACATGAGTCTGCAGTTCAAACGTTCTCTGGTATGCTGTGCTAAGTCGATTCAGTCACGTCTGACTGTCAGAGCCCACCAGGCTCCTCTGTCCATGGGAATTTTCCAGGCAAGAATACTGGAGTGGGTTGCTGTGCCCTCCTCCAGGGGATCTTCCCAATCCAGGGATCGAATTCCTGCATTGGTAGATAGGTTCTTTACCACTAGCACCACCTGGGGCAAAAGTGCCTAAATGGAGATCAGGGAAACCCAGATAGGAGAAGGGACTCAGAGACAAGTAAGTGAGGGAAGGAGATTCTTAGCCACATTCAGAGAAGCCCAGTAGGTAGTTCTGCAGGTGGAAGAGGAGGAGGAAGCAGGCTGGAGCTGTGTAGAAGATGAAAGAGGGAACTAAAGCAGGGGCCCCCAACCTCTAGGATCTAATGCCTGATGATCTGAGGTGGAGCTGATCAAATAATAGAAATAAGTGTTTAGTCACTCAGCCATGTCCAACCCTTTTGTGATCCTATGGACTGTAGCCCACAAGACTCCTCAGTCCATTGAATTCTTCAGGCAAGAATACTGGAGTGGGCTGTCATTTCCTTCTCCAGGAGATCTTCCCGACCCAGGGATTGAACCCGGGTCTCCTGCACTGCAGGTAGACTACCAACTGAGCCACCAGGGAACATAAAGAGTGCACAATAAATGGACTACACTTGAAACATCCCAAAACTTTCCCCTACCCCTGTCAAAAAATTGTCTTCCAAAAAAATTCCCGAGGTCAAGGAAGGAACTTCAAGTGTACTCAGCTGTCCCAGGTTGCTGGCTTAGGGATATGCTGAAGCAAGGGTGTCCCAAGAGGTAGACCCTCCCTTGCGTGGGGTCCTCAATAGACCTCCGATAGCCTTGGTGATGATTGGGGAGATTTGTTTCATTTTTTTTAAATATCCTTGTGGGATAAACTTAAAACTTAGCAATTGTTACAGCCTTCCTAAGAAAAAATGTTCTGTCTTTACTGATCCGTGAAGTACCAACTATGATGATCACTGTTCTAATATACCTCATAGTGTTGCTGACACTATGGATATAACTGTGTGAAATTGAACTTGTTCAATAAAAATGATGAAGCATCTGCCCTGTGGCCAGCACTTTCCAAGGGTTGGGGAGGAAATGAAATACTCCATAAGATGCACAGCTGGTAGGCACATTCTTTTAAAAAGGCTTTTACATTTCCACCAATAGTTTATTCTCAATGTCAACACTTGCCAATCAGTGACCATGCTGGGTAGGAAGCTCATTAAAACCCAGGAGCCAGGGTTCCTGGAAGGATATCCCATTCTCCCTTAGACAGTCCTCCACCCTCTCTGGGTCTGTTTCCTCATCTGTAAAATCATGGACAACTGACTATAATTCATTCCCGGAACCCAAGTCTATTGAGAGGGATGGGAAATATTACTCCAAGGCCTGGATGATAGACCAGATTTAAAGAAAAATATGTCATTGCTGCTTTTCAGTCAAACAGAAAAATACAATGAAGGAAGGAGTGCCTGGTCCTAAGGGATTTGCCTAGGGGTCTAGTCTGGAAAGTTCTTACACATCAGGAGATGGCTCCGAGCTGGATTTCCACAAACAAGAACATCCATGCAAAGGACAAGCCTGCAGGGCTCTGTGCCCATCAGCCACAGGAAGAGACTGCCTCCCTACAGCCAGCAGCATTTACAAGTGACCTCCTAAGGCCTTCACCAAACTACAGGAGCACCTCTGGGCTTTCTGTTTCCCTCACTTTTCTGACTCTTTTCTTTAAAAAAAACCCACACATTTCTTCATAGAATGTCACAGTGTAAGGAAAATAGGCCTTCAATTTTTAGACTTCAATTTTCAAAAAAAACTTGGAGCTTTTTTTTTTCTTAATTAAAGTGCCACATAATTTAAAAATTTTACATGTTCTATTTATTCAGTTCTAAAACACCACACTTATCGCACAGGGTCCCCATGGAAAGGCCCCCTCTCAGCAAGACAGCCACAGATTCCACCATGAAAGGGCAGCAAGGTGCCCTCCTCCCTTCTTTTCTTCCTGGGTGTCTACCAGGTGTTTAAATCCATGCACCCTACTACGTTTCTAGGGTGTAATTCGTGGACCCTTCCCTTTCCCATCCCAGCAGGTGGTCAAGGGCCTGCTGGGCTGCAAAGTGCCAGAAGCAGGGCTGGGCCAGCTGGCCAGAGTAAGGGTTATGAAGTCCCTGCAGGTGAAATCACCAGGCAGGATAAATCCCTTGGACTTCCAGCAGGCACTAGGCTGCTTGGGAAAACCGTGCAGGTGTGAGCTTTATGCGAAGGGGTAAAGCAGTAAAGGCCTTGATCCCAAAGGCAAGGCCTTTCTGCAACCGCCAGGTTAGGGGGCTCCGAGACTGTGCCAACAAAGAGGGCAGAATACGTGGTTCCCTGCTCCACCGAGTCCCAGTTCCCTTACCTGTGGTCCGCACCCCTCTGCTCTGCTCACTGGATGCCGATCTATGGGGACCCAGAAGTGCACGAAATGGGCTGTTCCCAGCCACAGTGGCAACCCCTGAGAGCACAACCAGGACCCTCCCACCCCAGACGCACCGCTCGGGCTTGCCCCACCCCTGGCCTGCTCCCGGTGTGCCTCCCCACCCCACCCCCGCCACCACCACGCGCTCCTGGTGTGCCCTGCCCCCACGCCCACTTCAAGGAGAGGCCCGCGGGCCTCGCTACCACCTCCAGGTGAAACATAAGGACAAGCACATCCACCCCACAGAGACAATCCAAGCTTTTTATCAGCTGATCTGTCTATGATTTAAGGATAAAACTATGACTACAGAAAGAAAAGATGACCTGACCTAGGACGGCCATGATATTCTATAAAACCAGACAAAATTGGTTACAAGGAAACTTCTTTTTTTTTTTTTTCTTGGAAACCATAAAGCTGATTCTTTTGCATATGCAATTAAAAACAATTAGCTTGTTACAAAGGCCTGCCTAGGGCAATGCTTGAAGTTAACCCTTGCCACAGAATTCAACAATTTCCCTGGTGGCTCAAACTGTAAAGCATCTGCCTACAATGTGGGACGCCTGGGTCCAATCCCTGGGTTGGGAAGATCTCCTGGAGAAGGGAATGGCAATCCACTCCACTATTCTTGCTGCCACCCCCCCAAAAAAAACGGCTCAAAGAAATATTTTAAATCTCAGGCGGAAAAGTAGAAGATCTCTGGTCTGTCTGTCTGGATTTATATATGTCTCAGTGTGAGTCTTCTGTTTTTTGATAATATTGCTTAAGTCCTGAGTACTTATTTAAATGGTCTCAAGAAAAGGAAGCCCTTACAAATCAAACAGTTGGAAATACAAGAAAACATTGAACCTAAATGAATTTCAGATTCACGTGAACTGGAAAATAGTCAATATTAAATATCTAGTATTTTTTTTCGCTACTCTACTGTAGACATGTCTAAGAGTCATTAACATTAAACACAAAATTTTCATAGTGCCTAGGTTTATTATAAGTTAAAAATTGCTATATTGTTATATCTGTCACAAGCTTGTCAACAAGAAAGTACCTCTAAACAACAAAAAAACATAAAAAATGTAAATATGATATGAACTTTTAGATAAACTATTAACAATAATTATACTTCAAAATATATATCTATAATAGTCTTGTTTGAAGGCAGAGGAGAAGGGGATGACAGAGGATAAGATGGTTGGATGGCATCACTGACTCAATGGACATGAGTTTGAGCAAGCCCCTGGAGTTGGTGATGGACACGGAAGCCTGGTGTCCTGCAGTCCATGGGGTCACAAAGAGTCAGACATGACTGAGCAACTGAACTGAACTGAACTGAAAATAGTTTCTCCAGATTTTGGTTACCTGAGTTTCTATCGTTGTGCTAAACTAAGTGACAACAGTGTATTGAATAGCGAGGCCATTTTCAAATAAATTAAGGTTCTGAAACATTCACTACTTGAAAGGACCTCCCTCTTACACAGAAACAAAAGAGATTTTTGACTATTCATGAATAGTGTCTGGTGCCATCCTGACATGTTCAGTGAAAGAAAGCATTTTTTTTTTTTTTTGTATTATCACTGATACATATGTTCACCAATCTATAGAATGACAATATAAAAGTCAGTTCCTGGTTGCTTAAGGGAAATGTGTGACTTATTATTAAAGAAGGTATGAGGAATGAAATTGCATTTTATGAAGGAAAACGAAGTAGTTCTGTCTTACAGGTGGCAATTTCAGGATGGGAGAAGCGAAGGAATGGGTACAGAATGGGATAAGGAGGTTTTATGGAAAGTGGACCCCCAGAAAAGAGTTTTGTGCCTAGAACAAGTTTTCTTGAGGTGTTGAACTGCCTTTGCTAATGGATTTTAAGGTTTTTTTTTTTTACCTCTTATGTGATCTGTTCTAGGTTTACATTTGAAATCTTTTGTTAACTTTGGCTAAGTGGAGAAGTATTGTTTCACGGTGACTTATGTGATCCTACCTGACTATTATAAACCCTTTTGATATCTATGAACAAGCCTGCATAAATAATTGACTTCTAGCTAACTTTGGGGTGCTTCAGAGAGCCCCTGAGACCTCCCAAAGAGAGATATTAAACAACCTGAGTTCATTTGGCATGTTAAACTACATGGAAAGTGCTGTCAAAAAGAGTGATGAACCTTCCCAAGTTATATTATATGGTGGATGTTACTGTAAGGTATAATTTGGGCTGAGGCAGAAAAGGAGAGAGAGATGGCATTTGTAGTTGGGCAGGGGGTGATAAGTCCCAGATAGATATAACCAGCCTGGAGCCTCAGGGTGGGACCTAAAGTTCGGTTTTGCTTTCTCCGAAGTTAGATGATTCAGCAAGGGCCTTTGAGATTGCTGTTTTCTTTTCTAGGCCCAAAGACTCCTTCATTTACTAATATAGGTATCCTAGAAATTATGTGACATCCATGAAAATCTGATACGCCCTGACATCCATGAAAATCTGATACATCCTAGTAAAATGCTGTCAGTTATAATTCTAGTTATCATATTCAAGTGATTCAAGTCACAGCAGTGACCAGACTACTTTGTCAATTTCTATTTAATCAGGTTTTAAACATGCCTTCCATGATTTCAAAAGACGCCTTTGCAAAAATACTGCTATTTCAAATTATACATGGAAAAGACTTTTATAAGCTTACCCATAAACAATTTTGTTTTTTTGTTACCTGGTAAGCTGGTACCAACATCTGCTGGATCATGGAAAAAGCAACAGAGTTCCAGAAAAACATCTATTTCTGCTTTATTGACTATGCCAAAGCATTTGACTGTGTGGATCACAATAAACTGTGGGGAATTCTTAAAGAGATGGGAATACCAGACCACTTGATCTGCCTCTTGAGAAATTTGTATGCAGGTCAGGAAGGAACAGTTAGAACTGGACATGGAACAACAGACTGGTTCCAAATAGGAAAAGGAGTACGTCAAGGCTGTATATTGTCACTCTGCTTATTTAACATATATGCAGAGTACATCATAAGAAACGATGGACTGGAAGAAGCACAAGCTGGAATCAAGATTGCCGGGAGAAACATCAATAACCTCAGATATGCAGATGACACCACCCTTATAGCAGAAAGTGAAGAGGAACTAAAAAGCCTCTTGATGAAAGTGAAAGTGGAGAGTGAAAAAGTTGGCTTAAAGCTCAACATTCAGAAAATGAAGATCATGGCATCTGGGCCCATCACTTCATGGGAAATAGATGCGGAAACAGTGGAAACAGTGTCAGACTTTATTTTGGGGGGCTCCAAAATCACTGCAGATGGTGACTGCAGCCATGAAATTAAAAGATGCTTACTCCTTGGAAGGAAAGTTATGACCAACCTAGATAGCATATTCAAAAGCAGAGACATTACTTTGCCAACAAAAGTTCATCTAGTCAAGGCTATGGTTTTTCCTGTGGTCATGTATGGATGTGAGAGTTGGACTGTGAAGAAGGCTGAGCACCGAAGAATTGATGCTTTTGAACTGTGGTTTTGGAGAAGACTGTTGAGAGTCCCTTGGACTGCAAGGAGATCCAACCAGTTCATTCTGAAGGAGGTCAGCCCTGGGATTTCTTTTGAAGGAATGATGCTAAAGCTGAAACTCCAGTACTTTGGCTACCTCATGCGAAGAGTTGACTCATTGGAAAAGACTGATGCTGGGAGGGATTGGGGGCAGGAGGAGAAGGGGGTGACAGAGGATGAGGTGGCTGGATGGCATCACTGACTTGATGGACGTGAGTCTTGGTGAACTCCGGGAGTTGGTGATGGACAGGGAGGCCTGGCGTGCTGCAATTCATGGGGTCGCAAAGAGTTGGACACGACTGAGGGACTGAACTGAACTGACCTGAAGCTGGTACCAGACTGGAATTTAGTCTCCTCTCTAGGTTAAGAGAACAAAGTTTCCTTAGAATGCAGCTTTCGATCACAGATGATGAATTTCTTTACCTTTCAGTGATTTATATTTGTTTTTATCAGCTGTTTTTTACTTTGGTAAAGAAAATAAGCATTATTTAAGATTATGGTACATGTAGGATGAACCAAGCTTTCCCCACTCCTGCAAATTCCCTTAAGCCCTCAGATTCTCTTCATGGGATGAAAGTCTCACTGAGCTGATCTGCCCCTTATATCAGAGTCAATTTGAGCACGAGTTGGTCTATAATTTAGGCATGAAACTATGACTACATAAAGGAAACTATGACTACATAAAGGACTTTTTGATGCAGGATGGCCATGATATTCCTTGGACTTCAGAGAAAATTGGTTAAAATGAAACTTCTTTCCCTTGGAAACTGCAAAGCCAGTTCTTTTAGCATATGCAGTTGAAAATATCTAGGTTGTTAGGTCAGTTTTAATTCCAGTCTCAAATAAAGCCAATGACAAAGCATTTTCAAACTGCCACACAATTGGACTCAACTCACACGCTAGTAAAGTAATGCTGAAACTTCTCCAAGCCAGGCTTCAGCAATACGTCAACTGTGAACTTCAAAACTTTCAAGATGGATTTAGAAAAGGCAGAGGAACCAGAGATCAAATTGCCAACATCTACTGGATCATCAAAAAAGCAAGAGAGTTCCAGAAAAACATTTATTTCTGTTTTATTGACTATGCCAAAGCCTTTGACTGTGTGGATCACAATAAACTGGGAAAAATTCTGAAAGAGATGGGAATACCAGACCACCTGACCTGCCTCTTGAGAACTCTGTATGCAGGTCAGCAAGAAACAGCTAGAACTGGACCTGGAACAACAGACTGGTTCCAAATAGGAAAAGGAATATGTCAAGGCTGTATATTGGCACCGTGCTTCTTTAACTTACATGCAGAGTACATAGTGAGAAACACTGGGCTGGATGAAGCACAAGCTGGGATCAAGATTGCAGGGAGAAATATCAATCACCTCAGATATGCAGATGACACCACCCTTATGGCAGAAAGGGAGGGAGAACTAAAGAGCCTCTTGATGAAAGTGAAAGAGAAGAGTGAAAAAGTTAGCTTAAAGCTCAGCATTCAGAAAACTAAGATCATTGCATCCAGTCTCATCACTTCATAGCAAATAGATGGGAAAACAGTGGAAACAGTGGCAGACTTTATTTGGGGGGCTCGGAAATCACTGCAGATGGTGACTGCAGCCATGGAATTAAAAGATGCTTATGACTTGGAAGGAAAGTGATGACCAAACTAGACAGCACATTAAAATGCTGAGATGTTGCTTTGCCAACAAAGATCCGTCTAGTCAAGGCTGTGGTTTTTCCATATGTCATGTATGGATGGGAAAGATGGACTTTAAAGAAAGTTGACAGCCGAAAATTTAATGCTTTTGAACTGTGGTGTTAAAGAAGATGCTCAAGGGTCACTTAGACTACAAGGAGACCCAAGCACTTCATCCTAAAGGAAATCAGGTCTGAATACACATTGGAAAGACTAATATTGAAGCTGAATCTCCAATACTTTGGCCACTTGATGCGAAGAGCTCACTCATTTGGAAGTTGCTTTGATTTGCCTGTGAGTGTGGGAGCACAGGGCCTCAGGGGCCACTGCCACTGAATCACGACCTCCAAGCAAGCGCATTCCAGCTGTGTGACACTCAGCACGCAGGAGACTGGGAAAGCTGTCTTCCTTGGAGGAAGGAAAGGCATCCACAGAGAGTGAGTTTTCAGGCCTCTATTTGCAGCAAGTGTTTTGCTTCTCAGACGTCAGACCTCCAGGCCTGCTCCGAGGGCCTCAGCTCCAGAGTCAGGGCCGTGTGTCTCCCTGTACATTCTGAGCCTTGCAAACACATTCCTGGGTCAGAGTGGTACTGCCCATGAGGAAGAAGGCTGCGGGAGTGTGTCTGAGGGGGCCGGGTGCCATGCTGGGGTCACCTGGTCGAGGTCACCTTGCACATCCAATGGGCCCCAGGTGAGGAGTTACGCACCAGCCCTTTGCTGGAGATATCCCAAAGCAAGGAACAAAGCTAGCTCTGTCAGAAGGAGGAAAACAGGAATGGGATGGATTTTCAAGCAGTTGCTAGGTCACACTGTGTTAGGGCTCCCTGAAAGAGACATGCGAATTTTGGCCCCTAGGCCCGGTATCCAGGGGCGTGCACAGGGTGTTTTCCCCGCAGGATCCAAGAATGTTCCAGACAGACCTAGGCTCACTAGCTGTTGTTAGGCCACACATTATGCTATACTTATTGCTAACAGTAAAAATACTATTGGAGCTCTAATTAATTAATTTTCTTTTTCTTTTTACTTACAATGCTAGTGATAGAACCAAAGGCCGATATCTACATCAAACAGGAGAAACATAATGGAAACTAAACAATTTTGTGTAATAACATTGCCGTGCTCCTATACAGTCAAATGGACATTCAAAGGACATGATTTTCTGAATCTTTATTTCAGAAAGTTAGAATAGGATGCCTGCAAACAATAAAACGAATAATATATCAATACATAATGTTAATAATATACAGCTGGTCATTCTTTTTCCTATTCTACCACAGCTAACTAACTGGAAGTCAGTTTTAGTAACTACTACGAACATAAGACCCTCATCAATAAGTGAAGATATATAGGAAAATCCATAATATATCTAAAAAACATCAAAGATAAAATGATGATTAAAAAAGAATACAGTGACATCTTAGTTGGTATAAGAAACAGGATGATTATGAAAGCAAAGCCCATGATCACGTACAGGCCATGGAAGCCTGTGACTGTCACAAGTGTTGACTTCTCCTTCATCTGAGGTTGTAAAAAGTGCTTTGTAAAATCTTGAGGTTTGCAGCAGTTGTAACCTCTTGAAGAGACTGCAATCAAAAGGGTTTCTAGAATATCCTGATGATTTCCATTTACCAGGCTGTGGTGAGCTCAAGCAATACATACTACAGAGGACAGAAGATAGACATGTTGGGAAGTGGGAATGACTTCTACTGCATTTAGGGAGAAAGGGCATGTTGCTACTCAGCCTAGTACAAGTGTAGAAGAAACACCTCAGTGATTCAACCTTTAAAGACTCTATACAAATGACAATGATGGGTAGCAATAAACCTTCAGAAGTGCCTTCTCAGATCTCCCGTCATAGGCACAAGCATAATAAAAACACTGAGTTTTCATGGTCTCACACAAAATTAGACTCACTTATGACAATGGCTGGAGAGGCTCCTATAAGACATCGGGGCTGGGATTTACTGTAGGAGGCACATCGGTTTAGTGTATTGCTATGTGTTATGGAAATATGTGTCATTGACAGGGTGAAGGCATATTCTTGAATAACACTACAAATTCAAGGAACATGGCTACAATGACAATAGCTAACTTCATGATGCCTACTACTTGGTAGAGCTAGGATTGCCTCTCCCATGAAGTAATTCAGTGGCCAGCTGTGATATTAGCCATTAGTTTCTCACTGTAATTCTCACTTAGAAACCAAATCTAATACTTTCCATGTTTACTAGCACAAGAACAGTGAAAGATCCTTGTAGAAGAAAGTCAGACAGACATGCTTCTGTTTTATCACAGAATCTGCTTAGGACCAGTCCTGCTCACAGACAGATTGCTAATTCCAAATTTATGGACAGTTATGCAGATATTCTTTACCAATTGAGCCACCAAGGAAGCCCTAATAGCTCAGTTGGTAAAGAATCTGCCTGCAATTCAGGAGGCCCTGGTTTGATTCCTGGATTGGGAAGATCCCCTGGAGAAGGCATAGGCTATCCACTCCAGTATTCTGGCCTAGAGAATGCCATGGACTGTATAGTCCATGGGGTCACAAAGAGTCAGGCACGATTGAGCCACTTTCACTTTCACATGTGGATATTATATAAAAAAAAAATGTGGTAACAGATCTAGTACCTTTGGCAACCTAACGAATGAGTAATATAAATATGAATAATCAACTTCATCCTTCATAGTTATTACCGTCCGGTATTTGCTTTGAGAGCAGTTGAACTACTCATTGTTAAAGAGAAATAATCCCTTCCTCTCTGAAACATTTGTGAACCACTCAGTTGGGTGTGGTGAATAAAATACTTAAGAATCTAATACATAAAAATGCAATAGGCAAAGCACATTATTTTTTCGCTCCCTTTCTCAAAGGATGGAATATTTTGTATTTGTCCTGATTTTATGTCTTGACTTCATGTGCAATTATATATTGATATTTTTAGTTTAAATACAATAGGACTAAAATATTGATATAATACTAATAAATCATGTTGGTATGTGTGGTTGTCACATACGATTCACAGGAGATTTAAATTCACAGTTGTCAACATAAAGGATTAATGCTATTTAGCTTCTTCATGAATCTATACCATGAATGAAGAACTTTTCTCAATATACTTCACTAAGGGAAATACAAGGATGATAGGCATAATACTGTGCTTCAACTCATGGATTTCTAAGCATTGTTCACAATACAGATTTGATTTTCAACATTAGGGTTCTTTCAGTGTCCTTGAACAGCATTTGTTTTTATGTATACATAAGAAAAAACTCATAAGTATCAAACTTGTTCACATAAAACGAGTGTATGAATTGTTATCTTCCCGACCTAGGGATCAAACCCACATCACTTGCATCTCCTGCACTGGTAGGCAGATTATTTACTGAATGTGCCACCTAGGAATCAATATACATTTCAAGAACCACTGTCATCAGCTACTACTGTTCATGACCAAAGTAGGAGAAAGAACGTTGTAAGAAGTACTCATAAGTGTACTCATAAGTACTCATAAGTCAAGGAACTGTTATACTGGGTACTCCAGTTATTACTGGGACAAGTCAGTTCCTCCAATGATAATGGGTATAACTAAAAAATTATTACAAATTCATGGGATGCGATGTCTACATGATAAATGTCTTCCTCTTATGCTACTGCTTCAGGTATGCCTACTTCAGCATGAAATACTGCACTTCAAGGGATGCCTGCTATTCCAGCTCAAGCAACAGATACTGAAGTGCAGATCATTGTCCTTTGTTGAAAATAATCGGCAGTTTGTCAACATATGTAACATGCCAGAGCAACCCTTGGGAAAGAACTCTAAAGACAGGTTAGGTCCTCTTTTTGCCAAGCCCTGCCATAAAATACAAATCAAAAAAAGAAAAATAGCATCAGTTTTGTCAGGACTTCCTCACCTTTTCTTTCTGGATGGTAGGAAGCAGACATTGAGGCCAGATGACTGCAGGATTTAATTGTGAACTAACATTGGGTGGGGTAGAAGCTCATCACTCTAGTAAGAATGTGGCTCAATTAAACTGTTTGACTTTCATTCACTTCATGTACATAGAGTTCTATAATCCTTCGTTAAGGAATTAAATAAGTTATACTTCCTTACACCTTCACAATCTCTTGGTTTACATGATTGTAAACTTCTAGTCCAGCACTTATAAAATGAGTGTTACTGGTAGTAATAGTGCATAAATGATGATAAGCAATGACAGGAAGTTTATTTACTCTCTGTTTGATTTATATATGATTTTTTATATTTTTACTCTCAATTTTTTATATGATCAATCACTGAAATATACTTACAGATGTGAACATTTTAGTGCCATGTATAAATACACGTTGAGTAGTGCTATGAAAACTCATAGTGTTGGCACAATAATTATCATGGCTATTATGTCTTTTTCATATATTCCCTTTGAGATTCTGTTTCATTATACATTATCATAAGATACTGAGGTCCTTTAATGGACTGGAACCTGGTGGTTTGGAGTCAACCAATAAGAAAGTAAAGGGGAAAGAAAGAGACTGATATTCCTTGGTTTACGCAGAAAGCCAATAAAGCCCCTGCACAGGGCTTGCTCTGTTCACGAAGGCCTCAGGTGCCCTCTCGATGGGGTGAAGGCGCAGAGAGCCTTCTCAAGAGGGTCTTAGAAGCTCAGGCAGGAAAGTGAACTCAGAGAGCCTCTGCACTCTAGGGGATCAGCCTGGAAAAGAGAGAGGGGGAGAGAGAGAGAGAGAGAGAGAGAGAGAGAGAAAGCAAGACACAGGGACCAAAGCTCTGATGGAGCAAAGGTGTTTTAATCAACATGGTGTGGGCATATATACTGTAGTTAGTCTCAGCAAAGATAAAGATTAAAATTCCAGACTTACAAAACATAGGCAATCCATATTAAAGAGAGAGAGTTGTAAACAATCACTTTTACCGTATGGTTCACAAGAAGGAAGAGGGTACTGCCTGGATTCCTCAGCCTTGGGGAGAGACTTGCCTCTCCTCTTAATTCCTGAATATTCAGTAATTAATAAGAAACAGAGAATTCCTGACAGATCCAAAACAGCACATAGGAAGCCTCCTGTTAAATGCTTCCTGACAATAAGATATTTAGTACAGTTTCCTAAACTGTACAGTAGGTCCTTGTGGTTTCTTTCATATATAGTACTATGTATTTGTTAATAATTCAAACAAAAACTGGTACACAAATATTCATAGTGACATTATTCACAATAGCCCAAAGGGAGAACCCATTCAAGTGCCCATCGGTCGGTGACTGAATACACAACACAGGGTATATTCAAAAGCTTGAACAGTATTCTACCATATAAAAAATAAACTAAAATGGTGCTGCCACTGTGCAAGACATTACAGAAATTACTCCAAAGCTAACACATAGAATAAATAAGTATTTCAATTCTAATTCATGCTATGTACCCAAAAGATTTGGGAAAAGGGGCTGAAAAAATGCATATTTCTGCAGTCATATTCACAACAGCATGATTCACATTGGCCAACAAACAGAAGCAATCTAAGTGTCCATGGCAGCCAATTCCATAAACAAACTGGTATACACACAATGGAATATGATTCAGCCCTTAAAAGTCAGTAATTCTGACAATGCTACAATGTGGATGAACCTTATGGTCATTATATTAAGTGAAATAAACCAGAACAAAAAAGGACAAACGTTCTGTGATTCCACTAGTATGAGATATCCAAACAAGTCAAATCCAAAGCCAGAAAGAGCAGAAAGTGATTCCCAGGGATCGAAGAGAGTTCATGTTTCATGGACCCCACCCAGTTTCCCTTGGGGAAACTGACTTCCCATAACATCTCCAAAACCGATTATACAAATAATTGGAAGCCATATCCAATCAAATGAATGTAGACATAATTTTACAATTTACACCAACCTCACTCAAACTTCTCAGTAGACAAAAGGCAAAATTATATCTATGGTATCTCAGCTTTGCTTAAAACTGTGTCTACAGTACCTCAGTTTTGCTTATGAAATTTAACAACAACAACAACAAAAAAGACACTAAAGTCTATCCGAAAAAGAATATAAAACATATATAACATGAACTTTAAAAAATTAGAAATTTAAACTGTGAAAAACCTTATTCACAAAACTTAAACACAAGCCACAGAAAAAATATATTTGCAAAATACATATATGATAAAGAATTGTACTCCAACCATACCAAAAAATCAGGAACATACAACCTCATTAAAAATGTATAAATCTGAATGCCTGGCCAAAGAAAATATACAGATAGTAAATAAGCATATCAAGAATACTCAAAATCATATATCATTGGGAAATTACAAACTAAAATGACAGTGAAGTAGCACTGCATACCTATTAGATCCAGTAAACTCAAAAAAGGGGGGCAGGGCTTCTCTGGTGACTCAGTGATAAAGAATCTGCCTGACAATGAA
The DNA here is from genome assembly GCF_002263795.3 of Bos taurus. Classification (NCBI taxonomy): domain Eukaryota; kingdom Metazoa; phylum Chordata; class Mammalia; order Artiodactyla; family Bovidae; genus Bos; species Bos taurus. Next base: position 38,543,122 of record NC_037357.1, on the reverse strand, counting down.
AGAGACTCAAGTTCAATCCCTTACTCAGGAAGATCCCACATGCTACAAAGAAATTTAGCTGTATTTTTCCTCAGCTAAACAAGACTTACCTGTGACCTGAACACTACATGTCTAGTACTTAGTAAACAGCTTTGAAGAAGTGTCCAGACAAAAACTATCACACAATTATACACAGGAGCTCTACTTGTAATAGCTAAAAACTTTCAAATATCAGGATGTCTTTGGTAGATGACTGTGTAAGCAAACTGGGATACATCCAAAGTGAAGGGGAGCAAATACTACCCACAAAATATACCCCTTCAACATGAGAATTAGTTGGACTTAATTAACTTTTTTTTTTTTTTAAAGAGGACACATGATCATCTCTGAATCCCAAATTCAAGACAGCTCTTCTGAGTCACATTTACAAGAGAAATCTCATTTCAAAGGAATTCTCTGTATATATCAGATAGAAGGATGACAGTCTTGTGAAACTCTTTTTTTATCAATAGGGAAAACTAAGATGTAAATCTGTACAACAACCATACCCTTCCTTTCCTTTAGTTTTATTTTTTATTATATATATATTTTTTATTTGGCTGCACCAGGTCAACCTTCACTGAGGCAAGCCAGATATTTAGCTGTGGCATGCAAACTCTTAGTTGTGGCATGGGAGATCTAGTTCTCTGATCAGGGATGGAACCTGGGCCTCCTTCTTTGGGAGTGTCCAGTCTTAGCCACTGGACCACCAGGAAGCCCCTGTTTTGTTTTTAGATGAAGAAGGTATCTAAGGTGATATCTTGGGCCATTTCAGTCACTGAATCAGTTTCCTGAGTTTCTCCAAAGCATGCACAAGGTGCACATTATTAAACTGGTTTGCAAAACAAGTAAAGGTCATTCATACTACAACATTGTATGCTTAAAAATAGGTAAATGGTAAATGGCATGTTATTTATTTTTAATTACTATGGGAAAAAAGAATGCAGGATTGATACATGTTACAAAATGAATAAACATTAAAAACATCTTTAGTGAAAAATTCCATATAGAAAAGCCCACTCAGATCCCATATTCACCATGTTTGCTTTACATTCACCGAGTTTGTCCAAATGACTGAAAATATCAGTAACAGTCTTAAAAAAAATTGGATGAGGATGGGAAAAAAGATACATTCATACAATTGGACAATTGCTGAAAGTGGAAAGTGGGGTTGTAGATTACATTATAATGTAGAAACTATATGATTTCCTGATTTTGGAGATTATGTGCTGGTTCCACAGGAGAATGTGCCCATTTTGGATAAAACACATGGAGTATTTTAGGTGATGTGGCAAATGTGAATACTTTTTTACCATTATTAAGAGTTTTCTGAACATTTTAAATTACTGAAAAGTAAATTATTTTTCAAAACAACCATGTAAATACCACAAAAGAAAATCAGATCAGACAGGCTTGAAACATTTTTATAGAGGCCAAGACTTACCCAGATCAAGTTCAAGGGAATTGTGATGCTCATTGTCCTTGTAGGAGTCCACATGGAATTTACAAATAAAATTTCCCACATAACTTCACAAAAAGTTGTTAGAATACATTCAGTAAAGTTGAATAATTTGGGATCAATTTACAATCATATAAAATACTACAATTTACAATCTGAATTGATATATGAAAATCAGTTGTGTGTCTATACACTAAAAACAATCAGAAACAAAAATTAAGAAAAAACTTAACCAAGGACATAAAAGACCAGTAGTCAGAAAACTAGAAAGCACTGATAAAGAAATCAAAGAAAACACAAATAAACAGAAAAATATTCCATGCTCATGCACTGGAAGAATGAGTTATTAAATTGTTCATTCCAACCAAAGCCATCAGCAAATGCACTGCAATAAAAATATAATATCCAATGGCATTTTTCATAGAAATAGAAATATTCCTAATAATATTCTGCAACAACTAAGGTCCCCGAACAGCCAAAAAGACTCTGAGAAAGAAGGAACCTGGAGGCATCTTCCTCTCTGTCTTCAAACTTCATCACGGAGCTGTAATAACCACAACAGTGAGGAACTGGCACAAACACAGGCACAGGGACTAGAGGAAAAAATAGAGAGCCCAGGAATAAAGCCTAATGTATGTGGACAGTTCATGAAAATCAAGCCAAGAACATGTGAAGAGGAAAGGACAGTCCTTTCAAGGAACAGTGACAGGAAAACTGGCCACCTACACCAAAGAACATCACTGGCCATCCTCTAGATCATACAGAAATCTAACTAAAAACCCACCATTTTGCACATGGAGCTCTTTCCCTCCTGAGTCCTCTGAGATGGACCTCCAGTCAGCACTCAGCTGGACACAGGAAACGTCTACTTCGTCCTCATTTTTCCCTCTTGCAGTGCCTCCTTGCTGGTGGGCACTGAGGCAACCCCGCTCCTCTCAGACTGGATGCAGCCCCGTTATCCAGAAGCCTGAGCCCTGACGGTCCTGAGGAAACAAAGCTCCTGCCAATTGGTCACCAAGCAGAATCTGAAGGCAAAGCGTCCTGGTCCCGCGGGTCAGAGGGGTGTTTGGCGCCCCGTGTGGGCCGCCAGAGAAGAGCTGGCAACACCACGCTCACAGACCCCAGAGGGCTTGGCCAGAACCAGCTTTGCTGTGAGCACTCAGACTGGAAACCCAAACTGAAATGGAGCCAAAAATCTCCATGACCCTGTTCAACACACGGCCAGGGAACAATTGATTAAAAACCATACGGAATTAAAGGAACATAAACACAAACTTTGCAACTGACGCCACATTTCAATTAAAAACGATAAACATTTTAGAAAACAACAAAAGATCTACATGATCTTGAGTCTGGTGATGAGTTCTAAAACACAACAAAAAAGCCAATATACAAAATGTTTTAAATAAATTAATTAAAACACTGACTTTTAAAAATGTATACATTCACTCTGTAAAGGACCTTACTCAAGAAAACCAAAGGACAAAGTGTAAGGGGAACCACTAACCAAAACCACCCACCCATCTTTGCCGGGCACCAGAGAAAACACTTGCAGGAGTCATCTTACAACAGGAGGTCCTGGATAAGGAACAAGGAACTAACAAGCTACCACCAACCAGAAGAATTCAGGAAAGGTCAAAGGAGATAGGAGACTCCAATCCATAGGTCTTACCAACCTCCCAGGATCCTCCTTGCTAGAATCCACCTTGGATGAGTGATGCATATGCCACCAGGAAGGACTCCAATTCAGAATGACTTGCCAGAGACAAACCAGAAATTAATCCAATGCCCATAAAACCTGAGACTGTGAGCCACGTGGCAGAGCAGTTCTCTCAGCTTCCCTCACCCTCCTGCCCTCCACCCAGGCAGCCCTTCCCAATAAAATCTCTTGCTTTGACAGCACACATCTCCTTGGACAATTCATTTCCAAGTATCAGACAAGAGCCTGCTCTCAGGCCATGGAAGGGGTTCCCCCTTCCTGCATCAAAACCACAAACCAGGAGAAAATATCTTCCAAATGTGTATCTGTGCAGAAGGAAATGGCACCCACTCCAGTATTCTTGTCTGGGAAATCCCATGGACAGAGGAGCCTGGCAGGCTGCAGTCCAACAGCAGGGCATTTTTGAAAAGAGGAAACAGTCCCAGGAAAGTTGCACTCACCAAAGGCCCCAAAGCTTTCGATGGCACAGCCAGAACTGCAGCTGAGCAGTCCCAGCTCCCAGGCCTCTTGTTACTGGCCTCTCTCACCAGATAAGGGTGTGGCATACTAGAATCTAAAACATGGCTGAGGGCTTCCTTGGTGGCTGAATATTAAAGAATCTTCATGCCAATGCAGTAGATGTAGGTTGAATCCCTATCCATGCTGTGGATCAGCTAAGCCCATGCACCACAACCACTGAGCCTGTGTTCTAGATCCCGGAAGCTGCAACTACTGAGCCCATGAGCCACAGAGCCTGTGTCCCACAACCACAGGAGCCACCACAGTGAGAAGTCCACACACCACAACTAGTGTAGCCCCTGCTCGCCATAACTAGACAAAAGCCCACACAACGAAGACCCACCACAGCCAAACATTAATAATTAAAATTTAAAAAATGCATATCAGATAAAGAATTTGTACTCAAATTATACCAAGAACTCTAGAGCAAACAAACCCATTAATAATTGGTAAAGAGTGAAACAGACACCTGGCCACAAAGGGTACACTGACAGTAAACAACCATAAAAAAACATACTCAAGATCCTGGTCGATGTGTGCACAGCCACTTTTGGAAGACAGTCTGACAGTTTGTTCCAAAGCTAAACAGACTCATCTAGGATGTAATACTACACCTCTTGTATTTAGACAACAGCTTTGAAAAACTGTGTTCAAACAAAAACTAGCATAAAAGAATGCACAGTAGCTCTATTCTGGGTTAAAAATTGGTTAAAAACTGAAAGACATCAGAATGTTCTTCTGTAAATGAATTAATAAGCAAATTAGGGCACATGTACATCAAGGGGAGCAGAATATGACACCTCAAGTTGTGTCTTTTTGACATCAGGAAAATTCTGGACTGACATTTAAAAAACAGCAGATCCACGAGAATTTTTTTTTTTATTTTATTTTTAAACTTTACATAATTGTATTAGTTTTGCCAAATATCAAAATGAATCCATCACAGGTATACATGTGCTCCCCATCCTGAACCCTCCTCCCTCCTCCCTCCCCATACCATCCCTCTGGGTCGTCCCAGTGCACTAGCCCCAAGCATCCAGTATCGTGCATTGAACCTGGACTGGCATCTCGTTTCATACATGATATTTTACATGTTTCAATGCCATTCTCCCAAATCTTCCCACCCTCTCCCTCTCCCACAGAGTCCATAAGACTGTTCCATACATCAGCGTCACTTTTGCTGTCTCGTACACAGGGTTATTGTTATCATCTTTCTAAATTCCATATATATGCGTTAGTATACTATATTGGTGTTTTTCCTTCTGGCTTACTTCACTCTGTATAATAGGCTCCAGTTTCATCCACCTCGTTAGAATTGATTCAAATGTATTCTTTTTAATGGCTGAGTAATACTCCATTGTGTATATGTACCACAGCTTTCTTATCCATTCATCTGCTGATGGACATCTAGGTTGTTTCCATGTCCTGGCTATTATAAACAGTGCTGCGATAAACATTGGGGTACACGAGAATGTTTGAAAATGCCCTTTTAGGAATTAAATTTACATTTATTAGGGAAATCTCCACTTGTAAGGATTAAAGAGAAGAGGAGGAAAACCCCAGTGCTCAAGAGCATTGAACTCTTGAAATGGAGATATGTCTTGAATCTGCACCTGAAGAAACCCATGGAAACTTCTGTTAGTGCTGGAACCAGTGAGCTCTGGCCAAGACCCAACTGCTGACTCGGATCACTCTTCTGGCCAGTCTCTCACTCAGTTTGCTCTCTTAGAGTTTGCAAATATTACAGTACACCAACAAGTGTTTTTTCAAGATTTATTAGCAAGTGCTGTTCGAAAGGACCTAATTTGAGAATGTCAATGCCTCTTGACCACCCCGATGTGTGGAAGTCCACTCTCGCCTCCTGCAGAATTCTAGAATGTGCAGTTCAACTTTGCCATCTTATTACTGCTATCATCACAGGTACTGATATGACTTCTGTATTATCAGTGGTTGTACGGGGGTTGGGAGGCTGGTTTATAATTTAATTCACACCTGCTTACCTACTTTATCTGCTTACCTGTCTCATACTGTCATACTTCCTTAACTTCGGTGGTCATGATACTTTTAACATTGGTGGCTATACCAAAGAGGACCACAGCTAGGAAGGCATACAGGCGACCAAAGACCAGTCTCAAATAAATGACTGGATCTTACTTTGGTGCTACTGAGCATATTCCTCTTACAGTGGGTCCACTGTCCATGCTCCCTCCCTTAACTCTGCTTAAGCAGGACGGAGGTTTCCAGCCTGTATGGCAATAGCAATGCTTTCTATTATTGCAAACTCCTCTATTGCATACCTTAGGGTCATAGTCATAATTTATTGCTTCTAGAGTAGCATTGCAGCTGTTATGAAGACAGAACTTCCCAGGAGCACAGGGGGTACCACTTCTCACATGACCAACATCAGTTATTCCTGGGGAACAGTGGATGCCTAATCCCCAACACCAAGTACCTAACACCTCTGACTGAAAGAGTGAAACACCTTCCTGCAACTGGGGAAGACGAGTGACATTGACACACTGCAGCCTTCCACACTTTTGGTCTTTGGGACTACAAACCTGGAAACTCAAAAACCTATCATCTCTTATACAATGTCCAAATTGTCTGCCTCTGCTATTTATTGTATAGCATTCATTGTTACCGTCATAAACGTATCTTCCAAAGATTTCTCTGCAGTGCATAGTGCAGTCAGTGCAATTGCCATGATAGCAGTAGCCTTCTTCAGTACAGGGCATACCATCCTGCATATAAAAATCTGCCAGACATTGATTGGTTGTTCCAAAACAGTACTCTAGAAGATCACATACATTCCGTACTGGTCTGCAGAGTGTTCCAGGTTTAGAGTATATACAGTTTGTACAGCATCGCCCTGTTTTACATATAGCATGTCTCTGAAACTTACAATTCTGTTGACAGCATTTGTTGTTTTAACACTGCTTGAAGGAGCCACGGTCACATTGCTCCCCAGCCTCCAGTATAGTGTTTCCACAATGTGGTTTTGTCAGACTTTCATTAAAATAATGCACTGTTAGGTTTAACATACAATGGCCCCTCATTCCTATTATGTTCCTCAACTGTGAAATGGAACAGTTACTGAAGGAATCTGACAAGACTGGGTATATTGTCATGAGGCAGGCAGACCGTTTCACACAAAAACAGGTGGCATTATCATACCACAGACCCACACTTCTCCAAGTGAGTTGTGTTGTTACAACAGCTAACATGTAATAATGCCGTTGTAAATAACCAACAAACAGTAGACTATTACTACCTTGACATAAACTATACAGTTGTGGCTGAAATTGACCTTGTCACAGTCCATCAAGATTCACCATGAAAGACGTAGAGGGATATATAACTGGTATCAAATTGTGTCCATGATAACAAGCATATGCACTACCTGGGACACAATAATCATTCATGGCAACTGGATCTCTTGCAGTGTACAGTAAGACTGCAATGAGATAATATCTTATAAAAAGAGCTTGAGAGAAGCTGTCCATTATAGTAGTCATATACATCAGGAATTCTACACACTTAGTTACATTATATACATGATACATTGAATTAGAAAACTGAGCAAATCCTCTTAAAGATCCCTTATGTGTTGCAAAAAACCTAGGACTAATCCTAGGGGCTACGCCAACATTCACATCAGAGAGCAGTGGCTACCTGTCCTCCTCATGTTCTGTGTTCCGGTGTAAATGCAGGTCCTGTTGCACTGGCATCTGCCACGATCTGAGAAACCACGTGTTCAAACCTTTCAGAATCCTTGAGGGGTTTGATTTTGTAGGTAAGGTCATCCAACTTCATGATACCTTTGAGACCTCCATAGCAAGTGTCCAAGGTGACCATGGACAGAGGAATCTTCTCCAAGTAGCCGAGGTAGCAGTAGTCTGAGGGGATGAAGGGGTAGTCCATCTGGAGTGCTCCTTGGTCATCCTGGGTCAGCAGCGGCAGGCATCAGGGCCAGAAGAGTTTCTTGTGCCACAGGTGAACCACGTGCCTCCAGCCCACGAAGCTCAGGCTGTAGGAGAGCTGGCCTGGCTCGTGGGCGCCCTTGCCTTGGCGCTGCTCCTTCTGGGGGATCACCACCTCCATGGAGCCATAGCGCCATGAGGGGCGGCCGGCCAAGCCAAGCCGGGGACAGGGGCCAGCGCCACTCAGAGCAGCAGCAGCCAGCCCGAGGCCTGCAGGGCGTGCTCGCAGTGGGGTCCCAGCGCCGCCAGCTCTGCACATGCACCGCGGCAGCTGCAGGTGGACCAGAGGGGCCGTGGGGCGCGTCTCCCGGCGGGGTTAGCGAACAGTAGCAGGGAGGGGCAGGGGTAGGTCCGCTTGTGAACTCAGGTGGGGCCGAGGCGGGGGCCTCCAGGGGCGGATCCGGCGCGCGACCTGCACTTCCCCTGAGGGACCAGTACTTCCCCCGCAAGACCAGAACTTCCCCAAGCGGGACCAGCACTTCCCCCGTGGGACCAGCACTTCCCCAGCGGGACCAGCACTTCCCCAGCGGGACCAGCACTTCCCCAAGCGGGACCAGCACTTCCCCCAGGGGACCAGCACTTCCCCAGCGGAACCAGCATTTCTCCAGGGCACCGTGAACTCCTTCAGAGTCCTGGTGTTCCCCTGATTGCCAGACTGTGTCCCCTGCAGCCCTGGGGAGGACAGAGGCCGCCCCGACCCTGGAGGCCCCAGAGTGTCCCCTCCAGTCCTTGTTGGAGGGGCTCCCCTGGACGGTGGGACGTTCCTCCCCCCCTACCCCACCTCCCAGCTGGAGACACCGGGGACTGTCTATTGGCGCCCAATGCGAGACAACAGATATTTCACTCTTATGAAAATTCTGTACTTGTTTTCAGGGGAGGAAAAAAATCTAGTACCAGGTCATGACCAGAAGAAAAACTGTCCTGGGTCTCCAGACTCTGAATATTTCCCTTTGAAGGTTTGAACATACTCCCACCATTTAAACCGAGCGTTTTGGGGGATGGACTCCCCAGGCAGGACGTTTACTCCTTGCCTCATCTGGCAGAACTCCGTGGCTGACCCCTCCACCACCACCACCCCCCACCCCCTCCCCACCTCCAGCCTGCCATCCTACCTGGGCCTGCTTGTCCCCAAGGGATATAACCAGCGGGCTAGTTTCTGCTCTGATAGCCAGAGACTGAGATGCTCTTTCACTTCCACGTTAGGGTAATCACAGGGCACAGAAGGTAACTGAGCCACAGAAATCTACTGATGAAGGAGGAAACAGAACAGGCTCTATCTTGAAAGCAGGACTCCATCTTGGGCTGGACTGTGGACTTTGAGGTATATGCCCAGTATCTACCAAAAGGACATACCAATTGGGAAACCAGGCCCCCAGAAGGAAGAGCCCCAAGGCTCTCCATCGCCTAAAAGAATACCCTAATTATCTGTGTAACTGAATAGAATCATACATTCTATTATGCTTATTCTATTATTAGGCTTATCCACAAGCCTATTGATAATTGTCCACTGTTACCTACATATGCTTAAGGCATAAGAACCACGGGTTAACTTTGATTGTATCTTTCTTTTACCTTTGTTCGGACTAGTTTCAGGGAATTTGGGGAGGTGGGTTCGAGGTTTTTACAAAAACTGGTCAGAGTCCTTGGCTAAGAGGAGACTCTGCCTTGGGCCCGCCGGTGTAACAAACTGCACTCCACTATCTGCATTGTCCTGAGTGAGTTTGCTTCCCCGAACACATGTGCTTCCCTTTCCCCTTTGTCCTGTGCTCTCCCAGGCTTCACTGTAAGTGCCCAACTTTCTGCACTTTCATCAGAATTCCCACTGACCTTTCAAATGTTAACTCTACCCTTTTGCTTTATACCTTGTAAAGACAGGTCCTCTTCTCCCTCTGCTCAGCACTGAATCATGCCCCCACACACGGCTTTTACTGGTTCGCTTCTCCTCTCCTTCTCCATCTTCTCTTTGAGCCCCTTTTCTTTTTACTCTAAAATTATGTCAAACAGTCTCCTTTGCTGCCTGTCAGCTGACAATGGACTCTGGACTCATGTTTTCATCCTTTCTCTTCCATTAAAGCACTTTCCTGGGCATGAAATGCTTCTGAAAGCCCAGGGCAGAGGCCCAGTCCTGCAGGTGTGCCCGACCCTCCATCGGAACCCAGGGCCACACCTGTTCTGTCTGCCCACACGTCATGCTGCAGAGTCCGGCTTCCCTGTGTGTCCCCAAAGCTATTATCATACACTGAGGGGCCTGATACTACCTTTTAGTTTATCAAATGTGCCTTGGTTATGTTGTGAAATATTCCCTCGGTATCTTTTTGGGGTGCTGCACAGCCTGAGATCTCAGTCCCTAAACCCAGGCCCCAGCAGAGAAAGTGGGGAGTCCCACTCACTGGGCCCCCAGGGGACTCCCTCTCTATACCCATTTTGAAAAGAGAGTTTACCGTGAGTGGAGGTGGCATTTTGTCAAATGCTGTTGCTGCATCTGTTCAGATGACCCTGAGGAATCCCCATCACCTGTTTATGGTAGATGGCCCATGCAGACTTGGTGAATTTGGTGTGCTGAGAATTCATGCATCCATATAAAAGTTTCACACAAGACTGTGAGTGTCCATGCTCACTGGGTTAGTGGTAAATCCAGCATGCAGGTTGTAGACAAAAGTGAAAAGTTCCTGTTTCAGGTGGGCAACTCTGTGGCCCAGGTTCCCAGGCTGAAACAAGGAAAAGTTCCTATCATTTCAGGCTGGCAGCTCTGTGCCTTTCTCTTCCTTTATCCCTTCCTTTCAATTTTCAACTCTTCCTTTCTCCCTTTCTTCCTTTCCCATATACATGGAAATTTGTATCCCTAGGAGAGAATCCACAGAGATTATCTCTTACCTTCCTTTTTTGTATGAACAGAAAACTGTATCTGAGATATATAATCCACCAAGACTTGATGCTCACCACTCTGACCTCCTATGACAGAAAATCCAAAAAAGAATAGACATATCTCATAGATACTTTGCTGCTGCTGCTAAGTCACTTCAGTCGTATCCGACTCTGTGTGACCCCATAGACAGCAGCCCACCAGGCTTCCCCGTCCCTGGGATTCTCCAGGCAAGAACACTGGAGTGGGTTGCCATTTCCTTCTCCAGTGCATGAAAGTGAAAAGTGAAAGTGAAATCGCTCAGTCATGTCCGACTCTGTGCGACCCCATGGACTGCCACCTACGAGGCTCCTCTGTCCATGGGATTTTCTAGGCAAGAGTACTGGAGTGGGGTGCCATTGCCTTATGAGTACCTGAATCAGGTGGCTATATACAACAAGGATCAGAACATTGCAGATCGACTATACTGCAACATAACATCGCATGGTATTAAAGAGAAGGAAAGAGAAGCAGTGCCTGTTTTATTCCCCCTGACCTCTCTGACTGGGGCTGCTACCCCATTTCTGGAGCCTAAGCAGCTTTAGGTCCCACTGTTGCACTGGGGTGAGTCTGACACAGCCTGGCAGGTGCCCTTCATTTAACCCTTTTTAAACACCTACTGTCTGCTATGTTCTTGCTCAGACCAGACTCCCCAGTGGAATACGGGCCTCCAGGGACTTGGGAGCAAATATTACCAGCCCTGCACATGCCCTAGCACTGGGCATTCCAGCTCAAGCCTCCTTTCTGGAGTGTAGCCTCCTAGACATCTAAGAACACACAGCAAGGTGCTGTGGACCCAGTAGTAATTAGTCCGATATGTGCGTGTGTGTGTGTGTGTGTGTGCGCACACGCACACGTGTATGTGTGATTCAGCTTTATGGGGAAACAATAAAGAAGCACAAGCCCTTAGGTGTTTGCTCAAGTACAATTCACTCTAATCCACAGCCCAGGATGCTGACTTTCCCAGGAACCAGAGACATGCTTTAAAAAGTGCAGTCGCCTGTAAACATTTCCTGTAACTACAACTTGATCAAATAGGCTGACCAGCACCTCTAATTCACAAGGCCTGGGGTTTCTGTCAATGACAGCTGCCCTCAGGAAATCTCCCAGGGTGGGGGTTAGAGAAATAAATTGCAAATGCAACAGAGTTTCAAGAAGCCAATTGCCACAGTAAATTTTACTCACACCAAGTGCAAACCTCCACCACAGGAGTAGATACATAGCATCCCTAATTGCTGAAGGAATACCAATCAAAACAACAATGAGAATTCAGATCCCACCAGTCAGACTGGCCATCCTCACACGTCTAAAAACAATAAATGCAGGAGAGAGCCGGCAGGTGAGGTGACCCCACTGCATGTTCAGTGGAAATGGACTTGACAACAGCCACTAGAAAGCACAGCCTCTGCGTGTCAAAACAAGAACAAAAAAACCTCTCAAGGGAGCCAGTCCTAGGATCAGACATTCCCATACCTGGGCCGATATCCTGAGAAAGTAATCATTCAAAAAAACACGTGCACCCCAACCTTCACTGCAGCTCTACTTGCAATAGCCAAAACAGAACCCGCAAAATGTCCACTGACAGATTAAAGGTTAAATAAGATATCTTACATATAGACAATGGACCATCACTCAGACGTGAAAAAGAGCCACTGAAATTATGAAATTATGTCACTAGTTTGTAGGAGGATGGACCTTGAAGAATCATACACTAAGTGAAATCAGCCAGACTGAGGAAGACAATAGTCTTTGATGTCCCTTGTGGGAAAAAATTTTAAAAGCGATACAAAGAAACTAAGTTACAACCCAAAAAGAGACTCTGAGAATTCAAACATAGAGGGTTCCAGTAAAAAAAAAAAAAAAAGGCAGGGATAAATTCAGAAGTAGTGATTCACATGTACACAGAAATTTGTAGGTGCGATAGATAATGCTAAAGGATTCTCTCTTTCCTCCCTTCCATATGTACACAGAAATCTGTAGGTGTGATAGATGCCCAAGAAGGACCTGGTGTTCAGCAAGGGGAACTTTGCTTGAGCTTCTGCAATAATCTCTATGGTGAAAGAATCCAAAAAGCAGATACAGGAGCAGATACACTGTGTATATATGTCATAGCGGAATCAGGCAGCGGTACACTAACAGCAAGCACAAAACTGCAAACCGGCTGCACTCTGACATAGCTTCAGCATGAGAGTAAAGAGAACCAAAATAAAAAAATCAATGCCTAATTTATTCCCTGCGACCTCCCTGATTTGGGCTGCTATCCCATCCATGGAGCCTGAGCAGACTTGTGTCTCATGTTTTGACTGGGGTGGGGTCAAGAATACAACCAAAATATTTTTTAAAAGATAGGTAACCTTTTGACTTTGACCCTGTAAGGTACAATAGCCAAGACTGGGAATCAAATCAATTGTAGAAGTACAGCTGAATTGATACAGACTATGGGGTACATGTTAGCATATTGAAAAGCAGAGACATTACTTTGCCAACAAAGGTCAGTCTAGTCAAGGCTATGGTTTTTCCAGTGGTCATGTATGGATGTGAGAGTTGGACTGTGAAGAAAGCTGAGCACAGAAAAATTGATGATTTTGAACTGTGGTGTTGGAGAAAACTCTTGAGAGTCCCTTGGACTGCAAGGAGATCCAACCAGTCCATTCTAAAGGAAATCAGCCCTGGGCATTCTTTGGAAGGAATGATGCTAAAGCTGAAACTCCAGTACTTTGGCCACCTCATGCAAAGAGTTGACTCATTGGAAAAGATTCTGATGCTGGGAGGGATTGGGGGCAGGAGGAAAAGAGGACAACAGAAGATGAGATGGCTGGATGGCATCACTGACTCGATGGACGTGAGTTTGAGCGAAATCCGGGAGTTGGTGATGGACAGGGAGGCCTGGCATGCTGCAATTCATGGGGTCACAAAGAGTAGGGCATGACTGAGCGACTGAACTGACTGAACTGAACTAATGGGGTACATGTACACAGTGCAATATTTCTCAACTATAAAGAAGTAAGAAGTAATTCCAAGGCAAGCCACAGGAGAGAAAGTAGAGAGATCATTTCGAGTGAAGTAAGGGACACAGGATGAGACACACATTGGTATCATATGATATCACCTCTAAGGGTTAGGGTTAGATGTATACAATTGAACCTCTTGCCCAGAGACAGAGGCTCACAGACTTAGAAAAGAAATTTCTAATCACCAAGATATAAAGATGTGGTACATGGAGAAATGAGTTCCTTCAGACTAATATATGTACACTACTATTTATAAAATAAATGACCAGAACCCACTGTATAACACAAGGACTCCTTACTCCATCCTCTGTAATAACCTATATGGAAAGAAAGAAGCTCAGAATTTATTAATAGAAGTGATAGTAGTTGTGGTAGAAGGGAAAAAAACCACCCATAAGACTGTAATTCATCTATATACTCCAGTTCAAATGATGAGATAAACACAGCAAAAGCAAAAAAGAAATGCCGACTCTCTTCCCCTCAGGACACAATGACCTGGACTGGTGTCACATCCTGGGGCCTGGTTGGCTTGGGTCCCAAGGCTGGAGTGTCCTGGAGCTGAGGGAGCTGGGGGCATGTGGCAGGCAGTGTGCCTCCACAGTGGACCTAGAGTACCTGTTGCCCTCCAAACACAGGTGGGATAATTTAAGGGATTGGAATTCACATATACACATTCAGTTCAGTTCAGTTTAGTCACTCAGTCATGTCCGACTCTTTGCGACCCCATGGACTGCAGCACTGCAGGCTTCCCTGTCCATCACCAACTCCTGGAGCTTGCTCAAACTCATGTCCATCAAATCGGTGATGCCATCCAACCGTCTTATCCTCTGTCCTCCCCTTCTCCTTCAATATTTCTCAGCATCAGGGTCTTTTCCAATGAGTCAGTTCTTCACATCAGGTGGCCAAAATATTGAAGTTTCAGCTTCAGCATAAGTCCTCCCAATGAATATTCAGGACTGATTTCCTTTAGGATGGACTGGTTGGATCTCCTTGCGAAGGCAATCTCAAGAGTCTTCTCCAACATCACAGCTGCTGCTGCTGCTGCTAAGTCGCCTCAGTCGTGTCCAACTCTGTGTGACCCCACAGATGGCAGCCCACCAGGCTCCCCCATCCCTGGGATTCTCCAAGCAAGAACACTGGAGTGGGTTGCCATTTCCTTCTCCAATGCATGAAAGTGAAAAGTGAAAGTGAAGTCGCTCAGTCGTTTCCAACCCTCAGCGACCCCATGGACTGCAGTTCACCGGGCTCCTCTGCCCATGGGATTTTCCAGGCAAGAGTACTGGAGTGGGGTGCCATTGCCTTCTCCGACATCACAGCTCAAATGCATCAATTCTTTGGTGCTCAGCTTAATTTATAGTCCAACTCACATCCATACATGACTACTGGAAAAACCATAGCTTTGACTAGATGGACATTTGCTTTTTAATATGCTGTCTAGGTTGGTCATAGCTTTTCTTCCAAGGAGCAAGTGTTTTTTAATTTCATGGCTGCAGTCACCATCTGCAGTGATTTTGGAGCCCCAAAGAATAAAGTCTCTCACTGTTTCCATTGGTTCCCCATCTATAATATATATCAAGTAGATGATAAAAATACTTACTGAATAGCATAGGGAAGTTTATTGAACACACAATCACCTATATGTGAAAAAGAAACCAAAAGAGAATAGATAAATGTCTATGCATTAATATAACTGAATCAAGTTCCTGTACATCTGAAACAAACACATTAGAAATCAATTACATTCCAACAGAAAATAACAAGGAAATTACAGTTAAAAAAAAAAAAAAAAAGTGCACCATGAAGAAGTGTTGCCGCCTTGTGGCTGTTTACTGTAATAACACCATGAAGAGCTGTGCTGCTGGGGATTTAACATTCACAAGGATTCAAGGCTTGTAAGTTGTCAACTAAAAAATACAGTCACAACCTGAAAGTAGAAAGCTATTTTACTTGGTGGGAATGTTTACAACTCCAAGCCTGGGAGACCACATCTCAGTAGCTCTGAGAAAACTGCTCCAAGGAGGCAAGAGGGGGAGTCAGGCTACATAAAAGTTTGCAGAAAAGGAAGCAGGCAGTCTGAACATCAAAGGTCAGGCATCAAGTTAAGGAATTTGGCATTCTTTGTATGGGAAGATGCAGGTCTCTGGGCTCATTGCACTGGTTCCTTATGCACCTCAGCTGTCTGGGGCTGACCCTGTTTCCTTGTTCACCTTGCTTTTTGCATTGCCCCAGCTCCTCAGCAGTCACCATAAGGGAGGAAGCATCTGCTGGATCTCAGCTTGGGGAGCCCTCATCATATTTGGAGGCCAGAAATCGCTGATGGCTGTGACATGTCCTGTTTATTAATATGGTAGGAGATATTTTCATTTCACAAAGTAAAAAAAACACCTGCCCTCCTAAGGCATGGAGAAATGCCTAAGGGTGGTCATTGGAAAAAGAATTCAAAACAAGGCAGGTATTAATGAAGCCAATTTCAATAAGTAAGTTTAACTTATACCCTTTAAAATAATCACAAGAAAAGATGTCAACATCACTAATACAGAAATGCAAACCTAAAGTACGGTAAGATATTGAAGGAGGAAACAGAACAGGCTCCATCTTGAAAGCAAGACTCCATCTTGGGGCCAACTGTGGACTTTGAGCTATATGCCCTGTATCTATGGAAACAACATACAAACTGGAAAATCAAACCCCCTGCATGGAACACCCCCAGGGCTCTTACCTAGACACTCTTTTATCTAAAAAAAAAAAAAAAAAAAAAAAAACCTAATTATTTGTGTAACTGAATAGAATCATAAAATATATTATGCTTATTGGGGTATGACCACAGGCCTATTAATAATTGTCCACTGTTAACTACCTAGGCTTAAGGCATATGAATCACAGGTTTAAGGTATATGAATCATGGGTTAACTTTGAGTATATCTTTCTTTTTCTTTGTTTAGACTAGTTTCAGAGAATTTGGGGATATGGGTTTGGGCACATACACTTAGGGTATATAAGGTTTTCACAAAATGGGTCGGGGTCCTTGGCTAGGAGGAGACTCTGCCTTGGGTCCACCAGTGTAATAAACTGCACTCCACTATCTGCATTCTTTCTGAGTGAGTTTGTTTCCTGGAACGTGTGGCTACAACACCACATCACACCAGTCAGAATGGCCATGGCCAAACACTCTAAAAACAGTAACTGCTAGAGAGGGTGTGGAGACAAGGGAACCCTCCTCCACTGATGCTTGGGATGTAAATTGGTAATAGCCAATATGCAGGACATTGTGAAGCTTCTTTCAGCCATGAAAATGAACATGAGGTTAGAATACTCCCTAAAACCATACACAAAAATAAACTACAAACAGATTAAAAAATCTAACTTTAAGGATGGATACTATGAAATTCTCGAGAAAAATATAAACAGGACACAATTTAACATGAATGCAGCAAGTTCTTTGTGGATCTACCTCTTAGAAAAATGAAACATAACCTCAAATCAGAAAATGGGACCAAATTAACCTTAAAAGCTTTTACATTCCAAAAGGAAACCCTCAAGGAAAGACAAGGACAACCCTCAGAGTAGGTAGAAATAATTTGCAAAGGAAGAGACCCACAAGGAATTCATCTCCAAAACATACAAACAGCTCATGAAGCTCAATCTCAAAAATACATACAAACCAAGATCAAAAAAAAAAAAAAAAAAAGGTGGGGGGTGCAAAGATTGAAATGGATGTTTCTCTGAGGAAAGTCTACAGATAGCAGATAAGCACATGAAAAGATGCTCAGCATCACTAATGACTGCTGCTGCTAAGTCACGTCAGTCGTGTCCAACTCTGTGTGACCCCATAGATGGCAGCCCACCAGGCTCCCCCGTCCCTGGGATTCTCCAAGCAAGAACACTGGAGTGGGTTGCCATTTCCTTCTCCAATGCATGACAATGAAAAGTGAAAGAGAATAATGACTAGAGAAATGTAAATCAAAGTCCAATGAGGTAAGCACTCACAATCATCAGATTGGCCACTTCAAAGCATCTCAAAGAATAAATGCCAGAGAGAATGTGGAGAGAAAGTAGCATCCTGCACTGTTGCTTGCAATGTACTTAAGAGAATGTGTGGAGGGTCATTTAAAAATAACATACAAGTGTTGCTGGCCAAAATCTTGGCTTTCTTGGAATAAAAAAAATTATGGAGACAGAGCTTGGAGGATTTAGAAAGATGGCTTCACTTCTCAGCCAGTGGAGTGGGGAACACAGTAGCCCCCCACCATGAGGAATCTGGAGGCTTATATAAGGTAAGAGCGCACAGTGAGGGGCTGGTGATAAGGGACAGACATATTAGAATCTCCCCCAGAACAGTCACAGGCTGGCGTCAGTAACCCAGGAATGGAGTCTGGCAGTTTGGAGGCTCTGCAGCCTTCTTTTGGATGTGTAACTACAAGGGGCAGGGTGTGGTTAGGGTAAGCAAAGGACTCTAGGTTAAGTGCAGCTCCTGCAAAGTTAGGGCACAGAAAAGCCTGACCTGCCTCTTGAGAAACTTATATGCAGGTCAGGAAGCAACAGTTAGAACTGGACATGGAACAACAGACTGGTTCCAAATAGGAAAAGGAGTACCTCAAGGCTGTATATTGTCACCCTGCTTATTTAACTTATTTGCAGAGTACATCATGAGAAACGCTGAGCTAGAAGAAGCACAAGGTGGAATCAAGATTGCCGGGAGAAATATCAATAACCTCAGATACACAGATGACACCACCCTTATGGCAGAAAGTGAAGAGGAATTAAAAAGCCTCTTGATGAAAGTGAAAGAGGAGAGTGAAAAAGTTGGCTTAAAGCTCAACATTCAGAAAACGAAGATCATGGCCTCCGGTACCATCACTTCATGGGAAATGGATGGGGAAACAGTGGAAACAGTGTCAGACTTTTTTTTTTGGGGGGGGGGGGACTCCAAAATCACTGCAGATGGTGGTTGCAGCCATGAAATTAAAAGACACTTACTCCTTGCAAGGAAAGTTATGACCAACCTAGATAGCATATTCAAAAGCAGAGACTACTTTGCCAACAAAGGTCCATCTAGTCAAGGCTATTGTTTTTCCAGTGGTCATGTATGGATGTGAGAGTTGGACTGTGAAGAAAGCTGAGCACAGAAGAATTGATGCTTTTGAACTGTGGTGTTGGAGAAGACTCTTGAGAGTCCCTTGGCCTGCAAGGAGATCCAACCAGTCCATTCTAAAGGAGATCAGCCCTGGGCATTCTTTGGAAGGAATGATGCTAAAGCTGAAACTCCAGTACTTTGGCCACCTCATGTGAAGAGTTGACTTATTGGAAAAGACTCTGATGCTGGGAGGGATTGGGGGCAGGAGGAAAAGAGGATGACAGAGGATGAGATGGCTGGATGGCATCACCAACTCGATGGACGTAAGTTTGAGTGAAATCCGGGAGTTGGTGATGGACAGGGAGGCCTGGCGTGCCATGATTCATGGGGTAGCAAAGAGTCGGACATGACTGAGTGACTGAACTGAAAGCAAACTAAGTTACAGACATGCAGAGATAGGAGCAGCAAAAAAAAAAAAAAACAAAAAACAAAAACAGAGTAGGAATGCTCAGGCCTGCTCACTCTGGTCTTTATCTTCTTTGTTTTCAGGAAAGAAACGAAAAAAAAAAAAAAAAAACTCACTTTTTTTTTTTTTTTTCCTTTTCACTCCAACAAATTCCCCCCTCATTTTATTTCTTCCATATCAATGGAGAAAGGGAAATAATTGTCATTCTTGTTCCTGTCTGGCTGAGGACAAAACCTCAGATTTGCTCTGTTTGACAATCACCAGCTGTTCAGCCCAGGGGCCGATCTTTCTCCTATTTCAAATTTTCCTTGAGAAACATGAAGCCCAAGAAATCTTTACTGGGGTGAAGGGGGATTAGGTGGTCAATCTTTCATTACTTCTTCAATGCTGACATCGGACTCATAGACCTTATGTAAATGGGGTCATGGAGCTTGTTAATTATATTGTTCAAATTTTCTATATTTTTACTATTTTTTGGTAAGTATTTAAGAACCTAAGATAGCAATAGCTAAAAGTGTAAAAGTTTCATATATAGCATATATTTTATATAATGCAAAATTCTTAATATAAAAATTCTATATATAACATCAGCATATTTTAGTTCTGTCAGTTTTTGCTTTTATTTTAAAGCTGTGCTTTAGATGTGTACAAATTTAAAATCTCTATATCATTTTGGTGAAAAGACGCTATTAGTCATGAAATAGTAATTCTTTTTTCTAATGCTTTAAAGATAATTTTTGTTATCAATATAGCTATACTATGCAAAATTGTATATTTGCAGTTGGTTATAGATAAAAATTGGCAGTAACAAAAATGTTTAACAATAAAATATTGATATACAAAGGATAATATATTTCATATTTGAAACACTATGCAATTAAATAAAATAGCAATACATATTATAAACTTTATAAAGAAAAATGAAAAGTAGAAAATAACTTGCACTATATTGATACTATTTTTGTACACCCTAAATACATATGTGAATGTATGTAAAGCAAATAGCCTGATATTATCCACCAAGAATGCAATATTGGCTGCTTTGAGGTAAAGGAATTATGAACAGTTTCTAATATATTTTTCTCTTTTAAAAATATATTTCCATGTCAGAAGTTAATTTCTTTTGAATAATGAACATGTTGCTTTCATTAATAGAAATACAATATAGCTTTTTATTTGACAAAAACAAGAACTCCTCCCTTATTCTATAGATTTTTGTAGCTGGAGAAAAAGGAATTTTTGAGCTAGAGAAACTCTTGTTTGTAAAAATATTATATTTTAAAAAGTGTCCATGATGCTTTCTTTTATGGTGGCATCTTTTTAAAAAGAAATAAGGTGACTACTCTGTTATATAAACTTTAATTTCTAAAACACAAATATCTGGGGAGAATAAGAACCTTGCATTCATTTTTTCAGCAACAAAAGTAATGATAAACTCAGAAAGGAATGTGAAATAATGAATTTTAGAAATCCTATTTCAAGCTGTTATATTTCAGAAAGGCAGAGTGAAGGACAGAATTTTGGAAATTCAAATGCAAGAGTTTTTTTGAACCGTGAATCTAGGGAAATCCCCTCAAATTTGAACAGCTAAACAAGAATGCTTTCTTTAGAAAGTATTGTTAGTATCCTCTTCAGAGGTTAGAAGATGAACAGCAACATGATGAAGCTGTCACTTGGTGGGGCTAGAATACTATGAAATTCCAATATACTGTTTCAGCTGAATTCTTGGGAAAATATGGTTTAATGGGAAGATTTGAGACTAATGCCCCCAGTTGCCAAATATTGGAATATGTAGCCTCTGGGAAAGCCTGTTTTTATGGTTCTTTATTATTGTGCCAGAGTTTAAGTAAATGTCAAATTTATTGGGCACAAATGTCTTTTGCCTGTTGCAGTTATTACATTATAGTCTTTTTTCCCCCAATAAATATTAAAAGATTAAAGTATAGTTAACTTCAGGTATACAGCAAAGTGATTAAGTTTTACATACATACATGTAAATTCTTTTTCAGATAAATAAAGAACAGGGACTTAATATATAGAACAAGGAATTATATTCATCATTATCTTTTTTTTTCTTTTGTCCATCATATGAGATCTTAGTTCCCCAACCAGGGATTGAACCTGTGTGCCCTGCATTGGAAGCATGAGTTTTAACCATTGGACCACCAGGGAAGTCCCAGTATAGTCTTTTTATCAAGCTGAATTCAACACTGTAACTCTTTCTACTCCAGAGTTCTGACAAATGGGTATATTATCTACTGACTGGATGATGTCTTAGCTCATTTTTTATGGCACCTAAAAGTCCATGATTATTTATTACTGCTGTGTCATTTACTGTAGGATCAAAATGGGCTTTTGAGTGGCTTATGATGCTGAGAACAAAATGCTGAATGGGTGCTACACAAGAGTTTGTTGGCAAGTACCAGCCCTGGGGACTCCCTGGGCAGATGGGTATTTTATTTATCAACATTTTGAAGGTAGCATTTTCAGGTAGCCACTAATAAAGGCACCGCAGATGTGGGAAATCCTTCCCAGGTGTAAACTGACCTCTTTTGGAAAACTCTGTATCACAACCTTTCTTACTTTGATCTTCCCTGAATTGAAAAATCAAAGACAGATCTTTATATTTATATTTATGTATGCATAATTCAGTTTTATGCTTTTATCAAAGTTATGTTTTGCCAACCTTTCCTCTCAGGCAGTGGATACATTCCAAAAGAATTGATTCTAAAATAAGACCAATATCTTTCAAACTTGCAATGTCTTAGGTGAGATAAAACCATTGCATATTTTGACTCTTTGAATGGGGTGATGAAATTTATGCACATGTGGATGATTATGACATGTGAAAAAGAATAATAAAGGGTTGTTTTAATGATTTTTAAATTTTCCTTGCTTATAATACTCTCATATCTATATATTTTTTCTTTTTTTCATAGAAGACTTGTTATTTTTTTGTTTGTTTTTTTTGCAGTGGGAAGATTTCATTTGACTCTGTAGGTGACCCTTTCTGGGAGAAGCATGGAAATAGGATAATTAGCCTTCTATTATTGTTCCTTTCTACTCTTCAGTCCTGGATACCATACCTACGTTCATATCCCTGTATGACTTCTGTCTCTGATCTTAGCAAAATCATGCTGGATAACTCACTACAGTGGGCAGACAGAGCATTTGGAATCCATTTGTATATCAGGATAATACAATTCAATAATAACTGCACAGAGAAGTGACTAAAAGCCACATAAATAACTCCCACTAAACTCAAACTAAATGCATCTTCCACTAAACTCAAAATAAATGTATCTCCAGCTCAACACCCCAGGCTTTCTGGAAGGGTCTGAGGCAAATGAGAAGCCTATAATGTAACCTTTATTAGCTCCACAGTAATTCTAGCTTTAGTAAGTTATCCCATCATAATGCACCTCAAGTGGTTAAAACTGTCATTGTCTTTAGGGTGATTAAAAATCTGGAAACCACTAATGATAATGATACAATCAAGGGACAGGAAGTTGGGGTAAAAATATTTCTAAAAATCCTTGTGTAAATGAGAACATACACATAGAGATGTTGACGTCAATATGCTGCTTTTTAAGAACTGCTTGTTGGCTTTAATCAAGGCTGCTGAAGGCAATAAGGACATTAGGACTTTCCTTTTCCGTTTTTTATTGGAGTATAGTTGCTTGACACAGTTTCTTGTATAGCAAAGTGAATCAGCAACATGTATACATATATCTGCTCTTCCTTGTATTTCCTTCATGCTTAGGTCACCACAGAGCATTGAATAGAGTTCCCTGTACCACTCAGTAGGTTTTCATGAGTCATCTATTCTGTGCATAGCAGTGTGTACACATCAATCCCAACCTCCCGATCCATCCCTGTCCCCCTCTTCCCTCCTTGGCATCTATATGTTTGTTTTTTACTTCTGTATCTCTGTTACTGCTTTGCAAATGAGTTCATCTATACCATTTTTTCTAGATTCTACATGTATGTATTAATAGACTGTATTTGTTTTACTCTTTCTGAAAAAATTCACTCTGTATAACAGACTCCTGGTCCTTCCATGCCTCTGCAAATGGAACAATTTCATTCTTTTTTATAGCAGAGTAATGTTCCATTGCATATCTGTATATCTTCTTTATCCATTCCAGAGCTTTGGTTCTTATTTTTCTGATTCATTGTCATTTGTTCAATATACTATTAGAAAGTATCAATTAAAATTTTGTTTGAAAGGCACAGACACTTTCCTATTATTTAATTTTTATTCCTAACCTATCAGAAAGATCGGCAACTCCAATAGAGAGATCATCAGTTATTTTACAAAGTTTATCCATTCACATTGTTGAAAGACCCTCCCTTTTAATGATCCAATAAAAACAACTCAGACAAAAACCAGCACAGCTTTGTATCAAATACAAAATTGTGTTTGGCTTGATGCTGTAAGAAAAGCATCTCTTTCCTCCTTAGCAGATGACTGTACAGGCCCACCTTTTGTTGAAATAAAGCCATAGTAATCTTAATAGTCAATGCTTATCAAGTGCTGGCGATGAGCCAGGCACTTAGCTAACTGCTTTACACGTGTTCCATGTTTAATCGTCCAGACAGATCTCTGAAGTAGCTACTACTTTACAGATGAGGAGACTGAAGTTTAAAGAGTTTAGAAGACAAGTCTAGATGTGTGCAGTGTAAGTGGCAAGCCTGGTGTCTGAACACAGACTTTATTTTTTAAAATACTTTTATTTATTTATTTATTCTATTTCTGGCTCTGCTGGGTCTTTGGTGCTATGTGGGCTCTATCTCTAGTTGCATCCAGCAGGGGCTACTCTCTGCTTGTTTGCAGGCTTCTCATTGTGGCAGCTTCTTTTGTTGCACAGGCTCGAGGGCACTTGGGCTTCAGCATTTGCAGCATGTGACTCAGTAGTTGCAACTTTTGGGCTCCAGAGCACAGGCTCAGCAGTTGTGGCACATGGCTTAGTTGCTCTGAGGCATGTGGGATCAACCAGAATCAGGGATGGAGCCATGTTTCCTGCGTTGGCAGGTGGATTCTTTACTACTGAGCCACCAGGGAAGCCCTGAAAATGTAGACTTCAAAAAAAAAACCTACCTTGCAATATTGTTTCAGAAGCAATGAAGACATAGCAGGGGAGTTCAAAAAACTTATAGATAGCCCTGGAATGACCACAACTTTGAAAAGGGAGAAGCTCTAAATTTAAGAGAGAGAATAGTGAGGAAAAGTCAGTAAAAGTCCAGCACTAGAGTCAAACCATGCAACTTTGTATTAATATCTTGTCCCCAACACTTACTAGCGGGTTTACTCCTGGCAAGTTACTTAAGCTTTCTGGGCTCCACTTTCCAATTCTGTCAAAAGAAGTTAATATGAATAAGGTGTGAAGATTTAATGCAATGATACAAAGATTTTAAACCAGTGCCTGGTATAGTAACCCTAAAAAAGTTGTAAGTCATCACTGTCCATTAAGATTATTTGTCCTTCAAAATAGAGTATTATTTTGAGTGATGCTAATGAAATAATATAAAATGATTTCTCTATCTTTCCTACTTTTGTATTATGTGTATTATTTGGTTAAGGATCCTGTAGGTATATTGGAGAGTACATTTATATAATATTTATAGCAATATTATAATATCAATGTAAAAATGTATTCTAGTTTTAAAAAAATGAAAACCCTTCCCAGGAAAATAAAATTCTAAAAGTTTGTACCTTATTTATACTTCACGTTGATTTAAAAAAAATATTGCCACGACCCAGAGGGATGGTTTGGGGAGGGAGGAGGGAGGAGTGTTCAGGATGGGAAACATATGTATACCTGTGGTGGATTCATTTTGATATTTGGCAAAACTAATACAATTATGTAAAGTTTTAAAATAAAATAAAAATTTAAAATAAAAAAAAATATTGCCACTATGTGAAAGAATTTTTGGTCCAGGTATGTTTCAGTGGATGTTATGACTTTTCAAAGCTTAATCTACTATTTATATTATAAAATTATTAATATCTTGTATCTCAGCAGGAACAGTAATATAACATAATGAGAAAAGTTGCATCTCTGATCCTGATACTCTTAATAAACACATTATTAATTTTTATTCAATTTAACTGCTAATAGCTATATTGAAAACATTGCCAGAGGATACATTTCTATTTTAGGGTGACAGGAAAATAACTCCTGAAGAGTCATAAGCGAGAAACAAAATATAAATTGTATAGTAGATAGAAGAACATGAAAGATTCTGATATCTATGAATAACTGTATTTCCCAGAGGAGTAAACATTAATGGCTTTAATTATGTTATAACTTCTCACAGAGCGAGCTCTTGCATGATAAAAATACCTGACAATGCATTACACTGTGCTTTCCTGTCAGTAATGTAGGATGGGTTAATGTGCATGCCATTTAAAGTCTGGCACTCCCTAAATGTAAACTAAGCCCTTAATCAGTGCCAACATGATGAAAAGCCACTCTTATAATTAGGTCAAATTCGATTCTATCCTGACCATTTTGCATCACATTGAGGTTTAAGACAGGATTGTTTCTATGGAAGACTCCAGAAGTTTCTCTCTTAAGAATATTTCTTATTTCACAAATGGTATAAAAATAAACAAATGAGAATATTTTTATTTTTTGGAAAATTCTTTCTACTGTATTGTTCCTATCATTTACTTGGAGAAACTCTCTGGACATAATCTTTTTTGTGGTTTGATGTAGGGATTTTCTTTTATTTCTTGGTCACAGCATTGGAATTTGTATTTACCCCATAACCATTGATCCAGGAGACTCTGTTAATAGATGCATTATGGGACTTCACTGGTGATCCAGTGGTTAAGACTGCATGCTCCCAAGGTGGGGACCTGAACTTGATCATAGGTCATGGAACTAAAATCCCACATGCCCTACATGGTCTGGCCAAAAAAAAAAAAGGATGCATTTTGCAGTTTCCTTGTGTGTGTGTTAGTTGCCCAGTCGTGTTTGATTCTTTGTGACCCCATGGACTGTGGTCCTCCAGGCTTCTCTGTCCATGGGATTCTCCAGGCAGAGATACTGGAGTGGGCTGCCTTTCCCTTTTCCAGGGAATCTTCCTGATGCAGGGGTGGAACTTGCGTCTCCTGCACTGCAGGCAGATTCTTCTGAGCCACAGTTTCCTTAGGTAATAATTAAAATGACTCAGAATAATTAAAATAATTAAAATGACTCAGTAGTAGTCTAAAAAATTTCATCAAGGATTTTCAGGTCTCATTGGAAAAAAAAATTTCATGTTAAATAACTAAGTTCTATATGATTTCTTAATTTATTTTGTTTTTAATAGTTTTAGAGAAGAGGCATCTTAGTTGGGCAAATCTAGACCTCATAGGACTTTCAGGATTATGATGTTTTTATATCCATCTAGTCATCTGAGCTTAGGCTAAACATTTTGCATAATGGATTTTATTGAGATTTTGTAATGAGTCCATCTGTCATCACTCACTGTATTTCATTGTGTTGATTCAAATTTCCTGTGATACCTTTCAGAGTCCGTTAAGTTCATCCAAAGCCATACATTTCATCGTTGACACAAATCAGTCAGGTAATATAAATCAGTGAAGCAGGTGAGGGGCACAGTGGTAAACTAGAGGTTCATCCTCTGTTCAGTGGGAACAACTAATAGCCGTGTGGTACCCACTGATAAGGTGTGGTACCCACTGAAAGCAGACCTGATGATTGAAAAGATGCTAAAAATCTGTTTCTTAGATTTTTTACTGTAACTGATTTTTTTTAGTCATTGAAATATCATTGATGTATAATGTATTAGTTTCAGGTATGCTGTGCTATGCTCAGGTGCTTCAGTTGTGTCCAACTCTTTGTGACCCCATGGACTGCCACACCAGGCTGTCCATGGGATTCTCCAGGCAAGAGTACTGAGTGAGTTGCCATCCCCTCCTTCAGGAGATCTTCCTGACTCAGAGATCGAACCTGCATTTCCTGAGTCTCCTGCATTACAGGCAGATTCTTTACCTGTTGAGCCACTGAGGAAGCCCCCAATTTCAGGTATGTTCTTTTTTAGAGTTTTTCCAAATCTGTTTTTAATGTGTTTTTAATGTAAACTCAGACAATTTGTAAATGTAAGCAACTAATTCAAATAAAAATATAAGAAACCAAAGATACCAATGCCTGCTAGCCTTCTATGACATCTATATAAGGAATTTGAAAAAAAAAAATCTGTCAGTCTCTCCACTGCAAAACAACTAGCCAAATTAGCATATCATTCCAGCCTCATATTCTGCTATGCATTTCACTTCCAGCTATTTTCTAAAATTAATGCAATTGTAGTTTAGCTGCATATGTTTTTATAGAACAGTACAATATAGCACAGCAGTGAAAATGTGCCATATTCAAAGAGGAAAGATAAGTGAGAAATTTACCCCATTAATGATGATCTGCCTCTCCTGTTTATTTAAACCTTTGGGCATCTGTGCTGCCAGGGGGATTAAGGAACAGATGGGGGAGTTGTGATTTCATAGCACAGAATTTCAGTGCCAATGCTGCCTCTAACTCCAGGTGCCCCTTGGCAAAAACAGTCAACCTGTGTTATAGGATCTGGGTTTGAAAAGCCACTAAAAACAATAAAGACAATTTGCAAACATAAAATGGTGCTTAAAAGTTTAAATTGTAGAGGATTTAGTTCTGGATGAAACAACTTTTGCTTCATAAAAATAATTCTGTGTGTAGTTAATATGGATCATCGGAGAAGGCAATGGCAACCCACTCCAGTATGCTTGCCTGGAGAATCCCATGGACGGAGAAGCCTGGTAGGCTACAGTCCATGGGGTCGCTAAGAGTCAGACACGACTGAGTGACTTCACTTTGACTTTTCACTTTCATGCATTGGAGACGGAAATGGCAACCCACTCCAATATTCTTGCCTGGAGAATTCCAGGGACAGAGGAGCCTGTTGGGCTGCCTTCTATGGGGTCGCACAGAGTCGGACACAACTGACCTAAGTTAGCAGCAGCAGCAGCAGCAATATGGATCATTACAGGGAAAGGCAGAAACAGTCAACAGTTTGGTTCAGTTCAGTTGCTCAGTCATGTCCAGCTCTTTGTGACCCCATGGACTGCAGCACACCAGGCCTCCCTGTCCATCATCAATTCCCAGAGCTTGCTCAAACTCAGGTCCATGGAGTTGGTGAGGCCATCCAGCCATCTCATCCTCAATAGTCCTCTTCTCCTCCTGCCTTAAATCTTTCCCAGAATCAGGGTCTTTTCCAATGAGTCAGTTCTTCCCATCAAAGTATTAGAGTTTCAGCTTCAACGTCAGTCCTTCTAATGAATATTCAGGACTGATTTCCTTTAGGATTGACTGGTTGGATCTCTTTGCTGTCTAAGGGACTCTCAAGAGTCTTCTCCAGCACTGCAGTTCAAAAGCATCAATTCTTATAAGACATGTGAAAACCTATCTTCATTGATGAAATTCTGCATTACTGCCCTGTGAATGCCTGATGCAGATTTAATAGTGCGAAGAAAAGAATTTAGAGGTCAGAGTGAAGCACACAATTGAGAACAAGTCAGAAAGCAGTAGAATTAAATTAGGAACATACTCACTTAAGATGAAAGCGGAAGATACTGGCAAAATGTTAGCAAGATACTTTTTAGTAATTTCCCGTGTTAAGAGGGGAGAAGGCAATGGCACCCCACTCCAGTACTCTTGCCTGGAGAATCCCATGGATGGAGGAGCCTGGTAGGCTGCAGTCCATGGGGTCGCTAAGAGTCAGACATGACTGTATGACTTCACTTTGACTTTTCACTTTCATGCATTGGAGATGGAAATGGCAACCTACTCCAGTACTCTTGCCTGGAGAATCCCAGGGACGGGGGAGCCTGGTGGGCTGCCGTCTATGGGGTCGCACAGAGTCAGACACGACTGAAACAACTTAGCAGCAGCAGCAGCAGTGTTAAGAGGTAAATTGTTTAACAAAAGCAATGATCACCTTTTAAATCAATAATGTCTACCTGTAACTTACTGATTGAACAATATTAATTTTGCAACATGTGACCTTGGAATAAAGATTTTCTCCCACCTCCTGTGAGATCAAATATATATTAAGCACAAGATGCAATTTGGTTAGCTTGGCAGTGGGTAAACATGGCCTTGATTAGCTTGGCAGTGGGTAAGCATGGCCTTGGCTAGCTTGGCAGTGGGTAAGCATGGCCTGAAAGGCTTGCCTGTCTGCTTTAGGCATGAATCCAGCTCTGCTTCACACTAGGTAAGTTGGGAAAATATTTCACTTTTCCAGCCCTCCATTTCCTCAACTACAAGTGGAGGCAACAATGTTATTTATATCATGGGATCCTTGCCATGTTTATAGAAAAGAGTCTATGTTTACATGTATACAACAGCACCAGGCACACAACAAAGGCTAAGTGGTGACTGCAATTACTAATACAAAGCGAGTGTCCCTGCTGGTCCAGGTCTGTTCTAAGTACAGTGGGAGGAATCTGATCTTAATTGATTCCCTCAATAAGTGCTCGATAAGCAATAATAGAAGCAAGGTACAGAATTGACACACTATTGGAACACACGAGTCAAACACGATTGAAGTGACTTATAGCACAGAACATCAGTGGTATATGTATTACTTAGCAAGGAAAAGAAAGCCGGACGTGTGTCCTAGTATTTTAAATAATATTAAAGAGGATTCAAAGAATCACTTAGAGGATGCTTCTATTTCTATTTGCAGTGATTAAAAAGAACAATTTGAAATGCACTTATATTGCATGAGGAGATACCTGGAGCAAAACTGGAACCTGGTGTGACACACTGAAATAAAATTATGCACTGATTTTGAGAATCTTTCTCTGGAGAGTTTGTAGTTTATATCTCTTAGGTGGGTTGTAGACTCTGAGGGTTGGACCTGTTAGCATGAGG
This sequence comes from Bos taurus, assembly GCF_002263795.3. Lineage (NCBI taxonomy): Eukaryota > Metazoa > Chordata > Mammalia > Artiodactyla > Bovidae > Bos > Bos taurus. Next base: position 38,513,078 of record NC_037357.1, on the reverse strand, counting down.
TTAATAATTCCACCAGTATTTTATTTTTGTCTCATGGCAAAAATGTTCTATCTTCAATATAAAACATGAATAAGAATAAAGATGCTATTGGGCTTCCCTCATGCCTCAGATGGTAAAGAATCCGCCTGCAATGCAGGAACACGGGTTCGATCCCTGGGTTGGGAAGATCCCCCAGAGAAGGGAATGGTTACCCACTCCAGTACTCTTGCCAGGAGAATCCCATGGATAGAGGAGCCTGGAAGGCTGCAGTCCTTGGGGTAGCAAAGAATCGGACATGACTGAGCAACTAAATCTTTCAAAGAAAGAGATGCTGTTAAAAATAGCTTGCAGATTAAAATGAGCAATTAGCAGTAGCACTTTTCACTTAAAATAATATGAACAATCATGGCCTACTACAAACTTTTAAGCATTAGTCTTCATGGGAACATAAAAAAGAAACAAAGACCATTTGGTGGTAGTGAGGTTATAAATTCATAGTGTATGGCTCGAATAACTAAATGCCTTCAACCTGGGGGTTGAAAACGTAGTCTCTGGGACAAAGATCAGAAGTTCCCATAAGTGAATCTGGCTAACAATTTATGATAGAAATATGTAGTGACAGACTACAGAGTATGAAATATAACTTGGAAACAAATTCCAGGTGCAAAGCAATTTGAGATCCACAGCTGAACATTTGTGAAATTGCTGAAGAGCATACTTTATGACAGAATCAAGGGAAATGATTGTACTGACATGTCTCTTTATTTTTCTGAGAGTAAATGCCTTATCAGGAACTTCCGTGGATCCAGAGGGCAAGACCACATCAAGAGTGGTTGGCATGCTTTGCCCAGTGATGTGTTTTATTATTCCAAATAGCTATGAGAGAAAGGAGGGATATCGGATCCTAAGGACATCTTAAACACACAAAAGATATGTTAGATATGGCAGCACAGGTGAACTCAAGAGCATTTTGGCAGACTGAAAGTGGCAGACAAGTGATAGACCCAGCCACATGTATAAAAATCTAAGAAATGAAATGGGTAGAATTCAATCGTGCAACCAGTTGCAGATTGAAAAAACAGTGTGGGTTAGTCAACACTTAGTGAGTGCCCTTTACTAGGGATTGAGGGGAAGGCGGACAGAGGAGTCGGCCTGTAGGGGAAAAAGGCCAGTGCCACCTGTGGGTGGGGGAGAGGTCACTGGCCCTGTTGTCTGGGGCGGCTGTCTGTTCCAGTGAGACCAGAGTTGCCAAGCCAGTTGACTTCCTGTGAGCCAGCTAATGCTGTTTCAGACAGGAGGAACTGTTCTTTCTATAATGGAAATATTGAAAAATACTGAAACGGAGTGAATCTGTATGTGCTTAAAACCTAGCACAAGCTATTGCCTCTTTTCTGACCCCATTATACGTGGTCCAAGGACTGTCTTCAAGTACCCTGAATGTTTACATAATCAGTATTTTCAAAATTGACTCACTTTTCCACCAAAGAAAGCTCATGCAACTTTCATGAATGGAAAACTAGTGTCACTAGTCATAAATATTTGGTAACTTTACTTAAAAGTAAAATCAACTGTGACTTTCCCGGCTGTCCAGTGGCTCGGACTCCGAGCTCCCAATACTGGGGTCCTGGGCTTGAGCCTTGGTTGGAGACCCAGATCCCACATACCACAACTAGGACCCGGGGCAGCCAAATAGATAAATAAATATTAAAAGAATAAAAGGCAATGGAAATGAAAAGAAATGTCATTAAATTCTAGCTAACTTCTGTGGCTTGTTGAAAGCTCTCATTCTGAGGCAAATGCTCTGTTAATATAAGTGCATGTCCAACTGTCTGTGGTTCCTTGGATGGGGGCCGCCAGGCTCAAGATTACTGGAGTGGGTTGCCATTTCCTCCTCCAGGGGATCTTGCCTGCCCGGAGATCAAATCTGTATCTCTTGTGGTTCCTGCCTTGGCAGTCAGATTCTTTACCATTTGAGCCCCCCTGGGAAGGAAGGTCCCTAATATAAGCATAAAAAATGCTATATCCTTTTACCTGGCAAATGTAAATACTTATGTGAATATATACTGGAGATTTGTTTATACTGAACCAAAGACCTATGTTCTAGGTTACTTATTGAAGCATTGTTTGACATAGCAAAAGATTAGAATAAAATAACTTCTTAATGATAGTGATTAGTGAAAAGCTATAATGCATCCATACCATAGAATATAATGCAGCTACTAAAACTCTGCAGAAGATTTTTAGGTAGATTTGATGTATAAAAAGGTTAATTGGTAATTTATGGCCATGCACATTAATTTTTATATATTTGTTTATTACATGTATGGAAATTTCTTGGAGGGTTTACAAAAAAATTGCATGCATGTGTACTAAGTCGCTTCAGTCATGTCTGACTCTTTGTGGCCCCACGGATTGTAGCCTGCCAGGCTCCTCTGACCATGGAATTTTCCAGGCAAGAATACTTGAGTGAGTTGCCATTTCCTACTCCAGGGGATCTTCCTGACCCAGGGATCAAACCCACATCCTTTACATCTACCTGCATTGACAGACAGGTTCTTTACCACTAGTGCCAAATTAGTGATTGCATCTTTCAGGGGCCAAGGGTGGGGATGCAGCTGGGGTGGGGCAGAGGGAGCCTTGTTTTGTACTGTGTGTCCTTTTGGCACCCTCTCAGTCATAAAACAGCAGTTCAGAGCACAGGCTTGTCTGGGTTCAAATCCTTGCTGTGCCACTTACCAGCTGCATGACCTGGAGCAAGTTTCTGTCTTATATTTTAAGCTGCAGGATGGAGATATGAATTGTATTCACCTCACAGAATTATGATGCAGGTGAGATAAAACATGTGAAAAGTGTTTAGAACAGTGCCCAGCATATAGCAAAGCTATACAATACTTGCAATTATTTTCATCATTGTTCCTTGTACTTATTTGATTGATTAAAAAACAAATACTTAAAATTTTTAAATCTTTTTATTAAAGTATAGTTGATTTACAATGTTTCAGATGTACAGCAATGTGATTCCATTATACATACATATATATATATATATATATACATATATATAATCTTTTTCGTACTCTTTGCCATTAAATATTGTTACAAGATATTTAGTACAGTTTCTTGGGCTATACAGTAGGCCCTTATTGGTTATCTCTTTTATATAGTGTGGTCTGTATTTGTTAAATCCCTAATTCCAAATGTATGCTCCCTCTCCTTTCCCCTAAAACAAGCTCTTTTTAAAAAGAGCTTTGCCTAGCAAGAATTGACACCTGTGACGTTCTGCATGTGATAATTAGAAGGAATGAAATACATTTAGTCCTGTGCAGGATGCCAAACCCTCAGAAACTGAGAGCTGGCTGCATTCATCATAAGGCTGTATTGATTGTACTCTGCTGCTATTTTATATAAGGCATTTGAACATCTGTGGATTTTTGTATTCATAGTGGGGCTCCTAGAAACAAGCCTCCCACAATAGCAAAGGAGGACTAGAAAACCAAAAGGAGAATTTCTGCCTCACTCTAATATTCAAGGTTATTTAGTGTATGGTCTGCATTGCACCTAAAAACCATCTTTGCTTAAAAAAAAAAAAAAAAAAAAAACCTACTCCTTGGAGCTCTGCATAAAGAGTCAATACTGAATAATACCCCATTCTACACAGGTTTATTCTTTGTTCCATTTCTGAACATGTCACTGTGAAAATTTTTGTCACTTGCTTGCTTTTTTTTTTTTTTTTTTTGACCAGTTAGCAACCTTGATGTTTTCTTGTCCAGTGTCTTTTACCCCTAGGATCAGAACCTATGGGCAGCTTGTAAAATCAGTTTCAGTTCAGTTCAGTCACTCAGTTGTGTCCGACTCTTTGTGACCCCATAGGCTGCAACATGCCAGGCTTCCCTGTCCATCACCAACTCCTGGAGTTTACTCAAACTCATGTCCATCAAGTTGGTGATGCCAACCAATCATCTCATCCTCTGTCATCCCCTTTTCTCCTGCCTTCAATCTTTCCCAGCATCAGGGTTTTTTCAAATGAGTCAGTTCTTCACAAAAGGTGGCCAAAGTATTGGAGTTTCAGCTTCAGAATCAGTCCTTCCAATGAATATTCAGGACTGATTTCCTTTAGGATGGACTGATTGGATCTCCTTGCAGGCCAAGGGACTTTCAAGAGTCTTCTCTAACACCACAGTTCAAAAGCATCAATTCTTCAGTGATCATCTTCCTTTATAGTCCAACTCTAACATCCATACATGACCACTGGAAAAACTATAGCTTTGACTAGATGGACCTCTGTTGGCAAAGTACTGTCTCTGCTTTTTAATATGCTTGTCTAGGGTGGTCATAGCTTTTCTTCCAAGAAGCAAGTGTCTTTTAATTTCTGTGGCTGCAGTCACCATCTGCAGTGACTTTGGAGCCACACCCCCCCCCAAAAAAAAAAAGTCTCTCACTGTTTCCATTGTTTCCCCATCTATTTGCCATGAAGTGATGGGACTGGATGCCATGATCTTAGTTTTCTGAACGCTGAGCTTTAAGCCAATTTCTTCACTCTCCTCTTTCACTTTCATCAAGAGGTTCTTTAGTTCTTCACCTTCTGCCATAAGGGTGGTGTCATCTGCATATCTGAGGTTATTGATATTTCTCCCAGCAATCTTGATTCCACCTTGTGCTTCATCCTGCCTGGCATTTCTAATGATGTACTCTGCATATAAGCTAAATAAGCAGGGTGATAATATACAGCCTTGATGTACTCCTTTCCTAATTTGGAACCAGTCTGTTGTCCCATGTCCAGTTCTAACTATTGCTTCTCAACCTGCAACAGTTTAAAGAATAGAATAGCAACAACCAGAGTATTTACCAGTAAAGCTAAGTACTGTTTTATGAAACTTTTGCCTCTTCCTCCCCCACCAGAAAAAAAAAAAAAAGTCTGAAAATGTCACCTATTTCTGAAAGCCCAGTAACAATAGGTGACATTCAGGGGGTGACGGTGCAGGCCTCTACTGTGTGTTTGAGGATCAAATCACACTGAACCAGATATTATCTGGAGCAAGTTGGAATCTCCAGTAATCCTGGAACTGCCACAGTCCCAGGAGACCTGAAATAGTCTCTAGTCTGTGTATCCCTACAGCCTCAGGAAATAATGGAAGAACTGGAGGGAAGATCAGAATTTATCAACCAGAAGTTTGGATCTATAACTGGTAAATAGGAAACTACAGACCCAGCAACTCTGTACAGTTGGTTGCTTTCCACCTGAAATGAGCATGTGACAAGTAGGGTCTCATGTAATGTGCTCTCAGATTTAATATGGCACTCTATTTTATTGCCTTTTGTGGGATATAAAACTATCAGTCAACATCAAAACTTCTTATATATTTTGAATGTTTAAAAATCTTGATGTATTTAAACTTTTTTTTTTATATTCCTCCATGTATTGGATAGTTTCCTCTGTGTGAAAACTTGCATCTCTCTCCTAACTATAAGAAAAATTAGAGAAACTTTAGAGAATAGAGAAAAACACATACACAATTACATAGCAAACACTATCAGAGAGATTAGGAAATTTAGAGAAAAGGAAGAAAAGTAAAATTTACCCATAATGTCACCCTTAAGCAATAAATGCTGTTTGGTGTATTTCCTTCTAGTTCATGTTTGTGTGCACATATATATAGATGATTTCTTTTTTTTTACTATTGCAAACAACAATTTGACAGGTAGCCATATATGTAAATATTTACCAGTACATTTGAAAAAGGAAATGACCATTCTAAAGGCTTGTTTATTACATTGCCAAATATCTTTCCAGGAAGCTTGCATAATTTACATGGCCATCAATAATACCAACAGTGTATTGTATTCCAGTAGATTCTTGTCAGTATTAACTGTTTGAATATTTGCTAATTTGATGGCAGGAAACATCATTAATTTTTAACTTTTTGGCCTTGAGAGAGGTAGAATTCAGTAGTGTATTTGTTAGCCAGTTTTATTCCTCTTGGGATTGTTTGTTCATGTCCTTTCCCCTGGTTCTTGTGAGAGTATTAATAATTCCTTATTAATTTTTGTATCTTGATTAAATCAATAAATTAAGGCCTTAATCTCTTACCACTTAAACTTGTGGCAAATAATTTTCCAGATACTTCTTTCACCCTTTTAGTTATTTTGGAGATTTTATACAGAAGTTCCAAAATTTTCTACAAACTTATTCTTTAAATTTCTCTTCATAATTTGTTCCATGGTTTTTATGTTTAGAAATTCCTCTTCTATCCTGTGATCATAGAAGTATTTACTTATATTCTTGATTGGTTTTTGAAAAATGGCTTATTTTATTTAAAAAATATTTTTGGAATTGGTTTATTTTATTTTTTTAATTTATTTTTTATACAGAATTGGACTATAGCCCACCAGGGTCCTCTGTCCATGGGATTTCCTGGGCAAGAATACTGGAGTGGGTTGCCATTTCCTTCTCCAGGGGATCTTCCTGACCCAGGGATTGAACCCAGGTATCCTGTATTGCAGGCAGATTCTTTACTGTCTGAACCATGAGGGAAGCTATTTTGGGAATTAGTTATTTTAAATATTGAATTGTGTACTACAGTTAGAGTTCATTTTGCATTGTTGCTTTAGGTAAGAATCTAAATTGGACCTAACAACACCCTCATAATTAACTTACTGATTGACACTATTTGGTGAATAATTCTTCTTCATTGATTGTGATACTGAATTCATCTATTTTATTATGTTTAATTGTTTCATCTACTGTTGTTTCATCCCTACTATTTAAATGACTATAGCTTTACTATATATTTTGATATCTGTTTGGAAAATTTGCTACTCTACTTATTTACACATTTTATTTTGAAATAAATTTATTTTTTAATATATTTTTATTTTATTTTATTTTTTAACTTTACAATATTGTATTGATTTTGCCATATATCAAAATGAATCCACCACAGGTATACATGTGTTCCCCATCCTGAACCCTCCTCCCTCCTCCCTCCCCATACCATCCCTCTGGGTCGTCCCAGTGCACCAGCCCCAAGCATCCAGTATTGTGCATCAAAACTGGACTGGCGACTTGTTTCATGTATGATATTATACATGTTTCAATGCCATTCTCCCAAATCATCCCACCCTCTCCCTCTCCCACAGAGTCCAAAAGACTGTTCTATACATCAGTGTCTCTTTTACTGTCTTGTATACAGGGTTATTGTTACCATCTTTCTAAATTCCATATATATGCATTAGTATACTGTATTGGTGTTTTAGATTTAAAGAAGATTTATAAAGAAAACACAAAATTCCTTGATGTTCCTTACTCAGCATCCCTCAATACTGACATTTTTCAAAACCATAGGACAATATTGTTGTTGTTTAGTTGCTAAATCATGTCTGACTCTTTTTGAGAACCCATGGACTGTAGCCCACCAGGCTCTTCTGCCCATAGGATTTCCCAGTCAAGAATATTGGAGTGGGATGCCATTTCCTTCTCCAGGGGATATTTCTGACCCAGAGATCAAACTTGTGTCTCCTGCATTGGTAGGCAGATTCTTTACCACTGAGCCACCAGAGTGCCCAGGACAATTATTGGAACTAAGAAATCAGCACTTGAATATTGTTAAGTAAATGTCATATTTTCTTTGGATTTTCCCAGTTCTTCCCCTGATCCTCTCTTGCTTGTCACAGCTTTTTGGTAAACTTGAGAACTATGCTAACTTTTTGTAGAAAATGTCTTATTGAGATTTTGAATGGATTTTATTTTTAACATGTAGATAAATTTGTTAAGACTGACATCTCTATGATACTTAGGTTTCTAATCCAGGACCACAGTATCTAGTTCTGTAACTAATGGCTTCAGAAAACATTTCCAACCTTTCTATAAGCTACTTACTTCCTAGATTAAATTTTTGCAATTGTCTTCTGATTTGTCATCATCTTTCACATCTCTCACTAGCAGCTGCAGTTCTCTTTAGGAGCTACATGTTTGGTGTTAAAGTTGTTTCTGGGTAATTAAAATTTTAGGTAGATAATCTTTTATTTGTTATAATAATTTTGTTTACTCCATTTAGGTGTTTTTGCCTCTTATTAGTTTATTATGTTTTATTGACTTGCCTAGAAATTTCAAGATAATTGAAATTAACAGAAATAATAAGTAATAGAAAATGGTAAACTTATAACACCCTAATTGAACTACCCTTGCACTCCTGAAATATAAGAGGAGAAGTAGAGAATGTGATTTTTTACCCAAATGAAGGAAGAGTTTCTAGAATAAAGGAGCGGTAAACAGTTTGCAATGCAGCTCATAGTTCAAATAAGAAGATAAGAGAAAATGAATCTTTGGATTTGTCAGTGTGGATGTCAGAAATAAGTTTTGGTGGCATGATTGAGATGATGACTTGATTGGAAAGCTCTAAGAGAAAATGAGAGAGTTGGGGAAGCCACCAAGCATAGACAAGCATTTTCAGGAATTTTACTTGAAAGGAAAAGAGAAGTAGGGTTGTACTGAGAGAACAACATGAAGACAAATTATAAGGTGGGAGAAAAGTATGAAAACAGGAGCTAACATGTCAAGTTTGCATGCTCATAGAAGTAATCAAGCCAAGAGAAGAGCAGATGCAGGGAGGAGAGGGAAGCTTGCTAGCAAAGTATTATTTTGGGAGGAGTGAATGTGGCATATAAGTGTAGGGACTGTCCACTGACAGAATTTGGACAATTCATGAGGGAAAGGCAGGGTTTCTGAGCACAGATGCTGCCAGGTGGGTAAGTTAGGGAAGAGCAGTTCATGGAGGTTCTTTTCTGACTCCCTCTTTTCTTTTTTTTTTTCATTCAGCTAAGAAAAAGGATGGGACAGGAGGTTTTATAGATTGAAAAGAGAACAGAAGACGTGAAGTCATTGGCTAGGAAAGTAAGAGCATGGATGAACTGTGGACAGGAGACATTGTTAGTGGGATCCACGAAGGGCCCTTAGTGTTAACAGGAAGGAATTGAAGCTGGGCTTGGTCAGTCTGCTAGAGTTATTTTTCCATCAGTTTTCATTTGCACAAGACCTTTGTAGCATCAGTGCATTGAATCAAGACTGGGGCTATGCCAGGCAATTAAATAAAACAAATGGACAAAAGAGTGATTACAGACATTGACAATGAAATTTAAGGTAAGTTAAGGAAGATGTGAGGGCTGAAAGTGAAAAGGACTGATGGATTCTCAGTTGATCAAATGATCAATTTTGATTTACATCCTATTTGGAATTTATGTTGAAATATGAGGGCAAACAGAGTTCTCAGGCCACTGCTTAGAGAAATGCCAGTCACAGATTAAAGGAACTCTGTCCAGTTTTCCACTTGATGAGGACTTGGATCTATAAACCAGGCTCAGGCAAGGTAGTCCCCAGTTTTAATATCCAAATCCATAGAATTAATAACTCACAAAGAGGCAAATCTGGAAGTTCGTTCTTGAATTATAAACTTTTAAAATGTTTCAGGATAATTTTTTAAACAGTTTTCAGACATCATAACAAATGGTGTAGAAATGTCAGTCATCCAAGATAAAGGTGAGATTTTGAATGCAGAGAGTCAGAAACAGAAAGAAATGTAGAAAGTTAGTGAGAAAAGAAAAATCAGACTGTAGAGAATAAGAAACAGAGGTAAGCATGCCACATGCATTTGTATTTGGATCTGTATCTCCTTGTATTATATAAGAAGATATTGTCCATGTGCTGGTAGGTGAGGGATCATTCAGGGGCAACAGAGCAGAAAATACATCTTAATGGGGAACACCAGAAGTGGCTCAGACAGTAAAGAAACCACCTGCAGTGCAAGAGATGTGCATTCCATCTCTGGGTTGGGAGGATTGCCGGGAGCCACCACGGGAGATCCCACCCATGACAAGGTCATGTGGAAGAGCTATGATGAGCAAGGCGGATCATGGCTCAAGAGATTTCCTGGATCTGCTTGAGCATCTACCCCAAAACCAGAATCTGTCTGCCTTACTATTTTGTGCCTTTCACCAACTCTTCTGACATTAACAGGGGGCTATCCCCGACCACCTTTCTCTGGAAAAAGTCAACATAGGGCTTTAGTTAATAAGTCTCCTGGGCATGAAAGGAATATTTCTATTTTAACCCCTCTGTTGGCATTCTAGCTTGCCTGACAGGTTTATCCATACTCTTGCAATTAACACACATGATTGTTCACAACTCCCCAGCCTTGAAAGGCACGGGAAGCCAAAACATTCTAAAAGTCCTAATGAGCATAGAGTCCTTTAAGGGATGAAGAATTATTAGAATAGATAGTACTGGTAAAGGGCTTCATTGTTGGGCCAATGCTTGCTGCTAAGTTCCCATATCTCTTATCCATTTTTGCACCTGGGAGTGCATTAGTTAACATAGTTGGAATGTAAGAAAAACAAGCAGTAGCCTTGGAATTAGCCACACCAGACCTTTGAGCTAATTGGTTCTTTCTTTGTTGTGACCTACTGAAGCTTTGCTCCATGAGAATGTAACTCTGTTTAGTACTTTCTGAGGCTGGGAGAAATAAAGAAGAAACACTTTAAGGGAAAATAAGTTTTCTGGTTGAGCAGCCTTTATCAAAAAAGGGTCATAAAATGTCCACAGGCCTCCAAGGCCAGAAGATAATGTACACAACATTGTTTATGGGAAAGGTATGAAGAAAAAATCCTGGTTTTGATAAAGACAAAACAGATGTAATGTTTGGGCTGACTCTGTATGACTTTGCATCTTTCATTTTCCTCTATGTACAAGTCAAGGTATAAAAGTTCCTTTTGAAAGTAAAGTTATGGGCCTCACTCACCAAAGCTTGGTCTCCCTGTGTCATTCTTTTTTTCATTTTCTCTCTTTTTCTCTCTCTGTTCTTCTTTCAGGATGACTCCTTGGAACACAGGAGCTTTATTGGTTTTCTGTGTAAACCAAAGAAGATCAAGCCTCTTTCTCTCCCCCTTTTACTTCCCTTATCGCCTATGCCATCATCCTGAGGTTACCCCTGGATCCTTCTGGGGCTGGACCCCGACAGAGGATCCCCTGGAAAAGGGCATGGCTACCCACTCCAGTATTCTTGCCTGGAGAATTCCATGGACAGAGGAGCCTGGTGGGCTACAGACCATGGGGTCACAAAGAGATGTTGGCAATTTGATCTCTGGTTCCTCTGCCCTTTCTAAATCCAACTTGAAGATCTGGAAGTTCATGGTTCACGTATTGTTGAAGCCTGGCTTGGAGAATGTCCCATCACTTCTTGGCAAATAGATGGGGAAACAATGGAAACAGTGAGAGACTTTATTTTGGAGGGCTCCAAAATCACTGCAGCTGGTGACTGTAGCCATGAAATTAAAAGACTCCTTGGAAGAAAAGCTATGACCAACCTAGACAAGCATTAACATACAGAGGCATTACTTTGACAACAAAGGTCTGTCTAGTCTAAGCTATGGTTTTTCCAGTAGTCATGCTTGGATGTGAGAGTTGGACTATAAAGAAAGCTGAGCACCAAAGATCTGATGCTTTTGAACTGTGGTGTTGGAGAAGACTCTTGAGAGTCCCTTGGACTGCAAGAAGATCCAACCAGTCCATCCTAAAGGAAATCAGTCCTGAATATTCACTGGAAGGACTGATGATGAAGCTGAAGCTCCAATGCTTTCACCACCTGATGTGAAGAAGTGACTCATCTGAAAAGTCCCTGATGCTGAGAAAGACTGAAGGCAGGAGGAGAAGGGGATGACAGAGCATGTGATGGTTGGATAGCATCACAGACTCAATAGACATGAGTTTGAGTAAACTCCAGGATTTGGTGATGAACAGGGAAGCCTGGTGTGCTATAGTCCATGGGGTCACAGAGTTGGACATGACTGAGTGACTGAATTGAATGAAAAGTTACAGTTAAAATATAGGTGCATTTTTCTCAATGTGATTGATTGCAATTTTAGGTAAAGGCCAAATGTTACTTTAAAAAAAAAACCCTCTCTGAAGGGTTTTATAATATGCTTTATTTGCAGTCTTATTCAACTATCTTCAACAGAAGAAGAAAAATATAAATCAAGTATATGACATCGCAGTAGCAACAAATAAAATTTTAGAAACATGACAATAGATAAATTATTGTCATGAAGTTCCAGAGAAACATGTGAGCATAGAAGTTATGGGAAGAATTCAAAAATGCAGTGAAGGTTCTTGGGCAATCACACTGCCAAATATTGCCAAGTCAAATACATTTTCTAGCATATCTTTATTTTCTGTTTATTCCCTTCTCTTCAATTTATAAAATCATTAGAATGAGGCATAAATGCTATAAGAATGTCTTGTAAACTAGATATTGTTATAATAGTGTCTAAAATGAGTGGAAATTTAATTCCTTCATTCTTTTTCTATGTTAAAATTTGACTAGGGCAAAACCTGGGAATTTGGGCCTTCCTCAAGCTGGCTTATTCCTAAATCTGTATAATGCTTTATGACTGTTCAAATGTCATGATTTAAATGGCTCGGATTTTAGTGGAAATTTTCCAAAATCTAGGCTAATTTTATGTAAATAATCTCCCAAATATTTATTAAATCAATCATCATTATACATCCCAAAGAAATTCCAGAGTTTTACACCAAAATTTTATTATAAGGATAAATCATCTTGGAAGATTCTATGTTTGTGTTGGAGTTGCTCAAATTATTTTTATTTTTAAAAATAATTTGTTTATTTTTGGATGTGCTGGGTCTTTGTTGCTGCGTGGGCTTTTTGCTAGTTGCAGTGACTGAGGGCAACTCTATATTGAGGTGTGGGGGCTTCTCATTGCAGTGACTTCTCTTATTGCTAAGCATGGGCTTTAGGTGTGAAGGTTTCTGTGCTTGCAATTTCTGGGCTCAGTAGTTTCAGTCCCAGGGTTCTAGAGCACAGGCTCAATAGTTGTGGCACATGGGCTTGGTTGCTTCTTTCCAAGTTATGTCTTCCCCAATCAGGGACTGAACCTGTGTTCCCTGCGTTGGCAGGTGAATTCTTTACCACTGAATCACCAGTGACCCCACTGGTAGTTTAGTTGCTAAGTCATGTCCAACTCTTCTGACTCCATGGACTGTAGCCTTCTAGGCTCCTCTGTCCATGGAATTCTCCAGACAAGAATACTAGAGTGAGTTGTCATTTCCTTCCCCAGGGCATCTTCCTGACCCAGGGATAAAACCCATATCTTCTGCACTGGCAGGCAGATTCTCTACCACTGACCCACCAGGGAAGCCATCAAATTAATTTTAGAATTTCATGTGTGCATGCCTGTGTGCAACTGTCTTTTGAGATGACTCAGTGAAGATTCAGGCAAATTTTTTTTTTTTTGAGGATAGATTTTTTTGTTAGTATAGCCTTTCCTCTGATTCTAAAAGTAGTAAAAGTTTTTTGTAAAAATATTAAAAACTGATAACCTTTTCTATAGTGGAAAAGAATCTTTGGAACTCAAAGATACCCACACCAAAACATGTAATAATTAAAATGTCAAAAGTTAAAGACAGGGAGAGAATATTAAAAGCAAAAAGAGAAAAACAATTTGTTATATCTAAGGGAATAAAATCATCAGTCAGTTTTTCAGTAGAAGCTCTACAGGTCAGAAAGGAGGGGCACATTGTATTCAAAGTACTGAGAGAATAAACAGTCAGGGTGGAGGATCATGAATTTCGGGAAAAGTGAATGTTTCTATTGTAAGGGGGAAATAAGGGGTGTGAAAGTGCATCAAGTGAGATCCAGCAATGTAAGAACTGAAAAGTACAGGGCTCATCAACACAATGGTTCTATTTTGTGAGTCTAGGGTCAGAAAGGGAGCACTGGGCAGAGAAACTGGGTGAGATGACTGGCAGAGGGGGACTGGTGGGAGAGGCATGCGTGGAAGCCATGGGTGGAGAAACCTTTTCCAAAAGGCTTGGATTTGAAAGGATAGGAAACGAAAGAAACACCAGAGAAGGTCAACATAGGGACAAAAACCCTATGTTGACCTTCTCTGGTGTTTCTTTCGTTTCCTGTCCTTTCAAACCGGGTGAGGAAGTCAGAAAGAGGGATGAAAACAATTGATGAATGGAGATACTTGAGGACCAGGAGCAGTATCAGATTTATCTCAGAGACAAGGAAAGATACCTCTCCTGCTTGATAGGAGGAAAAAAGCCAAGTCGGCTGGATATTTTGAGTTGAGGAAGGAGATAACATTTGAGTGATGGCGATGAACCCATGACCCTTGGGTTAGAGTTATAGTTAGTCTTGATTAAGGAGAGAGGTGGAACATAGGAGCTTGCAGTGAGTGGAGTGTTTTGAAAGCATCATACTGGGGAACAGGGGAAAAAACTGTCTAGGAGCACATAGGATTGTTAGATAGAGCTGAAAAAGCAGTTTTCCTGGGAACTGAATTTGTAATGACACACATCTATGAAAAATGAGCCAGCTAAACATACTGTGAGGGCTGGAACCTCACTGTCTTATTCACCATTTTATCTTACAAATCTACAGAGAATCTGGCAAACAGTAGGTTCACGAAAATATTTTGTAATTTTCTCTGAAGATACTCAACATCCTATTATAGGAGATGAGAGAGAAGAATATTGGCATGACCTAGATTTTATTTTTCCCTTGTTAAATCTAGTGTTTTATATTATTGGGTGCACTAGAATGTATTAACATTTCTAAATGTGAGTATAGAAACCAATATATTTGGAATCTCTGTTTGATCCCTCTGGTACATACACACAATGGACTATTACTCGGCCATAAAAAACTAAAACTGGGTCATTTGTAGAGATGTGGATGGACCTAGAGTCTGTCATATAGAGTGATGTAATCCAGTTAACACACACATGTGGAATCTAGAAAAATAGTACAGATCAATCTATTTCAAGGGTAGGAGTAGAGGGAAATGGCAACCCGCTCCAGTACTCTTGCCTAGAGAATTCCATAGACAGAGGAGCCTGGAGGGCTGCAGTCCATGAGGTTGCAAAGAGTTGGACACGACTGAGGGACTGACAAGAGTAGAGACCTAGACATAGAGAGGGACATGTGGACACGGGGCGAGTAGGAGGGAGCATCGGGAGGCAAGGTCTGACACACCCACAACACCACGAGTCCAGTAGATGGCTAGCGGGAAGTTGCTTTATGGCACAGGCAGCTTAGCCCGGTGCTCTGTGCTGACCTGGGGGGTGGAATGGATGTCCAAGAGGGAGGGGGTGTGTGTATATGTGTAACTGATCCACTTTCTTGTACAGCAGAAACTAACACAGCATTGTAAAGTAACTATACCCACACACCCACCCCCACAAAAAAGAGAGAGAATAAAAAACTTCCTTTCTGAATCAAATTTTGGACAATGACAGTGGACATGGGGAGGGGGCAGGCAAGGATTAAGTGAAGAGACAGTTAGCAGAATCTAAAAGTTTCAACTTGACATTATGGCTCAGGTCACTAATTCTAGGGAGTGGGCTCATGAAAAATGGACCCAAAGTTACATTCCCAATTGTGAGGCTGAATTTTGGAGGAGGGAGCTTGAAAAACATAAAAAGGATTCTGTAAAACCTAAGTATTAATACAATTTCAGGATGAGTGCTATCAGTTCAGGGCAGGATAGAAGTCCTCTGAGCCTCAAGTAATGGGTGTGGTCCAGATGGCACTTCAGATATCAGGAACTCAGATATGGGTAATAATCCAGTTTTGGAGAGATTGGGGCATAAATCAAGCACACTAATAAGTTTGGGGCACCTAGGAATTTGGATTCTTTTATTTATTCATTTGTGTGACAAACATTTTTGAAAAACCTGTGAGGCACTGTGTAAGGCAAGGGAGACATAAGACTACAACCCAGAGATGGAAGGACTGGAGTGTAAAGCTTATAGAAGTGGTTCAGCAGCAAAAATGATCTAGATTTATCCACTGTCTGATGTGGCCATCCTACAGGTAGAATTTATGTTTGTCAGCTTAGTTGCTGAGATACAGTGCTAAGCAAGGCAGTAGAGAGTCATTTCTTTTCAATTGCCTTGGAGGATGGTGGTTTAAGGTGGACAAAGGAAACAGCTCTCTTCAAGAGCCTTGGCTCTGTGGACGCAAACAATGAAGCACGTTATGGTTAAATCTCAGATTAAACAGCATTTTAACCTTCTAAGAAGGAAATTATTGTCATCATTTCCTTATTTTCTCTATGAGTCTACTTTGTTTTATTCACTAGTTTGCTGTTTTATTTTTAATTCCATGTATTAATGATATGATACTGTTTGTCTTTCTCTGTCTGAATTATTTTGTTTAGCATTATGCCCCCCAAGTCCATCCATGTTGCTGCAAATGGCAACATTTCACTCTTGTTTTATGGCTGACCAGTGTGCCATTGTACACATGCACCACATCTTCTTCATTCATTCCTCTGTTGACGGCACCTAGGTTGTTTCCACAACTTGAAAACTATAAATAAAGCTGCTATGAACATTGGGGTGCATGTCTTTTAAAATTAGTGTTTTTGGATTTTTTTTTTTGATATATGCCCAGGAACGCAATTGCTGGGTCAGGTGGTAGTTCTATTTTTAGTGTATTGAGGAACTTCCATACTGTTTTCCATAGAGTCCACACGAATTTTCATACCCACAAATGGTGTAGGAGGGTTTCAGAAGGAAATTGTTTTTATTTTTTTTAATTTTATTTTATTTTTAAACTTTACAATATTGTATTAGTTTTCCTAAATATCGAAATGAATCCACCACAGGTATAACTGTGTTCCCCATCCTGAACCCTCCTCCCTCCTCCCTCCCCATACCCTCCCTCTGGGTCGTCCCAGTGCACCAGCCCCAAGCATCCAGTATCGTGCATCAAACCTGGACTGGCAACTGATTTCATACATGATATTATACATGTTTCAATGCCATTCTCCCAAATCTCCCCACCCTCTCCCTCTCCCACAGAGTCCATAAGACTGTTCTATACATCAGTGTCTCTTTTGCTGTCTCATACACAGGGTTATTGTTACCATCTTTCTAAATTCCATATATATGCATTAGTATACTGTATTGGTGTTTTTCTTTCTGGTTTACTTCACTCTGTATAATAGGTTCCAGTTTCATCCATCTCATTAGAACCGATTCAAATGTATTATTTTTAATGGCTGAGTAATACTCCATTGTGTATATGTACCACAGCTTTCTTATCCATTCATCTGCTGATGGGCATCTAGGTTGCTTCCATGTCCTGGCTATTATAAACAGTGCTGCGATGAATATTGGGGTACACGTGTCTCTTTCCCTTCTGGTTTCCTCAGGGTGTATGCCCAGCAGTGGGATTGCTGGATCATAAGGCAGTTCTATTTCCAGTTTTTTAAGGAATCTCCACATGGTTCTCCATAGTGGCTGTACTAGTTTGCATTCCCACCAACGGTGTAAGAGAGTTCCCTTTTCTCCACACCCTCTCCAGCATTTATTGCTTGTAGACTTATGGATTGCAGCCATTCTAACTGGTGTGAAATGGTACCTCATAGTGGTTTTGATTTGCATTTCTCTGATAATGAGTGATGTTGAGCATCTTTTCATGTGTTTGTTAGCCATCTGTATGTCTTCTTTGGAGAAATGTCTATTTAGTTCTTTGGCCCATTTTTTGATTCGGTCATTTATTTTTCTGGAGTTGAGCTGTAGGAGTTGCTTGTATATTTTTGAGATTAGTTGTTTGTCAGTTGCTTCATTTGCTATTATTTTCTCCCATTCTGAAGGCTGCCTTTTCACCTTGCTAATAGTTTCCTTTGATGTGCAGAAGCTTTTAAGGTTAATTAGGTCCCATTTGTTTATTTTTGCTTTTATTTCCAATATTCTGGGAGGTGGGTCATAGAGGATCCTGCTGTAATGTATGTCGGAGAGTGTTTTGCCTATGTTCTCCTCTAGGAGTTTTATAGTTTCTGATCTTATGTTGAGATCTTTAATCCACTTTGAGTTTATTTTTGTGTATGGTGTTAGAAAGTGTTCTAGTTTCATTCTTTTACAAGTGGTTGACCAGTTTTCCAAGCACCACTTGTTAAAGAGATTGTCTTTAATCCATTGTATATTCTTGCCTCCTTTGTCAAAGATAAGGTGTCCATATGTGTGTGGATTTATCTCTGGGCTTTCTATTTTGTTCCATTGATCAATATTTCTGTCTTTGTGCCAGTACCATACTGTCTTGATAATTGTGGCTTTGTAATAGAGTCTGAAGTCAGGTAGGTTGATTTCTCCAGTTCCATTCTTCTTTCTCAAGATAGCTTTGGCTATTCGAGGTTTTTTGTATTTCCATACAAATTGTGAAATTATTTGTTCTAGCTCTGTGAAGAATACCGTTGGTAGCTTGATAGGGATTGCATTGAATCTATAAATTGCTTTGGGTAGTATACTCATTTTCACTATATTGATTCTTCCAATCCATGAACATGGTATACTTCTCCATCTATTAGTGTCCTCTTTGATTTCTTTCACCAGTGTTTTATAGTTTTCTATATATAGGTCTTTAGTTTCTTTAGGTAGATATATTCCTAAGTATTTTATTCTTTCCGTTGCAATGGTGAATGGAATTGTTTCCTTAATTTCTCCTTCAGTTTTCTCATTATTAGTGTATAGGAATGCAAGGGATTTCTGTGTGTTGGTTTTATATCCTGCAACTTTACTATATTCATTGATTAACTCTAGTAATTTTCTGGTGGAGTCTTTAGGGTTTTCTATGTAGAGGATCATGTCATCTGCAAATAGTGAGTTTTACTTCTTCTTTTCCAATTTGGATTGCTTTTATTTCTTTTTCTGCTGTGATTGCTGTGGCCAAAACTTCCAAAACTATGTTGAATAGTAATGGTGAAAGTGGGCACCCTTGTCTTGTTCCTGACTTTAGAGGAAATGCTTTCAATTTTTCACCATTGAGGATAATGTTTGCTGTGGGTTTGTCATATATAGCTTTTATTATGTTGAGGTATGTTCCTTCTATTCCTGCTTTCTGGAGAGTTCTTATCATAAATGGATGTTGAATTTTGTCAAAGGCTGTCTCTGCATCTATTGAGATAATCGTATGGTTTTTATTTTTCAATTTGTTAATGTGTTGTATTACATTGATTGATTTGTGGATATTGAAGAATCCTTGCATCCCTGGGATAAAGCCCACTTGCTCATGGGGTATGATCTTTTTAATGTGTTGTTGGATTCTGATTGCTAGAATTTTGTTAAGGATTTTTGCATCTATGTTCATCAGTGATATTGGCCTGTAGTTTTCTTTTTTTGTGGCATCTTTGTCAGGTTTTGGTATTAGGGTGATTGTGGCCTCATAGAATGAGTTTGGAAGTTTACCTTCCTCTGCAATTTTCTGGAAGAGTTTGAGTAGGATAGGTGTTAGCTCTTCTCTAAATTTTTGGTAGAATTCAGCTGTGAAGCCGTCTGGACCTGGGCTTTTGTTTGCTGGAAGATTTCTGATTACAGTTTCAATTTCCATGCTTGTGATGGGTCTGTTAAGATTTTCTATTTCTCCCTGGTTCAGTTTTGGAAAGTTGTACTTTTCTAAGAATTTGTCCATTTCTTTCACGTTGTCCATTTTATTGACATATAATTGTTGATAGTAGTCTCATATGATCCTTTGTATTTCTGTGTTGTCTGTTGTGATCTCTCCATTTTCATTTCTAATTTTATTGATTTGATTTTTCTCCCTTTGTTTCTTGATGAGTCTGGCTAATGGTTTGTCAATTTTAGTTATCCTTTCAAAGAACCAGCTTTTGGCTTTGTTAATTTTTGTTATGTTCTCTTTTGTTTCTTTTGCATTTATTTCTGCCCTAATTTTTAAGATTTCTTTCCTTCTACTAACCCTGGGGTTCTTCATTTCTTCCTTTTCTAGTTGCTTTAGGTGTAGGGTTAGGTTATTTATTTGACTTTTTTCTTGTTTCTTGAGGTGTGCCTGTATTGCTATGAACTTTCCCCTTAGGACTGCTTTTACAGTGTCCCACAGGTTTTGGGTTGTTGTGTTTTCATTTTTATTCTTTTCTATGCAAATTTTGATTTCTCCTTTGATTTCTTCTGTGATTTGTTGGTTATTCAGCAGCGTGTTGTTCAGCCTCCATATGTTGGAATTTTTAATAGTTTTTCTCCTGTAATTGAGATCTAATCTTACTGCATTGTGGTCAGAAAAGATGCTTGGAATGATTTCTATTTTTTTGAATTTACCAAGGCTAGATTTATGGCCCAGGATGTGATCTATCCTGGAGAAGGTTCCATGTGCACTTGAGAAAAAGGTGAAATTCATTGTTTTGGGATGAAATGCCCTATAGATATCAATTAGGTCTAACTGGTCTATTGTATCATGTAAAGTTTGTGTTTCCTTGTTAATTTTCTGTTTAGCTGATCTATCCATAGGTGTGAATGGGGTATTAAAGTCTCCCACTATTATTGTGTTATTGTTACTTTCTCCTTTCATACTTGTTAGCATTTGTCTTACATATTGCGGCGCTCCCGTGTTGGGTGCATATATATTTATAATTGTTATATCTTCTTCTTGGATTGATCCTTTGATCATTATGTAGTGTCCATCTTTGTCTCTTTTCACAGCCTTTGTTTCAAAGTCTATTTTATCTGATAATAAGTATTGCTACTCCTGTTTTCTTTTGGTCCCTATTTGCATGGAAAATCTTTTTCCAGCCCTTCACTTTCAGTCTGTATGTGTCCCCTGTTTTGAGGTGGGTCTCTTGTAGACAACATATGTAAGGGTCTTGTTTTTGCATCCATTCAGCCAGTCTTTGTCTTTTGGTTGGGGCTTTCAATCCATTTACGTTTAAGGTAATTACTGATAAGTATGATCCCGTTGCCATTTACTTTATTGTTTTGGGTTCGAGTTTATACACCAATTTTGTGTTTCCTGTCTAGAGAATATCCTTTAGTATTTGTTGGAGAGCTGGTTTGGTGGTGCTGAATTCTCTCAGCTTTTGCTTGTCTGAGAAGCTTTTGATTTCTCCTTCATATTTGAATGAGATCCTTGCTGGGTACAATAATCTGGGCTGTAGGTTATTTTCTTTCATCACTTTAAGTATGTCTTGCCATTCCCTCCTGGCTTGAAGAGTTTCTATTGAAATATCAGCTGTTATCCTTATGGGAATTCCCTTGTGTGTTATTTGTTGTTTTTCCCTTGCTGCTTTTAATATTTGTTCTTTGTGTTTGATCTTTGTTAATTTGATTAATATGTGTCTTGGGGTGTTTTGCCTTGGGTTTATCCTGTTTGGGAGTCTCTGGGTTTCTTGGACTTGGGTGATTATTCCCTTCCTCATTTTAGGGAACTTTTCAACTATTATCTCTTCAAGTATTTTCTCATGGTCTTTCTTTTTGTCTTCTTCTTCTGGGACCCCTATGATTCGAATGTTGTAGCATTTAATATTGTCCTGGAGGTCTCTGAGATTATCCTCATTTCTTTTAATTCGTTTTTCTTTTATCCTCTCTGATTCATTTATTTCTTCCATTCTATCTTCTAATTCACTAATCATATCTTCTGCCTCTGTTATTCTACTATTTGTTGCCTCCAGAGTGTTTTTAATTTCATTTATTGCATTATTCATTTTATATTGACTCTCTTTTATTTCTTCTAGGTTCTTGTTAAACCTTTCTTGCATCTTCTCAGTCTTTGTCTCCAAGCTATTTATCTGTGATTCCATTTTGATTTCAAGATTTTGGATCAATTTCACTATCATTATTCGGAATTCTTTATCAGGTAGAATCCCTATCTCTTCCTCTTTTGTTTGGTCTGGTGGGCATTTATCCTGTTCCTTTATCTGCTGGGTATTCCTCTGTCTCTTCATCTTGTTTAAATTGCTGAGTTTGGGGTGTCCTTTATGTATTCTGGCAGTTTGTGGAGTTCTCTTTATTGTGGCGTTTCCTCTCTCTGTGTGGGTTTGTACAGGTGGCTTGTCAAGGTTTCCTGGTTAGGGAAGCTTGTGTCAGTGTTCTGGTGGGTGGAGCTGTATTTCTTCTCTCTGGAGTGCAATGAAATGTCCAGTAATGAGTTATGGGATGTCTATGGTTTTGGGGTGACTTTGGCTGCCTGTATCTTGGAGCTCAAGGCTGTGTTCCTTGTTGCTGGAGAATTTGCTTGATATGTCTTGCCCTGAAACTTGTTTCACCCAGAGAGGTTTACAGCGTTATATGGAGAAGAGAAGAGTGAGGAGGGAGTTAGAGGTGACCCGAATGAGATGAGGTGGAATCAATAGAGGAGAGAGTGGGCTTTTCAGTAATCTCTTCTTTATGTGCACTCCACAACTGGACCGCTCAGAGTTGTTCACAGAGTTATAGAGAGAAGAGAAGAAGGAGGAAGGTGGCAGAGGTGGCCAGGAGGATAAATGGGGGGAATGAAAAGGAGGGAGACAGATCCAGCCAGTAATCAGTTCCCTAAGTGTTTTCCACCATCTGGAACACACAGAAATTCACAGAGTTGAGTAGAGTAGAGAGGGGTTAGGGAGGAGACACAGGCGACCTGGTGGAGAAAAAGGAGAGTCCAAAGGGAGAGAGAGCAGTTAAGCCAGTAATCTCGCTCCCTAGTGAAAAATGGGTAGTGAAGATTGGGTTCTTAAAGGTACAAAATTGGTAACAAATACATAAAAGCAAAAATTAAAAATCTAGAGTAGATTTTGGAATTTCAAAAATACAGTGTTAAAGAAAAGTAGGAAAAAAAAGGTCAAAAAATTATAATATATATATATGAAGTTTGCTTTAAAAAAAATAAGGTCTTTTTTTTTTTTTGCAAAGTAATTGATTGTAAAAGTGGAAATTAAAGGAATAATAAAGGACTTTTTAAAAGTTTTTTTTAATTAAAAAAGAATAATTTAAAAAAAAGAAAGAATGATCGTACAAGTAGTAAAAATATATCTAGGACTTTCTCCAGTTTTGTTGTGAGTATTGTGGGTTCAGTTCTTTTTTGGCTAGTTCCTTGGTCCCACTTATATTTCTCAAGATCTATAGGCCCCTTCCTATGTAGTTGGTAGTAACCACAGGGTTTTAATCTATTGCCTGTAGCTTCCAAGGCTGTTCCCTCTGTTATAGCTTCTTCTGTTTGCTGGTCTCTTCAGTGTCTGGTTTCTGCCCTGACACAAAGGGCATGGTGGAGGACACTTTTTTTTTTTTTTTTTTAGGCGCACTTGTTCAGTCGTGCTGAGGGGAGGTAGGGAGGGATGCTACAAACAAATAACACTGGTGTGTGCTTGCAGTGCCTCAGCCACACTGGGTCTGCCCCCCATTCACGGCGCGTATAGCCTCTCTGCCCACACTGCACAGGCTCTAGGTTGCTCTGCTGGGAACCATCCGCGGTCGGCACTGGGCTGCCTGTACTTCCCAGGTCCAAGCCGCTCAGGTTCAGGTACTTGGGTAGTCCTCAGAGGCACAGACTCTAGGTTGGGCCTGTGTTTTGTGCCCTTCCCAGATCCGAGCAGCTCAAGTAATGAGGTGTTTGGCACGCACAATTGCTGCGACTTATCGCCTCCCCGCCGCTCGGTTATCTAGGTGTGCACCGGCACACCTTCTCAGGCAGATGTTAACCGTCCAGACCCCCAAGAAGTTTTAGTTAGCAAAGAAGCCTGCTTACAGTTTTATAGATAATGTCTCTCTGGGGCTGCTATTGTCCGCTTCCGGCTCTGGATGCCTATCACCGGAGGGGGATGGTCTGCCGCCGGCTATCTCTGTTCAGTCCTTTGTTCCATGTGCGGGCTTGGCGGTGTCATAGGTTAGGGCTGGCTTTTCACGTGGTAGATATCCCACAGTCTGGTTTGCTAGCCCAAATTATTTCGCTCAGATAGCGCTCGGGGTATTCAGGCAAGATCCTTGCGATGCAGCCCGCGTAGCGCCTCCCTGCCCAGCCCCCACTTGCTAATGGCGGATGCAGGCGTCTGCGCTGTTTCTCCGCTGGGGGAGTTACCGTAGGGCTTGCAATGTGCGGGTTTTAATTGTTTGTTTATTTTTCCTCCCTGTTATGTTGCCCGCTGTGCTTCCAAGGCTCGGCACAGATTCGGCAGTGAGAAGGTTTCCTGGTGTTTGGAAACTTCTCTCTTTTTAAGACTCCCTTCCCGGGACGGAACTCCGTCCCTCCCTCTTTTGTCCCTTTTTTTGTCTTTTATATTTTTTCCTACCTCCTTTCGAAGACTTGAGTTGCTTTTCTGGGTGCCTGATGTCCTCTGCCAGCATTCAGAAGTTGTTTTGTGGAATTTACTCAGCGTTTAAATGTTCTTTTGATGAATTTGTGGGAGAGAAAGTGTTCTCCCCATCCTACTCCTCCGCCATCTTAGCTCCTCTCCAGGAAATTGTTTTTAGAAAAGACTTAAGTCCCTCTAAGAGGCCAGAGCAGACATCCACATAGATGACTGCCAACACCTTGCCATTCCATGGGAAAAGAAAGATCTTCCTCAACATTGTCTGCCAAATGTTATTTACAAATTTCTTTTTGATGGTCAAAACCCCACACAACTCCCTGTTAGTCAAGCTGGGAACATATGGGACTCAGGTATGAATCAGTTCATTAAAAACTTTGTAATTTTGATCAGTAAGGAGAGGGTAGGTAGGTTCTTTAAAAGACTGAATGTTGAGAGGGATAGGGAGTTTTATTAATAAATAAGATAGCAAAAGGGGAAGAATATAAAATACTCCCAAACCAGTTTTGATTGTTTTAAAAACACTACCTTCCAAGGGAGATGGAATCAAATTTCTTGAGTGCATCCCTGACATCTTATGTTCTTTGAAATGCAAACTGTACTTTTTCATTATACGTGGTGTTCTTATTCATAGATTCCAAATTCCCTGGATAACCTGCTGAAAATTTATTTTGTTGCACATAGAGCCCCACAAAGTTATTGACAATGTTTATAAGGTGAAACTCAATTCAGTGAATAAATTAATAAAATGAATAAATGATAAATGAACTGAAATGTAATAAATTAATAAAACCTCAACATATTATTCCTTCCAATATGTTCAGGAGGGAGTGTTTCAGCTGCTAAATGGATTGCAGTTAAGTGAATTAAAAAACAAAATAAAATTTAAAGTGCTCTATTATTCATTAAATTATTTTAGAACCTTGCTAATCTATTTTAGATCACTCAGGCCCATAAGTGCCTATTGTCAAAAGCTGATAAAATGTGAAGAATTGCTTTTCATACACTGGAGTCAACTGAAGGCAGTAACACTCTAGAGTGTTAAGGTCAAGTCTATGGGGCATAAAGTAAGTGCCTTTGCAGCTTGAAAACTCTCAAAAAGTGTTGGAGGAGTTATTTTTATGTTTTGCAAGAGCCACTCTTTAAAATTTGTTGTTTTTTAAAAAAATAAAAATGAAATGGAAGAAGCTTCTCAATTTTAAACAATTCAATTTAAAGTGAGATACATCAATGGGTCATCCTGGAAGATTTTCTGAGTTAAAACTCAGTTGCTAAAAACAGATGATCCAGAAGTCCTACTCCTTGGTACGTATCTGGAGACAACTCTAAATGCAAAGATACATGCACTAAAATATTCACTGCAGCACTGTTTTCAATAGCCAAGACATGGAGTTAGAAAGTGTTCTAGTTTCATTCTTTTACAAGTGGTTGACCAGTTTTCCTAGCACCACTTGTTAAAGAGATTGTCTTTTCTCCATTATATATTCCTGACTCCTTTGCCAAAGATACGGTGTCCATAGGTGCGTGGATTTATCTCTGGGCTTTCTATTTTGTTCTATTGATCTATATATCTGTCTTTGTACCAGTACCATACTGTCTTGATGACTGTGACTTTGTAGTAGAGCCTGAAGTCAGGCAGGTTGATTCCCCCAGTTCCATTCTTCTTTCTCAAGATTGCTTTGGCTATTCGAGGTTTTTTTGTATTTCCACATAAATTGTGAAATTATTTGTTCTAGCTCTGTGAAAAATACTGTCGGTAGCTTGATAGGGATTGCATTGACTCTATAGATTGCTTTGGGTAGTATACTAATTTTCACTATATTGATTCTTCCCATCCATGAACATGGTATATTTCTCCATCCATTAGTGTCCTCTTTTATTTCTTTCACGAGTGTTTTATATTTTTCTATATATAGGTCTTGGATTACTGTGATATTGAATGGTTTGCCTTAGAAATGAACAGAGATCATTCTTTCGTTTTTGAGATTGCATCCAAGTTCTGGATTTCAGACTCTTTGGTTGACCATGATGGCTACTACATTTCTTCTGAGGGATTCCTGCCCACAGTAGTAGATATAATGGTCATCTGAATTAAATTCACCCATTCCAGTCCATTTTAGTTCGCTGATTCCTAGAATGTCAACATTCACTCTTGCCATCTCTTGTTTGACCATTTCCAATTTGCCTTGATTCATGGACCTGACATTCCAGGTTCCTATGCAATATTGCTCTTTACAGCATCAGACCTTGCTTCTATCACCAGTCATATCCACAGCTGGGTATTCTTTTTGCTTTGGCTCCATCCCTTCATTCTTTCTGGAGTTATTTCTCCACTGATCTCCAGTAGCATATTGGGCACCTACTGACCTGGGGAGTTTCTCTTTCAGTATCCTATCATTTTGCCTTTTCATACTGTTCATGAGGTTCTCAAGGCAAGAATACTGAAGTGGTTTGCCATTCCCTTCTCCAGTGGACCACATTCTGTCAGATCTCTCCACCATGACCTGCCGGTCTTGTGTTGCTCCACAGGCATGGCTTAGTTTCATTGAGTTAGACAAGGCTGTGATCCTAGTGTGATTAGACTGACTAGTTTTCTGCGAGTATGGTTTCAGTGTGTCTGCCCTCTGGTGCCTTCTTGCAACACCTACTGTCTTACTTGGGTTTCTCTTACCTTGGGCGTGGGTTATCTCTTCACGGCTGCTCCAGCAAAGCGCAGCCATTGCTCCTTACCTTGGACGAGGGGTATCTCTGGACCACCACCCTTCCTGACCTTCAACGTGGGATAGCTCCTCTAGGCCCACCTGCGCCCATGCTCCTTGGATGTGGGGTTGGTCTTCCCAGCTGCCGCCCCTGGCCTCCGGTGTGGGGTAGCTCCTCCTGGCCACCACCCCTGGCCTCAGGCATGGGGGCATCAGGTAGCTCCTCCCGGCCACCGCCCCTGACCTTGGACGCAGGGTAGCTCCTCTCGGCTGTCGCCCCGACCTTGGACGCAGGGTAGCTCCTCCCAGTCACCACCCCTGACCTCGGACATGGGTAGCTCCTCTTGGCCGTGTTTTAGTGTGCTGGTGGCAGCCGCCCTCTCTTTAGTGTGCCGGTTGCAGCCGCCCGTGCTTTTTGAGTGCCGAAGAATTGATGCTTTTGAACTGTGGTGTTGTACAAGACTCTTGAGAGTCCCTTGGACTACAAGGAGATCCAACCAATCCATTCTGAAGGAGATCAGCCATGAGATTTCTTTGGAAGGAATGATGCTGAAGCTGAAACTCCAGTACTTTGGCCACCTCATGTGAAGAGTTGACTCACTGGAAAAGACTTTGATGCTGGGAGGGATTGGGGACAGGAGGAGAAGGGGACGACAGAGGATGAGATGGCTGAATGGCATCACTGACTCGATGGACATGAGTCTGAGTGAACTCCAGGAGTTGGTGATGGACAGGGAGGCCTGGCGTGCTGTGATTCATGGGGTCACAAAGAGTCGGACACGACTGAGCAACTGAACTGAACTGATATATAGGTCTTTAGTTTCCTTAGGTAGATATATTCCTAAGTATTTTATTCTTTTTGTTGCATTGGGGAATGGAATTGTTTCCTTAATTTCTGTTTCTATTTTCTCATTATTAGTGTATAGGAATGCAAGGGATTTCTGTGTGTTGGTTTTATATCCTGCAACTTTACTATATTCATTGATTAACTCTAGTAATTTTCTGGTGGAGTCTTTAGGATTTTCTATGTAGAGGATCATGTCATCTGCAAACAGTGAGAGATTTACTTCTTCTTTTCCAATTTGGATTCTGTTTATTTCTTTTTCTGCTCTGATTGCTGTGACCAAAACTTTCAAACCTATGTTTAATAGCAGTGGTGAAAGTGGGCACCCTTGTCTTGTTCCTGACTTTAGGGGAAATGCTTTCAATATTTCACCATTGAGGATAATGTTTGCTGTGGTTTTGTCATATATAGCTTTTATTATGTTGAGATATGCTCCTTCTATTCCTGATTTCTGGAGAGTTTTTATCATAAATGGATGTTGACTTGTGTCAAAGGCTGTCTCTGCATCTATTGAGATAATCATATGGTTTTTATTTTTCAATTTGTTAATGTGGTGTAATACATTGGTTTGTGGATATTGAAGAATCCTTGCATCCCTGGGATAAAGTCTACTTGGTCATGGTGTATGAACTTTTTAATGTGTTGTTGGATTCTGATTGCTAGAATTTTGTTAAGGATTTTTGCATCTATGTTCATCAGTGATATTGGCCTGTAGTTTTCTTTTTTTGTGGCATCTTTGTCAGGTTTTGGTATTAGGGTGATGGTGGCCTCATAGAATGAGTTTGGAAGTTTACCTTCCTCTGCAATTTTCTGGAAGAGTTTGAGTAGGATAGGTGTTAGCTCTTCTCTAAAGTTTTGGCAGTTCAGCTGTGAAGCCGTTTGGACCTGGGCTTTTGTTTGCTGGAAGATTTCTGATTACAGTTTCAATTTCCATGCTTGTGATGGGTCTGTTAAGATTTTCTATTTCTTCCTGGTTCAGTTTTGGAAAGTTGTACTTTTCTAAGAATTTGTCCATTTCTTCCAAGTTGTCCATTTTATTGGCATATAATTGCTGATAGTAGTCTCTTATGATCCTTTGTATTTCTGTGTTGTCTGTTGTGATCTCTCCATTTTCATTTCTAATTTTATTGATTTGATTTTTCTCCCTTTGTTTCTTGATGAGTCTGGCTAATGGTTTGTCAATTTTAGTTATTCTTTCAAAGAACCAGCTTTTGGGTTTGTTGATTTTTACTATGGTCTCTTTTGTTTCTTTTGCATTTGTTTCTGCCCTAGTTTTTAAGATTTCTTTCTTAAAATAAATCTTATTTTAAGATTTCTTCATTTTTTCATTTCTTCCTTTTCTAGTTGCTTTAGATGTAGAGTTATGTTATTTATTTGACTTTTTTCTAACACCATACATAAAAATAAACTCAAAATGGATTAAAGATCTCAACGTAAGATCAGAAACTATAAAACTCCTAGAGGAGAACATAGGCAAAACACTCCCTGACATAAATCACAGCAGGATCCTCTATGACCCATCTCCCAGAATATTGGAAATAAAAGCAAAAATAAACAAATGGGACCTAATTAAAATTAAAAGCTTCTGCACAACAAAGAAAACTATAAGCAAGGTGAAAAGACAGCCTTCAGAATGGGAAGAAATAATAGCAAATGAAGCAACTGACAAACAACTAATCTCAAAAATATACAAGCAACACCTGCAGCTCAATTTCAGAAAAATAAATGACCCAATCAAAAAATGGGCCAAAGAACTAAACAGACATTTCTCCAAAGAAGACATACAGATGGCTAACAAACACATGAAAAGATGTTCAACATCACTCAATATCAGAGAAATGCAAATAAAAACCACAGTGAGGTGCCATTTCATGCCAGTCAGAATGGCTGGTATCCGAAAGTCTACAAACAATAAATGCTGGAGAGGATGTGGAGAAAAGGGAACCCTCTTACACTTTTGATGGGAATGCAAACTAGTACAGCCACTGTGGAGAACAGTGTGGAGATTCCTTAAAAATTGGAAATGGAACTGCCTTATGACTCAGCAGTCCCACTGCTGGGCATACACTCTGAGGAAACCAGAACTGAAAGAGACACGTGTACCCCAATGTTCATCACAGCACTGTTTATAATAGCCAGGACATGGAAGCAACCTAGATGCCCATCAGCAGATGAATGGATAAGAAAGCTGTGGTACATATACACAATGGAGTATTACTCAGCCATTAAAAAGAATACATTTGAATCAGTTCTAATGAGGTAGATGAAACTGGAGCCCATTATACAGAGTGAAGTAAACCAGAAAGAAAAACACCAATATAGTATACTAAAGCATATATATGGAATTTAGAAAGATGGTAATGATAACCCTGTATGTGAGACAGCAAAAGAGACACAGATGTATAGAACAGTCTTTTGGAGTCTGTGGGAGAGGGCGAGGGTGGGATGATTTGGGAGAATGACATTGAAACATGTATAATATCAAATGTGAAATGAATCACAAGACCAGGTTCGATGCATGATCCAAGATACTCGGGCCTGGTGCAGTGGGATGACCCAGAGGGATGGTATGGGGATGGAGGTGGGAAGGGGGTTCAAGATGGGGAACATGTGTACACCCATGGTGGATTCATGTTGACGTATGGCAAAACCAATACAATATTGTAAAGTAATTAGCCTCCAATTAAAATAAATAAATTTATATTTAAAAATATAAAACAGCTGTCAGTTGAGCACCAACAATCATATTGTATAGATAGTAAATCCAAGAACAGTAACAGAGAGCTTGATTGAAGAGACTGGGCTTGAATCAGCATTGAAAGTGGTCAGGCTGTGAGCAGGTGGAGGATGTGTACTCTAGCTGTGGGATTTAATAAAGAAAAGTAAAAGACTTTTTGAACAACAGATTAACATGATGTAGACATTTAAGAAAGAAGATGAGTTGGGGAGATGGATGAAAACCTAGTTTCTGGTGGTTTTTTGGCGAACCACAAGATAAAGGAGCATAAAGATTTGTTTAAAAATCAGTAGGACTAGGTAAAAGTAGAGGAGGACTCAGGTAACCAAAGCTGTGGACTTAATGTAAAAGTGATGATAGTCTTAGGAAGTTGAGTAAAATATATGGAAGGAGAGATGGCATAATTTTGGACACACTGAGTTTGAGGACAGAAAGATATAAAAATATTTGGGAAACACCTGGAGACATGATTTTGGAACTGAGAAAGTTCAGAACTAGAGTTATGGGAACAAGTCCAGGTTGTCAATTGAAGAGCAGAATGGAAGATGCAGTCGTGGGCACCACCCAAGATAAGAGGGAGGTAGGGAGATGAGGCTTAAAACTCAACATTCCGAAAACTAAAATCAGTCCCATCACTTCATGGCAAATAGATGGGGAAAAAAAGGAAACAGTGACAGACTTTATTTTCTTGTGCTCCAAAATCACTGCAGACAGTGAAATTAAAAGACACTGCTCCTGGGAAGAAAAGCTGTGACAAACCTAGACAGTGTATGAAAAAGTATAGACATCACTTTGCAATAAAGGACCATCTAGTCAAAGCTATAGTTTTTCCACTGATCAAGCACAGATGTGAGTGTTGGACCATAAAGAACGCTGAGCGCCAAAGAATTGATCCTGTCAAACTATGGTGCTGGACAAGACTACTGAGAGTCCCTTGGACTGCAAGGAGATCAAACCAGTCAGTTCTAAAGAAAACCAATCCAGAATATTCATTGGAAGGACTGATGCTTAAGCTGGAGCTCAAGTACTTTGGCCACCTGATGCAAAGAGTCAACTCATTGGAAAAGGCCCTGATGCTGGGAAAGACTGAGGGCAGGAGGAGAAGGGGATGACATAGGGGATGGTTGAATGGCATCACTGACTGAATGTACATGAGTTTCAGCAAACTCTGGGACACAGTGAAGGGCAGGCAAGCTTGGTGTGCTGCAGTTCATGGGGTCACAGAGGGTCAGACACAACTTAGCAACTTTACAACAATGACAGAGTGAGATGAGGAGACTGTGACAAGAAGTACGTGTACTTCTTATTGAAAGTGGAAATTTATACCATGAAAGTAAAATTCAAGAGAACCTCTAGAAAGGATGAGTGGACAGCAGAGTGATGGCTGTATATTTGGTTGAAGTAATCTTACTGGGAAAAATCTCCAAGCTAAAAAACTGAATAAATTGATGCAAGGTGCTAGAGGAGAAATGAGAATAAAGGGCATAGGAGAAAAATTTATGTCTTCAGTTGATAGCTGACCAGCCTGGAATAATGAAACTATCTTTGAAATGAGAATGTAGATCTTGATTCTTAATTCTTTCAAACAGTATGACCTTGGCCAAATTAAGTGGTGGACTAGACAGTATCTAAGTTCTAAAACTCCTTTGTTCGTTGTATAAGCATTTGTCAAGGGACTGTTGTGCTTCCCACTTCACAGTGTAGTTATTCCTGTTGGCAGTGGTCTGAAAGCTTTGTTACACATCTGTTAACACCACATAGGACAGGAGGTGTTTGCATACATCACTCGAGTGGCAGTTGCCATCTAGCATGACCCTGAAATGCATTAAAGGAAAGCAGAAGTGACATCTGTAAAGTGGAGTTGTTAAAGTGCTCTTCAAAGCCTTTGTGTAATAAGGAGTCTCTGGAACAGGGAGAGCAGTTTCTTGCAATAGAGTTTACTGCCCTGTGTATTCATCTATTTTTCCTCAAATTTGGGGGTTAAGTAAATAGCTATCCTTTTTAAAAATCCTCCTTGTTAAATAGTTTAATTCTTAGTCTTAGCTTAGGTTCATCAGGAAAAAATGTCCTTTCATCTAAAAAAATAGTATGTAAAATTCTACCCTGGAAGAGAACACAAGTGAGTTTTCATATTAAAGTAACAGGAGAAGACAGTGTATATAGAAATAAAAATGCCTTGATAATTTGGTCAGATTTACAGCTGCTAGATTTACACAAACATGTACAATAAAAATGTTTCATCTATGTTTCGAGTGAGTTTCAAGAAACAGCCACCTTCCCAAGTGCCTGACATCCAAAATCTTAAAGAAGAAAACCTTGTGAGAAGTTTTCAGCCTAACGAAAAGGGGCATGACTCTAATAGACTCCTCCCATTATATGAACTGTACTGTCACACCCTGGGCATTATTATCTGAAAATACTTTGACTTTCTTTGCTGTACATAGGGTTTCTGCCTTAACATCTTAGCCACCTTTCTAATATCTTCTGACCGTACACATTTTGTTAACTTTAAACCTTCTCTTCTTCATTTCCTCTGAGTCTCTGTTAGTTGGATAAAGCTGGCAGGCTAGAAAGAGCCCGTGGATGACACAGTCTGCCACTTTCTACCCCCGAAGTTTTGAGCATTATTTTATTTTATTTTTAAACATGAATTCTCTCAGAGTAGATTACAAAAATAGCGTTCGGAATCGATGATACAATTTTTATATAGTTGTTTTACAATCCAGGATAAACTACACATAGAGAAGAGTTTTTAGTCGGTGAAATATTGCTTTCAAGCTCATAGTTCTTTGGATGTAAATTTAGGAAATAAGCTAAACTTTGAGGCATTTTCAAGAACTGAGAAGTACTTGGGCATTATCCAAAGACTGGGAGTGGCAACATGGACATCCTTAAAGAGCAGATAAAAACTAAATCTGGACTTCAGCTCATGCTGACTTAAAATCAACATCCTAAACAAAACATGTCGTGTTATTTCTGTTACTTCAGGCTACATTTTCTTGATGTAAATTGTGGAGATAAGAAAACACAAACATCCTAGTAAATTCAGTGATTTTCATTCACATGGTCCAATTGTCGAACTGCTGAGGTGATGTGAGCAAGGTAAGTTGTGAATTTAACGTATTAGATGCATTTGTGATGGCATGGTTATATGAGTGGCATTTATGAAAGGGTTGTGGGGGTAACTGTGATGTGGTCATCTGTGCTGCTTGTCCAGTGAAGTCAACCATCACTCAGATGGTAAAATAGAACTGTGTTGAGTGTCCACACTGACCTGGTGATGGTAGTGGTGAAGAGTTTGCAGCCAGTTCTTGACAGACGAATTCAAATGGAAAATATAGTGTACAGAATTTAGGAAGAGCAGTCAGATTTGGATGAGAACATAACCTAATGTTTGGGGACCATTTAAGTAGGCACTCATGTACCCTCATCAGTTTAGTCACTCAGTTGTGTCTGACTCTGCAGAGCCATGGACTGAAGCATGCCAGGTTTCCCTGTCCATCACCAACTCCCAGAACTTGCTCAAACTCATGTCCATCGCATTGGTGATGCCATCCAACCATCTCATCCTCTGTCATCCCCTTCTCCTCCTGCCCTCAATCTTTCCCAGCATCAGGGTCTTTTCCAATGAGTTGGCTATTTGCATCAGGTGGCCAATGTATTGGAATTTCAGTTTCAGCATCAGTCCTTCCAATGTCTATTCAGGACTAATTTCCTTTAGGATGCACTTGTTTGATCTCCTTGTAGGCCAAGGGACTCACAAGAATCCTCTCCAACATCACAGATCAAAAGCATCAATTCTTCGGCACTCAGATTTCTTTATAGTCCAAATTTCACATCCACAGATGACTACTGAAAAAGTCATAGCTTTGACTAGACAGACCTTTGTTGGCAAAGTAATGTCTCTGCTTTTTAATATGCTGTCTAGTTTGGTCATAAATTTTCTTCCCAGGAGCAAGCGTCTTTTAATTTCATCACTGCAGTCACCATCTGCCGTGATTTTGGAGCCCAAGAAAATAAAGTTTATCTCTATTGTCATTGTTTCCCCCATCTGTTTGCCGTAAATTGATGGGACTGGATGCCATGACCTTTATTTTTTGAATGTTAAGTTTTAAGAAAGCTTTTTCACTTGCTTCTTTCAATTTTATCAAGAGGCTCTTTAGTTCCTCACGTTCTGCCATAAGGGTAGTATCATCTGCATATCTGAGGTTATTTATATTACTCCCAGAAATCTTGATTTCAGCATTTCACATGATGTACTCTGCATATAAGTTAAATAAGCAGGGTGACAGAATACACCCTTGATGTACACCTTTCCCAATTTGGAACCAGTCTGTTGTTTCATGTCCAGTTCTAACTGTTACCTCTTGTCCTGCATACACATTTCTCAGAGGCAGGTAAGGTGGTCTGGTTTTCCCATCTCTTGAAGAATTTTCCACAGTTTGTTTTGATCTGCACAGTCAAAGGCTTTGCTGTAATCAATAAGGATAAGCAGATGTTTTTCTGTAACTCTCTTGCTTTTTTGATGATCCAAAGGATGTTGACAATTTGATCTCTGGTTCCTCTGCCTTTTCTAAATCCAGCTTGGACATCTGAAAGTTCATGTTTCATATACTGTTGAAGCCCGGCTTAGAGAATTTTGAGCATTACTTTGATGGCATGTGAAATGAGTGCAATTATGTGGTCAAGGCTATGGTTTTTCCAGTGGTCATATATGGAGGTGAGAGTTGGACTATAAAGAAAGCTGAGCACAGAAGAATTGATGCTTTTGAACTGTGGTGTTGGAGAAGACCCTTGAGAGTCCCTTGGACTGCAAGGAAATAAAACCAGTCCATCCTAAAGGAAATCAGTCCTGGGTGTTCATTGGAAGAACTTATGTTGAAGCTGAAACTCCAATAATTTGACCACCTGATACGAAGAGTTTATTCATTTGAAAAGACCCTGATGCTGGGAGGGATTGAGGGCAGGAGGAGAAGGGGATGACAGAGGATGAGATGGCTGGATGGCATCACCTACTCGATGGACATGGGTTTGGGTGAACTCTAGGAGTTGGTGATGGACAGGGAGGCCTGGCGTGCTTCGGTTCATTGGGTCACAGAGTCGGACACGACTGAGCAACTGAACTGAACTGATGTGGTAATTTTACCATTCTTTGGCATTGCTCTTCTTAGGGATTGGAATGAAAACTGACCTTTTCCAGTCCTGTGGCCACTGCTGAGTTTTCCAAATTTGCTGGCATATTGAGTGCAGCACTTTCACAGCATCATCTTTTAAGATTTGAAATAGCTCAACTGAAATGCCATAACCTCTGCTAGCTTTGTTTATAGTGATGCTTCCTAAGGCCCACATGACTTTGCATTCTAGGAGGTCTTGTTCTAGGTGATTGATCACACCATTATGGTAATCTGGGTCAAGAAGATCTCTTTTGTATGGTTGTTCTGTGTATTCTTGCCACCTCTTAATATCTTCTGCTTCTGTTAGGTCCATGCCATTTATGTTCTTTATTGTCCCCATCTTTGCATGAAATGTTCCCTTGGTATCTCTAACTTTCTTGAAGAGATCTCTAGTCTTTCCCTTTCTATGGTTTTCCTCTATTTCTTTGTATTGATCACCAAGGAAGGATCTCTTATCTCTCCTTGCTATTCTTTGGAACTCTGCATTCAAATGGGTATATCTTTCATTTTCTCCTTTGTCTTTCACTTGTCTTCTTTTCTCATCTATTTCTGAGGCTTCCTCAGACAACCATTTTGCCTTTTTGCATTTCCTTTTCTTTGAGGTGGTCTTGGTCACTGCCTCCTGTACAATGTCACGAACCTCTAAATATAGTTCTTCGGGTACTCTTTCAGATCTAATCCCTTGAATATGTTTGTCATTCCCACTGTATAATCATTGGGGATTTAATTTAGATCACACCTGAATGGTCTAGTGGTTTTCCCTACTTTCTTCATTTTAAGTCTGAATTTGGCAATAAGGAGTTCATTATCTGAGTCACAGTCAGCTCCCACTCTTATTTTTACTGACTATATAGAGCTTCTCCATCTTTGGCTGCAAAGGATATAATCAGTCTGAGTTTGGTATTGACCATCTGGTGATATCCATGTTCTGAGTCTTCTCTTGTGTTGTTGGAAGAGGGTGTTTGCTATGACCAGTGCATTCTCTTGGAAAAATCTGGTATTAAAGAGATGCTACACAATAGTCAGTACATGGGAGAAACCCAGATGTCCAGTGACAGATGAATGCATGAAGAAGATGTGGTACATAAATACAATGGAACTTTCAGTTCAGTTCAGTTCAGTCGTTCAGTCATGTCCGACTCTTTGTGACCCCTTGAATCGCAGGCCTCCCTGTCCATCACCAACTCCCAGAGTTCACTCAAACTCACGTGTATCGAGTCGGTGAAGCCATCCAGCAATCTCATCCTCTGTCATCCCTTTTTCCTCCTGCTCCCAATTCCCCCCAGTATCAGGGTCTTTTCCAATGACTCAGCTCTTCGCATGAGGTGGCCAAAGTACTGGAGTTTCAGCTTCAGCATCAGTCCTTCCAATGAACACCCAGGACTGGTCTCCTTTGGGATGGACTGGCTGGATCTCCTTGCAGTCCAAGGGACTCTCAAGAGTCTTCTCCAGCACCACAGTGCAAAAGAATCAATTCTTTGATGCTCAGCTTTCTTCCCAGTCCAACTCTAACATCCATACATGACCACTGAAAAAACCATGGCCTTGACTAGACAGACCTTTGTTGGCAAAGTAATATCTCTGCTTTTTAATATGCTATCTAGGTTGGTCATAACTTTCTTTCCAAAGAGTAAGCGTCTTTTAATTTCATGGCTGCAATCACCATCTGCAGTGATTTTGGAGCCCAGAAAAATAAAGTCTGACACTGTTTCCACTGTTTCCCCATCTATTTCCCATGAAGTGATGAGACCAGATGCCATGATCTTAGTTTTCTGAATGTTGAGCTTTAAGCCAACTTTTTCACTCTCCTCTTTCACTTTCATCAAGAGGCTTTTTAGTTCCTTTTCACTTTCTGCCATAAGGGTGGTGTTATCTGCATATCTGAGGTTATTGATATTTCTCCCGGTAATCTTGATTCCAGCTTGTGCTTCTTCCAGCCCAGCATTTCTCATCTCAGCCATAAAAAGGAATGAGTTTGAGTCAATTGTAGTGAGGTGGACAAGCCCAGAGCCTGTCATACAGAGTGAATTCAAAAAGAGAAAACAAATATCATACACCAACACACACACACACACACACACACACACACACACACACACACATAAGGAATCTAGTACAGCAGTGCTGGTGAACCTATTTACAGAGAAGGAATGGAGACACAGATGTAGAGAACACATCTGTGGACACGGCCCGGGAGGGGGAGGCTAGGAATAATTGAGAAAGCAGCATTGAAAGCAGCACTACAATGTATAAAATAGCCAGTGGGAAGCCACTCTATAACACAGGGAGCCCATTCTGGCACTCTGGGATGACCTAGAAGAGTGGAATGGGGGTGAGGGAGGCAGGGTTATGAAGGAGGGGACACATAGAATTGTGACTGATTCATGCTAATGTACATCAGAGATCACCACGACATTATAAAGCAATTACCCCTCAGTAAGGAGAAAAAAAAAAAGATGCTACAGGTCCACATGGATATTTTCCAGTTTGAGAATATAGCACCCTATCTCAGCATGAAATGTTGCAGAAAATAGCCATTCACCTATGTTCCCATAGAAATAGAATCATGTTCTAACAAGTGGGGATTTGTAGACAGCTTTGGGCAGAAAAAGGCTCCTCAAAGGAAAGTGCAGGAAGCACCCTTTTCTCTTCTTCAGTATTCTCACCTGAGGAATCCCATCGACAGAGGAGCCTGGCAGGCTACAGTCCATGAGATTGCAAAGAGTCAGACTCGGCTGAATAACCAACACTTTCACTTCAACCTTAAAGAAACCCCCAAGCTCTACTCACTTCAGCCCTAGAAGACCTTGCAATATTTTAATCGCACAATATCTTGCCTAACTTGTTGTTTGTTTCCATAGATCAAAGAAGTAGAACAGTGCAACCAAGATAACATCTGCATCTTGGAATTCCCTGGAAGCTCAGTGGTTAGAACTTGATGCTTTCATTTAGGTGGCTGGGGTTAAGTCCACTGTCAAGCAATGCCTGTTAATGGTAAGACACAAAGTGATATATTTTCCTCTACGTCTCTGAGGTAAAGATGTCTCTTTTTGTTCCTTTAGTATCTAGGCAAAATCACCATTTGGAATACTTGTCTTCTATCAGTGTCTGCTTTCAGTTGTAAGTTCTTGACACATGTATATGAGAGGTCTCCACAGAGATCAAGTTCCTGTAGGTCTCCCACAGTACATTCCTGAACAAGGCCCTCTGAGCAGGGTCCAGGCATTCCCACTCCTCATGCATGAATTTGATGGCCACATCCTTCAAAGTCATCTGTTCCTGAGGAAGAGCCATTCCTAACTCCCGTTCTTTCCTCTTTTGCCTCTTCAGGGCTTCTTCCTTAGACAAAATGAATCTTTAGAGGTTTATCCACTTGAACTCCATTTCAGTTCTGGCAGAAAGTGTCCCCTTTCCTCCTAGTGTATAGACAAACCACTATTTTTCAATCTTTTATTGGCTACTTTCACATCTTTAAATAATATCCCTATTTTCTCTTCCCAACTTTCTGACAATTTTTTTGCAGGTTGGGTTCCCACAGAAGCATGCTCTAAGATGAAATTAGTACGCAAGAGTTTCTTTGGGAGTTTTCTCAACATCAACATCTGTGGAAGGGAATGAAGAAGGTGGAAGGGAATGAAGGAGGAGAAAAAAGGGAAGGAATCGGGACTGGGCAGATGGAGAGGGTGGGCTGTGATGCCATCTCACAAAATGCTTCAGCCAACCCTACAGGGA
This sequence comes from Bos taurus, assembly GCF_002263795.3. NCBI lineage: Eukaryota > Metazoa > Chordata > Mammalia > Artiodactyla > Bovidae > Bos > Bos taurus. The sequence continues at coordinate 38,473,829 of NC_037357.1, read as the reverse complement.
TTTCTGAAACTTGGATGGTCTTTCAGAGATAATTTGATTTTTATTATATTAATTATATTAATAGATATAGTTTTCTTGTGTGTGTGTGTGTGTGTGTGTGTGTGTGTGTGTGTGTGCCTGAGCAACATGGAAGGAGAGACAGATACAGTGATCTCCCTTTTGGCTTGTTTACTCAGAAAATAATTTTGAAAAACTATGCAACTTAAAAATGTGTGTGTGTGTGTGTATGTGTTGGGGGTGGGGAGGGGGGGAAGGTGGGGGCGGCGGGGGCAGGTTGCATAGATATAGTTTTCTAATGATATGAATATTACATATATACATCAATAAATTATGGTGAGGTTAGCGACAGTGGTGTCTCTCTGTATTTCCTTTGGTTGCTAGAGTACACCCTTAAGTAATCTCTTACAAAAGGGTCAAGCAGGAGATAAGGTTTTGAATTCTTGCATATCTAAAAAAGTCTTTAATCAGTTCACATACTTCCTCGACAGTTTGGCTGTATATAAAACTTAAAGCTGAAACTTTATATACTTTTTGTAATGTGTACAAGCTTTTAGAATCTTTTCCTATCCTTGGTGTTCTGAACTTTCACAAACTATGCATAAACTTGGAAGTGTGCTCATTCATTGTGCTAGATACTCAATAAACCTATTCAGTATGAACTGGTTATTCTTTAGCTCTAAAGTTATTTTTCTAATGTATCTTTAATTTCCTCCCCTCTATGTTTTCTTTTCCATTTCTGTAACTTAGTAAGATCTTGGTCTTCCTAACCGTCTCATATTTTGTTTCACACTCCCTAGATTTTGTTTGCCTGTTTTTGAGGTATAACTGATATGCACTAAACTGCACACATCTTAGGTGTAGATCTTAATTTGCTTCATATGTACTCACCCATGTAATCACTAACCAGATACCATACTAGAACATTTCCAGCATGCCTAAAGACTTCCTCATGTCCGACTCCTGTTCCATACCTTCCTCCAAAGATAACCACTGTTCTGATCTTATCACCACAGAGCTGTTCTGCTCTTCTAGAACTTTCTGTAAATGTCATTTCACACTATATACTCTTTGATGTCTGGCTTCTTGCAATCAACGTTATGTTTTTGGAATTTAACTATGTTTTGCTTTTATCAGTAGTTTGTTCTTTTCACTGCTGCATTGTATTCCATTTTGTGATGATATCGCAGTTTGTCTACCCAAATTATTGGATACAAACGAAGGACCTTAGGGTTGCTTCCAGTCAGGGGCTGTTCTGAATAATACTATGAACACTGTTGTCCATGTCTTTTGGTGGCCAGAAGTCTCACATCTGTTGGGCATATGCCTTGGAGTAGAGTTGCCAGTTCATGAGGTAGGCAGATATTTAGCTTTTGGTAAATTCTGCCACAGAGTTTTCCAAAATGGCTGTATCAATAAACACTCCTACAAGCGATGTAAAAGTTTGAATCGCTCTACACTCTTGCCAGCCCTTAATGGTGTCCTTTACTGTATTTCTGCTCAACATTGTAAAAGTGTATCTCAATTTGACTTTTCAGTTCTTTTATTGAGTGTTGAATTTTGTAGCTATAGTTTTAATTTCCAAGTGGTATTTCATGTTCTGCTGGAATTTTTCTATAGCAAACGATTCTTGTTTCATATATTCAATTGCTTCTCAAATCTTTCTGATGATGTTTATAAAATATATTTTTGTTTGTCCTTTCAAAATTATTCTTAGAGGGACTTCCCTGGTGGTCCAGTGGTTAAGATACATCCAGCAGTGCAGGGACACAGGCTCGATCCCTGATCTGGGAACTAAGATCCCACATGCCACAGAGCAACTAAGCAAATGAACCCTAGAGCCTTTGCTCCAAGAGAAGTCACCTCAAGAGAAGGTCACAGAGAAGAAGAGTAGCACCCATTCACTGCAACTAGAGAAGCCCATATGAAGCAGTGAAAACCCAGCACAGATCATATCAGTCACTCAGTCGTGTCCGACTCTTTGCGACCCCATGAATTGCAGCACGCCAGGCCTCCCTGTCCATCACCAACTCCCGGAGTTCACTCAGACTCATGTCCATCGAGTCAGTGATGCCATCCAGCCATCTCATCCTCTGTCGTCCCCTTCTCCTCTTGCCCCCAATCCCTCCCAGCATCAGAGTCTTTTCCAATGAGTCAACTCTTCGCATGAAGTGGCCAAAGTACTGGAGTTTCAGTCCTTCCAAAGAAATCCCAGGGCTGATCTTCAGAATGGACTGGTTGGATCTCCTTGCAGGCCAAGGGACTCTCAAGAGTCTTCTCCAACACCACAGTTCAAAAGCATCAGTTCTTCGGCGCTCAGCCTTCTTCACAGTCCAACTCTCACATCCATACATGACCACAGGAAAAACCACAGCCTTGACTAGACGGACCTTTGTTGGCAAAGTAATGTCTCTGCTTTTGAATATGCTATCTAGGTTGGTCATAACATTCCTTCCAAGGAGTAAGCATCTTTTAATTTCATGGCTGCAGCCACCATCTGTAGTGATTTTGGAGCCCAGAAAAACAGTCTTACACTGTTTCCACTGTTTCCCCATCTATTTCCCATGAAGTGATGGTACTGGAGGCCATGATCTTCGTTTTCTGAATGTTGAGCTTTAAGCCAACTTTTTCACTCTCCTCTTTCACTTTCATCAAGAGGCTTTTGAGTTCCTCTTCACTTTCTGCCATAAGGGTGGTGTCATCTGCATATCTGAGGTTATTGATATTTCTCCTGGCAATCTTGATTCCAGCTTGTGTTTCTTCCAGTCCAGCGTTTCTCATCATGTACTCTGCATAGAAGTTAAATAAACAGGGTGACAATATACAGCCTTGACGAACTCCTTTTCCTATTTGAAACCAGTCTGTTGTTCCATGTCCAGTTCTAACTGTTGCTTCCAGACATGCATACAAATTTCTTAAGAGTTAGATCAGGTGGTCTGGTATTCCCATCTCTTTCAGAATTTTCCACAGTTTATTGTGATCCACACAGTCAAAGGCTTTGGCATAGTCAATAAAGCAGAAATAGATGCTTTTCTGGAACTCTCTTGCTTTTTCCATAATCCAGTGGATGTTGGCAATTTGATCTCTGCCTTTTCTAAAACCAACTTGAACATCAGGAATTTCATGGTCACGTATTGCTGAAGCCTGGCTTGGAGAATTTTGAGCATTACTTTACTAGCGTGGGAGATGTGTGCAATTGTGCAGTAGTTTGAGTATTCTTTGGCATTGCCTTTCTTTGGGATTGGAATGAAAACTGACCTTTTCTAGTCCTGTGGCCACTGCTGAGTTTTCCAAATTTGCTGGCATATTAAGTGCAGCACTTTCACAGCATCATCTTTCAGGATTTGGAATAGCTCAACTGGAATTTCATCACCTCCACTAGCTTTGTTCATAGTGATGCTTTCTAAGGCCCAGTTGACTTCACATTCCAGGATGTCTGGCTCTAGGTCAGGGATCACACCATCATGATTACCTGGGTCGTGAAGATCTTTTTTGTACAGTTATTCTGTGCATTCTTGCCATCTCCTCTTAATATCTTCTGCTTCTGTTAGGTCCATACCATTTCTGTCCTTTATTGAGCCTATCTTTGCATGAAATGTTCCTTTGGTATTTCTTATTTTCTTGAAGAGATCCCTAGTCTTTCCCATTCTGTTGTTTTCCCCTATTTCTTTGCATTGATAGCTGAGGAAGGCTTTTTTATCTCTTCTTGCTATTCTTTGGAACTCTGCATTCAGATGTTTATATCTTTCCTTTTTGCCTTTGCTTTTTGCTTCTCTTCTTTTCACAGCTATTTGTAAAGCCTCCCCAGACAGCCATTTTGCTTTTTTTGCATTTCTTTTCCACGGGAATGGTCTTGATCCCTGTCTCCTGTACAGCGTCACGAACCTCATTCCATAGTTCATCAGGCACTCTATCTATCAGATCTAGGCCCTTAAATCTATTTCTCACTTCCACTGTATAATCATAAGGGATTTGATTTAGGTCATACCTGAATGGTCTAGTGGGTTTCCCTACTTTCTTCAATTTAAGTCTGAATTTGGCAATAAGGATTTCATGGTCTGAGCCACAGTCAGCTCCTGGTCTTGTTTTTGCTGACTGTATAGAGCATCTCCATCTTTGGCTGCAAAGAATATAATCAATCTGATTTCAGTGTTGACCATCTGGTGATGTCCATGTGTAGAGTCTTCTCTTGTGTTGTTGGAAGAGGGTGTTTGTTATGACCAGTGAATTTTCTTGGCAAAGCTCTATTAGTCTTTGCCCTGCTTCATTCCCTATTTCAAGGCCAAATTTGCCTGTTACTCCAGGTGTTTCTTGACTTCGTACTTTTGCATTTCAGTCTCCTATGATGAAAAGGACACTTTTTTTGGGTGTTAGTTCTAAAAGATCTTGTAGGTCTTCATAGAACCGTTCAACTTCAGCTTCTTCAGAATTACTGGTTGGGGCATAGGCTTGGATTACTGTGATACTGAATGGTTTGCCTTGGAAACGAACAGAGATCATTCTGTCGTTTTTGAGATTGCATCCAAGTACTGCATTTTGGACTCTTTTGTTGACCATGATGGCCACTCCATTTCTTCTGAGGGATTCCTGCCCGCAGTAGTAGATATAATGGTCATCTGAGTTAAATTCACCCATTCCAGTCCCTTTCAGTTCACTGATTCCTAGAATGTCGACATTCACTCTTGCCATCTCTTGTTTGACCACTTCCAATTTGCCTTGATTCATGGACCTGACATTCCAGGTCCTATGCAATATTGCTCTTTACAGCACTGGACTTTGCTTCTATCACCAGTCACATCTACAGCTTGGTATTCTTTTTGCTTTGGCTCCATCCCTTCATTCTTTCTGGAGTTATTTCTCCACTGATCTCCAGTAGCATATTGGGCACCTACTGACCTGGGGAGTTTCTCTTTCAGTATCCTATCATTTTGCCTTTTCATACTCTTCTTGGGTTTCTCAATGTACAGTATGAAACCCAGCACAGCCCCCCAAAACAACAACAACAACAACAACAACAACTCTTCTTGGACTTCCCTGGTGGTCCAGTAGTTAAGACACCACACTTCCACTGCAGGGGTCTTGAGTTTGATTCATGGTCAGAGAACTAAGATCCTGCATGCTGCACGGCAAGGCCAAATAAATAAATAAATAAATAGAATTATTTTCTCTGTCTTAGTCCCCTAGGGCCAGCTTGGCCGTTTGTTCTCCTTGGTATTGCTCTGTCACCTTGTACGCCATCCTCAAATGTTTGACCTTTCTTTGCCAGCTGATTACACCAAAGAACCAGGCTGACTGGCAGCTCTGTGTACAGGGTGGGAGCTATTGATTTGCAGGCTTTGTTTTAAAATGAAGAGGCAGTGTGCTGATAGTTTTATTGTGTGTCCTGCAAAATGTCCTAATATGGAGAGGTTTTTTTTTTTGTTTTTTTTTTTTTTGGTGAGCAGTAGTTTCAACACTCACTCCAGCTTTCCTAGCCTTCCCCCAGATAATTTATTCAGTTTCTTTAGAGAAGAACCCCTTTTTATTCATTCTTGGGTTAAAGACTTATTTGGGGGCTTTCTGGGGAAGGTTATCATCCATATAGAAACCTTTAATTAATCTCTCATCCCAGAAGGAAACCCAGTACCCATTAAGCAGTTGCTCCCCATCCCTTCTCCCATAATGCCTGGCAACTACCAATTTGCATTCTGCCTCTACAGATTAATCTATTTCAAACATTTTATAGAAATGGAATCATACAATACATGATCCTTTGTGTCTGGATTCTTTCAACTAGCAGGATGCTTTCAAAAGTCATCCATGGTGTAGCATGATGCATCAGTACTTCATTCTTTTTATATGTCGATGGAATATTCCATTGTATGTATCTCCCAAAATTCATTTATCTGTTCCTGTGTTTATGGATAGTGAAAATGAAAGTCACTCAGTCGTGTCCAACCCTTTGAAACCCCATGGACTATACATTCCATGGAATTCTCCAGGCCAGAATACTGGAGTGGGTAGCTATTCCCTTCTCCAGGGGATATTCCCAACCCAGGGATCAAACCCAGCTCCCCCTCATTGCAGGTAGATTCTTCACCGACTGAGCAACTATGGATATTTTGGCTTATTCCACTTTTGGCTATTGGATGTGCTGCATGAACATATGTGTGTTAAGTTGCTTCACTCGTGTCTGACTCTTTGCCACTCCATAGACTAACCTGCAAGGCTCCTTTGTCCATGGGATTCTCCAGGCAAGAATACTGGAGTGGCTTGCCATGCTGTCCTCCAGGGAATCTTCTCAACCCAGGGATCAAACCAGTGTCTTTTACACCTACTGCATTGGCAGGTGGGCTGTTTACCACTAGCGCCACCTGGGAACATGCATGTACATATATTTGTTTGGGTACCGGTTTAAGCTGGAATCAAGGTTGCCAGGAGAAATATCAATAACCTCAGATATGTAGATGATACCACCCTAATGGCAGAAAACAAAAAAGTAACAAACAGCACCTTGATGAAGGTGAAAGAGGGGAGTGAAAAAGCTAGCTTAAAACTCAACATTCAAAAAATGAAGATCATGGCATCCAGTCCCATTCCCTCATGGCAAATAGATGGGGAAACAATGGAAACAGTGATAGACTTTATTTTCTTGAGCTCCAAAATCACTGCAGATGCTGACTGCAGCCATGAAATTAAAAGACGCTTGCTCCTTGGAAGAAAAGTTATGACAAACCTAGATAGTGAATTAAAAAGCAGAGACATTACTTTGCCAACAAAGGTCTGTATAGTCAGACTATGGTTTTTCCAGTAGTCATGTATGGATGTGAGAGCTGGACCATAAAAAAAAGGCTGAGTGCTGAAGAATTGATGCCTTCGAACTGTGGTGTAGGAGAAGACTCTTGAGAGGCCCTTGGATGCAAGGAGATCAAACAAGTCAACCCTAAAGGAGATCAACCCTGAATATTCATCAAATGGACTGATGCTGAAGCAGAAGCTCCAATACTTTGGCCACCTGTTGCTAAGAGCTGACTTTTTGGAAAAGACCCCGATGCAGGGAAAGATTGAAGGCAGGAGGAGAAGGGGGCGACAGAGAAAGAGATGGTTGGATGGCATCATAAACTCAATGGACATGAGTTTGAGTGAGCTCCAAGAGATGGTGAAGGACAGAGGAGCTTGCCGTGCTGTAGTCCCTGGGGTCACAAAGAGTTGGACATGACTGAGCAACTGAACAGTTTTTAGATCTTCAACCTTTCTACTGAAGAGTAGCTGCTGAGTCATATGATCAATCCATTTAATTTTTGAGGAACTGAAATCTGTTTTCCACAGTAGCTGAATCATTTCACATTCCTAAAAGCAATGTTTAAGGGTTCCAATATTTCCACATCCTCATCAACACTTATTTTTTTATTAGTTTTTTTTTTTTTTTGGCTGTTCTGGGTCTTCATTGCTGCATGGGCTTTACTCTAGTTGTGGAGAGCAGGAGCTACTCTCTAGTTGTAGTTCAAGGCCTTCTCACTGCAGTGGGTTCTCTTCCTGCAGAGCATGGGCTCTAGGCACTCTGGCTTCAGCAGCTGTGGCTCATGGGCTCTAGTGATAGTAGCTAAGTCTTGTCCAACTCTTTGTGACCCCATAGACTATAGAGCCCATGGGATTCTCCAGGTTAGAATACTGGAGTGGGTACCCTTTCCATTCTCCAGGGGATCTTCCTAACCCAGGGATTGAACCCAGATCTCCTGCATTGCAGGCAGATTATTTACCAGCTGAGCCATAAGGGAAGCCCAAGAAGACTGGAGTGGGTAGCCTATTCATTTTCCTATGGCCTGTAGAGCACAGGCTCAACAGTTTCAGCACACCAGCTTACTAGCTCTGCAGCATGTGAGATCTTCTCAGATCAGGGGTCAAACCCATATCTCCTGCATTGGCAGGCAGATTCTTTACCAGTGAGCCACCAGGGAAGATGAAGACTTTTTTTTTTTTTTTAAGCACTTTTCCAAGGACACAAAAATAGAGAGATGGTACGTGATTTTCCATTTACTTCCTGGCTCAAAACAAACATAGCCTCCTCTGTTATTAAGAATCCTACAAGGCTGATACATTCATTATAACTGAGGAACTTACACTGATATGTCATAATCACCTAGAAATTATAGTTTACATTAGGATTTCCTCTTGGTGTTGTACATTCTATTAGTTTGGACAATTGTAAACTAAATTCTGCTTTCTAGATGTACCAAAGTTGATCCTTTCACTGACTCAAGTATGTCTGGTTTGCATCTATGTTTTGGCAATAATAAGTACAGTTGCTAATAGCATTCATGTGTACATAAGTTCTCATATCTTTTGAGTAAAGACCCATATGGTTGCTGGATCATCCAGTAAGAGCATGTTTACTTTTATAAGAAGCTGACAAGCTGTCTTCCAACGTGCCTGTGACATTTTGTATTCTCACCAACAATGAATGGGAGTTCTCAATGATACAAATCCTCAACAGAGTGTGGTGTCATCTCAGGAACAAAGTTTGGCCGTTCTAATAGGTGTGTAGATATTCTGTGTGTGTGCCTGGGTGTGTGACATCATCAAGTGACTTCTCAGGTCGACTGATCACTAGGGATCAATCTGGGAAAGGCACAGCCAGACTAAAGCACTTTATAATCCTACCCGAACCATCAGGAGGCAGCTTTGGGCATATTCTGTGAGCAGGTTCAAGTTCTCTGGACATAATTCCTATTCTGACTGCTTTCCAGAAGGAAAAGCAGAAAACGAAATTGAAAACAGTAAAGAAAACAGCACGTTAGTACCAGAAATGGGTAATTCAGAGTGTTTCACACCTTGAAAGACTTTGTGTGAGGAAGAATGGTTTTGAAGTAACAGGGTGGAGAGGAGACCCTCCAGTTCCAGGCTGTGCAGGGGAGACTTGGAATGAGGTTCCACACCAAAGGAAACATGCACTTGGGAGAAGGGGCAGTAGGTCCAAGGCAGTAATATTCCCTAGACATTCAGTGTGTCTCCTGGGAGGACTGTCTTTTGCAGAGCCTTGTGGAGCGGGTTTGGATCAAGATGGTCTACCTGCAGGAGGTTTTTATGCTCCTCCCCCTGGCATTTTCCCTGCCCTGGGCAGGACCGTGATCATCACCTATGCTCGGTCTAGACCAGTTATGCCATATGTAACAGTTCTGATGTGAGAGATTTACCATTCTCCATAAAAGATTTTCAAGGAGCAAAGAAAAACTGCATCAACCAATGACCATGAGGTTCGAAAGATATGTACTGGTTCAGAACCTTCACAATGTTTGAGAAGGTCCATCTCAGACCCTCTGGAACAATAGCTACATCCACTGACTTACAGACAGGTCACATCAAATGGGAACTCACACAAATGCTTTCACCTTGTACTGTTATGAGGCCCATTTTACAGCTGGAGAAATCCAGACTTTGAGTGTCCATGATTTCATTGGGTTATCAGCAGCAGGATACATATTCAAAGTGAGTTTCATGTGGGCGAAAAGCCCTGTCCCCCCAGAGGCCTGACCTGTCTCCCTAACAGTCAAGGATGATCCAGCTATTCTCCCTTCAGATGCCTCTGGTCACATAATGAAGAAAACACAGGGAAGCCAGGCATCATTACCCATGAGAGATTGACACAGGATTCCTTCCCAGACCCATCGGATCACCATCCCTCCTGAAATGGACACAAGGGCCAAGGAGGAGGGATAGGATGTGGGACAGAGGCTGTGTGCATGGAGAAGGCTCCTGGATGTGGGGGTCAGAGGCACAGCTTGCTGAAGATGGCTGTTATGTTCAGGCTACTGCCCTGCTCTCTCATTCCACTGCACCCTCTCCTCCCTTCTCTCCCAGATCCTGGGGATTCCAAGCTCTCCTGCAGGCTCACTGCCCTGAGCAGACTGGATGTCAGGCAGGGGGAAGCCTGTCATTTAAAGCACATTGATCATGGGGCTGATGGACTTTTATGGCATCCACAGGGGTGTGATATTGAATGATTTCCCTTGGAAATGAACAGAGATCATCCTGTTGTTTTTGAGATTGCATCTGAGTACTGCATTTTGGACCCTTTTGTTGACTATGATAGCTATTCCATTTCTTCTAAGGGATTCTTGCCCACAATAGTAAATATAATGGTCAACTGACTTAAATTCACCCATTCCAGTCCATTTTAGTTCTCTGATTCTTAAAATGTCAACGTTCACTCTTGCCATCTCCTGTTTGACCACTTCCAATTTGCCTTGATTCATGGACCTAACATTCAAGGTTCCTATGTAGTAATGTTTTTTACAGTATCAGACCATGCATCCATCATCAGTCACATCCACAGCTAGGTGTTGTTTTGCTTTGGCTCTGTCTCTTCTTTCTTTCTGGAGTTGTTTCTCCACTGACCTCCAGTAGCATACTGGGCACCTACCAATCTGGGAAGTTCATCTTTCAGTATCTTAACTTTTTGCTTTTTCATACTGTTCCTGGGGTTCTCAAGGCAAGAATATTGAAGTGGTTTGCCATTCCCTAATCCAGTGGACCACATTTTATCAGAATGTGGTCCACTGTTTTCATGCAATCTCAAAAACGACAGAATGATCTCTGTTCATTTCCAAGGCAAACCATTCAATGTCACGGAAATCCAAGTTTATGCCCCAACCAGTAATGCTGAAGAAGCTGAAGTTGAATGGTTCTATGAAGACCCACAAAACCTTCTAGAACTAACACCCCAAAAAAAGTTGTCCTTTTCATTATAGGGGACTGGAATGTGAAAGTAGGAAGTCAAGAAACACCTGGAGTAACAGGCAAATTTGGCCTTGGAGTACAGAATGAAGCAGGGCAAAGGCTAATAGAGTTTTTCCAAGAGAAGGCACTGGTTGTAACAAACACCATCTTCCAACATCACAAGAGAAGACTCTGCACATGCACATCACCAGATGGTCAACACCAAAATCAGATTGATTATATTCTTTGCAGCCAAAGATGGAAAAGCCCTATATAGTCAGCAAAACCAAGACTGGGAGCTGACTGTGGATCAGATCATGAACTCCTTATTGCCAAATTTAGACTTAAATTGAAGAAAGTAGGGAAAACCACTAGACCATCGAGTTATGACTGAAGTCAAATACCTAACAATTATACAGTGGAAGTGAGAAATAGATTTAAGGGACTAGATCTGACAGACAGAGTGTCTGATGATCTATGGATGGGGGTTCGTGACACTGTACAGGAGACAGGGATCAAGACCATCCCCAAGAAACAGAAATGCAGAAGAGCAAAATGGCTTTCTGAAGAGGTCTTACGAATAGCCATGAAAAGAAGAGAAGCAAAATCAAAGGAGAAAAGGAAAGATAGACCTATTTGAATACAGAGTTCCAAAGAATAACAAGGAGATATAAGAAAGCCTTCCTAAGTGATTAGTGCAAAGAAACAGAGGAAAACAATAGAATGGGAAAGTCAAGAGATCTCTTCAAGAAATTTAGAGATACAGAGGGAACATTTCATGCAAAGATAGGCTCAATAAAGGAAAGAAATGATATGGACCTAACAGAAGCAGAAGATATTAAGAAGGGGTGACAAGTATACACAAAAGAACGGTACAAAAAAGATCTTCATGACCCAGAAAATCATGATGGTGTGATCACTCACCTAGAGCTAGACATCCTGGAATGGGAATTCAATAAGCCCTTAGGAAGCATCACTATGAACAAAGCTAGTGGAGGTGACGGAATTCCTGTTGAGCTATTTCAAATCCTAAAAGATGATGCTGTGAAAGTGCTGCACTCAATATGCCAGGAAATTTGGAAAACTCAGCAGTGGCCACAGGACTGGAAAAGGTCAATTTTCATTCCAATCCTTAAGAAAGGCAATGCCAAAGAATACTCAAACTACTACACAGTTGCACTCATCTCACTCGCTAGTAAAGTAATGTTCAAAATTCTCCAAGCCAGTCTTGAACATGATGTGAACCATGAACTTGCAGATGTTCAAGCTGGTTTTAGAAAAGGCAGAGGAACCAGAGATCCAATTGCCAACATCCGCTGGATCATAAAAAAAAAAAAGAGAGACAGTTCCAGAGAAACACCTATTTCTGCTTTACTGACTATGCCAAAGCCTTTGATTGTGTAGATCACAATAAACTGTGGAAAATTCTGAAAGAGATGGGAATACCAGACCACCTGACCTGCCTCTTGAAAAATCTGTAGGCAGGTCAGGAAGCAACAGTTAGAACTGTACATGGAACAACAAACTGGTTCTAAATAGGAAAAGGAGTATGTCAAGGCTTTATATTGCCACCATGTTTATTTAACTTCTATGCAGAGTACATCATGAGAAACGTTGGCCTGGATGAAGCACAAGCTTGTATCAAGATTGCCATGAGAAATATCAATAACCTCAGTTATGCACATGACACTATGCTTAAGGCAGAAAGCATAGAAGAACTAAAGAGCCTCTTGATGAAGGTGAAAGACGAGAGTGAAAAAGTTGACTTAAAGCTCAACATTCAGAAAACAAAAATCATGGCATCCAGTCCCATCACTTCATGGAAAATAGAAGGAGAAACAGTGGCAGTGGCAGGATTTACTTTGGGGGGCTCCAAAATGACTGCAGATGGTGACTGCAGCCATGAAACAAAAAGACGCTTACTCCTTGGAAGGAAAATTATGACCAACCTAGACAGCATATTGAAAAGCAGAGACATTACTTTGCCAACAAAGGTCCATCTAGTTAAGGCTATGTTTTTTCCAGTGGTCATGTATGGATGTGAGAGTTGGACTGTGAATAAAGCTGAGCACTGAAGAATTGATGCTTTTGAACTGTGGTGTTGGAGAAGACTCTTGAGAGTCCCTTGGAGTGCAAGGAGATTCAACCTGTCCATCCTAAAGGAAATCAATCCTGAATATTCATTGAAAGGACTGATGTTGAAGCTGAAACTACAATACTTTGGCCACCTGATGAGAAAACCCTGATGCTAGGAAAGATTGAAGGTGGAAGGAGAAGGGGACAGCAGAGGATGAGATGGTTGGATGGCATCACCAACTCAATGGACATGAGTTTGAATAAACTCTGGCCATTGGTGATGGACAGATACCTGCTGTCATTAACCCTATTCAGCTAAAACATCTTTTCCACAAAAAGTTTCTGAAATCTGGTGCCTGTTGAGGGGCCCCCATGAGAAGATGTGTGGTTCCCTGTATCTCCCACTGTCATGGATGCTGCAGCCTTCCAACAAGCATCTGTGCCATCAGGATGTTTTGGGACTGCAGCCTTCTCTAAAGGGTCATGGAGGCCCCCTCCAGTGAGAACAAGAGGATCCAGTCACCCCAGACAGAGGGTCCCATAGAATACAACTTCATGCCTCCTGGGACTCCTGGGGACCCCGGGCCAGCCTATCGAATTAACCCCCTTGCCTGGCATCCTCAGTGAACACAGGGAGTCAGAGTCTTGGTCCATGGACAAGTCTCCTGTGGACAGAAGAAGGGGCCCACATCCTGCAGAGACCCCAGATGAGACACAGAGAAGTCTGAGAGTTCCTAGGGCATGCATGTGCAGCTCACCTGACAGCCCTGGGTGACCATGGGGTGTGACATCCAGCTGTGACATCACTGATCTTGCTGCGAGGGGACAAGTGAGAGTCACAGAGCTCGAGTTCAGGTCAGAAGTGTGAAGGAGCCCAGGTGTGCTAGGAGTCAAGGTAGACTGCTGAGGGGGACTCTGGGACCCTAGAACATACAGGTGGTCACTGCTTTTAGCCCTGGGAGACACCAGCAGGGTTGTGGGAATCAGCCCTGAACCCTGGTTTCCCTCTTGGGTGTCCTGGATCGAGAGGGCCTGGGTCTCTAAGGGAAGCAAAATCAGGTGGGCAGAGGGCAATGCCCAGACTAGCTGAGAGTCAAGGTGAAGAACACAAGGAAGGCTGAGTGACTCCTGGGACATCATCTCAGCCCATGGCATCCTCAGTCACTAAGAACCCCTGGGCTTGGAGCCATATTAGAATGTCCACAGCCTCCTCCAGGGGCCTCAGGGCAGTGAGGCCCTTGCTGCGAGGGTCTGGTCTCTGCTGAGGACTTCAGCATCCCAGGACCTGCCAGAGCTCAGGATGAGGACCCAGAGGGAAAACACAGGTGACCCCATAGTTCCACGCCTCTGCTGCCAGCCCTGGGCATCCCTGGCGGTGGGATGAGCACTTCACAGGGTGTCCTGACTTCCACACCAGGGTCTCAGAGAAAGTGGGGACTTAGGATAACGGGTGGGATCACATGTGGGCAGAGGGGAGGGTGCAGGTCCTCCAAGAAGTCAAAAGAAGTACACTGACAGAGGACTCGGGGGATCCTGGACCCCAATCTGAGGGGACCCCACAGGTCACTGCCCTTACCTTCAGCCCTGGGAGGTCTCGATGTGGAATTAGCACTCTAGGATGGTCCTCACTTCCTGACATCCAGGTCTCAGAGAGACTGCCTACCTGGTAAGAGGGACGGGGCCAGATATTGGGAGAGGAGAGAATCCCAGGTCCTGCCTAGGGACAAGGTAATGTCCTGAGGAAGGACTGAGGGGACCCCAAGGGAGGACTGACGGAACTCAGAGATCCCCGCCCCTGTCATCCACCCTGGGAGACACTTGGGTGAGAAGAGCACACTGGGCCTTTCCTGACTTCCTGACATCTGGGTCTCAGAGAGACTGGGGCCCTGGCGGGATTAGCTGGGGTTCAGATGTGGAGAGGACAGAGCCCAGGTCCTAGCGGGAGTCAAGTGAGGACCCTGAGGAAGGACTGTGGAGAGCCAGACCCCAGAACTCAGAGGACCCTGGCAGTCCTTGGGTAGGACAACCTCGCGCAGCATTTCCTGACATCTGGGTCTCAGAGAGACTGCCTACCTGGTAATTGGGACGGGGCCAGATATTTGGAGAGGAGAGAATCCCAGGTGCTGCCTGGGGACAAGGTAATGACCTGAGGGAGGACTGAAGGGACCCCAAGGGAAGACCGACGGAACTCAGAGATCCCCGCCCCTGTCATCCACCCTGGAGACCCTTGGGTGAGAAGAGCTCACTGGGCCTTTCCTGACTTCCTGACATCCGGGTCTGAGAGACTGGGGCCCTAGTATGAGGAGCCAGGCCTCACGTGTGGAGAGGACAGAGCCCAGGTCCTAGCGGGAGTCAAGGTGAGGACCCTGAGGGAGGACTATAGCCAGACTCCAGAACACAGGGGACCCTGGTATTCCCCAGGCAGGACGACCTCGTACAGCATTTCCTGACATCCAGGTCTCAGAGAGACTGGGGACCTCGTGAGAGTGGTAGGGCCTCAAAATGGTGAAGGGGAGAATCCTGTATCCTTCCTGGAGTCCAGGCTCCATGTGAGGAAGGACTGAGGCTGTTAGACCCCAAGGCAGGGAGGGGTCCTGGCCCTTGTGGTGGGTCTTGGAGGCCCCAGAGTGGGGTGAGCAGTTTATCAGTTCTGGCTTAGGAGCCTCGGGAGGTGAGGTGTTAGGGCGGAGGGTGGAGGCATCAGATCCACAGAGGTTGGACTCCCAAGACCCCGAGGCAGGACTGAGCAGACTCCCATCTCTGAGGGGAGTCTTAGGAGGCCAGGCCAGACATGAGGAGGAGGTGATGGCCAAGCATTTCCCCAGCCTACGACCTGTGGGAGGCCCTGGGAAGGTGCAGCCACATTGGGGCCCCTCAGTGCTTTCTGTAAAGACTCAGGTTTTGTTCTGAGTTACCCTGCAAGTCCCCATAGGGGAGGGTCCAGGCCGTGCCAGGGGAAAGGAGGCACTACAAGAGAGCCCCAAGAGGACCACCCACCCTGTGGGTGGTGGCCTGTGGGGGCCTGACAGTGTCCACCCCTCCTACCAACACAGAAGGCCCAAGTCTGTGCCACAATCTACCCCTGAGGTGCCCCTCCATTTCTCTCACAGGGGCTCCAGGAACCAGGAGGCAAAGGCAGATGTCTGAGGCCCGAGTCCACAGGTCAGAGAACAGAAGAGGTCCAGGCTGTTCCCAGAGTCAAGGTGAGTTGGTTCCCCTGAGTGTGTACCAGGGACTCCCCATCCCAGAACAGAGGGAACCCCACAAGGCCCTAATCCTCCACATGTCAACCATGCAACCTCAAGCTGTCTGGAGAGACACCCAACGTCCTCCTTTGGGTAGCCAGGAGTCAGGCTGCTGAGGAGGAGCTTCTCTATGAGGGCCAAGAGCACCCTTCAAGAGGAGACCTGTAAGTGGCCCAAGTCAGACCACCCAGGGTGGGTTTCTCAGCAGAGGTCGCTCACAGCCCCCTTCTCCCGCAGGCCCAGGGTCTCCATCTGTAACCTTTCCTCATTCCTGTCTGCAGTTCAACCCCAGTCATCATGCTTGGGATGCATGAGCTCTGTCAGCCTGAGAGAGTCTTTCATGATCCAAGAAAGGATGAGGGTCTGATGGAGACACAATTCTTTTGGGGTGAGGTGGAGGAGGAGGAGTTGGAGGAGGAGGTGGATCAGGTGGAAGAGGGAAATGCAGCTTCCTCCTCCTCCTCTCTCCTGGTCCAGGGCATCCTGGAGGAGGTGGCTGCAGCTGCAATAGACAGTCTCCCCCAGAGCCCTCTGGGTGTCTGCCCCTCTCCCACTGCCATGGCTGCCACTCTGGGGAGCCAATATGAAGACTATGGACTCATCAAGCAAGATGAAGTGGCAAGCACCTTTCATGATCCGGAAGATCCCAGATCCTCACTCCAAGATGCACTACAGGTGAAGAATGAGCTGGGCAATTCCTGCTTAGCAGGTATCTTGCCAAGGAGCCAATCACAAAAGCAGGATTGCTGAATAGTGTCCTCAAAGATTACCAGGACCACTTCCTGGTGGTCTTCCATCAAACCTCAGAATACCTGCAGTGGGTCTTTGGTTTGGAGGTGAAGGAGGTGAACCCCAGTGAGCACACCTATATTCTGATCCCCATCCTGGGCCTCAGCCTCAATGAGATGCTGAGGGATGGGCAGAGGTTGCCCATGGCTGGCCTCCTGGTGGTGATCCTGTGCCTGATCACTGTGGAGGATGACTGTGCCCCTGAGGAAGAGATCTGGGGAGCACTCAGAAAGATGGGGGTGTGTCCTGATAGGGAGCACTTTATGCTAAGGCCAGGGAGCTGCTGACCCAAGTGTAGGTGCAGGAGAGATACCTACCTGGAATACCGGCAGGTGTCTGATGGTGACCCTCCTTGCTACGAGTTCCTGTGGGGTCCCCGGGCCTATGCAGAGACCAGCAAGTTGAAAGTCCTGGAGTATATGGACAGAGTCGGGTGAAGGTGTCCAAGCTCCTTCTAAGCCCTCTGCAGAGGCTGTGAGGGAGGAGGAAGGGGGACTCTTAGCCAGAGAAGCAGCCAGGCTCCTTCTAGTCCCATGTCCAACAGCTTATCCTGGAGGGCAGGAAAGGAGGCTGATCCTTCCCTCTGTGACTGAAGAAGGAGTGGTCAGCCTTCTCAGCAGTGAGGGTCTGGGCCCGTTGGGGGAACCCGGTGTGCAGCATCTTTGTGTTCTTGTTGTCTACAATGACATGGAGACTCATCTCTGTTTTCTTTAGGAATTTCTCAAATGTTATTCCTTTTTATAGAAGACAATGCATTCCAGTATCTATGTCCCTGATGTTGATCACACTGTGCTTGTACTCATCCAGTTCAAGAACAAGAGTTTTCCTGTTTTGTAAAAGAGATTGGGAACACTTCCATTTTATTTCGTGGTCCTGAACAAGATAACCTGGAATTAGAATTAGAATGATTTTGGAAATGTGAATTTATTTAGCAGTGATATAGTTGGTGGAAGAATTAGAAAATAAAAAGTGATAGTGGTGAATTCTTGCTTCACATACTTTTTCTGTGTCATTTTGTACAGCTAAGCAATCTTGGTTTATTTGGATTTGCCTGGGTTATAAATGGAAGTAGCAATTAATCTGAGTCAAGCAGCCCCCTCCTCAATGGCTCATTTATTCTGAAGACCTTTATGGGGCCTCTGCTCCGTAAAAGGCCCTGTGTTAGCAGTTCAGGCACTGGGAGAAGCAGGACACCCCCACAGCTAGAGCGATGGTCTAGGAGCCATAGTCACATGAGGTGCATTGTGAGAGTGAGGGGAAACAGGACATTACTGTAAGGTGTCCTTTTGGATCTTGCATAAGCCCCAGAGAGATCTCTTTCTGGGACAAGACGGAAGGGGTCCTGGATCTTGTCAGATTGCTGCTGACCACAGGGACAGTGTAGGTGTTTTCTACCCCATATCTGCTAAGAATCCTGCAGAACTCCTGTCACACTCCCTTGAAGTGATGCCCAGAAACCCATCCTCTCCTGGTCCTAAGGACACAGAACTCAAGGTGTTAACTAGCTTTTAATTATCTTCATTGTAATTGGGCATTGTAATTAAAGACTCAACATTTATTGGTGATGCAATGATGAAAAAAAGGGTTTGAATGGAAGGCCAGCTGGGACACAGGCAAAGAGTGGTTCTTGCTTCTATTTCCTGGACCAGCTTGGGTCCTGTTGGAACAGTGCTCCGCACCCAAATTTCACAGGTCTTCTAACTGGAAATAGGCCTTTCTGGGTAGCCCATACAATGAAGAATCTGCTTGCATTGTGGGAGTCCTGGGTTCAATCCCTGGGTCAGGAAGATCCCCCTGGAGAAGGACATGGCAACTCACTCAAATATTCTTTTCTGGAGAAGTCCATGGACAGAGGAGCCTGGAAAGCTACAATAAATTGAGTTGCAGAGTCCGACATGACTGAGTGAGTGACACTATGGTCCACTATAGTCTAACTAGAAAAGTTTCTCAGTTTTATTTATGAAACATCTTGTTTGGCTAATTAGGAATTCCACATCCTATTGAGGTGCATATTCTCTAACCTTCCCTGGACCACAAAGTAGCCAACCCCATTCAGTGGAGAACAGAGGAGTGACTGGGGGCAACAGTGTGAGAAATTCCTGCCCTGTCATAACAGGGCCAACAGCTGCCAGGCCCTGCGAGCTCTGTCTCATCCCTTATGTCCATCCTGCAACCCAACACACGGGGCTCCTCACACCCACTCGCCTCCCAGATGAAGAACTGAGGCCACGGGGCTTGGCCATCTTCCCAAGACCACTTGCCAGTGAGGGCCAGGATGGGCTCAGAACCTTGGTCTCAATTCCTCTGGAGCCCCCACCCTTCCCACCCACCCCAGGCTGTGGCCCAACCTTCCGACTTCTCATGCTTTCCTCTTCTCAGTGTTACATGATGCCTCTGAGGTGACAAAAAGCAGGCCCATGGAAGGAGGGGTATGAGGCGAATCAGAAGCACTATTGGGCTTCTCTGTGCTTTGCTGAGAACTGACTCTGCCGGGGGCTGGTGTCTCTGTCCAGTCCCAGTGCCTCCAGCCTGAGGGTGGCACCCTGTCCCTGCTGCTGCCATGGGGCCTCCTGCCCAATGGAACCTGCCAGGTTGACCAGCTCCTCATTGAGCAGGAAGGAGGGAGGGCCTGACTGTATGGCCCCAGTGCCCACTGGGATAAGGTCCCTACAGGAGCCCCCTCCAATATGGGAGGGAAGGGAACACAAGCAGACCCCTGAAGCTCCAGGTCTTCCCAGCCACAGTGAGGGAGGAGAGCAGCTGGAGGGCCTCTGGGCTGGGGACACCAGGGCAGGGACGCCAAGTGCATGGGCATGAGAGAGAGGCTGTGAAAGGCAGGCCTTGGATGTCATGAGGGCTTGTGTGTGCACAACACAAGTGTCCCAAGCCACGGCTGACAAAGACCCCCTCAGTGCCACATAAACCCACTGCCAGGGCCTGGTGGTGCCTGGAGGAGGGGGACCAGAAAAGGCAGCCTCTTCATGACCCAGGGGGCGAGGAGGGACTCCAAGCATGGAAGGGGCAAGAAAGGCCACATAGTCAGGCTGCTCACAGATGTCATGACCTTCCATCCCATTTGAAGGAGTCACCAGGGGCCCCCACCAACATTCACAGCCTCCAGAGTCATGTCCCAGTCAGACTAACTGACCAGAAGGAAACCTTTGTCAACCTGCTTTGAAGCAGAAAGGCCATGAAGAAGCCCAAGTCGAAGCCTGGAGCTCATCCAGGCCACAAGTCCTTAGTCAGCAAGGGCCCTGGGATAGCTTTTTCCACACCCTCTTAGCTCTCCTCTTTCAGACACCAGGGACTGGCCCTCACACGGGTCAAATGACCTTGCTACTGGCAGAACTGGGAGACAATGCCCTAGGGTCCTCAAATACGGGCCTTTCCAAGGTGCCAGTCTGTTTCCTACACAGTGATTTTCAAGAACAGTGGCCCACAAATACCAGAGAACATGCATCTCCAAACCCATTCCTCTACTGTTCATGTGCAGTGAAGACCAATGATTGCCACTTCGGTTTCATCCAGTCTCACACCCGGATTCTCATACTTTTTCAAATACAGGTTGACGGGGGTTTCCTTTGGTCACATCTAGCTCAACAAGTTAGACATGTCCCTTGGAGTGAGTGTGTAAAGGAGGGCCCTTGAAAAGCACCTAACCCATAAAATCATTTGATGGGCCTGCCATCTGGGTAACAGAGAACAGGTCCACAGTGGTGGTGGGGACAGGGGCAGGGGTGGAGAAGATCAGAGCTGGCCTCGAAGAGAACCAGTGAAGTGCTTGTTTTCAACAGAACAGGCTGTGCCTTGAGCCCCCAATCAAGTATTTCAAAGGGAAGGTACAGCCAGAACTGGAGGTAGCAGAAGCCCAACCACCCCATTGACAAAAGGAAACAGGGCTTTTGAAGAAGCCTCCAGGGAGGCTGAATCCGAGGATCTGGGAAGGGGAGGGGGAAAGCACACGCAGGTGTTCACAAAGTGAAGGCTCTAGGGCCACCAGAGCGGTGTTTATGGGAAACATTGGAAACTGAAGACAACAGCCTGTGATCTGCAGCGGGATGCCATCTGGTGGTGGGCAGAGCTTGGGAGACTGCAAGCTCAGTGGAGCACCTGGCTTTGCCCTCCCACACAGGCTCCTGGGGAGTCTGTGTCTCAGGTGCTTGGGAACAGTCAAGTGGAATATGAGGTTGCTCCCACTGTGCTTGAGCACAGCCTTACTCTGGGGAGAACTCAACCTTGGGGGCGGTGGTGGCAGGACAGCAGGACTCTGACTTTGGGACCATCTGAGTGGGACCGACCAACCAGTAGCACTAGCCAGAAGACCACAAAGCCAGAAGAGGGGGGAGGATGGGGAGCATCAACTCAGGCAAGGCCAATCAGCCCCCTATGGACCCCATCTTCTGGGACGGATAGTCACCAGGGGCCCATCTGTCCCCTGGGGTCTCTCTTGGTGTTAGTAGACCCGGGACTCGCCAGGGCCTGGCCTTTCAGCAGAAACCAGTCACAGGCCTGCACATTGTTAGTGAGGGGAGTGGAGCCAGGGGCATATTTGTCAACCCATCCAGGGCCTGGCCCCCTGAAACAAGGGGCCTGGCAGCAGATGGGAGCCTTTGCAGGCAACCTGAAACAAACTTTTCTGTACTTTCAGATAAGAGACAAGCTGGGGATCCCATCTCCATCCCCATGCCCCCTCCCCCACACTGGGCCAGGGCTGACTCTACACATCACCTCTGTGACATCATGAAACAGTTAAGGAAGCAGGCCACTTAATTGGCTGCCTGTCCCATGACCCAGATTCTAGAATCTCCAGAGAGTATTTATGGGGCACCTCAACCCTGGTCTGAGGCCCGTTTGCCCTGAGCATTCACTGCTTGGGTAGATAATGTTCCTGAGCTAGACTGGCTCCATGGATAGTCATAGTTCCCACAAGGCAGTGCTGCTGGCCCCATCAACTGATGGGGAGCCCACAGCAGGGGACCCCCATGATTCCTCCCCAGATCCAAACGTGGATTCAGGGGAGGCTTTGGAGAAGCAGGGTGACCAACCCAAGAGCCCAGATCTAGGTCTGCATGACAATCTGCTCCCACAGGGCCCAAACCCAGAAATGGCCAACAAAGAAGAGAACAACACTGTCCTTGGGCTGTCCTTTCCCAGGAAGCTCTGGAGGATCGTGGAGGATGCGACCTTCACCTCTGTGCACTGGAATGACAAGGGAGACACAGTGGTCATCGAGGCAGATCTCTTCCAGATAGAGGTACTCCAGCGCAGAGGCATGGACCAGATCTTCGAGACAGACAGCATCAAGAGCTTCATCCGTGAACTGAACCTGTACGGGTTCAGGAAAATCCGCCCTTCGGGTTGCTGTGCAGGGAAGAAGAAGATGATGGTAACATAGAAAGGCCTTCTGGGGAGACTAGATTAGATGAGCTGAGTGCTGAACAGGTTTCATTTCCCAGGAGAACATTGTTCTCATGATAGGATGGGTAAAGAAAGAGGAGAATGTGCAGGGTTTGTCGTGTTCCACCACCCCCCCTTAAGATCCACAGGGGTGATTCCAGACCCTGAGGGGCCATTTGATGTCAGGGAGGGCCAGTAACAACTTAAGCGAGGACAGCCCCGGAGGAGCTCTAGGGAGTGACATGCTAGGGCCACATAACCTGCCAGGAATGAAGAGACCTTGTCTTTATACTTAGGCATGGCCTGAGTGGTTGTGGGGAGGAGGGTGGTGAGGAAGGGCTCTTCTCCCCTCTCATGCCTAAAGTGATTCATTTGCTTTCAGATCTATCGAAACTCCAATTTTCAGAGAGACAAGCCTCTCCTTCTGCATAACATCCAGAGGAAAGGCAACCCCAGAACAACTTCTCAGCCTGCCACTGGCACAACAACTCCAAAGAGAAAGAAGCGAGTGGTGGCAACCAGACACTCTCCTCAATTCCACCACAACGAGTTCACCCAAAAGGCTGGCAACAAAGTCCAGAAGGGGATGCCAACTGCTCGCAGAACCCCCAGCCAGTGCTCATTTGTGTTCTCTGACCTGTCTGTGGGCAGTGTAGCCAGGCGGGCTGGGGAAAACCATCTCCCCAGTGAGCAGGGCAGCCCCAGCAGGGCGGCTGGAGAGGGCACATCCAGCAATGCCATATCTGTGCCCTCGGCTACTGCTGAAAGGGACAGCCCAGGGAAACTGCCCGAGAGCCCCCCGGTGTACCCAGATTACGAATCGGTGATGGCTTTGTACAACACCTGTTACTCCATCCTGATGGCGGGCCTTTTAGTCATGGCACCAGATGAGGCCCCTGAGGCGGAGGATGAGCAGGGAGAGTCCTCACATTATAAGTGTGCCCTCTGTGAGCAGCTCAAGAACAAGCCCAATCCCTGAGCTGCCAGATACCTAGGGACACTCAAAAGCACTCTCTTATAATTAAAAATAGATTTCTGGCTCTAATAAAGTCAAGCAAAACTCCATTGGAGTAAATAAACAATCAAACGAGAACTACGAGTCTGTGTTCTTTCTATCTGTCCATTGTATTCACACATGGCACAGGGTGAGCTAGAAGAGGCTGGAAGCCCATGCCCCAGGCAATCTTCAGTCTTGTCCCCATGGTCCACTTTCATCTGAAACAGCAGCATTTCACAGGCTCATCCAATGGTCTGATCCATGAGCCGAGTGCTGAGGCAAACCCAGGATGGACTGGTCCCTGGGCCTTGCCTGCTGCTCAGCAGATGGCTCAGCTGGGCTCCTGACCTTGGGGGTGTCACCTTCCATGAGTCATACACCCTGCAGCAGAAAGGGCTCCTCCTGGGTCCGCCAACAATGCCACAAGTTTCTGATCAACAGCTGAACATCCCAGCTCCCGATCCAGGGCCCCCTCAAGAGGCTGACTGGAAAGCAGGGTCACCCAAACCGCCAAGCACCTTGCAAACACATTACCCCAAAATCAAAGACAAGTACAAAGTTTCCTCAAGGTGAACACCAGCCCTTGTCGCTCTGCCCTCACAGCTGTATTTAGGAGCCTGTCTTTGGACATGAGGCAACCAGGCCCTGCATCCAACACACACACTTTGAGAGCCAAGGGACACTTTACAGTAGGGCAAGGGTCACATGCAAGGAAACATCACAGCCCACTTCTGGGCCTGCGGGCCTCTCTGCCTGCCAATGCACAGCATCGCCCCCAGCCTTCCCCCATCACCCCCTGGACACTGTTCCAACATTAGGAGTTTGGACCAGAACAGAGAGGGAAAAACACTGATAAGTTTCTTAACAACACATTTCTTTCAACGACCCAGACCCAGCAGGGCCATAACAAGTGGCAATGTCATCATTTCATAAAGGTCAAAGTCCCGGAGTCTCTAGCTGAGTCCAGAGCAGCATTGTGTGAGGGGAGTCTCTGCCCCTGGCCCCGCACCAAGTGGGCACTGCAGTGCAGGGCCGATTCAGACACAACCAG
The DNA here is from genome assembly GCF_002263795.3 of Bos taurus. Classification (NCBI taxonomy): domain Eukaryota; kingdom Metazoa; phylum Chordata; class Mammalia; order Artiodactyla; family Bovidae; genus Bos; species Bos taurus. The sequence goes on along the minus strand of NC_037357.1, from coordinate 38,449,582 downwards.
ATGGGCAAGTCCAGAGAGCAGTGGTGACTGCATGGTATCACCATGTGCTGGTATCTTGGTCACTTTCCTCTCGAAAGCCCAGTCTGGACAGGCCTCCTGCCCAAAGAGGATCAGGTGCTTGAGAATGTCCACCTGGAAGATGTCCTCCCCCCCTCCTCCCTTGGATGGGCCGCAACAGCCAGTGAGGGTAGGCGAGAGCAGTCATGTTACTTCTATTGCAGGTCGGGTAGCAGAGCTTGATTCTCCAACTCCTCCACCTGGTCGGGACCTAGGTTTTCTAGGCACAGCAAAGTGCCCCCAATGACCACAAGACCTGTGTGCAAAGACAGGACACAGAATGAGAACAAGGTCATTCAAAGTTGCACCTTCTTGAGACTAAGACTGTATCATGGAGGGAACCTGAGGTGAACTGGGTCCTCTGGCTGAGGGCTCACCTCGGCAAAGGGAACTTGGGGCGAGACCAAGCGAGGGAGGGAGAGAAATGAAAGGGAGAGGACTGGTACTCCACAAAGCCACCAGGCCATGGGCAGCTCTCAGTCTGCCCACTGCAGGCCACAGGGACAGAGCATGAGGGCCCCAGCGGGGGCCAGCAGACATCAGGTTCACAAAGGATTTACCAGCAGACAGGTGTTGCTGTGGGGCCTCACCCCTGGGGAGTCAGGGGACTTGCTCAGGCCCAGCTGCAGGCAGTGTGGGTATGGAACCCAAGCTGGGTGCTTTACTGCCTCTCATGGTCTCTGCCGGGCACACAGACACATGTGGGGATACACACATAAACACAGACAAGTGCCACGTGCAGACCTGGACCCACCTCTGCCTCAGAGCACCAATGGGGACTGAGGCCCAGAGAGGTGGTAGGCACCTCGGGCCATCATCTCCCAGCCAAGGGTTCCTCGCTGCTCCTCTAAAAAAACCTCAGCCCCACCCACCCCACCAACTGGTTCAACAGAAAACAAACAAGGACAACCTGGCTGGGATCCAGGGCAGTATCGGGACCATGGAGGCAGCGCAGGGCAGGGTGTCACTTGCCCATGATCAATCCACAGCCAAACTTGTCCCCATCCTGCAGCAAGGCCTGGATCTGGGCGGATATCATTGCCGGCCTCTGCTCCAGCATCTCCCACCAGGCCAAGTTCTCCCAGTCCCAGTGTGCAATGTGGATGGCCAGGGTACAGTGCCAGTGGCCACATAGCATGGGCCACCACCACGTCTCCAGGGTCTTGACACCATTTAAGATGACACCCACATAAGGCTGTCCAAAGGACAGACAGCCGAACTTCATCTCCCAGGGCTCCCAGGGCCTCATATGGCTGAAGAAACACAGAATCACAAAGGCCACAAAGACCAGGAGCCTGACACAGTGGCCTCCAAGCTCACAGTCCTGGGCTGGACTTCAGTCCCACGTGCCCGAGCACCCTTTAATCCTGCTGACACAGAATGCAGCGGATCAGAGAGGGCTGACTCCTTCCATCCGTCTCCATATGGGCTACTGATAGGGGGTTGCTGACGAAGAGGACCAGTCCATCAAATGAAGTCCATGGCCCGGTGGGTTCCTGGAGTACCAGCCCTCTCCCTTTCATTTCACTCCCTCCCTCGCTTGGCATTGCCCTGAATTCTGCCATAAGGGTGGTATCATCTGCATATCTGAGGTTATTGATATTTCTCCCAGCAATCTTGATTACATTCATCCAGCCCAGCATTTCACATGACGTATTCTGCATATAAGTTAAATAAGCAGGGTGACAATATACAGCTTAGATATACTCCTTTCCCAATTTTGAACCAGTCTGTTGTTCCATGTCGAGTTCTAACTGTTGCTTCTTGACCTGCATACAGGTTTCTCAGGAGGCAAGAAAGGTAGCCTGGTATTTCCATCTCTTTAAGAATTTTCCACAGTTTGTTGTGATCCACACAGTCAAAGGCTTTATAACATGGTCAATGAAGCAGAAGTAAATGTTTTTCTGGCATTCTCTTGCTTTTTCTATGATCCAACAGATGTTGTCCATTTGATCTCTGGTTCTTCTAATTGTACACCTGGAAGTTCTCAGTTCACATACTGTTGAAGCCTAGCTTGAAGGATTTTGAATATTTCGAAAATTACCTTGCTAGCATGTGAAATGAGCACAATTGTTCAATAGTTTGAACACTCTTTGGCATTGAACTTCTTTGGCACTGGAATGAAAACTGACCTCTTCCAGTCCTGCAGCCACTGCTAAGATTTCCAAATTTGCTGGTTTTGCAATACTTTCAGAGCATCATCTTTTAAGATTGAAATAAATCAGCTGGAATTCCATCACTGCCACTAGCTTTGTTTGTAGTGATGCTTCCTAAGCCCCACTTGACTTCAAATTCCATGATGTCTGGCTCTAGCTCTGATCACACCATTGTGATTATCTGGGTCATTAAGACCTTTTTTGTATAGGTCTTCTGTGTATTCTTGCCACCTCTTCTTAATCTCTTTTGCTTCTCTTAGGTCCTTACCATTTCTGCATTTCAGGATTTAATACAATAGAGCTAAGATTTACTGAAAGGCAAGGCTGATCTTATTGCAGGTGATCCTCATATCCTGAACTGAGATCCCAAGAACTCATGAGAGGTCTCTTCCAAATTAAGACAGTGGTTAAAGTTCCACCTATTGGTTTTTTTGCCTTAATTGTTTGCTTGAGCCTGGTAAAAATACTGCTTTTCTTCTGAACAGAAATTTTACAAATTTAAGTGATGAATATGCCCATTACTCTCTGTCATAGGCTGAATTTTGAACCCCCCTCCAACTCCACATGTTGAGGCATTAACCCCAGCACTTCAGAATGTGCTTCTGCTTGAAGATAGGGACTTTAAAAGGGTAATTAAGGTTAAATGAGGTCATATGAGTCGGCCCTAATTCATTCTGACTGTGGTTTTTATAAGAAGAGGAGGCTTGGAGACATAAAGGGACACAAGGTTGGACATGCACAGGGAAGGTGCCAACTGAAGATTCAGGATGGAGACGACCATCTACAAGCCAAGGAGAGAGGCTTCAGGAGAAACCTTACCTGATGACACCTTAATCTTGGACTTCCAGCCTTCAGAACTGTCAGAAAATGAATTTCTGGGGCTTTCATGGCAGCTCAGTAGTACAGACAGAGAAGGCAATGGCAAACCACTCCAGTACTCTTGCCTGGACAATCCCATAGACCGTGGAGCCTGGTAGGCTGCAGTCCATGGGGTTGCTAAGAGTCGGACACGACTGAGCGACTTCACTTTCACTTTTCACTTTCATGCATTGGAGAAGGAAATGGCAACCCACTCCAGTGCTCTTGCCTGGAGAATCCCAGGGATGGGGGAGCCTGGTGGGCTGCCGTCTATGGGGTTGCACAGAGTTGGACATGACTGAAGCGACTTAGCAGCAGCAACAGCAGCAGTAATACAGAACCTGCCTGCTAATGCAGAAGACACAGTTTTGATCCCTGATCAGAGAAGATCCCACATGCCACAAAGCAACTACCCCATGCACCACAACTGTTGAGCCTGTGCTCTAGAACCCATGGACTGAAACTGTTGTACATTATGTGCCCTAGAACCCATGCTCTGCAACAAGAGAAGCCATCACAATGAGAAGCTTGCACACCACAACTAGAGAGTAACCACCACTTGCTGCAACTAAAGAAAAGCCTGTGCAGCAACAAAGACCCAGTACAGCCAAAATAAATAAAATTATTTTTTAATAAAAGACAATGAATTTCTGTTGTGCATGCTACCCAGTCTGTGACACTTTTTTCTGACAGCCCTAGCAAACTAATATCTGCTTCTTCTTTTGTACCTTTGCCTCCTCCTAGTGATGGAACTCCAGAAAATTGCGATCTGCTTGAAGGAAAAGAGATAAAAATATAATCTGGGGGAAACAATGTGTTTGCCTAAAAACTCTGTCTTCTGGCCTAATATTTGGGAGATTATCTGAGGAAGACCTGTGTGGCAGATCCTTCCCATGTCCCCTCTGCCTCGTGGCTACAGCACATACTAGCCAGACATTAAACTGCCAGCATCTCATCAGTGGCTTGGAGGTTTATTCCTCATGCCTGAAACCTACTTTGTCAGTGCTCAAGGCAGACTGAAAATGTCAGGGAATTGATGCTTTATGACCCCTAAGAACTGGAGTATAAATACCCCAGCTCCATCATCCTCAAACATGGTAACTCAGATAACTCTCTATAGGCTTGCAGAGTTCTCCAGCAGGATTAAGTTCCCTTAATCTAAGACCCCATGCTTGAGAGGAGGCGGCCAAGAGGAGTTACCCACGTCCGAGGTCAGGGGCAGCAGCCGAGAGTGCCAGGCAGTGACGGTGCAGGAACGGCCAAGAGGAGCTACCTCACGTCCGAGGTCGGGGGGTGGGGCAGCCGAGAGGAGCTACCCCACGTCTGAGGCCAGGGGCGGCAGCCAGGAAGAGCAACCCCACATCCAAGGAGCGGTAGCTGCACGGGCGCAGGAGGGCCTAGAGGAGCTTTTCCACATTCAAGGTCAGAAGGGGCGGCGGTGAGGAGATAGCCCTCGTCCAAGGTAAGAGAAACCCAAGTAAGATGGTAGGTGTTGCAAGAGGGCATCAGAGGGCAGACACACTGAAACCATACTCACAGAAAACTAGTCAATCTAATGACACTAGGACCACAGCCTTGTCTAACTCAATGAAACTAAGACATGCCTGTGGGGCCACCCAAGACAGGCGGGTCATTCTGTCTGAGGTCTGACAGAATGTGGTCCACTGGAGAAGGGAATGGCAAACCACTTCAGTATTCTTGCCTTGAGATCCCCATGAACAGTATGAAAAGGCAAAATGATAGGATACTGAAATAGGAACTCCCCAGGTCAGTAGGTGCCCAATATGCTACAGATGAGTGGAGAAATAACTCCAGAAAGAATGAAGGGATGGGACCAAAGCAAAAACAATACCCAGTTGTGGATGTGACTGGTGATAGAAGCAAGGTCCAATGCTGTAAAGAGCAATTATGCATAGGAACCTGGAATGTCAGGTACATGAATCAAGGCAAATTGGAAGTCGTCAAACAAGAGATGGCAAGAGTGAACATTGGCATTCTAGGAAACAGCAAACTAAAATGGACCGGAATGGGTGAATTTAACTCAGATGACCATTATATCTACTACTGCGGGCAGTAGTATCCCTCAGAAGAAATCGAGTAGCCATCATGGTCAACAAAAGAGTTTGAAATGCAGTACTTGGATGCAATCTCAAAAACGACAGAATGATGTCTGTTCGTTTTCAAGGCAAACCATTCAATATCACAGTAATCCAAGTCTATGCCCCAACCAAGTAACGCTGAAGAAGCTGAAGTTGAACAGTTCTATGAAGACTTACAAGACCTTTTAGAACTAACACCCAAAAAAGATGTCCTTTTCATTATAGAGAACTGGAATGCAAAAGTAGGAAGTAAAAAAACACCTGGAGTAACAGGCAAATTTGGCCTTGGAATACAGAATGAAGCAGGGCAAAGACTAAGAGAGTTTTGCCAAGGAAATGCACTGGTCATAGCAAACACCCTCTTCCAACAACACAAGAGAAGACTCTACACATGGACATCACCAGATGGTCAACACCAAAATCAGATTGATTATATTCTTTGCAGCCAAAGATGGAGAAGCTCTATACAGTCAACAAAAACAAGACCAGGAGCTGACTGTGGCTCAGATCATGAACTCTTTATTACCAAATTCAGACTTAAATTGAAGAAAGTAGGGAAAAACCACTAGACTATTCAGGTATGATGTAAATCAAATCCCTTATGATTATACAGTGGAAGTGTGATTTAAGGGACTAGACCTGACAGATAGAGTGCCTGATTAACTATGGACTGAGGTTCTTGACATTGTACAGGAGACAGGGATCAAGATCATCCCCATGGAAAAAAAATGAAAAAAGCAAAATGGCTGTCTGCAGAAGCCTTACAAATAGTTGTGAAAAGAAGAGAAGCAAAAAGCAAAGGAGAAAAGGAAAGATATATGCATCTGAATGCAGAGTTCCAAAGAATAGCAAGAAGAGATAAGAAAGCCTTCCTCAGCGATCAATGCAAAGAAAGAGGAAAACAACAGAATGGGAAAGACTAGAGATCTCTTCAAGAAAATTAGAGATACCAAGGGAATATTTCATGCAAAGGTGGGGTCGATAAAGGACAGAAATGATATGGACCTAACAGAAGCAGAAGATATTAAGAAGAGGTGGCAAGAATACACAGAAAGAACTGTACAAAAATGATCTTCACGACCCAGATAATCACGATGATGTGATCACTGACCTAGAGCCAGACCTCCTGGAATGTGAAGTCAAGTGGGCCTGAGAAAACATCACTATGAACAAAGCTAGTGCAGGTGATGAAATTCCAGTTGAGCTATTTCAAATCCTGAAAGATGATGCTGTGAAAGTGCTGCGCTCAATATGCCAGCAAATTTGGAAAACTCAGCAGTGGCCACAGGACTGGAAAAGTTCTGTTTTCATTCCAATCCCAAAGAAAGGCAATGCCAAAGAATGCTCAAACTACTGCACAATTGCACTCATCTCACACGCTAGTAATGCTCAAAATTCTCCAAGCCAGGCTTCAGCAATACGTGAACCATGAACTTCCAGATGTTCAAGCTGGTTTTAGAAAAGGCAGAGGAACCAGAGACCAAATTGCCAATATCTGCTGGATCATCAAAAAAGCAAGAGAGTTCCAGAAAAACATCTATTTCTGCTTTATTGACTACACCAAAGCCTTTGACTGTGTGGATAACAATAAACTGTGGAAAATTCTGAAAGAGATAGGAATACCAGACCACCTGATCTGCCTCTTGAGAAATTTTTATGCAGGTCAGGAAACAACAGTTAGAACTGGATATGGAACAACAGACTGGTTCCAAATAGAAAAGGAGTATGTCAAGGCTGTATATTGTCACCCTGTTTATTTAACTTATATACAGAGTACATCATGAGAAATGCTGGTCTGGAAGAAGCACAAGCTGGAATCAAGATTGCTGGGAGAAATATCAATAACCTCAGATATGCAGATGACACCACCCTTATGGCAGAAAGTGAAGAAGAACTAAAAAGCCTCATGATGAAAGTGAAAGAGGAGAGTGAAAAAGTTGGCTTAAAGCTCAACATTCAGAAAACGAAGATCATGGCCTCCGGTACCATCACTTCATGGGAAATAGATGGGGAAACAGTGGAAACAGTGTCAGACTTTATTTTTGGGGACTCCAAAACCACAGCAGATGGTGATTGCAGCCATGAAATTAAAAGATGCTTACTCCTTGGAAGAAAAGTTATGACCAACGTAGATAGCATATTGAAAAGCAGAGACATTACTTTGCCAACAATGATCCATCTAGTCAAGGCTATGTTTTTTCCAGTGGTCATGTATGGATGTGAGAGTTGGACTGTGAAGAAAGCTGAGCGCCAAAGAATTGATGCTTTTGAACTGTGGTGTTGGAGAAGACTCTTGAGAGTCCCTTGGACTGCAAGGAAATCCAAGCAGTCCATTCTGAAGGAGATCAGCCCTAGGTGTTCTTTGGAAGGAATGATGTTAAAGCTGAATTTCCAGAACTTTGGCCACATCATGTGAAGAGTTGACTCATTGGAAAAGACTCTGATGCTGGGAGGGATTGGGGGCAAGAGGAGAAGGGGACGACAGAGGATGAGATGGCTGGATGGCATCACTGACTCCATGGACGTGAGTCTGAGTGAACTCTTGGAGTTGGTGATGGACAGGGAGGCCTGGCGTGCTGTGATTCATGGGGTCACAAAGAGTCGGACACAACTGAGTGACTGAACTTAACTGAACTGAATCTTTCTTGAAATGCCTGTTTTCTTGGCTCCCTTTCTATCTCTATGGAAGCTCTCCATCCTTCCCCTGTGAAGCACATCTCCCAAGGAAACTACTTGCTCTAGAATTCTTATTTTAGGGTGTGATTCTGGTGGACCAGAACTAGGGCCACCTGCTTTTTGTGCATGCATATGAAATGCCCATATTTAAAGCTGCTGCTGTGGTTTCTAATTTAACAAGATGATGTACTGCATTGGAGCTTTCCTGGTGGCTCAATGGTAAAGAATCTGACTGTCAATGCAGGAGACTTGGTTCAGTCCCTAGGTCAGGAAGATCCCCTGAAAAAGGAAACAGCAACCCACTCCAGTATTTTTGCCTGAAGAATTCCATGGACAGAGGAGCGTGGTGGGCTACAGTCCATGGGGTTGTGAAAGAGTCAGACACAACTTAGTGACTAAACAACAACACTACATCCAATTCTTTCTGTGTTAAGGTGGTAAGTGGTTCATCGACTGGTGAATCCTGGAGCCTGTCCTTGGAGGAAAGGGTGTTCTAAAGTCCTGCCTTGTGGAAATGCCTTTGTGTCAAATCCACTATGCTGCATGTTTTGCTTCTATAAACACCAAATCCCATTCTTTTCAGTAGTTATTGGCTTTTTTTGAAAACTTTTTAAATTAACGGATAATTGCTTTAGAGAATTTTTTGGTTTTCTGTCATACATCAACAAAAATCTTCCATAGGTACACCCATGTCCCTGACTACCAACCTCCCTCCCATCTCCCTCCTCATCCCACCCTTCATTCTGTCTCAGAGACCCTGTTTGAGTTCCCCGAGTAATACAGAAAATTCCCATTGGCTATCTATTTTACATATGATCTTGTAAATTTCTATTTTACTTTCTCCATGCAACTCACCTTCTCCCTCCTTTCCTCCCACCATGTCCTTGCATAGCCTGCACTCTTGCATCACATCTCCATGATGGGTAGGTGTGTTTGCACCATGGTGGAGTGGATTTAATAAGTTGTCTTGTGCCTGAGCCACAAGTTTCTTTATGAGGCTGGTCTAATACCTGCTGTGAAGTTTTTATGGCCCATAGGAGTGCAGTTGGGGGAGTTGCTTCTGTATAGGAGTCCAAGCAACTATGAGATAAACAGACTTTGATGAACAATGCAAGCTGCCCTGGGTGTTCAGTAAAGCTTCTGCTAAGTCCGCTGACACTAAGCCCTTTCTCATTACTCTCAGACTGCTGTTAAGCATGTCAGAGGTTGAGGTCCTCTCAGTGACTACTCAGAACAATGCTAAGGACATTCCACATTGAGTAACGTTAAACCTGCTAGGCTCCCTTAACCCCCTGAAATTGTTTACAGCCAGGCCTACCGTTCTGGAATAAGGAGCCCTGGGACAAGACTGCAGATAAATGCATTATCCAGGCCTCACCTGACTGTGCATGTAACCTCTGCAGTTGGTTTGCTGACAGGATTACTTGTCTTTGCCCCAAGAGGAAAGGTTGTGTCCCAGAAGCTATTTCTCTATTGCATCTTTTGTGAATCTTTTGCTATCAGCACATTAATCCTAAGAAGTATTGCTGGCTTAAAGGATTTATGTGAGTGAGCCAGGGGTCTCCCACCATAGTGTTTAATCATCTTCATTGCCATGTGATCTTCAGCTAACAGGTGAAGCCTGAACCACAGGGTTAAAGGGCCATGGGCGTCTCACTCCACACATCCCTGCCAACTTATTTACCTTCTGCTCATTGACTGGTAAAAGGAAATAGTAAAGGTGAGTGTGAACCTTGACATTTTAGGAATCAGTGAACTAAAATGGACTGGAAGGGGTAAATTTAACTCAGATGACCAAGAATCCCTTGGAAGAATTAGAGTAGAAATCGTAGTCAACAAAAGAGTCCAAAATGCAGTTCAGTTCAGTCGCTCAGCCATGTATGACTCTGTGTGACCCAATGAATCACAGCACCCCAGGCCTCCCTGTCCATCACCAACTCCCAGAGTTCATTCAAACTCATGTCCATCGAGTCAGTGATGCCATCCAGCCATCTCATCCTCTGTCATCCCCTTCTCCCCTGCCCCCAATCCCTCCCAGCATCAGGGTATTTTCCAGTGAGTCAACTCTTCGCATGATGTGGTCACATCAGTCCTTCCAATGAACACCCAGGACTGATCTCCATTAGGATGGACTGGTTGGATCTACTTGCAGTCCAAGGGACTCTCAAAAGTCTTCTCCAACACCACAGTTCAAAAGAATCAATTCTTCGGTGCTCAGCTTTCTTCACAGTCTGACTTTCACATCCATACATGACCACTGAAAAACCATAGTCTTGACTAGACGGACCTGTGTTGGCAAAGTAATATCTCTGCTTTTCAATATGCTATCTAGGTTGGTCATAACTTTCCTTCCAAGGAGTAAGTGTCTTTTAATTCCATGGCTGCAATCACCATCTGCAGTGATTTTGGAGCCCAAAAAATAAAGTCTGCCACTGTTTCCACTGTTTCTCCATCTATTTCCCATGAAATGACAGACCAGATGCCATGATCTTAGTTTTCTGAATATTGAGCTTTAAGCCAACTTTTTCACTCTCCTCTTTCACTTTCATTCAGAGGCTTTTTAGTTCCTTTTCACCTTCTTCCATTAGGTTGGTGTCATCTGCATATCTGAGGTTATTGATATTTCTCCCAGCAATCTTGATTCCAGCTTGTGCTTCTTCCAGCCCAGCGTTTCTCCTGATGTACTCTACATATAAGTTAAATAAGCAGGGTGACAATATACAGCCTTGACGTACTCCTTTTCCTATTTGGAACCAGTCTGTTGTTCCAAAATTCAGTACATGAATGCAATCTCAAAAATGACAGGATGATCTCTGTTCTTTTCCAACACAAACCATTCAATATCACCGTAATCCAAGTCTATGCCCCAACCAGCAAGGCTAAAGAATCTGAAGTTGAAAGTGTCTATGAAGACCTACAAGACCTTTTAGAACTAACACCCCAAAAAAGATGTCCTGTTTATTATACGGGACCAGAATGCAAAAGTATGCAGTCAAGAAATACCTGTAGTAACAGAACAATTTGGCCTTGAAGTACTGAATGAGAAGGACACTGTTAATAGAGTTTTGCCAAGAGAACTCACTGATCGTAACAAACACCCTCTTCCAACAACACAAGAGAAGACTCTACACATGGACATCACCAGATGGTCAACACCAAAATCAGACTGATTATATTCTTTGCAGCCAAAGGTGGAGAAGCTCTATACAATCAGCAAAAACAAGACTGGGAGCTGACTGTGGTTCAGATCATGAATTCCTTATTGACAAATTCAGAATTAAATTGAAGAAAGTAGGGAAAACCACTAGACCATTCATGTATGACCTAAATCAAATCCATTACGATTATACCATGAAAGTGAGAAATAGATTCAAGGGATTAGATCTGATAGACACAGTGCCTGATGAACTATGGATAGAGGTTTGTGATGTTGTACAGGAGACAGTGATCAAGAACATCCCCAAGAGAAATAAATGCAAAAAAGCAAAAGGGCTTTCTGAGGAGGCCTTAAAAATCGTTGTGAAAAGAAGAGAAGCAAAAGGCAAAAGAGAAAAGTAAAGATATACCCATTTGAATGCAGAGTTCCAAAGACTAACAAGGAGAGATAAGAAAGCCTTCCTCAGTGATCAGTGCAAAGAAATAGAGAAAAACAATAGAATTGGAAATACTAGAGACCACTTCAAGAAAATTAGTGACACCAAGGGAACATATCATGCAAATACTGGTTCAACAAAGGACAGAAATGGTATGGACCTAATAGAAACAGAAGATATTAAGAAGAGGTGGTAAGAATACATACAGGAACTTTACAAAAAAGATCTTCACAACCCAGATAAGCATAATGGTGTGATCACTCACCTACAAACAGACATCCTGGAATGTGAAGTCAAGCAGGCCTTAGGAAGCATCACTACAAACAAAGCTAGTGAAGGTGATGGAATTACACTTAAGCTATTTCAAATCCTAAAAGATGGTGCTGTGAAAGTGCTGCATTCAATATGCCAGCAAATTTGGAAAACTCAGCAGTGGCCATTGGGCTGGAAAACGTGTTTTCATGCCAATCTCGAAGAAAGGCAATGCCAAAGAATGCTCAAACTACTGCACAATTGACTCATCTCACATGCTAGTAAAGTAATGCTCAAAATTCTCCAAGCCAGGCTTCAACAATATGTGAACCGTGAAATTTCAGATGTTCAAACTGGATTTAGAAAAGGCACAGAAACCAGAGATCAAATTGCCAACATCTACTGGATCATCAAAAAAACAAGAGAGCTCCAGAAAAAAAAAAAAACATCTATATCTGTTTTATTGACTATCTCAAAGCTTTTAACTGTTGGCTAACCACAAACTGTGGAAATTTGTTAAAGACATGGGAATCCCAGACCAGCTGACCTATCTCTTGAGATATCTGTATGTCAGGAAGCAACAGTTAGAACTGGACATGGAGCAACAGCCTGGTTACAAAGAGGGAAAGGAGTATGTCAAGGCTGCATGTTGTCACCCTGATTATTTAAATTATACGCAGAGTACATCATGAGAAATGCTGGGCTGAATGAAGTACAAGCTGGAATCAAGATTGCCAGAAGAAATATCAATAACCTCAGTTGTGCAGGTGACACCACCATTATGGCAGAAAGCAAAGAACTAAAGAGCCTCTTGATGAAGGTGGAAGAGGAGAGTGAAAAAGTTGGTGTAAAGCTCAACATTCAGAAAACAAAGATCATGGCATCCGGTTACATCATTTCATGGAAAATAGATGGAGAATAGAGAGTCCCTTGGGATGTAAGGACCACATTATGTCATTCCCTTCTCCAGTGGACCACATTCTGTCAGATCTCTCCACCATGACAGAATGTGGTCCACTGGAGAGGAGAATGGCAAATCACTTCAGTATTCTTGCCTTGAGAATCCGATGAATGGTATGAAAAGGCAAAATGATAGGATGCTGAAAGACAAACTTGCGGGGTCTGTAGGTGCATAATATGCTACTGGAGATCAGTGGGGAAATAACTCCAGAAAGAATGAAGGGATGGGGCCAAAGAAAAAACAATACCCAGTTGTGGATGTGACTGCTGATAGAAGCAAGGTCTGATGCTGTAAAGATCAATACTGCATAAGAACCTGGAATGTCAGGTCCATGAATCAAGACAAATTGGAAGTGGTCAAACAAGAGATGGCAAGAGTGAACATCAACATTCTAGGAATCAGCGAACTAAAATGGACTGGAATGGGTGAATTTAACTCAGATGACCATTATATCTACTACTGTGGGCAGGAATCCCTCAGAAGAAATGGGGTAGCCATCATGGTCAACAAGAGTTTGAAATGCAGTACTTGGATGCAATCTCAAAAACGACAGAATGATCTCTGTTCATTTCCAAGGCAAAACATTCAATATCACAGTAATCCAAGTCTATGCCCCAACCAGTAACAATGATGAAGCTGAAGTTGAACGGTTCTATGAAGACCTACAAGACCTTTTAGAACTAACACCCCAAAAATATGTCCTTTTCACTATGGGGGACTGGAATGCAAAAGCAGGAAGTCAGGAAACACCTGGAGTAACAGGCAAATTTGGCCTTGGAATATGGAATGAAGCAGGGCAAAGACTAATAGAGTTTTGACAAGAAAATGCACTGGTCATAGCAAACACCCTCTTCCAACAACACAAGAGAAGACTCTACACATGGACATCACCAGATGGTCAACACCAGAATCAAATTGATTATATTCTTTGCAGCCAAAGATGGAGAAGCTCTATAAAGTCAGCAAAAACAAGACCAGGAGCTGACTGTGGCTCAGGTCATGAACTCCTTATTGCCAAATTCAGAATTAAATTGCAGAAAGTAGGGAAAAACCACTAGACCATTCAGGTATGACTTAAATCATATCCCTTGTGACTACACAGTGGAAGTGAGTAATAGATTTAAGCGACTAGATCTGATAGATAGAGTGCCTGATGAACTATGGACAGAGGTTTGTGACATTGTACAGGAGACAGGGATGAAGACCATCCCCATGGAAAATAAATGCAAAAAAGCAAAATGGTTGTCTGGTGAGGCCCTACAAATAGCTGAGAAAATAATAGAAGCAAAAAACAAAGGAGAAAAGGAAAGATATAAGCATCTGAATGCAGAGTTCCAAGGAATAGCAAGAAGAGATAAGAAAGCCTTGCTCAGCGATCAGTACAAAGAAATAGAGGAAAACAATAGAATGGGAAAGACTAGAGATCACTTCAAGAAAATTAGAGATACCAAGGGAACATTTCAGGCAAAGATGGGCTTGATAAAGGACAGAAATGATATGGACCTAACAGAAGCACAAGATATTAAGAAGAGGTGGCAAGAATACACAGAAGAACTGTACAGAAAAGATCTTCACCACCAAGATAATAACGATGGTGTGATCACTCACCTAGAGCCAGACATCCTGGAATGTGAAGTCAAGTGGGCCTTAGGAAACATAACTATGAACAAGGCTAGTGGAGTTGATGAAATTCCAGTTGAGCTATTTCAAATCCTGAAAGATGATGCTGTGAAAGTGCTACACTCAATATGCCAGCAAATTTGGAAAACTCAGCAGTGGCCAAAGGACTGGAAAAAGTCAGTTTTCGTTCCACTCCCAAAGAAACGCAATGTCAAAAAATGCTCAAACTACTGCACAATTGCACTCATCTCACATGCTAGTCAAGTAATGCTCAAAATTCTCCAAGCCAGGCTTCAGAAATATGTGAACCACGGACTTCCAGATGTTCAAGCTGGTTTTAGAAAAGGCAGAGGAACCAGAGAGCAAATTACCAACATCCGCTGGATCATCAAAAAAGCAAGAGAGTTCCAGAAAAACATCTATTTCTGCTTTATTGATTATGTCAAAGCCTTTGACTGAGTAGATCACAATAAACTGTGGAAAATTCTGAAAGAGATGGGAATACCAGGTCACCTGACCTGCCTCTTGAGAAACCTATATGCAGGTCAGGAAGCAACAGTTAGAACTGGACATGGAACAACAGACTGGCTCCAAATAGGAAAAGGAGTACATCAAGGCTGTATATTGTCACCCTGCTTATTTAACTTATATGCAGCATACATCATGAGAAACGCTGGGCTGGAAGAAGCACAAGCTGGAATCAAGATTGCTGGGAGAAATATCAATAAACCAAATATGCAGATGACACCACCCTTATGGCAGAAAGTGAAGAGGAACTAAAAAGCCTCTTGATGAAAGTGAAAGAGGAGAATGAAAAAGTTGGCTTAAAGCTCAACATTCAGAAAACTAAGATCATGGCATCCGGTCCCATCACTTCATAGCAAGTAGATGGGGAAACAGTGGCAGACTTTATTTTTGGGGCTCCAAAATCACTGCAGGTGGTGATTGCAGCCATGAAATTAAAAGACACTTACTCCTTGGAAGAAAAGTTATGACCAACCTAGATAGTATATTGAAAAGCAGAGACATTACTTTGCCAACAAAAGTTCGTCTAGTCAAGACTATGGTTTTTTCAGTGGTCATGTATGGATGTGAGAGTTGGATTGTGAAGAAAGCTGAGCACTGAAGAATTGATTCTTTTGAACTGTGGTGTTGGAGAAGACTTTTGAGAGTCCCTTAGACTGCAAGGAAATACAACCAGTCCATTATAAAGGAGATTAGTCCTGGGTGTTCATTGGAAGGACTGATGCTGAAGCTGAAACTCCAATACTTTGGCCACCTCATGCCAAGAGTTGACTCATTGGAAAAGACTCTGTTGCTGGGAGGGATTGGGGGCAGGAGGAGAAGGGGACGACAGAGGATGAGATTGCTGGATAGCATCACCGACTCGATGGACGTGAGTCTGAGTGAACTCTGGGAGTTGGTGATGGACAGGGAGGCCTGGCGTGCTGCAATTCATGGGGTTGCAAAGAGTCGGACACGACTGAGTGACTGAACTGAACTGACCGTATGTAAAATAGATGTCCAGTGGGAATTTGCTGTATGATTCAGGGAACTCAAACGGGGTTCTGTGACAACCTAGAGGGGTGGAATGGGATGAGAGGTGGGAAGGAGGTTCACGAGGGTGGGTCATATGTATACCGATGGCTGATTCATGTGGATGCATGGCAGAAACCAATACAATATTGTTGGTTACCAAAGCAAGTATCCTTCTATTAAAAATAAAGGAAAACACCCTGGAGTGAATCAACACAATATCTGAGGCAGAGAAATGGATAAGTGAGCTGGAAGATGGAATGGTTGAAATAACTGAAATAGAACATAATAAAGTAAAAATAATAAAAAGGAACGAGGACAGTCTCAGAGACCTACAGCACAACAGTAAACATTACACCTACAGTAACAACATTTAAATCATAGGGTTCCCCAAAGAAGAAGACAAAAGGAAAGGCCATGAGAAAATATTTGAGGAGATTATAGTTGAAAACTTCTCTAAAATGGGAAGGGAAATAGCCACCCAAGTCCACAAAGCCCAGAGAGTCCCGCGTAGTATAAACCCAAGGAGAAACATGCCAAGACATCAAACTAACAAAAATTAAACACAAAAAGCAGCAAAGGAAAAGCAACAAATAACACACAAGGGGATCCCCACAAGGCTAACAGCTGATCTTTCAACAGAAACTCTGCAGGCCAGAAGGGAATGGCAGAACATACTTAAGTGATGATTGTGAAATGCCTACAACCCAGATTACTCTATCCAACAAGGATCTCATTCAGATTCAAAGGAAAATTCAAAAGCTTTACAGACAAGCAAAATCTAGGAGAATTCCACACCACAAAACTAGTTCTTCCACAAATGCTAAAGGAACGTCTCTTGATAGGAAACACAAAAAAGATGCCTACAAAAACAAACACAAAACAATAAAGTAAATGGTAACAGGATCATACATATCAGTAATTCCTTTAAATGTAAATGGGCTAAATGCTCCAACCAAAACATACAGACTGGCTGAATGGATGCAAAAACAAGACACCTATATATGCTGTCTACAATAAACCCACCTGAGACCCAGGGATGTGCACAGACTGAAAGTGAGGGGCTGGAAAAAGATATTCCATGCAAATGGAAATCAAAAGAAAGAGGGAGTAGCAATACTCATATAGGGTAAAGTAGACTTTAAACTAAACACCATTTCAAGACACAAAGAAGGACACTACGTAATGATCGAAGGATCAATCCAAGAAGAAAATATAACAATTATAAATACATATGCACCCAACATAGGAGCATCTCAATACATAAGGCAAATGCTGACAAATATTAAAGGAGAAATTGACAGTAACACAATAATTGTGGGAGAGTAATACCCTACTCACACCCATAGACAGATCATCTAGACATATAATTAATAAGGAAAAAAAGGTTTTAAATGATACATTGGACCAGTATGACCTAATTGATACCTATAGGGCATTTCATCCAAAAACAACACATTTCACTTTTTTCTCAAGTGCACATGGAACACTCTCCAGAACAGATCACATACTGGGCCACAAATCAAGCCTTGGTACATTTTTAAAAACTGAAATCATTTCAAGCATCTCCTGTGACCACAACTCTGTAAGATTACACATCACCTACAGAAAAAAAAATATATATATATATATATATATATAACACACAAACACATGGAGGCTAAACAACATGCTTCTGAATAACCAACAGACCACTGCAGAGATCAAAAAGGAAACCAAAATATGCCTAGAAATAAATGATAATGAAAACACAACAAGCAAAACCTATGGGATGCAGTAAAAGCTATGCTAAGAATGAACTTTATAGCAATACAGACCTACCTCAAGAAACTATCAAATAATCTAATCTTACACCTAAAGCAACTAGAAGAAGAGCAACAACAACAACAAAATCTTAAGTACAAGTAAAGAAATCATCAATATTTGTAAGCAGAAAGAAACAAAAAACAAACATAGCAGAAATAAATGAAAAAGAAATGGAGACAATAGCAAAGATCAATAAAACTAAAAGCTAGTGCTTTGAGAAGATAAAAAGAATTGACAATTTGTTAGCTAGGCTCACCAAGAAAAAAAAGAGAAGTTTAAATCAATAACATTAGAAATGAAAAAGAAGTTACAACAACAACAACACATAGAAATACAGAGGATCATAAGAGACTACTATGAGCAACTATATGCCAATAAAATGGACAACCTGGGGGGAAAAGGGACAAATCTTAAAAAAGTATAACCTTCCAAGACTTAACCAAGAAGCAGTAGAAAAAATGAACAGACAAACCACAAACATGAAAATTGAAAACTGTAATCAAAAATTGTCCAACAAACAAAAGCCCAGGACAACATGGCTTTACAGATGAATTCTACCAAAAGTTTAGAGAACAGCTAACATCTATCCTCCCAAAACTCTTCAACAAAATTACAGAGGAAGGAAAACTCCCAAACTCATTCTATGATACCAAAACCAGACAAAGATACCACACACACACAAAGTTACAGGCCAGTATCACTGATGAACATAGATGCAAAAATCCTCAACAAAATTTTAGTAAACAGAATCCAACAGATTAAAAAAAAAATCATACGTCATGAACAAATGGGATTTATCCCAGGAATGCAAGGATTCTAACATATACACAAATCAATCAATGTGATACATCATATGAACATATTGAAAGGTAAAAAGTATATGATCATCTCAGTAGATGCAGAGAAAGCTTTTGACAAAATTTAACATCCATTTATGATAAAAAAAAAAAACCTCTCCAGAAAGTGGGCATAGAAGGAATATACCTCAACATAACAAAGGCCATATATGATAAACCCACACCAAACATTATTTTCAATGGTGAAACATTGCAAGCATTTCCTCTAAAATCAGGAACAAGACAAGAGTGCCCACTTGTCACCACTATTCAACATAGTTTTGGAAGTCCTAGCCACAGCAATCACAGTGAAGAAAAATAAATAAAAGGAATCCAGATTGCAAAAGAAGAAGTAAAACACTCACTGTTTGTAGATGACATGATTCTTGACATAGAAAACCTTAAAGATGCCACTGGAAAATTACTAGCACTAATCAATGAATTTACCAAATATGTAGGATATAAAATTAATACACAGAAATCCCTTGCATTCCTATACACTAACAATGAAAACTCAGAAAGAGAAATTAAGGAAACAATTCCATTCACTGTTGCAACAAGAAGAATAAAATAATCAGGAGTAAACTTACCTAAAGAGACAAAAGACTTGTATGCAGAAAACTGTAAGACACTGATGAAAGAAACCAAAGATGACACAGATGGAGAGGTACACCATGTTCTTGGATTGGAAGAATCAATATTGTGAAAATGACTATACTACCCAAAGCAATCTATAGATTCAATGCAATCCCTATCAAAGTACCAATGATATTTTTTTCACAGAGCTACAAGAAACAATTTCACAGTCTGTATGGAAACACAAAAGACCCTGAATAGCCAAAGCAATCTTGAGAAAGAATGGAGCTGGAGGAATCGACCATCACAATCAGCAAAGTCTATAGTCCTGACTTCACACTTTACTACAATACTACAAAGCTCCAGTCATCAAGACAGTATGGTACTGGCACAAAAAGAGAAACATAGACCAAGGGAACAAAATAGAAAGCCTGGAGATAAATCCACACACCTATGGGTACCTTATCTTTGACAAAGGAGACAAAAGTATACAATGGAGAAAAGGCAGCCTCTTCAATGAGTGGTGCTGGGAAAACTGGGCATCTACCTGTGAAAGAATGAAATTAGAACACTTTCTAACACCATACACAAAAGTAAGCTCAAAAAGGATTAAAGATCTCGATGTAAGACTGCTGCTGCTGCTGCTAAGTCGCTTCAGTCGTGTCCGACTCTGCGACCCCATAGACGGCAGCCCACCAGGCTCCTCTGTCCATGGGATTCTCCAGGCAAGAACACTGGAGGGGGTTGCCATTTCCTTCTCCAATGCATGAAAGTGAAAAGTCAAAGTGAAGTCGCTCAGTCATGTCCAACTCTTAGCAACTCCATGGACTGCAGCCTGCCAGGCTCCTCCATCCATGGGATTTTCCAGGCAAGAGTACTGGAGTGGGGTGCCATTGCCTTCTCCACAATGTGAGACTAGAAACTATTAAACTCTTATAGGCAATCACAGACAGAATACTTTTTGACATCAACAATAGCAATATCCTCTATAACCCATCTCCTAGGGTAATGAAAATAAAAACACAAATAAATAAATGGGACCTAAGTAACTTAAAAGTTTTTGCACAACAAAGGAAACTATGAGCAAGGTGAAAAGACAACCCTCAGTATGGGATAAAATAGTAGCAAATGAAACAACTGACAAAGAACTGATCTCCAAAATATACAAGCAGCTCATGCAGCTCAATAATTGAAAAACAAACAACCCAATCAACAAGTGGACAGAAGACCTACATAGACAATTCTCCAAAGAAAACATACAGATGAGTAAAAAACACATGAAAAGATGGTCAACATTGCTCATTATTAGAGAAATGCAAATCAACACTACAGTGAGGTGCCATCCAACAGTAGTCAGAATGGCCATCATCAAAAAGTCCACAAACAATAAATGCTAGAGAGGGCTTGAAGAAAGGGGAATCCTTTTGTACTCTTGGTGGGAATACAGACTGATACAGCCACTATGGAGAACAGTATTGGTATTCCTTAAAAAACTAGGAATAAAACTAGCATATGACACAACAATGCTATGACTGTGCACATACCCTGAGGAAACCATAGCTGGAAAAGACACATGTACCTCATGGTTCACTGCAGCACTATTTACAATAGCTAGAACATGGAAGTGACCTAGATATTCATCAACAGATGAATGGATAAAGAAGTTGTGGTAAGTATACACAATGGAATATTACTCAGCCATAAAAAGAACACATTTGAGTCACTGCTAATGAGGTAGATGAACCTATAGGCTACTACACAAAGTGAAGTAAAGCATAAAGAGAAAGACAAATATTGTATATTAGCATATATATAGGAAATCTAGAAGGGTGGTTGGAGAAGGAAATGGCAACCCATTCCAGTACCTTTGCCTGGAAAGCCCCATGGATGGAGAAACCTGATAGGCTACAGTCCATGGAGTCAGTCAGACACGACTGAGCAACTTCATGTTCACTTTCAGAAAGATGGTACTGATGAACCTACTTGCAGGGCAGAAATGGAGATGCAGACATAGAGACATAGAGATGCAGATACAGTGCAGAAAGGAGAGGGTGGGATGAATTGAGATATTAGAATGGAAACATATACACTACCACATGTAAAGTAGATAGCCAGGGGGGATTTGCTGTATGACACAGGGACCCCAATTTGTGACACCTAGAGGGGTGGGATGGGGCGGTAGGTGGGAGGGAGGTTTTTAAGAGGGAGGGGACATGTGTATACCTATGGCTGATTCATGTTGATGTATATCAGAAACCATCAAAATATTGTGAAGTAATTATCCTCCAAACAAAAATGAAATAAAACTGTTACAAAAAAAAAAAAAAAAGGTATAGAGTACGTTCCAATTACTGATTTCTGGATCTATTCCAAGCTACACTGCATCAACTACTAGGAGAATAAGAAATCTCAAGAGAACATCTCATAATGGCTTTTCCAAGTACACATTAAAGTAAATGAATGGACCAATACATGGGGCTAATGCACTGTCAGCACTGAACTCCACAGGCTTTCCCAAGGGCTTGCCAGTCAGACCCACTAAACCTCCCTGAAGGAGGAGCAAGGCATGGATCCAAGGCGTGGAGCTTCCTGGGGCTAATGCAAGTCACTGCAAAAATAGTTTTGATGCTCTAAGTTTAAGAAAATGAGAGTCAGAGTGACCTGCTGCTAATTAATACTCACTTCACACACACATAAAGCTCGTCTCTCATTTACAAAGGGCAAGGGGTCAAGCAGAAAAATCAAACCCACCTCTGATAGTTTACGGTGAATGATGTCGTATTCATGATCTCCAAAGAAGATGATTTAGCTTCGGGACCAGGGACCAGGCTTGATCACTCAAGAGCTTTTGTGTAGCAGAGTTTTATTAATGTAAGAAAAGGGACAGAGAAAGCTTCTGACATAGACATCAGAAGGGGGACAGAAAATGACCTACCTCCATCCATGCCAGGTCAGGACATAGACCACCCCACCTCCATCCATGCCAGGTCAGCACCCAGACCACCCCCACTCCATCCATGCCAGGACACCACTCAGACCACACCAAATCCATCCATACCCGGTCAGCACACAGAATTCCCTACTTCCATCAATGCCAGGTCAGCACACAGACCAATGCAATTACATAGATGCCAGGTCAGGAAACAGACCACCAACCTCCATCCATGCCAGGTCACCACACAGATAACCCCAGTTCCATCCATGCCAACTCACCACTCAGACCACACCACCTCCATCCATGCAGGTCAGCACACAGACCACACCATGTCTATCCATGCCAGGTCAGCACACAGACCACCCAAACTCCATCCAGCCAGGTCAGCTCACAGACCACACCAGATCCATTATTGCCACATCAGCAAAGACACCACAGCACCTCTATCCATGCTAGGTCAGCACACAGACCACAACACCTTCAAGGAATCTGGGGAGGTGCACCAGAAAGAAGTGGGGTGTCGGAGATGGGAGCACCCAGAGTACGGGGAAGGATAAGGGACTGGGAAGGACTTGGGGTCCCAGGGAGCAACACAGAATCCATAGACAGAGCATGGGGTCCTGGGAAGAGATGCAGATTCCGGGGATGAACTCGGGTTCGCAGTGCTGGAGCCTCAGGGGGCTGAGGCAGCGCCTTACCTGCTTTAGATGGGGTCGTTGTCCAGGTCCCGACAAATGTACCACAGGATCACGTAGAGGATGAGTAGGATAGTGAAGAGGAAAAGAGCCACGAAGACGGCCTTGGTCACCGGGGAGACCAGGGCCTGCATGGTCCCGCGGAGGGGGCGCTGAGGGGTCCTGAAGAAGGGATGAGGAGAGACACCCTGACAGGGAGGAAACTTCTGCAGTCCAGCATCCCTGGGGCAACTGCACGTTTGGGGCCAAGGGCTTGCCCAGTCTGGCAGAGACACCGGGTCCCCTGGACCTCAGCCTGCGACTCCTTCTGTGTGGTGCAGCTGGGAGGCTCTGCCCTTGGCTGGTGGGAATCAAAGAAGTTTAAGGCTGAGGGAGAACTATCAGGCACTGCAGGGCACCTCCAGAGTGGACCTGGGGTCTCTTTGAGGAGAGAGACTGGGGAGAGGTGTGGGGGTCTCCCCTATGTTCCTCAGGGCGTTGCTAAAAGAAGATCCCACTCATCTCTCTGGTACTTTGGGAAAGGACAGACTGGGGAGGTCATTCGCTAGTCCCAGCCCATCCCATCCCATCCCATGCCCAGAATTACATGCTGACATTTTTTTGCACACAGTGACCGGTTCCAGGGCCATCACCATACTTTTGTGGATCTTTAAGGAAAAGTGAAAGTCACTCAGTCGTGTCCAACTCTCTGCCAGTCTCCTCCATCCATGGAAATCTTAAGGCAACAGTGGAATGGGTTGCCATTCCCTTCTCCAAGGGATTTTCCTGACCCTAGAATTGAACCCGGGTCTCCTGCACTTCAGGCAGGTGCTTTACCATGATCCCAAGACACCAGGGCATCTCTAATCTCTAAGAAGGGAGGAGCCAAAAGTAGCTGCACGGGGAAAGGGCTGCTTGAACAAAACCTGAGCTTTCTCAATGGCCACCAGGGTACTCCCACCTGTGCCTGGAGTGAGCAAGGCCCACTCTGGCTGCTTTGTCTCCATTGCAACCCACCCAACTCCCCCACCCCAACTCCTGCCCTCCTCTGCAGGCGCTGGTTTTGGACCAGCAGCACCTCATCACCTAGGTGCAGAGAAGAGACCTGAGATGTCAGGCTCCACCCAGCTATGCAGAGAAGATCTGCATATTAAGGAGATCCCCAGAAGGGGAAGGGGCGTCGCTGCTGGCTCAGATGGTAAAGATTCTGCTTTCAATGTGAGAGACCCAGGTTCGATCCCTGGGTCTGGAAGATCCCCTAGATACTGTAATGACAACCCCAAAATTTCATGGGCAGAGGAGACAGGCGGCTTCCTTGGGGTCGCAAAGAGTCGGACATGACTGAGAGACTGACATGTTCACTTTCAGGAGGGGGAGGGGGCAAGCCACCACGTGTTCACTGCCCTTGTGCTGTGGCCCTCTGTCTTGTATAGACCGTAAATGCAGGGTCATTCTGTCTTCCATAGTCAGGAGTGCCTTCCCCAGTGGCTCCTGCATGCCTGCTAAGTCGCTTCAGTAGTGTCCTGTGTTGGCAAGCCAGTTCTTTAACTCCTACCGCCACCTATTGGTACATAATTCTCCTGCAATACAGGAGCTGCAGGAAAGGAGGGTTGGATCCCTGGGTCCGGAAAATTCCTTGGCAACCTACTCCAGCATTCCTGTCTGGGAAATTCCATGGACAGAAGAGCCTGGTGGGCTACAGTCCATGGATGACTTAGCATGCACCCATAGTCAGAAGTAATCGAGCCTGATTTCTTCAGTGGAGACTTTCTAGACGCTCCAGTTAGTTACTCACATAGCCAAAGATGTCTTAGTTCCTTAGGAGCGTGATTTTATTCATTCTTGAGAAGACATTTTTTTCATGACTGAAGAGTAAAGTCCACGGAGAAACAAAAATGATCTTAATGGTTTAAAGGAAAACAAAAGTTAGGACTTCTCTTCCCAGCCCCCGGCCACATTCAAAGCTCTGTTCTTGGCTTTCTCCTACTCTCCAAGTGGTTTCTCAGGTGCAGACAGGCAATAAATAGTGATTTCTGTGCTCTGCACATCAACCCCGCAGGCTAGCCTGTTCTAGTGGGAGGGAGAAGTAGTGCTTTGCCAATGGGGTTGTCAGAAAACGTGATTGTCACATTTGCAAGCACTAGCTGCACAGGCCAGATCACCTTTCACTCCCCCAGCTGCCACCACACCATTTTCCAGCCACTGTCAGGAGAGCATTGCTGTTGGAAGGAATGAGGCCAGTTGCAGTTCGAGTGAGATCCTGCATGCTCAGTTGCTCGTTTGTGTCTGACTCTTTGAGACCGCATGGACTGCAGCCCGCCAGGCTCTTTTTGTCCATGGGATTTCCCAGGCAAGAATACTAGAGTGGCTTGTCATTTCCTCCTCCAGGGGCTCTTCTCGACCCAGGGATCGAACCTTCATCTCCTGCTTTGCAGGCAGATTCTTTACCGCTGAGCCATGTTGTGAAATATCTCTGAATGGGAATATTTCTGAACAGGCTTAGCTCAGTTCAGACAAAGAGCATTTCCCCGTGGTCTTTGCTGCTAATTTCCTTCACTTGTCACTGCTCTGAGTTAGTGTACCATGATTTTCTGTACTGAATCTTTTCCTGTGGTGATAGCAACTTTCCTTCCTCAGCATTAGGCCAGGCCAGCAGGACCATCCAGTCTATAAAATATTAAGAACCTACTGTATACAGGGTATATAGGTTGTACTGCAGTCAAGGTGGCAATCAGTACGACAGAAACCAGGATGAGTCTAATGAGGGCCCTAGAACAGCATGCAAATACCTAGGGCAGAGGCAGGTGTGGGGTTTGCCTACTCAGAGCTGAGGAAGGTTCAGAAGAGAGACTGAAGAGTGAGGTCAGATATGGATGGTGGAATGGGAGGAGGCTTCATGGAAGAGCTAACAATAGGAGAGAGAGGGGAAGGTCACTGCATGCACCACTAACCCAGAAGTGTGAAGTGCAGTCCTATGTGAGAAGTCCCAATAGGGTCATTCTGTGGCGAGAACAGAAGGTTGTGGTGCAAGGCAAGACAAAAGGAACACATAAATGCAGATGCTGGTGGGGGCTCAGTGGCTGATAAAAATGAAGCTTCCCAGCTGCAGGGGAAACACAAGCCTGGCACAGGGGCCAAGTGTTGTCAGTGCTTCCCTTCTTTTTTAAATTGAGCTGTAAATCCAGATTTTGATGGGTTGGGAAGATCCCCTGGAGAAGGAAATGGCAACCCACTCCAGTTCTCTTGCCTGGAGAATCCCATGGACAGAGAAGCCTGATAGTCTACAGTCCATGGGGTCGCAAAGAGTTGGACATGACTGAGCGACTTCACTCACTCACTCACTCGCTCTCTGAATTTTAAATGGTTGGAAATCATTGTGGAAATGCTAAAAGCATCCTTTCTATCATACTGACATGTCTCCCAGCTCCATTCCCCCACATACGACTCCCTCTGCTTTTCTCTGCTCTCCTTTCCCAGGGTCACACAGCACCCAGCCAAGATGGTACCTGTGGGTCACAAGTGGTGAGTGCAAAAGGGTGAAGGGAAGAGAAAGTGCCATGGTGATAGAAACTACCAAGTTCAATTATTCTCCCAAGAGGCAAGCAATAAATTCCTGATAGTTGCTCTTTCTCTCTATCAATCAGAAATAGCACCCAGGAGACCAAGATGAACAACTGATCTACCAATTTTATTGGCATATATTTTACATATCAGAAAATTTACTCTTCACTCGTTTTCAGTGTATCATTCAATGCATCTCAATATTGAGTATGATGTTTGCTGTAAGTTTTTCTTTATAAATACACTTATCAGGTTGAGGAGTTATTCTTCTATTCTTAGCTCATTGAATAGTTTTTATTATAAAAGGGTGTTTGATTTCACCAAATGCTTTTCCTGAATATATTGAGGTAGTCTTGTGTTTTTTTTTTTTTTTCTTTCTTCCATTAATATAATACATGACATTAAGAGAGTTGGACTGTGAAGAAGGCTGAGCACCAAAGAATTGATGCTTTTGAACTGTGGTGTTGGAGAAGATTCTTGAGAGTCCCTTGGACTGCAAGGAGATCCAACCAGTCCATTCTGAAGGAGATCAGCCCTGGGATTTCTTTGGAAGGAATGATGCTAAAGCTGAAACTCCAGTACTTTGGCCACCTCATGCAAAGAGTTGACTCATTGGAAAAGACTCTGATGCTGGAAGGGATTGGGGGCAGGAGGAGAAGGGGATGACAGAGGATGAGATTGTTGGATGGCATCACTGACTCGATGGACGTGAGTCTCAGTGAACTCCGTGAGTTGGTGATGGACAGGGAGGCCTGGCGTGCTGTGATTCATGGGGTCGCAAAGAGTCGGACACGACTGAGCAACTGAACTGAACTGACTGAACTGACATTAATTGATTTTCACATGTTAAAACAATTGCATATCTGGGATAAACCCACCTTGACTGTGGTGTATCATCCCTCTTATGTGGTGCTGGATCCAGTTGCTCAGCATATTGTTGAGCATTTTGTACATTTCTCATGGTCTACCATTGTCTTTCCTTGTGCTGACTTTATTCAGTTTGGTATGGCTGCGTAGAATGAGTTGGGAAGTATTTCCCCTCTCTTTAATGTTTTGCTACAGTGTGTGATGATCGGTGTTCATTTTTTTTAATGTTTGATAGAATTCACCAGTAAAGACATCTGAACATGGGCTTTTCTTTGTGGAAATAATTTTTACATACTAGTTCAAAATTCTTATTTTTTAAAAAAAAATTATTTCTTTTAATTTTTGCTGTGCTAGGATATTTTTGCTGCATGCAGGCTTTCTCTAGTTGCAGCTAATGGAGACCACTCTCTTGTTGTGGAGCATGAGCTCTAGGATGCACGGGCTTAAGTACTTGTGGCACATGGGCCCAGTTGTGCCATGGCACACAGAATCTTCCCAGACCAGAGATCAACCATGTGTTCCCCACTGTGGCAGGAAGATTCCTAAACATTGGACTACCAGGGCAGTCTCTAAAATCCTGACTTTAAATAGTTTTATGTAGATATTCTATTTCTTCTTTTTAACATTGTTTGAAATATGTGTATTAATAGAAATTCATATAGCACACAATTCATCCATTTAAACTGTAAAATGTACTCATTGTTAGGGTGTTTGGAGAGTCAGACAAGCATCAGTTCAGTTCAGTTCAGTCGCTCAGTCGTGTCCGACTCTTTGCGACCCCATGAATCACAGCACGCCAGGCCTCCCTGTCCATCACCAACTCACGGAGTTCACTCAGACTCACTTCCATCGAGTCAGTGATGCCATCCAGCCATCTCATCCTCTGTCGTCCCCTTCTCCTCCTGCCCCCAATCCCTCCCAGCATCAGAGTCTTTTCCAATGAGTCAACTCTTCGCATGAGGTGGCCAAAGTACTGGAGTTTCAGCTGTAGCATCATTCCTTCCAAAGAAATCCCAGGGCTGATCTCCTTCAGAATGGACTGGTTGGATTTCCTTGCAGTCCAAGGGACTCTCAAGAATCTTCTCCAACACCACAGTTCAAAAGCATAAATTCTTTGGTGCTCAGCTTTCTTCACAATCCAACTCTCACATCCATACATGACCACCGGAAAAACCATAGACTTGACTAGACAGACCTTTGTTGGCAAAGTAATGTCTCTGCTTTTCAATATGCTGTCTAGGTTGGTCATAACCTTTCTTCCAAGCAGTAAGTGTCTTTTAATTCCATGGCTGCAGTCACCATCTACAGTGATTTTAGAGCCCCCAAAAATAAAGTCTGAGACGGTTTCCACTGTTTACCCATCTATTTCCCATGAAGTGATGGGCCCAGATGCCATGATCTTCATTTTGAGAATGTTGAGCTTTAAGCCAACTTTTTCACTCTCCACTTTCACTTTCATCAAGAGGCTTTTTAGTTCCTCTTCACTTTCTGCCATAAGAGTGGTGTCATCTGCATATCTGAGGTTATTGATATTTCTCCCAGCCATCTTGATTGCAGCTTGTGCTTCTTCCAGCCCAGCATTTCTCATGATGTACTCTGCATATAAGTTAAATAAGCAGGGTGACAATATACAGCCTTGATGTACTCCTTTTCCTATTTGGAACCAGTCTGTTGTTCCATGTTCAGTTCTAACTGTTGTTTTCCGATCTGCATATAGGTTTCTCAAGAGGCAGATCAGGTGGTCTGGTATTCCCATCTCTTTCAGAATTTTCCACAGTTTCTTGTGATCCACACAGTTAAAGGCTTTGGCATAGTCAATAAAGCAGAAATAGATGTTTTTCTGGAGCTCTCTTGCTTTTTCCAGGATCCAGTGGATGTTGGCAATTTGATCTCTGGTTCCTCTGCCTTTTCTAAAACCAGCTTGAACATCTGGAAGTTCACAGTTCATGTATTACTAAAGCCTGGCTTGGAGAATTTTGAGCATTACTTTACTAGCATGTGAGATGAGTGCAAATGTGTGGTAGTTTGAGCATTCTTTGGCATTGCCTTTCTTTGGGATTGGAATGAAAACTGACCTTTTCCAGTCCTTTGGCCACTGCTGAGTTTTCCAAATTTGCTGACATATTGAGCGCAGCACTTTCACAGCATCATCTTTCAGGATTTGAAATAGCTCCACTGGAATTCCATCACCTCCACTAGCTTTGTTTGTAGTGATGCTTCCTAAGGCCCACTTGACTTCACATTCCAGGATGTCTGGCTCTAGGTCAGTGGTCACATCATCGTGATTATCTGGGTGGTGAAGATCTTTTTTGTATAGTTCTTCTGTGTATTTTTGCCACCTCTTCTTAATATCTTGTGCTTCTGTTAGGTCCATACCATTTCTGTACTTTATCGAGCCCATCTTTGCATGAAATGTTCCCTTGGTATCTCTAATTTTCTTGATGTGATCTCTAGTCTTTCCCATTCTATTGTTTTCCTCTATTTGCATTGATCGCTGAGGAAGGCTTTCTTATCTCTTCTTGCTATTCTTTGAAACTCTGCATTCAGATGCTTATATCTTTCCTTTTCTCCTTTGCTTTTTGCTTCTCTTCTTTTCACAGCTATTTGTAAGGCCTCCCCAGACAGCCATTTTGCTTTTTTGCTTTTCTTTTCCATGGGGATGGTCTTGATTCCTGTTTCCTGTACAATGTCACGAACCTCCATCCATAGTTCATCAGGCACTCTATCTATCAGATCTAGTCCCTTAAATCTATTTCTCACTTCCACTGTATAATCATAATCTGGCAGAATGTGGTCCAGTGGAGAAGGGAATGGCAAACCACTTCAGTATTCTTGCTTTGAGAACCCCATGAACAGTATGAAAAGGCAAAATGATAGGATACTGAAAGAGGAACTCCCCAGGTCAGTAGGTGTGCAATATGCTACTGGAGATCAGTGGTGAAATAACTCCAGAAAGAATGAAGGTATGGAGCCAAAGCAAAAACAATACCCAGTTGTGGATGCGACTGCTGATAGAAGCAAGGTCTGATGCTGTAAAGAGCAATATTCCATAGGAACCTGGAATGTCAGGTCCATGAATCAAGGCAAATTGGAAGTGGTCAAACAAGAGATGGCAAGAGTTAACATCAACATTCTGGGAATCAGCGAACTAAAATGGACTGGAATGGGTGAATTTAACTCAGATCACCATTATATCTACTACTGCAGGCAGGAATCCCTTAGAAGAAATGGAGTAGCCATCATGGTCAACAAAATAGTCTGAAATGCGGTAATTGGATGCCATTTCAAAATGACAGAATGATGTCTGTTCGTTTTCAAGGCAAACAATTCAATATCACAGTAATCCAAGTCTATGCCCCTACCAGTAACGCTGAAGAAGCTGAAGTTGAATAGTTCTATGAAGACCTACAAGACCTTTTAGAATTAACGCCCAAAAAAGATGTCCTTTTCATTATAGGGGACTGGAATGCAAAAGTAGGAAGTCAGGAAACACCGGGAATAACAGGGAAATTTGGCCTTGGAATATGGAATGAAGCAGGGCAAAGACTAATAGAATTTTGCCAAGAAAATGCACTGGTCATAGCAAACACTCTCTTCCAACAACACAAGAGAAGACTCTACACATGGACATCACCAGATGGTCAACACCAGAATCAAATCGATTATATTCTTTGCAGCCAAAGATGGAGAAGCTCTATACAGTCAACAAAGGCAAGACCAGGAGCTGACTGTGGCTCAGGTCATGAACTCCTTATTGCCAAATTCAAACTTCAATTGCAGAAAGTAGGGAAAAACCACTAGACCATTCAGGTATGACCTAAATCAGACAAGCATAACCACAATCAATTTTAGAAAATTTCCAGGACACCAATGAGAACTAAAGTGGATGAACATTTACAGACACTGTATCCACCACCACCTCCCCCCAGCCCACCCCAGCCTTGTGTGTGTTTGTGTTCTGTCCCTTAGTCATGTCTGACTCTTTGCAATCCCATGGGCAGAAGCCTGCCAGTCCCTTCTGTCCATAGGATTTCCCAGGCAACAATACTGGAGTGGGTAGCCATTTCCTTCTCCAGGGGATCTTCCCAAGCCAGGGATTGAACCTGCATCTCCTGCATTGGCAGGTGGATTCTATGTGCCACCTGGGAAGACCCCAGCCTAAGGTAGCCATTAATCTTCTTTCCTTATCTGTAGATTTCTGTATTCTGGATATTTCATATAAGTGGAAACATAATATGTGGTTTTGGTGGCTGGCTTCCTTCACCTAACATGAAGTTTTCGAGGTTCACCCACAGTCTTTTTTCATTTTGTTTTTGGTGTCATGCATTTGATGTCACATCTAAGAATCCATTTCTGAAATTCTATGTCATCAAAATGTACCTCTGCATTTTCTTCTGAGAGTTTTAATGGCTCAAGTCTGGGAATTGATCAAAGGACTTTGACTCTCTGTTTTTGTGATTCAGAATAGATTTTTGTACATTTGACTGGTGACATCTTTGCTTATACATATCAAATAATAACTTACTGGTCTTCATGACTCTTTTACTTCTAAAAAGAACATGAGCAACTAGATAAAACCATAGAGCTGCCCTAGTCAGACTGTTCTGATTGGTGCTTTGACTCTGGTCTCCATTACTGTAACCAGTCCCACCTTGCCCTTGGTGGTTGTGTGCTGCCACTTGGCTCCCGCCATCTGGCGATCTAAATACTCCCACTGCATTTAGGTTTCCCAGTTCAGTGACTGCAGTTCCTACTGTGAGTTCTGGCCACAGAGAAGAGCAATCACAGAGTTCTTCAAGGGTGCTGGGGCTCCCTTCACAATCTTGGTGAAAGTTATGTCTTTGGGATTCTCCTAGTATGGATGAGTAGGTATTAAATGACAAATCCACACCAATAGTCAAGTCAGGTCTGACATTTCCACTCACTGTGGGCCAACTTTTGGTCCATATTTCAACCAACCTGTCAAACTAATAAGAGCACTTTCTAACTCCTTGAGTTGTAGTATTAAATGTAGAATCTATGCTTAGTGAATCATTTTGTCCTGATCTAGCTTTATGTGCAGAGGCTGATCCCACTGGGGGTCATGGTGCTGCTTCCCACTGAGCTGGGGAGTATTCTTCTACTGGCAAGGATAACTCACCAGACTTGATGGGCTCAGTGTCCCCAGTTTCATCAGGGTCTCCCCACACAGCTCTATCACAATGTACAGAATCCCATTCTTTCCAAGTCAGCTCCCTCATTTTAACAGGAAGCACTCTAGTGGCAGAATTCAACTTCAAGTCTAATTCAACCAGTTGAAGGCTGTTTGCATGGGATCATTAGCAATCAACCCTGTATCTACAGGAGATATGTGTTTCCTTATGGGTACACATGGAATATTTTAGGTCTTTTACTGTAAACTGAGCTAATCATTTCCTTTCACCACTCTTTGCAACTACAGTCGGGGCAACCAGAAAGCTCATCATATCTAACAGTGTTCCAAAAATGTTCAAAAGTATCATATACACATTCACAGAACACCTTGCACCCAGCACTTCTTTTAAGTGGTTCATCGGGCATATCCAAAGCGGATATTTTCCATGTATCTGTTGCCATAGACTATCGATGCTGTCTTTACTACAGAGTCATTAGCAGCTTTAAACCTAATCAGATTACAGAGCTAATTCTAGAAACCCCAGAACCATTTGAGATATCTCACTTTTTTTTTTATTAGTGATGTAAAATTTAATCAATTTGTCTCATATAAATACAGGTAGCTAATTTTTTATGGAAGTAACATACAGTTGGTAAAGTGCCAATCAACTAGCATTTATTTATTACCAACTATGTGCCGTGAAACATGGAGGTAGAAGGAAAAACAGCTCTTAATGAGCTCAAAATACAGATGGAGAGAAAAGATAACTGTGGTAAAACAGAGAACAATACATACTCAAGTGCTAAACTATATCATACAATAAAACTAAGACTAGTCAAAAAGGAAAAGATATCCACTGTGGTCTGACATTAAAAGCTATGAAACATTACAAATTAATTCTAGTCAATAATTTACTATAATTATTCAATAAAATATTGACTAATAGTTTAAAATGTCATAAATAAGTAGGAAATTAGACTATTTTTCTTTTTCATGAAGGCACTTCACAAGTTGAAATATCAGTCCCTGGATTATAACAAGTTTAGTATGTGTATGTTTGTGCTCAGCTATACATGTTCCTAAGAATATGATTGAAAGCTTTTTATTTTTCCTTTGAGGGTAAGGATTGTATCTTTAATTTTTTTCTTACTTTTGTTTCTAAAGCCTATATGGTAAATGCTGAGTAAATGGGGACCTTCTAGACTAAACCTCCTATAAAGCAGTAAATGCATCTTACTCATTTATGCAACAGCTACATGTTTCTGAATGAATCTATGCTAAAAGAACTGATTATAATTAATCATTAAATAGTTGTTTCCATCTCATTTACTTATGCTTAGTTTCTGTTCTCCAGTAGTATGGCTGTCCTCACCTCTGTGCCTCCATTTTTATTGTAGCTTTTAATTTTGAAAATCTTTAAAGACTCACAAGAAGTTATAAAAATAGTAATAGGGGAGCTGTGTATCCATCATCCACATTCCCCAAAGAGATCTCACACAACTACAGCAAATTATTATCAAAGCCAGGAAATTGATATTGTGTGCATTTTGAATTGGGGGGGAAAAAAACAAAATCAGGGTTCCCAAGAAGCTAAAGTGAGGTAATTGATATGGAGCTGATGCTGACCTTATTTTAATTATTTTCTTCTTTTCCCCTCTGTTTTTATATTCTAGCTTTCTAAGATATCCTATCAAGTTCTATTATTTAGAAAAAAATTAGAACAAAGTAAAATCTTTACTCTTTAGTAAATATGTACTAAAACCTAAACAGTGGTATAGGGAATGGGATTATAGCAGGCTTATGAATTTACATTCCTGTGATGTTTAAGGTTTGATGTTTGCTACTCAGTCATTAAGAAGAAGGAAAGTTTGCCGTTTACAACAACATACATGGACTTGGAGTGTATTATGCTTAGTAAAAGAAGTCAGACAAATAAAGACAAAGGCTGTTTGATATCACTTATATGTGGAATTTAAAAAATAAAACAAACTAATGAATATAACAAAAAAGAAACAGATTCAGAGATTCAGAGAAGAAACTACTGGTTACCCATGGGGAGAGGGAAAGGGGAGGGGCAATACAGTGGATATCTCACTTTTTCAATTGAAGTATAGTGGCTATACAGAACTATATGTTACAGATGTACACTATAGTGATTTACACTTTTAAAGGTTATACTCCATGTATAGCTGTTACAAAATACTGACTATATTCCCCATGTTTTGCAATATATCCTTGTAGTTTGTTTTATACCTAATAGTTTATACCTCTTATTCCCCTAGTCCTATCTTGCCCATTCCTCCTTCCCTCTCCCAACTGGTAATCACTAGTTTGTTCTCTGTGTCTGTGAGTCAGCTTCTTCTATTTTAATATTCAATTTTTGTTCAGTTGCTCAGTCATGTCTGACTCTTTGTGAACCCATGGACTGCAGCACAATAGGCTTCCCAGTCTTTCACCTTCTCACAGAACTTGCTCAAACTCATATCCAATGAGTTGGTGATGCCATCCAACCATCTCACCCTCTGTCCTCCCCTTCTTCTCCTGCCTTCAATCTTTCCCAACAAGAGGATCTTTTCTAATGATTCAGCTCTTCACATCAGGTGGCCAAAGTATTGGACTTTCAGCTTCAGCATCAGTCCTTCCAATGAATATTCAGGACTGATTTCCTTTAGGATGGAATGGACTGGTTGGATCTCCTTGCAGTCCAAGGGACTCTCAAGAGTCTTCTCCAACACCACAGTTCAAAAGCATCAATTCTTCAGTGCTCAGCCTTCTTCACAGTCCAACTCTCACATCCATACATGACCACAGGAAAAACCATAGCCTTGACTAGACAGACCTTTGTTGGCAAAGTAATCTCTGCTTTTTAATATGCTGTCTAGGTGTGTCATAGTTTTTCGTCCAAGGAACAAGCGTCTTTTAGTTTCATGGCTGCAGCAACCATCTGCAGTGGTTTTGGAGACCAGGAAAATGCAGTCTGTCACTGTTTTCATTGTTTCCCCCAACTACTTGCCATGAAGTTATGGGACCCGATGCAATGATCTTCGTGTTTTTTTTTTTTTTTTTTAATCTTGAGTTTTAAACCAGCTTTTTCACTCTCCTCTTTCACCTTCATCAAGAGACTCTTTAGTTCCTCTTCACTTTCTGGCATAAGGGTAGTGTCATCCGCGTATCTGAGGTTATTAGTCTGTTTTATTTTTTAAATTCAATGTCTAAGTGAGATCATACTTTGTTTGTCTTTCTCTATCAGACTTGTTTCACTTAGCATATTTCCCTCCAAATCCATCCATGTTGCTAAAAATGGCAAAATGCCATTCATTATTATGGATGTATAGTAGTCTGTTATGTGTATGTGTGTGTGTGTGTGTTTGTGCCACGCCTTATTTATCCATTCATCCACTGATGGGCATTTAGATTGCTTCCATATCTTGACAATTGTAAATAATATTACCAGGAACATTGGAGTGCATGTATCTTTTCAAATTAGAGTTTTTTTTATTTTTTGGATATACACCCAGGAATGGAATTGCTGGGTCACATAGCACAATTTTAGTTTTCTGAGAAACGTCCCCACTATTTTCCACAGTGACTGCACCAGTTTACATTCCCACCAACAGTCCACAAAGATTCCCTTTTTGCCATATCATTGCTAGCATTTGTTATTTGTGTTCTTTTTGATGATAGCCAAGGCAATGGAACCCCACTCCGGTACTCTTGCCTGGAAAATCCCATGGACGGAGGAGACTGGTGGGCTGCAGTCAGTGGGGTCGCTAAGAGTCAGACACGACTGAGCGACTTCACTTTCACTTTTACCTTTCATGCATTGGAGAAGGAAATGGCAACCCACTCCAGTGTTCTTGCCTGGAGAATCCCAGGGGTGGTGAAGCCTGGTGGGCTGCCATCTATGGGGTCGCACAGAATCAGACACAACTGAAGAGACTAAGCAGTAGCAGCAGTATTCTTACAGGTATGAGGTGACATTTCATTGTGATTTGGATTTGCATTTCCCTGATGGGTTAGTGATGTTGAGCACCTTTTCATGCTCCAGTTAGCCATCTGTATATCTATTTTGGAAAAGTTTCTATTCAGTTTTTCTGCCCATTTAAAAGTTTTTTTTTTTTTTTTTTTTCCCTGACGCTGTGTTTTTGAGGTGTTTATATATGTTGAATATTAACCCCAAATCACTCATTTGCAACATTTTCTCTCATTCAGTAGGTTCTTTTCATTTTTTCAAAGGTTTCTTTTGCTGTGCAAGAACTTTTAGGTTAAATTAGATCCCTGGGCTATGCTAAGTAGCTTAAGTCCTGTCTGACCCTTTGCCACCATGTGGACTGTAGCCCACCAGGCTCCTCTGTCCATAGAATTCTCCAGGCAAGAATACTGCAGTGGGTTTCCATGCTCTAAACCAGGAGTCTCCCCGACCCAGGGATTGAACCTTCATCCCCTACCTTAGCAGGCAAGTTCTTTATCATTAGTGCCACCTGGGAAGCCCATTTGTTCATTTCTGCTTTTATTTCCTTTTCCAAAAACAATGCTGTTGTGATTTATGTCAATGTGTTTTCTGCCCATGTTTTCATCCAGAAGTTTTACATATTTAATCTTACATATCGGTCTTGAATCCATTTTGAGTTTGTTTTTGCATATAGTGTTAGACGATATTCTAATTTCATTCTTTTACATGCAGCTGTCCAGTTTTCCCAGCACCGCTTACTGGAGAGACTCTCTTTTCTCCATTGTGTACTGTATTCTTGCCTCCTTTGTTGTAGATTAATTGACTATAGGTGCATAAGCTTGTTTCTATGATTTCTATCCTATTTCATTGATCTGTGTGTCTGTTTTTGTGCCAGTACCATACTGTTTTGATT
This sequence comes from Bos taurus, assembly GCF_002263795.3. Lineage (NCBI taxonomy): Eukaryota > Metazoa > Chordata > Mammalia > Artiodactyla > Bovidae > Bos > Bos taurus. The sequence continues at coordinate 38,412,520 of NC_037357.1, read as the reverse complement.
CCTATAGCTTTGTAGTATAGTCTAAGGTCAAGAAGCTTGACTCTTCCAGCTCTGTTCTTTTGTTTGTTTGTTTGTTTTACTTTATTTCACAGTGTTTGATCATTGTTGTGGTATATGGGATCTTTGATATTCATTGAGGCATGTGGGATCCTCAGGTGTGGCATTCAGAATCCTCAGTTTAAGCACTTGGGATCTTTTTAGATGTGGCATGCAGGGTCTTTAGCTGCAGCAGGTGAACTCTAAGTTGTGGCATGTGAATCTCAGTTGCAGCATGCTAACTCCTAGTTGCTGCATATGGAATCTAGTTCTCTGATCAGGGACCAAACCTGGGAACCCTAAATTGAGAGAATGGAGTCTTAGCTACTGGACCACCAGGGAAGTCCCTCCAAGGTTGTTCTTTTTTCCAAAGATGGTTTTGCCTATTTGATGTCTTTTGTGTCCATACAAATTTCTAGTTCTGTGAAAAATGCCATTGGTAATTTGATAGGGATTACATTGAATCTGTAGATTGCCTTGGGTAGTATAGTCATATTACAAAATTTATTCTTCCAATCCAAGAACATGGTATAGTTTTCCATCTTGTGCTGTCTTAAATTTCTCTCACCAATATCTCACAGTTTTCCAAGTACAGGTCTTTTGCCTCCTTAGGTAGGTTTATTTCTAGATAGTTTATTCTTTTTGATGCAGTTAAATGTGATTATTTAGTGGTAAATGGAATAATATCCCGAAGTTCTCTTTCTGCTAGTCACTGTTAGTATACAGAAATGTGAATAGATTTTTATATATTCATTTTGTATACTGCAACTTCACTGAATTCATCGATGAGCTCTAGTAGTTTCTGGACCAGGAAGCCAGATGGTCTCTCAGCCAGAACAAAAGGGAACCTCTAGCTGCCACAGGCAGCCAAGGGAAGCAGGGGTGGGTGGGCATCTCTCAAGAGTATGCAGGGACAACCAGAATATACAAAGGGGAAGAGGGGGACTGGGGATTCAGCCATTGCCAGGGAGTGCCCTGCCACAATCCTGACAGCTGAGGAGGCAGCCGAGAGTGTTTGTGGGGTCCCAGATAGTCTAAAATGGAACTCGGCTTTTCAGGGATCTGAGGCATTCCTGGGTCACATGGGAGGGCACTGAGTAGGGCTTCTGTCTATGGGACACACTGGGCAATTCTATCTAATTGTCTGAGCTGTGTCTACAGACATTTAATTCAGGTGATGTTTCAGCCCCCAGTTTTCAAGAATCAACAAGGAAGCCCACCCCTCGCTGGTGACAGGAGACTTCCAGCATGGAGCCAAGATCCACTGGGGGATCAGTGCTTATGTGCCTTAGATGCAGACTTGTGCTGAGACACAGCATGCTTCCTTGTAACCATGTGGCAGACTTGAGTGTCAGGACCCTCGCCACCTCCTGTACCTCCCCTGAGTCCTCACTACTCCGTGATGCAGGTACCCCTAGGATTACCCGTGTGGGGAAGCAGAGGCTCAGAGTGGGTGAGCCAGGCAGCTGGGGATCAGCAAAGCTGAGGTGCCCGCCTTGGCATCTTCTCACCTGAGCCCTCTCTCTCACTCACTGGGCTGGGCTTCTGGGCCCCGACTGGCTGATGCCTCAAGGTCAGAGGCATTTCTGATTCTGGAAATCTCGGGAAGATCCTCAACCCCAGGAGCAGAGTTGGAGTGGGGGACATTAGTGGGGTGGGCCCCCTATGTGGGCCACCCTGCATGGCTGCCTCTTTGATGCTAGAATACCAGGCCCCAGAGCAGGATGGCAACTATCACAGCCTGGACACAGAGACAGATGGAGGTCCCATGGATGGCGGTCACAAGAAATGGAGCCACACTGTGTGTGAAGGCCCAGGGTGACCGCCCCTTCCTGCGTGCCTGGGACCAGGGTGTGCAGAGCAAGGCCGGCTTGGGGTGGACATGGGCAGACTGCAGAACCCAGAGTGTGGTGGCCTGTCCTCCTCCTGTATCCCTGAGACCTCAGCCAATGGTTCTATAGCCCCCACCCTGGGGTTCCCACAGACCAATGGCAGGGCCCAGAGAGGGTCTGTGTGGGGGATTGGCTGCCTAGCCAGCAACAGTGCACAGAAAGCCAGGTGGCTGTACCTTGACCGTGGAACCCCACCCTAGATGAAGCTGTATTTGATTGCAAGGTTGACATGCAGAACCCTCAAGGCACCTGTAAATACAGAGGAGGGGCTGACTTTGAGGGTCACACGTCTGTTGGTGTGTCTTCCCAGGCCCAGGGCTCCGGGACAAGAAGGCTATTCCAGGTTTACAAAAGGGCTCGGCCTGAGACTACATGCCTGCACACAAGTGTCATAGTGCCCACTGCCTTGGTGAGTGTGGACCAGGAGGCTGACACACTGACCAGACTGGGTGCAGCCAGACCTTTATTAGGTCACTTAGTGACTGCCTTGTGATGTCAGCCCTGAGCAAGCAGAGACCTTTGGTGAGGGCTGAGCACCCTTGTGAGCCTGGACTGCTCTTGGCCACTGCACTGTCCCTTTTCCAGGAAGGAGGGATGCACTACAGCTCCACGTGGCTGTAGACAAGGAGGGCCCTGCAATGGATGAGGTCCCTGACTTTGGGAGGCCTCCCTTTCCTCCAAACACAGGGACTCTGGGACTCAGCTCAGGGAGTTGCACCGCTCCTTGCAGACCTTTTGGTCGCCCTGGCCCAGCCCATGCCCACAGGTCACCGCAGCTTCAGGCTGCTCCTGGAAGAGAGTACTTTTCAAGCTTTGAGTGAAGAGCCTTTATTGAAGAGGCTTCACACCGAGTGTGGTGCCCTGCCAGGGGGGAGAGGGCAGCCTCCTCCCCCTCCCCTTTCTCAGGAAGTGGTGGACCATCATCAACAGTCACCACTTTGTGTCCATCTGGTGAGAGGAAGATGGCACTTGCATAGGCATCAGTTAGGAGCTCTTCAAGAACATTTTGGAGAGGGTGGACTCAGACAAGGTGTTTGAGACAGACTGTATGAAGAGCTTCATCCACCAGCTTAGCCTGTACGGATTTAGCAAAGCACGCCAGAATGTGCTCATCTCCCTCTGCCTGAACAACCTGCTCACAGAGGAGCCGCCTGTCTGTGTCCTGAGCAAGGTAAAGGCTGGGTCCTGGGAGTGGGGTGGGTACCAACCTCAGGACTGCCAGGGACGGTGGCAGGCCTGCTGGGAAAGCTGTGTGCAAAGACAGGACTGAGGACTGGTGTATGGGCCCTGGGGGAAGCAGGTGGGGGGAGGGGTTTATGTGCCCCAATAACTCCCTCGTGGCTCAGACCTGAAAGAATCCACCTGCAAGGCAAAAGACCTGGGATCAATCCCTGGGTTGAGAAGATCCCCTGGAGGAGGGCATGACAACTGACTCCAGTATTCTTGCTAGGAGAATCCCCATGGACAGAGGAACCTGGCAGGCTATTGTCCACGGGGTCACAAAGAGTCGCACATGACTGAGAGACTAAGCACATGACTCCCATAACTGTGGAATAGAAGTTTAGTGCAGAGAAGCACAGGTCCTTTCCTGGGAAGTGTCCTGGTCAGCAGAGAAGGTGCAGGCCAGGGGTCGACACCTGCACAGAAAGCAGAGAAGCTTCTGCAATCTGCCTGCTGCAAATGCCAAGTCCCCTCTCCAGGACTTATATGGATACACTCATTGAAAAGACCCATCAAGGGCTTGACAAGAGCCTGGCAGAGTGGCTTCACAGGCCCAGGGACACTGTCCAGCAAGCTCCTCACTTGAACAGATAAGGAGAAATTAGGTATCCCTTTGTCGGGGTCACCATAAGAGCCCTTCCTGTCCTGAGACGCACAGGACTGGAGCCTGTGGTCTCTGCCCAAGGCCTGTGGCTGTTCAGTTTGGGGACTTGCTGGTGCCTGGACAGCAGGCTTAAGGTTTGGCTTCATTGCAGGGCCTGAATCTGGTGACCTTTTCTTGTTTCTCTTTTCTTTTCCTTTTTCAGCTGAGCACTCCAAGGGTGTCACATCTCAGCACCCTCTGCTCGCTGGGGTGTCCAGTTTATAATGCACTTTCTCTTAAAAGAGTGTTTGTCCTGAGGAGCATAGCAAATAGCCCTCCAGGGTCATGCTGCAGAGACAATGGCTCTGAGGCCGGGTGAGGGGAGAGTGCACACACCAGTCTACCAGAACCAGAAAGCGGGGTCTCCCTTGTTGGCAGTCTGGAGCAGGCAGAGGAGGCCCTGAGAAAGGACACTGGTCGGTGCAGGCCAGGGCTCTGTCAGCCCCAGCACTTAACTGCCACGATGCCCAATCAGGCTGCTTATTTCCAAGCCAAAATGCAGCCCCTTATGAAGGTTCACTGCCTGCGGAACACCTTAACTTTTCAGAAGGTTTCATTCCCTTTTTTGTCTTGACTTCTGTATGCCTACTGACCTGGAATCTCATGCAGATGTTGCTATTTAAAATCTACATTCCCAGAAACTTCAGCCTGTGTGGCTCTTGCTTACCTGTAAATCCATAAAGCAGAGATGTGCAGATTGCAATCGCAAGTCATCTGCTTGTCACAGAAGGCAATTTTTATTTACAATGTCAAGGCTGCCTGATATCAAAAGAGACCCATGAGGTGCTTCACTCCCACAGCTCAGTCCTTGGTGGCTTTTGACTGATGTCTGTAGAGTGAAGTGGCTAAGCACGTGTCCTCCTGGGCCGGGCAGAGGCGGCAGCCTAAGGTCATACAGGATTGGAGGGAGAGAGCATGGCCTTGATGGGCTGGCCCTGGAGAGTCAAACTGTCTCAAGCTCCAGGAGCGCCCAGGTCACCAGAGGAGAGGCCAGGAGGCTCCAGAAGCATGGGTTTAGCTGTGTCCCTGGGGTTGCACAGGCAACAGTGTCTAGGAGGTTGGAAATGAAATTCAACCAGGCAGGGTGTCTCAGAGAGGGGGCCTGCCTCACAAGTGCTCCAAATAAGTAAGGGTGACCCTGGAGGCCTGACTGGGCAGAACCTGGGGAGCCAGTGATCCATGGCCAACTCACTTCCCATCAGCTCTGCCCGAGCCTCACTTGACCCAGTGCTCATCTTGGATCCTCAGTGGCCCCTTCATCCCCTGGGCTCCCTTGCTCTGTCCCTTCACAAAGAGAGGTGCCATGACCAAACGGGATGAGGTGGGAGGCTGGAAGAGGCTGATTTCTGGATGACAGAAACAAGGCTTAGCCTGTGGTGAGCAAGCTGGTGGTGCTCTGGAATTCCAGCTCTCTGCAGGAGGAACCATCTGGGACTCCGTGGGATCTGTCATGAGCCAAGACCCTGGGATGAATTGAGCTACAAACCAGCAGGGGAGGCTGATGAGACACCACAGCCTGGGTTTTGTCCATGCTTGACCCCACAACAGGGCCTGTGACCGGGCAACAAGGTGCTCAGCCATCCGCTGAGCCTCTGGAAAGGGAGGGAAGGTTCCCATCTCCAGGGTTTGAGGTCCAGGGTCTGAGGTCCAGGGTCTGAGGCCCAGGGTCTGAGGTCCTGGCCAGGGGGCCCCTCAAGGCCCCATGCAAATCCCCCAGATGATGAACTCTGCATGTTCCCACCCTCAGCAAACCTAGGGATGCTGAAGTCTCAGCCAGCACCTCTGACCTCTGAGCAGTGCTCTTGGAGGTTGTAGGGGGGCTGGGGGCAGCCAGGCCATCGTGGGGGTTGGGCTGGACTGCAATGAGGCTAAATCCTTGGCCCTCAGGGACCCCAGGGGCAGAGCAAGGCAGGTCAGCCACCCACACTCCTCTTGAATATCTCTCCTTCCTGGGGGAAGAGTCTAAAGTCGCCCGACCAGTGGGGACTTAGAACCCATGACTCAGGAGTTCTTGGCCCCCGAGAGCTCCTCTGGCCACTCTGCACAGGAAGGACCCATGGCGGGGGAGGGCATCCATGCAGACCAGTGGAAGAGAGACACCAGGAGACTACCCTGGGGATACCTCAGGTAGGAGAAGTGTGAACTCACTATGAATGGCCAAGGCCATCTCCAGGCTACTGAGTTCTTGCTAACTCACCTGCTGCTGCTCACCCACTTCAGCTAAAACAACATCATTTCTACACAAGTTTCTGAAGTCCAGTGACACTGAGGGGCGCCCATGGGAAGACGGTGGTTCCCTGTGCTTCCCCACCCTGGTCATGGGCACAGCAATCCCCCATCCAGCATCTGTGCTAGGGCTGCAGCCTTCTCTCAAGGTTTAAGGAGGACCCTCCTAAAAGAGGACGAGGGGTTCCAGTCACCCCAGAACAGCAGACACTATAGAACACAATTCGACACCGACTGGGATTTCTGGGGGCCCTGGTCAGGGCTGTCAAGCTGAGACCCCACACCCCCTCACTTCTTCAGTGAACTCGGGGGGTCAGAGGCTTGGTCTTCAGGGTGCAGTCTCAGGTGGGCAGAGGGAGGTGCCCCCATCCTGTGAAGACTCGAGGTGAGGACTAGAGGAGACTGAGGGTCCCCAGGAGATGCACGTGCCACCCTCCTGACAGTCCTGGTGAACCAGGGGGTGTGACATTCAGATGTAACCTCACTGATCCTGATGGGAGGGGAGAAGTGAGGGCCTGGGTCAGGTGCCCGGGTTCAGGTCAGCAGAGTGAAGGAACCCAGCTGTGATAGGAGTCAAGGTAGAACTCTGAAAGGGGCTCTGGTACCCCAGGACATCCAGGTCATCAGTGCTTTCAGCCCTGAGAGATCCTGGCAGGGTTATAGGAATGAGTCCCCTACTCCTGCTTGCCTCTCAGGGGTCCTGGCTAGGGAGGGCCTGGTTCGAAGTGGAGCAAGGTCAGGGACAGACAGTGGTGCCCAGATCTGCTGAGGGTCAAAGTGAAGAGCAGAAGGAGGGTTGAGGATGGCCAGGGGCATTATCTCAGCTTTGGGAAGCCCTGGGCATGGAGACTTGATGTCGTGTCCACAGACTCTCCCTGGGGGTCCCAGTAAAGTGATGGCCTTGGTGTGAGGGTCCCACCTCTGGTCAACAGAATTGGCATCCCCAGACCTGCCAGGGCTCAAGATGAGGACCTTTATGGAGGACACAAGGAATCCCACAGATCTCAGAACTTGCTGTCAGCCCGGGGTGACTCTGGTGGGGACGTGAGTACCAGGTCTCAGAGACACTGGAGACTTGATATAAGGGGCGAGGCCTCAGAGATTGGAGGGGAGAGTCTTAGATTCTGAAGCAGTTTAGGTGAGGACCCTGAGGGAGGACTGAGGGGATGCTGGACCCCAATCAGAGGAGACCAAGGGAAGCCGGTCCCTGCTGTCAGTCCTTGGTGGCCCTGGGTTACGATGAGTGCATTAGACATGGTCAGACTTCCTGACATCCAGGTCTCAGACTGGGGACCTCGTATATGTGGCAAGGCCTCAGGTGGGCCAATTCCCAGGTCCTTCAGGGTTTCAAGTTGAGGACCCTGAGGACGAACTAGGGGACCCTGTACCCCAATTAAATGAGACCTCAGAGAAGCCTGTCTCTGTTGTCAGTTCAGGGCTATCATGGAGTATGATGAGTGCAACAGACATGGTCTGACTTCTTGACATCCAGATCTTGGAGAGATGGGGCCCTGGTGTAAGGGGCGGGGCTTCAGCTGGGGAGAGGCGAGAAGCTCAGGTCCTGCCCAGAGGCAAGTTGAGGTGCCTGAAAGAGGACACAGGGGACCCTGAGTGAGGACCAATGGAACCCCACAAATCCCCACCCTTGTAGTCAGCCCTTGGAGACCCTGGTGTGAGATAAGCACACTAGGCCTGTCTGAATTCTTGACATGGGTGTCTCAGAGGACTGGGGACCTTGTGAAAGCAGTGAGGTCTCAAAATGACTGACCCTGCCTGGAGTCCAGACTCCATGCTAGGAATGACAGAGGTGGTTAGAACTTAAGACAGGGAGGTATCCTTGCCTTTGATGGGAGTCTTAGAGGCCTCAGAGTAGAGTGAACAGTTTCCTGACCTATGGCTTAGGGACCTCAGGATCTGAGGTGTTCGGCCACAGTGGGGAGTGTTCAGGCCTGCAGAGGGTGTACTCCTTGGATCCAGAGGGATAACTGAGCAAACTCCTGTCCCATCCCTGTGGTCAGTTTTGGGAGGCCAGGAGGGAGGTGAGGAAGAGCTGAGGATCGGGCATCTCCCCAGCCTAGGATCCACAGGAGGCCCTGGGCAGGTGCAGCCACATGTGGGGTCCATCAGCACTTTCTGTTCAGACTCAGGTCTTGTTCTTTGTTTCCCTGCAGGCCCCCAAAGGGGAGGGAATAGGTCATGCCAGGTGAAAGGTTAGCACTACACAGGGAGCCCTGAGGGGACCTCCCACCCCACAACTTGGGGGACCTCACAGAGTCCCCCCCCCTCCTACCAGCACGGAAGGCCCAGGGATATGTCTCAGTCTACCCCTGAGGTGTCCCCTCCATGTCTCTCACAGGAGCTCCAGGAGGCGAAGCAGAGGTCTGAGGACCATGTCCTGAGGTCAGAGATCAGAGGAGGTCCAGGCAGTGCCAGAAGTCAAGGTGAGGAGGGCGTCCTGAGTGTGCACCAGGGGCTCCCCTTCCCAGAACAGAAGGGAAACCACAAGGCCCATATCCCCACACCATGTCAGCCCAGGAAACTTCGGCTGTGCTGCCTGTACCCTGGGGAGACACCCCCCTCCTTCAGGTAGTCAGGTGTCCAGCTGCACAGGAAGCATGACCCTGTGAGGCTCGAGAGCACCCCTCAAGAGGAGACCTGTAAGTGGCCTGTGCCAGACTGCCCAGGATGTGTTTCTAAGGTGAGGCCGCTCACACCCCCTCTCTCCTCCAGACACGTGGTCCATGTCTGTCCCCCTGCCTCACTCCTGTCTGTGGTTCGGTCCCAGGCATTGCACTTGGGATGAAGATGAGTGAGCTGAGCAATCCTGAGGAAGACCTTCAGGATCCAGGCAATCCCCAGGGCCAGGTAGAAGCACAGCTCCTGGGGTCTGAGGCAGGGAAGGCTGCATCCCCCTCAGCGTCCTCTCCATCAGTCTCCTCCTCCACCCCTGTGGAGGTCTTGCCCCAGGAAGCTCTGAAAGAGATGATGGCTAACCTGGTGAAGTTTCTGTTCTTCAAGTATTGTACCAAGAAGCTGACCTTTAAGACCAAAGTACTGAATACAATCCTCATGGGTAATCAGGACCACCCCTGTGGTCTTCTATAAAGCCACCTCATGCCTGGCAGCTGGTCTTCGGCATGGTGGTGAAGGAGGTGGACTCCAGGGAGCACGGTTACATCTTGGTCCCCACCCTGGGCCTTACCTGCGATGCGATGCAGAGCAGTGGGCAGAGCATGCCCAAGGCTGGACTCTTGGTGCTGGTCTTCAGCCTGATCATCTGAAATGGAAACTGTACCCCTGAGGAAGTGGTCTGGGAAGCACTCAGCAGGATGGGGGTATGTCCCGGGTGGGAGCAATCTATTTTTGGGGAGCCCAGGGAGCTGCAGACCCACGTGTGGGTGCAGGAAGGTTACCTGGAGTACCGGCAGGTGCTTGACAGTGACCTTACTCGCTATGAGTTCCTGTGGGGTCCCCGGGCCTATGCAGAGACTAGCAAGTGGCAAGTAACAGAGTATCTGCTCAGGGACAACAAAAGGATTTCAAGGGTCTTCCAACCCCCATCTGCAGAGGCTGTGAGGGAGGAGGAAGAAGGGCCCTGAGCCAGAGAAGCAGCCAGGTGATCCTTCCATCTGTGATTGAAGAGGAAGCAGTCAGCCTTCTCAATAGTGTGGGCCCAGGTCAGTTGGGGAAACCTGGTGTGTAGTACTTTTGGGTTCCTGTTCTCCATGATGATATGGAGATTCATCTCTGTTTTCTTTAGGAATTGTTCAAATGTTTTTTTTTTTTTTTTTTTCAGCTGAAAACTTAATAAATTTCAATATATAATTGTGAATGAAATTGATCACACTTGAATTTGTGATTCAAGTTTAAGGACCCAGTTTAAGGACCAGAGTTTTGCTGTTTTGTAAAAGAGATTGGAAACTGTCTCATTTTATTTTGTGAACCTGAGCAAGGTAACGTGGATTAGAATTACAATTATTTTGCACATGTAAACTTACTTAGCAGTATACAGTTGGTGGAAGAATTAGAAAATAATAAAAGAAATTATTGTAGTGAATTCTTGCTTCTTATACTTTTAGTCTGTCCTTTTCTACAGCTAACCCATGTCTGTTTACTTGGATTTTGCTGGATATTATTTAAGAAAGTAGGAAGAAATTGATGAGATTAATAAGCTCCCTGATTCCTTGTCAGGAAGCATTTAGCAGGAGGCTTCCTGTGTGCTGTTTTGGATCTGTCAGGAATTCTCTGTTCCTTTTTAATTCCTGAATATTCAGCAATTAAGAGGAGAGGCAAGCCTCTCCCAGGGCTGAAGAATCCAGGCATTCCCTTCATTAGTTTTTCTATACGGTGATAAGTACCCTCTTCCTTTTTATGAACCATATGGTAAAAGTGATTATTTACAACTCTCTCTCTCTTTAATATGGATTGCCTATGTTTTGTAAGTCTGAAATTTTAATCTTTATCTTTGCTGAGAATAACTACAGTATATATGCCCACACCATGTTGATTAAAACACCTTTGCTCCATCAGAGCTTTGGTCCCTGTCTCTCTCTGTCTCTCTGTCTCTGTCTCTGTCTCTCTCTCTCTCTCCCTCCCTCCCTCCCTCCCTCCCCCCTCCCTCCCTCTCCCTCTCCCTCTCTCTCTCTCTCTCTCTCTCTCTCTCCCTCTCTCTCTCAGGCTATTTCTTTGGAGTGCAGAGGCTCTCTGAGTTCACTTTCCTGCCCAGGCTTCTAAGACCCTCTTGAGAAGGCACTCTGCACCTTCACCCCATCGAGAGGGCTCCTGAGGCCTCCATGAACAGAACAAGCCCCATTTTATTGGCTTTCTGCATAAACCAAGGAATATCAGCCTCTTTCTCTCTCCTTTACTTTCTTATTGGTCGACTCCGGACCACCAGATTCTAATCCACTAAAAGACCTCAACAATCCCTGGCTCATTTATTCCACAGACCTTCATGGAGCCTCTGTTCTGTGGGAAGCTCTGTGTTAGCAGTGGAGACACTGGGAGAAGCAGGACACACCCACACTTAGAGTGGGAGTCTAAAGTCACTCTGAGGGTCCAAGGCCATCTCCAGGCAGCTGAGTTCTTGCTAACTTACCTGCCACTCCTTATCCTCTTGGGCTAAAAGATATTGTTATCTTCTGGTGACTGCTGAGGGGACCCCCATGTGAAGGTGAGTTGTTCCCTGTGCTCCCCCATGGTCATGGGCATAGCATGCCCCATCCAGCATCTGTGCTTGGACTGCACCTTTCTCTCAAGGATTAAGGATGCCCCTTCTTGAGTGAGGATGAGGGGGTCCAGGCACCCCAGAATAGAAGGCCCCATAGAATACAACTCCACCCCTACTGGGCCTCTTGGGGGCCCTGGTCTGGGTTGTCAGGCTGAGACCTCATGCCCCCTCACTTCCTCAGTGAACTCAGGGATTCAGAGGCTTGGTCTTTGGGGAGCAGTCACAGGTGGGCAGATGGAGGAGCCCTTGTCCTGCAGAGACTCGAGGTGAGAACCAGAGGAGACTGAGGGTTCCCAGGGAATATATGTGCTGCCCTCCTGACAGCCCTGGGAGACCAGGGTGGAAGGAGTCCAGATGTGACATCACTGATCCCAATGGGAGGGGAGAAGTGAGGACCTGGGTTAGGTACCTGGGTTCAGGACAACAGAGTAAAGGAACCCAGCTGTGCTAGGAGTCAAGGTAGAACCCTGTGGGGGGGGCTCTGGGACCCCAGGACATCCAGGTCATCAATGTTCTCAGCCTCTGGAGTCCCCAGCAGGGTTGGGGGAATGAGCCACCTACTCCAACTTGCCTCTCAGGGGTCCTGGCTAGGGAGGGCTGGATCTAAGGGGAGCAATGTCGAGGTGAGAAGGTGGTACCCAGACCTGCTGAGAGTCAAAGTGAAGAGCAGAAGGAGGGTTGAGGATGGCCAGGGGCATCATCTCAGCTCTGGGAAACCCTGGGCATGGAGCCCTGACTTCATGTCCACAGACTCTCCCTGAGGGTCTTGATGCAGTGACGGCCTTGGTGTGAGAGTCCCACCTCCATTCAACACAAGGGGCATCCCCGGAACTGCCAGGACTCAAGATGAGGACCTTGATCAAGGACACAGGGAGCCCCACAGGTCCCAGAACCTACTGTCAGCCTGGGGCTGCATGAGAACAAGGTCTCAGGAACATTGGAGAGTTGATTTAAGGGGAGGGGGCCTCAGAGATTGAAGAGGAGATTCTTAGGTTCTGAAGGAGTTTAGGTGAGTATCCTGAGGGAGGACATAGGGGACCACTCAAGAGGAGACTTTAAGCAGCCTGTGTCAGACCATCCAGGGTGCATTTCTCAGCCGAGGCCTGTGGTCCCAATCTGTCCCCCTGTGTCACTCCTGTCTGTGTTTTGATACCAGGGATCATGCTTGTGGTCAAGATGAGTAAGCTGAGAAGCCAAGCGAGCCTGAGTAAGACCTTGAGGACCCAGGTGAGGCCCAGGTCCCGGTGGAGGCACAGCTCTTGGGGGCTGAGGCGGGTGAGGCTGCATCCCCCTCGGCCTCCTCCACCCCTGGGGAGGGCAGCCACTCTGCGTGCTATGAGTTCCTGTGGGGTCCCCAAGCCTATGTGGAGACCAGCAAGTGGCAAGTCATGGCGTTTCTGCTCAGAGTCAACCAAAGTGCTTTGAGGGAGGAAAAGGGGGCCTGAGTCAGAGCAGCAGCCAGGTGATACTTCCCTCTGTGATTGAAGAGGGGGTGGTCAGCCTTCTCAGAAGTGAGGGACCGGGCCAGTTGGGGGAACTGGTTTGTAGCATCTTTGGGTTCCTCATGACTATGATGACATGGAGATTCATATCTGTTTTCATTACAAAATTTCCAAACTTTGACAGTTTAATAGAAGGCTAAATAACCTTTAATGTCTTAGTTTGTGAATGATGAGGATCAAAATGTGTTTGTGGTTACCCATTTCAAGTACAAGAGTTTTGCTCTTTTGTAAAAGAGATTGGTCATTCTTCCATTTTGTTCTGTGATCCTGAAAGGGATACATTGGAATTGGAATTAGAACTGTTTTGGAAACATGAGCTTACTTAGCAGCAATATTGATGGGGTAAGATTTAAATAATAATAAAGTGATCATAGTGAATTCATGTTTCTGTCCTTTGTAGGTATCATTCTCAAAAATTAAGTTATCTCTGTTTATTTGGATTTGTCTGGGTTATTTAAGGAAGTAGAAGACAACTAATCTGAGCCACCTGCCCAAGGGCTAATTTATTCCAAAGACCTTTACAGAGCCTCTGCTCCCTGAAAGGTTGTGTTAGCAGTGGGGAACTAGGAGAAGCAGGACAACCCTCACTCCTAGAGTGATGGTCTAGGAGCCAGAGTCACAAGAGAAAGTTGGAGAGACGTCCACTAGTCCCATAGAACAAGGGAACATGGAGCAGGGCAGTGAGGCTCCAGGAGGAGCACCTGCAGGTTGGTGCCTGAGCCAGGATGGTGTGGGGCCTTGGAAAACTGGGTTCCTTCTGTGAGAGGTGATTGTGATGAGGCTGGATGGTAGCACCCCTCAGTATTGCATTGTGTCTTGGGGGTGATGGGAAAGTCTGAAAGGGATCCTTGCTGTGAGGTGTCCTTTTGCATCTTGGATAAAGCCCAGAGAGATCTCTTTCTGGGGCAGGAAGGAAGGGGTCCTGGCTCTTATCACATTGCTGTTGACCGCAGGGGTAAAGGAGGTGTTTTCCACCCCATATCTGCAAGGAATCCTGGAGAACTTTGGTCACACTCCCTTGAAGTGATGCCCAAGCAATCCATGGAACTACCCTCTCTTTCCTGGTACTGCAGATCCAGAACCCAAGGTGTTAATGAGCTTTAAATTATCTCTTTTTGTAATTGGCCATTAATCAAACACTTTAACTTTGTGGGGATGCAATGAAGGAATATAAGGGTTTGGATGGAAGACCAGCTGGGACAGAGGCAAAGACTGGTTCTTGCTTTGCCTGCTGGAACATTCCTCAACACCCAAAATTAACAGGCCCTATAACTGGAAATGGGGCTTCTGGGGTAGCTCAAAGGATAAAAACATGCTTGCATTGTGTGTTACCTGGGCTCAAGCCCTGAGTCAGGAAGATCACCTGGAGTAGAGTATGGCAACCCACTCCAGTATTCTTGCCTGGAGAATTCCATGGACAGAGGACACAGGTGGTCTATAGTCCATGGAGTCTCAAAGAATTGAACATGACTGAGCTAATAATGGAGAAGGCAATGGCAACCCACTCCAGTACTCTTGCCTGGAAAATCCCATGGATGGAGGAGCCTGGTAGGCTGCAGTCCATGAGGTCGCTAGGAGTCGGACATGACTGAGCGACTTCACTTTCACTTTTCACTTTCATGCATTGGAGAAGGAAATTGCAACCCACTCCAGTGTCCTTGCCTAGAGAATCCCAGGAATGGGGGGGCCTGGTGGGCTGCCATCTCTAGGGTTGCACAAAGTCGACTGAAGACATGACTGAAGCAATGCAGCAGCAGCAGCAGCAGCAGCAGCAGCAGCAGAGCTAATAATACTATGGTCCACTATGGCCTAACTGGAAAAGTTACCTTGTTTTATTTATGAATCATCATGTTTGGCTGATTAGCTATTCCACATTCTATTGAGGTGTATATTCTGTGACATGACCTGGACCACAGAGCAGCCAACCCCTTCCCACAGTGGCGAGTGGAGAAGTGCCTGTGGGCAAGTGTGAGAGATTCCTGCCATGCTATCACAGTGCCAATGGCCGCCAGGCCCTGCCAGCAGCATCACATACCTCAGGCACATTCTGCAGCCCAGTATATGGGTTCCTCAAACCAGCTGTCTTTACAGACGAACTTAGGCCATGGGGCTTGGGCATCTTCCCAGGATCACATGCTAGTGAGGGCCTGGGTGGGCTCAGAGCCTTGGTCTCAACTCCTCTGTAGCCCCCACCCTTCCCGCCCACCCCAGGAAACTGTCTCACCTTCTAACTTCTCATGCCTTTCTCTTCTCAGTGCTACACAATACCTCTCAGGTGACAAAAAGCAGGTCTGTGGAAGGAAGGGGACAAGGAGAATAAGAAGCACTGTGGGGCTGCTCTGTGATTTGCTGAAAACTGACTCTGCCATGGGCTGGCATCTCTGTCCAGTCCCAGCGCCTCCCACCTGAGGGCGTCGCCCTGTCCCTGTTGCTGCCATGGGGCCTGCTGCCCAACTGAACCTGCCAGGCTGACCAGCTTCTCACCGAGAAGGAGGGAAGGAGGGTCTGACCTTATGGCCCCAGTGTCCAGTAGGATAAGGCCCCTACAGGAGCCTCCTCTAATACAGGAGAAAAGTTGACATGGGCAGACCCCCAAGGCTCCAGGTCTCCACAGGCACAGTGAGGGTGCAGAGCACCTGGAGGTCTTCTGGGCTGGGCACACCAGGGCATGGACCACAAGCACAAGGGCAGGAGAGTGAGGCTGAGAAGGGCAGGCCTTGGACATCATGAGGGCTTGTGTGTACACAACGCAAATATCCTGAGCCAAAGCTGACAGAAACTCCTCGGTCCCATGCAAACCTACTGACAGGGCTCGGATGGTGACTGGAGGGGACAGAAAAGGCAGCTCCCTCAGGACCCAGGGAGTGAGGAGGGGCCCCAAGTCGGGGGGGGGCAGGAAAGGACACCTAACCAGGCTGCCACAGACACCATGGTCTTTGGTCCCCTTCAGAGGACCCACCAGGGGCCCCCACAAATAATCACAGCCTCCAGGGCTGTGTCCCAATCCAATGAGCCAATCTGAAAGAATATTTTGTCAACCTGTTTAGGAGCACAAAGGCAAGGGAGCAAGCCCAGGTCAAGGCCTGTGACCTCTATTCTGGCCACCAGTCCTCAGACTGAAAGGCCCTGGGTGAGCCTCTTCCACATCCTCTTAGCTCTTCCCTTTTAGACACCAGGCAGTAGCCCTCACACAGGGCAAATGGCCTTGCTGAGTGGCAGAACTGGGGGGACACAGTCTCTACGGGGACAGTACTAAAGGGTCCTCACACCATGGGCCTTTCCAAGGTACCAGTCTATCCCCTACACGGTGATTTTGAAGACCAGTGACCCACAAAGGTCAGAGAACATACATCTTCAAACCCTCTGCCCTATCGCCCATGTGTGGTGAAGACAGATGACACTCACTGGAGTTTCATCCTGTCCCACTCTCACCCATTTTCAAATATAGGTAGATGGGGCTTCCTTTGGTTACATCTCACTCAACAAGTCAGACATGTCCCTGGGAGTGAGTGTGTGTAAAGGAGGCCCTTTGAAAAGTGCCCAACCCGTGAGCCAACTAAATCATTTGACGTACCTGCCATCTGGGTAAGGGAGAACAGGTCCACAGTGGTGGTGGGGACAGCAACAGGAGCAGAGAAGATCAGAGATGGTCTCAGAGAGGACCAATGAAGTGCTTGTTTTAAACAAAAGAGGCTGTACCTTGAGCCCCTAATCAAGTCCTTCAAAGGGCAAGTACCCACAGACATGCAAGTTGGACATGGGAGGCAGGACCAGGGGTAGCAGAAGCCCAATCACTCCACTGATGAAAGGAAACAGTCATTTTGAGGCAGTCTCCAGGGTGGCTGAATCCAAGGCTCTGGAAAGGGGACGAGAAAAGCACACACACAGGTGTTCCCAAAGTGAGGACTCTATGGCCACAAGAGCAATCTTTATGGGAAAAAATGGAAACTGAAGACAGCACCCTGTGATTTGCAGTGGGATGATGTCTGGGAGTAGGCAGAGCTCAGGAGGCTGCAAGTTCAGCAGAGCACCTGGCTGTACCCTACCACACAGTGTCCTGGGGAGTCTGTGTCTCAGGTACTTGGGGAACAGTCAAGTGGAATGTGAAGTCATTCCCACTGTGCTCAAGCACAGCCCTCCTGTGGGGACAGCTTGATCTGAGGGGCAATGGGGGCAGGACCACAGGACTCTGACTTTGGGGCCATCTGAATGGGACCTACCAACCGGCAGTACCATTCAGAGGAGACCAAATCCAGAAGAGGGGCAAGACCATAGCCGAGGGTATGGGGGGTGGGACCACCAAATCAGGCTAGGCCAAACAGCCCCCTATGGACCCCATCTTCTGGAAAGGACAGTTGCCAGGGGCCTATCTGACCCATTGGGTCTCTCCCAGTGATAGCTAAGCCAGGACTCTCCAGGGCCTGGCCCTTTAGCAGAAGCCAACCACAGCCCTCCCCATTGGTAGGGAGGGGGGGTGGAACAGGGGCACATTTGTCAACCCATCCAGGGCCTGGCCCTCTGAAACAAGGGGCCTGGCAGCAGATGGGAGCCTTTTCAGGCAACCTGAAACATACTTTTCTGTACTTTCAGACAAGAGATAAGCTGGGGATCCCATCTCCATTCCCAGACTCCCTCCCCAACACTGGGCTGGGGCTGCCTCTCCACATCACCTCTGTGACATCATGAACCAGTTAAGGAAGCTGACCACTTAATTGGCTGCCTGTCCCATGACCCAGATTCTAGAATTTCCAGAGAGTATTTATGGGGCACCTCAACCCTGGTCTGAGGCCCTTCTGCCCTGAGTGCTCACTGCTTCGGTAGAGAATGCTCCTGAACTAGATTGGCTCCATGACTAGTCAGAGTTCCCATGAGGCACACACAGCCCCGCTGGCCCCATCAACTGATGGGGCACCTGCAGCAGGGCACCGCCTTGATGTCTCCCCAGATCCAAAAGTAGATTCAGGGGAGGCTTTGGAGAAGCAGTGGGACCAACCAGAGAGCCTAGATCCAGGCTCCCAAGATAACCCGCCCCCCACAGGGCCCTAACCCAGTAACAGCCAACAAGGAAGAGAACAGCACTGTCCTCAGGCTGTCCTTCCCCAGGAAGCTCCGGATGATCATGGAGGATGCAGCCTTCACCTCTGTGCACTGGAACAAGAAGGGAGACACAGTGGTCATCGAAGCAGATCTCTTCCAGAAGGAGGTCCTTCAGCACAGAGGTACAAACAGCATCTTTGAGACAGACAGCATCAAAAGCTTCATCCGTGAACTGAACCTGTAAGGGTTCAGTAACATCCGCCCTCTGGGTCACTCTTCAGGGAAGAAGAAGATGATAGTAATATAGAAAGCCCTTCCGGGGAGACTAGACTTGATGACCGAAGTGCTGGACAGGTTTCATTTCTTAGAATTTTTTCTCGTGAGATGGTAGTTAAGGAAAGAGGAGAAAGCAGGGCTTATCATGTTCCACGAATCCCCTTAGGACCCACAGGGGTGA
Source organism: Bos taurus (assembly GCF_002263795.3). NCBI lineage: Eukaryota > Metazoa > Chordata > Mammalia > Artiodactyla > Bovidae > Bos > Bos taurus. The sequence continues at coordinate 38,394,276 of NC_037357.1, read as the reverse complement.
CTCCAGACCTTGAGAGGCCAGTTGATGTCAGGGACCATCAGTAACACCTCAACTGAGGCTGGCCCCAGGGGAGATCTAGGGAGAGCCCTTGCTTGGGCCTCATAACCTGCCAGGAATGAAGAGACCTTGTCTTCATAGTTAGCAAGGCTGGGACGGTGGTGGGAAGGAGGGCAGTGAGGAACAGCTATTCTCCCCAAAGATGGCTAAAGTGATTCATTTCCTTTTAGATCTATCGCAACTCCAACTTTCAGAGAGCCTCTCCTCCTACAGAACATCCAGTGGAAAGACAACCCCAGAACAACTGCTTAGCTCATCACCAGCACAACAACGAGCCCAAAGAGAAAGAAGCATGCAGTGGCGACCAGACACTTTCCTCGATTCCATCATGAGTCCACCCAAGAGGCTGACAAGAAGGCCCAGGAGAGAATGCCAGCTGCTCAAGGAATCCCTGGCCAGTTCTCATTTGCGTTCTGTGGCCTTTGGTTTATGGGCAGTGTAGCCTTGCAGGCTGGAGCAAACCATCTCCCCAGTGAGCAGGATGGCCTCAGTGGTGAGGGCATGTCCAGTAACGCCACATCTGTATCTCTGGCTACTGCTGGAAGGGACACCTCAGGGTAACTGCCCAAGAGCCCCCCAGGGTACCCAGGTTATGGTTCAATGATGACTATGTACACCTATTTTTCCGTAATGATGGCAGCTGTTTCAGTTGTGGCCCAAGATGAGGCCTCTGAGGCACTCAATGGCACCCCATTCCAGTACTCTTGCCTGGAAAATCCCATGGATGGAGGAGCCTGGTGGGCTACAGTCCATGGGGTCGATAAGAGTCAGACACGACTGAGTGACTTCACTTTTGCTTTTCACTTTCATGCATTGGAGAAGGAAATGGCAACCCACCCCAGTGTTCTTGCCTGGAGAATCCCAGGGACAGGGGAGCCTGATAGGCTGCCGTCCATGGGGTCGCACAGAGTCAGACACGACTGAAGAGACTTAGCAGCAGCAGCAGCAGCAACAGAGGCAGAGGAGGAGCAGTAGGAGTCCTCAGATTACAAATGTGCCCTCTGTGAGCAGTTCAAGAACAACCCCAATCCCTGAGCTGCCAGGACCCCAATGACACTCAAAAGCACTCTCTTGTAATCAAAAATATATTTCTGGGTCTAATAAAGTATAGCAAAACTCCAAAGGAGTAAATAAAGAATCGAATGAGAACTGCGAGTCTGTGTTCTTTCTATCTGTCCATGCTATTCACACACGGCATTGGGTGAGCCAGATGAGGCTGGAAGCCCACGCCCCACGCAGGCCTCAGTCCAGTCCCCATGGTCCCTTTTCATCTGAAGCAGCAGCGTTTCACACCCTCAGCCAAGAGTGTGGCTCCCAAGCAGAGCGCTGAGGCCAGCCCAGGATGGGCTGGTCCCTGGGCCTTGCCTGACACACAGCAGAAGTGCCAGTCTGGCTCCTGACCATGGGGGCATCACCTTTAATGAGTCATGTACCCTGAAGCAGAAGGGGCTCCTCCTGGGTCCCCTGATGATGCCACAAGTTTCTGGTTAGCAGCTGAGCATCTGTCTCCAGCTCCTGATCCAAGGGCCTCCCCAAGAGGCCCACCAGAAAGCAGGGTCACCCCACCAGCCAAGGGCCTTGTAAGCACATGACCCCAAACCCAAAAACAAGTATAAGGTTTCCACAAGGTGAACACTAGCCCTTGTCATTCTGCTCTCACAGCTGTATTTAGGAGCCTGTCTTTGGATCAGGAATGGCCAGACACTGTAACCAACTCACACACTTTGTGACCCAAGGGACACTTTACAGTAGGGCAAGGGTCACCTGCAAGGACACACCACATCCTGTTTCAGGGCCACTGGGCCTCTCTGCCTGCCAAAGGCCTCACCGGCTGCTCATGCTCAGCCCAGCCCCCAGCCTTCCCCATCACCCCCTGGTCACTGTTCCAACATCGGGGAGATTGGACCAGAACATAGAGGGAAAAACACTGACTGGTTTCCTAACAACACATTTCTCTCAACCACCCAGACCCAGCAGGGCCAAAACGAGTGGTGACACCATTTTACTGTAAAGGTCAAGGTCCTGGAGACTCATGCTGAGTCCAGAGCAGCACCACATGAGGGGTGTCCCGACCTGCACCAAGTTTGCAGCACATCCCAGGGTGGGGCTGATTTAGACCTGAACCATGTCCAGGGCACAGCCGTGACTGGACAGTGTCACTATGTGCAGGTCTCTTGGTCACCTTCCTCTCGAGAGCCCAGCCTGGACAGGCCTCCTCCTCAAAGGGGATCAGGTGCTCCAGGATGTCCACCTAGAAGATATCCTTACCACCCCTCCCAGGGATGGGCTGCAGCATCCAGCAGGGGTGGTGAGCACAGTCAGGTACTTCTGTTCCAGTTTGCATAGCAGGGCTTGATTCTCCAGCTCCTCCACCTCATCAAGTATAGGTTTTCTGGGCACAGCAAAGTGTCCCCAATGTCCATGAGACCTGTGTACAAAGACAGGACATAGAAGGAGAACAAGGTGACTCAAAGTCACACTTGCTAGAGATTAAGACCATATTATGGAGGGGACCTGAGGTCAACTGGGTCCTCTGGTTGAACATTTCAGATGGACTCACCTGGGCAAAGGGAATTCGGGGTTAGGCCAAGTGAGGAGGGAATGAAATGAAAGGGAGAGGCCTGGTGCTCCATGAACCCACCAGGCCATAGGCAGGTCTCAGTCTGCCCACTGAAGGCTGCAGGGACAGAGCAGGAGGGCCCTGGCAGGGAGCCTGTGGACATCAGGTCCCTAAGGGATTCACCAGCAGACAGGTGTTGCTGTGGGGCCTCACTCCTGGGGAGTCAGGGGACTTGCTCAGGCCCGGCTGCAGGAAGTGGGGGTATGGAACCCAGGCTGGGTACCTTCCTGGCTATGGTCTCTGCCAGGCACACACACACACATGTGGGGATACACACACAGATACACACAGAGACAAGTGCCATGTGCAGACCTGGATGTGCCTCTTCCTCAGAGCACAAACAGGGACTGGGGCCCAGACTGGGGGTCAAGCACTTCAGCCACCGTCTCCCAGCCCAGGGACCCTTGCTGTCCCTATGAAGAAACCTCAGCTCCCCCACTCCCCCCCACAACCAGTTAAAAAGAAAACAAACAAGCACAACCAGGCTGAGATAGAGGGCAGCACCCGGGGCCTTGGAGGCAGCGCAGGGCAGGGCGTCATTTGCCCACAATCACTCTACGGCCAAACTTGTCCCCATCCTGTAGCAAGGCCTGGATCTGGGCAGGGCTCATCCCCAGCCTCTGCTCCAGCAGCTCCTGCCAGGCAGCGTCCTCCCAGTCCCAGTGCACCATGTGGACAGTCAGGAGACAGTGCTGGTGGCCACCATAGCATGGGCCACCACCGCATCTCCAGGGTCTTGACACTGTTTAAGATGAAACCTTCATAAGGCTACTGGAAGGACAGACAGCCAAACTTCATCTCCCAGGGCTCCCAGGACCTCATGTGGCTGCAAATACACAGAACCACAAAGTTCAGGAGCCTGACACAGCAGCCTCCAAGCTCACAGCCCTGGGCTGGACCTCAGCCCCGGGCCAGACCTCAGCTCCACTTGCTTGAGCTTCCTCCATGTCTGCTGACACAGAAAGAGGGGGGTGTTGTCAGAGAGGGCTGACTCCTTCCATCCATCTCCACGTGGTCTGCTGACAGGTGGGTGGCAACCCAAAGGGCGCATCTATCACACGGAGGCTGTGGGGAGGTCAGGAAGGAGGGTACTATAACAGGAGAGAGGCATGTAGTGAGTTCCAAGACAGAGGGCCCCAAAACACTGGGAGCACTGAGGAGGGAGGTCAAGCCCCCTGGCTTCACAGCCCAGAGGCTGGGCTTTAGTCCTCTCCCAGCACAGACAAACACTGTCCTGGGCTTGACTTCCCCCACCCCCAGTGAACACCCCACCCCTGAGCTCCCGGCCTCATCTCTGTCCATGCTCTGTAGATCCTCCATCTTAAACCAAGGCTGATGAAGGCAGATCTGTGCTAACCAACCTGGCCTCGGCTCTGGGGCTGCCCTGGACCTCAGATGGCCCTACCAGGTGTCTTCCCCATGTGATTGGGAGTCACCTTCTTCCCAGCCCTTCCTGCACCACTTCTCCACTATCAGCAGATGCCCCAGCCTGTGCTGAGAGCCTCAAGAAAGAACAAAGGAGAGCAGAAACTACTGGAACAGGCATGCTCTGTGTCATCACCAGGGCCTGGGATGGCACCACACAGGGATTACAGAATTCAAACCTCAAATAATCTGCTAGGTTACTGTCACCTTGTTCCATGGCTGAGGAGGTGCTGACACATAGAGACACAGCCCATGACTGCAGGGGACCTGACCACATGCACCTCCATTCTCACTTCTTTTCTTGTACCTGGAGGGGTGTCCCTGTTCACTGGAGCAGGGTGAAGGCGGAGGAGCAGAGCCGCGGATCTGAACCTCAGCAGGGTCTCAGCACCTCGCAAGGAGACTCCATTTCCATGTGGCTGTGAGGATGGGGACAAGATCCCAGAGGAACCCAGCCCAGGGCCTCCCAGGCCTTTCCTTCCCTGAGCACAGCAGAGTCACAGTTCTCCCAGGCCCACAAGGCCCCACATGATATGGCTCCTACCCTGGCAGCCTGCTCTCCTCACCCCTGGATTCAGCCCTGGTAGCCATGAAAGCCGTCCTTCCATCCTTGGAACATTCCAGTGTGTTCCTTTCTCAGAGCCTTTGTAGGGTGTGAGGAGTCACATCCTGTCCCCTCAGAGTCAGGTGCTGGAGTCCCAATCCCAAGTACCTTGGCTTGACCTTACAGACAAAGGAAAGGTCTTCACAGAGGTGATGGGGGTCAAGCGATCTCATTAGGATGGACCCTGCTATAACAGGACGCCTGTCCCCATACAAAGGACACATTTAGAGACAGGCACACAGAAGAACTGGGGTGAAAATGAAGGCAGAGCTCTCCAAGTCCAGACTCGCCCTCCATGCCAGCAAAGCCCCAGAAGTGAGGGGTAGAGATGAGACAGACTCTCCCCACAGCCTTCAAGAGAACCAACATCAGTCGACACCTCGACCTTGGCTCCCGGCCTCCTGAACCAACATGGTTTGTAGTTTGAGCCACCCAATGCGATCTTGATGTGACTCCCAGCAATTGGAGACAGAGGGTCAGCCCTGCCTGGACATCTCTCTGCAGGGGAAAAGGGGGATGGGGGATGGCTTCTCCACCCCCAACACCTCGGGCTCACTCCTCCACATCTGCACATCTTCATGTGTCTGTTTTCCCCCTTACACAGTGTCTATTTACACCTCCCAGCATTGGGGGCCCAACAAGTTACTGACACTTCCCTCCTGATGGAAGGGAAGGGAAATCTCATTCTGCCAATACAGCCACTCGATGGGACCACACACTCACTGACTGAAGAGCCATGCAGGAGGAGGCCAGGGGCACAGGGCACACCCCAAAGGTGTTGACACACACCAGCAAATGGTCTTCTGCAAAGGCTCCCCCGTGTCCACTCCTCCAACCACAGGCAAGGGTACCATGTCCTCACGCCCTGGATGGCCTCAAGCATCATCATTCCATTGAACCTCTGCCCACCCCCTGGGTGACAAAGGGTCACCCTCTTCACTGAGTCTGGCTTGGTTACCAGGGAACCTAGTTGATCCCTGAGTCATGGCCATTGCTCTCTTCTACTGGGGTATGTGACTTGAACCCAGGTTTGTCCAGTTTTTGCCATTAAGTTTCTGAACCAAGCGAACCCCTTCCTCCTGCGTGCCTCCAAATCTCACCTGTGTGGGTGGAATCCCTGAGCAAGAAGGGGCTGTAAGCACTCCTACCACTCAAAGCAGAGAGTGCCTGCTTGGTGGCCAGAGGAGAAAACACTCTTCTGCCTGCTTGTCTGGGCATCTTCACCCACTCGAGGACCAGAGGAACAAGGAGAAAATCACCTGTGACAAGACAGCAATGTTGGACAAGCCACCATGATCTTCTCCTTGGCAGGCACCCACAACCACAGGGACCCAGAAGGGCCCAACTGATGAGAAACACACATGCAGGTTCCTTCAGGGTGGGTTCTGCTCATCACAGCAGCTGGCCTGTCCTCACGGGGCTGGCACAGGGATGCCACGATGCTTCAGCCCACAGCAAAGAAACCCATCCCCCAGGAGTGATGCTGATTTACAGCCCAGGAGACCCTGCAAGGAGCAAGAAAACAAGACTCCTCCCCTCACACTGCCACTCTGGAAGGACCCAGGGGCCGCCACAGTCAGTTGGTGGTCCTCCAAGGACTCGTGGTTGGGCCCCACCAGGAGGGGAACCGCTGACAAACATCTGAGCCCTGCAGGGTCAGGCCCGGGTCCTGGTGGCTCGCCAGGAGTGGGTGGGGCTCCAGTGAGGTCACAGTCCTGGGGCAGAGCAGGAGGTTGGAGGGCAGGTCTGCAGGTGTCTTTGCATGTGTCCCAGGGCATCACTTGGACACACACATGGAGGGATGGCGGGCGGGGACTGTGGCCATGGAAGGGACCAGAAAAGTACGGCTTGGCCGCCTGGCAGAAGTTCCTGGTTGCAGAGCCTAGAAACTTCTGCCCAGAGGTACCGTCCATGCACTAAGCAGGTCCCACTTTCCTGAAAGGAGAGCAAGTCGCAGGTGCTTCGGGATAGCTGGGCTGTGGCCACTCAGCAGGACATTGGTCTGCCACCGGGACATGAGACTCCAGACAAGTTTCAGTGGTTGGCCTTAGCCCTGCCATGCCCACAAACCCTGAATCCCCTCATTTCCGGTGTGTATAGCCTCCCTTACTCAAGTATGCACACACTTACGCAAGCACACATTTACGTAAACATACACGTGTGAACAAACGCGCATTCTCTCACTGGCCCTGTCCCCTAAGAAACAAAATAGGAGCCCCCCCAAATGAGGCATCCAGAAGGCCAGGCTGGGAGGAGCTTCGAGACCTGCAATCTGGAGCTGGATCTGGAAGAGGACCAGGAAGTGAGCAGCCGAGCAGGAAGAGAGGGGCACAAGCGGGAGGAGCAGGGTGAGGAGTAAGGGGCTGAAGTGTGGGAAAGACCAGGCTGAGGAAAAACTTCTGTAGAAGGGGGCAGGGAGGGGTGGGGTGGAGCCACCGGGGGAGTGGAGCTGGGGCAGGGATGGGGCAGGGCTGGGGCAGGGCTGGGGCAGGGCTGATTGGGACCCCCATGGGATGGGGCCTGGGGTGGGGCAGGGTGGGACGGAGCCACCAGGGGGAGCGGGGAGCAGGGCGGGGGAGGGACTGGGGTGGGGCAGAGCCACTGGTGTATCAGGGCTGTGGCGGGGCAGAGCCTCCAATGTGGGTTGGGGCAGGGCCCTGGGTGGAGACACTGGTGGGTGGGGCAGGACTGACAGGGATGGAGCTGTGGGCCTGGGGATCTCATGGAGGCTGAGCCTCCAGCTCCATGGAAGAGACCAGACTGTGCCCTTTTGAATCCTTGCCATAGTTGTCCAGTCCGCGAGAATCGGCAAGAGTCAAAGTGACTTGGATCCAGTGTCCTCAGCGAATGCATCCGAGCTTCACAGTGGACCCCAGGGGCCAGGGAAGCTGGGAGAGGTGGGACCTCTGAGCACAGTTCCTCATCTCTGGGCTGAAAGCCCAGGTTGGCTCCCCTTGTAGCCACCCTGGGGCTGCTAGCCCCATGCTGAGCAACAGTCTATCTGTTTTTTGTTTTTTTTTGTTTTTGCAGATGAGAAGGAAAATCCTCACTGTGTTTTGTGCTGCCCCTGAGTCCTGAGATATCCCAGAGAAATGCAGCTTTGCCTTCAAAACTGTTTCCTGTCCTCGTCGTCTTGTCTGGGGGTTCAACCCACCCTGAGCAGCCACCTGACTCTCCTCCTGACTGCCACCCTCCCTACTGTGTCCTTGCCTCCCAAGTGCCTGATCAGAGTAAATGCTCCTCTTCCTGTCCCCACTGCTACTAGCTGAGCTCAGACTTCATGGCCTGGGGTGGGTGCTGTCAACCTAGGCTCCCCACTAGACTGGACCCACCTTTTCTCTCCTTCTCCAGCTGGTATTGCACAACATTGGTTCTGTGTCACACTGCATGCACATCTGTCCTCATCAATCCTGGATTGAAAGGGCAGCTGAGCCCCCTCCTGTTTAAGCCCCAACCTGTCCATCTTGCCCTGGGAGGGGGGCTTCCAGTGGTCCTAGGTCTCCTTCCTCATCACCCAGCACTTTGGGTGGCTGTGCTGGCCCTGAGCTCTGTGCAGAGCACATCCATGACCCCACACTTCAGCTTGTGCAGTTCCCACCCCTGGACCCCTGGCTCCTCTTGTCCTGACAACCTATTGTCCTCCTTCAAGGTCCAACTGTAACATCCCTTTCGCTGTCTGCCCGAGTGTCAAGTGCTCTCATCTAGGAGTTCTGGAACGCCCTGAATCTTCCTTCTGCCATCTTTGGCCCCCTCTTCCTCCCCGGCTGTGGCTGCTGTGCACAAATCTGGACCCCTGAGGGTCTCTGAGTCCCAGGAAGGCAAGGTCAGTGTCTCACTGGTTCCCATTAGCTGGGTACCCACACAACTGCTGCCGTGGGAATGTTGAGTTGGAACAGTGCTTTCTCTTCCAGCCTGCTGCCTGTTCTCTCCTTGAAGAAGCCTCCCAGCCATGAATTGAGGGGCAGAGACTGCCTCCCGGATTTGAGGCCTCAACATTGTGGGGACCCGAGCAATCACCACACCCAACCCCCTCATGCTTGTGCCCCACTTTTCTCCCCAAGAGTAGTTACTAGCTGCCTCCAGACACCCCAAAAACCAATACCAGAACCTCCTGGTAATGGTTTCAGATCATGAAGGTATGTCCTGTGAACAGTGGGTGGGCTGCTGCTGTTCCTCCAAATCCTGGTTTCGAACGAGGCCTTGCCCAGTAAAGAGACATGTGGCTGCTGATGGGAGAGCTGTGAGGACCTGCTCTTTGGTGTTTCTCTGCACCCATCCCTTCCCTGCTGCTGACCCCAGCTCTCCTCACATGCCTAGGTGTGTGGACCAAGCCACAGGAAGTGCTGCCTCCCACCCCACCTGGGTCTCTGAAGCTTGGTGAGGGTTCCACTTTGCTCCTGCTGTGCGTTTGCAGGCAGCACTGTCTTGGAATGGACTCAACCCAGATTCTTGGTTTCCCTAGTGTCCTCCTTGGCTGATGTGGTTTCCTCAATGAATTGCCTATTGCCCATTTTCCACTGAGCTGGGTGTCCTATTTGTGCCGAGTTGTGGGCACCTCTTTTGGGGTCTGGGTGCTCATCCTGCCCTGGTTGTTTGTGTTTCAGATTCATCCTCTTCTCTTTGCAGGCTAGTGATGGACTCAGTGCTTGCCTGGTCTCTCAGAGCTGTACGTGCCCCACAGGTCAGTGTGTGTCCCTCAGGCCCTCCCTCTGGGGGCTGCCATCCACCCCCAGGCTTTGCACCTGTGGCTAACAGCCCCTGAGGAAACGCTGCCCTGGTGTCCAGCACTCTGCCTGTGAGAGGGGACTCCTTTACACCCATGTCAGTCCCTTGGACCCTGGCTAACTTTAGTTCTGGGCCTTGGACTCCTGCAAGGCAGATAAGCCCAGGTGCAGCCATGTAGGTCCAGGAGGTTGGCCAGCCTTCCCCTCTGTCCCCAGGGCAGCTCCTGTTTATTGTGCCCCTCTCCATATGGCCCAGATGCAAAGGCCAGCCTGAGAACCAGATACATTTCTGATTTCATCTCAGTTTCTCTGCAGTTCATTGAGAGGACACAGCACACATGGGACCTGTGGACACGGGTGGCCACTCTGCTGCCATTACTCAGGTCCTGCCTGCTCAGGGTATGGGGTACCACCCAGGGGGGCCTTGGGAGCTTCTGTGAGCCTCTGGCGCTGCGCCACTTGCATTCACATCACAGGCCTTTATATCACATCTGACCTGGGCTCAGGAGATGCTGGTTTGCACGTGTCCATCATTCCCAAGCTCTTGGGTCTACATGTTCACTGTCTTCCATCTGAGCAGGTTGGCCACTACCCAGGTGCCAGGCCCCCCAGCACTGGAGGGGGGTCCTGGACACCAGTCTATGGCCCACTGAATGGGTCCAGTTGTTTTGGTTGTGAGATCGAGGAGCAGGGAGGGCAGTGTGGAGTGTGCATTGCCATCCCATACCAATGGTGAAAGGACTTTGGTGAGTGGACTGTCTTGCTCTTGGTGAGAGCCCTGTCTGGCTACCCTTTGAGAACTTGTGTACACACTGTGGTGACTTGGCCAAGCATAGATAGGGTGTGAGGAGTCAGGAGCAGAGGATACCCATGAGGTACCACCAGAGGTGGGAAGGTTCTCCAGTTCATGAGTGGGGCAAGTATCCCCTTGTTTTTCTGTGCATTTCTCTTTTACTTGCTGGAGTTTATGCAGGGTTTCCAATTGGCCTTACCATCTTTTCCTCATGTCACATGTTCCCCCAGGTTCTGAAGGACTCCTCGACAGATGTCTCACCAAGCCTTGCACCTGTTCTGGGGGATACTGCACTCCAGGCTCTCCCAGCTCAAGACCCACTGACAGATCCTTGGGACTGGCCCTATGTCCATTGCATCTTGACCCCTTGTGCTCAGAAACCCCAGCCCAGGGGGTCCTCCCAAAGCAGCCACGGACTCAAAGTTAACCATGTCTCTCATGTTGGTGTCTATTTGACTGTATCTGCCAACCTCCACCCCTCTGATGGTCCCACCACCCTGCATGGGGTCACTGATGCAGAGCCCAAGGTCCCTTTGGGAGGGGCGAGGGGTGTTCATGCATCTGCTTGCTGTGGTTCAGCAGCATCCTTCTCCCCGGGACCCGCCCCATCCCTGTTCCTCAGTTCCAGACCTGAGAACTGGCTCAGGGGCCAAACCTGGGCGAGGGATCTTGACCTGTTTACTGGGGTGGCTGCCTTTGGCCTCAGTGTCGTTTAGACTGTACCTTGGTTGGTTGCCCACCTATTGAGCCTCTGGGAGGCTGCATTTTACTGACCACCTGCCCTGGTCTGTGAGTCTAGATTCCTGGGTGGCAGAAACCCTGGTCATGGTCCCTGGCTCTTGGCTGCTCAGTAAAAACCCACGACCTCTGCTGCAGTCCCTGGACAAGGGGGCTGGGGGGAGGGGGTGTTGTCCATCTCCTCCAACACCAGGCCCGCCAAGCCTAGTCTGTATTGTGTGGTGACTTTGCTCTGCTTGGCAGGCAGGTAGTATGTGGCCAGCTCTTCCTGTGGTAACTTGGTTCTCTTGCTGGTAGTGCTGTGGGTCCTGCCACAGATCAGTGCAGCCAGCTCCCCTGCTTCCTGTGATGGAGGGCACCTGTGAGGGAAGACTCCAGTCCCATTTGCTCCCTTGGGGGCGGGGGGGACACAAGCACTTTTTGGGATGAAGTGGGTGAGCTGCTGCCACAGGCTCAGAAGTTCAGAGATGTCTGGGATGACCTGGGCTTCAGGGGCCTGCCTGCCAGTCTCCCTGGCACTCATGTCAGGGATGCAGGTTTTCCCAAGAGGACCGTCAATGCCAGCAGGTCAGGCCTGCCTTGGCGGAACCTTCAGTGTCTTTAAGGTTCAGCCACTTCTGTTGTATCCTGGGCCAATGTCTGTACACTGCCTGAAGCTTTGTCAGCTACCAGGGAGACTGTGCCACCCCTCTTGGTTCTCACTGTTCTTAACCCTAAGCCGGTCATCCCCCTGCAGACAGCAAAGCAAAGAAGTCACTCCCCTCTATTCCTCCATGTTCCACATGCCTGGATCTGCTCACCTGCCAGGAAATTCCTCTCCCCATGCCAGCCCAGCAAAAGTTCTAGCAGCTGGGCTTTGGCCTTGAGACCAAGGCTGAGTGCACAGGATGGGTTCTCATAATCAGTGGGGCAGGGGATGTCAACCCCGTACCAAGACCCCATCTCGCCACCTCTCCTCGGACCACTCCAGGGCCAGACTTCTTGGGATGGTTCCTTCATGAGGCTGTTCTCGTGGGTTGGGGGGAAGCTGGTGCTGGAGGCTGGGTGGACATTTGCCATCAAGGGGACAGTAAGCAGGCAGGGGTGGGCAGGGCATCCCTGCAACTGTGATGTTGACCTGATGGTTCCTGCTGGCCTGTTGGGAGGTGCAAGGCACAGACAGGCATTGGAGGTGTCTACAGTGGGCCCCAGTGCTCGGGCTGTCACAGTGCCTGAGGCCTCATGATTGCTGGTGACCAAACTGGAGAGCTGACACTAGGAATTGGTGCCTGAGTGGTGGCTGTGTGTACACACAGGACACCAAGTGCCTTTGCCTGGTTGGCACCAAGCTCTGCCTTGCATGCAGCCTGGTGGGAGGAGCTCTTGGTATCTTTTGAATCAGACAACTGCTGGGTTGAGGAGGAGAATTTCTTCCAGTGTGTCCACCCAGCCATCTGCTAACCCCAGTGTAAGCACAGCCTGATTGTAGAGGGCAGGTTTGGGTGCCAGATCTCACAAGGTAAAGTGCATTCAAGTCCAAGGACACCCGTCCTGCCAAAGGCTCCTCCACCATGCAGGCTGTCAAATGTCCATTCACTGCTGCATTACTCAGGGATGGTGGGTGGGGAGGCTGGAGCACATCTTCCAGGCAGACCTGTAAAGTGCAGAGCCTGAAATGAGGCAGATGCTGGGGAGCATGAAGCATGGGGAACCAACCACTGACTCACAACAAGGGACCATGGAGGGCTTATTAGATGGGAGGGCTGTCTGGACTGGGTCCTGTAGTGAAGAGGGTCTCCTTGGCTGGGATATGGGGGAAAGGCCCCCAGAACGGTCAGACTCATGGAGGGAACTGAGCCCAGGTGTGTAGCTGGAGCAAGGTCATGGGAAAGAGACTGGGATACTAGACTGGGTCCAACTCAGGGGCAACTCTAAGGCATCTGGCCTGTGTCCTTCATACAGTTGATTCATATCCTCACTTGTAGTTTTAAAGGCAAGCCATTGCTTCCCTTCCAGAGAAGAATTCACTGATTCAGTCATTTGATTAGTCAGTGTTTGGACAAAACTTTGTGTGCCTCCCATACACAGGGTCAAGCAGCAAGTAGACAAGAGGGGCACACAGGTGAGTCAGGTGATGACCAGCATGGCTCTTTCCAGGATGAGTGGTTCTGGCAGCTGGTGCCTGTCCTCGCTGAACTGGACACAGGCACCATCTTTGGCAGGCTAACTTCTCATGGCTTATGTGGAGGTTTCCAATCCTTGTTACTGCATAAAAAGTTTCAAGAGATGACATTTGGTCTTCATGTTCTGAGAGTTATTGCCCGGATACAGGATGAGATGGTTAGATAGCATCACCAACTCAATGGATTGGAATTTGAGCACACTCTGGGAGATGGTGAAGGACAGGGAAGCCTGGTGTGCTGCAGTCCATGGGGTCACAAACAGTCGGACATGACTTAGCAACTGCACACACACAGAGGTGAGGGAGTTGGGCCCAGATGCTCCTGGCCCCCAGAAGAAGGTTGATTTGCCCTCTGTGGCACCCAGGCTGAGCAGAGTGGCTGCTGCTGATGCATCGTGCAGAGAAGGAAGATGTGATACAGGTTTGAACACACCAACTCCCCAGTGGCCTGAGCTGTGGAAGCTTCAAGCACCAGGAGGAGTTTACCAGTGTGGGCCTCTTGCTTACTGCCTTTGAAGGAATAGTGGAGGCAGTAAAGACAAGATGATGTGTGGCAGGTGACCTTGGCCTGTTGTACTGCCCAACTAGTGTTCCCAAATGACAATTGGAAGAGGCTTTAGGAAAGGGGCCAGCTTTACATGTGAAATGACACTAGGGTTTGACAGTAATGTGACGCTTGCTTGTTTTGTGATGTCCTCACCCGCTCTTCCAACTTCACTAGTTTTTTTGTTTGTTTGTTTGTTTGTTTGTGTGTTTGTTTCTAAAAACTGAAGTATAGTTAGGGCTTCCCTCATAGTTCAGTTCGTAAAAAATCCACCTGCAATGCAGGAGACCCCAGTTCAATTCTTGGGTCAGAAAAATCCCCTGAAGAAGGGAAAGGCTACTCACTCCAGTGTTCTAGCCTGGAGAATTCCATGAACTGTGCACTGTATAGTTCATGGGGTCGCAAAGAGTCGGACATGACTGAATGACTTTCACTAACTTTCACATAGTTGATTAACAATGTTGTGTCCATTTCTGGTGTATAGCAAGGTGATTGACTTTATATATATATATATATATATATATATATATATATATATATACACACACACACATACATAAAACACTTCCAGATTCCTTTCCATTATAGGTTATTGCAGATGATGAGTATAGTTCCCTGTTCTATACAGTAAGACCTTATTTATGTATTTTATACATTTTTGTTCTTTTGCTCAGTTGTGTCTGAATTTGTGACCCCATGGACTGCAGCACACCAGGCTTCCCTGTCTTTCACTCTCTCCCAGAGTTTGCTCAAACTCATGTCCACTGAGTCAGTGATGCCATACAATCATCTCATCCTCTAGCACCCTCTAGCATCAGAGTTGTTTCCAGTAAGTTGGCTCTTCACATCAGGTGGCCAAAATATTGGAGCTTCAGCTTTAGCATCAGACCTCCCAATGGATATTCAGGGTTGATTTCTTTAGAATTGACTGACTTGGTCTCCTTGCTATCCAAGGGATTCTCAAGAGTCTTCTCCAGCAGGACTGCTGTTGCTGCTGCTAAGTCACTTCAGTCGTGTCCGACTCTGTGCAACCCCATAGACAGCAGCCTACCATGCTCCCCCGTCCCTAGGATTCTCCAGGCAAGAACACTGGAGTTGGTTGCCATTTCCTTCTCCAATGCATGAAAGTGAAAAGTGAAAGTGAAGTCACTCAGTCGTGTCTGGCTCCTAGCAACCCCAGGGACTGGAGCCTACCAGGCTCCTCCATCCATAGGATTTTCCAGGCAAGAGTACTGGAGTGGGGTGCCATTGCCTCCAGCACGACAGCGCTACTATTTAATACATAGCAGTGTGTATCTCTTAATCCCAAACTCCTAATTTATCCCTTCCCCTGCTTTTCCCCTTTGGTAACCAAAACTATTCTCTGAGTCTGTTTCTGCTTTGCAAATTATTTCATTTGTATCATCTTTTTAGATTCCACATATAAGTGGTATCATAAGAAAATGCACTGGTCATAGCAAACACCCTATTCCAACAACACAAGAGAAGACTCTATACATGGACATCACCAGATGGTCAACACCGAAATCAGATTGATTATATTATTTGCAGCCAAAAAAGGAGAAGCTCTATACAGTCAACCAAAACAAGACCAGGAGCTGACTGTGGCTCAGATCATGAACTCCTTATTGCCAAATTCAGACTGAAAGTGAAGAAAGTAGGGAAAACCACTAGACCATTCAGGTATGACCTAAATCAAATCCCTTATGATTATACAGTGGAAGTGAGAAATAGATTTAAGGGACAACATCTGATAGATAGAGTGCCTGATGAACTATGGAATAAGGTTCGTGGCATTGTACAGGAGACATGGATCAGGACCATCTCTATGGAAAAGAAATGCCAAAAAGCAAAATGGCTGTCTGGGGAGGCCTTACAAATAGCTGTGAAAAGAAGAGAAGTGAAAAGCAAAGGAGAAAAGGAAAGATATAAGCATCTGAATGCAGAGTTCCAAAGAATAGCAAGAAGAGATAAGAAAGCCTTCCTCAGCAATCAATGCAAATAAATAGAGGAAAACAACAGAATGGGAAAGACTAGAGATCTCTTCAAGAAAATCAGAGATACCAAGGGAACATTACATGCAAAGATGGGCTCGATAAAGGACAGAAATGGTATGGACCTAACAGAAGCACAAGATATTAAGAAGAGGTGGCAAGAATACACAGAAGAACTGTACAAAAATGATTCTCATGACCCAGATAATCACGATGGTGTGATCACTGACCTAGAGCCAGACATCCTGGAATGTGAAGTCAAGAGGGCCTTAGAAAGCATCACTACAAACAAAGCTAGTGGAGGTGATAGAATTCCAGTTGAGCTATTCCAAATCCTGAAAGATGATACTGTGAAAGTGCTGCATTCAATATGCCAGCAAATTTGGAAAACTCAGCAGTGGCCAAAGGACTGGAAAAGGTCAGTTTTCATTCCAATCCCAAAGAAAGGCAATGCCAAAGAATGCTCAAACTACCACACATTTGCACTCATCTCACACGCTAGTAATGCTCAAAATTCTCCAAGCCAGGCTTCAGCAATACGTGAACGGTGAACTTCCAGGTGTTCAAGCTGGTTTTAGAAAAGGCAGAGGAACCAGAGATCATATTGCCAACATCCGCTGGATCATCGAAAAAGCAAGAGAGTTCCAGAAAAACATCAATTTCTGCTTTATTGACTATGCCAAAGCCTTTGACTGTGTGGATCACAATAATCTGTGGAAAATTCTTAAAGAGATGGGAATACCAGACCACCTGACCTGCCTTTTGAGAAATCTGTATGCAGGTCAGGAAGGAACAGTTAGAACTGGACATGGAACAACAGACTGGTTCCAAATAGGAAAAGGAGTACGTCAAGGCTGTATACTGTCACCCTGCTTATTTAAATTATATGCAGGGTATATCATGAGAAATGCTGGACTGGAAGAAACACAAGCTGGAATCAAGATTACCGGGAGAAATATCAATAACCTCAGATATGCAGATGACACCACCCTTATGGCAGAAAGTGAAGAGGAACTAAAAAGCCTCTTGATGAAAGTGAAAGTAGAGAGTGAAAAAGTTGGCTTAAAGCTCAACATTCAGAAAACGAAGATCATGGCATCCGGTACCATCACTTCATGGAAAATAGATGGGGAAACAGTGGAAATAGTGTCAGGCTTTATTTGTTTGGGCTCCAAAGTCACTGCAGATGGTGACTGCAGCCATGAAATTAAAAGACGCTTACTCATTGGAAGGAAAGTTATGACCAACCTAGATAGCATATTGAAAAGCAGAGACATTACTTTGCCAAAAAAGTTCTGTCTAGTCAAGGCTATGGTTTTTCCTGTGGTCATGTATGGATGTGAGGGTTGGACTGTGAAGAAGGCTGAGCACCAAAGAATTGTTGCTTTTGAACCGTGGTGTTGGAAAAGACTTGAGAGTCCCTTGGACTGCAAGAAGATCCAACTAGTCCATTCTGAAGGAGATCAGCCCTGGGACTTCTTTGGAAGGAATGTTGTTCAAGCTGGAACTCCAGTATTTTGGCCACCTCATGTGAAGAGTTGACTCATTGGAAAAGACTCTGATGTTGGGAGGGATTGGGGGCAAGAGGAGAAGGGGATGACAGAGGATGAGATGGCTGGATGGCATCAGTGACTCGATGGACATGAGTCTGAGTGAACTCTGGGAGTTGGTGATGGACAGGGAGGCCTGGCATGCTGCAATTCATGGGGTCACAAAGAGTCGGACATCACTGAGCCACTGAACTGAACTGAATAGAATATTTGTCTTTCTCTTTCTGACATACTCCCCTTAATATGATAATCTCTAGGTCCACCCATGGTTCCACAAATGGTATTACTTCATTATTTTTCATGTGTGAGTAGTATTCCTCTGGGTGCACACGTGTGTGTGTGTTTGTGTGCTGCATCTTCTTTATCATTTTTTGTTGATGGACATTTACATTGTTTCCACATCTTGGCTATTGTAAATAGTGTGGCAATGAACATTGGGATGCAAGTATCTTTTCAACTAGAGTTTTTGTCTTTTCCAGGTATATATTCAGGATTGGAGGAGAAGGCAATGGCACCCCACTCCAGTACTCTTGCCTGGAAAATCCCATGGATGGAGGAGCCTGGTAGACTGCAGTCCATGGGGTCACTAAGAGTCGGACACGACTGAGTGACTTCACTTTCTCTTTTCACTTGCATGCATTGGAGAAGGAAATGGCAACCCACTCTGGTGTTCTTGCCTGGAGAATCCCAGGGATGGGGGAGCCTGGTGGGCTGCCGTCTATGGGGTCACACAGAGTCGGACATGACTGAAGTGACTTAGCATAGCATAGCATTCAGGATTGGGATTGCTGGATCATATAGTAGTTCTGTTTGTAGTTGTTCAGGGACCTCCATACTGTTCATATTGACTGTATCAATTCACTTTTCCACCAACAGTATACAAGGATTCCTTTTTCTCTGCACCCTCTCCAGCATTTTTTCTGTGTAGGTTTTTTGATGATGGCCATACTTTCCAGTGTAAGGTGATACTTCATTGAAGTTTTCATTTGCATATGTCTACACCAGTCCATTCTGAAGGAGATCAGCCCTGGGATTTCTTTGGAAGGAATGATGCTAAAACTGAAACTCCAGTACCTTGGCCACCTCATGCGAAGAGTTGACCCATTGGAAAAGACTCTGATGCTGGGAGGGATTGGGGGCAAGAGGAGAAGGGGACGACAGAGGATGAGATGGCTGGATGGCATCACTGACTCGATGGACGTGAGTCTGAGTGAACTCCGTGAGTTGGTGATGGACAGGGAGGCCTGGCATGCTGCGATTCATGGGGTCGCAAAGAGTCAGACATGACTGAGCGACTGATCTGATCTGATCTGAATAATAAAGAATACTGAGCATCTTTTCATGTTCCTTTTGGACATCTATGTCTTCTTTGGAGAAATGTCTATTCATGTGTTCTGACCATTTTTTAATTGTATTGTCTTTTTTTTTTTTTCTTTTTGCAGCTTCAGTTTTAACTAAAAGTGGTTGGTAGTAAGAGCTTCCATGGCAAAAAACTCCATGCAGTGCTTGGAGGGTATGAATATAAAAATGAGGTGCTAAACTTAATGTGTCAATACATTGTAAAGTATTTATTTTCCTTTTCCTCCTCTGACCATTTCTGCCTTCTTAATCTTTCTAACTTTCCCAAGGCATGGAGATGTCAGATACATAGCAATGGATATTAAAATGGATCATTAATTCTCGTTACCACAAAGATAAAGCAACTGAATTTGCATGCTCCATGCCTTGAGCTTATAGCAGGAGCCCAGGCATTGGCACAGAAGCCCATTTTTTTTTAATCCATGGGTCCGTGAGGGTAGATGGCACACACAGAGACACACAGAGACTTGCAAACTGAGGGAGACACACACACTGAGAGAGAAACCCTCATCCAGGAAGAGATACACACTCTGGAGAACGAGATACACACACACACTGAGAGAGAGAAACTTAAACACAGAGAGCGAGACACACATTCACACACTGAGAGACACACACAACTTAGAGGGAGAGACACACACATTGAGAAACACAGACACTAAGGAAGAGACCCACAACACTGAGGCAGACACACAATGAGACAAAAACACACACATGGATCAGTTCAGTTCAGTCACTCTGTCATGTCTGACTCTTTGTGACCCCATGAATCACAGCACGCCAGACCTCTTTGTCCATCACCAACTCCCGGAGTTCACTCAGACTCACGTTCATTGAGTCAGTGATGCCATCCAGCCATCTCATTCTCTGTCGTCCCCTTCTCCTCCTGCCCGTAATCCCTCCCAGCATCAGAGTCTTTTCCAATGAGTCAACTCTTCGCATGAGGTGGTGAAAGTACTGGAGTTTCAGCTTTAGCATCATTCCTTCCAAAGAAATCCCAGGGCTGATCTTCAGAATGGACTGGTTGGAACACATGGATAGAGAGACACAATGGGAGACACACAAACAGAGACACTGTGAGAGTCACACAAAGACAAACACGCACAGAGACACACACACTGAAAGGGACACACATACTGAGAGTTAGCCACACACACTGAGAAAGAGAGACAAACACACACACACTGAGAAATACACACACATGAGAGAGACAAGCACTGTGAAATAGTGAACACACAACATGCAGAGACACACACACTGAGAGACACACACACTGAGAGAAAGAGACATCCACACTGAGAAGGAGAAACACAACGTGAGTGACACACACACTGAGAGAGACATACACACTGAGAGAGAGACACAAACAATGTGAGCCACACACAGAGACACATAGAGACACACACAGACACACACACATACACTCTTAGAGACATACACATACAGAGAGAAACACACAGACCCTGAGAGAGAGAGACATCCACACTGAGAGAGAGAAACACACACTGAGAGACACACACTCAGAGAGACTTAAACACTTAGTCATAAACACTGAGAGACACACACAGAGACACACAATGGAGAGACACACACACTGAGAGTCATACACATACAGAGACAGACACACGCACACTGACACATATACACACACTGAGAACCAGACACACTCACACTTAGAGAGACACAGAGACACACACACTGAAAGAGAGACACACAACTACAGAGTGAGACACACACAGACACAAACACACAGACACACTGACAGACACATGCACACTGAGACTGAGACACACACACTGAGATATACACACACACTTAGAAAGAGACATACACACTGAGAGGCACACACAGAGACACTGAGAGACATACACATATGGAGAGAGAGGCGCACACACACTGAGAGAGAGTTACCCACACACACTGAGAGAGAAACACACACACCCTGAGAGACAGAAATACACATACACTGAGAGAGAAACACACAGAGAGAGAATCACCGACACACACTGAGAGACACACACTTACAGAGACAAACATACACTGAGAACTAGAGAAGCATCCCCACTGAGAGAGAGAGAAACATCCACACCAAGAAAGAGAAAAACTCACTGAGAGACACACTCACACTGAGAGACACACACACACTATATAAGAGTAGACACACAGTGTAAGATTGAACACACAACATACAGAAACACATATTCTTTGAGAAAACACACACACACTGAGTAAGAGAGATATCCACTCTGAGAGAGAAACACACAGTGAGAGACACACACACACTGAGAGTGAGACGTATACACTGAGAGATACACGCACACTTAGAAAGAGGCATACACACTGAAAGGCACACACAGAGACACTGAGAGACATACTCATATGGAGAGAGAGACACACACACACTGAGAGAGAGACACACATACACGCTGAGAGAGAAACACACACACTCTGAGAGATAGACATACACATACACTGAGAGAGAAACACACAGAGACACACAGAGAGAGAAACACTGCCACACACTGAGAGACATACACATACAGAGATGCACACACTGAAAGCAAGAGAAGCATCACCACTGGGAGAGAGGGAGAAACATCCACACCAAGAGAAAAACACAATGGAGACACACTCACATTAAGAGAGAGACACACACTCTATGGGAGTAGACATACAACGTGTAACAGTGAACACACAACATACAGAATTATGTACTCTGAGAAAGACACACACACACTGAGAAAGAGAGATATCCACAATGAGAGAGAGAAACACACAGTGAGAGACACACACACACTGAAAGAGACATACACACTGAGAGAGAGACACAAACATTGACACACACACAGAGACACATAGAGACACACACACTGAGAGTCACACACACTGAGAGACCCACACAGAGACTCATAGAGACACACACACTGAGAGACTTACACATACAGAGAGAGACTCACACACACTGAGAGTCACATGAGACATACACATACAAAGAGAGACACACACACACTGAGAGTCATACACACACTGAGAGAGACATATACACTTAGAGTCACAAACACTGAGAGACACACACACAGACATATAGAGACACACAACTGAAAGACACACACTGAGAGACATACACTTACAGAGAGAGAAAAACAAAAACACGGACACACACACACACACTGAGAACCAGACACACTCACACTGATAGAGACACACACACTGAGAGAGTCACACACACTGAGACACACACAGAGACACACAGACACATATTCACTGAGAGAGAGACACACACGAGAAACACATACATACAGAGTGAGACACACACACACTGATAGACATACACATGCAGAGAGAAACACACACACATGCTAAAACCAGACACTCACAATGAGAGAGACACACACTGAGAGTGATACAGACACTGAGAGACAAAAACACACTGAGAGAAACACACAGAGACAGAGAGACATGCAAACTGAGAGGGACACACACACTGAGAGAGACACACTCATCCAGGAAGAGACACACTCCTGAGAGTGAAAGACACACACACTGAGAGAGAGAAACTTACACACAGGGAGTGAGACACACACTCACACACTTAGAGAGACACAAAAACACTTAGAGAGAGACACACACACAACTTAGAGGGAGAGACACACACATCAAGCGACACACACACACACACTAAAGAAGAGACCCAAAACACTGAGGCAGACACACAATGAGACAGAAATACACACATTGAGAGAGAGACACAAAAGGAGACACACAAACAGATACACTGTGACAGTCACACAGAGACACACACACTGAAAGGGACACACACACACTGAGAGTTAGCCATGCACACTGAGAGAGAGAGACAAACACACACACACTGAGAGAGACACACACATGAGAGAGACACACACTGTAAAAGAGTGAACACACAACATACAGAGACACACACACACTGAGAGAGACATACACACTGAAAGAGAGACACAAACATTGTGAGACACACACTGAGACATACACACACACACTTAGAGACATACACATATAGAGAGAGAGACACACACACACTGAGAGTGAGAGACATCCACACTGAGAGAGAGAAAAACACACTGAGAGACACCAGTGAGAAAGATTTAGACACTTAGAGTTACACTGAGAGACACACACACACAGTAAGATTTCAGAGAGTCTGAAGCATGCAGAAAGAGTCTTGGTGTGTGTGGGGGGGTATTCAGTGGGAAAGAGGATGAAGAGCTTGGATGGGGTCATCTCACTATGAAAGTGCCTGTGGACCTGGGTTGATGGTAGGAGGGTGGGGTGGGGGAGTGGGGAGGGCTTTCTTTTCTTCCTCCCTTTGTTGCTTGGGGTCAGTTTTTCAGTCACTGTGGTTTCTGGGTCACCATGGCCATAGTCTCCTAGTGGCCTATCCCAGGCTCATGGACTCCTTCACTTAAACTCTCCCCAGGGCAATGAACATCCATATCTTTAGGCATTGATTGGTCATCAAGGCACCCTTCCAGCCAATGGTAGCCCTGGGTAGGTGCTTAAATGTCACCAAGTGTTAGTTGCTTAGTTGTGTCTGACTCTTTGCCACCCCATGCACTCTAGTCCACCAGGCTTCTCTGTCCGTGGGATTCTCCAGGCAAGAATACTGGAGTGGGTAGCCTTTCCCTTGTCGAGGGGATCTTCCCAACCCAAGGACTGAACCCAGGTCTCCTGCAATGCAGGTCTCCTCCTGCATTGCAGGCAAATTCCTTACCATCTGAGCCACAAGTTATTTGTCAAAGCAGAAGGCTTGGCCAAAGAGAATTGATGAGCAATAAAGCAAAGAAGTATAAAGGCCACGCATCCACATGCCTATGGGGTAGGTGCATGGCAGATACATGGGGAGAAATTGCCAAAGATTCTGGAGGCATTTTATAAGCCCTGCAAACCCAACGCCTTGCCTAATTTGTTACTACTGTGCAGGAAAGGGCAACCATGTGGGAGGGAGTCTCATGACCAGGATCTCATTTGTGTCACTGGGTGTCCTGTGCCTTCTGTACTCCTTGTGGCTGATCCCAGGGCAATGCTTCACTTTTTCTTTGCTAAGGAGCCAGTGCCCTCACTGCCCATGCACCCAGGGGAGCCAGAGGTGATCACCAGTGTACAGATATACTGGGTGTCAGTGCATTGCTATGTTGAAGAGCATGAGCTTGGAATCCAGAGTTGCATAGAGAACTGATTCCAGATGAAATGTTTAGGAGAAGGGAAAAGGCTTACCCTGGGAGTGTGGATTGTGGCAGGTGTGGTTCTGGAGCTGGATCTGTTGATTCCCAGACTCAAACTGCATGTCTGGCAGACCCTTCACCCTGCTTGGTGCTTCTGAAGTGCACAGAGTTCTCTCAGGGGTCAAACAGCATCAGCTGTACAGACCTAGGACATGAGCACCTCCAAAGTGGATCTAGAAAATGCAAAAGAAGATAGGAAATTAAGCCACTGAACCAGAGATTAGTTTGTCATACTCCCTTCCCCAAGTTTGGAGTGCATGCCACTCTAAAACAGAAATGTTAGTTAAATCTCACTTATAATGTGGAGCTCATGTTTATTTCTCCCTTCTGTTGCATTTTGAAATACTTCCACTGTAAGCTGCTGACTTTCTGCTACTCCCTCCTGTCTCAGAGGAGTGGGGATGACCAGCTCCATGAGAGCCTTCATCTGCCTGCACACATATGTTTAGTAGGAGCAGCCACAAAAGACCCTGAATCGGCAAAGCAGCCTTCAAAAAGAAGGATATAGCCTCAGGAATCAGGCTCCTTGATTTCAGATGACACTAGAAAGCTATGGTCATCAAACAGGTATGGTACTGGCATGAAAACAGACACACACACTAGTAGAAAATACAGCCTGAGGCACATGGTCAATTCATCTATGCCATAGGAGGCAAGGGTATATGACAGGGAAAAGACAGCCTTTTCAACAGGTGCTGTTGGAGAAACCAGAGAGCTACATGCAAAGGAATCAAGCTAGACCCCTTTATCACACCAAAACAAGGCCTGAAACCATTAAACTCCTAGAATGAAACATAGGCCATAAGCTCTTTGACATTGGGATTGGAAGTGATGTCTCTGGATTGAGGCCAAAAGAACAAGCAATGAATCAAAAGTCCTGAGGATGTAATGTTAGGATAGGGAATACAGTCAATCATATTGTAATAACTCTGTATGGTGGCAGGAGGTAACTAGACTTGTCATGGGGATCATGGAGTAATGTATAAAAACACAGAATCACTAAGTAGTGTACCTGAAAAAATATAATACTGTGTGTCAGTTATAATTCAATAAAAGAGATTTAATAGCAGCAGCAGTGTGTGTGTGTGTGTGTGTGTGTACCAAACACAGGACCCATAATGTTTGTATGTTTCCTTGTGCTTCTGAACTAATCAAGTGGGATTTCAGAGAATCTGAAACGTGCAGAGAGATATATACAGGAGACACTGTAGATGCTCACTCTCAGTATGGTGGTATATGGGATTCCCACACAGTTTCCCTGCATCCATATACACACACCTGCACACGTTAGCTGGGGCCACCTTTCTTCCCTCAAGAGCACACTTGATCACCGTTTCCTGTGAATGCCTACTTTTCATGCCATTTTGCCGACTCTCTTTACAGCATGGATGCCCTGATGTTCAAAATATTTGCTTTCATAAATTTCAACCATTTAGCTGCGTGCAATGCAGAAGATGCAGTTGTCTCAGTCCCTCTCTTCACACCCAGAAATATACTGTTAGTAGGTCCTCCTTCTCTGTGCACATGGTACAAACACGTATTAACGTTCACCTACAGATTTTAGCTCATCCATTATCAGTAGCAAATGTTGTGTTCATGACAGGAGCTATCATTTCCCTAATAGAGCCACGTGTGTACGACTTTGTTCACACATACCACTCATAGATCTAATATGAAGTAGATGATGGCCACACAGATATACTTTGGGCATCACCAGCACAAACTTATTCCTGGTCGAGGTTTTGAGTCTTGTGCTCCAGGGAACTCTGTGTTCTGGCTCTCAGAGCACAGGTGTCATGTGATGACTCAGCAAAAGGGAGAAGGAGAAACTGGTGAGTGAGACATTGCAGTCTCCCTGAATCAGGACCTCTCAGCCCATAGCACAAACTCAGGGATGGCTGAGTTACCTCAGCCCCAACCAGTGAGCTCCCCATACCACAAGGCACACGTACATGCACCTGATGCTGGCAAAGAATGAAGACAAAAGGAGAAGAGGGCAGAAGAGGACGAGACGGTTAGATAGCACCACTGACTCAAGGGGCATGAATTTGAGCACCCTCTGGGACATCGCAAAGGACAGGAAAGCCTTTCAGGCTGCAGTCCACGGGGTCGGAAAGAGTCAAATACGACTTAGCAACTGAATAATAGCAACAAAAATAGACAGGCTAGATGGCACTTCCTGGTATGTCCCTCTCTTTCCTCCACACTAAGAAGCTGGTGAAAGCCTTCACCTGGTTGGTACACAGTGATATGAAAGTCTGGCTGGCTCTCCTCCTGTGAGTTGCACATGGAGCAGCATGCTTTTGTCTTACTCTGGGGTCCTGAGTCCGGGGTGGTCCTGGGGCTGTCTCTAACTAGAGGTCGCCTCAGGAGAGCTGACTTCGGGCATTCCAGTTTCTCACTCGCCTCCCCCTGACATCCAGGTGTGTCATCCTCACACGTTTTCCCCTCTGCGGGTCTTTTCTAGTTGACCCTGAGTCCTTGGATCCCATCTGCACAAACATCCCTGGCCTCGTGTGTCATGGCAGGTTGAAAGGTGGTCCTTAATGGGACCTGCATCCTAAGAGTATGTGTCTCAAGGGAAACAGAAGCTCCTGTGCTTTCACTTTACTCCCTACATAACCCATTTGGTGACAATTCCTGTCCCCCACTGCCTATTCCATGAAGATGCTGTCTCTAATAGTCCAATGGTCTGGTTGTTCATTTGTTCATTCATTCATTCATTCATTCATTCATTCATTGGATTATCTGCAGGGTCATTGTCTAAAAAGGAGACCAACACTCTGCATCTGATGTATTAATCCTTCCTGATTTCCACAGAAAGCTAATAGCACAGAGAACATTGTGATCGCATTCTTGTTTCCATGACAAACAGGGTAAGGCACTCTTTCCCAGAGGCAGAAACATTTCACAAGAAAACTGACTGGAGAGATGGAGTAAGTGTAGAGACATGGACACTAGTTGGTGTCTGCTCTCAATGTGAGTTGTGTGTGTGTGTGTGTGTATGTGTGGTGCCGGTGGTGTGGTCTTTACTTGGATATTAAGAGCTCTGATCCCTCCTGATTTAAAAGAGAGCATGGAAGCTCCTCCTTTTGTGGGGTGCTAAGGTGCCTGAGTAACCTGTCATACCCTGCCCCATGTCATGTCACACCTGTTGTGTGAGGACATTGTTACCTGAGTCCCTGAAAGCAGGCATCCCCAAACACTTCTCATCCTACACCTTTGCTTCACAATGGTTGTCTGTTGTGTGAGCTCTTACAGATCTTCAGTTTGCTCATCATTTACACCTACTGAGAGTGAAGTGTTTTGATGTGTATGATATAAGGGAGAAATTTTGAAGTCAGCAAATGGGACAGGTGAACAGGATTGAAAGATCTAAGGTAACTTTGCATAGCCCAGGGGAGGACATCATCAGCTACCTACCCTGAGTAGCTGGCACAGGCAAACCAAGAAACATGTTCTCTAAAAGTCAGATTTCCTTGTAGCATGCCACTAATTACGGTTAGGTAAATTGGATTAAAAGCAGTGAAGTGGTTCCTTTATTATGGAAGCATGAACACAAGCTCCTTCTTAAAAGACTGTGGGGTAAGTTTATTTTGTTTGGTTTTGGTCGTGGTTATGTTTAGAAATCGGAGAAGGCAATGGAACCCCACTCCAGTACTCTTGCCTGGAAAATCCCATGGACAGAGGAGCCTGGTGGGTTCCTGGTGGGCTCCTAGCGACCCCAGTAGAGTCAGACACGACTGAGCAACTTCACTGTCACTTTTCACTTACATGCATTGGAGAAGGAAATGACAGCCCACTCCAGTGTTCTTGCCTGGAGAATCCCAGGGATGGCGGAGCCTGGTGGGCTACCATCTATGGGGTTGCACAGAGTCGGACATGACTGAAGCGACTTAGCAGCATGTTTAGAAATGGATGCTGCTGATGTTATGGTTTGGGGGTGTCTTCTTTGTTCCTAGAGAAAATGGAGCATTTATAGGATGTCAATTGAGTTCAGTCACTCAGTCATGTCTGACTCTTTGCTACCCCATGGACTGCAGCACGTCAGGCTTCCCTGTCCATCACCAACTCCTGGGGCTTGCTCAAACTCATGTCCATCAAGTCGGTGATGCCATCCAACCATCTTGTCCTCTGTCATCCCCTTCTCCTCCTGCCTTCAATCTTTCCCAACATCAGGGTCTTTTCCAATGAGTCAGTTCTTTGCAACAGCATTTACAGGATATACTGTTGCAGTTTTCATCAGGGTAGGGAAGTGCTGTCAGGAGAATCAGGCTCCAGGTAAAGGATGTTTCACGCTTCTCATCTCCAGCTCTGTGTGCTGCTGAGTGGTGCTGAGACGGGGTTCTGCCAACCCCATTTTCACTCTGCCATCTGGCTCCCCGGGAGGGTCAGCCAGTGGGGTTGGTGGGGTGTGACAGGTGGTCTGGAAGCAAGACAACTGGCTCTACCTTCCTGTTTGTTCCTGCTCCTCTCAGGGTCACCCCCACAACTGCCCTTTCACACAACAGGGATAGGGACGCGTGACTTCAGTAGGAGCAACTGGTCCATAATGTGGCTCACCTCCAAACTCCAAGGGCTGTCTCCATGGCTGCCCACAGAAAGACCAGCATCAGTAAACTGAAGAACTCTCTCCTAAAGGATCTGAGCCCCAGAGGGGAGTTGGTGGGGAGGACAGGGTAGAAGGGCCTCCTCTCAGATCCTGACCCTGTGGTGCAGGCTCATCATTTTTTCCCAACTTCCCTGTGAGGGGTCTCAGTTTCATGCACCCTTCCCCTGACATCCTTGAGGAACCTCACAGAGCTGGACAGCCCCTTTCCTCAGAAGTCTGAGCCCAAGCTCTGAGGCCTTCTCTTCCAAGATCATGGGTTCTAGGAGCTGATGTATCTTCCAGAGTTTTTTCCAGAAAGACCAGTGCCCCAATCTTCCTACCAGGGTGCCCTCCTTCTGGTCCCATTGCTCCCTTTTTGTCTTTTTCGGACTCCAGATAATTCTATCAAGCTCCCTTTAATGAAAATAATAAGTGGACCCTGCCTAATAATCAGGTGAGTTGTGCTGTCTTTATTTCTTAAGGTCTTTCCTTTTGCTTTGGTTTTGTAAAGCCTTACTGTTACTGCTTGTGTGTATATTTGCATATCTCATGTGTGTGTGTGCACACGCATGTGTGTGTGTGTGTGTGTGTGTGTGTGTGAACATATTATGCTTGGAGTTTAGCACATTGAGGTGATAGTTTCCCCCACATTGGAAATTTTCTATTTGTGAAATTGTCGGCTCTTTGCTCCTTCAGTATGCATGTTCTGTATCCCCTCTCTCTCTTCAATTGAACATCTCTTATGTGGCTAGGTGTACACACATTTTAAAAGTGAATATTTCCTTTTCTGAATAAAAATGTACCTCAGAAGACATGCCAAACATTTCAAATGTATCCTCACTGCATTCTATGTAATGGTATGGAACCGTTTTCTACACTTGCTTTCTGTTTGTTCACGTAGCCTAATGTTTCCTATTCCTTTCCTATCCCCTCAGCATCTTTGTAAAATTAAGATTTTGGTGCCTGTGGACATGTAAATGTGTGATTCCCCGTACTGACTTGCAAAGTGATTTGAAAAGTAACATCTGCCCTCACCACACATTTCCATCCTTGTTCCTCTTCTCTTTCTGATGGAACCATGTCATGACATTCCTGTTTGCCTTTCTAGACTTTTCCACTGCATTTACACGTCTTTCATGTCCTCTGGTAAGTTGTATAGCATCAGGCTTGTTGATTGGAGAAATAAAAGCTCTGTGCCATCATGTTCTTGGGTCCCCCACCTAAGGCACAACTGGAATAGAACAAGAGGTGCACCGGGACCTAGGAACTTGAAGCTTGTGCATTTGAGGGCTTTACCATGGTCTGAAATTGACAGTGAAGTTCTGGCAGCAGGGTGACTGTCAATTCAGCCTCCGATCTGTTGTCCTGTGTGCATTCTGTCTCTACAGACACATTTGATTTGATTGTGAACTGAAACATTGGATGCATTTTAATTTTTCCAAGCCCTATGAAAATTCAGGCTACTTTAAAGGTTAGTTCAAAGTTCTGTTGTTAACACATAGTTCCTCCTGTGCATAAGGTGATCCATATTGACAAGTCATTATCTATCTTGTTGTCATTTGTCATCCATCTTACCTGTAAGAGTATTGCACTCCAGTTAGTGCAAAATATGAAAAGAAATTATTCTGCATGTCTGTGTACCAAACCTGAATGGAAGGTATTTGGGCAATGTGCCAAAGCGTATGCTGGGAGGGACATTTAATGCATAATATTTTCACCTAACACCCTTCCCTTCTGATGGTCCAGCTTAAGGAGCATTGCTGTAGTAATCAGAAAAAAAGAACTGCAGTTGGCATCTTGGTTGTGCACTGAAAGCACTCAAAGAAAGTGTTTCATTCTTGAAAGAATGTACACAAAACTAAATATGAGAGAATACTGAAGTAGGTCATACAATTTTTAGAAACTTTTTAATATACAGCACAGGTATGGCTAGAATAAAAATTCTAGAGTCCTTGGACTGATGTGCCTACATTAAGTATTCCTAGGTGATTAGTTTACTGGTGCTATTTTAGGATTGTGAGCATGATTTTACATTTTCCCAAGTGTCCTTTTAAAATCACAAACTAGAAGGAGCTGAAAATAACATCTACCCTGGAAGCAGAATCATGTGCATGCATGTGTAGGGGCAGAAAGCATGGATGATATGCAACCATATAGGGTATCTTAGGTCTCTAATGTCACGCTGAGAGAGAGAAAGTGTGTGTAAGTGCATGTGTGTGTATCTTGTGGTATGGGGAGCTCACTGGTTGGGACTGAGGTAACTCAGCCATCCCTGAGTTTGTGCTATGGGCTAATGCAGGGAGACTGCAGTGGCTCACTCACCAGTTTCTCCTTCTCCCTTTTGCTGAGTCGTCACATGACACCTGTGCTCTGAGAGCCAGAACACAGAGTTCCCTGGAGCACAAGACTCAAAACCTCGACCAGGAATAAGTTTGTGCTGGTGATGCCCAAAGTATATCTGTATGGCCATCATCTACTTCATATTAGATCTATGAGTGGTATGTGTGAACAAAGTCGTACACACGTGGCTCTATTAGGGAAATGATAGCTCCTGTCATGAACACAACATTTGCTACTGATAATGAATGAGCTAAAATCTGTAGGTGAACATTAATACATGTTTGTACAATGTGCACAGAGAAGGAGGACCTACTAACAATGTATTTCTGGGTGTGAAGAGAGGGACTGAGACAACAACTGCATCTTCTGCATTGCATTCATCTAAATGGTAAAAATTTATGAAAGCAAATATTTTGAACATCAGGGCATCCATGCTGTAAAGAAAGTTGACAAAATGGCATGAAAAGTAGGCATTCACAGGAAACGGTGATCAAGTGTGCTCTTGAGGGAAGAAAGGTGGCCCCAGCTAACACATGCAGGTATGTGTATATGGATGCAACCACCCTTCTGATAGTGAGTATCTACACTGTCTGTGTTGTTGTTCAGTCACTCAGTTGTGTCTGACTCTTTGCCACCCCATGGAACCCAGCATGCCAGGTTTCCCTATCTTTCACTATCTCCCAGAGTTTGTTCAAACTCATGTCCATTGAGTCAGTGATGCCATCCAGCCATCTGATCCTCTGTTGTCCCCTTCTCCTCCTGCCTTCAATCTTTCACAGCATCAGGGTCTTCTCTAAAGAGTTGGCCCTTCGCATCAGGTGGTCAAACTATTGGAGTCTCACCTTCAGCATCAGTCCTTCCAATGAATATTCAGGATTAATTTCCTTTAGGATTGACTAGTGTGGTCTCCTTGCAGTCCAAGGGACTCTCAGGAGTCTTCTCCAACTCCATAGTTCTTTGGCATCCGTTGGCACAGTTCAAAAGTATCAGTTTCATTAGCACTCATCCTTATCTATGGTCCAACTCTCACATTCATATATGACTACAGGAAAAACATAGTTTTGACTAGTCAGATCATTGTTGGCAAAGTAGTGCCTCTGCTTTGTAATATACTGTCTAGGTTGGTCATAGCTTTTCTTCCAAGGAGGAAGTGTCTTTAATTTCATGGCTGCAGTCACCATTTGCAGACTTTGGTGCCCAAGAAAATAAAGTCTGTCACTGTTTCCATTGTTTCCCCATCTATTTGCCATGATGTGATGGGACCAGATGCCATGATCTTTGTTTTCTTTTTTTTAGGATTTTTGTTTTTTTATTATTATTATTATTTTTTTTTTTACTTTACAATATTGTATTGGTTTTGCCATACATCAACATGAATCCACCACGGGTATACATGTGTTCCCCATGCTGAACCCCCCTCCCACCTCCCTTTCTGTACCATCCCTCTGTGTCATCCCAGTGCACCAGCCCCAAGCATCCTGTATCATGCATCTAACCTGGACTGGCGATTCATTTAATATATTATATTATACATGTTTCAATGCCATTCTCCAAAATCATCCCACCCTCTCCCTCTCCCACAGAGTCCAAAAGACTGTTCTATACATGTGTGTCTCTTTTGCTGTCTCGTATACAGGGTTATCATTACCATCTTTCTAAATTCCATATATATGCGTTAGTATACTGTATTGGTGTTTTTCTTTCTGGCTTACTTTACTCTGTATCATAGGCTTCAGTTTCATCCACCTCATTAGAACTGATTCAAAATATTTTTTAATGGCTGAGTAATACTCCCTTGTATATATGTACCACAGCTTTCTTATTCATTCATCTGCTGATGGACATCTAGGTTGCTTCCACGTCCTGGCTATTATAAACAGTGCTGTGATGAACATTGGGGTATATGTGTCTCTTTCAATTCTGGTTTCCTCAGTGGGTATGCCCAGCAGTGGGATTGCTGGGTCATAAGGCAGTTCTATTTCCAGTTTTTTAAGGAATCTCCACACTGTTCTCCATAGTGGCTGTACTAGTTTGCATTCCCACCAACAGTGTAAGAGGGTTCCCTTTTCTCCACACCCTCTCCAGCATTTATTGCTTATAGACTTTTGGATAGCAACAATTCTGACAGGCATGAAATGGTACCTCATTGTGGTTTTGATTTGCATTTCTCTGATAATGAGTGATGTTGAGCATCTTTTCATGTGTTTGTTAGCCATCTGTATGTCTTCTTTGGAGAAATGTCTGTTTAGTTCTTTGGCCCATTTTTTGATTGGGTCATTTATTTTTTCTGGAATTGAGCTGCAGGAGTTGCTTGTATATTTTTGAGATTAGTTCTTTGTCAGTTGGTTTGTTTGCTATTATTTTCTCCCATTCTGAAGGCTGTCTTTTCACCTTGCTTATAGTTTCCTTTGTTGTTCAGAAACTTTTAATTTTAATTAGGTCCAATTTGTTTATTTTTGCTTTTATTTCCAATATTCTGGGAGGTGGGTCATAGAGGATCCTGTTGTGATTTATGTCAGAGAGTGTTTTGCCTATGTTCTCCCCTAGGAGTTTTTTTTTTTTTTTTTTTTTTTTAATTCTTCCAATTTTATTTTATTTTTAAACTTTACATAATTGTATTAGTTTTGCCAAATATCAAAATGAATCCACCACAGGTATACATGTGTTCCCCATCCCGAACCCTCCTCCCTCCTCCCTCCCCATACCATCCCTCTGGGGCCGTCCCAGTGCACCAGCCCCAAGCATCCAGCATCGTGCATCGAACTGGACTGGCAACTCATTTCCTACCTGATATTTTACATGTTACATTGCCATTCTCCCAAATCTTCCCACCCTCTCCCCCTCCCACAGAGTCCATAAGACTGTTCTATACATCAGTGTCTCTTTTGCTGTCTCGTACACCGGGTTATTGTTACCATCTTTCTAAATTCCATATATATGCGTTAGTATACTGTATTTATGTTTTTCCTTCTGGCTTACTTCACTCTGTATAATAGGCTCCAGTTTCATCCACCTCATTAGAACTGATTCAAATGTATTCTTTTTAATGGCTGAGTAATACTCCATTGTGTATATGTACCATAGCTTTCTTATCCATTCATCTGCTGATGGACATCTAGGTTGCTTCCATGTCTTGGCTATTATAAACAGTGCTGCGATGAACATTGGGGTACACGTGTCTCTTTCCCTTCTGGTTTCCTCAGTGTGTATGCCCAGCAGTGGGGTTGCTGGATCATAAGGCAGTTCTATTTCCAGTTTTTTAAGGAATCTCCACACTGTTCTCCATAGTGGCTGTACTAGTTTGCATTCCCACCAACAGTGTAAGAGGGTTCCCTTTTCTCCACACCCTCTCCAGCATTTATTGCTTGTAGACTTTTGGATCGCAGCCATTCTGACTGGTGTGAAATGGTACCTCATAGTGGTTTTGATTTGCATTTCTCTGATAATGAGTGATGTGAGCATCTTTTCATGTGTTTGTTAGCCATCTGTATGTCTTTTTTGGAGAAATGTCTATTTAGTTCTTTGGCCCATTTTTTGATTGGGTCGTTTATTTTTCTGGAGTTGAGCTTGTAGGAGTTGCTTGTATATTTTTGAGATTAGTTGTTTGTCGGTTGCTTTCATTGCTATTATTTTCTCCCATTCTGAAGGCTGTCTTTTTCACCTTGCTAATAGTTTCCTTTGATGTGCAGAAGCTTTTAAGGTTAATTAGGTCCCATTTGTTTATTTTTGCTTTTATTTCCAATATTCTGGGAGGTGGGTCATAGAGGATCCTGTTGTGATTTATGTCAGCTAAGTGGTAGTGTCAGGGTCTCACAAATTGTGTCTCTCTCCAGTGTGTATGTCCTCTCAGTGTGTTTCTCCTTCAGTGGATGTCTCTCTCTCTCTCTCAGTGTATGGTGTCTCTCTCGTATAGTATGCTAATAAGTTGTTGTGTGTGTCTCGTATGTGCCTCACAATGTTTGGGGTCTCTATCAGTGTTCATGTCTCTCTCAGGTGTGTGTGTCTCTGTATGATGTTTGTCCACTCTTCACGTGTGTTTCTCTCAGTCTGGTCTCTCCGGGTGTGGTCTCTCTCTCTGTGTCTCTGTGGACTCCACAGGTCTCTGTTTGTTGCTCTCCTATGTGTCTATCTCTCAATGTGTGTGTGTCTTGTGTCTGCCTCAGTGTTGTGTGGTTTAGTTGTCTAGAGTCTTCAGTGCGGTGTCCCTCAGTTGTTTGTGTCTCTCTCTCAGGTGTTGGAACTCCAGTGTGTTTGTCTCTCAGTTTGTGTGATGCTCTCAGTGTTGTGTGTGCTGCTCTCTGACGTGTGTTCCTCTGGTGTGTCTCTTCTGTGTATCTTCTCTCAGATGTGTGTGGTGTCTGTCTCAGTGTGTATCTGGTCTCATCAAGGTGTTGTCTCTCTCTGTATGTGTGTCTCAGTGTGTGTGTCTCTCACGTGCATGTCTCTAGTGTCTTTGTGTTGCCCTCTGTGTTTGGCTCTCTGGTCAGCTTTAAATCTCTCGTCTGTGTGTCTTATGTGTGTGTGTCTCTCCCTCGTTGAAGTTGCTCCGCTCTCTCTCAGGTGTGGTGTGTCTCTCTGTATGGATGTCTCTAAGTGTGTGTGTGTCTCATTGTGTCTTCACAATGTTTTGTGTCTCTCTCTCAGTTTGTATTGTCTCTCTCACTGTGGTGTATTCAGTTGTATTTCTCCTTCTCAGTGTGATGTCTTTCTCGGTGTGTGTTTCTTCAGTGTGTTTATGCTTCGCTATGTTGTGTGTTAACTCCTTTCACAGTTGTGTCCCTCTCATGTGTGTTCTCTCTCAGTGGTGTGTGTCTCTCTGTGTGTCTCTGTGTGAACTCTCACCAGATGTCTCGTGGGTCTCCCGTTGTCTCTCTCTCATGTGTGTGTGTCTGTCTCATTGTCTTGCCTCAGTTTTGTGTCTATTTTATGTCTTCTATTTTGGTGTGTCTCTAGTATGGTGTCCCCTCCCTCCTCGATTTGTGTGTATTGGTCTCTGTGGTTGGGTCTCTCTCAGTGTTAGAGTGTGTCTCGCTCTCTGTATGTACGTTTCTGCTCCCTCAATGTGGTGGTGTGCTCTCTAGAGTGGTGTCTCTTCCTGGATGTGGGTGTTCCTCTCTAACAGTGTGTACTTCCAAATTGTGTGTCTCTGTGGTGTCTCTCAGTATGTGTGTCTTCCAGTGTTTTTGTTCTCTCTCTTGCGTTGATCTCCTCCTGTGGTGTGTCTCTCTCAGATGTGTTTTCCTGTGCTCTCTGTGTGTGTTCTCTCCATTGATTGTCTGTTTCTCATGTGTGTGTCTTTCTCGGTGTGTGTCTCATCTCTCTGTATGTGTATGTGTCTCAGTGTGGTGTGCTTCAGTGTGGCATGTCTTATGTGTCTCTGCCCTGAGTCCCACTTTGTCTCATTTACCTCATGCACCAGGTATTGTCTCAATGGAGCGTGTATTTCAGGGTCAAATAAAGCAATCCTTGTTTTAGGCTTTCATTGTATTTATGGAAAACAACGTTTTTCCAAAGCCAGTACCACACACCCATTAAGAAGTCAGCAACAGTTCTTCTTTCACTATTATCAAGTATTAGCATAATAGCATAGTCACAAATCTCCTTCCCTTCAAGGGGAGTGCACTGTAAGATTGTCTTGTCACTCTGCTGACTCCGCTGAAGGACAGCCTTAGGGTCCATTGTTGCTGCGAGGCAATGAGGAAATATTTGCTTCTCCTACCAGTTTATAAGAATTTCCTAACCAAATTCAGGCCGTATCTACCTATTTTGTTTAAAAGGCCTTCCTAGAATTTGCTTGAAGATTAAGCAATTTTGCAAAGCAACAGCTTAACTGTCTATAAAGACTTAAAAGAGGAGGTTGAAGATCTGATCACAATGGTTGAACAAAGAAGCTGAAATTTAAGTTGCTTGTAGAACCAGAAGTATGGCTGATAGATTATACCAGACATATAGTAAAAACTGTACCCTACAGTATAATCTTGGAAGCCTTATCCACCCTTTGAAACACTCCATGAATTCAACATATCAAAGAAACTAATTCAATAATCCTCCTTCAGATGCCTTAATGCTCCTAAAGAACCTTTAAAGTCCTGGAATCAAAAGAAATTTAATTAAAAAATTTGAACATTGGAAGTTCGTCAAAAAGTCTCAAAACACTTGGATCAAATAAGAGCATTCTCACTGTAAGACAATGCAAATATAAAGCTAAAAGTTAAATAAAATTTATGGCCTAAATCTGGCACTCAAAAAATACTTAAATTAAATGGATGACTGAAGATAAAGCAGTAAATTAGTTAAACTGCAATCACCTAGTCTTCACTAGCAAATCAAAGTAAATGAGCCCAGATTCCTCCAAGTTGCTCCTCCCAAGTAGATCTTGCTTATTGAAAGTTTGGAGGAAATCTGAAATGCTCATGACTATAGTTCAAAGGAACCTCCTCTGAAAATACATGTTGGGATTATCTCATCTTAGGAAGATTAAATTCTCCTTAAGCCAATAGCATTTTACTCTAGTGCGGTCGCACAGAAACTTCCAGCAGTATAAGTTTCTTAAGCAGCTTATTCTGCAACAAAGGAGAAACTCTTTAATTGCAATCATAGGCAACTATTTTCTACAAGGAGGAACATGTCAAAAACTTATGTCAGGAGGATACTACTGAACTCATAATGCTGAAGCTGATCTCTTGGGAAATATATTTCAGCCATTGAATGACTTGCCTTTAAAGCAAAACAAAAAACAGAAACTAAAAGAAAAAAAAAAACAAGCATCTTGCATTTCAAGTCTGCAAGTCCAACATCCCATGCGTTAGTCATGCAAGATTAATTCCAGCCCAATGCTGCTTTTTTCTATTATAAATTTAATACATGCAGAAATTTGAAAGAAGAAGCAAAATCATTCTCCATTCAAAAAGAGTAAGCATTAAAATCTGAAGATTTCCCCTCTTTCATTTTTTCTATGAATATTTAGTATAATTATGTTGTTATTATATGAAAAGTTTAACATTCTGAGTCTTTACAGTTTAATTGATAACATAGCAGTTTTACATAGGTTTTTGCAGAATTATGCACAGATAATTAGTGAATCCATTACCAAAGTTTATCTAATCTCACCCTGACCGTGCATAAAACTCCTTTTTTTTTTTTTTTTTTACTTAAAACATTATATCCTACTTCCCTACCTATATACTGATAATGTTTTCCTTATCTTAGTACTTAATTACATACTTAGATTCAAATCCTCAACTCTGTTTTTTAAATTGATTTTATTTTTAAACTTACATAATTTATTAGTTTTGCCAAATATCAAAATAAATCTGCCACCTTAATTTTATGAAACTAAGATGCAATAATATGTTAACTGTTGCATACCAGTATTTTCTGATTGGAAACTTATGCTTTAGTTTCCTCTCCTAAAAGGCAGAGGTGGTAAACTAGATTTCCAGCAATAATGTTCCAATATTTTATCTATTTGACGTGTACCCAAAAATTCAATGAATTCTTGCCTTAACTTTGATCACTTTCAAGTACCAAAATCGAGAAAGCTATTTAGGTAGACTTAATATTTCACATATAACATTATTATATATCTTGCTGACACATTTGCCAACAGATATAAGTCTTATTTGATCTCTAAAAAACCTAGTACAACAGTGCATTACATTTAGAAAACCAACAAACTTAAGCTGCTTCCAATACCAGATATCAATCCATACTGAATATTTCCCAGATCAAAGGTTTACATTCATTTTGTCAATTTTAAATAGAGGAAGTAATATTAGGAAAAAATTTTCATAAAGCCAAATTTTCCAACTGCATATGCAGAAAGAACCATTGAGAATTTCAACTTTCATCTTAACTAATTTTTTCCTTCACCATAGTCTAGAGAAGATGTGCCACAGTATTAAAAAGAAAAGTCATCTTACTCATACTTCTAAGTGACTATAGAATGGAACAAGCTCTTATTATCACAGCTCTGCTGCGCTGTTGCTTGTCGCTTCAAGTCATGTCCAACTCTGTGCACCCTATAGACCGCAGCCCACAGACTCCCCTTCCCTGCATTCTCCAGGCAAGAACACTGGAGTGGGTTCTATTTCCTCTCCAATGCATAAAGAAAAGTGGAAAGTGAAGTTGTTCAGATCGTGTCTACAGGTATTATCAAAATGACAGAACAATAAATGTAATCAAAACAAGCTGAGTGACTTACCCTAGGTACACAAATGACAATAGTTCTGACAAATCTTCGGCTCCAAACAGCTTCTTGCATTGGGCGGGGAGCAGCTGCGCCTTCAGAAAGAATTCCCTCCTTTACACAGAGCAAAAATAAACTTAGGCAGGTCTGCTAGAAACTTGAAGGTGTGCCTCTGTCAAAGTCAGTTGCCACAGGACAGATTTACTGTTGAGCTTGCCATGAATTGAGAAAGATCATGAGCTCAGAATCAGGCTCCTTGATCAATGACACTAGCAAAGCTTATGGCATCAAACACAGTATGGTACTGGCTGCCATGAAAAACAGCACACAGACCAGACGAAGAAGACAAAACAGCCAGGGCAATGGTCAATTATCTATGTCATAGGAGGCAAGGGTATACATGACAGGAAAAGACAGCCTTCACAGGTGCTATTGGAAAACCAGATACACTACATG
The DNA here is from genome assembly GCF_002263795.3 of Bos taurus. Taxonomy (NCBI): domain Eukaryota; kingdom Metazoa; phylum Chordata; class Mammalia; order Artiodactyla; family Bovidae; genus Bos; species Bos taurus. The sequence goes on along the minus strand of NC_037357.1, from coordinate 38,354,871 downwards.
CAAAAGGATCAAGATGGACCTTATCACACCAAAAATGTAAGAGCCTGAAACATTTAAAACTTCCTAGAATGGAAACATAAGGCCATAAGCTCTTTGACATTGGAGATGGAAGTGATGTTTCTGATATGAGGCCAAAGAACAAGCAATGAATCAGAAAGTTCCAAAGGAGATAATGTTAATGAAGGAATACAGTCAACATCTGTAATAACTCTGTATGGTTGCAGGAGGTAACTAGATTTCATGCATCAATGGAGTAATGTTATAAAAACACAGACGATACTAAGTTGCTGCACCTGAAATGAATATAAATTACTGTTGCTGTCATTATAATTCAATAAAAGGTTTTAATAGCAGCACAGTGTGATGTTGCTTGTGTGTGTGTGATGTGTGTGTATGCCTAACCAAATGTGGAACCATAGTTCTGCTTGTGTGCTTCTTGGGCTTCTAAACTAATAACCAATGGGCTTTCACAGACTCTGAAAAACATGCAGAGACAGACACTGTATGCAGAGGTACATTCATGGCAAATGTTGCTAGATGAAGCACAACTGAATCAAAATTGCTGGAAAATATCAAAACCACCTCAGATACGCAAAATGACAAAACCACCCTTAAGGCAAAAACGAAGAGAAACTGAGACCTCTTTCATGAAAGTGAAAGAGACAGCTAAAAAGCTGCCTTAAAACTCAAACACTCAAAAACAAAGATCATTTTTTGGCAGGAAAAGGAGCATTTGCTAAGTGGGAGTCATTCCAGGAATGCGAAGAAAAGAAGCATATAAATCATCATTTTATTTTTCTCTTTGGATTGTTAATTATTCACCATTACAAGACAACTTCAGCTTTACTCTACTATGATTTCAAATGAACAGCCAAGTACAATGCCTCATTAAGAATGTTGTGACTTTTTTTCTGCCTGGTAGACACAACTCTCCAGCTTGCTGAACCTGAGTACCAGCCCAAGAGCTCTTGCCTCTGAAAGCAGATTACTGCCCTGCTCGCACCCATGCTGGCTCCCACTCTGTAGGGAGCAGGCCCTACTCTACAGGAAAAGAGAAGAGAAATGATCTTTAGAGAGGCTAAGTAACAGGCTCAAAATCATGACACATGATGGAGAAGTCTTAGGCTACTGTAAAAATAAGGACTGAAAACCAGAACAGGAGGCTTAATCCAAATCCTAGAACACCAGAGGAACCCGACTCCAGAACATTAAATCGACAGAGCTCATCATGCCCCATACCTACACTTGAAACCAACACTAAGCAACAAGGCGATACACTCAGTGTCCACAAAAGATACAATATCCAGATGCAGAGAAACATAGCATGTCAATAATCATCCAGCTAGCCCTATACACGAGCGATTAATAATGCACATTACCTGGAGCTTCAAGTATACAGCGTTCCCAAAGTCTCACTCACAAACCCACATTACACTCATAAACTCAACTTACTGACACTTCATTGCACTCCAGAGAGAAGAAATCCAGCTGCACTCTACCCAGAATACTGACACAGGCTTCCCCTAACAGAAACCTTACAAGCCACCTGTACCAACCCCACCACAGTGAGGAAACCCACAATAAAGATAACTCACAAAACTTCCAGAATACAAGAAGCCACCCCAAACCAGCAATATAAAACAGGATGAAATACCATAGACACCCATCAGTAAAGGAACAGATCGATCCTCATCGCCCACGCACCCAACCAAACAAAGAGGAAGAGATAGAATCTACCGCATAAGAATCTGACTAATATAGTGAAAAATGATCCAAATCTTGAAACCATAAATACAATCACAATAAATAGCCTGGAACAAGATGAGAGATGCAAGATAAGTTTAACAAAGGACCTAGAAGAAATAAAAACATCAGTATATAATGAATAATCAATAAATAGAGATCCAAAAACACTCATATGGAGGAACAAATAGATAGATAATGGAGGGCCAGAGAACAGGATTATGAAGTAAGAAATTGGAATAGCAGAAATAAATGAATCAGAGAGAAAAAGGAAAAACTTAATTAAAAAAATGAGGAAAATCTGAGAGACCTCCATGACAGTTTAAATGCCCCAACATTTCCAAATCTAAGAGTCCCAGAAAAGAAGACCAAAAAGAAAGACCAGAGAAAATACTTGAGGAAAAGTTTGAAAACTTCCTAAAATGGGGAATGAAATAATCATCCCAAGTCCAAGAAACCAGAGAGTTCCAAAAAGGATAAACACTCCCAATACATATTAAATCAAATAACAAAGTCAAACAACAAATAACAAATATTAAGAGCAACAGGGGAAAAAACAACAAAAGAACACACCAAAGGTGAAACTCCCAGAAAGACTAACAGCTGATCTTTCAATAGAAATCACTTAGGCCAGGAGGAATATCAGACATACTAAAGTGATGAAAAGAAAATTACACCTACAGCTCCAAATACTCTACCAGCAAGATCTCATTAAAATATGAAAGGAGAAAATCAAAAAGCTTACAACAAGCAAAAGCTAGAAATCAGAGCACCACCAGACAACTCTACAACAAATCTAAAGAAATATTCTCTAGACAGGAAACCAAAAAGGGTCTGTATAAACTCAAACCCAAAACAAATAAAGAAACGGCAAGGGATCATCAGATCAATAGTCGTTCAGTCATGTCCACTCTTTCGACCCATGAACCAGCCGCCAAGCCTCCCTTTCATCACGAAACTCCTGGAGTCACTAGACTTGAAAGGTGTTGTTGAATCACGCGAACACCGGGAGTCTTAGGCCCCCGGAGAAAGAATTCACACCGGCAAGACCGAGCTTTGATCGCTCAGAGCTTTTGTGTAATAAAGTTTATTAAAGTATAAAGAATAGAGAAAGCTTCACATAGCATCAGAAGGGCAGAAAAATACCTGCTTGCTATTCTAACAATGAAGTTATATATTCCAAAGAGTCTGGAGGTGAAACACCTCATCAGACCTATCTCCCATAATTTACATTTTAAATAAACAGAATTGCCAAAGCTTTAATCCAAAACTATCCTCAGCAGGATACACATTGCTATTATAATCCTAAGGAATGTAAAGAGGAAAAAAAGTTTGTTCTTTTCTTCCTCCTGAAAATTCCAAACCCCTCTCTCCTCGGGACCCCTAAGACTCCTTATCAACCTGCCTAGAACTGACTCTCTCAGACTCACGTCCATCGGTCATTATGCCAACCAGCCATCTCATCCTCTGTCGTCCCCTTCTCCTCTTGCCCCCATCCCTCCCAGCATCAGAGTCTTTCCAATGAGTCACTCTTTGCATGAGGTGCCAAAGTACTGGAGTTTCAGCTTTAGCAATCATCCTTCAAAGAAATCCCAGGCTGATCTCCTTCAGAATGGACTTGTGGATCTCCTTTGCAGTCCAAGGGACTCTCAAGATCTTTCTCCAACACCACAAATTCAAAGCATCAATCTTCACGCTCCAGCCTTCTTCACATTCCAACTCTTCCACCATCCATACATGACCACAGGAAAAACCATGAGCCTTGACTAGACGACCTTGTTGGCCAAAGTAATGTCTTGCTTTTCAAATCTATACTATCTAGTTGTTCATAACTTCCTTCCAAGGATAAGCGGCTTTTCAATTTCATGCTGCACAGGTCACATTTGCAGTGATTTTGAAGCCCAGAAAAAACAAAGTCTGAACACGTTTCACTGTTTCCCCAATCATATTCCCATGAAGTGATGGACTGGAGCCATGATCTTACATTTTCGAAGTTGCAGCTTTAAAGCCAACTTTCTCACATCTCCTCTTCACTCATCAAGAGCTTTTAGTTCCTCTTCACTTTCTCCATTAAGGTGTTCATCGCATATCTGAGTATGATATTTCTCCCGCAATCTTGATTCCAGCTTGTAAGTGTTTCTTCCAGCCCAACCTTTCTCATGATGTACTCTGCATATAAGTTAAATAAACAGCGCAACATATACAACCTGACATACTCCTTTTCCTATTTGAACAAGTCTTTCCATTGTTCCAGTTCTAAAAACTGTGCTTCCGACCGCATAATATTTCTCAAGAAGCAGGTCATGTCTGGTATTCCCATCTCTTCAGAATTCCACAGTTTATTGTTATCCACCACAGTCAAAGCTTGGCATAGTCAATAAAGCCAAAAATAGATGTTTTTCTGGAACTCTTCTTGCTTTATCATGATCCATCAGATGTTGGCAAATTTGATCTCTGGTTCCTCTGCCTTTTCTAAAACCAGCTTGAACATCAGATAAGTTCCGGTTCACATATGCTAAGCCTGGCTTGGAGATTTTGAGCATTACTTTACTATCATGTGAGATGAGCAATTGGCGTGTAGTTTGAGCATTCTTTGGCATGCCTTTCTTTGATGAATGAAAATTGGACCTTTTCCAGTCCTGTGGCCACTGCTGAGTTTTCCAAATTTGCGGCATATTGAGTTGTACACTTCCACAGCATCATCTTCAGGCATTGGAGTAGCTCAACATGGAATTCTATCACCTCACTAGCTTAAGTTCATATATGCTTTCTAAGGCCCATTTGACTTCACATCTCCAAGAATGTCTCGCTCTAGCTCAGTGACACACCATCGTGATTATCTGCGTCATGAAATCTTTCTTATTACAGTCAGGTATTCTTCCATCTCTTCTTAATTCTCCTCTTCTGTTAGGTCCATACATTTCTGTCCTTTATCAGCCCATCTTTCATGAAATGTTCCCTGTTGGTATCTCTAATTTTCTTGAAGAACTCTAGTCTGTCCCATTCTGTTGGTTCCCTCTATTTCTTGCATTGATCACTGAAAAGGCTTTTCTCTTCTTGCTAAAAATTATCTTAAACGAAATGGTTGAATGCCCCAACCAAAGACAAAACTCGCGAAATGGTTCAAAACAAGACCCTATATAGTCGTCTACAGACAGACCCCACCTCAAAACAGTGACACATACAGACTGAAAGTGAAGGGCTGGAAAAAAGTTATTCCATGCAAATACAGACCAAAAAGAAAGTAGGAGTAGCAATACTAAATCCGAAAAAATAAGACTTTAAAACAAAGGCGTGAAAAGAGACAAAAAGACACTACAATAAATGATCAAAGAATCAGTCCAGAAATATAACAATTATAAATACATATGCCACCCAACATAGAGCACCACAATATGTAAGACAAATGTTAACACAGTATGAAAGAGAAAATTAACAATAGCACAATAATAGTGGGAGAACTTTAATACCCCACTCACTCACACCTATGGATAACAAACTAAACAGAAAATTAAAACATTGGAAACACAAACTTAAATATACAATAACCAGTTAAGACTTCCAGTCAGTTCAGTCAGTTCAGTCGCTCAGTCGATGTCCGACTCTTTGCAACCCCATGAATTCAGCATCCAGCCTCCCTGTCCATCACCAAATCCAGCGAGTTATAAGGCATTTTCACCCCAAACCACATTTAATCACCTTTTCTCAAGCGCACACGAAACCTTCTCCAGATCTATATCACGACCTGGCCAAAATATGAGCTTGGTATAATTCAAAAAATTGAAATCTTTTCCAAGCATCTTTTCTGACCACAATGCAATTAAGAATTAATTCTCAAATACAGGCGAGCGCAAAGACTATTAAAAAAATTTTTCTAACATATGAGCTGACAACACGCTGCTGAATAACCAAACAAATCACAAAGAAATCAAAAAGAAATCAAAATAGCATAAAAATGAATGAAAAATGAAAACACAACAACCAAAACCTGTGGGCACATGTAAAAGCAGTGCTAAGGCGCGGAAGGTCATTTAGCAATACGGCATACCTCAAGACAAGAAAGAAAAAGTCAAATAAATCATCACCTAACTCAACCTAAAGCAACTAGCAAGGGAAGAAATGAGAACCCCAATGGTAGTGAGAAGGGAAAGAAATCTAAAAATAGGGCAGAAAATAAATGCCCAAAGAAAACAAAAGAGGACCATAGCAAAATCAACAAAGCCAAAGATGTTCTTAGAAAGGATATTACTAAAATGACAAACCAATTAGCAGACTCATCAAGACAAGGAGAAAAATCAAATATCATAATTGAAATGAAAATGGATGAATTCCACAACAAGCAACACAAAATACAAAGGATCTTATGAGACTACTTCAGCAATTGTTATGTCATACAAATAAAAGGACATTTGGAAGAAATGGACAATTCTTAGAAAAGTACGACTTTCCAAAACTGAAACAGGAAGAAATAGAAAATCTTAACAGCCCACACAAGCACAGAAAATTGAAAACTACTCAAAATAATTCCAGCAAACAAAAGCCCAGTTCCAGATGCTTCACAGCGTGAAATTTCTACAAAACTTAAGAAGAGCCTTAATACCTATCCTACCTCAAACTCTTCCAGAAAATTTTTCAAAGGAAGTATAAACTTCCAACTATTCCTGAGGCACCATCACCCTAATACCAAAACAGACAATAAATGCCACACAAAAAAGAAAACTACATGCCAATATTACTGATGTGAACACAGACTGCAAAATCCTTGTCAACAAAATTCTAGCGCAATCAGACATCCAACAACAACAAATTAAAAGATCATACCCCATGACAAGTGGCTTTATCCCAGTGAATCGCAAGGATTCTTCAATTCCACACAATCAATCAATGTATACCACCACATTATAACAAATTGAAAATATAAAGCCTCATTGTATATTCTCAATATAGATGCAGAGACAGCCTTTGAAAAAATCAACATCCATTTATGATAAAAACTCTCAGCAAAGCAGGAATACAAGACACACCTCAACATAATAAAAGCTATATATACAAACCACAGCAAACATTATCCTCATGGTGAAAAATTGAAAGCATTTCCCCTAAAGTCAGGAACAAGACAGGGTTCCCACTCCCATCTACTATTTAAATAGTTTTGGAAGTTTTGGCCACAGCAATCAGAGCAGAAAAAGAAATAAAAGAATCCAAATTAGAAAAGAAGTAAAACTCTCACTGTTTGCAGATGACATGATCCTCTACATAGGGAAAACCCTAAAGACTCCACCAGAAAATTACTAAACTAATAAATGAATATAGTAAACGTTGCAGGATTATAAACATCAAAACAGAAATCCCCTGCATTCCCTATACACTAATAATGAAAAATAGAAAAGAAATTAGAGAAACAATCCCATTTACCATTGCAATGAAAAAATAAAATACTTAGGAATATATTCTACCTAAAGAAACTAAAGACCATTATATAAACTATAAAACACTGGGGAAAGAAATCAAAGGACCACTAATAGATGAGAAATATACCATGTTTCATGGATTGAAGAATCAATATAGTGAAAATGAGCATATACTACCCAAAGCAATTTATAGATTCAACGCAATCCCTATCAAGCTACCAACAGTATTCTTCACAGAGCTAGAACAAAATTTCACAATTTGTATGGAAATACAAAAAACCTCAATACCCAAAGCGACTTGAGAAAGAAGAATGGAACTGAGGAATCAAACCTACCGACTTCAGGCTCTACTACAAAGCCACAGTTATCAAGACAGTATGGTACTGGCACAAAGACAGAAATATTGATCAATGGAATAAAATAGAAACGCAGAGATAAATCCACGCACATATGACACCTATCTTCGACAAAGAGCAAGAATATACAATGGATTAAAGACAAATCTCTTTAACAATGTTGCTGAAATCTGGTCAACCACTTGTAAAAAGAATGAAACTGGACCACTTCTACACCACTACACAAAAATAAACTCAAATGGATTAAAGATCTAAACGTAAGACCAGAAACTATAAAACTCCTAAGAAACATAGCAAAACACATCTCCGGAGAGAAGATGGAAAATCAAAGCTTTACAGACAAGTAAAAAAACAAAGTGAGACAAATACAGAACCAAAAGCTCTCCAACAAATTCTAAATGGATTTTCTAGCAGGAACCAGAAAGAGTGTAATAAATTGAACTCAAACAACAGTAATGGCAACGTGATCAATATTTCAATAATTACTAATGAATGGATTGAAAGTGACAACAGAAAGATGGATGAATGATTCAAAATAGAACTATATATGTTGTATACAAGAGCATGTCAAAACAAGGGACACATAAGATGAAGTGAGGTGGAAATGAATTTTCAGCAAACGAGTTACAAAGAAAGCAGGAGTAGCTATATCATATTAGTCACTATAATATGACTGTTAAAACTAAGGTGTTTGTTAATTAAGATATAGCTCAAAGAAGGGCAGTATCATACTATAAAATTTTGTTCAAATGGAATCAAATAATAGCAAGATAGTATAATATTAGATATATATTTACAATTACTATTTATTTTATTATACTGCATCCACTGTGCACGGCTAGGATTCGAGTATGTATGTAAATGCCGTATAAGTATGATAGGGGTTACTAATGTACTTAATGAGCACCAATTATTTTGGTGCACGAAAGAGACTTTAAAATACCAGGGGCCCCACTACCCACACCTATGTTGTACTAGATGCACATTGGGAAACTAAAAGAATATGAGTACAAAGGAAACAACAAGAACTTATAGTGATCACAGAAATATCAAAAGCTAGTCTAGCAGTACACATGTATTGAATATTTTCATCACGGGGAGCCCCTAAACAAATTTCACAACTGGCCTAAAACAAATGGTGAATTTCACTTTTTTATCAAGTGGCATCAGGAACTTCTCTATGTGTGAGTGGGATCATGAAGGCCCCAAGTAATCTTTTTTCTTGGTTATTTATAACTTTCTAAAACATTGAAAAATTGCAGCTCACTACATTTATGAAAACATAAAGAAAATGGGAGATAAAGAGAATACATTTTCCCAATTCATCTTATAGAGTTTAATATTTATTTCAAAATATGTTATTTCCATTTGGGCATTTCTTGAACAATGAGCTAAAAAGGAATAAAATATATTGGGGCGTCAAAGAAAAGTGATAAGAAAAATGAGAGGATAACATTATAGAACGAAACAAACCTTATTGTGGTGTAAATTGAATGGAAAAGGTAGTTGCTAGGGGAGATGGATTTATGTGAATTACAGCCATACTCTCGAAGACAAGAACCAGTACAATAATACTAATATTTCTAAAATGGCGGAGAATTTAAATCTTAGAAATTGGAGTAATGAATGAATAATACACAGACGTTAAGTAAAGTAGTAAGAAAAAGAAATATACTAATAATGTAGGGAGAGTGAGATATAAGTGCAAATGGAAAAGAAAAAGAAGCATAAGAGAAAACAAATATAAAGCAAAAGTAATATAACAAAGGTATGAATTATATGTGGATAAGTAATCAAATTATAAATTAGACAAAAATAAAGTAGCCAAACATAAAATGGCAAAAACAATAGGAAGAGAAAAAATAAAATCAATAATTAATATTACAAGAAATGAAAATGGAGAGAATCAAATAGACAACACACGAAATACAAAGGATCATAAGAGACTATGCATCACCATTATATGCCAATAAAATGGACACTTGGAAGAAATGGACAAATTTTAAGAAAAGTACAACTTTCACAAAAAACACTGAACAGCAGAATAGAAATATTAAATTATATATTACCAGATCCTCATTCCCTTTGAATGATAAACTAAGCCATTTCGGATATATTTGACGCTTACTGTAGGGTGGGCCCAGTCATAGGGATTTTCCCCAGCACAGCAAACAATACTAAGGGATTAAAAGTAGGCACAGTTTCGCAGATGTTTGCTTCATCAGCTCTGAATTCTATCAATTATAATAATAACGAAGAAAGTTGGTAGAAGGCTAAAACAACTACTGCTCAAAACTCTTACGCAGAAAATTGCAGAGAGATTTCGGTACAAGCTTAACTCATTCTAGTGAGGCCACCATCAACAAGCCCTAATTTCATCCTAAAGACTGACAAAAGGAATACCCAACCAGAGAAAGTTATATTTATCTTTAGAGGACAAATAATGGCCGTACAAGAGGTTCAAAACCAATATCCTAAACAAAAATTCTAGCAATAACAACTCTCTTACATAAAAACTATAAAAGGGATGGATCACCACTCATGCCCCTTTGACCACACTTGTGGTGGCTTTTATTTCTAGACAGGATGGCAAAGGATTAATTACAATATAGGTCTTGCAAAAATGTCAATCAGTGTAAATAACCTTCTGACTTATGCATTTGACAAATTGAAAATGAATAGAATGATTAACTTTTCTAAATAATTTCTAGAATGCATGTAAGAAAAGCCATTATGACAATTCGTGACATCTGGCCAGTGATAAATGATAAAAAACTTTTCTAGAATTTTATTGTTTTCTCTTCTTATTTCTTTTTAAAAAAACACTTAAATACAATCAAATTGATCAAGTGTCTTTTGTTTCATTTATATCTTAATTTCATGAATCCAGCCCACAAGTTTAAAATTAATAAAAAAATAAGAAAAAAAAACTTTAACAGAAAAAGACAAGAGAATAACTTCGAGAATATTTAACAAACACATCAATAAGAATTAAACAATTATCCTAATTTACAAAGGCGGGAAAATCTAGTATAAATTATCGTGCACACTGTTTTGAAAAGGAATATAGACTAGCGCATTTCTCTATATTAGTCATTAGGCATCTAATGACATAGGGTTGCTTGACTTAGCCGTTCTCAGAAACGACTACATTAATTTACAACATATTGTATTTGAAGTGGTTGAGGCACAACAAAGACAAATACGAATTAAGCAAGAAATCAAAGAAAATTATACAAATAAGGAATTGCGCAATATTTGGTATCAAGAAGAATTAACAAAAAACCAGATCCACTGTTCGCAAATGCACAATGAATCCTCTAATAGAAAATTCCTAAAGACTCACCAGAAAATACTAGAGCTAATCAATGAATATATGTAAATTAAAACAAAAAGATTTGTTTGGCAGGATTATTATTATAATTCAACACATGTTCTTAACTACGTCTGCCTTTTTCTAAATTTTCCAGTCTTGAACCATCCCCTGGAACTCTTTTTTCCATGGTAATCAACAGTACTGTTTGATACGCAATGAGACGTTTGTGTATAATATTAGATTGTTTATGCATATATCATAATACTTTAGAATACATATTACATATATTTTATGATTGAGAGGTTATACGATAAATAGGTATGATTTAATGTATCTTAATATTACCTTATTTCAGATAGATATATGTTTAAATTGTAGATAAATAATTATTATATATAATAATTACTACTCATATACTGGTGTTTTATTTTATTAATTTAGATCTAGTTTTTTTTTCGATTGTATTTGCATATATTTATGGTACAAGTCATCATGTTGGAAAAGTATGGGTTGCTCTTGTGCTTACAGATAAAAAATATCTTAAGTAAGATTGTTTTTTATTGTTTCTGTTTCTATTGTTATAAATTTCTAGGTTGTTAGTTTTGTGCAGCTGTTTCATTTTTCACCTGTTTGTGGATATCCCCAACTGCATGATCAAGCGCTTAGCACGGTTCTGGGACTGATTACAAGGCTTAATAATATTCAACTGGGGTTGCTTTTGTCTACTGATATAAACTCTTGCAAGTGAATTTGTCTGGTCATCCTTCCCTCTCCAATTTCATTCTTCACTTACTTACTGTAATGTAGGTGGGTCCTTCCCGAGATAGATCATGACAGTAATCTATCTGCCTGCAATGCGGAGAAATTTGAGGATTCGATATCCTTCTTTGGGGTTGCGGTTCATTTATGCACATCTGGAAAGAAAGGGAAATACAGCAGACCTTTATACACAGGGGACATGGCTGTGACTTAGGAAAAAAATTGACAAAGGGATGGTAGGAAAAGGGAAGCTGGTAAAGGGAGGATAACTGGGATTCATTGATCATGGCTTAAAAAGAGATTTAAATACGAATCTATTACTCTCAGTACGATACAATACATTGAATAAACCAAGCACTCTTTGTGAAATCTGATCATCTACACACAAGTATCCTTTTACGCTCTGTTTCTTCCAATCCTTGGAGCAAGACATGTAAACACATATTACGCTTACATGAGTTTTGAAGTCTCCAAGGTGTTATCACGTGTCCCATAACAAAAGAACAAAAATTGGGGCTTTCCTCTTTTTGTATTTCTGCATCAAATTTCTTCATAGTACATTCTCCCCACAAGTGTACAGATAGGGTATGCATATATCTCTTTGCACTTAATTCACCATGCTTGGATCTATCCCTCTTGATTTGCTATAATAGCTTCTCTTTCAAAGCATTAACAATATGGCACTGGTGATTCCGATCCCTTTTTCTTTCTCTTCCCATTTTAAGTCAAGATAATAGACAATTAATAAATATATATATATACCGTCTACAAAGTCAGATCAAATACTGTTTTTATCCACGTACCAATATAACAACGAGAATAGAGATAGTTAGTAAATAAGAAACATGTACTGACACTATTCGCTTTTATATTTGGAGAATATTTTTTTTTTGTCCTTTTTAATATATATTGTGGATTTTTTAATTAAAATTTTTTTAACCAGATAAAACTAGAGCTTTAGGGCATAGCGAAAAACAAAACGTGGCACAAAGCTTTATGTTTTTTTTATTTTTTTTTTTTTTTTTTTATGATTAGTGATTGATATGATGTACTTTACTCTTATTCTTCAGACTAGGAATAAGCATTCATCATAAGGTATTTCAAATATTCATGTCATATATGTTTATTATCTGCCGTACAAAAAAATTAGATTCTAGACAAGTTGTCACAATTGTTTTTCATTCATTATAGTCGCCGCCCGCGTCATAGAAAGCAAAAATTTCGAGACTACAGATGGGTGTGCTATGTGCTCTTTACTTTAATTTGGATCTATTTGTAGTTATGTACGCAACTAATTATTATTCACATTATTTAACATTGCATTGTTATTTTTACTTTTTTTAGTTACCAAGCGCTCCATTACCGCTTATTAAGAGCTTTTATCTCGTGCGGAATACACATAATTGGAAGACATAACACTATATATGAATCAATTAAAGGGGGTGTTTTATAATAAAATTTTGAACTTTAATCGCTCATCCGGATTTTTGAAGGAATTTAAAGTGATAGTTAATGAAAGTGCGGTCAAGTGCTTTTCACACATCAACAAATTGAACTAGGAAACATTAATAATTTTTTAGAGTTATGGAAGAGTTTAGAAGAAAGGATTTAATCAAAAGAACATTTGTCATGAAATGGATGCAGCAAAGATGAAAAAAATTAGGAATTTATTAACCCATTAAGACATATGGAATGGCCTAATGCTGCATAGACAAATATTTAAACTCTGTTCGAAAAGAGCTGTAAGATAAGCGTGCTGTAAATTATTTAATTTACAAAAGTACTCCAATAGGTATGGTTTTGGCGACTGTTTTGCGCATTGCCGCACGTATTTTTCTAATTGAAGTTGTATTATCACAACAATTACAATCATAACTCTGAAGGCATCTCGTTTATTTTTATTTTTCTTTACTTTCGTCTTGAATCAGGGCATAGAAATAAGAGCTAAGACAAATAGGCTTAGTTTTAAAAGTTTTCTTTCTCTGTTGCTCCTTTCGGGGTAATATTCTTGTAGTTGAACTATCTGAGAAAGACGCTTGATATAGATATGTTTACAGATAAACAAAGATGCAATCAATCAGACCAAGACTACACTTTAGAACCCATTCACTTATTAAAGACTCTCAGAAGAAAGATTAAAGTGGGTAACAAAAAATAAAGTTGTTATCAGATTTTATGCCATCAAACATATCAATATTAGATAGCAAAGAAAACCCCTGTGTAGATGAATAAATTGGGCAAAAGCAATAATAAACGCCTCAAAGCCCGAGTTTTGTTTAGATATTATTAATCTAGCATATTTTTGTGGCAAGGGATTTTTAATAATAAATTAAGCATCTCATAGCTCTGTTTCCAGCCTCTGTGGGCGTATATAATAAAATTGGTAGTAAAAATCATTATTTAATTAAAGTGTTGTATATTCTGTTTTTTGTTACTAATTATAATGTCAAATAATTATTTTTTAGCAATTCATAAGTGGTGATTTAATTTTCTTAGTTTTGCAAAAAGCATCATAGAGCAAATTTTCATTGCTGACCAAAACTGATTAAATACCTGTATTCTTTTATCTTTTGATGCACAAACAATCTCTATCCTCTTTCTTCCACAAGATGGGGAAAAAAGAAGAGTATCATTTATATTTAAATGATATATATCTCATATATTAGGATATAAATTCAAAATACTCATCTCCAGCATTTCTGGCCGCTTTATTACAAAACATTAATGTTACCAAAAGACATTGAAACAATTACATTTAAGTGAATTATGTTATAAAACTAGTGAAAATTCGGAGAGTGAAAAAACGTCGCTATTAAACTTATTTACTCCAGCTTATATTTTGGCAGAACTTTGAGAACGATTGTTTACCTATAGCTTTACTGATAATTACCCCATAAACATACATTTTTAGTAACAAATTGGGCTTGGGAAAGAGCCCCTTCACATTCCGGAGGATAGGGCTAATTACTGGTGGGGGAAGATAATAAGCGTTCATTTTCTTCTATGCAGACGAACAAAAAATTATCTAATAATTTGTTTTCTCACCCCCTCAATAGGGGAAAAATATATTGGTGTAGAGATTGGTGGACTTTATTTGATTTGCCGACTATACAAAAGATCCAAAAATTTGGCAAAGTCTGAATCTTG